>NC_140591.1:83122947-85522947 GCF_964204655.1 Triturus cristatus
AGGCCAATAGTTAAAATCGCCAATTATCATAATATTAGCATGGCTAATAGCTAATTGGGCGATAGAGTCGCTGAAAAGTTTAGGGAAAAGGGGCATATGATCAGGCGGTCTGTAAACAAGAATACAAGTAAATGATAACTTGGGAGAGGTAAATTTTAAAGCCAGGTAATCAGTGTTGAGGATCGGGGTTACGGCAATCTCGGAGAAGGTGTGGGTCGAGCGAATGATAGCTGCCACCCCACCACCGGACTTCCCTGCAGGCCGGTTAGCTTGAATGATGTAATATCCCACAGGGATTGCTGCAAGGATATCAGGGGCCGAAGTTTCTGAGATCCAGGTTTCAGTTAAGAGGAGGACATCAATAGAACTCTGATGCAGTAGCTGAAAGATCTCAAGCTGATTGCTGATAAGTGAACGGGTGTTAAGATAGTAGATAAGTAAAGAGGAGGTGGTCTGCTGTATTGGAGAAGAAGGATTGGGGGGAGAGCCCAGTGTCGGAAAACCAGAGGGAACAAAAATGTCACATGCCTCGGCCATGCTAGCAGCGCGGGCAGGTATAGGTCCTGAGGATTTGAGTCTCAGGAGCTCAGAGGAGGAATAAGAATACGATTGAGCATTACGACAGGGCCCTGGGCCTGGTCGGCCGCGGACGGGCGCAGACGGGCTTGACTTGTGCGTGACTTCGGCGCGAAGTCGGCGCTCCCGCTGCGCTCGTCCGCTGTGCTTCCTCCATGCTACCATTAAATAGTAGGGGGCGAGGGAACACTAGACCGCTAACCTGCGAAAGTTACGTGCAGGGCGGAAGTGGTGTCACGAGCGGAAGTGACGCTCCTCGAACTGACCCTCCGCACAAACGGCACAAGCCGGGGCGGAACGGGGTCACGAGGGGATGAGAGTACAGGTGAGTACAGAGTAGTGTTCTTTTTAAAATGCTTTTCAGCGTGCTCAGTTAAAAACAATAACTGCAACAAAAGACACAAATAATAATAAACAGCATCCACAACAGCGCAATAACACGCAGCCTAACTCGCCGCGATTGTCAAAGGGCCTGGGAGCAAGAGTCTCACAATATATACTCGGCAGGCTCAGCAACACTAGACCGCTAACCTGCGAAAGTTACGTGCAGGGCGGAAGTGGTGTCACGAGCGGAAGTGACGCTCCTCGAACTGACCCTCCGCACAAACGGCACAAGCCGGGGCGGAACGGGGTCACGAGGGGATGAGAGTACAGGTGAGTACAGAGTAGTGTTCTTTTTAAAATGCTTTTCAGCGTGCTCAGTTAAAAACAATAACTGCAACAAAAGACACAAATAATAATAAACAGCATCCACAACAGCGCAATAACACGCAGCCTAACTCGCCGCGATTGTCAAAGGGCCTGGGAGCAAGAGTCTCACAATATATACTCGGCAGGCTCAGCAACACTAGACCGCTAACCTGCGAAAGTTACGTGCAGGGCGGAAGTGGTGTCACGAGCGGAAGTGACGCTCCTCGAACTGACCCTCCGCACAAACGGCACAAGCCGGGGCGCAACGGGGTCACGAGGGGATGAGAGTACAGGTGAGTACAGAGTAGTGTTCTTTTTAAAATGCTTTTCAGCGTGCTCAGTTAAAAACAATAACTGCAACAAAAGACACAAATAATAATAAACAGCATCCACAACAGCGCAATAACACGCAGCCTAACTCGCCGCGATTGTCAAAGGGCCTGGGAGCAAGAGTCTCACAATATATACTCGGCAGACTCAGCAACACTAGACCGCTAACCTGCGAAAGTTACGTGCAGGGCGGAAGTGGTGTCACGAGCGGAAGTGACGCTCCTCGAACTGACCCTCCGCACAAACGGCACAAGCCGGGGCGGAACGGGGTCACGAGGGGATGAGAGTACAGGTGAGTACAGAGTAGTGTTCTTTTTAAAATGCTTTTCAGCGTGCTCAGTTAAAAACAATAACTGCAACAAAAGACACAAATAATAATAAACAGCATCCACAACAGCGCAATAACACGCAGCCTAACTCGCCGCGATTGTATTAAATACAACTATTGCCCTGAAGGGTCTTGCCTTTGAACCCTAAATAAATCAACAGTGTTTTGAGTGAAAAGTAGGTCTGTAAGGAATCTGCTGCAACATAATGTCTGACAGTTGATGCATTACCAAAGTGAGGGTGACTTGTCTTACATGATTGAGACCGATACCTCAGAAATTACTTAACTTTTGAACAGATACACAAGCAATACCTTCCACTGTGGTGGTACCAAGGAAAATTAAAAACAATAAATCGTGCCAAACTGACCTGTCAAAATGGCCATCCATGCAAACATGAAATATAAAGAATGAAATGTCCAAAGGATGTGTACTAGGATGTAGAAGTGGCAACTTAGTAGTGTTCTTTAATGAGAATACAATGCATGATACTTGTGTTGGCTGCCTTTGCCCTGTCATAATTGTCTGAAAGACCATAAAAAGGTTTTATCTTTGCTAAATCGTTAAGGATATTGATCCAGAGGATGAGCATGCAGGATTAGGTCATCTTTTAGAAAATCTAGCCCCTTATTTGCTACAGGCTACACTATATAGAATTTAAAGATTATCCATGAATAATGTATTGCAATTGAGACAGACAACGCAAGTTTAGGTTACAAACAGTGGTGACGTTACAATAATATGGAAGGTCCTCATTTGGCCTCGGTCTCTCTTCTCAACACTCGCTCTGCTGTTAAACACCAATTGGAGCTCTTTGACTTTATCAAAACTTACAGTCCTGAGATTTTGTGTTTAATGTAAACCTGGTACACTGCCAATTCCATACCTGATGTTCTCACTTCTCCCCCATACTCCTACTATATCCTCCGCGCTGACCACCCTGAGGGTAAGATGGGGGGCGTAGTGGCTATGATTGTTTGTTCTAACCTCCTATTTCAACCTCTTCCTCAACTCTCTATTCCATCAGTCGACCTCTTGGTGGTACGTTCTACCAATCTCGAGTCCCCTCTCACTGTTGTACTGCTTTATCGTCCCCCTCAATCCATGTCCCACTTTATCCCAGCCTTACAGGATCTTCTAGCCACCCTGGTCGTTAACAACTCCTCTATTTTGTTATTAGGTGATTTTAATTTTTGGCCAGGGGACTCACGGAAGACTCTATGTCTAAAGTTTTTTCTGACACCCTCCATAGCATTAACTTCATTCCTCATATTTTTGTTCCCACACACATTCACAATGACATTCTTGACCAAATCTGGAACGTCAATCTTCCCATTTCCATACCTAATATATCCCCTTGGGTTTGGTCTGATCACTTTTTGATCATTTTCTCTGCCCCTTTGCCAAATGTCAACCTTCACCCTTGTCCAAAAACACTTATGCTCTAAATTGGAATACAGTAGATACGGTCACTCTAGGTCTTTAATTAGCCCCTTTGGCTCCTACTCTGAGTGATTACCGTTTAAATAAGCAGGTAACCCTTATCAATACCTGGCTCTCTGAAGCATGCAATCAGATTGCTCCTCTGAGACGTGTCAGAATCCGTCGCCCGCACGATCCCAACAGATGGTTTTCAAATAACCTAAAATCTCAAAAACTAGCACTTCGCCAGGCGTAGCGCCTCTGGCGCCGTAAATACTGTCCCGATTCAAAGCTTCACTATTTGGCCCTGTTGCAGGCGTCCAAAAAGTGAATTATCTCCGCATAGCAGGAATATTTCAATCCGAAAATTCATCTGGCAACTAATAAACAAAAAGAGATCTTTACAATTGTGCACGAACTCTCTGGCTCTAATAGTGCTGACTCTAGGCCCATCCCTTCTCAAACCCTGTGTAATCCTCTCAACAATTTCTTCATTGAGAAGATTGCCATCATAAAACAGAATATCCCTTTGGCACCTGCCTCCTTTACCTGTCCCCCACGACCCCAGCCATCCTCCTCCATTGATCAATTCCATTTGAGGTCTTCCACTATATCCTGGGAAAAGTTACTTAGGGTTACCCTGCTGATCTTTGCCCAGCACACATCTTAAGAGATATTTTCTCCCGTTATCCGGCACCTCCTATTACTCTTCTTAATACCTCCATCACCCTCGGTTCTGTACATGACTCTTTCAAATCTGCCACCATCATACCCATCCTTAAAAATCCCGGTGCCGATCCAGCGGTCCCTTCAAATTTCAGACCCATCTCATTGTTGCCACTCTTAAGCCAAATTTTGGATTGTCACATTACCACTTCACTCTCCAACAACATCGAAGCCCATCACCTCCTAGCAACCAATCAGCCCGGTTTTCTGCCGGCTCACTCTACGGAATCTGTTGTCCTCTTGGAAGTAGATGAGCTCAGGCGCAGCGCCGATACCAACTCCCCCCAGGCCCTAGTCAACCTCGATCTCTCTGCCGCCTTCAAAACGTCGATCATTCCATCCTTCTCGACCGTGTCGGAGGCGCCGGCCTGTGGGGTTCGGCCCTGGCCTGGCTCACCTCCTTTCTAACCTGCCGCACTCAGGCTGTTCGTCTGGAGGGCTTCCTTGCTACCATCAACCCAGTTACCTGCGGAGTTCCCCAGGGCTCGTCACTATCTACCCTCTTGTTTAATCTCTACATTTAACCCATTATTGTTGCTTTACAGGATATGGAGGTCACGGCGTTTAATTACGCCGATTACCTCAAGCTCATCTTCAATCTCTCTGCCTCACCTGATAGTATTCTCAAGGTGCACTCCACGCTTACGTTCATATTCAACTGGATGAACTCCAACCAATTGAAATTGAACCCCGATAAGACCGAGCTGGTTCTTTTTGGTGGCCCCTCCAACCCCTGGTCTTCTGCTTTCTGGCCCCCTAACCTTGGTTCCCCTCCCTCACCTTCTGCATCTGTGAAAACCCTGTGCATTAAAGTTAGTTAAGACCTCTCCATGCGCCCTCAGATTAGTTCCGTAGTGTCTTCATGTTTTTTGGCCCTAAGAACCATTAGCAAAAATTCACGATACTTTTGAGTTGAAGCTCTTAAACTCATCATTTTAGCACTTATCTTGTCCCGCCTGGATTACGGCAATGCCCTTTTCGTAGGCATTCCTGCCTATGAATGTCGCCGCTTACAACTCATCCAGAACCAAGCGGCCCGCCTCATCTATAGGCTTCCTAAATCTAGTCACATTACGCCTGTATTAAGGACTCTGCACTGGCTACCCATCCGGGAACGATCACTTTTCAAGATAGGCTGCCTGACTTTCATGTCCCTCACTGGTACTGACCATGCTTTAGTTGGATCTAAAATAATAGCATATGTCCCCAGCAGAGACCTTCGCTCTTACACTCTGTTCCTTCTTGAGGTGCCACGTTTCCGTAATAAGAAATCTGGTGGCAGCAGATGTTTGACTCTTGCCCCTTTTTTCTGGAACTCACTTCCTCTTGCTATACGTTCCACCCCTTCTTACTTAGATTTTCGAGCCAAACTTAAAACTCATTTGTTCTCCCTAGCCTTCCCTTTGAAAACTCTTTCATCCCCGTCTTTTTCTCAGGTTTAGTCTCCGGCCTACAGCGTCAAGAAGCCGCTTGGTGATAGAGCGCTATATAAATTTTTTTCAACTTTCAACTTTCAAGGGTGTAGAGGTGCATTTATTTTAAAAGTCCAAATTATAAATGTGTTAACACCTTACAATGCAGGGATGACGTTTTGTTGAGCACTACCTTGTCTGCAAAGCTAGGTGTCTGCAGCTGACTCATCCTACTTGCATTGGTTTATTACCATTAAAACAGATCATTTGATAGTGAGCAACCAAAGAGGAAAGTTGCCCATTTTTAAATATGGTGTTGATAAGAAAGTAACTGAGAACCAAAATAATGTACAAGTAAGGTATAATAAATGTTGAAAAGATAAAATACTGGATTAACACATTCAAAAATATTTTTTCCAAAGGACACTTAAAAGGGGTGACTGGTCGTGCTGTGAAGGGAAGATGAGAGGGCCAAAAAAATAGACATTCAGATTTTAAGCAGAAGAACACTGGATGGGCAAAGAAATAATTAATAAGACAATTGCTGGAATACAGTAAGATAGGTGGTTGACAGCCCATTGTGTACAACGTTTAGAATTGTTGTTACTTTTGCAGTCATATACCAAATTTGTTGCGGGATCTCATGTTGGCGGAATAATTTCACAAACTCTGAAAATAGGTTTGAAACTTGACATCTGACAATGACAAATCACCACGCAAGCAGCCAAAGGTTGTACTGGTTCTGGCAGAGATTAACAACACCCGCAATCTCTGCTGCTACAACAGAACATCCTCCATGAGTGGCAGTCGGATTGCAGGATCTGTGTTTATTGACATCAGTTTGTGGTACCAGAATATCTAAAGATTTCTGCGCCCCTAGAATGACTTTTGGCCATTTTTTCTGGAGCGTTTGTAAGACTCTTGCCAGAAGTGGCATGCCCGTTAATGATTAAAGGAGGCGTGAACTATACTACCAACGAAAAACGTTGCTGACAAATGTTATCATCAGAGGCAAAACGATCTAACAAATTCTCTTCCATACGCTGAAAGAGTCCTTGTGCACGGATGGTGAATGCAATGGTGTTTTCAAGGCACCGTCAGCTACGTTCGTCCGCTGTGGTATTTACTAAACCTATACAGATGTTAGGCCTACAGGGACATGACATGTTGTCAAAGCCAAACCTAAAGGCACATGGCCTCTCCACACACGGTTCACCGCCCAAAGTCGCCCAGATTATTGCAGTACAACATGACGGTCAAGTTGTATGTGAATACAAGAACCAGCCTACCATGCAAAAAGGCTTTTCTAAACAACCATATTGTGAGGTGATCCAAAAAGGTGATATGGAGGTTGGCTTACACCGGGGATATGCATCCTCTGCAAACCACCTCTCACACATGGCCTCCACATGCCATAAGGTAAGCATCCCTAAATACTGTGACATATGGTTTGTGAAATAAAAGTGTTCTGCGTCTGACCAAATAGCAATTTCTTAACAGACTGAACAGGTAAAGAAATAACATCAAATAAGTGATCCAGGTTGGTGTTTTTAGACAGAAGCTGTTCCATTTTGAACTTAAGGTCACATTCCTGACCCTAACTGTGGCATTTGGCATTGTACACAAGCTGGATGCAGGAGAATGAACAGCACGAGAATCATTATCTTTTAAATCCAAGATCAATGTTCAAAGATCAGTATCATAGCCAAAATATCCTGTAATGGCTGATTTGTACGATAAGCCTGAAACTGCACAGTGTGCCGAACTGCTAGGATGAAAGGAAGCGTCTGAGCGGGAGGCAGTTGCGACTTCAGCAAGTTTATAACGAACCAGACAAAATGCAGGAAGTACAGCTTTGTCGGAAGGTTGGAGATAGCTATGGATGGTCCCATCTTCAAAAACCAATTTTCGAGATGATTGAAGACTGGAACACTTGTCTCCATAGATGAGCCGCAATCACCTCTCTCCCCATAGTGCATTAATTAACACAAATTCACATTTGACTATGTGTGCTTGTGCTGAATACTGTGTACGCACGTAGAATAAAGTATCATACCTAGGGGCATATTCCAATGTCGGACATACTCATGTACGTCCAACATTGGTCATGAGCCATAACCGACCAACCTGCTGTTGTCAATTACAGCACTGCTAGTAGGATGCGGCAGAACAGGGTTCGCTTGCAATCGTATACAACACAATGCATGCATGCATTCCGAGCGGAATGGAATGAATTCATGCATCGTTAAAAGCAGGGGAGCAGTTCATCCATGCACCATGTGTGCGGCAACCCAAGGTGCATGCAACCAGTTACAAAGATCCACTGAGGTGCACTTTATGTGCCCCATTCGGCAGCCTCACACACAAAGACAGTTCTCGACTGCCTTTTTGTGCCTCAAATACAAAAAATAAAAATCTGTGAAAAAATGCCATTGAAATCCCTTGGTTGCAAAGAGGCGGCAGGGGTAGTACTGAGGGAGTTGCAGACGGCATACAGGCCGAGGCTGTTGACCACAATCTGGAAATACGTGTGGGATTCCTTTCCGATGGAGCCCATCAGAATGGCTTGGTCAGGAAGGAATCCGCACGACACGATAATAATCTGTCTGTAGGGCTCCGACAGTTGTTCTCAGCCGATCACAACGAGATCTAAATCTGTCCCTTACTTGTGAGTTTTGAACTGCACCATGTGTGGTCACATCCTATTTTATTTTTTTATAACCAAAGGTCTTTTGATGGGCTCGGTCAGACGTTGAGATGGTGTGTGTTGGAGGCAATTCAGACCAACACCAAAATCTGTTCTCCAATTTTTGCAAGCTCTATTATTTGTTTGCAAATCTTGTTTTAAGTTATGTAATTTTGTGAAAAGAAATTATTTTAATCTTAGTGTTTTATTTATATATATATATATATATATCTCATGACACAAGTATTTAAATGATTACCTGCGTAAAAAAAACAAAAAACAATTTGAACCTAACACTAGCATACTATAACGAAAGAGTAATGTAGCAGTATTATAATAAGAAAAAGTTTTATGTCATGATCACCTTCGAAGTTTTTAAACACTGTGACCCTCATTTTGATGTCATGTGGACCTCCAACAACATGCCATCGTGGTGGTCCAACAGAAATCATGAGTAACGTTCAGACTGCTAGATTTTTATACCACGGGCCTAAGGGATAAGGTTCTTGGTAAATACCTCTACCAATTGGTAAGGCAGTTGTAGATTAATATATACAAAAAAGTTGGTTAATATGCAGTAGCCGTTATATTATTTCTAACATCCATGCCCCATAGCCTTTTCCGAGTGGTCCAACAAAATCAGAAACTGTAGAAAAGTGAGTTTGTGTCTGCCCATAACAGGGGTAACAGCAGCCTTTGCAATATGCACCTAATCCTGAAGCCTATATTATGTGAATACTATTGCGGATTTTGAGATTAGCATGTAATTCCAAATTTTTAGTAAATTTGATGTTACTTTTCATTTACTTTACAAAACATTCTACAAGTAAGCATGTTGTATTAATAATTTGTAAATATTAATAATCAAATTCACACACTAGGCATTTATAAATTAAATATCGTCACCAAATAGTAGTGTTGTAGCGGTTTCCCACATTGTCTTTTTTAGATTATTATATTAAAATATTCGACAATGAATAAACATGAGAAAAAAAAAAAATATGAATTAATACCAATTTAGTTTTAATAAAACATGTGTATTACAAATAGTCACAACAAAGTAAGTCTGGTAACCTTGCTTCACGACCACAAACATGAGCATGTTCATACTATCAAAAATTTAAAGAACAAACTTATATTTGAATAAATATTAATCCTATAGTAATTAGAAACAAACTGTTACTAGTAATAGCTGATTGTTGATGCACTCTTGCTGCCATTTCCGCAATTTCACTAACATCATGTCACTAAGTCCCCGATTACCATGCTGTAAGCAAAGTCTCTGAACGTCATCTGATTACCTTGAATCCCATTTCCAACCCGCATTGTAAAATTACTAAAACAGTTTTGAAAAACAACAAATTACGACGGCTGGAAATTGTACGAACTGTCAAAGTATGTTACGAAAGGCATTGGTATTATCCGAATCTTTGAAAGCGGAATGGTAGCAGGCAATGGCCTGTGTTTACAGCTGAGATAAAAGGATGTAAGATTCAGACAGCATTTACAAATTGCTCTGTACGAACACGAAAAGTTCCACGACAGGTTGAAAGGTTTTCAAGTGATTATTTCACCCATGGGAGCCAGTATTGATGGTCGAAAAAGGGGATCCGATAGTATTCAATGGAAGTCCCTACAAACGTTGTTTGGAAGCTTTGTAATTGTTGTTGTTGGGCAGGCATTATGTTTGTTCATGAATCCAAAACAATGTCTGGAAGAAAGATTACGCCCGACATCTAAGTGAGGCCCATAGTTTAGAAACAAGTAAAAGTAAGCACTATTATACACGCAATATTTTCTTTACCAATTTTTAAACATTTTTTTATGTTTGTGTAATTTACAAATCAGACTTTGAGTATTATATTTCTTGTTTTCAAAAATTTTAAAAAATATATATTTTTGCAAAATTGTAATAAGTAAAATAAAATCCTTAGTGATAGATTCATTCCCTTCGAATTGTGCACAGCGTCAGTCTGGATATGGATAATTTTCATCATCATGAACACTGCTTGTCAGAATGTTGGCGTCCTGCGGCTCCACGTCAGTCTGTGTGGTTGTGGTCGCAGTGATGACGTAGCGTATGCTACTTATACGCCGCACTTGCGCACTTATATCAACTCTATCTGAAAGAAACACGTTAGTTAGATTCCTCACCTTCGAATATCCCCAGGCGTCAGACTGGATCCGGAAGATTTTTCGTCAGAAATCCCCCTTGCACGTCGCTAGGCGTCGTCTGCGGCACCGCGTCCGTCGTTGGCGTCGTGCGCGTATCAATGGCGTCGTCGGAGTACTTATACGCCGCCCTCGCGCGCTGACGTCAGTTCTTATTTTTTCCGCGCCAGTAAGCGCCGATCCGGGAGAGATTCCCCTTTTAGTCTTTTTTGACTAAATCTTTTTGATCCTTTTTGATCCTGTCTTCGACATCTGGTGCCGGTAGGATGCCTGGTTTCAAGGCTTGCGAAGATTGCCACCGACTGATGTCGGTGACCGATCACCACCGCCGGTGCCTCTACTGTTTGGGCCTCGACCACGACGCGAAGTCGTGTTCCGACTGCCAAGCCCTGACATCGAAAGCTAGGCGGAAGCCGTCCCGCAAGCTTCTCGAGCTTCGCCACTCGGCTCCGCGCCCCGCTCGATCCCGGTCCAAGAGGAGGTCCAAGGATCGGTCGCGGAGCCGCAGTCGACATCATCATCGCTCGTCGGGCTCGAAGTCCTCGGGTAAGTCCAAACATTCTAAGAAGTCCAAGAGGCGACACCGCTCTTCGGACTCCCCTCGCCGGTCGCGCGCCTCGGCCGAGGGTCAGGGTAGTTCCACCCCCGTGGCTCCGTCGAAGCCACAGGCGCCGCGCACGTCACCATACCCGCCGGTCCCTGGGACTGACGCGACGCCGGCGGAGGTCAGTGCCTTCCTCTCAGCCATGAGAAGCCTGGGCCCGCCGTCGATGGCCGCTGGCGCGCCTTCGGGCCCCGCGGACTCGACTGGGCGACCTTGCGCGCCGCCGGCTTTGGCCCCGGCGCCGTTGGAGTTTACGGTCCCGACGCCGCAGGTCCCCGCGGGGCCAATGCCTGGGCCCCCGTCAACGCCGGTCGACCTCGTCACGCCTCCTCCGCATGCGCCGACACCGGTACCACCGACGCCGACTCCGGTCAAAGTCGAGCCTCAGTTCAGCCCTGTTCAGGACCCGATGCCGGTGCGGCGTCGGCCGACGCCGCTTGAGACACATTATCTCTATCGTCCGACTCCAAACGTTCCTCCTGTTTATCAGGAATCGGATGACGGGGGCGACTGTGAGGGGTTCGAGGACCCTATGGCTGTTCAGTCTCAGCTTTCAGAGGAATGGGCAGATGAAATGGGGGAGGCCAGTGGTCTGGATACCTCGCCAGACACTGGCTTCACCTCTTCTCCGACTGTGGCTTTGGAGGAGGGTGCAGCGTTCTCTGTGGTGCTGAGCAAGGCGGCCGCAGCCCTTGGGCTTGAGCTGCCTGCCGTGGCTGTGAGGACTAACATCCTCACTGAGGTGCTTCAATCTGCAGCAAGCTCCACTAAGCCTCTGCTGCAGTTCAATGACGCCCTCACTGACGTTCTGCAGGGCACCTGGTCAAAGACCTCCACAGTTCCTCCTGTGGATAGGAACGTTGCCAGCGCCCTGCTCGGGGCGACCACAGTTTTCTGTCCCAACAACCCACCCCCGAGAGTCTGGTTATCCAGGCTTCTACTTCCCAATCCTCCATCCCGACCGCTCCGCCGGACCGAGACTGCAAGAGACTGGAGCAGTTTGGCAAAAAGCTGTTCTCTTCCCTTAGTTTGGGCCTGCGGTCTTTAAACACCGCCTGTCTCTTGGACCGTTATTTCCACTCTCTGTGGGATACGGTGGAGGAAGTGCTGCCCCTGTGCCCGGAGGAGGCCCGGACACGACTTACCCAGGCTCTGGCCGATGGGAGGGATGCAGCACGACATGCAATCCGATATGGGCTTGACACTACGGACTCGCTGGGTAGGGCGATTTCTACAACGGTGGCGCTTAGACGTCACGCCTGGCTGCGGTCCACGTCCTTTTGAGGGGATGTCAAGAGCACTCTCATGGACATGACCTTTGATGGCACTCGCCTTTTTGGTGAGCAAGCGGACAGTGCGCTGAATCGCTTTAAGGACTCCTGGGCTACGGCCAAGTCCTTGGGCCTCTTGTACCCGCGGTCGCAACCCTCCGCTTTTCGCCCCTTTCGTGACCAAGGAAGAGGCGCCTCCTCACGTCCGCCTAGCCACCAGCCACAGAACTAACCTGCGTGCGTACGTGGTTTCCGCCGAGGCGTTTCTGGAGGACAAGCGGTCAGCCCACATCCACCCCGGCAGCATCCGCCTCCAAGCCTTCCGAGTCCGAGCTTTCCGGCCCATTCCTCGCCAGTGGGCGGAAGAGTTCGCCATCACCTGCTCCAGTGGCATACCATCACTTCGGACAGGTGGGTGCTGCAAATAGTCCAAAGGGGCTACTCCCTCCCCTTCGAGACGAACCCTCCAGCCATGCCACCGCAATACCACCAAAAGTCGTAGGATCACTTGAATCTGCTGCGGGAGGATTTTACGGCCCTCTTGGCCAAAGAGGCCGACGAGCGCGTTCCTGGGCCTGAAGTAGGTCGTGGTTGCTATTCCCACTACTTTCTGGTTCGCAAGAAGGGCAAAGGGGACTACGCCCTATCTTGGACCTCAGGAGCATCAACGCCTTGCTTATGAAGGAGCGGTTCAAGATGCTCACGCTAGCTCCGGTTCTGGCTGCCCTCAATCCTGTAGACTGGATGGTAGTGTTAGACTTGGAGGACGCTTATTTTCACATACCCGTGCTGCCGGCCCATCGGCGTTACCTGCGGTTCACTGTGGGTCAGGAGCACTTTCAGTTCACCGTGCTCCCATTCGGCCTCACCAGTGCCACTCGGGTGTTCACAAAAAAGATGGTGGTGTTTGCAGCTCATCTGCGCAGATGAGGGGTTACAGTCTGCCCCTATCTCGACGACTGGTTGTTGAAGGCGGGATCGCCCCAGCAAGTCGTCTCCCACCTCCAGACTACTGCGGATCTCCTGCATTTGCTGGGGTTTTCCATCAATGTGCCGAAGTCACACCTGAGCCCCTCTCAGAAGCTCCTCTTCATCGGAGCGGTTATCGATTCGGCGCAGTTCAGAGTCTATCCACCGGAACAGCGGGTCCGGAATATTCATGCCCTGATTCCCATCTTTCGGCCTCTATCCTGGGTTTCGGTCAGGCTAGTGTTGCGGCTTCTGGGGCTGATGCCCTCCTGCATCCTACTAGTGCATGACGCCAGACGTCGCATGCGGGCTCTGCAGTGTGACCTGAAGTTTCAGTGGGCACAGCATCACGGCAACCTGTCCGACCATGTATTGATCTCGGAGGGCACCGCACAGCAATTGCAGTGGTGGCTCATGGACCGCGATTGGGTCACGGGCAAGAGCCTCTCCCTTCCCCAACCGGAGCATGTCGTAGTGACGGATGCGTCCCTCCTGGGATGGGGTGGCCATATGGGAGAGGCGGAGATCAGAGGCCTCTGGTCTCTGGCGGAGTCTCGTCTCCACATCAACCTGTTGGAGTTGAGAGCGATACAACTTGCACTGAAAGCCTTCCTTCCCTCTGTCAGGGGAAGTGTCGTGCAGGTTTTCACGGACAACACCACCGCCATGTGGTATTGCAACAAACAGGGCGGGGTGAGGTCGTGGACCATTTGTCAGGAGGCTCTGCGCCTCTGGACATGGCTGGAACACCAGGGCGTCACCCTAGTGGTTCAACATCTGGCGGGCTCTCTGAACGCCAGGGCAGACGAACTCAGCCGGCGGTGCATGATGGATCACGAATGTTGTCTGAACTCCGAAGTGGCGCAAGGTCTCTTTCAGCAGTGGGGAGAGCCTTGGTTAGATCTATTCGCCACCAAAGAGAACGCGTAATGTCCGCAGTTCTGCGCGTTGGAATTTCCAAAGCGGCACTCGCTCGGCGACGCTTTTCGTCGCGAGTGGAGTTGCGGTCTGTTGTACGCCTTTCCGCCTATACCACTTCTGCCCAGAGTGCTGAAGAAGATCAGGCACGACCGGGCCCAAGTCCTCTTGGTGGCTCCGGACTGGGCACGAAGGTACTGGTATCCCGAGCTACTCAGTATGTTGACCGATCCTCCGATACGTCTGCCCCTTCGGGAGGATCTTCTGTCGCAGCAGCAGGGGACGGTCCTCCACCCGAACCTGTCCAGCCTCCACCTCCATGCGTGGAGATTGAGAGGCGGCAGTTGATGCCATTTGACTTTCCTCCTGAAGTCTGTGATATCATTCTGGCAGCCAGGCGTCCCTCCACAAAGTGGGTATAAGCCTGCCGGTGGAAACAAATTTGTGGAATGGTGCACAGCAAAGGCTGTGGATCCCCTTTCCGCCCCTCTTTCTGAGGTTCTCCTCTTTCTTCGGCCCAGCAGGGCTCTGCCTTGGGCACCTTAAAAGGTTATCTTGCTGCCATTTCTGCCTTCTTACGGCTTCCTGATCAGCCTTGTCTTTTCAAGTCACCTGTAGTTACACGCTTTCTTAAAGGCATTAATCACACGTTCCCTCCTGTCCCTTTTGTAATGCCTCAGTGGGACTTGAATCTTGTTCTCACATTACTGTTGTGCGCTCCCTTTGAGCCTCTTCATAATTGTCCTCTTCGTCTTCTGACGCTTAAGACTGCTTTTCTGGTAGCCACCACCTCGGCTAGACGAGTGAGTGAGCTCCAGGCTCTATCATCAAAGCCTCCTTTTCTATCTGTTCATCCGGACAAGGTTGTCCTTCGGACTCGTCCTTCCTTTCTTCCAAAAGTGTTGACCCCTTTTCATCTTGGGAAATCTGTCACATTGCCCACCTTCTTTCCGCCTCCGCATCCTTCCAAAGAGGAAGAGAGGCTCCACTGTCCGGACCCAAAACGTGCGCTCTCCTTTTATCTGGACCGCACAAAACAGTTCTGGGTGGACGACCAACTTTTCGTTGGATACGTGGGTGCTAAGAAGGGGAAAGCTGTGCACTAACGGACCATCTCTTGGTGGGCCGTTTTGTGCATCAAAATGTGTTATTCCTTGGCAAAAAAGGACCCTCATATTGGGCTGCGCGCCCATTCTACTCGGGCAACAGCGGCTACTACTGCTTTGGGACGGGGAGTCCATTTGCAGTACATCTGTCAGGCGGCAATGTGGGCTTCGCTACATACGTTTGCCAGGCATTATTGCCTAGACAGCCAAGTACGGAGGGATGGCTTCTTTGGCCGTTCTGTCCTCCAGGAGTTTCTGGTGTGGTCTTGGTTCGCAGACCCACCACCGGGGTTGGTATTGCTTGGGTATCTATTCTAAGGTGAGGAATCTAACTAACGTGTTTCTTTCAGATGAACAAGTTACTTACCTTCAGTAACGATGTATCTGTAAGAAACATTAGTTAGTTAAGATTCCTCACCGACCCACCCAATCTCCCCGTTCTGCGAACGGACATCTAGGGTTAAGGTTATCCCTTTCAGGCCCCTAGCATTTTTTGGCACCAGTGTCGGTCTCTTGCATGGCTCTGCGTTCCTGGCGCGGAAAGCTATGTACAAGAACTGACGTAAGCGCGCGAGGGCGGCGTCTAAGTACTCCGACGACGTCATTCCGGCGCACGATGCAAACGACAGACGCGGAGCCGCAGACGAGGCCTAGCGACGCACAAGGGGTATTTCTGACGAAAAATCTTCCGGATCCAGTCTGACGCCTGGGGATATTCTAAGGTGAGTAATCTAACTAACTAATGTTTCTTACAGATACATCGTTACCAAAGGAAAGTAACTTGTTCTTCTATTTCAACACAGCGCAGATTTGGAGCGCTTGTCCCACCAGTCACTTATTAACTTGAGTTTTTTCAATGATTTTTATATCTGTTTTCCAAGTGGATGGACTCCTGGTGCACTATGGATGACAGGCTTCAAGTCCTGCGGGGACTGTCATCGCATGATGTCGTTGACTGACCAGCACTGCATGTGTCTTTGAATCATGTGACACGACCACGACCCCACTTTGTGGCCCGACTGCCAGGCCATGGCGACGAAGACTTAGTGGGAACGGCACCGAAAGTTGCCAGAAGTCCGGCAGTCAGCTACGCGCCGTTGCATGTCCTGGTCTTGTGTGAGGTCAAGGGACCAGTCACGCAGCCAACACCATCGTTCAGCGGGATCAAGTATTCACAATTGTGTTAAAGTAAGACGAAGTATTGCAAGTAGTCGAAGAAGCACCGTTTTGCTCTCTGACTTACTATCACCGGTTGCGCAACACAGCTGGGTGTGCAGGTGGTGCTTCCCTCTTGTATGTGGCGGAGCCTACACAGTCGCTGGAAGCCTACCTGCCTTTCACGGGTCTGTCGGCGACTCCTGCACAGATTTACTAAATTTCTGTGAGCCATAGCTTTGCTCTTTTGGTCGTTGCATACTGCCTGTGCGCATTCTGTCACTGCGGGAAAGAATGGGGCCGTAGCATGTTTCCACAGGTGGCTAGGTCCACGGAATAGGCGTTGGCTCCGGCTTCTGAGCTGCAGGTCAAACATGGATCCAGGGCTGGATCACGGTGGTGTACCTCGTGACACCTCCACCGATGTCGACAATACCAGCACTACTTCAGACATTGCACAGCAACGCCAGATTATGTGGGGATGTGGTTAAGGCCGGAAGTGGATACGTGGACGGAACGGCATTGCTCGATGTTGATTCCGACACAGATGTTGAATTTCTATCCCTTTGTCCATCCTCCTTATTTTTAGCCTGTCCATCAGCCTATTGGAGGAAGGGGAGCCCTAGGAGTGGTCTGAGGAGCATCTCACAGCAGAATGTGAGTTTGACCCAGACTGGCCCGAGGAGTTGGGGGACGCCAGTGGTATGAAGATCTCTCAAGAGCTTGGCATGCTGTATCCTCCTACCTTGGCTACGTAGGAGGGTGCAAGTTATGCAGTTTTGTTGCGTAGGGCGGACGAGGACCTCCACCATGAGCTACTTACAGTGGCCGTCAGGACTAACCCACGACCAAAGTGCTTTAGAGCAGAGCAACCTTTGCTTTGCCGCTGCTGCGTTTTAATGATGCACTTTGGGACGTTATTTTTGGCACCTGATCTAAGCACAACACAGGTGCTCCTGTAGCTAGGAACGTGGCACAACCCCATTGCATAGCCCTGTGCGAACCCATTTTCCTCTAAAAACACAATACCCCTGAGAGCTTTGTATTCCAAACCTCTGCGTACACAAGAACCTTCCCTTCGACCACCCCGGACAGATAATACTAGCAAATTGAGCAATTGGGTAAGAAGAATTTTCCTCTTTCAAGTTTAGGGTTTTGGTCTGTGAACTGTGCATGCCTCTTGGGACGTTATTTCCAATCTGTGTGTGATACAGTGTCGCAAGTGCTGCCTGAATGTACGGAGGAGGCTTGGACAGTTAGCACAGAAGTTGAAGGGAGGGTTGCAGACAAGTTCACTATTATTTCTGGCCTAGACACAGGAGAGAAGATGTGCACAGCAATTTCAACAACACTGTTGGTCCGTCATAAGTCCCGGATGAGGACTACAATTTTTTATGTTGATGTCCAGAACTTTCTTATGTAAATGTCCTTTGATAGCAATTGCATTTTTGACAACAAAGCAGATGGTGTTTTGGACCAGTTTAAAAACTCGCAGACCAAGGCCCAAGTCCTTGATCCTTTTGGCCAAGCGCCCTCCTGAAACATTTGCTTATCAATCATGTTTAGTCAGCTGGAATTGTGCCCAAAATGTTTGTTTACGAGCCACAGGCATGCGCAGCAACAGTCTCAGCGCGTCTGCGGAAGTTGGATCTGGCGAGACGTGTCAGGGGTACAGTGAGCGTGTGATTTCACCTCCACCAAAGCCACCACTGCCTCCAAACCTTCTGATTCAGGTCTTTCATGCCCTCCAAAGTACAGTTTGCGGCAGGATTCGCTGTCAACTCCCACACTGGTGTCCCTTTACTTTGGAAAGGTGGGTTTTACAAATAGTCCCAGAGTGGCTACTCCCTACGAGACTACCCCTCCAGCAATGCCATCTCAGTTTCACTGCATGTCGGGAATCACAACGCACTTAAACAGGAATGTGTGGCCCTCTTAGCCAATAGGGCCATCGGGCGCGTTCCGACGGCAGCATTAATGTGTGAAGTTATTCACAATACTTTCTGGTCCCAAAGTTGAACAAGGACCTGTGGCCTATTTTGGACCACCTCAACACCATGTTCGCTTCATCCAGAAGGAGAAGTAAAAAATGTTGATGCTAGCCCAAGTCTTATCTGCCCTTGACCTGCAAGACTGGATGGTGGTGTTTTACAAGCAGGATGCTTATTTTCATATAACTACAGGTCCAAAGGCGTTATCCGCGTTTCATGGTAGGCCACGAGCAGTTTCATTTGACCGTGCTCTATTTTTGCCTTCCCACCAGCCCTCTGTTCACAAAAGTGATGGTGGTGTGTGAAGCCCATCTGCGCAGATTTGGGGTTGAAGTCTTCCCCTATCTCAATGACTGTCTGTTGAATCCGGGCTTGCCCCAGACTGTATTTCCCCCCTCCAGACTAAGGCTGACCTCCTGCATTTGCTGTGGTTGTCAATCTGCATGCCAAAATTGCAACTTATTTGCTTTCAGAAGTTCGTCTTAATGGGAGCGCTTATGGACACAATGTGTTTTAGGCTCTATCCTACTGAACAGCGAGTCCGGGATATTCTGGCTATAATTCCGATCTTTCTGCCCTTGTCCCGCTTTTCTGTCCTGATGAGCCTGAGGCTGATGGGGCTCGTGGCCTGCATCCAGATGGCATAGGCAGGCTCTGAAGTGGGCCCTGAAGTTCCAGTGTGCGCAGCATCAGGGCAACCTGTAGGATTACGTCCAAATCTGTGAGGGCACTGGCCAACAATAGAAGTGGTGTCTCATGTACCGACATTGAGTCAATGGAAGATCCCACTCCCTTTCCCAAACTGTGGATTCTGTGTCTGGATAGGGGTACCTGCCACACAGTGCAGGAATTATCAGAACCACAAACATAGGGCGCATGGGGAATGGAGGGAACAGGTAGCTGCACACAGAGATCGGTTTCCAAAGGTTTTTCATGTATTAAACCCCACCATAGAAAGCATAATGGAAAACAACATTGTAAAAACAACAGCAAAAACATGGAGCTTAGCAAATACGGTAAGGCCTCTGACTTGTACAAGGTCTACTTAACCCAGTTGAAATTGTACATAATTAACCTTCCTGTTTCTCTTTCGATAACCTGCATTGTAATGCGGCATTGAAACATAAGATGTAACTCCGAATGACTCAGACCTGAAATCTAACGCTCACAAATTGACCTTGTGAAGAGGCACATCGTTAACTAATGTACAATGTCAACTCCCTACTACTCCAATAAATGTTTAAAAGTGTTGATAGATAGATAAACATACAAAATGTATTATTTACAAAACAATATTATTTAAATCTAGGAAGCCGTGTAACAGTAAATATTTCGATTTTTTTTTTTAACATTCCGAAAATCAATAAATATATATATAAAAATTTTCAGAATAAATGGATAGAAATTATTCTTTCCATTCCAATGTAACATAATTCAGTGAAGCTACTGGATACTTAAAGGCAAAGAATTAACTAACCCAATTGCACAACTAAAGTAAGTAAGGTTAATTAGTAGTTAATCTGGCTAAATATTTCAATATTCCAAATAATATATTTTTGCTAAGTAATATATTGTGTATGATAATAAAAACTGTAAATATCAAAATTACATTGGATACTTAATCGAATACAGATGAAGTAATTAACAAAATAATAAACCCAAAGAACTATTCCCAGTAGGAAACTAACAAAATTATTGACGGTTTTGGAAAACTAAATTTAAGTAATTAACTATCACCAATCGATACCTAAATTAATGTTACAAACGTGATGGACAGTCAAAATTAAAAAATTTGCATTCTATCTACAGTATCACATTACCGTGTGAAGCAGCTGTAAAGTACCTAAAGGAATAGCACTCACACCAAAAATAATATGAAATCCACTGAATGTGCAGGCATTAATATGTTAAATAATTGTAGTCATATGAAACACCAAACATTTACTAAAATTTGTTATCATTAAACATCAAATTAATTCAATTATCCCAACGGAAATCTAACACCAATGATGAAATGTCAAGAGGCAAACAAAAATATCTATTTCCCCCTTCAATGAACATAAAGTAGAATAAATTAGTAGTCCCTAAAAAGAAAACTTTAACTTGTCGTAAAACAAAATCAGTAACGTAACACCATATTAATATTAATGAATATTGTAAATTGCTGTATGAATTCCTAAAACATGTTTATTTAATATATGTATTCATTACTGTATGATATATTTTAAATGTACCGTTTAGAAAGTTAACATTTTAAAAATATAAGAAATATAAAAAAATAAAGTCCAGATTTCAAAATTCTGAAATGTCGTGACTGTTTACCATGCAATTGGTATAGTCTCCTCCCGTTGGTGGGGAGGCTGTTAGAAGGACATTGCATGTCTTCAATTTGAAACGCCACATAACAAAGTTGGAAATTGGAATTTGATAGTGGCATGGAGATCGGAATGGAATCCTAAGTTGTCAAGTATAATGATGTGTAGTTGGAAAGGCCTAATGATTGCTTAGAGAAGGCATTTACACTTTTTTAAATAAGATGTTGTTTTCCAAAGTGAAATGCATGTAGGACTTTCAGGCATGTATTTGGTGTTAAAGAGAGTCTTTAGGGACACCAATCAAGACCCTGTTCTCCCATAACCCTATGCATGTATGAGGTGCATGTCACACTCTGCATGGATTTACTCAAACTTGTATTTCTATATAGTAGGTAGTGCTGCGATCTGTTTCCAAATGCAGCACAATTTTCCATAGGGAAATGGTAGTTTGAGACCACACCATGTGCACTTGCATCCAGATGACAGTGTCAGGAGCAGCGACTGTATCTCTGTCCGGATTCGGGTATGGTCAACCCGACATTGTAATAATCCCCTAAGTATGAAAGCCCAAATTCTAGTATTCACCTTTTGTCAATATATAAGTAACATATAAATATTCAAAAATAAGATTTGTTTAAAATAATAAATGTAAGGCGGTATAAATTTTTTGTGTTATATAATTCTAAGCAAAAGAAATGTTGACAAAGAAAGAGAAGAGAAATAAGGATTAGAAAGTATGTTATTTTTTTTTTTAAAAAAAATTGTCTTGGAGTTCTTAAATGTCAGAGAAAAAAAGGTATATTTTGACAATACTACTCTACCAGTAATTAACCCTCTCGTTATTTTTTTCTAAACAAAAATGTTTGAATACAATATGTGACCAACCAGTCAAAACCAAAATATTAATGTCACCTAATCAGACTTCTATTAATAACACCTGCAAACAAAAAAAAAAGTAATTAACTTTGTTAAAATTGCAATAGAATAAAGAAGATTACAATATTTTAATTAATCTCAAAGTAATATAAATAATTAGAAAAAATGTTTTAAAAGCTGAGAAATATTAGATTCTTTTATCGTACAATAGATAAAAAAAATTTGTAATATAATTAACCTCCAAATGTTAAGGTAAAAAAGAAAAAAAAAATAGTGTACCTCAAACATCCAACTATGATATTTAAAGTAAATGTAGTTACATT
Source organism: Triturus cristatus (assembly GCF_964204655.1). NCBI lineage: Eukaryota > Metazoa > Chordata > Amphibia > Caudata > Salamandridae > Triturus > Triturus cristatus. Next base: position 83,144,816 of record NC_140591.1, read on the forward strand.
TAAAAATGTAAATTGAAAAGTATTTTCTTTAGAAGAAACATGTTTATAGTGTTTTTAATTAGTCCCCTTGTTTTTCCACCAGGAAAAAAAAGAAACCTTCAGAGAAATTTATCATAATGTATTTATAAAGTTAAAAAAATATATATCTTAACCAATGTTAAAAAAAATATATTTTTTTATAAAAATTAAATAATGTTATAACCCCGAAAAAAATTGGAGTAAAAAAAAAAAAACCTCAGATAATCCAATATTAGTAGAATTCAAAGTTTTAAATACATATACATGTGGCCAAAAATATAAAAAATATTGTGATACATTTCCAAACCATAGGAAGACATAACAAAATAATGACTATTTTTACATATTTACATCTCATTTTCATAATACTTTATTTTTAACAGACTTAATTCACAAAACATCAATCAGTTCATTAAAATGTCAATTTTAGTTTGGGCGATCGGCAATATTTAAAATGGTGGTGCTTCCTCGACTCATATCAGCTCCAGAATCATCCGTACAAGATTCAGCACGGTTGGTTCAGGCAGGTGAATTCGGTGCTTGGGCAATTCCTATGGGAGGGGGGTAAGGTGCGCGTGGCTAAACGGACGTGTTTCCTGTCCAGCCAATGTGGAGGGCTGGCGAGTTCGGATATTCTGTCATATTATCAAGCTTCACATCTTCTAGTCCTTAACGAATGGTGGTACGGGTACAGGGGAGAACCGGCATATGAGCTGGAACGGAAGCTTCTGGGACGCCATACGCTGCATACGCTCCTCTACTCGGAGTCACTGAGGGGTGCTATGCCCCCGGTAACACATGTAGTGTTTCAAATCTGGAGGCAGGCCTTGCGCCGTCTGGGGTGGTGGCGGACCTTGACTCGGGAGACTCCCCTGTGGCACAATGGGCGTTTACCACACTTGGCGGCCCTACAAGGTTTTAAGGCATGGGATGACATTAGCATCTCCAAGCTGGGAGATGTAATGAGAGAGACAACACTTAAATCTTTACATGAGCTACAGCAGGAATTCCAAATGCCACGTGGGCAATTTTTAAGATATCTCCAGATCAGGCATGCCCTGTCGCCCGCATTTGTGGGACTGGAATCGCTTCCTGACTTCAGCCAATTGGAGGCAAAAGTCTTCATGGGGGGATATACCAGATAAAAAAATATCCAGGATCTATTAATCCCTTGTTATACACAGCTCCCCCACACTGTGCAAACTTCCGTGGGACTGGGAGGCAGATGTGGGTGCTCTGGAGGAAGAGGATTGGAGGGAGGCGCTGGCCAGTCCGCGAAGTGCTCCCATAAGCATGAGGCTCCGGTTAGTTCAATTTAAATAACTGCGCCGGGTGAACTTCACGAGGGAGCGTCTGTGGCGGACGGGGCTGATTGCATCACCGGAGTGCCTGAGGTGTGGCAGGGAAGAGGGCACATTCTTTCACACTCTCTGGCAGTGCGCTTCCCTTGATCGATTCTGGAAGTGAGTGTTTGCGTGCCTCTCGGAAGTACTGGGGTGGGGGCTCCCCCGCTCGCCGCGGCTGGCTCTACTCCATGTCATGGAGGATATAGGGGGAAATATATACAAACGTCATCTCTTGTTGCTGGGACTCACTCTGGCCAAGCGGGATATTGCAAGGGAGTGGAAGGTGGCACGAGCCCCTTCAATGATGAGATGGAAGAACGGCCTGGACTTTTGTATGGGGCTGGAGCGGCCCGTTTTCGAGGCAAGGGGCTGCCCACGCAAACACTTTAAGATCTGGAAACGATGGGCAGACTACCAGGGAATTGGGCTGGAACCCCCCGCAGAGAGGGAGATCAGTCCATAGGGGCAGCTACACACAGACGCTGGTGGTCCTGAAGGGGCAAGATGGACGAAAGGGGGAGAGTAAGGCTAGCAGTAGGAAGTGCGATCCTTGGGGGTTGGAGGGCGGGGGTGGAGTTGGGACGGGAGTTGGGGAGTTATTGAATATACAACAGTCTATTGCCTTTATGTCCATGTATGATGGATTTGGCAGACGTCTCGGGGTTACAGGGCTCTGCATGGTAATGGCTATATTGACAAAAATAAAAATTGTTTAAAAAAAAAAAAGCAACTTTTAAATATTGCTAACAAAACCAATAGATAATACGGATTAGACCAACTACTGGTCGGCGGTTGAACATGACAGAATATAATGAATCCCAAAAAATGTTGAAGGACTCGCGTTCGCTTCTAAGGGAGCCTGTGTTCCAAAAAACAACCACAGAAACTACTGTATGGGAAATAAATATCTGCGCAAAACCATAGACTATGAAAAGTGTCCTTATAGAACTCCCAAAAGTCAGTTTCCAAAAGCCTTAGTACGTGTTGGACATACCAATTAAGAATGGCTTTCAGAATAACAAATCTTAATGGGGCAGTCGTAAACTGTATATGCAGAATTGTAAGGATGACCTCACACCAAGTTAGTTTCTTCGATTTCCATCCGTGAACAATTGAGAATGACCAAACAGTTGCCCTTCCGTCCGTGAGCATTTGAATAGGTTATTAAGATTTTATTACGGCCTACTCGGGCAGATGGTTTATGAGTCAGGCGAAGGAAACGAGACTGTATGTCAGATAGTTTTAGAAGAAGAAAATAATGAGGAACGTAATTTTGATTATTTCTTTTTTTTTTTTTAAAACCTTTATTCTGTAAGATCAGTGACACAGCTATTCAGCCGACAACCCGGAGGTACGGCAGCTTTAAAAACACAACACATGCTAGCGTCAACATTCCACTGACAGGAGAATCGAAGGTTCTGTTTTAAATAAACACAAATCCAAACCTAAACACAAGCAAGGCGATAAGTACTGTAAGCACCAGAAGGGGTTCTCATCAGGGGAAGCGAGCCCCATTTCGTCTAACAGGCACAGGTCTATAGTAAGGGAAGGGAGGGGAAGTCAAAGACCCAAGAAGATATTACACATATCAGCAAGAAGTTCAAAGCCGGAAAGAAAGCTAAGGGGAGAGCTGCTCCTCGGGCGGGTCCGGGTCTGGGGGCAGGCATATGCCCCCTCTGTACTGGTTCCAGCGCCCCCATACAGAGTGCCATTTCCGAGGGCGCCCTCGAGCACAATACACTGTCTTCTCCCTAAACATGCTCCAATTCATGTTTTCCATCCACGCTGTCAATGTAGGAGGCCCATTAGAGCCCCACAGACGAGCAATATCGCGCTTGGCAACCATGTTCCCCAGGGTCACCCACTGAGTCTGTGCCGCGTCGTGGTCAGTAGGACCCCAAACATTCAGAAGACAACACCGCGCCTCAGGCTGCATGACGATGCCCGTCACCTCCCCCATCACCTCGTGGATTCGCCTCCAAAACTCCATAATCGCACCGCATTCCCAAATAATATGTAGGAAGGTGCCCACCATACCACAGCCTCTCTTACATAAGCCCTCCTCAGAAAAACCCATATGGACCAGCCTGGGCCCCGTCACATAGACCCTATGGAGTATTTTAAGCTGCACCAACCGCAGGCGCGTGGGGATCGCGACCTCTTTGGGAGAAGACACTGCGTACTGCCAATCCTCGTCATCTAGTTCAAGGCCATCCCTGGTCCATTGTGCACGCAACCCTAGAAGAAGATCTGCCCGAACATTAATAAGTTTCTTATAAATGAGCGAGATCGTACTCTCTGGCATATGGCCATCCAGTATCCGGTCCTCTAACGGAGAGGACTCAGGCACCTTCTCCCCTTCTACAAGAACTGACCGCAAGGCGTGGCACACTTGAGCGTATCGGAAGAACTCCGTGCTCCCCAGCTCATATTCCTTCTGCAGCTCCTCGAATGATTTTATCCTACCCTTAACCAAAAGGTCTCCAACCCTCGATATGCCGATCAGGTCCCATTTCTCAAACCCTTTTGTATGCCAAAGCTTTCCCAGAATATCGGAGTCAAACAGAGGGGTGGCGAGGGTAAGCTTACCCTTCCAGCCCAGTGAATCCGTCGCGACCTTCCATACATGTACGGCCACCCTGGTGGGCCCCGTTAGGGTTAAATCTAACAACTTCGAATACAACGCTCTGGAGTAGTTACCCCCACGTAACAACCATCGGTCCATGGCGAAGCCAGGGCTCAGCGCCGGACCATATACACCATGGTTAATCGCACTCAACTGGGTGGCCCAGTAATAACGTCGGATGTCTGGAAGCGCAATACCCCCGTCGTACCACGGAAGCGTCAACTTAGCAATCGCTATACGCGGACGCCCTTCCCACAATAGCGCGCGCTGGTGGCTTTCAACCTCACGGAAGTAACTGGCCGGGACCCAGTCAAGAGTATTCTGCAGGGCATAGAGGAAACGGGGAAGAGACATCATTTTGAACAGAGCGGCACGGCCAAGGAGGGAAAGCGGCAACCGCCGCCAGCCCGCCACGTCCCGCCGCAGACGCGCCAAGGGAGGGAGCAAGTTCTTCACGTATCGCAAAATGGGATCGATGTAAATATAGATCCCCAAATACAAAAAGCCCTGCTGGGCTATCTGGAGCGGGCAGTTGCGCGGGACAGGTGGGACATCTCCACACAGGACATACAAGTATGACTTCCCCCAATTAATGACAAGACCAGAGTTCCTCCCAAAAGAAGCCAAGACGTCACAAACCACTATCAGAGATTTCTTAGGCGAGGTGAGGTATAGCAGAATATCGTCGGCGTAAAGTGAAATACGGTCTTCGTGGTCGGGCGACCAGCGAATCCCACGTATGTCCGGGTGCCATCGTATCCACGCTGCCAGCGGCTCAAGAGCAAGAGCGAACAACAACGGCGACAGGGGACAACCCTGCCGTATGCCTCTCCCGAGCTCAAACGGTGCCGACGCCCGCCCGTTCACCACGACGCTAGCGAGAGGTCCCTCATAGAGCAACCTCACCCAGCCCACAAATCCAGGCCCAAAGCCGAACTTGGCTAGCACAGCCCACAGGTATGCCCACTCCACCGTATCGAAGGCCATCGTGGCATCGAGGGACGCCACAATAGCCGGCTCTCGCATCGTGCCCGTTCTAGCAATCACGCCATGAAGGCGTCTAAGATTCAGTGCAGTGTTACGGTGCGGGATAAAGCCCGACTGATCCGGATGGATCAAGTCGCCAAGCACCCGGACCAGGCGGTTAGCAAGGATCTTAGCAAGGATTTTCGGCTCGGCATTGAGAAGTGATATCGGTCGATAGGAGCCACACTTGTCACGGGGCCTACCGTCTTTATGTATTACCACAATCGTCGCCAGCCGTTGATCGAGCGGAAGAAACCCGTTCACCCGCGCCTCCACGAACATGGCGCGCAGGTGAGGAGCCAACTTATCCTGGTGAAGCTTATACAGCTCAATCGGCAAACCATTTGGGCCCGAAGCCGTACCGGAGCGCAACGCGCGGATAGCACACGCCACTTCGTCGATGGTTATGTCTCCATCGAGGTCATCCCTATCAATGGCAGAAAGGCAGGGCAGAGCGATATCCCGCAACAGGTCACACGAATCCTCAGTCGGCCTATCCGAGACCGAGGTATATACCGTACGAAGATGGTCCGAGAAACACTGAACTATACCGTCAGGGTCAGTAACAACCTCTCCCCCATCCGTAGACAGCTCCGGCACCACTCGATTGACACGCTCTTTTTTGTCCAACCACGCCAGCAATTTCCCGGCCTTATCGCCGACATCATACAATCGACCCTGCTGCTCCCTATGAAGGGTCTTAGCAGCGTTCGTCACCAGATCCCTATATTCCAGTTGCTTCAAGCTCAAATTATGCAGTGTGGCCGGTGCAACATCCTCTTCCAAGGCCACTTCTAAAGCCGCTATCTCGTCCTCTACTTGCGTCACCTCGGCATCTCTCCGCCGCTTGGCGGCCACTACCAGGGAAAGGGCCTCCCCTCTCAATACAGTCTTAAAAGCTTCCCACAAGGACACCGCAGATTCAACTGAACCCTGATTCTCTTGAAAATAGCGGTCAACTGTCTTCAGCAACGCACTGCGCAGCTTGGGGTCACGAAAATACCAGGGGTTAATGGGAGCCACCCTGCCCCCCGCCACCCGGCCAATATCCAAGCGGGCTCACACCGGTGAATGATCAGAAATGCCCCGTGCCAGGTGCCTAGTCTCAGATACCAGGCGTGCGCAGCCAGAGTGAGCAAGTAATCAATCCGAGAGAGACTCCCGTGGGCCCCGGAATGAAAGGTATATTGTCTCTGAGTGGGGTGCCGTAGCCTCCAACAGTCTACCAGACCAAAAGTGTCTATAAAATCGGGAAGCCATTTCTGAGCACCCCCGGTGTCCCTGGACGGATACCTATCAAGCATTCCAGAACCAACCGCATTGAAGTCTCCTCCCACCACCAGCATCCCTTCGGGGAGTTCAAACAAGGCCTTGCCCAGATCAGCAAAAGTGGAGGCCTGCAGGGCAGGAGGGACATAAACAGAAACCAATACCAACGTTCTGCCCTCCCACCTCCCCGCCACAGCCACAAAGCGCCCCCTGTCATCAGCAATGGTGGAATCAACCTCGAATGGCAGGGAAGCTCTAACAAGTATGCCCGCACCCCTGGAACCCGAGGAGAACCCCGAGTGAGGAATGAATTTATAGCCCTTTCTATTAAGTGCATAACACGTATTCCCTATAAGATGGGTCTCCTGCAGGAGGACCACATCTGGCGATGTCCGTTTCAAGAATTGCAGGACTATCCCCCGTTTAATATGATCCCCTAAGCCATTAACATTCCAGCTGACTATGCTTAAGCCCCTATCCCCCATCCCCGAACACAAAGAGACCTCCACCCCCCCGGAGAACCACAATCGGACAATGCTGACAACCATTGCTACGCCTTGCAAGAAAAAACCCACCCCCAACAACAACCCCAACATCCCAAATCCCCCCCCCTCCCTGCACCCCTGCGTCAGCTTACAAAGCCCCCCCAACTTGCAGTGTGCCTGTCGCCCTATCAAAAACAAATGTACAAAAAGTACCCCAAGGGAGGAAAGAGCTCCTATCTTCCCCCCGCCGCCCTCCCATTACTGCAGGAAGGTGCGAGTCACTGTCCGGGGCTGAGTCAATACGTGCCAACACCGGAGGTATCACTTCTGTCCATCACGGTCGCCTTCCGCTCCATCCACGCTGTCCCGGCCAGGCTGTCGCCGAGGGAGCGCATCCAACCAGTCCCCTGCCATGTCCGGTGATTCGAAGAAGAAAGTCCGGTCCTCATACACCACACGTAACCTGGCGGGGAAAAGCATGGCATACTTCAGGTCCATATCCCTGAGCCGCCGCTTCACCCCCAGGAAACTCTGCCTCTGTTTCTGCACCATCTGGGTGAAGTCAGGATAAAAACTCACAGAGGCGTTCTGAAAAGGGACCGGGCCTGTCACCCTCGATGCTTGCAGGATAGCGTCTCGATCCCGAAAATTAAAGATCCGGGCTACAATCGGTCTCGGGGGGGCTCCCACCTTAGGCCGTCCTCCAGGCACTCGGTGAGCCCGCTCCACCGCAAAGAACTTGCTGAGGCCCTTTGGCGCAAGATGATTCACCACCAAATCCTCAACGAGTAAATCCACGGAGAGATCCTCTGAAGTCTCCGGGACCCCAATAAGGCGCACATTGTTGCGCCGGGCCCGACCTTCGAAGTCCTCGAGCCGGCGGGCGGAGAGGTCGCTCGCGGTTCGTAACTTACGAACCTCAGCCTGAAGTTCCGAGACATCGTCCGCGAGACCAGTAGTCTTGAGGTCCAGGGACTTGACCCGCTCATTGGTTTTGCCCAGATCCGCGCGAATCAAGTTGACATCAATCAAAATCATGTCCACCTTGTGCGCCAGGTTCTCGAACTGTCGCCCAATCGAAGATTGCATCCCATCTATCGCCCCTTTTATATCCTGCAGTGATAACTCCGAGGCTGGGGATGAATCGGCTTTCTGCGCTTCCAGCGACTGTCCCGATCCACCAGGCGACCCCTTCTGCTGGGCATAACGATCCATATTGTTGGATTGGGTATAGCCTCCCCGCCGGGTAGTCTTAGACTTCGACCTGTCTGCCTCCGATTTGGTCGACATCCCGAACAGCAGGACGGTCAGTTGCCTAAGGACGTCCCTCACGCAGCTAGAGGAAACAGGGTCAAATAGGGCTACAACAGTCAGTCAGGACCGAGTGGAGGTCCTCCAGACCAAGGAGGATCTGCGTGAAGCACTCCCAATCCAGAGCAAACAAAGGGCGAGAAAGCGAAAGTGAAAGTGCAGCGGCATCCGTCCGTCAGTTCACCCCTCCCAGGGCCGCTGTTGTTCAATTAGGGGCCGGGCATCCTGCCAACGCAAGCCCCTGGCATCCTTCGGAGGTAGGCCGCAATCTTCCGCCATGCACAACTTCGGTCCCCGGTGGGCGATCTTCGCCCGGACAACGTCAATCGCCCCAGCTGTGACTCATCTGCAGGATTCCGTGCATGAAAATCAGGATTTAGGACAGGATAAGTGCAGGAGGGCGCGAGGGTAGCGGGAGCTCAGGGCTCACGCGGCCATCTTGGTCAAGCGCTAGGCTCCACCGCAATTTTGATTATTTTTAAATAGTTATTATAATTCATGATATTTTAACCTTACAATATTATGTAGAAGATATTTAGCTAACAAAATATTTTTACTGTTAAGTTTTGTAAAATACCAACTTCATGACCTATTGTGTTTCTACGCAGTGTGGTTACCGACGCAGCCTTTATACTTTAGCCTTTAGCCTTTGTTTGCATGCCCCATGTACCGTGGGCATTCACAGTGACAAACAACCCCACGCCTTAGGAGAACTCTGTACTTGTCTACTCTGGACTGTGGAGAAGAGGACCAAAGTTGTCCCAAAATCAATAATCGTCGTAAATCATGGCTTTGCTAAAAAATGACTTGCATTTTCAATCAAATTTAAATTAGAAGAATTTATTCTTTGAAGCCTAAAGTCACTGGAAGTAAACCGATGTTGCTGCCATTGAACTTGCCCGTATTAAACTTAACAGAAAGTGGGTTCTGTTGTAAGTTGCATCGAAGATATTATAATCAATATGTGTTTCTCCTGCCAGAGGACAACTTTGCAACCTCTGAAAAGGGCATTGGCAACATTGTAAACGTAAAAATGTTTATCTTGCTAACCGTACTTATCTGATCTTATTTGTTTTAGTGACAAAATATACATAAAGGTTCCTTTGGTTTGTTAAACAGTTTTAACGATCTACTTGAGTCATGTAAATCAATTTTTGAATATTGAGTATGTTTGCAGTTGTGTAACAGTCCTCGGTTATGAGCAAAGGGTACTCTACGACACTACCACGTAAAAGAAAACTTGTGATTGGTAGAGAAAGCCATGTCCATTTATTTTTGAATACTAGGACTCTTTGTAAATAATATCTATTTATAAAATACTATTTAAAAGGGGCAGATTCCTAAAGGAAGGGGCAAGGCCATCCGGATTGTAAGCCAAGAAAAAGACCAGAAGAACAACAAGTCCAAGTTGCATGCGAGCGACGTTGACAAAACCCAGGATTTAAGTGACAACATATCTTTTGGCAAGATTATATATATATATATATATATATGTATATATATAATATTTTATATAGATATTTTAAATATATATATCTGTGTGTGTGTGAAATAAATGAAATACATATGTATATATATAATAAGTAAATACATTTTGGTTTAAAAAATAAAAGTTATAAAATATTTAACCAAATATACCGCTATAAAATTAAGGTAAAACAAACATACATAACCAAAAAAGTACAGATTATAAAATAAAAACAATATATATTTGTGTTTGTTTAAATTTAAATTTATATCAAACTATAAACACACAGACACACAAAAATATATATATATATATAGACATATCAATAATATTAAAAAATAAAAAATAAATATAAAAGTATTTTAACTTTTATATAGTTATAAAGTCAGTGCAACAGTAAGGAAAATGTTGAATAACAATAGAGTTCAAAATACTATTCCCACTTAAGTGACTACAACAATATTAAAAGTGTTGGATAGCGGAGGTGTTAAAAATACTTGTCAGACTCGAGAAAGTGTATCAGAAGGTGAAAGTGTTACATAGGGGAGGGGTAAAAATTACAGTTCACACTCCAGTAAAGGCACGAAAAAGGATGCTGGTTGTTAACGTTTCACAAACAAATCGTTTGGGAAATAGTTTCCGACCCACTCAGATCAGGAGAGTCCAACCGGCAGAGTACGATGCATCCGGATGCTTCCAGATACAATATGGTTGGACTCACCTTGACTTAAATGGGAGCATATGTTCCTAACCGCATGATAATTGGACCCTCGGTCAGGAAAAAATTTCCCGATACAATTTGGAAGGAGAAAATGTCATTAGGAGGCATTCGTAACCGCATCAGAATCAGGCCCTGGTTGGGAATGCTTTAATAAATGCATCAGAATCAGGCCCTCAGTGTAACAATAAGGAAAGCCTTGGATAGCATACGGCGAAAAAATAAATATTCACAATCCAATGAGTGCAACAATTGGCAAAGTGCTGGGTATCGGAGGTGTAGAAACTACTATTCACAGTCCAAGTGGGTGCAACAGTGGTGAAAGTGTTGGATAGTGGCGGGGTAAAATGTAAAATTGCCAACAAAATGAGTGCAACAGTAGGTAAAAAATTGAATTTGCAAGGGATAACCTTTACTATTGCCACTACAATAATTGAAACAGTAGTGAAAGTGTTGGAAAGCAGAGGGGTAAAAATTAAGCTTCACAATAAAATGAGTGTAACAGTAGTGAAAGTATTGGATAGCGGAGGGGTAGAAATATACAATTAGAAATGCAATGAGTGCAAGAGTAGGGAAAGTGTTGGATAGTGGACTGGTTACCAAAAAATATTCGAAATCAAATGAGTGAAAGAGTTGAGAAAGTGTTGGATAGCAGAGAAGCCAAAAATATTATTCATACTCCAGTGAGGGCAACAGTAAGGATAGTAGCAAGCTAAATGTTAATATTTACACTGCAATTAATAAATAGAATCAATATTATCACTACAGTCAGTAACAATTTAAAAAGAATAAAAATATTAAAAACAGCAAACTTACTCACAAAAAATATATATATATAAATCTGATAAAAAAACAATTTAAAATATATTTAAAATTACATATTGAGCAAAACATATACTAAGGATAAATGCATATAACACATGAAAATAATTATTATATTAAATTATAAAAACTTAAGAAATTGGCTTGACCTAAAAAAAAAAAAAAAAATTACTTTTTACTTAAACATAAAAATGTAAATTACCTCCCCTAAACCAAAACACAATTGAAAAGGCACCTCGAAATTTTAAAAAAATAGTACTTACCTAATACTTTTAGGTGCCGATTCTGATCCGTAAAAAATATTACCCATACAAATCCAATCCATATTTTTTTAAGTACGATTCGTACAAGTCACGTACAAACTGACAAGTACGATTTGTATGTGGAAAACTACATACGAATCGCATTGGGAAAATTGCTCGACACGTCGTCGGATCGGAAAAAGTCCAAAACACGTCCCCGTACATTTTTACGTCCATTTTGTAAAATTGAAGACCAAGCGCAAAAGTACGATCCGTCCCGTCCGTCAAAATGTACAAACGTATGGAAAAAACACCCTATAGAGCAAACTCCAATAGCAACCATGTAGACGTCTAAACATGTGCCCGCATACGGGCCGAACACCCCCCCCGGATGGACGCGCCGTACACCCAGCACAGCCACGTATGTACGCGCCGTACACCCAGCCCCCATATATCCGCACTGTACCCCCGGTCCCCCGTATGTACGCGCCATACCCCTGGTCCCCAGTATGTACGGGCCGTACAACCAGACCCACCTATGTACGCGACTTACCCCCAGCCCCACCGTATGTACGTGTCGTACCCCCAGTCCCCCGTATGTACGGCCTGTACCCCCAGGCCCCTACACCATGGCCGTGCCTGTACGCACCGTACCCCAACACCGTACCCTATCCCCATGCCTGTACGCACCCTACCCCAGGCCCATACAAAAGCACCCTGACCCAGCATTGCGCATTTAAGAATCGTACCAAACCATTGCAAATGTGAGCACTGTACAACAACATGGCCGAAGATGCAAAAACAACTCGCACTGAACCAGGACACTGCTAAAACCCACCAGGAGGGTCAATTAGAATCGCAGAACACGTCCTTCAAGCCCAAATACATGGAATACACTGACCTGCAACATCAAAACAGGTAAACAGAGGCCCAAAACACAACCACTTCTTATAACACACCCACCCAAAGTTCAAACACAGCCACACCCACAAATGTACCATTGAAAAGGGCCAAGACACAAACAAACCATGAGCCTTTGCAACAGACCCACTACAGACAGAGTCCACATACAAACCACTGCAGCATACCTGAATCCTGACTACACCTTTCACTTGCACACCTTCACATAACCACCTTCACAAACACCCCCTAATCACATTCACACAAACACCGTCACATCCACACCCACACACCCACAACCATCCACACCCACACCCCACACCATGCCCACACACAGGAATTCAAAGTTGTCAAGGGAGGAACTGGACATACTTGTCAAAGAAGTCATCAGAGTCGAGAAACAGCTCTTTGGAACATTGGTAAGACAGACCAGCATAGTGGAGAAATGAGCCATATGGCAGAGGATCGTAGATCAGGTGAATGATGTTGCGCCCATCAGAAGGACCAGGCATGAATGCCAAGACAGGTGGTACAATCTGAGGAGGGCGGTCAAAGGGAAAAACGAATGAAGAGCACGGCCAGACAAACATCACTGGAGGCGTCCCCCCCCGCAAACCAGCAAATTACCATCCCTGGGAGGAGAAGGTGATGGGCACGCTTCTGCCGGTGGGAGTACATGGACTTGAAGAGAGTCGCAGAGCCTGGTGAGTGCACAAACAACTCAAGTAACATGGAGGGAACCGCATCCACAAGCCAACTGCAAAAAAAATACAAGCAACTACCCCAAAGCCCACACCGGACACAACCACACTCCAAAAACACGCACATGCCATTAACGGGTCCATGCCCCATTCACCAAGCAAGGCCATGCAAAGTCACAGGCCACATAAAATACAAACACAAGACTGGATGTCCGCGATGCTCGGAGGGTGGGCATCACAAAACACATTGTGCAACTCAGAAGCAGACACCAATGCCCTCAGCCCATATGGCCTAGGGCAGAGCTTTCCAAACAGTGTGTGCCGACACAGTACTGTGTCGCATGCAAATAGTGGACGCGTTGAAGGATGACATTGGTATGAACGGCCATTTAGAACATAACAGCAGCTAATGAAGAGACATCCCTTTGAAAGAGTGTCAGCACACACCGCCGCAGCAGCGCAGACAAAGACACTCTGCTCTATGGGGGACAGGAGATTAAAAACTAAGCCTCATGAAAAAGCAAATGGCCTGTGAAAGAACTGCAAAGTGTGAGTGCCCAGGAAGCTGGGCTGAGGTGACAGAGGGTGACAGACAGACGGAGGGAGAGGGAAAGAGAGTGAGATGGAGGGAGACAGAGGAAGACAGAGGGAGACAGACAGAGGGAGGAGGGTGACAGAGGGAGGGAGAGAGGGAGACAGAGGGACACCAAATCACCCTTGGGTGGTTTGGGCTTGATTGCTCGTCAGCAGGTGGACTGTGTGCATTGTTACAAGGTTTGGCAGTGCGTGAACCAGCCCTTCTTGTGTTGTAAATCTGTGGGGCATGTGTCAATCTGTGCATGAGTAGATGCTTGCTTGAGGCACAAACCTAACCTTAAAACCAAGTTTTGCCACTGACTGTGTTTGTTAGAACTGATTGACAAATACTTTAGTAACCTTCCTGCTTTCTCTAATTGACTTGAAAATGCACCATTTGCCCACTTACAGTGCAAACCGTCAGGTGGTACTGCCCCGCTCGCTACGATTGCTGACTAGACTGCCTTACTACGTCCCAAAATGATGCATCTACAAAAAGTGTGTCAACAACAGAAAAAGTGTGGAAAGCAGTGGCCTAGGGACATACCCATGCAACATGCTCAATGCACAGTGAGTTGGCAAGTACAGACAAAGTAGATGACACTTGGCCCTGCTGTAGACAGCACAAGGCACTCATGTGACCACTGTACACTCAAACACCACCAACTCCACATGCGTCCTACTTACCAGAGGAACTCACATTCACTGTCATGCCAACATGCACCATGAGGGGATAAACACATCACCTGGTAGACCCAATGACAAATCACACCACACCCAACAGCATGCCCGGTCACACACCCCCCCCAAACCCTTAAACAAGCACACACCACCGTGGCAGGCAACGGATTTTGACACTACCACAATGGACATGTGACACAACCAGACCAATCCATAGCCAGATAAGCACTCATTAGACAGGCCAAAGACTCAGGAGTACATATCAATCTGTCCCCCGCAACATACCCATGCACAAGTGTAATTTGAGAGGAATGCTAGCCATATCCAACTACCTAGAGGAACTGTGCCAACATAAATATGTATGAAACATGGATGTCGCAGTAAACACCATTAACATTGTCTCTCTCTCACAGACAGTGAAAAGTCATGGATCTACACCAAACACTGGGGGGGAAGAATCAAAGGCACAGGATCGGCGTCAAGAAGACACCGCCGGCAGCGACGACTCTCACCACTCCGTGGATGACCACGACCAACCTGGCCCCTCTGGTGCCCAAGCCCCTGCAGCACCTGCATAAGGAAAAACTGTGCCAACCACCACCTCCATTCATGCCACATCCCAGGATACACACAGGAGCCCTGCTCGCACTGGACAACACAGCCAGTCTGACAAGGAGGGACAAGGTTCTCAGGGCACCCAGGAGGAGGCAGGTGACCCAGCAAATGCCATCCCTCAGGGGTCCCTTAGACCTGATGTGCCCACAACGGCAGGCCAGGCTCGTGTGTGCAGGGGTGGTGGACGGAGGAGGCGAGAACCTGACCAGCCAGCTGAGGGAACCGGTATGGCACACGTACGCCACATCCTCGACACATACCGGCATGACATCAGGGGCATCAGGCAGGTTGGGTCGACACTCACAGATATCAAGGGGACCCTCGAGGAGATGAGGACCCTGCAGGCCGAGCAACATGCCAGTCAACGACAACACCAAGGACGGATGGAGGCAAGAGTGGCTGAGCTTGTGGCAGTGCAAACGGACATGAGCCGTTCACTCCATCGGATTGCCAACAACATGGGCAACCCTCCCTGTGCCACCAGGCGAAGATCACCAACAGCCACAAAGAGGGATGAGGAGGAGGAGGATTAGTCCAACGGAGCATCACAAACATCGTCAATGCCTGCATCTGAGGGTCCCCAGAGGAAGGTGGGTCGTCCACAGAAAAGACCGTGAGAGTCAGCAGACCATCGACATGTCACAGGTCACCTGGCCTGTTACCTGGCCCTCTGGCGCAACAGCAGCACCTCACATGGACTTACTGGTCACAGTCTGACCAATGATGACCAAGACTGTGCCATGGACTCTGATGACTTCCAATGCCAAGACACCCGGCGAGCACCTCTTTTCATCCACCGCAAAACACAAAACACGCCACAAATAAAAATCCTCACAATCATGAGATGAAGCAGTCATTTTGCATTATTCCATTACATGTGTGTGTTGTAATATCAAACAATGCCTGAATGTTAAAGAAACTCAAACCATCCATACCCTGGGATCTGAGTCTGGCACAGGACACACATGGGTTACAATGTATAATTCAATACAGACATGGTGCACTATATTTACCCGTGATGGGCGCAACCTGCTGAGGGGGGGCTTGCACAACTGTGCGGACAGACGTATTTTGAAGAGCAACATTCATGCACAGAGGTCAGGGCTCATGTGGAGTGTCCTGGGGTGGGAGTCCCAGGTATGTGTAGCCAGGTGGGAGAAATGTGTCCTGCACGCTTGAGTAAGGTGGATGTGGAGAATGGTGGCCAGGCCAAGGTTGGAAGCATGGAGATGGCACAAGGGGGTCTTGGATGACAGTGGCACAAGGTTGTGTTGGGCTCGTGGTCTGCCTCATGAGTGTGGGTGTGGATTGTGAAGGTCATCCGGCAGCAAACAGTTATCCATTGCAGATATCTCTGCTGGACGGTGATGTGGCTGGGTCGCCGGATGTTGAAGCACAGCTATGCAGGCACCCTAGATGTAGACAAATATAATGGGAGTTGTAATGTACTTGCTCAGTAGAGGGCAGGGTAGGATTTGGCACAAATGTTGTAGTGGACATGGGGGATGGTCTGCCTTGCCTTGAGGTGGATCGAACTGGGGATCATGTGAATAATGCAGAGTGCGCTACAGCCTGAGGTACAGATGCTGGTGATCAGCATAGCTCATGTGAGCAAGCAATCCATGATACACACCAGATTGTGTGCGTGGCCACTGTGTGCTTGTGCAGGGCCCTTGCGGGTGGAACACAAGCAGTTGAACCAGCTGTAAGGGGACAATCCGCAGATGATCACCTCAGTCCTGTACAAGTCCAGCATCAGGTGGCTGATGTTCAGCCATCTGCAAATGGATCTCATGCATTATTGAATATGAGAACTGGCAAGGTGAGTGTCTTTGGGGAGGGTGAGGAGCACCTGGCTGTCAATGGCACACAAACTGATGATGAGGTGCTGTGCGCATGTGATGGTGTAGAGGGAAATCCAAGATACATTGTAGACTGACAAGCTGAGACATGATACCTCTGCCATGTGTCCGACAACTACAACATACTACATGCAGAGGCCTGGAGTCCCGCTGCACACCAGACCCTTTCGAATGTAGATGTTTTTCATTTAAAAAGGCAAAAAATTAAAATATTTAGAAAATGTATATGTACCTTCCAGGGGAATTAAAAAACACTGCGTACCTTTCAAATACTGCGGTTGTTGGGAAAAAGGGGAAAAAATTAACATTCAAATACGGAGTAGGTCGCACACTGCTAGTCATACTAGCAAATAGCCCCAAAGAATTCTGTATAATGTAGTGGCAGCGGTGAGTACGCCTATGCCACGAGTATGTCCATATAATGCCATCCCTGGACACGTGTTTCGAGGTAATTGCCTCTTGTCAGCAGGGAGCAGGTAAGTATGTGGGGTGCCAAGTACTCGGCACCTCACATACCGCACCCCACATACTTACCTGCTCCCTGCTGACGAGAGGCAATCACCTCGAAACACGTGTCCAGGGATGGCATAATACAGACCTACTCGTGGCATAGGCGTACTCACCGCTGCCACTACATTATCCAGAGTTCTATGGGGCTATTTACTGGTATGACGAGCAGTGTGCGACCTACTTTGTTTATGACAAAATTAACATTGATACCTTATGTGGACAAAAAGTTACAAGGGCCTAAGTGCAAAATAAAACAAAAATAAAAAAAAGAAGGATGAACACAGGGTGGTGGGGAAAGGCACTATTTTATTTATGTATAAATATATACATATTTGTAGAAAAAATTATGGCATTACTCAAACACGAATAAACTCCTTTTTTCAAAATCAAAAAATAATTTAAATAACAAAAATTTAGGAAAATTTAAAATGTTAAAATGCCTGATGCATATGCTACATATGAAAATATATTCAAATGTATGGCCTAAAATAGTAAAGGTTTGACTACTTTACCCATGCCATAACTTCTGGTAAAATAGGTAAAATAGCTGCAGCGCTTTAAGGGAGGCATAAACTTATGGCCAGGCACCAACAAGCAAAAGACGTAGGGGGAGCACATACCGATGGGGGAGCAGAGCTCAACAAAAATTTAGGAAAATTTTAAATGTTCAAATGCCTGATGCATATGCTACATATGAAAATATATTCAAATGTATGGCCTAAAATAGTAAAGGTTTGACTACTTTACGATGCCATAACAGATTTCGGTAAAATAGGTAAAATAGCTGCAGTGCTTTAGGGGAGGCATACACTTATGGCCAGGCACCAATAAGCAAAAGACGTAGGGGGAGCACATACCGATGGGGGAGCAGAGCTCAACAAAAATTTAGGAAAATTTTAAATGTTCAAATGCCTGATGCATATGCTACATATGAAAATATATTCAAATGTATGGCCTAAAATAGTAAAGGTATGACTACTTTACGATGCCATAACAGATTTCGGTAAAATAGGTAAAATAGCTGCAGTGCTTTAGGGGAGGCATACACTTATGGCCAGGCACCAATAAGCAAAAGACGTAGGGGGAGCACATACCGATGGGGGAGCAGAGCTCGATAGATAAATGCTATATTTGTCAGCTCCCCTCTGACGTAGGGGGAGCATTTCCCGATGGGGGAGCGCAGCTCCTTAGAACACCGGCCGCTGCTGTTCTCACACGAAAGACCAATCAGTTTAAGATGCATGAATTTAAAACAAATACATCATTTTCACGGGCTACTGCACAAGGAGCTTGTTCTAAATGTCTGTCAGACTTTCAGTTATCTTCAACATAATGAAATACATCTGGTCCAGACAGTACTCTGCAGGTGCTCGTTAGTGCGCTCTACAAGAATTGCAAAAAGAAAACATTTTACATGGGAACACAAAACATAAGGTGCGTCTTTCAAGATTGCTGGTCCAGTTTCACGCGAATTAAAGAAAGATGCTCAGCATGGAACAAGATGGCAGACAGAAGTTAATCATTTCTAAAAAATGTGGCCTACATTAGCTATGGCCAATCTAAACGTGGCAAATACACAGGCAATACGTGTATGTGTTACATGCTAATGTTGATATTCATGCAAAACATTTAATTTAGAAAAAACTGCCATGAAATCCTCCCTCTGGTGACGCTGGGAGTCACCAAACAATGCACCCACTTTCTATCTAAATCCTAGGGCGCTCGACCTCGGACCTGGAGAACTGGGTTCGAGTCTCGGGAATGTCGCTGAACATCCTGTGATTCTGGGCAAATCACTTAATCTCTCCGTGCCTAACAAAGAATGAATGTGTGTCCTAATGTAACGTAACTGGTGCTATGTAACGCGCTCCGATACCTGATTGGATTCGGGTCAAGTTCGCGCTATATAAAACTATGCAAAAAAAACGTTGTCACCTTTTGCAGTTTACGTCTAGATAACTCTAAGTTTCTCAGCTCATTATAAGTGCGGCTCTGCAACTCTTCTAAATCCACAGCAGCTTGTTTCCTTGATTCAGGCAGCTGCTCTCATCCATTGCATTTTGACCCACCCTTTACAGTAATCATTTTCACTCCCCTTATAAAAAGAAACAGGCATATTACAGAAATTGCAATGATTAATATAGGAGTTAAAATCTTGCCAAACAATCCACTACTACTAAGCACTTGTTGTGGAAGAGAGGAATGATCCCTTCCCCGAAGTGTTTGAGTTGTCGCAGGCATAACAGAGATTTCTTACACATGATGTGGAGCTGTTTCATACTCTCCATTTTGGAAGGGTGCTTTTGACATGTTTGTGTCGGGTCTGGGTTGGTTGGTGTTCCTGATCCCAATCCAGCCATAATACACATTGGTGGAGATTTGGACTCAAACCGGTACAAATTGGTGCTTCTATGTTGAGGTCTCTTAGTTGCAAAAGAGACATTGCTAAACGCTGGAAAGAGTCAACACTCCCCATTCTTCGAGAATGGAAAACAGGCCTGAACTAATGCATGTGCCTGGAGAGACCGACTTACCAGGTAAGGGGGTACCCCTAGAAGTACCTCAAGATATGGACTGACTGGTGCAGATATAGAGGTATCATTCTCTCTCTCTATGGAAAACACAGACTACAAGACCTTGGCCAAAATTCCGGCAGACCGCATGGCTCATCTGATACCCAGATTGGTACTCACAAATCAAAATTGCTTTGTACCAGCTCGCAACTCATCCCTAAATCTACGCAGATTCTTCTGGCCGCATTCGGGTTGCTTGGTGCTTGATTTGGAGAAAGCATTTGATACACTAGATTGGGAGTTCCTGTTCACCACCCTATCCAGTATGGACTGGGCACCCACCTTCTTCGTCATATCAGGTTACTATATACCCTTCACATCACCAAAATCAAGACAGGCCCTTACATGTCGGACTCAGTATCCATCAGTTGTGGCGCCAGGCAGGGATGCCCCTCTGTCCCCAATTCTGTACTCCCTAGCCATAGAACCATTGGCAGAAACCTTGCGGCAAAGTGGGGAGGAATGGGGGATCCTTCTAGGCGAATGGACACACGCAGTATCCCTATATGCCGGCGATCTGCTGCTATATCTTTGAGACAAAAGAGAACCATGCGATAGCATAGCAAAGACGCTGACTTAGCGTCCCTGTCTGGACTACGAATAAACTGGGCAAAATCTAGCCTATACCCATTCAGTTCATCCGCCCCTGACCCTGCATTGGTAGTTAACCGTGTTGGGGTGCAATGGCAGCCATCTGTGTTTCGCTACCTAGATGGCCATATTTATCACCAACCAGAGGAACTAATGGAGGGGAACCTCATGCAGGCGATTGGGACAATCAAGTCGCACATGGCCTTTTGGTGCACCCTCCCCCTAACAGTCATGGGTCGCATAGCGCTCCTTAAGCTGGTGGTCCTACCACGGCTATTGTACTTCTTCACTAATCTGCTGCTCTATATTCTGCCCCCATTCTTTCGCTCACTTGAGAACACCTAGCGAGAATTTATTTTGCATGGCTCATGATGCAGGCTTGCCTTATCCAAACTATTTTTACCAACTAGTCATGAGGGGCTTGCAGTGCCAAACATTGAACATTACTATCTGGTGGCACAGCTCTAATGCATAGCTTGGTTGGTCAGTGGACTATACTTGGCAGACTCAGCCACACAACTGCCAGCAGGGACACACTCGTCAATTGTAGGATTAGCCACCCACCTGATGCTAGAAGTGACCTACAGATGTTTTCATCGTATGTTACGCCTCACGGGCAGCACATTTCCATGCATGCCTTCTTTACCTATACAGGGCACACCAAGAGGACAGCGCGCCACCACCAGGGAGGAACTCTCCGCTTGGGGGGAGGCAGGATTACAGACCCTAGGAGACCTAAATCGTGATGGACAGATAGCACCCTTCGACATCCTAGCAGATGAGGATCGCCTACCACAGGGCAGTTCCTACTACATACCTTGCTGTTCACGGTGTTGCGAGTGCTGTAGGTGTACATATCACAAGAAACCACAGCACACCTCACCATCCAATAAATGAATGTGTTGGGCACGGGGAGAAACCTTACAAAGTGGTTCGCTAACTCGCTATGAACACATAAGGCGCAACCGCTGACATCCCTCAGGCAACACAAGGACACTGATCTTCACTGGCTGTGTACAGACTGAGAATGGGCAGCCATATTAGAAGGACCCACGCCATCCCTAGAAATGCCAGATTTCACCTCATACAATATTTTATAATACACAGGGCATACCTGACACTAGCCAAAATAAACAAATACTTCAGGCACACCAATGCCCATTGCCCAAGGTGTAATCTGGTAGATGCAAATCTACTGCATATGCTGTAGAGCTATACCACTCTCACTCCTTACTGGGAGGCTGTTGTCACTTACCTATCGAATTGCACTGGACATGCAGTAGAAGGCACCTGTGAAGTATGCCTCCTAGGCCTCTATCGCAAATCCAAAAAGCAAAAAGTAACTTCTAGATTTATAGATCTGGGATTACTTGCAGCTTAACGCTTGATTACTAGACGCTGGAAGTGTTCGGAGCTCCCGCCCAAGATAGCCTGGTTCCACTCATTGACTACTTGAGCGCAGGCAGAGAGCTTTGTCCTGTGCCATGAGGATACTCTAGGGCTTCGCAGGCTCCCGATGGCAGCCGCGTGTGACACAGTTCTCCTGACCTCCGCACCGCCTGGTACTGACAAAACATAGGCAAAGCAGGATGTGAAGTGTAACGGGGACACCTCCAAGGGCCAATAGGTAGACTACCAGATGACGTAATACCCTAATACCTCACACATATACCCAGGACTCACAACATTTGACAGGAAAGGAGGAATTGAAAGCTGATCCGACCTGTGGGTGGAGTGCAAGTGCTAGGGAGCGATAGAGAGCTAAGTTGGGCAACAATTTATACCGTTCACACCCTGACCCCACCAAACTCCCTTCCTCTCCCCTGCCACCCCCCAACCTACCCTTACTTGCTTGCACCCCACATGTTGCATGCGGACATAGAAACTAACAACACTATAGACAAGACACCACTATTGTCGGTTACCCTGCTCGGCAATTGACTTTTCGACAGCACTGATATCGAACATCATTAGGGATTATGATATGTAATGCTGCTTAAATCTATCTTGAGCTAAAATGTCTAAGTGTTCCGATTCTGCTCATACCTGATGTATGCGCATGTGTAATACCTGCTCTTAAAGCTAAAATAATAAACAAATTTAAACACAAAAATCATTCTCTCTCTCTGCAGTATCCCACACCCTGAAGGGTGGCGAGAGGAGGGGACACTGGGGATTTGTTGATGCAGGATTATGCTAGAAAATGCTAACTTCTGTAATTGTAGGTGTGGGATGTGCAGATTGTACTTTTACTATTCATTTATCATTAATATCTGCTGGTATTTTATGTTCTTGTTGATGAGACAGATTGTATTGTGCCTCAAGTGTGCTGTTTTATGCGATAAACTCCAAAACTTTAATAACAAATGACTACTATGCCATTTACGGACCTCAAATAAACCCTTCTCAATTTCTTCCAAAGCACCAGCCTGCTCCCAATCCTTTACCTCTCTGAAAACATATGAAATATTAGTAACAGACTTGTTAATTTCATTAGTTTGGTTAGGAATATATGTGCAGCACTCATAAGCGAATAATATAGGGCAAAATCCACACACCCTTTTAGGAGTAAGCTATCCAATGCAAGCAAAACTAATGCTCCTTTACGTTTGTCCAAAATGGTTAGATGTAGCAACTCCACCAAGTGGTTTTCAGGGGAACTAAAATCAGCCATGCTGGAATTATGCCCTGTTGAGCAGAAATGGTAGACAGAATATACCCCTGAAAAGAGAACACGTGAAAAAGCATCTAAAGCCCGTTTATTGCAGGCAAAGTCATCTTTCTATACTAACAAGACTTTGTAATCTACCAAAAAAAATCAAAGGACATTTTCAAAATTGAGACGAATTACGCAGTCCCTACAAACTGACCATTCCCTTTCACCCTTCCAACAATTTCTGTGACACGCTCAATGTTTTTTTTCATTGAAAAGATTAAAATCATAAAGGACAGTATTTCTGCTAGTAACAATAAACAATGGATCAATACGGAGGATAGGAACCTCACTTCCATAGCCACCTTTCCCCCTATTAGTGAAGAACATCTCTCTGAACCACTGTTTAAGGTAAAGTTGGGGTCCCCAAAAGATCCATATCCCTCTAGGGTTCTTAAAATAGTTTTTTTTCAGTAATCCCTGGCCCGCATTGCCCCTACTGAACTCCTCTTTATCCCAGTGCTGTGTATCGAGTCCTTTTAAGGGTGCAGTCAGTGGTAATCCCCTTTCAGAAGAAATGTAGTGAATATGCCTTTTCTAGCCTAATTGTTAGAAACTCATGTAGCACAGTGCTATGATCCCACTTAGAGGAGTCAAAATGTTTAGGGTTGTGTCTTGCTGGATTTCGTCCTGCGCACTCTACTGATTCAGTAATCTTATCAACGGTAGACAATATGTGACGGAAGTGCAAGGAAGACTCCACTACAGCGATGGTCCTCTTGGACTTATCGGAGGTCCCTGATACGGGTGACCACTGTTTTTTGGCTGACAATGTCGAGCCTGTGGGGCTTTACAGCTCTGCACTAGACTGGATCAAATCCTTTTTGAAGGATCGGACTCCGTCAGTATGGCTTGTCCCTTTTAGGGCACCAGAAGACACCTTGACTGTGGGGAACCACAAGGATCCTACTCACTGCCGTATCTTTTTAACATCTTTATCTACCCCATCATCCATGTACTTAAAAACATGAACTGTACAAGCTATACCTATGCCTATGACTTGCAGTTACGTTTTAGGCCTGATGGCTCCCCTGCTTCTAAGGATAGCTTTTCAAATACAATGCATTTCATCTGCAATTGGATGAACAGCAATTATTTCAAACTCATGGCGGATACAACTGAGATTGTCATTACAAGAACTAAAACTACTGCCATGCTTCTTTCTGACCCAGCGACATGAGGTGTTATATTCCATATAGGTACCCTATATAGGCACAGGTAACATTGCAACCTTTCACCTATATCCGTCCCTACATTACATACATACCGGTTCATAGGGACTGACCTTTTACCTACGACACTGCATTCAGAACGCAGGTTTTTCCCTGGTTCGAAATCTCATAAATTAAGCACAAGGCTTCTTGGAAGCACAGCAGGATTAACAACTTCTGTATAATATCTCTGTATAAAGTTCAGGCCCGACGTCCTCCTCTCGGCCGACACAGTTACACAGCAATGTAGGATCCCTGGGATGGGTATATATACATCACATCTTGCTTAGAAGGACAGAGGAAACCAAGACTTCCCGGCTGACACACTGACCAGAGACGCTGAGGTTCCTGCATGCAGACGCTCCAGCTTGCAGTGATCTAATATCCCTCGCGGGGTGTCCAACTCGAGACCAGGACAGGGTCCCATATTCTCTCATTCTCAGGTAATGGGGTTGACTAGATCCTAGAGGAATTCTTGGCATAACACCTACACAGATGCTAGGTACATTTAGTTACATTTAGGTACATCTAAGATAGTATCATCTATCATCTAGTACCATCTAAGTGGAAACAAGCCTATGTCACCCCTATTCTGAAGAAACCCGCCTTGGATCCCCTTAAATTGGAGAGTTATCGCCCAATCTCTCTTCTCCCTTGGGCTGCCAAGGTTGCGGAGGCTTATGTCAACGGTATTCTCACTCAACATCTTCAGACGGCTAATATCTTGGATTCCTCCCAGAACGGGTTTCGAGCAGGTCACAGCACGGAGACTGCTCTTCTCGCGATGACGGAACATCTTCGCACCGTGCTTGATTCCGGTCAAACTGCGGCACTGGTGTTACTTGACCTCAGTGCCGCATTTGACACGGTCTCACATGTGTTACTTCTGCAGCGTCTGGGTGAGGCAGGTATCTCTGGTGTGGCACTTGACTGGTTTCGGTCTTTCCTAGCTGGTCGTTCATTTTGGGTCGCCACACCTCCTTTTGAATCCAAACCCTATCCTATCGAGCAGGGAGTCCCTCAGGGGTCGGCCCTCAGCCCAACACTGTTCAATCTGTATGTGCAGCCGCTGGCTGCGGTCGCCAAGCAGTGGGGCCTTACTATGGTCTCCTATGCTGACGACACGCAGCTGGCGGTTGCACTTAACGGGGACTCCGACTCGGAGGCCCCTAGGTTCAGGGAGGGCATAACAGCAGTGGCTGGCTGGATGACGGCTAACTGCTTACAACTCAATGCTAAAAAAAGGAAGTTCTCATCGTTGGTAAGCAATGCAATCTATGGGGTGCTCAGTGGTGGCCCCCAGAGTTGGGCTCAACCCCTATTCCGGTCCCCGAGACTAAAAACCTGGGGGTTTGGTTAGATTCCGCCCTTAGTTTCTGCGGACACACGAAAAAAGTGGCTGCTGCTTTCTTTGGGGTTTTGCGGGGGGTTAGGCCAACCCTAAAAAATTTTGACACCTCCACTAGACAGCTGATAATTCAGGCCACCATATTCTCGCGGCTGGATTACGCGAGTTCGCTCTTGGTGGGGGCAAATCAGGCGGAAGTTACTCGGATGCATTGAGTACAGAACGCGGCGACCAGAGCCCTGGTGGGTTTACCTAGGTTCTGTTCTGCGAGGGAGACTATTCGGAAACTACATTTGCTGCCTGTGGCTCAAAGGATTGAGTTTAAGACTTTATGTCTCTACTTTAAGATTCTTAAGTTGTCTTCTCCTCCGATTCTGGAGCATCTTCTTACTCCTTATGTTCCCGCTCGCTGTTTGAGGTCACTGGACCAAAATCTAGCAGTAGTTCCACGGTTCAAACGCTGCAGAGCGGGAGGACGTTCCTTCCGCGTTCTAGCGGCTAGGCTTTGGAACTCACTACCTGCTCATATTCGTGCCCTTGATGATCTGCTTATGTTCAGGAGGGCTATTAAAACCTATCTCTTTCCCTCTGGATGTCATCTTACTACATAGGATTTCATTCCTCGGTCCCGCTTCTCCCTCTCTCTGTTACATCTTGTTCTATGTATCTTTTCGTTCTGCCGCTCAGAGCGCCGGGACGCCCCTTTGCTGGGGCAGCTGTGTGCTATAGAAGAACGAATAACATAACATAACATAACATCTAGTTAGGGAGGCATCGTAGGAGTACACACCTTTAATCATGTGTTTTATATACTTGTATGTATTCATGATTATTGCAAGATGGTAGAACTTCACCATCCCTTTACTTACGTAGTGCTTCTAATCAAATATGTCTGCTACTGTCTAATGGTTGTTGCAGCTCATCTATTCTACACTAGAATAACAACTGTTCAATAAATTCTTATTGAAAACGGCCAGCCTGTTTTTTCTGTGTGGGAAGAGGTGTGGCGCCGCGGCCAGGGCGACTGACTCTGGAATCTGGGGCTCACGGTTCGATCGCCAGCGGCAGATTAGCCTAGCACCATGTGACTCTGGGCAATAGCTTGCTTAATCTTCCCGACGGTCCCCAGCACCTAGAGACCCTTACGGGTGATTGTTCGCGCTTTACAAATGTGGATTATTATTATTTACAAATGTGGATTATTATTATTATTATATATTATTATTATTATTATTATTTCTCTGAGACAAACTAAGTGAGCACGAGTGACTGAGCGAAAAGTAGTATATTGTTTCCACGATTCTGAGGGATCAGGGTTGTCATGTTCTGAGGTTGCCAGAATCTATTTTCTCCTCGATAGGAGGAGATTCTAGTGGCACTGTGAACTAGCTGATACAGACAGGCTAACGTAACTGGTGGGGGTGCACGGAATCAGCCTGCCACCGATCCCACAGTTTATGCGCAGATTGTGTATAGGTTATATAGGAACTACACAAAATGGTGCCACCAACGTTGGTTGGGCACTTATTTAACAGTAAAATCTGAGTAGTTCAGTCGTGCTATTCTCAGAGACCCCTACCCACAAAACAGTGGGCACAAACTCCGCCACAGCTGAGTAGGCGAAAAATCCTATTTATTGGCTGTTGGTTAATCAAGCTTGAAGGACACATTGTTCCTAAATTTTGCATACACATCTTATCTTGGTTCCCTTGAAAACCTCTTCTTTACAAAAATGACTGAGGACAGAGATAATAGAAGAGTAGATCTACACCTTTTAGCTGGAGAAGAAGATGCAGATGCAATACAAATTGCAGAGAATTTTAGAAATACAGTCACCCTGAAACTGCTAGAGCATGGTTTAACACCTAGGGGTGGTATAGTAGGATTCGTGATTGAGGCACACAAATCATACAGAACAGAGGTATTTTATTTGTGGGTTACATTCACCGCAGCAAATGCAGGAACAAAAACATTTCACTCCTACACAGAAGGAGATGCACAGAAGAATATTGCCCGTTTGAGGACATTGAGGTTCCGCTCGCGTACCAGGAATACTTATACTGGTTTGAAGGCACCCTACCGCACATAAGAAGAGGAAGAGTGAGACTTGGCCCGCTCAGAAGAGAAGGGGCAACATGACCGATATTAGCGCCCTACACACCACATCCTGACATTGAAACAATGCCACCAGGAGACTTACTCGCACAACACAAAGAAGTGATAAAAATAAACAGAAACTTGACGCAGTTCGTCATGAGGCCACTTAAAGTTCAACCAGCAATAGTTGCAACAAATGGAACTCAAGCTCAGGGTACAGCAACTAAAATAACACCACAAACATTACACACGGTGATGGGAAAAATGCCCCAAAAACGTGACCAAATATCATTCTGGGTAGCTCAGAAAATAACACAGCTCGAGGCAGTATTCACGAATACTACCCCGTATGAAAAACACAGAATGCTAACAATCTGCTTGCCCATGGGGATAACAACACAAGTAGAAGACTGTACCACTTGGGGTACAGTCTTTACTGCCATTTATACCAGGACTCATGGTATTCCGTCATTAGCAGTGATACCAGATGTATTGAGACAAATACAGAATGAGTACGGAGCAGGGCCTACTCTGAACTTAGGGATGAAGTTACTAGGTAACTATGCCCAGGTATCAGCCATAATATTAGCTAATACTAAAGGGGAAGCAGCTTCAGTGGCTATCCACCAACGCCTAAGGGAGTTCAGTCCTTTAGAACAGGAATGCGAACTACCAAAAATAATAGAAACTGCGTATGCAGAATTAGGCAGAAACAGTCTGGGTGGGAAAGCTTTAAAACCACAACTGATGGGCAGTCCTGAAAAGGACACTTCCAAGCAGACACCTGCTTCAACTAAGAAGAAGTGGGACAATAAAAAACAACAAAACTTTAAAGAAAACAGATCTCAATCCAGAGGTAGATCTCCTCCACAGGAGCCCTCCGAAAAGAGGTATAACCTTAGGAATAGCGATAACATTAGGAAACCTGACAGGTATCAGGATACTGATACACGTTCCTCTCGTTCCTTTCAGGGTTCATCGAAAAACTCCAAGAGGGAACGACGGTCAGACAGACAAGAGCGTACAAAGTCCAGAGTCAAGCAGCATGCTCAAGATTACACTTCTAAAAACCAAGAGAAACCAAAGCAAAAGACACAGTTCAAAAAGAAGAAGATTGCAACTCTAAAGATCAGACATGCCCAGAATTCTGAGGACTCGACTACTGACAGGGAATGGGCTCTGACGATACTAGACAGTGCGGCAGAAGTAACAATAGCTCTCCAGAACCTGATGGAATTTCTGGTGATAGCGGACTTGAATGATTATATCACGGTGGAAACACCCGATACTAGGGTTAGTGTCCCGCATAAAGTATATGAAAATAACGCTCCAGATGGAGGGGGACAAATGTAGACTAGTGAGAGGTCTCTTTTGGGAAAACCTGACGTTTGGCTATGCCATTTTGTTAGCTGAACGAGATTGGCCACCAGCATTCGTCATGGATTGCCCTAAAGGGGAAACAGTAATTATACCTGCATTCTCAGACCATAGTCCCAGGCACTTAAAACACACATATGCGCAGGAGTGGGCGGTAGCCCAGGCTCCAGCATTACACAAGAACCATGTTGGATAGGATGAGGATTCAACTCATCACATAATTCCATTAAAAAATACTCCAACTGCACGGGGCAGTATCCAATAGAGCAAGAAGCTAAAAAACAGGTCAGGGAGATCAACTTGAAAACCAAGGGGTGATTGAAACTTGCACCTCTCAAATGAATAATCCTTTGTTTATGGTCATGAAACCTGACAATTCATATTGTTTAGTTTTAGATTAAAGACATCTAAACACGTGCACTAAGACATTTGCAGTCCAAAATGCACACAGTGGCGCATTAATGAATAACACTGTGCAGAAAAAATATAAAGCGACACTTGATATCTCAAATAGATTTCTCTGCCAAATATAGCGCCTGAAAGCAGGTATTTAACAGCATACTCAGCGCTAGGGTCCCAGGGTCAATTTTGTCGACGCCCCCAAGGGTATAAGAACAGCCCGGGGTTGTTTTCTGCGAGAGTAACTGAGTTACTTCAATTTTGGGATGAAGAGGCATTGTCCTATGTGGATGATATTTATCTAACGGATGAGGACCTAGAGGAGCACTTGAACAGAGTGAATACCATAATTTTGGGGGTTGAATCTGAGGGCTACAAATTCAGCTTTAAAAAATCTAAAATTGCCCACCTCAGCATCCTGTTTTTAAGATATGAGCTTTCAAGTGAAGGGAAAAGCCTGGCAGCCGATTTTTTTTAAAAATGCGCACTGCTCCAACCTCCAAAATCATTAAAAAAAATTACAATCAATCTTGGAATTCCTACATTTTGGTAGAACATACATTCTGGATTATGCAGAAAGAGTAAAACCTTTCTACAACTTAATAAAACCTGATTTTTCAGTAAGACAATGGACACAGGAACACACAGATACACTTTGTTCCTTACAAGCTGACATGATAGCTTCTTAACACTTACAGACATGCATAAACGTATGTAACCAGGTGATCCATATAGTTGCGGGTCAATCTGGGTACACCTATCTAACATATAATGAAGGAGAAACAGAACCAATTGCATACAATTCACATTTGTACACAAATGCTGAAATGAGCTTCGCATCTAGAGAAAAGCTTCTAACAGCAGTACAGACTGCTGTAGTGAGAGAAAAAGCACTGGCTCAGGGGAAACGAGAATCGCAGTAACTCCAGTCCCAGCCTTAGAGGCTGTGACAAAAGCGATCATTCCTAAAGCTAAAGCCTTACATCCAAGATGGATACAATGAGCTAATTCTATAACTGCAACAGATGTAGAATTCAGGCCCAAATCTAAAGACACAAACATTTCTGCAATACGAACAGGAATATCCTCTACCAAATGGAATAATGCCTCTAGATCAGTATGAATATATAATTTACACTGACGGATCTGCTCAACCGGCCATAGGAAGTAAGTAACAATATAGCGCAGCATGTGCAATCATTAAAGGTCGCAAGCGGGATGGAAAGTTCCATCCAAGTTGCACGAAAACGCAATCTCAAGGAGACTGCACGGCACAGCTGGCAGAGTTAAAAGCCTTGATACTGGCAAATACAGATAGAGAATTCCCCACACTAATTGAGTGCGATTCCTTTTACTGTGTGCAGTCATATAATGAATATTTACAACACTGGATTCAAAACGGGTTCAAAGATGCAAAAGGTGGCAAAATTAAGCACAAAATGATATGGGAACAGGTAGTGGAGTTGAAATCCGAACTACCGAGAGCTCACATGATACATACATCTAGTCATCAGCGTGATGGCATTCACGTTGAAGGGAATTCATTGGCTGATGAAGCCGCAAAGGGGGCTGTCGTGGCTTCCATAGCTGCAATCACTCATTCTAAACAAGAATAGACAGTGAGCTTATGGTGGATGTTATTGCTTCACGCAAAAACATCAAAGCAGTACCAAAAAGGTTTCCACTCAAGTACTCCTACAAGTTGTTGTTGTACAAGCTTTATTCGAGATTATTTCTCATAAAAGCACAGCATAAAATTAACATTACAGAATAAAAACATAACATTTACAAATATAAATTCATATAGGCATTCTGTGCAGCTCATACGATATTAGCGTAAAAAATTTACATGTAACAAGTAATTTTACATTATTAGACAATAAAGATAAAAGGAAAACCTGATTAACTAATCCCCCCCAGAAATCGTCGCCTGATGACCCAGGCCCATCCCAAGTATTTAGCTACCCCAATGACTATCGATTCATGAGTTGTTGTACACAAAATTCTTAAAGCCACTGCACTGTCACGTGTCCCCAGGTTTTTACATACAGGTGTGAGCCATAATCTCCTGGGTAATGAGTAGGCTTTACATACAAATAGAAAGTGACCTACACTCTCCTCTGCGTTTTCACAAACTGGACATAACCTACTAGTCGACCTATGCCAACCTGACGTTAGTTTTTTTAGGGGAATAGATCCGGACCCTAGCTGGAAGACTAGCTTCCTATCCATTAGTACCGTAATAGTATCCCAATAATTTTCTAGGATAGGAAAAATTTTTGTCTCCAAAAAACGACCAGCCATAGAGTCAGACCTAACGTCTTTCAGCAGATTACCACCCACCCAATCCCAATAATGTGATTTGAGGGCTTCTTTGCTTGGGAACTCCTCTTCCACTGGGTTATTCCAAAGATTGTAAAACCCCAAGTTAATTAGCATGGCCCTTAGATTTTTAAGCCATTTTATCTTGTGGAAGGTGTCTTCCTTAATTATCCAAAGAAAACCCTCTGCATATTGTCTGATCTCTGGAGTTGTCCAAAGACGTCTCCAGTAGAGAACAGGGCGCAATCGCGCTCTATCGGTAATTGGGCGTCTACCCAACTCCAGGAACAATGGTATTAGGGGGGTGCTCTGTGGAAGTCCTGTAATCCCTCTGAGGAACTTGTTCTCAGATGTCTGTAGGGCCGCAAGATTGTCCCAAGCCCATAACTCCGCACCATATAAAGTGGCACCTAAGACCTTTGCATCGTACACTATAAGTGCGGGTTTAATCGGTTTTGTCTTGGATTTGCGGTGTTCTCCCCTCAAAGCACCTGAAAGCTGTTGATGTTTTATGGCCACTTTTTCCAAATGATGCAACCAGCCTGCGCCCTCTGCTATCTGTACCCCTAAATATGTAAACTCCTTAACAGTGTCTAACTTGCAATTATTTAGGGTTACCTTGGGATAGATTCTACGGCTTGGGGTAAAGGCCATTAGTTTCGTTTTCCCCACGTTTACTTCAAGCCCGTGCTCTGTGCAAAAAATATCAAAAATATTTAATGCACGTTGCAGCCCTACAGGGGTTTTAGACAAGATAAGGGTATCGTCAGCGAACATCAGGATCGGGACCCTGGCGTCCGCTAACGAAGGAGCGTCTACGCTTGCTTCCAACATTCGCTTGACAATCCCATTAATAAATAATGAGAAGAGTAAGGGAGCCATGGAACAGCCTTGTCGGACACCCCTTTCCACGGGGAAGTCCGAAGTAAACTCGCCATTCCCACCCCACTGTACTCTTGCGAAATTGGATTCATGTAGACGCATGATTAGTGTAAGCAACTCAATAGGAATTCCCATTTTTTGCAAAACCAACCATAGCTTAAACCTGGGGACTAAATCAAATGCCGCCCGCAGGTCGACAAACGCGACATACAGGCAGCCTCTTCCCAGTAAAACCGTCTTCCACCGCAGTATGGTAAAGCGGAAGACCTGATCAATGGTGCTGGTAGCTCGCCTAAATCCAGCTTGATATAAGGAAAGGGCGTTGTTGGCGTCAACCCAGTCCATAAGCTGGTTTGCAACCATTCTTCCCACTACTTTTTGCATGGTTGCTATTAGGCTTATGGGCCTATAGTTGGCAGGCAATGAGCGATCTCCCTTCTTATGGATGGGAATAATAATTGCACCTTTCCAAAGGTCGGGGACCACCCCCCCCTTGGCTAGGGCGTTTGCTACTAAAAAGATATACCTCACCCATCTCGTCATATCATACTTGAAGATATCCGGGGGTATCCCATCTAGCCCTGGCACTCTCCCACTTTTCACGGATCTAATCGCGATTTCTACTTCTTTGGGGGAGAACAAATTGTCAATAGCATAGACTGGCGTTATGCCCTCACCTACCCCGGGGCGCATGACTTCGGCATATTGTGGTCTGAAGTAGTCAACCCAGGCATCTTCAGCTACATTATTATCAGGCTTTGCTGGGCCACCTCCTCTACCCCACTTAATAATTTTCCAAAAGGTCCTAGAGTCCTTATTGCTAGAAGCCTCTTTTAACTCAGCCCAGTGGTCTTCGTCCCATTTCCTTTTGGCTTGGAAAATGGCCAATTTGTACAGTTTCCTTGCCTCTTTTATTGCAACGCGGTCCCTGTTCCTAATAGCTTGTCCCAATTCTAGTCGTGTAGATCTACATTGGCGATTGAACCACCTTCCAACATCCTGGGTTTTCCTCCCTTTCTTACTCTTGGTCAAAAAACATGGTTTGAGGAGGGAAAATAACTTGTTGTGGATATCAGTGATATCCCTAACCCCAGGAACTATTGGGTCAGCCGCCTCCATTGCGGTAATTGCACTATCAACCTCATGGTTGATATAGGTCATGGTTTCCTCGTTAGCCAATACCCTTGGCCATTTTAGCCTACGTTCGTCATTGCTCATGACTGGAATCTGATCATTCTTTAGGTGCAAGTTTCCCACTCCAACATTCCACCACCTATGGGTCACACAAAGGGGGTTGTGATCACTTTCTACTCTAGGCCTAATGGCCATATCAATAACCCCCTGCCACAACTGGAGACTACATATTATATAATCAATTCTGCTCCTGCTGTTACCGTTATCAAAGGTACAACTACCCTCCTTGTCCCCTGTGGTTCTCCCGTTCAGTGCTCTTAGACCATGTTCCATACAAATAGCATTTAGTAATAGGATGTCTTTTGTCCACCTTGGGACGGGGTTTAAACATAAAGATGGTACTCCCCAAAGATTGTCCTCATCCTTCCCTAAGGGATCATTTGTGCAGTCTAAAGGTTCAAAAGTCCTATTAAGATCCCCGGCTATTATTACCCTGCTATCTTGGGACTTGGTCTCTAAGCAGGCAGACAACAGCTCTAAGGTGGAGGAATTGGTTGTATTACTGCCTCTTACATAAACGTTATACAAATCCAATGACGGACCCTTATCTGTGGAGATTCTTAGCAGTTGTAAATCGCTAGTTCCCAGGTCCAATATTTTGATGGTAATGTCCAAGTCTTGTTTTATCCATACAGTAAGACCTCCCATGGGCCGACCCCTTCCACCTTTCGATGCTGGTATCGGAAAGTTTAAGTAACCGAAACAAAACAGGGGGTCACAAGCCCAGGTTTCTTGGAAACAACAAACATCAAACCCACAGATATATTCCACCCAAGGTTGGGAGTCTAACTTACTACTCAACCCTGCAACATTCCAGGATAGAAACGTACCAAAGCTAGACTCAGACCCATCATAATTGTTAGTATAAGAAGACACTCGGGAAATCATTGGGCTTTCGATGTTATTAACGACCTTCCCAGGATCATTAGTGGGGTCAACAATCATATTAGCTGTTGTTAAGGGTAGTTTCACAGTACTAGCATTTATATTTTCCATCCCAGTACCTCCCTCTACAACAAAACTCCCCTTCTCTGTGTAACCAACAGTTAAGATTGTAACAGTAGTACCAACATGATCTTCACAGGCCCCCTTGGACTCATTATTGTTCCCTCCATTACTACTGTTCAACTCTCTAATAATTTGTCAATATCCCCACCCTGGGTCCTGCCATCCAGCATGGGGATTATAGTTTATACATGTGGTATAATTCTGACCAAATAATGAAGCTGGTGTGGAAGTAATTGGCCATGGTGCAGTAGAAGGGTTCAGGGGTTCATTAAGCAGGCTAGTCAGTACACTGGTTGGGCGGGGGTAGAAAAAGGTAAGATCTACAATTCTAATACCTCCCTTGTTTTCAACCCATCCCTGCCTAGTTATCCATCCCGCCACCCTTGGATCTTGAAAGTTGACCACAACACAGTCCCCACCCAGACTTTTCGGTGTATACCCTATCCAGTCTATTCTCCTTACCCCTATGATTAACCCATCGATGTCTCCTGGGAGAGGTCGATTCTCCCTTAACCAGTGCATGATCTTATTTTTGAGCATCTGGAAGGTTTCTCTCTGCCCTATGGGAAGTGGTGGAACATTTATAAGGACTACTACATAGGGGAAGGAATCCGGAGTAAGATTTACTGGGGGTTTTCTGTGTTTTGGCTTTATCAAGGGAGGTGGGATTGATTTGGAAACTATAGGAACAGGACGGGGAGCAGGTTTCAACACCAACTGATTATTAGTTGGTTGGGTTGGTACTAGAACTTTACCCGCTGGAGGACATACATTAGCCCCTTTCCCAACCGCAAGATTGTTTCGAACTATCTGCTTGTTGGTTGCTTTTGTGGGTACTGGAGCTTTACCCACTAAGGGGCATACAGTAACCCCTAAACCAGCAACAGGAGATGAATTTTGTGACTGGGATACCATAGACTGAGATGGATTTATAGTATTAGGCTGAAGTTGAACAGGGCCTAAATATACCAAATCAGTAGATTTGGTAGTTGTGTTGACAGTGGTGTTACTTGTCTTAGAGGGTAAAGGGGAGTTGTTTTGAGGCCTTCTTCCCTTATCTTGAGTGACAAGGTTAATATTGTCATAGGGCTTTGTACTTAAATCCACCCTGGCATTAGCTTTAATCAAAGATTTTGTAGAATAAAAATTATCTAGTGTTGCCTGCTCAAAGTGGTTTAATCTATCAGAAAGCTTGGCAATTCTATCCTCTATCGGGATAAGTATTAATCTAAGTAATCTTTCTAGCTCAGGGAGCAGATTTGCAAGTGGTAGCAATTTATCGTTAATTGATAAAGCAGACTCAGGGCAAATTTTCTCTTGAGAGTCTAGGCTACCCGAAGGAGCAAGATTTGAGTTCTGAACACTTCCTATGCTATGGTTTTCTTCAATAACAGCCTCTCTGGTAATCACAGTTTTGTGTAGCTTCCTATGCTTTTGAGAGGGTTTGGCCACAATTTTACATTTTCTTTGTGGGGCTGTTCTTTTCCTTTTGGACCCAAGCTTAGGTTGAGTCGGGATAGCCTGAGCACCTGGGTCAGGAAGCAATATAGGATGAATACAACTCCCACTGGAATTGTTCAAATCTGTAACAATTTCCTTATTTATTATTTGTGCCTGTCCTTCAGGTTGTTCGTTGGCAACTATAAAATTTACAGAAGATAATGGAGTTACCAGAGTGGGATATGTTAGAGTTAAGTACTTGTCCGTAGAATTTTTAAGCAGTTCAATTGATAGTCTGCGCTCTGCGCGCCTCTCGGCCAAGGTTAGCTCTTTGTCAATTGAAGATGAACGGTTAAAAAAGAATTTATCCAAAGGGCCAATTGCCAGTGGACCAGTCTCAACCGGTGAAGTAGTTGAACGGGCGCTGGCGGTACTTGTTGAGGCAGACATTGCCCTACTTCACACCAATAGGATACAATATATCAGAGTTCACTTACTGGAGAAGGAACCGTAGAATACTTGTCAGGGGGATGGCCCAGCCCGGCCCCCTTCGGCCCCCAGCGAGCTCCCGCGCGCTCCCGCGCAGCGGTATTCACACGTTGATTTATGACTCTTACGGTGACCACCCGGTCGTTGGGGGCGGGGCGGGGAGGGAGAGCAGCCCAGGTGGAACGGGCGGGGTTACTGGGACTCCTGGAAAATGTAGTCCCAGCCCTCTTGCTCGCAGCCCTCAGCCCCTGTCTTACCCCAGCAGCAGCTAACAGCCCACAAAGGAGAGCACCCCTCTGTGAAGCGGGACCCGCGCAACGGGTTCGGCGAAGCGTTGGTCGAAATGCAAGGAATCCACGGGCAATCCAAATAGCAAAGGCAGCAAAGGCAAATTTGTCAAGGTGTCCCTATTGTATTTCTAACTTCTAATGACACATAAAGTTAAGCACAATAAAAATCACAATGTAGTGAATGAGCAAGTTCTACAGCGAATGAATACAAGGTCCGTGGCCCAGCCCTGTCTCCTCTGGCCTCTAAGGGCCACAGAGGGCCCGCCCTTTGCCCGGGCTTAGCCCGGCGCTGCCCGCGTGCGGACCCGCCAGGCGGTGGCTCCCTTTGCTTTTAAGCGCCTCCAGGCGCGAGAGTACAGGAGGCGGGTTCCAGTTCAGCTTCCTGTCCGCTGCTAGGAATCCTGGGAAAGGTAGTCCCCCTCCGCACAGCGGCCGCGTTAGGATGGCGGCGGCGGGAGGGAGACAAAGGAAGTTCGCGGGACAACACCCAGGTGATTAGGCAGGTAGGAAAAATGATGTTGGCCTCCAAAGCAGTGTCAAACAGTCGCTCCTACAAGTTATATGCCAATAACATTCCATTTGCTCAGATTCCTGGAGTGTGGGATAGAGTAATTCCAAACATGGATCGTAGGTTAGGTTTAATTCTAGCAGCACACAAAGGGATAGGTTCTGCACATGCAGGAGTTACGACGACTGTTTCTTTATTGAAACAATGCTATTGGTGGCCTGGATTGACAAAGCGGACTAAATACTATGGGGCAGATTTATGTTGCACTTGCGCCACTTTTGCGCCGCCGTTGCGTCACTTTTGTGACGCAGCAGCGGCGCAAATCCTGCGCCATGGTGCGGGGTATTTACAACGTGACGCATCTGGTAGATGCGTCACGTTGTAAAGCCCTGCGCCACATGTAGGCGTTCCAGGGCAGGTGGGGGCGTTCCGGCGCAGGAACGCCTCCTAAAAGTGGCTGAGTGAAATCTACAAGATTTCACTCAGTCACTTTTGAGCCCATGCTGCGTCAAAACCCTGCGCCTGCTTGAAGCAGGCGTAAGGATTGACGCAGCATTGTGCAGATAGGGCCCCCCAGAGCCTTGCTGGAGCTGCGTCGCGCTTGCGACGCAACTCCAGCAATGCGCCACTTTTACGGCACAGATGCGTGACGCATCTGTGCCATTTTTGCCCCATGGTGCGCCGCATTATAAATGCGGCGCATTCATGATGGCGGAGCTGGGGCGCAAAATAACTGGCGCATCCCTGCTCATATGCAGGGATGCGCCAGTTATTATAAATCTGCCCCAATGTCTTGAAATACAACATCTACCAGCAAATGAAAGGTTCCACCGTAACACATCCAGCGCAGACACCATTATTAATATCTGACAAACCACTAGCGTGTGTTTACTTGGACCACTGTGGCCCCTTACAAAGAGATGGGGCTTACAGGTATATCATGGTTGCAGTGGATTCCAGCTCAAGATTCCTATGGGTGTGGCCCCAACGCTCGGCTGACGCTCAAACTGTTATAAAAGATTTGCGAGTCTTTACAGGGACATACGCAATTGGCACATTACATTCTGACCAGGGCCCCGCGTTTAGCTCTTGGGATTACAAGAAGGCCATGCGGGGATTGGGTGTAGCATTGCAGTACTCTTCTCTGTACCATCCCGAGGGAAATTTGGTCGTGGAGAGGAAAAACCGTGACTTAAAGCAGTCTTTAACAGCTAGAATATTAGGCACAGGTGAGAGTTGGGTAAAACATCTGTATGGAGTGCAGCGAGCTTTGAACAACATGCCAAGAAGTTCTCTATGTGGGGTCACTCCATATGAGGTCCTATTTGGGACAAGAATGTGGGTACCTGATCTTGATTGTGAAGGCGCAGTGGTGGATGAAATATCCGCTGACATCATGACCGTTTGGCGGTTTTACAGGATGTAAATGGATCTAGGACACAACAAAGTAATGTCCACTTGAAGCAGATCGCCACTGGGGAAGTCAAATCAGTCACGGCAAGACCTGTCTGGATCCCAGAAGTTGGGGATCTGGTCAGAGAGAGAAAATAGCGGACAAGAAACAATTTGAGCCATCATACAGAAAGCCCTGGTCCTAGCAGTTGAAGGAACAAGAACTGTACTACTGCCGCCTCTTGCCGGAAAAAAGATTTGTCTCAATCGACCTAATCAAACCACAATATGTGGCTGATACTGAGTAGTAGGCCACGTGGGCTTCAAAGTAGCAGACGCCCTCCTCTCGCTACAATTCAAGAAGTTCAAACGGGCGGGAGGGAGCGTGGCTAGCGGCCGACAGGAATAGTCGCTCCTTGAAACGGCTCCGCAGCCCTCGCCTAGAACATCCGACAATAATCCGTTCACAGTGTAACAGATTCCCCCTGTTCCACGGGAATCGCTACCCAAACCGATCTAGCCGATAATAGCTGGACAAAGATCGGAATCCTCGGCTGATGCACCGCGGAAACGACCTCCGACGGAGCGACCGGGAGTCTCCCAAGATGGCGATCGGCTTTTAGAAGACGGCAAGAGTAGCTGGCTCCTCGCTAGTGACAACACAGCGCCGGCACACTGCCGATGCGCGAACACAGGTTCTCGCTGCCCCAACGTTGAGCAGGCGCCGATCAACCAACACCGGTGCAAGAGGTGAGAGAGGCCGGGGTGAGCTGCGCGGGCGGAGTGGAGATCGGCTGCCCCACGGCGCGAGTTTCCCGGCTTTGCGGCCATCCCGCTGAAACGCCCATTTACCCCAGAGGAGGGGACACACTATAGGTGACCCCCGGGCACGTACTGCACAGAGCCCTCATCGATCCCAATGGTGCGGAAAACGGCGCGCTGTACGTCCTGCTGCCGAAAAATGCCTGACTGAGGAGGTGCAGCCCTCTGCCAAATCGAGGCCCCGGCTCCGGGCCTACTCGGCTCGTCACTGGGTCCATAGCCCTGCATGCACGGAGGCTATCAAGAAAGGGCCTGTATCCCCACCTCCCTGGCCGTAAGCGACTCACCTGTAGCACTATTAATGCGCTGTGTGCTACGTGGATTAGCCCTGTACTGCGGCGCTGACAGGGGAGGAAGGAGCCATTGTGTTGACCTGCTGCTGCAGGCGGGGCAGGGAGACCCACTAATATCTCTGCAACGTGGGCTGACGCTGACCTCGGAGGGGACGCTGCTTGAAAGCACCCACAAGACCCTACACTCTGGTCACCAACGGCAGAGCTGGGTGCCGTGCCCCGAGATCGTTGCCACCACTGAAAGAACGCATTAAGTAGAGGGTAATCCCCGGTGCACAGGTGGTGCACCTAGAACTGTCTGGCCTGTCCCAACCACGGAGGTGTGCTACACGATATCTCGTCTGGACTCACCTCAATCTATAACTCAAAGGACTGCTCCCCGGGGGGGCCATACACCGCTCCCACCCGCTATATACCACAACTCTCACTACCCCGGAGACGACAGCACCCTCCCCCGGGGGCAGTGGGGTGCACATAGGATTCCTACTCGATTGCCAGATAAATCACTGCACGTCCCCTCCCCCCTCCCCCCAGGCTGACTTACCTGGAACCCCGACAGGCCGACGGGGGCTTGATTTTCCCTCGTGCCGGCGGCGAATATTACAGGTGTGTCCAACTAACCTCTGTGAGCAGCCTCGGAGTTTTCTAGGCTCCCTTGTGTTCTCTCTGCAAACAAGGCTTCAAATAGGGGGCTCAAGTCTCAGACTCAGAAACAACTTGCCAAATTTGCCTGGTCCAGACAGGGGGAGGAGACCGAAGCTACGCCAGGCGAGGACCCCAAGACCCCGCAGCCCCGTTCCTCATCCAAAGCTCTCACTCTGGAAGACGTCATGGAGGTCATCGCTGGGGTGCGCACTTCGTTGGAAACCCGCATTGACTCGGCGAACGTGGAAGTCACTCTCCTGTGCGCAGACCTGAAGAAAATGGACTCGAGACTAAAAGATGTAGAAGTCCCCACGAAAGCTCTGGTATCGGACACCTCCACTTTACAGGGACAGGTGTCCCAGCTTCAAGCTCAACAGTAGAAGATCAAAGAGCTCCTCGATGACTATGAAGGGACTTGGTGTTCAACAAACTCCAACTGATATGCCTCTCTAGTTATTTCTCCATCGAACGAGCCCATTGAG
Source organism: Triturus cristatus (assembly GCF_964204655.1). NCBI lineage: Eukaryota > Metazoa > Chordata > Amphibia > Caudata > Salamandridae > Triturus > Triturus cristatus. The sequence goes on from NC_140591.1 coordinate 83,186,068, forward strand.
TCCAGTGCGTGCGCCCAAAACCTGGTGCCCCCCCAGACCTTTAATTGCGAGGGTCTTTAATTTTCGAGATAGAGACATTATCCTACAGGCAGCGAGAGCAGGCCCTCCGGTAAAGGTTGACAACGCGACTATCACCTACTTCCTGGACTTTACAGTTAAGGTTCAAGCCCAGAGACGCAGCTTTATGGCGGTGAAAAAAGCCCTCAGAGACAAAGAGGTTAAGTACTCTATGCTGTTCCCAGCCAAACTCAGGGTGGAATCTGAAGGGAAATCATGGTTCTTCCTTTCTCCAGATGAAGCCTGGGAATGGCTTGATTAATGGCGACGAGTGGGGAGATCGCCGTATGGAAACAACAAAAAAGATCTCCGAAACTGCCAACGTGCCCCGCCGATGTCACAGGAACAAACCCTGGAGGATGACCCCCTGGGTTGACACTGACCCCTTGCACTGAACTCGTTCTCTCTTCTACAGACATGGTTGAGGACCCTCTTGTACCTTGGGTTTGCATTCTCAGGCCTACCTGTGGACACTACAGACTACTCTACTGTTAACACTGATGGGATGTAATGGACCCAATTGCAACCAAGACACAGTGGTTGGGCTTGTAACAAATTTGTAATCTGTCTTCTCTCAAAAAGTTTGTTTGGCTAAAGATCGGTCTATTAAGTAAGGTTCTAATACACGCTGAGTACCACATTATATCTAGTTAGGCGGGGTGATGGCGGCAGGCCAGGCACCCTCTCAAGGATAGGGCGGGGGACAGGCACTCTGCCTTGTTGGGGTGTGGAAAGTTGTAATTCCATGGGCAGGGGGGCAGGGAGGGGGGGGGCAGGGGAAGGAGGGGGGGATAGATGAGTTGTTCGTTGCTATGGTTATTTGACAACAGAGTACTTGGAGATACAAGTATCTGAAGGTGACATATTCTGTTATACACACGCAGCCTAGGTACACAATAGCCAGGGACGGAATCAGATGTGTCTGCCAACATAGGCCGAGCTGCCCCTCTCGGTTTCAGGCGACATATACGGTGCTATTACGCGCCTCATTTATCCCCCCAGTTTTCTACTGCCACCCCCCATGATAGACGCAAAACCTACGAAGTTATCCATTATGACATGGAATGTTAATGGGTTGGGAAGCAAGATTAAAAGGGGGATAGTCTTGCAATATCTCAAGCTGCAGCTTCCGGATCTTGTTTTACTTCAGGAAACGCACCTAGTCGGAAACAACTGCAAGGCTCTCAATAGATGGGGTTACACACTTCTAGTCCATGCAGGTTTCAAATCAGGATCTAGAGGAACGGGTATACTTATACGTAAAAACCTCGCTCTGACACCTACTAAGACGTGGAGTGACCCGTTGGGTAGGTTCGCAGTGCTCAAAGTGATATGGTAGGGCAAGCCGCTCAATGTAATCTCAGTCTATCTTCCGCTCGCATAGGGGAAGGCTGCACTACAAGACCTTGGCAAAATTCTGGTAGATCTCCCTCAAGGTACTCTTATGGTGGGTGGTGACTTCAATATGGTGATGGATGAGGCGCTGGATAGACACCCCCAAAGACAGTTTCCCAAGCAAACCACATACCTGGCCGATTTCACCCAAGCACTAGGTCTCACCGACATTTGGCTTACGCTACACCCTAGTGCAAGTTATTTTACACACTATTCCAATGCGCATAAAAGCATGTCTCCCATTGACTATCTCTTTAGCTCAGCTGTGGACATCGGCTTGTTTCAAAACCCCCATGGCCTCCCGAGAGGTATATCAGACCACTCACCCCTAGTAACTGACTTTACCTCTTACCGCCACAGAGAACGTGGCCCCATAATCATAAATCCGTGGCTCGTTACGATAACAGATATTAAAGACGACCTTCTTGAATATACAGAACATTATTTCAACGAGAATGTTGGCTCTGTCGACTCAGCCAACACCATATGTGAAGCTTATAAGACGGTGATCAAAGGGCGCGCACTGACACAAAAAGTTGGATACATTAGAAACCAGAACGCACAATTGACTCATTTAGAAGGTGACCTACTACAGCTTGAAACTACACATACTTCTTCCCCCTCTGATCACACGGCCCTTGCTCTCCGAAATAAGCAACTTGAATACAGAGCTCTTGCCCGGGAAAAAGCCCAAGCTAGGATCCTCTATACACGCCATAGGATATATGAGTTAGGCGAGCGCGCGGGTAAGATGCTGGCATGGCTCGAGCGTCGAGATTAGGCGGCCCGGTGGGTCCTGGAGCTCCTGCTTGAAGATTGAAGGCTAGTTACAGATCCACAGGAGGTGGCAGATTCATTTGCCGACCACCTTGAGCGGATATAATCTTCACAAACGGCTTCCTCCGCCAGTGACTCCCGTTAATTACTGGAAGAAATGACCCTCCCCATAATCTCGGACAGCGATAGAGAGGCTTTAGATGCTGACATAACCACAGAAGAAATCAGTATGGCGATATTTGCTATTAAATCCGGGAAAGCCATGGGACCCAACGGAATCCCAATTGATTTCCTCAAGGGCATGGCCCCCAAAATAGCTCCACATCTAAAAAACATGTATGATGAAAGCTTGGAGTGGGGTGCTCTCCCCTTGGATCAAAGACTGGCGTTGATTGTCGTTATTCACAAACCTGGTAAGCCAGCGACAGATTGTAGCCATCTCTTTAATCAGTTCGGAGGCCAAGGTTCTGGCTAAACTCCTCGCTTCACGATTGCTTACGGTTCTCCCCTCCTTGGTCCACGAGGACCAGTCCGGCTTTATACCAAGCCGTAACACGGCCCTCAATATTCGTTGAGTCCATAACGTGCTGGGCCGGCAACCATATTTGCAGGAAGATGCAGTGGTACTATCATTAGACGCCGCATTGGCGTTTGACTCAATTGAGTGGCCCAACCTATTCGAGGTCCTGGCAAGGTTCGGTTTCGGTCCTCGATTCCGACAATGGATCACGCTATTATATACCGCTCTATCGGCCCAAGTCCGAGTCAACAACTGCCCTTCGCGGGTGTTTGCACTGCAGAGGGGGACAAGACAGGGATGCCCCCTGTCCCCCCTCCTGTTTGCACTGACTCTGGAGCCGCTTGCGCACTGGATTCGTCAGGATGCTTCCATACGTGGCCTGCGATGGAGTGAGGATGTAGTGGATAAAATATCACTGTACGAAGATGACATCTTAATTTATATGGCATCTCCACGAGCATCACTCAATAGCCTTTTCAATGTCATCACCAACTTTGGTAAATATGCAGGATATACTATCAATTGGTCAAAGTCGGTACTATATGTCCCTCATGGCCCCCCACCTCGGCATCGCAAGCTCTGTAACAATCTACCCGACCCCTTCCGGACTCTCCGGGACCAGTGGCAGGCAGCATAGGGCCTATTACTGAAGAAGACTGGCAGACGGCGTTAAAGTCCCCCAGAGAAACGGCGATAAATCACCGCTTCCATCTCATTCAATTGAAAATCCTACACCGCTCTTACCTTTCAGGAACACTTCTCGCTAAAATAGGCCGTAGGACAGACATACTATGCCTCAGAGGCTTTGGTCAGGCTGTACTTTTTACCATGTTCTCTGGGCATGCCCCATAATACGCCCCTTTGGGATACAGCAACCCATAAAATGAAAGACACGCTAGGAAAACAGATTGACCTGACACCAGGGTTGGGGATCCTAAACATCTGGGAGGCCACAGATTTGACTGACATAGAACAACAATGGGTGGCACTGGGGTACTTATTAGTGAAGAGAGCTATTGCAATGTCCTGGGGCTCCGCCACGTGACCCCTCACGATTGGCTGGGTGGCAGAATTAGATCGCTGCATGATAGCAGAGAAAGACGTTTATAAGATGCGAGGCTGCCCTAAGAAATGGGATCAAAAATGGAAACACTGGAATTCCTATAGGGGCGAGATTTGCACATCACCTACAGAAGATATGGCAATGCACCGAAGAGTAGAATAATGACGCCATTATTGAATGTATTGAATGCTACTTACCTGTGGCAGCACTGTATTATCGAACTGATATGTACTTGATCTGCACCGATGACTCTGTGATTTGATTTAATAAAAAGTTTAATAAAAAAAAAAGTTCAAACGGAAAGACTCATTACGTTCGAAGAGTCTCCTGCACAGAATGATGGACTATGCAATAATGCAATGGAACTCGTTCCCCTTGAACCTGAAGTTCAAATTCAGAGTCAAAGTGAAAGACAAATTTCAATTCGACCAAATACTGATGTCTACATCAACATGCCTCAACAAGAGCAAACTACGATTTCCACAAATCCTGATGCAATACCAACAAATGATCGAACTGCTTTTGGCTACTTCATAAACTTTGATACGTTTTCTTTGGATTCAAGTGAACCTGAAACAATGCCAGCCCAAAAAACACACAAGCAGCATGTTAAAAACTTTCTGAACTTTCTTAAAAAGACTTACCTGGTATAACCTTGGGTAGAACTATGGGAAATCACCGGGATACTTTACTTTCTTTTCTGGTTAGGCTTAATAATAGTTTTTAGCATGCTTGTTATTGGAAAATACATGCGACAAAGCTCTGCAGCCCAAAAGGTGAATTTAATTTTAAAACCACACCAATCGTTTCAACGAGAACAAATAGACTTGTCGTCGGTGAACATTACAGCAGTTTCTATACCTGTTGCTATAGTATGGGACAAGGTTGCTTTCAATATATTTGACCCAACCGAACTTTTAAAAATTCCTCATTTATTTAAAATATCGTTGAGTGATATCATTACCTCAAGTACATTTTCCGATGATTGGGATTTTGAGAGTGTAGAAACATGTTGTCTGATTTAGAAAAATCTGCTGCATTTTCTAATAGTGAAACATTGGAAAGCACACCAGATTTCGAAACAATGTACTGTTATCAACATTATGGTCATCATTTTCTGCATAAGTCTAATGTGTTCACATGCCCTCAGTGGGAACATTGTCCAACACCGCCGAAAGGCAGTTCAAAAACATTTACCCAAAAGTTTCCGTATTGTTCAGGGTTTAATATGTCTGACCCAGCCTCAAATTATTATAAGATTGCACCAACATCAGCACAGAAAAGTATGCTAACTAACACCAAACAGATTTACTCTGCTTCCTTTATTGCCCAGTTGTCTGAACAAGGTTACGTCTTATGGAAAGACACCATAGACTTAAAATCGGCCTGGGGTACTAGAGAATGGCAAGTTCAGGGAACGGAAGCTTCGTTTAGAGCATGCCTTATCCCTCAACAGATCATGTTTTTGAACCAGACAGTGCAACTGAAGTCTTGCCTTGGACTAACCAAGAACAAAGACTTGAACACACCTCGGCTGCCAACTCCAAAACACATGGAGGGAAACGAAACATCACAAAAAGGGATTACATTAGGTGACATCATACAATGCAATAGTTCAGACCCTGATTGGAAGAAATGGTTGATTAAGCCCACAGACACCAATAGTTGTCAGATAAGATTCATGGGTAAAACCGAAGGGTTTAGTATCCATAGGCCAGATGCACGTTATGTACAGAGAGAACATCCAGGGGTAGTGACATCCTACAGTGTTGGGAAGTTGTGCCTTGATTGGCTAAAAACCTCAACACTTACACAGGTGAAACAACACTTATACTTATCTTTACTGTAACAGGATGTGGATCTTTGGGATTTTCTACTAGGTCCCAGGAAACCACGTCAGAAACGTTTCATTTTTTCTGGCATTTATGCTGCCTACAATGAAATATGTAAAATATCCCAACAAGGAGCCGCAGAGAGATTACAGGAGATAGACCGTATAAATATGGGAAAATCTCTACCAGTGGTAGACAATGGGTTAACTACATTGACCTCCAGGATATATTCCCTAGGCAACATTGGATCTTCTGCGATAGACATACTAGAACAAGATTTGGCCATATTACAACACATGCAATCTCAGTTACGTTTTACTATGTTGTTAAGCCGGACGCTGCAATCTTTGCGTGCAGGCTATGTGCATTGGTGTTTTATCAACAGCACGTCTCTGTTTTCTGGATACAATCTAACAGATAAACAGATAGAAATTGCACAAAGGTGAGCAAAATATACAATGCTGCATATCGAAAAACTGGATAGATTACCATTTATAATGGCAGAATCTTTGTCCACAGAATGGCTAATCCAGGGCAACATAACTCTACCGGTCACTACTTTTCAGTTTCAGTATTGCCTTGAACAAAAGCAGGCAGGCAGATATGAAAAAATGGGTAAGGAATACATTAAGGAATCGTGGGAATTACCATACAGATTAGAATGCCAGAGTGGGGATCGAGAAGTGTTTCTAAGCAGTACAAACTGTGAGAACGCTTTAAGTGGATTACTCATATGCCAGGATATAATGCTGCACGTGGCTTGTAATGGTTCTGTGGCAAACTTGTCCTGTCATTGAGGGGTACCCCAGCTGCAGTGATTACTCCAGCGTTTAGGCTACATTTAAATGGGAGTTACTTGATGCTGAACAGTCAAGGCTGCTGCGGAATGCTCCCGGGCATCACATATCTAGTCACCGTGAGCTCCAGGGCTACATGTTGTATGCAAGTATTGTTTCCACCTGCACATACAGTCAGGGAGGCGTTGTTATGGCCTTCACTGAATATTTCTTTAATACGGTTTGATGCTCTAAGCAGAATGAAAGCCATGCTTTTACAGAAGTCTGGACCCTTCACCTCCACTTGAGAGACTTTTGATCTCCAGATTGCAAGGTCATCGGCAGGGAAACAGCCGATTATCCATACAAACTGCCCTTTCCATTTCGCCGAAATGGTGAATCGTATCTTTAATATGTCTGATACGACAGGCATAGTGATGCTGCTGTAAAGATGGAGACGCTGGTGTAGATATGACATAGTCATCCCAATCATCTCCTGTTTGACCTTCCTTTTGAGGCTGATTATCCTTAACTTCTCCCTCATGGGAGGTATTAGGATGCTGTTGTGGCCCATAAATATCTCCCACGGTGAGGATGCAGACACAGGTACAGAGGTGCGAGGCGCTGTAACAACAGGCGGTGGTGGCTATGGAGGTGGAGGAACAGGCGCTGAAGGAAAACGAGTATGATAGTCTCGCAATAATTCCTGAAGGTCTTGAACTAAGGTGGACCATAGGTTCAGAAACTGGCTCCATATATTGCATTTTTGCATGAGGAGGGTGATATTCCTGTTGATAATATCCTCCATAATCCATAATCCTCGTCATCATCATCCTGGTACATTACGTAAAATTGGGAAGGACTATCAGCAGGTCCAAACATCCCATCATCATCAGATTCCTCCAAGAATGATGAAGGAGGTAAAGGAGACACTATTGTAGGATTTTGCAAAAATTGACAGTGTCGCAGACGAGAAGGTCGTTGACGGATACTTTGGCGTATGCTGCAAAGAAGATGGACGCTTACGACCAGACGTGGTGTACATCGTCGTCAGCTTCGTCGACGGTAACGGCGTCTGCATCGTCGACGAGGACATGATAGATTAAGTTGAAGCCGTTGTCGGTATCGTCTAAGTAATCGTCGTCGATGCTGTTGTAGATGATGTCGTCGACGGAACAACCATCGTCGACGAGGATGCCAACGAAAAGGTTAAAGTCGTTGTTGTCAGTGTTGCCGTCGACGATAAGGTCGACGCCGGTACAGCAATTGTCGTCACCGGAAGTATCATCGACAGGACCGTCGTTGAGTTCGTCGTCGGCGATGGAGATTTTATTCGACGATGAGGAAGGAGAAACCTGCTTAGAGGATGGTTTCTGCGTCAACAGTGATTCTAAAGATAACGCCGTCGGTGGAACAAGCTTCTTTGAGACAGTTATCTTCATGGAATGAATAGAAGAATATTTTTCTTTTTTATTGCTTTTCTCCCCAGTAGGAAATGGAAGCTTTTCTTTTTGTGAGGTACCTTCCTCCTCATGACGAGACGTTTTTTAATGTCTTTTTCTTGAAAATTTCAGGAGATTGAAGAAATCTCTCTCTCCTTTTAGGCATTTCCTTTGAGGCCAGTGAGGTAGAGCTCTCCTCATCCTCAGAAAGAACATCAGATTTTGACTTTTGTAGCCAAATCAATAATCTACCCTCTTTGTCCTTGAGGGTCTTTGCAGAGAAGGTTCTACATATTTTGCAGTCTTTTACCTTGTGCTGAGGCTAAAGACAGTAGATTAGTAGTTCTTATGTGGATGCTCAGCATGTAGTCTCTTCTTTCCACATGAATCCACACAACCTACTTTTCTTTGAAGATTCAGACATTTTTGAAGAAAGGTACCTAGCCTCTCTTGAGATTATTCTAGAGGGTGCCGTGCCTCATTGGCTATTGGTTAGTTTTGGTTGTTTTTTACAAAAGAATGTGGCTAGCCTATTGCACTGACTTTTCATTGCATGGTAGCCTAAGGAAATTTTATCTACTGCTTTTATATGTATACCGTGGAACTCCCACTACAACGACGGGGATGATTCAAGCATTTGAATCTATGAAAGATCCAATACTGGACAATTGAGAAAATAAAAGATGGACCCAACTTAAGTAAAAGACTGTTGGAGAAAGAACAGCAGTGGGTCTATAGACTATAGACACATGCCCAGGGACTTAACGATTCCATCCCTTGGAACCAACTGAATCAACACAGATAGTGGGACTGGCTAAATAGATACAAACACCATCTCTTGACGACTACCCTGGATGGACCATTTGTCTTACTTCTCCTCCACTGCTTTTGGTGGTGGAGGAGAGTTAAGATAATATGTACTGATCCTAATTGGGGTCACAAAGATCAGTCAAAGTACTTTTTAAGTGGTCCTCAGTCTGCCCCCTAAATGCTTAATAATACAGTCCCACCAGTGATATGGACCACTAATCGATATACATGAGTGCAGCACACCAGCGACACACTCACACCCTTAGGGGAGGGTCACACACATCAATATGTGTTTATAGTTCGGCCTTCCTACATGGGATAACTCAACACTTATAAATAATTATGAGAAGGATCCCATTAGTCATTTGGGAATGTAGAGTCACAATAGCTATTCGAGGACTCGAACTGGATCAAAATGAACATGTTTAGCACTGACGTCACACGTATATGGATGCACACCCCTAGATGAATGCGGAAGTGCATCTCCAAATATGGGTTTAAATGGTACTATAAAATCAAACGTGGGACTAAGTACACAAGGCACTTAAAATACACATGGCAAAGAGCTGTATAAATTCTGTCACGTTCCCATGTCCAAACAAATATGGGTCTACACCTTCCATGAGCTAGTGGGGCTGGTCTAGTCTAATCAGACATTCACAGAAATGTCGTGAAGTTAACGCGCCGCGGGAGGGGCTCTGCGCCCGCCCGTCAGATATACACCCAAAGGCGCTGACTTTAAAAAACAAGCCCCGGCAGAGATAAACTTCAAACACCAGGAGATGCAAGACCCAAATATGTAAATTGAGAGGCAGGATATTTGACAAAGTACTCGGGGACCAGGGAATTTTTTTCTCATACAGGAGGAGCACAACTATAGCAACAATGCTAGGGCTGGATACACGCGATATTAAAATAGTGAGTGATGTGTTTTTCTCTTTCTCCCACTCAAACTTTAATTTGACCACGACGCAGAGTGTGACTAAATGGCTACCCTTACTACCGCTCCCCTTGAGATACATGCAATCCACCACAATAGGGTCAGATATGCGTGGGATAAGAACCTACACCAATGAAAGGAGGAAAATTTGCTTGAAGGTGACATGCATGTTTGTGGATCGTCGTGGTATGATCATGTGATTATATAATAATTTTTAACATGGAGTTTCTAATGAACTGGTGTTCACCGACTGCTACTGATGTGCGGTCACTTGACGGACGCCGCAAAATGCGACCAAATGGGACAATATGGTCCACAATGAGCTCATCTTGGTTGACCACAGATCATCACGAGTGAATGGAAGTGAGAGCCCATGACAGCACCCAGTATGTTGGCATTACATGGGTGAAATGTACAAAATGTGATGTAAACATTTTTGGGGGTTACCTCTCACTTTGTCTTACAGGCGGATATAAGACATAGGAAAACCGAATGGAAGATAAGTATACCTTCCATACCATTGTTGAGAATGCAGCTTTCTGCATCCTCCATTTGAAAAGTTAAGGAAATCCGTTTGTGTATAACCAGGGAGGGAACCTCTATTTGCCCTGAAGAAAGCCCGGGACCCAAGAGGCCATTTTGAAGGGCTGAAACATGTCAGCAAGATACTAGGGTCATAGGACTATCACCTCCTGAAGACCCCCTGTATATATCATTTTAGAAAATGTGACATTACATCGCGTGGTAACACCACGCGGTAGGTAACAACGCGGATGTTACATCGTTCGCGTTGTTATCACGCATGGCATTACAACGCAAGTCGTTTCTACGACTTGCACTAGATGGCGCGCTGGACTTAGGAATAGTATAAATTACTACTCCTACTCCAGTTAGCGCAACAGCAGGGAATGTGTTGGACTTAATATCCAACACATTCCCTGGTGTTGCACGCCATCTAGCGCAAGTTGTTGAAACAACTTGCAATGTAATGCCATGCGTGGGAACAACTCGGACGATGTAAGGTCCGCGTTTTTACCAACGCGCGTGGTACTGACAGCGTTGTAAGCGCTGTCTCCCATAATTTTAATATCCCCTACGCCTCCATTAATAAAGGGATACTTGGAGATGGAGGAGGATTTTTATCTTTAGACCCCCTGGCCTATCTCTCCAAAGTGCTCCCTGGAATATGGTCGAGCCCACCCTGACCTTTAGGAGTCAGGGTAAACCCGATGATGAAGCATGACACCACTAGGGTGTGTGAGGGTTACTAAACAAAAAGGAAGTGCTTCCTTTCCCGCACTGAGCGGGTAACGCCACAAGAGTTTAGCGATGAGCCCTGTGTACACTGGGTGAGACACCTTTAGTAGTTTGTAATTTTATTTGGGAGGATGTATTCACACCTGGCATACCTCTCTACCCTTCCGGCCTAGGTGGAGGCCCCTCTTTTCTGGCCTTAGTACAGTAGCATCATTGTTAATCGCCACAGCTAGGAACGTGGAAGTGCCTTGAGTTGCACTAAGTTGTACTTCCCATCCCAGTGACGCCCCTATGGTGTTTCTGTCGTTCTTTCCCACTTTATTGGTGGCCTAAATAATATTATGTTGATTATTTCAATGATTTAAAAGGTGCTTAGTAGGGGGAAGTGATGGGGAGGGGGAGGGGGGGGGGGGTTAACAGAGACGTGTAGATGAGCCGGGGGAAACCCAAACGCCGGAAGTGACCATAGGGCAGCTTTTTGTTTATTCCAGAACAGAGGGCTGTAAAACACCACTGTTGGACAAGGATCGAGAGTAGCATTCACAAAATGTCCTTCACAGAAATGAGGGTGAATGCGATTAATAGTTTCCCCACAGTAATGACAAAAACAATGAAAAAGCATAGGCAATGGCAGTCGTTTTGGCTCTTTTATCTATTGGGCTTTTGCATAATGCTCTCTGCCTTTAGTTTGGCACCGTGGCACTTGTTTATTCTAAGAAGTCTTTATTTGGTTGTGTGTGTGTGTTGTTTACGGTATTTTGTGGTATCTGATTAGAAAAGGGTTGCTGACGTTTTTAGGTCTCGCGTAGGCAGCATCTAGTAATCCATATAGTGAGGGTAATCCCGCCTGTTGCTTGCAATTGGCTTATTTACGATATCCGGCCTCCCTATTGGTTGCTGGTCCGATGCATCTGTAGTATGCTGAATGATGACAAAGTCCAAGTAGTTTTCCATGTAGGTTTATTCAAGATAAGATGTTACAGAGTAGAGCCCCACCAGGAGCAGCTTCCCTGCTGCTCAGCCCATACACCAACTGACCAGGCACTCCAACATTCCACATTACATTCCACATCCCAACATTCTTACAGCTATCACTCTGGCTGAGCAGCAGGATACCACATATCTCCCTTCTTTACAATGGAAAAGAAGGAAGAACCAAAATACATCAGAAAATAAGCATGAAAAAATAGAGAAGAAAATACTCCGGAAAACATGAATTGAAGTGGAAAAGTAGGAAACGCAACCAAGAAAAGATGAAAAGAAAACAGTGACTAAGTGACTAATGCACCAACACCCTTTCTCATAGAAAGACAAACCCACATCCTCCCTCACATAAATAACAAAAGAAACCCATGTACAAAGATATGAAAGCTGGCCAGGCAAACATAAAAATATACAAGGGTATAACAACAAGGTGAAGGAGAGGAAACAGAAGCAAATACATTGAAAGGGTGAAAGACAACTATAAGTAGAACAAACAAAAGATAGATGCCTTTGACTCAAGCGAGAGTATGGAGAAAAGTCCCCAGAAAGACAGCAAATCCTGGGTATGGCAGAAAATGCCACACGGAACATCGCAATGAATAAACAGAAATAGGTGTGGAAGAACCACACAATACCATACAGAATATAAAACTAATGTGACATAACATATCACGATACATCACACAGTATTGTTCCATTTGTAATAATGTAAATTGAATAAACTTTGAAGATAGGTGTGGGACACGCCACACAGCAAAACTAAGCAAGGTGTGGGCAGGCACCACACAGTATAATACAATAAATAGCCAACGCAGAGGGTAGAAACTACCATAACGATTACATTATGCAAAGAAACAGCACATTGCCGTTTGACAACCTTGATGCACAGAAGGTTAAAGTAATGTAAAACACTATAACATACCATCACCTTGAACAATGACAATCACTCCAAAATTTTGGGTGGAAGGTGTACGGCAAGGCACATGGCACAAAGTGCTACATGAAATTGATATAGATGTGGAGGAAGACCACATAAAGCATTAAAATTAATTCCATTTAAATGAAAATCACCACAAAATTTTGGGTGAAAGGTGTGCAATGTGAAATAAAGCATTAAAATTCCAATAAAATGAAAATCACCACAACATTTTGGGTGAAAGGTGTGCGGCAGGGCACACGGCACAATGTGCTACATGAAAATGATATAGATGTGGAGAAAGACCACATAAAGCAATACAATTCCAATCAAACGCAATTAAACGCACAATAACAGGAAATATGAAACGGTTTAAGGAGTTGGTGTGGATTAGACTGCCACACGGTAAAACATATAGTATGAACAAAGTATATGTAGAATTACCCCTCCCCCCTTTTTCTTTTTAAAACATGCTACACAGTAAAAATGCAATTTGGTGTAACAACGCTAATAACATGTTAAGGAAAATACAAGAAAATGATGTAAAAATGGTGAAAAATAGTAAATACCACACGGTAATGACATGAACCTTGCAGGTAACTCCAGTCGAGGTTGAGCATTGAACCAGCTGACACTTCGTTTCCTTTGAAGAAATACGGTGTAAAATGTCCCAAAACCCGTTATGTCTCAAGCAAATGTGAACAGGCAGCAGGTTTAAAACTAAACTAAAACAGACGCTCCGATGTCCTTAAATGAAAACATGCGTGAGAGGAATTAGTTGAAATATAGAACCTCACACGACCTTTCAAGCACAGAAACCGTGGATGGCATGGTTGGCAAACAGACACGGCAAATAGTAATCCTAGAGCACCTCGCTTATTGTGCTCCGGAGATGTCAACCAAAATGGAGGCACGTAGAATGACACCTTGCCGGATGGCTCCAGGCACGTCGAAGCATGAAGAAATCCAAAGGCAGAAAGGCAGCTAAGTAGAAGACGTCACAAGGAACACGAATCATGCAAGGAATGAAGGTGAGGGCGCGAGTGACTCTGTGCGCGCTCGAGCAACGTTCAAAAGTATGGAAGAGCAGTTAAACTGTCGTTGAAAAGCGCACTAGACTAGTAATAAATAAAAATTATAAACTCACCGCCCAGGTCACAAACCACGATGTGTAAAATTGGTTCAATGTCACTTACACAGAGAAAGATCAAGCAGTCTTCCAAAAGCACACGAATGAAGGACCTGCGCCATTTTTACCTGTCGCATGAGATAATTATCGAAGTGAAAGAGAACAGGAACATCTTCTTTCAGAACGAAATTGCGGGCGAATAAATTACAACCAACCTCCAGTAGATGGCAGTAGAGTTCTGTTTCAAAACCCATGAAAACTAAAGTGCTGTTTAAACCATCGAGGTGAAATTGACAACACCGCTCGTTCTCAAACCCCTCTTGTCATGTGAAATTCCTCAGTTTCAGGTTCCTTACGCTGGTATTCAAAGTAACAATTTAGATTTCCCCGATCTTGGCAGCACTGGCAACAAGGCAAGTAGGCACTGGCACACTTCAGTTGTGTACCATCGATGTCGCAGGGAATGGCTGACAGCAGTTCAATAGCAGGCAGGAGGAACTGGTAGAATAAAATTGAAACTGGCACTTTAATATTGGGTTGCGGGTGACCGATAGCAGAGTCACTGGTGGGGCTCGTTGGTGCCAGTTACATTGAAGTTCTCCTCTTAAGTTTTAAATGAAATCCTCTTGATCTTGATTGTGGGTCCTTGTTCTTCCGCCTCTTCTTTTCAGACTGTGGAACCCCACTCCTGGTACCAAATTGTAGTATGCTGAATGATGACAAAGTCCAAGTAGTTTTCCTAGTAGGTTTATTCAAGATAAGATGTTACAGAGTAGAGCCCCACCAGGAGCAGCTTCCCTGCTGCTCAGCCCATACACCAACTGACCAGGCACTCCAACATTCCACATTACATTCCACATCCCAACATTCTTACAGCTATCACTCTGGCTGAGCAGCAGGATACCACAGCATCACTTCCATGTTTATCGGAAGCAGCACCGACCAACTACAGTTTCAATGCACTGCAGATGCTGGTATGTAATGTTTAGGGACTCCTTGTTTAAACAATTGTAGGTTTTATTGCCCACCCCCCACCCCAACACATAGTTCTGACCATCGTTTCAAGTGAAGGTTTTAGTGTGGCCGGGTCCGAAACGTAACTTACAAAAAGTGTGGTAGCTACGCTGTGTATGAACAGGATTTGTTCTCAGCGGGGACGCCGGGCAATAGCAGTTGTCCCTGTAAACCTTAAAGGGTTATCTTATTCATGTTGACTTGTGCCCCAATCCTGCCTCTTGATTTACAAGCACCGGAGGTCTCCCACTCCTGGCTACAATCAGCACTGTGAGTCGCAGTCGGGGTATCTGTGCCTTTAAAGAGAGCACAGACACTGTACATGGGACGGCTCGCCTGCCCCCCTCCACTAGCTGCCCCGGTGTCCTCTTGCAGAGCCTGCAGGGGCTGTACGCCCTGCTGTTGTCGTTAGTGTGGCTGCAGCTTGTGGCCGGTTGCGTTCGAGACTAGCATTCTTCAGGACACAGGCAGCGGACTCACCAGGCGCAGATCACCGGACCTCACACGGGACGCTGACGCTGTGTGTCTCCCTCGCCGCCACTTTCCATCGCTGGCCGCAGTTGGGGGGGACTACAGCTCCCGTCATCCTTTGCTCCTCACCTGCCTTCCTTCCGGCCAGCAGCGCGCCCGGAGGCGCTTCATAAACAGCGGCACCCTCGGTGGAGCGGGGGGCACTTCTTCAGGACACAGGCAGCGGACTCACCAGGCGCAGATCACCGGACCTCACACTGGACGCTGACGCTGTGTGTCTCCCTCGCCGCCACTTTCCATCTGTGGCCGCAGTTGGGGGAGACTACAGCTCCCGTCATCCTTTGCTCCTCACCTGCCTTCCTTCTGGCCAGCAGCGCACCCGGAGGCGCTTCATAAACAGCGGCTCCCTCGGTGGAGCGGGGGGCACTTCTTCAGGACACAGGCAGCGGACTCACCAGGCGCAGATCACCGGACCTCACACAGGACGCTGACGCTGTGTGTCTCCCTCGCCGCCACTTTCCTTCGCTGGCCGCAGTTGGGGGGGACTACAGCTCCCGTCATCCTTTGCTCCTCACCTGCCTTCCTTCCGGCCAGCAGCGCGCCCGGAGGCGCTTCATAAACAGCGGCTCCCTCCGCGTCGCGGGACGCGCGCGGGCGATGCCGGGCTGAGCCCGGGCAGAGGGCGGGCCGTCTGTGGCCGTCAGGGGCCACAAGAGGCCGGGCCGGGCCACCCCTCTTGCTAGCACTCTCTGGACACCTATATGTGAGTAATGCTGGTTGTGACATTGGGGTTATAGAGGATAGACATCATTCCAACCATCCGAGACCCCACCATCTGATAAGATATTCTTGCTGGGTCTGTTATATGTGAAAGCCGTGATAAGGGGCGGAGGGGTCTAACACGTTATTATTTCAGGTGGGGCGTAGTGAATGTGTGGCAGGGGGAGGGTGAATAAAACTACCCATGATAACTGTACAGGTATTGATTAGCAGTAGGGGGAAGAATGACAGGCAAAACAGTGACACGCTCGACAAGAGCTAAGCGTAGTACTTCCGATGCTTCTCTGGTACACAAAGATGACATTAGCTCTGTATTCCCTGTTATTATGCAGCCTACTGCCATTGATCGCATGCTCAAAAGAGCTCTAGGGGCTGTGTCGAGCGAAATCGAGCGTACAGAGAGGCGCCTGTCCTTAACCCCAGATCCTGATCCTCTTTTAACAATTCAAGACCAGGAGCAGGAGGTTGTGTTAATCTCGCCCCCTAGCCCCTCAGAAACCAGTGAGAGGGATATCTCATGTGCCCAACCCATTATCTCTAGGAATAAGGAGGATCTAGGCCCCATCAAATGTGATACTCTACATAAAAAGAAGAAATGCGCTCAAAAAAAGCGTAAGAATACAAATAGCTTAATCACCTACTCTAATCCACCTAGTAGAAATATTAGTGGGATTGAGCGAGCTACACAGACATCTTTTCAAGCAGATCCTCCAATCTGGTTAACCAAGATCATGTTAGACCTACAGGCCCAGATAGAAATCCTGATCATAAACCAGCTGAAGCCGGTGACAAGTAGGCTGGACAAAATTTTAAGTGAATTAAAGAACAGGGAGACAAAAGGTAGCTCACTAGGGGTTCTAAGCAACTAGTACCCTAGAGACTAATCCAGTAACTCAAAGGGCGAATAACTTCAGTGATAGTAGGAATGTACAAATAACATCTGCACAGATCCATGATGCCCCGGCTCCCCATGGACAAGCGCTCAGTAATCACAACCCTAGCGAGAGTGGACTGCATCCTAATAATGGCCCAGGTAAACAGAAGTTGGACAAACAGTCCCAACCCCCTGCTGACCCCATATCAAATGCAGCAAACCACGAAGATAGGTCGACTTTAAAACACAAGAGACTCCCTACCATAAACCTTCCCCCTGAGGCGTGCCCGTTGGTCGTTGTTTTTGCTGGGGTCCCAGAATTAAAAGAGGCCCAAAAAGAATCACACCAGGAGTTAAAAAATAAACTCATTTATTGGCTGACTCAAAACAGACCAATATCTAATAACCAGGATGGGGAAATTCTCCTGGTTAGACGAGTGAATTGGATAGGGATTAGACCTAAAAACATCGAAGGAAACTGCATTATTGCTAATTTTAGGGACAGGAGGGTGGTTGAGCATATCTTAAGTCAGGGACCACCTGGATGCACGACGGGCATAAGGCCATTGTCACTTAGCTACTTCTATTTGAGGCAGCAGGCACCAAAAGAGGGACAGCACACTGTATGGAGATGTGTGGATGGACGATATCCTAGTTCAAATAGAGGCCCAAATTGTTCACGACAAGTGACAGGGATTTGGGAAGGAGGACACCCATGTTGGGCAAACAGGTTGACCCCACTAAGGTCACTAGAGGAGATTGACTGACTACCCATTTCACATTCCCCTCTAGTGCAGGCTGACACGGATCAGACAAAACCTGATCGGGTAGATTCGATAGAAGGAACCTTACCCATATATTGCCTGACCAAAGAAGATGGGCAGTCATCATCAGGGGGGGGGGGGGCGTAGGTCCCTAGCAAGGACCACAGGAGCCCCAGACCCTCTCGCTGGGGGCTGTTCACAAACACCCTTAGGGACAGGAATCCTAGCCCCAGAACCAAGCCAGCAGGACAGTGACCTGCAGAAACTATCCTCCAGGAAGAAAGGGGGGCAGGCTAATATTACTCAAGGCATGGCAGGGGTAGGGCCCGTTACTATTGAGAAAGAGGGCCTGAAAATTATATCGTGGAATATAGCAGGTATTGCAGGGAAATTTGACAACAAGGATTGGCGTCAGTACATGGCCCATTTCCATATAATTTGCCTACAAGAAACCTGGGCATTGGATAACACCCACCTCCAAATAGCTGGTTATAAATGTTTTTTCACGCCCGCACAAAAAACCTCCTCAGGTAGGGCCAAGGGTGGTTTGATAATATACATTGACCTAAACATAGAAGGTAAATGGTCTAACGTGGACTGGTTCGCATGGAACATCCAGGCCCTGAGGTTCAGGAACAAAGGGTTGGGTCTTGTTTTGTTCAATGTGTATAATACCAGTCTCCCGGAAAATGACTCCACTACTATGAGGGAACTAGACGCTAAGCTGAAACAAGAACTCGCTCCTGCCCACGGTGCTTTGGCCCCCTCGATACTAGTAATGGGTGATTTGAACTGTCACTTATGTCCGTGGTTGTTTCCGATCAGTGCTAACTGGACAAAATGCCCAATAGAAAAAGGCCCCCATTTCAGCCACTCCCCAAGTGGTATTGAATTGGGTAAGCTCATCCTCTCTCATGACCTTGAGCATACAGTCGATATGATCCCACTGGGACCGGATGGCACAATCCCCCCTACTTTTAAAGGGAGAGGGTGCTCGTCCTACATAGATTATATTTTTGTCTCTAGAGGCCTAAAAAATCGGATCATCAAAGTAGGAATCGAGTGGAGTCCATTTAGCGACCATAACCCTCTGGTTATGGAGCTTGTGTATCAGGGCAAGCAAAAGAATAAGCCTGTTAAGGGCACCAATGAATGTGTGACGGCCCAGGGCAGAAGACTCAAGTGGGCAAAATTAGATGGGGTTAGATTTTACAAGTCCCTGATGGAAAGAGGCAAGTCACTCATTGACGAGTGTTTAGACCCCTTTGTGGTAGGGGCTCGCCTAATAAATGTGTTTGGACAAATAACTAGCTTGGTGGATGGGTTATTGTTGGCCAAGGCCCCCAAGAAAACTCATTCTAATTCACCGAAATGGTTTGATGGGGGTTGTACACGCGCTCTGAAGGACCTAAAAATAGCCCTGAGCGGTACACCTAGGGATCAAGTAGAAGTCAAAACATGCAGATCAATATATAGGAAGGAGCTAAAAATAAGGAAAGTTACGCTGCAGGGGGAAGCATGGGCGGCCTTGAGGGAGGCCTCTGAAAAAAGGGATATCACAGAATTCTGGAGATTAATAAATTCCCCTTGTTTTCAAGATAACAACGCCCCTGAGGTCGCAACAAACATCCTCCCGGAACAGTGGATTGCTCACTTTGAGGGCCTGTATAACCACGGGGAGGAGGATACGATAAAGGAGAGGGGGATGAACATACAGAGAAAGAGGGTGGTATTCTCCCTGGAAGAGATTAGAATGGGCATTGAGGGACTTACCAAAAACAAAGCCCCGGGCCCAGATGGGATCCCCCCAGACCTGTTCCTGAGTCACGTGGATTTATGGGCCCCTATTATAACTAGAGTATTAAACGCGGCCATTATGGTCGGTCTGCCTCGGTCTTGGTCAACGGCCATTATTGTACCCATTTTTTAAAAAGGCAACAAAGATGACCCTCAATGCTATCGCCCTATCTCCTTGATAGATGTTACAGCCAAAATCCTGGGAAGAGTAATCCTGAATCGACTGACCGAGTGGGCCGAGGATAAAAACATCATTTCAGACGCCCAGTACGGTTTCCGGACCGGTAGATCCACTAGCGATCAATTCCTGAACCTATACATGCTGGTAGCAAAGTACATCAAAACCAGCAACGAAGCCATGTATCTGGGGTTCATGGACTTGGCCGCTGCGTTTGACCATGTCAATAGAAATAAGCTATGGGTAATGATGAACCAACTCGGAATCGACCCAGGGATAATCTGCATACTGAGGGAACTGCATAGAGAAACCTCTGCCAGGGTACGTTATAACAAGGATGGGGGACTGACAGAATCCTTCAGCTGTACAAGTGGCGTGAGGCAGGGATGTATTTTAGCTCCTTTTTTGTTTTCGTTATATATTAATAATTTGGAACAATCTCTTAATAATCTAAATACAGATTGTCCAAGGGTAGGGACACGTAACATCCCAGTGCTGTTGTACGCAGATGATGCGGTTCTCCTGGCACGAACTCCTAAAAGCCTGCAGATCCTTATTGATGGGTTCGTCAAATTTATGGAGGCGATAGACCTGTCTGTCAATCTAAAAAAATCATATGTAATGGCAGCAGGCCACAAGCCACGGATTGGTTCCACTTACAGAATTGGCACCCACACACTAGAAAGGGTGCAAACATTCTCGTATCTAGGTGTGCTCTTTGATGAGTCACTAAAATTCACACCCCTCGTGCAGGAAAGGTGTGGTAAATTGGTGGCATCATCTGGGGCCATTTCTGGTTACGGGAGGAGAGTTGTGTCCGGAACAAACAATGAACCTTTATGGCTCAATGTGTTGTCCAAAAACCATGTACGGCTCAGAAGTATGGGGATTTACAAATCTGGATGGACTACAAAGGGAAGAAAATAAAATACTTCGTTCAGTATTGAAAGTCCCTAATTGCACACCAGCTCTCATAGTCCACAAAGAATTAGGAAGACCCTACTTAGAGGATCTGATTAAGTTTAGACCAATCTTGGCTTGGCTCAAAATATGGACGAACCCTGAAGCAGCACTGAGTAGGTTGATTATACAAGATTGCCTTGGTAGAGATAAACATCTGAATATCCCATGGATTAATTATGTTAAGACTAGCCTGGAAAGTATGGGTTTCCAAGAGCTGTACTTAAACCCCTCACTGATCACTGCTCAGGATAAGCTTAACCTGAAGAGAATTTTCATGGAATCAAGAGTATCGGGCAGGATTACAATAGAAGGGAGTAAACCTACAGTGAGTACTTACAGTAGGCTTGAAACCACTGCAGGGATGGAACCGTATCTTTGTGTCCTCTACAATGCCCAAGAGAGGTTTTTAATGTCACGTTTTAGGCTCAATTTTTTACCTTATTTGTTAGCTGATCCAGCTGGTTTTAGTAACTCAATTGAGCAGAAGGGTGCCTGCGGCTGCGACAATAGGTCTCCGCAGGACACCCTTCATTTTGTACTTTTATGTCCTATATACACCATCCCAAGACGTAGATTCTTAAAAAATATTCTGAAAAAGGCAAGGTTCACTCGAGCCAAAGAGGCACTGACCTTTTTACAAAGGGCTAGTGACCCGTTAACATTATGTGCGGTGATAAGTTTCTTGAAATTGGCACTCAGACTCAGGGTAACTAGAGGCCAGTATTAACTATGAACACTGTAGACTTGTCAACTTGTTAGTTTTAGCAAGCTACCAATAAGGATTTCCTGTGATTAATGAATTATTTGTATGTACATAGATTCATTCAATGTTCTGTATACTGATTTAATACTGTTTTAATTGTATATATGTGTATTCTTTTATGATGGTTTTTAACCACCGAATAAAGAACTATTGAATTGAATTGAATTGAGTGCCGATTGATTGATTTTTTCCTCACTGTTTGCCTGCAAACCCCACCTCCAAAACTGTACCAAGCAGGCTTGTTGTGCTCTTTTATTTATTTACGGCTCCCTTGTGTTTTCTTTTTTCTTGCATGACTAAATTGTTATCTCCATGCGGCAAGCACGATATTGTGATAAAACCAAATCAACAGTTCTCTAGACCGCTACCACAACACTTTGAGAAAAAAAAGCGGCTCAGACACTCAGAATAACAGCAGAGGTATTTTAACCAATCTGCAAAAAGAAAACTGCAGTGCAACGGAATCTAAATCTAATTGCAATATAAACCGATGCTCCAATGGCTGCTATTTCTGTTTTGTCTTTCAGTATACTCCATTGATTGGTCAGGAGGGTAGTCACCCCCATCTGTTGTTATTTTAGTTACGGAAGACAGAGGAAGCGAACAAACTTTACAAATGTCTTATTTGCACAGTCAAGGTCAGCAGTCTTTTTAGTTGCGACATGTAAACTTGGCTGTAAGCGGGAAAGTGCTAATATTAGATCCGTTTGCGCATAATAGGGCATTTTAATATATCTGTTGAGTAGTATTTCGTGTCTGATGGAAGTCGTGTATCTGCATGTTTGTGTTCGAGCTTGTATGCTTTTCCTTTGAACCATACTGTGCTTTTAGTGGTGCTTTAAAGATGCCATTGGAAATGTTTTTTCCGATTTTGAATTAGTGTAAGAAACAGATTTTTTACTTAGTTCGTTGTTCCGATCAAGGTCAGTGTATTATTTTATACAAACAACAAACTGCTAAAGTTTGTTTTCAATAATACACCCTGCATAAATGGCTCCGCCGTGTTTCAGATGTTAGTGCTTTCGAGTAATTAGCAATTAGCAATTGGGCAAGTTATTTAATCCAACGAAGATGCTTTCTTTGTGCCTTTAAGAAAATGGTTATTGGTGTTACTGAAAGCAAAAAATAACATTCCTGCTTTTTAACAATAACTATTTCCTTCACAGCACGATACACCTTCCTTCTGTGGTAACTGAAATCGTCTCACCCCCAATGTTGTTGTTTGCACGAAATGTAAAGGTCTTCATTAAAACACTAGCGACCGCTATGGGTCTAGTTTTTTTCTAGTTTTGGTCGTTCATTTAGCTTTACAGGTTTTTTGCAACCTTCTTGAGCGCCTAATGAAAGCTTTGTGGTGTACAATAATTTAGCTTAGGGGCACCCATATAAAAATTGTTACTCACCAGTGCTCTCCTACACCAGCCTGTGTGCTGTCATCACCCTTCCTGTACTCTTCCTCAACAACCTCGAGTGTTCCCCTCATGTCTCACTATATCTGCTTCACCAGCTTCAGTATGTCCCTCCGTTCTCTACCGCTGCTCTTCCACATCAGCTGTTTCATCTGCCTACCCATATCCTTTTCTCTACATTCATTTCCCGTCTTCTTTCCCCTTGATCTTGTGCATGGCTCCCCCATTATCTGCGGCTCTGTGTCATTTTCTTCCCTGCACCACATCCTGTGTTCACTTTGTGCAAAGCGTATATTTTAATTTCTACTTACCCAATTGTTTTATGTCTACAATTTTATGGTTAAACTTTGTGTAATGTATGCTCCATGTACACTTTACAGCTGTGTGCTCTACATATGTCCTGTCTTCATGTCTACTACACACATCAAATACTCTGTGCTCTACACATATTTCATATGCAGTTTACTGTTTGTACATGTTAGGGTCTACACGGTTTCTTTGGGCTTCACTAAATGTGGTTTAAATGTTCCTCTGTTCTATAGGCATGCTCTACTCTGCGTATCTAGCCTTATGTGCTCCTTGCACTCTACGTATAATTGGTGTTTTACTCTCTGTGCTGTACATGTACTCTGCTCCTCATCTACTGGGTCAAATCTCATCTCTACTTGTACTCTGTGACTGGGCAATAGGTGTAACATACAAATAAAAGTGCCTTGTCATTGATTATTGAGCTGTGTCTGTGGTGTTTTGAATCAGTGTATGACTGAAAGCAAGAATGAGCCGATGGGTGGATGGATAAAGTTGCAGCAGAGCAAGGATGAGTGACTGGGTGCATTAATGATGACTGGCTGAGCACATGAAATGATGATGACTAAATTATAAAAGTCCGGTTTCAGTTATAAGCCAGACCTATTGGTTGTACCAATGCTTTTTTCCTCACAGGATCCTCAAAGCCTAGGAAGACCTTTTTTAAGGTGATCCTGCGCTATTTAGGTTCCCTGTCACTTAGCATTACTAACATGAGTTTCCTTGTACCCGACTATACTCTTCAGAGCTAAAAGACAGTGTGCAGAACTGTAGACATTACAGTATAACACTGTGGGCTGGCATGTGAGTTTCTGGTTGCAATGGGCGTTTTTCTGAGCTACATTAGCCATTCTGGGCCTTCGGCTGAGACCCAAGTATCAGTTCTCGTTTTGTAGGTTACAGTGCCACATGCTTGGCCCAGAATTCAGTGTCTGGTTAAAGTGGATGTTTTTCTGAGTTCTAGTATAACACAAGCATTGGCAAAGCCAATAGGTCGCGCCTTTGTGAAATCTATTGGCTTGTCATTATTTCTTAGCCGTGTTGCAACATGGCTAAAAGTAAAACATTTAAAAAAGCTGTATGACACAGCCAGTGTTGACCGTGTCATAGCGTTTTTTTTACTTACAACCATTTTCCACTAAAGCCAGCGCTGCTCCAGAATATGGCTAAAAAAGCATCTTCTCCATTGCCCCTCTTCCTATTCATTTTTTTTAATTTTTTTTATTTTTTTATTTTGACTTTCAAGAGGTCTCTGCAGCTGCAACTTGTTCCTGGGCCTCTATCTATAAATGGACTTTTGCACACTGTTTTAAAAAAAATGTATTGCTCCATGATTATTATTCATCATCTTGGAAATTTAAATAAAAAAATGCCAAAATGGATACTGTGTCTTGACATATAAGCATGCATGCATGCTAATACTTGCTCAAGTATATGGCATCATGCTGGGACATTCATAGCTTTATGGCACATACATATGTATGCTTTATGATGGATGCATGCTTAAACATCATCGCCCCTGTTTTTTTTAATTTGATTTTTCGGTTCAGCAATAAACATTTTTAATCTTGTTGTCCATGCTGATCAGCATTGGCAAAAAAGTGCTTGTTTTTTTTTGCTGGGGGAGGGTGGTCTGATCCGAGAGGCAGGGGAGGTATGGAAGCAGTTTGACGGCCTGCGAATAAGTACATTCGTTTGGCATTCTGGCTGAATTCTTCATACAGTGCAACCAATAGAAATCCACATTCTGTATTTTTAAATGGCTGGAATTTGAGAAAAAAATGAGTTTGATCTAGATTGAGATCTTTCTAGCGCCTATCTGCTTGAATGGCTGTACCAAATAACTTTTCGTTCTTTTAGTAAAAAGTTTCCACCAAGCTTCACTAACATCCAGCACAGGCACAGCATGGGCAGCAGCAGTTAGTGCAAGCTTCCCCGACATTAGGCACAGACAGAGGGTAGAGGGTCGGCAGGAGCAGTGCACCTTTACTAACATCACGGGTGGCTCCTCTTCAGGGGCCATGTGGCACAGCCCTGCCACCTGTAAACCCACAGAGTCACTGCTAATTTGAAAGATTTCAGTTGTAATAAGTGAATTTAGCAGTGTTTATGGAAACACAACTTTGGCGTTTCCACGAACTCTGCAGTGGGCAGGCACAGCCCTCGCGGCCTCTCCACCAGGCTCCTGGAGACAGGAGGAGGGGACTGAGCTGAGTATTGTTAAAAACACAGCACTCTGTACTTGGTCGGATGCCTGGATTGTGCATATGTGCTATTATCTCGATTTGCACCCTGCTGCTGCATTGACTACTTACTGGCATGTCAGACTGCACATGGAACTTCCTCGTGCCACCAGTACATGTGACATTCTGCATGGCATTCACACATATGTCGCATTTTGCATGGCACCAATACATGGGCCACTTTCTGCGTTCTACAAAGGCTGTATCTGCATGGCAGTCATTCACAGGTTGCGAGCTTGACGGCCCCTTCACATAGGTTCCATTCTGTACAGCACTCCTACACAGTTCGCATTCTTCATGATAATACCTCTGAGGTGCTTCGATGTTAATGCTCAGAAGGGGTATGCCTGCACTGTTAAACAGTACATATTAAACTCATGCAATTTCTGTAACAAAGGGGCATTTGTTTTTACATGAAAGATTGTAATTACAGAGCCCCATTCAGTCACATTTCTATTCTTGGCAACATATTTAGTTTTATAATAGAAAATAAGTTACGTGATAATGGTATTAAATCGTGTTTTTACAATTGGAAAAAATGGTTGGCCAGTCTTTTAATTTTTTCTGGTAGTGAATGTTTTTTATTAAACAATCTTGTGAAGGTTACAAGTCATAAATTAGACTGAGGAGTGCATAGCAGTAAAAGGTGTTCGTAAACAATATGATGCAGGAAACAGAGAGAGCCCATACCGCATTAAAGATGACAATTTATTATAAAAATTGCATCACAGATTCCAGTGTCCTGAAGAACCGGGCTTTTAAAGCCCAGCGGCGCAGGGTACGTCTGAAATCTTCTGAGTTCGCCTTCCAAATTACAGACACGGAACACTCTGCTTGCGTAGGAACTTCAATTTATTAGCTGCAGCTAGGTACAGTTGTCCTAGAAGTACATCATATGTCGGTTCTCAGGAGACTGCCACTTCAATCTGTGGCTCACAGTCTTTTGTAGCGCTTGAATCCCCTAAAGCAACAACCCCCACAAGGTGCAATAAAAATACAAATCATCCACAAGAAAACATTCTTTGTACAAGATACAGGATAATGGGCAATAGAAATTCCTTCCCTAAGGTCGTGTTCTCTACCCGACCCTATAGGTCAGGTGGCATAGCCATTCCTAGGTTGAATTAATTTACGACAGGACGTGTTTGCGTGTTGAAGATGGTGATTCGTAACACAACTGGAGAGGCCGAGAACGGTCACCAAGGGTCAATAGATGGTTATCTGGGGGATTAGTTGCTTCGAGCCGGGTCTCAGAATGGACTTACTCGGGGAAAACAGGAAAGGTCGTGTAATATGTGCAACAGTATAGAACGTGAAAGAAACGCTATGAATGTTCAAGGGGCCTGAGTGAGGGCAACGTCGTGGTGGCGTTACAAGCAAAGACTAGCCATATTTTGAATTTCCTCAGTCCAGTGGAAATTCTAAGGTAGTACCCCATCAACTAAACAGATCCCACAACGGGATCTATGCCGACAGCCCCACTGACTGGCCTAGACCTATCAGTTCGCTTCTCTGTAATTGCGTGTTGGGTAGCATAGCTGTTACAACCTATTATGTTTCAAAGAAGAAATTTAATACAGCTGTTATGTTCTCCTGGGTAATAACTTCTGTCTTCAGTCATGTATATAGACAACTTTTCTGTTGCTGACCTGAGGCTGTTATTGAATTTGTCTGTACAGTAAAGTACGTCTCTGCTCAAGATATTATGTTTGTAATATAAAGTAACACCATATCTTTACTCATGGTGATGGTCAATCATTTTACACTATCAGTCTTCAGAAACTACTCTCGTCACACCGTCATTGAGTTTTCTCACATGCATGCCCCACATCCAACTTTCGGTGTGCATTCTGGCACGAGACTCTGTCTTAAGGTTTTTTGCTGTTTCCTACTCGTAAAGCTCTCTGTCAATCTTCTGACCTTTTTATTTCAGCCTGGGCAGCGCATGCGCTGCACTGCGAAGCATGCTGCATTCAGGTAGGGACTTGAAGCTCAGTCCACTCTCCACCTATATTTTTCATTGGTTTGTGTCATTGTCCACTGTAAACTGTGGCTGTTCATTGGTCAGTAGGCTTACTAGTCCCTCCTTAGTACCGCCTTGTCTCATTTTGTAACCTCCCATGGCGACACCCCCTGTTACGTGTTTTGTTACTCGGTAGCCTTTAATTACAGCTTTTCTCAAATAGCTTAGTCCTGCCTGCTGTTGCAGGCAAGACACGCCCTCTCCTAACACTTTTTTAAAAATGTTATAGCACGGACGCTGGTATTTACAATACAGTAGGTCTCCCATTTGCGAGTGTTTAAGCTATTGGCATTGTAAATGACAATGCCTTTTATTTATCTGTTTTAGAAACAGCACATAGATAAAAGGCATTGTCGTTTACAATGCCAATAGCTCCAACTCTCGTAAATGCGAGACCTATTGCATTGCAAATGCTTGTTTCATTTTGTGTCTGAATATCAACAGCAGTGTGCAATAGATCACACAGTTCATTTTGCAGAGTAAATGATTGCCCAGTAGACTGACTTGACTCAAATCACATATTAAAAACTCATGCTCCTCTGTGAGAGGCTCTTTTTTCACAGGGGTTTTAGCTTTAACTTGGTTTCTGCTCTGTTTGTTGGCAATAACTACAACCTGGGCTTTTTTTTCCTGAAACGGATAGGTTAGGTACCTCTAGTAGAGTGGGTAGCTCCAGTACTGATCACTATGATGATAACAGATGGCCATTCACCTCTCCATCTACACTCTGGTCTACCTCTAGAACTACACCAAGCTTTAACCACTGGATTGCTCAGACTTGTCTCCCCTTCTGGCCCACCGGTATTGTTTTTGTGGCTGTTTTTGTGTTGATTATCCTTTTTGTGTTTGTGAGTCTTTGTGTTTTGAGATGTCACTCCATTTTGTGATATATCCCATTTGCTTCCTAACATGCAATTTCAAACTCGATATTCTCATACTCTTTACAGTGGCCTAATTCATGAACATTCGTAAATCATTCTTCAATTTCTGAATTTTATTCAAGTCCACCCCATACTCTGCAACTAACTCTTCCTATCCTGCATGAGTTTTGCAGACATACCTTGCAGCTTCCCTACTCAAAAATAGAAGCACTTCCCCATTGTAACCCTCTATGAACTCCAAATCAAAATTCCCCATTGTAAACTCATCAAAGTCTGCCCTTAATCTTAAAACATCAGATGGCCATGCGTACAAAACCACTGCGATTTGTTAATCAATCGCAAACTGAATGCCAGTTACAAAATAATGAAATCGGAATGTAACAAATGCATTTGCAGCCCTACATTTAGAGTTGCAAATGATTACTGGATCTTAATATTTGCAACCTCAAATAGCGATTCGCAAATTAGAAATCATTATTTGTGAATTGCTATTCATATATTCAT
This sequence comes from Triturus cristatus, assembly GCF_964204655.1. NCBI lineage: Eukaryota > Metazoa > Chordata > Amphibia > Caudata > Salamandridae > Triturus > Triturus cristatus. The sequence continues at coordinate 83,214,936 of NC_140591.1, forward strand.
TACAGTCACAAACAGTCTCAAAAAAATAATTTTGCACGTGCAATCTGCCACCATATCGACCCTGGTGGTAATCATGTAAAAACTATATGAACAGCCCTAGAATGCATCTGATGTTTCCACAATGGCTGCCCTATATGTCATGGCAAGGATAATGAGGATTGTGACTGGTTAACAGGAAAGGTGGAAAGACATGACAGAATCTGCAGACTGAGGGTCACACTTTCCCAACAAACAGAGGAACAGATATACACCAAGTAAAGGCTAAGTAGTGCAGTATTCCTTGATCTAAATGTTGATTTAAAGCCTCAGCTTGGGAGACACACATTTCGCAGTAAGTCCGTCCCCACCCATGTGCAGGTGTTATACAGTCTGCATCAATTAGCATCAGGTAACTTTTAAGGTGTGATTGCAGCAGCTGGTGATGTGTTACAGAGTGTGCTGTCATGGATTTTCCATGCATTTCTAGATGCTGTGCTAATGCACATTAAGAGCTACATATTTCCCTAGAAATATGCAGGAATTGCATACCATCAAGAAAGGTTTTTATCAGATAGCTAACTTTCCCAATGTTCCAGGATGAGTAGATGGTACACGTTATACACTAATTAGAAAGCCCAACTCTGCTATATGGACTATGTAGGCTTCTATATACAAATAGGCAAAACATGCTTATTTTTATTTGCGAATCCCTTACCAGCCAGGGTTACACCTGGGTGGCAAGTTTCATCAATGGATTTCTTTCATTCCCAGCGCATGCTGCAACCAGTGGGTTGCGCTGGAGCACTGAATGATATCAAATGCTATGTAAAATAAATAGGAGTAGGGCGGTTATAAGCATTAAAAATACCTGGCAGATAGCTCATGTGATTTGATTAATTGCTCTAGTCTGTATGACAAAAAAAGAGAAAGAAGTGGGAAGTTCTGGGTGGGCATATAGCCCTAACTTCCTCCTAAAAGCTGATCAACATGTTGCAACCACCTTTCCCTGTGACTTTCGTCAAGACTGAAAATTTCACTCCCTGGAACCACTCTTTTAATATTTATATGAATGGTGCACTGTGCATTTCAGTCATGCACCATACATGTAGGAAAGTGCCCCTTTTTACATGATTACCCCCAACCTTTTTCCAGATACCTGATGCTAACTTGAATGTGTGCTGGAACCCTGCTAAGCAGGCGCCAACACTGGTGTTCTTTCCCAAAACTGTACCTTTCTTTTCGACAATTGGCACACCTCTGGGCGACATGTAAGGTCCTTGTAAAAGGTACCCCTGGTACCAAGGGCCTTATGACCAGAGAGGGCCTCTGAAGGCTGCAGCATGTATTATGCCACCCACAGACAACCCTCACCTTAACACCCACACACTGCCATTGCAGGCTGCGTGTTTTGGTGCGGATCAAACAGAACAGTCGTCATGGCACACATCCCTGTGTGCCGTGACCCACCAACACTGTCTGTGGTAGGGATAAGTCACCCCTCTACCAGACCTTACGTCCCTAACGCAGTCTGCACCATATCACAGTTGAGGGCATAGCTGCATAAGCAATATGCCCCTGCAGTGTCTATGCCATTCACAGACATTGTAAGTGCAGTGAAGCCATTTTGGGTACATGGGCTGGGAGGTTGTCAACACGAATTCCACGGATCGATGATGGCTTTACTGAAACATGATAAACCCACACTGATTCCAATGTTGGATTTACTATAAAATGCACTCAGAAAACATCTTAGAGTTTTGTAATTAGTAATTTGCACACATGATGGATTCCTGAGGTAACATTTATCACAGTGTAGTGGCCACTAGATGGGCCGAGGTGACATGGTCGTCGTCATACTCCTCCTATGCGAGGGGTGTCATGATTTTGATAAAAAAGGGTCTACCCTTTGCGCTGGTGCACGTGGATATTGACGATAATGGCAGATATATTATTGTGCAAGGGAAGTTATGTGGTATGATGATGACTCTCATTAACATCTACGGTCCCAATATCAACGATCCTAATTTTTATGACGAAGTGTGGAACAAGGTCTATCGGCTGCAGCCGGCTCCAATAATATGTGGGGGGGATTTGAATGTGGTTCTAGACCTGTCCATGGATCGTCAGTCCAGTGTGGATCCCACGATCAAAAAGGCAGCGCAAGCTGTAAAGGATGGTATGCAAGAATTGGCTCTTATAGATATCTGGAGATTGAGACACCCGGGGGTGCGGGAGGGCACGTGTCACTCTTATGCGCATCACTCTTGGTCTCGGCTAGACTATTGGCTGACTACCGCTGAGGTAAACTCGCTCATCACTAAGGTGTGTCATCTGCCGGGTACGCTGTCTGACCACTCCCCTTCGCTGTTCCAGATGATCATACCCACGTACACGCCACCGCAGTTTCAATGGCGACTGCAGGCTTCTGCCTTGCAGGACCTGGTGTTCCGAGAGGGGGTACGGGATGCCATTGCTAATTACTTTGACGAGAACGACGGTTCAGTGGACAGTGTGGGCACTTTGTGGGAAGCATTTAAAGTGACGATACGGGGTGTATGCATAGGGTTGCAGGCAGGGGTGCTGAAGACACTTAGGAGGTCTATGAAACGATTGGAGCATGAACTTATAGATCTTGAACGTCAATATGAAAGCACGGCGGATGTAACTACCCTGGCGTCAATTAGAACCAAGGTAACTGAGTATAATGATCTGGCGAGTTCGGAGGTTAAGCATATGTCCCGGCGCTGGACAGCCAGGTATTATGGGGAGGGTGGGAGACCAGGTAAGGCCCTAGCAGATAAACTGAAAGTGCCTGGGGCGAAAGCTACTGTTGTGCAATCTGTAGTGGAGGGGGCTAATAGACATTGCGATAGCGCGGGTGTCCTTGCCACCTTCGTCCGCTACTATACAGCTATGTATGAGCATAGACAAACAGCGGATGAGGATGACATAGCGCAGTATCTGGAGGACATTGCGCTGGTCTGGCTTTCCAAAAGACAGCAGAATTTCTTAATGCACCCGCTCACGCCGGGCGAAATACGAGATGCGATTAAGGCATTGCCCAATGGTAGGGCTACGGGCACCGATGGGCTCCCAGCGGAGTTCTATAAGGAATATATTGATTTGCTGGTGCCACGGCTTCATACGATGTTCGAAGATGCGTATGAACAGCAAAAACTGCCGGCTACGCTCCGAGAGGCTCTGATTGTAACGTTATTGAAGCCAGGAAAGGAGTCCGATCAATGTGAATCATACCGACCGTTATCCCTCATGAATACGGATGTGAAAATATTAGCGAAAATCCTGGCGAACAGGTTGCAATTACTATTACCTGTTATGGTGCTCCCAGACCAATCCGGTTTCGTCCCTGCCCGCTCCACAGCTCACAACTTACGGACCCTGTTTGCGGTCCTACATCTCCTGGAGCCTACTCTACCTGCGGTGGCGGTCCTGCTGGACGCTGCGAAGGCGTTCGATTCTATATCTTGGCGCTACATGCTGGCAGTATTACATCGTATGGGGGTGCCTTTTATTTTTACCAACTGGGTCAAGCTGTTGTACACAGAACCGGTGGCGCGAGTGCGGGTGAATGGCAGGACCTCTGATACGTTCCCGATTCAGCGTGGGACGCGGCAGGGTTGCCCCCTATCGCCACTGCTTTTTGCGGTGGTGTTGGAGCCGCTGGCCTGCATACTGCAGCAACGCCATGCGAGGGCGGCGCTACGCTTTCAACAGAGGCCATTGGCTGTATCCATGTATGCAGACGATATGGTTTTGTATGTGCGTGAGCCAGTGCTGTATTTGGAACAACTCATTAGGGAATATGTACGATTTGAATGGTACTCTGGTTTGGGGATAAACTGGAATAAATCGGTGGTGGTCTCTCTGACAGAGTGCACGACTCAATTCGAACTGGGGTTCCCATTGGAATGGAGGGAGGAACCAGTTAAATATTTAGGGGTGTGGATACACAGGGATCCGCAGAAGATTATTAGTGCAAACTATGGCACCGCGGTCGTCCGACTTGAGGAACAGGTCACCAGATGGATACGCCTACCGTTGTCATTTGCTGACAGGGTGGCTCTCCTTAAGATGGTGGTTCTCCCCAGATTCTTATACCTGTTTGGCACCGTTCCCATCATATTAAGATCGCATTTCTTCCAGACGCTCCGTGGCTTATTGATTACGCTAGTTTGGGGGGGAAAAAAGCCGCGCGTTAAATGGGACGTTCTGACACTGCCCTATGAGTCGGGAGGATTTAAGGTGCCGGATATGCACCTATATTACCTATGCGCCCAAGCGCAGTATGCCTTTTATTGGCTAAATGCACCACCGTACACCCCCCATGTCGCTGTTGAGGCGGGGGCGGTGAACCCGTTACCACTGCAAGCAATGATTGTCAACGACACTACGGTATTTGAAAACGATGAAGTTGACACAGTGCAATGTACAGCGCATGCTTGGAGAGAACTCGGGAAACGTACCCGGAGGCTGCCGCTATATGCTCCGGCGATGCCCCTTCTGCATCACGGGAAAATCTCGGTGACAACCAAAGCGGGCTCCTTGAAAGTTTTGCAGAAGGTGGGAGCGCGCACCATGGGGGATATATATCCTAATGGCCAGTTTATTGATCTTAATGCATTTGTGGGGGGTGAGGACAGGCCCGCTATGGCAACGTTTGTATACTGCAGACTAAGAGCCGCGCTTGTGGCCCTGCACACGTGCTTCCCTGAGGAGCCTCCAGCTCTGACGGCTTTGCAATTGCTGTATACCTCGCAACTTCGAACTAAACTGGTCACTCGACTGTACAACGCCTCGCAAACAGATGAGGCTGCTGTTACTCTGGGCCCCATGAATAGGTGGAATGAAATCCTGCCACAGAAGCTCACTGAAGATGAATGGGTAGATTGTTGTAGGCTTACAGGACAACTTACAGCCAATGGTAACCTACGGCTGATCCACTATAAATACATTCATCAGATGTATTATACACCAGTGCAACTTCATAAATATGGACTCCGGGATTCGCCTTGTTGTAGACGCTGTGGTGCAGACACGGCTGACTTTTGCCACTTGTCCTGGACCTGTCCAAAGGTATCTGATTTCTGGGGTAAAGTTACGGGGGCGGTGGCGGAAATGGTGGGTGAGCCTCTTGTATGTACTATGACCCTCTGTCTTCTGGGGAATGTGTTAAAGCTCAAAGCTAGCAATCGTAAGCTAGCAGCCTTGGCGCTACTCTTGGCTAAACGTAGGGTCTCGATTCATTGGGATGGTAGGCCGGCGCCGCAGGTAGCACAGTGGCTCAAAGATATAGCATATTGTCGGGACCAACTTCTATGCTATTGGGAGGAGCTGCCGCAAGCTTCGAGGCCGCGAGACATTTGGGGACCTTTCACTGCTTATCTATTGGCTCATTCCACTGCTGAATAGTGCTTCCTGGGTGACTGCTGGATGTGATATGTGCTTTCTTCCTCTGCCGTCTATTGCTATGATGTACTTGACATTGTTGATACTGTACCAACTTCATGCTATGTGTTCTGCACTATGATACCCAGAGCCATCAGGCGCTGTTTGTGTGTTTTTTCTGTTACTGTGAAAACTTTATAAATAAAAAAAACAACAAAAAAAAAAAAAACGTTTATCACAGTGTCGTGTTTTCAGCACAATTTTGCCATGTTTATGGAAAAATGTTTATGGCAGTAAGAATTCATCATATTGCTGCAGAAAATGTACTTGTTTCTGTCGTACCCACTTCCATCATCCCTGACTGCTGTTTCTTAGTGGCAGTAGATGAATGGCGTCAGCCTTGCCCTGCAGGAGTGTTGTGATCCATTCACATCCATTTTATAACCAACCAAGAACACACATCTACTCCACACCACACAATTCCTCCCAGCACATTTTCACATATAACAATTCCAATACAACCCACATAATTTCACTCCACACCACATACATCAACTCCAAATCAAAACACATGGGTAAAATTGTCATTTACAACACCAATTGCATTGCAAATGCTTGTTTTATATAGCTTTATATAGTTAGTTCAGCTAACTATAACTCGCGCGCCCGCAATGCACTGCTGATGACGTCACATATTACATCACTCATGACATGGTCAGTGACATCACTCATGACATCACTGATGACATCTCAAATGACATCACTGATGACATCATCCAGTGAATGTGTGTTTTTCTGAAAATTACATATGTTTTATATATGTATATCTCAATGTCGATGGAAGAATAAATGGGTATATAAGTGTCTAAATGGATGATTTGTTTTTGAAAAATTGATTGTATAACTGACTGATTAAGTGTATCTTAGTGAATACATGGCTTAGTGAGTAATGTTTAAATGTGTAAATATCTGTATCAGTCTCTCACTTTGTGTATAAGTGGCTGCATGGGTTGGTGAGTAGCTACATGAGTGTCTATATAGGTTATTAGTTGGTTTTTTGAGTATCAATATGAGTGTCTGTATGGTTCAGTAGGGGGTATTACGTAGTGCATAGGTGCATGTATGAGTGACTCACTGTATGTGTTTAAGACAGCATGTGTGCAGGACTGTATGGGTGGATGAGTGTGTGCATGGGTGTGTTAGTGAGTGATAGACTGTCTCAATAGTGTCTTTATGAGTAACTACATATGTTTTAAACTAGTATATGTGACTATTGGTGTATATAAGTGAGTATATGTGAGAGTGAGAGATTGAAAGAGTTCCTGTATGAATAAGTATGTGTTTCTATAAGTGATTGTTTAAAAGACTAAGTATGTGTAAGTTTCTGTAGAAGTAAGTGTGGTGGTGTGTGTATAACTGTATATGCAATTAAATGGATGTTTGATTCTTTATTAGCATGAGTGACTATGTGTGTGAGTAACTCTATGGATGAGTGGCGTTGTGTAACAGGATGTATAGGTGTGTGAGTACATATGATGAGTGAGTACATGTATGAGTGACTGTATAGGACTGTTGGTGAATGAGTGGATGTGTATGTGGATCTTAGAATTACTGAATAGGTTGTTGTAACTGGTATTGGTATGTCCATTGTTTTGAACATTGGAGTTTCTATTTTTGAATGTGTGTATCAAAGGTTATATATGGGGAAGAGGAGGTCTGCCACTCTATCACAAGGATGATGTCATCAGTGATGTCATTAGTGATGTCATTTGAGATGTCATCAGTGATGTCATGAGTGATGTCACTAACCATGTCATGAGTGATGTAATATGTGACATCATCAGCAGTGCATTGCGGGCGCGCGAGTTATAGTTAGCTGAACTAACTATAACGGGGGAATTTCAATGGTTTTGTACGAGTGAAAAGTCCAGCTAACTATAACGCCCCTGAAACCGATGGTTTTTTCAGTGAATTTCTAAGGTTTTTTAAATGCTAATTCCTAACTATAACGTGCCTGAAACCTATGGTTTTTTCAGTGAATTTCAAAGGTTTTTTAAATGCTAATTTCTAACTATGCCTACAGAGATAGGACATGTGAAGAAAGAAGAAAAAACGCACAGAAAGAAAAAAAAGAAATGCAGAAAGAAGCAACAGAAGTCCTCAAAGACGAAGAAAAGTGCAGGAAGAAGGATAACGTGCAGAAAGAACAAACAGAAGAGCTGAAAGAAGCCTTGTTGTAAAATCATCCTGTACCCTCAACTTTTTCAGACGGATACTGGTGGTAACTGAGTCTGAGTAACCAGTCCTAGAGCCAGTGCTATGTTAAAAGACACTCAGAATACAGTGAAAACACCTACATACACTAGGGAACACTATGCGTTAGGGTCCCCCTGTGATCAGCATGACCTCCTCTGTAAGCCCCTAGTATATAATAGGGCAGGGGATTAAAACTACCTCTTAAAACGCGCCACAGGGCGTGTTTGCACACGTCACCTCAGGCCCCGTCCCTTCACTGCCCCACTGTGTAAACACGCCCTGTGGCCGTTTTAAATTGGGAGATTAAGTTCCCTTGAATCCTGAGGGTCCCTAGGGTCCAACTAGACCACTAGGTACCTCCAGTAAGCGCCACAGAGCTGCGTTGCAGAGAGATGTAAAAAGGGGCACGGCCTAGACCACCTCTCTGCAACGCAGCGGAGTGGTGCTTACTGGAAGCACCTGGTGGGCTAGTTGGCCCCCAGGGTCCCTCATGGCTGAAGGGGAATTATTTCCCCAACTTAAAACGCGCCACAGGGCTTGTTTGCACACGTTAACTCAGGCCCCGTCCCCAACCTTCACCACTGTGTAAACACGCCCTGTGGCCATTTTTAGTTGGGAGATTAAGTTCATTTGAATCCTGAGGGTCCCAAGGGTCCAACTAGCCCACTAGGTACCTCCAGTATGCGCCACAGAGCTGCGTTGCAGAGAGGTGTAAAAAGTGGCACGGCCTGGACCATCTCTCTGCAACGCAGCTCAGTGGCGCTTACTGGAAGCACCTGGTGGGCTAGTTAGCCCCCAGGGGCCCTCAGGATTGAAGGGGAATTATTTCCCCAACTTAAAACGCGCCACAGGGCTTGTTTGCACACGTTAACTCAGGCCCCGTCCCCTCCCTTCACCACTGTGTAAACACGCCCTGTGGCCGTTTTTAGTTGGGAGATTAAGTTAATTTGAATCCTGAGGGTCCCTAGGGTCCAACTAGCCCACTAGGTACCTCCAGTATGCGCCACAGAGCTGCGTTGCAGAGAGGTGTAAAAAGTGGCAAGGCCTGGACCACCTCTCTGCAACGCAGCTCAGTGGCGCTTACTGGAAGCACCTGGTGGGCTAGTTAGCCCCCAGGGGCCCTCAGGATTGAAAGGGAATTATTTCCCCAACTTAAAACGCGCCATAGGGCGTGTTTGCACACGTCACCTCAGGCCCCGTCCCCTTCCTTCCCCACTGTGTAAACATGCCCTGTGGCCATTTTTTAAGTTGGGAGATTAAGTCCCCTTGAATCCTGAGGATCCGTAGGGGCAAAATAGCCCACTAGGTACGTCCAGTAAGCGCCATTGCAGAGAGGTGTAAAAAGGGGCACGGCCTGCACCACCTCTCTGCAACGCAGAGCAGTGGCCCTTACTGGAAGCACCTGGTGGGCTAGTTGGCCCCCAGGGTCCCTCAGGATTGAAAGGGAATTATTTCCCCAACTTAAAACGCGCCAAAGGGCGTGTTTGTACACGTCACCTCAGGCCCCGTCCCCTCCCTTCACCACTGTGTAAACGCGCCCTGTGGCCGTTCTAAGTTGAGAGATTAAGTCCCCTTGAATCCTAAGGGTCCCTAGGGTCAAACTAGCCCACTAGGTACCTCCAGTAAGCGCCACAGAGCTGCTTTGCATAGAGGTGTAAAAAGGGGCGTGGCCTCAGAACACCTGTCTGCAACGCAGCTCCCTGGCGCACACTGGAGATACCTGTTGGGCTAGTTGGCCCGTAGGGACCCTCAGTATTGAAGGGGAATTAATTCCCCAACTTACAACTGGCCAGGGGGCACGTTTGCAGAGTGCTGCAAGGAGGGGGCGTGGCCTCCAGCGCGATGCCGGTCTTTTATTTATTTATTTTTTTTAAGAAGGATGGCTGTGTGGCCCCCCTTTTTTTTCTAATTTACTGGGCCTGGGGACCCCATCCCCCAGGGCCTGCACCCTAATTTTTTTTGTTGAAAAAAATTAATTTGGCCCTCCCAAGGCCATAATCGGCCCCGGGGACCCCAACCCCCGGGTCATGGCCTTTTTTAAATTTAAATTCTTTAGGAGGGGGCTGCGTTGCCCCCTCCTCAGGCCACTTATGGCTCCGGGGACCCCAACCCCCGGGGCCGGCCTTTGTTTTTTATTATTTTAAAAATATATATATTTATAGAAACACCTAGGACATGCTGGACAAACCGTATGTACCTATCACCATGACGATTTGCGTGATATTCATTAAAAGGCGACTATGCATAGAATGAATCCACATGGAATGTATTTACACCGCTAGTGAAGCTCTGACGTGTCTGACGCCCTACCGTGCCTAATCCCTGCGCCCCCGCCGGTGGGTACTCTCCAAGTAGACACCCTTGTCGTTTATTTATACAAACATGGGTAGCTATTGACGGGCACATTTAATATACACGCACACCAAGCCATTCAAAGGGGATTCGACAAAAATTCGACCAAACTATGCAAGAAACCCCCCTCACGGTTAATAAAAAACACATCCACCGCCGGATGTGTAATCCTTTTTATTTTACTCTCTGGAAAGGAGAGGAACCTCACTTGAGAGTCACAGCGTGCTCCTGGCTGAGCCCAATGCTGTGTTACCCCCACCAGTGCCTGCCGATTGCCTCACACCTCTGTGTGGTATTCCACCAGCTAGTGCGTATGCTATGACACTCTCTAGCCCATGTGCACAGTAACACCACCACGTAAATATGTCATGCCACACTTGCCTTCGCACGGGTTATATTGCCCCATCTAACGTGCCTTCCTCGATGTGTATGTTATAACGCACAGCGCTATGCCATACATATTACAATCTGGGATCCATATCTTTGTCACAGTGCATATGCAACGTTACACTCCCCAGCACATATTTTATATTACGACTTTAGAGACTAGTTATGTTACACAACACTGCCCTGTGCATATTACACTCCAAGGCGCATATCGCATAGCACGCGCTAGTGCCTGTGCTATCTCGCGCTCTCCAATGAATCTGTCATTGCGCACAATGTATTGCATATTATATTTCACGCCCCGGTTCATCTTATATCACACTTTTTGGTGCATAGTTTATACCATATACTACATCTAGTTTTCATTTTCAATCGTGCTCTCAGGACTATGTTCTATATAACACTGCGTCCACCTACCCTTTTCACAGGCATTACATTTTGCGATGGGGGTGGAGGGTCAGGGGGTGTTTCTGCCAAGTGAGCCCGGAGTCACAGTCACAAACGTCCTCTTCTTCCTGAATAAAAGTGAGATTATGCTGCATACTTGTTCATATTTTAAGTAGTTCGCACAGACACACATTTTAAAAACAATAAAGTTCCTAATACCCACCTTCTCTGAACAGTTAGCTTGCTGCCCCATCCACCTCCTCCCTATCCTCTGTTGTCTGAATCCATGGACTAGCCTCCTCCCTCCTGCCATGCATGGTCTGATGTGCTGCCACTGCCCTCCATTTAGCATGATGTACCAGTCCACTCCTCCTGCCCTCCATTGCCCAATTCTATGGCCCATCATTGACCTCCTGCTTAGCCTCTGTGCTTAGCTTGCTGCCCCTATTCTCCTTTCCCCTGCCCTCCGATGTCTTTGTGCATGCCCCTGCTCCATCCATTTTGCCCACTATGTTCCATGGACCTGCCACTCCTATCTACTCTGAGTGTTCTGTTGAGCTGCCACTCCCCTCCCACCTGCCTAGCATTGTCAGATGACTGTAACCTGTCCCTGCCACCTCCACCCTGCCTGTCCACATGCCATGCCCCTATCCCTTCCTCCTGTCCTCCATGGTCCATTTTACTGCCACACCCTTCTACCCTCCCTGATCTGTTGTGCTGCAACTGCTCCTCCTGCCTGCCCCGCGCGGTCTGTTGTGAGGCCCCTTCCCCTGAACTCTCTTGTCTGTGCCCAGGTCCTGACCCTCCCTTCTATCCTCCATGGTCCTTTGTGCATGCCCCTGCACCCTCCTTCTTGCCCATCATAGCCATTGTGCTGCCACTAACCCTCCAGTTTCCCATGCATGGTCTTCTGTGCTGCCATGGCCCCTCCCACCTTCCCTGTGTGGTCAGCTAGCTGCCCCTGACCCCCTCTCACCTTCCCTCCATGGTCTGTGTGTATGCCACCATAGTCTCATTGTTGCTCTCCATGGTGTGTCTTGTTTCTAGTGCCCATCCTGCCTGACCTCCATGGTCATCTTGCTGCTCCTGCCCTTCCACCTTGCCCCCAGCCCTCTGTTTCCATGTGCATGCCCCTGATCCATCCCTCCTGCTCTTTATGGTCTGTTATGCTGCAGCTTTCTCTCCTGTCTGTCTATTATGGTCAGCTAGCTACCATTGCCTCTTTCCCATCTGTTCTCTGTTGTCCATGTGCATGGTCCTGTCCCCTCCCTATTGCTTTCTATGGATTGTTGTGCTGCACTCCCGTCCCACATGCGCAGTGTGGTGTATTGTGCTGCTGCAAACCCTGATGCCTGCCCTGTAGGGTCAGTTTGGTGCACCTCTCCATGTCCCTCCTGTCCTCTGTTATCCGAGTCCATGTCCCTACCCCAATTCCTCCTGCCTACCATGATTCAATGTACCATACTTGCGAACATTTTGAACTTGGTAAGAGGGAGATTTTGAAAAAAAACCTGGGGTATTGATTTTCCCCTTTGAGTTACATTGAAAAAGAGGAGATTGTAGACAGGAGACAGATCCAATAAAGCCCATTTGAGCTTAAAAACATTGGACGTTTCCTGGCTGAAACGGGTCTGTTGGCATGTATGGTTGTACTACCACTGCCTCTTCCTTCTGCCCACAATGGTCTATTATATTGCCACAGCCTCTCTTGCCAGTCCTGTATTGTTGGTTTGTTGCCCCTGCCCCCCTTTCCACTGCCCTCCATAGTCTGTTGTGCTGCCACTGCCCTTCCTGCCCGCCCAGTGTGGTCAAATTGTTGCCTCTGCACTCTCCTACCTGCCTTCAATTTTCAGAGTCCGTGCCCCTGGCCTCTGCCTCTCAACAGTATCCCAATGAACAACTAGATTGCTAACATTCTGTATTTATTACAAAAGTGTGGAACGCCTGACGTCATCTTGATGTAATCAAAACTGTAATACCTAGAGTATTTCCTATAGAAATTACATATATGAGAGGGTCTTATTTGCATCAAAATTATGGTTAGTGCTCTAAAAAACTAAAATGAGGACATATTTTCTGAGTTTTCAAATAGCGACAAAGAACTTTTAAATTATTTGTAATCTTTATGTTTTTTTATCCAGTAGACCACTCGATTAAATGTTGCACCTTGGCGAGAGGATGTGGTGTTACTTCCAGAGCTGCAGACTTTGCAACTGGGGAACCAGGTTGGAGTTTCTGCTTCAGCTCAACATTCTGTGATTGTGGTCAAATCACTTAATCTCCCCATGTCTACAACCAAAATGAATTTGATCTTGTGTGATGTAACCAATGCTCATGTAAAGCATTCCAATACCTGACAAGTCTGCACTATATAAAACTGCAAATACACAAAAAATAAGTGTTTGGCACACTTCTGTCATTGGGCTACATGTGGGCTACATCTGGGTGATATTTGTGCTGCATTTAGGCTCTTTTGTGTCTGGTGGCCATCTTGGGAGATTTATTTGTTACGAAGTTTCCTAATTTCCTCATTTACTGCAGTCTCCTCAGTAGGAAATGCTTTCAGTTTTTTACTTTGATTCCATCAAGAAGGTATTCAGATATGTCACACATTTGCCATAAATTCTGAATGTTAGCACTCTAGTTGCTCATTAGATCACTGTAGTAAAGCTACTGCTAACCATGGAAGTCTGCTGCTGGTATTAAAAGTGCATGTTTCAGTCTGCATATCAGAATTTTTTAATGAAATAGAAGAGGATTTGAGAAGTCACTCAAAATGTGCCCTAATTGTTCTTTCTTCAGCACTAATCATAATTTCTATGGCAAAATGAACCCCCTCATTGTGTTCCTTTATAAATTAAATGTTTTAAGTGTTACCAGTTTATTCCAATCAAGATGGCTTCAGGTGTGCCATACTTTTGTCATAAGTAAGACAGTAAGCGCTCTAGTTGTTCTTAAGAACACTCTGGGACATTCTGTCATTAGGCTATACTCGGGCTACATCTGGGTGATATTTGGGCTACATTTGGGCTCTTTTGTCTCTGGTGGCCATCTTGGGAGATTTATTTGTTATGAAGTTTCCTTATTTCCTCATTTACTGCAGTCTCCTCAGTGGGAATACTTTCAGTTTTTTATTTTGGTTCCATCAAGAAGGCATTCAGATGTGTCACACATTTGCCATAAATTCTGAATGTTAGCACTCTAGTTGCTCATTAGATCACTGTAGTAAAACTACTGCTCACCAGGGAAGTCTGCTGCTGGTATTCAAAGTGCATGTTTCAGTCTGCATGTCAGAATTTGTTTATGAAATAGAAGAGGATTTTAGAAGTCAAAATGTGCCGTAATTTTTCTTTCTGCAGAACTAATCATAATTTCTATGGCAAAATGAACCCCCTCATTTTGTTCCTTTGTAAATTAAATGTTTTAAGTGTTACCACTTTATTCCATTCAAGATGGCTTCAGGTGTGCCATACTTTTGTCATAAGTAAGACTGTTAGCGCTCTAGTTGTTCGTTAGAACACTCTGGGACATTCTGTCATTGGGCTATACTTGGGCTACATCTGGGTGATATTTGGGCTACATTTGGGCTCTTTTGTCTCTGGTGGCCATCTTGGGATATTTATTTGTTATGAAGTTTCCTAATTTCCTCATTTACTGCAGTCTCCTCAGTGGGAATACTTTCAGTTTTTTATTTTGGTTCCATCAAGAAGGCATTCAGATGTGTCACACATTTGCCATAAATTCTGAATGTTAGCACTCTAGTTGCTCATTAGATCACTGTAGTAAAACTACTGCTCACCAGGGAAGTCTGCTGCTGGTATTCAAAGTGCATGTTTCAGTCTGCATGTCAGAATTTGTTTATGAAATAGAAGAGGATTTGAGAAGTCAAAATGTGCCGTAATTTTTCTTTCTGCAGAACTAATCATAATTTCTATGGCAAAATGAACCCCCTCATTTTGTTCCTTTGTAAATTAAATGTTTTAAGTGTTACCACTTTATTCCATTCAAGATGGCTTCAGGTGTGCTATACTTTTGTCATAAGTAAGACTGTTAGCGCTCTAGTTGTTCGTTAGAACAATCTGGGACATTCTGTCATTGGGCTATACTTGGGCTACATCTGGGTGATATTTGGGCTACATTTGGGCTCTTTTGTCTCTGGTGGCCATCTTGGGAGATTTATTTGTTATGAAGTTTCCTAATTTCCTCATTTACTGCAGTCTCCTCAGTCGGAAATACTTTCAGTTTTTTACTTGGTTCCATCAAGAAGGCATTCAGATGTGTCACACATTTGCCATAAATTCTGAATGTTAGCACTCTAGTTGCTCATTAGATCACTGTAGTAAAGCTACTGCTCACCAGGGAAGTCTGCTGCTGGTATTCAAAGTGCATGTTTCAGTCTGCATGTCAGAATTTTTTTATGACATAGAAGAGGATTTGAGAAGTCAAAATGTGCCCTAATTTTTCTTTCTGCAGCACTAATCATAATTTCTATGGTAAAATGAATCCCCTCATTGTGTTCCTTTGTAAATTAAATGTTTTAAGTGTTACCACTTTATTCCATTCAAGATGGCTTCAGGTGTGCCATACTTTTGTCATAAGTGAGACTGTTAGCGCTCTAGTTGTTCGTTAGAACACTCTGGGACATTCTGTCATTGGGCTATACTTGGGCTACATCTGGGTAATATTTGGGCTACATTTGGGCTCTTTTGTCTCTGGTGGCCATTTTGGGAGACTTATTTGTTATGATGTTTCCTAATTTCCTCATTTACTACAGTCTCCTCAGTAGGAAATACTTTCAGTTTTTTACTTTGATTCCATCAAGAAGGCATTCAGATGTGTCACAAATTTGCCATAAATTCAGAATGTTAGCACTCTAGTTGCTTTTAGATCACTGTAGTAAAGCTACTGCTCACCAGGGAAGTCTGCTGCTGGTATTGAAAGTGCATGTTTCAGTCTGCATGTCAGAATTTTTTAATGAAATAGAAGAGGATTTGAGAAGTCACTCAAAATGTGCCCTAATTTTTCTTTCTGCAGCACTAATCATACTTTCTATGGCAAAATAAACCCCCTTATTTTGTTCCTTTTTAAATTAAATGTTTTAAGAATTACCACTTTATTCCAACCAAGATGGCTTCAGGTGTGCCATACGTTTGTCATAAGTAGGACTGTTAGCGCTCTAGTTGTTCTTTAGAACACGCTGGGAAGCTGCAGTAGAACACAAAGGAATCAACTGACAGTCTCTGCCCTTGTTGGATGTACATGTTTTACTGAGAATGTCAGACTTCATTCTCACATGACTGAGAAAGATAATGTGAATTTACAGACAATATGCTCTCAGTTAGCTTATAGATCACCTTCCAAACCTCTGTGGGAAAAGCATGAGAAAATAGTTTTCTCTCAAACATGATTCATGATATCACAGCAGAAGGCTTTTTCACATGGTAAAATCACCTTAGAACACACCACAATTCCTAAAATGAGTATGGTACCATCAACAAATGATTTATAATGTAACTAAAGTCTTAAAACCTTCTATTAACTGCAATGCTTTTTAATGAGGTGCTATCGTATATTGGTCCCAAGATGGCTGCCAACACTTCTTGGATGAAGTGCTGACAGCCAATCAGATCTCACGATGAGATGTGTGGTTAGGCTCCGCCCAGATATATATGTGATTTTACTTTTGATTTTCTCAGGAACTACTGAACAGATTTACACCATTTAAGCAAAAGGCACATGCCTGACCTGAGGACTACCTCTTTGCCAAATTTCAAGTAATTCTCTTCAGCCGTACGGGCTGTACCTTCGACTAAAGGTCCTATGGGAAAATGCATGGGGAAAACGCGTTTTGGGACCCCCCTTTTTTCTCAGCCCCCGCTTGACGAATCACCCCAAGACTTTCAGGGTAGGAGCTGAGCGGAGCGCCCCATTAGTTTTGAAAATTTCACGAAGATAAGTCAACCGGCGCCAAAGTTATTCAAAATAGAATTTTCAGATTTCCTATGGGAACTCGGTCCTAACTATAACTATCTAATGGCGACCGCCAGTAGATTATATATATCTATATATATCTATATATATATATATATATATAGATAGATAGATAGATAGATAGATAGATAGATAGATAGATAGATAGATAGATAGATAGATAGATAGATAGATAGATAGATAGATAGATATAATATATATCTTAAACTTGTAAATGCGAGACCTATTCAAAGAAGCAGTCGCCATTGTCCCGGGCTGCTCGGAAAGTGAATGTTGCAGAAAAGCACTTCATGCCTGCAGTAGGACGTCATGCCTGCAGTAGGAGAAACTATTTAAAGAAAGTGCTTACAGACTAAAAGGGACTCACTGTATAACAACAGAAGTAAAAGGGCCAGTCCAATGGGGGCAGGCTTTCAAATTTAGGAATGCCTGTGGCAACTGTGTTGGGGCTCACACAGCAATCAATTGCAGAAAGGCCAAGGGCTCAGAGGAGAGCAACGGCAACACAAAATAAACAGGTTGGGCGGAGGGCCACATGAGGATCCAGCCATGGCCCCTACGGTTTCCCTCCCCACGCACATTAAGATTGAGTTATTATTCCGACTGCTGAACAGGTACCCCATTCTTAAGGTGGGCAGCTGCCAGCAAAGAGCTTTGCAGTTGGATTTCACACTCCCTATCAAGCCCTCCTCGTCAGCTGTCTTAGCTGCAATCTGAAATCAGTAATGGAGAACCCAGAGGTAGCTAGACAGAAAGTGGAGAAAGAGCTTCTCCTGGGGAGGGTAGCTGGACCGTTCACAGAACCATCTTCTGACAATTTTGTGGCCTCCATGATGGGCATAGTATCGAAGCAGGAAGAGGAAAAATACTGATTTGTCCACCATTTGTCATTCTCATGGGGCGAGTCAATTAACAATGTGTTAGACCAGGAGCGCTTAGACAGGGTGGTTGACCTGATTAGGACGTAGGGGCGTTGCTGGCAAAGATAGATATCAAATCCACCTTTTGCCTCTTGCCGGTACATCCTGGCAGCCACCCTCTGCTTGGTTGCATCTTACTTTAACATGTGCCTTCCCATGGGGTGCACCATCTCTTGTACTTCGTTTGAAACATGTAGGAATTTCCTTGAGTGGGAGCTAGGATCACACCACCCTCAGGCAGGGCAAATACACTATTTGGATGACTATTTATGAATCAGGAAGCCATTTACCACGAAATGCATAGACCTGCTGCACAGCTTAAATTATCCAGCAGGGGAGATGGGATGCCATTAACAGAGGAGCAAACAGAGGGCAAGTCCATGCAGTTAGCTTTTTGGGGGACTGAGCTGGATATGGTGGAAGGGGTGTGTAGGCTTCCCAAGGGTAAGGTGGAGGCACTGCAGAAAATAATTAAAATGCTAGTCACAAAGAATAAGGCTACACTGGGAGAGATTCAACAGCGATTGAGTAAACTCACTTTGTCAACCAGGTGGTCCTGGCAGGATGGCCTTTTGCACTGGGCCTGGCATGGCTAACCGAGGGGTTGTCAATGAGCATCAGAGGGTGCACCTCCCTCAGGGAGTGAAGGATGACCTAGGGCAGTGGGCCACTTTCTTAGATAGCCTTAATGGGACACTGATGTGCTGCGAGCCATAGGTGACAGCCAAGCAAATAGAGCTATTCACAGACACCACTGGGAGCGAAGGCTTTGGGGCCATACTGGGCACTGCTTGGACAGCAGCTTGATGGCCAGAGTCTTGGCACAAAGTGAGGGTCAACAGGAACATTACATTGCTCAAGCTCTTCCCCATCATCGTTGCATTTACACCAACAAGCAAATCACGCTAGGGTGGACAAACATGCGAAACACCCAGTGGTGGTGGGGATATTAAGCCACTTGGTCAGCTGCCAGCTAAGAGCCAATATAGCGATTAGAGCTAGGCATGTGCTGGGTTGTGATAATTCCACAGCTGACGGGTTGTCCCGTTTTACAATGGCAGAGATTCAGGGAGCCAGCACCATACACAAATCATTGTTTGACGCCCGATCAGATGTGGGGCCTGTTGGATCTGATCTAAAGATTTTGGTGGAGAATGCACTAGCACCCACGATGGCACAAAAATATTGTAAGAGCTGGGAAGTCTTCCAACAGGTCAAAGGCGCAGATGGGCACAGTTCAGTGACAGCTGACAGCTAGGAATGTGGCTGAATTCATCCATTGGGCATTTCAAGGGGGAGAGAAATAGGGCTTGGGCACAGGTCCACCTCAGCGCAATATCACATTATGCAAAGCTGGCCACGGGCGTGGACCTAGCAAATTCATTCAACTGCATGACAGCAATGGAGGGAGGAGGTGGTTGCAACCCAGGCATAGAGATCATAGACGCCCATTGAGTTCTCAATTCTTATAAAGAGCTGGCGGCACTCCACAACATTTGCGGACAGAAGCATGAGGTGGTGTTGTTCAGGGCAGCGTTCACCCTAGCTTTCTTTTGGGCCTACAGGGTGAGTGAGCAGGTAGCCCAGTCTAGATACACTCCCGGAACAGCTTGCATGTGTGGAGAAGATGTGCACATGTAGAAGAGTACATGACAGTATACTTGCGTCGGTCTAAGATGGATCAGGAGTCACTCGGCATATATATGGTGGATACCCGTTGCGGCATCGCTTTTGTCTTGGCTGTCAACAATAAAATTTTGTTGGAAAAAAAAAAGATGGATCAGGAGGAAAAAGCTTGCAGCTAGATTGCCTTGATGACAGTGCATGCTGCCTGGTGTGTCTCATGCGCGAATTCATAACACTCAGGGTCCGCAACTGATCACCCCTCTACATGCACCAGGATGTTTATTACCTAAATGGTTTCCAATTCTCAGCAGTGATGAGAATGTCAATAAGTAAGGCGGGCTTGCCACCCAAGGAGTTCTATTCACATTAATTTCGTATAGGGGCTGCAACCATTGCGGCAGATAGTGGGATAAGTGAAAATCGCATCAAGCTGATAAGTTGCTGGGCATCAGGGACCTTTAAAGGCTACATACAACCCTCCGTCAGCTAAGACTATGTTTCTTTCACAGCCGGGCCCTTCGGAGGCGGGCACAGAGTTTGGATCCTTGGCCATTCTTACATCGCGAGAGCACAATGGTGGGAGGAGGTGTGCAAGGACTACAAGGGAATTTGGTAGCGAAACACATTGGTGACATGCCTGGGCGGCCCAGTGTGCAACACAATTGTTACCCGCCATCCAGGAAGTGAGACCGCACGAAGAAAGGCCAGATGCAGTTCTAGTGAACCTAGGGGGTAATGACCTGACAAACCTGGGGAGAAAAGATTTATTAGGGGCCATGACATCTGGTTTGATGGCAGTCACAAGGATAGTTTGCCCTGCTGATGTCATATGGTCTGAAGTAATTTCGCAGGATGAACCAAGCAGCTCTAGAGAGGTCTAAAAGGAAGCTGAACATCTCAATGCCAAAAGTATGTGGGGGACGACTGGGGTTTCGTGAGGCATCAATGTCAGGACGCCATGGTATTATGAGGTAGACGGGGTTCAGCTGACTGGGGTGGGGATCGACATGTTCCTACCTAACCTAGTGGGGGAATTGGAGAAATTAGGCTTTTCGTAAACAAGCTGAGGAAATGAGGGGGAGCTGCCAGAGTGTCGCGTAACCAGAGGCAGCATGGCGGAAACAGCACAACGTGTTTTGTGTTTCCTTCATGGCCCATTGTAGTTTTCCCTATTTTAGCCTAACTGGCCTCCTTTCCCTTTGCACACATTACTAAACTAATTTTACTTTTGTGCCACATTGTACTTTCAAACAGAAATTGCATATATTTTCGCGTTCTGTTCTTTTCCTGGGATTTAGTCTGAACACCATAGGCAAGGTCAAACAACAATGTCCCTTGTTATTCTTTATGGCAAGTCACTACCACCTAGACATAACACAAGAATGCAGCTGTACTAAGTTCTAAGACAAGAACACTGCATCTGCTGAGATGTAGAACCACCATCTGTGAATGCTTTAGGTACGGGGTCTGCTAGTAATCCCAGAGGTCTTTGATATATAATCATTTAGCTTCACTGTAAATTCTATGCTTTCTGATTTCGAATATTAAACTGTATTTAAATCAGATCTATACCTTAATTCTACTAACTATGCTGATATGTTCTGTTACCATCACTATGGACAACATGTCCTACATAGAACAGGTCATGTAACTATACCCAATGGGAACATTGTCCAACTCTCCCTCCACAAACGTCCAAAAAGCAAAAAGACAAGTATACCTATTTCACGGGATATGACGCTTCAGACCCCATGTCATATTATTTTAAATTAACTCGAACACCATCAAAGAAATATATGCTTACTTAAACAAAGCTTATAAATACTACAATGGTTGTTAATCAGTTGGCCTTTAAAGGTTATGATTAATGGAAGGACACCATTGATTTGAAATCAATTTGGGGTACGAAGTTTTGGCAGGTTCAAGGCACGGAACTTTATTTTGAGCCTGTTTGATTCCTACACAAATGATTTTCCTGAATGAAACAATCCAGCAAACTACTTGTTTGGGATTGGCTGAAATTTAAGAAATTAATGCCTCAATCATTCACTCTATCGCCTGTTTGGACAATTGGTAGAATCTTACAAATTACACAGAAGAACAATGAAAAATTTCCTAGCTATCGTAGCGGAAAGTTTCAATTCTATTAAGGACTCGGAGGCGAAGATTATGCCTTCTTTCTCCACTTTATTCATACAGCAGCACAGAAAGAACAACAAAGACTACGTTTCCCATGAGTCATCGGGAAAAACAGTAGTCAACAACATTGTGGTAACAACCAATCAAAACAACAAAAAAACGTCCAATCAGAGCTTCTCCAGTTGATATAGTCCCTTGTTAGTGTCCAGATCTCCTCTTTCGGAGCGCGAAGACAGCCCGGCACTCAACTTCAGGCGTCCTGTTTGTGGGTATCAGAACCTGCAACAAACAAGGCAGTATTACCAAGGGGAAAACACAACCCTAGGTAGCAGTTCAGAAAAGGGAAACGGAATCGTTAGGACATATCAAGCAACAACTTCCTTCAACATAAACATGAAGGGAAAAGTTTACTTACATCTGTACGGGGAGGGATCTCCTCTGAGAACACAGGGCGGGATAATCCTCGCCTCCTAGTCCTTAATAGAATTGAAACTTTCCGTTACGATAGGTAGGACATTTTTCATTCTATGTCAGGACTGGAGGCGAGGATTATGCTTGTTTAAAGCTTGCCCACAACCAATTGAGCCATATTGATGATTGGCTTGAAGTAAAACCGCTTAAAGGTGGAATCCGAGGACCAGTCTGCCGCGTTGAGGATGTCCTCCAAGCGGGCACCCAGACCAAACGCCTTCGAAGCCATAGCTCCCCTTGCGGAGTGTGCCCCAAAATGTCGGAGGCTAATGCCAGCCTCCTGCATCACCCAACGCACCCATCTTGCGATGGTGGGTGAAGAAACGGCCTTAAAGGGTTTCCGGAGCGCAATGAGCAGCTGACGCTCTCCCGGAGGACGATAGTCCTCTGTCATTTCTTCATAGGCCTTGAGGCAACGGACCACACAGAGCTTTGGAGAATCCGTGAAGGCCGGGTAAAAGACAACTCTTGTATGGCACTTTGTTCGGCGAGAAAGGGTAAATGTCACCCCATCCGGAGTGAACATCCGACCCGAGATATCCAGAGCGCGCACATCCGACACTCTACGGCAAGAGATCAAGCAGAGAAGCATTGCAAGCTTCGCCGACAACTCCTTACGGGATAAAAACCTATTGGGTTGCCAAGACAAGAAGAGATTCAAGACCTGATTAACATCCCACAGAGCCGAGTATCGCGGCTCCGGGGGTAAGGAAAGCCGAATGCCCCGTAGAAGCCTGCAAACCAAAGGGTGTTCACCCACCGCCGAACCGCCAACCGGGACGTGACCCGAGGAAATGGCTGATCTGAAAGTGTTGATAGACCGGTACGCAAAGCCATTGGAAGCCAAATGCGCCAAAAAATTTACAACGTGGACCACATCCGCGACCACGGGATCGTAATTCCATCGCAAACACCAACAGGACCATCTGCCCCACGCAGATTTGTATCGTTTAATGGTGCTATCCGCCCAGGCTTTAGCGATGAGCTCTTCAGCTGACCGCGAAAGGCACGGGGCTTGCCATCTACCCCGGAAATCCTCCACGCCATGAGCCACAACGAGTTCGTTGACACTAGAGGATGAGGAGCACCGTACGGATCCTTGAGGAGATCCGGAGTCCGGGGGAGTAGGATTGGAAAATCCCATGAAAGTTCCAGCAGAACTGGAAACCACACTTGAGATCTCCACAGAGGTGTGATGAGGACCAAGTCTGCTTGCTGCCTGCGGACCTGAGCCGTCGTCCGGGTAATCTTCGCAAAAGGAGGGAACGCGTAACCGCGATCCACACTCCAGTCCTGGAGAAACGCATCCGTGGTTGCTGCCCGAGGGTCGGGCCTCCAGCTGAAAAATCTCGGAAGCTGGTGGTCCAGGCGAGATGCAAATAGATCCACCGTAAACGGACCCCAAAGATCGCTGAGGGAGGCAAATACCGAATGATCCAACTTCCAGAGGCTGGAGTCTCGGAAGTGACGTGATTGATAATCGGCCTCCACGTTGTCTCGGCCCGGTAGATACTCCGCTGTGACCGATACCTGACTGTCTAGGCAATACTGCCAGAAGCTCGCCGCCAGATCCGAGAGGGCTTTCGACTTGGTGCCCCCGAGATGGTTGATATAACGGACAGCTGACACGTTGTCCATTTTCAAAAGTACGCAGGACTGTACTGAGTCTTTGGTCCAACATTTCACTGCAAACGAGCCGGCCAGAAGCTCAAGACAATTTATATGTAATTTCCGTTCGGCGGAAGAACACAAGCCTCCCGTGGAAAGATCCCCGCAGCGGGCGCCCCAACCAAGCCTGCTGGCGTCCGATTCGATGACCAAATCCGGAACGGAACCGAAAATTGCCCTGCCATTCCATGCCTCCATGTGTGTTAGCCACCACGGGATCTCGTTCCGAGCTTCGTCGGATAGGCGGACCTTGTGGGAGTATGAATACCCCTTCCGCAGAAAGTACGCCTTGAGGCGTTGAAGGGCACTGTAGTGGAGCGGACCCGGAAAAATCGCCTGGATAGAAGCAGACAGAAGACCAACAACCCGGGCCAACTGGCGGAGGGACACGCGCTGTTGAACCAGAACGCGACGCAACTCGTGGCGGATCTTTGCAAGTTTCCTGGACGGCAGGCTGAGAGTGGAGGTCTTGGAGTCGATGACGAACCCCAAAAAGGTGACGGACTGAGCGGGCTGGAGAAGGGACTTCTTCCCATTGATCACAAACCTGAGGTCCTGAAGCAAGGACACTGTCATTCGTAGTTGGCCGGTCAAAAGGATGGGACAAGGAGCCATCAAGAGGAGGTCGTCTAAATGGACGATCAACCTGACCCCGCGAACTCTCAGGAATTCTACCACCGGTTTGAGCACCTTTGTGAAGCACCAGGGTGCGGAAGACAGCCCGAAAGGGAGTGATGTGAATTCGTAAACCCGGTGACGCCACTCGAACTGGAGGAAACGGCGGTGAGGCCGAAAAATAGGAATCACCAGATAAGCGTCCTTCAAGTCCAAACGAACCATCCAGTCGTGAGGACGGAGAACATCCCGCAGGAGATGAATACCCTCCATTTTGAAATGGCGGTAAACCAACCACCCGTTGAAGGTTGTGACCGGACGTTTGCCTCCGTCGGACTTGTCCACTAAAAAGAGATTGCTGAGGAAACCTCGCGGGTGGAGCGTCGCGAGAGAGATGGCGCCCTTGCGAAGCAAGGAAGCCACCTCTTCGTCCACTAAAAGAGCATCGTGAACCGAAAACTGAATGGGGCGCGGGGGAACCCGTTGAACAGGATTTCCGAAGTATTCTATGTGAAACCCCCTTATCGCCTGAAGAACCCAGGCATTGCAGGTGAGATATGACCATGCCCCGTAACAGCTTGCCAGGCGCCCCCCTATGCTTTGTGGGGAAAAAGGGATAACACTCACCGGAGTTTGCGTTAGATGGTCCTCCCCTGTGACCTCTGCCTTTGCCATGGCGTCCTCTCGTGGGGTAGAAGTTTCCAAACTTCGACTGGTCCTGATACTTACCGGAGCCTCTTTGGTTGACTTGGTGACCTTGGCGACCGGTCGAGCGGCCCCTCCCTCTACCGGCCCCGTGAAAAACACGAGGGAACACTTTTTTAATAGTGGACTGCGCCCTGTCCAATGACGTGAAGGTGTTCACGAACTTGTCTAATTCTTTAATGAATGGTTCACCAAAGAGTCCCCCTTGGGTGACCGCCCCTGCTTCTGAATCCGCTAAGTCGCCTAGTTTCGGATCAATCTTAATCAGAAGGGACCTCCGCCGCTCGGTGGAGAGGGCACAGTTGGCGTTGCCTAGGAAGACCACCACCCGCTGAGCCCAGCCCGAGAGGGTTTCGGGTGAAATCATCGACCCCGAAACTTTTGCTTCCTCCGCCATATCTAGGATTTTTGTGGCGGGTCCCAAAGCGTCCAAGAGCTTATCTTGGCACGCCCTCCAAGACCTATCGATGCCCTTTTTGGGGTCTCGGATAAATTTCTGTAGGAATGTCAATATCCTTGGATCAATATCCGGGGTCAGGGCCACCTTTCCCTCTAGCGAGGGGCGAGGACACTCCGCTCTGAGGCAGTTGCGGGCCTCTTTTTCGAGCGGGCGCCGGATATGTTCTGCGACATACGTCGCAACCTTGTCAGCTGGGACCCAGTCTGAAGAGCGAGGATGGACGATATCATTAGGGTCCAACATGTCGGAAGGTGTAGGAGGAGGTTGTAAGTCAGAAGGCACCAAAGGGGTCTGTGAGGGCTGGCCGGAAGCCAAGACCTGGACGAGCTGGCATCGGGATCCCCAGAAGGACCCGGAGGCGAAGGGGAGGGATTGAGGTTAGGAGCTAGCGTATCACCAGAACCCCCCAAAGGCTGGCTATCAATAAAGGCCCGTTTGAGGCGCTCAAAAGCGTCCACATCTACCCCCGGGGCCGTTTAGGAGGGGGAGGGCCCGGGAGTTCCAGGGCATTAGAAGGTAGAGACGATCTATGCTCAAGTCGCAAAAATGCTTGTTCAATTTTTTGCGTCAGCCTGTCCTCCAAAGGAGAAATGGCCTGGTCCACTGCCCTGTAAATAGAAGTATCCACCGCCTCATAAAAAGCATCGCCCCAAGGCATATCTGCCAGAGGATCCTCCTCTTCATCTTGGTAATCCCCGTAAAAATTCATTATAGGGGAGGAGGGCGAGGAAACTTTTGCGCTGCACTCGCAAGAATTATTCACAACTGGGTGTCAGTTGACAACTTTAAATGTGACAAAACCACAATTTATTTACAGGGTGACTAGCCCTGAGGGGACACAAAACCTGGCAGATAACAGTTCAAATTCCTGCAGACGATCTGGGCTGGAAAAAACGTCCCCCAAGCAAGCCTAACGGCATGTACAAGACCTCCAGGGAGGCGTCAGCACTATTGTGCTCAATACAAGACTCGAATTCCCCTTATCAAAGCAAACGTGGGAACCGAGCGTCAAATATGCAAATTTCAGGCCCGCGAGCGGAATATTAAGCTCGCGGGGCAGGTACAGACCGAACTCGGTGTCACTCTCAGCCCAGAGCTCCGGAGGCAATCAAACGCGCGCGCGTCTCTGGAAACTGTGAAAACCAGAGACGCGTCGCGTTCAGTCACCGCCTCCGGCGCCCTCAGGCGGCGGGAGGACCAGAGCGCACCAGCACTGCCGCATAGGAGCGAGAGACGACTCTCGGTCCCGCGGCCAAGAAAAAAAAAAAAAAAATTGCTAACGAAAGACCCCCTACCTAATAAATAGGGGAAAAAAACATTCTAAATAATTTTTGCCAAGTAACACAACCTTGACAAAATCGGCGTCATACTGACGAACAGTAACGCATCATACATTAGAACTTAATCAAAAGCTCTCAGATAAAGCGAAATGCATCAGCAAAATAGCACAACAGTTATGAAAGATATCACAAAGCCCCCCCAAACAGCATAAACCCTGAGGGACTTAACTGGCTGCGCAGCAGCGAAGAAAGAGGAGATCTGGACACTAACAAGGGACTATATCAACTGGAGAAGCTCTGATTGGACGTTTTTTTGTTGTTTTGATTGGTTGTTACCACAATGTTGTTGACTACTGTTTTTCCCGATGACTCATGGGAAACGTAGTCTTTGTTGTTCTTTCTGTGCTGCTGTATGAATAAAGTGGAGAAAGAAGGCATAATCCTCGCCTCCAGTCCTGACATAGAATTAAATAGCACAGTGCAGAACGGCACAATATATTCTTCATTTTCGTATCCTGGCAGGTGGTTATTGTGGCCATTAGACATAAATGGTTGTCCTGCTCATGTTATACCTGATCCCCGATACCCTCAGTCAACACATTTTGGTATTGTTACTACCAATTCAATGCCAGCAATGGTTGGAACACACTGTCTGCAGTAAAACAACATCTTTCTCTGCTGTCCAAGGACATGAATATATCATATTTACTTTTGGGTTCCACATCCCCACATGTTAAAAGATTTATATATGCTACTCATAATGAAATTTGGAAATTATCCCAAATGGAGGTTGCTGCACGTTTGAGACAAAAAGACCATGATAATTTGGACAAAGTGCTAGCTGTTGTCGATAATAGTATTAATACGCTGTCATCTCATAATTACAATTTAAATAACATTGTGTCGTCTGGTATGTATATTGCGCAGAGTGACATGTCAACGTTGTATCATGGGCAAAGTCAGCCTAGCTCTATTCTACTGTTTAGCTGGACAATTAAAACTCTTAAAAATGGCATTATTTAAATTTTACTGATTTGTTTTCACCTTTTAATTTAACATATAAACAACAATTGATGGCCATTGAAGACATGACCTATACAATGCTGCATTCAGAAAAACTACTCCCATTCACTATAGCTGAAACGCATTCAGCGGTGTGGTTAATACACAGAGATATTTCACTACCTATTATGACATTTCAAGTCACATGGTGCATGAAACATTTTCCTGTAGGCAGATACAAACCCTTAGGTAGCAGTTACATACATGAAGTATAAATCACTCCTTTTTGCTTATCGTTGTGAATGTAGTGACAAGGAAGTTTTTATCACTGGTGAAAAATACGCCTCTACTTTCGGACATTCACTTGTTTGTAAACACTTAAACATTCATGGCGTTACACTTCGGTACCAAATTCAGCTATTTATTTCAAAGGAAACTCAGTTCGCAATTTTCCCTTTCATTGCAGTACTCTCTAAGAGGAGTTATCTCATGCTTAGTGATCAAGACTGTTGTGGAATGTGGGCTGGAGTTCTGTATATTTTGTCTGTTTCCCAGTTAGTCACTTGTTGCACCAATGTCTTGTTTTCCCCTCCACATGCATGGAATTGTAGAGAGCTTGGACATCGCTAATTCTTTTCAGACCATCTTTTGAGTAATCCAGACTATTTTCCACTTCATTTTCTCTAGTGTTTTCAGAGGATTAGAGTTGCTGTTATTCCTCATTTGCGGCATTCTCATCCTGTTCCTACTTTTCCACAATGGATGCTGCTTTTGTGGGCAATCTGGAACTAGCGTTGCTCCAACATTACCGTGAGCGCATGAATCAAATCTTTGGAATGTGTCTACTACAAGAATTGGATCTTGATTGGTCTTTGACATTTTGGCCTGCCTGGTTTACCAGCTTGTTCCACTGCATCTGGGGTACCTTCGAATGGACACTGGATATATATATGGCTTCGCAAACATCTGCTGCCTTGGACTTTGGACTGCTAATCAGTCCCTTTGCAATCCATTTTCAGAACTGTCCTTTGGGCTTACGACTTTTACACAATGCAAAGTTTGAACCTTTGGCCTACGAGGAACAGTATGCATTGGCGCATGGCTCACGAGATAAAGGCACTGTCAACATGGACGCAGATTGCCCAGTAGCTGTCTCAGCGTTGGCTGAGACCGGAGAGCCTATTTGTTCATTGGAGCTCGTGACTTGGGCTGTGGACCAATTATTATGTGTGGAATTGGATTCCTTCATGGAGTTTTTGGCCTACGAAATAGCGAGTAACATTATGGATTCCTCTGAATCACCTCGATTTCATCATTTTTTGCAAATTGACATTTTCTTCTGTTTTTAGAATATAATCATTCATATTTATTGAAAAATTCTTTGAGTGTGCTTACTTTCAAATTACATTTATCATATCTGTTATCTTTGTAAGTGCAAGTATCCTGGCCATAGGGAGTGTATTGTGTGTTTCCTGCATGGCCCATTGTAGTGTTCCTTATGTTAGCCTAACCGTGCACATTGTAGGTCTCATTTTCCTTCGCACACGTTGCTATATAAGCACATTTTGCTGTTGCGCCATATTGTACTTTCACATGGAACTTGCATATGTTTTTGGGTTCTCTTCTTTTCTTGGGATTAAGTCTAAACACCATTGACAAGGTCAAATAACTAAGCCTGGGCAAAGCACTACGCTACGCTCGCGTAGTTTGCGAAGTTTGCGCTACTTCGCACTACGCGAATTGCACGTAGCACAGTGCAAACACGCGTAGCGTAGCGCAGCGGTCATTTTTTACTTGCTCGCAGTAATCAACGTCAAGTTGGTGACCGGGAGCAAGCAAAATGACATCCTGGCGAGACTTTTTCCTCGTTCGCGATCAGCAACATCAAGTTGGCGATCGCGAGCGTGGGAAATAAACCTCCCGGCGAGATTCTCAACGCGGGGAGGTAAGGTTTCTCATTGCGAGTGGTCGCGTATGCTTGTGACCGCTCGCGATGAGAAAATACCAGTCCGCATTGAGAAAGCTGCCGCTCGAGTAAAAATTTACTCGAGCGGCAGAAAACTACAGCTCGCACTGTGCCGTTTTCAATGATTGCACAGTGCCGGATGCTTGTCTGCACTGTGCAATCATTGAAAACAACATCTTGCACAGTGCGAACAGGGTACTACGCAGTTCGCGAAGTGCTACGCGTAGCTCGCGTAGTGCGAAGTGCACTTTGCATAGCTACACGTAGCGCTACTTCGCGAACTACGCCCAGGGTTACAACTAACAATATAACTCTCCTGGCAGGAAGAACTCTGCTGCTTAGGCAGTAAAGGCTCACTGCTGCCGCCCACAGCGGGGGCGATTTAGGCTATGAAGTGTACCTTCCTGAGTCCACAGCAAACAGCAGAGCTTTGTCCAGGAAATGTTGTGCTTAGTAGACACACAAACAAAACTCTTGGCTAGGCCAAAAGGGAACCTCGACAATGTCAAAAGAGGGAAGGTTTCTGGCTAGGAATTGTTTATGCCAGTGAGCTGCAGCAGTGTAACCTCTGGAAAATCCTTGCCACACAAATCAGGCACAGTTCTAAGTAAGAAGTATACCCTCATGCTGCTCATAGTGAGCACATTTCTGGCTAAGGATCTATTTTAGCAGCCTACTATTTTCCAGGAAGAATCGTCTTCAACGGACCAGGACAGGCACATTAGAGGTTCCAAAAGAAGTGGTGTTCTGAGCAAGCAAGTATTATTTCTAACTGCCCAATGCCCACAGGCAAAAACCCCGAATCATTCCAAAAACATAGAATGAGGACTACAATTTGTATGACCCAGGATCAAAGAATGACTGAAAGCATTTGATCAATTTAGAAAGCACAGATATTGTGGCACTAAAGGAAATTAAATGCTACAGCATAGAGAAATTGGCACTTAAGGAAATAAAATACAATGTTTACATACAGTATTATTTGTGGTAAGTAAATTGAGTTCTGTTTGGGACTGCTACGTAATTATGCACTAAAACACAATAGAATGTGTCTCCCTCTGTGTCCTGTCAACCCTCAATTTTTACTAAATGTAAAAAAATAAATAAAAAAAAAAGAATTGACAGCCTAGATGTTGAAATAAACTGTAGTATCCAAGCAAATTGAGGGCGCCTGGTCACCCTACCATGAGGGGTTGTTCTAGCCTCCGCCAGCGTTGACGGGCAGGCAAGAAGGGTTCATTCCAGTTACACACAGCAGACATACTCGTGGATAATGTGGTTATCCTTTACTCCAAGCCAACTTCAACTGGAAACTCAGGAGAAGGCACAAGTTATTTGTTTACAAAAACATAAGCTGCACAGAAGGCATTTCCATTAAACAAGTTCTACTTGATGCATGTTTTGACACAGAGTGTGACCTACATTTCACATGTGGAATAAGCCTCACAAAGTAAGTAGTCAGCCTTTAGAGCGCACACACTGCCGTTAAACAAATGTGCACTCGTAAAACCAAGATATGCTACTTCCATTCCGAAACACATACTACTGGCAAGATAGCACAATGCCAGACAAACTGGCAATACGAAGTCTCCTACTGCAGTGCTTTCGACAAGGCTGATTTACTGACTCACCCTGATGGCACACTCCAAAGCAGGAATGTCTGCAACAGCATGCTAAGAGGAGGGGCATGTGAGACCGCTGGCAGCGGCTGTCCTCACACTGTGTAGATAGGAGATTAGCATGGTGTGGTATCTAGGTTGCTGACAATGTGGTCATCATGGGAGACAATAGAATGTAAGCTCAGGAATGACAAGCGTGTCATGACAGGGAGGAGAATGTTGTGTTTCAAAGAGAACAGCAGTTGTCCAAGGATGCTATTGGGATATGGATGGGATCCTCCTCTTAACCCTTTCCGTGCGCACGACGGCCGGGAGCCGTCTTGCGCAACAGTGCTCGTGTGCGCAGGATATCTCCCGGCCGTCTTGGCACATGGCAGCGGAAATACCTCTGGTGCAGGCGCCAGAAGGATTTATTTTTCTTCCCCAAAGCCTCGGGAGCTTCCCCCGCTCCCGAGGCCTCCCCTGTGGTTTCTATGAAATGACGATCAGCGCGCACGTCCCGCTGACGTCATTTCATAGAAACCAAAACTGAAATGAACATTTAGGCTCATTTCAGTTTCACTTTCTATGTGCCGCCTGAGCACGTAGAAAGACGGGAGAGGTATCATTGGAAAGGGGAGAATCTCCCCAGTGGATCCCAGGAGGGCGATCCCCAAGCAGGGATCCACCACTAGACACCAGGCAGGGGGGAGTGATCCCTTGGGCAGGGGACCTTTGCTCCCCCCCAAACAATATTGGCCAAATTCACTCATTCTGCCCCGCCTGGGGGGCAGTAGCCCCCAATCTGCTCCCCCGGGTGGGCAGAAAGCCCACGGGACGCCAGGGATTTTTTATGGGCAATTTCAATTAGGGTGGGGGCTGCCCAAAACCCCCCGCCAACACTACAGAAGTTCTGTCCCCCCCCTCCCCCCCGGGGGGCAGATGGGGGCAGTAGCCCTCAATCTGCCCCCCCCCCAGAAAAGCCCACTAGACACCAGGGAGTTTTTTGGGGGTAATTTTAATTGGGCGGGGCTGCCCAAAACAGGCAAGCCAATGCCCCAAACCCTCCGCCACAATTACAGCCTTTCTGCCCCCTGGGGGGGGCAGAAAGCCCCCTAGACGCCAGGGATTTTTTTGGGGCAATTCTAATTAGGGTGTGGGCTGCCCAAAACGAGCATGCCAATGCCCCCACCCTCCCTACCACAACTACAACCTTTCTGCCCCCCCTGGGAGGCAGAAGCCCCCAATCTGCCCCTTCTGGGGAGGGGGGAGGGGCTAAAAGCCCACTAGAAGTCAGGGATTTTTTGGGTGGCAATTTGAGTTAGAGTGGGGGCTGCCCAAAATGGGCAAGCCAATGCCCCCACCCCCGCAACAATTACAGTCTTTCTGCCCCCCAGGGGGGCAAAAAGCCCACTAGTCGGAATTTAATTTATTATGGGGTGGGGGCTACCCAAAACGGACATGCCAATGCCCCCACACCTTTCCCGCAAAAATTCCAGTCTTTCTGCCCCCCCTGGGGTGCATATGGGGACGGCAGTCCCCAATCTGTCCCCCAGGGGGGGCAGAAAGCCCACTAGAAACCAGGGATTTTTTTTTTGCATTCATGTAGGGTTGGGGGCTGCCCAAAATGGGCATGATAATACCCCCCAGAGAAATTCCAGTCTTTCTGCCTCCCCGAGGGGGGCAGAACGGGGCAGTGGCCCCTGATCTACCCTCGGGGGGGGGGGGCAGACAGCCCACTAGGTGCCAGGGATTATGTTGGCTTTATGCGTGAGGGTGGGGGCTGCCCAGAATGGGCCTACCAAAGCCCCCATCCCTCCCAAAATAGCCAATGTCTTTCTGCCCCCCTTTTGGACACATCGGGGCGAACCCTTCCCACCCCATTGCCCCCAAAGCCCACTAGGCACAGATTTATTTTTAGCAATGTGCCTACCTTTGGATTTTGGGCCCTAGCGCAGCTGGCACATAGGGTAACCTATCAAACGTGCACATTTTTTAAAACTAGACACCAAGGGAAATCCAAGATGGGGTGACTTGTCTGGCTCTCACCAGGTTCTGTTACCCAGAATCCCTTGCAAACCTCAAACTTTGTAAAAAACAGAAAGGAAAAAAAACACATTTTCCAAACATTTATGTGATGGAAAGTTCTGGAATCTGCGTGGATCCACAAAATTCCACTCACCCAGCATTCCCCAAAGTCTTCCGAGAAAAATGGTACCTCACTTGTGTGGGTAGGCCTAGTGTCCGAGACAGGAAAAGGCCCAAAACGCAATGTGGACACACCACTTTTTCACAGTGAAAACGAACCCTTTTTTTACAAAGGGCCTAGCTGTAGATTTTGAACCCTAGCTCTGCCGGCACCTAGATAAACCTAGCAAACCTATACATTTTTGAAAACTAGACACCGAGGGGAATCCAGGATGGGGTGACTTGTCTGGCTCACACCAGCTTCTGTTACCCAGAATCCCTGGCAAACCTCAAAATGTGTCCAAAAAGCACATTTTCTTCACATTTCTGTGTTGGAAAGTTCTGGAATCTGCGTGGATCCAAAAAATTCCACCCAGCCCGCATTTCCCAAAGTCTTCGAGAAAAATGGTACCTCACTTGTGTGGGTGGGTCAAGTCCCCGCAACAGGCAAGGGCCCAAAACGTATTGAGGCGACATCAAAATTATATTTTTGTCTGTGAAAGTTGTGGCATCAGTGGGCTGACACAAATTTTCTACCACCCTTCGTTCCCCCAGGTCTCTCGATAAAAATGGTGCCTCACTCGTGTGGGAGGCCCAAGTACCCGCGACAAGCAAGGGCCCAAAACGTATTGAGGCGACATCAAAATTGCCTATCAAAAAACGAGCTGGTTTTGCAAGGGAGAGTCACCTGGGATTTTGGCTCCTTGCTCGGCGGCCAGCTAGGGAAACCTACCAAACCCAGACATTTCTGAAAACTAGACACGCAGGGGATTATAGGGATGTATGGCTTGCGTGGATCCCCTAAGTTTTCTTACTCAGAATTCCCTGTAAACCTCAAATTTAGCTGAAGAAAAATCACTTTTTCCACACATTTTTTCTGTGGGAAAGTTGTGGCATCACCAGGCTGGGAAAAACTTCCTACCATCCAGCGTTCTCCCAGGTCTCCCAATAAAAATGGTGATTTACCCATGTGGGAGGCCCAAGTACCCGTGACAGGCAAGGGCCCAAAACTTATTGAGGCGACATCAAAATTGCCTATCACAAAACGGCCTAGTTTTGCAAGGGGGGGGGGGGTCACCTGGGTTTGTGGCCCGTGCTCGGCGGCCAGTTAGGGAAACCTACCAAACCCACACATTTCTGAAAGCTAGACACCCCGGGGATTATAGGGAGGTATGGCTTGCATGGATCCCCCAACTTTTTCTTACCCAGAATCCCCTGCAAACCTTAAATTTAGCTGAAAAAATTACTTTTTCAACACATTTTTGTGTGGGAAAGTTGTGGCATCACCGGTCTGACACAAATTTCCTACCATCCAGCGTTCCCCAGGGTCTCCTGATAAAAATGGTGCCTCACTCGTGTGGGAGGCCCAAGTACCCAGGACAGGCAAGGGCCCAAAGCGAATTTAGGCGACATCAAAATTGCCTATCAATTGACGACCTGGTTTTGCAAGGGGGAGGGGGGGGTGTTCACCTGGGTTTTTGGCCCTATGCTCAGCAGCCAGCTAGGGAAACCGACCAAACCCACACATTTCTGAAAACTAGACACCCTGGGGATTATAGGGAGGTATGGCTTGCGTGGATCCCCCAACTTTTTCTTACCCAGAATTCCCTGCAAATCTCAAATTTAGCTGAAAAAATCACTTTTTCCACAGATTTTTGTGTGGGAAAGTTGTGGCATCACCAGGCTGACACAAATTTCCTACCACCCAGCGTTTCCCCAGGTCTCCCGATAAAAATGGTGCATCACTCGTGTGGGAGGCCCAAGTACCCACGACACGCAAGGGCCCAAAACGTATTGAGGCGACATCAAAATTGCCTATCACAAAACAACCTGGTTTTGCAAGGGGGGTCACCTGGGTTTTTTGGCCCAGTGCTCGGCGGCCAGCTAGAGAAACCTAGCAGACCCACACATTTCTGAAACCTAGACACCCAGGGAATTCCAGGGAGGTATGGCTTGCGTAGAACCCGCAACATTTTCGTACCCAGAATCCCCTGCAAACCCCACATTTAGCTGAAAAAATCACTTTTTCCACAGTTTTTTGTGTGAGAAAGCTGTGGCATCAGCGGGCTGACAGAAATTTCCTACCACCCAGCATTCCCCCAGGTCTCTCAATAAAAATGGTGCCTCACTCGTGTGGGAGGCCCAAGTACCCGCGACAAGCAAGGGTCCAAAACGTATTGAGGTGACATCAAAATTGCCTATCACAAAACAAGCTGGTTTTGCAAGGGAGGGTCACCTGGGTTTTTGGCCCCGTGCTCGGCGGCCAGCTAGGGAAACCTACCAAACCCACACATTTCTGAAAACTAGACACCCGGGGGATTATAGGGAGGTAATGCTTGTGTGGATCCCCCACCTTTCTCTAACCCAGAATCCCCTGCAAACCTCAAATTTAGCTGAAAAAATCACCTTTTCCACACATTTTTGTGTGGGAAAGTTGTGGCATCACCGGGCTGACACAAATTTTCTACCACTCAGCGTTGCCCCAGGTCTCTCGATAAAAATGGTGCCTCACTCGTGTGGGAGGCCCAAGTACCCGCGACAAGCAAGGGTCCAAAACGTATTGAGGCGACATCAAAATTGCCTATCACAAAACAACCTGGTTTTGCAAGGGAGGGTCACCTGGGTTTTTGGCCCTGTGCTCGGCGGCCAGCTAAGGAAACCTACCAAACCCACACATTTCTGAAAGCTAGACACCCGGGGGATTAGAGGGAGGTATGGCTTGCATGGATCCCCCAACTTTTTCTTACCCAGAATCCCCTGCAAACCTTAAATTTAGCTGAAAAAATCACCTTTTCCACACATTTTTGTGTGGGAAAGTTGTGGCATCACCGGGCTGACAGAAATTTCCTACCACGCAGCGTTGCCCCAGGTCTCTCGATAAAAATGGTGCCTCACTCGTGTGAGAGGCCCAAGTACCCACAACCGGCAAGAGCCCAAAACGTATTGAGGCCACATCAAAATTGCCTATCACAAAACGACCTGGTTTTGCAAGGGGGGGCACCTGGGTTTTTGGCCCGTGCTCGGCGGCCAGCTAGGGAAACCTACAAAACCCACACATTTCTGAAAACAAGACACCCGGGGAATTCCAGGGAGGTATGGCTTGCGTGGATCCCCCAACTTTTTCTTACTCAGACTTCCCTGCAAACCTCAAATTTAGCTGAAAAAATCACTTTTTCCACACATTTTTGTGTGTGAAAGTTGTGGCATCACCGGGCTGACACAAATTTCCTACCACCCAGCGTTCCCCCAGGTCTCCCGAGAAAAATGGTGCCTCACTCGTGTGGGAGGCCCAAGTTCCCGCCACAGGCAGTGGTCCAAAACGTATTGAGGTGACATCAAAATTGCCTATCACAAAATGTTTTGGCCCCTGCCTGTCGCGGGTACTTGGGCCTTCCACACGAGTGAGGCACCATTTTTATCGGGAGATCTGGGGAAACGCTGGGTGGTAGGAAATTTGTGTCAGCCCGGTGATGCCACAACTTTCCCACACAAAAATGTGTGGAAAAGTGTTTTTTTGCAGCTAAATTTAAGGTTTGCAGGGAAGTCTGAGTAAGAAAAAGTTTGGGGATCCACGCAAGCCATACCTCCCTGGAATTCTCCGGGTGTCTAGTTTTCAGAAATGTGTGGCTGGCTGCCGAGCACGGGCCAAAAACCCAGGTGACCCCCTTGCAAAACCAGGTCGTTTTGTGATAGGCAATTTTGATGTCGCCTCAATAAGTTTTGGGCACTTGCTTGTCGTGGGTACTTGGGCCTTCCATACGAATGAGGCACCATTTATCTCGGGAGACCTGGGGGAACGCTAGGTGGTAGGAAATTTGTGTCAGCCCGGTGATGCCACAACTTTCACACACAAAAATGTGTAGAAAAAGTGTTTTTTTTCAGCTAAACTTTGCAGGAGATCCTGGGTAAGAAAACATTGGGGGATCCACACAAGCCATACCTCCTTGGAATCCCACGGGTGTCTAGTTTTCAGAAATGTGTGGGTTTGGTAGGTTTCCCTAGCTGGCCGCCGAGCACGGAGCCAAAATCCCAGGTGACCCCCCCTTGCAAAACCAGGTCGTTTTGTGATAGGCAATTTCGATGTCGCCTCATTAGGTTTTGGGCCCTTGCCTGTCACGGGTACTTGGGCTTCCCACAAGAGTGAGGCACCATTTTTATCAGGAGACCTGGGGGAACGCTGGGTGGTAGAAAATTTGTGTCAGCCCGGTGATGCCACAAGTTTCCCACACAAAAATGTGTGGAAAAATTGATTTTTTCAGCTAAATTTGAGGTTTGCATGGGATTCTGGTAAGAAAACGTTGGGGGATCCACACAAGCCATACCTCCCTGGAATTCTGCGGGGGAATAGTTTTAAAAAATGTATAGGTTTGCTAGGTTTCCCTAGGTGCTGGGAGAGCTAGGGTTCAAAATCTACAGCTAGGCACTTTGCAAAAAAAGGGTCAGTTTTCACTGTGAAAATGTGGTGTGTCCACGTTGCGTTTTGGGCCGTTTCCTGTCGCGGGCAATAGGCCTATCCACATAAGTGAGGTACCATTTTTCTCGGAAGACTTTGGGGAACGCGGGGTAGGCGGAATTTTGTGGATCCAAGCAGATTCCAGAACTTTCCACTACAGAAATGTGAGGAAAATGTGTTTTTTTTGGGACAAATTTTGAGGTTTGCAAGGGATTCTGGGTAACAGAACCTGGTGAGAGGCAGTCAAGTCACCCCATCCTGGATTCTCCTGGGAGTGTAGTTTTAAAAAATGTATAGGTTTGCTAGGTTTGCCTAGATGCCGGCAGAGCTAGGGTTCAAAATCTACAGCAAGGCACTTTGCAAAAAAAGGGTCTGTTTTCACTGTGAAAATGTGGTTTGTCCACATTGCGTTTTGGGCCGTTTCCTGTTGCAATCACTAGGTCTGGCCACACAAGTGAGGTACCATTTTTCTCGGAAGACTTTGGGGAACGTGGGGTAGGTGGAAGTTTGTGGATCCATGCAGATTCCAGAACTTTCCACCACAGAAATATGAGGAAAAGAACAAGTTACTTACCTTAGGTAATGCTTTTTCTGGTGGATACAGTATCTGCCTGTGGATTCCTCACCTTGTGAATATCCCCTGCGCCAGCAACATTCGGAAACTTTTGTAGCAGTCCACGTCGATGAGGTCGAAGACGACGTCACAGAGACACGGCTCCGCTTGCGACTCCGCTGATGTCACCGGCTCCATAAGAAGACCTCGTCGGCGTGATGACGTCAGTTCCGCCCTTTTTTCCGTGCCTTCGAGGCACACGGACGGACTGACAGCAATATATACACAGTATACACAGTACATAATATATAAAGCAACACACACAGTGTGGAGAATAAGCAGAAAGGCAAAAGAAATAACACAACGCCTTTGACAGTAACAAAACAGATTTTGAAACACCATTAATAGAATTGTAGGTATAGAAGGATGGACAACGGGGAGGCGGGTGGGTCAGTGAGGAATCCACAGGCAGATACTGTATCTACCAGAAAAAGCGTTACCGAAGGTAAGTAACTTGTTCTTCTGATGGATACATCTGCCAGTGGATTCCTCACCTTGTGAATAGATTCCTACAGCAGTCCCACTCCCGGAGGAGGGTGTCCACCCTTCTATACCAGAAAGTCCTGAAGGACGGAACGAGCAAAGTGTCCGTCCCTCCTCACCTTGGTGTCCAAACAATAATGTTTTGCGAAGGTGTGGAGGGAGGTCCAAGTTGCCGCCCTACAAATGTCCTCCACAGGAACGCCCCTAGACAAAGCAGAAGTGGAAGACTTTGCTCTAGTGGAATGAGCCCTTAAACCCTCTGGAGGTTCCTTACCAGCCAGGGAGTAGCATATCTTGATGCACAAGACAATCCACCTGGAAAGGGTGCGCTTGTGCACCGCTCGACCTTTCCTGCAGCCAACAAAGCCCACGAAGAGCTGGTCATCAACTCTGAAGTCTTTAGTCCTGTCCAGATAGAAGCTCACCGCCCTCTTAGGGTCCAAGCGGTGAAGTCTCTCCTCCTCCTTGGAAGGGTGAGGGGGAGGATAGAAGGTAGGAAGGGTAATGGACTGTTTCCCAGATGGAAGGGAGTTACCACCTTAGGCAGAAATGCAGCCCTGGTCCTTAGTACCATTCTTTCAGCATGAATGGTCAAAAATGGGGGTTTTGAACTTAGAGCTTGAAGCTCACTTACCCTCTTTGCCGAGGTGATTACAATGAGAAAAAACGTCTTAAAAGACAACAGTCTCAAGGGACACTTGTGTAAGGGCTCGAAGGGAGAACCCATAAGATAAGTCAAGACAAGGTTTAAGTCCCATTGAGGCACAATAAAGGGAGTAGGAGGAAACCTGTTTGTGAGGCCCTTGAGAAAACGAAGAACAATAGGTGATTTGAATAATGATGGCTGATTCGGCAAGCAAAGGAAAGCCGATAAAGCCGATAAGTATCCATTCACAGTGACCACAGCAAAGCCTTGCTGAGCAAGAGAAAGGGCAAACTGCAGAATGTCAGACAAACGAGCCTTCAAAGGATCAATTGACTTCTCTCCACACCAGAGAACAAATTTAGACCACCTATAGGAATAGATAGATTTGGTAGAATGACGTCTGGCAGACACAATCACATCTACCACATCAGGTGGGAGAGAAAACGAGTTCAGGTTGCCCCGTTCAATCTCCAGGCACGAAGGTGTAAGCTCTGGAGGTGGGGGTGTAGAACTTGCCCCTCCGACTGCGAGAGGAGGTCTGCCCTCAGAGGGAGACGGAGCGGAGGGCACGAGGAGAGGTGGAGAAGATCTGTATACCACACCCTTCTTGACCAATCCGGGGCGATCAATATAACTTGGGCCCGGTCTTGGCGAACCTTCCTCAGAACCCGAGGAATCAAGGGTATGGGAGGAAACGCGTAAAGGAGTCGTGAGCCCCAACTCAACTGAAACGCATCCCCCAACGCTCCCTGCATCGGATACTGGAGACTGCAGAATGACGGGCAGTGAGCATTCTCGTGAGTGGCGAACAGGTCCATCCAAGGAGTTCCCCACATTCGAAAGACGTGACGAACAACCTCCGGATGTAGCCTCCACTCGTGGTCGGCGGAGAACTGCCGACTGAGACTGTCTGCAAGCACGTTCAGCACCCCAGCCAGATGATTTGCCATTAGACAAATCTGATGGTCCTGAGCCCAGGAACATAGACGCAGAGCCTCTCTGCAGAGACAAAGAGACCCCACTCCTCCCTGCTTGTTGACATACCACATCGCGGTAGTGTTGTCCGTCAGGACTTGAACAGACTGACCGCAAAGGGAAGGGAGGAAGGCCTTGAGTGCCAAACGAATCGCCCGCAATTCCAGAAGGTTGATGTGAAGCAACCTTTCCTCTGGAGACCAAAGACCTTTGATCTGCAGATCCCCCAGATGCGCACCCCACCCTAAAGTGGATGCATCCGTTATCACTGTGGCCACCGATGGAGGTAGATGAAAGGGCTTTCCTTGGGACAGATTGCCCTCCACGCTCCACCAAGACAGATCCGCTGCAGCTTCTCTGGAGATCCTCACAGACTCCCTGAGATGTCCTTTGTGCTGATACCACTGCTTGCGGAGGCACCACTGGAGCGCCCTCATGTGCCAGCGTGCATGGTTGACCAACAGAATGCAGGAAGCAAACAGACCGAGCAGGCGAAGGACCTTCACGACTGGAACAACCGCTCCATTGCAAAATAAAGGAATCATTTCCTGTATGTCGAGAATCCTTTGAGGCGGGGGGAATGCTCGACACACAGTAGTGTCCAGTACCGCACCTAGGAACAGGTTGTGCTGAGAGGGCACCAGGTGAGATTTGGGCACATTTATCGAAAAACCCAATTTGAACAACAGCTGAGTTGTGTCCTGCAGATGATGCAGTGTGAGAAGTTGGCCTGATGTATGATGTCACTAGTTGTAGTGTACACCTTATATCAGTCCAAACAACCCTTATGGTGATTGGTTGTAAAGTCAACCTTATAGACCAGCTATCCTAGTGGTAGCATGGACAAGAGCAGTCTTAGGCTAAACTCTGAATGGCATGTGAAGCCAGCTGTGATACCATATATAATCCCTTGAATACCAAATGAAAGGACACCACAACAGATATATATATAAAATAAAGTGTATTTATTCTAGTCAAACCCTCAGTACTCTTTATGAGATTCGAGGTAAGTACAACACAGTCTTATTCAAGTATACATTAAGTCACACAGGTAAGTAATACAGTTAGGCCCTAGGGGCCACGCAAACCATATACTAAAGAAGTGGTATAAGGACCACTGTCACGGAAATAGAATAGGCCTAGGCCTAGGGAATCGCTGGGGCTACACTACACTACCAACTGTTAGGAAGTGGAAGGCCCACGGGATTCAGGTGCAGAGTGGAAACACTCACGCGTAATGCGTATTATCGATAGAAATAGTACAGTTCTGAAATAAGCAGTTTTAGGACACTTCTGGAGTAGCTAGAAAGTCGAGACTCGGAAACTAGACCCTAGGATAGTCACTACCCTTGTGAGCACCGAAGTACCCAAGTTACCTAGCCCACGGGCTGCGGGTGCATAGGTGTGAACTTGCGTCGGGTTTCGTCGTGGACTTCTATGGATGCCTGAAGGAAAGTTGCTGACAGGCAGTCAGTGCAGAGTGTCCGGTGGATCCCAAGGCCGGGATCAAGAAGGAAGGGTACCTGCAAGCAGAAGGGACAGAGTCAAGGTCACTAGCCAGTGACCACGTGGAACCAGGAAGGAACCAGGCGATGTCGTGAAGATTGCAGGTGAAGAGGTGAAGCTTGTCGCAGCAGCCACGGGTACCAGGAGACGTCGAGGACGACCAGGACCAGGAGGCGAGCTGTCCCACGAAGGCTCTTGCGGTCGGCGGCGTCGAAGTCGAACTAGGACTCACCAAGCCTTGGCAAGCGGAACCCACGAAGAATAGAGGACTTGCTTCTGGTGCAGACCAGGAAGGTCTGGGGTGCTTCTCTTTTGCAGAGGAGCAGGAGCTAGTCTGGAGGAGCCAAACCAGCAGTGGAAAATCAAAGGTGTGTCGTCGCAAAGGCCGCTAGCCAACGGGCCAGCAACCGGACAGACGCGGCAAGCAGGAAAATGCAGAAGGGCCCCACGCAGGACTCGTGGAGTGTGGGGGGCCGATCTTCGGTGCAGATGGTGCTTGGGGTTGGGGCTTCTCAATCCCTGGTGCACAACTTCGAGGGTGCCTCAGAAGCTGCGCTGGAAGGTACTCGCCACTTTTCCCAGGTAGCTGGTCCCACGTCTCTCGTCGCCTCCACGGATCTCAGCTCGGCTGTGGATGTGGATCAGGGTCAGAGAAGTCTGGAAGTCAAGGCTCTGGTCGGGCTCTGCAGTCGGTCCCCCGTAGAACTTCAGCAAAGCAAAGGGTAAGTCTCTTGATGGTGCCTGTTTGCACGGGTAGCCACTCCTTGGCCACAAGGGAGATTCTTCAGTCTTCTTCTTTCGTCGAATGTCGAAGGTCCAGAGTTCCCGTTCAAGTTGCAGGTTCAGGATAATCTAATCTGCTGGGGCCCAGCTACCACAGTTATACTAATCTGGGGGGCTGGGTTGCCTGCTAGGTCATGCCTTATGGGTGGGACCTGGGAGGGGGGTGGTTACACCCCCTTCTCTTTGTCCAGTTTCGCGCCAGGACTGGGGCTGGAGTGCCCCAGCACCGGTTTGAACAGGACTATGCATGGGACACCTTGTGTGCCCCAGGCATGTCTCATTCCTTTCAGCCCTCCCTGCCCCAATACACTAAAGTCTGTCTGGGGAGGTACTAGCACCTCCCCAAGCAGGAAACCTATTGTCCAAGCCTCCCTTGCCGGGATCACTCCCAGCAGCAGGAGGTCAGACTCGAGTCTGTGGCAGCAGCATCCATTTTGTGATGCTGAGGCTTTGGTTAGAGTCAAACAGCAAAGTAGGATTTTAACATGTCTCTCCCTCTAGAAGGGAGGAATAATATCCTCATCACCAGAAATGGTATGGGGGTATTATTCCAAAGTGTTAGACACCTTACACGACATGTTTTGATAAAGCCAAACCATAGTTACCATAACCGTTTAGGATTATAAGGCACTTTAAGAGTATATGGTAGGCTATATCATAGAACAGCTATAAGGACATGGTTCCAAAAGCTGCAGACAGGCTCAGCTCATGCTAGAGCACCATCTCACCTGTTACCAAGCACTCTGCCTCCAGGATTGATAAGGCCTGCCATGGGAGTGGCTGATAGGTACACATGTGTCTATATATAAGGGTAGATATAGGTATACTATACCTAAGCAAGGGGTGATTACACGACCTTGCCCCAGCTGAGTGATCAGCCAGTTGTGTCTGATTGGAAGGCCAGACCAGGGGTGGCATAATACATGCTGCAGCCCCTGGGAGGCCTAGGGTACACCTACACCCTGGGTACCTAGGGTACACTGTACAGGGTCCAATAAGGTGATCCTTACCAATTGTGTATGTACCTAGGGTACATGGAGTCCATTTTAAAGAGAGAGCAGACAGCCTGAGACCCTGAATGGCAGGATCTCAGGCCAACTAAGTCGAAAAACCAGCTAGACACTAGGCAAAAAAGTTTGGGGTAACCATAGTCAGATATCCACCTTCCTACACAACCCCCCCCCCCAAACGAAAGGAGATAAGGCTGTCCTTGACCAGGTAAGCCTATATTGCCTAAGTGGCCATATAAGGAAGAACCAGCACTGGCATGGTTACCCCCTGTCTCATGGTCCACTAAGCAATCCCTCACCCTAAAGGTATCATAGGGTCTCCACCATAGGGAATCTCTACCTTTGGTGTGTCTTTGCAAAGTAAAAGGCTGGTGTTGAGATGGAGTACTGAAGTGAGTGTCCTCAAAGTGAGGCCTCAGCTTCCTCCAATCATCCTCCACCATGGATGCCTTTCTTTCTTTAACTGAGTTGCACTGTGCTCTCAGGGTCAGCCTCTGGCTACCTAAAGCTGGAGGCTGGGTCCCTTTTGTGGGCTTACTGGAGGGACAGGTCAGGTTTGGGGCCCTAAGGTCCCATGTTTGCCTGTGCCCAACAGAATCCCTCTGGGGGAGGTCCCTAATTACCTGTAAAGGGGATCCCTCAGGAATGTTTTTAACCATCACCTGGCTAGGGCTACTAGCCAGGCAATCCTCATTCCTTTGATGGGGGGGTTCTTGTGGACAGGGGCCCTCTTGGGGTCCACTTGCCTCCCTGACCTCTACAGCCCTGGGCTGACTGAGGCAGGGTAGAGAGAGGCAGGCTACCTGCACCAGACTGGGTCCCACCTTGGAAGGGTCCACTGACATCAGAGGCTCTGCCAGGCTAGGCCTGGCTACCTCTGGGGCAGTTCTTTCACAAGGGGTGAGGTCAGATCCCTGAGGAGGCTGACCTTTTCCTAATGTCTGGGGAGAGGGAGACTTTTCTTCCTCCCCACTACTCTCTGTTTGTGTGGAGTGATCCATAGTTTCAGGCTTCACTACACCTATGTCAGTCT
This sequence comes from Triturus cristatus, assembly GCF_964204655.1. Taxonomy (NCBI): domain Eukaryota; kingdom Metazoa; phylum Chordata; class Amphibia; order Caudata; family Salamandridae; genus Triturus; species Triturus cristatus. Next base: position 83,259,833 of record NC_140591.1, read on the forward strand.
GAGTATGGACTGAGACCATTACAGTCCTGCCAACCTTTTCAGGGAGGCACTCAGTTTGGGTTTGAGCTGTGACTGTCACAGCTCTGCCAATCTCTACAGGGAAGTCTGTCTTTGCCTGGGCTGTGGCTACCACTGCCCTTCCAACCTTTTCAGGGAGGAAATATACTTGGACAGGGGTTGTGGCTGGCACAACCCCACTACCCTTTTGTGAAAGGCCTACCATTTTAGAATGGGTGTCTTGTTCAACTCCAGCCCAAGCTGAGAGTTCTAAGTCATTCCCCAGTAAGCAGTCTACAGGCAAGGTTGGGGACACTGCCACCCTTTTAGGGCCAGTGACACCTCCCCAGCTGAGACATACCTCTGCCAAACTGTTCTGTTTGCCATCAATGTTAGTTACCTGGTATGAGAAACCAGGCAAAAGCTGCTCAGAGGGAACTAGCCTATGGGCCACCATAGTGATGCTAGCTCCAGTGTCTCTGTAGGCCTCAGATGTTCTGCCATTGATGTAGGGCTCCTGTCTGTACCTACCCCAAGTGTTGGGACAGGCAGTGAAGTTGGCAAACCCCATGCCACCATCACAGACAAGAGTAGCTGCTGTAGGGGAATTGGCTTAGCCAGGGTCCCCCTGTGTTCCCCAAGAAAACCCAACCAAATCTTTGGGGGCACTCCCACCACCTGGGGGATTACTGCTGACAGTAATAGGTGGTGTGACAGGAGTAGTTGGAGGAACAGTTTTGTTTTTAGCCTTTGGGCAACTGCTGTCAGTTTTCCAATGCCCAGGAGTTTTACACTCATGGCAGTAATGCTTTTTAACTGTGGTAGAGGAGGGAGCTTGGGACCCACCACCCTGTGTGGAGTTTTGGGGCCCTGAGGAAGATTTCTCTTTTGTTTTATCCCCACCCTTCTCTTGAGGCTTGGTGGTATCTTTCTTTTGGTCACCACCCTGATTTTTAGGCCTAATCCTGGTCCTGACCCATTTATCTGCCCTCTTTCCCAATTCTTGGGGAGAGGTCAAATCTGAGTCTACCAGGTGTTGATGGAGAAGCTGGTTTTGACAATTATTAAGGATCTGCTCCCTCATAATCAAGTTGTACAATCCTGTATAGTCCTGCACCTTGCTGCCAGTTAACCAACCTTCCAAAGCCTTAGTGGCACAATCCACAAAATCAGACCAGTCCTGTGTCTGTGTCTTCTGGGTGTCTCTGAACAACAACCTATATTGCTCAGTGGTTAAGCCAAACCCATCTATCAGAGCACTCTTCAGGACTTTGTAAACAGTCGGTGCTCATTTTCAGCTGTCACATTTGTAATGAATTTTGCCTATGTTCTAGAATTTCAGAATCCTAACAAATTTATCAAAGCCAAGAGGCAACAGTAAACGTAAACAGTTTTGACAGCCTTCTGAAGACAAAAAATAGCAGTTGCCTATAAACACAAACAGGATCGCACCCTGTGAACATTTATTTTTTCACTTCATGCTTGGATTCTCTTGAAGACCAATAGAATGAGGTGGGATGTAACTTGCCCTTCATTATCGCTTACAATTTATTGGTCAATGACACCACAATCCTGTATTTACTCTATGTGGTTTATCATGGACATCATTGGACCAAAGGAGAATTTTTACTACGCAACAAATGTGGCTCAGCCATTTCTTATATGGAGCACATTAGGCTTAAAAGGTGTTGCATTCCTATTCAGATCCTCTGATCAGAACCCCAAACAAATGACTTACCTATACCTATGACACTCTTGCTTTATTAGCCCTGTGATTTAAATATAGAGCTCTAGAATCTTAGATACATTCAATGCCTTTAGAGGTCCTCAATTCTTACAAAATATAGAATAATTATACATTTCCAAATCAATACATTTTCTAATAACCATAACGTACTACTAGCAGGTTCAAATCCTTTCCCAATCAGTAGTGTCGAGCTTTCAAAAGCCAATTTTCAATTCTCAATTTTTGCAACGTAACATCTTGCAAACGTCTCCCCAAAACATGAATACCGTTCATAAAGATCAGAATTCTGATACTTAATTATAAAGGTAACTCTTGTTCAATTACATGAAATTTGTCATGCTACAGCAGCATATCTTTATGCATCATTACCAAAGCAGTCCTGAAAGTGGATATTGAGGTATGAAGTAGAAAAGTGGATAGCAACCCAAACAAATGTAACTCATATCCAGATGTCCTAACCTTTTCAATAACACATATGCAATATGACATGAAGCCCAATGACTGACTTTGCATATCTTTCTGTAAGGATAAGCTCGCACAGCAAAATGTTTGTTCCTTTTACTGGTATATAAAGCCCTTAAACACACTGGTATTATAATATTTAGCAAGCGATTTGCATAGGACAATGCAAGAATAATAAACAGATCATCTGGCATATGCATCAAGCATAAATATCCTCGCAAAAATTGCGAATCGCTAAAATAGACCGTTAGCGACCGCAAAATAACACTTTCCAATGAAGGAACCAAAATACCGAAAATACAAGAAAATAGCTCTCGCAAAATTAGCGAGAAGCAACATTGCAAATCCTTAAGAGCGACTCATTCAACAGCAATTAGCGAATACCATGAAAATTGCAAATAAGCAAGTGCAGAGTAAGGGGAATCACAATCAGGTGGTAAAGTAAAAAAAATAAAAAATTGCACAGGTGCCACTAATCTGAAACCCTTTAAAACTGACTCAGGAGACCCCTGAAGCCTTTCACAATGGCAGCCCTCTACGTGATGGCAAGGAGGATGAGGATCCATGCAGCAGCCCAGCGCAGAAGGAGAATACAGGAGAGGATTTTCTGAGTGCGCATAACATTGCTGGGCCAAACAGAGGATGAAATCTACGATAAGTACAGGCTGAACCGTGCAATGATCATGCACCTAATTGCAGAATTTGAACCCCTATTGCAGTGCCAGACCCGTAGGACCCATCCTATCCCCGCACATGTACAGGTCCTATGTTGCCTGCACCTACTTGCGCCAGGCAGTTTCCAGGGGGTAGTAGCCGGAGCTGGAGGGGTATCACAAAGCTCACTCTCACGCTTCTTCAAAAGCTTCCTTGACACCATGATGACAAGGATCCACACCCACATCACCTTTCCCACAACCCCACAGGAGTTGAATAAGACAAAACTTGACCAGGTAGCACAATTCCCTCATGTGATCGGATGCATAGATTGTACGCATGTCCCTATCTGTCCCCCAGCACCTAATGAATACATCTTCAGGAACAGGAAATCCTATCACTAAATTAATGTGCAAGTGGTGTGCAATGCAAAGCATATCATAACAGACGTCGTGGCACAATTTCCAGGAAGCACCCATGACTCCTATAAATTCCGGCACAGTGGCATCCACAGGCGTCTGCTCAGGTGTGAATTTGGCAAAGGACATTTACTTGGTACACATATATACATATTTGCAACATCAATCAAACAAATGTTATTGCATAAGAAAACAAGTTACTTACCTGTAACTACAGTTATCCAGTATTGGTATCTTTCATAGATTCACATGCCTGAATCATTCCCCGTCGCCGAGGCGGGAGTCCCCGGTAAATAAAAAAGTAGTGCCAAAAAGTGTTAGTGGTAGTAGTAGGCCCAAAGAAAAGGCCGAACGCCTAGATCTTAGCAGCCTATCTACCTCATTATGCAAAAGAACCAAAGAATTGGTAACAACCAATCAGACATCAGCACCCTTCTAGAACCCTCTCAGCAGAGCCAGTTCTCCTTGGATTTTCCTAGCACGAGTGGGAAGTAAATGTCCCAAAACATAGAGAACTGACTCTACGGGGAGGAGGGTGGGTGCATGTGAATCTATGAAAAATAGCAATACTGGATAACTGTAGTTACAGGTAAGTAACTTGTTTTCTTATCCAGTATTGTGGTATCTTTCATAGATTCACATGCCTGAATCAGAGTAGCAAGCAGTATGCCAAGTATACAGTCGTTTGCGGATGGTGGGAGACTAGTGCTGATACACTCCCAATTGCACCCACAATTTGATAACCAGAGGTATAAGAAGACCAATCTTAAAATTCAAATATGTAACCTACACAAGGAAATGAAAGATGCAGTTTAAGAAACAGTATCTATGAAAAGCAAATTTAAAATATATATATACACAACACATGAAACCGTGCAGTATAAGTAAAAACGTAACTCTAACCTTAGTTTAAAAGATGTTGAAGTACGGCTTGTCCTACAGCTGTATCTTCCTGCAGAGTAGATTGCAGACAGTAGTGCTTTGTGAACGTGTGGACATTCTTCCATGTCGCAGCACGACAGATGTTTTCCAAAGTTACTCCTGCGAATAATGCAGTAGAAGCTGCCATAGTTCTAGTAGAATGCGCCCTGACTTTTCTTTGTAAAGGTTTGTTGGCTTTGTCATGACAGAAATGAATTGTAGAAGCCAGCCATCTGGCTATAGTTGCTTTAGTTACAGCAGTTCCAAGTGTAGCTTGTCCATAGGCTATCAGCAATTGATTGGACCGTCTGATGTCTTTAGTCTTTTGCAAGTAAAATTTTAGACAACGTTTTACATCAAGCGAATGTAATGCTCGCTCAGCTGGAGTGGCTGGATCTGGAAAGAAAACTTTCCGTTTCACTGGTTCATTTAAGTGGAATTGAGACGGAACTTTAGGGATGAATTTTGGATTTGTCCTGAGAGTTACATAATCCTTAGAGAAATGCAAAAAAGGTTCTGAGATGGTGAAAGATTGCATTTCGCTAACTCTTCGAGCTGATGTAAGAGCTAAAAGAATAGCAACTTTCCATGTTAGAAATTTAAGCTCAGCCTTGTGGATAGGTTCAAACGGTCTTTTCATTAATTGAGCTAATACTGTGTTCAACTCCCACTCTGGAGGAGGTGCACGAATTGGGGGAAAAACTCGAAAAAGCCCTTTGATAAATTGTTTTATTAATGAAGAGGAACAGAGCGAAGGTTTATTAGAACTTTTCCTGAATCTTGAGAGAGCAGCAAGATGAACTTTTATTGATGAAAATGCAAGCCCAGATTTAGCCAAGGATAACAAATAAGGAAGAATTTGTTCTACAGGAGCTTGTAGAGGGTGGACATCATTCCCCTCACACCAATGACAAAACCGTTTCCATTTTAAGCGATACGTTTTTTATGTACTCTGAGCGCGTGATTTAGAATTTCACGGCATTCCTGAGAAATGTTTAGATCTTTTAACTCTAAGAAATCAGGAGCCATGCGTGCAAGTGCAGCGACTGTGGATCTGGCTGGAGTATTTGACCCCTCTCCCTTGTCAACATCGTGATTGTTGGCACTAGACGGATAGGGTTGTCCTGAGATAGAAGAAGCAACTCCTGGAATCAATATTGTCTTGGCCAACGGGGTGCAATCAAGATGAGACGGCAACCCTCCATCTTCATTTTGCGGAGCACTTTCGGAATCAGTGGTATTGGGGGAAAGGCGTATGCACAAAGCCCTGACCATCTCATGGACAGGGCATTCCCTCTTGATCCCTGTTGAGGGAATCTGCTGGCATAATACCGGCATTTCTTGTTTTCTTTTGTCGCAAACAAATCCAGTGCTGGTTTGCCCCAAATTTGAAATTTTTTGTTCAGTTGCTCCTGCTCTAATTCCCATTTGTGACAGCCTGCAAGAGATCTGCTTAGGTTGTCGGCCAAAGTGTTGTGAAGGCCTTTGACGTGCTCTGCTCTTAGGGTTATCTTGTGTGTTGTAACTCACTCCCACACTTCCTGAGCCTCCTGCGAAAGAGACAGCGACCTCGTTCCCCCCTGCTTGTTGATGTAATACATGCTGGTCGTATTGTCGGTTCGGACCAGCACTGAGGCACCCGCAATTCTCGGGAGAAATGCTTGCAGAGTGAGAAAGGTGGCGCTAAGCTCCAATCTGTTGATATGCTGTTGACGGTATTCTTGGGACCATCTTCCCTGAATCTGCAAATCTTGGAGATGGCCTCCCCACCCCTCCATGGAAGCATCTGTTGTTATAACGAATTCTGGAGGACTTGGCAGAAAAGAAAGACCCGGAGCCAAGTTTTTCATCTGAGACCACCAATGCAGAGAGTCTATCATGTGCGGTGTTATCATGATGGAGTCGTCGAACGACCCTACAGCTTGTTGCCATTGCAGATGTAACTCCTCTTGCAGAGGTCTCATTCTGAGTCGTGCTAATGGTACAAGGTTTATTGCAGATGAACACAACCCAGAAGAGACGCAAACATCCGGACAGAAACTGACTTTCTTTTTGCGATTGATATTTCCAATTTTTGTAAACGAAGCTGACGGTCCTTTGACAAGAATGCCTTGCATTGTATGGTGTCTAGCATCGCTCCCAGAAAAGGAATCAATTGAAGAGGACGCAGTTGAGATTTGCTTTCGTTCAGAGAGAGGCCTAGGTTTGAAAATAGACCTAGGCATGCTGAAACTGCCTCTTCGGCTGCCTGCTTCGAAGGGCCTTTGAGCAACCAGTCGTCTAAATATGGAAATACTTGTATTCCCTGAGATCTTAGAGTAGCTGCTATCGGTGCGAGACACTTTGTGAAGATCCTTGGTGCCGATTTCAGCCCGAACGGAAGGACTTTGAACTGATAGTGGACGCCAGCCACTGTGAATCGTAGGTATTTGCGGTGCTTGGGATGTATAGGGATGTGAAAGTACACGTCTTCCAGATCCAGAGAAGCCATAAAATCCCCTTTGTTTAGGCAGCTCAAAACCTCGGCCAGCGTAACCATCCGAAAACTTTGCTTCTTCAGAAATTTGTTGAGCTTGCGGAGGTCCAGAATCGGGCGCCAATCTCCTGACTTCTTCTTGATGAGGAAAAATCGAGAATAGAACCCGGTTCCCTTTTGAGACGATGGAACCTTTTCTATTGCGTTCTTGTGGAGCATTTTTAAGGCTTCTTTGAACAATAAGTGAAGACGAGGGGGAGGGGGACCCTTGGGCGGGGTAGTAGGTGGTCGTTTTAAGAATTCCAGGGTGTGACCGTTTCTGACTAGGTCGATGACCCAACCATCCGAGGTGATCTTTTCCCACTTGTGTGCAAAAGTTGAAATCTTTGCGCCCACTGGGAGGGATGACCGGCGTCCTGCGAAAATCATTGTTTTTTGTTGGTATCGCGACCTTGATTGTTCGATCGCTTCCGTCCGCCCTGGCGAGAGAAACTACTCGAGGAAGATTGCCTGTATGATGATCGCCCATAAGGCTGTCTATATTGTGATTGATATTGCCTGTTTTGCTGACTTTGATAACCTCCCCTTGATACAAAGCCACGGCCTCTTGCACCACGGAAAGATCCACGTTTATATTGGAGAGCAGCTAGTGATTTAGCTGTATCCATATCAGTCTTAATCGCTAGGAGGGCCTCATCTATATGTTTCCCAAATAAGGACTCTCCATCATAGGCCATATCAATGATTTTTGCTTGAACCTCTGGCCTAAAAGATGTTGCCTTAAGCCATCCTTAAGTACTGCAGCCCCGGCAAGTTGCCTAAAATTGGTGTTAGCAATATCCAGAGCACAGTCTATGATCTCTGATGCGGCTCGTTCTCCCTCCAATAGTATCTTCCTTGCCTCTGTTTACGTTCTTCAGGAATGAGGTCTATAAATTCTGACAACTCTGACCACATCTGGCGGTCATAACGACCGAGTATGGCCTAAGAGTTTGCTGCTTTAATAGAGGTTGCCGCCATAGTAGAGAACTTTTTACCAATGAGATCCAATCTTCGTCCTTCCTTATCCGGCGGCGTTGATATCGGCGTACCTGTATTTTTGGACCTTTGTTGAGCAGCTTGCGATATAATGGAATCTGGTCGGGGATGACCGATTAGACAAGATGGCGTTTTTGGAGGAGCACGGTATTTTTTGTCAATACGAGGGAGGACCGCTGGAACGGAAGCAGGTGTTTTCATAATTTTTAATCCCTCATTCCATATATAATCCATGATGGGGATCGCTCTGGTGATTTTTCTGTGCTCCTCTTTAAAGTCATGGAGGAAACAATCCGTATGTTCCACTGTGACTGGTAATTGAAATCTGGCTGCGGCACGTTGCATTAAGTTGTGAAAGCCGCCTATATCCTCAGGAGGAGAACCCGATGGCTGAGGAATGGGTGGAGAAGGCACTGGAATAATATAGTCATCCCAAGGATCCAGACTTGTGTCCTTATCAGGCACTTCACCCTCTTCGATCTCTTCCTCATCAGAGGAAATGGTATCATGGTGTGATTGCGGCCCAGAACCAGTAGGATGAAGTGGTGAACTTGGTATGTCTGTCTGCGGAAGTGAGTGCGTCTCTTCAGCAGGTTGTAAATCAGGAACAGGCTGTTGTGGAGAAAATCGTTGGCGGTAATCCGCCAGCATGTCCTGAAGATCCTGTATAAGTGTAGGCGGGAGATGACTCGTTCCTCTACGATCCCAATCCCTTCTGGGATGTCTGTAATATGGTGTAGCAAGGCCTTCCTGCTAAACATGCTCCTGGTAGTCCTCCTCCTCATCTTCATCTTGGCATTTTATATGAAGTTCCGAGGGGTGCCGAGCTATACCGAAAGGACTCTCATCATCCTCTTCATCAAAATCATCATCCTCTGCATACGTTTCTAGGATATGAGAAGGTAGTAAAGGAGATATGGTGCTGTAATCCTGCTTGTGAAAAGTTTTCAATTGAAAATGTGTGTAAGCGATAGGCGTAGTCTGTGAAGTTGGTGGAATCGCCTTTAATAAACTTCTCGTTGACGGGCTCTTCGTCGTCGACGGAATTGTCGCCGACTGGGGCATCGATGGGAACGTCGTCGACGGGCTCTTCGTCGTCGACGGGATCGTCATCGACGACGGGCTTTTCGGCGTCGACGGGATCGTCGTCGACGGGCTCATCGTCGTCGACGGGATAGTCGTCGACGGGCTCTTCGTCGTCGAGCTCTTCGTCGTTGACGGGGTCTTCGTCGTTGACGGAGTCTTCGTCATTGAACTCTGCACCGTCGACGAGCTCGTCGTCGATGGAATCTTGATCGGCTACGGCATCGTCGTCGATTGGACTTTCGTCGTCGAGCTCGACGTCGACGCGGTCATCGACGGAGCTTTAGAAACTGAACTTATCCTCGACGAGTCTTTTAAAACAGGCTTTTTAGAGATAGTAGATGTTTTAGAAGACATAATAGGTGAAGAAATAGACGAAGTGGAGACTGTAGCCGTCGACAGAGGAGCAGCAGAAGTCACAGAGACCGTATGTGAAGAAACCAATGTTAGAGTTTTAACCTGAGTTTTACTCACGGTTCTAGAAGCTGAAGACCTTTTGGATACCTCAGAGTGTGAAGATAGCGATGACCCAGAGGATAATACTTGTGACCTCTGAGATTGGTCAGAAGTTTCATGGGAGGCCTTATGATGCTTTCTTCCTTCACTGGAAGAGCTATCAAGCGATCTAGCCCTTTTGCTAGATGTCGAGGCCCTGTCTTCTTCCTCAGCCGAGGAAGATTTCAGCCATAATAACAACCTTGCCTCCCTGTCCCTTAAAGTCTTAGCAGGGAAAGTCCGGCAAATTCTACAATCCTTAGCAACATGCTTAGGATGTAGACAGTATATACAGTCTTCATGTTGGTCGTCCACATGGACCCTCTTCTTATCACAGGTCCTGCAGGATCTAAACAGAGCTTTCTTGTCAGACATTTCTGAAGACGTGCGGTGAAAATCTGAGGAGAACTGGCTCTGCTGAGAGGGTTCTAGAAGGGTACTGACGTCTGATTGGTTGTTACCAATTCTTTGGTTCTTTTGCATAATGAGGTAGATAGGCTGCTAAGATCTAGGCTTTAGGCCTTTTCTTTGGGCCTACTACTACCACTAACACTTTTTGGCACTACTTTTTTATTTACCGGGGACTCCCGCCTCGGCGACGGGGAATGATTCAGCTTTGTGAATCTATGAAAGATACCCCAATACTGGATAACTGTGGCTAACCCTTTGCTTTCCACCCAGTAGGTGACAACGCATACGCCGTGCGGGAACAAATCTTGACACCATACCATAACCCAGCCACACCACATGAGCAGAAGTACAATGCTGCACACATAAGCACACGGAACGCACCTTTGGAATACTGAAAAGTCACTTTCGCATTCTACACAAGACTGATGGAGCGTTGCAATACAGCCCAGAGACCTGCTGCAGGATCGTGGCTGTATGTGCCATGTTGCACAACATTGCCACCAGAAGAGGCATACACATCGAGATGTCCGACAGTGAGTCTGATGGGGACGACCAACCACCCGCACAACACCGACAAGCGCATGTGGCGAACTCAGCAGAAGGGCAAAGAAGACGTGCACACATCACCCAACATTATTTCTGAGGTACGTAATGATGAGCCGTAACAACTAAATGGTGAACACACCATTATTTATTAAAATGAGCCCATATTTAGCCAAAAAGATATAAGTGCAAAATATGACTGTGATTGCATTGAGGTATAAAGTCAAATGAACAGTTCCACGCACTGGATAGCAATCACTAGGTTGTAATTAACCATGGTTACACCACCATGGCCAAAAAAGGAAGACATGCCTGGCTAGCGCCTCCTGCCATGCACCCCCAAACTCCTTTCGCCTGCCTCTGCTACATCACCCTGATGTGTGACGGAAGATGTAGTGCTGCGCGAACTGCGCCTCCTGGCAGTGGTCACTGGCACCGACAGGCTACTAAGGCTCGATTCCTCCTCACTTCCCTCCTCCCCTTTCAAGTTGATGCCACCCACAGTCCCGGCCTGGATATGTTCCACAGCAGTGGTCTCTTGTCCTAGCGCCCTGGTAACATCCCCACAGAAATATCAAAAGATCTATTTGCATTGCCACGGAGCGCCGTGCCAGCAGCGCAGTGGTGTTGCAGAGCTTGTTGGTGGCCCTTGCATTGGCTGACATGCGGATCATGCTCTGGCGATGCCTTCTCCGCTTTGTCCCGCAAGCAGCGCCTGGGTGAGCTCCTGTAGGCTCGAGTTTGTTTGCCTATTACCTTCAGCAACCACTGTGGTTATCTCACGCACACTGTCTGTCATTGTGCTGATGTTCTTTGCAAGTTTGGATATCTGGAGGTTAATTGTGCCCATGTGTCTTCCCTGCAGGCGCTGCACGCGTAACATCTGGGACTCTACGCCTCCAAACACATTCGGAGCCTGCTCTTCACGTGCAGCAATACGGGCCTTTGAACTGCGCCGTCGTCCTGGTTGGTCCTCTGCTTGTGGTGTGGGTGGTGTTGCAACACGAGGCTGGCTGGTTCCTGTAGTGGATGCAGGAGAGCTTGGATTCCATTGGCTGCAGTGAGGGAACATGTGCCCTGTGTTTTGGTGGTGCGGGTGGTGTGCATGCTGGGGCAACTGGAGTCTCAACATCGGTCTCAGCAGGTGTCTCAGAGATGTGGAGGCAGTCACGATCTTCGGAGTTTGACTCAGCTGCGATGTGAAACAGTGCAATGTTAACCCCTTTGCCGCGGCGCGATTTCCGCCACGGCGCTGGGGGGGGGGTGCGGGTGAGTGCGGCGCCGCCATGGTCGTGATGGAACCACGCCGTCATGAGTCACGGGCGAGCTGTGCTCATGACGGCGTGGTTCCGTCACGACTCCGCCCACTCGTTATTTCGCCCGCACAGGTGGGGAATTAGTGCCGCGTGGCTAAGGGGTTAATTTTGGTTAATCCTACTATTGTTTTACATTTGGCATACTTTGCTCACAATAAATCATTGACTGAAAGCACTGACTGCCATGCAGTGTTGGTGTGTTTCGCTTGCCATTGTTGCTTTGGAATGCCCACTTGATTGGCATGCCTACAACTCCCATGATGCATTGGGTGTATGAGGGAAAACATGGACTGCTGGAGTTTGATCTGTACACTGTAATTTGCCTGGGTGTATGTGCATGATTATACATTACGTAAAGGATTATGCTAGCATGCATCTTACCTTGTGGGGTACTTGCGGCGCCGGATGTGTCCAGCTGTGTGACTCCAACCACTGCCTCAGGCTGGAATTTTGCCTCCACTAGGTCCTCCAGGGCTATGTTGTTGGGTACAGTTGATGGTCCCCCTCCTGTGGCACAAGCCTCCTTCAGCCTTACGGCGATGCGTTCTTTGGCACGTATACTCAGGTCGTACCACCTTTTTTTTAAGTCATCGATGCTGCGGTGTGTGACACCCACAGCATTCACCTTGTTCTTAATGCGCAGCCATATCTTTCTTTTTTCTGCCTCTGGCACTTTCAGGGACATTTTTCCAAAGAGCTTGTCATGGCTCTTGCTGACCTCCTCAATGAGATAGTCTAGTTCTCTCTCACTAAACTTCATCTTCCTCTTTCTGGGTGTGGCACTCTTCCCTGATGCTGTTTTGTCACAGAAAGTTGCTGGATACAGACTTGGGTGTGTTTCAGCTCAGCTCAGTACTCTTCCTCCTCCTCTGAACTCCTCTGGGCACTGAATGAAGCATGGACTGGATGACTTCCTGGTTGTGATATCATCAGCCTGCTTCCAATGCGACACGCTTTTTGCGATTTTCGATAATAGCGTTTATGCAATTAGCGAACTCGCTAAAAGCGATATCGCAATTTGGGATTTTCTGTTTTTGCGCCTCGCATTTGTGTCCTCGCAAATCGTTTTAACGATTTTTTGCGAGTCGGTATTACTTCGCAAATGGATTCATGCATTGCGGATAGCGATTTTTTAAATTGCGATTCCTTATTTTTCGCAATTTAAGATTCGCTTTTTTGGTTTTTGATGCATGTGCCTGCATGTCAGCAATTTATATTGCACTCCAAAAGCATGTACAAAGAATGCCCAGAATGATTTCTTTTAATTCTGTAAAAGTTTAGACATAAAGTCCATTTCCATTTTACAGAGTTCAGCTGCCAAGGCTATGAGTTAAATATGGGAAAACGAAAAGGAAGATTTGCCAACTAACAGAGGTGAAAAGAAGACACCAGCTTTAAATAAATCAGTCAATATCTTATTTATATTGTGCTGTCTATTATAATCTTACATAACTGGAAATTTGTAATAAGATGTGCACCATGCTCCTCTTTCTAGTAAAATAAACGTTTGCAAGTAATTTGTATCAGACAACAAATATTAGAAGGTTTCCAATTAGGAAAATTCAGAAAAACATCTAAATTCAGCATGTCAAGAAGCAGATACATAAAAGGAATTTAAAAATGAACCCTCACAAATGATAGGTACAGCTATCACTTTCCTCTCACTGGGGATTGTAGTGACAGAATTAACTTTTAAATGGAAGACACGTGAATGGGAACAACCACGGTATGACCAGAATAAAAATAAGGTATTCCTCCAATATTAAATTAAGAATCTCGTATTTTGTACACCATTTTTGGCAGTTAGAATTATTGAAACTTTTCTATGAATCCTTCAACAACTGCTGCTCTGGAAACTCTAGGATTTCAAGAAGCAACAGATCATATTCATAGCTCCCAGTGGAGTGCTGGGGCAGTACTACTTGACAGAAACTGTAAGTTCACCTCTTAGCAGGCAACATGACAGGAGTTAAAAATAGAAAATCGGAGCACAAAAGATTCCACGTCAGAACAATCTGTAACAGGATATTATCTATATTATGTTCTTTGTTTCAAGTCATACTTGGAAACAGTGAAAGTGGTAAATCGGCCAGAAATATACATCAGCACAGAATAGTAATATAAATTAGGTAGCAACACAAAGACACTCAGATGTGTATTAAAGTTAATCGTTTTGTAAGTACTTTCACTTATGAACATCACCAGTATGAACTGTTGTCATTCTTCGGTTACCAGACAAACAACAAAATGTCCATTGCTCACAAAAGTTGAGCTTCGGTGTGTGTGGCCAATGATTTCTAGGTAACAATGACCAGCAGTACTATAGTTTGGTATTTGGTGCCAATAGTTTAAGATTTCGGCTTGCCTCGAGAATTACAGATTGTGGGAGAAAGATCTCCATAGACTAATAGCTAAGCATAGAAAATGGAGCCCCACATCACTTCTAGAGGAGGCTGGATGAAAATTACTTATTGACAAAAGGTAATGTACTCTTAGTTAAAATTCCCAATCAGAGGATCAGCTTTGAAGAAGTCTAGTCAGGTAGCTCTTTCAATAGCACCACAAATTGCAACATAGAGTTGCAGTGGTCCCTTACTGGTTAACAAAATAGCCTGATTGCCAGTTCTGGTTATCATAGAAATAGTCTGTCTTGGCTCAATTTAAGAGGTCAAAATCCTAGAATGGACTAAACAGAAGAGTATGTTAACTAGCTGGGACACTGCAAATCACGTAATGCTGAAGGTAAGGCTCCTCAAGTGAATTTTACTGTTGTCAGAAGCACTTTTCCCAATCAGAGACATTGGTTGTATGCATGCTATTATCACTAAACAATACAAATGGAGCACCACCACTTAAGAGAGATGATATATAATGGACGGCAAGGCTGAACCAAATTAGGAAGAGCCATAATGTTGGCAAAAGTATCTGTGTCACATATTAGTAATACTAGTAAGAAGAAGGTTACATGCCTGCCATTTTCTATGGAATATAGTTCAATATTCAAAATGTAAGGGTTCTCTATGGGGGGTATTAGCCTGATCATAATGGATCATGGATTGTTGGGAGAGGTGGAGCTTGATTGAAAACCAGAGTCAATGTGGAGTGCATGAGATACATGGAAGGCCACTGTTTGTTGGCTCTAAACACATAACAAGGTAACATTTTGATTCTCATCACAGTCCTTATTGAGCTCCACAAATCAATCTGTTTTATATTGATTTGATAGGAGAATTAACTAGATGTGTGTCCCGATTAACTACGATAGAATTACCAAAACCTCGAGAAATATAATTGTCACATTGTTCACATTTAACAGAAAAATAAATAAATGAAAGCATTAGAAATTATAGTTCTTTAACACCAAAGTTTCTTTTAAAAGTGTTCTCCCGAGTCACCTTGCATTTTAGGAGTATGACATGTGCATTCGCTCTAAGGAATGCAAAGCACAGGCAGGTTTCCCGTTATTAGCCCTTCTGTGGCACATCCTGGACCACTGACACACGAGGCAGTTTATTCTAACCTCACAGAACCAAACACAGCGTTAATTATTGGGTCTAAGGGAACTATGCCCCTGTTTTTAAGAATCTCACTTTTGCTGACAGTGTTATCCTGTCCGTTTATTTACTCTCTTTACTAAAACTTAAAAATAGTGATAATAAAATCTGTAATTTGTTGCTGTTTTGCATGTGTCCAGTCACCGATAGTTCTGACCCAGTCGGGGTCGGAGGTCAAAAAGCCAGGGAAGTCTGTGAAGCTGAGGTGCCCTGTGAGCTGGTTTGATGTTAACAGCTACTGGATGAGCTAGGTCAGGCAGGCTCTGGGGCGAGGCTTGGAATGGGTAGCACGGTATTATTCTAGGAGCAACCCCCCCACATTATTTCTCAGATGCAGCAGAAGGTAGATTCACGCCCTTCATAGTCAGTTCCACTTTCTATCCGCAAATGAACAGCCTGAAGACGGATGTCACTGGAGTTTATTAATGTGCCCGTGACATACAGCGAGGGAAGCCAGGCAGCACTCAGTACAATAGGCCACAAATGAAACTCTTACTCATGTGATCTTTAAGAAGAAGAAAAACCTGCGTTGTTGGAAAGGAACCAGCTGCCATTGTCCGGCTGCCTTGAAAATGAAAGTGGGCGTGGTCGCTGAATGAAGCACGTCGTCGTGCTTGAGTTCGGAGAAACTCAAGAAATCGAATAGAACAGGTCCAGTGCAACAATAAAGTAAAGGGGCCAGTAGCCATGGGAGGAATCAATTGACGACATGGACGTACTAAGGAGGGACTAACAAGCCTCGTAATCAATCAGAAGACAGCATTTAGAAGAACAAACACACAAGCCAATGAAAATTATGGGTGGGGTAGTGGGCGGGACTTCCCTCCCGTACTGAACTACCCCAGATCAACCCCAGAGCAGCGCTTGCGCGCTGGCTCAGGGCTCGACATAAATATATCATAACTAGAGGCAAAACTGCTTTTAATCACCCTTAAAAAGCTTTGTTTGTACATATCCTTCCCAGTGTCAGTGTTCACTTACTTTGGAATGTGATGATGCATCTATTAATTCTTGAGGTGTATAAAAAAATAATTATTTGAAACTGACATCCGGTCAATCAGATTTTAGAAGCTCATTGAAAATGGCTTCTCGTGGGACTCTACTCTGACCTGCTTCATCGGACATGTACCTGGAACTTCAATGCTGGAGAGTTCCCGCGTTTCGATCCTTTTACCAAGACATAGATTTCAGTACAAACGAGTAAGAATATCATAATTAAGCGTTTGTAAAATATGTCAAATTGCAATTTATGAGACAGATTATTCCAAATCTGTACGAAAATGCTGATAGAAACAAAAAAACTCTATTGTACATACAAATACATTTCATGAATCTAGGTAGACAATATTTACCTCAAAAATTACTGCAATGTAATCAGCAGGGTAGGAGGAAATCAAATCAATTATAAACCATGATTTGAGGTAGGCCATTCGAATACGTTCTGGATTCAGGATTATCACCTGAAAATAAAAGGAGAAAGCAAACAAAGTTATAAGATGGATGGTTCTCTCAAAACAAAAACCCAACCTGATAATGTCATCAAATATTTTAGTGAATAAAATGAAACATTCCTAGAAGTATATTATACTCTCAGGTCTAATTTTACAATGTAATGCTACTTAACTATTTAGCAAATGTTGAAATGCATGATAAAAAAAAGTTTAAACTTTGAAGCCAAAATTACAATCAAGACTCTCCATAGCAAAAAAGGGTGGTGACAGATAGTGTCCAGGTCATGCCACTTGTTGTTTTTAAAGAGATACAAGGAGAGTTATGAAGGACATTTCTTTTGTTTTTGGAGGAGTACATGCATTGATTAGTTAACCTGTAGGCCAATTTTACTTCCTCATCTAGTCCTTACTCATGGAGAGTTTTCTCATCCCGGAGACAATTGCTCCTTCATCTATAGGTACGTTTATAAAGGACATCTTTTACCCAGAACTCTCCTGAGACAGTTACTGTAGGGCTCAAAGGACCACAATCAAAGAAAAGCACAGATCTGAGTAAGCAGAATCAGAGTAATGAGATTTATCAAATCAATACCTCCTCGTCACTTCCTTGTCACAAATCCTATGCACGAGGGTATATGAAGGAGAGTAGGATCTGCTTCCATGGTTACCTCCACTTTTTGATTGGTGTCAGTGTGTTTTGACTGTAGTTTTCTGGAATCCTGCTAATCAAGACCCCCATCATCTGTGCTCTCACTCCCAACATGGCTTTGCTACGCACTTTTGTACCTCTACAATTGACTACTGGTGTACCCCTATAAGCCCCTAGTATATTGTTCTACGGTACCCAGGGCATAGGTACACCAGGGGTCTCGCATGGGCTGCAGCATATATTGTACCACCCATGGGACTCTACTTAAACTCTGACTACAGTCCTTCCATTGCGGCCTGTGTGACATGGTGCTTGCACCTCTCACGACAGAAATAAGTTTCCATATATCCAAGGGCACTACACTTAAAACCTATTGTTATGAGCCCCAATGTACCTCAATATAGACCTAGGTAGCTATACGGCCTTTTACTTACATTTGTCCTTCCTTGCCCTACATAACAGTTCTGGTGCGGACCTTTTACCTAGTTATGTGCTAAATAAGTGTTGTGTAGTTTTCTTCAAAAACTAGCCTCATTTATTATGCATGAGGATTCTTAGTATCATATCTTAATACCCTGCTTAGGACATGCACAGCAGGATTACCATCTTCTGAATAATAACTCTGTACAAAAGTCACCGCTATCGTCATCCTTGAACGACAGACCCACAGTACCATTACACATCTAGGTAGATCCCCTAAAGGTACCTTTCGGGTATAAAGGAATCATATCTTCACTGGGCAACCAGAGGAGAAGCTTCCAAGCTGACACGAGACGCTGAAGTCTATGCACACAGAAACTCCAGCATGCAGAGGTCTGACATCCCTTGTGGGGTGTTCGACTTGAGACCAAGACGGGGTCCTTCGTTCTCTCCAATCAGGTAATGGGGTTGGCTCTTTTCAAGTGGATTCTTGGCTAAACACCCACATACATGCTAGGTACACTTAGGTACACTTATAGAGGGTTTGAATCTTAGCAGTACGCTTGATTACTGCCATGTATAGATATGCCTGCATATATTTACTGTTTTAGCACTATGGTAGAATTATAACTTTTATTTACTCTGTCGGTGCTTGCGATAGTGGACTATTTTGAGCTCAACACAGGCTCGGTGGACACTATGGCGGTACTGTGGAAGGGCTTCAAGGCTGTCATCAGAGGAGTATGCATCTCCAAACAGGCGGGGGTACTTAAGGATCTCCGTAACAAGTTGACCCATATCGAACGGGATATAACTGCATTAGACTCCCAATTATCGCCCTCAGCAGCAGTGTTTCCTTTTGACACCCTGGCACCCTTGAAATTGCATTCTCAATTTGCAATTCTCTAATTGAGAATCGCAAATTGAGAATGTCTTCCCATTCATTCCTATGGGCCTCTAGGCCCGTAGGAATGAATGGGGAGGTATTCCTTAATTGCGACTCGCAATTTGCGATTCGCAATTATGGAATAAGTAGGATTCGCAAAATTATTTGCAAATCCTACATACATAGTGTTTTGCGATTCTCAAATGGCGATTCTCTAAAAATCGCTATTTGAAGATCGCAAATGTATCCTTTGATACATATGCCCCAATATGTCTAAACCTCACGCATTAAATCTTACCATCCCTACTCCGGGTCCACAGAAACTTCAACACCTTACCCCCATACACCAATCAATTCGCTATCTGGCCCTCAATTTGACCCCGTCCCTCTCCACCTGGACCCCGGCCAACTGGCCAATCTGTCAGAGAAATTTGAGAAGAATTACGACGCTGGAAAAAACTTCCTATCTCCTGACTGGATCATCTCAATGCAGTGAAAACGACACTTCTCTTTAAGATACTTTACCTCTTTCAAAACTTGCCTACCCCGATCCCTCAGGTAGATATCCAAAGCATGCAGCGCAACCTAACTTCCTTTATTTTGGGTAAAGGCCGTCCGCGCTTCTCCAACAAAGTGCTTATGTTGGCCTGGGACCGCGGAGGCCTCACGTGCCCTAATCTCGTAGAATAATATTGGGCAGCCCATCTCCGATATGTATCTGAATGTGTTGTACAGGAGAGTGAAAAACTTTGGTTCCACATGGACAGGGTAGTTGCTTGCACACCCCATGTGGGATCTGGCATGGCTTTCCAGAACGGCGAGACCCCGCAGTGCATGTGCTGCAACCCCCACGAAAACAATTCTCGAGATCTGGGACAAAATTGCGGGACCCAGAGGCCTAACAACCTTCCCTTCACCTAACGCACCCATTTCCCGGAATCCTTTGTTTCCTCCGGCCTTACAACCACATGCATTTGCCGAGTGGAATCAGGGAGAGTGCCAAGTTATCCAAGATCTTTTTGAAGGCGACAAATTTAAATCCTTTGACCAATGTAAACAATCCTTCCATGTCACTGAGGCCAGTAGACTTCAATACTATCAACTCTGTCACCCCCAGGTACAGTCAGGAGGCCACCAGACTGCTTACCTCTTAAGCTTCATTTCGGAACATAGACGGACCTCCGTTTAAGGGATTTCGACCCGCATTGACGGCTTACACAGTGAGCTGATTTTGTTACCCACTGTTGGCTTATTATCCATGACACTGTGACATCGTTCACATCACCATCCTGACTCCATCCTGGAATCCCTTGGTAACCACGGAAGTTACCCTATCTTAACCGCATCCCCGCATCAAGGATCCTCTTATTCTGATTACCCAGATGAATCCCAGAGGCGTCAAGTTAATCCATAGGTGTCTTCTTCGCCGCTGTGAGAGATCTTAATAAGAATTCACAAGGGATCTTAAAGATGGATGAAAAAATATTGTCTGGCCGCGCCTATGAGAAGGGTTGTGGAAACTGTGGCTTTATTAAACCTGCAATTAAGTTACATGGGGAATTAGATTTGTGAACACAATTGAAGTACTGTGGCGCATACAGTGTTTATCGATGCTCTCTACTGATATGAATTACACACTTTTCATATACAGATTGGATTAATTTTGGAGTGATTGTTGCTTCATCGTTCTGAGGAATTGGACTAACCAAGACTTCACCTTTGCCCTGAAGAAGTCCCGTGAGGTTGGGACAGAACGTATAGGCTGTACTGTGGTTGTACCCTGTTATATGGCTGTACCTTGTTATATATGTACACTAATATGAAGAAATAAGAATAAAAGAAAATAATAAGGATACAAAGAGTTGTTGTTCATATAAAAAAGAAGTTGCTGTGTTGTCTTCATAAAAGAAACTCTCACTTTGGTTGCATAATATATGCTTTACGTCTTAAAGGATTGAGGCTTTTTTGATAAAAACAAGTAACACGTATGATTATTGCGCTCCTCTACCCCTGTTGTATTGCATCTTTACAATTTCTTTTTTTTTCAAACGGTTGACCCTAAGAGTGAGCACTGTATAATTACTTGGATTAACAGTGTGCGGCGATTGAATACTACAACTGTTTGTCCTGCTGCTATATACGAGTTCTTTGTGAACAACTGTATTTTGACTGACCAGACCGCTTAGGACATTTGAGTCCCTAGTTTGCACCTTCGAAGGCACACACGGTCTAATTTCTCGCACTTCAAGTAGTACAACACTTGCAACCCCACCGTCTTCATACATACCGAAAACAATGGCTTATGAACATAGAGGAAGAACCCTCCCAGAAGAACTGGGAACAACTATGGTGTGACATCACTAGAATTTATAAGAGCATTACTCAGCGTAAACCGGCATACAAGCTAATGACTCGCTGGTACTACACCCCCGCACTTATACTGAAAATCCTCCCTGCCCTCTGTCCCCTCTGCTGGAGATGCCAATGAGCAACAGGGGACTTTATCCATATCTGGTGGACGTGCCCGCTTGTGACAGTGTTCTGGGAAGAGGTTCTAAGCCACATCAAAGAAACCACGGGGTTCCCCACCCCAGACTCCCCCTTGGTGTCCCTATTAGGCATTAACCAGCACAACTCAAAGCCCTGACGCACTCTGACTGGCGCCTTATTATGCAGATGTTGGGGGCTGCACAACAAACTATAGCCCTACATTGGAAGACAACATCTCCTTCCCCAATATCTGCCTTGTTCCTACGCCTATGGCATGTTATGACAATGGAAATCCTGACAGCCCGCCTCGCCCATATAGTTGCCAAATTCACACATACCTGGCAACCACTTATCACTCACCTCTCCCAAACTGCGCAAGCCCATTATGCCCCGCCTAGACTGCGAGCTCTTTAACTGTTTGAGGACTCTCTACTTCCATAATTTAGAGCGATCGTACGACAAGATCCCTTGATGCTGGTGGGGATGGTGACCCCCTTTCCTAGCGAACAATATACAAAGGGATGAAGGTCTATCCCTGATACTACTTTCAACAAAACAGGCTCCCCCCCTCAAACCCTATAGACTCCTGGTTACCCCAGGTTCTCTTTTATTATTTTAGATGTTTTCATGTCTTAGATTTGTAAAGAACACATTAAATGGAAGCAGCTGATGATACCTTGGCCCCATTGAGACCTTTTTGGGCTCTTTATCTGCCTTGACCTACAGGTATTGAATGCTTCGTCTCACTTGCACTCTAATGTTGTATAAGATATGTCTCTAACCTATATAGCATTGAATGCTCCCTTCAGCAGCCCATTGCATGTTTATAGCCTATGTTTGCACTTTATATGATCGCCTTCATACTACAGCGAACTGACCCATACCTGAAAGAATGAGTCCCCTTCAGCACCCTTTAACTATATCCATTTCTTTGCAACTTGCTGTCATTCGTAATGCCCCACTTGATGCTTGATAGCTAAACGTTACATGTAAGGCATATACTGGTTGATACCCTACTTAATTAAGCTGCTAGGTTATATTGCTTGTGATGATGTAGATACAACTATTGTTTTTAGAAATACATGTTTTGACTTCTCTTGTGGTGACAGAGCTGTAACCAAAGTCAGCGGTACACAGGACCCAACTCAGGCCCTATAATGCTTCGTAACAAGAGTCAGTTTGTACAACCTGAACTCTTTCGAACCTAGAAGACTCGGACAATTGGGTTTGAATGCTCACAAGACGCCCAAAGTGTACTACTACTGCCATGTAATTAGCTAACAAATTTCTATTGTAATGCTTTTTGGGAGATTCAATTAACAGAACTTAAGCCCCCCAAAAAAATTACCCCACAAAAGCTGAATGTAATTATGGGTAGAATGCCCACTAACCGAGAGCAAATGCCATTCTGGAAAGCACAGAAAATAGCACAGCTTGAGGCAGTTATTCTAAACACAGGCCGCAAGAAAAACAGAATACTGACAATTTGCTTGCCAATGAGCATAGCTCCCCCAATAGAGGATTGTACCACATGGGGTACAGTTTTCACTACCATCTATACCAGAACACATGGTACCCCCATAATAGCAGTGATACCAGAAGTATTGAAACAAAAACAGAACGAGTATGGGGCAAAACCAGCCTGGACTTGGGGATTAAATTGATAGGTAATTTTGCCCAGGTATCCATAATTATGTTAGCTAACATAAAAGGGGAGGCAGCAGTGGGGACTATACGCCAACACCTGACAGAATGCACTCCTACACAAGAGGAGTGAGAACTACCTAAAATTATTGAAGATACCTATGCTTCGCTGGGTAGAGAGAACTTGGGAACAAGACCTGTGAAACCACAATTAACGAGTAATCCGGAAAAGGACAACTTAAATCAAGCCCCGGATTCTTCTAAAAAGAAATGGGATAATAAACAATCAAAAAATTAGCAGAATGCATCAGGATCACGGTGTGGGTCTCCTCAACAGGAACCCTATGAAAAAAGATATAATATTAGAAACTGTAACAATATTAAAAACCCGACAGGTATCAGGATACTGATACACATTCCTCGCGTTTCTTTCAGGGTCATCCAAAAACTCTGAGAGGGAAAGACGGTCAGAACGCAGATCAGAAGAGCGAAGTTACAATTTACATGAACTTGCTGACCTAGGTTCATTACAGTTTCATCAGATTGATCACATGATACTTACAACAACTTTAGATAGATGTCAAAGGCACAACATGAGCTCGGTATTGATGTGCAAAGTGTTTTTATCTGACAAACCTGGTGAATAGGTGATGACACACCATATAGATCAGTATAAAAATAAAAATGAAATTAGAGGAGTTGACAGTGTTGTTGGTGGAAATCCAACAAATCATAGCCACAGTTATCAGAGTCCAAAGACCAACAGGGGAAGTTGCGAGGAGGGATGGCTGACACAGGAGGCTGTTGATCGTAGGTAGAGTGTGAGTGACTGATGGTAGGCATAGTCCTTTCCTTTTTGGAGATCTAATTACTTGATGAAGTGGTTGGCATTACATACCTGGTAACTACTTACTCTAGTTAAGGGTCATTTTTGGGGAATGTTCACTGATGTTGTTGGTGCCATGATGAGTTAATGGGTATATACTGGCAGCCTACTTGTAGACATTTTTAAATGTGATTGTTTAGGTAATTTTGGATGTTCAGTGCAGATATACTGATTGTCAGCATTACCTACACATCTATAATACTTTACAAAGCGTGGACTATTGCAGTTATGTAGCCTAAGGTGTCATGACTGACTTGTGGCTGATGTTTGGTGACTTACCAGACTATATTCCTTCAAGTATTCCAAACAAACTCTCCGGCGGCAGGATGGCATGCACCTTCTTATCCTAGGCAGTAAAGGGTATGGGTAGCACGGGAGGGCCACCACCAATCTGTTATGCGACCCAGTGATTTCTGTTGGCTATGATCTTGACCCTCTTCCTGACATCGTACCACCTCTTCCTGATATCCTAGATTGTACAGAGGGTGCTGGCTACTGCGTTTAACTTGTTGACTATCCTGTCCCACATCTGTTTTGTCTGGGTGATGGAAGTTTGTTGGACTTGGGTCCCAAATAACTGTGGCTCAACTCTGAGAATCTCATCCACAAGCACTGTCAACTCCTCATCTGAAAAACGGATCTGCCTCTTTTTGGTCATAGTGAATGTGTGAGTGTGAGATTGAAGGGGTGTAAAAGACAAGAAAGAATCCAAAAAATGTGAACTGTGCAGTGAGTGATGCAACTGCTGTGTGTGAATGTGTGAAGGTCTGGCTGCAGTGTAACTGGAAATATCAATGTGCTCCATCAGACTCTGCAAGATGGTGATAGCAAAGGACCATGGCCTGCTAAAAAAATGTTTATAGGTGGATTGCCAGGTTTTTCTAATCGTTGAATTGACATCAGCTATGTAATTTTGTGAAGGCATACTATGGATGGTGTTGTGTTAGTTGGAGTCAGTTTCTCTGATTTACACTTACTATGTGGCAGACAAGCCGCCATGGAACCGCAACTGGGTCGGATGCATCATAATCGGCTCTGCTGTACAACTGATGCATTTACGGATTTTGAATCCATATAGAACAGCCATTCCTGTAGACGCAGTCGTGTTGGACTCGTTTCCAACCGACGTGGTCGTGTTGGACTCGTTTTCGACCGATACGGTCATGTTGGACTCGCATCCGACCGATGGTATTCATCATAATATGGTGATCTGAGAGTTTGCAGTTTAGTCGGGCAGAATCTCACTGCTTCCATGTGGGCCAAACGGTCATTCCAACTGCCATCGTAATCAGGCCCAAATTTTTTTTAAAACCAACCATTCTAATTAAATTAAAAAAAGTAAACAACTTAAAATGTGGTAACAATGTTTTACACATTAAAAACAATATGAATTATGTATTTTATAATTTTAAATAAACAAAAACATATTAATAGAAATTATAACAATATAAAACAAATAAAATATAAAATGTAATACATATACAATCCCACTGCAATTTATATAAAACTATGCAAACTATTACAGTAAATATATATTTACAAATCTCTCTTCAGTGAATGCAACAGTAGTGAAAGTGTTGGATTGTGGATAGGTAAAATCTACTATTCCCATTCCAGCAAGTAGAACAGTAGGGAAATTACTGGATTACGTGGCTGAGGAGTAAGATTTACTATTCCCACTCCAGCCTGCACAACAGTAGGGAAAGTGTTGGATTGTTGAAGGGTAAAATGTACTTTTCCCTACTCCAATAACTGCAATAGTAGGGAAGGAGTTGGATTACGGAGGGGTAAAATTTACTATTCCCACTCTAGTCAGTACAACACTAGGGAAAGTGTTGGAATGGCGGAGGGGTAAAAAATACTATTCCCACTCCGGCCAGTATAACAATAGGGAAAGTACTGGATTGCAGTGGAATAAAATTAACTATTCCCACTCCAGCCAGCACAACAGTCGGGAAAGTGTTGCATTGTGGAGGGGTAAAATGCACTATTCCTACTCCAAGAAGTGCAACAGTAGTGAAATTTTTGGATTGTGGAGGGGTAAAATTTACTATTGCCACTCAAGTCAGTACAACAATAGGGAAAGTGTTGGATTGCCGAGGGGTAAAATTTACTGTTCCCACTCCAATGAGTGCAATAGTAGAGAAAGTGTTGGATTGCGGATGGACACACGTCGCAACTCAACATCATCTCTAACGCCGACGACACCCAGTACATCCTCTCACTGTCAGAAGACCCCCTCCGCCACCAGAGTCAACTTCCACAGATGTATGATTAACGTTGCTGACTGGATGACGGACAACTGTCTCAAGCTCAACACGGACAAGACGGAATGTCCTCAAATTTGAGAACAACACCTTGCTATGGAACGATGTATGGTGACCTGCTGAACTCAGCCCATCCCCCCCACCAGACCACGCCTGCAACCTCAGCCTCATCTTAGACAGCAATAATTCTATGAAGAAACGGGTAAACGCAGTCTCATCCGCCTGGTCCATTCCAGTCGCATGCTCCGCAAAATCTTCAGGTGGTTCCAGTCAGCACCAAAAGACCGTCATGCAGGCACTCATGACCAGCAGGCTGGACAAACGGAACACGCTCTACGTAGCCTCCTGAAAAGACTACAGACAATTCAAAACTCTGTGACAAGACTCATCCTCGACCTCTTCGGACAGAGCCACATCACACCGCACCTCACAATAAATACACTGGCTCCTGATCCAGAAGTGTTGCCAGTTCAAGATGTTGACCCATGGATACAACGCCCTGTACAACAAAGGACCGGCATAATCAATAAACGCTTGAACTTCCATCAACACACCAGACACCTACGATCCACCTCCCTAGTACTCGCAGACACATACACACACAGACGTAGATCTGCTGAAGCAACAGCAGAGGACACTCTGTTTTACAGAAGGGGGATTGGAGCACACTGCCTCACCTCCCAGCACAGTCCGCCCCTTAGATTCTTGATAAATGCAGTTCACAGTAATGCTTACATTGCAAACGTCAAACCAAATGACATATTCACCTCCCTCCAGACCCACCTTTCAGCCTTCTTGTAGATGGACTCCAACTCACATGCAGGTAGCCAGTGCTTGGGGGTTGGACCAGGGCAACATAAGTCACTACATCTCCTAGCAGGCCCTCTGCTCCAAACACCAAATCAAATGACACACTCACCTCCCTCCAGCCCTCATTTCAGCCATCTTGTAGCTGAACTCCAACTCACATGCAGGTACCATTGCTTAAGTAGAGGGGAGGGAATTGGGTTGGTCAGGGGAACAGAAGTCACCACATCTCCCACTAGGCCCTCTGGTCCAAACACCAAACAGAATGACACACTCACCTTCCTCTACACCGACCTTTCAGCCATCTTGTAGCTGAACTCCAACACACATGCAGGTAGCCATTGCTTAAGGTGGGGTAAGGGAGGTTGGTGGGTCAGGGGAACAGGAGTCACTACATCTCCAAGCAGACCCTCTGATCCAAACACCAAACCAAATGACACACTGCTGTCACTCCAGAACCACTTGTTAGCTATGTATGAGTAATGTGCCAAGGGATTTATGGGCAATGTAATCCCACATACCCAATGTTCACTACAGGTTCATAACCATAGTGTCATTGATGAATTTTGCAAGTCAAAACACATTTTAAGTCTAACAGTTTACTAATTTCTTTTAACAGGTGGATCTCATTCGACTTCCCATAGTCAAGAAACCGCCCAGACTCCATCTCCACCCCACTATCAAGCCTTCAGTGATCCTGGTTCTCCAGGGAGAATGGACGAGGAGACCCGAGCTGGCCCATCTGGTGGGCACAGCAGCCGTGATGATCAGCATGCCCACAACCACATCTTTCACCCCAGCGGTTATATCTGTGCTGACTTCTGCCCCAACAACCAGTGCACCTAGCACAGCCCAAAACATCTCATGCCTCCAAGTCCAACCTGAGGAGGAGAGCATTACCAAGCCTCCTAGTGAGGATGTAGGAGGCAGCTTGAGAGTGCAAGCTGTGTTGAGGACACAGGTACGTGGGGGCAGGGGTGGTGGAAGGGTTACAGGGGGCCAGTAAAGTGAGGCCACTATTGCCAGTGAAACCTCAGCCAACCTTGAGAAACTCCTTGGCGTCTATGAGGACAACCAAGGAGTGATGGGCTAGATAGGAGGGCACCTCTGGGAGATAAAGCAGTTACAGAGGCCCTAGATGAGCGACTTGAGTCACAAAACCAGCATATTGTCAAGTTGATCGGGCTTGTTGAGGGAGATAAGTATAACACTCAGCAGGGCTTACCCGCCAACTTCTGCCACTTTGTGTGGTACAACATCTCGCCCAACCAGTGAGGTTCTAACTGAAGAGGACACCCCTGGCCCTATAGCAGCGGACCCCTCCACCCCGTCATGGTCCAGGTCGTCCACGTAAAACTCCTGGTGAATCAGATGCCAATGCCTTGAAGAGGTGCCACAGCTTCACATTGTTGACTCTCCCATTCCACATTAGCATTTCTGATATGAAGAGTCTTTTTGGACTTTGGACTAGAGACTGTGTAGCCCCAACTAATTTGATGTCATCAACCAACACAGACTGCTACTTTGACTGTATTTCTCACGTCCTCTTATCCTTAATGCATCCTTTTGAACACTGAAATAAATTCACGATTCACAATGTTTCTGGTTTCTGTGTCTTCATTTACATTCTAGCAAGGAACAGAATGCCCACATGTGTCATTCCAAATCTGTCTAAGATACATTTTTGTATGTAACAACGTGGAGTTTACATTTTGTCCACATGAGTCACACAACCATCTCACAGACACATAAGCGAGTTGGGTCATTGTAATGTTATCATAGATACAAAAAAGAAAGTACATCCATCATGTATGTTACAGATCCATAAACAGGAAAGTGTGAACTGACTAGTGTCATTCACAACAATGCTCATATTGAGAACTGGACAAAACGATAGGAGGTGATACATCTCACAATTATACCACATTTAGCCACATATCAGTCAGGTAATGTATACAGCCAGGGACACAGCAAGGTCAAATAAAAGTACAAACATTAGAAATGCATGTCTATCAGCACAGGTTGTATTATAATCTGGGTAGCATTCTCTGGAAATATGCCTCCCTAAAAATGATCAGTGGTGTACTACATGCACTGTGTCTTACATTGAACATAGACCTCTTAAGCGACATCCAGTCCATACACATGGATGACTTGACTAGTGTGAAGAGAGAAAGCCATGTTCCGGTTCTATTGCCCCAATTTTGTGGAGCACAAGATGACACACATATGGCAATATAAGCAACACACAACTCTGAACAAGCACAATAGATGTATTGAACTTCCATCCTAACACAGTGCAAGTAGGTTAGGAATCAGTTTATTTGGCATGTGTCTGCGGCAAACATCTCCAGGAATAGTCCATGTCTATTTGTTTCTTTGTAACAGCCTCCCACACTGCAGATGTCACAACTCCAAAATGCCCATTAATGGATGACATGTTGAAGGTACCTATGATAGATAAATACATGGGGATAAGTGTTTGGTTCATACCTTCTTAACCAAACAGTGCAGTTGTCTAGAACAAAGTATTACATCAAAATCATGATACACCCAATAACAAATTTCAAGCAAACAGTTGTCATGAGCAAGCTCTACAAACATCATAAGCACACAGTGTTCAACATCAGTACGTATCACACATATACCCAGTACCAATATCCTCACATCACCACACCTGCTGTCACTGTAACAGTATAAGTAATTACAACACACATCATACTTACACTCAAGAGAAGAAGTTGTTGATGACCCTCTAGCGCATGTCAACTCCTCCCTCTTCACCATTTTCATCTTCATTAGGCATTTTTGGTTCCTCAACTGGTGGCACCTGCTGCTCTTCTTCCTCTTCTATCTGAGATATGTTGTGTTTCAAAGCAAGGTTGTGGAGCATACAGCATGAAATGGTGATCTGACAGACCTTCTTGGGTGTGTATATTAGGGCCCCCCAAGCCGGTCCAAACATCTGAACCTGGCCTACAGGAGCCCAAACTTCTGCTCCACTGTCCTCCTTGTTCTTTCATGGGAGTCATTGAACCATACTTCCCCTGGTGTTATTGAGTTTCTCAGTGGTGTGAAGAAACATGGGTGGTTGGAATATGCCGAGTTTCCTAAATGGAAGACAGACAGTAGTGTTATCAATGTGCCACACGTTAAATCATCATGCTACATGGCATCACCCACACATACAAAGGCCTGGGCATGTCTTACTCACCAATAAGCCAGGCCCTCTCCGGTAATAGTCGCGACATAAGTAGGGGGCTGTTGCTGTTAAGCAGTATGAAGGAGTCATGTGCAGAATCGGGAAATCTGGCACAGACATGTGATATGTATAAATCAGCTAAACAAACCACTTGCATGTTGATGGAATGGGTGTGCTTCCTGTTCCTATACACCTGTTCATTACCTTGTGGTGCTACCAAACCAACATGTGTACCATCTATTGAGCCAATGAGATGTGGAAACTGAGCCAGTCCATAAAAGTCTCCCTTCACATTGGGCAAATCCTGACGCCTTGGAAACTGGATATAGCTGTCCATTTGTTCCAACATGGCTACAAGTACATCACGTATACGACTAAACATAGGCTGTGACATACCTCCTAATGTGGCCACCATATACTGAAAGGAACCTGTAGCAAAAAGATTTAGTGCTTCCATTACTTTAACCATTGGTGTCAGAGCCATGGGATAGTTTCGGCGAGCACATGAATTGGGTTCCAACTGTGCACATATATGGTCTATAGTCTGAGTATCAAGACTGTACTTCATGATTACATCTCATTCTTGCATAGAATGTAGGTCTGGGAATGTTCGGTATACTGGAGGCAGTCGTCTCCTACCTCTGCCATGGAACCTATATGTGGAATGGAGATAGATGGATAAAACTTACAATGTCCACGTAAACATTCAGCAAGAAACCCACACAAAAGATGTGACGTCACAATGATTTACAAGTTAACACGTACACTGCTCTTCACATCATGGACTACTGATTACTTTCTTTGAAGGATGCTGCAAGTTAGATGTAAGAAAATGTGATGCATTACACCAAGATACCTTCAACATTTATCACCTGTGCCACTCACTACTTCCATACAAAGAAATCAAATTCGATTTGAAATGCAGTAAACCGGTGTATATATATCAACAGGGGCAATGGCGATTACATTATCAAATTACAGGACATGCAACCTCTCCATATTTGAAACTTGCGGTAGGCGTGTCTGAACAATGCGGTCACAGCCATTGGATTAAGTTGTAAAATGTGACCACCATATTCAGATGTTTTGCCTTGACCTACATTACGGACCGCAGGAGGTGAGGCATGTATTGGATATGCCCATTCGTTGTCTGCCAACTGATTTGAACTACGGGGTAGGTGTGTCTTAACAATGCGGTCACAGCCATTGGATTAAGTTGTAAAGAGTGATCGCCGTATTCAGATGTTTTGCCTTGACTGACATCACGGATTGCTTGAGGTGAGGCACGTATAGGATATGCCCATTTGTTGTCCGCCGGCTGATTTGCACCGTGCGGTAGACGCGTGCGAACAATGCGGTCACAGCCACTGGATCAGGTTTGAAAATGCGACCGCTGAGGACCAATGCATGTGACTGTCTACTGTAAAGATCTCCTATGTTCAAATATAAAGGTAGCTGATGCTCACATTTTACACACTGCCTCAAGACACTGCTGCGAAAAATCCCTGTAGCAACTGTTTACCATTTCTGGGAGCCAACATGTCATGGTGTACAGGGAAGAGGGCCCCTCCCTTCACTCCAAAGGACCTCGAAACACTGGTAGAAAGGGTCTTTTCCCTGTAACATCAGTTCTATGGCACACCAGAGGAGCAGGTGAGTACAGCACAACCTTATATGTACTATTTACACATAGATGATGCATACACATCTGAGACTACTGGTGATGTTTCTAATGGGCTCAGTGTTAGTAATTGCTTCAGCACAGGCCCTTAACTCATACAGGCTTCAGATTTCAAATGACACTAGGTTGTACCTAAAATCATACAGTAAAAAGCACATTTAAACTATACCTTTAAACAGAGATGTTGTCAATTCGGCTTGGTAGTTTAAAACAACATCTCCACCGGTGTAAGATGGTGCAAACGTGCTGCATTTACAATGGCATGTTGATGCTGTGCCAAAATAATCTTGCCACATATGGCATACAGTGGAAGCCTTGTTCTCAATCATGTACAAACTGACACATGCAGAGTTTGTCAGAGGGAGACTTCAGGAATCTGCATGTCCATTGATCTACATTCTTACATTTACATACACATGCATGGCAGGGCTATTGTTATTTTCAATAACATAAAAAGGCCATCAAGTACAATGAAAATAAGTTACTTACCTGTAAACTGTGGTTCTCCAGTATTGATATCTTTCATAGATTCACATGCTTGAATCATTCCCCGTTGTCAAAGTGGGAGTCCCACGGTACATAAAAAGCAATAAGAATTACTGTAACATTAAAGTTAATACAGAACAAACCATTCACTTTTATATAGTGTCCTAGTAATTAGGATGATCCAAACTCCAGGCAATCAGGCGATAGCTCCCTCTAGAACCCTCTCCACAGCGGCTCCAGGCTCTCAGATTTTCGAGCACAAGTGTAGTATAAACCTAATAAAAAACCAGGGGAGCCTATATATGGAGGATCTATGAAAGATACCAATACTGGAGAACCACAGTTTACAGGTACGTAACTTATTTTCTTCTCCAGTGTTGGGGTATCTCTCATAGATTCACATGCTTGAATCTGAATAGATATCAGTTGTAACATAGGTATGCATGTTTTTACACAAAGTACAGACTCTTGTACATCACCAAGTATATAGCAAATTCCCATGCCACTTATTCATATACTTCTATCTATCTATCTATCTATCTATCTATCTATCTATCTATCTATCTATCTATCTATCTATCTATCTATCTATCTATCTATCTATCTATCTATCTATCTATCTATCTATCTATCTATCTATCTATCTATCTATCTATCTATCTATCTTACCTACTGGCAGTCGCCAGTAGGTAGTTATGGGTTAGGACCTATTATCCATAGGAAAAGCGTTTTTTGATTTGCCAACATCTTTGGTGCCGTTTGACAAATTGTCGAGAAATTTTCAAAACTAATGGTTCACTCTGGTCAGCTCCTGTCTTGAAAGTTAGGGGGCGATTCGTGAAGCGGGGGCTGAGAAAAAAGGGGAGTCCCAAAACGCATTTTCTCTATGTTAATTTCCATAGGAATTTTGAAACAGGTTACAGACCGAACTGCTGAACGGAATTACACCAAATTTGAAAAAAAGGTAACTCTTGGTCTAGAAGGCGTGTTTAGTTTAAATGGTGAAAATCTGTTCAGCAGTTCCAGAGATATTAAAAAAATACATATATCTGAGCACCGAGGAGGATCCGCGAACCCTCCCAGGCACGAGCTTCACTCCAAACCAGGAAGTGTTGGCAGCCATCTTGTGACTCAGTAACGAGTCACAAGAAAACTGGTTAAAAAACAAAACAAGCATGGCATAGCCAATAGGTCTCGCCTTTGGGACCTTATAAGTGTTTAGTCATGCAACAGTTGCATAACTAAATACTTATAAGGTCCCAAAAGCTAGACCTATTGGCTATGCCCCGCAAAAGTGAAAATGATCGCAATCAAACATCAAAGCAGCCGTGCGGATGCGAAAGTGAAAGTAATCGCGGTCAAGCGCACGCGCCCGCGCACATGCACTGTAGCTCTGGGTCAGGCCAGACCTAAAAAGGGGGTTTCCCAAAAGCTTTACCTTTTCTGACCACCAGAGGTTTCAGCCATAGTTGGCCAACTTTTACACGCTCAACCTCCAGCCCTTTTCAGGACATGAGCATTTGCCCCGGTGTGCAGCGTAGACCATCAGCTGATCCGTGAAAACGAATCCAGCATGGGGCACTGATATGTGAGGCTGAGATGCCTGACTCTGCCTCACAGAATTATTTTTGCCCTGTCGGGTTCATCTTCCAGTCATTGCCAACACAGTTACCTCTACCTCTGCACCTTTGAACATTTGTGACAGGTTGAGAGCAGTTTAAGCATGCTTTAGGGTGGGGTGTATCTGTGTGTGTGTGTGTGTGTGTGTGTGTGTGTGTGTCTGTGCGTGAGAGAAGGTTTGCACTAATTTACCAGTACTCTGCATGTTTAGTGTGCGAAGGAAAGTTTGGGGACTGCTAGGAGCTCAGTATCTATTCAGTGTGTGCAGGCAAAGGATGCACTGCTACTCCAAGTCAATGTATGAGTGGCATAGCTGGTCCAGGTGTATTACATTCTTGAATTTGTCGAACTATTTGTCCAATTATAAAAACAGGGCAACAAGTCCAGAGTGCAAAGAAACGTGAGAGCTCTGGCCTGTGCTTTACCCGAGTATGCGTGAGGGTGGTGGGCAGCATGTGCTGCTGTTGCTGCCTGCACCCGTTCAGTGTGTGGGGAGCTTGCAATTCTCCTGTATGCCCCTTTAAAACACAAAGTGAGAAGGAAACTTGACCCAGCAAAAGTGGCGGCTGGCATCTAAGGGGAGGAGAGGAGGGCATGCGCACAAACAAAATTAAACATTAAAAACTTACCTCACAAGTCCTCTGCTCTGGACCTCTTCTAACGACTGCAGTGCGGGCACCAGCAAACTCCCCCGCCAATCCTGGTGCTGCTCACATGCAGCATGAAAGCAGCGCCCTGGTTGGTGGGAGCGACGTATCTCGGTGCTCTGCAGCACCAGGGCTTGAGGCGGGGGTACACGCAGGTACACACCATCCCCCCCACTCTTTTCACTTTTTCGCTGTCCCCCCTGCTAAAAAGTTGGGCCCCACAGAAATATGCTTAACTTGTCCCGGTGTTTACAGACACCGGGACACGTTCAGCAGCACCTGCACGTTTCCTGCTTTCCATTCCCAGCAGCAACGTGCAGGCAGCGAGGGAGCATTTTTTCACCTCCTGCTGGGCCGAAGTTAAGGGGACATCCTGCCTCCTTTTGTATATGCTGATTGGGGGATGCCTGGAACCTTACATTTAAATGTAAATGCCAAAAAGGGAAATAAAGGCACACAACTTGCCTTCTCTTCACAGGTACTCAAGAGAGGCATGCTTTTGCCTTTGTTCTGTCCCTGTATATAAATGCAGACACTATAGGACTGTCAGATGGGTTAGTCTGTCCCAGTATTTACACAAATAATTTAAATAGCACTATTTTATTTATTTGATAGTGCTACGTCGTAGCGTCATGAGGTCATTTGCATATTGTCTTACTTGGTCGGTCCCCCCACTTATTTTTCTGGGACTTGTGCCCTGCGCAGCACGCAGGAGACCTGCACTTGTTCTCAACCCAGCTGCCTTAAGCCAGCTGGGTTGTGAGGCTTAAAGTGTGCATATTTGGCTGGCCGTCGCAAGAGGGCCGGCCAAAGAGACATGAGCACTTTAAACAGTGCACAGGCAGCCCTCTTCCCACCACTCCTCCCTGCTGCCGCTCAGCAGGCCCTGCCCCGTCCTGACACTGCAACGCTCCTCCACTCAAACGGAGGAGCCGCCCCTGCCCTGCGATATATTTGTTCTTTGTGTATGTCAAGGACCTCTATATCTGTGAAAGAATGCTTCACCTCTGCCCAAACTATGCCGCTCTCTCTCACGCTTCTTCATCCTTCACATTGCTAAGCGCTGCATCCCATAACACGTTACCTGCACCTCGGTGGTCATCACACACGATATGGAAACACTTCCTACATAGGATCAAATCAGGAACTACACACCTTACACAGCGTAGCATGCCATCCATGAAGGCAAGCGCTTCAACGCCCACATATATAATAATGTTGCATAACAATACACCTGTACCCTGGTCTACGAGCTATAGAAGCTTGCACTGCTGCTGCCTGGGCTCTACCTATGGTTCTGTGCGCTTGAGGGAAGCTTGCACTGCTGCTGCCTGGGCTCTACCTATGGTTCTGTGTGCTTGAGGGAAGCTTGCACTGCTGCTGCCTGGGCTCTACCTACGGTTCTGTACACTTGAGGGAAGCTTGCACTGCTTCTGCCTGGGCTCTATCTATGGTTCTGTGCGCTTGAGGGCAGCTTGCACTGCTGCTGCCTGGGCTCTACCTATGGTTCTGTGCGCTTGAGGGAAGCTTGCAATCCTGCCGACTGGGCTCTACCCATGGTGCTGTGCGCTTGAGAGAAGCTTGCACTGCTGCTGCCTGGGCTCTACCTATGGTTCTGTGCGCTTGAGGGAAGCTTGCGCTGCTGCTGCCTGGGCTCTACCTATGGTTCTGTGTGCTTGAGGGAAGCTTGCACTGCTGCTGCCTGGGCTCTACCTATGGTTCTGTACGCTTGAGGGAAGCTTGCACTGCTTCTGCCTGGGCTCTACCTATGGTTCTGTGCGCTTGAGGGAAGCTTGCACTGCTGCTGCCTGGGCTCTTCCTATGGTTCTGTGCGCTTGAGGGAAGCTTGCAATCCTGCCGCCTGGGCTCTACCTATGGTTCTGTGCGCTTGAGAGAAGCTTGCACTGCTGCCGCCTGGGCTCTACCTATGGTTCTGTGCGCTTGAGGGAAGCTTGCACTGCTTCTGCCTTGGCTCTACCTATGGTTCTGTGCGCTTGAGGGAAGCTTGCACTGCTGCCGCCTGGGCTCTACCTATGGTTCTGTGCGCTTGAGGGAAGCTTGCACTGCTGCCGCCTGGGCTCTACCTATGGTACTGTGCGCTTGAGGGAAGCTTGCATTGCTGCTGCCTAGGCTCTACCTATGGTTCTGTGCGCTTAAGAGAAGCTTGCACTGCTGCTGCCTGGGCTCTACCTATGGTTCTGTGTGCTTGAGGGAAGCTTGCAATCCTGCCGCCCTGCACCGCCTCTGTGTGAACACAAGAATGACACAATCTCCCAGAACCCCCTCCCTTCCTAAAAAACACCGCATCACCATATGTGTGAGGCTCCTGTTTTCAGTGAATGTTGAATAACAACATGCCCGATATTTGCTTAGACAACCTCCCCGCGGAGGGCGTTCTTTTCAAAGCAGCTGCTCCGTGATGTCGCCATTTGTTCCGCGCGCTTTTTAATAATCTTTTCCTGTTGTTAAAATGTCACTTAATGAGCGCTTTATCTTCTGAGGCAGAGGGAAAGGTGAGCTTCCTTTGTGATGCGACGCTGGCAGGCCCCCCTCCACACTGCCTCCATCCAGCCACCTCTCATACACCACCCGAGCCCAACCCCCTCTCCCCACCCCCCACCCCTCGTCCGGCTCATTGATTCCTTCCGAGGGCCGCATACAGCGCCACCTTCAAAGGCAGCGGGCCTCTCTGCTCTTCCCGGGCTAAAATGGGAATCAAACGCTTCTGAGAAAAAGCAAAATGTGAGCGCAAAGGGGGGTGAGCAGGGAAAGGTATTAGAAGAGGTGAGAGAAGGAGGAAGGAGAGGATATACGAGGGGGAGACGCGAGAAACGGAGCGAAAGAGAGTAAGGGAGAGAAACAGGAGGTATGGGGTGGTAGAAAGAGAGAGGGGGTGATAAAAGAACAGGCGCCAGGTATGTGGGAGGCGAGAGAAGAGGCGCGAGGGAGAGAAAGGAGCAGTGAGAGGTTAAATAAATGGGTTAAGGCGAATTGATGGGAAGAGGGAGGGAGAGAACGCAGGAAATTAGGTGAGAGAAATAGTGGTTGAAGAAAGGAGGAATTACAAAGGAAGAAAGCTAAGGTAAGACTGGTAGACGTTTGGGGAAAGGAGGGCCTATGGGAGGAAATGTAGGAGGGTATGACAAGAGGGAGAGAACGCGGGAAGCATTGGGGGAAAAGAAAGACGTGGAAGGAGGTTAAGCAATGGGGAGAGAAGACGGGAATGTAATCTAGGGAGCAGGTGTACAAGGGATGGAGAGGCGTGGAAGGGCAAATAGGGCTAGGGTGAAGAGGGGACAGGTAGGAGATGAGGTGAGGGGAAAAGAAGGAGAGCAGGAGACGGAGAGAACGAAAATAAACAAGGTGCAGACATACATGGATAGGAGAAGAAGATGAAAGAGGATCAAAGGGAGGGAGACGCTTAACAACATGGAGACAAGTTGAAGACCACCAGAGAGAGCGGAAAGAGATGTTCCGTTATGAAAAAGGAGAAGCGGAAGGGAGAGGAAATGCAAAGAACAGACGGACAGAAAAAGTGACGAAGAAAGAAGAGAGAAAGGTAGGGGAGGAAAGAAGGAAGAGAAAATAGGCGTGAATGGGCACCTAGCTGAGAATGCAGTTAGACGAATGGGTGAAGGAGGGAGAACGGGGAGGACAAGGTCTGAGGGGCAAAGGGTGTGTGTGAGGAATGAACATTTAGGTTGAAGCAAGCATTGGCATTGTTAATAGGTCTCGCCCCATTAGAAAAAGAAATTAAATGTTTATTGCCAATGCTAAACAGCATTGGCAACAAAAAAAATTGTTGCAGTGCATTTTGTAATAATGTATACACATGCATACATCATTACGCAGCAGCCATTTTCTTTAAACTTACCGCTTCAAGCTGGCGCATGCCAATCTTGCAGTTGTAAAATACAAAAAAATAAAAGGTACAAAAAGAACAGCCTTTAGAGAAATAAATGTTTTAATAGTAAAATGCGATTGCAGGCCCTGAAAAAGGAGAAGCGGAAGGGAGAGGAAATGCAAAGAACAGACGGACAGAAAAAGTGACGAAGAAAGAAGAGAGAAAGGTAGGGGAGGAAAGAAGGAAGAGAAAATAGGCGTGAATGGGCACCTAGCTGAGAATGCAGTTAGACGAATGGGTGAAGGAGGGAGAACGGGGAGGACAAGGTCTGAGGGGCAAAGGGTGTGTGTGAGGAATGAACATTTAGGTTGAAGCAAGCATTGGCATTGTTAATAGGTCTCGCCCCATTAGAAAAAGAAATTAAATGTTTATTGCCAATGCTAAACAGCATTGGCAACAAAAAAAATTGTTGCAGTGCATTTTGTAATAATGTATACACATGCATACATCATTACGCAGCAGCCATTTTCTTTAAACTTACCGCTTCAAGCTGGCGCATGCCAATCTTGCAGTTGTAAAATACAAAAAAATAAAAGGTACAAAAAGAACAGCCTTTAGAGAAATAAATGTTTTAATAGTAAAATGCGATTGCAGGCCCTCATAATATTACACTCTAAAAAATACATGGGACATGGAGGGGCGAAGGAACAAGGAAGAATGGGGGTGTGAGTTGGGTTAGAAAGTCAGTGCCCTTGACAGACGGTGATGAGAGTGAAGGGGTTAGCAGAGCAATAGAGGAGCCTGTTGAGGTGGGGTGGTTAAAAAAAAAAACAGTGAAGGGTAGCAGCAGAGGAGATGGTGGGTGGAAGAATAACAATCAGCGCACAGGAGGGCAGAGATGTGAGGGGGAAGCAACACACAGGTGAGAGGGGAGAAGAGATCAAGTAAACACATGGACACTCATGGGGTGCCCAAAGCAAAAGAAACAAGCATTGGCCGCGCGGCCGTGAAAGCGAAAGTAATAGCGATCGCGATCAAAGCGAAAGTGATCGTGATCGCTAGGACGGGACGGCATGCGAGTGATGCGCGCGCATCAGTGATTGCCGGCTGCGCGCGTGCACGCTCGCGTGCACTCAAGCTTTAGGCCACAGGCAGCACTTGAAAATTCCCAGATACAAAATGTCTCTCCGAGCCAGCGCAAGCGCTGGGGCTCAGCGAGACCTAAAAAGGGGGCAGGGAAGAAACATCCTGACCCCCTAGGCCTGCTCAGGGGGTCCCACAAGGACCGCCAGGCCCAAAAAAGCATTTTTTTGTTTTAAACGGACGAATTTGCACTGGGTGCGCAAATTCGGCCAAAAAGTTTTTTTAAAAACAAAGCGCGGACTTCCGCGCTTCGTTATCTGTAAGTCCCCGGGTGGACCAGGTCCCGGGTGTAGGAGAGTAGGGTCTGCTTTCTATGTTCACCCCCACATTTTGCTTTTGCTCCACTGGTTTTCGACTTAGATGTGGCTGTGGGCCTGCTAATCAGACCCACAGCCCAGCTGTTCTCTCTCTAAACTAAATACTATGTACTTTAGGTGCATAACCCAATTGGATAGGATCACCTTATTGGCCCCTGTACAGTGTACCTTAGGTACCCAGGGCATAGGTGTACCCTAGGCCTACCAGGGGCTGCAGCATGTATTATGCCACCCCTGGCCTGGCCTTCCATTATGACACAACTGGCTGATCACTCAGCTGGGGCAAGGTCGTGTAATCACCCCTTGCTTAGGTGTAGTAGTCTCCCCGGGCTTCTACTAAAAATGCATGGGGGGGCTCCTGCCCCGGGGACCGCCACCTCCCCGGGGCTTAAATTACAGTAAAGAAGTGTGTGGGGGGCTCCTGACCCCCCCACATTGCCTGGGGGACCACCACCTCCCTGGGGCTTTAAACACCTGAGACGGGGGGGCATGCGGCCTCCCTCCTGGATCCCTTGATGGTCCTGGGGACTCCCACCCCCCAGGGCGGGCTCCTGCAATGTCCTGGGGTGCCCACCCCCGGGCATTGCTGTTTGCTATTGTCATAGCAAACTCTACTTTGGTTTTTGGACGTGAGAGCAGGAAACCTTCTCTCGCTTCCAAAAATCAAAGCAGATTGCTTTTGGATAAGGGGAGCTGCATGTCAGCAGCTCCCCTTGTGCCAAAGCAATGCCGACTCCCGCAGGAGACAGGGAGCCGGCTGGGACCGTGGGGGCATTGATGCTCCCTCCACAGTCCCCAAGTGGCCGGGGAGGGTGGTCACGTGGCCCCCCTCCCATTTAAATAAACAATAAATAAACAGCAGGCCGGCCCCGGGGGAGGGGATCCCCAGGGCCAATAGTGGCCTGGGGAAGGGGGCCACATGGCCGCCCTTCTCAAAAAATAAATATACATAAGGAGGCTGTGCCCCAGGGAATGGGTTCTTGGGACCGGAATTGGCCTCGGGAGGGGGACCGCGCGGCCCCTTCCCTTTGTTTTTTATAGGGGTCAGGCCCCGGGGAATGGGGTCCCCAGAGCCACAAAAATGCTTAAAGAAGGGGGGCCACATAGCCCCTTCCAAAAAAAACCAATAGAAAAAAAAGCCGGTATCTCGCCGGAAGCCCGCCCCCTCCCCGCACCACTGTGCAAACGCTCCCACTAGCGTGTTGTAAGTTGGGGAATTCATTCCCCTTGAATACCTAGGTTCTCTGGGGGTAAACTAGCCCACCAGGTACCTTCAGTAAATGCCACAGAGCTGAATTGCAAACGCCTCTTGGCGCACTGCTGGTGGGGCGATGAGGTCCTCTTGTGTCCTGAGGACCTCAAGCCGTGTTTGCAGAGTAGTGTAAAAAAGGGCGTGGCCTCAGACCACCTCTCTGCAATCCAGCTCTGTGGCGCTTACTGGAGGTAACTGGTGGGCTAGTTGCCCCCCAAGGACCCTTAGGATTCAAAGGGACTTAATCCCCCAACCCAGAACGCGCCCGGATGTCCGTCTGCAGAGTGGTGGAGAAAGGGGGCGTGGCCTGGTATGAGAAGTTAGCAATCCTGCTGTGTGGGACCTACTGGAGGTAATAGGAGGGGAAGTTGGCCCCCAAGGTTGTCTTTGGGGGCTAACTACCCCTCCTGTTACCTCCAGTAAATCCCACACAGTGGCATTGCTAAGAGGTGTTCGGAGGCCACGCCCACCTTTCTCCACCACTCTGCAAACGCGACTGCTATGTTATAGTTAGAAATTAGCATTTAAAAAACCTTAGAAATTCACTGAAAAAAACATGGGTTTCAGGGACGTTATAGTTAGAAATTAGCATTTGACAAACCATAGAAATTCACTGACAAATCCATAGGTTTCTATGTTTTTTTAAATGCTAATTTCTAACTATAACGTCCCTGAAACCTATGTTTTTTCAGTGATATATATATATATGTGTGTGTGTATATATATATACAAAATGTTTCTATATACATTAGTATCTGACGATGTATATGTAGGGAATAACGGTAATATCAATTATCATCACAATTGTCAAACACGAAGGAAGGTGGGAAGAATAGAGGCTCACCTTTTGAAAAAGATTACGTAGCACCGCCTGCCCCACAGCTGTATCAGTATTACTTGCAGCTACCAGACAGTAATGCTTGGTGA
Organism: Triturus cristatus; assembly: GCF_964204655.1. NCBI lineage: Eukaryota > Metazoa > Chordata > Amphibia > Caudata > Salamandridae > Triturus > Triturus cristatus. The sequence continues at coordinate 83,301,568 of NC_140591.1, forward strand.
AAGTGTGCCTGGTGGACCAGGTTGCTGCTCTGCAAATCTGTTGAATAGGCACACTGTCAAAGAGAGCCGTTGCTTTCACTGTTGAAGGTAGAGGTTTTCCTGCTTGTTGATGGCAAAACTAAATCACAAAAGATATCCAACGGGCAATAGTCTGGTTAGGGACAGGATATCCCTTTCTGATTTTTCCATAAGCCACAAAAAGCTGATCAGCCTTATGTATGCTGGCTGTTTTCCGTAAGAAGAAATGTTTGCACCTTTTTAGATCCAGGGAATGCAAAGATCTTTCCGCAGGTGTCTGTGGATTTGGGAAGAATGTTTTCAATATGACTTGCTCGTTTACGTGAAAATCTGATGGGACCTTGGGTAGGTAGGATTTGTACATAATATAACAGAGTCTGAAATGAACTGGAGGAAAGGATGACCAGTAGTGAAAGCCTGTATGTCGTTTACTCGTCTGGCTGATGTAAGCGCCAGCAGAAGAGACATTATTTATGTAATGTATTTTAAGTCAGACTCCAATGGGGCCTTCATAAGCTGCGTTAGAACAATGTTGAGATGCCAAGGCAGAGGTGGCCGCCTAAATTGGAGAGAACATTCGAAACAGTCCTTTAAGAAATTGTTTTAATATTCTTGACGACCAAAGCGACTGTGACCCATTCTGCCGCCGAAATCTAGACTGCAGCAAGGAATACCTTAATAGTAGAATGAGAAAGGCCAGATTTGGCCAGCTGGAGGAAAAAAGGCAGTAATTGTTCCGGTGAAGACTGAATAGGGTGCACCTCAGAACTTGCGCACCAATGACAGAATCTCAGCTAATCGTAGTGATGTTGGGTCCGGGTGGCAGACCTGGCCGCAATTCATTGTCAGCAAGTTCTGTAATGGGCGTAACAACCTGGGTCTGCACTCCGATAGGAGCAGAAGCTCTGTGAACCAGAACTGGCGAGGCCACCTGGGAGCTATGAAGTATTTGGCAGGGTCCCTTTCTCATCTTCCGAAGCACCCTTGGGTCCAAAGGAATCGGAGGAAAAGCGTAGGCATAAACATTTGACCAGTTTATTGAACGCATTCCAGTACGATCTCTGTTGGGGTAGCCAACTGCAGAAGAATTGGCATTTGCAGTTCAGACTGGTCGCAAACCTCAGTCTGCCCCACAACCGAAAAATGTGATTCAGTGTTGGTTGGTGGAGTTTCCATTCGTGGTTGGCTATAATTCACCTTCGATACCAAAGGGGATGACTGTTGTTTTTGCATTTGTCACCCCGAGTGGGAAGGGTATGCCCAACGTGGGTCCCGTGCTCTCCATGCCACTGGAGTCAAGCTATTCGCTGAAGAGGGGTGAAACTCTGAACCTGGTCCTAGGATGCTTGTTTCCAGTCCAGGGAGGACCTGGCTTGGCAGTTCGGGCTGGACTGTTCCCATGAGGCACAGGGTCAAGACTGATTTGCATATGGCTGGGTTCAAACTGGAACGGCATGGTGAGCAAAAAAACAATGGATTTAGGCCCAGATCTCTGTACTGGGGTGAATGTATCACATTGTTCAGCATTCTGTCCTTCAACTGTTGTTTTTGCATTTGTCACCCCGAGTGGGAAGGGTATGCCCAGACGTGGGTCCCATGCTCTCCATGCCACTGGAATCAAGCTATTCTGGCTGAAGAGGGGTGAAACCCCGAAACTGGTCCTAGGATGCTTGTTTCCAGTCCAGGGAGGACCTGGCTTTTTCAGTTTGGGCTGGACAGTTCCCATGAGGCACAGGGTCAAGACTGATTTGCATATGGCTGGGTTCAAACTGGAACGGCATGGTGAGCAAAAAATAGATGGATTTAGGCCCAGATCTCTGTATTGGGGTGAATGTATGACATTGTTCTGCATTCTGTCCATCAACTGTTGTTTTTGCATTTGTCACCCCGAGTGGGAAGGGTATGCCCAGACGTGGGTCCCGTGCTCTCCATGCCACTGGAATCAAGCTATTCTGGCTGAAGAGGGGTGAAACTCCGAAACCGGTCCTAGGATGCTTGTTTCCAGTCCAGGGAGGACCTGGTTTGGCAGTTCGGGCTGGACTGTTCCCATGAGGCACAGGGTCAAGACTGATTTGTATATGGCTGGGTTGAAACTGGAACGGCATGGTGAGCAAAACAACGATGGATTTAGGCCCAGATCTCTGTACTGGGGTGAATGTATGACATTGTTCTGCATTCTGTCCATCAACTGTTTTTGTAATTCACCTGCTCAAGGAATCCGCTAGAATGTCTACTACTCCTGGAACATGTTCTGCTGTTAATGATATTTGGTGTTGAATAGCCCAATCCCAAATCTACTGGGCCTGTAGGGATAGAATGGCTGATCTTGTCCCCCCATTGTTCTGCATTCTGTCCATCAACTGTTTTTTTGTAATTCACCTGCTCAAGGAATCCGCTAGAATGTCTGCTACTCCTGGAACATGTTCTGCTGTTAATGTTATTTGGTGTTGAATAGCCCAATCCCAAATCTGCTGGGCCTGTAGGGATAGCATGGCTGATCTTGTCCCCCCTTGTTTGTATAAATAGTGCATGCTTGTTGTGTTGTCTGTCCGAATGAATACTGAAGCTCCTGATATTATCGAGTGGAAAGATTTCAGGGCCAGGAATATTGCTTTTAACTTTAAAAGGTTTATGTGTAATGTCCTTTCACTGTTAGCCCTTCTAGATGTGCTCCCCGCCCCTTGAGGGATGCATCTGTTGTTATTCTGTAACCTGGCAAACCACTAGGAATGATAGGCCTGCGGCTATGTTCGGGATGTGAGTCCACCATTGGAGCGCTTCTTTTTCATTTGAGGTGTTATCCTGATAATATTGTCGAAGGATCCTGAAATTTACAACCACTGACTGTCCAGTTCCTCTTGTAAGGGTCTCATCCGCTAGCGACAGTTGGGAACGAGGGGAATGCAGGAGGACAACATTCCCAGAAGGGATTTGTACTTGCGGACTGAAGTGGACTTTCTTGTGAGAAGTAAAGTTGCCAGCATGTGGATCTTTTGTTGTTTTTCCTGTGAGGCAAAGTCCTTTCCCTGATGAGTGTCCAAGGTTGCCCCTAGGAATGTTTTCACCTTTGAGGGAATTAACTGAGACTTTGGAAAATTTATGGAGAGACCTAGTGGTTGGGAGAGAGGGAGAGATTTCTGAGTGTCAGTGTTTGCTACTGCGAGAGATTTTGCCTTTATCAGGCAATCAGGCAGATAAGGCAAGATTAAAATTTCTGCTTGGCGAAGGTGAGCTGGCCCCGGTGCTGGGACCTTGGTGAACACTCGGGGCGCTGAACGAAGGCCAAATGGTAGGACTCGGAATTGGAAATCCCTGCCAGCCACTCTGAAGCATAAGAATTTCCTGTGCCTGGGGAGGATAGGATATTAAAATAGGCGCCCTGAAGGTCCAGGATCGTCATGAAATCATCCTGATTTATCAATTGAAGCGCCTCCTGGTGACAACATCCGGAAGGATTGCTTCTTTAGAAATTTGTAGAGACAATGAAGGTCCAAAATGGGACACTACTCTCCCAATTTCCTTATGAGGAAAAACCTTGAATAGAACCCTGTTCCTCACTGTACAGCTGGTACCACTTTGATCGCTCTCTTTCTTAACATTATCTTTATTTGGGACGAAACCTCTTTCAGATGAGCAGAAGGGGGACCTATGGGAGGAAAGTTGGGAGGAATCTTTAGAAATTCCAAAGTGTGACTGTTGGAAACTATATTTAAACCCCCTCTGTCCGTTGTTATTGTAGACCATTCGGGAAGGAAATTCTTCTATCAACTTTGACAGAGTTGATGGGAACTGTGGCCGGCAGTTTGCATCTATCACTGCTTCTTGGAGTTATCCCTACCTCTGAAGGACGTTTTTCCCTTGTAGTGCTTGTAGGAAGCGGCAGGAGGTTGTTTAAACGATTGTTGCTGTTGTGATGTTGGGTACCTTGATTGACCCTGATATCGCTGGTACTGATTGTACCGGCAGTAACCTCCCCAAAAGGAGGGCGAACCACCTCCTCTTGCCCCACGAATGGGCTGCTTCTTAAATTGTAGAGTGCCAAGAGCCTTTGCAGTATCTGTGTCCTTCTTGATGGTCTGAAGGGCTTCGTCGATGTGAGGATTTGCCATCGTAAGGCATGTCAATCAACTTCATCTGACCTTCTTGTCTGAAAGAAGTAGCTTTTAGCCAGCCCTGACACCTTAGGCCCACAAGCCCCAGCCAGTAGGCTGAATCCTGTGGAGGAAACATCCACTGCACAATCGATGATCTCAGCCGAGATCCTTTCTCCCTCCTGCAGAATCTTAAGCACCTCAGCTCGGGATTCTTCTGGTAGCATTTCTATAAAGGGTAAAATGTCTAACCACCTTTGGAGGTTTTATCTGCCTAGAATGGCAAGCGAATTGGCCGATCTAACGGTGACTGCCGCCATGGTGGAAAATTTCTTTCCGATGGAGTCGAAACGTCTTCCATCTCTATCCGGAGGGGCCGACAGTGGGGAAGCAGGATTTCTGGAGCCTTATATTTCTTCGTCATCTTCGGCAAGACTGCCGGAATTGAGGCTGGTGTCTTCATTACTTTTAGTCCTTCTTACTATATGAAATCCACTATGGGAATAGAGCAAAACTGTGTCTTTGTCTGTTCCTTGATATCATATAAGAAACAATCAGCTTGTTTAGTTGTCATGGGAAGCTGAAACCTCCTTGCCGGACCAGACAACCTCCTTTGTCTGGTAGGAATTCCTTACAATTACCCCAGACAGCAACCTTGTAAGCCTTGTGCCTGGAGGCTTGCTGACGCACTACTGTGTGTATCTTGATGTTGGACCCATCACTTATGGCAAGTGATAAGATTACACTGTGTATGCAAGCACTGAGCACAAATCTTACTTGTTACGAGGCCAATCTTGAGTAACAAGATGTGAAATAAAACAAAATGTATGCCTAAATGTTGTTGCTAACATGTAGGTATGTATGAAGTCCTGAGGTGCACTGCCATATGTACCACAACTTAATACATGCTGAAGAGGATGTCCACATAGTGCTCACAATTATCATCGTTATTTCATGTGTTGTGCAATATGTACATGGCAATGTGAATGATTGAAGGGCATAGAGAGTATGTCAGCACGTACTGGGGCATGCAGACATGGGCTTTTAAGTCACACATCAACATTGACTTCCATCATTACACATGTCTATTATGGAAGCATCGACACACATGCTTCTCCATGCTGCAAGTACATTTTTTAATCTAGGATACATTGTAAAGCATATGCATTTAGGATGAATGCACATGTCCATCTGTGTATGTCCATTATGTGGCTGGTGAGGTATCTCAGGGAGTGGTGTGCTGACATTTTGTTAACATGTGCGTTTCACCATTTAGTGATAGATAGGTGTATGTGTTAGCTATCCATTACTTGGCATGGAAATAGACTCCCCAGCATAATAATGACATTACATAGATAGTTACATGCACAGCAGCAGAATTTGACCATAATATTACTATGACATAGCATTGGGAATGTAAAGACATCTTATAACAGGTAAAGTGTCCCCAAAGCCTGCAAACATCAGATAAAGCAAATCAGTATAGCTGAAAGACAGTTGCTGATACACCAGATACTTGTCGACCAGTCTTAATCGGGGCATACTTACAGTACTGAGGGGGAGGATCATAGCCTATTTCCGGATTTCTATGGGATGCTCCAGGAGATATGATTTAAATTGGTCCCAGATATCCCGGGGGCGCGATGAGAGTGGAAGAAGTTCGGCATAAGTGTACGCTTGGTCTTGCCAAAGTATCATGTCGCCAATCCATTCTTTGAATTTGGGGGCGCGGCCCCAGACCCATCTGCAGGCCACCCGTCGTCTGGCCAGTAGTATACTAAATAAAGCAAATTTGCGGTATGTCACTGGTATCTCTTCTGTATATCCGAGAAGTGCGCAAAGGGGGAATAACGTAATTGTCGAGGAAGTCATCAGTTCCAGTGCGGTGAACATCTGCTGCCAATAGGTAAGGACTGAGCTACACTCCGAAGCCAGGTGCAGAAAGTCAGCAGCCTCTGCCTTGCACCTATCACATTGATTAGTGTCACGCAGACCGTATTTGTGAAGTTTAACAGGGGTAAAGTAGATGCGATGCAAGAACTTGTAGTGAGTGATGCGCAGCCGACTGCTAGAGGAGACCTGTTCGGTTTGCCTACAACAAAACACCCACTGTTGTTCAGAAATTTCATAGCCGAGGTCAGCGGCCCACCTATCTCGGGAAGCGCAGGGGATGTAAGCCATGTCAGTGTACAAGCTATGATAAAGTGTAGATACAAGATGAGTTGCACTGTCAGTTCGCAGTATGTGATGTAGTGGGGCGAGTGCCAGGGGCTCTCGAGGGTATGAGGGAGTATACTCTCTAAGACCCTACTGCAGGCGGACATACAGGAAAATATCCATGGGGGAAGGCGGTGTATCACGAAACAACTGTTGTAAAGTGCGAAACGTGCCATTCAGGTAAAGGTCCCCCCAGCGTTGAATGTTGTGTTTAGTTTTAGTCTTTTTAAAGGCGCCTTCCTGTAGGACAGGCATCTTCGGATGATATGTAAGCGGGAGTAGCAGGGAATACAGCATGGGAGCTTGTAAGTGGTGTGCGATGTGGTGCCAAGCCTTAATCGTGCATTCTACAGAGGTCGGACACAATGTGCCCAGTTGGAGAGCAGTCAGTATGACCCCGTCGAGCGGAATGGGGTATGCAAGCCAGTGTTCAGTTGCTACATGATGTGTATGTCAGGGAGGATGAAACCAATAATGGGCAAACGGCCGTGGAAAGGGCTCTAGAGGCGGCAAGTGTATAGAGGGAGGCACGCCGCGGGGGTCAGCAGACTGCCGACGAAGGTGCAGCAGGAACGGTTCCCGGTGGTGCCCCCGGTGCTGGAGCTGCCACAACGGCCCCAGAATCCGCGATGCACTCACTGTAGTCCACGACGATATCCAGGGGTCGGGCAGCACACGCGCTAGATGACAGCGCCCCAGGCGCGAAGAATGGGCTGCAGTTAGAGCTCCAACTGGGTCGCTCAGCCTCCTCCTGCACAGCAATGAGACCCAGCACCATGTGGGAGCCCCGGAGTTCGCGTCACACCAGCAGCCACCTTAGGTTCCGGGCTCAGTCACACAGCCGCCCCGCTGGCAGTACAGTTTGGCCCTGGAGACACCAGCAGCAAGCAACGGGTCTTAACCAGAGTGAGAGGATGAACAGGGGAACAGGCAGCAGGCTCCAAGAAACAGGATCGACTGGAATGAAGGAGGATTAATGCAGGATTATGCTGCCAAGCGTCCAGAGCCTCACAGGTGTGCGGCCATCTTGGTTGTGCGCCACCTAGCGCCCCTTGAGAGTGGCATACTTGCTTAGGAGGTCTAGGCTCAAGCACTATTTCCAAGTGAAAACAGTAAATGAATAATGATGTTATTCTCTTTATCCAAGCTGCCGAGACGTCTGAAGTCCAACCTCCTGAAGATCTTAACTTAGGTGACTGATGGGCAGATGAGACGACAACAACACCTCCTTGCCCAATCCTCCATCTTGAAAATCCGACTATGGTGAAGCACCGATATTTCAAAGTCCTGTTTAGATATGCGGCGATTAGCCTTGTACAAGTGAACAGTGAAACTATTTGGGCAAGGACTTTAATCTTAGGGACAATTCAACAAAGCCTGCTGCACTTCCTCAAATGAGAGCTAAATTCCTCTGGAGCAAGCCTCAGGGACTCGAGGTGGAGTAGGGGAAGCATCCAAGTTGGTAAAGCCTCAAACAGCAGAGAAGCAGTCCACCATTAATTCTAAATGAGAGTGCTGCCAGCAGGAAGGTAATATTTCATTTTGGCCATGTGGTTTCAATAAAATGACAATGTGCTTTGTTGGGGAATATGCTGAGATGTCTAAACGGAAGGATCAAAGATGCGGCTGTTTTGTCACTATGAACTTAAAATGGCTCCTTGATGTTGAGAGATCCCAAAGGACGGTCATCTTCAAACCTTCCAGAGATTTAGGGCCCAATTTATATCTATGCTGCCATGATAATGGTCTGCCCACCAAATCTAGATGCAGGTGGAACTTCGGCTTAATCACAGCAGAGCCAACTATGTCTTTTTTATAATTTTAGAAATAGAGGTTAGTTTTTACAGCCCGACACTTCCAGGAAACCCTGGAAATGAGGGGGAGTGAAAACTATTAAATGCTCCCCTCACGGTGGGAGAAGACTCCCATGGCAAAGGGACCATTTTCTTTTTTCTTTTGCAAAATAAAATCAGACTTCGGTACTTTTTTTTTGTTTTAAAAAACAAAAAAAACAGTTTGGTGCTGGGCTATATCACGTAGATGGAACCCTGCACCAAACTATAAACATCATTGACAGGAACTGGTGTAACTGCAGTTCTCGCCAATGCTTTAGAAATGACCGAGAGCTTGGCAGTCATTTCTAAATTTGGTGGTCAGAGTAGTCTAGACCCGGCGAACGTTATGTCCTCCGCCAAGCCAACAGAGATTATTCTGTACGCCAATAATTAAATCGGGCCCTAAGTCATGGCATTAAGAGGGTTTTACATTACTTATTTGCAAGACCAAACTTCAGCCCATATCTTAGACCTATGTGAGAGACGCTTTGTTATTTTGCCAAACATTTTAAATGTGTTCAACACAATAAGCAGTCTTGTTTGTCAGGTTGAATTGTAGGCAGATTTGGCCTTGAGATAAGCATAATGGAAAAGTAAAAAGCGCCTGGACAGATTACAGTGCTCTATTTTTATTAGCTTAATCAATGATACTTGGAAAACTTTGAAGCCATATCTTAGTACAGGCATGAATGTGTCTTTGATCACGTCCAGAAAAGGTTTCAGAGGCAGCGATGTCAAGTTGTTTGCTTGTTTTAGCACGGCACAAGTCAAGTTGCATGCTTTAAATTTCACTTCCTCATTTTGTTTTGCGAAGAATCCATTACTATGAAGCCAGAGCCCAAGATATTAATAAGAATGCCTCATACAGTGTGAAAGCCATCCTGTCATCCCACTCAGAAGTGAGGGACATACGAGGGTTTTTATGCCAGGACTTGAGGCGTGGATTATGCATAACGTTCTTCTTTATTATACGAAAGCAGCTAAAAGAAACAAAGAAAAACTACATTACCCAATAGCAGCGTGAACCTAAAATGCAACATTTGAACCAATGAGTGTCCATTAGTGTTGAAGAGGTATGATAGCTTCCTGCTCCTCATCTTTCTTCGCTGCTCTAGAAGCAGATAAGTACTCTCTGGCTTTTTTCTATACAAAATTTGCTTTGGTGGTGAGGTATCTATGTATTTCTTTAGTTAATCCACTACATATTTCTCAAATTATTGGGGTTGCCTCTTCTCTGGTTCTCACCGTGGGATTGCTGCACAGCAGTTTAATAGCGCAGGTGCCGCACTTCGGTGCTGCAGTCCTCCGTCCGTTAAGGGGCTCACACCCCCTCATTGGGCCTCTGACTTCATTAAGGGCCGCATGAACTTTGAGTTTTCCTCACAGCTTTGTAAATGCACACAAACGCCTCTATGCTTCCCAGTTAAAGACTGGCAGGCAGCTATCTCATTGATATCACAGGCCCCGGACCCAACAGCCTACAGCGTGATGCCCGGAACAGGGGCTCGTCATTGTACAGGCTCTGCTCTTGAGACTAAAGTGCTGGGCGTCACCCATATTGTCCCCACTTGGCTCAGCCATTTTCTATTGAGGCCCTGCTGTGACATAAGGAATATTTTCGTAACTTTAACTCCAGTTCTCCTGTAGTCCATTGAAGTCATAAGCGATTGAATAGTTCAGCCAACATGCGGGAATCCCGGAGCACTTCTCATAGAATATCTTTTTAATTGTAGACGGTTGCCTTTCTTCAGGGTCGCCTCCAGAAGCACTTAAGAAACAACATAATGCGCAGCCTAGAAAACAGGCTACATTGGAGGAATACTTCAGATTGTACTTACAAAAGGGTTAAAATACCCCTGAATATGTATAATTTTGAAGTGAACATTTTATAAAACCATCTAAAATCTCTTTCATAAACCCTTTTTTGTAAAGGTAGAAGATGAAGGATAGAAGGAAAGTGTATTCCTAGAGGCTGCTAGCATGTAGGTTTAAAACAGTGTCTGCACCTTTAAGGACTCAGAGACAACCAGTATCCCACCATGCCTAGCATGTGGCAGTTGCCTCTTTTCTTTCTGAAGGAATGCGATAGTGATAGGTAATCCCAATACTGTCCTCTCTTATGTCCAACCGGGGAGGCGGTGGATTGCTTATGACTTCAGTGGAGATTCCCCTACGAGACAACTGGAGTTACAGGTAAGAAACGATTCCTTCTCTCATAGGGGATCTCGATTGATAGTCATAAACGTTTGAATAGAAAAGCAAGCCCATCCCCACCAGGGAAGTGGAAAACAACAGAGGAATCACAATAGGTTGAATTAAGAAAATACATTTCTGAGGGAAGTCTGCACTACTTGAGCATCTGCTTAAGCATCCGAATCCAAAAAGTATTGCTTGGTGAATGTGTGAACAGACCTCCATGTGGCCGCTTTACAGATCTCCGCTATGGGCCTTAGGTCTAGCTGATAAGGTCTTGCATGCTTTTTGATAGCATAAGAGTATGCAAGACACTATCCATCGGGAGATGGATTGTTTGAAAGTGGCTAAACCTGTACGGACCGGGCCATAATTTATAAATAGCTGGTTCGATCCATGTATGTCACAAGTCTTGTCTAGATAAAACTTCAAGACCCGCCTCACATTACGGGAATGAAGAGTTCTTTCAGCTGGGGTTGAAAGATCCAGAAAGAAAGTTGGCAATAACATTGTCTAATTGATGTGAAAGTCCAAAACTACCTTGGGGAAGAATTTAGGGTGAGTCCTCATAACTACCTTGTTAGAGTGGTAGACAGTGAAAGGCTTGTGACAACATAACGCCTGAATTTCTCTAACCCTACGAGCTTATGTAATTGCTACAAGGACGATGCTTTCCAAGAGAGATGCTGAAGGAATGCCTTATGCATAGGTTCAAAAGGAGCCTGCAGGTTGGTTGGGGGCATGGTTAACTGCTGAAAGAAGATAGCCCTTACCTAGAGCAGCTCCGCAACTCAACCTCTATTAGCCTTGTCTATTTGACATAACATCCTTCTCTAGTCTGTTTTAGAGCGACGGAGAGAGCGGCGGAGTGACTGGAGCAGCTGTGAATCGATCGGCTAAGCCGTCCCGAGGATTCCTAAATTAATCAATGAAGTGCGGCCTAAAGATAAAGAGCAGGTCCCCCGGACTTTTTGGTGGAGCGTGCCTGGGCTGCTCCCGAAGCGAATGAAGGGCCCGAGCATAGTCCGCGGCCGAGAATGGTACCGGGAACTGCAACACGATGATTCCCCCCCCTCTGCAAGTAAGGGGTTGTGGTAACAGCATGGATTGTCGGAGGAGACTGCTCGGGACAAATCCCCCGAGGAGTGGCTTACAACACTGGCGTGAGGCCTCCCTACAAGAAGTGAGTCACCAGCCTGGATTTTGGGAAAAGTTACGTCGGCGCTGCTGATAGGGTGAAGGCTAAAATTAAATTCTAGCAGCTGCAGAGCCCGTGACCCAGCTGTGAGCAGTGATGATTCACTCCCCCTGTCTCCCCCAGGTCTGAAGGGGGGGTAGGGGTGACAAGACTTGGAGTAGGCTGATAAAGTTAACCAGTATTAATACAGGGAGGCGTGGCCTGAATGCGTCGCTTCAACTAACCACTGACATAGGAGAAACTATTGCCCATAACTGTACCCGAGGAAGGGCGATAAAGGAGGAGGTAGCCTTGGAGAGTTACGGAGGAGCTGCAATAATAAAGACAGTCTCCCCCCGATACTTCACCTCCTACAAAATACATTCAGCATCCCAACAGTGCACCTCATTTTAAAGCGACAACAAAAAATCTTTTCAAATTCTACCATCTTCAAAGGCACGTGCAATCAGCAATACAAACTTGCAAGGGACTACAATTCTCTTGCACAGATATAATTGAGATAATCAGCAACTGGTCTAGCTGTGAACGGAGGTTGCTCAAGTGCCGGGCAGTTGTAAGAGACCCTGGGCCAAGAATTATACCGAGAGTTTGGGGGTGTGTGTCTGATATGCAGAGGGAAAACCTTACTGGCCGTGGTAGCTGCCTTGTGCGACTGCCGACAGGCGGTAGCATCTGCCCCTGTGTCCCACTCTACCCCGCTAGATAATTAAAAATAGAGTGGCCCCAGGATGACAGGGGGGAAGATCATGAGAGGAAGCCATCATACCAAGCTCAACAAATTCACGCTCCCGAAAGGAGCAGAGGACCAGGAGGGCTCCCAAGAAAATGTATATCCTGATTCCCCATCGACCGTTGGCGAGGCCACGCTATCTCTTCCTGACATCATGGCAGCTATACATGGGGTTTGTACGACTTTGGAGAGTTGCATGGACTCGGTCACAACAGAGGTCTCACTGATACGGCCAGACCTGTGCAATATTAGAGCAAGAGTATGAGAAGAGGAGGGCTCAGCTACAACTCTACCCGAAGACAATAAGGTCCTTAAGGCTCACATGATATGATAAATGCAGACAACCAACTCTAACCTCGAGGCCAGACTGGAGGACCAGGAAGGAAGGTAGAGACGCGACAACGTCTGTATTTAGTCCCTGAACGAGCAGAGGGACCAGCAACTGACTTGTTTGTCGAGGGTCTAATTCTTAAACATCTTCAACCAAAGGGACGATGCTGTTTTAATGGGTCGTACACCCAATGCACTGCGTATATTAGTTAGGGGTTTTGTCGATTTCATGAATGGCCTGAACCTTTGTACGAATTTTAAGAAATCTTTTTTAATGTGTTGCGGTCCTAAAAAATGTCTTATTAATGCTATTACTTCTGTCTCTGAAACCTTGCTACGCACACGCACTTTTCCATATTTGGGTTTACAATTTTCAGACAATGGCTCTTGGGCATCCCATTTGGCTTATGGCCGGAGTAAATTTTTAAAGGCAGTTAATTCGATTTTAAATCTCCCCCAACCGAAAAGAATTGAGGTAGTGTCTCTACTCAAAATCTATAGAACACAGTGTGTACCCACTATAACATATGGGGCTGAAATCTGGGGCTTTATAAATTCCAAAAGCATCCACGTCGAAGAAAATAGATTTTGTAGGAGAATTTTGGGGATACCTATCTCTTCTTTTGCCATAATGAGCTAAAATTATTTTATCTAGAAGATTATATCAGGTCCCGCCCTGTTCTGGTTGAAGGTTTGGCAAAATCCGGCAGCCTCATTAACCAGAGAAATTATAGTCGACTGTTTAAAATGCGACAAGGGCGGAGATATACCGTGGCTTGCAGAAGTGAGGGCAAGTTTAACTAAAGTAAATCTTGGACACATTTTTCATGGTAAATAGACAAAATATAGAAAAAAAACTATAGAATGGACATAATATCGAGTACAAATTATAGAATGGACATAATATCGAATGGACATAATATAGTTGTTAAAAATATCGAAATGCAGGTAAGTAATATCGAAGTACATAATGGTGCCGATTCCGATCCTGTAAAACCCGGGTACGAGCCGTCGTACGGAGCGTTTTCTCCGTCCGACTCGTACCCGGGAAAACCACCTTACAAACCCGCAAGTACGATTCGTACAGAAATACCATTTCCGTACGATTCGTACAAAACACCGACCGGCTAAAATATACCCACAATTCCGATCCGGGACACCACGTACGTGACGTCCGGACGGAGTCAGGCAGCGTTTTACGAACCAGCAAGTACAATTCGTGCCTACGTCAGTCCGCACGTAGCATTTTTTACGGGAGCCAAAAACTGCCGGGAAATTGAGGACGACGCGAGGAAGGAGCACCTGTACGTGACGGACAGCCATGGACCCCATCCTACGTGTCATCCCGGCCCTCATAGCCTACGGCCTGGTGCACAGGAACCGACGCAGACGCCGCAGAAGGTCAGAACAACACCCAGGGGCGGCAAAGGTGGGGGGCAGGGGCAGGAAACATAACCCCCACCAAAGGCAAAATGTATACATGCCCTGTACATACCGTACCTCCAGGGACTGGTCACTCGGGGGGGGGGCGTGTCCACCAAAGCCTGAGTCCCGCCACAACGGAAGTGGACGTGGACGCGTCCCGTCACCACAACAGTCCAGCCCGAACAAAGCAAAAACCAAAGGAAAGGATGGACGGAGTGTTGGCAGGGTATGCTCAGACATGAGTCCCTTGCTCACTTTGCCACTGGATTCAAGATAGCCTGGCTGAAGACGGCTGAAATGCCAGAAACCGGTCCTAGGAAGCTTGTTTCCGGTCCAGGGAAGACATGGCTTGGCAGTTCGGGCTGGACTGTTCCCATGAGGCACAGGGTCAGACTGATTTGCATATGGCCATGTCTGAACTGGGGTGGCAGAGTGGGCTAAAGAACGGTGATGGATTAAACCCAGATCAGTTGACTGGGGGTGAGTGCTTGCAATGTTCACCACTCCGTCCATCATTTCCTTTGGTTTTCACTATATACAAGGCCCATAGGCCAGTCCATATGCGAATTCTTGGGGGGGGGGGGACACATTGGGACGCGTCTCCCCTAGCTTGCCTGCACAGTTCACAGTTCCTTTCCATCCACGGGGGGGGGGGCATCATGTGGGGGGGAAGGACCAGGCACCGCAGGGACAGGAGGGGCAAGGGTAGGTTTTGTGGGTGAAGGGACGGACGACTCCACCACAGGGGGTGGGGCAGCGCCAAAGGTGGTGGTTAGGATGGCGCTGCACACGGTCGCAAGGTCTGCCAGCGTCTCCCCTGCACCCGAAGGAACCACAGGCCCCAAGAAGGGGGGGGGGGGGTCAGAGGGATGGATTGCAGCGCTACTGGGGGAGGGTGTGGACGGGGGGGGGGGGGCTCGACTCCCCTGCCTGGGGACTTCCTCGATCGCTTGCGGGGTGGTGTCACACTGGGGCTGAGGAACAGACTGGCCATGAAGGACTCTTTGTCCGACTGTTGGGCAGGGGAGCCAAGGGGAGTGGTTTTGGAGGAAGTGGGTTGTGAGGACTGCGGAATCCCACAGTGGCTGCGTGGCTGCCGTTTGCCCCCCGGCCCAGTGGGTGTGCCTACTTCCCCCTGTGTGTGCGCGACCGGAGGAGTGCGCTTGGCCTTCCCTGTTGGTGTGCTGCCTGTGTCTGGTGGGGTGCGTGCATGGGGATGTCTGGGTGTGCTTGGGACAGGCATGGGAGTGGGAAGTGTGGATGGGGAAGGGGTAGGGGGGACGGAGCGCTGCAGGAGACCCACTGCTGCCGTCAGTAACAAGTCCATGGACCTCAGCAACATCCGTTGGTCAGACATCGCTGATGACATGCCCTCCATGTACGACACCATCTGTGTCAGCAGTCTGGTGTGGCCATGGAGGACATTAAGCAGCGATGTCTGACCAACCTGCAACTGCCGCAGGATGTCCACAGACTCGGCATTGACGGCAGCAGGGGAGACAGGGGCAGGGGGTGCGGTGCCTGGCACGAAGGAGACATGTGGTCGCCTAGCACGGACAGAAGGGACCCGAGCAAGTGGGAGGGCGGTGATGGGAATGGAGGGGGCGGCGAGAGATGTACTGCTGCGTTCAGCTCTGGGAGCAACCTCCGCCCCCTCTGGGAGCTCAGCCTCGGACCCGTCAGCGTCATAGTCGGTGTTGGGACTGGACAGGTCCTCCGCCTGACTCCCCTCGCCCTCTGTGCCACTTGCTGCGCCAGACTCCCCAGCACTGGTGGCACCAGTGCTGGATCCCTCCTCCACGTCCGTGCCGGTGTTTCCCTCGGTGTCCCCCAACGATGCTGTGGGCAAGGTGAAGAGACAGGAAATAATCAGACACCTGTATACATATGACACGAGTCCAAACTACATAGGTCACAGTGCATAGCATGAAAAGCATCATGAGTAACATCTACAATACTACGCACATATGTAGGCCATGCCCTACACAGTTGGTTGAGCCACCATGTCACTTTGAAACAATGGAGAGCATGACACAACAGCAAAGAACTTGATATCGAATTATACAGAGAAGCTAGTGTCTGTGGACAGTCGAGCACAGCATCTGGACCACACACCGTTGGCAAAAATGGATGAGCAGGAACCATGTCTTTTAACTTTTGACACATGCTGCAAAGCACAAACATGAAACCCTGCACAACATGACTGGGTCAATACTTGTTGAGTGTCTGTTCCGACTATCATCACACACAGGCCAGACCTGGCAAGGAGACATATGCTTTGGACATGTAGGCCTTGCCCGCACAAACCTCCCCCTACCTGAGACAATGTGATTGAGACAGAGGAAGGACTTACACCTCTTAATCAGGGATCACATTAATGGGCTCCATTAAAGCCTAATTGCACTCTAACTACCCCTCGTGGGGCTGCCCACACATATTATTGACAAACAACCATCATCAGATAGTTGTACACAGACACACAGGCACTGGCCAGTGTGAGGATGCACAAGCCACATTGGGTCACCCTGTACAGTGTACACATGTAGCACACTTTACGTAAATACAAATGAGGCCAGGGTACAATGCCACAGAGGCCAACCTATGCTGAAGACACTGAGAATGTCCACAGTGTTGGATGACACACATGATTCCTAGGAAAAGGTGTCTCAGGGGACTGTAGTGGCCACACTGCTCCATGGTCCTGGATAGATCTGACTGCAACAGGAGCAACCGTCCCCGCACTATGCATATCTCCCCCTCATGCACATCATGTCTGAGGCCACAACATCGGTCATGCATGCTGCAAGGCAGTTCATTTTAAGCCTCACACTCCTATGTTGAGACTCTGCATCAGTGCCAACAATCATGGACCCCCAAATGACTGAACTGGACAGGGCACAGGCAAGGTCCCAACACATGTCACAGACCACCCCCACACATGATGCTGCAAGCACTGGGCACTTGGATTAACTGCCAGCCTAGATTACCTTGTGCAAGAGTGACTACACACAGACCAGGGAACACATGTCAAGAAGGGGAAGGGGGGAAGAACAGGACGGGTTGACTTTGGGGAACAGGATATGCACTGCACATATAAACCCTGGCAGTGTATCCAGGCGACTGAGCACTTCCAAAAGCTGGTGACAAATAACAAACACACATGTACCTACCCCCTTCCTGCTGCTGCTTCTCCTGTAGCCTCCTATCCATGTCTGGGAAGACCACCGCCAGGACATGCTTCATTTGGTGGGTCAGGCGCCCTGCGGCTCAATGTATGTTGGCAAAACTTCCCGCAAAGTCAAAGTGAGGATTTCAGAACATAAAAGTTCTATCCGCACTAACAGTCTCAAATCTCCCTTGTCTGCACATTGGTCAGAACATCACCACACTATCGCACAATTAAGATTCACCATACTTGAAATGATGCCTCGCAACACCCAGATTAACACAGAAAGGTTACTCTCACAGAGAGAAGTCTGGTGGACCAAGTACTTACAGACCTTGTCACCCTTCGGACTTAATGACAGATTAGAAATGCAATGCTTTTTATAACATGTACCTATGTCATTTTGTCTTTTTTCCCCGCAGTCTGTACATCCGGCCCTGACTGGGTTATTCAGAACTGTTTCCATTCTGATTTCAATTTTATGTCACGCGTGTTATCTGTACCCATTGTCCGTAGATTGTACGTCTGTTTCATACTGAGCAATTCAACACTGTTCTTATTTATTTATTTCAGAAATCGTGATTTCTTCCTTTCATTCATTTTCTTCTGCAGAGCACTCTGCATTTTCAGTTATTATTCACCCTGTTTCACACTGGATTGGGAGTTTACCTCTCCACACCTGCCACTGCTTGTATTATCGTTTTCCCCTTATCTTTTTCTTTTGTTTTCTTACATTCTAGCACTTTATCACTATTTTTAATTTTTTCGACACTTTCCACCTCTTGTCATTCATCATGCCTTTTTTAGATTCACTACCAGCGCTCCATCTCTGGTTTTCCATCCTGACCTCGTTGCGCTACATTCACTTTTTTCCTAGCGGTTTTTTTTGCTTACTTTACTTTTAACTTTATTCACAATACTTTTTTCCACCTGTGCAGTACATTAGTGTTCAGTTTTCTTGTCGGCCCGCAGCCCACACCGCAGTCCTCTTTCTATCTTTATTTGGCTCGTTCGTACGTGCTCACGCAGTTCGTCCATTTAACTGCCTGGCTCCGTTTGCTCGCGTCACTTGCCTTTTCGGAGGTTCCCAGCCTGTGTAGCTTTCTCGTCCTGCACCACACGTCCTAGTGGTAGGTTTCTTGCCCCTCTCTTGCAACATTTTGCGCAACCCGCAGCATCAGCGTTCCATGCTCTATCCAGTTTGAATTTTCGATTTTCTTCGTTTACTTTACAGTCCGTCAGCGCAGTCTTCCATCCACGCCCTCGGTCATTCACTGAGTTCCACTTTGTTTAGCGGCACTCAAACACGTTACCCTGCAGTAAGTTGTCCTCTGTTTTCTGTTTAGCATTCAGCCCATTATTCAACTGGCCTTTGTTCTCAGACTTTCTCTCTTCACACAGCGCTTCGACGCAAATGTTTTCCACCTGCTGCCATCTCTGTTAACCCCGCATCGTGTAACATCGTCTTTTCCGAACCAGTAAGAACTTCTTATTCTTTATGTCTTTTCACTCTGTTCTACTCCACGGGAGACTCCTTCACTATTTTATCGCCACAATTTCATTTTGGCAACCTCTGGGGTACTTTGCACATATTGTTCAGTTTGATAAACACTTTGGACCTGTTTGTTTCTATCTCAAGCTTGATATCACTTCTAATCTCTTCACGATGTTTCTGGTGAATTGCTTCCGCCTGATCTAGACCAGTTCTCCATTTCCTGTGCCTTGATACGATGCATCTTGTTATTGCTCTAGTACGAGAACTTTCAGTTTACCTGTAATGCATTAGCTTTCAACGTCATCTCCTTTATTTCCCACAGCTTCCCCTGAAGAAGGGATGTGAACCATCCCGAAATGCATTGGGCTTGTTTGCTTTAAGAACTGACGATTAAGTTCACTGCCCTTGTGCAGTTTGTTACTGATTGTATCAATATGGTTTCTTTTCCTTTGCAATTCGCAGATTGATGCTAGGTTTAATTGAATTGCTGTTGTGTGTTTGACTTACAAACACAGTCATTCTGCCACAAACTTTGTGTTTATTGTTTATTAGATTGCTGTTTCAAAGAGTTCAAACTCATGTTGATTTTGTCTAAACGAAAAAAACATTGTAATTGTTTCTCACAATAGCAGTGCACTCAGTACACTGGTGTCTGTTCACCAGCAGTTTGCTGTTCTAGTTGCGAGGTGGGCTTCCTCGTCTCTGAGTTGCACGCCTCATTTGTTTATTTGTACGAAATGTGACTTCTTGTTTACACTCGGTGTGCGCTAACTTACACTCAATTGACACATAACAAACACACATGTACCTACCCCCTTCCTGCTGCTGCTTCTCCTGTAGCCGCCTATCCATGTCTGGGAAGACCACCGCCAGGACATGCTTCATTTGGTGAGTCAGGCGCCGGCGCCCGCGGTTCTTGCCCTCTGGTGAGTCCCCCAGCAGGACCCGGGCGATCCTCCTGGTCTAGCACCGGATATCCTGCCAGCGTTTCTTCACCTGGGCCAGGCACCGACTGCGACCCTCCACCGACCTCACGGCCCTGACGGCCCGCTTCCAAATCTCCCCCTTGGCGTAGGTGGCTACCTGTGAGGATGACAAAGTGAGACAACATCAATACAACTGCTCCATGTCACAGAGACACATATTAGAACAATTGGGCTTGTTTGAACAGGGCATAGTATGCAGCAAACTCATTGCACCTTTGTCATAGGGACATTATCCTCTGGGGAAGGCCAAATGCACTACGTGGCATTTAAAGTACACAGGTGGCATGAGGGGTGCAAGAGAATCAATGATCATGGCTCACACTGTGCATCACAAGCAACACCAGGAGAATGGACAGAACCTCAAAGCAGTCACATGCCCCAGGCCACTGAAGCAACCTAAGCGGAGTACACAGACACACACAGGCACAGGACAATCACCTGCCATTGGCAACTGCGGGTACAAACATCACCCCGCACATGTGCCACTTGACTGGGGAGAGTCACAGGTGTGGGCCTAGCTCAGCACGTCAGACACACAGCACGGCTCCCTGCTCACATCAGATGGGTAGGGCATATGCATCCTCCATGCAGCTGGGGTGCAACACTCCACATAGACACTCACCCACATGACAGGGGACTTACACACACACACCAATGTCCAGGGGCCGTACACATCATTTGGACACTATCACCACAGGTACACTCAACTCACACACATCTGTGGGTACAGCCACCTGTCACACTGGGGGGACCACAGAATCACATCAGGACTATGGAAACAACATTCCCAAGGGGATTAGTCAGGCTGAATGTGGCATGCACCATGCAGTGATTGTCACAGTAAGCACAATGCAAGTGAGGAGTGCAGATATGAACCACATCAGGCTCTGCATGGGAGACATAAGGCATTCCCACCCCTGGGACCCACCATGAACAACATTGCATGTCTGTCACACCTGGACACAATGCCAGAAGTGACAGACACAAAAAAGGGGCACAGTCACAGCTAGTGGAGTCAGCACTCACCTGCTCCCCTGGTTTCCCATATAGGCAGGGGTACTGTGGGAGGATGACGTCCAGCAATGCCTCATTCTCCTCTTGGGTGAATGGCTGGGCCCTCTCCACAGACCTGGACATAGTGCCAGAGGAATCACGAGCAGCAGCAGTGGTGTGGAATGAAAGGTTGTGCAGGCAAGTGCTCTCTCATGGGTCCTGGCTGCCTTATATCTCCCTTGCCGGGCTGTTTCATTTACAGGAGTACAGAGTGATTGGTCAATCTCATTTGCATCCTACGTTTCCTCCAATCCCTTTAAACCTACCCTAGTGAGGGCCATTGCATGGTTCAAAATTTGAGAATGATGTCAAGTCAACAACCACTTTGCAACATAGTATATTGTCTCCAAACGACTTTTGCTGGCCACCTGATGCAAAAATTTGAACTGGAAACTCGGTCTCCATGGCAACCAGCATGCATTTAGGCCCTTATACTTGTCCCTCATGTGTCCCCTATGTAATTTCACTATCCACACACAGGTACGGTGCGTTCCACACGTACCCCTAGGGCACCACTACTCCAGTGAGCGTGTGTAGGGCCCGTATCACTTCGGTAGTGTTGCCGTAGGCGTACGCCATAGAGATAGGGTCTACGGCAACACTACCCTAGTGCTACGGGCCGTACCCGCATGTGTAGGGCCCGTAGCACTAGGGTAGTGTTGCCGTAGGCGTACGCCATAGTGCTACGGGCCGTACATACGCGGGTACGGCCCGTATCTCTATGGCGTACGCCTACGGCAACACTACTCTAGTGCTACGGGCCGTACCCGCGTATGTAGGGCCCGTAGCACTAGGGTAGTGTTACCATAGGCGTACGCCATAGTGCTACGGGCCGTACATACGCGGGTACGCGTACGCCTACGCCAACACTACCATGGGGATAGGACCAGTGTGTACACGTACGTGTGTACGGTCCTTGCACACACGCGTACTCCTACCCAAACCCCATATTGTGATACGACCGTACACGGAGCGTGTGTACGGTGCGTTTCACAGCTTAAACTGGTGATAGGAGGCGCACAGGAAAGGAATGGAGGTGTATGACTCGCACAAGGATGGACATCAAGTCATTGTCAGTGCTGTGCATCATGTGTAGGGCCTAGGTGTGTCAGGCAGTGAGCTGGCACATGTCTCCTCATGTTTTAACCCAATAGTTGTGTGATGACCTGTGTACACATGTCATGTGTGATGGGGCACCATGTGGCGCACTTCCCCTTCACACCTTTTACATATGTGCATGTATTTCAAACTTGTCAAGCACTGCATCACTTGGATGGCACAGTCCCCAACACCCGCAAATGTCCCCTGATGCCAGGTACACGGATGATGACACCTGACATCTCACTACCAGCGTGCCACGATGTGACTATGTCATGTGTGTGTCATGTGTTCCCATCATCTTGCTGTTGGTGTTCCGTCAACGGCATCTGCTGTAGCTGCATCCAACATGTGTCTGTGTGTAGATGCCCATGTCACACTATTACGCACACTAGGACACATGTGGAATAACACGTGACGTGTGTCTGTATGCATCTAACAGGGACTTGCGAGCTTAGGACATATCTGCGTAGTCTCAATGTCTGTGTCATCATATTTGACATGTACCCCTTCATGGCAAGGTGTGTGGTCTGTCCTTTTTCCATTACATGTGACCTGTGCGTCTAGCTTGCCGGCAACTGTCTCTATGAGATGACATCCTTCAAATGCACATATGTGGATGTATGTCACTCCTGTAATGTGTCTGGCTGTTCACTCACACTGGCCCACAGCTACTTTCATGGCATGTCATGTAGACCTTGACAATCCATGTTTGTAGCTGGCTCTTGGTAGGAGTATCACCTGGCTGGCATACGTGTGCAGGATGTATTGCACAGACCAGACTCTGTATGTGGCATATGTGTATTAGCTGTTGAACATGTGCTCAGTGTTTTGACATTGGTGTAGTAATGTACTCAATCTTCGTTATTCCTTCCTATTTTCTGCAGGGCACCGCCTCTCCCCCGACCAATGCCAGACTTGGCTGCCATGAGGGAACGTGACTGCATACGCCGCTACCGATTCCCCCAACAGTTAATTGTGGACCTGACAAACAGGCTGGCACCACACCTCCAACCGCAACACAGTTATCCGACTGCGCTGACCCCCAAGATGAAGGTGATGGCAGAGCTACATTTCTTTGCCACCGGTACGTTTCAAATGACCATTGCTAATGTGGGTGGCATGTCTCAGACCATGTTTAGCCGTGTCCTGCATGATGTTTTGGAAGCCATGTTGGAGCACCTGGATGAATTCATCCATTTTCCAACTCGTGAACAGTTGACAGGTATCAAGGGTGAGTTCTATGCCCTGGGAGGGATGCCCCATGTAATTGGGTCCATTGATGGGACACATGTGGCTTTGGTACCACCACAGGCACAGGAGGTAGCCTTCCGTAACCGTAAACATTACCACTCCATTAATGCCCTTGTGGTGTGTCTTGCTAACATGGTGATTTCCCATGTCTGTGCATGTTTTCCAGGGTCAGCACACGATGCCTACATCATGAGGCGTAGCAGGGTGCCAGAAAAGATGCTGCAGCTGCACAACGAACGAGCATGTCTTGTTGGTGAGTAGACTCTGTTTGTCCAGTATTCAGCGTTATCTTAGTATGTGACGGCATCTCCTGATCCACTTCTTTACATGATGTTTCCATGTAGGGGACTCTGGCTATCCCAACATGCCATGGCTGGTGACGCCTCTCCGCAAACCGAGAACAGCTGCAGATCACCGTTTCAACAACGCCCATGGGCAGACCAGGCGAGTGATTGAGAGGACGTTTGGCCTCCTGAAGAGCCGATTCCGGTGCCTCCACAAGACCGGCGGGTCCCTCCCATATGCACCGTTGAAGGTCTGCAAAATCTTCCTTGTGTGCTGTATGCTGCACAACATGGCAGTGGAGAAAGCTGTGCCACTCATCCTGGATCCTGATGAGCAGGAACATCCACCCGTGGAGGATGATGGCCTTGGTCACGAGGCAAGTGAGGAGGAGGAGGAGGAGGAGGAGGACATCCGGAGTCAGCTCATACGCAACTTCTTCTCATAATGGTGAGTCCCTGGGTCTGAGTGTGCATGCTTTGAGCCTTGTGTGGCATGTGTTGCAATGTGTGTGTCCAGCTGACTGTATGCTAAGTGACTTTCAGGTGTGTGTTGATGTGTCACTCGAGTGCTGATGTCATTCCACTCATTCTAGCTGAGACACTCAATTGACAACTGGCATGGTGTCAACCGTATTCTTGTAGAGTACATGACCATGCATGCGGATGACTATGTTTTTCCTGACTTCTTGTGTGTCTCTCATCCCCAGGTATTTGCGCATGCTGTCTGGTCATGGCATCGTTGTGCTCCTGCTATTCCTCATGAGTAATGCAACGTGTGCTGAATCAGCGTTACATGCACGGACATGGTGAAAATTCTCCTTTGGGTAAGGATTGCAGCAAGGCTTTTTGGGTGTGGTAGTTGTTTGTAATGTGTGGGCACTGCTCCTGTGCAGGTTTTGTTACTATGCATACATATCGACTCACCATGGGGCACATGATATGTGGCATGACTCACATGAATTGATAGT
The DNA here is from genome assembly GCF_964204655.1 of Triturus cristatus. Classification (NCBI taxonomy): domain Eukaryota; kingdom Metazoa; phylum Chordata; class Amphibia; order Caudata; family Salamandridae; genus Triturus; species Triturus cristatus. The sequence continues at coordinate 83,325,909 of NC_140591.1, forward strand.
CACACTTCGTGACAGTCATCTGTTATGGGATTGTGGTTTGTGATGAAGGCATCAATGTGTGTACAACTTCCCTCTGAAACATACAGGAGGCTACGGGTGGACATATTGTGGGACATCCCCATATGATGCTCAATGGGGAATTGCAGCCTCTCCGTGTGCAGCAGGGGCTGTTTGGCTCAACCCCTTCACTTGAGTGCCAGTACAATGGTTTTTCAGCATCTGTGGTGCAAAGGGGGTGTCCGGTGTACGTCCCACATGTTAATCTAATAGACCTGTGAGTCTGTTAATGTTGATGCTTTTGCATAGGTGTGAGCCTGAGTAATAAAGGTGTTCCTCAGCCTCCAAGGTGCCTCATCTCTGTCAATGCAGGTCTCTTGCCACTGTGCATGCGGCATCTCTGGCATGGTTGTCAAGGATTGTGCATATGAGTATATGTGTAGATTAGCAACCTGCATGCTGTTCTTCATGTATTTGATTCTCTATTGTGCATGATGTCCATGGCTGTGCATGTGTTTTGGCATGTTATTCCCCCCCACGGGCCGTCAACACCTTCTGGGGTGTGTTTCCTGTGCGCAGCTCGGCCTTCAGTTTCATGATCCGGCGTCAGTCATCTTTGGTGATTGTGCATCCTTTGTCTCTGGGTGTGCCATTGCAAACCGGTTACTCCTTCCTTGACATACACCTGTTGCAGTAGTCCTTTCTGACATCCTAGTCTTTGTGTGGATATTGTGGCATAATTCCCAGGACATGCCGCCTGCTGTTGCAGCCACTGCAGCAAGGGCACACGTAGTTTCCAGATTTGGCAACACACACACATCAAAGGTGCGCCTCCCTTCCTCCCTCAACACATTAATTTGGCTGTCTTCGGCTTGTCTGTGCCACAGTTGCGGCCACGCGGTACCAAAGGCTGGACCGTCTGCACATGCAACGTGCACATTGCACGACCCTCATGTCCTTGCATGACCCACATCACACTACAGTGTGATGTTGCAGCCACCCTCCAAGCAAGGTCCATCCACACATCTCCCGCCTGCTCTCAGGCATGCACTGAGCGCACACACAACACCTTTGCATGATGGGTGTGCAACTCGGACTGCCTACACAGCGCTACCACGCCTTCCAGGACCTGTCACACCCACCAGGTCATGTCCCTCCTACTCCCCACCGGATCTGTACCCCTGCAAGGCCATGGGAGTGGGACTCAAGGCTTCTGCATGTAGTATGCTTTCGTCGTGAGGCACATGGCACAGGTATCATCTTTCATCGTGTCAATCTACAATGTGTCCAGGACCCCCCTATCCACCATCACATGCGCACACGCCCTCATCATCAACTCGTATGCCATTGACAGCCAGGCGCTCCTCACCCTCACCAAGGACGCAGACATTTCCACTTCCAATATTCAAGATGAATGGCAGAACAGCAGCCACCTGAGGCTGGACTTGTACAGGACTGAGGTCAACATCTGAGGATTGTCCCCTTACAGCTAGCTCAACTGCTTGTGTCCCACCCACAGAGGCCACGCACAGGCACCCAGTGTCCACGCACACAAGATGTTGTGCATCATGGATTGCTTGCTCTAATTTGCCATGGTAATCACCAGCATCTGTACCTCACACTGCAACACCCTCAGCATTATGCACATGATCCCCAGATAGATCCACTCCAAGGTAAGACGGACCATCCCCCAGGTCCACGACAACATCTGTGTCAAATACTGCCCTGCCCTCTAAGGAGCAGCCACATCCAAAATCCAGGGACACTTGTCCACATCCAGGCTGCATCTGCACACCTCAGCGTCAACATCCCGCGCCCCAGCCACATCACCGTCCAGCAGAGATAGCTGCAATGGATCACTGTGTGCTGCAGGATGCCCTTCAGACTCCTCACCCACACTCAGGAGGCAGGCCACAACCCTGACCCAAAACCAACCTTGTACCACTGTCATCCGAGACCCCGTAGTGCCATCTCTGTGCATCCAACCTTGACCTGGCCTCCATTCTTCTGATCCACTGTACTCCTGCATGCAGGACATAGTTCTCCCACCTGGGTACACATACCTGGGACTCCCTCCCCGGGAACCTCCAAATGAGGCATGACCTCTACGCCTTAATGTTACTCTTCCAAATAGGTGTGTCCTCACAGTTTCCCTAGCACCCCCTCAGCAGCTTGAGGCCATCACAGGTGAGTATTGTGCTCCATGTCTGCATTGAATGATACATTATGACCCATGTGTGTCCTGTACCAGACTCCGTTCCCAGGGTATGGATGTGTGGAGTTGTTCAACACTCATATATGTTGGTGAATAATGCCAAATGACAGCAACATCTCATGACAAACTTAAGTATTTATTTTTGGTGGGGTAAGTCTTTTGGTAGATGAAGTAAGGTGCTCTACCGGGTGCATAGAATCCAAAGTTCACAGGGGGAGATGGCATCCTTGTCAGTTGGAGTCATCAGAGTCCAGACCACAGTGTTGGTCATCATTGGTCAGACTGTGACCAGCAAGTCCATGTGGCAGAGAATGTCATTGGGTGAGGTGGTGCTGTTGCGCCAGAGGGCCAGGTGCCAGGCCAGGTGACCTGGGAGATGTGGATGGTCCGCTGACTCTCACGGTCTTTTCCGTGGACGACCCACCTTCCTCCGGGGACCCTCAGATGCAGGCCTTGACGATGTCTGTGATGCTCCGTCGGAGGAATCCTCCTCCTCCTCCTCCTCCCTCCCTGTGGCTGGTGCTGGTCTTCGCCTGGTGTCACAGGGAGGGTTGCCCATGTTGTCGGCAATCCGACGGAGTTAATGGCTCATGTCCGTTTGCACCACCAGGAGCTCAGCCAGTCTTGCCTCCATCCGTCCTTGGTGTTGTTGTTGACTGGCATGTTGCTCGGCCGGCAGGTTCTTAATCTCGTTGAGGGTCGCCACTACCTGGCTAATGCCCCTGGTGTCACGCTGGTATGTGTCCAGGATGTGGCGCATGTGTGCTATACCGGTTCCCTCAGCTGGCTGGTCAGGTTCTCGCCTCCGCCTGCCTCCACTCCCACCACCCCTGCCCACACGAGCCGGGCCTGCCGTTGTGGGCACATCAGGTCTACGGGACCCCTGAGGGATGGCATTAGCATGGTCGTCTGCCTCCTCCTGGGTGCCTGGAGAACCTTGTCCCTCCTGGTCAGACTGGCTGTGTTCGGTGCGAGCAGGGCTCCTGGGTGTCTCCTGGGATGTGGCAGGAATGGGGGTGGGGGTTGGCACAGATGTACCTGACGCAGGTGCTGCAGGGGCTTGGGCACCAGAGGGGCCAGGTTGGTCGGGGTCATCCACGGAGTGGTGAGAGTCGCCGCTGCCGGTGGGGTCATCTTCACGCTGAGCCTGGGACTGTGATTGTTCCCCCCCATTGTTGGGGGAGGTCGATGACGTTGCCCTGTGTGTGAGAGAGAGACAATGTTAATGCTGTTTCATGCCACATCCATGTTTCATACATATTCAAGTAGTCACAGTTCCTCCAGGTGGTTAGATGTGCCTAGCATTCCTCTCAATGTCCACTTGGGGATGGGTATTTTGCGGGGGACAGATTGGTATGTGCTCCTGAGTGTTTGCCAGTAGTTTTTTTGCTGGGATGCTTATTTGGCTATGTATTGGTCTTGTTGTGTCACATGTCAATTGTGAGAGTGGGTAAATCCGTTGCCTGCCCCGGGGGTGTGTGCTTGTGTGAGGGGGGGGGGGGGTGTGACCAGGCCTGTTGTTGTGTGTAGTGTGATTTGTCATTGGGTCTCCCAGGTGATGTGTCTGTCCCCTCATGGTGCATGCTGGCATGACAGTGTGTGTGAGTTCCTGTGCTGGGTATGTGAGCTAGTGGAGTTGTTGTTTGCGTGTACAGTGGTCACAGGAGGGCCTTGTGCTGCCTGGACAAGTGTCAGCTACCTTGTCATTACTTTGCCAGTCCCTGTGCATTGGGCATGGTGCATGGGTATGTACCTAGGCCATATGAGCTGTGGGCATTGATGTCTGGTTCTGAGTTGCACAATGTGTTGTGTGAGCCCCACCCTCCCAGCATCCCGGACATTCAGTCTTGGGTTTGTGGTTGGTGTGGCCTGGGACATGGCATTGCCTTTATTTGTGAATGGGGCATGGAGACGTTAGTGGCATGAGCGTGGTTTTTAGGGTGTGGTTGTGTGCGGTGAGGGCTTGGGGGTAGGTGCGTGCATTTGTTGTAGTTGGGGTGTGGATGCCATTCCCCCCATGTTACGTGAGTTGTTTGTGTACTCACCAGGCTCTGCGACTCCTTCGACTCCGTGTACTCCCACCGGCGGAAGCGTGGCCATCACCTTCTCCTCCCAGGGATGGTAATTTATGGGTCTGCGGGGCAGCCCGCCTCCAGTGATGTTACTCTGGGCGTATTCCTCATTCATCTTCCTCTTGACTGCCCTGCGCAGATTGTACCACCTGGCTTGGCATTCATGCCTGGTCCTTCGGATGGGCGCAACAGCATTCACCTTATCGACGATCCTCTGCCACAGGCTGTTTTTTTGGGCTATGCTGGTCTGTCTGACCAATGTTCCAAACAGCTGTGGCTCGACTCTGATGACTTCGTTGACAAGGAGCTCCAGCTCCGCCGTAGTGAGCTTTGGATTCTTGTCAGTGGGCATGGTGTGGGGTGTGGGTGTGGATGGTTGTGGGTGTGTGGGTGTGAATGTGAGGGTGTGTGTGTGAAGGTGAAGAGGGGGTGTTTGTGAAGGAGGTTGTGTGAAGGTGTGTAACTGAAGGTGTAGTTTAGGTGTGAGTAAGGTGCAGTTGTTTGTCTGTGGTGTCTGTGAGCAGTGGGTCTGTTGCAATGGCTCATGGGTTGTGTGTGTGGGCCCTTTTTATTGGTCCAATTTTTGGGTGTGGCTTTGTTTGAATTTGTGGTGGGTGTGTTATAAGAGGTGGTTGTGATTTGGTCCTCTGTTTGGCAGTTTGGATGTGGCAGGTCAGTCATAGAGATGTATTTTGTCATGTTGACGTGTTTTGTGGTGTTGTGCGAGTCGAATTGACCCTCCTTGTGTTGTTTTACTGTGTCCTGGTTCTGTACGAGTCTTTTTCGCGTAGGTACAGTCCGTACATACGCGATGCTGGGGTACGGTGTTGTGGTGCGGCGTGTACAGGTGCGGGCTGTGCTACGGTGTTGGGGTACGGTGCGTACAGGTGCAGGCTGTGCTACGGTGTTGGGGTGCGGCGCGTACAGGTGCGGGCAGTGCTACGGTGTTGGGGTACGGTGCGTACAGGTGCGGGCTGTGCTACGGTGTTGGGGTACGGTGCGTACAGGTGCGGGCTGTGCTAGGGTGTTGGGGTACGGTGCGTACAGGTGCGGGGCTGTGCTACGGTGTTGGGGTGCGGCGCGTACAGGTGCGGGCTGTGCTACGGTGTTGGGGTGCGGCGGGTACAGGTGCGGGCTGTGCTAGGATGCGGCGTGTACAGGTGCGGGCAGTGCTACGGTGTTGGGGTGCGGCACGTACAGGTGCGGGCTGTGCTAGGGTGTTGGGGTGGGGTGCGTACAGGTGCGGGCTGTGGTACGGTGTTGGGGTGCGGCGCGTACAGGGCTACGGTGTTGGGGTACGGTGCGTACAGGTGCGGGCTGTGCTACGGTGTTGGGATACGGTGCGTACAGGTGTGGGCTGTGCTAAGGTGTTGGGGTGCGGCGCGTACAGGCTGAGGGCTGTGCTAGGGTGTTGGGGTGTGGTGCATACAGGTGCGGGCTGTGCTACGGTGTTGGGATGCGGCGCGTACAGGTGCGGGGCTGTGCTACGGTGTTGGGGTGTGGCGCGTACAGGTGCGGGCAGTGCTACGGTGTTGGGGTACGGTGCGTACAGGTGCAGGCTGTGCTGCGGTGTTGGGGTGCGGCGCGTACAGGTGCGGGGCTGTGCTACGGTGTTGGGGTGCGGCGCGGACAGGTGCGGGCAGTGCTACGGTGTTGGGGTACGGTGCGTACAGGTGCGGGCTGTGCTACGGTGTTGGGGTGCGGCGTGTACAGGTGCGGGCTGTGCTACGGTGTTGGGGTGCGGCGCGTACAGGTGCGGGCTGTGCTAGGGTGTTGGGGTGCGGCGTGTACAGGTGCGGGCAGTGCTACGGTGTTGGGGTGCGGCACGTACAGGTGCGGGCTGTGCTAGGGTGTTGGGGTGGGGTGCGTACAGGTGCGGGCTGTGGTACGGTGTTGGGGTGCGGCGCGTACAGGTGCGGGCAGTGCTACGGTGTTGAGGTACGGTGCGTACAGGTGCGGGCTGTGCTACGGTGTTGGGATACGGTGCGTACAGGTGTGGGCTGTGCTACGGTGTTGTGGTGCGGCGCATACAGGCTGAGGGCTGTGCTAGGGTGTTGGGGTGTGGTGCATACAGGTGCGGGCTGTGCTACGGTGTTGGGATGCGGCGCGTACAGGTGCGGGGCTGTGCTACGGTGTTGGGGTGTGGCGCGTACAGGTGCGGGCAGTGCTACGGTGTTGGGGTACGGTGCGTACAGGTGCAGGCTGTGCTACGGTGTTGGGGTGCGGCGCGTACAGGTGCGGGCTGTGCTAGGGTGTTGGGGCGGGGTGCGTACAGGTGCGGGCTGTGCTACGGTGTTGGGGTGTGGCGCGTACAGGTGCGGGCAGTGCTACGGTGTTGGGGTACTGTGCGTACAGGTGCAAGCTGTGCTACGGTGTGTACAGGTGCGGGCTGTGCTACGGTGTTGGGGTGCAGCGCGTACAGGCTGAGGGCTGTGCTAGGGTGTTGGGGTGCGGTGCATATAGGTGCGGGCTGTGCTACGGTGTTGGGGTGCGGCGCGTACAGGTGCGGGGCTGTGCTACGGTGTTTGGGTGCGGCGCGGACAGGTGCGGGCAGTGCTACGGTGTTGGGGTACGGTGCGTACAGGTGCGGGCTGTGCTACGGTGTTGGGGTGCGGCGCGTACAGGTGCGGGCTGTGCTACGGTGTTGGGGTGCAGCGCGTACAGGTGCGGGCAGTGCTACGGTGTTGGGGTACGGTGCGTACATTTGCGGGCTGTGCTACGGTGTTGGGGTGCGGCGCGTACAGGTGCGGGGCTGTGCTACCGTGTTGGGGTGCGGCGCGTACTGGTGCGGGCTGGGCTACGGTGCGGAGGGGGGTACGGTGCTGACGTACGGGGTACGGTGCTGACATGTGCGGGGTGAGGGGGGCTGTACGACTCGTATTCGGGCACAAGTTTACCCGTGTACATGTAGGCTACAGCGTTCGCTCCGTACGTGGCCTTTTACATGAGGTTGTGTATTCGGGCGGGCGGTACGGATCGTACTAGCGCGCTCGGACTTCTGTTTTACGATTTGCACGTAAAAATGTCCGGCTCCCTATCGGACACTTTTCCCGACACTATTCGGACGTAAAATTTTACGGCTCCCTCTCGGACCATTTTCCCGACGCAATTCGTATGTATTTTTCACGTACGAATCGTACTTCGCAGTTTGTACGGTACTTGTACGATTCGTATGTAAAAAAATACGGCTACGAGTCGGACGGTACATTTTTTTAACGGATCGGAATCGGCACCAAAATAAGCATTAAAAAATATCGAACTTTTATTAATATCGAATTTTTTAAAGTGTTTTGTATGTTAGTATATGTGTTAAAAGTGTATATTAGATTTTGTAATGTATGTTTAATTTTTTCAAAGTAATGAATTTTATGTTATTACATTTTTGCGTAATTTAATTCCGTAGCGGGTTGTGGGTTTATAGGGGAATAGGGTGGGAAGTAATTTAATTATAGTAAATTAAATAATAATTTTTAGGAATTAGTAATTATTTTTCATTTAATTTTGCGTTTTAGTTCTGTAGCGGGTTGTGAGTTTATAGGGGAATAGGGTGGGAAGTAATTTAATTGTAATTAAGTAAATATTTTATTGGTATTGATAATTAATTTATTAACTAATTATTAATTGGTAATTAATTTGTATTAATTGGTAATTTTTATTAATTGATAATTATGTTAATTGTATGAATTTATTATTTGTAGCGGGTTGTGGGTTTTTAGGGGAATATGGTGGGAAGTAATTTAATTGTAATTAATGAATTATTGATTTTTTTGTGTATTGATAATTAATTTACTGTTAATTACTTATTAATTGGTATTAGTTTTATTTACTAATTTTTGGTATTGAAAATTAATTGGTTGCCAATTAATTATTAATAGGTAATTAATTAAAAAAAAATATTGGTATTTATAATTAATGAATTATTAAATATTTTGTAATTGGTAATTAATTTAAAAAAATTTTTTTATTGGTATTGATAATTAATTTATTTTTAATAAAACATTAAATTATTATTTTCCCTACTGTTGCACTCACTGGAGTGGGAATAGTAATTTTTACCCCTACGCTATACAGCGCTTTCCCTACTGTTGCACTCTTTGGAGTGGGAATAGTAATTTTACCCATACGCTATCCAACGCTTTCCCTACTGTTGCACTCTTTGGAGTGGGAATAGTAATTTTTACCCCTACTCTATCCAACGCTTTCCCTACTGTTGCACTCTTTGGAGTGGGAATAGTAATTTTTACCCCTACGCTATCAAACGCTTTCCCTACTGTTGCACTCACTGGAGTCGGAATAGTAAATTTTACCCTCCCGCTTTCCAAAACATTCCCTACTGTTGCACTCTCTGGGGTGGGAATAGTCATTTTTACCCCTACTCTATCCAATGCTTTCCCTACTGTTGCACTCTTTGGAGTGAGAATAGTAATTATTACCCCTACGCTATCCAACGCTTTCCCTACTGTTGCGCTCACTGGAGTGTGAATAGTAAAGTTTACCCTCCCGCTATCCAACGCTTCCCCTACGGTTGCACTCTCTGGAGTGGGAATAGTAATTTTTACCCCTACGCTATCCAACGCTTTCCCTACTGTTGCACTCTTTGGAGTGGGAATAGTAATATTTACCCCTACGCTATCCGACGCTTTCCCTACTGTTGCACTCTTTGGAGTGGTAATAGTAAATTTTACCCTCCCGCTATCCTACGGTAAAAATATTACTTATTTTTTATTAATATTACGGTAATATATATATATATGTATTAAAAAATAAAAATGTATGTTTATTTATTTTAGCTTACATTAATTATGTATTCTTTTTAAGGTTATTTAAGTATTTATAAGTCTGTTTTAGTTCATTATATTTATTATTTTTACATTACTTTTAAAACATTTAAAAAATTCGATATTTTGACTAACTATATTTTTTACAACGATATTTTTGATTCGATGTTTTTGTACTTACCGGTTTGTAGATAGGAATTCAATATTTTTGCATTCTATATTTTGTCAGTGATCGATTTTTCATAAACCAGACCAGTTAGATGGAATTAACAAAAAGACTATTTGGGAAGATATATATAAATATTATGGGGACATAAGATACGCACAAGAGCTCTCTAAAGTATCCGTCGCAGGTTATATATTAATGGTAGACGACGGAGGCCCTCCCTCGTATTTACCAGTTAGTTACCTTTTAAGAGATATTACTCACTGGGAACGAAGTTTGCTCTTCTGCCTTAGATCTGGTACATTCAAATATTTGTTGTGTTTCCCCTTAGGCTTTTAGCCTAACATTGAGAAATTGCCTTGCCCTTGCGGCAATTTAGGTAAGCAATCCATGTTGCATTTTCTGTTCTTTTGTAATTTTTATCAAAAGTACAGTAAGCAACTTTTGCGTTTTTTAGGGAGAGTGGAATAACGGACTTCAAGGTTGCCTACGGGACTATCCTTCATCTTAAGGGGGAAAACTTAACACTATGGGGCCGATTCCGATGGCCGGTCGGACAGCTGTCCGTAGCCTTACCCTGCGACCGATACGTACCCGGAGCCGGTCCGTCCTGTAGAGTAAGTATGATGCGCATAACTGCCAAAAACACGACCGACACGTAGGCTGTGAATCAAGCCCCATTCTCCGTCCGAGCTGTAACTCCTAAAGAGGAACCGAGTCGCCCGTAAGCAGTATCTATAGCAGTTTTCGGCATGACAAGTACGATGCGTGCTTCCTACGCGCCAGACGGGTCGTCACGTACGGCACGTCACAACATCCGGAAAACAAGCATATCAGCTACGATTCGCGCCACAAATCAATACACGGCTACGAGACGGACCAGCTTGCAGCGGGTACGAGACGGAGCAACAAGCAGCGTGTACGACACAAACACATCATGAATCCCATCGCACAGGTCATACCAGTACTCTACATCTATTACCGGATCAGGGACCGACGCCGACGGCGCAGGCGGTAAGTCAGACACCGACAACACAAACAAACGACACGTACACCCAAAATGGCACACACACACAGGGGATCCACATCCTGGCTACCAACAGCCCACCATAGGGGTTGCATGGCCAGCACCACACACACCCCCACCCATAGGAGGCCGGTTGCCCATCACCCCTGCCACCCACACCCATAGTGCTTATGTTGCCCATCACCCCTGCCACCCCCACTCACAGGGGACCTGTTGCCCATCACCCCTGCCACCGCTACTCACAGGGCTTATGTTGCCCATCACCCCTGCCACCCCCACCCATAGGGCTTATGTTGCCCAGCACTACTGCCACCCCCACTCACAGGGCTTATGTTGCCCATCACCCCTGCCACCCCCACTCACAGGGGACCTGTTGCACATCACCCCTGCCACCCCCACTCACAGGGCTTATGTTGCCCATCACCCCTGCCACCCACACCCATAGTGCTTATGTTGCCCATCACCCCTGCCACCCCCACTCACAGGGGACCTGTTGCCCATCACCCCTGTCACCCCCACTCACAGGGTACTGTTGCCCATCACCCCTGCCACCCCCACTCACAGGGCTTATGTTGCCCATCACCCCTGCCACCCCCAGCCATAGGGCTTATGTTGCCCAGAACTACTGCCACCCCCTCTCACAGGGCTTATGTTGTCCATCACCCCTGCCACCCACACTCACAGGGGACCTGTTGCACATCCCCCCTGCCACCCCCACTCACAGGGCTTATGTTGCCCATCAACCCTGCCACCCACACCCATAATGGACCTGTTGCCCATAACCCCTGCCACCCTCACTCACAGGGGACCTGTTGCCCATCACCCCTGCCACCCCCACTCACAGGGGACCTGTTGCACATCACCCCTGCCACCCCCACTCACAGGGCTTATGTTGCCCATCACCCCTGCCACCCACACACATAGTGCTTATGTTGCCCATCATCCCTGCCACCCCCACTCACAGGGGACCTGTTGCCCATCACCCCTGCCACCCCCACTCACAGGGCTTATGTTGCCCATCACCCCTGCCACCCCCAGCCATAGGGCTTATGTTGCCTAGCACTACTGCTACCCCCACTCACAGGGCTTATGTTGCCCATCACCCCTGCCACCCCCAGCCATAGGGCTTATGTTGCCCAGAACTACTGCCACCCCCTCTCACAGGGCTTATGTTGTCCATCACCCCTGCCACCCACACTCACAGGGGACCTGTTGCACATCACCCCTGCCACCCCCACTCACAGGGCTTATGTTGCCCATCAACCCTGCCACCCACACCCATAATGGACCTGTTGCCCATAACCCCTGCCACCCTCACTCACAGGGGACCTGTTGCCCATCACCCCTGCCACCCCCACTCACAGGGGACCTGTTGCACATCACCCCTGCCACCCCCACTCACAGGGCTTATGTTGCCCATCACCCCTGCCACCCACACACATAGTGCTTATGTTGCCCATCATCCCTGCCACCCCCACTCACAGGGGACCTGTTGCCCATCACCCCTGCCACCCCCACTCACAGGGCTTATGTTGCCCATCACCCCTGCCACCCCCAGCCATAGGGCTTATGTTGCCTAGCACTACTGCTACCCCCACTCACAGGGCTTATGTTGCCCATCACCCCTGCCACCCCCACTCACAGGGGACCTGTTGCACATCACCCCTGCCACCCCCACTCATAGGGCTTATGTTGCCCATCACTCCTGCCACCCACACCCATAGGGGACCTGTTGCCCATCACCCCTGCCACCCAAACCCCTAGTGCTTATGTTGCCCATCACCCCTGCCACTCACAGGGGACCTGTTGCCCATCACCCCTGCCACCCCCAGGCATAGGGGACCTGTTGCCCATCACCCCTGCCATCTCCACTTAGAGGGGACCTGTTGCCCATCACCCCTGCCACCCCCAGCCATAGGATGGGTGATGCGCAACACATCCAGCATACGCAAACATCAGGTATGTCCGCAAAATACATCCCCCATGACATCATGACAACAGTGTGTAGTCTGTGACAAATGCCCACAACAGTGATTATGGCTACGAGCATACAATGTAAGTAACAGCACATGTGTGACCAACACATGAGTGTGACATACAAAAGGCAAGCATCACCATAGCACTGTGGCAATGTAAAAAGAACACCCCCTCACTGTGTAGAGCAGACGTTAAGTGGGGGCTCACAAAATGTAGCAGATGTGGAGCATTGTGGTGATGGGGACCAAACCCCCCCTCATCACAGTGACCAAAAGGTAAGTGTCATCATGGTCAAAGCTGCAAATAACAAACAGCATGTATGATCCCTGCTCCCAACACATAAAACACTTCTGGGGCAAACTAGTGGTTGTGTCCCATACACACAGAGATGTGGTGAGGCTAACAGTGCTGTGAAAACATAACACTCTCGGCCATGTGCAGACAAGCACCACACATGGGGGCTGACAATGCACACAGCGTACAATGACACAACAGCAGAAGTGAGCATCACCAAGCATGCACTCATCTTGAAAATAGACACACCAATCAAAACAACATGTGTAGACTGTAGGTGTCAGCTCACAAACTCACATTCCATGCCAGCAATGGCACCCAACAACCAGGATGAGTGTGCACAATGATGTGAAATGACTCACAGGGACAGCATGCAAAATCACAGAAACAGCATCCAGACCAAGGACTACAACAGCAATACCAATGCACTGGTGCAGATGCACAAACAGGAAAACTCACACTGCACATCGGGCACAACATGTGTGTGTGTGTGTCACAGTATCCCCAGGCAACTACACAACACATGAGGGGGGCTGAACCACAGTGACACAGATGTGGACACAGTGCCACACAAAAGTAAACCATCATTGGGACACCCTCAGTGGGCAATCAGGCGTTGGGAGATGAGAGGAAGCACAACAGACACATGTGACACAAGCTGGAATGAACACCAACTAACACAGCAAGAGACTGACACACAACACCTCTACCACGAGGGACCAGACAGTGGGGTGACACAAGCATGCATGACACCTCCACTGTGATGACAAAGGCAGATGTCATACAAACTGGGAAACCCAGACATGTGTCCTGTGCCACAAAAGTACATCACACATACACAAACACAAATCACTCAGCATGGCCCCTCATCCATGGACAAACTGGAGCTAGGGGACCATCCATGCAAACATTCACATCAGTCCACCATCGACACCACACACCTGAACTGCAACAATCTGTATCTGTGAAGTCCATATGGACAGGTGACATTGCACATGCACCCATGACAAACACAGGAATGTTGCCAGGAACTAAGGTGCACACACACACATCGCACACGGACTGTTTACAACCCTGGGGAATGACAGACACACTGCACAGTATGCGGTACATGGCCATGACCTCAAAGGTCATGTAACCTTCAGAATCCCTGCCACAGTCCCAGGACTATGCAGATGCCAAGGAGGAACACAAGGCACCCATGCTGACACCTGCCAGCATCACTGCCGTGAACACGACAAGTGGGAGCAGTCACACACACATACAAATGTCTCAATCACTGGAAAATACCACCTAGGGACAACTACATGGTATTGCGAACAAACAAGTGCCTTGAGGAACCTTGACTGTGTCCCATCTGTGTCTGACAACATCATCACCACTCAGAACTGACACATCCCAATGATGATACACCAATTAACAGTAGTGTGTCATGCACCCACATATTTGGTAACCCATTGGAAAAGTAGTGGGATGAACCCAGTACCACACAGCAAGCATCAACAACCCTGTCTGTTTATGAACAGGGATGTGGACACACACACATGCACATACAACACACACCATGGGCCCAGGCCATGTCACTGGACAACACACTAACTTGAGGGGACACAACTCCTGTGGGAGCCCAGCTGTGCCAAACATATTCACCGCAAGTCCCACTCATGTCTGCAGAACACTTGGTCAGTCAGCCATCAGTTACCACACAATGAAGGCTCTGGTCACAACAGCCTGGGTACGGGAGTCTCCCCTAAGTCAGCTGCACATACCCAAAACATATGTCTAGCAAGTTGCACAGAGGACCCAGTTGCTCCTATTACAATGATGCCCACACCTGTAGGGCCAGTAGTGATGAGCACGAAGTATGTGGAAGTGACAATTTGGACAATGGTAAGCACATCATATGTGCAGGGGTGCAAGCCACAGATGTGACCATGCCAATGAAATGCTCACAGAGAGATGTACACAAATAGTTGAGCCAGACACACCCAGGTAGCTGCAAAGGATGACATGGATACCCACCAGAATAGGATACATATCTCATGGACCACAGGGAGTACCTCACATCAACACATCGGTATGCAATATTGTATACCAAGCATTACAGGTGCAAGGGCATCTAAAACAACATCAACATGATGTACAGCTAAATCAAGTTCACAGGGACAAAGAAAAAAGCTTTATTCAGCATATGAAAAGTGAAACGTCTGTTCCAACAAAAGGCCAATGGCCAGTCCATGTCCAAATGGCAAGGAGTGAACTAGAGTGACAAATTCAGTATATGGAATGCTAAACGTCTGTGCAACCAAAAGGCCAATGGCCAGTCCATGTCAAAATGCCAAGGAGTGAACTAGAGTGACAACTGTCACATCTTGCTTGCCTGCACTGCTAAGGACCGGGGTCATCCCCTCGGAGGGGCATACATGGGGGCAGGCCAGGCACCACAGGGACAGGTTCAGGGCGCAGCAGAAGGAGGCAGTGAAGAGGTGGGGGATGCAGGCGAGACACTTGCAACTGCAGTGGAGCTGACTGAAGTGGTGGGTGCTGTCACAACTGTGGGGCACAAGTCAGATGGGGTGGGTGCCGGCACAACTCCAGTGGGCAGGTCAGATGGAGTGGATTGGCTCACCACTGCATTGCCCAAGTCAGACGGGGTGGTCGTGGACTCCAAAGCAGTGCCTTCATCCATGGGAGCGGAATGGGGGACAGGTGAGGTCGGCAAGGCGCGGGGGGGGGACACGGTCCCCACATCAGTGGCACCAACTGTCTGACCAGGTGTGGAGGAGCAAGTACTAGGGGGGGACGGCCTTAGCATTTTGGGGATGGTGTATCTGTGTGTGGGGGAACCCGGGGCAGGGAGTGGCGGGGGAACCTCTGGAGTGGTGGCCTGGGGGATGGAGGACGGAGACTTTGCCTTGGAGCTGCGTGGTGGTGGGGGGGGTCTTGCTCTTCTTGCGCCGGGGGGACTTGCGGGTGGGCGTCTTGGTCTGACTGCACCTGGGGGAGGGTGTCCGGGGCACTCCCTTCTGTGTGTGGGGACTTCCTCTTCCCCTTGTAATCAGGATCTGCTGGGTCGGTGGGGAAGAGGCCAAGGTCACAAAGGAAGTGCTTCTGGGGGGATGGGGTTGCAGGTGAGGCAAGGGAAGGGGGCTGGGAGGGAGAGGTCTCAGAGGACTGTGGAGTGGTTGTGGATGACTGTGTGTGTGTCAGCAAACCAGCCCCTATGAGTGTGGATACAGTCCCCTGCGCTTGCTTGTGTGCACGTCTAACACTTGGTTTGGGGGTTTCTGTGCTTGGGACAGGTAGGGTGCTAGGAATCGTGGGTGGTGCAGGGGTAGGAGGGGTGTGGGACTGTTGGAGGAGGGACACTGTTGCCGTCAGGGAGGAGGCCACGGACTGGTTGGTCCGCTGTAGGGCAGACATGCCCGAGGAAATGCCCTCCATGAATGACACCAGTTGTGTCAACAGACCTGTGTGTGCATGGAGGACCTTCAGCATCGACGTCTGCCCTACATGGATCTGTCTAAGTAAGTCCACAGACTCCTCACTCAGGGCAGCAGGGGACACAGGGGCAGGGGGTGCGGTGCCTGGCACAAAGGAGACATGCTCACGAACACAGGAGCCCACAGGGACCTCTGGGATGGGAGCCGATGGGAGGGGGGTGGTGGTGGCAGTGGCGGAGACAGCCTCACTAGCTGGTGTTTAGTGGCTGCTGACACCCGCCTCCACAGGAGAGTCATCCTCAGAGCTGCTGTGGCCTTCAGCTGGGGGGATGGTGCTGACGACTCCTCTGTGTGGCTCAACTCGCCCTCCGTGCCACTGGGTCCACCTGACTCCTCTCCTTCTGTCCCTGTAAGGCTCTGTGGCTCCTCCTGGTCCGTGGAGCTGTCCCCTCCTGTGGCCGTGGATGTATCTGGATAGGAATAGGAAGTAACAGAACTACATCAGTCACCTGCACCGACTGCACACACCACAGTGAGTACATCACATCACAGGGCAAGCCCTGGCATCATCAGCTGAACACAGCTCAAAGTGCCAACACTGTTTAGGATGAGACAAATATCATTCTCAACATCAACCATGGCACACATATCCCTCCTTGACTTTCACACATGTCCGTTACATGTTGGATGCTAACACACCAATATGCCAACATGCACCACCCACACAATAGTTGTACATGCAAGTGAACATGTAGGAGTATGTCACTAGACACACAGCAAATCTCTTGCGACTGACTCAGTACAGGTGTCCGGATGAAGGGATGGGCAGAGACTCATTTCACATGCCTGGGATGCATGCCAGCAACACACACTATGATGTACTCCTGTCCTGATGGGCAAGGCCACAATGGGGTGCATGGTGCACACTTGAACACAACACAGGCTCACTCATAGCAAGTTCAATGCCATGGCACTGGGATGCCCTGAAAGTCAGTCAACACTGTCTCCTGTCACAGGGGCAGGGCATCCAGACAACAACAATATGCACTGACTCACAATCCTAGCTCAGGGGTAAATCTGACTCTGCAGATGACCGGCGTACTTGCCCATCCCATGCAAACAACATATCCAGGACCCAGAAGACCCCACATCATGCAAATCATTCATATGAGTCTCAGCAAACACAAATCCATGTACATTAACACATCACAGTCTGCCATGCATATAACCCAGCTGCATGAGGGACACAGTTGCATACACCATTGTGCGCTGTCAGATGATCACACACCTATATGTCACACAGGTCTTGTCTCCCACAGTCACATAGCAGATGTCATGCTGACCCTCTGAATCATGGACACCCCAGTTGTACGTAGCAACAAGCCACACCCTAATGACACAGAGGCACACACCTGAGGGCACATGTCACTAAGCACAACCTGCAATTTCATACACAGGAGTGGGATTACAGAGTGTTTATGAATGCCCTTGAGGGGGCATGACTGGGCAGGATTAAGTGAAACAGTGTTTTGCCCCTGACAGTAGTCAGGTGGCTAAGCAAGTGTGACATACTTGATATACATACTCCTGATGCCCAAAAATTGGAGTCCCCTGCTGCATGGTTTTGTTTTGAATACCCCAGAAACATGTTGCGAGTCAGACTAGCAATTGGTATACATCTCAAGAGCACACACAGTTCACATGTCAGATCTCAGGCATTGTGTAAACAATTGAACCACCCATGAAACACACAACACAGTCACGGGAACTGATGCTGACTGGTACCTGAAGCATAGCTGACTGCAGGGACACAGTGCCCTAGTCACACAAGCAACAGACGATAGGGGCCACACCTGTGGAACAGATGAGGAGGGTGCATCACACAAATGAGGGACCTGATTTTGGGACTACAAGACCTACGTAATGTGGAAGTGTGACCAGGACAAAAGACTGCCATTTGCATGTCAGACATAGTACACAGATCAGGCACGGACTTACCCCCTTCCTGCTGCTGTCTGGCCTTCAGCTGCCTATACAGGTCCGGGAAGACCACCACCAGTATCCGGAGCATGTGGGGAGTCAGGGTCCGGTGTCCGCCCCTCCTATGTGGAGGTGACAGCTTCAGCTGGACTCTAGCTATCCTCCGTGTCCAGCCCCGAAGGTCCTGCCACCTCTTCTGGCAGTTGCGGATGCGGCGCTTGTAGACCCCCACAGAACAAACAGCCCGGACGATGGTCAGCCAGATCTCCTGCTTCTGGTGGGCATCAACCTGTGAGGATGACAAAGTGAAAAGTACATTAACACACATGCCCCAGATTTGTGCAGCACACAATTGGATATCATCATCACAAAGGGAAATAAATTACACAGGTAGTGTAACCATGGGGAATGAAAACTCACATGCATGTCTGACATGTTAACAATGTCTGGATAGTTTAAGCTTGCAATAATGCACTTTAGCAGCAGGAAAACTATTCATTACATGTACCTACACACTTTGGTGGATGAAAGTAGTCAGTGAGAATGCTTGCCACTGGTGTACACACTGCTAGTACTGCTAGTCAGACAACATCCATAATTAGGAAGGCAGTGGACAGCACACTCACCTGCTCCCCTGGTGTCCCATAGAGTTTTCTGTACTCTGGAAGGAGCCCGTCCAGCAGGGCCTGGTTCTCCTCCTCAGTGAAGGCTGGGGCCCTCTCCAGTGTACGTGCCATAGCAGGAGCCAGAGGATGCATAGACAGCAGCAGTGGTAGCAGGGATGTGGTCCAGTAGCATGTAGTGCAGGGAAATTAGCTCCCTGGGGGCCACCCAGCCTTCTATCTGTGCTGCAGAGGCAGACTCTATGCCATGTGTCCCAAGTGATAGGTCCAACACGGTTGCATCCTATGAATCTGGCCAATCCATTCAAAAGTACGACTCGTACACGCCTTCCGCATCGTTCAAATCTTCACCTTCATGGAACAATTGAAATTGCAACATTGTTGTAGGCATCCAACTGAATTTCCAGTGCACAACTCGTACAAGTTTTGAATCCGCATCCGTCTCCATGACAGTCCTGAGCCAATGGGTGCGCCCGGCTCGTCCAACTGACTGTACAACGCGTATTTTGAATATACACATGCACCCGTCTCCATACGATTCAATGGCCAAGGCATACGTCTGTCTCGGACCATGCCTGTCCGACGCGTATGCATGATAGTCACCCACGTCGGACCTCATTGGATTCAATGACAAGGCGTACGCACGGCTCGGTCATGAACCGTGCAATGCGTACGCATTGTCACCCGCGTCGGACCTCATTGGATTCAATGACAAGGCGTACGCACGGCTCGGTCATGAACCCTGCAATGAGTACGCATTGTCACCCGCGTCAGACCTCATTGGATTCAATGACAAGGCGTACGCACGGCTCGGTCATGAACCCTGCAATGCGTACGCATTTTCACCCGCGTCGGACCTCATTAGTGTGACTATTAGACGGATGCAACACACATATACTGGCCATGGACACCTGCACACACCTGCCACACTATAGCATTGGCCACGCAGTGTCCCATGGCATGTGAGGCTGCATTCCCAGGGTGTTTGAGGGGGCCACAGCTGATTTTTTTGTCTGGCACTTTGTGCAGCCACTCCCATGCTGTTATCTTGTACATGGGGGCAGCGTCCTTTGTGTGTTGTGCACATTACCACTGTGATGTGCAATTGGACAGTAATGGGCATGAGTGAAGGCCACAGTGTCAGGTTGAATATGTTTAAGACATGTCACATACACCCTGAGAAGGTGATGGCAGCCCTGCACTTCTTTGCTACCGGTACCTTCCAGTTCACTGTGGCTACTGCTGGTGGTATGTCGCAAACGATGTTTAGTCGGGTGCTACGCGATGTCTTGGAGGGGATATTGCAATTCCTCGACCTGTATATCAAGTTCCCGAGCCAAGATGAACTCCCTGAAATTAAGGATGCCTTTTATACACTGGGGAGGATGCCAAACGTCATTGGATCCATTGACGGGACACATGTTGCCCTGATACCACCACAGGCACATGAGCAGGCATACCGGAACAGGAAGCACTACCATTCGATCAATGCTTTGGTGGTCTGCCTTGCTGACATGTTGATCACACATGTGTGTGCATGGTTCCCTGGTTCGGCGCACAATGCCTACATTATGAGGAGTAGTCACATTGCAACGCTGATGTCACAGATGCCAGCTCAGCGTGCATGGCTTGTCGGTGTGTACTGACTGTTTCTCGTTGTGTGTGTTTGTCAGTGTTGTATTCCGCACTCCTACAAAACTCAGCTACTTGTTCATTTTTGTGTGTGTAGGTGACTCTGGATACCCCAACATGCCGTGGTTGCTGACACCCCTCAGGAACCCTGTGACACCAGCCGAGCTGCGCTACAATGAGGCACATGGTCGGAGCAGGAGGGTGATTGAGCGGACATTCGGCCTCCTGAAAAGCCGCTCCCATATGAGCCTGCAAAGGTGTGCAAAATAATACTGGTCTGCTGCATGCTACACAACATGGCGGTGCGGAAGGAGGTGCCTCTCATCCAGGATGACGATGACCAACGTCCGGCACCTGTGGAGGATCCCGGCCTGGGCCCAGATGCCAGTGATGATGAAGATGATGGTGACGTCTGCTCCCAGCTCATCAACAACTTCTTCACCTGAATGTGAGTTTCCAGTGTTGTTATGTGAATGTATGGAGGTAGCCTGGAATGTTTTGAGCCAGCTCTGTTGCTGTCTGAGTGCCACTTGACTGGATGCGTGCTGTGATGTGTCCATTCAGGTGGTGTGTACTCCACAATAGGGTAGTACTGCTAACTAGTGTTTGTGTAGGTGTTTTGCAACAGTTTGGTGCATGTGTATTGCATTTCTCTCCTGTTCGTCTGTGCTTTTGACTGTATCTTGTCTGTCCTTCCCAGGGTCCTTTGCCTGTTGTGTGGTCAACACTGACCCCCAACACCCAGAAGCCAACACCAGTGTGGAAGTTGACAATTCCCATCAACTGATGTACTACACATCCCTGGACTTCCATTCTCCAACACATTGTGAGCGTGTGTCCACTGTTACGTAGAATTACTGTGCAACTAGTGTGGAATAAACGTGTTGTTGATGTGTAATGAACCTGTGCTACGCTTTGTTATGTGCGTTGTCTGTCTTCCCACATCTGAGTGACATCTGCTTACCTCACCTGTGGAATTGTTACCACTGACTGTGCTTGGTGTTGTGTCTGTGCATGCCAATGTGTTTCACATCATCATTGTGTGTGATGAGTAACATGGCCATGGTGAGTATGTTTTGTGTTGCCATAGTGGTGTGTCTCCCTCCCATGTGTCACATCCCCATGACTCACCTTACGTTGGTCACATTGTTGCAGTATTTGGCATGCACTGTGTTGTGTAGCAGATCGACTTCGCCCTGAACATGACAAGTAGGAATCACAACAGAGGCAAGTATGGTGTACTGGTGAGTTTATTTACAAACATATGTGAGTGAAGTGCACAGGATAGTGGGTGCTGTACAGTGGTTTGGGAATCCAAAGTTCACATTGGAGTTGGAAGTGCTGGTAGATGAAATGTCCAGAGTAAAGTCCACAGTCTTCTTCTACATTGGCCCAACATGAACCCTCCAAGTAATGTGGGCGAGCTGTGTGCGATTGGATAAGGTGAACGGGTTGCGCACAAAGAACATTATCCAGAACAGGTTTGGAGGCCCTGGGGGATGTGCTGGGACATCTGCCTCTCACATGTCCTTCTTCGGACGACCCCTCTTCTTCCGCGGTGGGGGGGAGGGATCCGCATGTGCAGGACTCTGCGGTGCAGGGGATTCTCCGCCAGAGTCCTCCTCCCTCCCTGTGGCGCTGGCAGATGGTGTTGCGACAGATGTTGTGGGCACACAGGGGGGTGTGGACAGGTTGGTGTTGATCTGGCGGAGGCATTGTAGTATGTCCCGATGCACCGCAGTGATGTCATCCCACTTGGCCTCTATGCGGGCATGGTGGGCGACCTGCTCATGTTGCATGTCCTTGAGGATCCCCACTACCTGGCCAAATCCTCCGGTGCTATCCTGGTACGCATCTAAGATGCGTGCCAGTTGGGGGTCATCATGCAGTCCAGACCCCTCTGCAAGGCGTGCCCTGTGCCTCCCACCCCTCCCAGCACCCCTCTCCACACGGGCAGGACCAGCGGCGGTACGCACAGGTGACACTGGGACCCCTTGGGTGGTGTTGCTGGTGGTGTTGGCTGTAGCTTCCTGGGGGTCCTGTGTCCCTGTGCTGTGGGTGTTGATTGTCCTTGGTCTGTCCGTGTTGGCGGGGGTGCCCTGTCGGTGTCCAGATGCTGGAGGCGTGGGTACAGGGGGTGCAGATGTTGCTGCAGCTGGTGCTGCATGATGGCTCACACCGGAGGGGCCAGGTTGGTCGTCGTCATCCGAAGAGGACAGTGAGAGAGTCAGACCAGAGAGCTCAGTGTCCACCAGAGTCTGGGACTGGGTATCCTGGTCATTTGGCGCTGGGTGCCCAGCACCACCTGTGTTTGGAAGAGACACACAATGTGATGTATGTTTCTACATGCATCGTTGGTTCACAAACATGACATTTACTACTTTTCATACAGATGTCTGCCTGTACACTGCTTTTACCCAGCTTGTCACAGACAGAGTTTGATCTTGTTGTTGGCCATTTGCCAGCATGGCCTTATGCTCCCCACAACAGAGCCCAGTGTCAGACATCTTGTCAGTCCCTTCCCACTCCCTGTGAGGCGAGTATGGTTCAGGTTGATTTTGCAGGGCCATGTGGGTGGGTGGGTGTAGGTTGTCTGTGACTGCGAGTCCCATCATACTCTTGGCTACACCCCCCTTCCCAGCATGCCCATGCTTCCTCCCTCTTGACTCTGCTTCCCTGTGAGGGGGTGTGACATCAATGGCAAGATGGCTGACTGTGAAATCCTGGTGTTTGTTTGGCTACTAGTCCCAGCATGGCCTTGTGCTCCCCACAACAGAGCCCAGTGTCAGACATCTTGTCAGTCCCTTCCCACTCCCTGTGAGGTGAGTATGGTTCAGGTTGATCTTGCAGGGCCATGTGGGTGGGTGGGTATATGTTGTCTGTGACTGCGAGTCCCATCATACTCTTGGCTACACCCTCCTTCCCAGCATGCCCATGCTTCCCCCTTCTTGACTCTGCTTCCCTGTGAGGGGGTGTGACATCAATGGCAAGATGGCTGACTGTGAAATCCTGGTGTTTGTTTGGCTACCAGTCCCAGCATGGCCTTGTGCTCCCCACAACAGAGCCCAGTGTCAGACATCTTGTCAGTCCCTTCCCAATCCCTGTGGGGCGAGTATGGTTCAGGTTGATCTTGCAGGGCCATGCGGGTGGGTGTAGGTTGTCTGTGACTGCGAGTCCCATCATACTCTTGGCTACACCCCCCTTCCCAGCATGCCCATGCTTCCTCCCTCTTGACTCTGTTTCCCTGTGAGGGGGTGTGACAGCAATGGCAAGATGGCTGACTGTGAAATCCTGGTGTTTGTTTGGCTACAAGTCCCACGTGAGCCCCTGTGCTTCACACAGCAGCACCCAGTACGGGGTATCTTTTGCTGGTATTTCAATGAGGTGTGTGTCAATGCATTGTACCCGGTGAGTTGTGTGGAGTTTGTGTTGGGGGGTGCCTCCCCATGCTGAGTAGTATGGTCAGGGCTGTCAGTCCTCCTTCCCATCATGAAACGTGCTTCCATTGTAGGGCGTGCAAGTTGTCTTTCAGGATGTCAGTCAGTGGTGTCCTGCTTCTGATTTGCACACAAGCCCTGGCAGGGCCTTGTGCTCCCCACAGCAGGACCCAGTGTCAGCCATCTTGTCAGTCATTTTCCACTCCCTGTGATGTGGGCATGTTTCAGAGGGGTCTTGATGGGCCAATCAGGAGGGGGG
The DNA here is from genome assembly GCF_964204655.1 of Triturus cristatus. NCBI lineage: Eukaryota > Metazoa > Chordata > Amphibia > Caudata > Salamandridae > Triturus > Triturus cristatus. The sequence goes on from NC_140591.1 coordinate 83,349,809, forward strand.
CATTATCTGTGACTACAGGCCCCATCATGCTTTTGTCTACACTCACTTCACCTGCATCCCCACTATTCCTTCCTGACAGTCAGCTGCACTGTGAGGTGGTGTGTTTGTGGTGGCAAACTGTCTGTCTGGGTGTATTTAGCTTAGTGCCACTGGCTTGCTCTATTTGTTTGTAGGTTGGTGCATGTCATGACACAGTCCCTAGTCACTATGAGATGGCAGGTATTGTGTTTGCGTGACTGGCATACACATCTTGGGTTGATTATCTATTGGTTAGTGTAGCTTTGCTTGCGGTGCATGGTTTCACTGTCCCCTTGCCACACAATCTTGGGTATGTTGTTTGTGTACTCACCAGGCTCTCTGGTGGTAGGATGTCCCGCACCTTCTCCTCCCAGGTCCTGAAGTAGACTGGTTTGGCAGGAGGGCCACCGCCGGTGCGCTGACTCAAGGCGTGATCTTTCTCGATGAGTTTCTTGACCCTCCTGCGCACGTCATACGACCGGTTCTGGATATCGTCCTTTGTGCGCAATGTTGGTGCTTGTGCGTTCACCTTGTCCACAATCCTCGCCCACATCTTGGTTTTCTGTGAGATGGGGGTCCTTTGAACCAATTTACCAAACAAATGTGGCACTACTCTGATGATCTCGGTTACCAGCACTTCCAACTCACTATCTGTGAACTTTGGATTCTTCTTTGGAGGAATGGTGATGTGTGTGTGAGGGTGCAAGTGATGTTGGGTTGGTGTTGGTTTTGCTGTGTGTATGTGTGTGTGCTTTTGTATGAGGTGCTGATGGTATGTGAGTTGTGTGATGGGTGAGTTGTGAGTGTGTCTGTGGTTGCTGTGTACTGGTGTTTGCTGCTGGCTGTGTCTCCTGTTTGCAAGTGATGATGGTAGTGATTGCAGTCCTTTATATAGTTGGAGTTGTGGGTGTGTCATTGTCCAATTAATTTTTTGGGGGTATTTATTGGCTTAGTCACTGCATGTTTGGCCTTTTTTTGTGTTTTTTCCTTTGTGTTTTGTAGGCATGAAGGAGACGTTCATGTGACGGAAACGGACGCTGCTGTTATCTCGTGCGGGCTTCTCCGCCTCGTTCACGCTGCCTGTCTTCTGTGTTTGGTACGTGTCGTTCGCGGCGGTCTCTATTTCTTGTGTGCCGGGTTGCCTGTGCGTGTCAGTCGTGCGGCTTGGTCTCTGTGCGAGTCAGTCTGGTTTTACACGCATTGCATCGTACTGCGCTAATCGTACATCGCGGGTACGGGTCGGTCGGGTTCATTCCGGGTTCGTGTCGGTCGGTGAAAATCGCGTCGGTTTTTCGTCCGGATCACTATTTTCCCTCCGGCTCGGTCGTACGGCTTGTATTCCGTACGTGTCGGTTGTAATTCACTCGCGTTGCATCGTACTGCACGGGTCGTACGGCGCTGGTCCGTGTCGGTCGGTTCGTTTTGCGGCCAGAATCGGAATCGGCCTCTTAGTATTTGTACTTTTTTGAAAATGGCTATTCGTTCACGTACTTCTATGAACCCCCGATAAGTGGACCCTATTGTACTATATGCACTTCTTGGTTTTATGCAGATAAAGAAATATGCTCTTTGGTTCCTGAACGATATTCAAATGTGTGGAGTTTTTATGCTTGGAATTCAATTCAATAGCTTATTTTCCCCCACTGCTATTCCCCCCAGAACCATCTGCACTTAGGCACTTTATTATATGAGGCTGCTATATATATATATATAACTTGATACACCTGTGACAACTTTGTGATGACTTATCGAATTATTTTTATATAGCTAAAGCTTTGATGTATGTTTTAAATGCAAAAAGAACTATTGATGGACAGAATGCAGAACAATGACATACATTCACACCAGTACAGAGATCTGGGCCTAAATCCATCGTTTTTTTGCTCACCATGCCATTCCAGTTTGGACCCAGCCATATGCAAATCAGTCTTGACCCTGTGCCCATTGGGAACAGTCCAGCCCAAACTGCCAGGCCAGGTCCTCCCTGGACTGGAAACAAGCATCCTAGAACCGGTTTCGGGGTTTCACCCCTCTTCAGCCAGGATCGCTTGATTCCAGTGGCATGGAGAGCACGGGACTCACGTCTGAGCATACCCGTCCCACCCGGGGTGACAAATGCAAAAAGAACTATTGATGGACAGAATGCAGAACAATGTCATACATTCACCCCAGTACAGAGATCTGGGCCTAAATCCATCGTTTTTTTGCTCACCATGCCATTCCAGTTTGGACCCAGCCATATGCAAATCAGTCTTGACCCTGTGCCCATTGGGAACAGTCCAGCCCGAACTGCCAGGCCAGGTCCTCCCTGGATTGGAAACAAGCATCCTAGGACCGGTTTCGGGGTTTCACCCCTCTTCAGCCAGGATAGCTTGATTCCAGTGGCATGGAGAGCACGGGACTCACGTCTGAGCATACCCATCCCACTCGGGGTGACAAATGCAAAAAGAACTATTGATGGACAGAATGCAGAACAATGTCATACATTCACCCCAGTACAGAGATGTTTTAAATCCAGATGAGGTTTTTTTTATGTAAATGTTTAAGTGATTAACTTTGTGAGAATTGTTTGTGCTTTTATGGACACTTTATAACCGAATAAAGATTATTGAATTGAATTAAAAAAAGGGACTCTCTAAAGTTTTTCTCGGTGGAAAGGACCCAATGAGTGCCAGGAGGTCGTCCTCGTCCGGGGGCCCCGCATTGCTCGATTCTTGCTCGTCTCTTCAATTATTGAGATCACAACGTGATACTACAAACTCCTGCACAGCTCCTCCAGTCCTATATAAAAATGTGTAAATCACCTTCTTTCCCGACTTTACCTTAAAGACTCGGACACTGAGACGCAGTTTCCTGGAAGAGAAGAAAAAACTGAGAGATAAGGGGGTAAAATACTTGATGCTGTTCCCAGCACGACTACCAATTGAATCAGAGGGTAAGGTTTGGCTCTTTACAACACCTGAGTCTGCATGGGAATGGCTTAAAGGCTAGAGGACAGTGGACGGCCCCGGTGCCAAGGCGCGCCGTGGGCGACAAAGGAAAGTAACTGCAAGATCTGATGATAACTTGACTGCTGATACCTCCCAGGGAGAGGAGGCATAGTTTTGCCCTCCAACAATTTACTGTCTGAGACTGGGTGGAGGGGGTTCTCTTAAACTCGTTTGAGGGATCCCAGACACAAGTTACTTCGACCTCCATGGGTCAGTCACTGGTATTGCCGATTTATGACGGGACTTGTACCTCAACTAATACTCTTAAATGGCTCACACTGACTGAGGTTACGGTCACCATAGACCTAAAATTCTACTACTACTCCAGTTGCTTACCGTATACATAATTATTAAGAGTTGGGGCTAAAAAAGGGAGGGAGGAAGAGTTGGATGAGAAGGCCACGCTTCCCACATTTGTTAGGGTGAGTCGGGTCAACAGGCACTATGATGAGTTGAGGGGGCGGGTAGTTGAGAGTCCGTCAGGCAGGGATGCGGGGTGAGGGCTAGATTTAATAAGAGTAAGAGGGGACAAAATTAGGAATTTTCCAATGTTTTTATCAATGTTTTTTGCTTTCTCATAAGTCTTAAGAATCAGGCTGTAATTGTACACAATTATACTTCTATTACCATGACCACTGTCCCGGATCTATTTCATACTCGTAATTTGCAATCTACCCTGACCTGACTCAAGACTGAAGCACAACACTGGTGATAACTCAGCCTCGACCTCTTGGGAAGAGCGGCATTATGCAAAATGATGGAATTGCCAAGATTCCTCTACCTAATGTAAAATATGCCATTCCCAATTCCGGATACATATTTTTAAACAAAAGAGAGTGTGGTCCGAACCCTCCTATGAGATGGGGGGTCCTCCCAGATCACGCTTAATAAATTGACACGGAGTTGGTATGACGGGGGATTGCATTGCCCGACATCCAAACATACTATGGAGCGGCACAATGGTCAACTATAAATCAATGGGTACACCAACCTATGCCTGAACCAGCCTATCAGATATATCGATAGGTTTTCCAACGGAGAGGATACCTCCGAGTTTTATATACCGATCCCCGAAGCCTCCCTCTGGAGGGTCCCACAGCTTTAACAATCCGGCTATGGCACACAACCCTCTCTAAGTTAGGATGGAAGAACAAAATTACCAGGGCAACGTCTCTATGGGAGTCTGAGCAGCTCGGAGCAATAGGCGTAAGAAAAGGGTTTGATAAGTGGAAATTGATTGGGATCTCATGTGTGGGAGACCTTCACTCTGGAACAGACATAGTACCATTCACAGAGCTACAGAGAACCTATGATACCTACAGATTTGTTATGTGATACAGACAGTGATACCCAGCAGGACAATTGTACCTGAGACATCACCATTAGAATGTAGACTCCTAGAACATCACTTAACCCGCAAGGCAGTCTCACTCAGATATCAGAAACTCATCGATAATGCTCCTGACACCCTCATGCTACTAAGGGAATGCTGAGAAAGCGATATAGTATGAAGAGGATTGGCAAGAACAGAGGTGGCGATCAGAGCTCGCTATAGATTAGTCCAACTCAAAATAGTACACAGAGCCTACATCTTCTGTAATACACTGGTCAAAAAGGACAGGAGGACAGATCCATTTTGTAACAGACGGTGTGGGGAGGAAGGGTCGTTTTATCACATTCTGTGGTCCTGCCTGAAAATTCAAAGTGTATTGGGAAGACGTTGTATCCTGTGTTTCAGAGGTATGCAGAGAGAAACTATCTATTGCGGCCAAATGGTGTCTTCTCAATGTTTGGGAGACTACAGACCTGGGAACAGAAGACCAAACATGGGTTACACTAACCCTGATGCTAGAGAAGCGCAACATAGCGCACAATTGGGGGACAGATGCCCCACTAATCCTTCGGGACTAGAAGAATGATTTTGATTGGTGTATGGTGGCAGAAAAAACGATTTATGTACGCAGAGGGTGCCCTATGAAATGGGGAAGAGTGTGGGACAAACAGAATACCTACAGGGGGAATCCATGTAGTGCACCCATGGGAAGGTCGTTACATTCCTTGATACATGAAGAAGAAGAATAACCGGGGCCCCAGAGGAGGCGAGGGTGGGAAACGATCTGATAATATGTAATGATGTACTGTCATGCTCTTTGTCATACTATTCATAACAGTGGTGTGTTGTTTGTTTATTTTTACTGCCTCAAGTTAATAAAAAAATGCTACTTTAAAAAAAAAGGAGCCTGCATAAGACGTGAAAGGACTATGTTCAGCTCCCAGGGAGGGGAAGGGCGCCTAATAGAAGGGAAACGAAAATAAGTTACTTTACTGTAATAGTAGTTCTCCATTATTGGAATCTTTCATAGTTTCACAGGCTTGAATCAATCCTCGTCATCGAGATGGTAGTCCCCGGTACCTTATAAAAGCAATGTCACAATAGACATATTGTACAGAGGCCTAAGGCCTTATGTTTGGAAACATATCATTGTCCTTATTAAACAAGCATTGGCATAGCCAATAGGTCTTGCCTTTGGGACCTTATAAGTGTTTAGCCATGCAACAGTTGCATAACTAAATACTTATAAGGTCCCAAAAGTGAGACCTATTGGCTATGCCAAGCGGCCGTGCGGCCGCGAAAGTGATCGCGATCAAACATCAAAGCGGCTGCGAAAGTGAAAGTAATTGCGGTAAAGCGCGGCGCGCGTGCCCGTGCACGTGCACTGTAGCTCTAGGCTGGCCTGGTAGCACTTTTTGGAGCCCTCTTAATAAGTCTCGCCAGACCAGCCCATGCGCTGGGTCAGGCGAGACCTAAAAAGAGGGACCCACGCCCCTTTGGAGGAGGGGGTGTGGAGGGGGGGGCTGGTTGCATCCACTTTGTTGACCACCTATGACCTACCTTGGACACTCTGTACACATTCCTTCAAAGGCGTCTGCAGAGCAGCGCGTGATAAAGAGGCGACCATTCAACGCCCTCTTTGATAATCGAGAACAGGGGACTGCAGCTGATTCAGCTGATTCTGTCTAAACTATTAAGCTGAGCTTCGAGCAACTTTAATGAAGGCACAGTTAACTTGGTGATATGGTGCACTTAAACTGCACAACAGTCCATGTTCCACACAGGTTTTATTTTACTAGGATGTGGATAGTATTGGCATATGGACATTTTTTTAGCTACAAGGAAACACAAAATTTGGAAACCAAACGCATTCTCATGCAAGTAGACGTGGCATGGAAATGACAAAGCGAGCTTCAAAAATGTTCCCAATAGGTTTATCAGCACACTGTTGTCTTCCAACTCCAACTTGTAGAAGTAAATAACTGGGCAATTCCTGTGAAAAAACACCTTTCAGAGAAAATCGTAAATTGGCAGAGCTGGTGGAAGTCCCAGTGAACTTAGTCAACTTGTTTTGCTAAGTCTCTGCGGTGGGCGTCCGCAGGGTCGCCAGACCGTTTCACTGATGCTAAATACCTTGTCTGTCCCTTCACAAATACCTTGGCTGTCCCTTCACAAAACAACTGTCATTAAGTGATTTAGTTTGGTTGCTTTGATTAAAGTCAGCAAAGACTACAGCCCCCAAAATGCACTGATTTTCAAAATGAAAATCGATGTCTGGATCAATTTAGTTTGCAGTACAGAATGATCTGGCGCACCTAGAATGTCGTTTTGTCTGTGGAAGTTGGTGTAAAATGTGCCTTTCGGGTGACTGTTCGTCACTGTCTCTTAATGCTTGCTCCAGCTGTCTAACTGCGGCTTGTCGACCAACAGTCTCGCGCGTATTCTCTATTTTTGATTTCATTACCTGCTTTCCTGGGTAGGGAGGAAGGACTGTATTTTTTTAACAGCAGAGTCATGTGGCGAAATACGAGGATTGAACAGCAAAAAGACCAACAATTATAAACAGTATTTCCGAAAAAACAAACTATGACTAATAACAAGCGCGACGGAAGCAGACCGCGGCTCCTGGCCATGAAAATATAAATAAATAAAGTGAGTGCGGTGTCCATAGCGGGCGCCGCGCTCTTTAAAGTAATTAAAAAAACATACAAATCATTATTAGACAAACGTAACACAAAAATATAATACTGTGCGTATAATACTAAACGCACAGACCACATGCAAGTAATTGTCAAAAAATGTACCGCCACAGTAATTATAAAACACAAGATGTCAAGCGCCAGTGTCACTGAGTAGTGTGCTCAAATGACCTTGTGATAGAACTGCTAAATATATGCCTGAGGTGTTAAGATCTGATCACATCAAAAAGTGAAAGGAATTGCGGTAAAGCGCGGCGCGCCCGCACACATGCACTGTAGCTCTAGGCTGGCCTGGTAGCACTTTTTGGAGCCCTCTCAATAAGTCTCGCCAGACCAGTGCATGCGCTGGGTCAGGCGAGACCTAAAAAGGACCAAACTTAAAAGTTAACCAATCAGAACATACCACCCTCTAGAACCTTCCTGAGAGAAGCTGCAGTGCCTCAGATTTTTAAAGAACTAGTGCGTACACTTAGTATCACACTGAGAGAAATAAAGGCAAGCTTTTCTTTTGCATGTGAATGTATGACAGATTCCAATACTGAAGAACTACAGTTACAGGTAAGTAACTTTTTTTTTACCCCAGTATTAGAACTTTCAAAGATTCACATGCTTGAATCAGAGTAGAAAGAAGTAACAAGCACATTTGGTATACATACATCATGAGGGTGAAAACTATAATACATAGAAAAACTCAAACACAGCAGAGAAAATGTGCGTAAACAGTCTAAGCGGATGGTAGGAAGAATGAGATAGCTCACCATTGTTGAAAAAAATGTCATAGAGCCGCTTGTCCCACTGCTGCGTCTCTGAGGACGTCTGAATACACACAGTAATGTTGCGTGAAGGTGTGAGCACTTTATCAGGTTGCTGCATGGCAAATATCTGGCAACGACACCCCCGCAAACAATGCCATGAAAGTGGCCATGGATTGTAGAATGAGCACGTATTTTAGTGTTCAAAGGCCGTCCTGCCTTTTGATGACAGAAAAGAATGACTCTGGATATCTATCTAGTTATGCTCTGCCTCGTTAGCGGAAAACCTTTCTCTGGTGCACTGTAGGCGACATAAAGCTGGATGGTGTTTCAAAAAACTTTACTTCTGTCCAAGTATATCTTTAAGCACCTCTTGATGTCTAGTGAGTGAAGCATGACCTCGGCTGATGTTTGAGGGTTTGCAGAACAATTTTTGAAAAGCACAGGTTCATGTAGATGAAAGTCTGATGGCACTTTAGGAATTCATTTTGGGTAAGATAACCCCATCCTCTCTGAACTGAAGAAATGGCTTTTAGATGGTAAATGCCGGAATCTCATTTACTCTATGTGCAGAGGTGAGAGCAAGAAGGATGGCCACTTTCCAGGAGAGATATATATTATCTGCTTTATGAATTGGTTTGAAAGAAGGTTTCAGTAATTGTCCCAATACTGTGTTGAGCTCCCACTCAGGAGTAGGGGTCTAATTGGCAGAAATGGTCTAAACAATCCCTTGAGGATCAGTTTAATGAACCTTACCGACCACAAAAATGGCACGTTGGATGATCTCCAAAAACAAGAGATGGCGGTGAGATGCATCTTAATAGAGGTGTAAGATAAGCCTGACTGTGAGAGGTGCAGAAAATATCCCAAAATCTGTTCCAGAGAAGATGAGATGGGATGCACCTTAGTAGTTTGACACTGTACAAAGCTGGCTCTGTAAAAGTAAGGTGTAGTGCGCACAGTGTCTAGTGAATCCCCAGAAGCTTTTCAGAGATTAAAGTAGTTAATACCTTTCTCTCTTTTGTGGTAGTGTGGTTGACCAATCAGGTTTATCAGAGGGCTGTGTTAAGCATTTGTTGTACACACTCAGGCAAGAAATGATTACACACACTCAAAAGTTGAATCCAATAGCAATTGTTCTTGTATAAAAATATTACTTTGTTACTTTTACCAAGAGAAACTCAGTTGCAGGTAAGTACCAGTTCTAAAATAGCAATGCTTTTCATCTAAAGTAAATTGTGTTTGCAAAAGCAATGAAAATGTTTTGCAGTAGTACTGGAAATACGTTCTACTGTCAATAAACAGTAATAGAACTTAGCAAATGAGAAAAATAGTGCAAAATATGAAGAAATGCAATGCAATCTTATGGAAGGTAAACAGTGCTACATTTACAGGGAAGTACTCGACTTACTTATCCAGTCTGCAGGGGTTTAGACCAACACTGGGCAAGCGTTAGATGAAGTTAGGTACTGCATCCCCGGCAGCACTGGGGCGGCCGGGAGCAGAGGTCAGTGGACCCAAAGTTAGCCAATGTACACTTGGGGGCTAACACAGGAGTTGCAGTAAATACCTGCGGGTTCAGGGCACAAGCCCCAGGGTAAAGCAAGCCCAGGGGGGCAACAAGGCAACACCAACCACACCCCACCAGTGGCACAGGGGCAGCCGGGTGCAGGGTGCAAATCAGAGTTAGGCACCCAATGCAAGCATATGGGAATCTCGGTCGCACAAGAGACTGCAGGCTAGGACCAGGAGACTGGACGAAGTTGATCACTGGCTAGGCAGGTAAGTTGAGATGTCTGAGTAAGCCTGGGCACCGTCGGCTAGGCTCCCTAAAGGTGGGGGTCGGAGGACGCAGGGTTACCTTTAGGTGTCAGATTTTCTTTACCGGAGCCGGTTGCAGTCAGGGGGACCTTTCGTGATGTGGCTGCAAGAGTCTTCGTGGAGTCCAGGAGAGGTCAGCCAACGCTGGAGTGGAGGTCAGTATCACCGGGGGGGGGAGGGGGGACTTCACTGGAAAGGTAGGCCACTTAGACTCGGGTGTGGGAGTTGGGTGCAGAATGGGCAGGCATGTCGGTTCCATCTATAGCCAGAGTCCTCGTAGTTGGAGTTTTCTGGACAGGGCCGCTTTCCTCTGGATATCTGGTCCTTGTTGAAGAGCAGGTAGTCACCTCAAAATACTAAATTTAGGGGGGTTACCGGGGTATGCTGGTTGGAACCAATAGGTTCTTTCCTTGGTGTGAGTACACCCCCTATTATGCCACCCTCCAGTGGGAGGGGGCAGGAGCCTCTCTCTGGTTTGCTGGGTCCTCTCATCTTCAAGATGGAGGGGACTGAAATGTGTGCTTCACCTCGTCTCTGTCAGGGATCAGGTTTCGCGCGCCTGCATGGCCTACAATCCCCAGAAGGCCAGAGGACAGGGGGAGGAGCCGCGGGCACAAAAGAGACGCAATGCGCACAGGACGCTGGGCGTAATTCCCATGTAACAAGTCCATCTTCGATCCCGTTCGGAGAAGGAAGTAGCCCGAGCGAAGAGTGCCCGCAGCTTGGTGGAGACCTCGACCCGGCGGACTCCTCGCGGACTCTGCCGGCTTTCCGCCCACCATCGACGCAGCCGGTCTGCTGCTTCAGACTAATGACCGACACCTGCACCCTTGGAACATCTTCACTGGAGGCCAGATAAGTACTCTGTTCTCCCGGATACGAAGTGAGGTCAGCTTAGGTACTGTCTATACCGGATCCGACTCCCAGCATCAGGCGCCTTCTTTCCGTTTATTCCCACAGTACTCGCAAAGCGGACTCCGAAGCCGGAGCGCTGTGGCTTCTAGCTTTCCCTGTTGACCACGCAATTACTTCCCCCCTCCTGATACAGCCAGCAAAGGGGAAGTTGGGTGATTGCTTTGTTCCTTTAGTGTGCAGTAGTCCTGTGAGTGGTGACGTAACCGCGGGGAAACAGGAACTGCAGTGAGGCAAGGGGGGGGATTGCCGGACCTGATCAGAACTTCCACGTGAGCCAAGAAAAACGCGAGGGTTAGAAACGGCCATAGTTGGCTAGCGACTCATCGCCTCTTATCTCGCTGTGATTATTCAGACCATATGTTGCTGGACTAGTAATTAGGGTATCATACAGGCCCTACGATACCCGCAGTTCCTTTTCAAGGATCCAAGAGGGGTGTTTTCCCTCATCTGCTCTCGTGACACGTATGGTTGTCTGGTGTGTGGGTTTTGGATCTGGATTCTTTGTTTGCATGGATATGACGTAATATGGCTGCTAAAAGAGATGGTATACGATTTATATGATTGGTAACGAGCAGAAGGTAGCGCTATTCATAGTGAGAATTTATGAGTGTAGCATTACATACCTCTGTGTCATTTGTATTGGTGTACTTTTCTTTTACAGGTTCTACTCCCCGCTTTTCCCTTCCTACCCTTCCCTCGCTTGATCGCTCTAACCTTCCGTGCCATTAGTGCAGGAGTTGGGGATGTCAAGAGGTGGATACCCTATAGCATCACACAAATCCTGAGAAGTGTTGGACTGGGGACGGAAACGTAACAGTCTCCCCAGCCTGAGGGATGGGGTTGCCAAGGTTGGCACACCTCTCTTCCTAAGTTGTTTTTCCCACAGATTCTACGCAGGGTGCGAAAAAAGGCAGGTTCAGCTAACAAAGGCTGCAGGTCTTTGAAGCTTCCCCTACGTGGACTCAGCCCATCCAAAGGGAGGAGGCATGACACCTCTGCCCAGGATGGTCTTTGTTTCTGGACCCAGGCACACAGAAACCTGTTTTGTGGTGGCAAATGGGGGGTAGCTGTTCATGAACCACACCAGGGTTGGTCGTTTTTCAGGAGGCATCTCTAAGATGCCCTCTGGGTGCATTTTACATTAAATCCCACACTGGCATCAGTGTGGGTCTATTGTGCTGAGACGTTTGCTACCAAACTTCCAAGGTTTCAGTAAAGCCATTATGGAGCATTGGACTTCGTAATGACCAACTCCCAGACCATATACTCTTTATGGCATTACTGCCCCTACAATGTCTAAGAATGGACCTAGACTCTGCAGGGGTACACAGCTCATGCAATTGAACCCTCACCTGTGTTCTACTTCACCCTGCTAGAGGGGTGGCTTACCTAGGCTACACGCAGTGGATTGCAAGTATGACACACAGGGATGTGTGTCATGTTGACTTTTCCCTTTTCTCTACACCAAAACATGCAGCCTGCAAAGCCAGTGGGTGGGTATTAAGGTACAGGGTCCCTAAGGGTGGCACAATAGGTGATGCAGCCCTTCGAGGCATTCCCTGGTCACAGTGCCCTTGGTACCCATGGTACCATTTACAAGGGAGTTACCGGTGGCCAGAGATGTACCAATTGTGGGTTCAAAGGTACCGTTTTTTTTAAAGGAACACAGGTGCTGGGGCCTGGTTAGCAGGATCCCAGCACACGTTCATTCAAGTTGGCATCAGGTATCTGGAAAAACGTTAGGCGGTAACCATGCTAAAAAGGGCACTTTCCTACAGCAAAAACACTAGAGGGTTGATAATTTTTCAGGGGGCATCTCTAAGATGCCCTCTGAGTGCAGTTTGTAACAAGTGCAACACGGACTTCAGTGTGGGTGTAATATGCAGAGAAAAATTATACAAATTTTCCTAGCATTCAGTAAAGCCATCATGGAGCTGTGGAGTTTGTTATGACTACCTCCCATCCCATGTACTTAATATGGCTTCACTGCACTTACAATGTCTGAGAATGGACTCAGGCACTGTAGGGGCATATTGCTCATGCAGCTATGCCCTCACCTGTGGTAAAGTGCACCCTCCTTTAGGGCTCCCAGGCCTGCTAGACGGGCAACTTACCTATGCCACAGGCAGTGTTTTGTAGGCATGGCACACAGGGATGTGTGCCATGTTGACTCTTCAGTTTTAACTGCACAAGAACACACAGTCTGCAATGGCAGTGTGTATGTGTTTGGTGAGGGGTTTCTCAGGGTGGCACAATACATGCTGCAGCTGTTAGAGACCTTCTATGGTCACAAGGCCCTTGGTACCACTGCTGCCTTTTACAAACGGCTTATATGTGTGCCTGAGGGATGGCAGTTCTGGGAACAAAGGTACAGTTTTGTGAAAGAACAGAGACACTGTGAACCTGATTAGAAGGAACCCAGTGCTCATTTAGTCAAAGTTGCATCAGAGTCAGGCAAAAAAGGTGCGGGGGGGGGGGTACGGCAACAGAAACCCACTTTTCTACACCCACCACCTAACCACACAACTCAGATCCCTTTATTGATGACCAATCTGCCCTGCAGTATAATCCCATTGACTTGCTTGAGAGGTGTGGCTCACTGGTTAGAGGCGGCAGACCCGTAAGCAGAGGACGGCCCGGGACCAGGGTTCGATTCCCGACGCGGCAGGGTCGTAGACCAGGGTCAGCGGGCTCGATAATTCTCGCCTCGGTGCCTACTCCAGTCAGGGACCACACTCGGCAACTCTGGGCATTAGCTTGCCTCATCTTCACAACGGCCCCCCCAGACCGCCGGGGATGCTTGGTTGCACCTTAGAGATACCCATTAGGGACCATCTCTCAGGGTGAGCCAGGACGGGTGAGCCAGGACGGGTTCCCCAGCGGTCGAAGCGCGGAGATACTCCTCCGGGAGTCGATTCTAGCGCTATATAAACCCACAATTAAATTAAATTAAATTAAATTGCTGCTGGACACAGATGGTTATAAGGTGCCCCAAAACTGACTATCCAGGCACAGCTCCTGACCAGATTAGGTAAAAAGACTATAGCAAGTTAAATTGACATGTAACAAAAATATTCTAGGTATAATACATAAACGTAACCACTTATTACAATCTATGAACAGATCAATAATACACGGATATTATTAAAGAAATATATATTTTTGTTTATTTTACAAATCTCATTTTATCTTTTTTTGTTTTAATTCATATCAATCAGTGTACAAAAATAGAGTTTAAATAAAATGATTCATCATATTTAGCAACATTAGCTATACGGTAGATGTAAATTTGATGGAGGCAATGCGGTAGATGTAAGCTACGCGCGTTTCGGCATTACTGCCTTCATCAGGAGACCATCTATTGCACTGAAGCTATATAAAACATAAAATAACATAATATTGTGGTTACAATTTATATTATATACATATGCACCTAGAATATTGATACTGAGTTTCAACTTATACATGATGTATAGCTAAACAGCTAATTCTAAACGGCTAATTCTCCTTAAATAGAAGGCATACATCGCTACTTATCATGCATTCATATTTAGATGAGCTTTCTTTCTATGTAGCTAGTATATTATTACTAAACTTTAAAGTAGCACCTTCAAGAGAGTAGACTTATTCTTAACCAAAAGACACACATTTATATAAATATATACATGACTTTATTATGCTACAAGACACAATTATTTACAGACAAATATAAAAAGAAAATTATAACAATAGTGAGAAATAATATAAAACAAATTAATGTGGTTATATAAATAATAAAGTGAAATATAGGAGAAAAGGATAGAAAAAATATAGAAAAAAGTATAACAATACAGAAACACGTTAGATATAGATAACCCTAAACTCTAAAATTTGAACAAGTTAGATAGATTACATGATCTTATTATCCTTTAAGTTTAGGTCTATTTATTGACTAAACCACACTTGTTTCACCTCAAAAAACCATAAAGTACTGCGTATTAATGTCAGCGAATGGGCCATGTTAGAAACCAGAAGTATTAGCTTCACACTTACTTTAGTATATGGCAACTTGCTCAGCATAAAAAGCGATAACAGGTTTCCAGACGATGTATACAAAGACTGGAAAAGATATCAAATCGATGATAACAATGTTTAATTCTAGGTCTTGTCATCCTTTGACACAATTACAACTAAAGTGGCATGCTACACTTACTTAGTGTGAATAGTTCTTAAAGATCTTGAAAGTTGCATCCTGTCGGGGACTTAATAGACTGATCCCAGCTATAAAGCGATACTGTGCCGGTTGTAGGTTGCAATAATCTGTATTGACAAACAATAATTGGAACTAAAAAAGTTCAAAATAAGTATATACTAATGCCCTAATTAACATAATGGCCCGAAAATTACTGGCAGTACGAATGAAGACCTTATGTACTTACTTTGTTCAAATAGGATTATAGATTGTAGTAGGGCACCGCTATTAGTATATATCTGGGTAAAAATCACACGTATGGGCGTCCATATCGCTATAGACAGACACTATGTAAAGAAATGAAAATGGATTACCATTTATATGTCAAAAAATGGCAAACTATTATACGATAGATAGCCAATTGTCTCCAAACAACTTACTTAAAAACTGAAGAATACGGCTCTTCGAGCGAGATGGCTTATAGCTTGATAGTCATGTTGGTAAAATACCGCCTAGATATACCTAACGGCTGTCCCTAAAATAAAGTAACAAAGATATAAATATATATATGGCGTGGATGGTTCCATTGTGAATACTCTTAAATATGGGGTATACAATCGAATAATGAGTAAGGTCCTTGGATATATTCCGTACCTTAGTCTTTTATAAAGAGTTCCTCACGGGGCTCCGGCCAGATAACGGTAGTCCGTTATTCACCTCAGGAAACACCATAATAACAGCGCCGAGGTATATGCACCGTATTTAAGCCAGCAGATTTGCGCGCCAAACGGTAGCTAATTAGGTGATTAAAAGACGGACAGCGAATCCAATAGTGGGCACCATCTTTGAGAGGAAAGTAGTCCAAATCTTAGAGATAAATAGCGGACTATTAGTCTCGACATGTGTATTACGTTCTGCGCCATCTTAAGTGTAGAAACTAGTATTATAGACACGTATTTAAGCCTGCAAGATTACGCGCCAAACGGTAACTGAATAGGTGATTAAAAGACGGACAGCAAATCCAATGGTGGGCGCCATCTTTAAGCGGAAAGTAGTCCAAAACTAAAAAATATAAAAAATAATAAATAACGGACTATTATCAGTCTCGATGTGTGTGATACGTTCAACACCATCTTAAGTGTAGGAACTGGTATTATGGACACGAAAATAAAATATATTTCGATTTAGTACAAATGAGCCCATGTGTACAGAAATATTATAGTTGCAATACCACACTATAAAATTATAGTTGGTATGCAAATATCCAAAATTACGTAGGGGATGAGTAACATAATCCAACATATAATTACATACAAACAGCTGCTCGCAACAAACCGTACTATTCGCAGACCTAACATATATAGTATAGTCTGCACTATCTCATAGATGGCTCCTCATGTATTACAAAAAAGACAAAGATTATATATATCGATATAGATCGCCTAGGCCCATACTTGTGGGGAATTATATGATAGTAATGCCGAGATATTTGATGTAATATAGCATGTATTCATATACAATCAGTGATGAGCAACTTAAGAAAGTGTTTTATATATTGACACGGTCAACGACAACAATAATAGGCTCCTAGCCGTGCGGCTTTATAGCCAATAATAGTGAGACAAATATTCTAAAGACAGATGGCTAACTCTGACAACAGAGACATACAGGGGCCATAGAGGTCTATGTATAGACCATATTTTTTAGATAATAGCCTGATCCCAGGGTATTTCCAAATTCAGGCCCTTATTTACTGTGTCTAACCAGAAAATCCAGAAGACTTCACGTTTCTTTCTTACTTTCTCTGGACACTGGCCTTCTTTAGTTAGAATTCTTTCTAGAATATACCACCATATGTCATCTGCGGTATGGCTATTCTCCAGAAAATGTGAAACCAGAGGCGAGGCCATTTTTTTTAGTTCTAATTGCTGATCTATGTTCGGTCAGTCTAACATTAAGTGTCCTCGATGTCTCACCCACATAACCTTTATTGCAGGGACAGATTAGCAAATAGATGATGTTTTTAGTCTTACAATTACTTATACCTTTCGACACACTTGTTTGTCCATTAAAGTATAGTTCTTTAGTTTCTTTTGCTAAAGGACAGACCTTACATGTGCCACATCTATAGTTACCTTCAATGGGAATCATGCCTTCAATACTTCTCTGTACTGGCTCTTTTTGTGGTGGCATGCGGGATCTAACAATGAGATCCTTGAGGTTTCTGTTTTTGTGTTAAGCAAAAACGGGTTTCTGCAAAATGTCTGTCTTAGCTCTATTTACATTCAGCAAATGCCAGTTAGAACAAATAATTTGACAAATTTGTTAGTTCATAAGTGAATGGCGAGTCACAAAGACTAGGTTAGCTTCTTGTTTTTGATTGGTTCCTTGTAGTAAATGTTGTCGGTCATAAAACCTTGCACGTTTATATGACTCTCTAATTAATCTATGAGGATAGCCTCTGTTAAGAAACTTCTTCTTCATATCAATAGATCTAGTGTCATAATCATCCAACTTCGTACATTTCCGCCTAAGGCGCAAAAATTGTCCGAAGGGGATACTGTTTTTTTGTTTGGTATAAGAGCCCACAGGAGTACCCCCTAATAGTGGACATGCTGGACCTAGACGACATATATCCCCCATGCCATCCAAATCAGTCTGCGTGGCTTGAGACTACCTAAGCGCTTGGACAAAGAGGTCCGCAAAAGACTAAAGGCCGAGTCCCCTTGTCCTTACCTAGAGGGTAAAGTTTCTCTCACCTTGACGACTGATGCAAAAACGCTCATGTTTCTGGCCAAGTATGTTACAGATCCGAACAAACGTATAAACTGTTCTTGGCAGTCCTGTCAAGATGAACCTCTGGACCTGGCAGGACCCCTAGCTGAAATCTTAGATATGGCAGAAAAGGCTAAGCAATCAGGCTGTCTTATTTCACCTGCACAGGGAAAACCCGGCAACTGAAGTCTCCCTCTTGGAGGGCTTGGCTTTGTCATTAACTACAATAAGTCAGAGACTTTGCCCTTCTGGACAACGCAATCCCTGGGGTTTGTCATAGACTCGGTGCAGGCATCACTGAGTCTTCCCAACAAAAAGATATCCAAGATCAGAAAGGAACTGAGGAGACTCCTGGCAAAACCGAAGTCCTCACTCAGACAGCTTGCAAGGATTGTGGGCATTCTCTTGTCCTCCATACAAGCAATCTGTTTTGGACCCATTCACTTCAGGGCTCCACAGAGTCTCAAAGCCTGTAATTTCAGGAGAGGATTAATATGCTCAGAATTGGTCCCACTCTCAGTGGAGGCAAAAGAGAAAAACAGATGGTGGTTGAATCACATGGAGGCGTGGAACCAGAGAGCGATCTTCAGTTTAGGTCCCGATATCAATCGAGTCAGACGTTAGCCAAGTATGAAGAGTCATTTACAAGAGGAAATTGGACGGAAAAAAACCACATTATCACATCAATTGCCTTTAAATCCTGGTAGGGTCCTTCACAATCATGTGCTGGACCAAAGAAAGAACCAAGTGTTGTGTTCTTCTCTGAATGGACAACATATGCACTGTGAGATATATCAACCATATATTGCACTGACCTTATGGCAATATTGCCTAGACAACCAGGTCTCAGTTGCGGCAGAGTACCTTCCTGGGTCAGACAGCAATGTGGCGGACTGGAACTCCAGATACCTCTGGGAACTGAGGTTGTGGCAACTGGTCCCATAAGTGTTCTAAGTTCTGAACACACCTTGGGGAACACTCTGGAATAAACCATCAAATGCCCAGGTACTTCAGTTGGCAACGGGGCCTGGACACAGTGGCAATGGATGCCTTCTTTCATGCCTGTAAAAGGGAAAGGAGGAAAGTCGGTCCCCCATTCTTAATGATTACACGGGTTTCAGGGCAGATGAGTGGACCAAAGGCATATACGGTAATGGTCACTCTGATCTGTAGATCACAAGTGTGGTTTCCAGGTCTTATGGGACATTCCTGGGATTCTCCAATCTGACTCCCCATTTATCCTCAGATTCTGAGGAATCCAGAAGGTCTGCCTCATCAGATAGTGCTGGAAGGGAATCTACAACTGATGGCATGGAGGATTACAGGGAAAGATGGAAAATTCCAGGATTTTTGCAACAAGCTCAGGCGCTCATCCACAAAGCATGGGCAGCCCCAAAGTGTGACCAAAAGACAAATCAGCCTGGAGACGACGGTTGTAATGTTATATGCAACCTTACCTGGATTCTGTGAAATCAGATCTTGTACACATTCTAAACTTCCTCTCTGACTTGGCTCTGCAGGGTATTGCTTACTTGTCAGTAAACTCCTTCAGAACTGCAATTTTGCTGGGGCACTTACCAGTGGATGGCTTTCAGGTGGGTGAATACCCCATGGTTAGGAAAGTTCTCAGGGACACTGGTAATTATTTGCCCCAGAACCAAGCTATTCCACGCTTTTGGGATGTTAACACCATGCTTAATCTAGTCTTGTCTTGGCCTGAGAACACATTCTTGATTAGGAAGCTGTTTGGAAAGCTGGCTATGTTGCTGTGCATGCTGTCAAGTAGGGGAGTGTCTGATGTCAGGGCCCTGGGCGGGCAGGATCTATACCCCAGGCAAGGTCACCTTCACTGTTTGTAGAAGCACCAACGCTCATACTAGAATAGTTTCACATCCTGCCTTTAATGATTGTTCTAAGTTGTGTGTGTTTTAGAATGCATGAAAGTATATGAGAGTGCGAGTAAAGAGGTTAGACCCATGGGTGAACATCCACATTGTATTTCCCTTAGGAAACGTTTCAAAGCAGTTTCCTCACCAGCAATTGCTAGATGGGTTTGATTGGTCATGCAAAAGGCCGGCATTGATACTTCTATCTTGGGGTCCTACACCGCTAGGAGCACTATGGCATACAAAGCCTTCTCAGCGGGCAGAAGGCTATCATGCAGCAGACTGATCCTCAGAATCCATTTTTTAAAGTTGCATTTCAAACCTATAGTGGATATTGCCTCGTTGGTGTTAAGCTTTACAAGTGCATAATCCTCGCCTCCGGTCCTCACATAGAATGGAAAATTTCCTAGCAATCATAGAGGAACATTTCAATTCTATTAAGGACACAGAGGTGAGGATTATCCCACCTCTCAGAACTATCAGTTCAGCTGCCCCTCCCTTAGTGAGGAACACTGGACAATGGAACTTGCCACTTAAAGAGTAAGTATGATTTTTATACTTAAGATTGACAAAGGTAACGGCTAGAAATAAAGTTTAAATTAATTATTTCGACAACTAACAAAATATTGAGCCTATATTTACAGTGTTTGCTCTCTTTATTAGGAAATCTACAGAGTAGATGGGTCCCCAACTTGATGATGGAGGCCATTCAAAGAAAGAGGAGGGGCAGGAATCTAGCATATCTCTACAACACTGTAATGGACACTGATTGATTGAAATGCTGCAGTTTGGGCTCCCTCTACTCTAGGGAAATTTAGTTTTTCTTTGTTTCTTGAAGCTGCTGGACTAAAATAAAAGAAGAAAATTATGCATAATCTTCACCTCTGTATCCTTAACACAATTGAAACTCTCCTTTATGATTGCTAGGAATTTGTTAATTCCACTGTCACTTCTTTAACTTACCTTACACAAGGAGCCTTATATTGTAAAAGTAGATTTGAACAAAGGCATTAAGTCAATCAGGACACAACGTGGGTGATCATTTACAATACATCACTATGTTGATGATATTACTATCAAATATATTAATCTGTTTGCAGCCATTGTGACAGTCCAGAATATAGCTGATGAATTCTGGAAATGAGTGTGGCAGCCTTAAATTAAAATAATGATTATTCGAACTTTGAACAGTGGCTGCAACTGATCACTGTACCAAATTGAGGAGTATTACACTGGGGTGAAAATAAGCTTTGAAAAATACAGGATATTTTGTCGTAACTACAGAACTATTCTAGAATTAAACAAGAACGTGGCAGGGCCTCTTGCGCAAACTTTCTACTTTTGTGCTCCAAGGAAGAGGGCTGCCACTATTGCCCATCTATGAGAACTGGAAACATCCAGTCCTGTACAGTCAACAGATTATCCTGAGCACCAGCAAATGTACGAAAAAATTATATGTCCAATTCTTCTTGTTTTCAGTTAGGTTTATTTCCAACAGAACTTTTTCAGAAGCCACAGCCTCTCGTCTTCAGAAGCCACAGAATAATCTTCACATAGCCACAGCCAACACGTGTTTCGTCAGTGTTGATGAGTATACATCATATATAAGTCAAATAAACACCATGAGTCTAAGCTTCTACTGGAATACATTATAATATTCCATCACCTAAACACCCTGGTGCCCAAATGTCTTAATCACATATCCAAATTGTGAGATTCATTAGCCATACATCATACACAGTGAAGGAAGGAAAATATACGTTTTATAGTAAACAACAAAAGCATCCAAAGTGGAGGGTTATCCTCAAGTGACCTTAAAAGATTGGCAGCCTGTGTGTTTAGAAAAATAGCAACATGTATAATAACACAGATGTGAAGTGCATGGTAGAGATGAGTCCGGGGATATTCATTCCCTATATATACCCAACTTTGACAGAATGTATAATTGGATCAAAAACCAAATTACCATTTGACTGGAAGTCTCATTCAAGAAATCCTAAAGTCTCAATCCAGACCTGCTGTACTCAGACATAAGTGTCCATAACAGCCTCATACTTCCAATGTAATCCGGACAAAACATAAATAAATATTTCAACACGCGAACCCAGTTATCAATGTGACTATTAAAATAGTAATTATCTAGCAACTGCATCATATACTTCGATTGCGAGACGTGTTAGGGTGTCTATAATAGGGATCACAATATTGTCACACATTGAGTTTGAGCCTGTTCATAACAAAACCTTATTTCTCATCACATACCATACTTCAGTTAAAACCAGCCTATATACATTCTACATTCCACATTGATATCATTTCAAATGACATTCCTGAAATCACCCACCTACGTGCCTAGAAAGTACTGCATTTCCTGGTCAATGTTGAGCCCCTTCTCAACAGCTTTTAAAATCATGATCCATCGGGTTTCACTCTGTCTTAACATGAGTTCCCTATTGCCTCCTCTATGGTTGCTTGGTATCATTTGCAACCCATGAAACCTGAACTGTAGGTGTTTACCTTGTGTCGTACATTCACATATATGTAGGGAAATTGGGTATCTCATGTCCCGCTGTTTCACTGCTCTGAAATGTTTAGTGATTCCCTCACTCATTGGTCTGATTGTACTCCCTACATATATTCTGCCACAGTCACATGAGTACATGTACTACATATTTAGTCGTGCAGTCTACATGTGTCCTGATCTGGAATGTATGTGAACCATTAAAACTGAACTCCTTGACCTTATCTAGAGCCAATTTACACATAGTGCAATGTCCACACTTATAGAACCCAATGCTTCTTGAGTGTAGCCATGTCTCACATACTGGTGGTGTCGGGTACCAGGGGCTCAAAATATATCGAATCGTACTCCCTTTCTTATATGTGATGCTAGGTCGTGCTCTCACAAACGTTTTTAAATCCCTCTCCATCGTCCGTAAAGTCCAATGTTTATTCAATATGTTGTACAGCTTATGTGAATAAGGATGATAGTTGGTAATTATTCTGATCAGGCTGCCTATCTCCTTCCTGCTTGTATCTTTCCTGTCCTTCAAAGTATCAGCACGGTTCAATTTTCGTGCTTTGATAGCAGCCTTGTTAACCACTTCCTCGCTGTAACCACGTCTCACAAAACGTTCCTTCATGTCCTTCAGGTTCTTATTGCATGTGTGTTCCAGACTACAATTCCTGCGTGCCCTAAGCATCTACCCATAGGGAATAGAATTTATTTGGCTTTTGGGGTGCGAGTTTCCAGTGTGCAGAAGAGAGTTACAAGATGTAGGCTTAAGATGCATCCGACTCTGTATTTGATACATATAATTCAAAATCCAAAAACACCATTTCTGTTTTACTACTGGCCATGGTGAATGTCAGATTGTACTCATTATCATTGAGAAAGTCATAGAATTGATTTGATCTGATAGTGGAACCGGTCCAAATCATCACACAATCGCCGATGAATCGACCCCAAAGGTATATGTCCTCCATCCACTCCCGGCCACGAGGTCCCCAGATATGCACTGCCTCAAACCAACCCATGAACAGGTTGGCATAAGACGGTGCAAACCTGGATCCCATTGCGGTTCCGCAGAGCTGCCTATACCATTCTCATTAAAGAGAAAGGTGTTGTTTCTCAAAATTAGTTGTGCCATCTCCAGCAACATCTAAGAATGTGCCATGTAGTCAATCTGCAGTTTATCCAGGAAGTAACCCAATGCATGTATGCCCCTCTCATGTTCAATGTTGGTGTAGAGAGAAACTACACCAAATGGTACTAGAGTCATACCCGGTCCCCACTTCACATCACATAGCATATTGAGTAGATGTTTTGTATCCCTTATATAAGAGGGCAGGTTGGACACGAACGGTCTCAAATAAACGTCAACATACTGTGAAAGTTTCTCAGTCGGTCCCCCGATTCCCGAGATAATAGGTCAACCCGGGGGAAAGTGTAGTTTCTTGTGCACCTTGGGCAAGGTGTAGAGGCATGGAAACCTTGGATGATCGATTGTTAGAAATCTTAACTCATCTTCACTTATCAGACTAAGGTCATACCATTCCTTCAAACGGCCATTAGTATTGCGTGAAATATCAGTCATGGGATTACCATCCAGTTTAGTGTAGCATTTCACATCGCTCAATTGAGTGATAATTTCATCATCATAATCAACCTTACACATTACCACCATACAACCCCCCTTATCCGCCTAACTTATGATTACATCACGATCCTGTGTGAGTTTCTTAAGGGCTGCTCTGTCTAGAGGGGTGAGGTTGTCCTTTACATAGTTCCTCTTTCTCTTGTTCATGTTATCCTCCCACTTGTCAATGTCTTGTAATACTACCTTTTGAAATAGATCAATACTGTTGCCAGTCTGTAACTGTGGTGTCCACCTCAATTTAACTTTGAGGTCAATATCCTCACTCAGGTCATAGCTCAATTCTAGCTCTTGTAACAGTTTGTGAATAGTCACGGGGTCCTCCTCACTTTCTGTGATTGATAATAAAGAGAACTGGCGGGAGAGCTTTCTCTTACATCGCAGCGAAATCCTGGAACGAGCTTCCGGTGAACATCAGATGCTCCCCCACCCTGCACACGTTCAGGAAGGACCTCAAGACCTGGCTCTTCGACTGACCCGGTGCTGCCTATCCTCCCCCCCACCCCCCCCCAGTGCCTTGAGACCCTCACGGGTGAGTAGCGCGCTATATAAACCCCTGATTGATTGATTGATTTATGTCAGCAATGGTAGAGATGCTAGAAAGTTTATCAAATTCAATACTCTTCTTAGACATATCTTTAAATGCAAAGAATTTCTTTATTTCAATTGTCTCATGAACCTATACAGGTCTATCTTCATGTCAACAGTGTCATAAATTTTAACAGGACAATAGCTTATGCCTCTACTAAGTACAGAAATCATTTCATTTGTGAGTATTTTGTCTGACAAATTAACAACTTTCATGTCCAAACCAGATCCCTCATTTATTTCGGATTGTTCCAAGATCTGGTTTGCATGCCCTGCCTCTCTCCTGGTGTGTTTCCTCCTTCTGCACCCTCTCCTTCTTTTTGAGCCCCTCCTCCCCTTGGTCATGTATTCTGGTCTTTGTTGCCCATCTGTAACTTCCACACTTCCATTAAAAAAGTTTTGAATTGGTTTGAGGTGCCCTCTCCAGAGTCCTCATCCCCACTACTGGACACATTGCTAACCGAGGTCACGCTCTTCTCGCTAATAGATGATGTTCTACTAGTACCTGTGATTACATCTGGTCTCATCAGATAATCAAACCTCTTGGCAAATGTAAATACTCTTCCAATCAAATAGTCTGCCTCATCCCTTTCTAGCTTGACGTTGTTTTATCTCTTCCTCATGTTTACTTAAAATACCTTCCAAAATATCGTAGTTTTTCTTTGTCGGTTCTTCTAGATTTAGTTTTGGAATCTCCAACCTCTGCTGCCATTTTATCAACCTTTCTGCTAGCGTTTTCTATAAGACTATTCATAAGGTGATTTGAATTACTAGTAAGGTCTTTTTCCCAATGTGAGAGAAGGTCTTCCTCCAAGTCATCATAGGGGGGAAAAAGTTGTGAACGGAGGCCACGGGTTACCCTACCCAGCCTCTGGTACTGCCTCAACGTGGCTCCATCCCACCATTTTGAAGCTTCTGTGTTCTTCAGCCTCTCCAATCGAATGAATCTCTGTTTTAAACCCTCCTTCATTTTAGTATTACTCCGGGATACTGCTTTGTTAATCGCAACCCCTACACTCAAATCTTTGAATAAAGCCTCAGCTACCTTATCTCTGTCTCTCCTCACACTCATTGTGCGTGCTGATCCTGCTTCCTTCAGTTTTTCTCCGGGAGTAACAAGTGCTGCAAGCACTTAACAGAATTAAACAAGAACGTGCGCAAACTTTCAAATATTCCCCCACCGTCAAATACACAGAGTCTCTTCTTTGGTGTTGCAAGGAAGAGTACTGCCACTATTGCCCACATATGAGAACTGGAAACATCCAGTCCCGTACAGTCACCAGATTATCCTAAGCACCAGCAAATGTAAGAAAAAATTATATGTCCAATTCTTCTTGAACTATGCTAAGCAAAACACACAAAAAGAAATCACAATCTTCCGATTTCACTTACTGACAAATGCAACCTGATCAAAATGACAATAGTATCTCAGTTAGTCAAAAAGATTGATTCGGTAAATAGCCATAAAAGATAAATAACACTAAGGGCCAGATGTACAAAGATTTTTTGCGCGCACAAATGGGTTTTAGACCCGTTCAAAAACCTGTGGCCCATGTATTAATCCTATTTTGTGAGTCGCAAATCAATTTGCGAGTCGCAAAATAGGATTAGCAACTCACTATTAGGAAGGGGCGTTCCAAGTACATCCCTTCCTAATAGCGACTCCTTAAGCTTTGTAAGAATGTTTAGAGACCGCAATTGTTTACCACCCTTCTCAGAACGGTGGTAAAGCACTCGCAAACAGGAAGCGGTTCCCAGGGGACCCCTTCTCATGTTTTAATGCATGCACAGTTATTTTTTAAGGGCCACTGCCTGCCCTTAAAAAATTAAACTGTTTAATTTTTATTATTTAAATGCATCCGGTTTTCCCTTAAGGAAAACGGGCTACATTTAAAAATCTGCTTTATATAAAAGCAGTCCTAGACATTGAGGTCTGCTGACTACAGCAGGCCACCATCCCTGGGAGTGCCAGCCAGTTCCAATGGGGTCGCAAATTACGACAGCTTCATTAATATGCATGAGGCATGCAATTTGTGACTCCATTGGGAATCGTAAACAGTGTCTCAGACACTGTTGTGCATCTCAATTAGCGAGTCGCAAATTGCACGTCGCAAATACAATGCAATTGCGACTCGCTAATTGGCGGGTCGTATATCTGGCCCTTAATACGTTTGTTACATACATACTGCTAAAAAGAGATTAAAAAAACGTGCAAAATACACTTTATAAGTAAAATTCCAATGCAACCTTAGAACCATGGTTCCACATTCTATATGGCTCTGCAATAACTCACTTGAAAAACACTGGAGACCTAAATGCATGTGTGAAAGGATTACAACTTGACTGTCAAACACTAGTGTAGGAGGCTGGCTTAATTTATGGTGCACACTTATTTGAGTGATGCACTTTGCACTAATCCAGCCAACCCTTAAGGTGATTTTAGTGGTCTTTCATAACCATAGAAAGCTCTCAAAGTGGTAGATGTGGACAGCAGCCTTCTGGCTTATCTATATTAGGCAGCTTGTTTTACCAGTTGTTTTTTTTTTTAGTTTTATGTAGCGTGAAATCGACCCAAATGTATCAGAGCGCTTTACATGAGCACCAGTTACGGTACAGACGGACACGATTAATCTTATAGTATAAGTTAAATGAAAAAGAACCACACAGTGTTTATATAAAAATACTTCTAATTATTCCACAACACTAACATACACATTGGTATATTTACTACCCAGAGATATCAACAACATACTCAAGAATACTTCAAATGCAATCAGGTAAGTAGTACAAAATTCAGTGGTCTCCAGGGGGAGACCAAACCATATGCTAATTAAGTGGAATGCAAGACTGGACTTGGACCAGAAGACCTAGAGGAGCCGGAAACACAAGGAATCACCCAAGGTAAGTACACAGGAACCCCACGGAAGCTGTTTGCAGAGTGGAAATACAGTTGTATGCCCAAATGTAAGTCAATGGAAACGTTGCGGTTGCAGTTATGCAGAAGGACCCTGCCCTGAGGACCCCGAAGAATTCCCTTGGAGGACAGAAGGTTGGATTCCTCAGGAACCAGATTACGTACACCAGGGAAGCCATGTGCGTAGGGGTGCGTAGGGGTGAAGAGACATCGGAAACCTCCGTAGGCAACAATGGAACACTAAGAAGAAAATGCCTCTTGAGAACACGGTGAAGATGTCCTTTGGATAACCTGAAAGCGGAGGGCACAAAATGTATGCCACTCGGACGTGACCATGAGGCATGAAGACACAATGCCCACCGAAGTTGGGAGGTTCAGAAGAGTCAACAGTGACCTTGTCGCTGCAGCTGTGAGGACCAGGCAATGTTGAGGAAGACCAGGAGTAGTGCAGGAGCTGTTCCATGTCAGATGTCGGTGACTAGGTGGTCAGTGTCCGGCGGGAACAGCAACAAGCCTTGGGAGCCACAACTGACGTGGAGAAAAAAGAAGGAGCATCATTGGGACCAGCACGATCAAAGGGACTCACCAACAGCAGGAGACTCCGAGCAGGCCCTGAGAAAGCAGGGAGCCCACTGAAGCAGAAGAAGATACTCAGGAGTACCCACAGGCCAAAGGCACAGGAGTCGGAAGAGGACCTCAAGCAGCTCACCAAGAATGAAAGCCTACGGTGCAGAGAATGTGGTAACGATGTTGAGCTTGGCGCAAAGAGATGCTGGAGGCTGGAGCTTCTTGTAGCCAGTAGATCTCTGGAGTGCAGAGCCAACAAGTCCTGGCAACGGCAAGTCGATGTGGTGCATATGGGTTCAGTCCCAGTGGTTCTGATGAGGAATATTGGTCTCAAAATTGCAGTGAGAACAGGTCAGGCCTCAAGGGAGTTGCAGAACCACTACTTGTTTTGCTCAAACTTGGGAAGTCCATAGGACGATAGGAGCAGCAGACTAGTCAGCTTTGTTACGGTGCCTGCAGATGCAAGGTAGTGACTCCTTCACTCCAAGGGAGACTACTTCGGGTGTCCTTGATGCCCACAGGTCTGTCAAAGAACCTGGAAGAGGTACAGACACAGACAATGAAGAAAACTTGCAGAGCTACGAGACTGGGAGCAGCAGGAGTCTTCCTTGGTGAAGTCTCGGTTCCAGGCAAAGCCCAAGTGTCCAGACAGTGGAAGAGTAACGTGGTTTCAGTCTGGAGTCTTGTCCCTCGACGAATCTGAGGACCCACCAACAGTACCCTGAGGAAAGGGTTGGAACAACTCAGGGGTCCCTCCCAGAGGAGGGGCTAGACAGAGGGGAGGATACTCCCATGTCCTTTGTCCAGTTTCACGCCAGGGCGGCAGCCAAAGGCCACCTAAACTGGCTCAAAGTGGAGTATGCAAGGAGGGCACCAAATGTGCCCTTCAAGGCAGTCTGGTGGCGCTGGCAAGCACCCCCACCCCAGCCCAATACACTAAGTGCTGTTGGGGAGGTGGTCACACATCCCTGTGACAGGAAACCTATTGTTCTACCTTCCCTAGCTAAAATCTGTCCTAGCAGGAGGGCAGAATCGTGTCTGTGATCGGCAGCAGCACTAGCATGCTGTCTGACCCTAAAAGGTTGTTATTGGGAGTACGAGGGGGTACTCTAAAGGAGCCCGCCATTACATTGGATTATATCTCCAACCCTGGAATCAGTGTTAGGATAGGATTCCAACATGTTTTTCCCAAACATGACCAGGTTTGGTGCAGCGACTATATAATTAGACATCTGACCTCACTTATAAAGCCAGGAGAATCAACTATGCAGCCTGGATTGGTGTCCTGCTCATGCAGGGGCATCCACACACTTATAACCAAGCACCCTGCCCTCAGGTCTGAAGAGCCTGCCATAGGGGTGACTTATAGGTTTTAAGTGCCGTGACCTCAGATATAAATAAACATGTATCTGTTGTGAGAGGTGCAAACAGTAACTCTCACAGGCTGCAATGGCAGGCCTGTAGTCACAGTTTACGTGGACTCCCATCAATCAATCAGGGGTTAGTAAAGCGCAACAACTCACCCGTGGGGGTCTCATGCTGGGGAGGGGAGGGGGGGCGGCAGCTCTGTTGAGTGCTGGGGTCATCCGAAGAGGCAGATCTTTAGGTCCTTACTGAACTGGAGCAGTGTGGGGACTTGCCGGAGGTGGAGGGGGAAGTTTTCCAGGCCTTGGCTGGGAGGTAGGAGAATTACTTCCCTCCCGTTCTGGTCTTGTAGATACGTGGGATGGAGGCCAGAGCAAGGTCGCCTGATTGAAGGTGTCTTTTGGGTGTGTGGAAGGAGAGGCAGTTGTTCAGGTATATAGGTCCGATGTTGTGTAGGGCCTTGTATGCGTGGGTGAGGTGACGTTTAGGACCCTTGCCTGTTGAGGCGCACTACGGTTTGGACCCTTGCCTGTCGCGGGTACTTGGGCCTCCCACACGAGTGAGGCACCGTTTTTATCGGGAGACCCGGGGGAACGCTGGGTGGTAGGAAATTTGTGTCAGCCCGGTGATGCCTCAACTTTCCCACACAAAAATGTGTGAAAAAGGTGATTTTTTCAGCTAAATTTGAGGTTTGCAGGGCATTCTGGGTAAAGAAACGTTGGGGGATCCACGCAAGCCATACCTCCCTGGAATCCCCCAGGTGTCTAGTTTTCAGAAATGTGTGGGTTTGGTAGGTTCCCCTAGGTGGCCGCTGAGCACCGGGCCAAAAACCCAGGTGACCCCCCTTGCAAAACCAGGTCGTTTTGAGGTAGGCAATTTTCATGTCGCCTCAATACGTTTTGGGCCCTTGCCTGTCACGGGTACTTGGGCCTCCCACACGAGTGAGGCACCGTTTTTATCGGGAGACCCAGGGGAACGCTGGGTGGTAGGAAATTTGTGTCAGCCCGGTGATGCCTCAACTTTCCCACACAAAAATGTGTGAAAAAGGCGATTTTTTCAGCTAAATTTGAGGTTTGCAGGGCATTCTGGGTAAGGAAACGTTGGGGGATCCACGCAAGCCATACCTCCCTGGAATCCCCCGGGTGTCTAGTTTTCAGAAATGTGTGGGTTCGGTAGGTTCCCCTAGGTGGCCGCTGAGCACCGGGCGAAAAACCCAGGTGACCCCCCTTGCAAAACCAGGTCGTTTTGAGGTAGGCAAATTTCATGTCGCCTCAATACGTTTTGGGGCCTTGCCTGTCGCGGGTACTTGGGCCTCCCACACGAGTGAGGCACCGTTTTTATCGGGAGACCCGGGGGAACGCTGGGTGGTAGGAAATTTGTGTCAGCCCGGTGATGCCTCAACTTCCCCAAACATAAATGTGAAAAAAGGTGATTTTTTCAGCTAAATTTGAGGTTTGCAGGGCATTCTGGGTAAGGAAACGTTGGGGGATCCACGCAAGCCATACCTCCCTGGAATCCCCCGGGTGTCTAGTTTTCAGAAATGTGTGGGTTTGGTAGGTTCTCCTAGGTGGCCGCTGAGCACCGGGCCAAAAACCCAGGTGACCCCCCTTGCAAAACCAGGTCGTTTTGAGGTAGGCAATTTTCATGTCGCCTCAATACGTTTTGGGCCCTTGCCTGTCACGGGTACTTGGGCCTCCCACACGAGTGAGGCACCGTTTTTATCGGGAGACCCAGGGGAACGCTGGGTGGTAGGAAATTTGTGTCAGCCCGGTGATGCCTCAACTTTCCCACACAAAAATGTGTGAAAAAGGCGATTTTTGTTCAGCTAAATTTGAGGTTTGCAGGGCATTCTGGGTAAGGAAACGTTGGGGGATCCACGCAAGCCATACCTCCCTGGAATCCCCTGGGTGTCTCGTTTTCAGAAATGTGTGGGTTTGGTAGGTTCCCCTAGGTGGCCGCCGAGCACCGGGCCAAAAACCCAGGTGACCCCCCTTGCACAAACCAGGTCGTTTTGAGGTAGGCAATTTTCATGTCGCCTCAATACGTTTTAGGGCCTTGCCTGTCGCGGGTACTTGGGCCTCCCACACGAGTGAGGCACCGTTTTTATCGGGAGACCCGGGGGAACGCTGGGTGGTAGGAAATTTGTGTCAGCCCGGTGATGCCACAACTTTCCCACACAAAAATGTGTGAAAAAGGTGATTTTTTCAGCTAAATTTGAGGTTTGCAGGGCATTCTGGGTAAGGAAACGTTGGGGGATCCACGCAAGCCATACCTCCCTGGAATCCCCTGGGTGTCTAGTTTTCAGAAATGTGTGGGTTTGGTAGGTTCCCCTAGGTGGCCGCTGAGCACCGGGCCAAAAACCCAGGTGACCCCCCTTGCAAAACCAGGTCGTTTTGAGGTAGGCAAATTTCATGTCGCCTCAATACGTTTTGGGGCCTTGCCTGTCGCGGGTACTTGGGCCTCCCACACGAGTGAGGCACCGTTTTTATCGGGAGACCCGGGGGAACGCTGGGTGGTAGGAAATTTATGTCAGCCCGGTGATGCCTCAACTTTCCCGCACAAAAATGTGTGAAAAAGGTGATATTTTCAGCTAAATTTGAGGTTTGCAGGGCATTCTGGGTAAGGAAACGTTGGGGGATCCACACAAGCCATACCTCCCTGGAATCCCCCGGGTGTCTAGTTTTCAGAAATGTGTGGGTTTGGTAGGTTCCCCTAGGTGGCCGCTGAGCACCGGGCCAAAAACCCAGGTGACCCCCCTTGCAAAACCAGGTCGTTTTGAGGTAGGCAATTTTCATGTCGCCTCAATACGTTTTGGGGCCTTGCCTGTCGCGGGTACTTGGGCCTCCCACACGAGTGAGGCACCGTTTTTATCGGGAGACCCGGGGGAACGCTGGGTGGTAGGAAATTTGTGTCAGCCCGGTGATGCCACAACTTTCCCACACAAAAATGTGTGAAAAAGGTGATTTTTTCAGCTAAATTTGAGGTTTGCAGGGCATTCTGGGTAAGGAAACGTTGGGGGATCCACGCAAGCCATACCTCCCTGGAATCCCCCGGGTGTCTATTTTTCAGATATGTGTGGGTTTGGTAGGTTCCCCTAGGTGACCGCCGAGCACGGGGCCAAAAACCCAGGTGACCCCCCTTGCAAAACCAGGTCGTTTTGAGGTAGGCAATTTTCATGTCGCCTCAATATGTTTTGGGGCCTTGCCTGTCGCGGGTACTTGGGCCTCCCACACGAGTGAGGCACCGTTTTTATCGGGAGACCCGGGGGAACGCTGGGTGGTAGGAAATTTGTGGATCCACGCAGATTCCGGAACTTTCCACCACAGAAATATGGGGAAAATGTGTTTTTTTGTGTACATTTTTTAGGTGTGCAAGGGATTCTGGGTAACAGACCCTGGTGGGAGGCCGTCAAGTCACCCCATCCTGGATTCCCCTGGGTGTCTAGTTTTCAAAAATGTATAGGCTTGCTAGGTTTCCCAAGGTGCCCGCAGAGCTAGGGTTCAAAAACTAGAGCTAGGCACTTTGCCAAAAAAGGGTAAATTTTCACTGCGATATTGAGTTGTGACCACGTTGCGTTTTGCGCCGTTTCCTGTCGCGGGCACTATGCCTACCCACACAAGTGAGGTACCATTTTTATCGGGAGACTTAGGGTAATTCAGTTTTGTAAAGAAACTGTTATTATCTATTGACTTTCGATGCATTTCTGCCTTCCAAATGAAAGATATTGTGTAAAAAAGAAGTCATTCTAAAAAATGACTGATAATTCTCATGCAGTATGAGTATTCCCAATTTCAGAAATGTGCAAATATCTACTGTTTCTAAACTCTATATTTTGTTCCCATTTCAGAAATACATAGGTGTCTTTCATACCGATTTTTCCATGTACACATTTTTACAGAATAATTACTATATACCTGGTACATAATAAAAAACCATTGCAAGTTGCTGCTCAGTTTTTGGCTCTGGGTTCGTCGGGTTCTTGGTGAACCTACAAGTCCTATATATCCCCACAACCAGTAATGTCCAGCGGATGTAATGGTATATTGCTTTCAAATAGCTGTCATAATTAGAAGAAGTTACAGGTGAAAACGTTGACACGAAAGGCTTTTTTTTTCAACTAATTTTCAATTTATGCTATATTTAACTGTTAGTTTCTATAAAAAAACCTTGATGGATCTACACAAATGACCCCTTGCTGAATTCAGAATTTTGTCTTCTTCTCGAAAATGTATAGCTTTCCATGATCCATTATTGTTTTTGTACCCATTTCTGCCATTAACTGGAAGGAGGTCAAAAGCACAAAAAATAGCAAAATTAGGCTATGTCCCAGAAAAATGCCAAAACTGTGTAAACAATGTTGGGTTTCTGACAAAAGTCTGGTATCCCCGAAAAGCTGGGAAAATTGTGATTTCAACCCCACAAACCCTTTTTTGATAACATTTGCAGGGAAAAACCCAGATGCTTTCATTTGCAGCCCGTTTTTCCATTTTTTCCGAAAAAAACCAAAATGTTGCTGTATTTTGGCTCATTTCTGTGACCCCTCTAGGAGAATCCACAAACCCTGAGTACCTTTAGAATCCCCATGATGTTGGAAGAAAAGGATGCAAATTTGGCGTGGATACCTTATGTGGTCAAAAAATTACAGGGGCCTCAGCGCGCACTGCCCCAAATAGCCAAAAAAGGGCGTGGCACAGGAGGGGAAAAGGCCTGGCAGCGAAGGGGTTAAACAGTATAACTATTGATATGAAAATGTAATTCAAGGACTTAAAAAATAGTTATGATAAATCCAACAACTTGCCATTGTTAGATTTGTCATAACTATTACAGAAAATAAGTAATATAACTTTATTTTCTGTAAACCAAACTCCAGCCATCCAGCAGAGCCTTCTCTGATTGGCCAGCCTCTGCGATACTGACCCAAGCTGTCTTAATGTGGTTTGAAGTGGCCTGACTAAAGACAAAGGATTTCCTGTTGGAGGAGAACTTCAAGGTGAAGAGCAAAAGGCAAGAAGGTGGTGGAAAGGCCAAACTGGTCTTCAAACAGGGAATGACAGTTTGGACAGGACACAGCCTCACTCCCACATCCTGCACCCTCAGCCAAACAGGAGCACCAGTAATTAAATCAGAGAGGGAGCTGGAAGGGGAGTGTTAGGGAAACTTGGACACACCAGCGGGATGGCTTAGCCAGATCTAACCTTTCCGAAGAAAGTTTTCCATCTTGGATTTTGGAAGAATCGAGCTTTCTGGGGAAAAAATATGCCAGTGTTTGAGGAAGTGGTCATACACCTTGGTGGCACCCTTGCACCCCATTGGTCAGGGGTGCCCCTCTGCTTCACGCTCAGGAACTCTGAATAACTAAATAAAAGCTGCCAAGCAACTCAGATCCCTGCTTGGAATGAGCAAAATAAGAAGGACAGTCCTGTTGAACTCCTGGTTTGAACCGAGGAAGACTGCACTCGTAAGGATTGCACTTGCTGCACTCCTTGGGGCTCCACAAAGAGAACTTTACCTGGCTTCAAAAGGATTAAGGAAAGGACTCCCTGAAAGAAACAGGTACAAAGGAGCTACAAGAGATCCCTGCCTAAAACTATAAGGAGGAAAAGGACTGACCTGAACCCCAAAGGATTACACACTGAATGACTGCACCTCCTGCACACTTGGAACTACAGCTCTAAGGACTTTGCCTTCCTTCAGGAAGTGAAGGACTGAACTTGCTGAAAGCAACAAGTTAAAAGTGCTCCACCTGTACCATTTTCACCAAGAAGATCCCAACTGGAAGGCGTCAAGGGGACTTTCAAGGAGCTAGCCAGGGGCATTCTGGGAAATATAGTCCCAGCATCCCAAGAACCATTGCAGAGCAGCTTCTAGACACTTGAATTTGTGTTGTGGACACTTTGGAATCCCACGAGGAACTTCAGGAAAAAGTTTCAGAATTTTGGAGCTCCATAAGGTGACTAGGTGCATTGTGGGAGTTGTAGCCCCAGACCCCAGGAGGCAAACCAGAGCATCTGAACACTTTGTTGGTGCCGTGAACCACTTTACTACATCAAGAAACACTTCTGAAAGTAAGTGCAAAGAACTTTTGACTTTGTCCTGGTCCAGCACAACCTTTTTTTTTAATCCTTTGAGCGCTATTTGCTTCTAAGCTCTAGTTTTACTATTAATCTTTAAAATATCATGTCTCTGGTTCCCTACATTGGATTTTTATCATTTTAATCATGAAAATATAAACTATTTTCATAAATTAGTGTTGGACTTTTTACTGTGTGTTGTGTCTTACTTATTTAATACTTTGGTGTTTTTAAATGCTTTACACACCTGTATCTAAATCAAGCCTGCCTGTTTGATGGCAGCTACCAAAGGTTAAGCATAAGAACAATTTATTAAGACCTTGACTGAACCTTTTATTGTGTTTGTGGCCTTATAACTACTGGTAGGTCCCTACTTATCACTACTATTAGAACATTGGAATGTGGAGCACTCCATTGTAGACAATGGAGTGCTCCGTGCTTCTACGGGCCGGTAAAGGCCCGCAGAGCAACATTCCAATGTTTTACAAAAGCCTCTCGAAGCTCGAGGGGATTTAAATCTCCTCGAGCTTCGAGAAGCCTTTGTTTAATTTGTTAGAACATTCTGCCCTCTAGTGGAAGAATGTTCTAATAGCCTTATAGCCCTTCGTAGCAGGGCTATACCGCTATTAAAGTCCCGCTGCTTTTGTTAAAGTCCCTCGCCTTCGGCTCGGGCCTTTAACGCTGCAGCGGGCCTTTAATAGCCGGTATAGCCCGCTACGGCGGGCTATAATAAATCACTTTCACACACACCATATGCATAAAACTCTTTAATTTAAATGCGTTAACACTTCCCAGCAGTTCACGTCAGGAGGGAATGGGCTTAGTCACAAATGGGATGATACCTCACTATTCATAATGCCTTTCGAGAAAAGATAACTGAAGTCATATTTTAGATGGCTGGATAAGGCAATGACTCTTGATAAATAGGCATGGTTGGGAAATGCGCAAATCATGATTTTCATGCTGCCTCTCTCTCTCAGACAGACTGTCTCATTTCTTTAAACCTCTGCGAGCTCAGTGCTTTCTTTTCCCTCTCCCGCCAGCACTGACAAGGGCTTTGCGCCTCACCTCGTCTTTACATTAGTGCTGAAAACATCACTCAGCCTGCCCTGTGTATACCACGGCCAGAGACAAACAAGAAGCTCTCTCAGTAACAGTGATTTCACCTTCTGTCCCTCACGTACACTGGTGTCACCTCTGCAGCGCTAATGGAAGGAGCATACTACTAGACTGTCACAGACAAATGGCCAATCATTGTGTGGCTTCACAATAAAGCCACACAGTGATTGGCCATGCTCTGTAATTTATGTGCGCCCGGCGCTGCCTCTGTGCAGTGGACTACAGGCCATCCTTAAGAACCAATCCAGACATTGCTTCCATGTTGTTTTTGACAGCAAACAACATGAGTGCAGTACCAGGATTGGTAGGTTAAGACAAATCCTCCACGCCATAGGCGACTGGGGGGGCTGCGTCTTTATTGTCCCTGGTTCTTACTACAGCAGTAAGGTGGCCTCAAGTATGCATGTCGGATTGGAAACAACAAGGCAACTGTCCAACCTGACATGCAACTACACTTGCCCCCACAAAGTACTTTGCTTTTGCTTCTGCCAGAATAAGCACCACCCTCAAAGACAACAGACCCGGAACCATAGAAAAAACGACACAGTAGGCAATTCACGGAGGACAAAACACCTCATTGTAAACTTGTAGGATTCCTATTAAATTAAAACTATGTGTTGTGGCAGCACACTGAAGGTGCGGGGTAACACCCTCACGCCCCAAGGGAGAAACCATCCCTTCCCCGGAACTCTTCAAATTCAATATCTGTCCATAGAATTATGTCCACAAAGAGAAGTGCATCTAAGGCAAGGTTTTTCCAAAATATAGATCGAAGTACAGAGAGTGGCTAAATTAAAGCTACACAGCAGTATTGGAAATGTAGAGAGATAACATATGGTCTATCATTGAGGGAAAAGTGCAGTCTGAAAGGCTTACATTGTACATCTGTGTTCCTTTAAGGCTACAGAGTGTCCACTATTTATGATACGTTGTATTGGCAGTTGCCTCCATTTCTGCCCTTTTTAAGGTGAGAAATTTGAAAAAAGATACTTTGACAGAGTAGTAATTGAGTTTTGAATGTCCAAGGTAACCAGGCCAAGGGATGGGTGGGTTATCTATGACTTTATTGAAGATCCCTACGCTGCAGTACCAGGGCTATAAGTCTTTTGCATCGTGCATCGTACGATCTTCATTCATAGTTATAGATATTGAGCAGCAAGCTAAGAGCAATTTTCCTAATGTGGCCCTTTGGCATAGAAAACAGAAAACAAGAAAATCTTTGAGTCTGATTGCTAATATCCGGTTACTTGCCTAACACATTTTTTAAAGTCGACTTTAGTATTACATGTAGGCTGTATTGCTTGTGAGTGTATGCACTGATCTCTAAGTAGCAGGTATCTGTGTAGGGAACATTTCTCATCCAAGCTGTAAAAGTTGCTTTTCTCTTAGTGGATTGAGCTTTTGATCTACCTGGGAAAGGTTGCTCCGCTAATTAGTAAGAAAAGGAAATACACAATACAATCCAGCTAGAGATAGACTGTTTAGATTTGGGTAAACCCTGACAGATATAGGCACAATAAATAACTGGCTGGACTTTGAAAGAGTTTTCATTTGATCTAGATAAAATTGCAGTACTCTCCTTACATCCAAGAAATCCAAGTGTTGTTCTGCTGGCGTTGATGGATTGGGAAAATAGAGAGGCAAAGCGATCATATGATTGATTTGGAATTTTGAAACTACTTTATGCAGAAAAGTGGGGGCATCCTAATACCTACACTATTTGCATGAACTATTGTATAAGTCAGAACAGCAGGCAGGGCCGTACCTTTCTTAATATCTTGCATGTTGAATCATAACCTTGGAAATTGGCACAAAAGGAAGACCCAATAATCTAGATAAGACAAGACAGAGTTCCCACAGTAGTGATGATCTTTATATTTGGGGCAACAATTTATTTAGATCTTCAAAAACGTACTTGACTACAGGAATCTTGAAGGATGCCTGCTTTGCGTGCAAACCTTTAAGCAGTAATTGCAGCAAGCAGACCTTTATTGATGACAATTATAATTATGACTGGTTCAAGTGCAAGATGTATAGAATGATGGCATCCTCTTGAAATTGGGCCATGTATGCATTTTGGCACTTTATTCAGAATATCTTCCACTTCAATGCATTGCATGGTCTTGTTGATGAGTATTTTGATTTCTCTGGTGCTCAGGACATCTTGGAGCCATCCTCAGCCATAATGGGCTTGTGCTGAGACGGCTGCAAACCATCCTGGCACCCACCTGTCTTAGGAGCACTGGCTCCCCCCCCATAACATGGATCCATTAGGGTGGCAGCCGAAGCGCTTCGGCTGCCCCCCTGACTCCTCCCCTGCGATCTGATGACATAAGCACAAGCATGGCATGCCAAGGTCATCATATGCTGTTGCGACGCGCTGGAAGGCATTTGCTTCTAGCACATCCAAGAGGGAAAGCTTGTTCCTATAAATCCTTTTCCAGGGGGTTTGGATACAGAACACACACAGGGGGAAAGGAAGGAGTTCTTCCTTTCCCCCTGTGTTTTTCTCTCTATAGTGGATTCCTGCTCTGAGATCATGGGTGGGGTCACGATCACGGAGCAGGAATCGACATTACTGTACCACCAGGGCTTTTTTGTTGTTGGGAGAGTGGCCTCTTAGGCAATCAATCAATCAATTTGTAGAGCGCACTACTCACCCGTGAGTGTCTCAAGGCGCTGGGAGGAGGGGTGTGCTGCTACTGTTCGAACAGCCAGGTCTTGAGAAGTCTCTTGAAGG
Organism: Triturus cristatus; assembly: GCF_964204655.1. Taxonomy (NCBI): domain Eukaryota; kingdom Metazoa; phylum Chordata; class Amphibia; order Caudata; family Salamandridae; genus Triturus; species Triturus cristatus. The sequence goes on from NC_140591.1 coordinate 83,388,690, forward strand.
TCAGCAGGTCCTGGGTCTGTCGCAGGCAGATGGGGAGGGTGTTCCAAGTCTTAGCGGCGAGGTGGGAGAATGATCTGCCGCCGGCGGTCGCTCGTCGAATGCGGGGGGACGGTGGAGAGGTCAGCAGAGTGAAGCTGGCGGTTCGGGGTGTAGAAGGTGAGTCATTCGTTGAGGTACGCTGGTACGGTGTTGTGGAGTGCTTTGTGAGCATGGGTGAGGAGCTTGAAGGTGATCCTCTTGTTGACGGGAAGCCAGTGCAGGTCTCTCAGGTGGGCTGTGATGTGGCTGTGGCGGGGGATGTCGAGGATGAGGCGTGCAGAGGCCTTCTGTATGCGTTGTAGTCGTTTCTGGAGTTTGGCCGAGGTTCCCGCGTAGAGGGTGTTGCTGTAGTCCAGTCTGCTGCTGACGAGGGCCTGGGTGACCGTCCTTCTGGTTCCGGTGGGGATCCATCTGTAGATCTTGCGGAGCATGCGGAGGGTGTTGAAGCAGGAGGAGGAGATGGCGTTGACTTGCTGGGTCATTGACAGCGATGAGTCCAGGATGACCCCCAGGTTGCGTGCGTGGTCAGTGGGGTTCGGGGCAGCTCCCAGCATGGCCGGCCACCATGAGTCGTCCCAGGCGGAGGGGGTGGATCCGATGATGAGGACCTCCGTCTTGTCCGAGTTCAGTTTCAGGCGGCTGTTTTTCATCCATTCGGTGATGGCCTTCATTCCTTCGTGGAGGTTGGTTTTGGCGGTGGTGGCGGCCTTGGTGAGGGAGAGGATCAGCTGGGAGTCGGCGGCGTATGCAAGGGTCACTCTCTTTGGGGGGCAATACTGTTGTGCATTTTTTTGGTCCCCCATGGGGGCCAGTTGGCTGTTTTATTTTTGCTGATCTGCCACTGGAGGGGTCGGAACCCACCAGATGCCAGGGCTTAATTTCTTAGCATAATTGCTGACCTCTTGGGCAAGGGTCGCTCCCCTTGGGGATAATTTTAGGGGTAATTCTGCCCCGTTTGTAGGTCGATCTGCCCACGGGTTAGCTTACTGGACCACCAGGACTTGTTATGTTGTTGTGGAATTGACCCCTTAGGCAAGGTTCACTCCCTTTGGGTTTTTTTTTTACTTGTATTCTGCTCACCCCCCAGAGGGCATATTGGGGGTGGGGTGGGGGGAGAAGCTTACTAGACCACCAGGGCTTGTTTTGTTGGCTGGGGAAGCGACCGTTTGGGCAAGGGTTACTTCTCTTGGGGTATAATTATTTTTGTATTCCGCCACCCGAAAGGACCAATCGGCCGATCTTTCCTGGGGGCCAGGGGGTGGAAGCCCACTAGACTCCAGGGATAGTGTGTAGAATGGTCACTTGGGGGGCTTTATTTTTTTGCATTCCACCCCCTCACCAGAGAGTACATCAGCAATGTTTAAGACCTCTTGGTGAGTGGTAACATGAGTCACCTGTATCAGTGTTTTTCGATTGATATTTCATCATTTTTATTTGTGTTTTAATTTTTGCTTTTTTATTGCAGAGCCAATCGTTTCCTTTGTCGTGTTCGTGAATCCTGCTTGTGGATGTAGCAAAAGCAGATCTGTAGTTTGTGGAGTTGCGGTTGGTAAGCAACTCATTTTTTAATCTTTTCCTCAAAAGTGTATCCCTTGACTGTTTTTTAAAAAACAATTGACTGCTGTACCAATGTTTGAATCTTTAGCTTTTTGTGTGATTGTCTTTCAAAGTAACGTATTGATTTGTGAACGTTCTATACTGCCTTGATATGTGTAATGTGTTTTTTTACCTTTTCAGTGGGGCTTCTTTGTGGCTTGCTGTGTCTGTGCAGAGTCGGTGCAGTTGATCCTGAGTCTTGCTGTCTCTGGCAAGCGAGCGGTATACATTTTGATTATATAGATCTTTGTGTGCTTTATATTAATTGACCTTTCCTTCCAGGTTTCTATATATGTCAGTAGTTTCAATTTGTTTATTAAGGCCACAGTTTGTTTATTACTTATTTTTACACAGTGTTTGAATTGTTGCCTTATTTGTTGTGTTACTTTTATTAGAAAGAATTATGGCTAACAGCAGGTTGACCATTCAGTAAGTTTTAGATTTGCTTTTCTAATCTTCCTCTGACCATGGTTCTGAGACTGACTCTGCATCTCAGGCAGAGGACGAAGTCCAAGATTCTGGCAAATCATTTTCTGTCCAAGAGGAATCATCTGATGATAAAGCCACTATCAGTGCGAAGGAAGTGCCTCTTTTAGAAGAGGAAACTGATATGCTGATAGTGCAGGAAGAGGGATCTGGATTGCAGCCCGGGACTGGAAGTCTTCCCATTGGATGTGCTGGTCTCTGTGTTGCCCCCAAATATGGTGTAGCACATGTTGCCTGCCTTTACTGGCCTTGCAGGGGGAGGGTAGATACTGAAAAACGTTGCCTAAAAAGGTATTTCAGTTGTTCATGGATGATGTATTTTTGGATGAGATTGCGGACTAGAATAACTTGTATGCTGAACAGTATTTGAGGGACAACAGTGTCAGACTTAAGCCCCCCTCTAGAGATACCTAGTGGACTCCCACAAATCTGGATGAGGTGAAGAAGTTCTGGGGTTTCAATTTCTTGATGGGATTGATAAGGGAGCTGTTACTGTCTTCATGTTGGTCTACTAGTCCACTGATAGCAACTGCTATATTTCCTGCAACCATGAGCCCTGATTGGTATTTGCTACTACTTCGAATGCTGCATTTTGTTGATAATGCTTCAGCATTGCCAGAGTATGAGGATCACCCTGATAGTGACCTTCTTTACAAGATTCATCATGTTCCTGATCATTTTGTAGATCGCTTTTCAGAGATTTATGTTCCATGGAAGGAATGGTCTTGTTCAAGGACTGTTTGGTTTTTAGGCACTACATTCATAGCAAGAGGACACGTTATGGAAGTAAGTTGTATATGCTGTCTGAGAGTAGTACTGGATATGTCTATAATTTAAGAGTGTACACCGGTAGGGATTCTTCTATTGGCCCCCCTGGTTGTCCGTCCACTTTTGGAGTCAATGAGAAAATTGTGTAGGAACTTGGTAAAGGACTTTTTAATAAAGGTCTCCACTTATACATACATAACTTCTACACTGGTGTGTAATTGTTCAAGGAATTGTTTCAAGTGGACACTGTTGCATGTGGCACAATCCGCTCTATACATTAAGGCAACCCTAAAGAGCGTGTATGTAAAAAAAATAAAAAATTCTGAGGGGACAGTGCAGAGTCTTGCGTAGTGATGAACCTCTAGTGGTAAATTTCAGACTGGAGAGATGTCCACATCTGACAAACATTCATGATAAAAGTACTTCACCAGTGATTGGGATCAGGTTGATGAAGTGCACAAACCTGTGTGCATTTTAGACTACAGTAAGCACATGGGTGGTGTAGATAGAGTAGATCCAAGGTTGGAGCCTTACTAGGTTGGCTGTTCATTTGTTTCATTTGGCAACCTTCAATGCTTTTGTTATATTCAAGGATTGTTCTCCAGATTCAATGATGAGTTTTGTTTAGTTTCTGTAATAGGCAGCCTTCTTGTAGTGGAGCCAGCAAGTGTTCCTAGAGTTGGAGTGGTGGAGGATGTGGCTCGACTGAAAGATTGCCACTTTCCTGATTACATTCCTCCCACACCCAAAAAAGTTCCCTCTAGGAGATGTAGAGTCTGTGTCAAAAGGGGGGTGCGAAAGGAGAGTCGTATGTACTGCCCCGAGTGTCCTTCTAAGATTGGTGTATGTGTGCCTGCATGTTTTAAATCGCACCGCACACAAATCAAGTATTGGGGGCAACCGTGAGAGTGAAAGTGAACTGGCTGGTCTGTATCGTTTTATATTTTTTGTTCAGTTTCCCAGTTGGCAGTAGTTTGATGTATTTATTTAGAGCTGTTGTGTTTGTAGTCACAGCTGGTTTTTCATCTTATTGGTTTGTGTTTTCTGGTTTTGTAAAACAGAATGTGATGGCTGTGTATGTGGACTGGCACTTGGCTGGCAGTGTGTGCAAACTGGCACTTGGCTGGCGGTGTGCGTGGACTGGAGCATAGCTGGCATAGTGCGTGGACTGGAATGTGGCTGGCGGTGTGCATGGACTGGCGCTTCACTGCTGGTGTGCGTGGACTGGCATTTGGCTGGCAGTGTGTGGCTGGCATTGTGTGTGGACTGACCTTTGGCTGCCATTGTGTGTTTTTTGTGACCAGCAGCAAGTCACTACACATACCACCACCAAAACGCCAGTCCACACATTGCAAGCTGCTTCCATGCGGTGGGATTGTTGTGTCTGATCTGGCATTTGGCTGGCGGTGTGTGTGGGCTGGATATGTGTTCGTGGCTGGGAGCCAGTTTGTGTATCGACTAACTTGAGATGTGGTTGTACGCTGTCTAATATTTTGGTGCTTGGTGGTGTGAATGGTGTGTTAGTCCTGTTGGCATATGAGTGATGTGCCCTCGAATGGTGCTGTTTGTAAATGTAAGTGTTGTATTATATTAAGCCCGCAGGAGGCCGTATGAATGGTTTTCTGTCTCTCAAGCGTGAATGGACTGTAAAGTGGTTGGTGCCTTGACGTGGCTTTACAGCTCACGAGCTGTAAGTCAGTGGTTCTTTATTCTGATGTTAAATTTCCCAAACCACAGCATTTATGTTTTTCTCAAGAGATTTGGGAGAACACTGGGTGGCAGGGAATTTGTGTGTCCCAGCAGAATCTAAGAGTTTTCATCACATAAATGCAGGGAAGATTTGTTTTTTAGGGAAAGTTTGAGGTTTTCAAGGGGTTCTGGGTAAAAAAAACTTGGTGAGAGCCACGCAAGTCCCCCACCCTAGACTCCCACAGGTATCTAGTTTTCAAAGGTGTACTGGTTTTCCAAGGTACCGGCTAAGCTGGGGCCCAAAATCCACAGCTAGCCACCTTGTGAAAAAAAACATGGATTTAGTTGTGTGAAATATGATATCTCCTAGGTCACGTTTTGGGGTGTTTTATGTTGCAGGGGTAAGGTCCAGCCATACAAGTGGGGTACCATTTTCATCGGGAGACATGTGGAAATACAGTATAGTGGAACATTTGTTATTACCATTCAATATCTCTATGTTTGTGCCTTTCAAATGTAAGCAAGTGTGTAACAAAGAAGACATTTTACAAAATGCCGCCTGAAACACATACCAGTATGGGTACCCATAAATTCAGAGATGTACAAACAACCACTGCACCTAAACTCAGTATCTGGCGTACATTCCAGAAATATAGTATTTCTTCATACCCATTTTTCATTTTTTATAATTTACCATATGAATTGCTGTACAGTCAAAACACAATACAAAACCATTTTAAGGTGCAGCTCAATTGTTGGCTCTGGGTACTGCAGGTTCTTGGAGAGCCTACGAACCAACCCCATATATCCCCACAACCAGAAGGGTCCAGTGGATTTAACGGTACACTGCTTTAAAATGTTCATAGTAAGAAGAAGTTACAGGCGAAAACGTATACACAGATGGCAGTTTTTTTTCAACTCAATTTAAAAAGATTTTTACTTTCTATAGGAAAGCCTGAAAGCATCTACACTAATGACCCCTTGCTAAATTCAGAATTGTGTCAGTTTTAGGAAATGAATAGCTTTCCAGGATCCACCATGGTTTTCACACTGGTTTCTACTACAAATTGGAATGAGGTTGAAAATACAAAAAAATGGAAAGATGGGCTATCATCCAGTAAAATGCCAAAACTGTGGTAAAAAATTATGTTTTCTGCATCCAGTCTGGCTGTTCCTGAAAGCTGGGAAGATGGTGATTTTAGCACAACAAACCTTTTGTGAACGCCATTTGTAGGCAAAAATAACAGACACTTTCTTCTGCAGCTTTTTTATCCAATTTGTCCCGAAAAACCAAAATTTTGCTATAGTTTTGATAATTTCTCAGAGCCCCCCCACCCTTGTGGGAAATCCTCCACAAACTCTGGGTGCCATTGAAATCCCCATGATTTTTTTTCCAACCATATCTTATTAATTTTCCAAGATAGAAGCATTGGTTACATACATTGATCTTATTATTGCATGTGACAACATGCCCTTGTACTTCAGCGTGCATGGCTTAACACCCCCTGTAACAAAACAAGCCCCCCTTCCGCCCTTGACTTGCGCTTATGTGGACGAATGCTGAGCTCTAGAGCCCGTTGGGTTTGTACAAAGTGTGGCGGTTATGCATCGTACTCGATAGTGCCAATTAGCACTGTTCTAAGTGTGCGTTCCCTTCACCCTCCCTCTCTGGCGTCGCTGGTCGTGGGGAGTTTGTGTTGTTGTCATCTTGTTCACCTGTCTTCAGTTCAGTCAGTAGGTTTTCCCACGCCCTAGCTCTATCTATGTGACCAATCTCTCTGCTCGCTTCCCTGAGGAGCAGTCTGCTTTCTACCCCTGGCCATTTTTCTAGTTCATGTTTCCAGGACCCAATCTGCGGTCCCCCCAGCATCTTCCAATTCCTAGCTATTTCCCTTTTTGCTAGGATGTAGGCCAGGTCTTGGAATTTTCCCGTCACCTTATTTTTGTCCGTATGCGGAAACCATCCCAAGAGAAAGTGTTCCGGAGTGGGCGGGAGCACCTTGTCGATAAGGTCGCCCACCACCCACCTTATTTCCTCCCAGAAAAGCTGCTGTGTGTGGAAGCTCCAAAGCATGTGTATTATGTAGGCCTCCCTCTCTCTTCAGCACGAGTATGCAGCCGTCTCCGTCTCAAAGTATCTCCTAATGCGGGATGTAGTGAGGTACGCTCTATGCAGTACGTAAAAGTTGATTAGTTTAAAGCGCGCGTTTTGGGACACTTTCAATGTTATTGAAATCCCCATGATGTTGGAAAAAAAGGTTGCAAAATTGGTGTGGATCCCTTATGTGGAAAAAGTTTATGGAGGCTTAAGTGCAAACTATTCTAAACAGCCAAACACAAGCTTACCAATGGGGGGGAGGGGGAGGGATAAGGCCTAGCAACAAAAGGGTTAACATTTCCAGAAAGCAACGGATAAATTAAAATGACCATACTGTCAGAATTTTGATGTCATGCTGCCTAATTCAGAGACATTATATTCGAAATCTGTATTTGCCGCTGAAGTCTGCTGAGAAAGTTTGGTTTGTATGGCAACTGCTTACGAGGTTTGCTTGACACCTGCATCAAGTCTGGTTACCACCATTGCCTTGGTCAGTCTGGTACTATCAGCATTATTGTTGAGTTATGCATAATTCCAACTACACGCTGAAATGAGGGGAATCTGTGGAAAGGCATGTACTAATTTCCTCAACCAATTTCTTAAAATTGCATTCCATGCTGCTCCTTTCACTGCACTATGGCTGCAAAATCTCAGCATATTTTGTTTGGAGCTGTCAGGAATGGATCCAAAGATTCCCCATAGTCGAAATATGTTTTTAAAGGTTACACTGTATTCCAGTAATGAGGAGCACAATAATAATATGACTTTCAACAAGGCCGCCCACATATCTCAGGAGGGAGAGGAAGTGAGTGATCTAGTGGCTGGCCAGGTCAGAAAAAGGTCGAAGGAGCAGGGAAGCGGGAGCAAAAGAGAGGACGGACAAGAGCAGGAGAGAGAGGAGGAAGGATTTGGAAGGAGAGTTGAGAGGAGCAAATGAGTGCATGGAGCAGGCAGCCAATGTACGGTAGAGCTTAGAGGAGTGAGGTAGGACACGATGGATAGGAAGCAATGGAGCCTGGAGACCTGGAGGAACCAGAGTTCAACTGTGATTGACCTTTTGGCCAGAAGGAAGAAGGCACTGCGGGTCCATATGCCATGGCCCAGGAGAGGGGCATGGCCTCAGACAAGTGAATTCTCCAAGTTATGAGGCACATTTTGGTGAGTAACATGAGGACGGATGCACAAATAACTGTTGGAAAAAGGATAGGTGATCACGAGGGGCTTGATAGTAGCACCGGATGAAGCATGCGCGGTGGTGTACCACCAGAGCCACATTGTGAATCCCTTCTAACTTTTTTCTTACTAGAGAACCGCTTCTTCATGTCAGCTAGCCTGGGACAACTGCATGAAACTGGGTTAGATAAGGAGCAAAAGAGTGACTACTAGGAGGATAGAAAGAGGGATATGATCATCAATTGGTCTTCCAATTTGCTTAGCAACAGTGTTTTGACAAACCTACTTTTGATGAGCCAGTCATCCAGATAGGAGTAGCTCCAGCCAGAGAGTATGGCCCAGGTGCGAAGAGTACAGCTCGGGTGCGGATATTCCAGCTGGACTACGGACGCAAAGATACAACTCGTAAATGACCTCTGTGAATGTCAAAAGTCGTAATATTAGACTTTTGGCACAGATTATCATTGTGAATTGTTCCCTCAGCTTTTAACGCTATATTTTACATACAAAGCAACACTGCCACCTACTGATGAACAGAAGTAGTAATACCAAAACCAACATAAAAACCTGTTTACCAAACTTTAGTAAACATACTACACGCAAAGGGCCTCAATTATTCACTTTTGCGGTAGGGCAGCACTGCAGGCCTTCACATTAAGCTTTTTTCCTCTTTCTAGGTGTGCTGCAGAATGCAGAATAAATAGAAGAAAGAAAAACAAGGAGAAATAAAGATAGTTCTCCTCGTTGTGCCTCATGCATTTTTGGTGCTGCCTCAGATTTATGATTTCTCATAAATCAGGGGCAGTGTTAAAAAGCCATGGATGTTGCTGGGAACACCCCGCAGCAACACTCATTGTCCACCCCTTTAATGCAGAAAACAGCATTAAAGGGAACAATATTTATCAGGCAGCATTAAGTCAAAAAAAGTGGCTTAGTGCTGCCTGATAAATATCGTGCAGGCTTCTGCTCCACGGAACGTCACAAAAAGTGACGTTCCTAGGGCGCGAGTAGCCTCATAAATGAGGCCTAAAATACTTACCAAATACTCAACTTCTATCTAATAAATTATGCAGTCCTAAGATAATGCTTAGCTCATCCCCAAAACAATCTGTATATGTGCTGACATTTCCACATTTCACAAACACTTTTTAGTAATATTGTTGATTGTCAAAGAGGTTTATGTGCATAAAAATAGACATTCATGAGCCGACAATCTAAAAAAATTCATCCACTAATAGAAAGTGGCCTAAATACACAACAGATACAGAAATATGAGCTCAGATTCAGGGAGGTGATGCACGCTGTTTGGCAGTTGCTGGATTTACGTGGTAAAACATTGTGTTGTAATGACTTGCGTAGAAACAGAAAGTACAGTGTACGAAATGTGTGGTACCCCCAGGTGACAATAGTGATCCCCCCATTGGAATGGAAACATTTGAGAATAGGAGGTTGGCAATTTCTATTCCTTGAGGAATGTCTTCTTCCTGAATATTTTTGGTTAATGGCAAGGTCGCACTTGTTTTACCACCTTCTGCTTGAGAGAGGGATGACAAGCATGACCGCCCCCCTTAGATACTCAATACTGTTCTCTAGATTTACTGAAGAGATACCAAGCAAGGCACCAAAAAAGTACAGATGATGGCAGAGGCAATAAGAGGTGCCTAAGAGAGGAAAAGTCAAACATATTGCAGAAAAAACTCTCAGAAAACCCACAAGAAAAAATAAACAAATCCCTAACACAATATTTCAACCTAAACTCAGAAGAAAAGATTAGGAAAACCCCACTTCAAGAATTATAACAAGATCACATATAGCAGAAATCTGGGAATGTGGTTTGTAGGAAATCCGCCTCTTCTAAGTGGTCACCCCTTATTTTTCGCCTTTTTCCTGGACCCGATAGTTTTGCTGGCATTACATCAACCATGACCTGAATTTCCACCAACCTACAAGAAACCTGGGCTCCGCATCCTTCTTCCTCACTCTCACCCATCGCATCCGCCGAAGAAACAGTGGCGGATGCGTCCTTTCCTACCTCGCTGAGAAGTGCTGGAACGACCTCGCACTTCACCTCCTGACCTCATCCTCTCTGCTAGAATTCAGGAAAGGACTAAAAACCTGGCTGTTAAACTGATACCTCCCTAGCAGCAGGGTTTTGCCAGTGCCTGGATACCTTCACAATCTCCTGAGAGAGAAAAATAATTAAAGAACTATTTTTAATAGATTTTAAACATCCAATTTAATTATGAAGTTGGGTTTGTAATAAGTATTAGGCCAAAGTAACTTTTAGAAAGTTACCTTTTCTCTGCCTGAGGTTCCTGAAGCCTAAATTTACATTTGCTCTCCCACTTATGCCAGCCCGTAATTAGCATTTGAACAGGTGTGGAAAAAGGTGTTAAATGCTTCCCAAGAGCAAACAAGAGCTTGACCTGAATGGGAAGAGAAGACTCCATTAGTTAGGGTGTGCCTAAGAGTCATCCCCACCAACTAACTTGTGCCAGGCATAAATGTGACATCCCCAGACACCTGCTTCAGAGCACTTGTGGACATCAGGAAGAACACAAGAGGACTCAACCTGCTCCCTCTTGCAGGCAGTAAAAAGAAGTTGACTCCAAAGGTGATAACGGCTGACCTGTTAAAGCTACAGAGACCCAACAGGCTGCAACCAGCCTTATTCGGCAACTGCCAGGCTGACCAGTGGGAACTGGACCTGGACGGGACACTGCTTATACCTCTGACACCCTGTGAGTCTTTACGTGCCTCCACTGAGGTCCTGGGGGCTTTAGAAGTATGCTCCTAAACTCTTTGACCCGGATGGACCTGGTTTGTGTATCCGATCCAGACTTCATTACGATCTGTGTCAAGTTGCACCTAGGTCCCAGGTCTAGAGTGACTGTTAAATATCATTGTCACTTTATGCTTCTCTGCGCTATCCTACTTAAAACTTTGGAAATTCATATCTCTGGTTTCTCCTACTGGTTTGTTGTAATTTTCTTTATTACATTATTCTCTATATTTCTAATTTGGTTTGGGATTTTTATAGTTTTGCATTTCATCTTTATTACTGTTTTAGTACTGTGGGAAATACTTTACACATTGGACTAATTTAAGCATGTCTGATCTGTGCCACAGCTACCTCAGAGGGGACCTCAGGTTAATTGGATGACTTTAGGTTTTACTCTGACAAGGGCAGTTATTATTTTTTCATGTGGGAAGTCACTCCCTCCCCCCCAAAATAATAATCCAATTTCTTACAAGATGCAGTGGACAAAGAATATGACACAGATGGATCCTCGAATGTTGAGATGCATGGAGGATCAGACTTCGAGTCTATATATAAAAAGACCAGTGCTGACACGTCTTCCAATGACCCACAAAACTGAATACCACAATCTTGTATTTGTAAGACACTCAGAATAGCATTATACTTCCTCTTACTGAGAACTATGTTGTTTGTCCTCTGAATACATCTAGTCCCAGACATTATAAATGTAGCAGCTACAAACATTTTTCCCATTTTTCACTGTTCAAAGATGGTTGGCCTCAAGAGACAGTAGTGTCTCATAAAGAAGGAACCTAGAATCCACAGATCCCGCTGCTCGAATGAACTGAGAAGCGCCTGCAAAGATGCATGGTTCCAGTTCTCATTTGACAGGGTCCGTCAAGACTTGCAGATTCTGTTCTGCAAGACATAACAATTGATGGCACAGACTTAGGTTTAGAGGACTTTTTCTGGTACTGATATCTCTGGCCCTGTTGTTACTGATGTTTTTGTAGGTATGGCCAGCAAGTGGATTGAACCCTTCAAGGGTAGTGCCTGGCATGTTTGGGCTTCTTCTTGTGTCTTGTTCTTTTCTCCCAGACTAAGGTCTTATAGGGTCTTGGCCTTATTTTTCATCTTGCTTCATTTTCTCTTCTGTGTAATGACCAAACAAAGGGAGAGGTTGTGGCCTAGCGGCTATGGCGGTCAAGCTCAAATCTGGGCAACCAGGATCAAGTCTCGGCAGTGTCGCTAAACATCCTGTGATTCTGAGCAAATCACTTAATCCCCCAGTGCCTAACAAAAAAATGTATGTGTCCTTGTGTAATGCAACTGGTGCTCATGTAAAGCGCTCTGATACCTTATACCTTCAGGTCAAGTTTTCACTATATAAAACTCAGAAAAAAAACCAAGGCTGTGCTACAAGAAGGAAGATTCATTAGTTTCCATTGTGCATCTGGGTTTAAGGAAGTCAACCTCAACCAGGATAACCTATGCATTGAGAATTCATAGCAGTAGCCTGTTGTTGTCAGCTCTGCCCCGTACACTGCTGCAATTATCACTTGAATGGCAAATAGAGACCCTAAATTAATTATCTCTCCAATGTCATTTTGCCTGTGCTTTTGGAGATCCACTATGAAAGATCTCATTCCATCCCAAATATTTCTGCTGTTAGGAACCCGTAATGCTGACATTCTTTAGATCAATGACCGCAGTATTGCACATTTTCCTCCCAGACACATAAATTCTCTAGATTTCTCTTCCAGGAGAAGCAATAGTTTCTGGTGTTAATGCCCAACGTCTGGTTTTGGGTCCGATTTCTAGAACTGTTGTGGAGGTTTACATTTCGTCAAAAGATTGGTTTTGACTATAGCTGGCCAAAGAAATGCATCTACCCCAATTTCTAGGAAGCTTGACATTAAAGGAAGAAAAGACTTTGGAGATGGTCTTGGTTGTGGTGTCTCAAGGATTACGTCTGTATAGCTTCCATTTGGAAAGTTTAAGTTATTGCTTCCCACACGAGCACTTTGTGAAAGGTAGCAATGACAACCATTTGGGTAATCCTGGAAGAGGAGGCAGCAGGCAAGCTTGGCGTGTAAGAAGTTGATGACTGTCACTAGAAGAACATGTAGATGATTTCACAGAGCTCCTTTTTCTATGCCTTTCAGAAGTCGAGCACTTCCTTGAGGAGTAGCTGGAGTGTCCTATGATATTGGAGATATAGGTTTTACAGATGACAATGGTATGTTTCTCAATGACAATATTGAGTTTGATCTCAAAACAATTTTTGGTTTTGGCAGAAACAATGGTTGCATTGGTGTTGGCAAAGTACGAGTTGCAGTTGAGTGGAACCAAATTAGTCTGCAGGGATCCTCCAGGGCAATAACAAACCATAGGTCACACAAGGGATGTGAGGTCTATTTTTCAGAGAGTCTCAACCTTTTCTTTGGAATTGTTGTGTAGATAGATGTTTAAAACGTTGGCGATATCAAAAAATCTGATGCAGCCCAATATCGGTGAATGTATTGTAGAAATAGAAGTGGGCATCATAGAGAACATTATCAATGGTTTCGACGTCAATGAAAAAGGAATCGCAATCAACTAGTATTTCTTCAACATTAATGGAGGCTGAGTCTGTGCTAACGGCAATCTTGACTCCTTTGACATTGGCTGCAATGCAGAATGTTTCACCGTCAATCTATATTCTTTCAACCTTGAGGAAGAAAGGGAGGTTCTAGAATGTCTTGAGAACAATGGAGTTTAAAAGCATGTGTATCTGCCACAAAGCAATCCACGGACAGGCGCCAGCCTATATAAAAGAAAGGCTTGAACTTTACGAACCAAAACGTATCCTGCGTTCATCTGGATCTTTTTTACTGTCTCAACCCCGTTTCAAGCTTACAACCAAAGGAGGCAGATCTTTCTCAGTGCAGGCCCCTATCGGTTGGAACAAACTACCAGAGGTGCTTCGTAGAGAGCCTAATCTTCTCCGCTTTCGGAAGTCTTTGAAGACTCTACTCTTCAAAGACGCTTTCCCGCTTCTATAGGCGACGGCTGTCCTGAGACCTATACACCTTCCTCCATCTTTGTTTCTGTACTTGGTCAGTAGCGCTTTGAGACCTGTCGGTGAGTTGGCGCGATATAAAACCCAGTTACAATTACAATTACAATGGTGTGGTTGACCTGTGACGGTGATGCTCCGCTGGCGATGACCTACCCTTTGCAGGTAAGCATGTTGGCATTGTATCCCTGGATGGAGATAACAAGATCTTTGACTTCGAACGAAAGTGACATCAGATGTAATACTGATGTCAATGCTTCATGACATCCCATGTCCATTCTCCTTTCTTAATATCACCCCCTGGAAGCTCTTCCGAAGTTGAATGGCTAAATGTGTTTTCTGCCTTTGTCTTTCTCTTCATGTCTTCCCTAGTCATCAGGTCTTCATGTTTCCTTCATAGCCTGGTGTAATCTCTGTCCTTTATTGTCCTTTTGGACATTTTCTGGCAGAACTCATGATCTTTGGAAGAATGGAATGATGGTAGACACCACAGTTAAGTTCAAGAAGCAGGAATCCAGGAATATTATTAAAATTAGAGGTTTATTCGAAATCCAGCACAGCACAAGTTGTAAGGAGAGAGGTTGTAGGCAGAATGAATAGATCTTAGAACTCCTTACATAATATAATCATTCTAAGAACTCAGCAAGTTCTAAAAGGAATGAAGGAGATAGGAAAACACTTTAAAGGAAAAGTACAATAAAATAAGGAATACAACACATCTCTTTTCCTTAAACAAATTCATATGAGTATAACAAAATTTATATTACAACTAACAAATCCAGACTAGGAACAAGAAGCAGAATAGTAACAACTGCGGAATGCCAGAAGACCTAAGACAAGCGCAAACGATTGGCACACTTAGCAACCCTTCTGACACTCCACACCCTACCATCCTGTGTTATAACACTATTGAGATTCACTTTAACAATTTTAATAGGAGGCCCAAAACTAGAAGACCCCTTTGTTTTGAGACCTGGTTTCCATATTCTTACCCAATCTCCAATTACAAAAGAAGGTTCTCTAACATTCATTTTTGAGTCATAAAATTCCTTCATTTTTTCTTGCTTTTTTGCACTTTAAATGACACCCTTTTCAGGGTGTTTTTCACAATCATCAGCCATAGGATTCCCAACCATCTTCCCTTTAATCCACCAAGGACAAATTTTGGAAACAGGCTCCCTTCCTCTAAGAAGGCGGAAAGGACTCTGCTCAGTGGTGGAATGAGGAGTAATACGATATGCCCGAAGTCTCTCCCTAAGAAAATTTTTCCATTGCTTTCCCGATTTCCCAGCGGAGTCAACCCCATCTTTGAGCACTCGGTTGAATCTTTCAACCTGACCATTTCCTTGTGGTTCATAAAGAGCAGTAGTACAGTGTTTGATGTTATGTAACTTCAGAAATTTTTTTCATCTCACAAGATTTAAGTTGTACCCCATTATCAGTCACAAGCACTTCAGGAAAACCTTCCCTAGCAAATATCTCTGAAAAATTCAATGACAGCTTGTGTGGTGGCATGATGAACAAACTTTAACCTCTGGCCACTTAGAATGATAATCAACAATTACCAAAGCGAAGCGAGAATCTTGAGGTAAGGAATTAAAAGGTCCAGACACATCAAAAGCAACCTTCTGCCAAGGATACTTGGCCATGGTACAGGTTTAAGAGGAGCTGGAAAGGATTTCTACATTTTATCACTATTAATACATCCAAAACATTCTCTGACTGTTCTATCTACAGATGTATCCAAACCAGATCACCAAAAACTAGATCTAATCAATCTCTTCATGGATGACATCCCTGGATGACCTTCATGTGCTAATTTCAAAATCTTATTTTGTATACTCTCAGGAGGTACACATTTTCAATTTTTGAAAATCAAACCATTTTCTACAATTAACTCAGAAGCAACTTGTGAAAAGGACTTGAGTTCCACAGGGACATTTCTACTCTCAGGCCAACCATTGAGAATAAACATTTCAAGAGTGCCCCAAGTTTTGTCCGAATTAACACTGTTGATACATTCATCCTCAGAAATTCCAGAGAATTCTTCAGAAACAAGATCCGTCACAGAAGCAATCATTCTCAACATCTTGTGAAACTTCTATTTCCTCCGTTTTGGGACTAGGCAAGCGAGAAAGTAGCATTTTGTCTACCTGGAACATATTCAACAGAAAAGCTGTACTCCTGCAACCTGGACATAAGCCTACTAATCCTTGCAGTAGCATTCCACCCCCCCCCCCCCCCCAGGAGATAAAATAGAAACAAGGGGCTTGTGATCAGTGAGAATATCTCCTTTCAGTCTCATTGAGAGTCAGGGAAGCGAAAGCTACACACCACTCACTTGTACCAGCCTTCTGAGATAAAACTCCCCCTAAACCATACATGCTCGCATCTACTGTTACAATGCAAGTTTTATTTATACAGAACGGTTTTAAGGTGGGGGCTTGAACAATTTCCTTCTTGATAAGTTGGAACGCACTCTCTTGTTCCTGTCTCCAACGGAACTCCACCTTGTTCCTAGTAAGCTTCCTCAATGGCTCCATTTTTGTGGCAAAGTCACATTTTTTTTGTGGCAAGTCATTATAGCAAATAAATTTGCTATAATACTCACAAAGCCCAGAGAAAGATAGCAATTTTTCCTTGTTATCCGGAGCTGGAGCATTAACAATAGCTTCAACCAAGGACTTCTTTGGAACAACACCATTTCCGGATAACGTATGTCCTAAATACTCGAAACATTTTACCTTTTTCTTGCTTCAAAGTCAAACCATTTCGCTCTAGTCGATCACAAACTCCCTTAATATGCTCTGCATGTCTCAGGATTAGGAGAAACAATAAGGATGTCATCTTGGAAGCACCTAACAAATCCCTCCAAATCTTTGAAAATGTGATACATTGCTCTCTGGAAGACTGACGTCGCAGAGGCCAACCCAAAAGGCATCCTCTTAAATTGGAATAGCCCCTGTACCGTCAAAAAGGCAGTACAATTTTTTGAATCCTCCGTAAGCGTGATTTGGTGATAAGCAGAGCGCAATTCAAATGTAGAAAATATTTTGGCTCCCTCGAGCATGGAAACAACCTCATTAATGTTAGGCAGAGGGTGGCAGTCCACTATCAAATTTGCATTAAGAGCTCTCAAATCAACACACAACCTCAAACTTTTGTCAGCCTTCCTTGCAAGAACAATGGGAGAAACCCACTCAGAAGACTCCACTTCCTCTATATCTCCGTCAATGAGGTTTTGTAAAAGTTTAATTAAATCTTCTCTCACACAAATGGGAATAGATCTAAGCTTCTGTCTCACAGGAAATGCCCCATGTTTAAGTTTAATCTTATGAGAATTTTTTTTGAGTTTTCCCAATATATTCCAAAAGACATTAGGAAAAAGATTAATTATGTTCTCACACTCACTCTTGAAACTTTCCCCCCATTTGAAATCCATAGAATCACTCGATTGGGAAACAAGTAAAACAGAATCTGAGCTTCTGGGATTAAGAATAATCCCCAAGGACCACTGGTCTCTCCATTCCAAGACATTCACGCCTTTGACAGCAACATACATCTTAATATCTGCAACACGACCTTTAAATTCTACAACTGTTCCAACAAAACCATCCATATCAATTACAGACCCATCAAATCCCTTAGCAACAATATCAGACTTCTTCAAACTATTAATAGAAAACTTTCCCTTAAAACGCTCCAAAAACAGTTCCCTGGTGATTATGGTCCGAGGGGACCCAGAGTCAGCCATCAATTCTAAATCTACATTCTCTATACGCACATTACACTTTGGAGGCGTTAGCTACATATAGAAGCATACCCCCTTCAGGATCTCCTCCTCCTCTCTCATTGGAATCACTCTTGATACAAGAGACCTTACTTTTTGTGTTTCCAGACTCTCGTCCCCTGGGATCTCTACAGACAGATACAAAATGATCACGCCTACCACATCTTCTACACTCTTTATTCAAAGCTGGACACTTAGGAAATGAAGCACCATGGTTAGGACTCCCAAACCTAAAACAACGGAAACTTTTGTCAGATCTATTAAAAATCCTTTGACTAATTTGACCAGAAGCCTCATTACCCAAAGATGGTGACAATGGTTCTGAACTAACTCGTGGCGCATCACCCTTAATAGCACAAACATACTCAACGCTTCCCTTGTTATCTTTATGTACACATTTTACCCATTTTTCAGATTGTTCCATTGCTTTAGCTGTGTTGATTACATCGCTCAAATTAGGATCACCTATAATGCAAAGTTGCTCTTGGATCTTCTTACTTTTGATAAGCACTATAATTTGATCACAAAATCATCTCATCAGTCATGGGACCAAAGTTACAATGTACTGACAAAGCTCGTAATCCTGTAAGGAAATCATCAAACTTTTCATTTTCTTCTTGAGCTCTGGTATAGAAATTATACATGTTTAATGCAACACTAAAGGTGGGTTTAAACCTATCTTCTATCCTGTGTAATGCATCTTCAAAAACATTTCTGTCACCACCTCCATCAATTTGAGGAAGAGTCCTAAATACAAGTTGTCCTTCCGACCCTAAACAATGTATAAAAATATTTTTCTTTCTCTCAGCTGAAAGTCTTTCACTATCAATCACTTTAAGGTATGTAAGAAACTCCTCCTTCCATCTAGACCAGGGAATAGGAGGATCCCCTTTAACTTGAAGAAACTTGGCAGGTGGCTCGAATTGCATGCTTAAAATCACAGCACACTATGACTTAATATTAACCTCTCACAGATATTTGGAGGGAAAAAAAAAAATTGAACTCTTGAACAATGTAAGACAATCCAGAATTTAAATTAAATTGAAGAAAGAGAAAAGAAAAAAAAATGTATAAATATGTCTAACTTCAGTGTGAAATTTTGTATGATTATTATAGTATCACATATAATTAGGTATAACATAAGGTTCATAACTTCTCAAATCTGGAATAGAAAGTCAGTCAGCGCCAAAAATTGATCTTGAAACTTGGTGAAAAGAAAGTTCTGAGAGAAATCCCACATCAATGTCAAGTTCAAATTCAACTGCTGAAATTGAATCTCTCTTCCAAGCAAAAAAGGATTTTTTTTTTTTAATAATAATAATAATACCTCCGGCAGTTTTATTCAGTTATGCTCCATAGACCTCTGTGGATTCATCACGAAACTGCCCAATCCAACGCGCGCTGCTAGAAACACTTCATTTCTTTCCGACTGATCTCCGTAGGGCGTTGCTAGGCAACCGAGGAGCAACAATTCTAATATGGCTGCCTTACGCAACGTGACCTTTTCAAGCCTCGCGTGATCTCGGAAGCGAGACGCGATCTCCACAATGCAGGAAGAAGAATGTTGAGGAAAGACGAGCGCGATGGCGGAGCGTGACGGCAGACGAGCGAGAAGACTCAAAAGATGCTCGATGCCAACGGTCGCCTCAAAGCAGTTGAAGAGGTACTATAGACTGAACAAACAGGTTCCTTCCTTTTGCACTCACAGAAGTCGATACGAAAAGGATGTTGAATTATACTTGCTGCTTCTTGTGTCCAAAATAGTAAATAGTAGATCATCAGCGATAGTAGATATTCCCTTTAATCCATGAATGAAGACACTGGCTCCTGTGCTGGGGAATAAAAATTAGTGGCAGAAGTGTCTTCAGATAGTTTCTTCAGAAATTTTCCAATCTTTGCCAAAATTGTTAAGTTCAAGAAGCAGGAATCCAGGAATATTATTAAAATTAGAGGTTTATTCGGAAATCCAGCACAGCACAAGTTGTAAGGAGAGAGGTTGTAGGCAGAATGAATAGATCTTAGAACTCCTTACATAATATAATCCTTCTAAGAACTCAGCAAGTTCTAAAAGGAATGAAGGAGATAGGAAAACACTTTAAAGGAAAAGTACAATAAAATAAGGAATACAACAACCACCTCCACACTTTGTGCTGGTTTGAAGCTGCCAACTTTCTGCTCCATGTAGGGCACTTCAAGAATATTGAAGGAATGTTGACAGGAACAATTGTTGGGAAAGGAAGAATAGCAGATGTATTTAGTAGATGGTAGCTGAGGACATTGAGCGAATCTGGAAAAAACAAGTTTCTGAGAAAATTTGATTTAAAAACAAAGCGTGTGAAAAACGCCAGGTGTTCTTCCTCACAGACCAGAATAAAGAACTGACTTTGAGAGGCAACTGCCACTATAATGCATCATGGGTAGTGGATACTCCAGGCGCCTTAAATAGAAAGCAGACTAATTTCACATATTTACAATGAAAGCCTATCTGGCTCCACTTTTCCTTAAATGAAAATAAATGTCATAAAGCACTTGAATGCCTGTGGGCGTCTTGCCGCTAGTTCAACAACAGAGAAATAGAAGAAGAATAAGAAACAGCAACTAAATAAGGATCTACAGATTAAAATTCCAAGTTGTAAGATTCTTTCTAAAGGAGGACAGGGAGGTACATATTTCCAGATGGAGTGGTAATGCATTTCAAAGTTTGATTGTCCCATAAATGAAGCTTTTTCCCCCTCTAGAAAACTCTTTTAAATTTAGGAATGGTAAGATTAAAAGCTAACAAAGAACGCAATACCCTAGAAGGAACATACCAGATGAATTTATTTTTAAAGTAGTTTGGTCCCACATCATGCAAGGCGTTGAATTACTGCACATTGCCTTCAAATCGATGTATTTGTGTACTAGCAGCCAGTGAAGATGGACCAACGCCTTAGAGTCAGACTAGTGCCTATGTCTTCCAAGCCACAACTGGGCAGCAGAATTCTGAAGGTTCTGTAGTTAATTCAATAGCCATTTCTGTAAGCTGACATATAAGGCACTGCTATTATCAATTTTAGAAAGAATGAGAGCAGCTACAACTAATTCCCTCAATTCAAATCAGAATAAAAGGAAAGAAACGAGTGACTGCGATCACCTGCTTGTCAAATGACAGATGGTTGTCAAAGACAACCCTCAAATGTTTCACTTAGACTGCTGGTAGAGGAACCTTGCCTAACTCAGATGGCCACCAATTTTGAGACCAAAAGGACGCTGTATTGCGTAAAAGCAGAACTTCCGTTTTCTCTGAATTTAATTTTAGGCAATTGTTTTACATCCAGTTTTTGACATGCTGTATACAGCTGAGAAAATTAGCGTCCTGATTTCCAGACACGGAAACAACTATTTGGGTATCAGCACAGCTGTTGGCAGAAAGACCGTTTTTAAAAAAAATTAAAGTGGCTAAAGGAGTAACATATATATTGAAAAGGGTAGGGCTCAATGATAAGCGCTGTGGGACCCTACAAGTGAGAGAGAATGAGCTTGAAAGAAAGCCATCTATTGATACATATTGCTCTCTGTCAGAACGAAAGGATGTCAGCAATGCAAGATCAGTGCCACTTATTCCCAAAGACTCAACATGGTCAATCATAACCTTGTGACTGACTGTGTTGAAAGCGGACGAAAGATCCAGCAGAATCAGTGCTGCAGGATTTCCGTTGTCCAGAATTGCTCTCAGTTCCTCCGAGGTTGTAATCAGAGCAGATTCAGTGCTCTGCTGGCTAAGAAAGACAAATTGCGAATAGTCCAAAAGAATTAGGGCCAGATGTACGACCATGTCATTTAGCGACTCTCAAATCGCGCTCAATTGCAATCTGCTAGTCGCTAAATGACATGTACAACAGTGTCTGAGACACTGTTATCAATTCCTAATAGGGTCGCAAATTGATTGCTTCATGCATTTTAATGAGGCACTCGCAATTTGCGACCCCATTAGGAATGGCTGGCCCTCCCAGGTATGGTGGCCTGCTGGGCCCAGCAGACATCCATGTCTGGAACTGGTTTTAAATAAAGCAGTTCTTTTTTTAAATGCAGCCCGTTTTCCTTAAAGGAAAATGGGATGCATTAAAAAAAGAAAAATGAAACGTTTTTGTTTAATTTTTTAAGGGCAGGTAGTGGTCCCTGGGACCGCTGCCTAACCCTAAAAATATTTTTCCCTGAATTCGCAAAGGGGAAGAAAGGGGTCCCCTGGGACCCCTTCCCATTTGGGATGGCTTTACCAACCTCTTGAAGAGGGCAGTAAATTGTGAGTGATTTGCGATCGCAAATGCGGTCGCAAAACATTCTTACATAGGCCTCTGACTCGCTATTAGGAAGAGACACCCTAGGAACGCCTCTTCCTAAAAGCGCAATTTCTATTTAGCGAGTCGCAAAAAATAGCAAATCCCTAATTAGGGATTGTACATGGCCCTATTAAACTTTGCATGTGCAAAACGGTCGCAAACCCATTTGCGCTTGCAAAATAGGGTTGTACATCTAGCCCTTAGATTCTAAGAAGTCAATTCCTTGTTAATAGCCTTTTCCACAATTTTAGATGGAAAAGGAATAGGAAGATGGGACGATAATTAATCGCAATCAGTGGATTGAGGTGAGGTTCCTTTAGCAAAGGTAGAATTGACGCTCCCTTACAATTTGTTGGAAAGTATCCTTGCTGAAACATTTCATTAAAGATTGTAGTTATATAGCCAGCCATAGTGGCAGGAGCCAAACGTAGTTATTCTGGTGGACATGGGTCCAAGGGATAGCCGGAACAGGTAGTGAGAATTAGATCCAGAACTTGATCCACCGTCAGAGGGGAAAAGGAAGACAGGGACGTGTTGCTGAAGATGGATGGTGACATAGTGGGGATCCGAGAGGAGGCATATCCCGAA
The DNA here is from genome assembly GCF_964204655.1 of Triturus cristatus. Lineage (NCBI taxonomy): Eukaryota > Metazoa > Chordata > Amphibia > Caudata > Salamandridae > Triturus > Triturus cristatus. The sequence goes on from NC_140591.1 coordinate 83,411,055, forward strand.
ACTGGAACAACTGCCACCAGCGAGGACGCTGGGGCTTGGCCGACGGTGCTGGAGAAGGTATTAAAAATATCCAACACTTTCTCCTGAGAGGCGGAAGCAATATTATCAGATAGAGGCTGACTACTTTCTGTTTTATCCTGATCCCTAAATTTTGCGAGTTTTTTTTATTGTAGGAAAGAGTTCTTTTTTTGAATCCTTAGCTTAAATTATTTTTGAGAAAAAATGACAGACGTTTTCATGTTTATACATTTCAGATGCTGCAACGTAGTTATAAATTAGCCTCTTTTAAATATGCATCTGTCTACATTTTGGAAAACCCTTTCCCTAGATAGGCTTCTGAAAGGTACTGCTCATCATATGGACAATGGCACCCTGTGTACATAATTTAATGGCTAAATAATGACTATGAAGTTTCCTGGGTCCACGGATACAGAAGGAATTTGTTCTAACATTTAATATCAATGAAGTTGTTATGATGCAGAATGATTGTTTTAAAAAGAAAAATGATGCAAAATGTGGGTCTATCTCGACTGCAGGATTCTTTGTACACAATGGGGGTGGGGGAGAGAAGCCTGTTGTAGTCCTGGTTTTCCATCTAGGATTCAACCACTTGCATGGTCAGTATGTCATTCTTAGCGCTAACCTGTGGAGGATCAGGTACACTTCATATTTTGCAATAAAGATAGGAATATGTGCTCGCAAGTACCCTTTATCTATGCACTAGCATGCATATATGTCTCAGCCCGTCCGTAAGTTATTACTTAATTTGTTCCTCTACTTGATTCTTCGGATCCAAGAATTCAAAAGAAGTACACTAAAGTATTACATCATAAAGTCTCGCGAGAAACTAGAAGGGTGTTATACTGTGCTATTTAAACACAAAAATTAAGTTACCGGATACTAAGAGTCCAGTGCACCAGCTGGCTGCCTGCATGGCAAGTTAATCCATACTATATATGCAGGACACAATGGCCAATCAGAATAGCCAGGTTGGAAATTACGACACTGAGTTATATCTCTCTGATGGCTTTTTCTTGCTAAAGGACTCGTGAGACATCTTTCTGTGCTTGCCACATCCTTGAAGTGTGATCACCTTTCCTGATGGTAGCACCCAACAATCAGTAAAGCACTAGAGGGGAAACATGAGCCAGTGGGAGATTCTAACCTTCCTGCGTTGCTTAAGGATCTACTCAAAGCTGGGTGTTCCAGGAGTTAATGTTGGGGCAACTTGGGTTTAGTACACTGGAGGACCACATCTAGGCTATATGGACTAGGTTATTTAAACAACAAAAAATCTGGATATGACGGGCAATATTCATTTATTCTGAGTAGGACTGGTGTAGGGGGGTATCCACCTTAACCCACCAACTGTTTACATCAATTACACAGTCTAATCCATTCCTCTTTATCCACTATTTTAATTATTTTATAAAAAAGAGAGAGAAATATAAATCAGATCACTCTTCACAAACATACCCTCAACAGACAGGTGTCTGTGTACCACAGAAAAATGTGCGTAGAGATGAGACAGTATCTCACTGCACAACACCAGAGGAGCTACTGGCAGGTTCTCACCAGCTTGCCCATGCTTTTACCATCATTGGTACCTTTCTCATATAGAAAGAAATTTTTTGTCCAGTACACAGTGTAAAGAGGTGAAAATAGTGATAAATATATCTTCAAAGAGAAAGAAAAAGACCCTGTGATATACATGAGACAGTATGTCTCAAAAAAACAATAACATTGAGCTAAGACTCACATTTATGGTTTGACCCTTTTTAATCCGAATAGTGAGCTTGCTCAATATTAAAAACACAGCATGTTGTAAACCGATTCAAAGTAGGCCAACATGTTTCATTGCCTGTATGTCTTTGCGGCAAATTTGTCAGGGCTTCGAGGTCAGCAATCACCTCACTGGACATCAGACTTTATATATCAAGTGACTGACAAACAAACAAACAAACAAAAAATTGTTATGATTAAAAACACCATCAGTTGCTACTTCCTTCAAAGCAGGTACTGATTTGTCAAAACACGGACAAAGCCCCAGATCCTGTGATTATAAAACACTATATTTACCAGGTGGAAGCCATGGACCCGCGTACCAGCTCCCACCAATCCAAAGAGTGTGTAGCTTTTACACTCAAACCCTTAGTGAACAGCATCTCCGTTGCTTAAAACTTTGTCTGAGGAAACATACATATCCCCTTGATTATATCTGAACGAGAGAGGGACGATGCCCATACATCGGTACATCACATTTCCCGTACTCATATTTAAAAGTTCATTATGGACTGAGGTTCCAGCTTACCCTCACAAACACCTTTAAGAACTATGAAGCACAGCACAACACTCATTTACTGCCGTGTGGAAGTTTTCAGGCTCACGTTTCCCCCAGGCTCCTTTTCTCCTTGGCACTTTGATGCCTACTGAAAATGTTCTTGGCATTAGGATGATCTCCAGAAATCAGCCTGCTGGTGGCTCTGACCTTACCTACTATTGAACCATCCTGCCTTTAGGTTTCTGATGGTCCTACCAACATTTGTCCATGCTTGAACCCTCCAGGTGGAAATTTTATTTCCCAGCCCCAAATGCCAGGAGCGCTGACACACAGGCCACAAGGATGCCCTGCTAGTAGGTCATATCCAGCTCTTGTTATCTTTGTCATGATACGGTCCCTGCACTCTTATGTCCACCACTACAGAATCTACCTGCAGGACTTTCCTTTGATAAAATAAGCTTCCAGGCTCTGCTATATCCATATATTGATTTCCAATCTCTTGGACAATATTTTGAATTCCACATGCATGCCAGGTCCATACCGATTTTACTGAAGTCAGTCGGCTTTTGTTGCTGAAGACCCCAATACCCAGAATGTCTGTCTAATTTCACGTCTCTATATCTGCATGCAAAGAATGGGTGGCGCAATTCATCACACCAGTGACTGACAGGTGCTAGCCTGCTCACATCTACGAACTGATCATAGTGAGCTCTTTTAAGCCTTAGTTTCCTTGAATCCATCATCGGTTATTGTAGCAATTTTCCTGTTTTGGCTGACCCTATGTTTCCAGAAAGTTCCTGTTTCCTACTCTAGCTAATCTTTGCTTCCGAGTTCCTTATTAACGAGCTATGTTTATTATCCTTTCCAGATGATTAATTAGCCTTTAACTAACACTGTACTGCAGGGCTTCCATGTTTTCTTAGCTGGCCCTGCATCATTGTTTCTTGATCATTTACTCTTTCTGTAGTTACTGTTTTCCCAGTCCCTGCTTTTATTTCCCTTTTCATTAGTTCCAGTTTCTAGTTTGCTACTTATCCCTACTGCCTTAGCTTCCAGTATACTTCTATGGTTTATGACTCACTTTCTCCCTAGTGTCCTCTTTGTTTTCCATTCTTTCCTGTTAAGCACCATTGCTCTTTGTTTATTGTGGCTGTGTATTTTAGTTCTTCACTCTTGTTGTTATTACCCACCGTGTTCCTGTGTGATCAGCAGAATTCATGGGCATACCTGACAACCTTGGTGAGGTTTCTTGTCCACCGTGAGTGTTGCCTTTATGTTACTTTTATATCATCACCAAAGGAATCAGCTCAATAGGCCCTGCCTTTTCATGTATATCCAATATGTGGATATTTGCAGTCAGTACCTGTAATGGCAATTACATGTGAGGAAGTTACTGAGCTTCAGTCTTAATGTGTGGAGCTCCCGAGAGCTTTCCCCACATTTGCTCTACTGTCAACTTTGTTTTATGTATGTTTTACGGGCATTGGGTGTTAGTTATTCTGAATGCCAAATTGCTTCTAGAATGCCTGTTCTTGCTAAACTTTAACTTTCCCCATTAGATCAATGTTTGCCTTTGACTCCCCATGTGATCATGGGCAGTTCTCATGCAATCTCATGCTCTAAACTGAAGGCTTGTACCCAATTACACACTTGCAGTTAGAGTCTATCATCAAGATCACAGTCCACATACAACCCATAATTCAACCTTCTTGACTAATAAGATACAATTTACCATGGTGGCCAGAGAAGGTTAAAAATAATGACATGTTGTCTAAAAAGAAAACTGAATGATGGGAACAGGGAGTGTAATATTACCACCATCGGTCGTGCACGTATTGCTCTTGCAAAACGGACTCTCCCCTGGTATGACGGGGGCATTGCGCTCCCGGACATCAGGAGGTACTACTGGGCTTCCCAGCTATCTGCTATTAACCATGCAACGTACGCACCTGGTCCGAATCCGGCTTTCGAAATGGATAGATTTTTGCTGCCTGGCGGCAACTTTAACAGAGCGCTTTACTCTAGATCGGCTGGGAGGAACTTAACCGGTCCCACTAAGATTGCAGTACGCTTGTGGAAGGCTGCGAATGTGGCCATGGGCTGGAATGATCGTTTGACGTGTGCGACCCCTTTGTTTGCGTCTGAAAGATTGGGAAGCCTCTGGACGACGAAGGGCTTTGAGCGTTGGGACACGATTGGCATCAGCAGAGTAGGTGACCTCTGGGTGAAGGGTGCGGTTAAATCCTTTGCTGCGCTGCAGCGTGAGTACGAATTGAGTGAGAGGGAGTTCTTTCGGTACGTTCAGGTTCGGCACGCCTTGCTCTCGGTCTTCGGGGCTGAGACCGCAGTCCCTGTATCTTCGCCACTCGAGGACCGCATACTCGACGGTCACTTGCCCGACAGTACTATTTCCCTTATCTACAAAAAACTAATAAACATTCGGGCGGATCTCCTCGTGCGTCTTCGGGAGGCGTGGATCGGGGATGGGGTGGAACTGGACGATGAGGATTGGCAGTCAGCGCTGTCCTCCCCTAAGGAGGTGGCTATACCCGCGCGTCTCCGTCTCGTCCAGCTTAAAATTCTCCACCGTGTCTACGTGTCGGGCCCTCGTTTAGTTTTGATGGGTTTTTCTGACAACGGGCTCTGTAGGCGTGGCTGTGGGCTCAGCGCCACTTTTCTCCATGTTCTCTGGGAGTGCTGTGAGGTGGCCGAGTATTGGCGCCGGGTGCATACTGTCATGGAATGTGTCACTGGGGTCGCTCTGTTGCCTGAGGTTCGCCGATGTTTGCTGAACGTGTGGGAGCCTAATGACTATAATGCGGCTCAGACTCGGTGGGCGGCCCTGGGGAACATGATTGCTAAGAGGGACATCGCACAGCTTTGGGGTTCCCGGCGGCCTCCCACCGTATCAGTTTGGAAGGAGAACATGGACTGGTGTATGTGCCGAGAGAAGACCGTGTATGTGGCCCGGGGTAAGCCGGGGGCGTGGGGTAGAATCTGGGGTCAGTGGAACGCGTACCGAGGGAACATCTGCACGCCCCCCCTCGTGGACACATCTGATGCGGCCTTGTCCCCCTGATCCGGAGGTTCCCGGACTCTTATATTTTACCTGTAGATGGTTTTGGCTCTCCCGTCGCCCCCACCTCCCCCTTGATCATCCTCATTAACCACCCGAGGGTGGAGTATGTATTGTGTGGTCCCCCGGCTGTGGTTAGACGCCCTTTTTCGATTGTTTCCGCCTTGCTATTTTGGTGTTATTTTATTTTTTCTTCCTTTGTTTGTATTTCCAAAAATTATGTATCCTGATAGCCTCTGAGGTGCACTCAGTAATTTGTTAATTCGGCTGAGCCCCAGGGGGCCTGTTGCTGCCTTGATGTTGATGACCATGTATATATTAGCGGCCGGCCCTGGTGGTTGTAGGCCCATGTTTGTATTGAGTTTTATGCACAATAAAGGTTTTCAAAAAAAACATCTCAGACCAGTTCTGAAAATATTTAAGGCAATAGTTTAATAAATCAAAACTGCACTGCATCAGTTACTAGCACTTATACCAAACTCATAAAAGAAATAAGTAAGAATCCTTTTTTTCTGTAAATGGTTCCAGAATTCCACAAAGCTTAAACTATTGCTACGTTATTCACGTCAGCTGCACAAAGATGACTGGTAGTAGAACAATGCCTGGAGAAATCACTAAACTACAGGGTTCTTTTTTTGCAAGGCACGGAACCCCTCACAACAATTCTGCAGGTCGGGAGATAATAATACAACACGTATTCGCCCGTTCTGAGCTGCAAAAATCATAATAGTGCATTTTTTTACAGTACAAATTTCACATAGTAAGATTTGAGGAGATTTATTAAGAAAATAACTGCCTGGTCCATATAGTCACTTTGCACATATTATATATAGGATAAAGTAACCCCTTCTGTACATTACAAGGATATTTCAAGTCACAGAAGTGTTCCATGAACATACAGAGGAACAAGGCTGAAGGTCGAGTTCTTTTATAAGGTCATGGAACTCTGAGGTGACTTGCACTATCCTTATCATGTACGGCTGGGGGTTAATTATTCCTTATAATACATGGTCACACTATCATCTTTTCCTGCATATGAAAGAGAGAGCATGTTTTCAAACATGAAGGATAAAAATAGAATCTCTAGTGCAAAATTAAACACAGCAAAAAGCTGTCAGATATTTGTTGCAAAAAGTTATTAGAATAAGTTTAAGTCAGATAAAAAAAAAGGCAGTAGATCGGAATGTGTAAAAACAAGAAGAAAGATTCTAACTTTTTTATAAACAGCTAAGGAGTGCAAAAAATAAACATGTTGCAATAAATATATACTTATTGCTTTTTAATGATGCAGATGAAAGAAAATCCACATTGCATTTGTATTCTTTACACAGCTGCTTCAATTATGTTCAGTGACCTGACCTTCCTTTCCCTTCAGCTATTGGCTCTGGCAGCAGGCACTGTGAGTTGAGTTCTGTCATCATACTTTTATAATAAGCAACTTAGTGCGCTACAAGTCACCGGTTATAAAGAAAGAAGAGACAATTTTCTTTACAGTGACTGCAGAATCCCCTGAATTATAACCTTATTTTATTAGGAGAATAAAAGATTCACTCCTGATCATAACGAGGGCGTTGGAATTGAACCGTAATATGTAGTGTCAGCCATTGATTTTGGAATTCTCACTTTCCTCAAAGTCTTTTGCGCATATGGCACAGATTTAATTGAGGTACAAATGTAATAAATGATCATGTTCCTGTTTAACAATTATTTGAGGCATTCCATACCATTCTAAAATATACATGATTTACTTCCATCACACCAGAGCTGGGACTTACCAACACACCCAGTCTCGTGGCTTGGAATGGCTCCATTATAACCGTTTTTCAATTCTGCAAGACATGGGAAATAAAGTTTTAGGCAATTGGGATATCGAATAACAAACATTTGTTAAGGACATCTCATATAAATGGTGTTCCCATACGTCATTTTTAGAACTCTTCCTCTATTTCTAAAGATTGTAGAGATTATGTGCTACACCTAAAATTACACTTTCATTGTGAAGAAATGTACTAAGGCAGGCTTAAATGTCCATACCACACATTGATTTAAGATGCTTCATTATATACGGTATACTAAATCGAGCAATTCTACATTCAAGTGTATAATACTATGATTGTATTGTACAGACAGTTGTTGCAAATCGGACATTTTTCATTGCCGCTCTTATTTATTTTATAAATTGAATTATCATACTGGTTACATTTACGTCACTCAAGTACCAAAGCCTTCCGTAGAGAATGGCATCATCTAGTGACGTATGACTATAGGAGCTGTGCTCTCACATATACCTAAGATGAAGTTCAGCATTTGCTACAGCAGTGTACTAAGTCCGTGGCACACAGATTTAATGCCTAGACACATAGCTAGCATCACAGGCTTAGCAACAATTACTAAGAGCACATATAACCAGCACAGTTAAACTACAGTGAGCAACTAAAACTCATACCGTCCCACCGAAGGCGCGCCAAAGGCAAGCCCATCTGTACCCGTGCAGCGCTAGAAACCCTGGCCCCAAACCATCCAATGCAATACCCAAAGCTGCCACAGAAGCCAATGTACGCAGTTACTAGTCCTCTGCCATCCTCAGCGACCTCAGCAACACACACTGGTAAACACGCTGCTGCCACTCAACCCACAGCACCATGGTAGAACATTTCTGCTCCACCCATTGTGACTTCACCTGCGACACCTCAGACATCAAGATGACCACATGCAAAAAACCAATACACTGCACCACCATCACCACCCCACACCAACTGTTTGCCATGATCCTCAACGTCCGATCCCTCTGGAAACACTGCATCGCAATCTGGGACCTCCTCAACAGCAACACACTCGACCGCTTCCTGACAGGCACATGGCTCAACCCAGCATCCAACTCGGACATCACCGCAGCCTTCCTACTCTCCTGCAAAATCATACACCAAGACCAAACCCACAAACCAGGTGGAGGACTTGCGATCATCTACAAAAACATAATTAACTGAACCAAAATACGAACGGACTACAACACCATCCTTAAAAGAACCCTCGCCTACCGTCCCTCAAGCGGAATTCTAAAATCACATCGCAGACTTCATGACTCCCCTCTCCATCAGTTTAACCAACTAAATCTTACTTGGGCCCGCATTTTCCACCTGGAAAACACCAAAGACCCTAACTCCATGGCCCTCCTTGACAGTCTCAGCAACCTCAGACTCACACAGCTTTTCCAAGGACCACATATTTTTTCACCCACATGACCCCACTCACATGGTCAGACCTCTAAATCATACATTATAAGATACCCACCCACCAAGTCACCCCACCAGAAAAATCCATTGCACCATCAAGACACTGGGGAAAAATATCCAAAGGAATCGGGACCAAGGCTTTACAGGAACGCCCACCAAACCATACTGGAAACCTTTTTGTCAACACTAAGCTCTTCAAAAAATTGCTCGCTACCTGCGCTAAACGCACCACTCACCCAAGAAACAAGACGTACAAAAACAACAATCCACGCAGCTGGTACACGAACGACCTCAGGGAGTTCAAGCACCACTGTAAACAACTTGAAAGAAAATGGAGACTTGACAAAAACACCATTGCAAGATCCACATACAAAGTCCATCAACAACTACAAGATGCAAAGAAAACGGCCCTAACTCTCGGATTCGAAGCTAGCTTCAACAACGGCAAAGAACTCTGTCTCATCAAGTACTTCTCTAATCCTGCAGATGCCTGCAACATCATCCTATCCAAAATACTCTGCAACAACCCCTCAAACTTCTTCAAACAGAAGATTGCAAAGATCTACAACACATTCGACGCACAGCACAACAATACAAACCCCCCCCGATCAGCCAGACACCTCCATTACCACAGCAGCAGCTGGAAGCCCTTCTCGAACGAAGAAACCACAGCCCTAATGAATACCATCCACTCAGGAGCCCCCTCAGACCCATGTCCTCACTTCATATCCACCTTGGAAGAACCATCATCTCCCCACGCTCACCGCTATCATCATGCCTCCATAACCACCATCACCTTGACACCTTGCTGGAAAAGTGCAGAAGTCAACGCCCTATTGAAAAAAACAACAGCTGACCCCAACACCCTCAGCAATTACAGACCCATCAAGCTCCTGCCTTTTTCCAGCTAAAGTAATGGAAAAAGCCATCAATAGCCAACTCGAAGACCACCTAAAACTCCTAGACCACTCTCAATCAGGATTTTTCACCAACCACAGAACAGAGCCAGCGCTACCAGGAGCAACAGATTACATCAGAAGCATCCTTGACGAGGAAAAACAGCTGGACGCATCTTCCTCGACCTCTCCGCAGGTTTCGATACAATCTTCCACAAGTCACTCATCAGAAAGCTTCAGCACTTGGGTATCTGGGAATCTGAGGAAAGCCTCTCAAGTGGATATCCTCCTTCCTCACGGATAGACCTCAATGAGTTAAGACTTCTCTCTTACACCGCTGAACAATAAGAAATGTATCTGCACTCAGCCTTACACTCTTCAAAATCAAAATGACGTCCATCATGGACATCATCAGAGCCCACTGCATCAACATAGTATCCACCATCAACGGCACACAGCTCATCCTCTCTCTTACCAACTCAACCAGCCCTGCAACTACTTGAGCAACATCATTGCTTGAATGAAAATCAACTGGCTCCAGCTCCACATAGATAAAACAGAAGTTCCTATCTTCATTCACAACCAGCCCCCCTGAGACACCTCTTGGTGGCCAACCAAAGCTGCCCCTCCACACACCTTGCCAAGAACCTCAGAATCATCTTGGACATTAACCTCTCCATGAGCAGATAGATCAATGCCATCTCCTTATCATGCTTCCACATCCTGCAAATGATACAAAAGATTTTCAAGTGGATCCCAATGAACACCAGACAAACTGTCACCCAGGCTCTTATCACAAGTAGACTCGATTATGGAAACGCCCTCTACATCTGAATCCCAGCCCATGTACTACGCCGACTCCAAACCATCCAGAACGCCGCCGCCAGACTAGGCCTGAACATACAGCAAAATAAACACATCTCTCCACAACTCAACAATCTCCACTGGCTCCTAATCCAGTAAAGATGTAATTTCAAGTTACTCACACACGTCTGCAAAGCTCTCCACAACACTGATTCAGCTTACCTCAACCACCGCCTCAACTTCTACCAACCCACCAGACACTTTTGATCTGCACCTCAGGCAAGAGCACACCTCCCTCGCATCAAGTAAAACAGAACGGAGGATGCTTCTTCACAGCAAGAACTGGAACAACATCCCAAAATACCTCAGAACTTCCCCCTCCCTCATGGACTGCCAAAGGATCCTCAAGATAGTGCTCTCCCATGAAAACTGCCATGACCGCCTCCTCCTTCCTCACGCCTGCCCTACTCAGCGCCTGGATACCCTCACAGGTGATTAGACGTGCTCAACAAATTAACATAACATCCAGACATTACTATCAGAAAATCAAGTGATCAAATATGTGACCCAGCGTAGACAGCGTAGACCAATAACTGAATACTGCAAAAATATTAACTGATCAAAAATACAAAAATAAAATAGAACAACCAGTTTAATCACCCAATCCTAATAAACATTGCACGTCCCAGGCCTAAGACATATGCATTAACTCCAAGCAAACGCATGAATCATCTTCAAACTCTTCACCACACACAATGTTCTCTCCAGACAGATGTCCAGCATGACATCATATTCAGTATCTGAAACTACTGTTCAAAAATCAACTGCTCTCTTACACTCGACACTTCTTCAATAACAAAAGTCTTCAAATAATCCAAGCAAGTCGAAATTTCAGATACCTGACTTTACCAATACCTTTTACTAAGATTCATGAAACAATTCAAGACTTCTGTTCCCCAACACAAAACAATTAGGAATGCGCGGGTCCTTCCAATCCTTAAACTTTTTTCCCACAGTGGGATATAGGGGTTTCCAAAATGCAAAGAAAGACAGTATATGCTGAGTACAAACTGATGCATAAGGGCTTCGAGTTGTCTAAAGGGAGGCCGTTCGGTAGTGGTTGTGTCTTGGATGTTACAACCAAACCCATGTTAAGTAGGTCTTATATTTCTGTTATGGTATGCTTGTTGCTTGTTTCCGGTCCAGGGAAGACATGGCTTGGCAGTCTGGGCTGGACTGTTCCCATGAGGCACAGGGTCAGACTGATTTGCATATGTCCATGTCTGAACTGGGTGGTGGAGTGAGATAAAGAATGATGATAGATTAAACCCAGATCAGTTGACTGGGGGTGAGTGCTTGCAATGTTCAACACTCCGTCCATCACCTCCTTTGGTTTTGTTTTGTACACCCTACGTTGGCAGGGTATGCCCAGACGTGGGTCCCTTGCTTACTTTTCCACTGGATTCAAGCTAGCCTGGGTGAGGACGGCTGATTAGCCAGAAACCGAACCCAGGATGCTTGTTTCCGGTCCAGGGAAGACATGGCTTGGTAGTTCGGGCTGGACTGTTGAGGCACAGGGTCAGACTGATTTGCATATGGCCATGTCTGAACTGGGGTGGTGGAGTGAGCTAAAGAATGATGATGGATTAAATGCAGATCAGTTGACTGGGGGTGAGGGCTTGCAATGTTCAACACTCCGTCCATCATCCCCTCTGGTTTTGCTTTGTTCGCCCTAAGTTGGCAGGGTATGCCCAGACGTGGGTCCCTTGTTCACTTTGCCACTGGATTCAAGCTAGCCTGGCTGATGATGGCTGATTAGCCAGAAACCGGTCCCAGGATGCCTGTTTATGGTCCAGGGAAGACATGGCTTGGTAGTTCGGGCTGGACTGTTCCCATGAGGCACAGGGTCAGACTGATTTGCATGTCTGCATGGGGTGGTGGAGTGAGCTAAAAAATGATGATGGATTAAACCCAGATCAGTTGACTGGGGTGAGTGCTTGCAATGTTCAACAATCCGTCCATCATCCCCTTTGGTTTTGCTTCTTGGTGACATCCTCACTGTCTAATTATGTCTAGAAAAACTACGGATGGATAGAGAAAAAGTTCTTCATGCTGAAGTCACAAAAAGATCTATTCTACTTCTCATACAAACACAGAAAAACAATCCATCCACGTTTGTTTGAACATCCTCACAATGGAGGTCTTCTCACTATCATTCTAGTCCTCACTAACATTATCGAGTTTCATCTTTAACTACCGTCTCTCTCATGCCTCACATGAGCCACCAGGGTAAATCTGCAAACTTCTTCCTTCATATGCTCAAAAATGTCAAGTATTTATTCTCCCAAAACCACCTGTAAACAGCTTTTCAAGGTATAATCCTCTCCGGGCTAGATTCCCACAAAGCTATATTTCGGAGGGGGTACCACAAACCTCATTAGCACTTAGTTAAGGCTAATTTACAATTCGAACTGTATTACCATGGCGAGAATGACCACTAAAGTGAAAAAATTCTATGGCATCATGCAGACTTGAGGATTTGCACTAGCTTACTTTTTCCAGCAAGAATTCATTTCAAGCTGTGCTGTCTTACCTATAAAGCCTTGTGGGTTGAATCCCCAATAATGTAATTAAATGTTTTGCTATTTTGGACAAAAAACACACAGATGATGGACGGAATGCAGAGCAAATCAAATATTCACCCCAGTCAAGAGATATAGGTTAAATCCATTGTTCTTTTGCTCACCATGGCACCCCAGTTCAGATCAAGCCATATGCAAATCAGTCTTCACCCTGTGCCTCATGGGAACAATCCAGCCCGAACTGCCAAGCCAGGTCTTCCCTCGACCGTAAACAAGCATCCTGGGACCAGTTTCGGGGCATCACCCTCATCAGCCAGGCTAGCTTGAATCAGTGGCACAGTGATCCCCGGACCCACGTCTGGGCATATCCGGCACACACAGATGATGGATGGATTGCAGAGCAAATAAAACATTCACACCAGTCAAGAGATCTGGGTTAAATCCATCGTTCTCCGTGCCACTGGAGTCAAGGCATCCTGGCTGATGAGGGGTGAAACCCTGAAACCAGTCCTAGGATGCTTGTTTCCAGTCCAAAGAGGACTTGGCCTGGCAGTTCGGGCTGGATTGTTCCCATTGGGCTCAGGGTCAAGACTGATTTGCGTATGGCTGTGTTAAAACTGGAATGGTATGGGGAGACAAAAACGATGGATTTAGGTCCAGATTTCTATAGTAGGGTGAATGTATGACCGTGTTCTACATTCTGTACATCAATTGTTCTTTTTGCATTACTATGTTGGACTTCATAGGCGATGGCAAGGCTTGTAAATGTATTCTGTTTGGACTCCGTTTCAAAACCTTACATCCACAGAAAATCTATTTTTCTGCCACCTATTCTTGGAAATACTCTGCCTTTTGACATAAGAAAGCAACCAACACTTCTCAACTTCAGGAAGCACCTAAAAAGTTTCCTCTTTCATCGCAACCTGAACCAAGTCACTTCTTCCCTCATAATTGCAGTATACTACTAATGACCAATTGGCTAAGCAGCTTTAAGCTAACTATCACATATTAAACCCAGCTCCAACTGGTAAAGTTTTCAATGTGATTCACATCAGTTGCAACGTAACCTAGTTTCAAGTTAAGTTCTATTTAAACTCAGCGAATTCTCCCAGTGGTGTAAGAACACTATACAGAACTGTGAAATAAATACATATTGCTGTCAACACGAAAAAATTATCTGGGTCATACATTCTGTGCTCATCTCAACTTGTCTCTGAGTTAATGGATTCTCTACGAACCCCATACATGATGGGAAATCCAGATAAAGAATAAAGGATTTATTGAACAGCTCCTTCGCTTGCTTTTTCGCTAGAATGTATCCAACATATAATATATCCAATAGTGACTTTTATATAAGTTTAAAAGTAAGGATTTAAAAAACTAAGTTGTTAAACCATTCGTTTGCTCTTAGCCATTAATAATGTAACTCCCTGGTTTGACAATACAGCCTCAAGCATACATAGGTTATTGGATAACCTCTCCAGTAATAGCCAAGGTAAATCAGACAACCCTGACAAACACAGAAATCCCGGCCCCCCATAAATTATGTGATCAGCTGTCATGAAATTTACAAGTTTTTATTCACAGCACTAAATATCCTCTCTATTCGCTCAGACAAGAATCAAGCTGATACATCACGGACCATTCAAAATCTAAACGTTTGCCTATTTTACACAAACAAATATTAGCAATATAGTGAAGAGTATCTGGAACTCCCTCCTTAATGCTCACATACAGCAAAAAGTAAATAATTTTAGGCCAAGAAATATTATATTGGCCCAATCCCCACAAATGTGCCCGCATCTAAAGCAGTTTGTTAACAGATTAAGCTGATGCAATGCGGGGTACAATATAGGGACCATTTTGAGAATAAAGCCATACGTTTTTAAAATTGTTTCCACGTACGGCTTTAGAAGTTGAGATTGGACCGCTGCTAGCTTCGATAATCCATCCTTCCTTCAAGAAGTTATGACAATGAGGAAAAAGATAACACGGCCGTAGACTCATGAACGTATGCATATAGCAGTTGATTCCAATTGCCGACACCACCTATAAGCTTCATTCCGAAATGTGCTCTACTAATAATAATCTTTGGCAGTGTTGGCTGCCTGGACGTACGTCTGAAGATGTTCATGAATTTGAAGGAAGGAGAATGACAACTTGGGCGTAAAATTTTCCTTATCCTCTAATATCTGTGTTCATGTTTCAATTTGCCCTCCCAAAAGAATATGACCCAAAACCCAGTACCCTGCCTATTCCAATTTCTTGATAATCGATTTCGGAAGGGATAGGCCTACATTTTAATTTCTGATAAAGGTACAGATGGATGGGTCAACGGAAAACAGTATTCGATCTGTAAATGTTGCAATCTCCTTATCATCATATGTGGAGTTTTGTTCCATGAATGTTTAGGTAATTTAGGAATTTTCAAAAAGGAAGGTACAAGTCCGTCCTGTTCATTCAGCATATGCTGGAGGTAGAAACAACTCATCAGGAGACCCCCTTCCGCACGTTTCAGCCTGTCAAAAAAAGCTGCTTTGTAATAAATCCGAAATACAGGGGAATGCTAACCCTCCATCGGCAACTGACACCTGTAGTGTCTGTAACTTCGTCCGAGGTTTTTTCCCCTGCCATAAAAACTTGCAAGGTAGTTGATCTATTTCGAGAAAAAATGCCTGCTTATTCAAAACAATAACATTGTAAAAAAAAAAAAAATTAATAAAGGGAGAAGTGACATTTTGATGATGGCCACACGCTCAATAATGGATATTGGTAAGTTCTGCCACTTATTTAACAGCCCGCAAACTTTACTCAGAGTGGTGGAGTAGTTCAATTTGAACAGATCTGCAATGTCGTTTGATATATAGATACCTAGATATCTTACAGGGCGAGATGCTGAGAAATTTTGCTGCTCTTTCAGAAGACAATGGAAGAGAAGCACCTCAGACTTGGCCTGATTAATCTTATAGCCCTCAATTTCTGAGAACAGTTGGTTGGATTTTACAAAAAGTGTTGTCCATATTACAGCTATTTCCAGCCAAGTACAAAATAATATATTCTTCAAACAACTTCAACTTTGGATCGTCGGGCAGTGGTGGCCAAATCTCAGGATCTTGCCTAAGGGCAGCCGCTAAATGTTCAACAAAAAGAACGAATAGTACGGGTGACATTGGACACCCTTGCTTCATGCCCGAGACATGGAAATACCTCCATCCAACTGTGAATTCACCATTATCATAGCCTTGGCCTTGGAGTAGAGATGCCGCACTAGTTTGACCACTTTGGAGGGGATACCAAACTGCTGAAGGATCATAAAAAGGACATCCCACTGCACACTATTGAACGCCTTTTCGGCATCTAACATAATGATGGCTGCTGGAATATTGTTGTTAGAATAATAATCTATTGCTTATATTAACCCCTTCCATGCTGCGCAAATTCCGCCGCTGTGCTGACGGAATCTTGCGCGGGCGTGGTCATGACGGAACGGTTCCGTCATGAGCACAGCTCAACCGTGGCTCATGACGGAACCGTTCCGTCATGAGCACCGAAGGGGTTAAGAAGCTGGTGTTGGTAAATAAAGTTCTGCCTGGTAAAAAGCTGTTTTGGTCCTGATGTAGTAGTGGCTGGGCAGCAGGGGATAGTCTTAGTGTGATTATCTTTATGAATAGTTTATAGTCAGTATTCAAAAGGCTTACAGGCAGTACGATCAAGGTTGTTTGGAGAGATTATCTTTCTCTAGAAAACTAACAAGCAATCAATCAACCAGGAGATTATGAAGCGTGCTACTTACCCTTGAGGGTCTCAAGGCACTGGGGGCGGGAGTGGGGGTGGGGAGGGAGGAGGCGCGTCTGGTGTTGATCAGGACCTCTTTCCAGGTCTTGGCCGCTATGTGGGAGAAGATTCTTCCACCTGTTCTGGCTTTGCGGATGCATAGGGTTTCGGCGAGGTCGGCGAATCGGAGGTTTCTCTTAGGTGCGTGGAAGGAGATTCTCTCGTTGAGGGATTGGGTTCTGATGTTGTGGAGGCATTTGTAGGCATGTGTGAGTATCTTGAAAGTGACACTTCTCTACGGAGAGCCAGTGGAGGCGGTGCAGGTGCTGGGTGATGTGTTCCTATTGAGAAATGCCTAGGACCAGTCTGTCTGCGGTGTTCTGTATGGTTTGTAGTTTGTGGACAAGAGTCTTGTTGATCCCGGCGTAGACGGCGTTTCCGTAGTCCAGTCTGCTGGTTATGATGCGTAGGGTGTTGAAGCAGCTGGAGGCGACAGCGTTGACCTGTCGGGTCATGGAGAGGGAGGAGTCAAGTATAATGCCGAGGTTTAGGGTGTGGTCCGTGGGTGTGGGAGGGGTGCTGATGGTGGTTGGCCACCAGGTGTTGTCCCATGCAGAAGGGGAGGGCCCCAGGATGAGAACTTCTGTCTTCTTCGAATTGAGCTCCAGGCAGCTGTTACTCATTCATGATGCAATGTCCTTCATCACTTCCTGGAAGTTGAGTCTGGTGGTGACGGGGTCCTTGGTGAGGGAGAGGATTAGTTGGGTGTCATCGGCATAGGATACTATGCTGAGACCATGGTGTCTGACAATGGCGGTGAGGGGGGCCATGTAGATGTTGAAGAGTGTGGGGCTGAGAGACGATCCTTGGGGTACTCTGCAGTTGATTTCCGTGGGTTCGGGAAGAAAGGGTGGCAGTCTGATTCTTTGGGTTCTGCCGGTGAGGAAGGAGCTGATCCATTTGAGGGCGGTTCCCTGTATGCCTGCGTCGTGGAGTTTGGCTGTGACTGTGCGGTGGGAGACGGTGTCAAATGCTGCTGAGATGCCGAGTAGCATCAGGGCCGCTGTGTGTCCTTGGTCGAGTTGGGTGCGGATGCCGTCTGTGGCAGCAAGTAGGGCAGTCTTGGTGCTGTGGTTACTTCGGAATCTGGATTGGGAGGGGTCGAGGATGGAGTTTTCTTCGATGAATGTTGTTAGCTGGGCATTGACGATATTCTCTGTGACTTTGGCCGCGAAAGGGACGAGGGAGATGGGTCGATAGTTCTTGAGGTCTGTGGGGTCTGCTGACTGTTTCTTGAGCAGGGGTCTGACTTCTGCGCGTTTCCAGTCGTTGGGGAAGATGCCAGTCTTGGAAGTGGTGTTGATGGTGCGTCGTAGTTCGGGAGCGATGGCGGAGGTGCCTCTGCGGTAGATGTGCGGAGGGCAGGGGTCCGTGGGGGCTCCTGAGTGGATGCTTTTCATGGTCGAGGTGGTGTCCTTGTTGGTGCCTGGGGTCCAGAAGGAGATGGTAGGCCAGTTGGTGTTGCTGGAGAGGGCGGTGGTTTCGGTGTCAGGTGTTCAGTTGCTGAAGTGGTCGTAGAGGCCCTTGATTTTCAGATGGAAGTAGGACCCGAGCTTGTCGCAGAGGTCCTCGGAGGGGGTGATGTCCGTGGTTTCGCTGGGGTTTGGTAAATTCCTGGATGTCGTTGAAAAGTTTCTATGATTTGCTGGAGTTGGTGATGATCTTGTTCCGGATGAAGGTCCT
Organism: Triturus cristatus; assembly: GCF_964204655.1. NCBI lineage: Eukaryota > Metazoa > Chordata > Amphibia > Caudata > Salamandridae > Triturus > Triturus cristatus. Next base: position 83,429,444 of record NC_140591.1, read on the forward strand.
TTTGGTGGATCTTGGCATTGTTGGTATTTTGTCATGGCGGTCTTGTGGGTGGTGTGATCTTCCGGGGTTTTGCTGTTTCTCCAGTTCTTCTAGAGATGTCTGCATGTGCATCTGTGTTCTTGGAGGTCGGTGGTGAACCAGGAAGCCTTTCTGGGGTGCTGTCTGTTGGGGTCAAAGATGGGGTCGAGGGTGTGTCCTGCTTTTGTGGGTGGGCATGGCAACTAGATGTTTCAGGCCGATGTTGGAGCGATTGCCAGGAGGGTTGTGAAGTTGGGGTCGGTGGGGTTGTCGAGGTGGAAGTTCAGGTCTCCAATGAGTATGTAGTCTGTGGAGGCGATGGCATGGGGTGCGATGAGGTCGGCGCGGGTTCCGGGGGGTCTGTAGGCGAGGGTGCCCCGAAGAGTGGTTCATGGGCTTGTCTGTAACTGGAACTGAAGGTGCTCGGTGGTGGAGAGGGGATTATTCGTGGTGGAGGTGGAGAGTCGGCGGGAGGTCTTGTGTGCGATGGCGAGTCCTCCTCCTGGGCTTTTGGGCCGGTCTTTCCTCTGGATTTTGTATCCGTCGGGGATGGCGGTGGCGATGTCGGGTGTGGAGGAGGCGTTGGCCGAGGTCTCTGCAAAGAAGGCGACGTCCAGCGAGAGGGTGTTGAGGAGGTCCAAGATTTAAATAGCATGTCTGTGCAGGGAGCGCACTTTGAGAAGGATGAACCTCAGAGTTTTGGCGGTGTTGACATTCGGTGCGGGGGTGTTGATGGTGTTTAAGGTCTTGTGGCATGGCGGCAGGAGAACTGCCCGTGGGTGGTGCTCAGCGTGGACAGCTGGCAGTTGTTGTTTCTTCCGGGATTGAGAGCGAGGAGGGTGGCTGCGTCATAGCAGTGGGTGGGTTGAGATCCAGGGTTCCTGGCGCTGGTCGTGAACTTCAGCACACCAGCAGCACGCCCACTGCACGCGTCCGCTGCGCGTCCTTCATTAAATAGGGGAGGGAAAGCACAGCTCTTCCAGTCAGCGGTGGCAAGCAGCCAGGCAGAGCTGCAGGGAGAGAGAGCGGGACCCAGGCCAGAAGGTCAGGGCACTCGCTCCCTCCTCCGCACAGCAGCCTCCATTAACCCCTTTGCCGCGGCGTGGGGGGGGGTGCGGGGCGAGCGCGGCGCCGCCATGCTCGTGACGGAACCACGCCATCATGAGTCACGGGCGAGCTGTGCTCATGACGGCGTGGTTCCGTCACGACTCCACCCACTCATTGTTTCGCTCGCACAGGCAGGGAAATAATGGCGCTTGGGCGGAGCGTCCGCAGCATGACGGAACCACGCCATCATGAGCACACGCCGCCCGTGGCTCATGACGGCGTGGTTCAGTCATGCACGTGGAAGGTGTTAAATAGCGGAGGGGGGAAGGAAAGCGCAGCTGGGAGGCGGGACGGCGGGAAGTGGGCATGGTCACCAGGCAGCGAGAATCAACATTGGGGAGAAAGGCAAGAAAAGTGCCAAAATTAACAATAATGCAAGAGAGCTGCCACCAAATTCAATAATCAGCAAGTGTACCAGGCAGGAACAGGGCAACGCAGAGAGCGGACTCGAACCCTGCTCTTCCAGTCAGTGGTGGCAAGCGGCCAGTCAGCGCTGCGGGGAGGGAGGGTGGGACCCAGGCCAGAAGGTCAGGGCACTTGCTCTACCGCATCTTTAAACTCAGTAGTATCTCACCCCCATTGAAAAAGTAATTGAACAATATTACCAAAAGCTCATCAATCTGCTGGGCAACCATTTTATAAAACTCAGATGGTACACCATTGTTGCCACAAGTTTGCTATAAAAGAATCATACCAAGACTAGATAGGCAGAAGAGAAGCTTCCATGCTGAAACTAGACGCTGAGGTCCCGGCCTACAGAAGCTCAATCACACAGTGGTCTGACATCCCTTGCGGGGTGTCCAACTCAAGACCAAGACGAGGTCCTTCGTTCTTTCCCATCAGGTAATGGGGTTGGCACTTTCCTAGGGAATTCTTGGCTTTACACCCACAAACATGCTAGGTACACTTAGGTAGGGTTTGCATCTTAGGAGTACACTTGATTACTGCCATGTATCGATATGTCTGCATATTTTTACTGTTTTAGCATTATGGTAGAATTCTACCTTTTATTTACTCTGTTGGAGCTTGTAATCCTATGTATCTGTTTCTGTCTAATGATTGTCGCAGCAAACATATTTTACACTAGAATGACACTGGTTCAATAAATGCTTATTGAAAACGTCCACATCGTTTATTCTGTATATCGCTCTGAGACAAAGGGGCACATGCATCAAGCCATTTTTCAATCGCAAACAGTGCGATTCGCAAAAATCATCCGTTTGCGATGCATGTAACTTTTGAGCAATTCGCAATTTAGGTCATCACAATTTGCGATTCCCTAATGCAGATGCAAGAAGCCTTTCGTAAATGCGAACAGTGCATTTAGGAAACGCGAATTACCATCAACTTCAATTTGATGGCAATTTATGCATACCTTGAAAAATGCATTTTTTAAAGTGCCATGTAGTGCACACATGCCCTTAGGGGTCACACTTGCATTTTTCTCGTGGTGCTTCAGGGAGGCCTTAGGCCCCCTGGCAGCCTTGGCTTTGCATGCGCTATTTGCGATTACCAATTTGGTAATCGCAATTAGCGAATGCAATACCATTCATTCCTATAGCCCTGTAGTCCTATAGGAATGAATGATGTCATATTACCTAATAGAGATTCGTTATCTACCGAATCGCTATTAGGTAATGTTAAGGAATCACTTTTTGTGTGTGATTCCTACATGCATAGCGTTTTGCAATTCCCAAATAGCGAATCTGTAAAATGTGCTATTTGGGAAGCGCAAAATGCAGGCTTGATGCACGATCCCTGAAGGATCAAGGGTTGTCATGTTCGATAGTTGCCAGAAGAAAATAAATTAGTTACCTGTAAACTGTGGTTCTCCAGTATGGGTATCTTTCATAGATTCACATGCTTGAATTATTTCCTGTCGTCAAAGTGGGAGTCCCACGGTAAATAAAAAGCAGTAAGAATTACTGAAACATTCAAATGAATAGAGAAAAAACCATTCCCTTTAATATCTCGTCCTAGTCATTAGGATGGTCCAAACTCCAGTCAATCAGTTGACAGCACCCTCTAGAACCCTCTCCACAGAGGCTCCACACTCTCAGATTTTCGAGCACAAGTGTAGTATAAACCTAATAAAAAACCAGGGGAGCCTCTATGGGAAGGAGGGTGGCTCGCATGAGAATCTATGAAAGATGCCAATACTGGAGAACCACAGTTTACAGGTAAGTAACTAATTTTCTTCTCCAGTATTGGGGTATCTTTGGTAGATTCACAAGCTTGAATCTGAATAGATAGCAATTGTAACATAGGTATGCATGTTTTGACACAATATACAGAATCTTGTACATCACCGAGCATATAGCGAATTCCCATGCCACTTATTCAAATACTTATATATCTATCTATCTATCTATCTATCTATCTATCTATCTATCTATCTATATATATATTCACTGAAAAAACCATAGGTTTCACACATGTTATAGTTAGCGGAAATTTTACTGATAAAAAACCAGTGAAATTGCCCCGTTATAGTTAGTGCTGGCAACTATAACTCACGCGACCGCAATCCTCTGCTGATGCTAATACTGTATTTAGACACTTATTTGCCCATGTCTTCTTCCATACATTTTTAGCTATACATATATTACAAATATTTTTTTTTCATAAAGACACATATGTCATCAGCAGAAGATTGCGGTCGCGTGAGTTATAGTTGCCAGCACTAACTATAACGGGGCAATTTCACTGGTTTTTTATCAGTAAAATTTCCGCTAACTATAACATGTGTGAAACCTATGGTTTTTTCAGTGAATTTGCAAGGTTTTTTAAATGCTAATTCCTAACTATAACGTGTGTGAAACCTATGGTTTTTTCAGTGAATTTGTACGTTTTTTTAAATGCTAAGTTACTTTACGCCATTCGAGGCGTGCGCGCCCACTTAACGCAGTTCATTCCGTGCACGGTTTTTATCAACTTTAATAAGCCCTGTACATTTGGTGGCCTTCGGCCACCAAAAGCACAGGGGGTGGGGTCAATGTGGATAGTGTTTTTTTTATTTCGATTTTATAATTTCATGTTGCCAAAATTTAGTTTTTTTAATCTATTAATAAGCCCTGTACATTTGGTGGCCTACGGCCACCAAAAGCACAGGGGGTGGGGTAAGTGTGGATAGTGTTTTTTTTTTTTTTTTTTTTTTACCGTACGCTTACGGTAAGCGTACGGTAAGCGTACTCGGCGAAATTGCCGAAAAAAAAATAAAACAGTTTTTGCTCTTGGGGGATGTTTGGGGACTCCCTCAACATGACTATGTGGGAGGGAGTTGTCAAAACAGCCCCGTAACATGTTTTTGGCCATCTTGTTTGATAAACAACACTCAGTGCGAGAGACAAAATGGCGGCCGCCGCTTCCTGGTTTCGGCCGATTCGAATGTTTACTAAGATCTAAGAGCCAATCAGAATCGCGGACGCGCACGCCACCGTACGCTTACGGTAAGCGTACGGTAAGCGTACGGTAAGCGGGCTCAGATATATATATTGATTTAAAGGCTATTTTCTCAGAATCTACTGAACAGATTTACACCAAACCTACAAAAGGCACTTCCTTGACCTAGGGACTACCTCTCTGCCAAATTTCTAGTAATTCTGTTCAGCCGTTCGGGCTGTAGCTCGTTCTAAAGGTCCTATGGAAAAATGCATGGGAAAAACGCGTTTTGGGACCCCCCTTTTATCTCAGCCCCCGCTTGACGAATCCCCCCGAGACTTTCAGGGTAGGAGCGGAGCGTAGCGCCCCACCTATTTTGAGAAATTCGCGAGGATTCATCGACCGGCGCCAAAGTTATTCAAAATAGAATGTTGAGGTTTTCCTATGGAAAAGGGGTCCTAACTATAACTACCTACTGGCGACCGCCAGTAGGTAATATATTTATATATATATCATCTATATATATTATCTACTGGCGGTCGCCAGTAGATAGTTATAGTTACAACCTAGTTTCCATAGGAAATTTCAAAATTCTATTTAGAATAACTTTGGCGCCGGTTGACGAATCCTCGCGAAATTTTCAAAACAAATGGGGCGCTCCATTCAGCTCCTACCCTGAAAGTCTCTGGGTGATTCGTCAAGCGGGGGCCGAGAAAAAGGGGAGGTCCCAAAACGCGTTTTCCCCATGCATTTTTCCATAGGACCTTTAGTCGCAGCTACAGCCCGAACGGCTGAACAGAATTACTTGAAATTTGGCAGAGAGGTAGCCATAAGGTCAAGGAAGTGCCTTTTGCAGGTCTGGTGTAAATCTGTTCAGTATTTCCTGTGAAAATAGCATTTAAAAGCATATCAATATCTATACGCACGCACCGTGCGCGCACTGTGCGCGCACCCTGCCGTTTGCGAGCGCAATTCTGATTGGTTGTTAGATGTCGGTAAACATTCGAATCGGTCGAAACCAGGAAGTATCGGCTGCCATTTTGTCTCTCGCAGTCTGAGGGGGTGAAAAACAAAGGTGGAGAACGTGAAAAGGGGGCAGAGTGGACAGTTCCTGACCCCCTAGCCTTGGTCAGGGGGTCATAGAAGGACCCCCAAGGGAAAAAAAAACAATTTTATTTTTTTAAATCGCGAGGTGCGTGCACCGAGCGTGCACGGTGCGCGAAGCGCACCGTGCGCCCACGGTGCGCGCACGGTGAAAAACCTGAAAAATAATAAAATTAATAAATACAGAACTTAGCATTTAAAAAAACGTACAAATTCACTGAAAAAACCATAGGTTTCACACACGTTATAGTTACGAATTGGCATTTAAAAAACCTTGCAAATTCACTTAAAAAACCATAGGTTTCACACGTTATAGTTAGCTGGACATTTCACTCGTAAAAAACCAATGAAATTCCCCCGTTATAGTTAGTGCAGGCAACTATAACTCACGCGACCGCAATCCTCTGCTGATGACGTCAGATATACCATCACTGATGACATATGTGTCTTTATGAAAAATAAATATTTGTAATATATGTATAGCTAAAGATTAATGGAAGAAGACATGGGTAAATAAGTGTCTAAATACAGTGATGTAATATCTGACGTCATCAGCAGAGGATTGCGGTCGCGTGAGTTATAGTTGCCTGCACTAACTATAACGGGGGAATTTCATTGGTTTTTTACGAGTGAAATGTCCAGCTAACTATAACATGTGTGAAACCTATGGTTTTTTAAGTGAATTTGTAAGGTTTTTTAAATGCTAATTCGTAACTATAACGTGTGTGAAACCTATGGTTTTTTCAGTGAATATATATATGAAACCCTACACAAATATGTACTGTATAAACTGTTAATGCTCGTCCGGGGAGGCGGGAGGGTTGCTTATGACTTTGATGAGTCTACCCCTGGAAGAGAACTAGGATTACAGGTAAGTAACTTGTCCTTCTCTTCCACTGGATACTCATCAATAGTCATAAGCACTGAATAGAGTAGCAAGCCCATACTCACTTCCTCGCGGACGAGCAAAAAACAGCAAATAAATTGACGTACACATGTTAAACGGTATTAGCAAACATGTTTCTCAGCGAGGCCTGCCCAACTTGAGCATCTGCCTGCGTGTCAGCATCTAAACAGTAGTGGCGAGTAAACGTATGAACTGATCGTCATGTAGCTGCTTTACAAATCTCTGCCATGGGGACATTCCTCAGGAGAGCCGTGGTAGAAGCTTTCCCTCTAGTGGAATGGGCCTTAGGCCTCCCCGGAAGGGATTTGTTGGCCAATTGATATGACAGTAGAATACAAGAAAGTATCCATCTCAAAATGGATCTTTTGGAAGTTGCAGAACCTGTATTAACAGGACCATAGTTAATAAATAAACGTTCTGATTTTCTCAGTGTCTTTGTTCTGTCCAAATAAAACTTCAGAACCCTCTTGAGATCTAGGGAGTGGAGAGATCTTTCTGGAGGATTTGAAGTGTTCGGAAAAAAGGTAGGTAAAGTGATATTCTGGTTATATATATATATGAAACACTACACAAATATATACAAAATGTTTCTACATACATTAGTATCTGACGATGCATATGTATAGAATAACGATAATATCAATTATCATCACAACAATTGTCAAACACAAAGGAAGGGTTGAAGAATAGAGGCTCATCTTATTGAAAGAGATTACATAGCACCGCCTGCCCCACAGCTGTATCAGTATTACTTGCAGCTTCCAGACAGTAATGCTTGGTGAGAGTGTGCCTGCAAAGACCAGGTTGCTGCTCTGCAAATCTGTTGAATAGGCACACCAACAAAGAGGGCCGTTGAGGAGGAAAATGAGCTTTCACTGTTGACAGTAGAGGTTTGCATGCTTGTTGATGGCAAAACTGAATCGCAGAAGATATCCAACATGCTATAGTTTGTTTAGTGAAATGATATCCCTTTCTGAATTTTCAATAAGCCACAAAAAGCTGTTCAGCCTTACGTATGCTGGCTGTTTTATGAAAGTAAAATGTTCTGCACCTTTTATATCCAAGGAATGCAAAGATCTTTCCGGAGGTGACTGTGGATTTGGTAAGAAAGTTTTCAATACGACTGGCTCGTTTAGGTGAAAATTTGATGGGACATTGGGTATAAAGGTAGGATTTGTATGGAGTATAACAGAGTATGTAGTGAACTGGAGGAAAGAATGACGAGTAATTAAAGCCTGTATGTCGCTTACTCATCTCATTAGAACAATGTTGAGATGCCAAGGCAGATGAGGACGCCTAATTGGAGGGAACATTCGAAACAGTCCTTTAAGAAATTGTTTTATTTTTCTTGACGACCAAAGCGACTGTGACCCATTCTGCCGCCGAAACATAGAGATCGCGGCAAGGAATACCTTAAAAGTAGAATGAGAAAGGCCAGATTTGGATAGCTGCAGGAAAAAAAGGCAGTGATTGTTCTGGTAAAGACTGAATAGGGTGCACTTCAGAGCTTACACACCAATGACAGAATCTCTTCCACTTGAGTTTGTAAGTCTTAATAGTGGAAGGAGCTCTAGCATTAGCCAGGACCTATCGACAGTCAGCTGGAATTACTAAGTCTGCTAACTCATAGTGTTCAGGAGCTAAGCTGCTAATCGTAGCGATGTTGGGTCCAGATAGCAGACCTGGCTGCAATTCTTTGTCAGCATGTTCTGTATTGGGCGTAACAACCTGGGCCGCACTCCAATAGGAGCAGAAGCTCTGTGAACCAGAACTGGTGAGGCCACCTGGGAGCTATGAGAAGTATTCAGCAGGGTTCCTTTCTCATCTTCCGAAGCACCCTTGGGACTAAATGAATCAGAGGAAAAGCGTAAGCATAAATCTTTGACCAGTTTATCAAAAACACATTCCCGTATGATCCCTGTTGGGGTAGCCAACTGGCGAAGAATTGGCATTTGCGGTTCAGACTGGTGGTGAACAGGTCTAACCCTGGTTTGCCGCAGAACCGATAAATGTGATTCAGCGTTTGTTGGTGGAGTTCCCATTCATGGTTGGTTGTAATTGACCTGCTCAAGGAATCCGCTACGATGTTTGCTACTCCTGGAACACGTTCTGCTGTTAATGTTATTTGGTGTTGAATAGCCCAATCCCAAATCTGCTGGGCCTGTAGAGATAGCATGCTGATCTTGTCCCCCCTTGTTTGTTTAAATAGTGCATGCTTGTTGTGTTATCTGTCTGAATTATCAAGAGGAAAGATTTCAGGGCCAGGAATATTGCTTTTAACTCTAAAAGGTTTATGTGTAATGTCCGTTGATGGGTGTCCCATTCTCCTTTCACTGTTAGTCCTTCTAGATGAGCTCCCCATCCCTCGAGGGATGCATCGGTTGTTATTATGTAACCTTGCGAATCCACTAGGAACGATAGGCCCGCAGCTGTGCTCGGGATGTGAGTCTACCATTGGAGTGCTTCTTTCATCTGAGGTCTTATTCTGTTAATGTCCTCGAAGGATCCTGAAATTTGCAGCTACTGACTATCCAGTTCCTCTTGTAAGGGTCTCATCCGCAAGCGACAGTTGGGAACGAGGGGAATTCAGGAGGACAACATTCCCAGAAGCGATTTGTACTTGCGGACTGAAGTGGACGTTCTTGTGATCTTTTGTTGTCTATCCTGTGAGGCAAAGGCCTTTGCCTGATGAGTGTCCAAGGTTGCCCCTAGGAATGGTTTCACCTTTGAGGGAATTAACTGAGACTTTGGAAAATGTATGGAGAGGCCCAGTGATTGGAAGAGAGAGAGAGATTTTTGAGTATGAGTGTTTGCCACTACAAAGGATGTTGCCTTTATGAGGCAATCATCCAGATAAGAGAACATTTGAATTACTGCTTGGGGAAGGTGAGCTGCCATTGGTGCTAGGACCTTGGTGAACACTCGGGTGCTGAACAAAGGCCAAATGGTAGGACTCGGAATTGGAAATATCTGCCAGCCTCTCTGAAGCGCAAGACTTTCCTGTGGCTGGGGAGGATAGGGATATGAAAACAGGTGTCCTGAAGGTCCAGGGTTGTCATGAATTCCTCCTGATTTATCAATTGAAGCACCTCCTGAAGTGAAAACATCCTGAAGGATTTTTTTTTTGAGAAATTTGTTGGGACAACGAAGGTCCAAGATGAGACGCCACTCTCACAAATTCTTCCTTATGGGGAAAAAACGTTGAATAGAACCCTGTTCCTCGCTGTACAGCTGGCACCACTTTGATCGCTCCCTTTCTTAACATTATCTTTATTTGAGACAAAAGCTCTTTCAGATGAGCAGGAGGGGGACCTCTGGGAGGACAGTGGGAGGAATCTTTAGAAATTCCAAAGTGGAACCATTGGACAATAGATCTAAAACCCCTCTGTCCGTTGTTATTGTAGACCATTTGGAAAGGAAAAAGGAAATTCTTCTATCAACTTTGACAGAGTTGATGGGAACTGTGGCCGGCAGTTTGCGTCTATCACTGCTTCTTGGAGTTACCCCTGCGTATGAAGGACGTTTTTCCCCTGTCGAGCATGTAGGAAGCGGCAGGAAGTTGTTTAAACGACTGTTGCTGTTGTTATGATGGGTACCTTGATTGACCCTGATATGGCTGGTACTGCTTGTACTGGCCGTAACCTCCCTGAAAGGAGGACTAACCACGTCCTCTTGCCATACGAAAGGGCTGCTTCCTGAATTGTAGCGTGCCAAGAGCCTTTGCAGTATCTGTGTCCTTCTTGATGGTCTGAAGGGCTTCGTTCATGTGGTGTCCAAATAGGGATTCGCCATCATAAGGCATGTCAATCACCTTTATCTGAACTTCTTGTCTGAAAGAAGAAGCTTTTAGTCAGCCCTGATGCCTCAGGACCGCAGCCCCAGCCAGTTGGTGGAATCCTGTGAAAGAAACAACCACTGCACAATCGATGATCTCAGCCGAGATCCATTCTCCCTCCTGCAGAATCTTGAGCGCCTCAGCTTTGTATTCTTCTGGTATTGTTTCTATAAATGGCGAAATGTTTGACCACATTTGGGGGTCATATCTGCCTAGAATGGCAAGCGAGTTGGTCACTCTAACAGTGGTTGCCGCCATGGTGGAAAATGTCTTTCCAATGGAGTCGAGACGTCTTCCATCTCAATCCAGAGGGGCCGACAGTGGGGAAGCAGGATTTCTGGCACAATGTTGAGCCGCTTGTGAGATCACAGAATCCAGCTTAAGTTGCCTGATAAGGTAGGCAGGCAAATTATCAGGAGCCTTATATTTCTTCTCCAACTTTGGCAAGACTGCCAGAATTGAGCCTGGTGTCTTTATTACTTTTAAGCCTTCTTGCCATATGAAGTTCACTATGGGAATAGAGTGAACCTGTCTCTTTGTCTGTTACTTGAAATCATACAACACACAATCAGCTTGTTTAGTTGTCATGGGAAGCTAAAACCTCCTTGCCGCTCTCTCCATAAGGGTATGGGAACCCCCTATGTCCTCAGGTGGTGAATTTAGTGGAGGGGAAGTTGAAGGCGATGGTGTCTGGATCTGATAGTCATCCCATTCATTGGGAAGGGATATCGCCTCTAACTCTCCCTCTTCTCTATCCTCATCAGCGGTGTGAACATCCTGATCCTGCTGTTGCATTGCTGTAGGTAACGGAGAAGCCGGAGGGAGGACCTAGTTAGCAAGGAAGGCTGCGTAATAGGCGTCTCAGGAACTGAAGATGCCGGCTTTGAGGGAGGAAATCTGCAGTAGTAATCCTCTACCATATTTTGCAAATTTGAGACCAGGGAAACAGGCATTTGGATTGTTTGTTCCTGTTGCCTCGCCTGGTTGGTGACCTCAGGGTAATGCACATAGTCCTCAGCTTTATCCTCCTGGCATTTAATGAGAAGGCCAGAAGGACTCCAAGCCACCCCAAACATCCTCTCATCTTCTGATTCCTTTTTCGTCGACGAAGAAGACGAAGTTGTCGTCAATGACGGTCTCACCCTCACAGAGACGAACATCGACAGAGAAGATGCCGAACGACATGATCATCTTCGTCTGAGGTGAAGAGAAGTGAACGTCGTCATCGTAGCGATGGACGTTCTCGTCGACGAAGGTGTCGGCGGTGGCTTCGTCAGCGAAGCATCTATTGTGTGGGGTAAAGTTGTCTCTGGAAGAGACCTTGATGCCGTTTAGAAGGCATAGAGGGCACAGACTGACCCTTAAGAGAGGCTGGTTCTTTTTTTAGAAGAAGAAGGGTGCTCTTCATGTTTTGAGGTGTGGTGATGCTTTTTTAACATAAAAGCAGCCTTAGGAAATACCAGCTCCGCCTCACCAGCTCTTTTCTTAAACGCTGTGGTGTTTATTGAGGAATCACTCTCCTCATCAGATAAAGGATTGTCTTTATTTTTAAGCTTCTGTAGCCACAGAATAAGACGTCCTTCTCTATCTCTGAAGGTTTTTTGGGGGAAAGTCCTGCAGCTTTTACAGTTTCTCACCTGGTGATAAGGGTGAAGGCAGTAGATACACTTTTTGTGGGGATCCTCTGAATGAAGTCTTAGATTTCCACAAGAATCACAATGCCTGAAGACAGATCTTTTAGAAGAAGACATGTTAAATGGAAGATCTGAAGAAATTCAGAACCACAAGAGAAAGTGCTGAGCGGAACTCAGAGAGAATTCCCTAAACAGGACGTGCGGTAGAAAATCTGAGAGCCTGGAGTCTCTTGGAGAGTGTTCTAGAGGGTGCTGTCGTCTGACTGGCTGGAGTTTGGACCATCCTAATGACTAGGACGAGATATTAAAGTGAATGGTTTTTTCTCTATTAACTTTAATGTTACAGTAATTCTTACTGCTATGTATGTAATGTGGGACTCGACGACAGGGAATGATTCAAGCATGTGAATTGATGAAAGATATCCCAATACTAGAGAAACTATTCACTCCTTGGTAAGGTTAGGGGGCTTATGGTGGCACGGTGAGCTAGCTGGTCTAAAGGCTGACATACCCTTTGGGGGTGTCTGGAATCAGTCTGGACACCAATCTCTTACGGCCTGATTCACAAAAGTAATCCGAGACAAAATCCTAACTTTACGACTTTTGGTATTCACAAAAGGCCTTTAGGAGTAGTAAAATTAGGATTTTGTCTCAGTTAAACTTAAGTTTTTGTCTTAAGCTTAACTTAAGTAAAACTTAAGTTTAACCGAGACAAGGAGGACTGACGTGATGCTTTTATGGCCCCCAGGACCGTCACTGCCTCTGCCAGATTGCGCATGATACAGCTTTATTTCTTACATGCCGCCAACCTGACTCCGGCGCGCCTCCATCGTGTGGGGCTCCACCCGACCCCCGCCTGCACTAGATGCGGTTACAAGCCAGCCGACTTTCTCCATATGGTATAGACATGCCCGCGCTTGGCATGATTCTGGGGAGGTATTGAGGAGGAACTAACTGAGGTACTGGGGTGGGAGATCCCGCATGACCCTAAGCATGCGATCTTGGGCATCACAGACGGGCTGGATGGGTCTAGAAATGAAAAACTATTCTACACCACGGCGACGGTGGTGGCTAAGAGGGACATAGCGACTGCGTGGAAATGCCCTGATCCTCCCACCGTTGGGAAATGGCGGGCTGGGGTTGATTGGTGTGCCACACATGAGAAGACTATGTATGCAGCACGTGGCTGCTCCAAGAAGTTTCGTTGGGTCTGGGGGAAGTGGTTAGGGGGAATGGTTTAGTCTCGCTGGGAATGGTCCAAAAATGTGTCCTTTTGATTTTATATGTCCTTGGCCTCTAGGTTGTCCATATCACTGCATATATTTTTCAGTTATCATGGTGTCTTGATGATTGGCTGGTGCTTTTCGTGAAATCAATAAAAACGTGTTTATCAAAAAAGCTTAACCGAGACAAAATCCTAACTTAACTAATCCTAAATGCCCTTTGTGAATACCGAAAGTGGTAAAGTTTGGCTTTTGTCTCAGATTACTTTTGTGAATTGGGCCCACAGTTTATGTTGTCTAAACACGCAGATCCTATGTATTATTAGGAACTACACAACAGCTTTTGCATTCGGGAGCAGCTTTATAGCTTCTAAAAGTTTGTCCCGTGTAATGGCTATCCGGATATCATTTTCCAGAGAAGGAAGTACAATAGATTGGAGAAAGGTCTCGATTAAATGGGACGAAGGATTGCAGTCTGAGGTATAAAGCTGATCATAATGCTCCAGAAAGACCTTTCCTATTTGGTCGGAATCAGAAACTATAGATGTAGAGGTCCAATTCCAGATCTTTTTAATAGTTAGCAAATTCTGATTCCTTTTTAATGACTAGGCTAGGAGACGACCTTCTCTTACATTATATGTATATGTATTATTTTCATACTAGAGAAATACATGTAACTTTGGCTTCTTAGCCTATTGGATATGTATGGGGCTGCATATTTTTATGTTATACATGTATTTGTGTGTTTATTTAGTACTATGTACTTCTTTTCTAAAACATACACATATATATATGTATTTTTTTTTTGTATATGCTCCGGGTTCCAGCACGTGGGCGGAGATAATTCAGTGCTTATGACTATTGATGAGTATCCCCTGGAAGAGAATGGTTTATTCTGTTGTTTATTTAAACGAGAGCAGTCCCAACCCACTGTACTGTTTGTAAGGATGTTGAGTGACCACTCACCTGAAATGTCAGGATGTCTGCAGAAGCGATGAATGACTAATGCTCCCAATACCTCTTGGAATAACTCTCAGTGCTGCGACTAGAATGCTGTCACACTGGCAGATCTTCCAAAAGGGAAGGGGAAGTGTATGAGAAAGAAGAGAGGAGAAAAACACTGCTTCTTCCCTCAGCCTGGTTCAGCAGGGCACCACGTCTTGGGTATCTGAGGAATCTACAGCGTTTGTTTGTATAATACTCTGACGGTAAAAATAGTAAGGATGAGTACAGTTACACTTCTCTGCACACATACACACTAACAAGTTTAGATATATCAATGTCATATAAGAACAGAAGTTACTTACCTGCAAACTGTGGTTCTCCAGTATTGGTGTCTTTCATAGATTCACATGCTTGAATATTCCCCGTCATCGAAGTGGGAGTCCCACGGTACATAACATAGCAATGTAGTAATAACATAAGCCAATATATGCATATAAGAAAGTAAAACCATAGAGTTTTTATAGATAGACAACTTATCACTTCTAACATATTACTGTCATTATGTTTTAGTCCAAATTCCAGCCAATCAGGCGTCCGCACCCTCTTAGAAAGTTCTCCTCAGAGGCTCAGGCCCTCAGATTTTCATAGACAAGAGTGATATAGAGCCAAGTAGAAAAGAGAGCCTCTGAGGGGAGGAGGGTGGGTTGCATGTGAATCTATGAAAGACACCAATACTGGAGAACCACAGTTTACAGGTAAGTAACTTTTGTTCTTCTCCAGTATTGGGGTGTCTTTCATAGATTCACATGCTTGAATAAGAGTAGTGAGCAGTAGTATCAGAACAATACAAGGTACATAAGAATCAATGCAACCACAATACCCAGTTCGAAAAGACTATAGGTATATATATATAAACATATATATAAACATATATACATATATATATAAAAATACATATATAAAAAAACAACAAAAGTACCTTGTATACAGGAGGGGGAAGCATCAGAGGCTCACCTTATTTAAAAAGATTATGAAGGACTGCTTGTCCCACAGCTGTGTCAGTGTTGTCAGCAGCATCCAGACAGTAGTGTCTTGTAAAGGTGTGTCTGCTGGACCATGTTGCAGCTCTGCAGATGTGCTGAAGAGGCACCCCGGCAAATAGCGCAGTGGAAGAGGAAACCTTTGTGGTAAAATGTGCTCGAACAGTTGCCGTAAGTGGTTTTCCAGCTTGTTGATGGCAAAAGGCAATTGCAGTAGATATCCAGCGTGCAATTGTTTGTTTGATTAGCGGATGTCCCTTTCTCATCCATCCGTAGGCCACAAAAAGTTGGTCATTCTTACGAATAGTAGCCGTTTTTTTGAGGTAAAATTTCAGACATCTTTTGACGTCTAAAGAATGAAGTGTCTCCTCTGCAGGAGTTTGAGGATTAGGGAAAAACGTTTTTAAAACAACTGGTTCATTGACGTGGCAATCCGATGGCACCTTGGGGATAAAGGCCGGATTGGTGCAGAGCAAGACAGAGTCCTTGGTAAACTGAAGAAAAGGCGGTTCAGTAGTAAACGCCTGTAAGTCACTGACTCGGCGAGAGGAAGTGAGAGCCAGAAGTAGAGAAGTCTTCCAAGTAATGTATTTGAGATCGACTTTATGGATTGGCTCAAACGGGGGTTTCATGACCTGTGCTAATACAATGTTAAAATGCCAAGGAGGAGGTGGTCGACAAATTGGTGGAAACATTCAAAAAAGAACCCTGAAAAATTGTTAACTTACTCTTGAAGAGTAAAGAGAGTTGGAGCCATCTTGACGAAACCGTGAGATTGCTGCTAGAAAAACTTTAAGGGTAGAGTACGAGAGGCCTGATTTTGCCAGGTGTAAAAAGAAAGGCAAGAGTTGTTCTGGCTTGGAATGAATAGGATGTACTTGAGCTTCATTGCACCATAGACAGAATCTTTACCATTTGAGTTTATATGTTTTCACAGTTGAAGCTGCTCTAGCCTTAGCCAAGACCTCTCTACAGTCTAAAGGAATGTCCAAATTTACAAATTCATAGTGCTCAGGTTCCAAGCCGCTAAAAAGGTTGGGATGCTGGATCGGGATGACAAATTTGGCCGTGCTCCATGGTCAGAAGATTTGGAAGAGGGCGAAGAATGATCGGGTCGCACTGTGCCAGTGAGAAGGAGTTCCGTAAACCAGATTTGTCGAGGCCACCGGGGGGCTATTAGAATAATGTGACAGGGTTCCTTCCTCATTTTTCGCAGAACTTTGGGGACTAGGGGTATCGGTGGAAAAGCGTAGGCATATATTTTCGACCAGTTCATCAAAAAAGCATTCCGACATGACTTTGGCTGGGGAAGCCAACTTGCGTAGAACAGGCATTTGCGGTTCAGATGTGTTGCGAACAGATCCAGATTCGGGGGACCCCATAACCGAAAAATGTGATCCAGAGTGGGTTGATGTAATTCCCACTCGTGATTGGTTGTGGATGACCTGCTCAGGGAATCCGCAAGATTGTTCGACGCTCCCGGAACATGCACTGCTGTGAGGACGATGTGATGTTGAATTGCCCAATCCCAAATTTGTTGAGCCTGAAGGGACAGCAAGATGGACCTTGTGCCCCCTTGTTTGTTGATGTAGTGCATGCAGGTTGTGTTGTCTGTTTGATTCAACACCGAGGCTCCTCGTATGATGCTGCGAAAAGCTTTCAGAGCCAGAAAAATGGCCAGTAACTCCAGCAGGTTGATGGGCCAGGTCTTTTGATGAATGTTCCACTTTCCTTTTACAGTTAGTCCCTGCAAGTGCGCGCCCCAACCATCGAGAGATGCGTCTATCGTGAGAATGAAATTTGGAGTGTCCACCAGGAATGGACGACCTGAAGAGACATTTTCCTCGAGAGTCCACCACAATAGAGTTCTCTTCATTCGAGATGTGACCTTGACTATATTGTTGATCCTGAGACTTGAGCCCATTGCCTGTCCAATTCCTCCTGTATAGGTCTCATTTTTAGGCGGCAGTGAGGGACTAGAGAAATGCAGGAGGACAACATCCCTAGGAAAGATTTCAACTGTCCGACAGAAACGGACTCTTTTAGACGGATGGAGGCTGCCAGATTGCGAAGTCGTAGACGTCTTTCGTGTGACACAAAAGCTTTTGCTTGCTTGGTGTCTAGGATGGCTCCCAAGAACAGTCTGTTTTGAGCTGGGAGAAATTGAGACTTGTCCATGTTGAATGTAAGGCCCAGGGATTGGAAGAGGGACCTGCAGAAAAGAGTGTGTTTGGATGCCTGTTCGAACGACCTTGCCTTCAGCAGGCAGTCGTCTAAGTATGGAAAGATTTGCACTCCTTGTAGGCGAAGGTACGTTGCCACCGGTGCAAGGACTTTTGTAAACACTCGGGGAGCGGAACGAAGGCCGAATGGAAGAACTTTGAATTGAAAGTCTTTTTCGGCCACTCTGAATCTGAGAAGTTTTCTGTACTTCGGCAGAATGGGAAGATGAAAATAAGCATCTTGAAGATCCAAATTTGTCATATACTCTCCTTGGGATAGAAAAGGAAGTATCTCCTGAAGATACAACATGCGAAAAGTTTTTTTTTTGATGTATTTGTTCATGGCACGTAGGTCCAGGATGGGGCCCCATTCTCCCGGCTTTTTCTGTATGAGGAAGAACCTTGAATAAAATCCTCTGCCCTTCTGTAGTTTTGGTACCACTTCGATCGCGCCCTTTCTTATTAAAATTGTGAGTTGATTTAAAAGTTCCTTTAGGTGAGCAGGAGGGGGACCTTTTGGTGGAGAATTGGGAGGAATCTTCACAAATTCCAATGCGTGTCCCCTGCGCACAATATGTAGAAACAACTAGAGAGTAAGGAAACAGTTAACTTGTCCTTTTCCCTGCGTAGCATATGAATAAACAAAGTGGACAAGTCCTTTTATGAGGTTGTTTGTGGTCAAAAGGTCCTGGCCACAACCTTTAAAAGAAAGGAGTGCAAACAACTGTAGGTAGTTTTTAGGAAACCCCTCACCCACCTACCTGGTAGGTGGCATGCTTCATCATCGGGGCTCAGCTGGATCACCTAATGTAATCCAGCTGTGCTTCGATGCCTGAGTTACAGCGGAGCAGGTTGTTTGTGTAGGAAAGTGAAGTGATATAACTGCACTTCACATGAGTTAAAAATGTCTCTATGGATAACCCTTGTAAAAGTTTTAATGAAAGGGTCCTAGGACATAAGTAAAAACATCATCTGGATCTGCATGAGGTATTGTATGTACCTCGGTATCCCTTTAAGATATGAGGTCTACTAGTTTCAGGTTAGATCATGATGCTTTCGTCAGGACCAAATTAAAGTGAGTGGCCAAAAAGGACAAAAGTGGTCACGTGGGACAATATCCAGAACCCATTGATCGGTAGTAATCAGTGACCATTTGGAGTAGAAGTAGGAGATTCCAACCCTTGAAAAAACGGGAGGACTCTGGGACGGTGAATGGCGAAAGTCATTGTTTTTTGGAGGAATCCTTTCCTCTGTAAGAGGATTTACCTCTGTATTGTCTGTAGGACGAAGAATACTGTTGTCTATACGATTGCTGATTCTGGGAGGAGTAGCGTTGTTGTCCTTGTCTATATTGATTGGAGTTTCTTTGAAAGGAAGAAGAGGAGCCACGTCCTCTTGCGCCTCGAAAAGGCTGCTTTTTAAACTGTAGAGTTCCGAGAGCACGGGCAGTGTCGGTGTCCTTTTTTATTGTTTGAAGGCCATCGTTGATATGGGTAAGTTACTTACCTGTAATCCTAGTTCTCTTCCAGGGGTATCCTCATCAAAGTCATAAGCACTGAATATTCCCGCCCATGTGCGGGGACCCCGGAAATAATAAAATTATATATGTAAAAAACATACATATATACAGCTCTGTATATGTATAAACATATATCATTTTTTCCAAGCAAATGCAGCTCCCATAAAAGGCTAGGCAATGTAAATATACACATCCAATAACACACATATATATATATATATATATATATATAAAGGTATAACAATACACCTAAATCTCTTTTTTTTTTTTTTTTTTTTAATGAAGTAAACACTCATGAGAAAGCAAAAAAAAAGAGAACAAACTGTGGAAAAACACAGATGTACAACACATTGCCAGCCTGCAGGCTGCATTGCAATATAATACCATAGAGACTAAAAAGCCCTGTACAGGTAAAAACTGGCACCGTGCCTTTAAGGCAGCCCTGACTTCCATATCCCATCATGCCTCAGGGGTGACAGTTAGGTCAGTTGTTCTTTCCGGCTCCTTCAGTCAGGACCCTGGAATTCAGCTCTCTTCTTTTTTGACTCTTTAGTCAAGAATTATTACTACTTTAAGATTTTTTGGACTTCTTCTTAGAACTTCTTTGAGGAAGTCTGTATCCTGTGATTTTCTGACTGACTTTTTTGCTATTTTGTCAGAAAAATGCCTTCTTTATTTGTTCCATGTCCATCTTGTGGAAAAAAGAAGGCGGCTTCAGACACACATGAGGTGTGTATTATCTGTCTGCCGGACTCTCACTCTCCAGCAACATGCCATCATTGTGAAGACCTTTCCAAAAGGACTTTAAAGGAGAGGGAGAGGATTAGGCTGTATGGCCTAGCAGAACGGTCGACGTCGAAGCAGTTGGTCCCTGTTTGCTCCCCATCGACGTCGGGCTCGGCGTCGAAGACTCCAGCGGCGGGATCGTCGCTGAGAGGTGAGGAGTCAAGGGGAAGTCATGCTGCAAAGAGAAAATCGTCGTCGACTTTAGATTCAGCATCGAAGCGGATGCGTTCGACGTCGACGGCGTCTAAAAGCTCGGCGTCGAGGACTCGGCGCCATAGTTCAACGTCGAGAAAGCATCTGTCGACGTCAAGAAAAGATCGATCGACGTCTGCACAGAGATATTGTTCGTCGTCGAAAGAAAGACATCGTTCGACGTCGAGGTCGGCGAGACATCATTCGACGTCGCAAGAAGTACGTAGACGATCTCCACAGTCGACGTCGAGACCAAGATCGCCGTCAAGATCAAGATCGCCGTCGAGGAAACATCGTTCGACGGCGAAGAGGCTTTCGACGTCGTCGGAGCATTCGACGTCGAGACAGAAGTCTCCGTCAGGAGTGACGTCGAGGCAGACGCCTCCGTCAGGGCCGACGTCGAGGCAGGAGCCTCCGTCGGAGTCGACGTCGAGGCAGAGGCCTCCGTCGGAGTCGACGTCGAGGCAAAGGGCTCCGTCGGAGTCGACGTCGAGGCAGGTGCCTCCGTCGGAGTCGACGTCGAGGCAGGTGCCTCCGTCCTCACAGGTCTCCAAAGCTTTGGTGAGGTACATGAAGCCTCCGTCGAAGATAATCTCGACGTCGAGACAAGAAGCTCGGAGCCTCGAAGATTCGAGTCAAAGATCTCCGGTGATAGGCCTATCACCGTCGAGGCAGCCCTCTGTTGAGGGTACGCAGGAGGTGTCACATATTCGCCTCACGATTCGACCAGTCTCAAGGCGGAAATCTCCTCATAGACTGATATATACGACTCCTGAATCACTGCGTCTCATATCTATCTCGCCTTCAGGATCAGAGGGCTCAGGTTCAAGATCAGAATCACCAGAGCTTGTGCATCAATCTCCAGTACCTGCAAGAGAAAGTTCGCAGGAGGAGGACAATGCTGTACCTCAAAGTCCCGTAAGGGAGATGCCTCAGGACCCTGCTATGCCAGACGCAATAAAGGCATCGCTAACAAGAATAAGGGGCGTGGTATTCCCAGCGACACCGATCAGACCAAGATCTCGAGAAAGAGAATCCCGAAGTCACTCTCGAGCACCAAGAAGGCGATCCAGGTCTCCCTCCCGCAGAAGAGAGTCGACCAGATCAGAGAGAAGGCGCCGTAGGACCCCTTCTACCTCCCCTTCTTCCAGATCATCCAAAAGGGATTATTCACCGACACTCTCGGAGACGCCACCCTCTCGGGTATCTCCGGTAGATGATATTTCTACGTTTCAAGAAGTGTTGTGTAGAGGAGCTACAAAATTAAATATCCCTATGCCGGTTCAGGAGACAACTTCATCCATAATTTTTGAAACTCTTCATGAACGCACAGTGTCACGCCCTTTATTGCCGTTAGTCCCCGGTTTGCTACAACCGGTAATGGATATCTTTCTCACACCAGCAACTACCAAAACGGCGCCGGCGAGAATTCTAAAAAAGTACCGTCCAGCTCCGGAGGATCCTCTATTCCTTAAATCGGATCCTCCACCGGACTCTGTCATCACCGCCGCTGCCAGGAAGACACATGCAGTAGCGGGATCTTCAACGGTACCACCAGATAAGGACAGTAAAACACAAGACTCCTGGGGGAGGAAAGTTTGCGGCTCAGCATCCTCAAGCCTTAAGGTGGCGAGTGCCTCGGCGCTTCTGGGGCGCTATGATAGGTCATTATGGGACTCTCTGCAGAGGTTCATTGACAAAGTTCCATCAGAGGACAGACGGGACTTTGAAGAGATTTTGCATGAGGGGAGTCTGGTTTCTAACCAGATCATAAGTGCAGCGGCAGACGGGGCAACACTGGCAGCGCATGAATATGCACATGGAGTCACAGCCAGAAGATCATCCTGGCTTAGATTGACGGCCTTGAAACCGGAAGCGCAGGCAAGAATTTTAAATCTGCCTTTCTCCGGTAGTTCTCTTTTTGGGTCCCATGCAGACGAAGAAATGGCCCGTATGAAAGCAGAGCTGGAGACCATGAAAGCTGTCGGGCTTGAAAAGAGAAAAGAGTTTCGACGCCGCAAGGGAAATGACAGGCGCAGTTACCAACAGAGGGTTCAAACCCCTCATTGGCAAAAGAACCAGGACCAGCAAGGTCAAAAGAAACAGCAATACCAGTCCCGCAAGCCATCCAGGGGACGAGGTAACAACAGGCAGTCTAATGCTGGAAACAAAGCTCCGGGGAAGCAATGAGAAGCCGCTTCCTCCGATGCTGTCCACCGCTCCGGTGGGAGGAAGTGTTGCACATCATCTTCCAGAGTGGCAATCCATCACAAAGGACAAGTGGGTACTGAATATACTGCGTCATGGGTACTCGCTTCGTTTCAAAAGTCACCCCCCATCGATTCCTCCTGTCAATTCATCCCAGCATCTAAAGCAGCTCAGAGAAGAGGTAGCGACGCTACTACTCAAATCTGCAATAGAGAAAGTGCCCATAAACCAGAGAGGAAAGGGAGTTTACTCCAGATACTTTCTCATCCAAAAGAGGAGTGTGAAGGTAGAGTTCAGACCCATTTTAGACCTACGGATACTGAACAAGCACATAAGAAAGGAAAAATTTCGCATGCTGGCGCTCCACCAAATATATCCTCTTCTCCGGATGGGCGATTGGATGTGTTCACTGGACCTTCAGGATGCATATTTCCATATTCCCATCCTAAGGAATCATCGAAAATTTCTCAGGTTTGTGGTAGGCAACTCTCACTATCAGTTCAAAGTCCTCCCTTTTGGCCTGAAGTCAGCTCCTCGAGTATTCACAAAATGCGTGGCAGTAGTAGCGGCTGCTCTGAGACGCGCAGGAGTCTTCGTCTATCCCTACCTAGACGACTGGCTAATAAAGGGCTCATCACCACAGAATGTGCGGTCACAGCTGTCGCTATGCCTGAACTTATGTCGCAAGTTGGGTCTCAGAGTGAATGTCAAAAAGTCCTATTTTTCACCAACGCAGAGGATCCACTACCTGGGTGCAACTATAGACTCCGTAGTAGGAAAAGTGTTTCCTTCGGAGGAAAGACAGTCATCCATTATGCTAAAAGGCAGACAGATCATAACCAGCAATCTGTCGTCGGCAAGGCGAATCTCATCTCTGCTAGGGGCCATGGCATCCTGCATCTTCCTAGTGCCCAATGCCAGGCTAAGGATGCGTCCTCTCCAGCAAGATCTCGAGGACAAATGGGATCAAAGGAACTCCCTGTGGGAAGAAAAGGTTTGCCTCTCCTCTGCAGCCAAACAGTCAGTCAAGTGGTGGCTGAAGCCAAGGAATCTACAAGTGGGGATCCCCTTCCATCAAGAACCCCCAACTCAGACCTTAATCACCGACGCATCCCTTCAAGGCTGGGGTGCGCATTTCGGGTCTCTGCAAACTCAGGGACGGTGGTCCAGCAGCGAACAGTTGTACCACATCAACATGCTGGAGCTCAGGGCAGTCCACCTAGCCCTCAAAGCGTTCCTGCCTGCGATCACGACGAGTACCATTCTAGTACAGACGGACAATACCACCACAATGTACTACCTGAACAAGCAGGGGGGTACTCGATCCAGAACGCTCTCGCTGGAAGCTCAGTCCCTGTGGCACTGGATCCTAGCAAGGAACATCTCATTGAAAGCGGTGCACCTACCAGGAGAACTCAACGTGCAAGCAGACTTGCTCAGTCGGCATTTTCAAGAACCAGAGGACTGGGTGATCAACGACGAGGTGTTAGAAGACATCTTCGAGGAATGGGGGCGCCCGCAAGTGGACCTCTTCGCGGACGAGCAAAACACAAAATGCCGAGGCTTCGCCTCAAGATACCATCGACCAGGATCCCTAGGGAATGCCCTTTTGATCAATTGGTCAATGACATTTGTGTACGCTTTTCCGCCTCTCCCTACATTGCCTAGCCTTTTATGGGAGCTGCATTTGCTTGGAAAAAATGATATATGTTTATACATATACAGAGCTGTATATATGTATGTTTTTTACATATATAATTTTATTATTTCCGGGGTCCCCGCACATGGGCGGGAATATTCAGTGCTTATGACTATTGATGAGGATCCCCTGGAAGAGAAGTTGGCCGTACAATGATTCACCGTCGTAAGGCATGTCCAATATTTTTGTCCGTAGCTCTTGACGGAAGGACGTGGCCTTTAACCAGCCCTGTCGCCTGAGGACTGCTGCACCAGCCAAAAGACGGAAACCAGTGGAAGACACATCAATAGCACAATCAATAATTTCCGAGGAAATTCTTTCTCCTTCTTGAAGAATTTTTCATGAATCTGCTTTAGACGCCTCTGGTATTAGATCTACAAGTGATGATATGTCAGACCACATTTGCCGGTCGTAACGGCGCAAGCTAGCTAGAGAATTGGCCGCACCAACTGTAGTTGCCGCCATAGTGGAAAACTTCTTGCCAATACCATCAAGGCGTCTACCCTCGCGGTCTGGCGGTGCAGATAATGGAGATGATGGATTTCTGGCCCAACGCTGTGCTGCCTGAGTAATAATTGAATCAGGCTTTGGTTGCGAAATGAGACAAGCAGGTGAATTTGCAGGGGCTTTGTATTTATTTATTTTTTAGTTCAAAAAGATTTTTATTGGTTGTTTCCAAATAAAGCAAAACAAATAAAGCAATACACACAATACTACAATTGAAGGGACATAAGAAGTAAATATATGAAAATAAATAAAATATATAGGGCCATATGTAGGAAGCCAAATACCGGTCGGTAACGGCCGATTTTCGGTAAATATCCCGTTACCGACCGGTATTTAGGCATTTGCTATGTAGGGGGCACATTTCAGGATTCGGTAATTTACTGAATCGGTAAATTTACCGAATCGGTAAATACCAAATCCTGAAATGATATGTAGGGGGAGTGTATCGTCGGTGTGTGGATTCGTTATTTACCACCAACTAAAAGTTGATGGTAAATGACGAATACCTTTACAAAAGCATTATTGTGCCATTTGAAAAGTGCAATGTGGCAGACATACATGCCCTTAGGGCATGTATGTGCGCCACATGTGCACACATGCACGAATCAGGGGTGCAACAGGGTGTCAATGTGACACCCTGCCACCCATGATGATGCCTCCCCTATTACCGATTCGGTATTTACCGATTCGGTAATGGCAACTGGCTTCCCATTCATTCCTATGGACCTCCAGGCTCATAGGAATGAATGGGAAGCCAGTTACCATTACCGAATCGGTAATTACCGATTCTTAAATACCGATATTTACCGAATCGGTAATAATTTACCTACATTACATTTACCGATTCATAAATACCGAATCGGTAAAATTCGGTATTTAAGAATCGGTAAATATAATTTACCTACATATGGCCCATAGACAGTAAATAAAATAACTATACATTAAGGAGTCAGTTCGAGTATGGTAGTATATCGTTTTTCATACATACGTAGCGCTTGCCTTAGATTGACTAAAGTTATCATCAGTATAACGGTGTCAAAAGGTATGTTTAATTGAGTAGTGGGGGATTGTCTTTGCTCAGGGAACAGACCACAGTATAGACCATAATGGCTATATAGTGCTAAGGTGTACCTGGTTGCAACTAACCTTGGCGCGAGTATTCTATGGGAAGGAGTAGCAAAACTGGGCTGCAGTGTTTCATGGCGGCTTGTGAGTGTTGAAGTAGAGGTCAAGGGTGTCCCACATGTGCCTGATAGGGGGTTTCCAAGGTGAGTTCTGGAGAACTACGTTGTCAGCCCCTCTCAGGTTGGATATCCAGTTCAACCAACATTTAAAGGATGCTTTGCGTGTGTCCTTCCAATTGTTGAGAATTGTCTTAACCGCAGCCATCAGAAGTAGATCCAGGAGTGCCTCATCTCTTTCATTTAGTGATTTTGCTCGGAGGAACCTGAATACTAGCGTCAATAGTTCTCTACTAGGGGTGTAGGAGAAGAGATTAGATATGAATTCGAAAATCTTATCCCAAAAGGGTATCACGCATTCGCATTGAGTCAATAAGTGCTCCAGGTCACATATTTTATCATTGCAGTTCCAGCAGGTGGGGGTTTCACGTATTTTATGTGAGTATAGTCGGGCCGGGGTTTCCAGTATGCCTTATGTAGTAGCCAGAGCTTCGTCTGGGAGAGTACTGGGCTGATCTTGTTCCTCATAACGGAGTTCAAAGTTTTGGACCAGTCTTTCTCTAAGATCGGGAGAGAGGAGGTGACTCCCAGAAGGATGTAAGTTTCTTATTGAGGGCAGATTGTTGTGGGCGTATAAGTTTATAAATCCAGGAGACCTGGTGGTCCAGCTTGTACAATTTTGATATATATTGCAGTAGAGAAGGAGATGAGTTTGATAGATTCGCTTTAGTTAAAGCAGATTTTATTTTTAGGAAGTTATAGAATTTGAGTGTATCTAGTTTATATTTGTCCTGCACCTCCTTAAAGGTTAGTGGGTAGGCTCCGTTGAAAAGTTGCTGAGGGAAATAGATACCACTGGTGACCAAGGCAGCATTATGCAGAGTGTTCCCTTTGTATAGGATTTTACTGTTATTCCAGAGGGATTCAAGGTTCGACCGTTTGTAGCTGACGTCTAATAGCTTGTCCACCTTTAGTAGGGCCAGCTTTGTGTTTTTGAATATAGGTTTTGAGCAAGTGATTTCAGTAAGATTTGCGGTTAGAAGGGTCGCTGGGGTAAGGTTGTTAAGGATAGATTTTTCAACTTCTAACCAAACTGGGGTGTAATCCTCTGGAGGTGCAATCCAGTCTGAGCCTTGTTTTGCTAGGAATGACGTCTGGTATAGTTTAAAGTCAGCTAGATTGACACCTACCAGGGATTTGTTTAATCTAAGCTTTTTCAAACTAATCCTTGCTTTTTTCCCTTTCCAAAGGAATTTAGAGAGTAGGGTGTCGAGTTTATGATGGAAGTCTTCTGATAGGATGAGGGGAAGCATAGTTATGAGATAGTTCACTAGGGGAGAGATCATCATCTTGATGGCTTCGATCCTGCCCCACCACGTTATGAAACTTGGGGACCAAGCATCAAGAAGAGTTTTAATTTTCTCTATGGTGGTGGTTTCGTTATGTTGGAGCGTTTCTAATATAGTACTGCCAAATTCAGTCCCTAGGTATTTGATAAAACTCGGTTGCCATGTAAGGCCCGAGTCACCCATTATATCTCGTGTGCAGTAAATGTTCAGGGGCTTGACCTCGGATTTGTCCCGGTTTAGTTTGTATCCAGAGTGTTTAGAGTAGATTTCTATGGTGGACATTAGGGCCTTAATGGAATCCCTTGGGTTTTCTGTGACAATGAGCATATCATCCGCATATGAGGCTATTTTCACCTGAGTTGCACCAAACGTTACTCCGCGTATTTCATTGTTATGTTTGATGTCCTGAATTAGAGGCTCCAGGGCCAGGAGAAACAAAGCAGGGGAAAGGGGGCAGCCCTGTCTGGTGCCCTGTTCTAGGTGGAATGACTCTGAAAGGGAACCATTGATTGCTATTCGAGCTGTGGGGTCCGAATATAGTGCCATAACCATATTAATAAATGAGTTGCCCAGGTTAAAGGATAACATGCAATGTCTCAGGAATGACCATGATACTCTGTCGAACGCTTTTTCTGCGTCGAGAGTAATGGGGACAGAGGGGGTAGGTGTGAATTTAGCTTTCTCCAGAATATGGCATAGTAGTCTAGTGTTATCGTTGGATATACGATATTTTAGGAATCCTACTTGTGAGTTGCTTATTCACTTTGCGAGGACCGCATTTAGTCTATTGGCTACGATTTTGGCATAAATCTTACAATCCACGTTGATCAGTGATATTGGTCTGCTGGGGGATAGGGACTGGGATGGGCGAAGTGATGGGGGGAGGAGGGAGAAGGGGGGAGGAAACTTCAAAGTGGAACGCAGACACCCTACTATGTTTGCGGCAAATGTACAGATTGAAATATGGTTCAATACAGTGATTTCCTTACCACCGCTGCCCGGCCTCAGGGATGTGGGCTCACCAGCTGTGTACGACTGCCTAAATAGCCACGTATGATATGGCACTGGCAATAGCGGTGCAGGAATGTTATGGCTGTACGCTGCTTATTACATTACATTGTTCTGCAATAAAAACGGTTTAAAAAAAAAAAAAGAAAATCAGTGATATTGGTCTGTAATTTTTTGTTAAGAGTGGGTCTTTCCCTTGTTTCGGTATGACGATGATGTTGGCTTCCCTCATTGAGTTGGTGACACATCCCTCTTTTGCAATTGAGTTAAACAGTTTTAATAAGGTAGATTGTAATGAACTATCAAATTCCTTGTAAATGGAGGCTGAGAAGCCATCCGGGCCTGGGGCTTTATTGTTCTTAAGTGATCTGATAGCGGTTGAAAGTTTGTTTCCCGAGATGGGCTTCCCCAGCGCCAATCTATCACCCTCAGATAATCTTGGCAAGTTTAATGAATCTAAGTATTTGGAACATTCATCTGCGTCTATTGCTAGTTTATTTTTGTATAAATCCTCATAAAAGGAGTGGAAGACTCTTAGGATCTCTTTTTGTTTGTTTTGGATAACGTTGGTGGAGTCTTTAATCGAGGAAATAGTA
Organism: Triturus cristatus; assembly: GCF_964204655.1. Classification (NCBI taxonomy): domain Eukaryota; kingdom Metazoa; phylum Chordata; class Amphibia; order Caudata; family Salamandridae; genus Triturus; species Triturus cristatus. Next base: position 83,457,905 of record NC_140591.1, read on the forward strand.
AACTGTCTCTGCTTGTGCTTAAGATAAGAGGCCAGTAGTTTACCAGCTTTGTTCCCTTCGCATAACTTGAGAGCCTTGAATTTGTTAATCCATACCCCCGCCTGTTTGCTCACAATTTTATTATATTCGTACTTCCTCTTAAGCAGCCGGTATAGTATGTCTTTGTTGTCTATCTTCTCAGTGTGTTTTATTTCAAGTGATTTAATTTCCTTTTCTAAAATTTCCAGTTCTAGATTTAGTTTTTTGTTGATCTGTGTTTTGATGTTAATAATGACCCCTCTGATGGTCGCCTTAAGAGCATCCCAAAAAGTGGAGGTGTTTATCTCTGGAAAGTCATTTTCAATAACGTACTGTTTAATTGCTGTCTCGATTGTCATTTTGTTTGCTGCGTCATCAAAGCGCCATCTTTTCGGTGGCGGGATGGGATGGGTACCTGCAATTTTGGTGCTGATGCAGGAGTGATCTGAGACCAGTTTCGGGGCTATATCTGTTTGATCTATGAGGTGCGTGAAGGAGCTTGAAAGTAGGATATAATCAATCCTAGAGTAGGAGTTGTGTGGGGCAGAATAAAATGTATAGTCTCTTGTGTCTGGATGTTGGAGACGCCATGAGTCTTTAAGGTTAAATCTGGAGCAGATTCTGTGAAGGATCTCGTGTGCGCGTGTTGGTTGGTATTTGCATTTCGATTGACGATCGATAAGAGGATCCGTGGCAGGTTGAAATCCCCTCCTACTATGATAACATCTCAATTGTGCTTGAGATCTTTTCCCAGAAATTACGCTCATCGGAGTTGGGCCATATATGTTGATCACATGGATGGGGTCGTCTCCTTTCTGCAGGTGTGTAACTAGTAGTCTTCCCTCTTCATCATGTGTGTGTGAAATAGGGGTGATGTTGGATTTTTTAGCTATGAGGGTAATGACACCTTTTTTTTTTAGCGGACTGCTGGTGAGCTAAAGGTATGCGAGATCCAGTTGTGTTTGATATACCCCGCATCCTCTTCTGATAATTTTGTTTCTAGGAGCAGGATGATGTCACCCTTAGTTTTAGCTAAATACTCAAAGATCTTCCTGCGTTTAACTGGATGGTTTAGACCCTTAACATTCAGAGATACAATGTTTAGGTCTTCTGTTATGGTTTTATTTTGAGCCATCCTAGGATCTAGATGTCGCTAAATGGTTGCAATATAGCTGTTTTATCGTATGGGAATAAGCTACATACTTGTTGGTGACCCCTGAATGTGAATGATGGCCGATGTTTGAGTGCAATCTGTTCCCGAGCAAATATATACCATTTAACATACCTGATACTTCTGCATGGTCAAAAAAGTAACATAAGCATACATAAAAAGAACCTACACTAAATAAATTAAATGGAAACAACCATAAGTACATTTACCCCTTGTCTCCCCCTCCTATCCTTCTCCTCCCACCCCTCCCTCCCCCCCCCCGAAAAAATCGAATGCAGGAGCTGCGACGGCAGGTCCGTCTGTTGGAAACTCGGAGAGTATTTTCATCAATATATCGTCAGGAGAAACAATTTTCCAACAATATATCGTCAGGAGAAACATTAGTGAAAACAACCATGAAGGTTAACACGGAGAGTGTGATTGCTACTGTAGGCTGGCGGGCCGTTGAGTGGTATAAGGTTGTGTGACTGCTAGCAAACGTCTGTCAAAATCTAAGGTAGTTATCGCCTTAGTTATCGCCTTAGTAGCTATTTACTTGTTGATCGATAACATTATTCGCTGGTAGTTTCCTTGAGGGTGAAGTGGCGTCTTAAATTGGAGTAACTAGCAATGTTATAGGTTACAAGTAAAATAATTGAGAACCATAGTGGACTCTGCTATATAAAAAGAACAAACCTGTATTCATTCCAAACCTGTATATCATTTCAAAAACTGAAAAACCCTTTGAAAACCAATATAATTAGATATTTATGGCAGAGATATTACATAGATCTATGGCAGAGATAATACGTAGATGGAAAAAGGATGAGCCATAGAACACAATAGAAAGGATACTAAGTCTTTCTTTTGTTGGAGGATCCCATAGATTGGTCCATCTCCTGGGTGGAAGTTCCTTTTAGGTGCTGTGCCAGGTCCTGGGGGTCTGTAAAGATGAGAGCCTTCCCGTTATCCACTATTTTAAACTTCGAGGGGCCTGCAAATGAGAATTGAATATTATTCTCCCTCAACTTGTCTCGCTGTTGAAGGAAGCCTTTCCTTGTGTCAACAGTTTCTTTAGAATAATCTTGTGTGAAAATTATTTGTTGACCTTCCCAGGTTACTTGGTGTTTTTTTCTGGCGAAACTCAGGATGGCTTCTGTGTGCTGGTATCGAAGAGGTTTGCAGATCATGGGGCGAGTACCTTTTTTGTTTGAGGAAGTGAAAGTAGGGATTCTATGGGCTCTGTCTAGTTCCAAGCCGTGGTTGAACTTTATCTCAGTAATCATGGGTATCCAAGTCTCCAGGAAGGCCACACATGACCCCACATCTGTCTCTGAACCTTCTGGAATTCCAAAAATGCGTATATTTCCTCGTCTGTTGCGGTCCTCCAATTCTGCGTTATGTTTCTTTAGCTCATTAGTGACAGTGCAAAGGTATTTAATCTCTTTAGTAGCTTGGGCTGACATATCCTCGACATTGCTTACTCTTTGTTCGGCATCACATATTTTTGAATTCATGGTATTCATATCTGCACGGATCGCTGTGAGTTCCAGTTGCATGGCGTCTGTATTTTGTTTTGTAGATTTTGCCAAATCGTGGACATTCAGTATCATGTCCATTGTGCTGCTTAGATCCGGTTTGGCTTTGACTGGTGAGTCTGAGGAGGTTGGTTCTGGCTTTGCTTTCTTATACGAGGTTCTGCTTTCTTTGTCCGCCATTGCAAAGAAGGATGAGGTGGGTACCTTTACCGTTACTTAGATGTTAAGAGTAGTGAAGCTTCCGATCTCTTTCTGATGACGTCTGATGATTAGTGGTGCCCTCTGTTGGGATCAGGTGATTAAGGGTGGTTTGAAGGTGACCGGAGGTTTCTAATGGTGGCTTGTTTGATCACTGCATTCTCTATGACTCCTTTCATACGGTGATAGCTCAGGGGTGGCTGTGCAGGAGGTTGTGAGGTGGTGCCAGTGGTGATCTATAAACTCTATCTGCGCGGCCAAAATTATAGATGTGGTGGGTTAGAGTTCATCCAGAATAAGGTCTGCTCTTAAGAAGCAGCAGAAATTCAGCGTCAGGGAATTAAGTCCGAGTTATAGAGGCGGCAGGGTGTAGAGTCAAGGCCAATTTTATGGCAAAGTTAATCTATGGCATAGGCTGTGCACAGTGTGCATAGACACAATAACGTGCTAGATAGCAGGAAAGGGCGCTTGTCGTCTCACTTTATTGCTTCACTTGATGTAACGCCTTAGGTCAGGCACATCATTCTACTGCTTCGCTGCTCTGCAAGGTTTGGCACTGCAACAAGTAGCTAGCCATGCATCCCAGGGCTCAGCACCCACCTCAGCGAGCTGCAATAGGCACCAGCTGCGCAACGGAGTAATATGGATCCAATTTGGCAACGGAAACCCTCAGGGTCTTCAGTGCATTACAAGCATCGCCATCACAGACATCCCAGGCGGGCTCCGCTCGCTCCGTTCGCTGCACACTTCGTCCTCCGAGGGTCTGCTAAGTGAGCATTAGGTAGGTACTTGATCTCCCTGGTATTACAATGTGGGTGACTGAATCCGTAGTACGATGTAGATGCTGGTCTCCGTTTCAGATCTTCCTGCGTAAATCAGGAACCGCCGCCAATTCAAGTAACCCAAGCAGGCTATGCTCATAGTTCATCTCGATCTATAATGGCACACTCTGGAGGGTCTGTTTCATACGTTTTTGGTAGCAGGCTGAGCCTCCTGGTGTTGCGGGTTGTTTTCCGGTCTCTAATTCTGAAACGCGGTAGCTTTGACTCCTGATTTCAGCCACAGTCGTATCTCCGTTTGTCAAGCGACGGAGTTAGGCAGCCATTACCGCTGCCATCCAAGCCACGCTCTTTCTATTTTACCCCAGATGCCTCAGGTGACCAATGAAGTTCGCCGAGGATAGAACTTGGATTTGAGTAGCGTTGGAATCAGAAATAGTGACAGACCTAGGGTACCAGTGCTAAATCAGTATTTATGTGGAGAGGTTTCGTCGCTTGTCGTTACCCCCTCAGACCTTCAGCCTTTGCTCCGCCATCTTGGAAACAGGCTACTCGAAGTTTTCTCCTCTAATGCAGGCGCTGTGATTAACACTGGGTGGTGGGTGATGGCGGGTGGCAAATGTGGGCACCGGCGTACTCAGAGTTGCACTGTAAATGTTAGTGCTGTTGAGGATGAGGAGGTACGAATATCTGCTTGCAGGGAGGCCATTGCAGGGTCAGGCATAGCGTGCTGCTAACTTGTGGTGCTGAGAAATGTAATCTTCCTGCTGCAATTTTAGAGTATAGCACCCACCTATAGCACCCAACTTCAAGGCTAGAAGATCACACAGGGTGCTGTAGCGAAGCAGTGTAATCACGGTGTGCGGTAGATCCGCATCTTCTTGGGTCGTTTCGGGCATTGTCGCCATTTTGTACATTCCAGGCGGGCTCCGCTCACCTTGCTTCTAGATTGCCGATCTTTTGAGCGGTTAGTACGTTAGTACTCGGTCGCAGAATGATCCTCATACCATTACGGGAAGAAGTCTGGCCTCCGCTTCGTTGTACTCTCGTTTTAACCCCTGATTGCAGCCTGAATCGCTCCTCCGTTTGCCGAGCGACGGGATTAGGCAGCCATTACCGCTGGGGCTTTGTATTTCTTATCCTGCCTCGGTAGAACAGCTGGAATTGAATTAGGATTTTGCATGAGCTTGAGGCCTTCTTGCCAAATAAAATCGATGATGGGAATAGAACAAACGTGTTTTTTTAGGCTGATCTTTAAAATCATATAGGAAACAATCTGCCTCTCTGGTGGTCATAGGAAGGTGGAATCTTTTCGCCGCTCTTTCCATGTGTAAATGAAAATGACCTATGTCGACTGGTGGAGAATCCAGAGGAGCTGGAGCAGTGGGAGACGGTGTTTGACTCTGATAGTTGTACCATTCAGAAAGAAGGTATCTGTCATCCAGCTCACCTTCTTACCTGTCACCTACATTATCATTACCGTTGTCATTGTCCTCCTCTATGACTTGAGGAACATCGTGATGTTGAATTCTAGTCGCCGACGTAGGTGTGGCAACTGATTCTCTAGTAGAAAGAGGTTATAGAGGCGCTTGCGGCGTTGGAGAAGCCTGTACTGAACGTGGGAAACGGCGGTAGTAATCATCTTACATGAACTGGAGGTTGTAAATAAGAGTTAAAGGTATCTGTGCCATAGGAAGTTCTGGCGCAGGCTGTGTGTCACAAGTAGAAAAATCCTCTTCTTGTAGGTCATCATCATCAGAGTCCTGACATTTTATAAGAAGTTCAGAGGGACTGCGAGCAGCCCGAAATCTGTCGTCATCCTCCGATTCCTCATCGTCAGAAGAAAATAATTCAGCTGGAGGTTGAGAAGGAGTTTGAATTGGCATTAGGGTATCCAAAGAGGAACGTCGCTGTTGAAGCAAAGAGCTTGAAGTCTTCAATGGTACCAGATCCATGGATGCAGTTGTAGCAGTCACCGTCGACGATAAACGTCGCAGTTGAGACACCGTCGACGACGAAGCCACCGCCGACGATGAAGCCACCGTCGACGATAAAGCCACCGTCGACGACGGAGCCACCGTCGACGAATGCTTTTTCTTATGTTTGCTTGCCGTCGTCTACGAAGTCAAAGGCACCGTAGACGAAATAGGTCTCACCTTAATGGATACAAACGTCGACGGTGAAGATGCCGACGACAGGATCATAGCTGGCTTCATAGACATAGAAGTTGAAGTCGTCGATGTAGACGCGACGACAGCAGCTCTCGTCGACGGATGAAGCGACGATGAGCTCGTCGACGAGATAGGCAGTTTCTGAGGTAAAAACTGTGCAGATGGAGTCTTTGACGCCTGAGAATCAGATCTCGGGGGCGTAGAAGGTGCAGAAACACTCTTGAGGGGAAGAAATCACCCCTTTTGAAGTTGAAGGTTGGATAGTGGGCTTATACACATGATGTTTCTTCACCACCTTAGGTTTTGGAGAAACCGTTTGATACTCACTGGTTCTCTTCAAGGATGAAGAAGTCTTCACTGATGACACACTTTCCACATCTGAGAGAGGGTTCTCTGAAGTCTTCAACTTCTGTAGCCACAGGAGGAGACGCCCTTCTCTGTCCTTTAGAGTCTTCTGAGAGAAGGTTCTACATATTTTACAATCCTTTACCTGATGTTCAGGATATAGGCAATAGATGCATTTTTTATGAGGGTCTTCAGAATGAAGTCTCTGTTTACCACAGGTTCTACAAGGTCTGAAGAGGGATTTCTTGGTAGTAGACATCATAAAGCTAACCTTCTGAGAAGAAATGAAAAGAAAAACTGAGCTTAGCTCAGGGAGACTCCCTTCACACGACGTGCGGTAGAAAATCTGAGTAATCTCAGTAATATGTTATAGAAGTTGTCTATCTATAAAAACTCTATGGTTTTACTTTCTTATATGCATTTATTGGCTTATGTTATTACTACATTGCTATGTTATGAACCGTGGGACTCCCACTTCGACGACGGGGAATATTCAAGCATGAATCTATGAAAGACACCCCAATACTGGAGAGTAAACGTGTATTCACCTTATGCAAGGACTACATGCAGCCTCTGACTATCTCATTCCAAAGGGGTGGTAGATATGAATATATTATGATTTATCTTTATAGTAAACTTTGTGCTTTGGTTTTAAAGTATAGGCTCTTGTTTTAACAGGAGTAAGTATTTCAAAATAAAAGATTCAAATGAAAAACAAAATAAGGTATAACTAAACAATAAAAAGGCTAAAGCATATGTCACCATTCATAACGTACCCTAGAGTTTCCAGTTTCTCAACTTGTCACAGGAAAGCACAATACTAACAATAAGAAATACCGAGTAGAAACACTGTTCGTTAATTCCTAAACGGGGGTAAACATAATAAAAGTCTTTGTTTTCTTGCTCCCAAAAGTCTTGTATTTGGGCATTAGACAAAAACCAAGAAGATTGCATACAAAAGCAATGTTGCCACTTCAGAGAGTCACTGCTTAATGTTGTACACCGAGCACGAAAGAAGTAGCCAAGCGTGAAGTCAAGAAGTCACAGACAAGATGAAAAGACAAGCTGGAAGAAATGTGCAGCACTTAGCTTGTCGAATGCGCGAGGAATCCTCTTCAAAGCCTAATCAAAGAAGTCGGATCGGGCATTGGCCCTTGACAGCCAGAGAGATGCTGAGAAAGAAACCTGCAGGAATCAAGGAACTAAGCCAAGCACTGACATGTGCAGGTTTGCCCTTTTATAACCACCTGGACAGGTGCTTGTAAACATGAGGCAAACCACGCCCCTCCACATGCAGTTGCACAAGGCTTGCCACATCCACCAATATGACAGTTGGTTATCACATGGCAAACCACGTCCCTCCACATGCAGTTGCACAAGGCTTGCCACACCCACCAATATGACGGTTGGCTATCACGTCATAAGGAAGGCAACAAGCACTGCTACAATTAAACAAGCATTGGCATTTACAGGTAGGATTAAAAAAGCATTGCTACAACCAATAGACTCCTGCAGTAGTGAATGTAGAAGCAGTATTTAAAACCCTATAAAGGATAATAAACACGGGTAACCAAGGAGCCTACTGGGTGGGTACAAATGCGACATGGTGGGGCCTGGGACCACAGCTGTTGCCTGACAGTTACCCCACCAAAGAACCTCCAAGAGGACAGGGCTTGTGGGACACCGAAGGTGGAAATGGCGGACAAGCCACGGGGCCTGGACAGCAGAGGTGGGTTCCCGGGAATTGTCTTCTGGTCCATAACCTTTCCAAGCCAGAAGATAGTATAAACGGCCCAGGACACGCTTAGAATCAAACTCCTAATGGTCATTCACATGCATTGGAGGTGGTGTGGGGAGTGACCCTGGTATGTGATAACCATAGCAATATCTGGTCCTCCACCTGATAATTGGGAGCAGGCTTTCTACGTTTGTCAGCCTGGTTCTTGACTTGTTTGTGATAATGTGTTATGTGTTGTTGAACTAGGCGTTGGATATTGTAGGAAGGTGGATATCTGACTATGGTTACCCCCAACTTTTTGCCTAGTGTCTAGCTGGTTTTTCGACTTAGTTGGCCTGAGATCCTGCCATTCAGGGTCTCAGGCTGTCTGCTCTCTCTTTAAAATGGACTCCATGTACCCTAGGTACATAACCAATTGGTAAGGATCACCTTATTGGACCCTGTACAGTGTACCCTAGGTACCCAGGGCATAGGTGTACCCTAGGCCTCCCAGGGGCTGCAGCATGTATTATGCCACCCCTGGTCTGGCCTTCCAATCAGACACAACTGGCTGATCACTCAGCTGGGGCAAGGTCGTGTAATCACCCCTTGCTTAGATATAGTATGCCTATATCTACCCTTATATATAGACACATGTGTACCTATCAGTCACTCCTATGGCAGGCCTTAACAATCCTGGAGGCAGAGTGCTTGGTAACATGTGAGATGGTGCTCTAGCATGAGCTGAGCCTGTCTGCAGCTTTCGGAACCATGTCCTTATAGCTGTTCTATGATATAGCCTACCATATACTCTTAAAGTGCCTTATAATCTTAAACGGTTATGGTAACTATGGTTTGGCTTTATCAAAACATGTCGTGTAAGGTGTCTAACACTTTGGAATAATACCCCCATACCATTTCTGGTGATGAGGATATTATCCCTCCCTTCTAGAGGGAGAGACATGTTAAAATCCTACTTTGCTGTTTAACTCTAACCAAAGCCTCAGCATCACAAAATGGATGCTGCTGCCACAGACACAAGTCTGACCTCCTGCAGCTGGGAGTGATCCCAGCCAGGGAGGCCTGGACAATAGGTTTCCTGCTTGGGGAGGTGCTAGCACCTCCCCAGACAGCCTTTAGTATATTGGGGCAGGGTGGGCTGAAAGGAATGAGACATGCCTGGGGCACACAAGGTGTTCCTTGCATAGTCCAGTTCAAACCGGCGCTGGGGCACTCCAGCCCCAGCTCTGGCGCGAAACTGGACAAAGGGAAGTGGGTGTAACCACCCCCTCCCAGGTCCCACCCATAAGGCGTGACCTAGCAGGTATCCCAGCCCCCCAGACTAGTATAAGAGTGGGAGTTGGGCCTCAAGACTTTAGATTATCCTGAACCTGCAAAACTGAACAGAAACTCCGGACCTTCGACATTCGACGAAAGAAGAAGACTGAAGAATCTCCCTTGTAGCCAAGGAGTGGCTACCCTGTGCAAACAGGCACCATCAAGAGACTACCCTTTGCTTTGCGACCGTCCTACGAGGAACCGACTGCAGAGCCCGACCAGAGCCTTGACTTCCAGACTTCTCCGACCCTCATCCACATCTGCAGCAGAGCTGAGATCCGTGGAGGCGACGAGCGACGTGGGACCGGCTACCTGGAAAAAGTGGCTAGTAACTTACAGCGCAGCTTCTGAGGTACCCTCGAAGTTGTGCACCGGGGATTGAGAAGCCCCAACCCCAAGCACCATCTGCACCGAAGATCAGCCCCCCACACTCCACGGGTCCTGCGTGGGGCCCTTCAGCATTTTCCTGCTTGCCGCGTCTGTCCGGTTGCTTGCCCGCTGGCTAGTGGCCTCTGTGACGACGCACCCTGAAATCTTCTGCGCTGGTTTGGCTCCTCCAGACTGGCTTCCGCTTCTCTGCAAAGAAGAAGCACCCCAGACCTTCCTGGTCTGCACCAGAAGCAAGTCCTTCGTTCTTCGTGGGTTCCGCTTGCCAAGGCTTGGTGAGTCCTAGTCCAACTTCGACGCCGCCGACAGCAAGAGCCTTCGTGGGACAGCTCGCCTCCTGGTCCTGGTCGTCCTCGACGCTTCCTGGTCCTCCTGGCTGCAGCGACAAGCTTCACCTTCACCTGCAATCTTCACGACATCGCCTGGTTCCTTCCTGGTTCCACGTGGTCACTGGCTAGTGACCTTGACTCTGTCCCTTCTGCTTGCAGGTTTCTTCTCTTCTTGATCCCAGCCTTGGGATCCACCGGACACTCTTCACTGACTGCCTGTCAGCATCTTTCTTCAGGCATCCATAGGAGTCGACGACGAAAACGACGCATCTTCACCCCTATGCACCCGCAGCCTGTGGGCTAGGTAACTTGGGTACTCCGGTGCTCATCAGGATAGTGACTATCCTAGTGTCTAGTTTTCAAGTCTCAACTTCCTAGCTACTCCGGAAGTGTCCTAAATCTACCGTTTTCTAAACTGTACTATTGCTATTGACTTTTACGCATTACGCGTGAGTGTTTCCACTCTGCACACGAATCCCGTGGGCCTCCCACTTCCTAACTAACGCTAGTGTAGTGTAGCCCCAGCGATTCCCTAGGCCTAGGCCTATTCTATTTCCGTGACAGTGGTTCTTATACCACTTACTTAGTATATGGTTTGCGTGGCCCCTAGGGCCTAACTGTATTACTTACCTGTGTGACTTAATGTATGCATAAATAAGACTGTGTTGTACTTACCTCTAATCTCATAAAGAGTGCTGAGGGTTTGCTTAGAATAAATACACTTTATTTTATATATATATCTGTTGTGGTGTCCTTTCATTTGGTATTCAAGGGATTATATATGGTATCACAGCTGGCTTCACATGCCATTCAGAGTTTAGCCTAAGACTGCTCTTGTCCATGCTACCACTAGGATAGCTGGTCTATAAGGTTGACTTTACAACCAATCACCATAAGGGTATTTGGACTGATATAAGGTGTACACTAGAACTAGTGACATCATACATCAGGCCAACTTCTCACAGATATTGTTCAACCTTGTGTGGTGTTCCTGAATTGAGGGGAGTGTCTCTGCTATGGTGGGTTTTAAGACAGGAAGCATCCTGGGATGATGACCGAACAGACAGTAAAAGGGAGACACACCCGTCGCTGTAAGCGCACTATTGATTTTTGTTTGAATCTTTTTTATTGATTGTCGTATGCTTCATTGCAAACAAAAAGAATAAGCATCATTAATCATAGTTACAGACAGCAAGTAATGCGTTATTGGCAAGTCAGGTGCATTGGATGCGGTATCTGTTCGGCATCAAAAAAGTGTTCCAAATATCTGATCTAACAGGTTACTTATAACTGTCGGACTTAAGCGTTCTAGTTTTGCAACATCTGTTGTTTTGATAGTCTTTCTTCATACTAAACACATATATAGCACATGTTAGTTCGTGGTATTGCAACATATTATGATTTCTAACAATAGAAGGGGGCAATTCTGTGTTCATGCCATTTGTGTCCAACTATGTCCAGCAAAGTATTTAGAATTTCACAGTGCATTATACATCTTATTTGACAACTTATATATCTCACGCGACATCATGCACTTTGCCTTGGGTATGTGTCTGTGGTGTTACCGTTATTTTGCTTCTGCATCTCACGCTGTGCAATTGTGCTGTGTGCATGTTGGACACGATGTGTACCTTAACTGTGGAGGAGGGTTAATAACGAGAACTGTGACAAAATAGTACCTAATGGGTACAGGATCTGAACTGCGGGACTGGCGCCTAAGAACACTGAGAGCAACTGTTTTAGTGTCTATTGTTTGTGCACTGGCTCTGGCAATTAGCTGGGCCTGGGGCGTGCTCAAGGCTGCACTTGTTTAGTGAGTTGATGTCTATTACAGTCTTCCGCTGCACTACTCGCCTCCATGAGCCCCCTTCTATGGCAAATGCTCTTGAGGTGCATCACCTGCTAGGGTTTGCGAGGGGGGTGGTGCTCTCTTGTGCATGGGTCAATACGATTAGGATTGTATCCCAACTGGCAGCGAGGGGTATCTTCGGGATCCCAAGTGTGTCCTCCCGTCTGAGTGCTGTGCTTTCTGCCTTAGCCCAGTTGAGCATGGAACGTCTCCACATTATTATGTGCCGTGGGCCGGGGCACTTTCATCTTTTTGTGATTAGCCTATTCGCTACTGCCATCCCCAGATCTAAAAATCTAGACGTGGCTTTATTGTTACGGCCTCTGCGGTGTAAATGCAGAAGGTATTTGTGCCATTCAAAGGGAAGCGTGCAGCCTGTACTTTGTGCAAGTGTGTCCGTCACTGCAGACCAATATTCTGCCAATGTGGAGCACCCCCACAGCATGTGTAATAAATCTGCATGTAGATGCATGCATTTGGGGCACTTAGCATCTTGGCGTCTGAAGTATTGGTTGGGCGTGAGGTACGCTCGATGGGAGATGTAAAATTGTATTTGTTACAGGCACGCATTCCTGGGGACCTGAATTGGGCTTGCCAATACCGAATTCCATTATTTGTCTGTGAGCTGACGTCCCATGTCTACCTCCCAGTGCTGGCAGAGGGAGGATAGGTTTGTAGCCATATGATGTCTGAGTGACGCTGCAAACCATTTAGTGAGGTGCCCGCCTTGCCCCATGACGCGCAGATAGTGTATAGTGAGGTGTGTCTCTGGTTCGGTAGTCATGTCTCCCCATTTGGCTGTGTGAGATGCTAGTAGGGAGCGGTGCAGCAGAAATTGGCCGGAGGGCAGTTCGTCTTTCTCTGTTAGTGTCGTATATGTGATTAGTGTGCCCTCCTGGTATAGATCTCCCATGATTGGACTCCAGCAGCATGCCATCTAATGAGCTCAGTTGCTGTGATTACTGTGCCTCCTCTGGGTGTTTCCTTACCAAGGCAGAGCTGGAGCGTATGGTGTGGTTATGCGGGTAATTTAAAGAGCTCTGTGGAAGCTCTTCAGTGGGGGCTGGGTAGTTGCTGTATCCCCTCTATGGCGGTCAGCAAACCATCTGGCAACTCATTGTATTTGGGCTGCTAAGTTGTACTGTTCCAAGTGTGGAACTACTAGGCCACCCTGGTCCACAGGCAGGTAGAGCTTGCTGATCATGACCCTGTGTCTAGAATTTCCCTATATGAAGTCTTTTACAAATTTTTCAAGTGGCTGAAAGAAAGCTGGGGGGATGTAGTGTGGGAGAGTCGTAAAATCACCATCTTTACTATAGCCACTTTACCTGTTACTGATAGCAGGAGTGTGCTCCAGAACGTCATCTGAGAGCGGATTGCGGTCAGTGCTCTGCCCAAGTTGCAGTCTTGCAAGTCTTTTGGGCTTCTGTATATGCGAATGCCCAAGTAGCGGAATGTATCTGCAACCAACGGATCCCTGTGCCGCTGAGTGCGTACCCTGGGTCTCCGCATTGTTCGCTAAAGGAATATAGGCAGGATTTAGCGACGTTTACCCGTAGTCCTGATATGGCAGCGAATCGTTCCAATATGATTTCTAATCTTCAGTGGAATGCAGTGGATGTCTCGTATGTATAACAGGTCGTCCGCGTACAAAGATATTGTATGCGTGTCATCTCCTAGCGTGATGCCGTCTGAAATTTCCATACATATTGCTTCTGCTAATGGCTCTATTGCCAGTGCGAAGAGCAGTAGAGACATGGGGCAACCCTGTCTAGTCCCTCTGCGCACTTCCACGAGGTTGAATATGTAGGGGCCTGTTTTAACCTGTACATTTAGGGCACTGTATAATAGCTTCACCATATTGATGAAGGAGCCCCCCAATTGATATTTATCTAGTGCTGCCAATAGGAATCTCCACTCCAGAGAGTCGAATGCCTTCTCTAGGTCTAATATGAGGCAGCCTGCTCTCGGCCATTGGGTTTGCGAATACTCAGCAATCCTGAAAAAATGTGTGAGGTTTAAGGAGTTGTTCCTCAAGGGCACAAATCCGTTTTGGTCATGGTGAACCAGAGTGGGGACCGCCTGCGCCAATCTATCTGCTAAGAGCTTAGCTAGCACTCTGTAATCTACATTGATTAGGGCGAGCGGCCTGTATGAGCCCAGCTCTGTGGGATCTTTATCAGGTTAAGGCAGGGACACAAGTTAGCCTCATTCATGGTCGGGGGAGGGGCTGTTTGCTTATGGCAGTTGTGTACAGTTCGTGCAAGTAGGGAAGATATGCGTTACTTACCTGTAACTGCAGTTATCCAGTATTGGTATCTTTCATAGATTCACATGCCTGAATCATTCCCCGTCATCGGGATGGGAGTCCCCGGTACATAAGAACAGTAATGTCCTACTAGACATATAGAGAGATAGGCCAAAGGACTCACATTAGTAACATAACCAGGTCCTTTTGTAAAGAGGACCAAACTCTAGAGAACAACCAATCAGCTATCACCACCCTCTGGAACCTTCCTGGAAGGTGCTCTAGTCCCTCAGATTTTCGTAAGCACAGTGCTAAATAGATGTATCACTAAGAGAACCAGGTGAGCCCTTCCATGGGAGGTGGGTGAGTTGCATGTGAATCTATGAAAGATACCAATACTGGATAACTGCAGTTACAGGTAAGTAACGCATTTCTTATCCAGTATTAGGGTATCTTTCATAGATTCACACGCCTGAATCAGAGTAGCAAGCAATGATAGGCACATTTTGGATGGAACAGAATGTACAAGTTCACCAGATAAAAACATATCAATGTGAAAGTAGAGAAGTAACAAATTGCAATCAAAGGAAAACAGTAGAGAACACAATGGAGAAATATGCATGTAAAAGAGAGGATGGTGGGATGTAAAGAAGGCTCACCTCTATCGAAATAGATGACGTAACATGACTGTCCCACTGCAGCATCCTTCATGAGTTCCGTATCCAAGCAGTAATGCTTGGTAAATGTATGCGGTGTCTTCCATATTGCCGCTCTGCAAATGTCAGTGATAGGCACACCTGCAAAGAGTGCCATGGAGGTAGAAATCTCCCTAGTGGAATGGGCATGAACTGTCGAGTGAAAGGGATGGCCCGCTTGCTGGTGACAGAAAGTAATAGCACCAGAGATCCACCGAGAAATACTCTGTTTAGTAAGTGGAAAACCTTTCCTAGGTCGACTGTAAGCCACAAAGATTTGGTTGGATTTGCGGAACGTCTTTGGCCTATCAAGGTAGAATTTAAGGCAGCGTTTAAGCAGAGCTCTTTCTGCCGTCGTTTGAGGATGTGGAAAAAAGGTCCGCAAGACTATAGGCTCATTGAGGTGAAAGTCCGACGGCGCCTTGGGAACAAACTTGGGATTAGTCCGTAGAATAACCCTATCATGTTTCAATTGAAGAAAAGGGTCTTGAATTGAGAATGCATGAAGCTCGCTTACTCGCCTTGCAGATGTAAAGGCTAGAAGGAGTGCCGTTTTCCAGGAGAGAAACTTGAGGCTGGCTCTGTGTATTGGCTCAAAAGGGTGTTTCATAAGCTGAGCAAGAACGATGTTGAGTTGCCAAGTTGGAGGTGGAGACTTCACGGATGGGAAAGTCCTAAACAGACCTCTGAGAAATTATTTAATCAGTCTATATGAGCAAAGAGAAGGACCCGTAGAAGATCTCCTGAAACAGGATATCGTTGCCAGGTGAACTTTAATAGAGGCATGAGCTACACCTGAAGTCGCCAGAGGGAGAAGATAAGGCAATATTTGCTCCGGAGAAGTGAAAGGGTGTACATTTGCAGACTTACACCAGATGCAGAATCTTTTCCATTTCAAGGAATATGCATTGTGAGAAGAGAGGGAAAAGGTTTCAACGGAATTGGCGGTTCCAGGGAGAGAAGATGGAGCTCCGTGAACCAATGCTGGCGAGGCCACGCTGGCGCGATCAGGATTAGTGTGCAGGGTTCTGCCTTCAACTTCCTGAGGACTCTGGGAATCAGGGGAATCGGTGGAAAAGCATAAGCAAAGACGTTGAACCATGCTATCGAAAATGCATTCCCTAGAGATCCCTGTTGGGGATGCCAGCTTGCGAAGTTTTGGCATTTGGCGTTGTGCTGTGTGGCAAATAGATCCAAGAGAGGTGCCCCATTGAGAGAATATGCCGTTGAGAACCTGCTGGTTCAATTCCCATTCGTGACATGTTGTCTGTTGCCTGCTTAGTGAATCGGCCAGTATATTGTCTGTTCCTGGAACATATTCCGCTCTTAGGGAAATGTTGTGTTGAAGTAACTAGTTCCAGATCTTTTGAGATTCGTGAGAGAGTGGCAGCGAACGAGCCCCCCCAACTGCTTGTTCAGGTAGTGCACTGTTGTAGTATTGTCCGTCCGGACAAGCACCAGAGAACCTTTGATCCTGGGAAAGAATGCCAGGGGAGCCAGGTAAACAGCCCGTAGTTCGAGGAGGTTTATGTGAAGCTTCCGTTCAGAAGGAGACCACTTTCTGCTGATTCGAAGTTCTTGAAGGAAAGCTCCCCAACCCTCCAGGGACGCATCCGTTGTGATTATTTGTGGAGAGGCGTGAAGTAAGAAGGGCAGGCCCTGAGAAAGATTCCGGGGACGAGTCCACCACTGTAGAGCAGTGACCATCTGAGGGGTCACCTGAACGACATCGTCGAAGGATCCATCGGTTTGAATCCACTGAGTGGATAGTGATTCCTGGAGAGGGCGCATGTGGAGGCGACAGTAGGGAACCAGCAGAATACAGGATGACATCATCCCGAGAAGAGATTTGAACAGGTGCACTGTGAGAAACTTCCTGGATTTTATGCGGTTCGCCAAGTGAAGAAGTTTGCACTGTCTCTCTTGTGATGGAAAAGCTTTCTTCTGGGCTGTATTGAGAATAGCACCCAAAAAAGTTATCAGCTGAGACGGTTGCAGGATGGATTTGTCTGAATTGAGAGTGAGCCCCAAACGACTGAAAAGCTGTAAACAGGCGTTGGAAGATCTGCTTGCGCCATCTAGAGAAGGTGCCTTGACGAGCCAGTCGTCGAGAAAGGGAAAAACTTGGTGACGTTGCTGCCTGAGGTATGCAGCCACTGGAGAAAGGCACTGAGAGGGGCTGACTTGAGTCCAAAGGGCAGGACTCGGAATTAGTAATGTCTGCCTGCCACAGCGAACCTCAGAAATTTTTTGTGATACCTGTGGATAGGAATATGAAAGTAGGCATCTTGAAGATCCAAAGATACCATGTAGTCGTTTGCATTGAGAAGTTGCAGCACTTCTTGAATGGTAACCATGCGAATCAATTGTTTCTTTAAGAATTTGTTGAGACTTCTCAAATCTAGAATGGGTCTCCATTTCTTCTCCTTTTTGCGCACCAAGAAAAAACGGAAGTAAAAACCTTTCCCCTGCTGGCGAAGAGGAACCCACTCTATAGCACCTTTCTGGAGCATTAGTGAGATTTCCAGGAGTAAAAGGCGCAGATTCTTGTGAAGCATAGGTCGAGGAGGGGTCTGCAGAGGAGTCTGAATGAACTCCAGTGAGTGTCCGAATTGTACCAGTTGAAGAACCCAACAGTCCGTTGTGATCTGTTTCCAATTGTGTAAAAAATGGGAAATATTTCCTCCTACTTTGGAGGACGGAGAGGAAATGGAGACCGGTGGCAGAGAAAAGTCATTGACGCCGGGCAGAATCCTTCTGTCGTCCGCCGTTTCCGCGAAAGGAGGACTTATTGTATGATGATTGCTGCTGTTGAAACTGTGGCCGATATTGCTGTCTGGAGGAGGAATAGGAAGACCGATATTGTTGGTAGGTTCCTCTAGTGGAAGATGGACCTCTACCCCGTGAGCCTCGAAAAAAGGGTTTTTTAAATTGAAGGGTACCCATAGCCCTGTCCTTATCTTTTTTATGCCTTGAAGGGCTTCATCAATATGAGTGCCAAAAAGCAGTTGACCATCATAAGGCATGTCTAGAATCTTCGTCTGGATTTCTGGGCAAAATGTTGTCGCCTTAAGCCAACCTTGGCGTCGGAGGACCGCAGCCCCAGCCAATTGGCGGAAACCAGTAGAGGCGATGTCCATCGCACAATCGTTGATTTCGGAAGCCGAACGTTCGCCCTCTAACAAAATTTTCTTCGCTTCCTCTTTTGAATCGTCCGGCAGGGCCTCCAAGTATGGTGAAATGTCCGCCCACATCTGCCTGTGTAGCGGCCCAATAACGCTAAAGAATTAGACGCACGCACCGTCAATGCCGACATGGAAGAATAACGCTTCCCAATATTGTCCAGACGTCTGCCCTCCCTATCTGAAGGAGCTGAAAGTGGAGCAGAAGGGTTTTTAGATCTCCGCTGAGCTGCCTGAGTGATGACGGAATCAGGCTTGTGATGTCCGGTAAGACAGGCTGGAGCGGTGTCTGGA
This sequence comes from Triturus cristatus, assembly GCF_964204655.1. Taxonomy (NCBI): domain Eukaryota; kingdom Metazoa; phylum Chordata; class Amphibia; order Caudata; family Salamandridae; genus Triturus; species Triturus cristatus. The sequence continues at coordinate 83,476,143 of NC_140591.1, forward strand.
GCTCTGTACTTTTTATCCAAACGAGGCAACACTGGGGGGAACGTAGAAGGATTTTGCATGATTTTAATGCCTTGATCCCAGATGTAGTCTATGATCGGCACAGATTTCACTGATTTCTTAAAAGGTTCCTTAAAGTCGTATAAGAAACAGTCTTGTTGGTGAGAAGGCAGACTTTTTAAAGGTGTGTACAATCCTCAGAGGAGGATCCTTGTGTGGTAAAGCCTTAAGCTGTGCCTTTGAAGACTTTTTCTGCGTCTTCTTTTGAGGGGACTGCGAAGAAGGACCTTGAGAAGCATCTCTGGACCTTTTCTGTGAGGTTCTTGAAGACTTTGTGGAGTCCTCACTCTCCTCAGAGGACAAATGATATTCTTTGCCCTTAAGCCTCTGCAGCCAAATTAAAAGCCTTCCCTCACGGTCTTTGAGAGTCTTTGATGAAAAGGTACGACATACCTTACAGTCTTTGGAGGAATGGTCCGGATAGAGACAGTAGAGGCAGTCTTTATGCTAGTCGTCAACATGCAGTCTCTTCTTATTGCAGGACGTACAGGGCCTAAAAAGGCCTTTCTTAGGAGTGTCTGACATGAAGACAGAGTAGACTTCACTCAGAAGAAGTAATAGTGAAGAAAAATCCACTTGAATCCCAGAAGCAAGGAAAAACTGAGCAGAGCTCAGTGGAGACTCCCTTAGGACGACGTGCGGTAGAACATCTGAGGGACTAGAGCTCCTTCCAGGAGGGTTCCAGAGGATGGTGATAGCTGATTGGTTGTTCTCTAGAGTTTGGTCCTCATTACAAAAGGACCTGGATATGTTAGTAATGTGAGGCCATTGGCCTATCTCTCTATATGTCAAGTGGGACATTACTTTTCTTATGTACCAGGGACTCCCATCCCCAACGACGGCGAATGATTCAGGCATGTGAATCTATGAAAGATACCCTAATACTGGATAATGAGTAGCGTGGCGTAGGCTTCATAGAATTCCGCTGGGAATCCGTCTGAGCCTGGGGTTTTCCCGCACACAAGCACCATAATTGTACTACGGATTTCCTCAAGCGTGAGGGACTCATTAAGTTCCTCTCTTTGCTCTGGTGTGACCTCTGGCAGGTGTATTAACTCATTACCTTGTGTATTTCGTTCTGTGTGTACACCTTTGAGCTCGGTTCTGTTTTTAGGGCAGTTATGGGGTGGTGCGTCTGGTCTTGATGCAGTAGCCATGCTAGCGTTCTTCCTGCGCGATCTGCGGTAGCGTGTGTGGGCGCAGAGTGTTGTGGCATCAGAGCTGCTCTAGCAGGTCTGTGTGTTCGGCTCGTTGGGAGTTTAATGTGTTCGTGTTTTTGTTCCCCACCAACTGTTGCGTCTCATACATCAGTAACTTCCCTTCTATTTTCCCAAGCACCACAGTTAGATTTTTGCGTATGTTCCAATTGGCCCACATGCAATGCCCTCTGAGCGTTGTCTTAAAGGCGTCCCATTCGAGGAGGTGGTCATCTGCGGAGAGGTCATTGTTTTCAAAGTGATCTAATATTGCTGTCCCTAGCGAGGAGCAAAACGCTTGGTGCCATGTGGGGATTGGAGGATGTCCTGTGTACCATGCGAGGTGTAGAAGCTGGAGATTGTGATCTGAGCACTTTTGTCCCAGTTATTTGGTGTGTTTGACTAATGTGCGCAGGGCGGGTGACCCAATGAAGCGGTCAAGTCTAACGTGTAGGTCGTGGACAGGGGAGTGAAATGAGTATATGCGTGCCGTGGGGTTGTGCGCGCGCCAGATATCTATTAAAATTCAGTTCATGAGCCACTCCTACAAAGTTTGTGCGTTGGAGATTGCCTGTGTGCGCGCTAGGGGTGGATATGACCTGTCTAAGTGTACATCTAAAACTGCATTGAAGTCACCCCCCATAATCCAGGGGAGTCCACTCCATCCAGCGAGCACTTCTGTGAGTTTGCGGAGGAACGTGGCTTGGTCTACGCTTGGCGAATACACTGAGCCCATGAACAGCGCCTGCCCATTCAGTTTAGCTTTCACGAAGGCGTACCTTCCCTCCGAGTCTCCTGCCACCTCTTCTACAGTGTAGGGGACTCCCGCCTTAACCCATATCAGTGCTCCTCGCGCCTGAGATGAGTAATTTGTGCTATACACCTGACCTCTCCAGCGTTTATGGAGGCGCTCTACTTCAGTCAGGGTTAAGGTGTGTTTCTTGCAGGAAACCGATCTGGGCACATCTACGCCGCAGGTACGCATGTAGCAAATATCTATGGGCTAGTGTGTGCATGTTCTCCACATTCATTGTTACTACGTTAACTTGCAACATGAGTGCGTTTTTAGGGTCCCCTGTGTGAGGGGGCTGGAGTTGTCCACAGGGTCAGGGGCGCCAGCCAGGGTTCTTAGGGTTGGGGTGAACTGAAAAGGGGTTGAAGGTGTGTCAAAAGGACACTTAACGTCATGAGAGCGAATATGTAGCCGATGCAAAACTATGGGGCCAAATGTGGAAACTGGTATGTGTAAAGTTTAACTACAGGGTCGTGCGCTGTGTGATTGTGCGCTGTATTGCTTGCCCCAGTGACTACTGGAGAAGTAAATATTGTGGTGACTTATCCTGCCCCGCACCGCAGTGCCGCAAGCTCACGATGTACAGTCTACATCGCAACTGGGGGAGCCGAGCAAGTTTCCTTATGTTAGACATGCCTGTTAGTCATTGCATAGGGGGGATGTGCAGTGTGGTGAGGTGTGTGTTTGCTGAGGCACGGTACATATATGAACACGTGTTAGTGGAGATTTGTATAATAAAAGGATACTCTACAGCAAGTATATGTCCAATGCTCAAATTATCTTGTCAGACGTATGAGGTGTGATGTATGTTAGCTGGAGGGATTTGAGGTCTTCGGACCTCGCCGGCAATGAACCAGCCCGGTTGCAAGACTGAGGGGTGCGTGTCCCGGAGTCACGGATCGGAGAGCGGGCCTGCATGGCACCCACCGCGTGGAGAGCCTCGTGGCGTTCCATTTCCCTCTGTTCCATATCTGGTATTGCTGCCGGATGTGACTGTTTGGGGCTTTTCACCCTTCCACGGTGACGGCTCTTCTGCTTAGTCAGACTGGCTGCCCGCTTGTCGGTGGTTTAGGCATTGTCAGTCGGCCTGTTTCCTCTAGCCAGTCCCAGACCTTGGAGGCCGTTTTAAAGAATTTTGTTTGGCCCTCGCCGGCAACACGTAGCTTTGCAGGGAACATGAGAGAGTATTGTATGTTCAAGGAGCGTAGCTGTTGCTTAACTTCAAGATAAGAGCCCCATCTTTTTAGGTCTAGCCTAGCGAGGCAGCGCATGCGTTGCTCGCCTTGGCATGATCTATTGCTGTCGGTTTCTTGGCCGAAGGGGGACAGGACATGTGCACGCGTGCAGAGGACAGGAGTTGTGCACGCGTACGGCGGCGTTAGCTTGTAGCGTTTGAGCAGGACGCGCGCATGGCGCGCTTCACACTCTCCTAGTTTCTGTTTCTTGTAGCAGCAGCGAGAAAAGGCAGAAATTCTGCGTATTTTCTCCCGGCCTACGTACACCCCAATTTTGTCATGCTAGGATGTTTTCAGTTCAGTGACGTCAAATCCTTTCATAGCGACACAAGGCTGGGATCAGAAAGTGCTCGCTGCAGCTTCCCAGAAACATCGGTGTTTAAGCATTTCCTGCTGAAGGGTCGACAGAAAGGTACAGTGCTAGCAATCTGAGACATGATCACACACAAATAAACACAGATGGTAAAATGACAGACTCCACAGATCTCTACAGCGTAGCGCCCAGACGTGCCAGAGCCCACAGAAAGCACCTACCCGGCGCAGGAAGGCATGGTTCCCCACTTGCTTGCTGCATAAAGTGAAATGGTGCCAACCAGTGTGTGTTGCCTGCCGCCTTGTCGCTGTTCAGTGACTCACTCGCCGTCAGTTCATTCATTCGGTTTCTAAAGAGCTGTACCTCAGTCTACGTCACCGAGGGGACACAGTCTGTTTGTTGTTCCCATTTGCGGAGTTTGGCCACTGGGCTCTGACATGCAGCACAGGCAGCCGTGCCAGCTCCACTGCTCATGCTAAGCCAGCTGTGAGGGCAGGGTCGTACCAATTATATATCTGCTTACAATGACATCATCACTTCCTTTCCACTGTCCTTCAGAGAAGGCCTCCAGAAAACTCCTGTCCTAACAGCTCGGCTACACTCGAGGGTGACGAGCAGCGCTTTAGAAGTGATTGATTGACTGACAGCAAAAGACAGCTGGAAGCAGAACATGTCTAATTGTTGAGAGCTCTTTAGAGCGTGATTGCGGAAGCAAGTCACATGGCTCGGCCTAAACCGCGTGAACGTTATCTGGACTCTGTAACATTTTGAGGCTCATTTGTGAAAGCAGACAGAGCAATTTCCAGGTCCCATGCCAAAAAAGACGGGGTATCTCACCGTGAGGGAGGCAAGCACATGAATGTTGTTTTTGGGCACACAGCACAGTTCTGCGAAACATAATTTCTTTACTGGGTCGATCTGGCAGTCTGTCATAATTATTAAGACAAAACAACCTACAAGTTAGGCGAGCAAGGCACTTTCCAGCTTTTACTTTTTTGCAGGTCGCATCTGCGCTGCTTTTTAAAAGGAATCGACCTTTGACCACTGGATGTAAAGGGTTAATGTGAAACGTTTTTGTTTAGTGCGGCATTTGACACTGAAATGGCCTCCTGGTGCTAAAGAAGAAATGTATGTTGCTATCAGTGCTGCTGATTGTATTCCAGCCTTACTGAATGGGCAAAATGTAAGCATGTGGCGGTGCCCAGAGGGGCCCTGTTCAAGGCAAAGCTCATGAAATCTGTAAAATGCTAGCCTGAGTGAAATTTTAGGGGTCCCTCATAAAATATTTCAGGATAAGCAGCCGATTAGGTTGGTTAATTTCAGGAGGCATATGAGTTTTTATTGCACAAATGAAAGACGAGCAGTCATTTATAAGTCCAGTGGAAGCTCTTTCCTCAATCGGGGGTGTCTGTGTGTACATAGCCTAATCAAAGGCCAAACACTCTTGAATGTCTTAATTTATCCTAGGTCATTTTATTCACAATTTGATGCCTACCTGCTTCTAACGATTGCAGCTTGGCCTAATGCATAGGCTATAATTGTATGGAAACCATTTGGATACATACTGTAACTGCACCACATCATACTACTAATCCATGTCTGGGACTCCATGCCCATCTTCTCCCAGACATAACTGCAGTCTGCTCAAGCCCACTCTCTTCCTTTCATACCTCGTTATGAGTCTACCTACCTAAGCATGTAGACTACTAAAAAGCACTTGGCGCAGGATCAACGAAAATTAGCAAAATAATATATGGGATAACATAATTTCTGCTGTACATTATGAGGATATTGCAAGTCACTGAGACTTCTGTGATCATATAGTGAAACGAGGCCAAACGCCGAGTTCATTTATAAGATCATGGAACATAGAGGTGGCTTGCAATATCCTTTCAATGTATGGTAGTGAGTATTTTATTCCTTATAATAAATGATCACACCATTACTTTTCCCATACACTATCACTCTTCACACACACCTCTTTAAACCTTGGGGTTTGGCTCCTTCAGATGACAGTGATACTGTGTCTGTGAACGTGAAGAGATAAACAAAAATAAACCAGACAGTTATTAATTTGTTGCAAAAACATTTAAGAATCAGTTTATTGTGATCAGATTTACAAAAAAAGGCTATAGGTCAAAATGAGTAGTAACACGCAGAGAGATTTTCTTTCTTCTAATAAACTGTATGCAAAAATATAAACATGTTGCCATAAATCTCTCCTTTCTGCCGATAATGGATCGTTTTAGAAAAATAAAGTGCAGGAATAGAAGCTTTTATTGTTTAAACTGCAGCTGCAAAAATGCTCCATAACCTGCCCATTATCTTGGCTGCTGGTTTTGGTAGCAGGCATTATAACAACACAATGAACTGTAATAAAGCATTACAGTTGAACAGCTAGTTATTATCTTACTACAGGTGACTAATTAAATCACAACGACTATAACAAGCATTTGCAATGCAATAGGTCTCGCATTCATGCGAGTTTGAGCTATTAGTATTATAAATGACAATGCCTTTTATTTATGTTTTAAAACCCAAACATAAATAAAAGGCATTGTCCTTTACAATGCTAATAGCATAAACTCGCGTGAATGCGAGACCTATTGAATTGCAAATGCTTTTTTGAACTTGTATTGTGTAGACTGGGAACATCATCACCAATTGGTTTTGCACTTGTACCTCAGTGAGTTTGCGTGCTTCCCTCAGTAATGTGTCTCTGTCCCTGTAATTGAGGAGTTTGAAAAGCAGCGGCCTGAGTCTGGCCCCCGGGGGCAGGTGAGGAGCCGGCCCCCTGTGGGCCTGCTCCACTATGAAATGTGGTGAGAGTACGTTGTCCGGGAGGATGTCCCGCAGCCATTGCTCTACAAATGCCACTGGGTCTTGCCCCTACTCTCCCTCAGGAAGGCCCACCACTCGTATGTTGTTGCGTGTCCATTCTATCTATGAGGTCCTGCAGCGCTGAGGCATGGCTGCATGGGATTGGCTTCAATTCTGCCAGGCCTTGATCATTAGTTTGGATTTACTCAGCCAGTTTCCGGTGATCAGCTTTCAGCAAGGTGAAGTCTGATGCAACCTTGTCTATCTTTGCCTCCAGGGAACTCAGAGTATGTTCTAGGACTGTGGCGATTTTTTCTACTGCCGCCAATACTGTGTCTAGCTTTGTTGAGATCGCAGTGTTTGGAGCTTCGCCTGTGCTCGCCGCTTCCGTGCGCTGATTGTCTTGCGCCTCGAGTTATGCTGCCACTTGTGTTTTAGTTCTGAGGCACCCAATGACCAGTTGTTGCATGTTGGGCATGCGGGTACGCTTCAGGGTCAGTGGCTATGAGAAGAACCAAGGGCCCAGGCGGGTCACCGCCGCACAGAGCAAGTCGTCCACAGTTTGCTTGGCACCTACATGTGGGTGCCGCTCAACGGAGAGGCCCCCGGGCTGCCCAGACACCGCCCATGCGTCTCTCAGCAATGTATTGCGACTGTCTGGGTTTTCAGGGCCCTGCCTGTTGTTGTCCTACAGGACCGCCAATGTCCTTGTTGCACTTGCTACTGTGCCTCCGGTGTGCTGCTTGTTCTCAAGGGGCAAGATTGTGTCCACCATGATGTCCTTAGCTGCGAATGGTGCGGCCCAGTCCTCCAGAGGGGGCCCTCTGTTGCTGGAGCACCTTGCTTCTTAGAAACTTCCCACCTAGCGGCCTTGTCTTGTGCTCGCACTGTGTCCGTGCCAGTCAGCCGAGTCACCCAACTGCATCTCCGTGCATGGTTGGCCTCATGGGAGGGTGAGCATTTGTATACCCAGCTGTTTGCGTCCGAGGTTCAACAGTCTGTGGACGAGCCACAACTGGGCCAGTTGCGCAATTTGGTGTGCCCGTTTACTTCACATCACGTTTTGCCTCTCATGTTCTGCGGGGCCGGCTCTTTAGACGTCGAGCGGGCCCTCGCATTGGTCCTTGCCGCTGTGGGCACACTTGCTCTTCTTCTCCTGTGGTTGGGTCGGGCCGAGAAGGGTTGCATGCCCCAGAGGGTTCACACCCTCCGCTTTTCACATGTACTAGGGTGCAGTGTTACAACCAGCGCCTGTGTCTGCCGGGTTCTTGCTTGCTGTGGCCACACTTCTTTCATCGCAGCTTCCTATGCCCATTGGGCCTCAGTCAGCCGATCTCTAGTCCCGGGCGGCGTTGCACTGAGTTGGCCACGCATCTCTCCTCGCTTTTATTTTGCCATGAAGGAGACCCCGAGCCAGCTCCTGTTGCATTTCCTGCCTATGTTGCTAGGGCTGTTCTCCATGTTCGCCCTTTGCTGTCTGGGGCAGGTTGCCCACCAGGTCCCAAGCGCTTTCTTGTCTGTGCGTTCACGGGGGGTAAGCCGCTCCTGCCTTTACCAGCTCCTGCTTATGCCAGATGTGCGGTGCCCGGCGCAGCCGCCTCCCGCGCAGTGCTCTTCCCCCTCTGCCGGCAACTGCCGGGCCCGTGTTAGTGCCCACAGCTGCAACACGCCACTGTGGGGCTACATCCTTGTAGTGGGGCACTGCACTTATCTTGCTGTGTCGAAACGTATCGAGTCTTCGTGCCACGTCTCAGTGCCCTGTTCTCCAGCGGCAGCCGCCCAGCATCCGTACCCTGAAGTCTTGTGGCCCGGCAGGCCTCCCCACAGCCGCTCTCGCCCTCAGCACCGGGACTGCCGTTGGTGGTGCCCTATCTCCTTTGGCGTCCCGCTCATCTCATGTCTCTTGGCAGGCTCTTCGCACCGCTGATCTTCGGTGGGTCGCTGTTTTTTAGCAACAGGCGCACATCACTCCGTGCTGTGGCGTGTAACAATGGGGTGCCGGGCCGTCTTTGATCCGCAACATTCACGGTTCTGTAACTCTGCAGCGCGGCAGGGCAGGATCGCCCGATGATTTCACAGGATAAACGGGGCAGTGTAGACGGAGCGCTAAAGAATCGCGTCCGCCATATTGGCTGGCTAGCCACGCCCCGTATGTGCACTACTGTTGTACACAAACTCAACCAGTGCCAAAGCAGTATCCCAGTCAGAAGACCAAGCAGCAAAGCGACACTGCAGAATCAGTTCTAAAGATTGGTTTGTGCGTTCGGTTTGTCTTTCGGTTTGGGGGTGATATGCAGAGGATAACCGAACGTCTACTACCCAGGAGGAGCACAAACCCTGCCAGAATTGTGATACAAACTGGGGTACCTGATAATTGTGGAAGGTAGTCCATGGAGTCGTACAATATGTTGTATGAATAGAGTGACTACTGTTTTGGCAGTGGGACTGTCTTTTAACAGAACAAAATGTGCCATCTTGATCAGATAAACCACTACCACCCAAATGACTGTGTGAGCATGAGCAAGGGGAAGATATTCGTTATAAAATCCATGCTGACTGAACAGCATGGGGTTGGTGGAATTGGTAATGAGTGTAAAAGACCAGATGGTGCAGTTTACGGTGCGTTTGCTTGGATACACGTGGGACAGTTCTCCATATGGTTTTTAACATCCTGTGACAGCGTAGGCCACCAAAACCAGCATGTACATAGTTCTAGGGTTTTCTTTTCTCCCATGTGTCCTGCAAGAACTGAATCATGGTTCCAATGTAATGCTGTTTCTTGCAGTTCTCGAGTGGGGATGTATAATTGTTCATTGTGCTAGAGCAAACCCTTACACTCTACGACATCAGGAGGACATGGAGAAATAGCCTTCATTTCATGAGGAGAGGAGTTGGCCGAACGGCTAGGGTGGTCGACCTCAAAACTGGGGAACCGGGTTCGAGTCTCGGCAATGACGCTGAACATCCTGTGATTCTGGGCAAATCACGAAATCTCTCTGTGCCTAACAGAAAATGAATGTGTCCTCATGTAACGCAACTGGTGCTCATGTAAAGCGCTCTGATACCCGATACCTTCAGGTCAAGTTAGCTCTATATTAAACTCCGTAATAAAAAATAAAAAAATTTGTGCGAGTTTTTCATTAAATTCGAGTGTCAAACATATTGCTATTATTTGTTCTGTTTTTTTTTCTCATAACGTTTTATTTAATTTAAATAGAAGCATTATATCTGTATGCATGGGCCTCGTTAACATTCAGTATCCACATTTTGACGAATTACAGACCCACATAATCCTTTCTAATATAATGCACAGAAAACATCTCAGAGAACTAACTCCCCGCCCCCCTCCCCAACATCCCCTAACCCTTTCAATCCGTGACAGGCACATGGAAACTGCAGTACTATATCTATTTACAGTAATACCAAATATACTCTAATCGGGAGGCGCAAGGTGGCGCGCGACCAAGATGGCCGCACACCAGTGAGGCTCCTGCCCTGCCGAGTGGAAAAACATCCTTAAATCCGATCCTTGGCTACAACTAAGCTCCTTTTTATACACCACGGAAGACCGGAATCGCCACTGATCACGGCGGTGCCATTTCTGGATGAAGGAGACCGATCGCAACGAAAAGGCAAACTGGTGACAATCCCCGCGGACGACTGCCCCTCCGGCCTGGTGCAGGAAGACGGCTGTGGCAGCTGGGAGAGCCCGAAGTCGTGTGGGCCCTGCGGGCAGAGGAGGTGTGACGATCCGCCATACCACAAAACTGCTGTAATATCACTCCTCCGAGGCGGGCGCCTATGCTGGGTTCCCTGCCTAAGGACATCACGCCACATAGCACCCACCCCAGGGAGACCTTCACCGGGAAAACGCTGAGCGCCGACCGGGCGGAGCCGGTCTGAGTGAGTACACTGCTGGCGGCGTGCTGCCGGAGCCCTTGCTCTGACAACAGCGAAGGAGCGTAGTGAGGTCCCCCCTGTGGCGGGATGCTGTGGCCGGCTCCAAAGCACTTGCTGGGAGTTGGGTGCGCCGTCCCCTGATCGGTTGCGGCCGCCATAGCCAGAGGAATCGGACACCATTTTGGCTGCCGAACAAGACACTGCAATAGCAGACGTCGGCGAGTAAACTGCACAAGCATAACCGTGCGCGGCAGGGACCCAGCAGAGCCTCTCCCTTCTGTGGCCGCGGGCAGCATCTCCACCAGAGTTGCAATCCTAAAAATACACACGAAGTGAGCGCTGCGAGACGGACATTTTAAGCAGTGCGCTGACCCCCTCTGGCGCTGTTGGCGGCTGGCTGCGGGGGGTGGCGTGGCACTCGTGATGGCCACGGATTAAGGCTGCGAATCCTGGTTATCTCCGGCGCATCTAGTAGCGACTCCCTGCACCGCCAACAATTCATACTGCGATATACCGCCATATAGCACCACTGTCACACACGCGGAGCAGGCACAAGGAGAAGGACGGGCCGAGGCCCGGAATAGCAAGGGGGTCGCATGGCTCAGCGGTCCAGTTGTGGGGGTCGGAGGGAACGGTGGGCCCCACGCACCGAACACCTGTACCGCTCTGACGGGCTCACGCCCTGGACTCTCTTAGGAAGGACTAATTGGGGCAGCCTCCAGGTGCATCTTGACGTCTAGGGAGCAACGGCAGGCGGTATATACTGACACTACGCCCGAGGGAGACCCGTTAAGACTCAACATGGGGCGCACTGATACCAAGCAGACAAAATTGCCATTTGAAACATGCAAAACAACCAGGTCCAGCTCGGCGGATCACACAGACTCGGATAGCATGGACACTCAGGAGGAAGATTGGAAGGTGCTACTACTTGGCATGAAACAAAGCCTCACAACCATCTCTGAGAAAATAGATATCATGAATATGCGGATGGACTCAGTTGTTAATAAACTAGACCACCATGAACAATGTATCAAAGAAGCAGAAACTAGAGTGTCTGAACTGGAGGATGGTGCCACGGCAAACAAAGAACATGTTTCGCAGATGGATAAATTGCTACAAATAATTGCAGATAAGAACGAGGATTTAGAAAACCGGTCCAGAACAAACAATATGCGTATCCTGGGCTTGGCGGAATCGACCAATACGGGCCGCATGGAAGACTTCATTGAGATATTGGTCGTGGAGCTGTTCGGACGAAACTCCCTCTCTGCCCACCTCACGGTGGAGAGAGCGCATAGATCTCTGGCTGCCCTCCCATCCCCTGGAGCACGACCTCTCCCAGTGATAGCGAGTTTTTTAAATTACCGAGACAGAGACACGGTTTTGCGCCTTGCTCGAGAGAAGAAACAAGTCCACTATGAAAACACCACACTGTCGTTCTTCCCAGACTTTACGCAAACCGTGCAAGATGCAAGGCACAAATTCACCGCTGTGAAGGAAAAACTGCAGGCACAATCAATTCCTTACGCTATGATGTATCCAGCGAAACTAAAGATAACACACCAGAGGAGACAACATTTCTTCCAAAACCCACAACAAGCAGAGGATTACCTCAAACAGAATCGCCGAGCTGCATCTGCCGGAACGGGCATGCAATAACTCTCCAGATCCCAGTCTCCCCTATCAAATCCAGACTAAGACGAGCAACTGCTACTGAAACACATGTGATCAGCATTGGCGATCTGACTCCGAGGAACTGTCCTACATTGGTGACGTATTGAAGTTTATATAGCATTTTTATCTCTTCCGCCCGAACACTCACTTCCCTCCCGCCATGGCTGCCCGCTGATGCAGCGGTGTAGAAGGTAGGTGCAACAGTGGAGGAGAGCGGGTACGGCGTGAGCCCCTAGTGACTTCCCCACGAGGGCGATCCCCCAAATCTCCTACAAGGATGGACAGTACTTGTTGGACTGAGTTTCTTAACAGTAGGGAGGGTACATATGCCCGGCGAGTTGGGGATGCCGGAGTGGGTGGGGGGAGGGTGTTTAATGTTTGGTGCAATGTTATCTACCCAGTTGACTAGCAGGGGCGATATAGTATTCAGTCGCAGTCACGATAGACGAAGGGATGGCAGACACCACACGGGATATTAACAATCTAAATGTAATATCATGGAATATACGGGGTCTGAATAACCCTAGGAAAAAGAGGCAGGTACTGGGCTACTTAGACAGACATCGCATCGCAGTCGCACTGCTGCAAGAAACACACTTGAATGCGGAACTTGTACCTCAGTTCGCTGCGAAATGGGCCTCTTATCGTTATTTTGCATCGTACTCCGGTTACTCTCGAGGAGTGGCCATTCTCATCAAACAAGGAGTGAGGTTTGTGCCCAGTGGGTCAGACGCTGATACTAACAGGGGGTACTGCCTGGTATGGGGGAGGCTTAACTCACATGACGTGACATTCGCGAATTATTACGGCCCTAATACTGACGATCCACAAACTCTGCTCTTACTATGGAGTAAAATCCAAACAATAGGTACCACTTATGTTATCTGCGGGGGACATTTTAATACAGTGGTGTAGCCCCAGATGGATAGATCTCGAGTTTCCCCAACGCATTTCACGGCCACGCAACGAGTACTAAACGATATAATGGACAACAACTACCTACTCGACACATGGCAGTATAAACACCCTATGCAGCGGGAGGGCACGAACCACTCAGCGGTTCACTCCTCATGGGCTCGACTTGACTACCTGATCGTATCAGTTGGGATGGCGCATTGGCTAGTAAAGGTAACCCATCTGGCCCGCACATATTCAGATCATTCCCCAGTGGTAATGGAGTTGCAGCCCCCGATAAGCCAAACCCCGTACAACAGTTGCCGTCTCAACACCCTGCATCTCCAAGACACAGTTTTTAAGACGGAAATCGAGTGGGAAATTAGGGCATTTTTTTAGCAGAATGTGCAGTCTGTTTGCAGCCTTACTACTGTAAGTCACGGCCAGAGAATGATGTATCTCAAAGGGTGGGGGTATACTCAAAACTCTACGTAGGGACCTGCATAGGCTGGAAGGGGAGCTTAAAGCACTGGAAACAGAGCTTCAAGCAAACCCGAATGATGGGGCACCTAGAGCCATAATACGGGAAAAACTTACAGAATATGAGGAAACCGCGAGCAGGGAAAGCAATTTCCAAGGGAAACCATATCAGGCCAGGGTTTATGGGGAGGCTGACAGTCCAGGGAAGGTTTTAGCACACATGATTAGCCCCCCCAATTTCTCTAACTATGTTGCGGAGATACAAGATGCACAGGGGACCATACATAGAAACATCTCTGACCAACTAAACAGGTTCAGGGATTACTATAAAACACTCTATACCTCCCAAAGGGGTGCCCCGCTCGATTTGCCACAATACTTCGAAGATACGGCATTGGCATGGTTGGGAACTAATCAACAAAAATTTCTGAATTTGGAATTGGAGGTGGACGAAATTACCCAGGCAATAATGCACATGAAATCAGGGCAAGCCCCGGGCTCAGACGGCCTGCCAATAGAATTTTCTAAAACCTACGCACCAATTTTAGCACCCATCCTGAAAGAGGTGTTCTATGCGGCGTTAGAGGAGGGAAGCCTACCGAGAACCATGCGAGAGGCTCAAATAACCTCACTACTAAAACCTGGCAAATCCCCACTACAGTGTGAATCGTACCGACCCCTCTCTTTGCTGAATTGTGATACTAAAATCCTAGCAAAGGTTTTGGCGATCTGCCTCAGTCTCTTGATGGAAGGATTGGTGTTGCCGGATCAGGCGGGATTTATTCCAAACCGTGTTATATCCCACAACCTTAGAACACTTTTAGCAGTACTGCAAGACATAGATACCAATTGCTCAACGATGGCGGTCTTTCTTGACGCCACCAAGGCGTTTGATTCAGTGGAGTGGGATTACTTGTTGGGAACTCTGAGTTACATGGGGATGCCCTTTGTAGGAGAGTAGGATCTGCACTTATGTTGCCGCCACTTTTTTTCTGATGTATACACTGGTTTCTGGCTATAGTCTGGCTGGGTCCCTGCTAATCAGGGCCCCAGTCTCACTGATCTCTCTAAACAACTTGGTGTGCATATTAGATGCACTAGTGATTGGATACTGTGGTACCTTATGAGCCCCTAGTATATGGTACCTTAGGTACCTAGAGCATTGGTACTCCACAGGCCTACCAGGGGCTGCAGCATGTATTATGCCACCCCTGGGAAGCATTCTCAATCTGACACCACAGGCCTGCTACTGCAGCCTGTGTGAGGTAGTGTTAGCACTCCTCACTGAGGTATAGGTTCCTATATCTCACCATACACACACATATAAACCTATCAGCCACCCCTTTTGCAGGCCCTATGAATCCTGAGGGCAGGGTGCTTGGTTTACTATGTGAGGGGGTGCTTCTCCATGAGCAGGACCCCTCTGCAGCTGGCAGAGTCTATTCTCTGCTGCTGTTTGTGGATGCGGTTAAACCATATACTCTTAAGTGCATTATAACCTTGCGGTAAATGCTAACTTTGGAATGACTGCATCAAAACATGTCGTGTTTGGTGTCAAACAACTTGTAATCATACCCCCACACCAGTAACTGGTGTGGGAGTATGATCCCACCCTTCTAGAGGGGATGACATGTACCCACTGTACTAAACGGTAGAAATCTCAAAGAGCCCTGGCATCACAAAATGGATGCCACCAGCACAGACACTGGGCTGCCCTCCTGCTGCTGACCGAAACTCGCAGTGGAGGAAGCCCAACAAAAGGCAGCCTGTCACAGGGAGGTGTCACCACCTCCCAGACAGGATTTAGTGTATTGGGACTGAGTGCTTTGAAGTCCTGCACTGGGGGAGCAGTAGGCTCCTCTGTGCATATGCCAGTTCAAACCGGTTCAGGGGCTACCTGCCCCTGCTCTGGCGCGAAACTGGACAAAGGGAAGTGGGTGTAACCACCCACTACCCTGACCCTCCTAGAGGAGTGGTCATAGAGCTAGTCCCTCCATATCTTCACTATAAGACACCAAGCATTGCCAATGCAATTCAGATAACCCTGGACGACGCTCTACAAAGAAGAATCCTGACCCTTCGACATTCCACTACCTTTGCAAGACAGAAGAATCTCCCTAGGAGTCAAGGAGTGACTCCCCTGCTTGGTAGGCACCAAAAACCTTAATCAACGGTTGCAAACTTTCCCGCTCCCGCCGGAGTTCGAAGTCCCTGCTGCCCCAGAAGTGGATTTCCTGACTTCTCGACGGCCCCTGTGAGTCCCCAGTGAAGCTGTGGCGAGTGGACCCCACGAGTGACGAGAAACAGCAATACCCGGGGACCGTGCACTATTGTCGAGTGCAAACCCTAAACAACGTTCTACGAAGTTGTGCATTGGACCATTTGTGGCCCAAGCCCCCAGCAGGTATTGCACCAAAAATCAGCTGCATACCTCGTCCCGAGTGACCGTGGGCTCCTGAGAAGCATTTCCTGAGGCGGCGTCTTCGCGATCACTTGCCCGTTGGCTAGTGGGTCCCCGAAGACTTTTTCATCGACTCAAAACGCTCTCCTGGTTGCTCCGGGCCTGCCCTCACTTACCCTTGCTGGGTGAGTCAATCAGACCTTGCTGGTCTGCATCATCGACTATCTTCAGTCTACACGAGACTTGCAGTTGCCAAGGCTTGTTGGCTCCAATCCGGTTGCCGACACCGTCATCAGCTGCAGACGTCGTGGGACACTCCGAATCCAGCTGCTGGTCATCGTCGATCCCTCCTGGACCTCGTGAGCGAAGAGTCAAAACAACATCGACGACCTGAATCAACGCGACATCTGTGGTCATCCATCTCACTGGCAAGTGACTTTGAACACTGTCCCTTCAATTTTCAGGTCCTCTTCATCTTCAATCCCCCTTCGGATTCCAGCGGACACCTCTCCAGTCGTCGCAAGCAGCAAGTCTTCAGTGATCTCCATTGAAAACAGCATCTCGACCCGACACCAAAAGACACCTATGCACCCGGCTTCCCTGGGTAACTTGTGCACTCCGGTGCCCAAGTGTGTGCTGGCCCTCGAAATACTTACCTAGTAAGTGGCTTGCTTGTTGACTTCCTCAAAGTGCCCTAAAACTTTAAAATACAAACCACGACTTGCTCCATTGACACAAATAGGAAACCCGCGGCTGTGTTTAGACACTGCACGCGTCTCCCGTGGGCTTGTTACTTACCTGCTAACACTGGAGTAGTGAAGCCCCAGCGATTCCCAAGGCCCTAGGCTTTGTCATTTTGCAAGTCGACTTTGTTAACCATTTTTTTAGTATATGGTCTGGTACGCCCCTAGGGCTCCAGCCATATTTGTGCTTAATTTATTGAGAACTGTTGACATTTGAATGTTTACCTGGCTTCTAATCTCATAAAGAGATTAGTAGAGTGTGTCTAGAAATAAATACATATATATTTGATATATATACCTGTGTGGTGTCCTTTCATTTGGTAATTCAAGAGATTATAAGGTAAAACAAGCTGCTTTACATTCCTCAGAGAAAGCCTGAAGGCTGCAATCCACAGCTACCACTAGGATAGCTTTCTTTAAAAGGTTGTCTTAAACCTATCTACCATAAGAGTTGAATTGGACTGGTGCAAGGTGGCCACTATAACTAGTGACCAGCATATGCCAGGCCAACTTCTCACATTGGTGGGCAGCGTGTGGGATTCCAGCTTGCCATTGTTTTACCAGAAAATCTCTATTTGAATTACTAACTGAAAACCACTAAAGGTACTCAAGGTACATATAAAGTCAAGCTAGTATCAATAAGTTCTACTGAACTTAGAGCTGTTTGTGAAGGGATAAGCACACCCTTGCTACAGCTCAAGCTAGGCTCAGTATGCCTCAACTAGTGTATGTAGTACAACACTGCACAACACTAGTATGTCCTACCAAGGCGGAGCCAGTGGGTCCACCCCATCTCAGTACAAAGACATGGCCTACACTGACCTGAAGGCCTTATGCTTTGAAAGACATCTGAGGGTAGGCAGGAGTCCCTCCTCACAACACCTGATAGATCTGTTAGTAGCAGATGATCTGAAACTGGCTCTAGGAGTTAGTGGATCTGGATCAGGGGGTGGGTCAACTATAGTCTCTGGGTCTGATGATGAAAATCAAGATGACCTGGAGTCTGTGGTTGAAGTGCCAGACCCAGAAAGGTCTGAACAGAACAGAGGAATTCTCCCTAAGAGAACTGACAGAGTGGAAGAAAGGCCTAGGTCCCTCTCAAGGGACTCTGTCCATTCAAATCGCTCTGGAAGAGAATCTGTTCGACAGAGGAACTCAAACTATCCCAGAGAGACCTCCTCTGACAGAAGGTTCAAGATGCTCCAGTATGAGGAAGCTAGGCTTGCCCTCAGAACCAAGCAATTGGCCTTAGATAGGGAAGCTTTCGAGCTCCAGAGAGCTTCTAAGAAGGAGGCGTTAGATACCCCTGGTGGCAGCAACAGTGTCCCTAGAGGCAGAGATTACATTCCAGACCATAGGAACCTGTCCAAGGTTGTTCCTCCCTACCAGAGTGGGGATGATATCCACAAAGGGATAACTGCTATGGAGAGTGCCTGTAAAGTTCAACAGGTTCCCCAGACCCAGTGGGCAGCAATCTTGTGGCTATCCTTTTCAGATAAAGGCAGAGACAAGCTCCTCACTGTTAGAGAAGAGGATGCTAGTGATTATGAAGCCCTGAAGAGTGCTTTGATAGATGGGTTTGGCTTAACCACTGAACATTACAGGTTGAAGTTCAGGGATACCCAGAAAGCACAGACTCAGGATTGGACTGACTTTGTTGATTGTGCAACCAAGGCTCTAGAAGGTTGGCTGGTTGGTAGTAGAGTAACTGATTTTAAGGGATTGTATAATCTTATAATGAGAGAAAAGATCCTTAATAATTGCCAAAACCAGTTGTTGCATCAGTACCTGGTGGACTCTGATCTGACCTCTCCCTAAGAATTGGGAAGGAAGGCAGACAAATGGGTCAGAACCAGGGTGAGGCAGAAAACCCAGAACCAAGGTGGTGACACTAAGAAGCAAGATCCTAAAGGTTCAGATAAAGGTGGGGATAAGTCAAAAGACCAGAAGTCTTCACAAGGGCCCCAAAAATCTGCATCTGGTGGGGAGACACAATCTGCAAAGGGAAAAGGCCAAAAGAAGCCCTGGTGCAAATTCTGTAAACAGAAAGGGCACTGGACTTCTGATTGTACCAAGTCCAAAGACCAAACCACCACCACTCCAGCCCCTACGGCAACTGTTCCCCCTAGTGCAGTCATTGGTGGAGGTAATACTCAGAATAAGGGTGTAGTAGGGTTGACCCTGGGGTCTGATGTGGACTCTGGCCTAGTCAGAGTACCAACACAGGCATTGCTAGTTTGTGAGGGAGACCTTGATATGTCATTCCTAGTGAGCCCCAGTAATCTGGGCAAGTACAAACAGCAGCCTATCATAAATGGCAAACAGGCTTTGGAATTCAGGGACACAGGTGCTAGTGTCACCATGGTGGCAGAGGATCTAGTGGACCCTACACAGATCATCCTGGGTGAAATGTACCAGGTAACCAATGCAAGCAATACCAGGACCAACCATAGGCAGTTGTGAATTTCTCCTGGGGAAGGGTAACTGGCCTCAAAAAGGTAGTAGTCAGTGCAGACCTCCCTGTCGAATGTTTTTTGGGCAATGATCTGGAGACTTCAGCCTGGTCTGATGTAGAATTATGGACTCATGCTGAGATGTTGGGCATACCTGCAGAGGTATTTGCTGTGACCAGGTCACAAGCCAAAATGCATAAACTGAACCAGCTCTGGATCCTGAAACTATGGACCAGATGCTACCCAAGAGGAGGAGCAGTAGGGTTAAGGCTGGGCCTTCCCCTCTGTCTCAGATCTCAGATTCCCCTCCTGAGGGAGGAGAAGCAGATCCTGAAGAAGGAACTGCCCCAGAGGAACTTGAGCCTGGTCAGGTTGAGTTCTTGGGGGCAGGGGGACCTTCCAGGGAAGATCTGAGCAAAGAGCAACAGTGCTGCCCCACTCTTGAACCCCTCAGACAGCAGGCTGCTGCTGAGGCTGCTGGGAGTGCTAGTGGGTCCCATAAGGTTTATTGGGATGAGGGGCTCCTATATTCTGAGGCTAGAGATCCTACCCCTGGAGCCACCAGGGGGTTGGTAATACCTCAGAAGTTTAGGGGGTTCCTCTTGACCCTAGCACATGACATCCCATTAGCAGGACACTTGGGCCAAAACAAGACCTGGGACAGGCTTGTACCACATTTTCATTGGCCACACATGTCTGAGGACACCAAGGAGTTTTGTCGCTCCTGTGTCACTTGCCAAGCCAGTGGCAAGTCAGGTGGCACAACAAGGCCCCCCTGATACCACTACCTGCGGGGGGGGGGGGTGGTTCCCTTTGAAAGGGTAGGGATTGACATTGTTGGTCCCCTTGACCCACCAACTGCATCTGGGCACAGATTTATACTGGTGGTAGTGGATTCATGCCACCAGGTATCCAGAAGCTATACCCCTAAGGACTACCACAGTTCCTGTGGTAGCAAGGGCCCTCATTGGAGTCTTCTCCATGTCAGGGATTGTATCAGGACTGAAGTCCAGAAAATGTTGGAGCTAGGTGTTATTGAGCCCTCAGATAGCCCTTGGGCTAGCCCAGTAGTCCGTGTGCCAAAACCTCACACCCAGGGTGGTAAGAAAGAGATGAGGTTTTGTGTTGACTACAGGGGCCTCAATGCAATCACCAGGACTGATGCCTACCCAATACCAAGGGCAGATGAACTAATAGACACTTTGGCCTCAGCCAAGTATCTCAGTACATTTGACCTTACAGCTGGCTATTGGCAAATCAAGTTAGCTGATGATGCCAAGGCTAAAACAGTATTTTCGACCCCTGGTGGGCACTATCACTTTGTGGTAATGCCCTTTGGTTTGAATAATGCACCTGCCACATTTCAGAGGTTGGTGAATAAAGTTCTGACTGGTATGGAAACCTATTGCTCAGCTTATCTTGATGATATTGCTGTCTTTAGTTCCACCTGGCAGGATCACCTGGTCCACCTCAAGAATGTACTGGAGGCCCTGCAGAAAGCAGGCCTCACTATCAAGGCCACTAAGTGCCAAATAGGGCAGAGTCAGGTTGTGTACCTGGGCCACCTTGTAGGTGGAGGCCAGGTTCAACCATTGCAGAGCAAGATCCAGACCATAATGGAATGGGTAGCTCCAACCACCCAGACCCCCTTAAATGATCTGACCTCCAAGAAAATGCCAAAAAAAGGTTCAGTGGACAGCTAGCTGTCAAAAGGCATTTGATGACCTCAAGCAGGCAATGTGCACTGCCCCCATCTTACAGAGTCCAGATTACAAAAAGAAGTTCATTGTTCAAACAGATGCTTCAGAGCTGGGTGAGGGAGCTGTACTGTCTCAACTTAATGATGAAGGTCAAGTCCAGCCAGTAGCTTTCATAAGCAGAAGGCTGACCCCTAGAGAGAAACGTTGGTCAGCTATTGAGAGGGAGGCCTTTGCTGTGGTGTGGGCCCTGAAGAAGCTGAGGCCATACTTGTTTGGCACTCACTTCATAGTTCAGACTGACCATAAACCCCCCAATGGCTCAAACAGATGAAAGGTGAAAATCCTAAACTGCTCAGGTGGTCCATTTCCCTACAGGGGATGGACTATACAGTGGAACATAGACCTGGGACCCAACATGCCAATGCAGATGGACTCTCAAGGTATTTCCACTTAGAACATGAAGACTCAACTGGTCATGGTTAGTTCAATGTCCCTGCGTTTGGGGGGGGGGTTGTGTAGGAGAGTAGGATCTGCACTTATGTTGCCCCCACTTTTTTTCTGATGTATACACTGGTTTCTGGCTATAGTCTGGCTGGGTCCCTGCTAGTCAGGGCCCCAGTCTCACTGATCTCTCTAAACAACTTGGTGTGCATATTAGATGCACTAGTGATTGGATACTGTGGTACCTTATGAGCCCCTAGTATATGATACCTTAGGTACCTAGGGCATTGGTACTCCACAGGCCTACCAGGGGCTGCAGCATGTATTATGCCACCCCTGGGAAGCATTCTCAATCTGACACCACAGGCCTGCTACTGCAGCCTGTGTGAGGTATTGTTAGCACTCCTCACTGAGGTATAGGTTCTTATATCTCACCATACACACACATATAAACCACCCCTATTGCAGGCCCGATCAATCCTGATGGCAGGGTGCTTGGTTTACTATGTGAGGGGGTGCTTCTGCATGAGCAGGACCCCTCTGCAGCTGGCAGAGTCTATTCTCTGCTGCTGTTTGTGGATGCGGTTAAACCATATACTCTTAAATGCATTATAACCTCGCGGTAAATGCTAACTTTGGAATGACTGCATCAAAACATGTCGTGTTTAGTGTCAAACAACTTGGAATCATACCCCCACACCAGTAACTGGTGTGGGAGTATGATCCCACCCTTCAAGAGGGGATGACATGTACCCACTGTACTAAACGGTAGAAATCTCAAAGAGCCCTGGCATCACAAAATGGATGCCACCAGCACAGACACTGAGCTGCCCTCCTGCTGCTGACCGAAACTCCCAGTGGAGGAAGCCCAACAAAAGGCATCCTGTCACAGGGAGGTGTCACCACCTCCCAGACAGGATTTAGTGTATTGGGGCTGGGTGGGTGCACTCTTAGAGTGCTTTGAAGTCCTGCACTGGGGGAGCAGTAGCCTCCTCTGTGCATATGCCAGCTCAAACCGGTTCAGGGGCTACCTGCCCCTGCTCTGGTGCGAAACTGGACAAAGGGAAGTGGGTGTAACCACCCACTACCCTGACCCTCCTAGAGGAGTGGTCATAGAGATAGTCCCTCCCATATCTTCACTATAAGATAGCAAGCATTGCCAATGCAATTCAGATAACCCTGGACGACGCTCTACAAAGAAGAATCCTGACCCTTCGACGTTCCACTACCTTTGGACGACAGAAGAATCTCCCTTGGAGTCAAGGAGTGACTCCCCTGCTTGGCAGTCACCAAAAACCTTAATCAACGATTGCAAACTTTCCCGCTCCCGCTGGAGTTCGAAGTCCCTGCTGCCCCGGAAGTGGATTTCCTGACTTCTCGACAGCCCCTGTGAGTCCCCAGCGAAGCTGTGGCGAGTGGACCCCACGAGTGACGAGGAACAGCAATACCCGGGGACCGTGCACTATTGTCGAGTGCAAACGTTCTACGAAGTTGTGCATTGGACCATTTGTGGCCCAAGCCCCCAGCAGGTCGTGCACCAAAAATCAGCTGCCTACCTCGTCGCGAGTGACCGTGGGCTCCTGAGAAGCATTTCCTGAGGGGGCGTCTTCGCGATCACTTGCCCGTTGGCTAGTGGGTCCCCCGAAGACTTTTTCATCGACTCAAAGGGCTCTACTGGTTGCTCCGGGCCTGCCCTCACTTACCCTTGCTGGGTGAGTCCATCAGACCTTGCTGGTCTGCATCATCGACTATCTTCAGTCTACACAAGACTTGCAGTTGCCAAAGGCTTGTTGGCTCCAATCCGGTTGCCGACACCGTCATAAGCTGCAGACGTCGTGGGACACTCCGAATCCAGCTGCTGGTCATCGTCGATCCCTCCTGGACCTCGTGAGCGAAAAGTCAAAACACCATCGACGACCTGAATCAACGCGACATCTGTGGTCATCCATCTTGCTGGCCACCGGTCACTGGCAAGTGACTTTGAACACTGTCCCTTCAATTTTCAGGTCCTCTTCATCTTCAATCCACCTTTGGATTCCAGCCAACACCTCTCCAGTCGTCGCAAGCAGCAAGTCTTCAGTGATCTCCATGGAAAACAGCATCTCGACCCGACACCAAAAGACACCTATGCACCCAGCTTCCCTGGGTGAGGTAACTCGTGCACTCCGGTGCCCAAGTGTGTGTTGGCCCTCGAAATACTTACCTAGTAAGTGGCTTGCTTGTTGACTTCCTCGAAGTGCCCTAAAACGTTAAAATACAAACCGCGACTTGCTCCATTGAAACTAATAGGAAACCCGCGGCTGTGTTTAGACACTGCACGCGTCTCCCGTGGGCTTGTTACTTACCTGCTAACACTGCAGTAGTGAAGCCCCAGCGATTCCCAAGGCCCTAGGCTTTGTGATTTTGCAAGTCGACTTTGTTAACCCATTTTTTTTAGTATATGGTCTGGTACGCCCCTAGAGCTCCAGCCATATTTGTGCTTAATTTATTGAGAACTGTTGACATTTGAATGTTTACCTGGCTTCTAATCTCATAAAGAGATTAGTAGAGTGTGTCTAGAAATAAATACATATATATATGATATATATACCTGTGTGGTGTCCTTTCATTTGGTAATTCAAGAGATTATAAGGTAAAACAAGCTGCTTTACATTCCTCAGAGACTTAGCCTGAAGGCTGCTCTCCACAGCTACCACTAGGATAGCTTTCTTTAAAAGGTTGTCTTAAACCTATCTACCATAAGTCGAATTGGACTGATGCAAGGTGGCCACTATAACTAGTGACCAGCATATGCCAGGCCAACTTCTCACACCCTTCACCCTCTTAAACTGGATTAAACTGCTGTACACGCGGCCGATAGCCACAGTCCTGCTGAATGGTGCACATTCTTCTCACTTTACCGTTTCCAGAGGCACGAGGCAGGGATGTCCGCTATCCCCAATGTTATTTGCTTTGCCCATCGAACCCTTGGCAGCGAAGCTACAACAGCATTTTTCCAAACAAATCATGTGACTTGGTAACATACGGAGTGAGGAAACAGGTGTGCGCAATTGGGTTCGGGTATAAAATACGGAGCCAAATAACGTTAGTCTGCCCACACCTTGGAGACTTTCCTGGACTCTGTGCGTTTAGAGGAAGCGACATTGCTATATTGATATTGTGTGAATAGACGCTATACTCTTTGGTTGAAAAAATAAGCTGAAAGAACGTGAACTACTAACTATATGGATTTACTGTGATTCATTTGGGGAGAATCCTATTTATAGGCGATCTGTCCAAACACTACTTTCTGCAAACAAAAGTCACAACGAATTTAGCAAGCCCTGAAGAAGTCCCATGAGGGATGAAACGCGTTGGCAAGGCAAAGCAATTGTGTGCTGATTTTTAACAATTAATGGATTACGAATCTGTAATAAAAGATTTTCTACGACTACAATCAAGAGACACGACTGTGTGACTTTTTTGCTTGGGAAGTCTTTCATTGTGCTATATATTATGTTTACTCATTAAAACAAGCTATATTATGGCAGCTACATGTAAAATATTTCACTCGGGTGCGGGGTTAATTTTGTGTTCACAATGAGAGGTCCCTGATTTATCCTGCTAGACAATTGCTTATCTCCCTCTATGCGGACGATATGACCCTGTATATCAAAAAGCCTCAAGAGAATCTTAATCCCGTGTTAAGGGAGATACCCAAATTCGGGGCCATTTCTGGAATACAAATAAATTGGACTAAATCTGCAGTATTCCCCCTCACACACAAAACCCTGCCACACCAATTGGATTATCCCCTGGTTTGGGAGAGTGACGAATTAAAATACCTGGGGGTACATATAACCAGGGATAAGGACGCACTGATGCGTGCGAATTATGGTGTAGCTATTGACAAGACAACAGACAACATTACCAAATGGATACGGCTACCACTGTCAATGGCAGGGAGGATATCCCTTATTAAGATGATATTTCTGCCTAAATTCCTGTATCTCTTCATCAACATACCATACCATCACGGGAGGTCTTTCTTTAACACACTCAAGACACAACTTACAAGACTCATATGGGACCGGAAACAGGCGCGGCGCAGCCTAGCCACATTGATGTTGCCGTACCACCAGGGGGGATATGACGTCCCCAACTTTGAGTACTATTACTATGGTGCGCAGGCACATTTCGCAGTTTATTGGTTTCACCCGCCTCCCTTCATGCCTCATCTGGCGGTGGAAGACGGCTATATGTCCCCGACACCTCCAGAGGGTTACCTATTTACTAGGGTGAAGGAGCGAGAGCGAGACCCTTCCAGGGTGGACTGTACTCTCGCTGCGTGGAGACAGATTGCGCGCAGGTTGGGAGCCCCCATGATGTATTCCCCTAGGATGCTCCTGCTACGTAATCCCTTATTGCAGGTCACATATGAGGGGATATGCCGCAAAATGCTTGATGGTCTGCATTACACCACCTGGGGGGATCTATATGTCGGGGGACAAGTTCGCTCTAAGGCACAATTCTTTGGCACACATGTGCCCACAACCATGGACACCTTTATGTATATTCGACTCAGGCAAAGTGTAAAAGCGGCAACCCCTGCATTTCCCGACGAGCCAGATATACTTGCCCCTTTACATGACCAACTACAGGCGGAAGCCCCACGACATGTCACATCACTCTTGTATAAACATATACGGAAAGTGCCACCTCCCCAGACTCCACGGGCCAGACGGGAATGGGATAATGACCTAGATATATCACTGACAGATGAGCAATGGGAATTTCGCTGCAAGCAGACTGAGGAGGTCACAGGCAATAGTAGGCTATGCCTCATACACTTTAAATGTCTGCATAGATTATACCATACTCCGGTCAAACTACACAAACTCCTCCTGCGGGCAAATGATAATTGTGCAAGGTGTGGAAGGGAAGGAGCAGATTTCAGACATTTAGCATGGAACTGCCCTCAGGTGGCTGACTACTGGACACAGGTTTTTGACGGGAGGTCCACAATGATAGGAGCTCAGATATCCCCAAACCCGCTCATGGCTCTTCTAGGGCTCACCCAGGACATAAAAACAGTGCATAGAAAATACTTGGCAATGGGTTTGTTCCTAGCGAAACGTCAGGTAGCATGCAAATGGGGATGGGGGCGCGCTCCCAAGTTCAAAGAATGGATAAATACGATGTCCACGTGGCAAGATCGCATGCATTATTATGCGGAACTATTGCCCATAAAATTGCGGCCGAAAGACATATGGGGGCCACTAACCGCCTATCTCCTAGGAAAAGGGGCAGTCCAGGAAGAGGGCCAGGGAGGGGAAGGGGGGGAACCGGGAAGTAAGACAGTCCTAGAACCCGCTCGTGGTCCTCACAGGCAGAATCTGAGGCATTGTCGAATTGCAGTGAGAATGTGGCAAATGAGTAACGATGCTGGATAGGGGGGCAGGTGAGATCTTGTGTACCTGCCATAGTCGTAGGAGGCTAAAATACCCTCCTAGTCTAAGCAGTAATAGTGATGTCTGCATATCGCATACCCTTAGGACCCCGTATACTACGGAATGTAATGCTATTTGTATAATATAATCATATGCTGATCTATGCTAGCTGGGTTGGGGTTTGTAAATGGTAGATAAGGGGGGGGGTGTTGATGCTATGTAACAAATTTGTACGGGAAGGTGTAAGATATTAGCATGTCATCAATGCATCTGAATTGTTGATGGACATTTCACTGATGTATTGTATGAATTTTCAATAACGGTTTTTGGAAATTAAAAACAATAAAAAATAAAAATATTCTAATCAGTATCCCCCTCTTTGGGAAGCCTGTCCCACCGAGGTCCCCTGGGTTTTGGGGGTTCGTTCTTCTTTTAAGTCTGCCAGCATGGCGGCCCATGCTAGGAGATCCTCCCAACTTTATCATCCTTCCACACAAATTTCATTTGTACCGACTCCGCTGTTATCCATTCGCACACATCTCTAATCCATTCCACGGGCTGTAGAGGCCGGAGGCGCATCCATGTTAAAACGACACACCTCCTACCCAAGACAAGCTCCAGGAGAACAAATCGCCTACTTAGTTTTTTGTGCTTTGGCATGGGTAATAATCCTAGTGGTGCTTGCCTAATATCTCTAGAATTGCTCCAGTTGGTGTCCACCTGTAGGTGTGTGAGTACTACCTCCAAGTAAGAGAGCAGTAGCGGGCAGGACCAAACCATATGGAGGAAGTCCGCCCCCTGCAGGTTACATCTGGGACATTCATCCCTACAGAACGGGTAAATTATGTGTAGCGTGCGTGGGGTGAAGTATACTTGTTGTACTAGATTGTATTGAAGGAGCTTAACCCGTCCATTCACTCTCTGTTTGGGGTTCATCAACCACCATACCCAATTTTTGCTGAATTCCGAGGGCATCTCTCCCCAAGTCATCTCTCAGTGCTCTATAAAGATGAGAAATTAGTCGCCTACCCTGCGCCATGTACAACATCACTTTCAGTATGTTAGTGGTAGGATGTTCCTCCAGGAACCCCGGCCAAAGTTTGCAGGAGACACTAGAGATTTTACCATACTGCAGGAATTGGCCCAGTCCTAAACTAAAGGTGGCCTATGCTTCCTCCAGAGTCACGAATTTCCTGTCCACATAAAGGTCACTTAGTGTCTGGCAGCCGCCATCCCTCCAACGGCATACCGACATGGAGTCAGCGATCCTGGCGAAAGGGCGCAGCTCCGTCAGGGGCATATCAGGAGCGAATGGGTCATGCTGCACCACCCGCCGCACCGCGTTCTCTCACACTATGGCTACATGTCGCACAATATTCAGGCATTCCCTGGGGACTCCGCAGCCCAGCATCAGTAGCTCTACCGGTGAACGGGCTCCACACGTCCCCACCAGTAGACATTTATCCCAATTATCCTCGCTGTCCATCCAGTGGACCGCATGCTGCAACTGAGAGGCAATAATAAAATTCCAAGGGAGGCACCTCCAGTCCTCCCTTAGCCCACGTCCTCTGTAGCATTGTTAGCCGCACCCTTCTACGTTTCTTCCCCCATAAGAAGTCTTCCATTAGGCTCTAGTGTGAGGAAGTAGTGTTGCGGAATTATACAGAGTAAGTGTTGCATTGCATATAGACAGCGAAGTAGAACAATCATTTTAATGATTGAAATGCACCCCATGAAAGACAACGGCAGATCCTTCCAGAAAAGAACCGACCCTTGCAGTCCTTCGATGACCCGACCAATATTATGCTCGAGATTGGTAGCGGCTGTATTCACCAAGCGAATCCCCAGATATTGCGCCCTCTCTCCCACCCATGGTAACTTGGTGCGCGGCAGCTCCAATACTGGAACCATGGCCATTCTATCCACGGGAATCACTCTGGACTTCCCAGGGTTGATGTGAAGTTCTGAGATGCCACCGAAGGTCTGCATCTCCATTAAGAGCAAAGGTATAGCGCTCTCTGGGTGTGTTAAATAGACCATTGTGTTATCTGCAAATGGTAAACTATAAGATTGGTCTCCCCTAATTTAATACCCTAGGGATCTAACAAGGCCCACAGGCGTGCGGCCAGAGGCTCCATTACCATTGCAAATAGAAGAAGGGAGAGCAGGCATCCCTGACGGGTGCCTCAACAAAGATTGAGCTGTCCAGACACCATTCTCCCAACACTGACTCTAGCGATAGGGGCTGTATAAAGCAGCTGCACCCATTTTAGAAACCGCTCACCCATCCCAATTTGTCTAAGGACCTGTCACATATGGGGCCAATGCCGGTCGAACGCTTGTTCAATATGCAATAGTGCCATTGCACAGCCTGTCTCCATTAAACTTGGGGTGTGCCATACGTGTGCCAACCGCCGCATATTATGAGCTGTAGTTCTTTGCTGTATAGATCCCACTTAATCTGAGTGGATAAACTGGGGCATCCTCGAGAGGAGACGTTCCAACATGATCCTGCTCAGTATTTTTACATCAATATTTAATAGCGAGATAGGCCTATAAGAACTGGGTAGGTTGGGGTCCTCATAATTTTTCAGTATCAAGGCCACCAGTGCTTCCCGCATAGAGGGCGGTAGAGATCCCTTTCCCAACGGCTCATTATAGACTTGCAAGAGTCTATCTGCCAGTAGTGGGGCAAATTGCCTATTAAACTCTGCCGCGAGCCCATTGGGCCCGGACTCTTAGCCGGTTTAAGTCGGTGTATGGCCAAGCTTAATTCCTCTTTGGTAATCGGGGCACTCAGCGCCTCTGTTTCCTCAGGCTCCAGCTGGGGAATCTCGACAGTATTTAAATAGGTGAGAATTGCCTCCTCATTTGAGGAAGGCCGCTCTTTATATACCACCTGTAAAAGACTCGCCAACGACTCCACTATTGCTCGTTGTGTGTACACCAATGTCCCTTTGTCATTGCGGATCTGTATTATTGGGGCCACAGGGGTTTCCTGCCTCACCATTCGCACCAATGAAGCTCCTGTTCTGTCCACCTCTCTGTACAGTCTTTGGCGACAGGCTTCTAGTCTCCGGAGGTCTGTCAGTAGGGCCTCCGTCATGACACCCCATTCAGTCATGCGACAAGAGGTTGACTCCTAGTTCTCCTCAAAGTAACGGCTTAGTTCTTCAGAAAGCATGGCCACAAATAGAGGGTCTGTCAGGGCTTCAGTACTGAGCCACCACAGGGGAATCTCAGACCTAACCCCTCGCCCTCCCAAGCTCTAGCAGGACAGGTGAGTGATCCGATAGGTATCTAGGTATATAAGTTATCCCGCCCACACCCTAACCGAGGTCTATAGGGAGGAGCAAATAATCACATCGACTAGAGGTCCCCGTGGCGGGGGTGTGACAGGAGAACTACCTAATGTTTGGATTGTGCTTGCGCCAAACATCACTAAGGTGCATGCCCTCTAGTATATCCTGGAGTGTGCTAGTCATGTTGGGTTTAGTGTGGGGTTGAGGCGGTTCACAGTCGAGGGAGCAGTCCAGGACGCAATTAACATCCCCAGCCAGCATCACTGGTGCCACCAAATATGGTGAAGCTATCTCCATGAGAGCAGGAAAAAAGGCAGCACTATAATCGGAGCATATACGTTGATAATAAACACTTCCGTACTATCTAATCTCCCATGCAGAATGACATATCTGCCATCTGTATCTACCACGTGATGTAAGAGTTGAAAGGGGACCACCGGCCCCACCCAAATGGCAAACCTAGAATATGAAGTGGCATTTTGTTAAGTAAACAATAGTAGCTTTACAGATACAGGAGCATCAGTGTTATATAGTACAGTACGACATAGTGCATGGAATCAAGGCCGAGGACGACAGTCCTGATGCTGCCGTGCCCAACTGTGGAAGGGGGACCTCTTTATTGATTTGTACAGTTTCAAACAGTTTAGAGGCTGAATGAGTCCTTTCCTCCACAAAGCAGTGTCACAGTCTCTAGCGCCATCCCAAATTGATGCTCCATCCTTCCGACCGGGAAGGTGCTCCAACAACAAAACAAAGAAGATAAAACAAGCAACTCAAATGATTCCCTATGCCCTCCCCCTCCCACTAACGAGGTGTGTGGTGATGACTCTACAGATGATGGTTGGGTGTGTGGCTAGGCAGAAATGTAGGGTATTAGAATTGAAAGAGATGCATGTCTCTAATGGTCGGGGGTATACCGCCAGCGGCAGGCCTCGCATGAGGAAGGCGACTAAAGGACCCCATTTATATTCAAAGCTTTTATAGTCATCGCGGAATATGTCCGCCATTCTTTCTAGGCAGAGGCTTTCTTCCTCTTCCACACTGCTGCTAATGTTATTTTCAATGCACCTATACAAGTCCACATGATGGATTTGTCGGCCTTGGTCTGGTGTTCTAGAGCGGGGTCTCGTATACCTAGGAGGACTCTTTCCATGGTGGTCGGTATGGGATATCCCAGCATGGTTTTAAGTTGAGCTAGGATTTCTTCCCAGAAAGGCTGTATAGTGGGGCAGTCCCACCAGATGTCCTGGAAATCGCCCAGAAGCCCGCAGCCCCTCTATCACCTATCTGACGAGTTCAGGAAAAGTCGTTTGAGTTTGGCTGGGTGCAGGTACCAGTCCATTAGAATTTTTAAATGTGCTTCCCTGAGTTCAAGGGAGTGAATACATTTTGAAATGTCAGTCCATAGCGCCACCCATTCCTTATCTTGTATGTCTCGTTGCAGCAGATCTTCCCACATGGCCATGCATCGCGGTTGGGCCGCCGGTGTTTAGGAAAGTAAAAAATTGTAGAGGAAGGAAATCAGCCCTTTCATTGAACCCACTGTTCTTACATACTTTTCAAACACTGTTTTCTCCCTAGTAGCATTATCCCGTATATGACGGGTGAGTGCCCAATGTCTAAGTTGGAGATAGTGAAAATGTTCTTCTGGCGGTAAGTGGAATTCCCGTCTGCAGTTATCAAGATGTTGTGGTTATGGAATAAGTGATCAAGCATAAGACAGCCTCCTCTCTCCATGCGTCAAACGGGCCTTCATGTAGGGCTGGCAGACAGGCCGGAATAAAATGAATCAGGGTGTATGGGGAAGGGAACGAGGTCCAGGCCTCATCTCCTGATACGGAATGCCATACCTTCAGGACGGTGCACGTGGGGGTACTAATGTACACATTCGCAGGTCGCTCTTTCTTAGGTTTCCAAATCAGATCCCATACCGCCCTCCATGTCACTCCCCTGTCCACATGAAGCTAGTGTTTCCCTGATTCCCGTTTAAACCGCTCCGTCACAATCTGCAATTGCGCCACTTTATAATATAAGCCTATATCTGGCAGTCCTACCCCTCCTTTCGTTCTGGGACACCGCAGGATGGAGATGGATAATCGGGCCTGTCCTCCTTGCCAAATAGGCTTCATGAGCAGAGATTTGATTTTAGGTAGAAAGGGCGAATCTAGGTCTATGGGCAAGGCTTGAAAGAGGTACAGTAAGTTGAGCAGAAATGTCATCTTGACCGCGTGGATGCGACCAAGCCGTGAGATGAATAGGGGCTTCAACCGCTTAAGGTCGTTCTGTATTTGAAGGAGCTTGCTCGGGAAGTTGGCTTTGTAAAGCACCTCTACTCGAGGCGTTAGCTGGATCCCCAGGTATTGAAGGGAGCGGGTCGACCACTGTAGGAGAGACTGGGATTGGACAACACGCGCCAGCGCGTCCGGAAGAGTGAGGTTAAGGACGTAGGATTTGTCGAGATTGACCTTGAATCCGGCTACAATCTCGAGTTCGAGATGCAGGGCTGAAAGTGAGTGTGACGGGTCTGCGAGTGTCAGTAGCACGTCGTCCGCAAAAAGCGACATTTTGTGATCGTCCCCTCCAAATGGTATGCCCTGTATCGCTGGATTATTGCGAATGGTCATTGCAAATGGTTCAATACTCACCGAAAACAGCAGGGGTGACAAGGGACATCCCTGCCTAGTGCCTCTCGTGAGAGAGAACGGAGCCGACAATACCACATTGACCTGGACTCGGGAGCGGTGTTGAGCGTAGTTGGCCTTAATCATGCGAATTCATTTGTCTGCGAAGCCGAAAGCCCAAAGTACCCGAAAGAGGAATGTCCAATCCCCCAATCACAGCCTTTTCAGCATCAAGCCCTACCAATACCGCTAGTATCTCTTTTTTGTTGGCTTTCTCGATTGGGTGTATTGTACGTCTGTTGTTGTCGTGAGTCTGCCGCCCTTTGATAAAGCCGGACTGATAGGGGTGGATCAGATCTGGCATCAGGTCTTGTATCCGGTTCGCAAGGATAGTGGAGTAAATCTTCGCGTCTAGATTTAAGAGAGCTATTGGACGATAGGAGGCACAGAGCTGCACATTTTTCCCGGGCTTGGGGATGATTGTGACTACCGCTTCGGCCATCGAAGGGGTCACTTCACCTGTCTCTGCCATCTGGTTAAAAAGGCTTGTGAGGTGAGGGATAAGATCGGGGGCAAAGGTTTTATAAAAGTGGGCGGTGAGGCCGTCTGGCCCAGGGGCCTTGTGTAATTTAAGAGCTGAAATGGTCGCTCTCACCTCATCCACAGTGATAGAGGCCGTAAGTATATCGTTCGTGGTTTATGAGATTCGGGGGAATCGCAGGGCCCGGAGATAGCCGTCCTGTAAATACGGGTCTCTGGGTTCCTTAGTATAGAGTGTCTTGTAGAATGACACAAAGAGATCTGCCTTATCTCTATCTGCGTGTACCAGGCCATTATTCCCATCCCGAATGCCCCCAATGTACTCCCTCGCTCGTTTTACTCTCAGTTGTCTCGCTAAGTGCTTGCCAATCTTGTTCCCTTGAGTGTAGGAGATGTTGCGTAGTTTTAAAAGCGTGTATTCGGCCCTGTTGTTATAGATTGCCCTGAGCTTGCCCCGCAGTGCTGTGAGAGAGCGCAGGGTCACCCTAGAGGGTTTCTTCTTGTGTGCCTGTTCCGCCTGTTCTAACTCCTTCTCTGGAGCTTCCCTCTCCCGTGCCCGTTGTTTATTCAGGGTGGAGTTAAGTTCTATACACTTACCTCGGAGAACCACCTTAAAGGCATCCCATGTGTTACCCGAGGAAGTATCTTCCGGCTTGTTCACCTTAAAGTGTTCTGTGATTGCTTCTCGTAATTCCGTGCGCAAAACACTATCGCGTATGAGGGAGGTCGGGAAGTACCATTTCGGGGCCGTGGTTAGGGCTGATTCCCATTGTAGGCAGATTGATAGTGGACAATGATCCGAGATGACAAGGGGGAAAATCTTGGCCTCAGTAAGCTCGCCCATCAGGTGTTGATTAATACAAATATAGTCGAGGCGTGAGTAGGTATGGTGTACGTGCGAATAAAATGTGTAGTCTTGGGGGATACAGGGTGCGACAAGCGTCCCGCAGCCCAAGGTTGTCCATTCTTTGCTTAATTTCTGCAGGGAAAGTGTCCGTTTCGGATCTGTGTGCGTGAGTGATGTCTATATCAGGTTGCCAGGTAAGATTGAAATCACCCATTAATATCGTAGGCCCTTCCACAAAGTGCTCCATTTTATCAAGCAGGGTATTGAGAAAGCTCGTTTGGCCCACGTTTGGCGCATACGCTGCTATAAAGGTGCAAAGTGTGCCCCTCAGCATGCCTTTAACCAGGACCATCCTCCTCTCCCTGTCTGACTGAATGTCTAGCGGTTGGAAATTCGTTGCAGCGTGGAATAATAGTGCTACTCCTCGGTGTTTGGTATGTGCTGATGATCTATAGATAAGGGGGTACATTTTGTGCTGGAGCCTCAGTTCGTCAGCCTTCTGTAAGTGTGTCTCTTGGAGAGCCACTATATCGAAGTGGAGATCTCTGAGGTATTTCCAAACCTTTTGCCTCTTCTGCGGGAGTTGAGGCCCCTAACATTTCACGAGGCTATAGTAATTACCATCTTTCTCAATGGAACTTCCCTCTACCGTGCCTAGAATCAATCCTTCGCGTCTTCGTGTACAACAGTGTGAAAAGAGTACCTCCCTGCCTCCGACTGAATATACAAGCCTCACCCTCATCGCACTTTTGTCGCTTGAGCAGAGTATGTCACCACCACCACACCCCCCCCCCCCCTCCAAGCCCATGTCCCATACACAAAAGAAAAAGGACTTCTTGACAATGAATTAACTGGAGTAACCAGAATAAACAGTGAAAATTAGTGTGGAGGATCCCCCTTCTATAGGTAGATTCCCCGTTAAGGACACTCATGAGAAACGTAACCATTCCCGTTTCCTAAGCCCCTCATATGAGCAAAAGCAAAATACAAGGCATATGGTTTGTAACAGTATACAACCGGTTATCAATAAACCTATGGGTGAAGACCCCAGCAAAGAAGTAAGAAAAACAGACCAAACAAAGCGTCCCAATGGTACCACATGCGGTAGGGAGACAAAAAGCAAGTTCTCCGCAGTCAGCACTCTCCACATGGGAACCCCTTACCGCCGTGGAGATACTGCAGTCCCGCCGGCATCTCATGGTTGGCGTCGTGGGGCCAGACGGCCCCAAGGACAAGGCCTGTGACTGGACCCTCCTGTGGGGACCCGGCGTTTGGGCCCCTCATAGGAGCTAGTCTTGCGGAACCTCCGCTCTAACCACCTCTGGGTGGAAATATCAGGACATCCCCAGGGGAGGGGGCCCGGCGTGAGACTCTCAGGCAGGGAATTGCAAGTCTTTCGCTTCATCCAGCCTCTAAGTGACGGTATCACCGTTCGGGATAGTTGGATCCTCCAAGGACTGCAAAGTACAGCACCGGGGTCATCAACAGTCGGTTTACTCAGTGGAGTTCTTGCCCCCTGGGCCCACAGTGCGCCATTGGTTTCCACCTTGTCATCGTCGCCGCTGTTCGCCTTCCAGGTCTTGTGAAGGGGACTTGTCTGTGGAGGAGGAAGACTCAACTCCCAGGAGATCCGCTGCTTCTTGGAACGCCGTGCAATGATGAGGTTTTTTTCCCTTTGGAAGGTTATACCAAATGGAAATGTACATCTGTACCTGATTTTCTTGTCTCTCAGAAACTCAGTGATCGGACGGAACTGTTGGCGCCATAAAAGCGTGGCCTGTGCTACATCTTGGTAGAGCTCACACAAGGCATTTTGAAAGGTGACCTTTTCAGCTGATCTCGCCTTTTGGAGGACCATTTCTTTAACTTTAAATGAACTGAACTTCGCCAGCACATCTCGGGCTCGGCGATGTTCTCCCGGTAACCTCGGACCAACTCTGTGGACCCTTTCCAGCTGGATCTCCGGGCCCGTTTCACCCATCATCGAGGAGAACAAGCCCACCATGAATGCCTCTAGGTCTGGTCCCTCGCCATCTTCTTCTAGGTCCCTGGCTAAGATGTTATCGTGGAGAGGGCGATTTTCGAGGTCTTCGTATTTAAGCATGGTGGTCGGCCGAGTCCTCCTCCAAGGGCATGAGGCGATCGGCTATCTCTTGATGTTTTGCCTCAAGGTCCAGCATGCGGGTGCCTACCGAGTTCACGTCAGCCTGTTAGGATACCAATTTCTCTCCCATCTCTGCGCGGAAGGAATCGAAGGAGGCATCCATGTCAGCCTTGATCTTTGTCCAGAGCCCCTTCTTAAATTCCCACAGGGAAGACAGGAGATCCTCTTTAGTTAGCGCCATGACCCCTGCTGATGATGTCTTCTGTACGCCTGTCGCTCCCGTGCCGGTAGAGGCAAAATAATTGGAGACTTTGTTGTTGGGGGTCTTTTTGGGTGGCATAGGGGGATCCGTGACGTGGTCAGCTCCAGGTCGTCCCCTCAGTCTATTAGAAGCAGAGTGGAGCGCTTGAGCAGAGAGTAGTGTTTCGTGCCACTTATCCTTCCCCGTCAGGCTTCACCTTCGCTGACTCGCCGCCCACTCCAAGGGTCTCTTCACTGTCAACGTGATGTGCCTTGGACTGGGAGAGCTCCAAAGCCGTCTTATCCACAATGGTTATGCTGGAGGGCTCCCGATAGTCCCCTGAGAATGATTTTCTCTTCAGTTAGGTGGCCATGTTAAGGTCAGTCATTCGGCCTCCTGAGGTCAATTGGGAGGGGAGCCTCAGAACGCCGCCGGCTCTGCCTCTGGAAAAATCGAATCCTGTATCCAACATACATCCGCCCCCACTTTATGCCACACTTGCCTGATTGCGGGTTATTGGAGCGATGTCACCGAGGATTGCACTCTCTCAATAGCGTCTGACTGGTGTATTAGGCTCTCATTGCTGGTCTGCATCAAAGGTTTTTGTAATAATGCCATGTCGGGAAGAAGACGGGTAGCGCTCCGCTGAGAGACCGGCGCATCTTCAGAAACGGAGACATCACTTTGCTGAATGCTTCTTCGTTAGTGCGCCGAGCTTGCCATTTTGTTGGGGCAGGGTTCCCGCTTCAGGCCGCCTCCTGCCGCGTTCGCCGCATCTCCTGGGTGCGGTGCAGCGTTCAATTCGCACCGGAGGTGCCTTCACCTTATCTTATGTGGCAGCCTATCTAGGCTGCCACAACCGGAGCCCCGGGGATTGGGACAGAGCGCTACCGGGAATCCGCCGTGACGAGAGGCGCCATTTTCCCCAGCGGAGCTCCGGACGTCCTCAGCACTCCATATCAGCTTTCTCCTCCCGTAGGTACTTTACATAGGTCTTCCGGAGCTCCTCGGCATACTGCTGCCCAGGGGACTGAGCAAACTCCTTCAAAAGCAGTAAGTATGCCTTATTTAAGGGAATTAAATGGGGCCTAGGATGGAGCCGATCAGGAACACATCCGATCCGCCATGTTGGTAGGTCACGCCCCATATCTTCGATTTTGTCGCAATGCGGCCACTGTGCCATGGACCATTTGTGAAACCTTTACCCTGCAACCATTACTGCAAGTTCTGTTGTCTGACACTCAAGAAGGAAGAACCATTTGAACTAATCCAAAACATTACCAACTCCCCCCGACCCCTTGGTCAATGTAACATTTCGCTTCTCATCTGAACAACTCAAGATATGTAGATGTCGCCCCATAGCCCACAATAGAAACCTCGGGACTTGGAACACTATAGAAAAGAAAACGCACCACTACGGGTAGAAACCCCCTCCCGCTCCTCCCAACAGTAGTGGCTGGCCAGCCGTTGAGGTGCGAGGGCTATCCTCCAGCTCCTTAATCAGGTACCCGCCTCAGGGGGCAGGCCGCCGTCAACTGTCTTCAGTTTGTGTGTAGAAGCCTCCTTCTATACATATGTTCTCTGGCTCTTCCTGGCAACCATCCAATGTTTTTTTCTTACAAAGTATCTTAGAACAACGTTACCATTAATTCTACCCATTTGTCTATCATTCCTCAGCCACGTCTCCTTCAGTTGTCCGTGTCTTTGCTACGGATACTGTTCGCGAGTTGGTTTGGTGACGAAGCCCTCGAGTCCAGCCCAACATCCGAGGCCTGTAATGTTCCATCTGGACAGACCCTAATTCGACTAGGGCTCCGGGTCCTGTCGCTGACCTGTGAAAGAGTTTGCCTTTGCCGAGCCCGGGGTGGCCTTCGCTACCCTGTCGCCTGGGGCCCCTCCGTTAAGGCACCAAACAAGCTCCCGGTGAGCCTCGAGTGTCCAGCCAGTCGCTCACCACCGCCGCAGAGAAGAACAGTGCTTTCCCTTTGCTCTTGACTCTCAGCTTCACCAGAAAAAGGAGACTGCATTCAATGTCTAAATCTCGCTGGCGCCTTTTCACTGCCAGGAAAGTTCATCATTGATCCTGCACTCGCTGCGTGAGGTCTGGGTAAATGGAAATCTGGTGTGCCTCATATACTAGCGGGCTCCGGCTTTGGGTAAGTTACAGGATGGCATTCCGGTCACGGGAATTGAGAAATCAGGCAATGAGAGCCGTGGGCACTGCCCCTGGTCTCAGTACGGGGACAAGTGCTCAATATGCTCGCTCCACGGTAAAAAGCTTTGAGAGCTTCTTGGGGGCCAGCGCGGCAACAAGCCAGTCCTCCAGGAACAGTTCAGTGGACAGTCACTCTGCTTTTTTGGGGAAACCCACAAGACGGAGGTTGTTGCTGCTTGACCTTGCCTCTTCATTTTCAGCTCGATCATCGAGGCGCACCACTCGCTTCTGAAGGTCAGTGACCTTCTCCCTTAAGGCATTTGAGCACCGTCTGCAGAGTGTCCACCGTTTGTTGAGTGAAATGAAAAAGCTTTATTCGGTGAGGCAGTTACAAACCATAAAAGCGTTTACATAAAAAACAATTACATTAATACGTTTAACATCAATTTTTGATACATTTGAGGAAAGAATTAAAAAGATTTATTTCTAAGATAAAAAGATGTTTTTGCCTACAGAGTAAGAGTATGTGCAAATTAACAATTATAAGTGCATATACATTTCATAGTCATTTGTCTATAGATGAGTTATATAAACGTTAGGATTAAAGAGACGGAACAAAACAAACCCCCCAAGAGCAGATTTAAGATGCATAGGGGGGTGATCCCAATTCATCGTAGGGTATGATTTGATTTATTAGTGGTAACCGTCTTTTAATAATTTTAAATATATGTTACTGTGTGGGGGATGATTAAAATACTTTCTAAAAAACAAGTTTCTGTTTAGAGATTTGTTCTATGCCACACACAGAATTTTAAAAACTTCGTCATATTTATTGCCACTAATTCTGTTTCTAACATTTCGAGAGCCATTAGGGCTGGTCGACATTGCTTTAGGCCCAACAGTTTCAATAGAGGAATCAGGTATAACTTTCTTGGTTCAATGTAGAATTTGCAAAACATAATTACATGCAGGGTCGATTGGGCGGAAAGATCATCGCAAGGACACGGGGTCAGTTGGGTTGCCCAATCGTTTATCACCGGGAAGGTAATTAACCGGTGAAACATATTAAGTCACAGTCTTGTTAGTAAAAAAAAATTTCGAAGTTACTTAGACTGGAGTTCAGATAAGGCTCCATTTTATCTGTGGTTTGGATGGGGAGAGAGTACTGTACAGAGGTTTTACTTATTTCGAGAACCAAACGTAGGTCTGCTAAATTACTTAAACACACATCTCGTAGTTTCTTTCTTGGGATTGAATTTAATTTATGAGGATTAAGGAAAAGGTGGTCGAGTCCCAGGTCTAACAAGAATTTTTTGACGTAAGATAACCAAGTGATTTGAGACCCGTGATCCAGGTTCATACAGTCAGTAATGAGCGCCTGCGTGAATTTGAATTCAGTTGTGGTCCAGATGCGGTGCCATAGAAGAATTGGCTGCATCCGTATCACATCTGTAATGTGTGGGAGGCCTAGTTCACTGTGGAAGTTAAAAGTTGAAGTGGACGACGGGACCGCCAATAAGAATTTCAGAAAGGTGTTCTCTATCTTTTGGATCAAGTCTACTCGTACATTACCCCAAATCCCTGCCCCATAGATTGACGTACTAAGGCATCTTGAGTTGTACATATCGAGCATTTCTTTTGAGGCTCTCTTGCCCAGTCTCCGTGCAAACACGGTCAATGCCGTTGTGGCTTTTTGGAATTGGAGTTTTCTGTTCTCTATTGAGCTTTTCCAAGGGCCTTTGTTATCTATTACAACTCCCAAGTAAGGGTAGGTGGTAGTATTATGAATGTCTTTTTGACGTTAATGTTTAAATCTAGGTAGTTCATAAAATTTTTGTATCTATCAAGAGCCCGTTGTAGCTCAAGGGGGGTGCGAGCAATTATAACTGCGTCGTCCGCATAGAGGAGAGCAGGGATCGGGCGCGTTTGAACATATGGTTGGTCCTGGCTACCCTTCAGCAGAGCTAGTTCTAGGCCGTTTGTATACAAGTTGAAAAGGAAGGGAGCCAGGACACAGCCTTGCCTGACTCCCCGCTCGACCCCGAATGGTGACGTTAGCTGCCCCCCTATACCGTATCTTACTCTTGTGGTTGCGTTGGAGTAGATTTCCCTAATGTAATTTACCAATTTAGT
Organism: Triturus cristatus; assembly: GCF_964204655.1. NCBI lineage: Eukaryota > Metazoa > Chordata > Amphibia > Caudata > Salamandridae > Triturus > Triturus cristatus. The sequence continues at coordinate 83,516,618 of NC_140591.1, forward strand.
ATCAATTCCCATTTCAGTCATTATGCTCCACAGCTTGTTGTGGGCCACGCAATCAAAGGCTGCGGAGAGGTCTACGTATGCCATGCAGAGGCTGCCACCCTTTGCCTGGACATACTTCCCTCTCAGGAGTGTGAGGTTTAAGACCTGTTCAATGGTGCCTCTTCCCTCCCTGAAGCCGAATTGGAAATCGGATAATATATTATTTGTTTCCACCCAGTCTTGTAGGCGTGCCAGAAGGATTCTTCCTACTATTTTTCCTAAAGAGTCCAGTAGGGATATGGGTCGATAGCAGGTTGGGCTGTTTCTGTTGCCCTTTTTAAAAATAGGGACTAGGATCGAGTCCGACCAGGAATCAGGTAATCCTACCTTTCCCATTGCCTGTAGGACTTTGAGTAGTAGGGGGGCCCAGAGGTCGATGTTCGATTTGTAGAGGTCCATAGGGACCCCATCGGGGCCCGGGGCCTTTCCTGATCTGCTTGTGTTCAGAGCGAACTTGACCTCAAGGAGGTTAAAATCCAAGTCTAGTGGGTTAATCAGATCAGTTGGAGGAATATAGTTTTGTCGGCTTATCCCCTCGGGGATTGAGAATATTTCTGAGAAGTGGTTAATCCACTCCGTGATATTTGTTTCAAGTAGGCCGCGGTCTTTTGGGCCTGAGAGAAACGAAGAATTAACGATCTCCCAGAAGGTAGCCGAATCTTTGTTGTTACAACTATCATGTAGGGCGATCCAATGTACCTCTTTTAATTCTTTCTTCCTGGATGTTAGTGTTTTGTTATATGCTTTCCTAACTTCTGAAACCTCTATGGCATCTCTTGGGGATTTTTTTAGGACTTTTTAAGGGTTTTGTGTGCTATAGTGCAGGCTGAGTTAAACCACCGAAACTTGGGTTTTTTCTTTAGAATTTCTTGCCCGTTGTACTTCACTGTCAGGGCGTTCTTAACTTCAGATGTTATTTTGTCATAGTTAGCTACAATCTCACTAGGAGATGAGGTCTCCATTAAGCATACTGAAAAGGCTGGGCGTACTGCTTTGAGTATGGTTTCTAAAATAGCAGTAGGGTCGATATGGGACCATTTGAGTGCATAGCCGTTTGGTCGTGGCATTGAGAGGTTATCTTCGTGGTATAATGTTTGTGCCTTTTTTTGTGGAGCGGTGGTTCGAATAGTAATAGACAGTGGGAAATGGTCACTAAATGCGCAGTCGTGGGTAGTAACTGAGGTAATCAACTCTGAGGGGTTGTTTCCCACCAGAATAAAGTCAATACAAGAAGATTGTCCTCTACCATTGAAGCTTGGGGCAAAAACAGCTGAAGGCTCGAGCAGTTCGTTTGCAAAAACTAATTGCAGAAGGATCATGGTCTCGTTCAAGAGCGACCCCTTTTGGGAATGGGAAAAATGTGTAATATTGTTGTTTAAATGGTCTGTGTAACCACATTTGCCATTATGTCTATTGTTGCATAGTGTGAGATTAAAGTCGCCTCCCCATATTAATATTGGTTCTTTCCCTGTGTTATGAGTGATTTGTTCTGATAAAAAGTGTCGGATTTCTTTTATAGCCTCCATGAACTTGACATCTGTAAGATTGTTGTAAATATTGACTATCAAGATGGGTGGCATCCTTGTTATGGTTGCTCGTAATATCGGATAGTGTGTCTCATTTTTAAGGGCTTGGACTTCTAAAGTTGGAATTAGATTTGAGACATAGGTGACTAAACCGCCCTTTGCTCTACCTGATGTTGAGGCCAGCGCTGGGCTGAAAAAGGTTTTATAGCCATTTATATGGATAGGGGTGGTTGCCCATGTCTCCTGTAGGGAGACTATGTCGTTTCCCTTTATGAAGTTCAACCATCCTTCGTTATTGGTCTTTGATCGAAGGCCCGATACATTCTAGAAGATTATGCTTAAATCTGGGTCCGTCAATAAAGTTTTGTTTGAACTAATGGGGATTCTTCTAACGTTTAGTTTGGCTACAGTAGGGTCCATAAGTGGGCTAATATTACCCAAATTGTGTAGTCTGTCTATCGTGGAGGCTATGTTTTCAGATACGCTATTGGATTCTAAGGTAGGGGAATGCCCTATTTGAGCTGTAAGCAGAGGGAGGCAAAGAATGGAATGTGCCGTACTCTTGCCCTGACCATGATTAGACTCAGGATAGTCTTTGGATATAGTGTGAGTCTGGATTACATTTAGGGGAGTAGGATTGTTTGACAGTGTTGGTTGTCAGTCCACCTCCTCTAGTGTTGCGAGTTGTTCAAATCTGTTTTGTGAAAAAATGCACCCATTCCTTCTGTAGTCGTTAGTTGGTACTGTGTAGTAGAAAAAATCAAGTGACACCAAGTTAATTGCTGTGTTTTCGTGTGTTGTTCCCCTGTTGATCCTAAGAAGGGAACGCACTAGACCAGGTGATTTAAAATGTACTACTATACAGTCTCCGGTAATACTTTTCTGGGAATCCCCGATCCAACCCACTCTTCTAACCATCAAAATCTGATTAATGTGGTTTGGGTGAAAGTAGGTGTGTTTAATGAGCCAATCAGTGACCTTGTTTCTAAGTGAAACCCAAGTTTCAGTTGAACCTTTATTTAAAGGTGGGACGCCTGTTAAAACTAGGGCATATGGGCAGGCGGCCGGCGGTAAGTTTAGGCGTTCTTTGTTTGCAATTGGGAGGACTTTTGGAGCGGTCGTTTTATCTTGTTGGAGTCTTTCACGGGATCTTGCAGATTGTTCCACTGTTACGTTTGATCTTATATCTCCCTTAGTACCCTGATTATTTGCCGATGTAACTTTAGGAGGGAGAATAAGGGTATTTGCGGTAGAGTTGTTAAGATGTACTTTTGCAGGGGATGAAGAGTGTGCCTCCAGGAGAATAGGCTGACTGTTGACAACCTGTGTTCTGTGCGAGTTTGATCGTGATCTACCCTCAAGTACCAGTTTTTTTAATTGAGCGAATGTCTTCAAAAACAGCAGAAAGCGTGGAAATCATTTCGCCCAATTTCTCTTCTATAGCTTGGTTTACTACTGTTTGAATTGACTTTTCGCTTTGTTTAGATGTCGTCCCTATCATGGCACCAAGGGTTTCTAGTTGGGCGTAGTTCCTCTGTCTGTGTGCCTATGTTGCGGAAGACAGGATGGGGTAAAGTCTTCCCTTCTTTGTGAGAGCGACCTTTTGTGTGTGCCCCCCTTCCACCAATCTGTTTTATTTTATTTTTCCCCTAGTTAAGGGTCCTTTGGTTTGTGGGGGGGTAGTTTTTAACGATACTTCTGTGCACTCCGGGGACTGTTGAGGAGTATGAACTGGGGAGTCGGAGGTAAATATCAGGGTAGGTGATTTGTTAAGTAGGGAGGGACTTGAGGTGTCAGGGATTCTCAGTGCTCTAGTAGTTGGGTCCAACGAGAGCCTCCTTTCCGTAGATTGTATTTCCTGATCAAGTAAGGATTCTGCTCTCAGTAAATAGGCATCTAAGGTGCCCACAGTGCATTTACGTTTTTCCATGTTTGGGAAGAAGAAATAAAATCAAATACTAGCTATACAATCCGGCTCTGTTGTATTAACAACTAAATGTCTTTTCCAGAAGATGATCGCAGCCAGTCCAAAGAGGCAAATGTACATACAAATCTTACTCTCTGGAATATCACATACCTCTACCTCTCGGTATCTTTTTGGAGGCGGAAAGGGGGGTGGCCCGGCCCTGCCTCTGACTGCCCCTGACGGCCACAGACGGCCCGCCCTTTGCCCGGGCTTCGCCCGGCGCCGCCCGCGCGCGTCCCGCGACGCGGAGGGAGCCTCTGCTTCTTGAGCGCCTCCGGGCGCGCTAGTGGGCGGAAGTGATCTGATGCCGCTAGGTATCCTGGGAGCTGTAGTCTCCCCCAACTGCGGCCGGTGATGTCGTTCGGCGGCAGGGGAGACTTACAGCGTTGCCGCCCCGTTTGCAAAAGTCTGTGTCCAGATGAGTGCGAGTTTCCTCTATTCGTGTTGCAGCCTTAAGGAAATGTTGAGTGGTGGTCACCCTAGTCAAGACATTCCTCAGATTGCACCGGAGCAAATTAACATCGATAGCAAGGGAGTCTATTTTGTGGATCATCTCATCCCTCGTAGTGTGGATAGCTGTCAGCACATCAGCAATAGAGGGGACTTTCTCTTTGTTTCGTGGGATCTTATCTTCGTGTGAGGCCAAGGCCACCGTCTGTGCCCCTTGGTCCAGGGGGAGAGGGTGCGCATAGTTTGAGATTTTATTGGCTTGAGCCGCCTCGCTTCCCTTCTCTTTCACCATTCGTACTCCGTGGCCCCTCTACACTCTTCAGGAAGCCTCGTTCGTATCGCCAGACCTGGGTTCTTGACCCAGCTCCCAAGTAGCAGTGCCTCCAGTCTTCACTCCGTGTACCTGAATCAGACCGCCAACTCAGGCTCCAGGCTGCCCAGACAGTTCTCAGGCCCACATGCTTCCTTGGCATGCAAGTGTTCTCCTTGCGTTAGACAGGTCAAAATATGGGGAGACATTAAACTTTGCCCCCACTGTTGTGTGTGGAGGTCCCGTGCCACCAGACAATTGTTGGCATTTATGCTGCCTTGTGAGCCTCGACCAGGAGCTCCCACCACTGCCTGTATTGTTCTCCTCAGCTCACCAAGTGCTCCTACATCTGGGTCGTGGATACCAGTTAACCACTGCCCGCGCTGGTCTCCTACCTGTCTGTGCAAGCCAGTGCCCACATCCAATTCGAGAGGGTGTCTCACACCTTCTTCGCTGGCTGCCTCTTACGATACCGCACTCCGGGCCGATTCTAATCCAGGCCTCAGTTCCTAACGGAGTTTTAAGTGCTCAGCAGGACCGCGTCATGGTTAGAGGGTCTGAACAACTGGGCCGCTTGTGATGATCTCACCTTGAGTCACCAGTCCTCTTCAGCAAAGGCCTCCGCACCCAGTCAAGTGCTTCTATCCCTTCAGCTCCGTTCCAGTCCTTGAATCAACGGGGCCGTCCCACGGATGGGTGCTGGCTATGTATTACCCGGTTCCCACAACCCGCCTCCGTCTGTCTCCTCTGCTCCTCTATATTGTGGAGCCCCCCTACACGGGCCGGCCACTGTCGGCTCAACAACTCAGCGATATTGCACCTGCACCTCCTCACATACTCTCCAGAGGGCTTGGCCTCTTCAACCGACACGTTGGCTCTGCGGGTAGCCAAGGTCAGTTTCCTCCCGTGGTCAGACGGTGGCCCCCTCTACATGTCTCAGCCTCTGTGTATCACCGCGGCCGCCATCCAGATCTCACTGTGGCAGTTCCACCACACAGGTCACCAGCGGCAGGTGAAAGATGGCCGCCAGTCTTTTCATCCACTGCACGATTCAGCCCACGGGTATCATCTCACTTCAGCAATGCCAGGATTCCGGGTGGCACCAAGAGGGATGAGACAATCCCTCCGCTTTACATGTCAGTTTTATGGTTTTCTTCTACACTCAGGATGGTTCCGGATTACTGGAGTTAACGGGAGGTTCAGGGAACACGTCTACACCGCCATCTTGCTAAGCCACGCCCCCTATTATTCGTTCTGTTGGTATAATAGGCTTTGCCTCTTCCTGGTGTTGGTCACAAGAGGAGAAACTTAAATGTGACAACGTGTCTGCTTTCTGTTGTGTATTCCCTGGCCGACAAGTAATCACAAAATCGAATTTGTTTAAGAACAACAACCAGCAAAGTTGACGAGGTGTTAAGGCATTGATGTTTTGAAAATATTGTAGATTGCGATCGTTAGTATGTATTGTTATAGTATGTCATGCTACCAGCAGGTGGTGGTGCCATTCTTGAAAAGCAAGCGTTATGGCAAGGAGCTCCCTTTCGGCCACCGTATAGATTTTTCTGCCAGGAGTAACCTTTTTGAAAAATATGCAACAGGATGGAAGTGCCCAGTTTCCAGGTCTCGCTGGGAAAGGACACTGCCAACCGCAATTTAAGAGGCATCAACCTAGACAAAAAATGGCTCAGAAGGATCTGGGTGCTGAAGGAGGGGGGCTTTCGTGAAGGTCTTTTTAGTTGCTGAAATGCCATTTCCGCCTGTGAATCCCAAAGAAAAGGTGTGCCCTTTTTCAACAAACGTGATGGGTGACACAATGGTGGAAAATTTAGGAATAAAACACAGATGAAAATTGGCGAATCCAAGAAACTGTTGTACTTCTTTCACTGAGCTTGGTGCTTCCCAATTTAAGATGGCTTGAACTTTAGAAGTATCTATTGCTATGTCATCAAGGGAGATGACATATCCCAAGAAGTCTATACTTCTAGCATGGAAAACACATTTTTCTTATTTGACAAATATGTGATTTTCTCTGAGCTTCTGGAGGACGCCTCGAACATGACCAATGTGTTCTTCTGGGGAAGAGGAATATATTAAAATATCATCTTTGTATATGATGACACTGACGTCAAGGAATTCCTGCAGGACTTTGTTTATAAAAAACTGGATGGCTGCAGGGGCGTTACACAGACCAAAAGGCATCACCGTGTATTCAAAGAGCCTGTATTTGGTCCGAAACGCCGTCTTTCATTCGTCTCCCTCCATTACACGGATCACATGATAAGCACCTAACAGGTCAAGTTTTGTCTAGATCGTAGAACTACGAACTTGGTCCAATAAGACAGGAATCAGTGGAAGAGGGTATCGTTTTTTTAACTGTCACCTTGTTGATTGGGCGATAGTCAACACAAGCGTGCAGCTCGCCATCTTCTTCGGAACAAAGAAGAGGGAAGAAGAAATGGGGAGGTAGGATGCCAAATGAACCCTTTTGCTAGTAACTAGTCCAAATATTCACGGAGGTACACTGTCCTTGGTTCGGATAGAGCACATACTCTGCTACAGGGCAATGAAGTCCCCGGGACCAGATCTATTCGACAGTCGAAAATTCTGTGGGGTGGCAATCTTGTGGCCTGCTGTTCGCTAAACACATCATGAAAATCACAATGAGGTGCAGGTAATTCTACAGAGCTGGCACAAACAGAATGTGTTGAAGCACAATGTAATGGAAATACTAGAGGCGGTTTTTCTTGGAAACAAGATTGCCAGCAATACTTAGATTCAAATGTTACTGTCCTAGCTACCCAGTGTATGGTCGGATTATGTAGCTGCAGCCACGGTATTCCTAAAATGGCGCAAAACACTGGGGTGTCACTAAGATCAAAGCAGATTTCTTCTGTAAGGGTCCAGTTTGATGAACAATTAACCAGGAGGATAATTCGGAGCCATCAACAGGTTCCGGCTGATCTTTGCGTAATAGCGGTATAGGTCTAGGTTTATTAGAACACTCAGGAGCAAAATGCCCGGCTTTGCCACAATATAAACAAAGATTTAACATTCATCGACGATCTTACTCGTCTTTTGACAAGGGACCTCTCACACTACCGATTTCCATGGGTTCGACAACGTCAGGGGCAGAAGTGCGTGTCTCTTTCTTTTCAGCTCTAACTAGCCAAAGACGTTGCCCACTACGTCCTTTTTCTCCTTTGCGCTCTCCTAAACACTTGTCCAATCGCACCATCAAATCTATAAATTCGGAGCACCCAGTAGGAGGATCTACGATCTGAGCCAGAACGTCCTTCAGGACATCTCAAAGCCCACAGTAGAAAAGAGATGTTCTTTTCTCCTCTGGCCAAGCGGTTACTACAACAAGTCTATTAAATTATGTGATATAGGTCAACAGATCTTTGTTTCACTGTTTTACATTGAGTAATTTGTTGCTAGCTTGGATGAATACATGTTTATCAAAGAGTCTCTTCATAGCTTCCTTGTATCTAGTAAAATCGTAAAGCAGGGGATCATCTTCTTCTACTACTGATAGTGACCAGGCTGCTGTGGTTCTCCGAGATAGGAGATAACAAATGCCACCATGGCAGCATCACTAGGGAATGCTGTAGGACGGCACAGAAATTGCAAATTACACTGAGTCATAAAAGCTCTAAACTTGGTTGTATCACCATAGAATCTGCCGGCTGGGCCAAGGGAACCGGCGTGGGAGTTGTAACACTTAAATGTAAGGGTTGTGTGGTCATATTAGTGGTAGCACTTGATGTGGATGTAGTAGACAGAAATTCGAACCTAGGGGGCTGCGTGAAGGGGTTAGTTCCCTCCCATGGGTTCTCTCTGGGTTTGTATCTTTGTAATTCGCTCCGCAAATCCTGGGTTTCTATCCTAAGGGAGACTTCCTGCTGTAGGCCAGTTAGTAGTCTGGTCAAATTTGACAGGGAGAACTTAGCATCTTCTGGTAAGGTTTGTGCTAAAGTGTCTAGGGAACCCCCTTGTGCATTCATCGCCCAGGCAGCCTCTTATCTTGTGGCTAGGCTTAATGTAAGGATGTGGGGTGACCACTCACCTGAAATCTCAGGATGTCTGCAGGAGCGATGAATGACGAATGCTCCCAATACCTCTTGGAACACCTCTCAGTGCTGCGACTAGAACGCTGTCACATTCGCAGATCTTCCAAAAGGGAAGGGGAAGTGGATGAGAAAGCAGAGAAGAGAAAAACACTGCTTCTTCACTCAGGCTGGTCAGCTGGGTCTCTGAGGAATCTACAGCGTTTGTTTGTGTAAAACTCTGATGGTAAAAATAGTAAGAATGAGAACAGTTACAATTCTCCGCACACGTACACACTCACAAGTTTAGATATATCAATGTCATATAATAAATGTGCATTCGCCTAATACAAGGACCACTGTCAGCCTCTTAATATCTCAACCAAAGGGGTGGTAGATATGAATATAGTATGATTTCTCTTTATAGTATACTTTGTGCTTTGGTTTAACAGTATAGTCTCTTTTTCCAACAGGAGTAAGTATTTCAAAATAAAAGATTCAAAGGAAAAACAAAATAAGGTAGAACTGAACAATAAAAGGGCTAAAGCATATTTCACCATTCATAACGTGCACTTGTGTTTCAAGAACAGATATCACTATTCATAACATGCACTAGAGTTTCCAATTTCTCAACTTGTCACAGGAAAGTACAGCACATTATGCCACAATACTAACAATAAGAAATACTGAGTACAAACACTGTTCATTAATTTCTAGAGGGCGATAAGAGCACTAAAAGTCTTTGTTTTCTTATTCCCAAAAAGTCTGGTATTTGGGTGTTAGACAGAAACCAAGAAACTTGCCTTCAAAAGCAATGTTGCCACTTCAGATAGTCATTGGATAATGTTCTACACCGAGCGCTAAATAAATAGCCAAGTGCGAGTTCAAAAAGTCACAGACATGATGAAGAGACAAGCGATAAAAAATGTTGACAGCCGGAGAGATGCTGAGACAGGAAATAGGCCAAGTACTGGCATGTGCAGGGCTTTCCCTTTTATAACCAACAGGACAGGCCAGGCGCTTGTAAACATGAGGCAAACCACCACCCTCCACATGAGGCAAACCATGCCCCTCCACATGCAGCTGAACAAGGCTTGCCACACCCACCAATATGACGTTTGGCTATCACATGTCATAATGAAGGCAGTGCAACAAGCATTTCTACAATTAAACAAGCATTGGCATTTACAGGTTTGATCAAAAAAGCATTGCTACAACCAAATAGAATCCTGCAGTAGTGAATGTAGAAGCAGTATTTAAAACCCTATAAAGGATAATAAACATGGGCAAGTGGGTGGGTACAAAGGAGACATGGTGGGGCCTGGGACCGGAGCTGTTCCCTGACACTATTTCCAAGATCCCTGAAGGATCAAGGGTTGTCATGTTCGATAGTTGCCAGAAACTATTTGCTCCTTGGTAAGGTTAGGGGGCTTATGGTAGCCATGTTATCTAGCTGGCCTAAAGGCTGACATATCCTTTGGGGAGGTCTGAAACCAGTCTGGAGACCAATCCCTTAGTTTATGTTGTCTAAACGCACAGATCCTATTTATTATTGGGAACTACACAACAGCTTTTGCATTTAGTATCAGCGTTATAGCTTCTAAAATGTTGTCCTGTGTAATGGAAGCATCAGTGGGTATCAGGGTACCATTTTAAAGAGAGGGAAGTAGAATAGATTGGAGAAAGGTCTCGATTACGTGGGATGAAAGATTGCAGTCCAAGCTATAGAGCTGATAATAATGCTCCAGAAAAACCTTTCCTATTTGGTCGGAATCAGAAACTACACATTTAGAAGTCCTATCCCAGATCTCTTTAATAGTTTGCAAATTTCGATTCTTTTTTAATGACCATGCCAGGAGACGGCCAGTATGCTCATTCTCTTCATACTGTTTCTGAAAACAAGTGCCCTGGTTCACTATATCCAGAGGAAGAGAATATTCCCGAAGCCTCTGGCTAGCCTTTGCCAATCTATCCCTGGATGCTTGCAAATGGACCCTAGCATCCAACAGCCTTGATTGCTCAAGCTCAGATTAAAGAGCCAACATTTCCTTTTGCCTTGCACTATTACCCTGAGCAGAATAAGATATGACCCGCCCCCCAATAAAAGATTTACAATCCCCCAAACAGAGAGGTTTGGTTGCAGTATTGGCATTCCGTTGCCAGAGTTCCAGCAGGCGAGTGCGCATGACCGCAATCCAACCTTCTTGTGTCAGAAAGGATTTATTGAAGGACCAGTGTGGTCTTGCTATATGAAAATCTCATAATTTGAGATATGCGAATTGAACCGAGTGGTCTGAAGAGGGATTTGACATAATACCAGTCCCTACCTTTTGCCAATTATGTGATATTGAAAAATAATCAATACATGATGCAGAGTTAAAACGTTTGGAGAAGCAGGTATATTCCCTTCTGGTGGGGTAGTCTGTCACCTCATGGATCCACAAGTGCGAAATTTCATAAAAGACTAGTCAAAATCCTAGATGATTTTGGTTTATTCTGATGTTTATTTACACAAGAGCAGTCCCAACTCACTTGTTGACTGAGACTGAAATCTCCTCCAATGAAAATCCGTCCTGTGAGTACCAACATGTTGTAAATTTCATCTAATGATGTTACGTCATCTTCAATCGGCCCATAAAAATTGACCAAGTGACTAACATGACAGTAAAGTTTCAAGCTGACCCTAATCCCTCTAGCTTTGGAATCTCGCATAACTTGTATAATTTCCCCCCAAATTTATCAGTAAAAAGAATTTCAACCCCCCGAACTGCAGCGCTAGCTGATGCAAAAAATGCCCAAGATATACATTGTGGCATCTGCAGAACTTGAAGTAGGATCACCTGCGCCTTTGATTCTTTTAGCCATGCTATAACAGATCTAAATTTATTCTGATTATTGATGCCATTAGTGTAGCATGAAACTTGTGATTTCATTACAAATTATTAAAATGAACGCCCTGATCACCATAGCGCACCCTGATGAAAACTAGAATAAAAGATAACATCAATTCACAAGATTTTAACAATCCTGCTTGAGTTGAGAAACCCTGATTTTTTACACCCCTTTTCCGTACCTCCCCACCATCACCCCCTCCCCTTGCCCACACACCCCGTGATCCTCCTTCATATTCCTCCAGGAAGAGGATCCTCCATGCCTGGGGACCCTAGAAGGCACCCACCCTTCCTCCCAAGTGTCGTTCTACACCCACTCAATTCCGATCCGTGCCTTACCCCCAACCCTGATTAGGGCGCAGGGCAGCCAGGTGGGTATCTGGCGACCATACGGTAATACACTGTCAAAAAAACCTTCACAAACTCAGCATCGTACATTTTAAAGAACAAGAAAAAAAGTAAGAAAGTAAGAAGAGAAGACAACAACAAAAATAGCTTAGAGACTTATTTGGCAATACTATCCCGTTTCCTCCGCTTTGTGCTGTAGAGACTGAAGGAATTCCCAAGCCAATTCAGTTGACTGAAAGATGTGTGCCCTCCACTTGTATAGAACTTCCAGCTTTGACTGTTGAATGATGCCCGCGGGGGCACCAAGCTGCTGAATAATGCCTCTAAATTCCTTCCAATGCTGAGCTGAAAATGCAAACATGTGTGAAAATAACTTAAACGAAAAGTTGTCTAGAGTCTGGTATGCTTTATCTCGAAAAGCACAAGCCAAAATCCACTCCTTAACTCTGAAGTCACCAAAGTTTACAATGATAATTTGAGGGCACTTGGCATTAGGATACTGGACTGCTGGAACACGATGAGCCCGTGTAAACGTGAGATTGATCTTCTGAGCTGCTACTTCGGGACATGCATATTTGGAAATAAGATCTGATACAACAACTGCTACCAATTGGCCATTTTCATGTCCCTCGGGCACTCCTATTATACGTAAATTAGATCTTCGTGATTGGTTTTCTGCATTGTCGACCTTGATTTGGAGCGCTGCCAACTCGGTTTGTAATTTAGTCACCTGAACCGTTTGACATGGTAAGCTGTCTTCAAGATCTGAAATCCACTGCTCTGCACTGCCGATGCGTGACGAGAGCTGTTGGATCTGTGATTGGATTGTGCACAGTTGTGACTCGGTTTTCATATGTGCATGTTCTTGAAATATTTTTTAGTTCAGTAAAAATCTGTTGTAGCAGGACATTAGTCGAATCTTATTGTACATCAATGTTTCCCCCATTTTTTATTCGAGGTAAAGTCTGAAGTGGTAACCTCCTGCCTGGTACTTCGACTGTTGTTAAGGCCCCAATCATAGCTTTCAGATCAGTTGTGAATAAGGAGGAATACAATGCTATGCTCGCAGTCGTCTCACCGAGAGATTATTCTCCCTGCTTCGCAGAGCTCACAATTTCCTTGCATGCTATGGAGCTAGTGGATTAATGCTGTTCCTTCACATTAGAATTTGCAAATAGGGATATGGTGACAGTTGCTTGCCTCCAGAGGGGCCCCTGGTGAAAGTGCTTCATTTACTGCTCTGGTACTCATGTCCATAGTTTGAGGAGAAGCAGGGCTTGCCGCATGGATGGGGGAGGGGGGTGGGGTTCTATGACATTACTAATTTCCATGACAACCTATAGGAAAGTTAAGTCAATGAAAGATCATTTAGTAGGGAGTAGATTTGCAGTATCCAGGAAATAATGGCTACTATCAAGTAATGTGTATCAAGAGTGCAAAAATGTTTAACCAGCAAACACAGTGCCATGTGGTCAGAATAGGCACAGTTAGAAATATTGCCATTTTGCATGCTCATGTTTCTTAAGTTGCCTTCTTGCTTAAACACGCTTACATTTGACACATAATTGCATGCAAGTCTATGCAGGCTAACATTCTCTGAAACTACATTGCTTATATTTCCACTTCGTAGGTACACTATCACAACACTTTAACGTTCAGTACAAGGGAAAAGGTTCACTGAGCAAATGCTGTAGTAATTATTGTCTGGTAGGCAATAGATCTATCATACTAAAATAAACAATTGCGGCCTGACTGGGACCTCGACATGGCGGCATGGGTGCTGTTTACTATATATACACAGAGCTATTTCCTTGATTAGATTAGTGGAGCACTTCGCTGGGACTGTGAGGTCGCTGCATGCCAGAAATAAAGCCCAGCTGATTTCTGTTTACCTCTGCAAGGAGAGATGGCTGCTCTACACTAATACAAGCACCCTATGATACTTACCCACAGGTACTGGGGAGTTAGATAACTCGGCAGAGATTTTGGCAGATCACCCATCCTAGGAAAACAAGTTTAGGAAGTGCTAGTTAGGAGAAACTATACATAGTACGTATATGCCAACGTATTTTCACTGCTCTAGCACAATGGTGGAAATGTTAATCTTTTTCAATATTTTCAAAATGTTAATTACATTATTCTGTTTCCTTCTATTGATTATTGCAGTTTATTTATTTTTCTCAAGAATCATACTGCTAAAATAAATATTGAAACTGCAGATTGTGTATTTCTTGTGTATTTCTTTAGGTATACATGATCAACTTTTCAAGTATACATTTTATAATATTCACAGAAAAACAGGAAATGTAACATAGTTTTTTTGTGCAAATTAGTACATGGACAATCTCTAGAGTTGAGCAAGGATTAGTGTCCGGCCAGAAAACAAAGAGAATATTTCACTATGCAGGCCCAAAAACTGAACAATAAAAATCTTTCCCAACTCTTATTAGAATTCTGCAAATAGTTAGTGGAAATGGTCCAGGGCTTGAGATTTAAATAATACTTAACACTTGATTTTTGACTTTCTGCCCTCATCCTCTATTCTTTGGCTCACTCTAGCAATAAAGCTTGCACTTGCTTTCTGACAAGGACTGCCTATGGCGAAGTTTTTTAACATACGCTATCCAGGGGATTCATAGACCCTCATTACAAGCCAAACAGTCTAAAACTATCATTCTAACTAAGTGCGCTTCTTCTGACCTCAAAATAAACAGCCACAAAAGAATTGGTAAACTACAAATAAAATTACTCGAGAAATCTAAACTTAGTTCATTGTGGCAAATTAAACTAGAGGTTGATGTAGGGGCTGAGAAGACTCTCCTACAAAATAAATTGTTCTCCCTTTGGAGGGTAATCAAGTCGCCCAGACCCCATATGCCTGTCTCATACAATGCTATAGGTACACATGGGGTAGAATATATTTGCTAACGGTGACGGAAGACTAAGCAGAGACTCAACAGTCCTAGAGTACTTGGTTCTGCTTTGTACAATATGCTCAGACCATGTCCTGGACTAACTAAAAGTGACCCCAGATAAGAGAAGGAGATAGTGCATAAAATATTGTTACATTAGATTTATGCCATAGAGAATGTAGAAAAGATTTATCCAGTGACACGCCACTTCAATGATTACAATTAACTATGTCCACAGAGGAGTGATATGAAACAATTGTTGGAACAGAATGGACGCTAGTACATCCTATCAGGAAAGAACATTGGGCCTAATTTAGGTTCTAGTTAATGCGTGTGCAGCCCCAAAAATAATCTGTGTACCTATCCCCCTCCTTGTTAGGGTGAAGTCACCAGCAAACCCTAAATTAACCTGTGCTCAATCCTCGGGTAGCTTGGCACAGAGTAGCCAGGCTTAACTCAGGGCAATGTGTACATTTGTGCAACACTTCAGAGAGTAACACAGTGAAAACACACCACAAAAGGACCCCACACCAGATTAGAAAAATAGAGCACGTTTTACTAAATGAATCAAGACCAAAACAACAAATCAGTAGAACCAGATCTATGCAGGTTTAAAGACTTCAGTAAAACTACTACAGTTCAAGGAAGATCTGATCTTCCAAGGACTTGCCATTAGGGGTGATGTGACTTGCTTCTTGTTGCTTCCGATCCTACAAGCTTTAGATTTAAAGAACTTGTGAAAACTGGGGCTTGCTTTCAACCAGCCCTCTACAGAGCCAACCTCAGGACTACTGTTGAACACTTCATTCCTCATTGATTTTGCTTTCTTAAAAGTCAACAATGGTCTCCATGGAAGCATTTCACTTACCACTGGGTCCCTCTTTACCAAATGCCAGTGTTTACACAGACTGTCCCTCACCCTAGTGTGGTAAGCACTGTATCCGGTAATCATCCTCGTTTGATCACCTATGTCGCGTTTCTTTTTTATAGTGTTTACCTCTTTTGGTCGAAGTAGAGTTTCTTTTTCAATTTTGTTCACCTTGTGTAGTGCTTGGTCCAGGACCTCTAGACTATAGCCTTTTTGAATAAATCTCTTGGTTAGGCCATTCTGTGCTTCTGCTAGTGCTTGGGTCCCACTACAGATGTGTTTCATCCTTAGATGCTCAGCGTAAGGTATGGTAATTTTTAGCCTCTGAGGATGAAAGCTCCTGGCATGCAGGATGGAGTTTTCTGCTGTTGGTTTCCTGAATGTCCGAGTGTGCACTGACTGATCTTTAATGTACACTTCTAGGTCCAGGAATAACACTTCTGACCTGCTAATGGTGTCTGTAAATTTTAGGTTCAAGCAGTTGACATTAATCTCCTGAATGAACTGCTTAACTGATTCCAGTGTACCATCCCACACCAAAAACAGGTCATCGATGAATCGAAACCAAGCTACAATATTCTCCTTACATTCCTTTGCATGTTCGACTCTGAGCACCTCCTCCTCCCACCAGCCCATATGCAAATTAGCATAGCTGGGGGCGAAGCAGGTGCCCATTGCCGTACCTTGGAGCTGCTTGAATGTATCGCCTCCAAACATGAAATAATTGTTGGTAAGACACAATCTGTACATTTCCATCAACATCCCAGAATGTTGGTAAAGTGAGATGGGTCGTGTATTGGCCATTGGATGACCTCGCTCAGGTGGCTTTGTAGCACCAACGAGATTCCTGCATTTGTCGATATCACGGGCAGCTGCGTGCTGACTGGTATGGGGGCAGTTTGCCTCCCATGGAATTGTTGTCTAATGCAGGAGTACCACAATGATGTGGAAGGAGTAATCCCCATGTGTATGTGGGTACCGGAAAGGATATAATTCTCGCAGGATAAGGATAACCAGCACTCATCCAGGAGGTACCCTATATGTACAGAGAAGTACTGGTGATTTTCTAGGGAGTGCCATCTACAAATGCTTACTGGGGTGCACTACCGAGGATAGGTGTTGCCCAATATGCTATACTATATAATGCTATGATGTTCATGCCTCGTGCTTGGTGCTAAGTGTACCCTTACCAGTAATTACTGTATTTTTTCAGTAACTGTGATGTATCTAATGGTTATGGCGGTGGCCCAATTGGCACTGTAGTGTATATAATCCCCTTTAAAGTCATACTAAGTGCCAGGTGGCATAGTGTATATATGTAATTACGTTCTAATGTGTTTTATAAGTAATACAAAGGCTATTTTTGATATAACCTTGTGTGGAGTTTCTTTTGTGGTGTGCCTAGTGTGTCGCTGCTGTGTGAGTGTGTTGTGCAAACTCTTTACACATTGCCTCTGGAATAAGCCTTACTGCTTGTGCTAAGCTACCAAGTAGGTGAGCAGGATTTATCTTCAGTGTGTAACTTCCTTGCCCCGACTAGACTGGTGGTTTTTGCCTGGCTTACTAGCCAACCAGATGTCCCATTTCTAACAAGCACCCATTAATCCGTTGTCGATGTAAGCGGCTAGGTCGCACCACACCTGGAACATCGCTTGAACATTAGCTGCTTGGACCATCAGTCCTGTCATGGAAGAGAATCATTTGCCTGCGCTGTCAAGGCATCTGCCTTTCTTGTCCATAGATGTTGTGACTAGAGCAGCCAGGTTCTTGGACTTGCTTTGAGAGGCCTGGGAGATTAATGAGTCTAGTTTGGTTATAGTCCGAAAGCATGAACTGCACACCAGAAAGCAACGAGGATAGCATACAAACCATCTCCTCCTGATACTGTTGGTGGTAGTCCTGAGGAGGCATGTAATAGTGCTGCTCCTCATAGGCCGCAGTAAAGACATCTTCCTGGCATTTTCCACGGAACTCCTATGGACTGCTGGAGTACTCAAAGGGGCTATCATCTTCATCCAAGTCCTCTTCTTCCAGGAGATGTGAAGGAATCAAAGGAGTCATCTTATTAGGTGTTGTGATTTCTGGAGTGAAGTGTTTTTTTTTTCACAACGCAATTTTATTGTTGACAGCCGGTATATATTTGGTGTACATTTTCTCTGTTCTCATAACACTGTTCATGCAATAAACATATTTGAATACAACACCTAAACACAAACAATAGTGCCATACTAGAATTACAGACAATAGCAATGGGTCTTGGGTACATATGTCTAAGCCATCCATTTTGGAACCTAATATGATCAACATCCAAGTCACAGCATGATGCAATTTCTCAACAGTAGGTGTAGGAGGATCCAACCACAACCCACGATATTCTGCCCACCTCTTCTATATTTTATAATGTTGCTGGGGGCACCCCCTCGCCTTGAAGACGGGCATCTCGAGACCCATGCAGAAGTCCAGGCCCTTCTTCCATATTGCAACTGACAGCGGGGACTCATCCTTCCATGCTCTGGCACTATCACGTTTAGCCAGCACGAGGGGGAGTTAAGTGTTTAATTCTTGATTTCTCCGCAGGAATTGTTTGCCTCATCAACGGTGTCATCAGCGATGTCGTCCGTGAAACCACTGTTGTTGTTGTCTGAGGGGCGAAAATCAGGCAACTCTCCTTGGAAGATGCCAAGCTCCTGTGGCAATCCTCTGTGGCAAAGGTTTACGGATGGGGTGACAAGAACAGGAAGATCCTTCACCGCTTGGCCACATATCCTACAGCCAACCACATAATTGCGGAAGTGGTGGACCCTGACGGTGTGGCACACCGCTCCCCACTCGCAATGGCCCAGGCCTTTGCCTCCTTCTACCGCATGCTATACTCCAGGCACCACCCAGACATCTCCCTTTCAGAACTGCTTAGTTCAAGTAATCTCCGTGTCCCTCGCCTCAGAGTAGCGGTGTCCGCTGATCTGGACCTCCCCTTGTCCCGAGAAGAAATCAATGACGCAATAACACACACCTCACCGGGCAAGACCCCGGCCCAGACGGTCTCCCGCAGGAGTACTATCCCGCGTACCTGGAGACCCTCATCCTACATCTCTCCGATCTCTTCGCTGAGGCCATCGAGAAGGCTTCCTCCCCCCTCCGCCCCCGAGACGAATGTAGCCACCATTGTGGTTATCCCCAAAACGCAACCGCTGTCACCCAATTGTGCCCAGTACCACCCAATTTCTCTAATAAACACAGAGGTTAAAATATTCACGATGATCCTCGCCCGGCGGGTGCTAGTTAATGGAGCATTGTAGGAGGAATTCTCCATTAGGAGAGGAACAAGGCAGGGATGCCCCCTCTGAGCCCTCCTTTTCGCTTTAGCGACTGAACCCCTAGCGGTCCTCATCCGATCAGACGACTGCATCCAGGGCTGGAAATGGCCTAACTCGGATCTGGACAAAATTGCCTTATATGCGGACGACGTCCTGCTTTACCTCGCAGAGCCGGCTCAATCTGGCCCCCATTGTCTCCGGGCATTACATTCCTTTGGGCAGGCCTCCGGTCTGCGGCTTAACCCCAGCAAATCAGTCCTGTTCCCCCTGCACTTAACTAGGGACTGCTTCGACAGGCAAGCCACAATACACATTAGGCGACAGTCCTTTAAGTACTTGGGGATCTGGATCGCATTATTCCCTGATCTCGTCTGGTCTCTCAACACGCGGTAAAGAAGACCTCTGCAGATGGCAGAAGCAGCCGCTGAATCCCCTGGCCTGGGTCGCCCTATTTAAAATGATGATCCTCCCCAAATTCCTTTATATCCTACAGAACACTCCCTTCTGCTTTCCGCGGGCCTGGTTCAGAGATCTCGACAGCTTTGCCACTAAATTCCTCTAGGACGGCCAACGACCCAGCATAGCATTAGCCCGCTGCCGGATTCCGCCCTATGAAGGGGGTAAGGGAATGACCAACCTATACTTATACTAGTTGGCCTACTTGTTTTACACGATTGGTTTCACAGGGGTGGTCGGACGTGACCTAGAGACTCGAGCTGGGGGAGCTCGGCCTCTCTCGAATCCAGGTGATGATGTATGTGGGGACCATACCTAGAACATTACCTGGGGTGAAACAATCCGTCCTCCTGGCTTGGCGAGCCTCGCTGCACCACACCCAGAGGACAACCAAATTGACCCAACACACTCCGATCTGGCATGGCATGTGGCTGCAGGAGGGGAGCGCTCTCCAGGGGTTTTTGGTCCAGGGACCTGATTGGGGATGTTTGTGTCCAGCGACCACATGCACACCTTCCAAGACTTGCAGTCCAGGCATTTCCTGCACCCATCCCTATATTTTAAATACCTGCAACTGAACCACGCCCTTTGTACACACATTTCGGGCGGCACTACAATACCCGAATACAGCCCACTGGAAGCGCAAATAATGATGGGAGACCTGGGGAAGGGGGGGTATCACCCACATTTACCGTTCACTAACCAACAACACCCCAACAACACTGGAGCGGCTTAGAAACCAGTGGGAAGGCTGTCCACCAGATGCCGCTGATCCAACTGTACTACTTGCACGTAGCATACCTCACCCCCGCTCACCTCCACAGAGCCGGACTTTACCCAACCGCCTCTTGCACAGGCTGCGGCCAGGACCAGGCCAACATTGGTAGATTGGGTTCTTATTTAATGAATCTCCTGAGTAGTTCTCTTGTGCATTCCCAGAGACCCCTACACACTTCCTAAACAAAGATGTCCATCCATGGTGGTAGGGATTATCCTCCTCAGCTGAGTAAACACTATGGACTGGATGTAGATTGTTCAAGCTTGAACTTTTCAAAGGATTGTCCCCATTGTGTTACTCTCACTCTGAAATCCATACAAAAATATGTCTGTACAAGATGAACTTAACATCGCAGAGAAATGCAGACATGCGGGTATTCAGAAACTGCTACAACCCGGTCTTCCACTTACGGGTAGAGATGAGGCCCACGAAGCATATACGACAGAGGTGTAATATTCATAGGTTATATAGCCAGCAGCAGACAACACAACAAAACTATGTTACAACTACACACAAGATTACGTTGCAAATAACTACACAACATATGAGGAAGTAGAAATACCTTTATAATACCAAGAACACAAAAATTGGCTTCATCGCGCCCTACCACTCACAACAGAAGACATCAGACTAGGTCCCCTCAGCAATGAAGGAGCAACATGACCAGTCTTAGCCGATACCCCTGCATCCTTATGTTCACTATTTATCGGCAGCACAATTGCAGAGATTATACACAAACTTAGTTACAATATACGCATGTTTGACACAGTTCGTTATGTAAACATTAACACTTAATCCTACGCAGACCGCTCAAGCTGCACAACCACAACTGGCTGCACCAGGCATCAGCCCACAAACAGTAATGATAAGGTTTCCACCAGACAGAAGAAGATTCTGTTCTGGATTGTACAAAAAACAAGTAAGCATGAAGCAGTGTTTCCCCATACGGGACTGCAGGGAAAACACAAAATACTAAAAATGTGCTTGCCGATGAGGATGGCTCCCCCTGTGGAAGACTGCACCATGTGGTGCACAGTCTTTGCTGCAGTATATACCAGAACACATGGTACCCCCTTGTTCGCTATTTTGCCAGAGGTGCTTAAACAGATACAGAATGAGTACAGGGCAGCATCTGCCCTGGATTTGGGGATGAAACAGATGGCCAATGTTGCCGCATCATTATATGCCAGTGTCTGAGGGATTTGGCTCCAGGACACATATTGCCAAAAATTATCAAAGAAACCTATGCTACGTTAGGTAGAGGTAATTTTGGAGCCAAGCCTGGTAAACCACAATTAAAGAGTAATTCTGAGAAGAATAACTCTGAGCAAGCATCTGAGTCTTCTACGAAGAAGAAGTGAGATAATAAGAAAAATAAAGGCAAAACTAAATCAAGGGATGGGTCTCCTCCACAAAAAGCCACTGAGAAGCGTTATAAAGTGAATATTAGACTGCCTGATAGGTATGAGGATACTGATACACATTCATCTTGTGTCTTACAGGAGCCATCGGATAAACATATGGAGAGAGGTGGATGGTCAGCGCGCAGATCGGCGGACTATGTGAAACCAAAGAAAAACTCACAATGCTGTTCTGACTAAATCATTAAACAGGACGAAAAACCAAAAACATCAAAACCTCAATTCAAAAAGAAAAAGGTAGCTGGACTTAAAGTCAAGCATGACCCGGTTATTGAAGACACTGCTTCCGAGTGGGGAATGGGCAGTGAGCATGCTGTACAGTGCGGCAGAAGTCGCAACAGTTCGCTAGAGCCTGACGGATTGTTTGGTGGGAGTAGCGCAGAGTCAATATATCCAGGTGGAGACACTGGATACTACGGTAAGCGTCCCACATCGTTTATACAGAATACAACTCTAATTGGAGAGGAACGCACCTAGGAACAGTAATGTTCTCTTTAGGGAGGACTTGTAATTCGGCTACGATATTCCCTTAGCTGAAAAGAATTGGACACCTGAATTTGTGATGAATTGCCCAAATTGAGTAATGTTAATTTTACCTGCATTTTCGGACCTTATTCCCAAATCAGTTAAACATTCATACGCCAAGAAGTGGGCGTTAGCTTTAGCTCCTGCGCTATATCGCAACCTTGTGGGGTGGGATGATGGTTCCCCTTATCATGAAATTTCACTAAGGCTGATTGACCCCACAACCTCCAAGACAATACCCCATTAAAAATTAGGCTAAAAAATTAGTTGGAGAAATTCTAGAACAACTTGAACACCAGGGTGAAACAGAAAGTTGCTCCTCTCAATGAATAATCAATCCCTTGTTTACCGTGATGAACCCAGAACATTCAAATCATTTTGTTTTAGATTACAAGCATCTAAACACAGCTACTCGCACATTTTCAGTACAAAACATGCACAACGCAGCACTAATGAACAACATAGAGCTTAAAATATACAAAACTACACTAGATATCTCAAATGGATTTTTCTACCAAAATATAGCACCCTGGGTTCTCACAAACAATTCTATCATTTGCCCCAGTGGTATGAGAATAGCCCTAGGCTGTTTTCAGCCAGGGTAACAGAATTTCTAGAAATGTTTGACCAGGCATTGTCCTATGTTGATGACATATATTTGATGGGGGATGACCCTTCTGTACACTTGACTAGAGTGGATCGCATAATTCTGGGATTATTAAATTGAAAATTGCGCCCCTCAATGTCCTGTTTCTCGAATAGGAGTTGTCAAGTGAAGGTAAAAAGCCTTACAACATACTTCTTAGAGAAGTGTGCGCTCCTACAACCTCCAACTACATTGAAGAGGTTACAATCCATTTTAGGATTCCTAAATGTTGGCGGAACTTACATTCAAGATTACGCAGAACGGGTTAAAGCATTCTACAACCTGATCCATCGGGATTTCTCAAGTAAACACTAGACCACTGAACACAGACGAATACTTTGATCAGTACAAGCTTGCATGCTAGCTTCAAAACACTTGATGCCACCTGAGCTAGCGTACCAAACGCAAAAGCCTTACATCTAAGATGGATATGGGTAACTCATCCACCGCAGCAGATGTAGATTACAGATTTGACTCTACAGTACAAACACAAGCTTTTCTGCAATATGAACAAGAATACTTTCATACTAGTGAAATTATGTCTCTAGATCAGTACGATGACATCATATATACTGATGGTTCTGTACAACCTGCCATGGAGCACTTAACAACTGCCTAGAAAATCCATGGGTTGTTGGAACCCCTATGAAATCCTGTTTGGGGTAAAGATCTGGGTCCCAGACCTCGACAGTCTCAGCATAGTGGCGGCGAAGAACCATTTGATCAAAACAAATGTCTGGCTGTTTTAGAGAAACTAAACAGTTTAAGAGATGAACAGAGCAACTTCCGTGTAAAAAGCACCACCACTGGTGAAGTGAAGGAAGTGCAGGCGAGGCCTGCCTGGATCCCGAAGATTGGGGATCTAATAAGGGACAAAATTGTGGACAAGAAAGAATTTAGGCCATCTTACACAGCGTCTGTCCTGGCCGTTGAAGGTACCAGAACCATACTTCTTCCGCTCCTTGCCGGCTGTAAAAACAAGAGATTGTCTTAATTGTTCTGATCAAACCACACTATGTGGCGAATTCTCAACAGTAGACCACGTGGGCTCCTGGGTAGATACCTACCTCCTCTCACTACTATACAGCAAATTGGGAGGGAAGTTTCAATTACTGATGAAGCATCCTCTCCCCAACATGAGATTGCAGTAACCAACAAGGAAGTAGCCTGTGTACCTGTTACTACAACAACTGTACAAGCAACTAGTATAGAAACACAGATTTCAATTTGGAATCCTGACACGAATCCTGTTTACATCAATGTACAACAGATCCAGCCATCTCCCAGTTCTATAAACCCAGCAGAGCTGCCAAAAATAGATCATACTGGCTCTGGCTACTTCATCAACTTTGATTACTTTTTCTCAGATTAATCTGATCGATCCACTCCACCACCTTTACTATTTTGGATGAGACTGCGTGTTTTCTATCTTTGGCTGAAAAAGGCATACTTTGTTCCCCCATGGTTACACCTCTGGATTACTATTGCTTTCCTTTTCCTGGTCCTTTGGATTGGTTTTGTGACAGTCTTTTTCATGCTTCTAAATGGACACTATCTTCCAGAACGCTCTGCATTACAACTGGTAAGTGTGGTTCTCAAACCACACTCGTCATCACACAAAGAACAAAGAGACCTTTCTTTGGTGAACATTTTGGTTGTTCCAGTTCCTGGTGGTATGGTTTGGGACAGGGTATCATATGATGTTTATGGCTCTACTGAACTTTTAAGAAGTCAATAATTGTTCAAAAGATCTTTAAATCTAGTACTATCTCTGATGATATTGAAACAGTAAATGGAATGCTAGTAGATCTAGGGTATTCTACAGTTTTTCTTCTGATGAATTGTCTGAAAGTAAATTTAACTATGATGAAATGTTCTGTTTTGCAACATTATGGTCATCATTTTTTGCATAAAGCAAGAACTTCACATGCTGTTTTTAGTTACACACAACGGGAACATTGCCCTACAGCACCATGCTGACATTTGTTCAGACGTTTGCTTATTTTTCTGGCTATGATACATTAGACCCAGTGTCTTATTATTATAAGCTTGCACCATCACCTGCAAGGAAAAATATACTAACAAACACTAAGCTGGTTTATTCTGCTTTTTTTGTTTCCCAGCTGTCTACACAAGGGTTCGACTTTTGGAAAGACACTTTTGATGTAAAGTCAATTTAGGGGACAAAGGATTGGCAGTTTAAAGTAAACGAGGCTTTGTTTAGAGCATACCTTATACCACAGCAAATGATTTTCTTGAACAAAATTGGGCAACAAACTACATGCCTTGGTTTAGCTAGGATAAAAGATTTGAACACACCACACATTCCCCAGGAGAAAACACTGGACACAGTGCTATGCCATGGCTCATTCAACACATCAGAAACCAATTGAAGGGGATGGTTAGTGTGGCCGTTCAATACTAAGGGATGTCAAGAACTGTTACTAGGTAACACAGAGGGCTTTAAAATCAGTAGACCTGACCTGCGTTAAATGCAGACAGAACATGAGGGGGTGGTAACAACTTACAGTGTTGGGAAGTTGTGCCTTGATTGGCTAAAAACCTCAATATTGTCCCATCGGAAACAACACTTGTCCCTTCTTTCTGATGACCAGAAACTATGGGACTTCTTGTATGGTCCTCAAAAACCATATCAAAAACGCTCCTTGTATGCAAAATACAATGAAATATGGAAAGTTTCTCAACAGGAAGCTGCTGAAAGGCTCCACGAGATTGACAGGGCTAATTTAGTAAAGGCTCTAGAAGTAGTTGACAATGGCTTGATGACCCTGTCCTCTAGAATGGACTCCCTTAGTAACATAGTGTCATCTGCAATAGACGTTATACAACATGACATGTCTGCATTACAACATGGGCAATACCAACTTAGATCATTCCTGCTATTCAGTTGGACACTTCATTCCGTTCGTGTACCAAGGGACATATTAATGCCACACGCCTGTTTTCACCATGCCAACATTCACAAAACAGCAAATAATCATGACAGGCAAAGATGCGAAATACACTATGTTACACATAGATAAATTAGAGAGGCTGACGTTCACTGTTGCTGAAACTCCTTCCGCAGGTTTATTACTCTGTTAATTTCTACAATTTATTTCCATCACTGCTAAGATCAAGTGGACAGATATGAAGCGTTAGGGGAAGCGTATGTACATGAGTATTGGGAATTATCTTTCAAATTCCGGTGTCAGAATAGAGACACTGAAGTTTTTCTCAGCGGTTTCCAGCAGCAACAATGTTTTAAGTGGTTTCTTAGAGTGCAAGGAGGTTTTTATCCACGGGGCCTGTAATGCTTCAGTAGCAAACTTATATTGCTACCTAAAAGGTTCTCCAGCTGCCATGATCCGTCCGGCTTTCAGATTACTCTCAAATGAAAGTTATTTGATGTTGAACGATCAAGGCAGCTTCGGAATGAGGCAATGAGACTATCTTGTCGCGGTTTCTTCCGTGGTGACTTGCTGTACACAAGTACTGTTTCCACCAGCCCTTTCAGTGAAGGAGATACCACTATGGCCTTCGATTAAGCTTTGAAATGTGCACATTGACGCTTAGAGAAGACTGTAAGCCTTACGGTTTCAAAAAGATAGGGCCTTTACATTTGCAAAGGAGACGTTTGACCTTCAAGAAGCAAGGTCCTCTTCGGAGATACAGTCGCTAATCCACATTGATTTCCTACAACATTTTGGAGAATTGGTGCATGTCCCATACTGCGAGGGTAGCACTCTTTAAAAAAAAATGTAGGCTCTGGTTTGGTTAGCAACTTCCAGACGGTCTTCGGAGTCATTCCATCATTCATTCACTGCGTGCTCAAACGCGCTTTTTAAGATCTTCCACTATTCCTGTTCCTGATTGTTTGTGATTTTATTTTTTCTGCTCCGCAATGGATGTCCCATTTTGAGATCAAAGAACTGGCCCTACCAAATGTGCTCCTGTACCGTGAACGCAAGATACAATGCTTCGGTGCACCCATACTTCAGGGATGAAATGAGTATTGGTCCTTATCATTTTGGCCCATGCAGCTTTACTGCGGGCAGCCTATATTCTGCTGTGCATTTTCAAGTGTGCCTTGGACTCGAAGGAACGTTACCAGTTCAGCCTCTGGACATGAACATACTGGTGGATCCCTTAAAGACCCATTTGTATCGCCGTCCTTTGCGTTTTCTGTTGCTTCTGAAAGCATTCTACCAGCCTTCCTGGGAGGCTTCAGCTTCTGATCACTTGGATCTTGGCTCTGGTTCTTGTGATTTACTACTGTTTGTGGTTACTCCTTCAGCGGCTGCTATGAGGGTAAAATGGGAACACCTTTGCTCCATAAACATGCTCCGAGATGTGCCTCTGGGATTATCGACTTTGGATGCTGTGAATGGAAATGTTTTGACTACTACTCAGAACACAAATAATTAACTACTCCTTTTGGTAGGACCATTTCGATTCAGCCTGTTTATTTTTACATCCTAAATTCCTTTTAAATTTGTTTTTCATTTGCTTTTATATTTTTAATGGCTTTCTGTATGCTTTGATTGTCAAACTTGTATGGGTGCCTTTATTAAATAATATTATATTTTAGCACCTTTTATATGAACTGAAGCTGTAGCATTGTTATGAATAGCTTTTCTATTATTTTTATTAGATAGTTTTAGTTGACCTATGTCGGAGGGGTTGGTGTCAAGTGGCTAGGTTAGGCCCGGGAAGAAACACTGCTATTTTACATGTGCATGTTTCTTAAGTTGTCTTCCTTTCCACACAATGACTTCTGACACACAATTTGCTTGTGTGACAGTGTAGAATTCGGTTCTCTGAAACCACATTGCTTACAATTCCACTTGGAAAGCACACTATCATTGTGCAAATTTTGTTGTTTAATATTCGTCCATGAGGCGACAGGGCTGTCACAGAGCCAATAAACAATGTCAGCCTGGCTGAAGCCTAGACATGGAAGCATGGATACTGTTAAAATAAATATACACGTATTTCCGTGCTCAAATTAGTGGAGCACTCTGCTGTCAATGCGAGGTCGTCACTGTGTTGGAGTCTCAGCTCAGCTGATTTCTGTTTACCCTCTGAGAGAAGGGATGTTGAGCATGTGATCAAGACGGAGACATGCAAACCTTACCATCAGTAAATGGGGATTTAGATCATCCAGTAGCAGATTCTTGGCAGAACATCCGCCCTAGGCAACTAGGTTAGGGAGCGCATAGTAGAAGTACACTATTCACAGTATTATATGCCAGGATATATATGCTGTTTTAGCACAATGGTGAAATTATTCATTCTGTTCACTGTTATATCGCTAATCACTTTTATCTTCTTATGTCTATTACTCATTGCAGCGCACATATTTTATATAAAAATCACAATGGTTCAACAAATAGTGAAAACGCCCCTTTGTGTATTTCTTGTGTATCTCTCGGAGTGAGCATGACTGATTTAGATGAAAGGTTCTAGATCTAAAATTGGCATTTTAACATGAGCAGACATTTTAATATGAGCAGACACACAGCACAGAATAAAAATTGAAAGCCAGTGTGATCTAGCTCAAAGTTTGTATATAGTGACACGGGGAGCGATTTCTTGATCCCCAGGTCCCTACTGTGGGGGCGCATTTGATGCACGAATTATTGCACAGCTATTCCTTATCATACACCCTAGCACCTTGTCTTTTGGGTCTCAACCCACCTATATTCTTTTGCACACTTCTTTCCTTGGAGTGGTGGTAGCTGATGATGAGATCTTGAGGTAGCAGGCGAGTACCTTCCTGCTTTATCCTCCCTGGTGTTGCTACCGTGAGGCACCATCACTCCATTCTCAAATTTTTTCATCACATTAGGGTGTTGGAGACACAGGTTATTGGTTACAGAGATAGTTTTTAATCCGTACGAAATCTTTCTTTCTCTTTCCTTTATTGGTGATTCATACCTATAGCAGTATAGATGGTGTAACCACTTGCTTAATAGATTGTCAAAAATATATATGACAACTTTAATAGGTGTATGAGCTGTGTTTTCACCGTGTGAACAGGTCATTTATTGTATACAAGTCTTTAGAGTGGGGGACGACCTGTTCTCTGCCCCTATAGCTCCTTATTGTGTTTTGGTCTAGATCTGTTACCACAATTCCCTGGGGAATCAGAGCTATATTCGGAGGTTGCCCAAACCATTTGTTACTATGGCAGGTTTAGGGGTAATTAGGGTGGCATGGTGAGCTAGCAGGTCTATAAGCCAACATATTCTGAGTGGGTGAATGGGATCACTTGGCACCATCCCAACATTTATGTTGTCCAACAAACGATCCGTTCCTACTGGAAAGTAAAAAACCGTAAGACACTACAAAGAATAAGAGTAAATTTACACGTAGTTTTATTTATGTGTAAATTACGTTTGTGAATAGGCCAAATTATGTGTAACCCTCATTGAGACATGAGATTTCTATCTAGTTATTCATAGGTTTATACATTCATTAAATGTAACAACTACTAAAAGTTATAGCAATACTTAAAGCCAAGTAGTTCAACACTTATTTTACAACAGGAATTGATTTTCAGCATACTTTTCTGCAATAACATTGTCCTCCAACTGTGCTTTGGAAAATTAAAGACTGAATCTAAATAGTAGGCTACAGCAACTTTATAGCATGTTTGCCTAGCAACGAGGCCATGCCCCACATTGAAAGTAATACCAATGATCCAAGATGGCCTTTGCCCTCTCCAAACAATGTGAGTATTTCGAGAACTGCTGGAAAACTTAGTTAGTTGTTGGGACCGCCAATTAGTGCATTCTCCACATTAGTAAAGCCTCACACCATGCAGCACCAGGACACTGTGTACACCGCCAGCCTTTCGCTCTGTGAAATAGACTCAGCACAAGGAGGCTTGGAGTAGTGCGCCCCCTCAGATCTATCAGTGATAAATCATACTTCCTGCCATGCCTTCTAACACTTAAAAAATAAATACAATTTTCACACACACATCTACTGCCAAATAGATACCAACACACTACTCTTCGCCTCTAATTCAATCCTCTTACTTCATAGTTCGCTAGAGCATTAAAGCTTCTCCGAAAAGACCACATGACATTGTTATATCAATGCTATAAATTACCAAGAGAGCAATTTGCATAGTGATTAAAAGTTGTTGTTGATTTAAAGGATTAGAAATGGTTTCCCTTTTACTCCAAATATTTTGGTTTATAACTGAAAAGTTAAGAAATTACATTTTTACTTAATTTAAAAATCTAATTTAATGCTGACTTTTTTTTTTATAATTAGAGGGAGAGAAAAGGCTACTTACTTGTAGTCCTTATTCTTGAATACACTGAATTCATAAATGTTTGAATAATTCTGCACTGCCTGTGTGTACCCTATAGCAATTTTCCATTTGTATATACCATTCAGGTATTTAAAACCACATGGAGTCAGTGTCCATTAGATGAACAGCAGATCAGTCAGAGGAGAACTTGTTTCCAACATATGGTCTTTTACATTCAAATAACTTCCATTTCAAGGCTGCACTGCAGTGTCTTAGTTGCAAAAATGTGAAAGTGTCTAACCTGAAGGCAAATAAATCTAGCCTAATAGGCCTATATTGAAAGGTGTGGAAAAACCACCCTGCTCCTTTAAGATTTCAGGAGCATCCCCTGCCCATGATGCACTGTACAAATGACCACCTCTACCCCGCTGGGGTGGAGGGCAGGTTGTTTATGACTAAGGCTCCCTGTTCTCCATTTTTACAAATTTTTACTGATAAATACAGACAGAAAATCATTTTTTTTCCTGTCTGTATTTATTTCTAAATGTGGATAAAAACGGAAATTGGGTTGTTTTTGAGTGATTCATAATGCTGTCAATCATGACTGCCACGACAATCGCTGTGCGGATTGACAGGCAACAGGATTAGAGAAATATAGGGATTCTAGAAAGGAGCCTTAAACAGCAGTAGATTTGTACAACCTTGATACTAAAATTGACATATGTTCTTACAAGTGCATATTTTACCATTCGAGGATGTATATATCATTGAAACCTGCCAGGCGTACAGGCACAAATGCGCATTAACTGGTTAAATAAATGCAGAAATATACACATTTCAGCTTCATTTTTTCACAAAACCTAAAATATATGGATAAATACAGGTAAAATTAGCAAAAAAATAAATATGGATAAATACAGACGGAAATGGCAAAAATATAAATACCTTAAAACTGGGAGCCCTATTTATGACTTAAATTAAGATTCTTACGAAGCAGAAGTAGGACTACAATTAAGTAACCTTTTCTTCTGCATCAAAGGATCCTCACTGATAGTCATAAATGCTTGAATAGAGCAGCAAGCTAAATAAAATGATATCAAAATATCAGCTGGAGAGCAGTAAAAATTAGTTTCTGAATCCAAGGGTAAGACTCTCTGGTAGCATATAGACATATCTCACATGAATATGTTTTGAAGTATTTCCTGACCAAACCTAGCATCTGCTTGAGTGTCTAAATTTAGGCAGTGAGGTGATGACTTTAATGTTGCTGCCCTACAGATAACACAAACAGGACATTTCTAAGCCATGTGAAGCCACATCATTTTCTATTTTGTGCAGTTGAGAAGTGGTCCATGAGGGTTTTCGCCAATCTTTGAGGGTTAGGTCTAAAAAATCGTCTAGGACCCATTCGTGGCTCCCTTCGTAATAGCAGCGGAGAAAATCCGCCTGTTGATTTCTTAACCTGGGATGTGTACAGCTGGTAATGAAAAATTCCTGGATCGAGTTGTGTGCCAAAATGACTATGCTTCTATTGATAGAGGTCTTGATATTGTGCCCCACTGCTTGTTTATGTAGTGCATGCGGATGGTGATGTGTGCCGGCATTACAATGGTAGTTCCATTCTGAAGTGACAGTAGAAAGCCATTTAGAAGTAAATTAACTGCTCTCAATTCCAATTGATTTATGTGGCACAATTTCTCATTCTCTGTCCATTGTCCCTAAACCGAAACAACTCAGACGATCACCCAAACCTGATAATGAAGCATCAGTGGTTATTGTTTTCAGGTGTCTTTTTGGAAAGAAACTCCTTGTTGAAGATTCTGATTTTTGCACCATCATGTTACTGGTTGTTACAAGGCTGTTGTTAGAATTAATTTGTCATCACAGTTGTTGTTCTTCTGTTATCACTGGTCTTCTGAGCACTGTTGGAGAGGCCTCGTGCTCGGGACAATGTAAATACAAGATGCCATAGTACCTAGAAGAGACTAGATTTGTCTTAGTAATGGACTGAAAATATTGTGCAAAAGATAACATTTGTCTTGAGTAGATGATACTCTGTCTTCCAAAGGAAACACTTTTCCTTTTCTGGCATCTACTGCTGCTCCGAGATAAGTGAACTTTTTAGTTGGAGTGGAGGTGGACTTCTGAAGGGTGAATACAGGCATAGTTTCTGGAGAAGATGGGAGTTGCAAAGAATCCTGTCTGACTTTCTGCTGGCTATCAGTAGCTGATTACATGAAAATACACTTCCTCCTGAACTGAGAAGCTATGACTGTCATGCATTTTGAAAACGTGCAAGAAACTGATTTCAGACCGAACGACTAGACTGTGTATTGGTAGTGATTGTTTCTTACTGAAATAACTGTATATAGGGTTAGCATTCTGTATTTCTCCTTTATGATGAATCTGTTTGCGAACTGTAAATCTAATATTGTTCTGAAATCCTTTTTCGGGAGTAAACTCCCTGGCCTCTCTGTCGGTGTGGTACAAACTTTATAGCACATTTTGTTTCGCCCCTCAGGATGGTAAGTTGATGCTTTGACCGATAGGAGGAACTGACGGTTGAATGGCCTTAAAATGTAGAAAATATCTACAAGATGCAGAATTTAGCACCCAGTGGTCTTATTTAATTGCTATCCACTCTGCTGGATGCATGGATACTGCTCCCCCCACTTCAGAAGATAACGGGGAGAGGGTTTATTAGAGGATCACTGTCTACCTCCTAATGAATGTTTTCCTCCCGGAGTTTGTTACAAAGTCTTCTTGAATCTAGATACCCTTCTTTGCTATGGGCATCTCTAGCCCTAAGAATATTGTTAATATTTGTTGTATTGGTTGGTAGGACCAGCAAGGGCACTGAACCCTCTGTTGGTAATATCTCCCTCCTTTAGGTTTATATTCTTGAAAGGATTTCGTTTTCTCTTCTAGACCTACTGCTTTTAGGATTTCTGCTTCATTTTTCTTTGTTAGCATCTCATCATTGGTTTGTTCACCAAATAGTCCAGAACCCGAGAAAGAAGAAAGAGTCATTACTTTTAATTATGCTTCAGGGTTCATGGTGGTGTGGCAAATCCAGGCAGTTCTTCTGTTAGAAAGACAATGGCCATGGCTAGTGGTGAATTCAGTAGAACATACAGCCACACATTACTTGACCGTCCACAAAAGAACTTTGATTAAGTTGCTATATGAAATCTTGTTGAAGGCGTAGTGGTACATCATCATTAAAAGATATACTGTTGATGATTATTCTTTGATATAGCCCAGTAGAGTTGTGGCCTTTGAAATCTTTGTGCGAGTTGCAACAGTTCCACAAATTGTTCTGCCTGTCCTGTTCAGTCTTTTACTTCATCTCTCTAGGGCACAATAGTTTCGGGTGTAGAGTCTTGTCTTTGTCTGATGGCTGAAGTTACAATTATAGAATCCAGTTTGCGATACCTCAAAACTTCAGGATCCTGTTGAGGAGTCCTGCATTTTTTAAGGAGACGAGTTGTTTGTTGCTGTCTTCGCCTTAGCCAAAGTTCGGAATTTTTCCTGTGAAATGTCAAATAATCCCAGAACCAAAGGACGCAATGGCTTTGGAGTTGCCCTTCATTGCAAAGTCTCTAAAGTTATTGAGGCAGTAGGTTGCCTATTTTCAAACCATATGTTCAGTTTTGTTACCCTTTTGGCTGAAACTTCATGTGTAACTAAAATATTGTCAATGGGCAAGATACAAGAGGGAGAAGCCACAGTAGAAGTAGGGGTACATGAGGAACTTGTATCTCTTGTATCGGAGTAAGTACTTCTACATCTTCCAAGAATCATGTATCTCTTCCTTCTCTCATTGATTTGAGTAAGGCCCCTTGTAGATGATGGAGGTTTTACTGGATAAGATGGAAGATTCCCACTGGAGACATGGATGTAGTGTTGGATACTATCCTAGTTGGTAGCAGTTGAAGAGGTTGTAAGGGTTGTGTATAGGACTCTAAATAGTATTATAAGCTTCAAAAGGACCTATCGGTAAAGCATGAAGATCTGGAGTGGCAGGCATTGGAGACAGACGCAGGTGCAGTTTCTTTGAAGTTGGTGAAAGCAAAGAAGTAGAAAACCCCAGGGTGACATTTTTCAAATTAAATGAGGGGAGGCCAGTTTTGGTGAATGAGGGTATTGGTGAAAAGACAGTGTTACTGTCACACACATCTACTTTGACAGAGACATTACGAGTCTGGATCTCTATGATGTCAACAGTGAATAGTGTCTCAAATCGATGGTGCCCCTTTGACAGCAAAGACTTGGCTGAATGTGTGATGTCGCTTTGATGTCGAAGGTAATGTGGGTGTTACAGCTGTTGATGGAAGTTTCCTCGACGTTGACTGTGACACTGACATCACTGTACTAGGAGTCTTCGACATCAACACAGTCTTATGTGATCAATGTTGAAGGTTTGATGCATGTCCTCCATGGCATTGATGTGGAGAAGACCTACAGCCTGTCTTAGAGGGTGAACAGGATAGAGGCAAAGTTCTTGACGTCATCATCCCTAATTTTGATATCTATATTGAGCGACATCAAGAGTGAGGGAGATGATGACGATCCTTACAACTATGCCATCTCTGCTTGGATCTCTCTTTTCAGGAGTCCGTTTCAAAAGCTGTCTTCTTTTCAGATGGTGCATAATAGGATATTTCTTGAAGCCTCTTTTTCTTTCGAATCTTGTTTGTGTGGGTCAGAGAGTGCTTTCCTCCTCCCACAGGAGTGGCACTTCTCAAGGAGAGAAGACATTCTGACTTGAAAAATCTGTCAGATGATGGTAAACAACACATGACCTACTAGATGGACTTTAAGAATGTTGAGCAAAAGTGAAGTTTTGAGAAAAAAGATAAAAATAATGTTAGAAATGAGGGTCTCTAGTTGGCAAGGGCGTGTGTCTTTGTACAAATAGGGACCCTTCTTCCTAGTCAGGATAAGGGAGTTCCACTCCTAAAATAACCCCTGCTCACCCCCTTGGTAGATTGGCACGAGCAGTCAGGCTTATCTTAGAGGCGAAGTGCAGCACCCCCAGGTCGCGGTGCATGCAGCGGGTCGGTGGCGGCGTCAGATGGCGTCGTCGGTGAGACCAGAGTCACGGTGCGAGATGGAGGCGGTGCTAGACACGATGCTAGCAGGTCACGGTGCAAGCAGCGTCGTTGTTGCAGAAGCGCGGTCATCGGCTGACGAGCGGGAGCCGATGGTGCCGGCGTCGGTAGGCCACGGTGCGGGATGAGGGTGGTGCGTCGTGTGACTTACGAGCGGTGCCCTCGAACCACAGTGCAAGCAGTGGCGTCAATTTCGTCGTGGAGCAGCGACATCAGGGAGGTCAAGGCGCCCTCGTGAAGCAAGGCGGTGCTGAGTGCGGTGTCCACAGGTCGTGGTGCGAGCAGTGGCGGCGTCAACAGGCGTTGTCGGTGAGACCAAGGTTGAGGTGCGGCGTTGCAGCGGTGTCTTCAGGACACGGAGTCGGCAGCGGCGTCGTAGACGTCGTCGAGTTGCTTTTCCTCTGTTTGCAGCACAAAACACACAGTCCCCAGTGCTGCGGGCAGAGGAGCTTGAAGTCTTTGTTGTTCCTGAGACTTAGTGAACAGGGGGCAAGCTCTACCTCAAGCTCTTGGAGAGACTCACAAATTAGGTTGCAGAAAGTCCAGTCAAGGCCTTTCACTGCCCAAGACAGAAGCAGCCACTGCAGGTAAGCCCAGCAAAGCACCCAGCAAAGCAGTCTTTCCTTTTCACAGCTTCTCCGGCTCTTCTTGGCTGTCTTCTTGTTCCTGATGAGTTCTAAAGTTCAGGGGTCTGGGACCCAGTATTTGTATCCAAAAATCCAGTTATGTTTATAAGATGTTATACACAAACTTCCTATTCTGTCCTATGGGAAACAGGTAGCCTTGCAATAGTGAAAAACAAAATGGGCTGTAATTCACTATCAGGACATGCCACACACACCAGGGCATGTCCTACCTTTCACATACAGTGCACCCTGCCGTACCAGGGGTACTTTAGGCCTACCTTAGGGGTGCCTGACATGTACGAAAAGGGAAGGTTAGGGACTAGCCAGTGTGTGCACGGGCCAAGTCGACATGACAGTTACAAACTGCGCGCAGACTCTGAAATGGCAGGTCTGTGGTACCTTTTCCGGGCTACTCACGTGGGTGGCACAATCCGTGCTGCAGGCCCACGCGTAGCATTGGATTCCCAGGCCCTGGCACACTCAGTGCACTTTACTAGGGGCTAACAAGAAAACCAAACAGCAATCATGGAAACACCAATCCATAACATACTTTACCACAGAAGCACTTGCACTTTACCACTGATCAGCAGTGCAAAAAGTGCGCAGAAACACTACGCCAGTCAAAACCGGGAGGGCAGTAAGCAAAAACTCAGGGGAAACACGCCAAAAGATGCCAAGTCTAACAAATAACTATTGAAAAACAGAGGTTTGAAAACTCACATGTGCTCTGAAATCCTACTCACAGGAGCCAGAAAAATACCTGGCTCTGTGAAACCAATGCCCAGCAAAATGTATCATTGGTGGGGAAAGCTCTCGGAATCTTGAAGGGACGGGATGCCTTTTCCAAATCTTTTAACATAGGCCTATTGAGCTACATGTTTCCTTCAAGTTAGATAATTTGCAACTACAATGCCTCAATGCAGTCTTGTAATTGATGTTTTTCAATGTAAAATACTATGTGCAGGAAAACATTTCACCTCTAATAGGGCCCTAAAGGGTGCTGTTCATCAGATGGACATTTGGACAGTGGCATCCTTTGTTTTTATATATTTAAGAACAATGGAAAAGTGCTCCTGAGGCCACACAGACAATGTGGAATTATTCAAATGTTTATGACCATCAATGAAGATCCTACAGTTGAGAATTAACTTTATAAAAACATGCTTTAGGCAGTGGCGGCTCCTCCGCTAAGGCAGAGGAGCATCACCCCACTGCTTTGAAGCAGTGAAAGAACGGAAAAATAAAATAATAATAACAATGTTATTATCATCCTATCTTGTGCTGCTGCGGCAGTTTTGCGTAATGGGGCGGAGCTGCTCTGCTCACAGAGCAGGGCAGGGGAGGAGTGGTAACACCCTCCTAAGTGCACAATGACTATTTGGCCAGCCCTCCCATCACAGCCTACATGGAGAACATGCCCAGGCCCAAAGTCCTTGATTGAGCAACAAACCACAGCGCTCAGACCAATCACAACGCTGCAATGCAACATTGTAATTGGTCGGGGAAGTCTGGCTGCTTCCTGTTCCATTCCCGACGAGGAGAGACGACAGGGAGACTCGGCGGTAAGGTATGTTTTATTCTTTTTTTTAATATCCCCTTAACCGCCTCACCCCGCCTGATCCCTGCCGGCCGCTACTGGCTTTGGGTTGCATGACCCAGAACCTACACACTGCCAGAGTTGGAATAAGCCTTGGCTTGGAGACTTATCCGCCCTGTCTCAAACGACAACGGCTTCTGATGCAAGGAAGTATTGGGTGGTGTTTAAGTGCTGCCCATTTAATATTTTTTAACATGCGAGGGTGCAGGACAGTTGGCAGAACAAACTTGAACACTTCTTTTCAATTAAATATGTCATAGCGCTTCTCCTATTCATCCTTTAGCCCTCATCGTCAGCCTAGCTCTAGCCACAGTGGAGAGAGAAAGAACCAGTTTGGACACTATCAGTTAGAAGAGCTCATCTAAATACAGGAGTGGCTAGGAAGATTAACCGAGGTGACCGAAAAGTTGTGCCATTATGAAGTAGGGCTCCTGGGTAATTTTGCAGCAAGGTGAAGAGGAAGTGCTGCGAATAGAGGTGTGCATAGGCTGAAACAGTAACCATGATTAGATAGGGAAAATGCTGCTATCACTGGATAACACTCATAGCAAGAATGGCACCCCGCCACCAATTTTCTCAGAACATTTCTGAAGCTACGAAAACATCACATGAAGAAGAAGATCCTGTTTGAAGCAGATGACTCATCCAAGGACTCAAGGACTGTCATGCCCGATGGCACTAAGGGAGTTGAAATCTTCTCCACGGGTCAAACAATTAGCCTTCTGTTTGTTGCTTCATGGACACAAAAGCAGAAATACTCCTGACTCCAAGAGGGCTCTGCTGACCATGGAGGACTGCAGGGGACCTGTTGCCAAGAAACATGCCCTTTGGAGGTAGGGGCTGAATAACTGACAGGAAACTACGTTTCCTGCATGTGGAAGAAAGTGGGATTTAATCATTTGTTTCGCCTCGTGGGACTTGAACAAGGTGCTCACGCTTGCCCAGGGTGTCAGAATACAAGGCAGGCTAGAAAAATATGTTTGCAAAAGACACACAATTGATGGATGGAATGCAGAATAATTCAAAACATTCTCCCCCAGTCAAGAGATCTGTGTTAAATCCATCATTCTTTTGCTCACCATGGCACCCCAGTTTAGACCGGGCCATATGCAAATCAGTCTTGACCCTGTGCCTCATGGGTGACTGCTTGCATTGTTCAACACTCCGTCCCTCATCCCCTTTGGTTTTGCTTTGTTCGCCCTAAGTTGGCAGGGTATGCCCAGACGTGGGTCCCTTGCTCACTTTGCCACTGGAATCAAGCTAGCCTGGCTGATGACGGCTGATTAGGCAGAAACCGGTCCCAGGATGTTTGTTTCCAGTCCAGGGAAGACATGGCTTTAGAGTTCGGGCTGGACTGTTCCCATGAGGCACAGGGTCAGACTGATTTGCATATGGCCATGTCTGAACTGGGTGGGGGAGTGAGCTAAAGAATGATGATGGATTAAACCCAGATCAGTTGATTGGGGGTGAGTGCTTGCATTGTTCAACACTCCGTCCATCTTCCCCTTTGGTTTAGAAAACTATGTTTCACCAGCTTGCACTCCTCGAGAGCCTAGAGAACCTGGGACTCACACATCATGTCATCATACCCACACGCTTTGCCGGACCCACCCTCGACCCTGTCTTTACCACCTTCAACTACATTGTAATCACTGCAACCAAGCCTTTTACATGGACCGGCCACTATATCATCCAAATCCAAATCTGCAACCCCGACCAATCAAACCCACCACCACAAGCCTGGCCAGAAGCAGCTGGAACAGCATCTCAGAATCCAACTGTCTCCACACCATGCGATCGAATCTGCTGAACGCTACAGACGACCTCAACAGTGACATAAACATCCCGACGAATGGATCATAATTTGCGCTGTCTCATTGGCACCTCGTAAACACAACACACAGAAAAGGTCACAAAAGCAGGCTACGTGGTATCCTAAAACTCCATGCATCAAAACAACACTGCAAACAATTGGAAAGAAAATGGATTACAAACCACTGTGAAAACGACAGACATACAGAGCAACCTTGAGACACTGCCAACAGCATATCAAAGAAACCAAGAAGTAGGCCACAGCAGAGCGCATAGACAACAGCTCCAA
Organism: Triturus cristatus; assembly: GCF_964204655.1. NCBI lineage: Eukaryota > Metazoa > Chordata > Amphibia > Caudata > Salamandridae > Triturus > Triturus cristatus. The sequence continues at coordinate 83,555,822 of NC_140591.1, forward strand.
TAGCAGCAAAGAAACCTTCTGAATCACCAGCTTCTACCATGAACCGCATCACCCCCTAGCAAGAACTAGGTCACAACCTCTTGGACTTCTTGAGCAACAAAATCAAAACCATCTATAACAACTTTGACCCCCAGCCGAACCCCTGCACCCTTAAGGGAGCCTATCCTTCTCCCACCGCGCCGCCAAGATCTGGAACACCCTTCCCCATAACCTACGACAGACCCAAGACCTGCTGACCTTCAGGAGACGACTCAAGACCTGGCTATTCGACCAGTAGCAGCAACCCCCCCCCCCCCCCCCCCCTGCGCCATGAGAGCCTCGCGGGTAAGTAGTGCGCTTTACAAATCTTGGGATTGATTGATTGATTTAAAAACCCTGACTTCCTGGTAAACATTCACTGTGGAATAAACATTATGGGGGGGCATCCACTCTGGGTCTCCAACGGACCCCTGCCTCCACCACATTTACAATATGGATGTCTCCCCATCAATGTAGTCCTCACCTGCATCCTGAACAAATCCCTCACCTCCAAAACATTCCAGTTGCCTAGAAACACATATGGGGCAATGCACTTTGGTAGTTCCCACTCAAGTAGCAAACTACAATTCAATCTCTCTTCTATCTTACCCAGACAAGGTCATGGAGAAAGCCACCAACAAGCAACTCACTCACTACCTTTCGCACACCAGCACCTAGACCACACACAATCAGGTTTCCAACACAACCATAGCAAAGACCACCCTCGACCGTGGAGGTACAGTGGCCCTCATACTCCTTGCCCACTCAGCGGCTTTCAACACTCTCTCCCACTCCACCCTGATTAAAAGACTACATGACATGGGCCTCAAGAACTCGCCCTCAAATTGATCTGCTCCTTCCTCACACGAAGAACACAAAAGGTTAACCTGCTACCCTACACGTCAGAGGCCAAGAACCTTATATGCGGAGTCCCCCAAGTATCTTCCCTTAGTCTGACGCTTTCAACATCTACATGACCCCACTGGCAGACTTCATCAGATCACACAACACCAACATACTCTCCTACGCAGACACTACCCAAATGATACTCTCCCTGTTGGAGGAGACCCCACTACGAAAACCAACTTTGCCACCTGATTGACGGTGATTGACACTAGGATGAAATCCAACTGCCTCAAACTCAACACAGACAAACCTGAAGTGGAACTCCACCTGGTGGCCGAGGGACCTCGACTCGCCACCACCCATGCCACAAAACTTAGAATTATCCTGGACAACAAGCTTGACACGACATCCCAAGCAAACGCAGTGACCTCCACTTGCTTCATCATCCTGAGGATGCTGCAAATGTTCTTCAAATGGCTACTGGTCACTTTGCTTGATTATTTTGGTGACTTGGCAGATGTTCCACGTCAATGTCAATCTCATGAGATATGGCCCAGTCCCATAGTAGTTGAGCTTCTTCCGTGTTCGCCTTTGCTTGGCCATGCAGATTATAGATGATTAGGCATTTAGGCCTAATCGTATGGCACAGAGCTTTAAAACATTGAAGTGAAACACGTTTTCTGTATATGACTACAGGCCTGAGGTTGTTCCTTCCAGGTGGCCTCCCTATCCACCCATGGATAAATTCCTTATCAACACAATTCTTTCTGTTACAGGTTGGAAAGAGAAACCTACTTTTGGATTTGTTGGGATTCCTCACCGCTACAGTGACTGTTTCAGTCATCTAGTGACATGAACTATGTAGAGGATAGCTTCAGCAGTTTTGTGTAGTTCCTACTAATCTGTGCATTGTTTGGACAGCATAAACTAAGGGCGTTGTGCCTAGACTGATTCCAGACATCCCCGCAGGGTATGTTGGCCTATAGACCAGCTAGCTCACAGTGCCACTGTAAGACCCCCTAACCTACCAGGGAACAAACAGTTTTCTGGTAATCACTGAACCTGACAACCCTGAATAGTCAAGGATTGTGGAAACAGTACAAAATAAATAAAGAGATTACAAGCACCAAAAGAGTAAACAGTAGATACATTTCTACCATGTTGCTGAAGCAATGAATATATGCAGGCATAAATGTAAAATGGTAATCTAGCGTACTCCTATGATGAGGACCATACTCTGCGTGTACCTAGAGTGTGTATGGGTGTAGAGCCAAGAATCCCCCCTAAGGGATGATCCAATCCCATTGCCTGATCGTATAGAGGAAAGGACCCCGTCTTGGTCTCGAGTTGGACACCCCTGACGGAATGTCAGACCAGTGCGTGTTGGATTCTCAGCAAGCACGGACCTTTGTTGTCAGCAGAAGTGCCTTCTCTACCAATCTATCGGGATGCCTATTATTTTTTTTTTTAAAGCATTCTTCGCAATGTGCGCACTAGATTAGTGATGTTATGGATATGTAGCTAGCGCAGTCGCCTCGTAGATGAAGATAGGCCGACTTTTGTACCTAGTGCGTAGAGAGGCCTAGTACAAGATATTCAAGGAATCGTGATAATGTTGTACGAAGCTGGATGTGTAAACAAAGTAGTTTGAGAAACTAATTCAACATTGTCATACATGCAAATGAGTGCAAAAGTTCACCGCTGAAATGTTATTTTCGAAGACAATGTAAAGAATTAGCTGCCTCGCTACATGGACTTAACCCAGGAATAGAACACCCACTCCTCAACCTAAGGGTCAATATATAAATGCTATCTTGCTATCTAAAAGGTAAGTATATCATTATATCATAAAATGAAAAAAGGGTTAAAACTACTCTTAACATCCTCTAAAAGCAAACTTCCCATAAAAAAAATCTATATTAAAAGGTAAATATTGTCTTTAAAGCAAGCTTCCCTTTAAAATATTCTTAAAAGCCTTAAAGTCATTACACTGTTTGAAATCCTAAGCACTCCGAAAGCCATGGTGCTTAGAAAAAAATAAAACAAAAACTGTTTTGGATTAATTTAGTTTATAAAACAAGCAGAAATGTTCCCACGCGAAAAAGGGCAATTATTTAATGTGTTCTGGGTGACAGACACAACGTCTTGTCCATAACCGCAGATGACGATCCCATAGGCGCATCTCGAGGCAGATTTACGGAGCAAAGGTGATTCCATCCAATTCCAACAACAGCTGCTGAGGGAGAGACTGCATCCAGTATGCGTATCGTAGAGCCGTTGTCCAAGTTACTAGGAGCCAAAACATCCCAGGGTGGCTCAAGAAATGCATTCATCAGCAATGGAAGACGCTGGGGACAACAATACCCGTGGGTCGTTAACAGGTCCAGCAGTAAGTACATCAATGTCCATGGCGCAACCAGTTGTAATCCTAGGCATATGTCTAATATGCATTTGTGGCCGCAAAGTAGGCAGTAGAATACAGGTTGTATGCAGTTAAGCCAAACAGGCCTTAAGGAAAACCAGTGCTCGTCCAGTTCTTGAAGTCGAAGTGTGCCAAACGTGTGAACCATGTGCCCACGCCATCGTAGCACAAGCAGGGCTGTCTTCATTCCAAATCGAACTGGGACATCCATTGCGGATCAGAAAAAATGAAATGAGGTTTCCTGCCAAAAGTAGCAGGACAAGTGGGAGCCCTCCAAAAACGCTTCCCAGCATGGAGTGTATGAATGATGGAATAACTCCAAAGGTGGTCTGAAAGGTGCTGGCCAGGCCAGAGCCAATACATTTTAAAAAATGCACTATTCCTCTAGTATCAGAAGTGGTAAAGATATGATGGACTAGTGTCTGTATGTCAGACGAGGATCTTGCAACCTGGAGATCAAACGTCTCTCTGGCAAGGCCACATCCTGTTGAAAAAGCATGACTTTCAGTCCGCCAAGTGAATCAAAACTAATGTTGGAAGCATTTATCAAAGGCCATAACACTGCTTCCCTAATCTTGCGGGTAGGTGAAAACAGTACTTGTGTACAACAAGTAACTAAGGAATTAACCGTCACCACATAAAGCGATGCCCGGATCCATTCCACAGCAACCTTGATCATTCAGCATCAAGCAGCTCCCATTTGAGAGCAGCTTGAAAACTGGACGCATCGTGGCAGCTGGGGAAACCTTCAGATAACAGGACAAGTTTGCAACAGGAGCATTGAATGCCCCTTGAAGAGAGATGTCTTTGCAAACTATGGATCCGCTTAGGGCTTCCTCACAGTCCGAACGACTCTGAAAAACGCATGTGTTCCCTTTCCTGCATTTAAACCTGAAAGGTAATTCCCAATACTCATGCACATAACCTTTCCCTAGCACTTCGTATCGTCCTACCTGTTGGTATTGGAGACAATATTGGATTGGAAAGTCATGACCAGTAGGGTGATATAATCATGCATAATCCAGTCTGTGGAAGGTGTCTCTGCCACAGTAAAAGGTAATTGGTCTAATTTTTCAATGTGCAACATGGTGTATTTCGCATCTCTACGTGCCATAGTTATCTGTCTTTCAATCAGATCATATTCAGAAAAAATACAGGTAGTATTGATGTAACGCCACGCCACGAATGTAGTGTTTGCAACGTCCAGCTTAGTATTAAGATGGAACGTAATTAAGACTGCCATGTTGTAAAATAGACATGTCCTGTAGTATTATGTCGAATGCGGAAGACACAATGTTGCCCAGTGAAATAATTCCGGATGATAAAGTGGTCATACCATTTTCAACCACAGCAAAAGCCTTTTCAATATTTACCCTGTCAATCTAGAGCAATCTGTCTGACGCTTCCTGCTGAGAAATCTTCCATAGCTCGTTGTATATTCCACACAAGAAGCTCTTTTGATGTGGGTTTCTGGGACCTAGTAAAAAACCCTGAGATCTAGGTCATCAGAAAGAAGGGACAAGTACTGGTTCACCTGGGAAAGTGTTGAGGTCTTCAGCCGATCTCAGCAGAACTTCTCAACATTATATGATTTAATTACTCCTGCATGTTCTGTGTGTACGTTGCGTAGGTCAGGAATGTTGATCCCTCACGTGTTACCCAGGAATCTAGACTGACATTTATCAGTGTCTAGAGGCAAAACTAACCAACCATGCTGAACGGGGTCTGAGCATGGCATCTAATGTATCCCCACGGTACTTTGTGTATTGTTGCCAATGTTCATAGTGTGCAAATGTGGCAATGTGAGGTATGTTCAAATCTTTCCCCTTAGCTAAACCAAGACAGGTAGTCTGTTGCACTATTTTATTCAGGAAAATCAATTGATGTGGAATGAGGCATTCTCTAAATAACATTTGTTCCCCAGACAGAATTTGTCTTATTTATTTATTTTTATTTTAAAGGTTTTATATAGCGCTGGCTAGACCCGGAGGTATCAGAGCGCTTTACATGAGTATCAGACCATAATTGCAGGTTACATCATTACAAAGGTTACACAGTTATTAGAGCCTGGCAACATAGTGACAAGTAAGGTTGAGTCAAACAAAAGGACATATACGCAAGGGAAAAAGCAGGCAAGGGGAGAGATTCAGGGGAGGGGGTAAGAGCAGGGGAAGTAGACAGAGAATGGAGGAGGGAAAGAGGAGGGGAGGGTGAGAGACACAGCATGGAAAGAGTAGGGGGAGGGTGACGGGGACACAATCCGGTAGACGATCAGAGCTGCGTCCAAAGTCCAGTAAGCTGTGATCCCAGGGGAAGTGGTATCATTTCCCCATCTCTGTTGCGAGAGGCTCCCTATACGCAGTGGACTCTCTGTGAGGGGTCTCTGAGACTCTAAGGCCTACATACTGGATCCTTCCCCAAAAAGGAGAAAGGGAGTGCTTTGGCAAGGGGTGCCATACCATATCTCAACTGCGAGTGGCTCCCTAGGCGCTGTGGACTCTCTCAGCGGGTTTGCTGAGACTCGAGTATAAATTGGATCTTTCCCAAACAAGGGGCGAAGGAGTGCTTAGTCATAGGGCACAAAAGGACAGGGGGCTAGGCGGTGTAGCTGGCAAGGGGAAAGATTCAGGTGAGAGGGGATAGGAGCAAAGGAAGTAAGACAAAGAAAGAAAGAGTGCTAAATGCGAACAGATAGATAGATAGGAGACAAGGAAGAAGCAGAGTTACAGAAATACGATTGGGGGGAAGTAGGGGGGTTGGGCGAGACAGGGAGAAAAACTGTGCCCAAAGTCCGGCTGGGTAGGTGACGGTCCGGGGATGAACCAAAGCCGATCTCCTCAATAGCTGAACAGAGCAGCTCCACTGGGTGTCGGACATAGTGCTCGGACTCCGCTGTCAGGATGGAGATCAGGAGTACTCAGAGATTGTCAGATTTGGGAGAAACCATGGTCCGAAGGAATTCCAGATGCCATCTTGAGGTCAGGCACAGTCCTGATAGGATTATGTAAGGAAGATTTCAGTTAGGACTTCTGGAAGGCAAGACACTTGATAGGGATCACACGTCAGGCTTCCTACCGAGAGCATCTCCACAGTGGAGCCACCATTTCAGGTATCAGTGAACAGGTCAGTCCAGGCAGATCAGACTCGTGCACATCCAAAGGAGATTGTTTAAATGTCGCTGGCGTACACCTTGGATAGCCCCTCCCACCGTCCTGTGCCACCTCGCACTTCCACCTTCTCTCCTCAGAGGTCTCGCTGCTCTTTCTAGTGTCTTGCGCAGGGGCTCCAAATCTTCCAGGCCCTGTGCGAGATCTCACCAATAACAATGTCTGTGTCTGTGTTTTTCCAAAAGATAAAACCCTGTTGGAAATAAATGAAGCAGAGTAAATCAGCTTGGTGTTTGTGAGCATATTCTTCTTTGCAGGTGTAGGGGCAAGCCTATAATAATAAGAGGCTGGGTCTGATGTGTCAAAACCAGAAAAATATGCAAACCTTTGTGCAAATGTTTTTGGACTACCTTTTGGTGGTGCTGCGCAGTGTTCCCATTAGGTGTAATTGTAAACAGCACGTGGGATACTAGCTGTGTGTAAAAGTGGTGACCACAATGTTGATAACAGAACATATCACCAAAAATTCTCACCATAGATCTGAAAGCAAATTATGCACTGCTTCAATGTCCCAATCATCAGAGAATGTACTAGGGGTGATGATATCATTTAAAGAAATTTTAAACAAATATGGAATTTGTAAAAGTTCATTAGGACCATACACATCATATGAACCCCTGTCCCATACTATTCCATCAGGAACTGGAACTGCTGTAATGTTCACCAAGGCCATGTCCCTCAGTTCATGGTGCGATGATTAATGTGGTTTAAGTACCAAGTTCACATGTTGGACTGCAGAGCGTTCTAGGAGATAATGTCCATTCAGAAGTAGAAAAAAAAAAAACAGGAAAAGTAATCCAATTGTAACACAGAGATGTAGCCAGGTAGCAACAAGGTATGTCTTTTTTTTTCAGGCAAAGATGGAGAGAATAAACTCATAGGCTGTAAGGAAGTGGCAGCGTTGGCAGTTCAGGTTCACTTGGATCTAATGAAAAGTCGTCATAATGCACGAAGAACCAAGACGCCATCTGGTCTATTTTTTTGGCAGCTCAGCAGGTTTTGTAGAACTGGGAGATGACTTGATCTGTGGCATGTTGACATATATGTCGTCGATATTTAAAATTGAAATCTCTGTAATTGTTGACTGTACAGTTCTAGTCATTTCAATAGGGAGAAGTATCATTTCACTGTTGCTTACTACTTCTCTTTGGAAAATAGAGTCTTCATTGGATATTAAAGCTTCCATTTGAACTTCATGCACAGTAGTGAGAGGATATCTGCGGCTACCCAGGAGTCCACGCAGCCTACTGCTGAGAATCGGCCACATAGTGTGGTTTGATCAAATCGATGGAGACAAACCTTTTGTCTGGGAGACCGGCAAGAGGTGGAAGAAGTACAGTTCTGGTACCTTCAACAGCCAAGACAGGTACAGGCGCTCTTGAGGATGGTGCAAATTCTTTCTTGTCCACTATTTTGTTTCTCTGGCCAGGTCCCAAATCTTCGGGACCCAGGCAGGTCTTGCCTATACTGCTTTCACTTCCCCAGTTGCGGTGCGTTTCACTTGGACATTGCTCTGTAAAGTTCTATATTCTTTTAAGTCCTGTAAAACATCAAAACGATCTTTGATGTCAAATGTAGTTTCAGCTGCCACTATCGAGGGCTGGTACCCACATTCTCACCCACAATAGGATCTCATAGGGTGTTCGACCCCCCTCCCCTCAGGGATTTTCATGGCATGTTATTAAGTGCCCTCTGGACCCCATATAGATGATTGACCCAACTGCCACCCGAGCCTAGTACCCTAGCTGTTATGGATCGCTTTAAGTCCCAGTTTTGACTCTCAATGACCAAGTTTCCCCCAGGCTGGTAGGGGGAGGAGCACCGCAAGGCCACACCCAAACTTCCCATGGCTTCGTTGTAAGCCCGAGAGCTAAACGGCGGACACTAGTCCGAATGTAGTGTGCCAATTGCCTATGTCCACATAAAGACTCACAAATCCTTTATAACAGTTCGGGCATCAGCCAGGCCCTGAGGCCAAACCCATAGGAGCATGAATCTACTGCCACCTAGATGTACTTGTAAGCCCCGTCAGAGTGTAAGGGGCTGCAGTGATCCAGACAGACACATGCAAGAGGTTTGCTAAGATCAATAAAAGTGTTTGCAGTGGACGTGCTACAGTGGAGCCTTTCATCTGCTGGCAGATGTCCCTTTTGAGAACTAAGTCCTTGGTCTGTTTAGTGAGACCTGGCCACAAGTAACGCTGTTTCAGTAATGAAACTGTAGCAATAATCCTTGCAGGTGCTGAACCCAGACCCTCATGTGCAGCTAGTACCAATACCAATCTGCGATCAGTGTTTGGTACTAATCTTTCCCCCACTCCTTGAATCTGAGCATACAGAATATTTTGCGCATCTAACTTGTAGAAGTACTTGAGGGGAAATCCTTTCAGTAGTGTTGAGCTGTTGTGTGTGACATTGACAGCTATCATAGTAGTTCCATCTATCCTCGTAATAGAACGAGTGATTGCAGCAACGGCAGCAGTACGAACTGTTGGCTTGGTGGCTTCAACTGCCATTGAATTCCCTTCAACGTGAACACCAACTCGCTGATGACTCAATGTATGAATAACATGAGCCCGTGGCAGGCCTTCTTTCAGCTTTGCCACTTGTTCCTAAAACATCTTGTGCTTGATTGTACAACCCTTGAAATCTCAAAACTAATTTTGGCTCCAATAGTGAAAGTATTGATCGTCTGACAGCTGCGGTCCATGCTGGTAACATAGGTGGGGCGTCGCGGGGGGATTTCGAGGGATGATGCAGATGGAAAATTAAATAAATAATTTTCCCTCAGCATCGTCCCTCGAAATCCCCCCTTATCTGGCTGTTGTCAGTGCCAGTATCAGGGCTTTTAGTTCTGCCAGTTGAGCTGTGCAGTCCCCTAGGGACTGTGTGTGTGTTATTTCGGGAAGAAACTTTCTGTCTTGCATGCGCCCTTTTACTATTGCAGTTTCGAATGTACGGCAGGTTGAACAGATCCATCTGTATAAATCATGCAGTCATATCGATCTAGAGGCATAATTTCATTTGACAGAGGATATTCTTGTTCATACTGCAGGAATGCTCGTGTTAGTAATGTAGCGTCAAATCTGTAAGCTACATCTGTTGCATTGAGAGAGTTAGCCCATTGAATCCATCCTGGATGTAGAGCCTTTTTTTGATAAACAAATTTTTATTGATTTAACAAGAAGACATCAGCCATACATTATGACACCATGAAGACCAGGAGTGTGAGAAGTTGGCCTGATATATGTCACTAATTCTAGTGTACACCTTGTATCAGTTCAAACAACCCTTATGGTGATTGGTTGTAAAGTCAACCTTATAGACCAGCTATCCTAGTGGTAGCATGAACAAGAGCAGTCTTAGGCTAAACTCTGAATGGCATGTGAAGCCAGCTGTTATACCATATGTAATCCCTTGAATACCAAATGAAAGGACACCACAACAGATATATATAAAAATAGAATGTATTTATTCTAGTCAAACCCTCAGCACTCTTTATGAGATTCGAGGTAAGTACAACACAGTCTCATTTAAGCATACATTAAGTCACACAGGTAAGTAATACAGTTAGGCCCTAGGGGCCACGCAAACCATATACTAAGTAAGTGGTATAAGAACCACTGTCACGAACACAGGATAGGCCTAGGCCTAGGGAATCGCTGGGGCTACACTATACTACCAAAGGTTAGGAAGTGGGAGGCCCACGGGATTCAGGTGCAGAGTGGAAACACTCAAGCGTAATGCGTAAAAGTCGATAGAAATGGAAGTTATTAGAAATTAACAGTTTTAGGACACTTCTGGTATAGCTAGGAAGTCGAGACTCGGAAACTAGACCCTTGGATAGTCAATACCCTTGTGAGCACCGAAGTACTCAAGTTACCTAGCCCACGGGATGCGGGTGCATAGGTGTGAACTTGCGTCGGGTTTCGTCGTTGACTCCTATGAATGCCTGAAGGAAAGTTGCTGACAGGCAGTCAGTGAAGTGTCCGGTGGATCCCAAGGATGGAATCAAGAAGGAAGGATACCTGCAAGCAGAAGGGACAGAGTCTAGGTCACCAGCCAGGAGCCGGGACGGAACCAGGAAGGAACCAGGCGATGTCGTGAAGATGCAGGTGAAGAGGTGAAGCTTGTCGCAGCAGCCACGGGTAACAGGAGGCGTCGAGGACGACCAGGACCAGGAGGTGAGCTGTCCCACGAAGGCTCTTGCTGTCGGCGGCGTCGAAGTCGAGTCAGGACCCAACAAACCTTGGCAAGCGGAACCCACGCAGGATGGAGGACTTGCTTCTGGTGCAGACCAGGAAGGTCTGGGGTGCTTCTCTTTCACAGAGGAGCGGGTGCCAGTCTGGAGGAGCCGGACCAGCAAGATGAAAACAAAGGTTCGTCGTCGCAGAGGTCACTAGCCAACGCGCCAGCAACCGGACAACACGTCGAGCAACTCAGGTGCAGAAGGGCCCCACGCAGAAAACGTGAAGTGTGGGGTGCTGGTCTTCTTTGCAGATGGTGCTCAGGATGGGGGCTTCTCAATTCCCCAAGCACAGCCTCGAGGGAGCCTCGGAAGTCACGCTAGTCAGGTACTAGTCACTTTTCCCAAGTCGCCGGTCCCACGTCCCTCGTCGCCTCCACGGGTCTCAGCTTCGCTGTAGATGTGGATATAGGTCAGAGGTGTCTGGAAGTCTCGGCGCTGGTCAGTCTCTGCAGTCGTCCCTCGTAGGATCAGTCGCAAAGCAAGCAGCGGTCGCTGAATGGTGCCTGGTTGCCCAGGGTGGTCCCTCCTTGGCCACAAGGGAGATTTCTTCAGTCTTCTTCCTGAGGTCGAATGTCGAAGGTCCAGAGTTTCTGTACAAGTTGCAGATTCAGGTTAATCTAATTTAGCAGGACTCAGCTACCTACGGATATACTGGGCTAGTGGGCTGGGCTACCTGCAAGGTCCCTCCTATGGGTGGGACCAGGAAGGGGAGTGGTTACACCCCCTTTCCTTTGTCCAGTTTGGCGCCAGAGCTGGGGCTGGAGTGCCCCAGCGCCGGTTTGAACTGGACTATGCATGGGACACCTTGTGTGCCCCAGGCAGTGTCTAGTTTCTTTCATCCCCCCTGCCCCAATACACTAACTCCTGTCTGGGGTGGTGCTCGCACCTCCCAAGGCAGGAAACCTATTGTCCAAGCCTCCCTCGCTGGAAGGACTCCCAGCAGCAGGAGGTCAGACTTGTGTCTGTGGCAGCAGCATCCATTTTGTGATGCTGTGGCTCTGGTTAACTTTAACCGGGTAAGTAGGTTTCAACATGTCTTCTCCCTCCAGAAGGGAGAAATAATATCCTCATGGCCAGAAATGGTATGGGGGTATTATTCCACAGTGTTAGACACCTTACACGACATGTTTTGATAAAGCCAAACCATAGTTACCATAACCGTTTAAGATTATAAGGTACTTTAAGAGTATATGGTAGGCTATATCATAGAACAGCTATAAGGACAGGGTTCCGAAAGCTGCAGACAGGCTCAGCTCATGCTAGAGCACCATCTCACATGTTACCAAGCACTCTGCCTCCAGGATTGTTAAGGCCTGCCATAGGAGTGGCTGATAGGTACACATGTGTCTATATATGTTAGGTATAGGAATACTACACCTAAGCAAGGGGTGATTACACGACCTTGCTCCAGCTGAGTGATCAGCCAGTTGTGTTATAATGGAAGGCCAGGCCAGGTGTGGCACAATACATGCTGCAGCCCCTGGTAGGCCTAGGGTACACCTATGCCCTGGGTACCTAAGGTACACTGTACAGGGGCCAATAAGGTGATCCTAACCAATTGGGTTACGCACCTAAAGTACATAGTATAAATTTAGAGAGAGAACAGCTGGGCTGTGGGTCTGATTGGCAGGCCCACAGCCACATTTAAGTCGAAAACCAGTGAAGCAAAAGCAAAAAGTGGGGGTGGACATAGAAAGCAGACCCTACTTTCCTACAAGGAGTACAAACAATGATCCGCGCGAACCATTTCATGAATATGAACAATAAAACTATGTGTGTTAGGACATTCCCCTGGAGACTAAACCATCCCCCCCAAACACTTCCCCCAAATCCTTCGATACTTCTTAGGACACCCAAGTTCTTCATATATAGTTCTTTCCTGCGTGGCACACCTATCGACCTCAGCCCGTTTGGATGTAGAGCCTTAGCATTCAGAATGCTTGCTTTAGTTACCGCCTCTAGAGTCGGTACTGGGGTAACGGCAATTATGCCTTTTCCCTGAGCTAGTGCTCTCTCGCTCTCTCATTACAGCAGTCTGTACAGCTGTGAGAATTTTCTCATTGGGTGCAAACCGCATTTCAGAGTTTGTGTACAGTATCACCTTCATTGAAAGTAATGTAGGTGCACCCAGTCGGTGCAGCGACTACGCTGATCGCCAGGTTAGTTGTGTTGACATGTGTGTATAAATGCCTGGAAGCTAGCATGTCAGCGTGTACGGAACATAACATATCAGTATGTTCCTGTGTCCAGTGTTGCACTGAAAAGTCAGGTCTGATTAAGTTGTACAATAGTTTTGCCCTTTCTGCGTAATGCCAAAATTAAAAAATCCTAAAATAGATTCTAGTCACTTCATAGAGGTTGGAGCAATGCACATTTTTCTAACAAATGTATCACCGGGCTTTTGCCTTCACTTGATAACTCATATCACAAAAACAGGACACCGAGGTGGGTTATTTTCGATTTTTTTTAATTACATTTTTAGCCCAGGTAAGCAAACTCCACTATAATGTTGTTGACTTTAGCCAAATGTTCCATTAATTCATCCTCTTTCAGATAAATATCATCTACATAGGACACCGCTTCCTCATCAATACTTTGAAGTAACTCTGGATGAAAACAGCCCAGGGCTAATCTTATACCCATGTGGTAAGTGACAGAATTCCCGCTGAGACCCTTCCCTGAAAATGCGGTCAAATATCTACTTCATGCACTATATTCTGGCAGAAAAAAACATTTGATATGTCTAGTGTTCTTCTGTATTTCTTCCACACAATGTTATTCATTAGTGCATCACTGTGTGCATTTTGTACTGCAAATGTGTGTGTGCATGCATTCAAATGTCTGTAAACTATATGAATTGCCGGGTTTCATTCCAGGAAACAAAGGACTATTCATAGATAAGGCGCAATTTTCTATTACATCCTGGTACTTATGTTGATCTAAGATCTCGCCGACTTATTTCTTTGCTTCATGTTTAATTGGGTACTGTCTCTGTGGTTGAAGGATAGTTTTTAATGGGACTTCGTGCTGAAAAGATTCATCATCCCACCCAACATAATTGCGGTATAGAGCAGGCGCTAAAGCTGACGCCCACTCCTGTGCGTGTATTATTTTGCTGATTCTGCTACGAGGTCGGAGAAAGCAGGTAAAATTACTTCTTCCCCCATTGGGCTATCTATTATGAACTCAGGTGGCAAATCCTTTTCAGCCAAAAGAATGTCGTAGCCACGTGTCAAGTCCTCCCAAGAGACGCTTCACCTGTCCCCTTCTATCTGTAGCGTTATTTTATGTAAACAATGTGGGTCACTTACTCTCGTATTAAATAAGAGATGGACTGGGAGCTAAGTTTAGGAGGAGGTCCTGTACACAGGCTTCCGAGTGGGACTGTGAATCAGCAAAGGTGTACAGTTCCTAACTGGACGTGAGGGGAGGGGAAAGGGAGGTCTTTCTTCGTGATGCCCTCACACACCATGCTCCATCACTGGGCCTTGCTCCTCATCGGGCCGGCGCTGCAATGCCTGAGGGGCTCCCTTAAACGGAGCTCTTTGCAGAGATCTTTTGAAGAAGCCGTAGGGTGCGTGTGGGTGTGAGGGCTGGGTAGTGCACAGGTAGGTGATTGTAAAAATAAAAAAGGTCAGAAGCAGTCCTACTCTGGTCAAGTTTATTGGTTTAGGTAGCTCGAGCGTTGTTAAAAGATAGTGTATGAGCCCTTACGTGGAAGTGATGTTCCTTTTAGGGCTACTAAGGTGCAAATAGGTAAACATGTTTCGTGCCTCTTTCGCCCCTTACGGGTCAAATGGCACTTCTTCAATGCCAAGAACTAAAATGTGTGTGGTGCACTACCATCTGGTTCTGCTATATTAGTGGCTGGTAACCAGATCCGGCAGAGAATCCCATAGTAGCTTGTACTGGGGTGACAAGTAGACCCCTAGAATCCAATCTGGAGCTACCTCTGTCACGTCCCGACGAGCCATCATGGGAAAATCAAGGAATAAGACTGCTGGGGCCGTGCCGGACACGGAGGACAGGGTAGCTGAACCATCGCGCCTGGGCCAGGACAACCCTGTCCAACACAAATTGAAGCAAATTCTGGACGCTATTGCGGACACAAAAGCAACCCTCCACCAGGATATCAGTACAGTGGTGGTTGGCCTGGGCCTGTTGCGTGATGAACATAAGAAGCTTGCCGACAGGGTTAAAGATACAGAATCCAATGTAGCGGCCACGATGCCGGCCCAGAAGGCGGCGGACCAGTAGCTGAGTGCCCTAACGGACCGAGTGTGTTTACTGGAACATAGGGCAGAAGATGCAGAAGGCCGTAATCGGAGGAACAACATTCGAGTGGTCGGATTACCTGAGGGTGTGGAGGGGAGCGACATGGTGACCAATCTTGAAAACTGGATCAAAGCAGTTGTTGCTCCGGAGGGTTTATCCACATTTTATACGCTGGAGCGGGCCCACAAAGTGCCTGCTAAACTGCTAGCTCCGGGTCGACCACTGCGGTCGGTAGTGGCCCGCCTACTCCACTTCCGGGACAGGGACTTGCTGCTGCGGAGGGCGAGAACGGAGCGTCCTTTCACCGTGGACATTAGCAGTGTTACTTTATTTCCGGACTATACGCTGAAGCTTCAACGGAGGCGAGCCTCTTACCTGGAGATCAAGAAGGCCTTGTGGGATGAGGGTCTCCAGTATTCCCTGATGTTCCCAGCCCACCTGCGCATCGCCCTGTAAAGCACTACTCATTATTTTAACTCCCGAGGAAGCATGGGACTGGCTTGAAGGCTACAAGGGTGGGCTGACCGGTGGTCCACATCGCGAGGGATTGAGGTCCAGGATCAAGACACCTGGGGTACCTCAATGTCGCTGAACACGGAGGAGAGCTCAGAGACAGCCTTCCTTGTTACAAGCTGCGAAAGAACGAGCGGCTGCACTACAAGCAGTAGTATGGTTGTCACAGAACTGGATCCCACCTCAATCTGATGAGGCAGCGGGATCATCTAAGGAGTCGGCAGCCAATGACTCGAACACATCACTTAGTAGCAGTGTGAAATTGCCTGTGATAACGCCGCAGAGTGTGGATGAGATAGTACGATGGTAAGGTTAGCATGTGGTGGCTAGATAGGTATGAGTATTTTGTTGATTGTGTTGATTGAGAGGTCCTGGCACTAGCTTTGGCTTAACACGGCTGGTGCACTGCGGCCTGGGCATACGTCCCTAGGCAGCTGCGTCCACTTTTACCTCTGAACTAGTCGGAGGTCTTTAGTTTTGTAGTTTGACATAGTTTGGATGGGAACTCGTTTGATAGTAACTGTCCTTGGGAGGGGGAATTGGGGTGTTGGGGCTGTTTTGTGGGGACCTCAGCATGGCACAGCTAGTAGATCACTAGAGTACTGGACACGGGTATCGGAATGGGATCATTGTTGGAATTGAAATGTATATCATGGAATGTTAGGGGCATGCATACTATGGAACGCCGCCATCGGATTCACGGTTACCTAGTGTGCAGGGGAATTCAAATTGCCTTCCTTCAAAAAAACACATATCACGGGGAGTGAGGGGCTTGTACTGCAGCGCAGATGGAGGGGACAGGTCTACCACACAGCTTACTCTACTTTTGCGCGTGGTGTACTGGTGTGGATTTGGGGGGGGGGGGGGGGTCCCTTTTCAGCTGGTACATCAAATTATTGAACCAGAGGGAAGGTATGTGATGGTTATGGGCAGGCTCAATAGCAGGGGTGTTGCGCTGGGAAGTGTGTATGTCCCTAATACAGACCAGACGGCTTTCTTTATTCGGTAATCAGGGAAATTGGCGCCCTATCTGACTCGCACTGTAATGATGGGAGGGGACTTTAACTCTGTCACTGATGTTCTTCTCGATACGTCACATCCACCGCTCCCTTCCGCTCCGGTCCATAAGATCTCTAAAGCCAGGAGGGATTGGCAATCTCGCTGGGGGTTGGTGGACACGTGGAGGACTCACCACCCTGCTGATTGAGATTATTCCTTCTTTTCATCGCTGCATGAGCTCCATGTTCGGCTGGATACTATACTATGTTCCACAGACCTGCACGCTGCAGCCAAACATAGTGAATACCTCACCAGGACATTGTCAGATCAACCCACTGTTAATACAGGTGCAGTGTTTCCAGGCGCGCCCTGCGATCCCCAGTTGGCATCTAAACCCAGAGCTTTTGGAAGATCCAGTCTTCCGGGAGGCAGTAGGGACTGGGATCACCCAGTATTTTGATGATAATACAGGAACGGCGTCGTCGACCGCTGTGGAGTGGGATGCTTTCAAGGTGGCGGTGAGGGGCCTCTGCATTGCTAATGTAGTAGGGATACGAAACATACTCCTGCAAGACATGGAAACTGCAGACCAGCGCTTACGTACACAAGAATGTGACAGACCTGAGAAACCTCAGACAGAGGAAATTGCTAGCAGCGCGGGAGGCAGCGACAGTAGGGGGTCGAGAGACTTCGATGCTTTGACTATAGGAAATAGGTAGTGCGTGCACTTCCCGAGTGTGACAAATCATGCACGTTGCTGGCTTGGTTGGCTAATCCGGCAAGGCGAGGGACAGTTATTTTGGAACTTAATTGCCTGACGGGGGAACCATGCTATACACAGGGGATTAACGCACAGTTCTACGACTATTATACTGTGCTATATCAGAGTAAGGTGACGTTGCATGAGGAAACTCTGGAGGAATTTTTGGCTGCAGCTAACCTCCCGGGGCTTGCTGAGGCTGATTTACTAGGCCAGGACATTACGCTGGGTGAAGCGAGAGGAGCGATTAAACATATGGCGCAGAAAAAAACTTCCGGGGCTGACGGGATGCCAATCGAATTTTATTCGACTTATATTTATTTTTTGTCTCCAAAATGAGTTACTCTCTATAATGAGGCAAAGAGGTTGGGGCAGCTCCCATGCACT
Source organism: Triturus cristatus (assembly GCF_964204655.1). Classification (NCBI taxonomy): domain Eukaryota; kingdom Metazoa; phylum Chordata; class Amphibia; order Caudata; family Salamandridae; genus Triturus; species Triturus cristatus. The sequence continues at coordinate 83,573,457 of NC_140591.1, forward strand.
ACTCGGGAAGCAATAATTATCCCATTGTTGAAACCTGGGAAGCAGCCCTCGGATAGGACAGCCTACTGCCCGTTATCCATGCTTACGGCTGACTATAAGATTTTGAGCAGGATATTGGCGACCCACTTTCTCCCTCATATGACTCAGTGCATGAAGACCAGCCGGGATTTATTCCGACACGGAATACTGCTGGTAATGTGAGACGGCTACTCCGCATTTTGGAAGCTGATACGTATCCAAAGAGGCCCGCTGCCATTTTTTCAGTTGATATCGAAAAAGCTTGACAGCTTGGAGTGGCCCTATGCGCACTTTTGGGTTGGGGGATGGGTTTGTGAATTGGACGGCATTGCTATACAAGTGCTCTACGGCACGAGTTAAAACAGGAGGATTGATTTCAGAGGCATGCGCAGCAAGTCGGGGGACACGTCAAGGTTGCCCACTATCACCTCTGTTTGCACTAGCTATTGAACCGCTAGCGGCTCAGGCTCGGACGGGGCGGCGATATTCGGGACTATATGTGCACGGCTTTACTCACTATATTGCGCTCTATGGCAACGATCTTATGTTCTTAGAGGACACGGGGGCTGCCCTCGTTGGCGCGAAGAGTTTACTTCAAGATCTTGAAAAAGTGGCGGGCCTTAGGGTAAATTGGGCGAAGCCATGCCGGTTTCCCACTGCCCCATTGAGTGAGGGCCCCTTACTCACAGATGGTGTGCACTGGAAACTTAATTGCCTGACGTATTTGGGGCCTCACATCTATCACACGCAGGCCGATCTCCTGGTAGGCAATGTGGGGAGAGCTCTCCGTGGCCTTAAGGGCAGCATGGAGTTTTGGGGAATGTTGCCGCTTTGGGTAGCAGGATGAGTGGCCCTGCTTAAGATGGTAGCACTGCCTAGGCTCCTGTATTATTTCAGGACCCTCCCCATTTGTGTTTCTGCGTCAATATTCAAGCGGCTTCAGACAATGATCACAGGTTTCTTGTGGTCTGCTGGCAGGTGATGAGTGGCCCTGAAGACCCTTATGCTACCAAGGGGAGAGAGAGGGCTAGCGGTCCATGATTTCGAGACATATTATTTGGTGGCCCAACGGCAATGGCTTACTCCAGCAATGGCGTTGGTGTTTCGAGGAGTGGGCGGGCTTGTGGATGATCGGATACCTGAGCATACTCTCTCCCGTATTATCTTACAGTAACCCTTGCGACTCAAAACGCTCTCCACTGAACTTAGAACGTTTAAGCTCTGCTGGAGCAGGAGCCAGCGGAGGGCACAGATTGCGCGCCCCTATGCACCTGAAATCCCGCTGGCACTGTGTATGGCACTGCCTCACAGGGCAACTTGGCAGTGATAAATACCTGGTAGGAACTTGGCTTGACTGCTATTGGGGACCTTTTGACGACAATTCAGTCCTTTTGCCATTTGACAAACTGCAGGATAGATATGACCTGCCTCGGGGGGATTATTTGCTGCATTCAGCCATCCAAAAGTACTGTGGGGGAGGGCTTTCTGAACCACAGACCTTCATGGCCTGCCAGAATGTATTTTTGGCAGCGGGCACCATTAAGGCAGTAACTGGTCTATACTGACGCATGACGACTGAGATGCTGACTCCACTGACAGGGTTGAAACAGAAATGGGAGGTAGATCTAGGCGGCGAAATTCCAGACAAGGTGTGGGCTGAGCTGATTGAACGTCCGTGTTAAAGCACCAGGAATGCTTGTTTCCAACTGGTACAATTTTTTATTTTACATAGGGCGTGTCTTACTCCAGAAAAGCGCCGAGAGATCCCCCTGGGGATGATTCGTTGCACTATACAAGTTTTAATAATAGTAATAATTAATAGATATTTTGATACGACTTCTGCAAACGCTGTAACTCTGAAGGGGCAGATTTCCGTCATATGATGTGGAGCCGCCACAAACTTGAGAATTATTGGGAAGAGGTGATGGAGGTGCTGTGCGAGGTTACGGAACGAGATATTGAGCATGCTATTGGGCCTGGTTAGTTCATTGGCTCCCCCAACACCTCCAGGACCAAAATCACTAGCGATCTGGGTCTCCTGTTGGCCAAAAGGGATATTATGGCACACTGGAAGTCTAAGAGGGGACTGAGTTTTCGGAGGTGGAGGGCTAACTTCGTTAAATGGGCAGAAGGTGAGGGCACCATCAGGTTACAGACAGCTACCCGCACAAACAACGAGAAAGCATTGGAGGCTGCAAGGGCATGGGAAGCGCTAACATTACTGTTGAAAACCTCAGAGGCTGATACAGATGCAGATTCTTCATCTAGTGACCCGCGGGGCTTGCCCCGATAATCCTATGTTTAGCACATGTATGACTGAGCCTGTTCTCCCGGACTACATCCTATTATCTTGTAGCAGACTTACCCTGTTAAGTACACTAAGGTCTAGTCATGCTGTACAGGACTGATGCACCGTGAGGTACTACACTGTTTTATAGAATAAATATTATCCTGTCCTGTGACCCACGCCGGGAGGGGTGGGAGGGTTCGGAGGTGGGCATATCTGGTTGGTTGATTGAATGTACAATTCAGGCGTCCCTATTCAGATCCTCCTTGTTTTTAATTGCCTGTATTGGGAAGGGGAGACATCACTCCGTGAGGCTCGAACGGGTGCTCCGATTACGTGAATTGGAATAAGTATTGATAGCTCCAGGCTGCCTTGTTAGTGTATGTGAGCGACCAAGGTTCATAATTGCCTGATGGGCACCCGAGAAAATTTGTATCCTGTATGTGCCAGATTATATTGTGTTTTTCTGGTTTATTGAAAACAATAAATATATTTATAAAAAGAAAGGAGAAAAAAGGGGGTACTGAAAAGAAAGGGCTAAGGTTTTTAGCGGGATGGTGAGTTTTAAACAATCTTAAAAGGTGCTAGGATTCTCAGGGAGTAGTGTGTGTTAACTGTTTTAATGCTCTTTGTATTTTGGGTTCCCCCTATCCCAGATACTGTGGGAACTGGACTCTTTATCTGTGGACTCTTCTGTTTTAAAGGTGTGACTTTTATTTTAAGCCCTCTTGGCTTGAAAATCCTGAATGCAATTGTGAAGGGAAGTAGGTGTTTGGATTTTAGGTGAATGGTTCTGTTGACATGTGTGCGTCTCTTGGGCCTCGCCACACGGCATGGAGGGAGTAGTTTCTTACCTGTAACTCCAGTTATCTCATAGTGGTATTTCCATATGTCTTAAGCACGGAATACTCCCGTCCGTGTGCGGCGACACGTAGCACTTTTTAAATATATCTCCTTAAGTGGATATTTTACGCCTTTCTTCAGTAAGGCCTATAAAGAAACTTAAGAGACAGAGACACAAGATGTAGCCTAAGTACATAGGCTACACTGGCCAAAGTCTTCATCATGAAGTTAAAAAGGGGCCACTATATTATAGTTGGGAGGAATTTGAGATGTTTTACTCACAAGATAAATCTCCTTCACAAAACTCGTTTTCATGATGGAGATGAATGAGGTAGGACAGAGTAGCCTCATAGGCTACCATTATATGGGTAAAAAATAGAGGCTGAATTCAGAGACCACAAGTATCTCATCATGAACAGCTGGTGGCAGTTGATTCAGTTCTATTTTTAGGGTGATCTGGACACCTCTGTCTAGTCAACAGGGGAGGAGGAGGGTTGCTTATGATTCAGTCAGTAGATCTGTCTTGTATGGCAACCTGAAATATAGATAGATGGACTGGTGAAGAACGTCCGTGAAGCACCATTGACGTGGCCACTCCGAAGCTATGAGTATTATGCTGGTCCTTCAGTGAGACAGCTTGATCAGGGGGACGGGTAGAAAGGCGTAGAGAAATTTCCCGGACCAGTTCATCCATAGGGCATTCTCCAGCATTCCCGGTTGGAAGTACCTTGATGCGAAGCTTTGGCATTTGCTGTTTTCAACGGTGGCGCACAAGTAGTTGTCCAGAGTACCCCACCTTCTAAAGATGTCTTGGACAACATAATCGTTTAAGACCCAATTATGATTTTCTTGGTGGAGCCTGCTGAGGGAGTCGGCCTGAGCCTTTTAAACACCTGGGAGATGAGCCACAGTGATTGTGAGGTTCTTGGCCAGAAGCCACTTCCAGATTGCCTGGGCTTCTTGAGATAAGGGCCTGGACCTCGTCCCTCCCTGCTTGTAGAGGTAGAACATCGTTGTTGTATTGACTGTCTGAACAAGCAGGGAGTTAGAGAGGAAAGAAGGCCTTCCGGTCCAGACGGACTGCATGTAGCTCCAGGAGATTGATATGGTATGTGGACTCCCTCTGTGACCATTTGCCCTGGATTTGAAGGTGGTCCATATGGGCTCCCAATGCTAGTAGCGAAGCATCCGTGACTATGGTCTGCGGAGGTATCTCCCTGTGAAACAGAATCCCTCGAAGGAGATTGGCTGGAGTCACCACCATCTCAGGGACAGCTCAGCATGCTGAGACAGTTATATCTTGTTGCCCCGATTGCCTATCAGTTGGTCCCACTGGTCTTTGTGGCACTCGTTTAGGGGTCTCATGTGGAGGCGGGCATTTGGCGTGAGAAAAATGCAGGAAGCCATCAAGCTGAGGAGAGAGAAGACTATCCTCACAGTTGGATGAGAGATTGTCATGAGATTCTGAGCCTTCCGAAGAATCGATAAGCGTCTCTCTTCCAAAACACACAGGCTTGCCCGGAGGAGGTCGATGGAGGTCCCCAGATAGTGTAACAATTGCACTGGGACAGAGATTGACTCTGCATGGTCAACATGAAGGCCCAGCCTGTGTAGAATATCGCAAGCCCAATTTTACTGAAGCTGAGCCTCCAGAGACATGGACTCCTTGATCAGCCAGTCATCTAGATAGGGGTAGACGAACACTTTGTTTCCAGAGATCGGCAGCAACCACAGCCATGCATTTGGAGAAAGCCCTGGGTGTTGATTTCAGGCTAAATGGAAATGCTTACTACAGATAGGGGTTTGTTCCCCACTATGAACCTCAAGAACTTGCGATACTTTATTGGTGATTGGTATGTGGAAAAGTATGAGTCTTAAAGGTCGATGGCACAGAGCAAATCCCCTTGCTGTAATTTAGGGTACATCTGGTGTAATGCCAGCATCCAGAACTTCTCACGCCAAATTCACTTGTTGGCTGTTTGAGGTCAAGAGTGGTTCTTGTCTTTCTTTTTGACGATAAAGAATCTTTAATGTAACCCCTGTGCCTTGTTGGAGAGGAGGTAGAGGCTCCACTGCCTGTGGTAGCAGCCTAAGCACTGGTGGAATGAGCCCTTAAGCCTTCAGGAGGCTGCTTTTTGGCTGGAGCATAACAACTTTTGATGCAGTGGACGACTCATCCTGCGATAGGTCGTATGGTGCAGTAGAGGGCTTTCTTCGTATCAACATACGCCCGGAACTCTTAGCGCAGTCAAGGTAAAACATCAACGCTCTTTTTGGATCCAGACATTGGAGTCGCTCCTCTTCCTTAGAAGGGTGAGGAGGCGTGTAGATAATGGGCAAGGTGACAGATTGCTCCACATGGAATTGCGTTACCACTTTTGGGAGGAGAGAGGCCCTAGTGCGAAGCACCAATTTGTGAGGGAGTATTGTCAGGTAAGGAAGCTTGGATGACAAAGCCTGCAAATCGCACACCCTCTTTAAAGATGTGATTGCCAATTATAAGGATTTTTTAATGATAAGCAGCAAAAGGGCAAAATTGTGCAGAGGTTTGAATGGCGCAAGAATCAGGAAGGTAAGAACCAAATTAAGGTACCACTGAGGCATAATGAGAGGGGAAAGGGGGAACTTAATTACAAGGTCTTTGAGGAATCTTTGACAATAGGTGATTTAAATAATAATGGTTGGTCTGGCAGCGTCAGGAAGGCAGACTGGGCGGAAAGGTACCCTTTCAGTTGCCCAGTGCAGAATCCTGCTGGGCAAGGGTTAAAATATTGTACAAACTTGTTCCACTAGCAGGCGTACACAGTCTTGGAGGAAGGTTGAATGCTATCAACTGCCACCGCAAACAAGGCGATGATGGACGGAGCACTGAAACCTGTCAGACACTCCCCCTCGTTACAGATCTGGGTTGAATCCATCATCGTTCTTTAGCTCACTTAAGGCCATATGTATGACCTAATTTTCCCATAGACACAGAATGGGTAAAACCCTTTGATACATATGGCCCTTAGCCACCCCAGTTCAGACCCAGCCATATGCAAATCAGTCTTGACCCTGTCCCTATGGGAACAGTCCAGCCCGGAGTGAAAAGCCAGGTTTTGCCTGGACCGGGAACAAGCATCCTAGGACCGGTTTCGGGGTAACCCATCAGTCAGGCTAGCTTGAATCCAGTGGCAAAGTGAGCAAGGAACCCACGTCTGGGCATACCCTGCCAACTAAGGGCGAACAAAGTAAACACAAGGAGATGATGGACGGAGCACTAAAACTTTTCAGACACACCCCCAGTCACAGATCTGGGTTGAATCCATAATCGTTCTTTAGCTCACTTCGTCACCCCAGTTCAGACCCATCCATATGCAAATCAGTCTTGACCCTGCCCCCCCATGAAGAACAGGGTTCAAGAATGACTCTTGAAAAGGAGGCACAGCTGACTTCGCGCAGACCCTAGACTCCTGAGGCGTGAGCCGGGAGTGAGATTTACTAATTTGTATTTTTTAATTTTCGTTTTCTTCTGGCATAATTTCTGTGCTTCTTTAACTAGCGCCGTACTCATTGTACTTACTGGGGTGTGTGTATTGTGTTATTGTGGGGTTGGAGGAAAGGCTGCAGTTCGACCGGGGCGGCAGGAGTGAGACCGCCATCTTGGGTAGACTGCAGGTCAGCGGGATAGGGTTTGCGCCCCTGACTCTTGAAATGGAGGCACAGCTGACTTTGCGCAGCGGACGCGCTGCCGGCGCGCCAAAGGCAAGCCCGTCTGCGTAGGTCGCCGAAACCTCTGCCCATTTTTCAGCTGATCATTTGAGATATTCACGTGACGAGCTCCTGCTTTTGGAGTCCAACTGTCCTTCATCAATATGGGCTCCTCAGGATGGACCTTTTAAATGTAACATTTGTACATTTCAACTCCCTCGGGAGGAGTTCCTCCCATGCCCTCCTGATTACACGGATTACAATTTTCTAAATTTAAATTGCCGGTCATTAGTGAAGCATCCTGCCGAGGTCTTTGATCTGGTAGTCGACGAGGCGCCGGATGTATTATTTTTAACGGAGACTTGGCTCACTCAAGAGTCGGTTGCGAAGCCTTGGCTGGCTCTTTCCCAAGGTTTTGTGATGAACTGCGTAAATAGAGAAGGTGGTATTGCAATTATTGTCAAGGAGGCCTACACCCGTAGTTTCACTAAGGAGAACATAGTGGACTGTGAAAGTGCACTGTTTAAACTCAGGTTGAATCATACCTTTACTGTATCTGGCCTTCTTATCTACCGTCCCCCTGGCCCATCTGGCTTGTTTAGGGAAGATTTATTGAACAAAGTCATGCTACACACTAGTAGCGCAGCGAATTTCACCATTTTAGAGGATCTTAATCTTCATCTCGAGAACTGTGGGAAGGCAGAGATTACCAGCTTCCTGGCAGATCTTGAGGCTTACCAACTGGTCCAGCAGGTCCTTGAGTGCACGCATGTGGCCGGTCATCAACTGGACCCCTTATTCTCTAACCTAAACGCATTAAAGATACTACCGCCGGTTCCGCAGGCTTGGACAGACTATTTTTTAATCCCATTTTTGTTACGATTGCAGGGAAAGACAGACCTGAATCGTCCTGTTCCAGTTTTAAAACGACCCTGGCACAAACTGGACATCGGTCGCTTTTCGGCTTTTCTGTCCAGCCATAGGCCTCAGCTGCCATTGGACGTGGAGCTGGCGAACCTGCGCTTTCATGAGTGGTTGACATCAGGTCTGGACAATTGTATCCCGGCCAAATTGGGAGGGAAGAACCGTGGGCCGTCTAACCCTTGGTTTAACGAGTCGCTAACTACAGCCAAAAAGGGCTGTAAACAGCTTGAGCGCGCCTGGAGACGCTCTTATGGTGTGGCTGCAAAAAGTAAATACCGAGCAGCCATTAAGCAGCATCACAAACTCATCCGGAGAGCCCGAGCGGATTACGTGGCCGATAAAATCTTGGTCAGTTTGAACCCCGCTTGGACTATCTTTTCTCTGCTGAAGGGCATGAAGAGCACGGGTTCTTCTGGGGTCTCCCCGATTGCCTCGCACCATCAGTGCAATGAGCTAGCTAGGCATTCGTGAACAAAGCAGAGAAGATCTACCGGGGACTGCCTATTGTGGACTCGGCCGTGGAGGGGGTGGGTCCGGGGGTTGTTACTCTCTCGGTGGGGAATACGTTATCTTTTCCTCCCCTCTCCCCCACGGAATTTGAGTCCCTTTGTTTGAAAATCAAATTGGGCTCGCCGGCTGACCCCTTAACACCTGCCCGTTTCCGCCAGTTTCATGAGTTTATCTCTCCCGTGAACATTGATTTGGTCAACCTCTCATTGTCTTTAGCATCCGTACCCAGGGCGTGGGAACACGCCACGGTCACCCCACTGCTAAAGAAACCTTCCTCTGACCCTGCCGATCTGGGCAATTATCGCCCTATCTCCCAGCTGCCTTTTCTGGCGAAGCTGGTGGAGTCTCATGTAAATTCCACTCTTTCTGAGTTTATCGAGCAGAATGCCATCCTGGATTTATCACAGAACGGTTTCCGAGTGCGGCACAGTACAGAGTCTGCCTTGTTGGCAGTGACGGAAGTGATCTGAGGGAGTCTGGATGTAGGTGACTCCGCGGCCTTAGTCCTTCTGGACTTAAGTGCCGCGTTTGATACCGTCTCCCACGTGATACTTTTACAGCGTCTCCAGGAGATTGGTATTAGACGTACGGCCTTGGATTGGCTTCAGTCCTTTCTGGGAGGGACGTCGTTTCATGTCTCCGTGCCTCCGTTTCCCTCGCAGGAGTTTGCTTTGAAACAGGGGGTGCCGCAGGGCTCAATTTTGAGCCCCTTATTGTTCAACATCTATGTCCGCCCCCTGGCTGCGGTAGCCAGGGGTAGGGGATTGTCATTGGTGTCGTATGTCGATGACACTCAAGTGGTGATCGCCTTTTCTCAGAAATGTAGCATCAACCTGGACAAGTTTAAAGAGGACCTTTTGGTGGTTGCGGACTGCATGGCAGCAAATTGCCTGCAGTTGAATACAGGTAAATCAGAGGTCCTTTTGTTCGGATCGTCTTAAACCCACCCCCAGGCCTAAGGAGGCTGTGAAGAACCTGGGTATGTGGTTTGACAGTGGCCTGACATTCAACATCCAGTCGAAGGCTGTGGCCGGGGTTTGTTTTGGGCTTTTGCGAGGTCTGAAACCTTTATTGTGTTTCTTTCCTCCCAAGGTGCGTCAGGCCATTGTCCAGGCGACTATTCTCTCTAGGCTGGACTACGGCAACTCCCTTTATCTGGGTGCCAACAAATCCAGCATTAAGAGTTTACAGAGAATTCAGAATGCAGCGGCTCGCATCTTGGTGGCACTGCCGAAATCCAGCTCGGTTGCTCATGTGCTCCCCAAACTTCACTGGTTGCCGGAGGAAAAGCGCATTCAGTTTAAATCAGTGTGTGGCCCATATGATTTTGACCCTACAGGCACCTCCAGGGCTGGCTAATTTGTTGGAGTTCTATGTACCATGGCGCTCCCTTAGATCTGCTGACAAAACATTGGTCTGCATACCTGAGTTCCGAAAGCGAGAGCAGGTGGCCGCTCTTTTCGCAGTCTCGCTGCGAAGCTCTGGAACTCGCTCCCTGTTTCCATCTGAGCGCTCCAGAACCACCTTGCTTTTCGCAGAGCCATAAATACCTGGCTCTTCCCTGTCTAGTCATAAGTCTCCTCCAGGCCCACGGCTTCGGTGGCGGTTGGACGCCCCCTTGCTGGGAAGCCCCGTTGCTGGGGTAGCTATGCGCAATACAAATTCTGAAATAAATTTGCATATTGCTGGGTCTGAAATGGAAAGGCATGGGGAGCAAAAAAACAAAGGATTGAGGCCCAGATCTCTGTACTGGGGTGAATGTTTGACATTGTGCCACATTCTGTCCATGAATTGTTCTTTTAGCATTTGTCACCCCGTGTGGGACGGGTGTGCCCAGACGTGGGTCCTGTGCTTTCCATGCCACTGGAATTAAGCTAGTGTGGCGGATGAGGGGTGATGCCCCGAAACCAGTCTCAGGATGCTCGGTTCCAGTCTAGGAAGGACCTGTCCAGGCAGTTCGCGCTGGACTCTTCCCATGGGGAACAGGGCCAAGAATGATTTGCATATGGCGGAGTCTGAACTGGAAAGTCATGGAGAGCAAAAAAACAATGGATTTAGGCCCAGGTCTCCGTACTGGGGTGAATGTTTGATATTGTGCAGCCTTTTGTCCATGAATTGTTCTTTTTGCATTTATCATTTGCCGCCACTCCATCTCCATGCAAGAAGGCATTGAGTTGACTAGTTCGGGTGGAGGACCCTTCCCTGCTGCTGCGACAGAAGATCCTTCTGAAGGGGCAGCCTGATCGGAGGCTTAATGCTCAATTGGAATAGGTTTGGATAATAGACTCTCCATGTCCAGTCCGGAGCCACAAGAAAGATCGATCTTCTTGAGCACTCTGGACAGGAGTGGTATGAGGGTGCGGTATATACGAGGCCTGAGATCCACTCGAGATGAAAAGCATCTCCAAGCGAGAGCTGTCTTGGAAACTCTAGTGCGCAAATCGCTCACATTCTGCGTTTTCAAAAGAGGTGAACAGATCTAACCAAGGCTCTCCACCCAGTAGAAAGAGACTATGCGCCCCCTCCAGATGGAGATGCCATTCATGATCTGCTAGGCATTGACACCCAAGTTGGTCGATCCTGGCATTCAGTGAACCTGCCAGGTGTTGAACCATTAGGGATATGCCCTGCTATTCCAGGCATGTCCAGGGACGCAGGGCCTCTGGACAAAGGGTCCACAACCGAACCCCACCCTGTTTGTTAAAGTACCACATGGCGGTGGTGTTATCCGTGAACACTTGAACCAGCTTTCCATTTTAATTGAACGAAAAAAGGCTTTTAATGCCAAGTAAATCACTGAGCTCCAGCAAGTTGATGTGGAGTTCTGATTCCACCGGAGACCAGAGTCCTCTGATCTTCACCTCTCCCTGATGGCCGCCCCATCCCAGGAGTGGTGGCTCTATCACTACTGTGTGATCTGGTTGGGGAAGGGAGAGGAGTCTGCCTTTAACAATTGCGGTTGGTCAGACACCACTGTAGGTCCTGTGCAGTTCCTTCGAGATCTGGCCCAGATCTGAGAGATTCCACTGATGCTGCGCCCACTGGAACTTCAAGTCCCACTGCAGAGCCTGCATATGCCATCTGGCTTGTGTCACTAGCAGGATGCAGGAGGCCATGAGGCCCAGCAGCCTCAGCCATTCTCATCAAAATCCAGGATAGAGGCTAAAACATTGGTATCATAGCCCAAATATCCTTAACTCGCTGCTTTGGAGGATAAGCCTTTTAGGAGGCTGGCTTAGTATATGAGGCCCACTCAAAGAAGCGATGCACCTTTTAATAATCCAGGCATCCCGTATGGTGATTTTAGTGGTCTTTGATACCTTTGGCTCACAAAGTGGCAGCTGTGGAGAGCAGCCTTCAGGCTTATCGTGAAGGAGTGTAAAGCAGCTTCTTTTACCATATTTAATTGGTAGTGTAGATAGGATGAAAATGAACCACACAGTGTTTATAAAAATAGTACTATTTATTAACAATCACTATCACATTGCTATATCTCCTACCTGGAGACTTAAACAATGCCCAAGAAAATACTTGTAAAAAGTCAAGTAGCAAAATATACACTCGTCTCCAGGGGGAGACCAAACCATATACTAAAGAAGTGGAATGCAAACTGCCATGAAGAACGAAACTTGGACCAAATGACTAACAGCTGTGAGAACCAGGAACCACCCAAGGTAAGTACCCAGGAACCTGATGGAGGTGCTGTGCAGAGTGGAAACACAGCTGTGTGCTCAATGGAAGTCTAAGGAGAAGTCGCGGTTGCAGTTTTAAAGCAGGAACCTTCCCAGAGGACCCCTAAGAAACCCTTTGGAGGACGGAAGGCTAGAGAGCCACCCCACCCGTGGATGACCCAGGAACCAGGATAAACCAGGGAAGCCAGGGGCTTAAGGGTGAAGTGAAGTCAAAACCTCCTGTAGACGACAATGGAAGACTTGGGAAGAAAGGCCTCGGTAGAAGTCTCTGAAGAAGTCCGGTGGAATCGAAGGGTGGATTCTGGAAGAGAAGAATCTGTAAGCAGAGGGGACAGTCTATGCCACTTGGAGGTGACCAGAAGCCACCGAAGCATAATGCCCACCCTTGGCAGGGAGCTCAGGAGAGTTGATGAGGACCTTGTTGCTGCATCTGCGGGGACCGGACGAAGCTGAGGAAGACCAGGAGCCGTGCACAAGCTGGCTCACGTAGGATGCCGGTGTCTGGGTGGTCGGCGTCAAGCAGGAGCACCAAAAAGCCTTGGTAGCCGCAGCTGGTGTGGAAGACCAGATGCATTGATGGGACCAGAAGGTCCGTGGGACCAGCTAAGTACAGAAGAGTCAGAGCAGGTCCTGAGCAAGCAGGAAAGCTCAGCAAAGCAGAAGACCTTCGCGAGGACGCGCAGGCAGAAGGCACAGGAGTTGCAAGAGGACCTCAGGCAGCTCACCAAAGATGGAGGACCACGGTGCAAAGGATGTAGTAAGGACCTTGATCTTTGAGGGGCTGGATCTTCATGTAGCCCGAACTCCTCTGGAGTGTAGAGCCAACAAGCCTTGGAAACTGCAAGTCGACACAGTGCACAGGGGTTGGTTCCCAGTGGTTCCAACGAGAAATAATGTCCTCCAAATTGCATGGCAGAGAGGTCAGTCCTCTGGAGAACCACCGAACCAAACACCACCAGTGTTATTCAGCCTCGGGCAGTCTGGAGGACAACAGGAGCAGCAGACTGGTCAGCTTCGTTGTGGTGCCTTCAGATGCAAGGGAGTGACTGCTTCACTCCAAGGGAGATTTATTTGGATGTCCTCGATACCTACAGGAAAGGCGACACAGACAGCAAGACTAGAAGCAGCAAAAGTCCTCCTTGATGCAGTCTTGGTTACAGGCAAAGTCCAACACAGCCCAAGTGTCCATGCGGTCGGAGAGTGTCTTGGTTTCAAAGGTGAGTCTTATTCCACAACAAATCAGAGGACCTACCGATGGGGCAGCCTTTAAGTACCCAAGAAAAGGGTTGGAATGACTCTAGGACCCCTCCCAGAGGAGGGGCTGGAAAGAGGGGAGGATACTCACTCGTCCCTGGTCTAGTTTCGTGCCAAAGTAGGAACCAAGGGTTCCTGGACTGGCTCAAACTAAATTTTTGGAAGGAGGGCACCAAATATGTTTTTCAGTGCAGTCTGGTGGCACTGAAAAGACACCCCCGCAGCACAATAAAGTTCTGTCTGGGAAGTGGTCACACCTCCTTGTGACAAAAAAGGATAAGTTACTTACCCGTTATCCTAGTTCTCTTCCAGGGGTAAACTCATCAAAGTCATAAGCACTGAATTATCTCCGCCCACGTGCGGGAACCCGGAGCATATACAAACAAAATACATATGTATGTGTATGTTGTAGAAAACGGAGTACAAAGTACGAAATAAACACACACATATACATGTATAACATAAAAAATATGAAACCCTATACATAAATAGGGTAAGAAGCCAGAGTTAGCTGTATTTCTCTAGTATGAAAATAACACATACATATAATATAAGAGAAGGACATGTACTGCAATAGCATTCCGCAATAATCTTTTATTTTCATAAAAGAAAACAGGTAATGGAAGGCAATTAGCCTAAAGAAGGCTGCATAAATAACATCCTTGTACAGAAATGGAAACTGGAACCTCGCCTTTAAGGCCTCAGAGACCCTGAGCACTTTTCCTTTAAGGCCTCCAGGAGCCCCCTGCTTCCATCATGCACCACAGGTGACAGTTATGTCAGTTCTTTTGTACGGTATAGGAAACCTGTAGGAACCTGCATCAAAGATGCAAGAACACCGAATAAACTGTTAATGCTCGTCCAGGGAGGCGGGAGGGTTGCTTATGACTTTGATAAGTATACCCATGGAAGAGAACTAGGATTACAGGTAAGTAACTTATCCTTCTCTTCCAGGGGATACTCATCAATAGTCATAAGCACTGAATAGAGTAGCAAGCCCATACCCACTTCCTCGCGGACGAGCAAAAAACAGCAAATAAATTGACGTACACATGTTAAACGGTATTAGCAAACAAGTGTCTCAGCGCGGCTTGCCCAACCTGAGCATCTGCCTGCGTGTCAGCATCTAAACAGTAGTGGCGAGTAAACGTATGAACTGATCGCCATGTAGCTGCTTTACAAATCTCTGCCATGGGGAGCCGTAGTAGAGGCTTTCCCTCTAGTGGAATGGGCCTTAGGCTTCCCCGGAAGGGATTTGTTGGCCAATTAGTATGACAGTAGAATACAAGAAACTATCCATCTCGAAACGGATCTTTTGGAAGCTGCGAACCTGTTAACAGGACCATAGTTAATAAACAAACGTTCTGATTTCCTCAGTGTCTTTGTTCTGTTCAAATAAAACTTAAGAACCCTCTTGAGATCTAGAGAGTGGAGAGATCTTTCAGGAGTATTCAAAGGGTTCGGAAAGAAGATAGGTAGAGTGATAGACTGGTTAATATGAAAGTCCGAGACTACTTTAGGCAAAAAACTAGGATGTGTTCTGAGAACTACTCTGTTGGCGTGAAACACAGTGTAAGGTTCGTTACAGCAAAGAGCCTGGATCTCACTCACCCTGCGAGCAGATGTAATAGCCACCAGGAACGCGGCTTTCCATCTTAAATGCTGTAAGGAAGCTTTATGAATAGGCTCGAAAGGGGCCCTCGCATCAACTTTGTTAACACAATGTTAAGCTCCCATGGAGGAGAGGGAGACCTGACTGGTGGGTAAACCTTTCTCAAGCCCTCAAGAAAATCCTTTGCCACAGGAATCCTAAACAAAGAAGTCTGGTTGGGGGACTTCCTATAGGCAGTGATAGCTGCAAGGTGGACTTTGATAGAAGCGAACTGAAGGCCAGATCTAGCCAAATGCAGCAAGTAGGATACAATCACCTGTTCCTGACCCCGGATGGGATCATGTCCATTGTCCACACACCATAGGAAGAAACACTTCCACTTGAAGGCATACGATCTCCTTGTGGAAGGTCTTTTCGCTTCTTTGAGAATAGCCATACAGTCTGGATTCAATTGTAGGTGTCCACATTATATGACTTCAGGAGCCATGCTGTCAACCGGAGGGAGGACAGGTTGGGGTGGAATACTCTCCCTGCCTGTTTGGATAGGAGATCCGGGCGGCAAGGCAACCTCCTGTGAGGCATTTCCAATAGTTGAAGGAGGTCCAGAAACCACCACTGGCTAGGCCACTCCGGGGCTATTAGGATCATCCTGGCGTTGGTCCTGTACAGCTTGTTGATTACAATTGGGATCAACAGAATCGGTGGAAAAGCGTACAGTAAGCTCTGAGACCATTCGATCAAAAGGGCATTCCCTTGAGATCCTTGCTGGGGAAACCTGGATGCGAAGACGGGGCATTTTGCGTTTGCCACGTCTGCAAACCGATCGATGTCTGGCATTCCTCATTCTCGAAAGATGCTGTGAGCGACCTCGTTGTTGAGAACCCAATCGTGGGCTTCGACAAAGCCTCTGCTGAGGAAGTCCGCCTAGGAGTTGAGAAAGCCCACTAGATGGACGGCTACTATTGATAGGTCTCTCGCTAGAAGCCAGTTCCATATTGTTTGAGACTATGGAGAGTATTCTCAATCGGGTACCACCCTGTTTGTTCAAATAATACATTGGCGTTGTATTGTCCGTTTGGATTAGAATGGACAGACTCTTGAAAGACGGAAACAGGGACTTGAGAGCTAGATGTACGGCTCTCAGCTCTAGCAGGTTGATGTGGTAACTCTTTTCTGAGTCTGACCATAGACCTTGTACTTGCAGAGGACCCATATGAGCACCCCGACCCTGGAGAGAGGCGTCCGTGACTATAGTCTGGGTTGGAGGGTCCTGGTGGAAAGGAACTCCCTTCATCAGGTGCGATCGCTTCATCCACCACTGGATGGAGTCTTTGGCTGATTGGTAGAGAATTACCTGATCCTCCCAGCGCCCTGATACTTGCATCCACTGGTCTTCCAAGCATTGTTGTAATGGATGCATGTGCAATTGTGCGTTTGGTACTGTAAAGATGCATGAGGCCATCGAGCCCAGAAGTGATGCCACCTGTCGAACTGTCAGGAGAGGCGTGTGAAGAAGGTTCAGGCATTTCTCTTGGATTGATGACAACCTCTCCTCCGAAGGACACATGCTTGCTTTTTCGGTGTCAAGGAAGGAGCCTAGGTAATGGATCCTTTGCGTTGGATTTAGTATGGACTTCTTGAAGTTGACATGAAGGCCCAAGTTGTTGAGAAGCTGAAGGCAGCACGAGAGATGATCCTGCAGCAGAGTTGGTGATGAGCTCTTCAGGATACAGTCTTCCATGTAAGGATATATGAATATTTTCTGCTTTGGGAGAAAAGC
The DNA here is from genome assembly GCF_964204655.1 of Triturus cristatus. NCBI lineage: Eukaryota > Metazoa > Chordata > Amphibia > Caudata > Salamandridae > Triturus > Triturus cristatus. Next base: position 83,590,067 of record NC_140591.1, read on the forward strand.
AGCCACCACAGCCATACAGTTGGAGAATGTCCGGGGGGCTGATTTGAGCCCGAACAGGAGAACTGAGTACCGGTAATGTTTATTTCGTACTTTGTACTCCTTTTTCTACAACATACACATATATATATGCCTTTTTTTTGTATATACTCCAGGTTCCCGCACATGGGCTGAGATAATTCAGTGCTTATGACTATTGATGAGTATCCACTGGAAGAGAAATTATTGTTCCACCTTCCTCTGCTCGAACTCATCTCGGTAGCAGAAGGGCAGAGCAGTGTCTGTGGTCGGCAGCAACATTAGCTTGCTGGCAGACCCTGACAGGCTGTAACAGGGAGTACAAGGTGTTCCCCTAAGGGGAACCCCTGTACTTGGCTTCATACCTCCAACATCTGTATTGGGGTATGATTTAAACATGTTTGATACCAAACATAACCAGGCTCGGCAGAGCCATTATATAGTTAGACATCTTGTAATGACTGATGTCCACTATATGTCTTAAAAAGGTTTTCCGCACTTACAAAGCCTGAAGAATTGACTGCAGGGTTTGTAGGGGTGCCCTGCCCATGCAGGGGCACTCTCACACTTATAACCAAGCACCCTGACCTCTGGACTGAAGGGCATACCATAGGGGTGACTTGTAGCTTTTAGGCATTGTGACCTCAGATATAAGGAACTTGTATCTGTTGTCAGAGGTGCAAGTACCACCTCACAGGCTGAAATGGTAGGCCTGCAGTCAGAGTTTAAGTGAACTCCCATGGGTGGCACACTGTGGGAGACCCCTGGAGTATCTATGCCCTGGGTACTTTAGTACCGTATACTAGGGACTTTTAAGGGTAAACCAGTAGCCAATTGTGGCGGTACAAAAGTACTTACCAAGCCATTTTGGGAGGGAACACAATTGCTGGGTTCCTGATTAGCAGGATCCCAGCAAGCTACAATCGAAACACACTGACACCAGGCAAAAATGAGGGTAACCATGAAAACATATTCTACCTTTTCAACACAGCCTCTCCCACCCCCAACGTAAAGACATGAGACTAACCTTGACCAGTTGAGTCTCCAGATATTCCCACTCAGAAAATGGAGAGTCCATCTGCATTGGCATGGTTACTCCCAGATCTATGTTTCAAAGACAAATCCACTCCCCTGTAGGGGAATTGACCAACTCAAAGGTTTGGGGTTTTCACCCTTCATCTGTTTAAGCCATAAGAGGGGCTTATGGTCTGCCTGAACAATGAAATGAGTACCATACAGGTATGGTCTCAACTGCTTCAGGGTCCTCACCACAGCAAGAGTGCAAAGACCAATTTGCAGCAGGAATCTTCCCACCAGGAGCAGTATTGTGGTCCTGGCTTGATCCAGCTAAAAATGTTCCAATGTCCAGCAGCAGAAGAGTCTTTAGACAATCTACAGAAAACAGGCGATCAGTTCTTGAAGATGAAGTCCGGACAAATATAAGGACCCAACCTCAGGGGAGCCCTTAAGAAACCCTAAAAGGGGGAAGGACATCTTCTGTGGTGACCCACCTATCAGGGAGGCCAGGGACACTACTCAGCTGGCCTACCCAGTCAGATGCTCACAGGTGCCAAGATCCAACATTGCAGAATCAAGTGGCCACCTGGAGACGCTCTGGGAACCTGCCTAGGGAGGAGCTGGACAGGGGGGTGGACACTCACCGGTCCTTTGTGTAGTTTCGTGCCTGAACTGGGTCAAACTGGTTTATGCAAAGAGGGCACAAAATGTGTGCTTCAATGCAGTCTGGTGTCGCTCGAAAGCGCCCCCCCACCCAACCTAATTCTAAAGGAGAGGTAGTCACACCTCCCCATCACAGGAAATACTTTGTTCAGCTTCTCCTGGCTGAATTAAGTTCATCAGTAGGGGCTGAGAACACAGTCCAGGGTCGACAGCAGCGCAAGCTGGCAGGCAGACTCTGTAAGGCTACACAAGACTCTGTAAGGCTACACAGGTAGGTATTGGGGGGATCCTTTAAGGAGCCCCCCACTACATGGTATCATGCAACCAACACTGGAATCCGTATAGTTGCATGATTCCAACATGTTTGATACCGAACATGACTAGTTTCGGAGCAGCCATTATGTAGTTGGACATCTCGACTTGCCAGTACCCACTACATACCTTAAAATGGCTGCCCTGCACTTACAAAGCCGAGTTACTGAAGTATGGGGTTTGTAGGGGTACCTCTGTTAATGCAGAGGTACCCACACACTTAGAACCATGCACTCTGCTCTTGGACTTAAGGGCCTACCTTGGTGGTGACTTGTAGATTGCAGTGACCGGGAAAACTTTATAGCTAAAGTGAAATGTGCAAGCACAATTTCAGGCAGACTGCAATGGCAGTTCTGCAGACTCAGTTTGCATGGACTCCCGTGGGTGGCATAATACATCCTGCAGCCCATGGTGTACCAATGCCCTGGGTACCTCAGTACCATATACTAGGGACTTACAGTAGTACCCCAGTATGCCAACTCTAAGGTGAACTTAAGTACTTACCATCAAATTTAGAGACGAGAACACTGCCACTGGGGCCCTGGTTAGCAGGATACCAATGAACTACATTCTTACCACACTGACACCAGGCAAAAGGTGGGGGTATCTATGCAAGAAAGGTCCTACTTTCCTACAGAGAGCACTGCCACTGGAGTCCTGGTTAACAGGATCCCAGTGCACTACAATCTAAATACACTGACACCAGGCAAAAAGTAGGGTTATCTATGCCAGAAAATTCTACTTTACTACACCACCTATTTCAATTCCGTATATCCTATACCCGAACTAAGCTCTTAGAATGTTTATCTTCAAATTACATTTACATTTTTTTCTGTGCTATTATCCTGACTAAAGGGAGGTTGTAGTGTGTCTCTTGCAAAGATACACAACTCTGCAACAAAATCAGATCCCATTTTTCTGGATAAAGTCTCACCTACGTAGTGCGGCATGCTTCAACATCAACATCAACTTCCTATCCCAGCCTGGTAAGATGATACTACCATGGCGTACTGAACCTCCACTTTGTGAGGGAGTTTGTAGATGAAGTAGGTTAGCTAGATAGGGCGGGGATCCAGATATTAAAAATATACTATAAGAAACCAGTGGGAATGAAAATTTTTCTAGCTATCGTAAAGGAAAGTTTCAGTTCTATTAAGGACGTGGAGCCGAGGATTAGGCTTTTCTTTCTCCACTTTATTAGATGCAGCAGCCATCAATGGTTCATAAAATATAACAAAAACTACATTTCCCATGATGGCACGGGAAATGGAATGAGAGAAACTTCAACAACACAGTCCAATCACAATACAGGGAATCAGATGACTTCCCCCAAGGACGGTCTACCCTCCTCTTTCTTTCTGCGACAACATCCAGCAAGTCTCAGAGTTATTCTTGTTTATTGGCGTCCGTACCTAAGAGATATAAAGAGTATGTTGTAACTCCAGATAGTGAAAACACTCACCATTAATTAACCTGAACAGCAAAAGCAATGCTAATATATCAACCAAGATTATAAAGAACAGTCAATAATTGAAAAATCTTACTTACATCACCAACGTAGATACTCTGTGTGGGATTTGAATAATTGGGCGTGCTAATCCTCGCCTCCGCATCCTTAATAGAATTGGAACTTTCCTTTACGATAGCATGGAAATTGATCTTTCTAATTTCAGGACCGGAGGCTTTGGATTAGGCTAGTTTAAAGCTTGTCCCACCAAAGATGCCAGGGTCAACACTGGCTTTAAGTAGAATCTTTTGAAGGTGGAGTCTGAGGACCAATATGCGGCAATGAGGATGTCTTGCAGCTCTGCCCCCAGGGAAAATGCCAATGATGCCATTGCCCCACAGACAGAGTGGGCCCCAAAGCGTGAGATGTCTTTCCCTGCCTTTTGCATAACCCAGCAGACCCATCTCGAAATCGTAGGGGATGACACTGCCCTGTGTGGCTTCGGGAGTGCTATGAAAAATTGTTTGACGCCCTGTGGACGTATGTCTTCTGTCCCCAATTCATAAGCTTTAAGCGCTCTGACCACACACAATTTTAGAACATCTGGGAAGGCAGGGTAGGACACTGATTTTGAATTACACTTTGTTCTCCTAGAAATATGGAATGTGACTCCCTCACGAGTAAATACTCTCCCAGTGTGATCCAACACCCTCACCTCGGAAACCCTGCGAGAAGAGATCAAACATAAGAGTTGCCAACCCCCAACATCTGTTGCCTAGACGGGTATTTATTAGATGGCCATGATCGAAATAGATTTAAAACTTTGTAAACGTCCCGTATGGAGGAATACCGAGGTTCCATGGGTACAGACAGTCCGATATCTCTTAAGAGTTTGCATACCAACGAAAACTCCCCAACTAAATGACCATCCACCGGGACATGCCCGGAGGATAAGGCTGATCGGAACATATTAATCGGCAGGTAAGTCAAACCCTCTGTTGCCAAAGAGGCTAAGAATTGAAGGATATGGAAAACACCTGCCCCCAACGGATCCACCTGTTGTCGAAGACAACAACTTCCCTATCTAGACCAGGTGGATCGGTATCTCCTGTTAGTGCTCTCTGCTTAGGACTTTGCAAGCAACAAAGCTGCGTTGGCCGAAAGGCCTGGCACTTTCCAATGTTGCCTGTAAACCACCAGGCCATCAGGTGAAGCACGTCTGTGAGAAGCAGGTGATGGGGATTCCCGTGTGGATCCTGAAGAAGATCCTAAAACTGGGGTAGACTGATTGGAAAATTCCAAGAAAGTTCCATCAGAACTAGAAACCAAGCTTACTATCTCTAAATCGGGGTGATCAGAACTAGATCCACCTGTCTCCTCCGTACTTGGGGGACAGTCTCATTATCTTCGCAAAGGCGGGAAATGCATAGCCTTTCTCTGAGCTCCAATCCTGAAGGAATGCATCCACCGTTGTTGCTTTAGGATCTGGGCACCAGCTGTAATACCTCTCCAACTGGGCATCCAACCGGGAGGCGAAAAGATTGATGGAGAAGGGACCCCAGCAGGACTGGAGATCTCAGATTACCACTGGGTTTAGCTCCCAGAAACTAGTGTCCTTCCAATAACGGTAGTGCTAGTACGCTACCTGGTTGGATACACCCGGTAGGTCTTCTGCCGACAGCAACATCTGGTTGGTCAGACAGTATTCCAAGAGGTCGCACACCAGATACAATAGGGCTTTGGACCTCGTCCCGCCGAAGTGATTGATATATCGGATCGCCGCCACATTGTCCATCTTAAGAAGGACACAGCATCGGGCCTTGTCCCTGGTCCAGCATTTCACCACGAAGGACCCCGCCATTAATTCCGGGCATTTTATATGAAGACCTTGTTCTACGGAGGAGCATTTTCCGCCGGCAAAGACAATCTCCCCATGGAGCGCCCCAGCCTGAGCTGCTGGGGTCGAATTCGATCACCAGATCAGGTTGGGAGCCAAAGATGGCCCAATCGTTCCACGCCTCCATGTGAGATCCATCACTGCAGTTCGGTCTTGGCCTCCTCCGAGAGAGGAACAAACTGGAAGTAAGTGAGGCCTTTGCATAAGTGTGAGCGCTTGAGATGATGAAGGGCCCTGTAATGGAGGGGACCTAGAAATAGGGCCCGTTTAGACGATAGGAGGCCCACCACCCTGGCTAGGTGCCGTAGGGATATAGTGAATTTTGCCAATGTGCATCTCAACTCGTGCCTGAATTTGGACAGTTTGCGAGAGGGAAGGCACAGAGTTGCGCTGACTGAATCTACCATGAACCCCAGAAATTGGACTCTGAGAGGGGATGAGGCTTAACTTGGATTCGTTGATCACGAAACCCCAAGATTTAAATAGATTTATTGCTTGTTGCCACTGGAGGAGCAGACATCAAGGGCACTGGTTCATTATGAGGATGTCGTCCAAGTAAACTATCAGCCTGACACCATCCGATCGCAGGTGCTCCACCACGCGTTTCATCACCTGGGTGAAGCAACACGGAGTGGAGGATAGACCGAAAGGGAGGGAGGAGAACTCTAATATCTTGGAGTTCCACCTGAACTGAAGGAAGAGCCTGCGACGGGGAAATATGGGGATCGTAAGATACGCATCCCGCAGTCTAGGCAGACCATCCAGTCTTGGCCCTGGAGAAGGTCCCGGACGAGGTGAATACCCTCCATCTTGAGGTGGCAGTAGACCAGACACTCGTTGAATTCCTTGAGGTTTATCACTGGACGATGGCCCCCGCCCTGCTTTTCCACCAGGAAGAGGTTGCTGAGGAAACCCCGGAGATGGACGGCATGCATGCCCTTTCCAGAAGGTCTGAAACTTCCCTGTCTATAAGCTCCATTTGTTCCACAGGGAAGGAGAGGGGGCTGGGGCGAAACATCTGCGTGGGGTATTCGAAAAACTCTATTTGGAAACCCTCTACTGTCTAACACCCAGGCGTCCGAGGTTGGAGGCCCAATTGTGAGCAAATAGTTGCAGTCTGCCCCTATTCTTATATCCACCGAGCTCTGAACACTCACCTTGTTGGGTATTGTAGGACCCATTGCCTCTTCCTCTACCGCCTCTGCGGCGCAGGTACGATCTCGTAGGGTAGAACTTCCTGAACTTATTGGGACCTTGCCACTGTCCTCTGCATGATTCTGCAGACTTATAGGGAGCTTGGTTGTAGGATCGGCTGGTCGAGCACCCCCTGCCACAACCGGCTGCACCACAAACATGACATTTGGGCCTTGTCAAGAGAAGTAAATGTGTTTACAAATTTACCAACGGGTACGGCCTCCAAAGTGGCCAGCTCGCCTAGCTTAAGATCTATCTTTATCAATAACGACCTGCGTCATTCTGTGGATATTGCGGCATTTGCATTGCCTAAGAAGATGACCACCCTCTGTGCCCGGCAGGAGAGGGCCTCTGGAGAGAGGAGCGTGCCAGAGGTTTTGGCGTCCTCCGCCATATCTAGGATCTTAGCAAGAGGTCCGGTGGTGTCCAGGAGCTTGACCTGGCACGCACGCCAGGAACAGTCTATACATTTCTTTGAGTCACAGACAAAATTGGCAAGAAAGGTGGCCACCTTGGGGTACAATTCTGGAGTAAGGGCGACCTTCCCCTCCAATGCCAGTCTCGGGCATTCTGCTCGGAGGCAGCTTCGGACTACTTTGTTGAGCGGTTAACGAAGCCTGGCAGCCATATAGGCTGCTACCTTGGGGCAGGAGTCCTCTCCGCTGCCCTTGGGTGCAAAAGATCATCAGGGTTTAGCATATCATTCCCTGCGCCGGGTTCCTTAGCCTGGCCTGCAGTTGCAGGGCACCATGGCCTGCTTGAATCCCCATCTGGGAGGACTCGTCCGAATCCCCCATAGGCATGGTATCGGGGTACCCAGAGGGTCCTCCCAGGTCCCCTGAGGGGCGAGCAGGACTGGAAGGTGTCTGGGAGTCCCTAAAGGCTTTTTTCAAGCGCGTGAACTTGTCAATAGCCACTCCTGCTTCCTCAACGCGCTTGCGTTTGGGGTCTATGTCGGCAGTGGAGGGCTGTCCTGGTGGTGATGATGATAATGATGATAGAGGATTTATATTGCGCAAGACAATAACCCGCAGGTATCAAGGCGCCTAACAAAACAGGGATAAAAAGAGAGGAAAACCTTACACATAGGCTTGCAAGAAGAGGCGAGTTTTAAGGGCCCTTCGGAATATCTGTAGGGAGGGTAGGGACCTAAGATCCAAAGGAAGGTCATTCCACCATTTAGGCGCCAGTGTGGAAAAAGCCCTACCACCCCACTTGGCTCTTCGTACACGGGGGACTGTCAGGAGCAATTTCCTGGAGGAACGCAGATCCCTTCCAGGTATATAGTGGGAAATGATGGAACCAACTCCCATGTCGCTGTTCCTTGCAATGACAGTGTAGGTCATACATAGGACTTTAAACTGAACTCGGTGCTCTACCGGTAGCCAATGCAACGTTTTCCTGGCCAACGTGGCCGAGGAGCGTCTTGGAGCATCCAGAACAAATCTGGCTGCGGCATTCTGGACTACTTGCAGGCGCTGCAGTAGGCTCCTATTTAGCCCCGCATACAGCGCATTACAGTAGTCCAGTCGCGAGCCGATAAGAGCAATAACTATCTGCTTTCTGGACTGCATAGAGAGGTATTTCCTGATTCTTCGCAGGGTATGGATTAAGCCCCAACAGGTAGAGATGGTTCTACTAACCTGACCGCCCATGTCCAGTGCAGGGTCTATCATCACCCCTAAATTCCTAGCAGATGTCGTGGGGGAAGGACACACCCCGAGCGAGTCAGGCCACCAGCTGGCTGACCAGATGTTCTCGTTCCCTCCAAACACCATCACCTCAGTCTTCTCCCCATTCAGTTTAAGTGAGTTCTGAACCATCCACTGGCCAACTGCCTCCATACAGGATCTAAAATTGGAGGCAGTAGGTACATCTGAATGGGAAAGAGAGACGAGGATTTGGGTGTCATCTGCATAGGAGACTACCTCCATCCCGAAAGATCTAATTAATCTGGCCAGTGGGGTCATATAGATGTTAAATAGGGTCGGGCTAAAAGCCGACCCCTGCGGGACCCCACATAGCACCGGTCGGGATGGAGATAGGAACTCCCCCAGCTTGACTCTTTGTTCCCTTCCTTCAAGGAAGGAGGTTAGTAAATCCAAAGCTGCGTCCCTCACCCCCACTTCCCTCAGAAGATATGTAAGTACTGAGGGGGAGAGGGTGTCAAAGGCCGCAGTTAGATCTAACAGGACCAGGAGGGTGGTCTGGCCCCCATCCACTCTAGTGCGGATCTTATCAAGCACAATAGTGAGGGCCGACTCAGTACTAAATTCCCTCCTGAATCCATGCTGGGAGAAGTCCAAGCAGCCCGAGCCTTCCACGAAGGCAGCGAGATGCTTGTTAAGATGTGCCTCAAGCATCTTTGAAGGGGCCGGAAGCAGTGAGATAGGACGGAAGTTTTTCAGAACCCCTGGATCAAGGGAAGGCTTCTTTAGCAAGGGTCTAACTACTGCGCTCTTCCATTCCGGGGGAAAGACACCGTCCCTCATAGCTAGATTCATAATTTCTAGTAGGGGCGGTAAAAGGGTTTCCCTACACTGCTTAATAATCTTCAAAGGACAGATGTCTAGTGGAGAGCCAGATTTGGTTTTATTAAGCAGGATCTCCAGATCCTGTAAGACCAGCGGGGGAAAGAAATTCAAAGTGCTCGATGGAGAGCTGTCTGAGGTGGTCCCATTCATCTCAGCCGGAACAGAGGACCCACTAATAGAGGCTCTTTGTATCTCAAGGGCCCGGTAGATATCCTGTATTTTGGTGTGAAAAAAGAAGGCAATTTTGTCACACAGATCTTGTGAGGGTACAACAGGGTCAGGTGTTAATAGGTGGACTAAAGAGTCAACGATTCTAAAAAGCTCCTTCGACGAGGAGAGCGAAGTAGTCGTGGCCACAAAATAATCTTGTTTGGCCTGCACAATCTCAGCCTTATATTTCCTAACTAAGAGTTTGTGAGCTTCCTTGTTCTTGAGGTCCCAACTTGCATGCCAGAGCCTTTCCATCCTCCTCACTTCTTGCCTGAGGAGTCTGAGGGATTCCGAATACCAGGGGGCAGAGGGTCTTTTCCTGGCTCGACGGCGGGACTGTAACGGGGCCAATTCATTCAGGGCCTCGTGATGACCTGTTCAAAATGACCAACCGCGGTCTGGCCACTATCCAAGCCTACAGTGGAAAAGCTGACAGCCCATGGTGAAAGCGAGTCATTACTGATGTCCCTAAGATTTCTGCCAGCTCCCACTGTATGTTTCCTTATTTTACTTCCATCCATCAGAGGGCATTCTAAAAGAAATGGGACCGCAAGATGATCGGACCAAGATACGTGTACCGGATCCTTGACGGTCAAGCGATGGTCATTAGAAAAAATGCCGTCTAGAATGTGACCTCCACGGTGGGTAGCCCCGCGGACACGCTGCGTGAGTCCACAGGACGCCAGGGCTTCAGTAAGACAGGAAGTATCAGATAGGTCAGGCCGTTCTAGATGATAATTGAAGTCCCCTAAAATGGAGAAGTTATCTCGACCAAAGTAGGGTTCCAAAAGCTGGAGGAGATTATGTGTAAAATCAATCCTCGGACCAGGAGGTCGGTATAGAAGTATTCCATTAAAAAAAGAGCATTGCCCTTCCTTTACCATAAAGTAAAAAGCCTGAACGCCATCCGGAAAATCAAGTAGCGGTACTGTGTGACAATGCAAGTGATCTTTAAAAAGGATAGCTATCCCCCCTCCCACTCGACCCTGTCTATCCAACCTGGCCAGGCAATACCCTTCCGGGACCGCTTCAGTCAAATCTGGACCAGATGAGTCTTTAGCCCAAGTTTCAGTAATAAACACTAGGGCAGGCTTTCTCCCAAAACCATCTCCCTAAACATTATTTTATTTTTGACCAGGGAGCGGGCATTAATCAGGATGCCTTCTACGCCCGCTATCTTGGGTCTGAGAATGGCAGGGTGATTGAGTGAAGGATGGGGGGGAACCGAATTTCCAGGCATACGCGTATGATAGCAGTCACATCGTCGGGGGCGAAGAAAGTCGTCCGGTTCATAAGTATGCAAGCACCTCAGATGGCGTGGTTTGAGGCGAAGCATCTCCTGATGCGTGTATCTCCATGAGGAGGCGACGACCTCGTCTGTGGCCGGAGCCCAGCCGCCCAGCGCGTCCTCAGCGCGGACGGGCGCAGACGGGCTGGACTCTGGCGTGACTCCGGCGTCACTGTGGCGTCCCCGATGCGCGTACACGCTGCGCGTCATACCCAACTAATGAAGTAGGGCTCTGGCCAGTCCACGTGACGGCTCCAGCCAATGGCAGGGGAGTGCTTCTTAGACCCACCCAAGATGGCGCCCCAGGTCAACAGAGCGCGGGGACCGGCCCGCCCAAACGGCGGTGGAAGCAGCAAGTTTTATAGTGCAGCAGTGCGGTCCGTGACAAAGGACACAGGTAGGGGCGACTATGGGAGATCAGGGCTAAATCTGAGCTAGTGACGCCGACCAGTTAAAACCAGGGTAGAAATGCGGAAAATTATAAAAAAGAAAACGACAAAACGGGGACTTTTAAAATTCACCAGGCATCTACCAGAAAGCGCTATGCGAGGCAATAAACCAAACAGGAATAAAGCTCTCTCCACCCACCTTTAATACGCCCTCCAATTACAGCCTCTGGCCAGTCCACGTGACGGCTCCAGCCAATGGCAGGGGAGTGCTTCTTAGACCCACCCAAGATGGCGCCCCAGGTCAACAGAGCGCGGGGACCGGCCCGCCCAAACGGCGGTGGAAGCAGCAAGTTTTATAGTGCAGCAGTGCAGTCCGGGACAAAGGACACAGGTAGGGGCGACTATGAGAGATCAGGGCTAAATCTGAGCTAGTGACGCCGACCAGTTAAAACCAGGGTAGAAATGCGGAAAATTATCAAAAAAGAAAACGACAAAACGGGGACTTTTAAAATTCACCAGGCATCTACCAGAAAGCGCTATGTGCGAGGCAATAAACCAAACAGCGGTGGGGGATTCTGAGCCTCGGAAAGGTCTTCCCTCGGCTTGAGGGTATTTTGGCATTGGGCCCAGAGTTAGAGTATTTTCCTCTCCAAGGGTGCCACCAACTGGGAGACCGCCTCGAGGATAGAGGTGTCCATGACTTGGCAAAAAAGCTTGTCTATGGGAGGGTACGTAACCTCTTCCTCCTCTTCATGACAATTATCAGAGTCCGTCATTGTACAGTCAGTGGGGACTGTGGGTGATTATAAAAATAACCATGAGGGTAATGAGGAAGGCGTGAGGCCTGGGACCATTGCTCCCTGATTTTCTGGAGGGTTTTATCTTTACCTGGCCTGGTCCCTGAAGCTGGTAGTCTTACCCATATCCATGGTGTAAAAGCTCCAGGCAAGGCTCTCAATATGGGCAGACAAGTTATCTGTCAATGAATCGCATCAGACCGCCCAGCGTATCAGTAGCGACCGTGCGAGTCTCTCAGCGTTGTACTGGTCAAAAGGAAGACTGCGGTCGCGAGGGAGTTCGGGGGGGAGGGGAGGGGCGGTAGAGACGTGCTCTAGCGCAATATTGAAAAAACGCGCCAGAGGGCCGCACCGCGTAGATTGCCGTCAGTGAGAGAGAGAGCGGCCACGAAAGAAGCAAGAGACGCTACCGTGGCCGCCGAACAGAAAATGGCACCACAGTAAAGCAACAAGACAAATTGTACGAGCGTTAAGCCCCCATATGCCTATGCGCTCATTATGGCAAATGTACCGAAAGCAAGGTATTTTACAGCCAATAAAGGTATAAGATTCAAGAGAAAAACAAGTCACTTGGCTGATGGAGTGTCCTTGGGAGAAGTCATCGGATGCCCTGCATCGTGATTGGACTGTGTTGTTGAAGTTTCTCTCGTTTCATTTCCCATAGCAATCAAAGTACTTGTAAAGCACACTACTTACCCGTGAGGGTCTCAAGGTGGTGGGGGGGGTGTTTTGGGGGGGGGGGGGGGGGGGGAAGAGGTGCCGCTACTGCTCGAAGAGCCAGGTCTTGAGGAGTCTTCTGAAGGTGAGTAGGCCTTGGGTCTGCCGTAGGTGGGTCGGGAGGGTGTTCCAGGTCTTGGCGGCGAGGTAGGAGAAAGATCTGCCTCCGAAAGTCGTTCGTTGGATGCAGGGGACAGCGGCGAGGGCGAGGCTGGCGGAGCGGAGCTGGCGGGTGGGGGTGTAGAAGCTGAGTCTGCTGTTTAGGTAGGCTGGTCCGGCGTTGTGGAGTGCTTTGTGTGCGTGGGTGAGGAGCTTGAAGGTGATCCTCTTGTCGACGGGGAGCCAGTGTAGGTCTCTCAGGTGGGGGGTGATGTGGCTGCGGCGGGGGACGTTGAGGGTCAGTCAGGCGGAGGCGTTTTGGATGCGTTGTAGTTTACGCAGGTGTTTGGCTGGGATTTCTGCGTAGAGTGCGTTGCCGTAGTCCAGCCTGCTGCTGATGAGGGCCTGTGTCACTGTTCTTGTTTTGGTCGGGATCCACTTGTAGATCCTGCGGAGCATGCGGAGGGTGTTGTAGCAGGAGGAGACGGCGCTGACCTGCTTCGACATGGAGAGGGAGGAGTAGAGGACGAATCCTAGGTTGCGAGCGTGGTCGGGGGGTGTTGGTGCTATTCCCAGTGTGGTCGGCCACCAGGAGTCGTTCCAGGCTGAGGGGGTGGGTCAGAGGAGGAGGACCTCCGTCTTGTCCGAGTTCAGCTTCAGACGGCTGCTCCTCATCCAGTCGGCGATGGCCTTCATTCCCTCGTGGAGGTTGGTTTTGGCGGTGTGCGGGTCCTTGGTGAGGGAGAGGATGAGCTGGTGTTGTCGGCGTAGAAGATGATGTTGAGGTCGAGTTGGCGGGCCATTTGTGCGAGGGGGCCATGTAGACGTTGAACAGCGTCGGGCAGAGGGATGAGCCCTGGGGGACGCCGCAGATGACGTCGGTGGCTTCGGATCGGAAGGGTGGGAGGCGGACGCTCTGGCTTCTGCTGGAGAGGAAGGACGTGGTCCAGTCGAGGGCCTTCTCTTGGATTCCGGCTTCTTGGAGGCGTATCTATAGAGTGCGGTGGCAGACCGTGTCGAAGGCAGCTGACAGGTCCAGGAGGATGAGGGCTGATGTTTCGCCGTTGTCTAGTTGGCGCCTGATGTCGTCTGTGGCGGCGATGAGGGCTGTCTGTGCTGTGGTTTCGTCTGAATCCGGACTGGGAGGGGTCGAAGATGTTGTCTTCGGGGTGGCGGGCCAGTTGACTATTTGTTCGATGACCTTCGCTGGGAACGGGAGTAGGGAGATGGGCCGGAAGTTCTTGAGGACCTTGGGGCCCGCCTTGGGCTTCTTGAGGAGGGCGCTGATTTTGGCGTGCTTCCAGCTTTCCGGGAATTTCGCTGTTTCGAAGGAGGTGTTGATGACCTTTTGTAGTTGGGGTGCGATGGCGGAGTCTGCTTTGTTGAATACGTGGTGTAGGCACGGGTCTGACGGAGATCCTGAGTGGATGGAGTTCATGACCTTGCGTGTCTCGTCGTCGTTGATGTTGGCCCAGTAGGACAGGCAGATGGTGTGGGTGGTGTTCGCAGGAGGGGTGGGTTCTGGCGTAGTCGGGGCGGTCGTGGTGTTGAAGTGGTCGTGGATGTCAGCGATCTTGCGGTGGAAGAAGGTGGCCAGTGAGTCGCACAGTTCTTGTGAGGGCGGGATGTCATTGGTGTTGGCGCTGGGGTTGGAGAGTTCCTTCACGATGATGAAGAGCTCTTTGCTGTCGTGTGCGTTGTTCTCCAGGCGGTCTTTGAAGGAAGATCTCTTGGCTAAATCGGATGAGGTGGTGATGTCTGCGGGTGGCGTCCTTGTGGGCTGCGTGGCTGTCCGGTGTGCGTTCGTGGAACCATTTCTTCTCCAGGTTCCGGCATGCGCGTTTGGAGGTCTGGAGCTCGTCGGTGAACCAGGTGGCTTTCTTGCTGGTGTGACTGTTGGAGGGTTTCTTGAGCGGTGCGAGGGTGTTGGTGCAGTCGTTGATCCACTGTCTGAGGTTGCGGGCGGCGGCATCTGGGTCGGTGGGTGGGTTCTGGGCGAGGGTGGTGGTCAGCTGGTCTTCGGTGACTTTGCTCCAGCAGCGGCGGGGTAGCAGTTGGGTGCGGTGATGCGTGGTTGGTTTCTTAAAGGTGAAATGGATGCAGCGGTGGTCGGTCCAGTGGAGCTCGGCGGTGTGGTGGTAGGAGACGTGGGTGCTAGTGGAGAAGATGGGTTCCAGTGTGTGACCGGCAGTGTGGGTGGGTGCAGTGACGAGTTGTCTGAGGCCGAGGTTGGCGAGGTTGTCGATCAGGGTGGCGGAGTTGGCGTCATTGTTGTTGTCGAGGTGGAAGTTCAGGTCCCCGAGGAGGATGTAGTCCGTGGAGGCCAGTGCGTGGGTGCTGGCGAGGACGGCGATGGAGTCGCTGAACTGTGCCCGGGGGGTCTGTAGATGAGTGTTCCTCTGAGGGTGGTGTTGGGGTCGGTGTGGATCTGGAAGTGCAGGTGTTCGGGGGTGTTGAGGGTGTCGTCCGCGTGGGTGGAGACCTTGAGGGTGGACGATGGCTATACCTCCTCCGATTCTGTGGACGTGATCCCTGCGGGTGATCTTGTAGCCGTCCGGGATGGCTATGGCGATGTCGGGCGCCGATGAGTCGTTCCACCAGGTCTCGGTCAGGAAGGCGACGTCTGGGGTAGAGGTGTCGAGCAGGTCCCAGAGCTCGACGGCGTGTTTGTGTGCGGAGCGGGTGTTGAGGAGTATGCAGCGAAGGTGGTTGGGTCAGGTCCTGGGAGGATTGGTGGCTCTGTCGCAGGTGAAGCTGCAGGTGTGGCAGGAGAAAGGTCCGTGGGTGCGTTTCGGGGCGGCCTGGAAGCAGCGGTGGTCTCGGCCGGTGTTGAGAGCGTGGAGGGTGCTGGCGCCGTAGCGAAGTCTGGTGGCGTGGCAGTTGCGGGGTCCAGGGTTTCTGGCGCTGTGCGCGGTCCAGGCGCGGATGGGTGCAGACAGGTTTGCCTCTGTAGCGCCAGTGGCGCGGCCGCCATTTAAGGCAAGGGAGGAGCAGCTGGGAGGTGGGAGCAGGGCAGCGAGTGGGATACAAAAGGCAAAAAGGAGGCGGGACACAGGGGAGCAGCGGCGGGAGCAGGGACAACGGCGAGGGGTACAGAAGGCAAGGGGGATACTGGAAAAACAGGGGGCACAAAAGGAACAGTGAAAGGGTAATGATACAGTTACAGTACAAATACAAATACCACAAAAACCACAAGTATAGCAGAGACAACGAACCAGCAGAGCTGCTCAGCGAAGCACAGCAGCGGCGAACTCACGAAGCAGGAGGCAGCAGGGGGGGAAGGCACGGGCACAACTGGAAGAGCTGTGCGGCTTGGGGAGCGACCTGACCTGCAGGCATCATGGGAAATGTAGTTTGTTATATTTTATGAACCATTGATGGCTGCTGTTATGTTATGTTATGTTATGTTAAAAAGTATTTATAACGCGCGCTATCACCATTGGTTTCTTGGCGTTCAAATTGACAGATAGCGTGATCCAGGATGAGAGGGTTAGTCAAACGCAGAATGGAAAAGCAGAGTTTTTAAAAGTCTGCGAAAACAGTCATACTGTGGGCAGAGACGGAGTGAGGGTGGCAGAGAGTTCCAGGTAGAGGAAGCCTGAACCGAAAAACTCAAGCCACCATGCTTTTTCCTTTTAAATTTGGGGACCTCAAGAAGATTGAGAGAAGCTGAACGGAGAGCCCTAGAAGGGGTATAGCGGATCAAGCACGAAGAGATGAACGCAGGGGCGGCATTGGAGAGGGCCTTGAAAGTAGAACATGCCAGTTTGTGGGTGCAACGTTTGGAGATAGGGAGCCAGTGCAAACTATGGAGGAGAGGAGTGACGTGCTGATGTTTGGGCTGGTTGAAAATCAGGCGAGCTGCTTGATTCTGCACCAGCTGTAGTCGGTGAAGGAGACAGGCCGGGATACCCGCATACAGCGTGTTGGCGTAGTCTAGCCTTGAGGTGATGAGTGCAATAACAACTTGGGTCAGGGCGTCTTTGGTAAGAAACCTGCTGATCTTACGGATCCGCCTGAGGTGGAAAAAGCAGGCTGAAGTGACCGAGTTGATTTGCGGTTTCATCGAGAGATCTTCAGATATGATCACCCCTAGGCTTTTGACTGAGCGCACGGGAGTGGGTGCTGTCCCCAGAGATGTTGGCCAGTAGGTGGAATTCCATGGGTGATTGGGACCTCCTACCAAGACGAGCTCAGTTTTGGTAGGGTTCAGTTTTAAGTGGCTGTGATACTGCTGGATCTATTAAAGTGGAGAAAGAAAAGCCTAATCCGAAGCCTCCGGTCCTGACATAGGATTCCCTTTTTTGGTATGTCACCCAAGTATAATTAAAATCTTAAAAACAAAAAGGGGGATGTTTTATGGCTATGATGGCCAATACATCCAATTCATTGCTGATATGTTTCTGCTCCTGACAACCTATGAAAAGTCCAGGACATTCAGTGTGATTAAGTTATAGGATCTCTATGCAGCTGGTGAGCACATCTGCATGCAGTTGAAAAAAGGATTGCTTACCTTCACCATGCAAATGTGGTAGCCTGTGAACTGGTGCTTACAACAAGGTCAGGACTGTGGAGAGCATTTCCTGAAGTCACATACCTGTCAAGGAAAGTGCCCGGCAGGTAACAGTCCAAATGCATTCAGTGCGTTGATGAGAACACAAGTTAACTATTGAAGGATGTATGGTGGACCATCTGTTCCTCTTTATCTCTCACTGTGATTATATGGGTTTCTTCCTTATGCCAATTTGGGAAGTTTGAGACTTATAAACTTGTTGACAAGCCTATTCATCTTAGGACTCGTCATCATCCATTTCTTCTCCAAAATGTGGGATACATCTTACACCTAATTGTGTTGGATTAAGTTATAGCATCTCTATGCAGTTGGTGAGCACATCTTCATGCAGGTGAAAGAAGGATTGCTTACCTGACCTTCGTCAGAGAGGCATGACCACTAGCCTCCTCCTCTTGGTCTGACTGTAATATTTGTGCTGGAGGTACAACGGACACCTTTAATGGCGAAAAAACATCTTTCAAGTTTACTGATGACAGTGTGACTATAGACTGTGATTTTATCGTCAATGGTATGAAAGTCATTGATGGAAGAGGTGTCATTGACACAGGGATCATCATTGACCTTGTTGTTGACTGTAAGGTAGTCATCAAGGGTGCTGTCAATTGAAGAGTTTTTGTAGATAGAGGAATCCACGCTGCTGCCAGGAGTAGGGTCATAGTCAACGGTAGGGTCATTGAAGATATGGTCGCCGACGGTTGTGTCACTTTCGTTGTTGTCGACTGCTTTGATGCAGTCGACAATGTTTCCTTTGAAGATAGATCTTTATGGTGCTTAGAGGTAAGCTTTTCTTGTGAATTACCTGAGGAGATCTGAGCTATGGGGGCCTCTAGGTGGTATAGGAGCACTTAAGCGTCCACCTCACTGGATGAAGAAAATAAGTTACTTACCTGTAACTGCAGTTCTCCAGTATTGGTATCTTTCATAGATACACATGCTTAAAGCATACCCCGTTGTCTAAGTGGGAGTCCCATTGTAACATAATAAAGCAGTATGTATCACTATCATAGGCTATAATAGCAATGAAAAAGTCAATTTAACAGCCTATCTATATCCTTTGTTTTTTAAAAGACCAAACTTGAACTATAACCAATCAGGCAACAGCACCCTCATGAACACTTCCAACAGACGCTGTTTTTCAGGTACAAGTGGGAAAAAATAATACCGAACTATAAGGGGAGCCTCTATGAGAGGAGGGTGGGCCGCATGTGAATCTATGAATGATACACATACTGGAGACTGCACTTACTCATTTTCTTCTCCAGAATTGGATCTTTCATAGATTCACATGTTTGAATCAGAATAGCAAGCAGTTACTGCATTTGTATATCTTATAGTATTAGTGCAAATATAGGATGGAGGGTAGAATATATATACATAACATTCATATGCAATTTAATAAATTTATATGATACATAAATATTTGCATAAATACATAAGTATACACATAGAACAAAAAATATATATAAGTGGTGTAGTAAAACCTGTCCAACCGCTGCATCACTGCGCTGTCGATCCCAAGTGATAATGCTACATGAATTATATTCACACTCTTCCAAGTTGCAGCATGACATATCTCCTCCAGATGCAAAAGAAACAATTGATGGACGAAATGCTGGACAAAGCAAACATTCACTCCCAGTCACAAGGATCTGGGTTAAATCCATCATTCTTTTGCTCACCACACCACCCCAGTTTGGACTCGGCCATATGCAAATCAGTCTTGACCCTGTTCCTTGTGGGAACAGTCCAGCCCGAACTGCCAAGCCAGGTACTCCCTGGACCGGAAACAAGCATCCTGGTACTAGTTTCAGGGCATCACCCTTCATCAGCCAGGTTAGCTTGAATCCAGTGATGTAGTGAGCATGGCCCACGTCTGGGCAAACCCTTCCCACTTAGGGCGACATATGCAAAAGAAACAATTGATAGACTGAATGTGGGACAATACAAACATTCACCCCCAGTCATAAGGATCTGGGTTAAATCTATCATTCTTTTGCTCACCACACCACCCCAGTTTGTCCATCAATTGTTCCTTTTGCATTTGTCACCCTGAGTGGGACGGGTATGCCCAGAAGTGGGTCCTGTGCTCTCCATGCCACTGCAGTCAAGCTATCCTGGCTGATAAGGGGGGAAACCCCGAAACCGGTCCTAGGATGCTGGTTTCCAGTCCAGGAAGGACCAGGCCTGGCAGTTCGGGCTGGACTGTTCCCATGAGGCAGAGAGTCAAGACTGATTTGCACATGGCTTGGTTCAAACTGGAATGGCATGATGATCAAACAAACGATGGATTTAGGCCCAGATCTCAGTATTGGGGTGAATGTATGACATTGTTCTGCATTCTGTCCATCAATTGTTCCTTTTGCATATATCTTCTCCAGAGGCACTTCCGCAAACAAAGTATTTGAGGTGGAAAGTGCTCTAGTTGAGTGCACCCTGGTTTGCTCTGTGAGGGGCTTTCCAGCTTTTGAGTGGCAATACTGTATTGCACCTAAAATTCATCAAGAGATGGTTGCTGTCAAGACTGTAACACCCTTACAAGTATGTCCATCTGAGTTCAAAACTTGGTCAGTTGAATTTTAGATATCATTTGATGCCTAGTGTGTGAATAGACCTCTCAGCTAGTGATTTTGGATTCAGGAGGAAAGTCTGAAATATAGATTCATTGAGGTAAATTCTGAAGGAACTTTAGGAATTAACCTTTGGATTGGTTCTCAGAAGTACTAAGTTGCCAAGGTGCAAGATTCTTGAGTTGAGAAAGCCGGTTTCTCCTGTACTCTCCTGGTCGGAGTCAGCGCTAGTAGCAAGGTGACCTTCCTTTTGAGAAATATGAGGTGTGCTCTGTGAATGGGTTAGAATGAACTCTTCAGGAGTTGAGAAAAAACTATTTTTAGGTGCCAGTCCGGAGAAGGAACCCTTAATGGAGAAAAAACTTTGAATAATTATTTCACGAACTGTTTGATGATTCTTCAAGAGCAGAAAGAGAAAACGTGATGAGCATCTATATCTTGATATTGCTGCAAGCCGTACCTTAACAGAAACATGTACCAACCATAACTGAGCTTGTGAGAGGACATGGGGGAGTTATCTGCCAGGTTATGCTAATAGATGATGTAGGTTTCATTTCTGGCACCATAGGCAGAAACCGTTCCATTACGGATTACATGTCTTTATTATCGCTTCCTTAGGGGTAGGCAGTAGGTAAAAATGCAGGAAGCTGATTTGAAGCCAAATGGGAGAAGTTTGATGTGTGGGTGGTAATGTGGAAGTAGGAACCCTGTAAATTCAGAGCCGTCATGTGGTGTCTGAAGGGTAGCCATGTAAAAGTATTGTTTCTGGAAACACTTGTTTAATTTCCAGAGATCTATGATGGATTGGCACTCATCTCTTTTCGTTTCTATGGGAGAAAAAAAAAAAAAATAGCGAGAACAAAAGCCTGTTTCTTGCTGACAACGTGGGCCTTTCTCTATAGAACCTTTGGTTAGCGTAGCTAGCACTCCCTTCCAAAGCAGATGACGATTAGGTAGGCCCCCTAATTCTGGTGGAGTGGTGAGCAGAATCTGGGCGAACTCTTATAGTGTCTAACCATATGTGATGAGATCCAAGACTTGTTTGGCTGATGCTATTTTCTGCCATAGATTACAACATTTTGGAATTGTTTCTCCCACAGGACGGCGTAAGCAGCACCAGAATTTTGTTACTGTAGGTAGGCTAGCCTAAGGGCTACTGAGGGGGGTTGCTAAGTCTGATACCTCCGGTATCCTCCTTGATACAGATAAATTTCTTTTTCGCAGGTCCCCCTAAAGGGTGCTTCTTTCAAAATTGTAATGTGCCAAAAGATCTTGCGGTTTCAGCTTTTGACTTGTTGCAAGGTGTAGTCAATATGCTTGCCGAACTGAGCGTTGCCACAGTACGGTAAAAATATTAGCTATATTTGCATCTCAGGTTCGAAATGTTGTGGCCCTGAACCGACCTTGGCGTCTAAGGACCACTGGCCCTCTCATGTGTGGGAAACCTTATGTAGCTATATCTACAGCACAATCTATGTTTCCTGATGAAGACATTTTGCCACTGTCGGAAAGTAGGATTTGCTTTCATGGTTACCCCCACTTTTTGCTTGGTGTCAGTGTGTTTTTGACTTTGTCTGCTGGGATCCTGCTAATCAGGACCCCAGCAACTGTGCTTTTCCCCCTAAATTGACATGGTGAGAAGTTTGGTACTTCTACAATTGGCTATTGGTGCACCTTTGTAAGTCCCTAATATATGGTACACAGCGCATAGGTACACCAGGGGTCTCCTATGGCTGCAGCATGTACTGTGCCACCATGGGAGTCCACAAAACCTGTGACTACAGGATTGCCATTACAGCTTGTGTGAGTTGGTACTTGCACTTCTCACGACGATACGTTATCTTATATATGAGGTCACTACACTTAAAATCTATAAGTCTTCCATATGGCAGACTCTTCAGTCCTGAGGGAAGGGTGTTCAGTTATAAATATGAGGGTGCCCCTGCATGAGCTGGACACCCCACCATTCCTGGAGTCGATTCTCCAGGTTTTGTAAGTGCAGTCAGCCATTTTTAGACATCTAGTGGATATCAGGCATTACGAGATATCTAACTATATAGTGGCTGCACCGAACCCGGTAATGTTTGGTAACAAACATGTTACAATCATACCCTAACACCGATCCCGTTGTTAAACGTATGATCTCATGTACTGGGGGGGCTCCTTAAGGGACCCCCCTGTACTCCTGATAAAAGCCTTTCAGGGTCTGCAAGCAAGATAGTGCTGCCGGAGCACAGACATGATTCTGCCCTCCTGCTGCTGAGCCAAGCTCGAGCAGCAGAAGATAGAACAATAGGTTTCCTGTCACAGAAAGGTGTGACCGCCTCTAAGACAGGACTTAGGGCCAGATGTATCAACATTGCCTTTTGTGAATCCATAATAGCGAATTTTACCGATTTATGTAGGTTTCGCAAAATAAAATTGAAATTCCTACCCATTCCTTATTTGCGAGTCGCAAATTGCGAGTCGCAAATAAGGAATGGCTTCCCATTCATTCCTTTGGGTCTAGAGGCCCATAGGAATGAATGGGAATTGTATGCACAATTTGCGAGCTCCAATAGGGCATGCATGTTATCCACATGGCACCTAGAAAAATGCAAAAAAGTGCATTGTTCTTTGAATTTGCAAATTACCACCAACTAGAAGTTGGTGGTAATTTACGATTCCTTAAAGCCAGGTCGCAATTATTTTTTGCTTCCTGCATTTCATTTAAGGAATTGCAAATTGCAATTACTTAAATGCATTAGCAAAATAGGGAATCACAATTTTTGCGATTCCCTATTTTGCAAAGGCCTTTTGCGATGATACATCCCAAAAGGCTTTTTCCCCCATTTGCAAACGTGTCGATTCTGCGAATCGGCCCGTTTGCGAACGGGAAAACACTTGATACATCTGGCCCTTAGTATATTGGGCTGAGGTGGGGGCACTTGCCAGTGCCACCAGACTTCTTTCAAGGGCACATATGGTACTCCAGTTTGAACCAGTTCAGGAACCTTTGGTTACCACTGTACAGCCCCTCTGGGAGGGACCCCAAGTTGTTCCAACCCTTCCCTTAGAGTACTTAAACGCTCCCCTGTGGGTGGGTCATCAGATTCGTCGTGGGGCAAGACTCAACCCTGAAACTATGTTGCTCTTCAATTGTCTGGACACTTGGAATTCGACTAGAACCGAGACTGCACCAAGGAAGACTCCTGCTGCTCCTGGTCTCCCTGTTCTTCAAGTCTTCTTTGTTTTCTGTGGCTGTTCAACAGACCTGTCGGCATCAAGGACACCCGCAGAAATCGCCCTTGGAGTGAAAGAGTCACTAACCTGCAGCAGACAGGTCTGCTGCTCCTATACTCCGATGGGCTTCACAAGGCTCAGCAACACAGGTGGTGGTTGTGCAAACTCCCTCGAGGCCTGACCTGGCCTCTCTGCAATTCAGAGGAGAGTATCCCTTGCCGGTACCACTGGGACCAAACCCCTGTGCCGTTATTGAGGCTTGTTGGCTTTGCACTCCAGAGATCTGGGCCCTCATCCTTGGTGAGCTGCTCGAGGTGCTCTTGCGACTCCTTTGCCTTTGGCCTGTGGGACCTCCCGAGGGTCTTCCACTGCTTCAGTGGGCTCCCCTGCTTGTTCAGGGCCTGCTACGACTACTGCTGTTGATGAGTCCCTTGGACCTTGCTGATCCCAACGTTGCTCCTTCTTTGTGTCCCACGCAAGTTGCGGCTACCAAGACTTGTAGGTTTTCCTGCCGGACACCTACACACCGACATCCAACGTGGGACAGCTCGTTAATGGCTCCTGGTCTTCCTCAGCATCACCTGGTCCTCACAGCTGCAGCGAAAATGTCACAGTCAACTCTTCAGAACCTCTCGACATCAGTGGGCATTGTGCTTCCGTGCCTCCTGGTCACCCCAGAGTGGCATAGGCTTTGTCCCCTCTGCTTGCAGGTTCTTCAATTCCAGACTCCAACCTTGGATTCGACCGGACTCATTCACAGTCTTCACCATAAACATCTTCTTCGAAGACTCCCATTGCTGTCTAAGGCAGGTTCTGAGGTCAATTCACCCTTATGAACCCGGCTTCCCTAGTGCAGGTAACCTGTTTCCTGGGGCATCCACGGGTGGATTGGGTCTCCAATCTTCTGTCTTCCAAAGGATTTCTTCAGGGTCCTCAGAGAAGGGTCCTTCTTTAAAACTGCAATTGCACCCTATCTATTGACTTCTATTGGGCACACGGCTGTGTTTCCACTCTGCACACAGCCTCTGTGGGGTTCCTGGGTACTTACCTTGGGTGGTTCCTCTGGTCAAAGTCCCGTTCTCCTTTGCAATTTGCATTCCACTTTCTTAATATATGACTTGGTCTCCCCTTGGGGACCAGTGTATCTTTGTGCTACTTACCTGATGCTTGCAAAGTATTGTTGTGTGTTGATATCTTCAGGTAGAAGATATACCAATGTATTAGTGAGTGTTGTGTAATAAATAGAATTATTTTTATATACTGTGTGGTTCTTTTTCCATTTAACTTGCACCTGTGATTCAAGTTGGTAAAATAAGCGGCTTTACACTCCTTCAAGATAAGCCTGAAGGCTGCTCTCCCACCAACCACTTTGAAAGCTTTCACCTGTTAACAAAGACCACTAAAATCACCATAAGGGTTGTCTGTATTAGTGCAAGGTGCATTACTTGAATAAGTGTACACCATATACAAAGCCAGCCTCGTACAGCCCCCCGCAGAATATTTTCTATCTCTGCCCTTTCTGTCTTCCGACAGAAATTCTATGTATGTGGCAATGTCTGACCACATCTGGTGGTTCTACCTGCCCCGTATTACCAGGGAATCAGCAGCCCTTACAGTGGCACGAGGGATAGTTGAGAACCTCTCCTTGCTGCTTAGGCGCGGTTATCAGTAACAAGGTTTTACATGATTGTAATTCCTCCCGGATATATCAACAATTGGAATAGGTCTCACAGCTTTTATATTTCAAATCATAAAGAGAACAACCAGATTGCTCATTTGATATTGGTAGCTGTAATTTGGCTGCTTGTTCCCTAAGGGTATGCAAACCATCAAAAATCACCTGGTGGGAATCCACAGGTTGTGGGCCAGATGTGAACAGGTCATTCCCGGGAAGCATGGTAATATTTGACACTGGGATCATATTTTCAGTAGCAGGAGCATCAAAGGATGCGGACATATCGGGCACTACGTGACCTTGCAGGCTCTGGAAAGTGTTTGTAGTAATTCTGTAACATTCCTTGTAGGTCTAGTACTAGAGCTACATGGACCTGACCCTTGCTCTTTAGTTGGAGGCGGAGCGAAATGGTGGAATTGCTCCACATATTGTCTCTTCATATATTGCTGCCTTTTGTAGACATGCTCGTATTAGTCACCCTAATTCTTGACATTAAATTATTCTGGATTATGTGTATTTTGTTCTTGTTGATGACTAGGTTGCTTTCGACGTAGTTTGTATTGTCATTGAGATTATGGTCTATGAGACGGATGTAGATGACTAGGGTGATGTCGACAATGTTTGTCTTCGATGAGGCCTTCGTAATAGAGGATGCAGTCATAGATGAGGCAGCTGCAGTAGTGGCAGTCGTAGAGGATGCAGTAGTAGATGATGCAGTCTTAGATAAGGCCGTCATAGACGTGGTTATTGTAGATAAGGTTATTATGGAAAATGCCGTCGTTGTGGACGACCTTCATAGAGGAGGCCATGGTAGGTGACCGTTGTAAATGACCATCATAGACTAAGCCATCGTAGATGAAGCCATCGTAGATTAGGCAATTGAAGTTGAGATCCTTTGTTGATGAGGCCATTCTTAGTTGAGGCAGTCTTAGACTACCGTTGTGGACGCCCTTTTTAGAAGAGGCTGTCGTAGACGAGACTGTCGTCGACGATAGTCAGCGTAGATGACCATCGTACATGAGGCTGTAGTAGAAGACAGTCATAGACCATCATAGATGATGGTGTCGTAGGTGAGGCCATTTGGAGATGAGGCCATTTGGAGATGAGGCCATTCAGAGATGAGTTGGTCGTAGATGACTGTCATAGACGACCATCGTAGATGGCCATCGCAGATGAGATAGTCGTCGACATCCGCCGTGGATGAGACCATCGTAGATGACAGTCAAAGACTATACCATTGTAGATGAGGCCGGCGTAGATGAGGCCATCATAGGCGAGGCAGTAATAGTCAGCATAGTTGTGGTCGTTGACATTGTTAACAATAATTCTGATGCCAGTTTTGCCATAGAGCCCTCACTGTCAGGTTATAACGGTTTTCCTTATGTAGTGTCAGGGCTGAAGAGGGAGTTGTAGGGTGTGCCTCTGAGAGGGTTTTTTAAATTTTCTCTCTCTCTGTCAGAGGTGCCTCATCAAGACTCATGGTAAGTCTATTTTACGGCTTTTCTGCGTGCCTTCTGGAAACCCCTGGCCCGACCTCTCCCATTGACCTCTCCTGTGAGGTAAAGGAATCCTCACTGTGCTTATTAGAAGTGACATATTTAAGTCTTTGTAGTCCCAATAATAGCCTCATCTCTCTCAACGTTGAGAGTTTTTGAGGAAAAGGTTAGACACATTTTGTAGTCCAATACCTTGTTTTCTGCTCCTCTGACATATTAGTGCCAGGTTTAGAGAAATGAAACATGAAATATAACCTTGGATGATCCAAAAAGTAGTAATAGCTGAAGAAACTGAGCAGAGATTAGGGAGACTTTCCTTCACAGGACGTGCAGTAGAAAATCTGAAGGACTCTGCGCCTAATGGGAGTGTTTTAGAGGGGTGCTGTTGTATGATTGGTTATAGTTTAAATGTGGTCCTTTTTTTAAAACAAGGACATAGATAGGCTATTAAAAAGACTTTTTCATTGCCATTATAGCCTATGATAGTGATACATATTGATTATATATTAAGATCCAATGTTTGCAAACTTACCACTTGTAAATACACTCTTAGATGTGTCCACCATGTGATTAAAGGTGGTGGTGACAAGCAAGTCTAAACCTGCGTGTGAACCTACACTTTTGTGCTATTCACCATTTCGGAGTTTAGATTTACACCTAAGTGCAAGAGTAAAATTACATATGAGTAAATCTGCAAATGTACATTTACCTTTGTTACTAAGTTTCGAAGTGTTTATCACCTTACTGTGTTTTCAAAAGTTGAATTATTAGTAACACGCAATCAGCAGAGGTGGACGGGACAACAAATTAACAGGAATAGCAGAGTCAGAGTTGAGCCAAAATGCCACATCATGTAAAATATGATACAGTCTCCTCAAAATTAAAACAAAATCTATTTCTTTAACATGGAGATGTTGCATTCATTTTAATACATCCGATTATACCTCTGCTTTGAGAAGTATTACAAATGAGATTTATTAAACATGCACTGAGAAATAATCCTGCCCGCCTCAATGACAATGCTATTAGTGAGCTAAAAGACTAGTCAGTTGTTATGTGCATCTTTTACTTAGTCTAGATTCTTATAATAGATGGGGCAACATTAGCCACTATCTAGGTGCCTTAATCTGATATCAAAGTTAATACTTTGGATGATAAGCGCTTGACAACAAACACAGGCCATGTTAATCCTTTTTTATTTAGCAGAGGGAGATTTGCTGGGATTCACATGATGTTGAAGTAGGGCTACGATTCAAACCTGGTTCCCCATGTTGCATGGCCAGAAACTATAGTCAGTAAGCCACATTGCCGCCCACGAAAGCTCGGCTCATTTTGGACGTGAGGTACCAAGATTCTGCTAAGCCGGGCCAGACTTCTGGTTCTGGCTTGAGCCTTCAGTGGTTCGCCCACCTCTAGCAATCAGGCTGTGCACATTGCAAACCTTTCTTATAGGTTTCCATTTAGAGGGTGCATTTCAAAACGGTTAAAACTTAACAGTCATTCTCAACAAGAATAACTCTTGTCACCATGATGCTTCATTGATTCTCTCAATTAACATATATATTGGCTCCCAAGCAGCTTTTAGATTTATTGACTAATCAATTGCACAGTTACATTTATTTTAATTGCCAACCAGGCACCCGTCATGGAAAACTTTTTTTCTTTAGTTGTCTGTCCGTTCTTACCCTTCTCACTTGAGGAGACCTCACTCTTCCCTTTCAACCAGAGGCAACCCTAGGTCAGCATTAATGATACAGGAATGGTTGTTTGGGAAATGTTTTGGTAAAAACAAAAAGCTTGGGAACATTATTCCCCAAAGGTACCATCAACTTAGACCTCTGGCATTAATGCACAGTTTAAAAGCAAAATAATTCTGATGGGGCCTGTCATTCAATCTCCACCAGGTCACGCTTTAAGTGAGTTTACCAGTCGTTCAATCTGAAGAAAAATACATGGTTACAGACTGATCCGATAGTGTCAAACCAATTTCGGGTACAGAGGAGAAGAAGGCAACTGGTCCAATGTAGCGGTCGGGCTCTTCATACAAATGTCGCTTTAGAAATGGGAGCCCAGATGGAGGCTACGTCTTCAACTATGATCATGTTTTTGTCAAAGCTCTTGCACAAGCTACATAAACGGTAAAAGATAAGGTTCCCCCATCCATTTTAATCCTGCGTATGATGGGGTATATTTCCTAAACTTTTGCACTGATGTTTGAAAATGTAAATGACCATTTGGCAAGGTGATCATGGGCCAGATGTACGACCATTCCATTTTGCAACTCGCAAATTGCGACATTTTGCGACTCACACTTTGTGACTCGCAAAATAGAATGAAGAACAGTGTCTCAGACACTGTTTGCGATTCCTAATGGGGTCGCTAAAGACCTGCCTCATTTAATACTTTAACGAGGTAGGTCACAATTTGCGACCCCTTAAGAATCTTACATATCAGGGATGGTGGCCTGCTGGGGACAGTAGACCACCATGTCTGGGTTTGGTTTTCAAATAAAGGAACTTTTTTTTTTCAAATGCAGCCTGTTCTCCTTAAAGGCAAAAGAAATGAGTTTAAAAGAAAAAAATGAAGTTTCCTTTTTATTTTTTTAAGGGCAGGTAATTTCATTTGCGACTGGCTTACCACCTACTTTAAGTGGGTGGTAACTGATTGTTTTGCAACTGCAAATGCGGTTGTAAAACAATCATACATACCAGTGCGACTCGCCATTAGGAAGGGATGCCCTTGGCACGCCCCTTCCTAATAGCTACTTGCAAACAATATTTTGCAAGTCAGTAATAGGTTACTGACTCGCAAAATAGGGTTTGTACATACCAAAAACATTTTTAGGGGCCGCAAACAGGCCGTTTCCCGCTTATGACCGCCATAAAAGGACATATATCTGGATCTATATTGCTTGAAGAATTAAACTATTCAAATAAAAATGCAGCATTATTCTATTTCAGCCACTTGATACAGCCAATATGTCCTTAGAACCACTGGCACAAAGTTACCAGCATCCTTTTCGAATGGACAGTTTTATTGATCTTTTAAGCCTGTTGCCCGTGACTTAGCATAGACACTAAAAGGTTCTGTTGATTATCCAGATTTAACTAGCATAGCAAAAAAGGCAGATGAATGCAACAAGGGAATTAAACTATAAATCAAGAACTAATGGCAATGTGGCATCAAAAGAGAATCAATTAAGGATTAATAAAGGACATAAAAGTATAAATAGTGAGCAAGAACTAGTTCACAGTATGGAGAATCTGGATAATTCTGTTATTTTTCTTACAGCAATAACAAATTGACAAAATAAAAGCTTTAACATCGGGTGGAGGTAGGGGGATACAAGATACACAGAGTATTGAAAGGCCAGTCTCCAGGACATCTCCAAGACCTCATCTAATATGTAATAGGAAAAAAACATCCAACTGAAGCCAAGATTACTCATAACCGTGAGCAGACAACTAAGCAGAGTGCTGAACAGGTAGGAACAGAAGTGATAATCCTCCCACGAAGGTTAACCCTTTAACCACTGGGCCTACATAACTTTGTCCTCAAAAGGTATCAAGGCGAAATTTGGGTCGTTTTTTTCACAACATCCTGGGGATTAAAATGGTACCCAGGGTTTGTGGATTCCCCTATAGGAGACCGAGAAAATGACCAAATATGGCTACATTTTAGTTTTTGGAGAGAAATAGGAAAGGGTGCTCTGGATAAAAGTGTGTGTGTTTTTTTTAAAATAAAAATGGTATCAAACATTTTGCTGTGGTAAAGTCACCATCTTCCCAGCTTTCAGGAACATGCAGAGCTGAATCAAAAAACATTTTTTACAACAGTTTCGGAATTTTTCAAAGATGAAACCTATTTCCCATTTTTTGTGCTTTTAACCTACTTCCAGTTTGTGGTGGAAACCAGTTTGAAACCCATGGGTGATCCAGAAAAGCTATATATTTCTCAACAGTAGAAAAAAATTTGAATTCAGCAAAGGGTCATATGTGTATTTCCCTCAAGGTTTTCCTAAAAAAACTAAGGGCCTCATTGCGATGGCGGGCGCATTACCTATATTTTGTATTGCAGCGGGGATGCGGTCAGCAGCCCCTGCCGCAATACAAAAAAAAGGGTGTTTACATATCCCTGCACTACGTGGCAGGCACCATGCGGTGCCTGCCACATGGTACAGGGATATGTGGGGGGGACACCAACGGTGCCCCCCAGGGCCCGTGTACTAGCCCTATGGAGTAAGAGGGCCCCGCTACGGGCCCCCAAATCTGTTTCCGGCAGCCGTTCCACGGCAGGTTGACCTCCACCGAATGACCGGCGGAAAGGAATATTGTCATCTCCACGGCAGTGCCTCTGCAGCCATTCTGAGGATGCAGGGCAGTCCGCCAGGCGGTCGGAATGCTTCTGTCGGTCTTTCTTTCCGATCACAAACACACCGCCCGCTATCGTAATGTGGAAAGCGGTGATTCAGTCACTGATGGTGGGGAGACCGCTACCGACAGCCTGTTGGTGGCCTCCCCGCCATCGTAATCAGCCCCTAACTGTTGAAATAAAGTATTAAATAGTAGTAGGAAAAAACAGCAATTTGTGACACAGTTTTCATCTGTAACTTTTTGTGACAATGGCAGAGTTTCAAAAGGAATGCACCATTACAATTGCTAGACTGTTTTGGTTGTGTGGATATGAAGGGTTTGTAGATTCTAGAGATACCCAAAGCCAACATCTGAGCAGCACTGTAGAATGTTTTTTTATTGTGTCCCTGAGTATGGACCAATCTATATGGTGAAATATGTAGAGTGAAAAATAACTATCAAGGTAGCCTATGTATATTTGAAATGGGCACAATATATGGAGTTTAGGAGCAGTGGGTATTTGTGTACCTCTGAATTTGTGGGTATCAATAAGAGCATATGATTTAGAGGGTATATTTAAAAATTAATTCTGTCTTACACACTGTCTTACATTTGGAAGGCACAAATGCATCGAAATGCAATTGGTAATAACAAATATTCTACTATTCTATGATCCCACATGTCTCCAAATAGAAATAGCATACCTCACTCGTGTGGGTAGACCTACTGCCAGCAACAGAAATGGCCTAACCGCAACACTTCCCCACTCAAAACTAACTAGTTTTTGTAAAGTAGGTAGCTGTGGATTTGGGCCCTAGCTCAGCCGGCACCGGGGAGACCTAGCAAACCTCCATTTTTTTTTAAAATTAGACAACTAGGGAAGTCCAGGGTAGCCTTGAGTGGATCCCAGGAGGGTTTTTGTTACCCACAACACCATACAGCCTCAAAATGTGCCTGAAATTACAGGTTTTCCTTACATTTTCTGTCACGAAAGCTTTCAGAATCCACCGTAATTCACAAAATTCAGATCTCCCAGCATTGCCCTGCGTGTGCAGATAAAAACACTACACCACTTGTATTGCTGTGCCAAGTGCCTGCAACAGGAACGGATCAAACTCCGGTCAATGGGAGCCCTTTCTTGGATTCTAGACAGGATTTTAGAACTCTCCTCACATTAAATGCATGAAGGGAGCTTTCTGCCATGGAAGAGGGGTTCTGAAAGAACATTTGTAAGTTAATGGCTTGGTTTAAATCAAAGTTGAGTCCTCAATACCACTATATTGCTATTTAATACTATGTATGATTCAGGGGAACAGGAGGTCCGAAATTCACTGACCTTGCATGTGTAAGTTTTCGCCACAGGAAAGAGGCTTTCCATAACAAGTGTTGTAAGGAAGCCTTATGAACTAGTCCAATGGTTCACTCATGAATACTGAAAGGATAATATTTAACCAACTCTGTATCTTAAGAGTGGGGGGGAAGTCTGTGTTAACCTTTGTAATGCCCTTCAAGAAATCCTTGAACCCTAGGAATCCTGAACAAAAAAAGGTTTGTGAAGGACATTTTCCATAGCCCTTTATGACCAAGAGATGACCTATTATGGGAAACACAGTAAGCCTAATCGGACCAAATGAAGAAGATATGGTAGTAAGGTTTCATATTGACAGGTAGTAGTATTAAAGTTGTTCTGAGAACATCTAAGAACACCAGATGTTTTCCTACATTTAAGAGTAGGAAGCTCTTGCTGATGGATGTTTAGCCTCTCTGAAAGTGTCCATACAATCCTGCGACTGGTTCAAATGTCGATACTGGCTCAATTCAGGAGCCAGCTTGACAAATTCAAGGACGACAGGTTGGGATGTAGAATACATGCACAAACTTAAGCAGGTCTGGTCTGCATGGCAGTCTGCTGTGTGGTTGTTCTGACAAGTGAATGAGGTCCATAAACCACCACTAACGGACCACTCTGGTGCAATTCGAATCATAGGCTTTGAAGTAGGTCAGTTTGATAATAATAGAGGGCAAAATATCAAACAAATGAGCTTTTAAGGATCTACCAAATTATTATCACACCATTTAACAAATTTGGCATATCTGATAGCATAAATGGATTTGGTGGAGTGTCTTCTGGACAGTAAAATAACATCCACCACTTCAGGGGGAAGTGAAAAGGAACTCTGGTTGTCCCGTTAAGTCTCCAGGCATATAGGTGCAGCCTTAGAAGGTGAGACCGTACAACCTACACCTGCGACTGTGAGAGAGGTCTGCCCTGTTTGAGAGACAGAGCAGAAGCTATATGAAGAGATGAATGAGGTCTGCATACCAAACCCTTTGCGGCCATTTTAGGGCAAACTAGATTACTTGGGCCCAGTCAAGGGCGAATCTTCCTCAGCACCCGACGAATCAAGGGTATAGGAAGAAATGTGTAAAGCAGCAGGGAGCTCCAGCTCAATCGAAACAAAACCCCCAATGCTTCCTACATGAAATAATGAAGGCTTCAGAATCACAGGCAATGTGCATTCTCTCGAGTGGCAAAAATGTCCATTTGAGTGGTCCTCCAAAGCCGGAGAAATGTATAGTAACACTTCTGAATGGAGACATCGCTCGTGATTCGCTTAATGATGCTGACTAAGACTGTCCGCATGAACGTTAAGTACTCCGGTCATGTGATGTGCTACCACACAAACCTGATGATCCTCAGTCCAGAACCAGAGTCGTAGAGCTTCTCTGCAGAAAAGAGACAACCCTACTCCCCTTTGTTTGTTGATGTACCACATCAGGATAGTGTCATCCATCAAGACTTGAACTGACTGACAAAAGGGAAGTAAGGATGGCCTTGAGAGCTTGATGTATCATCCGCAATTCCAACGGATTGATATGAAACAAAAGTTCCTCTGGCGACCAAAGACCTCTGGTCTCCAGTTTCTTCAGATGAACTCCCTACCCTAAGTTGTAGGTATCCATTAGGACTTTGGTCACAAAAGAAGGAGGGTGAAACGATTTCCATTGAAAAAGTTTGTAGATTACACTCCACCATTGCAGATCCACTGCAGTTTGTCTGTAGATTTTAATACCGGCTTGTAGATCTTCGTTGAGTTCAAACAACTGCCTTTTGAGGCATCGCTGGAGGGCTCTCCAGTCCTGGGGTGCATGGGTGACCAACAGTATGCAGGAAGAAAGGAGACCTAGCAGGCCTAAGTCCTTCAGAACTAAAATATCTACTCCATCTTGAAACATCAGAATCGTAGCCTAAATGTCGTGAATCTGAGGTAGGAGGGAAGGCTTGCTCTTAGATGTGTCCAGTACTGCCCCTATAAACAGAGCTTAGAAGAGCATGCAGCTTGGACAACCAGACTCTCTGGGATAGGATGTGATGATAAAAAGTGAGGATTGTCAGGACCTGGCTTATATTGTCTGACACTAAAAGCGCTGTGACTGTCGTTGGTTATTGCTAAACATCCAAAAAAGGCTCTGTCAGAATCTAATTGAAAAGGAGTAAAGGTTCAGAGGTCACTGAAGAAGAGTAGAGTTGGAATATTACATTTTAGCTCCGTAGTAGGGAGAGGAAGATCAATATTTCAACAGCTTTTCAAATGACATAATGCTATGTTGTAACTTACCGCGGTGGAATACACTTTGAGAAAGTGATTCCCACTCTGGGGATGTATTGAAACTACTGGCATCTTTGAATCCTTTAAAGTCTTAGTTCATTGAAGGTTTGTTGGGAATTTGGCTCCCCAAAGAAAAATCATTCTACCTCAAAATAGTCTTTGAAATTCTCTCCTGGACCTGTGCTTGGGTACCTATAAGAAAGGATCTGGAGGAAGATGTCCTGGAGAAGGTTGAGGTGCAAATGTCGTCGGCAAGGACGCCGATTCATCGCAAGCAGCTCCAGAGAGGTTTATATTGGCACCAGGGTCAGAGGCAGGAATCTTTAATGTAGATGTTATGCTTGGTTCACTGACAAAACATCAACACCCAAAACATTCCCATACCACAATATCGATTCATAAATATAGATGTCAAAAATGACATCCTATATTGATACAGGCACGTACAAAAATATCGGAAAAAGATATTGATGACAAATATAGATGTCGAAAATATTGTTTGAGATATATATATATAGATATATATATATATATATATATATATAATATTATAATTAATAATTAAAATAGATTTAATATACATTTTAACAAAAATAACAAACTTAATTTTAAAAAGTTAAGCACATATATAATATATATTTTTACTGTAAAACAAACTATTAATTTAAATGTACTTTATCATTTAAAATATATATAAAAATGTAACAAGTAAATATATATATATATAAATATATATATATATATATATATATATACACACATATACATATACATACACACACATACCAGTAACAACATTTATGTTAAAATACATCCTATTAATTAAAACATGAAACTATTTAAAAATATTTAAACTTAAATATCCCACTCCAGTCAATGCAAAAGTAGGAAAAGTGTTGGATAGCGGAGGGGTAAAAATTACTATTCCCACTCCAGTCAGTGCAACAGTAGGGAAAGTGTTGGATAGCAGAGGGGTAAAAATTACTATTGCCACTCCAGTCAGTGTAACAGTATGGAAAGTGTTGGATTGCAGCGGGATAAAAATTACTATTCCAACTACAGTCAATCAAAAACCGAAAAAAAATTCAACAAATAATTATGCATCTTTTAAAAAATACAAATGTAAAATACATATCACACATATCTACAAATATTATATGAAATAAAATATAAAAATATGTTTCAAACATTTGTTAGAAATTATTTATAAACAAAAACATTACATACATTTATTTTATTTACATCCTACTCTATAACACCACACAATTCACAACCCACATCTAAATTAAAATGTACTTCTATAATTAACAATCAATTAAGTAAATCTTATTAATTGGAAAACAAATAAAAACATAAAAATTAACTTCCGACCCTTTATCCCTACAAACCCCACGAACACCTAAAATTAATTATACAAGGCCCATATTTCATTTTCAATTAAATAAATAATATTAATTAACAACTAATTAAAAATAAATTACTTCCCACCCTTTCCCTCAAAACCCCACAACCGGCACCTAAAATTAAACAATTCCCATATTTAATGTTCAATTAAATAAAAATAATCAAATAATTATTAATTAAAAATAAATTACTTCCCACCCTTTACCCCTATAAACCCGACAACCCACACCTAAAATTACACAATTTCAATATTTGATTTCCAATTAATTGATCATAATTAACTAATTAATTAGTTGAAAATGAATTACTCCCCACCCTTTACCCCTTTAAAAGCCTACAACCCACACCTAAAATTAAACAATTTCCATATTTAATTTTCAATTAATTAAGAAATTAAAATAAATTACCTCCCATAATTAACACTATAAAATCTCAATTACATTAATATTCATAAATAAAAAATCTCATTAATTTATTATAATTAAATTACTTCCCACCCTATTCCCCTATAAACCCACAACCCGCTACGAAACTAAAAAATGCAAAATGTAATTGAAATAAAATTGATAACTACTAAAAATGTAACATATATAAAAAAAACAATACTTTTACATCACATACTTTTAAAATATATACTAATAAACATAACACTAATGAAGAAAAAAAACGAAATTTTAAACAACCAATTTTTCAAACAAAAATATTGACTTCTATTTTTAAAAAGGATACTTCTTACCTTCATATCGATATTCTTGACCACAATATTCTTGCTGTCGATATTTATCAATGACGATATTTAGAACCCGATATTTCTGTAATTCGAAATTTCAAACTCGATATTTTGTCTGCACACCATTATGCTCTTCCGAGCAACCTCCATAGCCCCCAGAGTTGGCTGGAGTATTTGGGCAATCAGCAAGAATGGAATGAAGGATGATTGCTGATAAGGCATTGATGTGCCTACCATGTAGTAAGCTAGAGGATCCATGGGCCTGCAAGGACATCTGCTGGGACTATCTCCCTATTGTAAATATAGAACATTCAGGAAATGACTGACATCCATACCCGGAGATGGAAAAGGTGGGTAGACTGGTTCCTGTTGGGGTCTAGATACTGGATCTGAAGTCTGTGTTGTGTCCAGCACCCAGGTGTTGAAGTTGTAAATGGTGCCGGTATCGAAAGTGACACTGCTAGTGGCACCAAATATGGAGCAGAAGTGACCTACTTTCATTCTTCCAAGTTCATTTGCAGAAACACTGATCTCAATGACTTTTCCTTTGATTGCTGAAGTCGAAAATCAGTATGTCGCTTCATCTTATGTTTTCTTTTTGCTGACTTTGAACTGATGGCGAACTGGATCTCAGTTCAGATTTACAACAACCTCTTATCATCCCTAACCATGAACAGTTTTGCTTCTCTTTCATTCAAGGCCTTCGGATTCATCTTCTGACAGCTGGAACAGGCGTTGTCATCATGGCCCAACACTGAGCATCAAAGACAGATGTCATGCGGGCCAGTAATAGACATTTGACCGTCGTAGTCGCTGCAAGGCTTAAAACCTGACTTTCTTGGTAGTAACAGTCTGATAAAAACTGCACCTTTTTAAGTAAAGAATATGTAAAAAAAAACAAAAACCATTCCAAACGCATCAAAGGCACAGAAAAAAAGGGAATGGAAGTCAGCAAAAAGACAGGGGAGCTTTAAGGCTCCAGTGGTGTCACACTGACACATGCAGACCGGTAGAAGCCAGTGCTCCCTATTTGCATGGGAGAGTTATTAAAACATTTGTGTTCCAAGTTGGCACATGGGATGCCCAAAAGGTGAGCAATCCACAGGTAGATGTATCCATAAGAAAGAAATGCAAAAAGAAATATAGGCACAGAACCAGAGTACTACAACTAGGAAGTCCAGAGCACAGGAATTCAAAATAGGAGCATCCATAAAAAAAAAGCAGAACTGAGCAAGCGTAAACAAAATTACTACATAAGATACCAGGTGTTTAACTATCAGTTAAAATATGATTCTTGCTACAGTTTCCCTTACTATTAAGACTTTTTAAACAATAGTAGGTAAGACCACAAGTGTGATGAACTTTGGGAGGTGAAGAGCATAATTAAAATTTAGAAATGAACACAAAACTTGCATTGACACCATTATTTTTCAGGAACACTCTGCATCAAGTAGTCCATTTGGGATGTAGCCAAGATGGGATGTTTAAAGGGCACACATATGCAATCAGGCTGAAAGTGCATATGATGTAGGATTCATTTTCTGCTTACGAACAAGCCCATCTAGCTTTGATACTCAACACGCTCCAAAGAAGATCTCATAAACTTCTTTGTTCCCGCATATGAGATTGAAAAACATTGGACATTCAGTGTTTTTGGATGCCTTGATTGAATAGAATAACACTATGTACCCACGCAGAGCTCAACATGAAAATTATTTGAACACCCCTTTATGGTAGGGGGATAGGCTAACTGGATTCAGATTTATAATTTTAAATGAATGACTTCCCCGCTGTCAAGTATTTTTGTGGATGTATTTTTATTTTATTGTTCATGTGTTGCTTTTCATGCATTAATGTCATACTGTCAAAACTCATTTGTTTGTGAAATATATGATCTTTCATAAGTAATTAAATAACACTGAAAGAAATGTAAGGCCACATGATGAATAAAGTCCGCACGTGGCCAACAAATATACACTGAGTAAGAACCAATGGTGAATGAGGGAACGCATTGGGAAGGTAGTTATAGGAGAGTGCCCTTTTTTTATGGTCACCCTTCCCCCGCTTTTTTCTCCAATGCTGATGGTTATGACTCTGGAAGTGCACTGAAGCCTGCTGCCCAGGCCACAGTGCTCTCTCGCTAAAGCGGTTGTGTAAAATGGCATTCCCAATTGACAAAAACTTTACCCCGCCTTATAAGTTCCTAGAATATGGTACCAGTGTTACCCAGGGCATGGGTTGTAAAGGAGTCCCCAAGGCCTGCAGCAATGTTTGTACCATCCCGAGTGACCCAAGTAAACTACTGACAGCAGAGCTGCCATTGCAGGCTGTAGGAACTGTGTAAACTGCTCCATTTCGGCGTGGCCCTCACCATGTGGCAATGTTAATGCACTGCTTTTAATATGTCAGTCACCCCTAAGAAGGGTGCCTTATATTAAAGGTGCGGGCATTTAAGTGCATGCTTATATGTCCCTATATTGGCCTTTCCAATTAAAGTACATAATAAGCAATAGGCAGTCCATAGGATAAGATGGGCTGGCACCCGGGCAAACAAGTGGCTGACAGCGCCATTATGGTACCGCCTAAATATGTTGTGTTTGGTATCAAACAACCTGCATATTCACCCCTAAACCAATCTTGTGTCAAGGACAATGTGGCTAGCACACAGGTGGCTACATTAGATGTGGACCACCTGGTTGCACCAGCTCCTATGTGCTCTGGGTGGAAGCCTGTGCTTGCTTCTGCCAAGACAGGATTCCTACTTCCTGCCAGGCAGTGTTATCTCTCCCACGAGTCAAGAACAAAGACCTGGGCAGGAGGAGGGAGATCACACCTCCTCCCTCGCAGAAAGGCTAGTGAAGTGACATCAAGGTAGTGAGCTTTAAAGGCTACACCACCTCTGATAAGCATAAGGGCTGACACCCAGAGGTGGTAAGAGCCCTCCCCAACTCCAGGCACATTTGCAACGGGGCTGGTGAAAAATTAGGTATGAAGGTGGTGTACACCCCCAGAAGGCTAGCCACACCTCTAGGATGGCCTGTCTGGTCTGTACAGCTAAGGAAGACTCGTGCCATTCTAAACAATGACAGAAATAGTGGGTTCTGGGTAGAAAAGGTGACCTACACCTCCAGATGTTGTCACCTCAGGGGCAGATTAGTAGCTGGGGCAAGCAGCCCATTGACCATTTACTACCACAACCCTAACACCCCCCATCTAGGATTTAAGGGTAACCCTGAAACCAGAACCTCAGTTCAGAGTAATCTGCATCAAAGAGAATAAGGACGAGACGCGTGTCTGCAACAGGACTTGCACAAAGTAAAAGAGGGATACTCTGTCTCTGTGGTAACACTCCAGGGGCTGCCTGATCGAGACTCCTCCTAGGGTAACTCTTGGTTACCCACACCCCTATAGCTAGGATTTAAGGTCTACCCCTGACACCAGAACCTCAGTTCTGAACAACCAGCCTCAAAGAGGACAAAGAAGAGACCCGTTTTTGGTACAACAGGGCTTGTACAAAGCAAAAGAGGGATACTATGTCCCTGTGGCAAAGCTT
Source organism: Triturus cristatus (assembly GCF_964204655.1). Lineage (NCBI taxonomy): Eukaryota > Metazoa > Chordata > Amphibia > Caudata > Salamandridae > Triturus > Triturus cristatus. The sequence goes on from NC_140591.1 coordinate 83,629,829, forward strand.
CTGGAACTGCCTGACTGAGACTCGTCCTACGCCAACTCTCAGTTCGCTCAGACACAGCGACCAGTGTGAGCGCCTGAAGCACCCTCTATTCCCCTGCAAACTGCAGGTAAAACAACTTTCTGGAACGAAGAATCGCTGGCCAGCGGGCCTTCCAAGAGATCACCCAAATCCAGATGGTCTAGTGCATTGTGGGAACTGTTGTCCTGCCTTCCACAAAGTTATAGGCAGCAACCGTATTCCCCGGGACCACCAGACGTCAAAGTACCCTTTTCCAAAGATTACCGCTGCCAAGGCTTGTTGGTCGCCAATCAGGCAACCAACCCCAGCACTCGACGCTGTACCTAGAGGAAACTCCATCCGACCGACTTCAGCTACCACCCCGTGGTTGTTTCTGGCATCTTGTTCCCCGCAGCACCAGGTAAGTGGTAAAAGCATCTCTTCCGTGTTCCCATTCAGCTCCTGGTTCGGGAAGGACAGCTCTGCAACCAGGCACCACAGGCCAAGTAAAACTGAACTGACTGTCGTGCCCTGATCCTGGGACCCGCATCACCTTTACCCTGCAGGGGGTCTCCGCAACTTGAACTGCAACTGACCGAATGTCACTAGTGACTTTTCCCATTGACCGCAATGTTAAAGTCTTACTTTATTTTTTTTGCACTGATTTTATATTGCTTTTAAAATATATGATTCCAGTTACATGCAAGCTATTCTGTTGGTTTTTGTGATTACCTTTATATAAAAGTCCACTTTATTTGTATAAATTGGTGTCAGATTTCTCGAGAGACCTATCAAGCACTTATCATCCATGTTAGTACACTGCTATGCTTAACACATGTTCCTCTAGTAAAGCCGGACTGCTCTTTGCCACATTACCGGGACTGAGCTAAGGATTTATTATTGTGAATCCAAGGGCCATCTTTGGAGTCAGTAAGAGTATTGCATGGTGAAGTCCAACCAACATCACCACCTAATACTCTACCTTCCTACAGCAGTCATAACCACAAGTGGTGTCTATATTGGTTTAAGTTACAATCCAAACTCCGGAAGCCCAAGAGGCCATAGTGGTGTAACAAAACTGGAGGGGGGGCCCACCTGAAAAAGTACATGGAGGGGGTCCCCCACAATCCGGACCTAGTCAGAAACTCTCAGTCCAGGCTAACCTGCCGCCGGTGCACAGTGCTGGAGGACAGCCCCTGGAGCCCTCCAAGTACCCCTCCCCCCACCACCACCACTGCGGGGCTATTGTTACACCACCGGTGGGACAGGTGTGGAAGACAGTGTAGAAATGCCAAAACATGAAAATATACGATTATGGAAACCAGTGTTTGTGTCAATGCACTTCTACCGAACCTCAGACGGGTACAAGTGCCATGTAACGTCTAGTGAACTTATGGTTACAGATAAAACCGAGGGCTCCTACTATGAATTGTATCGTCATCCTTTCAAATACACATTTGTTTTCAAGAGTTCATGTTTTCGAGCAGGTTTAATACAAGAAATATTCACACATTCATTAAGCAAGTAAAACATACTTACACGCAGAATGTAAATGGTTGTACTGTATCTAAGACAACTACTGAATTAAGTAGTGAGGTGCTAAGACCAGATACAAATAAACTGTAGGAAATTCTGGGTCTGTTAATTCCTTGTACTGCATTTTGAAAAACACGTTCTAAACAGTATAAATGCGTCGTTGAGAAGACAACAGAACCATGATAAGCAAGAGAAATCTTTGAAAAATATGCGTGGCAAGTCAAACAGTAAATAACTTGAGAGGACAAGAGAGCATGGAATGGATAAATATAATACTCTTATTCTTCCAAGCTACACAAGTTCTACATATTATATTACACAAACCGCAAAGACGTCCTATCACTCATGTGGAGAGGGAAGTCTTTTGGAAATATATGTCTTTTGTGGTCAATAAAATGTTTTTTGCAAAATAACAATTCTCCATATAGAGGTTAAAAAAAGACAGACACGGAACATTTTACCTGATACGCAGAAATAAAGCCAATTCGAAAGTTTAAAAATATATCCAGGACAAAGATTGCATCAAAGAACATATTGATTGCCTTCAATTCACTGATAGAATATCTCTCAAAGGTTTCAAAAGCCATTGTAACAGGGGCAGTGATTAAACTGATTAAAGAGATGATGAACATGAACATAATATAATATTTCCTGAAAAGAGAAAACAATCAGAAAGTTAATACTCTTGCAGCTAGCTCATACAGAACATTATTGAAAATATAAGACAACACACACTGCTAACGTGTAAAGAAATCAATGCTAGCTAGATCACGTGGGTTGGTGAAAAGAAGAACAAGTTACTCACCTTCGGTAACGCTTTTTCTGGTGGATACAGTATCTGCCTGTGGATTTCTCACCTTTTGAATATCCCCTGCGCCAGCATTCCACGGAAACGTTTTCCTAGCTCTCCACGCCGACGAGGTCGTCACAATGCTACGGCCCCGCTCGTGACTCCGTATGACGTCACCGGAGCCATAAAAGAGCCTCGCTGGCGCGATGACGTCAGTTCCACCCATTTTTTCTGTGCCTCCGAGACTAACAGGTGGACCGACAACAGATTCAAAGTATACACAGTACACAAAATTCATACCAATACACAGTGCCAAATTAAGAGGAAAGCCAAAAAACTAAAGCATTTGCTATAAATATACAAAGGTAGATAGAAGAGACAATGCAAAACAAACATGTTAAACAAAGCCACTTTTGAAGTATACAAGGGTGGACATCGGGGAGGAGGGTGGGTCAGTGAGGAATCCACAGGCAGATACTGTATCCACCAGAAACAGCGTTACCAAAGGTAAGTAACTTGTTCTTCTGATGGATACATCTGCCAGTGGATTCCTCACCTTTTGAATAGAATCTCACAGCAGTACCACTCCCGGAGGAGAGTGTCTACCCTTTTATACCAAAAAGTCCTGCAGGACAGAGCGCGCAAAATGGCCCCTCCCACCCCATTTCAGGATCCAAGCAATAATGCTTCGCGAAAGTGTGGAGGGAGGCCCAAGTCGCAGCCTTACAAATGTCCACTACAGGAACACCTCTGGCCAAAGCAGAAGTGTATGACCTAGCTCTGGTAGAATGAGCTCTAATACCCTCAGGCGGTTTCTTCCTAGCAAGGGTGTAGCAAATCTTGATGCACAAGATTATCCACCTGGAAACCTTGCCCTTCATGCATCCAACAGAGCCCACAAAGAGCTGATCGTCCAATGGCAAGTCTTTAGTCCTATCCTGCACTGCTCTCTTTGGATCCAGGCGGTGAAGTCTCTCCTCCTCCTTGGAAGGGTGAGGGTAAAATACAGGAAGAGTAATGGACTGTCTTAGATGGAAGGGAGTAACTACCTTAGGCAGAACAGCAGCCCTGGTCCGGAGGACCATCCTTTCAGCATGAATGGTCAAAAACGGGGGTTTTGAACTGAGAGCCTGAAGCTCACTTACCCTCCTTGCTGAGATAATAGCCACAAAAAGACCGTTTTAAAAGACAGAAGTCTCAAAGGACAACTATGTATGGGTTCAAACAGGGAACTCTTCAAGAAAGTTAAAACACGATTTAAATCCCTGTGAGAAGTTGGCCTGATATATGATGTCACTAATTCTAGTGTACACCTTGTATCAGTCCAAACAACCCTTATGGTGATTGGTTGTAAAGTCAACCTTATAGACCAGCTATCCTAGTGGTAGCATGGACAAGAGCAGTCTTAGGCTAAACTCTGTATGGCATGTGAAGCCAGCTGTTATACCATTTGTAATCCCTTGAATACCAAATGAAAGGACACCACAACAGATATATATAAAAATAGAATGTATTTAATCTAGTCAAAGCCTCAGCACTCTTTATGAGATTCGAGGTAAGTACAACACAGTCTTATTTAAGCATACATTAAGTCACACAGGTAAGTAATACAGTTAGGCCCTAGGGGCCACTCAAACCATATAGTGAGTAAGTGGTATAAGAACCACTGTCACGAATACAGGATAGGCCTAGGCCTAGGGAATCGCTGGGGCTACACTATACTACCCAAGGTTAGGAAGTGGAAGGCCCATGGGATCCAGGTGCAGAGTGGAAACACTCACGCATAATGCGTAAAAGTCGATAGAAATAGTAGTTATTAGAAATTAACAGTTTTAGGACACTTCTGGAATAGCTAGGAGTTTGAGACTTGGAAACTAGACCCTAGGATAGTCAATACCCTTGTGAGCACCGGAGTACTCAAGTTACCTAGCCCACGGGCTGCGGGTGCATAGGTGTGAACTTGCGTCGTGTTTCGTCGTTGACTCCTATGGATGCCTGAAGGAAAGTTGCTGACAGGCAGTCAGTGAAGCGTGTCCGGTGGATCCCAAGGATGGAATCAAGAAGGAAGGATACCTGCAAGCAGAAGGGACAGAGTCTAGGTCACCAGCCAGGAGCCGGGAAGGAACCAGGAAGGAACCAGGCGATGTCGTGCAGATGCAGGTGAAGAGGTGAAGCTTGTCGCAGCAGCCACGGGTACCAGGAGGCGTCGAGGACGACCAGGACCAGGAGGCGAGCTGTCCCACGAAGGATCTTGCTGTCGGCGACGATGTCGAGTTAGGACCCAACAAGCCTTGGCAAGCGGAACCCACGCAGAATGGAGGACTTGCTTCTGGTGCAGACCAGGAAGGTCTGGGGTGCTTCTCTTTCACAGAGGAGCGAGTGCCAGTCTGGAGGAGCCGGACCAGCAAGGTGAAATCAAAGGTTCGTCGTCGCAGAGGTCACCAGCCAACAAGCCAGCAACCGGACAAAACGTCTAGCAACTCAGGTGCAGAAGGGCCCCACGCAGAACACGTGAAGTGTGGGGAGCTGATCTTCTGTGCAGATGGTGCTCGGGATGGGGGCTTTTCAATTCCCCAAGCACAGCCTCGAGGAAGCCTCAGAAGTCGCGCTAGTCAGTTACTAGCCACTTTTCCCAAGTCGCCGGTCCCACGTCCCTCGTCGCCTCCACAGGTCTCAGCTTTGCTGTAGAGGTGGATCTGGTTCAGAGGTGTCTGGAAGTCTCGGCGCTGGTCAGTCTCTGCAGTCGTCCCCCGTAGGATCAGTCACAAAGCAAGCAGCGGTCGCTGGATGGTGCCTGGTTGCCCAGGGTGGTCACTCCTTGGCCACAAGGGAGATTCTTCAGTCTTCTTCCTGAGGTCGAATGTCGAAGGTCCAGAGTTTCTGTTCAAGTTGCAGATTCAGGATAATCTAATTTCTGCAGGGCTCAGCTACCTACTGATATACTGGGCTAGTGGGCTGGGCTACCTGCAAGGTCCCTCCTATGGGTGGGACCAGGAAGGGGAGTGGTTTCACCCCCTTTCCTTTGTCCAGTTTCGCACCAGAGCTGGGGCTGGAGTGCCCCAGCGCCGGTTTGAACTGGACTATGCATGGGACACCTTGTGTGCCCCAGGCAGTGTCTAGTTTCTTTCATCCCTCCCTGCCCCAATACACTAAGTCCTGTCTGGGTGGTGCTCGCACCTCCCAAGGCAGGAAACCTATTGTCCAAGCCTCCCTCGCTGGAAGGACTCCCAGCAGCAGGAGGTCAGACTTGTGTCTGTGGCAGCAGCATCCATTTTGTGATGCTGGGGCTCTGGTTAACTTTAACCGGGTAGGTAGGTTTCAACATGTCTTCTCCCTCTAGAAGGGAGGAATAATATCCTCATTGCCAGAAATGGTATGGGGGTATTATTCCAAAGTGTTAGACACCTTACACGACATGTTTTGATAAAGCCAAACCATAGTTACCATAACCGTTTAAGATTATAAGGTACTTTAAGAGTATATGGTAGGCTATATTTATTTATTTTATTTATTTAGTGTTTTCTATAGCGCGGACATGACCCTGCGTAGGGTATCAGAGCGCTTTACAGCTGGATTTCGGTGTAACAGAACCGAATACATTACAAGTCATTAGATGCCTATCAAGTTTAGAACAGAGCATTAAGCAGCAATAGATAATATATACACATATTGAATTACCATGAGTAGATTAAAGTAAAAGTAAAAGACTACATTTTGAACATGTATATACAGGCCCATATAAGGTTAGAGAGCACCTAGCGGGCACATGGAAAAGTCATAATAGGTTTGTAGACTGTGACCGACATGTACTTATGGGAGAAATTTCCTCATATAGAATGCTTTTGGTTCCTTTTTGAATGCCGTGATGGAAGGAATTCTTCTAATGTTAGGGGGGATAGCGTTCCAGATTCTTGGAGCTGCCCCGGAGAATGCTCTATCATAAGTTCTTTTCTTACAAAAGCGAGCCGGTTTCAATAGAAGGTCTGCATGGCTCCTGGAAAATCGGCACCCTCCTGATAGCGTGAGTTTTTTTGCGAGGTAAACTGGAGTTTTGTGATGTAATGCTTTGTGCGTGATACATGCCAACTTGAATTGAATTCTTGCTTCGAAGGGCAGCCAGTTAAGGGCTTTCAAGTGAGGGGTGATATGGTCGAATTTTTTGGATCCAGATATAAGTCTTGTTGCAGCATTCAGGCATGCTTTCAGTGGTGCTGTTGATATCTTGGGGAGGCCGGCCAAAGTTGTGCAACCATACTCAATCCTAGATATGACCAGTGCCTGTACTGCTGTCTTGAGATCTGTGTTATTTAGGAATGGTTTCAGTTTCCGCAGGTAACTTAAATGGAAACGGGCGTTTTTTGCCATTAAGTTGATGTGAGCTAACATGTTGAGGTTTTTGTCCAAAGTAATTCCCAGTGAGTCGACAATCTTCGGAGTACATTTTAGAGCAGTGATAGTGTTGGTCCATTCCACTATATTAGATTTGCTTTTTTGGGGTGTAATCAATAGGAATTCTGTTTTCTGGGGGTTAAGCTTCAGGTGGTTAGCCGTTAACCATTGGATGGTTCTCGATAGTGCATGGTTCATGGTCTTTATCTCTTCCGATGATGCGACCTTGATGTACAGTTGGGTGTCATCCGCGTACATGTGGAACGAAATGTTCGCTTTTTGTAGTATATCCGTTAGCGGTTCTACGTATAGGTTGAATAGCGCCGGAGATAGTGTTGACCCTTGCGGAACTCCGATATTGTTGCTGGATGGTCCTGAGAGGGTTTGGTTGACTATGAATTTTTGTGATCTATTCTCGAGAAAGGATCTGAACCATTTAAGGACAGTTCCCTCTAGCCCCATTCTGTTTTCCAACCGATCGACTATTTTTTCATGGTTCACCGTGTCGACAGCCGACGACAGGTCCAACAGGATAAGGAGGCATGTTTTGTTGTGGTCAAGTGCCAGCAAAGCGTCATCTACTATCTGCAGAATAGCTGTTTCTGTACTATGGTTTGGTCTGAAACCAGATTGGAAATCATTTAAAAGATTGAATTTCGAAATATGAAGACTCAGTTGTTGTTGGACACATTTTTCCAGTACTTTGGCTAGCATGGGAATATTTGTTACTGGTCTGAAGTTGTTGGGATCAGTTGGGTTCTCTGTAGGTTTTTTTAAGAGGGGAATGACTTGACCAGTTTTTAGGCAGGCCGGAATTTGGCCTTGTGACAATGAGGCGTTTATGACCTTTGTCCATGATGGGATTAGCAGGTGGTTTATCGCAAACCAGCACTTTGCCGGTATTGGATCGTTGTAGTGATTGTTAGGTTTAATGATTGACAAAATCTTAGCAATGTCTAGTTCGCTGACCGGCTTAAATCCGGACCACTGAGCCTTGTTTTTAGGTTTTTCTAATTCTTGTTGATTCTGCTGATCCATTGAGAAGTCCTTATCTCTTTCCATGTTTTCGGCTGCTTTAGTGAGCTCCCTCTCCAGTGCGTTGGCTTTGTCTGTAAAGAAAATGGAGAAGTCTTCACTATTCAAGGTTGTATTCGTGATGATTGGTGTAGATTTGGCAGATTTATTTGATTGAACTTTTAGAAGATCGAATAATTTCCTTGGTCTGTTTACTGCATTATCCAGTTCTTTTCTGAAAAAGTCTTTTAGATTTTATAATGCTTTTATTGTAAGCTTTTCTGGATTGTCTCAGTTGGGTTAAATGGGGCGACGAAGGGTGTTGTCGCCATCTACGTTCTGAGAGTCTTAGAGACCTTCTTTCTTCATTAAGGGCGCCGTTGAACCACGGGTTTTTTTCTTTGTCAGAGATTCTTTTTAGTTTAAGTGGGGCTATGTCCTCGATAATGCTAGACATTGCCTTGTTATAGTGCAGTGCGAGGTCATTAACGTCAACCAAGCTCTTAGGCGGCTGTAGGTCTATTTTACAGCGCGCTGCTGCATTTTCCAAGTTAATTCTTCTGGTGTCCCGGATCAATTTTTTTGGTTTGATAGATTGTGCGGTCGATTTGGTTTTTCTGAAAGGAATTACGAATGAAATAATGTGATGGTCAGACCAATCACAAGGGGTGATAACGATGTTCTCGATCGCTTTCTCTTTTGTTAATATCCAATCTAAGGTGGAGCCTTTAGAGTGTGTAGGGAGTTGACATCCTTGAACTAACGCTTGCTCTTCCAGGAATGCTTTAAACAGTGCGATCTGAGTATCAGAGTTATCCTCCCAGTGAATGTTGAAGTCTCCTAGGAAGATATCATTAGATTGCCGATTAGAGTTGGTGGTTATAATTTCTATCATCTGGTCTATGAACATGTTCTTAGTACCAGGTGGGTGGTAGATTGCATGTAATTTACAGGTATGGTTATCTGCAGATCTAAGTGACATGCCCAGATATTCACACGATTCTAAGGGGTCAGCCTGTATTTTTGTGATGGTTATGTCTGATCTGTGTATACAGGCAATGCCTCCTCCCATTCTGTGACATCTGTCCGGTCTTAAAATCCGGTAGTTCGGGGGAACTAATAGGTCTAAGCATGGTGAGGACGAGTCAGAAAGCCATGTTTCTGTTAAAATGGTTATGTCAATTTCCTGGTTTAGTATGAGGTCAGCTATGTCAGATGCGTGTTTATTCGCTGAGCGACAGTTGAGTAGTATGGCCCGGATGTGTTTTTGGGAACTGATCGTAGGCAAAATAATCTTTCCTGGCAGTAATGGTACATTCTTTAGGTTGTTAGCGTTTATCCTTCTATTGTTTGACTTTGAAGTTCTACCAGCGTTCGTTGGGATAGTTTGGATCAGGCTCTCACCTATCGGCGTAGGAATAGGGTCATATGTAGACAGGATGGATAATATCTCACTGTCTGTCAGATAGTTGAGTTGGGCCCGAGGGCGGTAAATTCTGTTTGCTGCCTCCATAGGGATGGAACGGCGTTTAACTAGTGTTTCAAACAAAGAATTCTGAAGATCCTCCATTTTAGTGAGCCATTGTTCTGGTATAACAGGTTCTTCATATCTCTAATAGCGAGAAGCATGGCTTTCCAAGTCTTGCTAGATTGCACACTGAAATTATTAGATTCCCTAATAGTTTGATGGGTTCTAATCTTTGCCGAGTCTAATCTGAGTTGGTCGTTAGTGGGCGGTTGTGTGGGTACCCCTAGCGGGGGGTTAGCTGTGTATATCTCTGCCGGATCTATGCATGATATTTTGTTATTAGATACAGATGCACTGATCCCTGTTTTGGTCACTTGGAGAACTCTCCCGTTAACTTGTTCAACACGTGTTGTTCCCGACCTGCAGGCTGTTCCCAGTAGCGGGTTGGAATCAATGTCAGAGGTGGGATGGGAGCTAGAGTCAAAGGGTATGGTACCTAGTGACCGCTGAGTGCTGCGGTACCCTTCTTCTGACTTACTGGTTACGTGATTTAGTTGTTGGGGCTCATCAGTGGTGGAAGTGCATTCCCATGCCAACTCAAGATCCGACTGTTGGAGTTCTATCTCCCCGAAGTTAGGATGGGAGCTAGAGTCAAGGGGTAAGGTGACTAGTGTTAGCTGGGTGTTGAGACCCCCTTCTTCAGACTTCCTGGTTTCATGAATCAATTGTTGGGGCTCATCATTAGTGGAGGTGCATACCCATGCCAACTCATGGACCGACTGTAGACGTTCTGATTCCCTGGAGGCAACCGGATTGCCATCCTTCGAACACCCACCTACCTGAATTGTCATTTGGGGCTCATCTTTGGAGTTTCTGCTAATTAGTGTGTTAATGCTACCATTTGCGCTGTCATACAAATTATTGGCCTCCTGGTTGACCGGTTGTGGCTCATCATTGGTGTTGTCGTTGTCGATTTCCATCACAGCCTGTTGGTTCCCATGTGTGACGAGGGGTTGAGGAATCCTATTAAATGGTAGTTTCTTGAGGTGGGACTACTTAGGACTTCGTTTTTTAGTGTTGAGAAACATTCATCAAATCGTTCCAAATCTTTGTTGGCAGCTTGAATGAGGAACGTGCCGTTTTTATAACTCGTTATGTTTAATGATGCTCTCAGTTTTCGGGACGGTGTGATGAGCAGTTTTGTTCCATAGGGAATGTTTTTCATTTCCTGTATTTTCATCGAGTTGTTTAATGTATTTCTCCACTTAGCTATTTTAGTAGTGAAGAAGATGAAGTCATTAATAATCGCGCCTTTTTTTAGGTTAAACGATGGATCTAATATAAGCATGTCAGGATTGGTTCTGAGCAGGTTATGTTTAAAGGTTTTTGAGGCGTGTTTAGAAATATTAGGAGGGTAAATTATTGAGTACGAGTGCCTTCCTTCTGGTTTTAGTTGATGCCCTGACATAGTTATGGTTAAAAGGTTTCGTACCTTATACTAGCGGAATTGATCTTGTGGGTACAGCCCCAGTCCCTAGCTTCTAAGGTAGCTGTCAGACTCAATGTGCCTGGCTGGAAAGTAGCTTAAGAGACGTGCAAGCAGGCTTACGCTCATTAGCTTACCGTGGTCTACCGCCCAAGAGACTAAAACAGAAATGCGAAAGGAAGCGTGATAAACTAAAATAAAAAGAAAAGAAAAAAATAATGATAAGTATGTCCTAAAAATTCTCTCATTGACAATGTTCTGCCCCTACCAAGATGGCTGCCAAGATAGCATCAGTCTAGAGTCCTTTGTCTCTGTTAATGGTTCGGATAATCTGAAAAGTAGTCCTCTGTTGCATTCTACTCCTCCAACTACGAGATGTGGTCCTCTTTTATCTTCTATGCAAAGACCCCATGTTTAAGTCCTCTGCATAGAACTTATAGCTATCATAGAACAGCTATAAGGACATGGTTCCGAAAGCTGCAGACAGGCTCAGCTCATGCTAGAGCACCATCTCACATGTTACCAAGCACTCTGCCTCCAGGATTGTTAAGGCCTGCCATAGGAGTGGCTGATAGGTACACATGTGTCTATATACAAGGTAGGTATAGGAACACTACACCTAAGCAAGGGGTGATTACACGACCTTGCCCCAGCTGAGTGATCAGCCAGTTGGGTCATAATGGAAGGCCAGCCAGGGGTGGCACAATACATGCTGCAGCCCCTGGTAGGCCTAGGGTACACCTATGCCCTGGGTACCTAAGGTACACTATACAGGGGCCAATAAGGTGATCCTAACCAATTGGGTTATGCACCGAGAGTACATAGTATACATTTAGAGAGAGAACAGCTGGGCTGTGGGTCTTATTGGCAGGCCCACAGCCACATCTAAGTCGAAAACCAGTGAAGCAAAAGCAAAAAGTGGGGGTGAACATAGAAAGCAGACCCTACTCTCCCACAATCCCATTGATGCATAACAAAAGGAGTGGGCGGAAACCTATTAGTAATAAATCTCAAAACAATGGGAGATTTAAATAAAGACGGCTGATCTGGCAAACAAAGTAACGCCAATAAAGCCGACAAATAGCCCTTAACAGTAGCCACAGCACAACCCTGCTGGGCAAAATACAGCGAAAACTGAAGAATATCTGACAAGTGGGCTTTTAAAGGATCAACGGATCTCTCTCCACACCATTTAACAAATCTGGACCATCTGGAGAAGTAAATAGTTTAAGTGGAGTGTCGCCTGGACGATAAAATAACATCCACCACATCCGGAGGGAGTGACAAGGAAGAACAACTGTTACTTACCTGTAAACTGTGGTTCTCCAGTATTGGTGTCTTTCATTGATTCACATGCTTGAATATTCCCAGTCGTCGAAGTGGGAGTCCCACGGTATATAAAAAGCAATAAGTGTCATGTATATACATAAACATACATAACCACATAATATCATATACATATCCAAATAAACTTTATATACAATTCAGAAATAACATATTAAGTGAAAATACCATAGGATAGTATTGACACATAGGAAAGCATTGAGAAAAAGAATCACTTTACTGACATATCATAGTCGTTTAATAGTCCAAACTCCAGCCAATCAGGCGCAAGCACCCTCTAGAACCTTCTCCTCAGAGGCTCAAGCCCTCAGATTTTCGGAGCACGAGAGTGACAAAAGAGCCGAAAGAGGAGAAGAGAGCCTCTAAGGGGAGGAGGGTGGGTCGCATGTGAATCTATGAAAGACACCAATACTGGAGAACCACAGTTTACAGGTAAGTAACATTTGTTCTTCTCCAGTATTTGGGGTGTCTTTCATAGATTCACATGCTTGAATAGAATAGTGAGCAGTAAGCAGCAGCCGGCTGACAAGGCCATAACAATATTGCATGAAATACAATGACAATGTATTTAATACGCAATTGAGAATACCCAAGGAGGAGGGAAGTAGCAGAGGCTCACCTTATTTAAACAGATTCCGTAGAACTGCTTGTCCCACAGCCGTGTCCGCTTCATTAATCGATTCCAGGCAGTAGTGCTTCGTGAACGTGTGCCTGCTGGACCAAGTAGCTGCCCGGCAAATCTGACGGATGGGTACAACAGCGAACAGGGCAGTGGAAGATGACATGGCTCTCGTTGAATGAGCCCTTACTCCAGAAGACAGAGGCTTGCCAGCCCTTTGATGGCAAAAGGAGATTGCTGAAGAAACCCAACGGGCAATCGTGGGCTTGGTAACGGACGGTCCTTTACAAGAGCGTCCGTAGGCCACAAACAGCTGATCCGACTTGCGAAAGGACTGTGTTCTGCTGATGTAAAATTTAAGACATCTCTTTAAGTCCAGAGAGTGTAAACTCTGCTCCGCCGGAGACTGCGGATGCGGGAAAAAGGTTTTTAAGATTACTGGTTCATTGAGATGGAAATCGGATGGCACTTTAGGCATGAAAGCCGGATTAGTGCGGAGAATAACACAGTCCGATCTGAATTGAAGAAACGGAGGTTGTATTGTAAAGGCGTGAATGTCACTGACTCTGCGGGAGGAAGTCAGAGCAAGGAGGAGGGCCACTTTCCAAGTTAAGAATTTGAAATCCGCCGAGTGGATTGGCTCAAAGGGCGCCTTCATGAGCTGAGCCAATACGATGTTCAGACGCCACGTGGGTGGAGGACGCCGAATGGGCGGGAACATTCGGAAGAGACCCTTGAAAAATTGCTGTATTACTCTAGATGAATAGAGAGAGGACGAGCCGTCCTGCCGAAAGCGAGATATTGCCGCTAGAAAGACCTTTAGGGTAGAGTGTGACAGTCCAGACTGCGCTAACTGCAGGAAGAACGGCAGAATGTGTTCCGGGGAGGCGTGCACTGGATGTATGTGAGCGGACGCACACCAAAGACAAAATCGCTTCCACTTCAGCTTATAAGTTTTCACTGTGGAGGGCGCCCTTGCCTTAGCTAACACCTCCCTGCAGGCTGGTGGAATGTTCAAATGAGCAAATTCAAGGTGCTCAGGTTCCAAGCCGACAAGCTGAGTGAACTGGGATTCGGATGGCATTTCCGCCTGTCGTTAATTGTTAGAAGGTCCGGCCTCGGGAGAAGAAGGATGGGTTCGCATTGGGAGAGGAGGAGCAACTCCGAGAACCATGCCTGGCGAGGCCATCATGGAGCTATGAGGAGCATCTGGCACGGTTGTTGCCGCATCTTCCGCAACACTCGAGGAATCAGAGGGATCGGCGGAAAAGCGTACGCAAATATCCTGTACAAAGTCTAGAGTCGGCTGATGCAATTCCCACTCGTGGGTCGATGACGTTGACCGACTGAGTACATCCGCCAGAGTATTGGAAATGCCGGGCAGATGGGCTGCCTGGAGCGTAATGCGATGGACTATGGCCCAACTCCAAATCCTCTGAGCCAGACGGGAAAGCAGTGGAGATCTTGTCCCGCCCTGCTTGTTCAGGTAGTGCATGCAGGTGGTGTTGTCCGTCTGAATGAGGACTGACTCCCCCTGAAGCTGGAGGCGGAAGGATTTCAACGCCAAGAAAATGGCCATCAGCTCCAATCTGTTGATGTGCCAGAAACGCTGAGACGTTGTCCACTTGCCCTTGACGGATAAATCTTGAAGATGTCCGCCCCAGCCTTCCATGGATGCGTCCGTGGTAAGAACGAGTTCTGGGGCTGTCGTTAGAAAAGATGTTCCTGCTGCGATGTTGGAAGGACGGTGTAGGAGAGTAGGGTCTGCTTTCTATGTTCACCCCCACTTTTTGCTTTTGCTTTACTGGTTTTCGACTTAGACGTGGCTGTGTACCTGCTAATCAGACCCACAGCCCTGCTGTTCTCTCTCTAAATTAATACTATGTACTCTAGGTGCATAACCCAATTGGTAGGAACCACCTTGTTAGACCCTGTACAGTGTACCTTAGGTACCCAGGGCATAGGGGTACCCTAGGACTACCAGGGGCTGCAGCATGTATTATGCCACCCCTGGCCTGGCCTGGCCTTCCATTATGACACAACTGGCTGATCACTCAGCTGGGGCAAGGTCGTGTAATCACCCCTTGCTTAGGTGTAGTATTCCTATACCTACCTTATATATAGACACATGTGTACCTATCAGCACTCCTATGGCAGGCCTTAACAATCCTGGAGGCAGAGTGCTTGGTAACATGTGAGATGGTGCTCTAGCATGAGCTGAGCCTGTCTGCAGCTTTCGGAACCATGTCCTTATAGCTGTTCTATGATATAGCCTACCATATACTCTTAAAGTACCTTATAGTCTTAAACGGTTATGGTAACTATGGTTTGGCTTTATCGAAACATGTCGTGTGAGGTGTCTAACACTGTGGAATAATACCCCCATACCATTTCTGGCCATGAGGATATTATTTCTCCCTTCTAGAGGGAGAAGACATGTTGAAACCTACTTACCCGGTTAAAGTTAACTAGAGCCCCAGCATCACAAAATGGATGCTGCTGCCGCGACACAAATCTGACCTACTGCTGCTGGGAGTGATCCCGGCAAGGGAGGCTTGGACAATAGGTTCCCTGCCTTGGGAGGTGCTAGCACCACCCCAGACAGGCCTTAGTGTATTGGGGCAGGGAGGGATGAAAGAAACTAGACACTGCCTGGGGCACACAAGGTGTCCCATGCATTGTCCAGTTCAAACCGGTGCTGGGGCACTCCAGCCCCAGCTCTGGCGCGAAACTGGACAAAGGGAAGGGGATGTAACCACCCCCCTCACAGGTCCCACCCATAAGGCGTGACCTAGCAGGCAACCCAGCCCCCCAGATTAGTATAAGAGTGGTAGCTGGGCCCCAGGAGATTAGATTATCCTGAACCTGCAACTTGAACAGAAACTCTGGACCTTCGACATTCGACGACAGAAGAATCTCCCTTGTGGCCAAGGAGGGGCCACCCTGTGCAAACAGGCACCATCAAGAGACTTACCCTTTGCTTTGCTGAAGTTCTACGAGGGACCGACTGCAGAGCCTGACCAGAGCCTAGACTTCCAGACTTCTCCGACCCTGATCCACATCCACAGCTGAGCTGAGATCCGTGGAGGCGACGAGAGACGTGGTACCGGCTACCTGGGAAAAGTGGCGAGTATCTTCCAGCGCAGCTTCTGAGGCACCCTCGAGGTTGTGCACCGGGGATTGAGAAGCCCCAACCCCAAGCACCATCTGCACCGAAGATCAGCCCCCCACACTCCACGAGTCCTGCGTGGGGCCCTTCTGCATTTTCCTGCTTGCCGCGTCTGTCCGGTTGCTTGCCCGTTGGCTAGTGACCTTTGTGACGACACACCTTCAACCTTCCACTGCTGGTTTGGCTCCTCCAGACTGGCTCCTGCTCCTCTGTGAAAGAGAAGCACCCCAGACCTTCCTGGTCTGCACCAGAAGCAAGTCCTCCATTCTGATGAGTCCTAGTTCGACTTCGACGCCGCCGACAGCAAGAGCCTTCGTGGGACAGCTCGCCTCCTGGTCCTGGTCATCCTCGATGTCTCCTGGTACCCGTGGCTGCTGCGACAAGCTTCACCTCTTCACCTGCAATCTCCCGACATCGCCTGGTTCCTTCCTGGATCCACGTGGTCACTGGCTAGTGACCCAGACTTTGTCCCTTCTGCTTGCAGGTATCCTTCCTTCTTGATCCCAGCCTTGGGATCCACCGGATACTCTTCACTGACCGCCTGTCAGCATCTTTCCTTCAGGCATCCATAGGAGTCGACGACGAAACCCGGCGCAAGTCCATACCTATGCACCCGCAGCCTGTGGGCTAGGTAACTTGGGTACTCCGGTGCTCATTAGGGTATTGACTATCCTAGTGTCTAGTTCTCAAGTCTCGACTTCCTAGCTACTTCAGAAGTGTCCTAAATCTTATTATTTCCAAACTGTACTATTTCTATCGATTATACGCATTACGAGTGAGTGTTTCCACTCTGCACCTGAATCCCGTGGGCCTCCCACTTCCTAACCTTTGGTAGTATAGTGTAGCCCCAGCGATTCCCTAGGCCTAGGCCTATCCTATTTCCGTGAAAGTGGTCCTTTTACCACTTACTTAGTATATGGTTTCAGTGGCCCCTAGGGCCTAACTGTATTACTTACCTGTGTGACTTAATGTATGCTTAAATAAGACTGTGTTGTACTTACCTCGAATCTCATAAAGAGTGCTGAGGGTTTGACTAGAATAAATACACTTTATTTTATATATATATATATCTGCTGTGGTGTCCTTTCATTTGGTATTCAAGGGGTTACAAATGGTATAACAGCTGGCTTCACATGCCATACAGAGTTTAGCCTAAGACTGCTCTTGTCCATGCTACCACTAGGATAGCTGGTCTATAAGGTTGACTTTACAACCAATCACCATAAGGGTTGTTCGGACTGATAAAAGGTGTACACTAGAATTAGTGACATCATACATCAGGCTAACTTCTCACAGACGGGTCCACCAATGCAGCGCCTGAGCCATGCGGGGTGTCACCACGAGCTGGTCGTTGAAGGAACCGGAGACCTGACGCCACTGCTTGCCCAATTCCTCCTGAACGGTCCAACTCCTCAGTCTGCAATGTGGGATCAAAGCGATACATGAGGACGCCATCCCCAGAAAAGACTTTAATGTGCGGACTGAAACTGACTGCTTTGCTGCGATGGAGCTTGCAAGCTGTCGAATCCGTGCTTCACGTTCCGCAGAGGCAAAGGCCATAGCCGTGCTCGTATCGATGGTAGCGCCGAGAAAGGTCTTGAACAGAGCTGGCGTGAGCTGAGACTTTTGCAAGTTGATCGACAAGCCCAGAGACTGAAACAGATTGAGACAGCGCTGAGTATCGAGGGCCGCTTGGTGGGAGGATTGAGATTTGATGAGACAATCGTCCAAATACGGGAATATTTGTATGCCCGTCAGTCTCAAATGAGCCACCACCGGGGCCAGGATCTTTGTGAAGACACGCGGAGCTGAGCGGAGGCCGAAGGGCAGGGCCTTGAATTGGAAATCCCTGTGACCCACACGAAAACGCAAGTACTTCCTGTGGCGTGGAATTATGGGCACATGGAAATAAGCATCCTGAAGGTCGATTGTTGTCATGAAATCGCCCTGAGAGAAGAATTGAAGGATGTCCTTTAGCGTGAGCATGCGGAATGATTGGTCCTTGAGAAATTTGTTGAGCGACCTTAGATCGAGGATGGGGCGCCACTCCCCAGATTTCTTTAGTATGAGGAAAAAGCGGGAATAGAACCCCAATCCCTTTTGTGATTTCGGAACCACTTCGATGGCCCCTTTTTTGAGCATTATCTGAATCTGATTGAAAAGTTCTTTGAGGTGAGCAGGAGGAGGTCCGGATGGAGAGGTGTGTGTGGGAACCTTCACAAACTCTAGGGCATGGCCCTTTGAAATAATGTCCAGAACCCAGCAGTCCGAAGTGATTGAGGACCAAGTTTAAAAGAACTGGGAGATTCGTCCTCCAACAGGAGAAAGGGGAAAACTGGAAAGAGGGGACGTTTGATGTACCCAGTCATTGTTTTTTGGAAGAGTTTCCCTTGTAATTTGACTTTCCTCTAAAAGATTTGCCAGACTGCTGTCTGTAAGACTGTTGTGGCTGTGAGGAATAACGTTGTTGTCCTTGGTTGTAGGAGCGGTACTGGGAAGAGGCGCCACGAAAAGAAGAGGTGCCGCGGCCGCGCACACCCCGAAAGGGCTGCTTCCGGAACTGGAGAGTGCCGAGGGAGCGAGCCGTCTCCGTGTCCTTCTTGATGGCTTGCAAAGCGTCCTCCACATGCTGGCCGAATAAAGATTCTGATGGAACGAGGTGGAACGAAGCCAACCCTGTCGTCTTAAAACAGCCGCTCCAGCCAATTGACGAAAACCCGTGGAGGCAATATCGACGGAGCAGTCTATGATTTCGGAGGATGCCCTCTCACCCTCTTGCAGGATCTTTAGAGCTTCCGCTCTAGAATCTTCCGGGATAAGCTTGACCAAAGTCGCCATGTCCGACCACATTTGTCGATCGTAACGACCGAGGATGGCCAAAGAGTTTGCTGCGCGGACTGTTGTTGAAGCCATGGTTGAAAACTTTTTGTCACTGGCATCCAGGCGGCGGCCGTCACGATCCGGAGGTGACGAGAGCGGAGACGATGGATTTTTGGAGCGACGTTGCGCCGCCTGGGTGATCACCGAGTCTGGCTTAGGCTGAGACACTAAGCAAGCTGGGGAAGAGTCCGGGGCCTTGTACTTTTTCTCCAGTCACGGGAGGACAGCCGGGATGGAGTTAGGCGTTTATCAGTTTAATGCCCTCGTTCCAGATAAAGTCTATAATGGGCACGGCTCGTACCGGCTCCTGCGGCTGGGACTTTAAGTCGTACAGAAAGCAGTCCTCCTCCCTAACCACCATGGGAAGGTGAAAACGTTGAGCTGCCCTGTCCATCAGTTGATGGAATTCTGATATGTCGACAGGTGGTGAATTTACTGGCGATGTTGGAGGTGATGCCGGCGAATTGACTTGAGTCATCCCAGTCCGCCATAGAGTCTCCCTCCTCCGTGTCCAGATTGTCCACCACCTCATCTGTTGCAGGGGGACCCAATGCAGGTGCGGATGGTGTCGGCATTGTTGGCAACACAGGGGTAGACGGAACAGCAGATGGCGTCTCACATGGAGAGCTATGAGAGGAAGCCGGAAAGCGCCGATTATAATCTTCCAACATGAATTGAAGGTTGGAGATGAGCGACAACGGAAGCTGCGCCATGGGAACTTGTGCAGGGGGGTGTTGCTCCTACTCCTGACAGTAATAGTCCTGCGAATAATCATCCTCTTCAAAATCTTGGCATTTAATGTGAAGCTCAGAAGGACTACGAGCATCTCGAAGAGAGGACTGAACATAGTCATCAGAGTCCGAAACCAACCGTGGGGAATAGCTGATGAGATGGCCGACTGACCGGTGGCATCATAACAGAGTCCAGCACAGCATGGCGATGCTGCAACAAGGAGGTGTCCACCGACACTGGCTCTGGTGTAGACATTGGCACCAAAGGCATCGTGGCAAAATTTGACACCCCCGTCGTCGAGACTATCGTCGACGAAGTCGCCGTCAAGGAAGTCGTCGTCGACAAAGCCGCCGTCGACGAGACCGCCGCCGTCGACGAGGCCGCCGTCGACGAGGGTGCCGACGACGAAGCCCATGCCGACGAGACTGCTGTCGACGACGAGCCCACGGACGACATCGTCGTCGGCGATGCTGTGAGCGTCGACGGCGATGACTTCTTCTTCTTCATTATCGTCGACGGAAGCGCAAGCTTCCTAGTCGTCGACGAAGAAGATAGTGGAACCGTCGACGAAATAGTCTTCAGGGAAACACACACCACTGTCGACGGTGAAGACGTCGACGAAGGAAATCTGCTCGACACCGTCGTCGACGAGGTTGATGAAGTGGCAGATCTCGTCCTCGTCCAGGTTTTGCGCGTGTTTGACTAGAAACATGCGCAGACGGAGTCAGACGCCTGAGAGCTAGGTCTCGGGGGCGCTGGCGTGGTAACAGAGACTTGGCCTGTAGACACTTCCTCAAGATGAAGTCTCTTCTTTTTCAGAAAGGGAGACGGCAAGTCCTGAACACTACCACGCTTGGAGGAGACTCCTGTTCGAATAGAGGTAACACTCTCCACCTCAGAAAGGGGGTTACCCGTATCCTTCAGTTTTTGAAGCCACAATAAAAGGCGACCCTCCCTGTCCTTCAAAGTCTTTTGAGAGAAGGTTCTACAGATTTTACAGTTGGCCACCTTATGGTCAGGGTAAAGACAATAGATACATTTGTCATGAGGGTCCTCAGAAAAGAGCCTTAACTTCCCACAAGATGAACAGGGACGGAAAAGAGACTTCTCACTTGAAGACATGATGAGAAAAACTCAAACCAGACCAAAGAACTGAGCAGAGCTCAGGGAGACTCCCTTCACACGACGTGCGGTAGAAAATCTGAGGGCTTGAGCCTCTGAGGAGAAGGTTCTAGAGGGTGCTTGCGCCTGATTGGCTTGAGTTTGTACTATAAAACGACTATGATATGTCAGTAAAGTGATTCTTTTTCTCAATGCTTTCCTGTGTGTCAATACTAGCCTATGGTATTTTCACTTAATATGTTATTTCTGAATTGTATATAAAGTTTATTTGGATATGTATATGATATTATGTGGTTATGTATGTTTATGTATATACATGACACTTATTGCTTTTTATATACCGTGGGACTCCCACTTCGACGACGGGGAATATTCAAGCATGTGAATCTATGAAAGACACCCCTAATACAGGAGAACTTGAATTTGCTTTGTTTTTTTTTTATTGTGCTGAACAAAGCTCTCCTGCATGATAATGTAGTAATTAAGCTGGGGGCGACTCCAGCACGCCCAGGAAGGGCACGGTGCAGATAGTGCAACTTTTTGTATGGGCAGGGGAGCTCAAAGGGTTGGCAGAGGTGGGAGATCGCCTCTGAGCCGGTTAACATTTTATCGCAGTGAACACCATTTTCAAAGTCTGCTGTTACCCTTTAAATTGTTTCATCAGTGTCAGCCGCTGCATATCTACAGTGGTAGGGCTGTTGGGGAGGGGGTTGTGGGGGAGACTGGGAGTGTAATAAATTAAAAATGAAAGACACTTACCTGCCCCTCCACTCTTGCTGCCGGCCGCCTCATTGCTAATCTCATCCAGCCCAAATAAAGATTGGCCTCAAAGCACAGGCTACCCCCCAATCCAGATGCTGCACTCATAGCATGAGAGGATTGGTCTGCGTGGCCTCGTTTGCCGCTCAGGCAGTGTGTTACAAGGAAATGAAAGATACGTAGTCCAGTGATGTATATTAGGATCACAGCTTTATTCTTCAGATAGGATCCTAGTTATGGCTCATGCTATGCTTCTTAAAATGCCATGCAATGCCCCACCAGGAGCAGCCTCCTTGCTGCTCAGCCCTTCCACACCAACTGATTCCTTCTTCCCACTCAAACACTCAACATTCTGATGACATCACATAGACTGATCAGCAAGGCAAGGGCAGCAACAGAGAGGATGCATTAATCACTTAACAGATTATAACACAGTGCCTGGGAGCCTGTGGCTTTTCTCCAATACAGCTGGGTTGGACACACATAAGTGCCCATCTCTGTTTTGTCGGCCTAAGACAGCCGGCCAAACTGACATGCACATTTACAAGTGCACAATACTCCTTCTCCCTGCCTCGCCCTATACTTTTTTTTTTATTATTCTCTTTTTTATTTTACCATTTTGCACATATAATAAATCTTATCACCATACATTTCAGCAAATTCATAGCATACTTTAACATCGTTTACACACAACAAATTCATTACAATTACAAATCAAATAAATCAAATACCCGTAATGAGATTTTAAACATATACTATAATCAACCTTACTCGACTGCCTAGGATTAATTGAACCCTGCCTTCCACTTAGTAATAGGTTCCCATATTTTTAAGCCAAGGTGTCTTTTTCTCTTTCCCTTCCTTTCATATATAGACTTTTCTAAATTGTATACTTGCAAAAGATTAGCTAGCCATATTTGCCAGCCTCGGGGGTTCTTATCCAGCCATGCTCTGGCTATCATTAGTCTAAAGACTGCCATGGCTATAAACATAAATTCCCTTTGCGGCAAGTCAGAGTCTGGGCTGATCCCCATTAGAATCCACAATGGCGTAAGTGTAAGTTGTATACCCAGAGATCTATTTATAAATACCTCTATATCTTTTATCAGGGTATACAATTGGGGACAGGTTGCGAAAACATGTACAATATCCGCTCCCATCATATTACAGCGAGAGCAAGAGGTCCCTGTATTACCCCCCCACTTGGAAATTCTGGCAGGAGTGTAATATAATGAATATAGGGTTTTATAGTGTTGTGATTGCAAGGGAGCCGAACACAAAATTGTGTAGCCCAATTCCAGTGACTCTGTAAACCACTGTTCTTTCCCACTGAGAGCTACAGCCCATTTTTTGCTGTATTTCTCAATGTCATCTGGTTTCCCCTTTATCAGACTTGCATACAAACTCCTGATTGTGCAGTCCCCCCAACGTCTTAATCTTCTCTAGGATTTCATTCTCTGCAAACCCAGCGGGTCCCCCCTTTTTATTATTCAAAAAGCTTCTTACTTGAAGATACTTAAAGAACCCATGTCTATCAATACCAAATTTATTTGATAAGTCAGTGAACTGCAACACTCCCTCAGAATCCATAATGTCACCTATCTGAGCTATTCCCTTATCTGCCCACTCCGCCATTGTCCTATCAGCAAAGACTACCGCTGGAAAAGACCTATTCTTATAGAGTTTAGTATATCTATTAAGTCTTCCCAAGCCAGCATTTTTAAGGAAAGCTTTCCATACTTTAATAGCCCCGATGATTGTCTTAAAGCACGTTCTTTTATAGTACCCAAACTCAATACAATTCAGGAAACAGTTTTCCGAATCCTCCCCGAGCACGGTGGCATAAATTTTAGTTGAATTCGAGGTGATTCTTACATTAGTTCCACCCCCTCCGATCAATCCCTGGATATATTGCAGTGTTGCAGCCCAATAATATAACCTAAAATCAGGTGCACCCCACCCGCCCCTCTCTCTAGGAAGTGAAATAAACCTATAAGCCCTTCGTGTCTTCCCTTGTGCCCAAATGAATCTATTTAATATTGCCTCCAGCGCGTTAAACCATATGGCCTCAAAAGACAAGGGGATAGATCTAAAGAAGTAAAGGAATCTGGGCAAAATTAACATTTTGATGACATTGGTACAACCAACCAGGGTTAAATGTAAATTGTGCATTCTTTCCAAATCCATTTTTACCTTATTAAGCAGTGGGGTCATGTTCCCCTCTACCAATTTCTCTAAATCTGCTGTAATTATTACCCCGAGATATACTGCTTATCTAACCACCCTTGTGTCCTTACAGTTAGAATATCTATTCTCAACTATTTGAGTCTTAGGTCTATTCAATTTGTAGCCTGATATTTGTCCAAACATTTGTGCGATCGCTTCCACTTCCGTGATTGGCAATGTGGGGTTCGGTGTCAAAATGGCCACGTCATCAGCATATGCCAGCGTTTTAACCACTATAGTATTGCACTTCATCGGAGAAATGCGCTGGTTGTCTTCCAACCTTCTTAACAGAGGATCTAAGTATAAAGCAAAAAGAAGGGGGGACAAGGGACACCCCTGCCTAGTGCCCCTTGTGATCTTAACTGTGAGCGAACTTTCCCTGGTAACTCTTATTCTAGCTGTCGGATCTTTATATAGTGTTTGGATGGCTGCTATATATCCTGCACCTATACCGCACCACTTTAAGACCGACCACAAGTAATTCCAAGAGACCCGGTCAAACGCCTTCTCTGCGTCTAAAAAGAGAGCTGCCATAGGGTCTCCTAGAGTGCCTGCTGCGTCAAACGCTGTGATTACCTGTCTCACATGACACGTAGTTCCCTTCCCTGGAATAAAGCCATGTTGTACAGGACTAACCAGAGTTTCAATGATGCCAGCCAATCTATTTGCCAACATTTTTGAGTAGACTTTGACGTCTGAGTTCATTAACGTAATTGGCCTATTTGAACCTGGTAACGACGCGGGCTTCCCTTTTTTTAAAATCACTATAATGTCCGCCCCTCCCCATGATTCGGGACTTGCATCCCCTTTCTGTGCCTGCACCATAATATCAAACATGTCCCTTTCCAACACCCTTTGAAAGACTCTATAAAATTCCACCGGGATCTGGTCCGGTCCAGCTGCCTTACCGGGAGGTAATTTAGACAATGCCATGGTGAGTTCTTCCCTTTGGAGTGGGGCATCTAACATATCTTTAGCTTCCTCTGATAATGAGGGGGAAGGAGTACCATCAAGATAGCTCTCTATATTATTTGTCCAATCTCCAGGGTCAGAGGTGTAAAGTTCCACATAGAATTGCCTAAAAACCTCCCTCACTTTATCGGGTTCCGTAGAGGTAGCACCTTGACTATCAGTAATCTCCTTTACCTCTGTAGTAGCTAACTTCTGCCTAGTCCGGACAGCTAAAATATGGCCCACCCTTTCACTAAATTCATACGCATTTTCTTTCCTGATGAGGAAGTCCTCAGCAGCTTTCCTGGCAATAGATTCTGTGATTTCAGCTCGGAGTATTGCAATTTTAAGCAGTTGTTGCTCCAATGGGCGGTGATTCTGTATATCAAGGGCCATCAATTCTTCCTCCTTAAGTAAACTGTTTAGAGCTTCTTCGGTCCTAAGTCTCTCCTTTTTATTTCTTGCTAAGACAAAACTCAGAGTCTCACCCCTAACCCCAGCCTTGAACGCATCCCATACCACCCCTGGAGGTGCTGTTCCCCGATTCGTATCCCAAAAATTCCTAATCCAAGAATCCATAAACTCCCGATATACCTCATCATTTAATAATTTTCTTTCAAAAGTCCATTGGGTGACCTTATTTTGCAACTTCCCTATAATAACTGATAAAACCAATGGATTATGATCTGAAAGAGCACGGGGGTATTTATCAATCCGCGAACCCTGCATCAAGGATCTAGAAATTAGAAAATAATCCAGACGAACCAAGACCTTATGGGGAGCAGAATAGAATGTACTACCATCTATGTATGGGTGTAGTTTAATCCATGGGTCTTCCAGGGAGTTATGATATACCATATCTGAGAAAGCCCTGTATGTCGTCTTCTTCCTCCCATTATACTGCTCACCTGGCTTTAAAAATGAGCTGGTATGATCATGAATATTAAGGTCACCGCAGCAGACAATTGGCTCTGGCCACTGTGCCAGCTCTGTGTCTAAATATTGGAAAATATCAGGGTCATCCTCTGTTGAGCCATAAATACTAACTAACGTAAACCTTGCTCCCTTGAAGGTTATTTCCGTTATAACCCAACGACCCCACTGATCTTCCTGTTTCCTTCCCACAGTCCCACCGCCGCTTCTCCCGAGTATTGCAACCCCTCTTGTTCTTGTCCCGTGTTTAGAATGAGCCAATAACGAAAAACCAAGCTGCTCCAGTAGGTAACCCCTTGAGCCTTCTATGTGTGTTTCCTGGAGGCAAACAAAATCTAATCGGAATGACTTTAATAGGGCTGCAACTCTTACTCTTTTATTGGGGTCGTTGAGCCCACAAACATTCATTGTAGCAATTCTACAAGCCATATCTTAAAGCAAGTGGCCACGTGATGAGTACTTCCATTATTTTGTGTACAAATATCGTGATAAGAACGTAAACGTGTTGCCAACAGATCAATGATTCTGCTTTGCCATTCATTATACTGTGCTGGACTGAATTATGTATTCCAGATTCTTGCCTGTTTTCGCCCCCCCCAGTTCCCCCCTAATCCACCCCAACCCCCGCCCAGCCTTCCCTCCCTACCCACCCCCCCCCCTTGTACAGGCAAATAGGTCAGCTATGACCTATATGTGGCTGCTTATGAGCTGCAGTTGTCGCCTCCCTCTCCGAAAGCAACAAAAAAAAGAAAAAATTCCAATTGCCAAATTCTGATAATTCCCCTCAGATGGTCCCCCCCCCCCCCCTCCTCAGTGTTGCATTTTGGCACTTAATCCGCCCTCTCTCCCAACCCCTTTTCTAGCCTTTTAACTCCTCTAGAAATTGATTTGCCTTAATTTCTGAAAAAAACATTCTTATATGACCCCTTGTAATTACTTTCAATCTAGCAGGGAAGAGAAGATAGGCTTCTGAGCCTAGTTTTTGAAATGGAGCGATTAGTTGTCTTAGCTTCCATCTCCTCTCCACTGTCACGTGACAAAAATCGGGTCGAGCAAAAAATGTAGAGCCATTAAAAGATCTCTTTGAATCTGGTCTGGCCTTATCTATTATCTCCGGTCTTAATAGATAGTTCCCTATATACACTAGCATAGCCCTGGGCAGGGTCCCTTGCCCATTAGACCCTTTCTTCCTTTGTGTAATAGGGAATCTGTGAGCCCGCTGTACTTCAAGCTCCC
The DNA here is from genome assembly GCF_964204655.1 of Triturus cristatus. Taxonomy (NCBI): domain Eukaryota; kingdom Metazoa; phylum Chordata; class Amphibia; order Caudata; family Salamandridae; genus Triturus; species Triturus cristatus. The sequence goes on from NC_140591.1 coordinate 83,656,480, forward strand.
ACTGCCACTGAGCCTCGGGAAAAGCCCCTTTCAACAAGTTGATTACAAACCCTCTCGGATCTTGCCCTTCCAACCCTTCCGCCAGTCCCAAAAGTCTAACATTGTTCCGTCGTTGGCGGTTTTCAAAGTCTTCCAACTTCCACTGCAAATCTACCACTACTTTCTCTTGAGTGGATTTGGATGACCGCCAATCAGCCATGTCGTCTTCTAACTTCCCAGTCCTTTCTTCCACCAACGCTACTCTATCCGCTACCTCTTCATACAATTTATTCATTTTTTTGAGGGAAGATTGTATCTTTTTGTTGTCTTGCCTGGTCCTTCGACTCGCCACCCTTGCCTCCCCCTGCATCTGTTTCAGGGTACTGAATATCAAATCTAATGGTGTCTGCTGAGGAATTTCCCCAGCTGCGCCCTGGGTGTCTTCCTGGTACATACTTGAGGTGGCTGAGTAATCCCATAATAATTTTTTACTCGTACTCGAGGGGGATTTCTGCTGCCCTAACTTAGTCAACTTTTTCTGCGTAGTTTTCCCATCTGCCGTTCAGTGTCCGAGCCCCCAGATAAGCTGACTTCACTGTATTCAGATGACTCAGTTGACTCTTCATTCAATGAGAAAAAACGATCCCCCTCTGGGGAACCTGCCCCCCTATTATCAGAGCATTTAGGGTGGGCAACTGTGAGGTGCTGAATTTGTAAGGTTCTCTCACCCCCTCCTTCATGGGGTGTTGTAAGATTAGTAACAGCCATCCCTGCTTCCACCTGCAGCAGAGCGTCCAACATCTCCGTGTTCCCACTGCTTTTTATAAACTCATTATGCTCCTCCATCTCTGCCCCCCCCCCTCGCCTTGCTTTGTTGAAGCCTTCGTCCTCACCTGCCTCTTTTGTTCATATTCACCGCACAGGACTGGTTCCTCCACTCTAGGCAGAGCAGGTGCCTTCTCCGTCTGATTTACCAGCGGGGTTGTGTGTTACTTAGCAACCACGTTGTCAGCGTTGTTAGCGTCCTCGCGGGGCTCGGGAGCGTCCGTTCCCCGGTTTGAATCCGACCTCACCGGAGATGTACTCCCTACCGAGCCGCCGGAGAATAGCTCAGCCAGAGTGGATTGACGAAGGACTGCATCTTTTACGGTGAGAGTTCTTGACCCGACGCCTTTTGTCTCACCTAAATCCCGCGGCTCATTCTGGCGAGGCTTCCCATCTACTGTAGAATCGGGGGTTGAATTACTTTGCTCGTCGGTTCCCCTCTCTGTTGTCTTTTTTCCCCGAGCAGGTTGAGGGGTCGGCTTCTTGTTAAGGGAAGGGGGGGGGGGGGGGGGGGTTGGGCACCGCTCGTGGACATGTCCTTATTTCATCGCTTTAGGCCCGCGATTTGATACCCTAGAGCTGCTGCCAGTCTGCTCCTGTCGTTGCGGGCGTACAGGCATCTTTTGCGGTAGCGATAACCCGCTGAATAGATAGTAAAGGGGTCTCAAGCTGCGAGTTAGCAAGCGCTCAAAAGTGTACCAGTATTCAGGCAGTGTATTCAACCGCTTCTGAGCCTCCACGCCAAAAGCAGCCCAACTTTCCAGCTTCGGGGGGGCCAGCTTCATCCTATTTTATGGCATCGTTCAAAATCCGTAGGGAGAGGGATTAGAGGCGACTGCTCTCTACAACCGGTCAGCGGCCATCTTGCCTTTTCGAGCCTCGCCCTATACTTATTGCATGGGTCAGACAGCGATAAATGAAATATTAACATTGTGTTATTATCATTTTATCGATCATGGGCTGGCTGTGGGCAGTGGGGCGGTGCTCCTCTGCCATTACAGAGGAGCCGCCCCCGTTTCATATTTGCCCATTGTACTGAAACTAGCATTAAATACAGTTGGTCTTAGCTACAACATCTGTTCATTAAAAAATAACGTCCTTGGTGTCTCGTTACATGCCGTAACAGTATGAGAAAAGTTTCAGTGCAGATATGCGTAAGACAGTGATGGAGAAATGCGGTCTTCACTCAGTAGTGTTTGCCAGTACAGCGCTCAGCTGTTTGAGCCTCGTTTGATCGGAGTGGTTTGTTTATGCTGCCTCTTTGTGGTGTTCCCGAGAATATTTTCTCGACTTATTGCCTTTGCCCTGGACCACAGGATGCAACTTCCAGGTAACATTTCAGCCCTCTAATGACACGGACTATGATAAAGAATGTCATTTTTACGTTTCATTGGTCAATTCCACATTCTGTTCAGTTTAGGTGGGTCAGTGTACATGCTTTTCGCACTCCTGTCGACTGCACCGAGCTGTTACTGATTTGGCACTAGCTGTAATCCAGAAACCATACGTTAAATCATTAAAAGACTAACTTTTCCGTTTCCTATATACGCGCTCGTGCCAGAAGAGTATAACAGAGCACATTTGTTTTGTGGTTAGAGGCACAAACTAATCAAAATACAAGACAACTAAATCTTGCAGAACCGCGTTCAAGTCTTTGAACATTCACAAGGACAGCGCACGGTTGCACTGCACATGTAGACTTTGAGAGATGAAAACATATTCTCATTTCACTTTATGTAAAACATAAACTAATATATATGGTAAAATGTCAGAAGTTGTTGTTCAAATGTAATCTGAAAAGTTGACAATGATCACTCTAGTTTGCAGTAGGACAAACATCCACACTGCATGCTTTCATCACACAGAACTGGTACAGGAGTGAGTGTGTCCAGATATCAAACTTTGATTAACGCAAACGTCCCTAACATGAAGAGCGGATCAAGTAATGGCCTCATTAGAGCACGAGTCCTTTACACTACAAGCAGTACAGATGCTGTAGGCTAATCTGACAAAATGATTCTGCTCAAACGTCTACAGTGCAGTGCAGCCATCTTCCCTAACACAAAGAACTGATGCTGTCCTTAGAGCAAGAAAACTAACACTACAAGCTTCCACCAAACAAATCAGGTACAGTAGACAAGGATGGAATTGAAAAAAACCTACGGTGAGAACTGACAAATTGGGGGCAAAGAGCAGCCATCAGAGACGGGGTGGAGTCAAAGAGACTGTTAACATATTCATTATTTTCTGAAAACTGTCCTACAAAGAAAATGAGAATAATGGAAAATTTGATAGTAAAGCTGTTGTGGCTTACTTAAATGTTGCAACCAGGCGGCATTTTAAAATTACATATGGGGTTAAGGCTGCAGAGATCTTTGTGTGTCTAGCAAGTTATTTGGTATAAGAGGGGAATGAGGACTATGATGTTTTGGAGAGATCTGGATACACAACTTTAATGGACAATCAAATCAAATAGAGGATTAATAAGCCTGCTGCAAAGCACAGCATGTAGCAGGCTGGTCACAGTTTTGTATTTTATGCTGATAGCGAGGTGGGTTACTTCTTCGGTTGTAGAAATCCTAGGGCGATGCAAGTTAGAATCCTTTAAGTACAGCTTACTGAGTTGTGAACTGGCATAAAGGAGCTGCGTGCAAACAGCAAATCATAAATGTATGGCCTTTCTTAGAGGAATGAGTGGTCTATGGTCAGTACGGACCACAAATAGGTGTCCATATAAGTAAATATGAAAGTGTCTACAACCCCAATGTATGGTGATCGTCTTTTTCAATGCATGAGTACTATTTTTCAGTGTCCATGAGGGCGCAGAGAGCACAAGCAATCAGAGCCCATTCTCTGTTTTGTCTTTGGAAAAGTACTGCCCCCAGCCTCATATGGCTGACATCCACCAACAGTTCAGACTCCTTGAAAGGATTGAAATATGCAAGCCTAGTATGTTCGGACAAGGCATCCTTCATGACTTAAAAAGCTATCTCCTGTGTCCATTACTATTGATAATGGCATTACTGTTCGTACTACTCTCTCGCCTTCCTTCATCACAAATGAGGCCCCACCTCGCTCTAGACCCCCCCAGCCCATACAAACTCTGCCCTCCCCCACCTCCAACTGTACATAAACAAGCCGAGTTAGCTCTCAGATGTACTGCACTGGGAGGGAGGGTCCTAGAACAAAGGTGAGGGAGTAGGACTAGAAGTAATGCCATTATCAATAGTAAAGGACGCATTACCTCCCGTCCCTCCCTCACCTTCATTCGTCACAAATGAGGACATCGCAAGCAGAAGAAAAACAGAGACGGACAACTGAGTGATAAAGAACACCAAATAAAAAACGTGCCCCAACCACATCAGGTCAACATCCCAAGCCCCCCAAAGAGGACAAGACCTTGTTGTCCAGACCATTACCCAAACGTTCCAGACCAGCAACACGACAGTGACGGACAAATGAAGGGGAAGACCAGCTTGCAGCCCCACAGAACCACACCGCAGAGGTACCCAGCAACTCAGCCACTGTAGCCGCCATACTGCAAGTAGAACGGCCCTGAACCCCAACCAGAGGAGCCACCGCACTAAGCCAGCAGGACTGTGGACTGAAGCCAACAACTCAACGGAGCCATGGAAGGCTACACACCCTTCGCAGCAGGACCAACGTAAACAAACAAGGAGATCCCCTGCAGGAAAGACCCCACCACCTGCAGGTACCACAGCAAAGTCTGGCGCACAGCCAGACAGTGCAATCAAGAATCCTCAGCCGAGGAAGAATCACGACAAAACACCCGCAAAAATCACCACTTGACCGAGAAGAAACGCCAAAACAACCTGGGGGACGAAGGAAGGCACCGGCACCAAAATCACCTGGTCCGAAAACATGCAAAAGGGACACAGAAAAGCCCCCAACACACCCAAGTGCCGCGCCGAGCTAACAGCCACCAAAAAATAAGCCAAATAGGACAAGAGTTTCAACTCAAGACCCTCAAGGGGCTCAAAAGGAGGACCAAGACGGAAAGGACCTGACAGGATGTGGAAACAAGTACAACAGACCCCAAAAACAACAAGCATTTTCAATGCAATAGGTCTCGCATGTACGCGAGTTTGAGCTATTGACATTGCAAATAACAACGCCTTCTATTTTTGTTTTCATTTTTAAAACATAAATATAAGGCATTATCCTTTACAATGCCAATAGCTTAAACCCATGTAAATGCGAGGCCTATTACATTGCAAATGCTTGTTCCAAAATCTGCGTGATCTCGGTGACGGGTGTGAGGGAAAGCGCAGCAGGCCTGGCATTAATAAATTGTGCTTCTAAAAGTGCACGATGACTCGGCAACTCTGGGACTGCGACATGCCTAACATGATACAGCGGATCAATAATATTGTTCCCTTACTGTAACTGCCGCTATTTCCAGAAATAGGCCTCCGAAACGTAAAGGCCCGGGCGAAAGTCAGGAGTTTTTTTGCCCTCGACAAAGTGAAATGATGATGCACACTCGTGACCTAGTTGCCGAGCCCATGCAAGATTAAATCCCAGTCTTCAAATCCACAGTTTTAAGTCAGACAGCAGACAGCCAGCCTGAATCTGAACAAGGACCACCTCCTGGAAGAAAAGGCTCAGTTGTGACTGATATCCAGATCCATCCCTTCGTTTTCCAAGCACCCCTGCAGCTGTCTGGCTCGTAGCACTCCCTTTGGGTGCCCCATGGGGGTATGTGCACACTGACAGACTTTCTCGGACGCGGCCGCTGCGCTCAGGGGAAAGCCCCACCTAACGAAGATTTCCCTCAAGGAAAAAAAACCCTGGGCTCTTCTGAGAAGAAACGGAAAGGCCGAAATCCTAACAAGTCACGAAGGGGGGCAGTCGCTATGCACATGAAAGTTGGAGCAGCGCTGGAAAGTCCCAAAAACACCAGCTGTGTGCTGGAAATGACAGTCATGTGACCTCCCTGGGCCAACCAATGTGTCAGTCGGAGAAGGGAGTACAGTTCGTGAGAAATCTGTGTGTGTGGCTGCAGGGACAGACAGGACAGTGGCTACGCGAACTCACTTAACACTCAGAGGAAGTGTCTTTCTTTCAGTTGGTTACGTTCGTCACGCACATGTGCATCAAAAGAGGAGAGAGGGCAAGAAACAGTAAAATGGAGATAGTGAACGAAGGCAAAAAGAACGGGGAGGGCAAACACAAAACAGAAACACAGGAAGAACGCATCACATAAAAAAACAGAGGAAGTGATGGGAAACGGAGAAAACGAGGTGCAGAGTCCCAACTGCGTGCTTTGGTAACAACTATAATTTTTTTAAATGTTCAAATTTAAAAAGTAAGCTGTAAAACTAAAAGGTTTGCTTTAAAATGGCACTTTGTAATTAAGAAGCTTGGTAAGCCACACATTTAAACTTCCTGCATGGATATAACAACAGTGTTTAGGTCCAATAAATAAAACAAGACTGCGTGTGGAGCACGCGCACTGAAAGGAATGTTAAGTATGCGGTTGGCACCCAGCCCGCTGCTTCTCGCGCTCCCAAGAACCCTAGGCCATGGGAGTCAACATTTAGAGAGAAAGCGGAACATTATCCAGTCTTTGGCCAATTGCAGACTTTCAATTTTTTAAAGCACCACGCAAAAGGCCAATGGAATGTGTGGGAGGAGGCCGACCCACACGGAGAAGACTCTTGGAAGTCTGAAGTGATTTTAAGAGTCTTCTCCTAGAGCAGCGCATGTGCGCTACGCTAGGTGAGACATAAAGACAAGACAACAGGCCCCCGCCATCCCTCAAATAATGCCAAGAGCCCCCAAACCCTGAACGGAGCCCACTGCCCCCGCAGGGACGCCACTGACAACCCCAGAGGAGCCCTAGCTTGCAGGAACTGCACCAACAAGAGGCTAGCCACATCGGGATCAACCCCCTTAACAGCACACCAGGCCAAAAAGGCCCCCCAATGTCCAGCACAGGACAGAAGAGTCGAGGAACTACGAAAAGCCAGTAACGCAACAGCTGAACAGCCAGGAACCCCTCAAACAAGCAAAGCCCCGACACTCAGCTGCCAGGCTGACAAGTGCAACACCAGCAAGGTGCACTGGGGAATGGCCGGAAACAGCAAAGGAGACTGAACCACAGGAAGGACCAAGTCCCGGAAACAACATAACCGGGCCAGGAGAGGAAAACCAAGCCGCCCAAGGCCAAAGGGGCGCAAACACCACCCGAGCACAGTCCCTCCGGACCCAACCCAGAAAAAGCCCGCAGCAGCGGAAAAAGGGGAGGGGGGTGGGGCATACAGAAGACCCCGAGGCCAAGGAGAGGTCAACAGGACGACTCCCAACGCCCCGGGACACCGACCCCGAGAACAAAACGGGTCCACCCCGGCAGATCCCGGGTCCGCAAACAGGACCAACACAGAGAGGCCCCACAGACTCACCAACTGATCGAACAAACTGGAAAGGAGGGAGAAATACCACGACGAAGGAATGACCCTGCTAAAGCAAATGGCCCGCGCATCCTCCACCCCCAGAACGTAGAGCGCAGACAGACCCAGCACCTAGACCTGCGCCCACAGAAACTTGTCGCCGGCTAACAAGATCAAGGAATGGCACCTGGTCAACCCCCCCCCACCCCCCCGACAGTCGACATAGGACACAACCATCAGACTGTCTGCCGGAACCAACACCCAAGGGCATGCAGAGAGTCCAGAAGTGAATCAGGGCCAGCCAAAATTGCATGCCACCCCCACCAGGCCTTAGACCTCCGGCAGTCCGGCAGGGACCATCACCCCCGAACCTGCTCCGACCCCAGCTACAAGCGGAGCCGGGGGAGCCAAGGAAAACCCGACAAGAAGACGCCGGCAGTGCAACCAGAAGAGCCCCACAAGAAACGGGACAGTCAGTGGCAGTGGAGACAAAAGACTGAGACCCTGGAGACCAAAACAACAGGATCCAACTTGCCAGGTGATGGTGAAACCAGACACAACAGAAAGCCAATTGCCCCTGTACCCTTAGCCACTCCACCGCAGGAGGAGCCTCCAGGGACATCAAGGAAAGAACCTGCGACTGAAGAGAGACCAGGCGCAAGCGGACAGAGGAACACGGCCAACCAGAGTCTAGAAACAAGCCCCGATGAACACTAGGCCTCGAGAGGGGGACAAAGAAGAACGTCCCAGCACACCAAAAAGCAGAGCCCCCGCAGAACCTCCAAGGCTGGCCCGACCGGAGCGATAAAAAGGGACTCACCTGCTACATGTAGCAAGAGGTTGACCAAAAAGGATGAAGAACCCCTCCGCAAGAAGGAGAGCCAGGACTTACATGAAGACCCTGGGCAAGGACTAGACGCCGGAGGGAAGAACGCAAAACTGAAAACGTGCGTCTCCCACAGCGAACCACAGTAAACGCTGAGAAGAGGCGGCGACAGGGACACGGACAGAGCCGTCCCGAGATCAGAGGAGGCCAAAAACACGCCCGGCCAAACCAGAGGAATAAATCGCCTGAAGGGTCCACACATGGAAGAAAACAGCCCCCACCCAGGAGTCGACCCAATGAAGAACCAGAACAGACTGAAAACGGCCAGACACCTACAGCACCAGGAACAGAAAGGAAAAGGCCCCGGTGCAGACGACCGTGACTAGAACCCGACAGATGGCCCATCTGACAAGCAAACTGGACACTCCTACCAGCAGAGCCACACTGCGCGGACCCGTGAGAGGAACAGGAGTCAACCAAACCTCTGCACCTGGAGGACCCTTGCCAAAAGACGATCAGGCAACCAAGATCAACAAAGCACAGGACCCAGCAAACCAAAAACGTCCCTGCGCCACCCCGGAAAAAAATGCCGGAGCCGGCCACTCACCATCAGGGAATCGGCCAGACAGCAGTTACAGGGACCCCTCTGGGCAGAACCCTTAGGCATGGAGGCAGCGTGCTTGGGAGAAACCGCTCCTGCCGGAAAGACGGATGAGACACCCACTCCGGGGACAACCGACAGGCCCTATTCCAAGGCACACCAGATGAAGCTGAATGCCCCGTGCAAGGCAAGGCATGCATACGCCCCATTGCGGCCAGGACAGAGCACTACGAGCCATCCTGAACAGCCGCCGCCAACTCCAAGAAATCCAGCCCAAAGGATTGCGCAGAAGAAGCTGAGAACAGGCCAGTCTCCAGCGCCAAGTTTGCAGCCGCAAATGCCTTTCCAAGGCCAGAGCCCACCCACGCAACCCTTGCAACAGACGGGGTACAATCCCAGGCAGAATAGCTGTTCTGCCAATCAGCGTGGCCAGGATAGAGACCAACCCATACAATGTGAGGAAGGGGGTCTACCCCTGCCAACAATTAAAGAATCCGGAGGAAGCGAGGTACCCACAGCACCCTCACCACACACCATACTCACAGTACCATCTCCATCACTGGGCCCTGAAAGGGCACGCTCAACCGGGTCGGCTAAGTGGACCGGTGAAAAGAGCCACACAGTCCACACACAGCTGGAAAGGAGGAAACCCCAAAATGCCTAGCACAGGAGCCAGAACGACCCACATCTACTCTCTGGAGAAATAATCACCGCCAGAGGCAGTAGAAGGACCTCACCAACCAAAAGGGGTTAGTCGCCCATAGGATCGAATGGACGAGGACGGGACGGACCAGAAGGCACCAGCCAAGCCCGTAGAGCACTGGCAACAACAGCCCCAATCATGCCCCGCACCACCGTCTTAGACAGGAGAGGCACTACACCCCCCACTGGGCCCTGGCGTTCAGGGGGGACCGGAGACCCAGCAGAAAATTACAAAGAAGAGGACACCAAATTGTTCCAACAAAATAATCTCAAGCGCCTCGTGACTGCAACAAACAGGAGAAGACACTCCCCAACAGCCCCACGACAAGGCAGAGAATCAACCACGCCAGCAACAAACAAACAAACAAACAAAAAAAATCGCCACCAAAAATGCCCCAAACAGTAGAAAATGCCAAAATAAACAAATAACAGGTCAAAGACCCGGCCTACCAGGTCTCAATCGATGTGCTCCATAAAGGCCGCCTTGCAGCCTCAACCCGGAAACTCAGACCCCGCCATAGGAGGACCGCCGGACACAGTCGCGGCTTCCTGTGCAAGGGTCCCACCCCTTGCCCACGAGGAGACCGTGGAGACACAGCACATCGGGAGAACGTTGCCAAGGGCACTGCCGAAGGAGAAAACCAAACCAAAGACTCCCCAGCACTGCTACAGGGAGAAAGCCAAAGGTAAATCTCACCCAGGGAGACAAAAAAGAACAGGAGGTGGGGGCGGGCTGAGTTTTTATGGGCTGGGGTGGGTCTAGAGGGAGGCGGGGCATCATCTGTGATGAAACAAGGCGAGGGAGGGACGGGAGGTAATGTTCAGCACCCCATACCCACAGCCTGTTGCATTTGGTCAGTTCGTAGAATGGCCCAGTTAGTGTTATGTTTTGTAAGTACCTCCCACAACAGGTGTCCATACCTAAAAAAAAATCGAACACCTGTTGTTGGGGGCTGGTATCGACGGGATATCTTGGACTTTTGCAGGATCGGGCAATACTAATTTATACAAGAAGCGGGATACGAAGAAATGGATTGCCCCTTTCAAGAATTCATAATTCTCTCTATGTAGCGTGAGTCCGCTTTCCTGTAGACGGTGCAATGTCAATAGGAGGAAGTCGATGTGTTCTTCAATGGTGGGGGCATGAACCAGTATATCATCAATAACATTCAGAACCCCACGAGGCCGGCTAGTATACCTCGGATAACCTCTTGAAATACCTCCAGTGCATTGGATGTTCCGGAACTTAGACACTTGTACCTTCTGAGACACACATGGGCAGAAAACCAGGTGATGTACCTGGACTCAGGTGACAACTTGAGCTGATGGTAGCCAGGTTGCAGACCCATTATTGAAAGCCAGCGTGATACGAAGATTTCCGACACAATATCCCCAACCGTGGGAGTTATGTGGCTCTCACATTTTATGACATTGAACGCAGCCAGCATATCTGGTGGGGGCATCAGCAGACTGGCACACTGAGTCGATTGGCTGCGGGCTACCTTTTTGTTTCTTGGTTTATGTGAATTTGCTTTTGTTGTGAACCTCAAGTTACATCAGGTGGGTCCCTTTTATTTAGCCTGCCATACCTGGCCTTAGTACCATAGTGAAGATAGGGGAGCTACAGAGGAACGGCCTATAATCACACAGGGAATGGGCTCCCCCTGACCCCTTAACCTTACAATCACAATCTGTGAGAAACAAGGACTTTTTTGCAAGGTTGCCACTCATTTTGAAAAACTAGATGCTGGTTTTCCAACTCTGATTGTGCCCTGAGGTCTGTTAAACAGACCCAGGGCCTGTGCTCTGATTAAAAGTACATGGCAATTAGGTGTAATTACACCTGGCACTGACAACCTGTAAGTCCCTAGTATGTGGTAGGACATGTAGATTTAGAGGCCCAATATATTGAATGCACTGAAGTGTGCACTGCTGTGGCCTGCTGTCACTTTAAAAGTCAGCCCAGCTTTGTAAAATTATATGCAAATTCGACTTTTGAATTAACGGCACTTCCAAAGTCTTAAACTACCTTATTTTTAAATATAGATCACCCCTCAGGTCACCGCTAGTTGCCCCAGTGGTAGTGTGCCTTGTTACTATAAGCAGGGACGTTATAAAATATGTTTTAAGCCCTGGTGAGGGAAAACAGCCAATTTCATTCCCCCCCCCCATGCATTAGCTCCATGGGCTAACATGGGAAGGCTTTATTAAATGTAATCAAGTCTCACTGCTGACAGGAGTAGGCTAACATGCTACTTCAAAGTGTCAAAATAATAGAATGAATCCAACAATTTGTAAAGGATGAATTTATTATATTTAGGACAGAAAAAAATTATAGAACTTGCTTTTCCGTTGTGCCAAAATCCAGTCTTCTAGCAGCCTCTCCTGATTGTTCAGCCTGTGACAGGCTAAGCCAAACTTCTCTGGTGAGGTGTGCAGTGGTCTTGTTTGGGACCAAGAACACGTCTGGTGGGAGGAGAACTGCAGCTGCAGAGCAAAATGCAGGTAGGGGGCTGGGTAGCCAAATTGGTCTTTAGCGAGGGAATGACAGTTTAGGGCAGAAACAGGCCCACCCCCACTTCCTTCACCTGCAGCCAGATTGGAGCCCCAGTAATTGAGTTAGCAGAGGAGCCATAAGGGGAGTACTAGGGAAAGTTAACCACACCTGTAGGCTGGGTTAGCCAGACTAAGTTCCAGGAGAGATTTTCTCCATTTTTGATTTTGACAAACAGTGCTTCCTGGGCTGAAAAATATGCCACACTTTGGAGGACGTGGTCATACGTGAGGGACCAATACCCCATTGGTCAGGGGTGCCCCCCTGCTTGCCACCCCATAAGCATGTTAGAACTGCCCAGCAACTCAGATCCCTGCCTTGAAACTACAAGGACTGTTCTGCAGAACCTTGGACTGCACAAGAGAGGACTGCACTCATAAGGACTTATCCTGCTGCACATGTTGGTCTTCTGCCCAAAAACGACTTTGCCTTGCTGTGAAAGTTGAAGGAGTTGAATCCCTGAAAGCAACAGGTTGAAAGAGCTCTACCAGCATCATCTCCACCAAGGAAAACTCAGCTTCCAACCTTCAAGTGGACTTAAGGTTTTGACAAGGTGCATTGTGGGAATTGTAGTCCTAACATCGCAAGGAGCACCTCAGATATTCTGTAAACTTGGACAGGTGTCGTGGACACTTTGGAACCCAAAAGACCTTCTGGAAGAAGATCCAGAAGAAAACAAGTTACTTACCTGTAACTGTAGTTCTCCAGTATTGGAGCTTTCATAGATTCACATGCCTGAATCATTCCCCGTCGTCAAGACGGGAGTCTCCGGTACATAAAAAAGCATTGCTTAGTAGTATAGCAAACTGAAAAAAGGCCTAGGCCCATTTTCCTTTTGCAACCCATAACCTTCGTTATGCAAAAAAGGACTAAACTGGTCTCTGAACCAATCAGAGCTTCTCACCCTCTAGAACACTCCTGAGAGAACCTTCTGCCCCTCAGATTTTCGTGCACTTGTGCAATAACACTCTTTGTGCTAAATCCGAGGTGAGCCTCTCAGGGGAGGAGGGTGGGTTGCATGTGAATCTATGAAAGCTCCAATACTGGAGAACTACAGTTACAGGTAAGTAACTTGTTTTCTTACTCCAGTATTGGAGATTTCCTAGATTCACATGCCTGAATCAGAATAGCGAGCAGTAAATAAATGCACATTTTTTGTTACATAAGACCTGGAACAAGGGAACATATGTAGTGTGATAAAAACGGTATCCCTAAACCAAAACACACATATCAAAAATACTTTGCAAATTGCATCCAATACAATAAACAACAATAAAATGTGCACATGTAGCTAATAAAGGAAGGAGGGATGGTAAAGAAGGCTCACCGTTACTGGATAAGGTTCCTCAGCACTGCTTCTCCCACTGCCACATCTCTTCCTGTGGCTGCATTCAAGCAGTAATGCCTGGTGAAGGTGTGCGTACTCGTCCAGGTCGCCGCCCTGCAGATATCCTGGATCGGTACTCCCGCAAATAAAGCAGTAGAGGTGGACACTGCTCTTGTCGAATGGGCACGGACTCGTGCATTCAGAGGTCGCCCAGCTGCTTGATGACAATACTTTATCGCACTGGAAATCCATCTGGCAATTCCCCTTTTTGACAGAGAGAAACCCTTCCTGGGTGCGCTGAAGGCAACAAAAATTTGTGAAGACTTGCGGAAAGGCTTAGTTTTTTGAAAATAAAACTTTAGACAGCCTTGAACATCCAGCGAGTGGAGCGCTCTTTCCGCCGCCATTGTTGGTTGAGGAAAGAATCGTTTGACAATTAGTAGCTCATTTAAATGAAAATCAGTTGGTACTTTTGAAATGAATTTTGGATTAGTCCTGAGTATCATTCTATCCTCCTTGAATTGTAAGAAAGGGTCTTGGACCGTGAGAGCCTGTATTTTCCCTACTCTCCTGGCTGAAGAGAGCGCTATGAGAAGTGCAACTTTCCATGACAGGAATTTAAGATCTGCCCTGTGTATTGGCTCGAAGGGCTGTTTCATTAACTGGGAAAGAACAATGTTCAATTGCCAGAGAGGTGGTGGAGGCTTTATTGGAGGGAAAACCCGGAACAATCCCTTCATGAATTGTTTGATGACTCTAGCGGACCACAGAGATGGACCAGAGGCAGTCCTTCTGTAGCGTGATATTGCGGCTAGGTGTACCTTTATAAATGCATGAGCCAAACCAGACTTTCTTCATAAATTGGAGCTAAAGAGGGTAAATGCCAAGCCGCCCTCCTCTCAATATTCATCAAAACCAATAAAAGCTTGGCACCAAGAGGAATAACACTTGAACTTAGGACCTACACTGCTGGCGGGAATACCTATCTCCCCCCAGTCTCTGGCATCACGTCCAACTTAGTTCAGTCCTAAACCTCTTAGATTTCAATAAAAAAATCCTGCAGCAAAGCCCTCCGTTGCCTGACAGTAACTTTCCACATAAAGTAAATCACCAAAAACTCAGAAAAATAATCAGAGAAATAAATGTGAAGAGTGAGAAGGCACCTCACGTACGCAACACCAGGGAGGCTACCAGCTGGTTCTCGCAAAAGTCAGGAAACTAGTGTCCTGTGAGGAAAAGGCAGACAGACAAAGAAAGGACATTTTTAAAGAAATGTTTCTGTCCCCATGAAAAGAAAAGAAAAAGAGAATCCCGTGTAGGGGGGCGTGTACTAGGAAGAAAGTACTAGAGGCTGCAATTCGGACGCGAAGTGAGGCGGTGACGAGATACGGACCATTTTGACACTGGTTGCGGTGAGAATTGGGGCAGTGTGTTGCTCTTGGCATTGCCGCGTTTGAATGTGGTGAACATATGCGCTGTCTTAATTAGATATGATTGTGGCAGGGCGATTAAAGAAAACGTCACTGGAACCGTATCAGTCGGGTGCTGGTCGTTAGCTTTTTGATGGCTGGCAACTGAGACTGATACATGATTAAAATATTGCCGCCGCTTGAGTACAGCGGGTGTTTTTCGAAATGTGCAGAATGGAGATTCAAAATATTTAGTGAATACATTTTTGTGGACAGAATAGGGATATCTAAAAAAAAAAATATAAAATAGAGCATGTTATGGAACTTGATGAGGAGTTTTAAACTTTTTTCCACAGGTGGAACACGATTTAGCGACCGCGCCGTTCCTAAACTTGGGGAAAGAGTGTTCAATACAACTCCGTTTGGTATGGTGGAGGCTGGTATGAATGCCCTCGGCCTTTACATGGTAAATACACTCAATTGAAATGGGTAATTGGTGTGGAATAGATTTGATTATTAACCCAAGTGGTTGGTCCATTTTTTACTGAGAATAGAAAATTGCTATTCTTTTTCTTTTTTCCTGCTTTTAATAGCCCTTCCGCAACACAAAAGTAGATGTCCAGTGAGGCGAGCGATTGAAACCCTATGCCCTGATGAATTTGCCACAATAAGGATAAATGGCAATGAAACAGGTTGGCGATCTTTCTAAAGGTTAGCAACATATAGTGCTTTTATTTTGAGTGAACTCACTGGTTTGGATAAAGAGGGTGACCTAAAGTGAGTTTCCAACTCAATTTTACTATTGTCCGGAACATCTGTTCTTTGCAATACACGGGGTTCTCTTTTTCTTTTCATGGGGACAGAAAAATGTCTTTAAAAATGTCCTTTCTTTGTCTGTCTGCCTTTTCCTCACTGGACACTAGTTTCCTGACTTTTGTGAGTTGGCAACCAATGATGATAAAACGTAGGCATACTGGCGAGAACCAGCTGGTAGCCTCCCTGGTGTTGCGTACGTGAGGTGCCTTCTCACTCTTCACATTTATTTCTCTGATTATTTTTCTGAGTTTTTGGTTATTTACATTTTGTGGAAAGTTACTGTCAGGCAACGGAGGGCTTTGCTGCAGGATTTTTTAATTGAAATCTAAGAGGTTTAGGACTGCACTAAGTTGGACGTGATGCCAGAGACTGGGGGGAGATAGGTATTCCCACCAGCAGTGTAGGTCCCAAGTTCAAGTGTGATTCCTCTTGGTGCCAAACCAGACTTTGCCAAAAGCAAAAGGTATGGAATAATCTCGTGTGCTGCCGAGTTCAGAGGATGAATGTTACATCTTTTGCACCATAAACAGAACTCTTCCACTTCATCCTGTAGGTTTTGTTTGTACTATATGCTCTGGCTCTAGATAGTATGTCCCTGCACTCCGTTGGGATGTTTAGATGCTGGAATTTGCAGTATTCAGGAGCCAGGCTGCTAAATGCAGTGATTTCGGATCCGGATGAAGTACTTCCCCCCCCCCCCCCCCCCCCCCCCCGGAACATCGTCAGGAGTGACGGTATCGGCTGGAGGCGAATCGGGCGTTCCTCCGACAGCAGTAGAAGATCCGCGAACCAATGTTGCCTGGGCCACCATGGTGCTATCAGGATTATCCTGCATGGTTCTTTTTTGATCTTCATAAGAACCCGCGGCAGGAGGGGAATTGGAGGAAAAGCGTAGGCAAAGATGCCTGACCATGCCATCAAAAACGCATTCCCCCAAGATCCCAGTTGAGGAAGCCAGCTTTCAAAGAACTGGCATGTTTTGTTCTCCACTGTTGCAAAGAGGTCTACGGTCGGTTTTCCTCATCTTTGGAAGATGTTGTTTAGACTCCCTTGGTCGATCTCCCATTCGTGGCAGGCGGATTTGAGCCTGCTGAGAGTATCCGCCTTGATGTTCTGATCTCCTGGAAGATGTTCCGCTGTAATGGATATTCTGTGTTGCAGTGCCCATTCCCATATCCATTGGGCTTCTTGAGACAGGGAGAGTGATTTTGTTCCTCCCCGTTTGTTCAAATAGTGCATTGCTGTTGTGTGGTCTGTTCTTATCAACACGGCTGATCCTTGAATCCTTGGTAGGAACGCTAACAATGCTAAGCGGACGGCTCTGAGTTCCAAGAGGTTGATATGCATTTGCTGTTAGTGCAACTTCCAGTGACTGCTGACTTGGAGGTCCTGAAGGAACGCTCCCCAGCCTTCCAAGGACGCATCTGTCGTAATCACTAGTGGGGCTGGTTGAGTAAGGAACGAAAGACCCTGCAAGATGTTTTGTTTTTGGGTCCACCATGTTGCCGCGTGGACCATGGTCGGCGTTACCCTGAGTAAATCGTTGAAGGATCCTAACGCCTGATGCCATTGAAGAGCCAGCTGCTCTTGCAACGAACGCATCCTTAGCCTGCAGAAAGGTACGAGGGGGATGCAAGATGACATTGTTCCCAGCAATGATTTGTACTTGCGTACTGAAAGAGACTTTGATAAAAGCCTGGGATAGAGATATTATTCCCAGCTGTCTTTCCTTGGAGGGGGGAACGCTTGGTTTACCTCTGTATCTAGAATTGTTCCCAAGAAGGTGATGTTTCTTGTCGGCTGAAGAGATGATTTTTCTTCGTTTAAAGTCAGACCTAATCTGGCAAACAGTTCCACGCAAGCCGTTATTGACGACCGGGCCAACGCTGCTGATGGTGCTTTGACTAACCAGTCGTTGAGGTAAGGAAGTACTTGGTGTTTCGGCTTCCTTAGAACCGCTGCCACTGGAACCAGGCATTTCGTAAAAATTCTCGGGGCTGACTTCAGGCCAAAAGGAAGTACCTTGAATTGGTAGTGTTCTCCGCCCACCATGAAAGAAAGGTACTGCCTGTGGGAAGGATAGATGGGGATGTGAAAGTACGCATCCTGTAGATCCAATTTGGTCATATGATCTCCTGGGTTTAATAGCAGCAGAATATCTTGGAGGGAAATCATTCTGAAGGATTGCTTCTTGAGGTAAGTGTTTAGGGACCTGAGGTCCAAAATAGGGCGCCATTGGAGAACGTTTTTCTTGACTAGGAAAAACCGGGAATAAAATCCCCTTCCTCTCTGGGAATTCGGTACCGGTTCTATTGCTCCCTTTCGGAGCATTGTCCGAATTTCTCGACGCATCTGATGTAAGTATTTGACCTCTTGGTGCTTTGGCGGTTTACAAGGGGGCATTTGCAGAAGTTCTAGAGTGTGTCCGAATTGTATTATGTTGAGGACCCATTGGTCCCTAGTCATTTCCTGCCAATTTTGAAGATGATGAGAAATTCTTCCACCCAGGGGAACATACGACATTAGAGTAATAGGTGTAGCCAGATTCAGAACATCGTCATTGTCGATGGGTATTGTCCTTCCCCTGACGACCTCCTCGACCTCTAGGAGAAGATTTTGTGTAACCTCCTGTTTGTCGCTGCGCATACTGTTGACGGTATGGCTGAGATGAGGTGGAGTAAGAAGAATACCTGCCTTGTTGGTAACCCCCTCTATAGGAGGATTGGCCTCTACCTCTTGAGCCTCGAAAAGGAACCTTCCTATACTGCAGCATTCCCAGTGATTTCGCCGTGTCTGTATATTTTTTGATACTCTGCAAAGCCTTGTCAATGTGCTTCCCAAACAAATCTTCTCCATTGAAGGGAAGGTCCAAGATTTTATTCTGGACTTCGGGCCTAAAAGCTGTTGCTCTCAGCCATCCTTGTCGGCGTAAGACCGTCGCTCCCCCAAAGATCTGAAGGCGTGGTCGCAATGTCCATTGCGCAATCTATGACTTCAGCCAACGTCCTTTCTCCTTCCTGGAGGATCTTTCTGGCTTCCTGTCGGTCAGCGTCTGGAATGCTGTCTATGTAAGGTGAGAGGTCCCACCACATTTGCCTATCATACCTGCCCAGGATGGCCAGGGCATTCGCCGCCTTAACTAGAAGGGCAGACATGGAACAAAACCTCTTCCCCCGCATTGTCCAAGCGCCTCCCCTTTCTGTCGGGAGGTGTTGAAATTGCGGGAGGTGTTGAAATTGGAGCTGATGGATTCCTTGATTTTTGCTGAGCCGCCTGGGTTATAACGGAGTCCGGCTTGGGGTGGCCTAGTAGACAAGCTGGAGCATCCGAGGGCGCTTTATATTTTTTGTCTAGTCTTGCGAGTACTGGGGTAACCGTTGCTGGTGTCTCCATGACCTCGAGACCTTCCTCCCATATATGACTGACAATCGGAAGAGATCGAACTGTCCTACGATATGGCTCCTTGAAATCATACAAGAAACATTAAGTCTTGTCAGATGACATGGTGAGCGCAAATCTTTGTAGCTCTCTCCATTAGATTATGGAACCCCTCGATGTCCTCCGGAGGAGAATCAACAGGTTTCGGTGAAGGAGATGAAGGTGACGGAATGAGATAATTGTCCCATTCTTTACTAGGGTCTGTTATCTCTCCCTCTTCCTGTTCATCATCATCAGAGGTCTCTGGATCTGGTTGTGGTAGTGGTGATATAGGCAAGGACTCTGGTAAAACCGCTTGCCGTCGCACTGGCGTACATAGAATAGAGCGTGGCTGAGATGTAGTCACTGGTATTCTTTGGGAAGTATGAGGTAAAGGATGCCTCCTTTTATAATCATCCAACATAAACTGCAAATCCGTTAGCAGTGAAGATGGAACGCTCACCATTTCTTCCTGAGTGTTGCTGGGGACGATCCTGAAACCCCCCCATATTCATCTTCCCAGTCATCTTCTTGGCATTTTACACGCAATTGCGAGGGGCTACTGGCGTAGCCAAAAGGTCCATCATTATCTTCCTCCTGTGACTCTTCCTCCTCTAACAGGTGGGATGGTACTAGAGGTGTCACCTTGCTTGGAGATGTAAGATCTGGGGTAATTCTCCTCTTCCTGGCAAAATCCCGTTTTTCGGGGGTTTTTTCCTCTCGTCGTCGAGCCCGTCGACGAGATTGCCGTCAAAACTGTCGTCGCCGATGCTGCTGTCGACGCTGCAGTTACCATCGTTTTCGCCGTCAACGATCCTGTTACGGTCATCGACAATGTAATCGGGGTCGTCGTCGACGCTCTCGTCGTCGACACTGCTGTCGACGCCATCGTCGACAAAAGGTATAGGTTTAATAGTAGTTTTTACCTCACTTTTCTTCGTCGACGACGCTACTTTCTTCGTCGAGGATCCCGTTGACGACGTAGATTTCTCCAATTTCTCTTCAGGATGTGTAGAGGCTGACTTCTTAAGAGAATGTTTAACCTTAAGGGGTGATTTTGAAGGCTCTGAGCTCGTCCTCTTAGTATGTTTACCCCTGAAGCATGACCCTTGCTCTCCTTTTCCATACTTGGAGGAGATTGAGGGACTGCGCTCTGAAGACCCAATCGTGGTCTTTTTAAGAGCCTTCTCAGGTCTTTCCCCTGAAGTATGAGCCTGAGGAGATCTGCTTCTTTTCTGAGATCTCCTAGAAGTTGTTGACGCCTCATCACGGTCACTAGACACGACGTCTTTCCTGGTCTTAAGTTTTTGAAGCCAAAGTAACAGCCTTCCTTCACGATCCCTCAGTGTTTTATTAGAAAAGGTACGACATACCTTACATTCCTTTGCCTGATGGTGTGGGTAAAGGCAGTATATGCAATCCTTATGAGGGTCGTCTGTATATAACCTTTTCTTTGAACAGGTGGCACAGGCTCTAAATAAACCTTTCTTCTCCTTATCAGCCATTCTCCAGGAGTTGGTGAGGAAAAAAGCAGTAGAATACATTCTTCAATCTAGAACCAAACTGCAGAATTTGAGCAGAGCTCAAAGGAGACTCCCTAGCACAACGTGCGGTAGAAAATCTGAGGGGGCAGAAGGTTCTCTGAGGAGTGTTCTAGAGGGTGAGAAGCTCGGATTGGTTCAGAGACAAGTTTAGTCCTTTTTTGCTAACGAAGGTTATGGGTTGCAAAAGGAAAATGGGCCTAGGCCTTTTTTCAGTTTGCTATACTACTAAGCAATGCTTTTTTATGTACCGGAGACTCCCGTCTCGACGACGGGGAATGATTCAGGCATGTGAATCTATGAAAGCTCTAATACTGGAGTAAGTTTGAGATCACTTGGAAATTCTTTGTTAAAAAGCTCCAGAAGTTGACCTACACGTAGTTGAGAGACAAGCCAGCTATGTCGAACCACAACTCAATCTGAAATACAGAGTCATCCAGCTGGTTCTCCTGAGCTTTCAGTCAGCGACAAGACTTCCAGTAGTTCAACAAGGTCTCCCGCTAGACCAGGCCACCATCGTCAAACCCAAACCCGGCCTGCTGAGGCACCCACTCAACGTTGAGAGAAAAAGCTCAAAAAAAGTGACTACGTCAGGAGGTATAAACTTGATCGGGCCCTAGTGCTCCTTATATCTGACCTGCGCTTCATCGCAGTCGCCCTGAAACTTTGATTTTGTGCCCGTTTAGTGCAACCTAAGTTGGCACCTTTAAGCACTAGAAAGTGTTTATTCTTTAAAATCTCATATCTCCAGTTCCCTACATTGGATGTTTGCCATTGTAATGTCATTTTAATCATAAAAAATATTTCCTATTGTTATAAATTGGTGTTGGATTTTTATTGTGTGTTGTGGCCTACTTATTTGATGTATTGGTGTTTTTGAATGCTTTACTGACCTTTCTCCTACTGCTTTACAGGCCTGTCTCCTAGGTTTAGCCTTCCTTCTTACAGCCAGTTACCAAGGGCTGAGCAAGGGAATACATTGAGACCTTGCCTGGACCTCATATTGTGATTGTGCTCCTCCTGACAGCATCAGGGCACCCAACCTGGCTTGGTGACCTTGCACGTCCATGTTGGAGAAAGACCACATGAGTGTATCTTAAAGTGCCTGCTGTATTTCTTACTGACCTGTTCCTTCCCGACTCTTTGCGGTCATGGTGCTACCTTGAAATGGCCCCATTACCTAAGTTACCTTTAGGCAAGCGAGCTGGGAGTTGCTGTGTTCTACGGCACACAGACTTTGTGAACGTCGACAACGGCCCACCAACCTGTGAGGGAACTGTGTATGTTTTTAGAAGTACATATAGGCCAACAATTTAGAAAAGAAAAGCGTGCGATTTTAAATAAATAAATAGGGAGAAATTATATTTACCCCATTGACTTTTAATGAAGGAGAAACAAATTAAGGTAGGAAACAGACAAAATATAGCCATATTTAGCTTCAGACATCATGAATCTCCCACCTGATACTGGTCTATTGGCATGTATGGGAAGTAGACTAAGCTTTGCTGTCTCACCCGATATTACCTAAAATAGCCCAGAAAAGTGCTGTGGAGCACACATAGGGTTGACGCTAAACATTTTGTCAAAAGAAAGCATTGACAAAACTCTCGTCTGGAGGGTGGAAAGAGAGTGATATTACTTTAGAGGAGGGGAAAGAGTTTAATTATGCAGTGTACAAGAAAGTAAATGGCTGGCATGGAATATGCGAACTTCCAATCCCTGTTGCACCAGATAAACAAAAGTGGCAGGGCTTGGTCGAATAGGTAGGCTTGAGGAAGAGGCAGTCAGCCACCCCAGGGTGCAGTCCAGTACAGGTCTGTGGAATAGAGATCCTGTAGGAATGACCATGCATCGGTGAGAGACTGGCATTACAGTCTTGTAGTAGAAGAGTCACAGATTGCACAAGTGATTGAAGAGAAACTGGGGTGAGTCTGCCTTTTGACCAAAAACCCCATGGAAGAGTGACACAACGAAGGGGGCTGATGAAAGCGAGAGGATAAAATGCAGGGGGAGCGAATATACAAATGTGCTTTACTGACATGCTTAAATAGAAATATTGCCAAAACTGGTTGGCAACCAACTTTGATTTCTTGAGGCATATTTTATATAATGAAGAGGGTCTGTATACTGAACTACCTTGTGATGTACACACTGTACATAGCACACTGGAAACTGATACTTTACCACTCTATATCCCCACCTTCTTTACCACTTCATACTCCTCTAGCCCCATAGTTGCAGAGACAGGATCCATGTTCAGCGGCACAGAAAGGGCAGTACAATTACAAATTCTCTTTATTTAGGCTAAAAATAACCATAAAAGATACAGCCACACAAATCATAATTGGATACGTTCTGCGCTGAAAGGCGACATTCAAATGGCGAAAAAAACAATTTAAAGGTAAAAATGACTGTGATTGACATGATAATAGCAACATGCAAAAGAGCATAAATGATACAATTCTCAAGTAGTTCATACTTTTGATGTCTCCAGCAATACGAGGCGGGGCAATAGAACCACATAACTAAAGTGCAGGTGCATTCACGTATTTTGTGTGGGACAGACCCCAAGTTTACAACCCAAACATAGGACAGTTCATAAGAGCCCCTATTTTCCCTTAAAAATTGCCATTACTCAAACGACGATTAGAGCAGAGTAAATGTGGGGTCAGTTTCAGGGGCCGACTCAGTATGGGAGGCTCTGAAGCCTACCCTGAGGGGAGCGGACATATCCTGGTGCGTGGCGGCTCGCAGAACACGTAGGGAGGCCTTATTGCAGGCGGAGGCGGGCATGGTGGATCCTAAACGTCGGGGTCGGGAAGCTGGCGGTTGCCAGGCGACAATTGCTGTTTGCCCAACAATACTATGCCACATTACTGCTGGACGAGGCCCGGCAAGCCTGGCTAGCGACGCGCAGCAGAGTGTACCAGTGGGGGGACAAGTCAGGCAACTGCTCCACCGACTCGGTCAGGGGTATTTCACACCCAGACCTTTCCAGGCATATTGGGCTCGGCCGGTGAGCTCCTCACTGACCCATATGCCCTGGCAGAGTTTTGCTACATATTATGCAAATTTATATGCCCCTAAAGAATGCTTCCCAGCGGAAGCGATTGACCGTTGTTTTTTTTTTTTTTAAATGTTGGTTTTTTTACACCTGTGGCCTCACTATCGTGCGGTGGTAGAGGAGGCGCGGGACTGCGGCTTTCTCCCCCCGAGACATGCAGAGGTGGTTGTATTTCACAAGCCACACGCATCATATAGACCCATATCTCTTTTAAATGTGGAGGCCAAAATCTTGGCTAAGGCCCTAGCGAATCGCCTGCTGCCCCATATAGCCGCCTTGGTCCACCCCGACCAGGCTGGTTTCATGCCTCAAAGGGCGACTAGGCAAAACATTCGGCGAGCACATACAGCACATACAGCGTCTGGCGGCTTTGTTACTAGCAGACATGTGTAGGGCGTTTGACTCCCTTAGTTGGGTGTACCGCTTCGCCCTACTTCTTAGGCTGAACTTTGGTCCGCGATTCATATCCTACTTGGCCCGTCTATACACGGACCTCACCGCATCAGTGCGAGTGGCTGGCGCAGCCTCCTCTAAATTCTCTATTGGTCGGGGAACGAGGCAGGGCTGCCCCCTTATTTATTTGCCCTTGCCATGGTGCCGCTGGGTGGGTGCGGATGGATGCGCAGGTGCAGGGATTCGAATGGGCTCAGGGATTGTCGGATAGGATGGAGCTCTACGCGGATGTGGAGGCCAAACAGGGTAAACAGACTCCTGCTGGAAGATCTAGAACACCTAAATCTTAGGGCCCTCAATGGAAGAACTGACGGTGATTCCCCCCCAGTGACAAGCTATCACACCGAAATAACAAGGTCGCTCTTAGATTACACGTTTTTCAGCCTCTCGTTGTTTCAATACGTAACAGGCTTTAAAAATAGGAGATATAGGGGAAAGTGATCACAGTCCACAAGAGATCACTCTAGCAGGAATTGATGCGATTAGTATTCATCCTGCCTCACACCTAGGCTCAAGCTACACAGCGAATTATAAGAGGATCAAGTTTACAACAGAAAGCATAGAGTCCCTAACAGACTCTGCAATCAAGCTTTTATTCGCTCAACCGCTCGGAAAGAACCTGATACAAACCTGGGAATGCTTCACAACTAACCTCAGCAACTTGAAGGCAACAGTCACAAAAACAAGGAGCATTCCGGCGCAGATACAAGAGAAAAAGCTAACTAAGGACCAAAGAACACAAATAAAGGCAATTAAGAGATTGATAAACGGCTCCATAAGATCTCTACGCCATGAACCAGGTAACACACTGCTCCTTTTATCCCTGCGGCTACAAAGAACTCAACTAAAGAGGCTGAAATGGAACATTGACAACAACAACAAACAGTTTTTCTGGGCAAAACTCCTCCACAATATAAAGCATAACGCCAGTGATCGCTTTTGGAAAACAGTAAACACTATCATACACCCGCATCGGGGGGGACTCACTTCCTACATAGTTGAGGAGACTTGGGCAAGCTATCTAAACTCCCACTTTAATAGTCAAAGCATTTATCAGCCGACACTGGAGCAGAGCAGCAACGGACGCACAAAATACCAACATAGGAAGAAGGGAAAGAGGTAACAACTACTCCCCCGACAGCCCTGCTAACGTAGGCAGCTCCAGGGCAAATGTCACTCTGAATTTTTCTGACTCAAGTCATCATGAAGAGGAAAGGCCACCGGCCACCGATCAACTAACAATTAGGAAACAGATCAGGAGGGGAAGAAAGGAAGGAGCACCGGGCCCGAATGTTATTCCATCAGCAGTGTTTAAAGAAAGACCGGAAGATTGGGTAGACATATTCCATCCACTGTTCCTGGAAGTAAGACGACTGGGCATAATCCCAGACTTGTGGAAAGGTTCAACGATCATTCCAATTCATAAAAGCGGTAGTAAGCTCCTGCCAGCCAATTATCGATTAGTTGCACTGATTGATAATGAGGCCAAATACTTAGCAGGAACACTGCTGGTGGAACTGACAACTTGGGCTGAAAAAAAATGAAATAATTACGTTAAACCAGACAGGGTTCCGAAAAAAACTCCGGCACGATATCCAATATCATGGCAATATCATTCATTACGGATGCGACAAACTGAGGAAAACACAGTTGCACGTCTATTTCATCGACTTCAGCGCCGCATTCGACAACGTGGTGAGGTCCAAATTGTGGACCAAGCTAGCCAGATGGGGGATTCCAAACACCCTTTTATCAATGATAATGCTTTTACATACCGATACCTGGGTACAGGTTAAATTAGGCTCAGGGTCCCACCTCAAGAAAAATTAAGACATCGAAAGGACTGAAACAGGGCTGCATGCTGGCCCCCATCCTATTCAACTTATTCATGGCAGATTTAACACAGACATTGAAAATCTCTAATTCTCACACGCCTAGAATAGGGGGCACTGCATTGTGCAATCTACTTTACGCGGACGACGTAGTCCTACTTAGCCATACGGCAGTTGGCTTGCAAAATCTTCTCAATGGTCTGCAGGTCTACGTAGAAGAGAACAGCCTTTCAATAAATCTAAATAAAACTAGGACCATGACAATCAACAGCAAACGAAAAAGAGCCACCTATGGTACCTGGGTGACAAACACATTGAACCAGCGGAGGCTTACAAGTACTTGGGAGTCTATTTTGACAAAGAAGGATCATTCACGCGTCAACAGGAAGAGATCAAAGGGAAAGGGATGATCCTTGCTCTAACCATGAAAGGCTTATCAGCCAAATTACTGGGCCCTACGCTGAGTCCACTTGGTGGTAGCACAGGCCAAAATCCTTCCTACTATTACCTATGGTAGTGAAGCATTGCGCGGAAGAGACACCAATCTTTTGGACAAAAATCTCGTAAAAGCATACAGAACTATGTTCAGCCTCCCGACCTATACCTCTCCGGCACTAATCCGATTGGAGTTTGGTCTTATAAAGCAAACTTGGGCCAGCTACGGAGTATATATCAACTGTTGGAATAAAATCAGAACATCAGACCCTAAAACAGTAAACAACCTGCTGTGGCAAGAACTACAGCAGAGGGAGAACTCGTCGCTAGACGGTACTTGCAGGAGGCTCTGGCAAACAGAGGCCTATTGCCCCTATGAGATACACACTGTCACCACTCAGTTTTCAAAAAATGATTATGGAAGGCGCTGAAAAGAGCCGGCCAACATGGCGGACGCGAGTGCCTGAGGCTCCGACCGTTACCCCCGATTAATCCTGCGAGTTCTCCTGTGAGGGGGCAGATCAAGGCAGTCGGACGCGGGCCTGGTGTGGGGAAGTAGCGGGGAGCCTGCACGGCCCAGCGGACAGAGATCGGTGAGGCGCCGATTGAGGCGCCGCGACCCGGCGCGGCCCGGGAGGAAAGGGCGCGCGCAGTGACTCGCGAGGCGAAGTCGGCCGCTGGAGCCTGCGGCCGTACTGAGGCGGCCCGCAGACGCGCTGCATGAGCGGCCGTTCCCCCTCCCCCCCCCTGTGGGCGGAGCGCACTGAAAGCTACGGGCAGCCAGAGATTGGGGACGAGGACCGGCTGGAGCGGTCGCCGAGTGCCGAGGCGATACGAGAGGCCCGGGCGAGGTGGTGTGACGAGGAGGGCGGTGACCTGCGCCACTCCCTGAGGTTCTGCTGCGCCTTGTGGAGCGACTGGTGGCTGAGTGCAGCGGAGCTGCGGCCCGGGGGAACAGCGAGGCCCAGAGGGGACCGTGGCCGCTGCCTGGACGGTGAGATGGAGCAGCGGGAGGTGAGCTGGGGCCTCGGCCATGGGCAAGCCCCGCAAATAAAGCGAGCCCTACAATGACTGTGTGAGAGTCGGGCTGCTGGAGAGAGCTGAGGCCTGGGGGTGATACGTGGCCGCACACGCGGCGGGGCACAGGCGGCGGAGATCGGACTGGAGTACCCTGGGGCCGTAGCATGTTGAGGGATGCAGGACGGAGCGGCCGGCTAGGGCACAGGACGGAGCGGCCGGCTAGGGCACAGGAGCAGAGAGAGGTCGTGGTGAGGGCTGCCCGCTGCTGGGTCTGACTGCACTGCGGGCCTGTGGTCTGGCGAAGTCGGAGGCGGGCGCCATTTCGTGGAGGACACCGTTCTGGGTGCGGCTGCAGCAATCCCCGCGAGCGGTGGGTCTGACACCGCAGGGAGCGCCAGGGGTCGAAGAGTGGAGAGGCGGGGGGCTCCCTGCAAGATCGCGAGTTGGGGACCTGGACGGGGAGACCGAGGAAGTGTGGCCCCTACCGAGACACTGACCGGTGGCGCTGCAGTGGTTGGACCGGCCAGCACTTCACTGGACGCAGCGTCGAAAGGGTGGTACTGCACGAAGCCGGAGTGGCACAGAGCGGGTGAGCCCAGGAACTACGCGGCCCGCCGGCGGGCACCTGTCGGGTGTACCTGGTGAGGCCGGGATGTGACTGCATTGGCCGCACCGAGCACTGCCGGGGAGAGACACAGGAGATCCTATCGGTCGGTGCACCAGAGGGACAAGGAAAGTGGTGCGCTGCCCCGGGGGGTGGGGGGGAAACAAAGGGCGCAACACTTTGGGAGCCCCTTGCTCATAGGGGGGACACTACTGGTGCACGGAACAGCTTATCCCCCGGAGCCTGCTGCTTACATGAGCTGGGGATCTCTCTTCTCCTTCCCTCTTTGGTTTGAGGCCGGACGCTTGGGACCTGGGGGCTGAGCGGAGCCCCAGAAGTCGCACAAAAGGGAGGAGCCGGCGGGGTCGGGGGGCCTGTGCCTGGTTGTGCCCAAGCCGCTTGTGGACGGACTGTGGATGCAGACTGCCCAGCAGCTCGCGATGGGCCGGCTTCGGGACAAATCGCAGCATGGACAGATGCGCACAGGGAGCCATGGAGCTGCAGGCGGCGGCCCTCTCGACCAAGATGGACTCTGTGCTTGCGGCGGTGGAGAGGATTGGCACCACCCTGGAGCAGACCAGGGAGTCCCTAGAAACAAGGATTTATAAGGTCACTTCAGACTTTACCCTCCTCCACGCTGATCGTAAGCTGGCCGAGAGGGTTGCGGCACATGGTCAGACGCTTCAGGAGCTCCAACCCGTTGCCCAGAGCCATAGCGCAGCACTACAAGATGTGCTGGACCGGGTCCATGCGCTTGAAGATCGGATAGACGATGCGGAAGGGCGCTCCCGACGCAATAATATACGCGTGGTGGGACTACCGGAAGGGGTGGAGGGGATCTTTTGCCTCAGGGGGTGTTGTCTCAACACTTCGTCGTGGAGAGAGCACTCAGGGTGCCGGCGCAGAAGCCCAGGCCGGGGGACCGACCCTGCCCGTTCCTTTTTAAGCTGCTTAACTTCCTTGACAGAGATGTGGTCCTGAGTGAAACTCGAAAGTCTGGCGACCTGACCGTGGACAGTAGCTGAGTTATGTTCTTTCCGGACTACACCGCAGCCGTGCAGCGGCGCAGGAGCAACTACTTGGCGGTGAAGCGACAGCTTCGGGAATTGGCGCTGCTGTTCCCGGCCTGTCTAAGAGTGGTAGCAAAAGAGGGGACCCGCTTCTTCGACTCCCCGACGGACGTGTGGAACTGGCTGGAGGAGTCGGGACAGTGGACGGGAATGAGGCCCGCGGGCTCGGATGCCGATAGCCGCCCAGAGAGAACGTCCAGAAGGCGCAAGCGCCGGGGAGCGCGACAGCCTGCACGGCCGGGGCCGGTAGCGCCTAGCCCGGAGAGAATACGAATGGAGCGACGGGAGGTACTTGAGGCGGTAGCGACACTTGGAACATCACAAAGCAGTGATCGCATGGGGATCAGTGAGTACATTGCTCCGGGAACTAGTGGTGCGTCGTCTCCATCCTCAGCGATCTCGGAGGACTTGAATTTGCCGGTGGTAACCCCACAGACTGCTGACCTGATTGTGCGATATGATGTTGTTGTGCTGAATCTGGGCAGGGACCGCGCACGCTAGGCATAACCACACATCTGCCACTGAGTCGCACCGGGAGGGGGGGGCCCTTGGGACCTAGAGGAAGCGTATGACTAGCGCCGGGGGCGGCCGGCTGCGCGGTGGCGGGATACCCGCGGCACACGACACTAGATGTCACACTTGCGTGCTTCTACCGCTGCAACTCGCACTGGGCCTAGGCGGCGGATTAACTCTTGACACAATACTGCACCCCTGCATCCAGTGGAGATAAGGGAGGGGGAATAGTACTGACAAGTCGCTATTACCACACGAACCCCACCAGGCACTATACTGAAATAACAACACTAATCAGCGTTTCTGAGGTTTGGACGGATGCCCCTTTGGGAATACGCCCTATTTGTTAAACTGTTCATAGTAAATACATTGTTTGCCTGGCAGCGCAATAACATGCTCCCCCATGGACCATAACCCGCCCCCCCCCCCCCCTGGTGAGGACACTACACCCCAGGCTTTGCCTGTTCAACCAGCTTTCCGATGACGCACACTAACATTGTGACCTGGAACAATAGGGGCATGCACACACCGTCGAAGCCTTACTCCATCTTTTCCTACCTGCAGCAGCACTCTGTTGGGATTGCTCTCTTGCAGGAAACGCACATGACCCAGGTGGAACTGGACAGGCTTTCCAGGTGCTGGAGAGGGCAAACATACGCCACAGCCTTTTCGGCGCATGCGCGGGGCACGCTGGCCTGGGTGCGGGCGGGCGTCCCTTTCAAATATGAGGAGGTGGTGGTGGACCGGGAGGGCAGGTACACGCTGGTGCGGGGGAAGCTGAATGGGCAAGAGATGTTACTGGGCTCGCTATATGCACCTAATGTGGATCAGTCGTCCTTGGTGCGGCTGACACAGCTTCTACACCCTTACGCTGGGCTCCCCTGGCTGTTGGGAGGCGACTTTAATATGGTGCTGGATGTTCAGTTGGACAGATCCTTCCCTCCCCTTCGCGCCACGGTAACGGAGTCCAACGCTCGGGCACTCGGGGACTGGCTCACACACTGGGCGCTGCAGGACCTGTGGCGCATGCTTCACCCGAGGGATAGGATATATTCCTATTACTCAGCGGTGCACGATTTGCATGTCCGATTGGACAGGATAGTGGGATCCTAGTCATTGCTCCCGCTTATTGCGCAGTCAGAATATCTGGGGAGGACGCATTCCGATCATAACCCCCTGTGGTTTCAGATTAGCTGGGTGGCGGACCGACCGCCGGTACCCACCTGGCGACTTCAACCGAGTGCGCTGGAGGACTCGGAGTTCCGCTCCTCCCTTGGTACGGCTATTTTAGCATACTTTGACACAAACAAAGGGATGGCGAGCAGCGCGTTAGTGGAATGGGACGCCCACAAGGTGGCCATTCAGGGGCACTGCTTGGGAGCCAAGTGGAACATACGTAAGACACTCTCGGATTCCCTGGCGCGCCTAGAGGACGAGCTCTTCCAGTACGAGAGGGAGGGAGAAGGAGGGGGTAGACACCCGCACAGCTTGGAGGAACTTCGTGGAAAACACGCGGAGCTTATGGAAAGGTTTCGATGCCATAATTATGCGGCGCACAAGGCCAGGACACACGCTAGAGCGGACAGAGCGGGCAGACTGCTGGCTTGGTTAATAAGGCAGGAGGACCGCCGTGCCCCGATTGGAGCACTCCAAAGGGAGGATGGAGTGACGTATACACGCAGCTCGAAATACACCGGGCCTTCGTCGGCCATTATAAACAACTGTACAAGGCCACTTGCCTGTGGCCTCCGAGGAACATAATGCAGCGCTTAATGAGCCTCTCTCCCTAGAGGAAATGGGGGAGGCGATCTAATCGATGGCATCCGGGAAAACGCCGGGGCCAGACGGCTTGCCTGCGGAGTATTATAAAGCATACCGCGAGTCCCTGGCGCCGCTGCTGCGAGCGCTCTACAATAAAGCATTAGAGGAAGGGTCGCTCCCTCCCTCCATGCGGGAGGCGTTCCTGGTCTCCGTGCCTAAACCAGACAGACCACACGGCTTTGGGCTCATATAGACCCCTGGCGATGCTCAACGTGGATTACAAAATCCTCGCAAAGGTACTGGCGGAGCGATTGGCACCAGTGGTCCCCCACTTGGTGCATGCAGACCAGAACGGGTTTGTCCCTGCGAGGTCCACGTCGTTAAACCTTAGGAGGTACTTCAGGGTGGCAGCCGAGGCCATACACGAGTGGCCCAGAGCGGGATGCCTTATCCTAGAATTGGAGAAGGCGTTTGATTGCCTGGAATGGGGCTACCTGTCTGTGGTGTTGCTGCAATGTGGGTTGGACGGGGGTTTCCTTCAGATGGTCGACCTGCTATACAGGAGCCCCACGGTCCGTGTTCGACTGGGCCCCTACGTCTGAGGCGGTACCGGTGGGCCGAGGCACCCGGCAGGGGTGCCCTTTGTCCCCATTGCTGTTCGCCCTGGCAATTGAGCCCCTGGCGGCTATACGGACGACCCTGGGGGATGGTATACCGCTGGGGGACGCTGTTCACCACGTGTCGCTCTACGCTGATGACCTATTGGTGTATGTTAAGGATGTGGGGCACATGCCGGAGCGGCTGACCCAGCTGCTGAGGACGTTCGCCACTATATCGGGGCTCTGTGTGAACGCAGGTAAATCCTGTCTGTACGCTTTTAGCGCAGGGACCGAGGACCCGGGATATCGTCTTGATGGTACGCCGGTTCAGTGGAAGGAGGGCACCTTCCGATACCTGGGGATACAAATCTACCGCTGCCCGGCTGACTTGTTTGACGGGAACCTGGGAATGGCGGTCACGGCGCTTAAGTCGCAGGTGAGCTTTTGCAGCACACTCCCATTGACGACCACGGGCAGGGTGGCGCTCGCAAAAATGGTCATGCTTCCCCGCCTCCTGTATTATTTTGTTAACTTGCCGTTGTATATCCCCCCCCCTTTTTTGGTAGACTCAACAGGATGCTGCGGTTGCCCGCTGGTTGACCGATAGAGGCAGGGACGATACAGCCACAGTAATGGTGCCTTACTCGCTGGAGCGCATAACCGGATTCTTTCACCCCCTTGCCACAGTCACATGGCCGATGCCGCTCCTTCTGGCTGTGGCACACAAGTGCTTCCGGAGGGCCTTGTACCTCACCCGTGCTGCTGTCCCATACGCGCCGGCAATACCTCTGGAGGGCTCCCCTGGTGGTGAAGGGGTGCTCACGGCTCCTGCACTGGCGGACTGGTGGGAAGCCGATGTGTGTACGCTGGGGGATCTATAC
This sequence comes from Triturus cristatus, assembly GCF_964204655.1. Lineage (NCBI taxonomy): Eukaryota > Metazoa > Chordata > Amphibia > Caudata > Salamandridae > Triturus > Triturus cristatus. The sequence goes on from NC_140591.1 coordinate 83,689,122, forward strand.
CGGAATGGTGAGCTTATACCATATGAGACCCTAGTGACAGAGGACGGGCTCCCGCCCGGTGGGTTTCTGGCGCACCGCTCGCTGATAGCGAGATTGACTGCCAAATGGGGGGACATGACCACAGAGCCTAGTCAGCATTTAACCATGCAATACCTGCACGTCATGGGGAGAGGCAGGCACCTGGTCCGCTGGTTCGCAGCTTCGCTTCGGGAGCACGCGGCGGTCAGTTTGGACCCGCTTCGCGGCAAATGGGAACTGGACCTGGGGAGGCCGCTAGCAGACAAGGAGTGGGAGAGGATCCTTAAAGGTCCAGTACGTGTCCCCAGGAGCATGCGGTTCCGCCAAATCCAGCTATTCATTGTCCACAGGGCTTACCTCACGCCAGAGTTGATTAACCGGTATTTTCATCGCAACGATGCATTGTGCCCTAGGTGCAGTGAACTAGGGACGGGGCTCTTACACATGCTGTGGAGCTGTCCTGAGTTGGGCGCTTATTGGAGAGTAGTCAGTGGGTTGTTGCAAGGGAGTGCGGGTTGTGACATCCTGTTAGACTGGCCCGAACACATTCTGCACCACTTTAAAAGATCACCCAAAGATAAAGTAACGTCCCGATTCCTGGACCTGGGGCTTGTAGTAGCAAAACGCCTTATCACGAGGCGATGGAAGGTACATGACCCGCCACACACGCGGGCATGGAGCTCCTCATTCCAGGCATGGGCTAGGGCAGAGGGGACCGCCATCCGGAGGGAGGAAACCCTGGCGCTGTGAAAGGAACCTATGGCGGATCGCTGGGAGCAGCTGCTCGGTGAGCTCCGGCGCCTGGAGGGGGAGGGTCACACGGGACACACGGGGGCGGTTGGCAGTGTCTGCGCGAGCGGGGGTGTGCCACAGGCTACTTCACTAACGGGATAGTATAGCCCCCACTTACTCTGGCCCAATGCTGGGGCGTCTGTAATCACACAGCAGGGGCGGTTATGGCTGAGGTGCATACAAGTGACCCGGGGGGGGGTTTTGGGAGTAGAAGGGGGGGGGGGGGGGGGAGTTGAATATGTATAAATAGTACACACTGCCATTGTTACAGTTTCTTCTTTTGAATTGTTAGTAACTCATCTGTTTCCAATACCTGATCTGGCTGGGCGGCATAAGTCTACATGTGCGGCTAAGTGGTTGGCACACGGTTGCTCCCGTCAATCCTAAAGAGACTGCACCAGAACTGATAAAGATAACGCTGTTAGCTCCTGAGCAAGTAGTGGTGGACGCACAGTTCGAACGCATGTTGCATTAAAGTAGCTACAGATCCAAGTACGGATCAACAATCTGTATATGCTTACGAACTGCTATGTATAATGTATGCTGCCAAAGTGTGTATTCTTCAAAACAAAAAATAAAAACAGATTTGCAAAAAAAAAAGAAAAAATGGAAGGCGCTGAAAATACAGTCATTGGTGGAGGACAAAGCTGCCTGCTCTGCCAGAGCGCATGCTTGGATGACTTTGAACTCATATAGGACTCTAGCCCCGCAACAATATTTTAATTTGGGCTATTCAAAAGCACTGAAACTAAAATTCTTAAAGTTACGACTTGGAGTGATGCCATGCACACAGCATCTCCCCCCATGGAAAAGGGACCCGACCTTTACAGTATGCAGTCTATGTAAAAAAGGCCAGGGGGACATTATCCATACCATCTGTTCTTGCACGGAGATGCTTCAAGAAAGGAGGCAACTGTTAAAAATTCCCTTTAATCAAAGGGGGATTCGGTCAAGGAGGCAGGCAGTAATAGCCTGCTTTGACCCAGCATCACCACAATTGAACATTAGATTAGTTAAACTTCTTGAAGTGGCCCAGGCAAAAATGCCAAACGGACACCAAAACCTTTGGGCACCGGAGCCTTAGGCCTATTAGTTTTTGCTGGTGGTGATCCAATTGATGTAGGCGTCTGGGACACTTGCATAGGTGGCTACTGTATGTTTAAATTTGTATTTTAACTTGTAAGGTAACAGAAGTGTTTTATATTAACAGTATGATGATAAACTTCAAACTTCACGGATGTGGATCAAACGGGGCCTCGGCTCCTGCGCATTATGCAAATCTTTGGGGAGACATCTGGATTGTATATGAACCCACGTAAATCAACGCGGTGGAAGCTCGGGGGCGGGAGGAGTTGGGCGCCTGGGCATCGTCGCTTCAATTGGTGGCGGGAGGATTGAAAAATTAAGGGGTCTTTATAACGTGCCCGGGGTGTCATGGGTGCGTAATCTGGTACCAGTGTGGGAACGCGTACGTGAAGACATTAAGATCTGGTCTCGCATGCCTCTGACCATCTATAGGCTAGATTTAAGATGGTGGCACTTCCCCGGCTGCTTTATCAGATGCAGAACCACCCATTTCCGATCCCCCCCTCGATGGTTCCGACAGGTAGGCGCTGTCCTTGGGCAGTTCTTGTGGGAAGGGGCAAGGTGCGCGTGGCTCTGCGTACGTGCTTCTTATCTACATATTGTGGGGGGCTAGCATCGTCGGATATTCTGTCTTACTATCAAGCATCCCATCTGCTGGTATTGAATGAATGAATGGTGGTATGGCAATAGGGAGGATCCGGCTAATGCAGTGAGCAGCGGCTCATGGGGGATCATTCACTGCATAGGATACTATATTCGGCACCGTTGCAGGGATTGTTGCTTTCGGCTACAGGCATTACGTAGGATGGGGAGGTGGAACAAGCTAACGCGGGAAACTCCCCTCTGGGATAATGGGCGCTTTCCACAACTGGTTGCACTGCAGGGGTTCCGAGGCTGGGATCATATAGGGATATCGGTATTGGGGGACGTTCTGAGAAGTCCAGTTTTGAAGTCCTTCCAGGATCTTCAGACGGAATATTGTATGCCAAAATCCCAATTTTTTTTTTTAAGTACCTTCAGTTCCGACATGCCCTGTCTCCCAGCCTGGAAGGCTTGGAGTCTGTGGTAGAGTTTAGTCCCCTGGAGGCCAAAGTTTATGGGCGAGCTCCAGGATCGGAAGATCTCCAGAATATACCAAACTCTAGTTATCCATTGCTCTCCCAAATTGCAGACGCTAGAAGCGTCGGCAGGATTGTGAAGGGGATGTAGGTCCCTTGGAGGAGGAGGACTGGGTGGAGGCCCTGGCCTCTCTGCGCGGGCGGCTATAGCAGTGCATCTGCGTCTAGTTCAGTTTGAATACCTTCATAGAGCATACTTCACACGGAAGCTTCTGTGGAAGGCAGGGATGATTGCCTCTCCGGTGTGTCTTAGATGTAATCGGAAGGAGGGTACGCTGGTGCATACGATTTGGCAGTGTCTCCCTAGATCGTTTTTGGAGGAGAGTTTATACTTGTTTATCGGAGGTTCTGGTGTGGGACCTCCCCCGTTCGCCGCAGCTTGCCTTATTACACGTCATGGAGGGGATAGGCGGCAACGTTTACAAACTCCACTTATTATTGTTGGGTCTTACCTTAGCAAAACGGGATATTGCAAGAGCGTGGAAAGCACTGAGGCCCCCTGCAGTAGCAGCATGGAAGAATTGTTTGGATTTCTGCATGGGTCTGGAGAAGCCCATTTTTGTAGCCAGGGGGTGCCCTCAAAAACATTTTAAAATTTGGAAAAGGTGGGCAGATTATCGGGAACTATTCCTGGAGCCGGTTCCAGCAGCGCAGGACACGCACTTAGAGCTCAGGGTTTCCTGGGGAAGATTCAGAGAGGGGGGTGGGAGGAGGAACTCCGGTGGATAGCATTACTGCAATATTCAAATGGTTTTGTCAGTGTGGGTGTATGGTGCGATCGGGGGAGGGGGGGGGTCGATTTTATTGTATTTCCCTCAAGTTTCTTTTACTTTGGGTACTAATATGAAAAATGTCAAGTTCAACGTTACATGCTTTGATTATGCAGATGCTCCTGTGTTACAGGGCCCTGCTGTTTATGTGCTATTTGACGAATACAATTTCTTTAAAAAAAAATATAAAAAATTGGCATTACTCGTAGTCAAACAGAAATGACGGAGATAAAATGTATAAAATATAATACTAAAAGGACAACTATTTACAATATAAAATAGTAGCAACATTGGGAATGAATCCTCAATAGACTGGTTGTCGCATTTTTCCTTTTAGCTCGCAGGACCAGACAAGGGAGTTAACAGCGCTCTCCTTCAAATCGCCCAAAAGGGACTTAGAAATTTTGCAGTTGCGCAAGCGAATAGAGGTCTAGTGTCTGATTTCAATATGCGCAAGGGTTCTTTAAAGTATCGAGTCCCAAGTTGTCTGCACACTGGAGCTAGCCATTTGCTCCTTGGTTTCGCATAGGCTGTACAAGCAAAAAGAACATGGCCTATTGATTTAAGTGAGCAAGGGCAGCCCTTGGGTTGAGATTTATTGATCAGCCAGAGTTTTGTAAAAGCATTGATTGGTAAGCTGCCGTGCCTGAATTGGATGTACAGTTTCCTATCGGGTGGTACCTTGATGATAGCTTTCTAAAAGACAAATGGTTTTCAAAACTATGAAAGTCTGTTAGGCTGCCCTGTTGGATTTTCAGGAATGTGTTCTGCTCAACCCATGCCAATTATATTAGCTTAGCTTGGCCTCTAGTGTAGGTTACTGGGCAGCCGATATCGTGTTTTGGCAAGCCGATGCTTGACCGAAGACTATCTACATGGTTGATCCAGTCAATCTTTTTGGTGATATCCAAAGCAGAAACCTCACTGAAAGCTGCAGCGTACGGTGCCAGATCGGGAATGGTGACCAATCTATGCCAAAACAGTGGGCAAATCCTTGCAAGATCATTGATAGGCTTAATACCCATATCAAGTTTAAGTGGAAGGAGGGGGGTACTTTGGGGAAGGGATACCAAGTTTAAGGAACTTGTTCTCGACTGCTAAAAGATAGCTTACGTTTGCTGTACCCCACAACTCTGCCCCATAAAGAGCACAGCTCACAGCCTTGCAGCTATGCAATTCAAGAGCAGGTGCTACTGGCTTTGTATATGAAAGGCAATGCTCCTGCCTCAGAGCCCCAGTTAACTGGGAACATTTGAGAGATGCCTTCTCAAGACTGGATCTTCCAGGCAATTCCCTTCGACAGCTTCATGCCCAGATAGCCAAATGAGCTAACCCTCTCAAGCAGAGCATTGTCCAGGAGCAGATTTCCCTTAAATGACTTGTTTGGATTCAGCACCATTAGCTTGGTTTTGGTGGTGTGAATTACTAAACCCCTCCCATCACAAAAAGCCTTGAATTGGTTCAGTAATTTTGGGAGGCCCATATGAGTTTTAGAAACTAAGGGTATCATCTGCGAATAACAGTGTGTAAATATTGACATATAAGACAATAAGGAGGGGCAACAGGGCTAGTAGCAAATGGAGACAGAACAGGGATGATAACACGATCCTGGGACAAACGGGATCGGAAGTAATTGCAGTTGGTGAAATTGAAGTAATCAATTTATCTGATAGTACATTAAATGATGAAATGATTAAGCTATTGAAGAAAGGCTTGAGCTTTTGTCCATATTCTAGAGGTGACATGTGTGACACTAAAATTGATCTATTCTAATTTGTGCGACGTTTAAAACTAAAAAAACACTTTGCAATGAATCCTATACCTAATAAAGACAGTGTGTCACTAAGTGGTTCTTTGTCCAATACAATTTCAATCAAGGATGTACAGGATACTTTGATGTTACTTTCAATTACCGAATTGGAAGAGGATCCGGTCACGATAGGAAAGGTACTTTCAGACTTGGATATTAGACCAGATTTTTCGATATCTAGTGGTCTAAAAGAGAAATCTCGATGGTCTCCAAATCTGTACAGTGGTAATAACATTGAAATATTCCATACTTTGGTCACTAATGATCTAGATAAGGTTATGAAGAATACTATTTCTGTTTGTAGATCTAATCAGGATAACTTAACAGTACTAGAGAGACAAGCATTAAGAAGTTTAATCAATGACTCTAACTTGACCATTAGAAAAGCAGATAAAGGTGGCAATCTGGTTGTAATGAACACGTCAGATTATGAACAAGCAATATATTCACAACTAAGTAATGTACAATGTTATCAGAAAATGTCACAGAATCCTGTGTTTTCTCTTATAATTAAGATTAATGGATTATTGAAACAATGGCATGACAATCACTTATTGGATGATGACGAGTTTTTATATCTGAAGCTTAATCGCCCTCGTTATCCTGGTCTATATACATTACCGAAAATTCATAAGGACCTCCCTTTTCCACCGGGACGGCCAATTGTATCAGGAATTGGAGGAGCGACTGAATGACTATCCCAGTGTGTTGATTTGTTTTTGCAGCCACTGGTTATCAATCTGCCTTCCTATATCAAAGACACACGGCATATTCTAAATATTATTGGTGATGTTAATTGGGAGACTGGTATGTTGTTAGTGACACTTGATGTAATATCTCTCTACACTAGCATACCAAATGATTTAGGTGTACAAGCAATTGAGTTTTTTCTATCCAAGAGACCAGCAAGTCAATGGGAGCACACCAAAATGTTATTGACCATGATCGAATTGATACTAAATAATAATTCTTTTCTTTTCAAACAAGATTGGTATAAACAAACTCCAGGAGTAGCCATGGGCTCAAAGGTATCACCAGCCTATGCCAATTTATTTATGGGCTGGCTGGAAGAAAAGGTGGCCCATCAGCTAGTAAATGGATTGACTACATTTTATTTTGGGGGCGCTACATAGATGATGGTCTTATGATCTGGACAGGTACAGAACAAATGCTACAGGAGTTCATTGGATATCTTAACAATAATGAATTGAACATTAGATTTACAACATTTGCAAGTACATCAAAAGTGGTATTTTTGGATGTAGAGCTATATGTTGTCGGTAACATGATTCATAGTAGAATGTATCGTAAACCCACATCATGTAATGCCATACTTCATGCAGAAAGTGCACACCCCAGACACCAGATCAGAGCAATTCCATTCGGCGAGATGGTTAGAGCTCGTCGTAATTGTAGCGACACTGTAGAATTCATAAAATGTGTGGAGGATATGGAGAAAAGATTTTCACAGAGGGGTTATTCTAAAAAGGATATTGCATTAGCAAAACAGAGGGCTTTGAAGATTAAACGGCCATCCACATTGAAGCCTAAAACAACCACTATTTCAAAGACAACACCGATCAGAATGGTCACCGATTATACTCCAATCAGTGTAACTCTACGTAAAAGTTTGAACAAACACTGGCATATACTACAAGCAGATAGAACTTTATGAGAACTCTTAACGGATAAACCACAGATTACATATCGTAAGGGTAGGACTTTAGGATCTATCCTTATGATAAGAAACAAGGAACTTTTTTAAATGTGGGCACTGTGGCATGTGTAAAGATGCCAAAGATAAAACGAAACAGTTTCAAGACAAATATGGTTGCATATTTAATATTCAGTCCAACATTAGTTGTAGTACTAAATATGTTATTTATGTGATTGTATGTAAATGCGAAAAAATCTATGTAGGCAGTACAATCAGAGCCTTGAAGGATCGGGTTAGCGAGCATATGCGAGCTATTAAGAATTGTGACATGAGATATCCTATTGCTGAGCAGGTGTATAATTGCACAGCTCAAGGTCAGAATAAATCTTTTCAATTTTATGGTATAGAAAATGTAGCACTTGACCCACGTGCTGGGAATAGAGAGCTGAAACTGAGGCACGATGGGTCATGCGCTTACAGGCGGTGGAAGATGGTCTCAATTTTGATCGGGAGCTGCAATATTTTTTAGTTGATTAATACTGGAGGTCATTGAATCAATAGTCTATTCTGAGTATGTCTGGTAGTCTGACTAATATGCACTTTGGGTGGATTGTCTATTAAGATGTTTGTTTTTATGTGGCACTATCTGCGTTGGAATTATCTTAGTATGACAAACTTTATAATTCTCTATTAATGTCCCTTCAGCTGTGTTATACGGCCTTTAGCTAAAACTTATATCTGTCGCACTTGGGCGCATATTTAGAAATATATTGAGTGACTAACACTAGCTAATGAATTTGATCTGTTCGAGTAGCCCTAATCTTACTTAGGATTACTCATTGAAAGAAATGTATCTAATTTGCAAGGCAGCACAAATGACTTGACCTGACTTTGATGACGTATAAGGTCGGTAAAATAACGTTAAAATACGTTAGAAATGTGTTTTTTAGCATGGCGGTTACAATGTTATAGGAATTTAAACATGGCGCTGTGAATATCGGTTAAGCGCCAATGACGTGCTTTAATTTTTTGTTCATTTTGTAATTAAGGGTGAACTCAAACTTTTGATTTATAGGAGTGGTGTGGGCCAAATAAATGATATAATATGTTAGAATAGTGTTTTTTACTATTGCGGTTATAGTGTTACAAGAATTCAAACATGGCGCTGAATATATCAGGAAAGCGCCGGTGACTTCTTTTATGTTTATGTGTATTCTCCAAACTCTTATACACAGAAGCAAGTGCATGTCGGGAGTACTGGCTACTCGTACTCTGGTTTCCAACGTTCGAAAGGTGAGTCACGTCGACTCAGGGTGGCTGTCAGTAATTCTAAATTTATTGGGAATACGTGGCTTATAACTGTAGCAACCACGTAATTATTATTATATTTATGTTGTAGATCGTACTTATTTTGGATACGACTGGATGATATTATACTTGAAGATTAGTACATGGATATTTGGCGTGGGATTACCGGAAATTAGGGTAAGCGCCTATAATGAGTAGTTTGGTGTTTATCATATATACTATGTTTGACTATTGAAGTAGTAAAGCCACGTTTTACTATTCTTTCTAGGATATTTGGGGCCACAAATGATTTGGTTGTTGCCTATTGACCATACAGGAGGTTAACATTGGAGGATATTATTAGCAACTACACGAGTTTTTGAAGGTACCGTTATTACGTTGAATTTACATTAGTGTTGTGGTGCATTTTGCCTCAAGTGTGACGGAGTTAGTGCTCTAGTAATTGAATATAATTTATATAATTACAGGTCCTCTACAACACAGATATTGAGGTACAGATTAATACATATTATTGTTCATTGGTTGCACGAAGCATGTAACTCACTAGGGTTGGTGAGTGAATCAATTATCAGTTATAGATCACTTAGCCGACATAACGATACTGCAAATTTTGTATTTTAAAATGTGTTTACTGTTTTGGTTTTATTTTGTTCATAAGATTACTTTAAATTGGGTACATTTACAACCCTTACACCAGTGGTTCTATAGAAGGTACCTGTATGCACCTGTGATTACTCTGCACTATGTATACAATTTGGGGGCATATAATTTTGTTTGTTGCCCATTATTGTTATACTGTATTACAATGGATATTCATATTACTTCCAGCCCTGAAGAAGTCGTATGAGATACACCCCTTAACGACGAAACGCGTTGGGATTGGAAGAATTTCTTATGAATAAAAAAGAAGAACAGAAGTTTAAATTTTGAAAACTACCTTGTATGCTTATTTTCGAGCATGTGCATCAATAACATTGAGTGTAAATATTGTGGTTCGCTAAAGACGGGGCATCAGCTGAGATGAGTACAAGAGGTCAGCTACTTGATTGATGTACAAAGAGAAAAGGGTTAGAGCTAAAACACAGCCCTGGTGGACCACCCGCTGAATCTTGATGGGCTCAGAGGTTTGGCCCTGGTATCCCCATCTCACATGGGCAAAGTTCTCTTCATGCAACCTGATTAGGAGTTCCAGAATTCCCAAGGGCATTCCCATGTCCCTGAGCACCCGCCACAGTAGATCCCAAGCACAAAGTTGAAGGCTGTTGTTAAGTCTATAAAAGCTAGATATAGACTACCCTTGCCCAACACAAATACCTTCCAATACAGCATGACAAGGCAAAAAACTTGATAGGTAGTGCCAGTCTCCAGTCGAAAACCAGCTTGGAGTGGAGAGAGGATGTGATTCTCATCCATCCAATCCTGGATCTTAACTAGGAGAGAACTGCATAAGACCTTTTGGGCACAATCTATCAAGCTGATCAGGCTGTGGATTGGAGGGCTTCGACCTGTCACCTTTCTTGCAAATGGGGATTACTTCGGCCCACTTCAACGATTCTGGAATCATCCCCCAACAGCAATGTCATTGGCCAGTGTCGTGAAGTATGTTGCCCAGTTTCCCCTATCTGAGCGGAAAAGGGCACCAGAGATACCATCTGAGCCCGGGGCTTTTGCTGGTGAGATTGCATCCAAGGAAGACAGAATTTCCTCTCTGGTGAAGGAGAGGTTACCTACTGGATGACCTATATCAAGAAGCATCTGAGCTCTGTCTTGGGTGCTAGTAATAGAGTACAGAGCACTGAGGTGTTTATGCCACTCTGTAGCAGCGATGTTATTGGCCAGAGGGGGTGATCTTTCGAAATTGCCCTTGGACAAAAGTGACCAAAACAGCCTACTATCTGGGTGTAGGATAGCCTCCCCAAGTTCTTCCCATCTCCTTTCATCCCACTCTCTCTCGGCTTTGGTTTGTGCCTGTTTAAAGTGCCTCCTAACTTCACGTCATGGGAATATCCCAGTTTCTGATGGCTACAGACCAACTCCTTCTCAATACCCTGCACTCCTTGTTAAACAGATTTGTTTCCAATGATCTCCCCTGTTTAGATCTGTTCTTATGAATTTGAATATAAAAGTATTTAGACAAGTGTTCAAATAACTCCGTATATAAAGCGCTGCAGCTAGCCTGTGTAGTCCGTTCATTGGTCGCTAGTGAGAGAATCTCCAAATTTGTTTCTATGTCATTTTTAATTAGTTTGATCTTTTGTTCGTCTGCCACAATTGTGGGCCATTTGAGCCAGCGTTTATGGTTTGTAGGGATTACCTCCTTGGTGCTCAATGGTATAGAAGCAGCCCTCCCCTTTTCACCCCATCGATGTTCAACAATCAGGCTAAGGGAATTGTGGTCCCTATCACAGGACGGGATGATACCCTATGGCCTTTAGAACAAGATTTGGTTAAGATCCACAAGTAAGTAATCTATCCGACTCAACCAATTTGGCCCAATAAAGGTCATCCCCCTCCTTTGTCGGAGATGGTTTCTCCCATTGGTAGCCATTAGCATGTATTCCAAGGTTATAGCATTCAGTTACAAAGCTGTTTGCGACAACTTTTTTATAGCGGGGAGCGCTAGAGGTAGTACCAGCCACAGCTTATCCTCCTCATAGGAATCAACACAATCAAGCGGCTCATATGTAACATTAAAGTCTCCACCAACTATTAAAGGATGACTGGCATGCCTGGCCTCCAGTAACTTATCCAGGGCATGGAGAGATGGGGAACTACCTCCTCTAGGACTTCTGGCAAAGACATTGTAAATGTCGATGCACTTGCCCTTGCTGCTATTTAACCTAATTCAAGCATGTCTGAGGTATTGGTGACCAGCTCCTTGATGTCACAGTTTATTAAGATGTTAATTAGAATGTGCAACCCAGCTTATGGCCGGCCATGTTTTGATGGAACTGCCGGTCTATAAAATGTCATGAACCAGGGAATGAATGTGGGGTCAGGCTCCATGTTTCCTGCAATAGGCAGATCTCATGTTGGTTGATGAGCTTGAGGCAATGGGGGTAATCGGGCTTCCCCCTTAAGGCCGCCACATTCCTCAGCACTATTTTCACCTTCCTGCTGTTTGACATCAGGAAGGGAGTCTGGGAAGGGAGTAGGGCAGTTGGATCAGTCGCCTTACTTGAAAGGTAGCTAGATGTGTTTATGTCTCTAGCTTGCATATGGTCTCTCGTCAATGGCAGTATAGCTGTAGCTGAAACAGGCTGTGAATTAAGTATCATAGTCTCAAGCCCTTGCGAGGGGCCCTCTTGATGGCTGTGTGATGTAGGGGAAGTGAAAATCCATCTACACAGAAGATGTGCATGGGTTCCCTGATAGATTCTGGGGTAGTCCATCGTTCTGGGACAAGGTTGAAGGTGGGGAGTCCCTATGGGACAATGGGGCAACTTTCACCTGTTCAGTTATGGTAGAGATGTTCTGCTTCAGCCAGATGTTTGTAGCAGGTGGTGGACAAGTTCGGACTTCCAGGGCAACTAAGTTGTGCACCAAGTATTCACTAACTAGAATAAGCTCTATTGCATCAACAGAGCAATGTTTTAGGACGCATCTTTTTGCCTGCCCGATTTTATCCCTGATCATAGATCTGCATCCCCTAGTACGCCTCAACCATAGCCTATATTTCCACCCTTGTCCCTCCTGATACCAGCCATGTACAGTTGTTAGGGTATTAGAAGCCTTATCATTGCAGCCAAAAGGGCCAAACTGAGGGACAGGATTGATGTTCAAAGCATTATGGCTGGTTGGCATGCAAAGGGAGGTGGCAGAGCCCATCCTTGAGTTTATATGATTGTTTTGGGTGAGCACTGGTGGGGGAGACTCGGATCTACTTCATTAGTCTAATTTATGGTACAATTTTGACAAACACGCATATTAAATAAGCAGCACAAACATGATGGAATGAAGTGAAAATGCACATATTATTTAATCTGAGAAAATAGTAATCACGGCACCATTATTTAAACCTCAATATTGCATGGTGACATCCTCACGTGTACAGAAGCATCACGCGATAGTTTGAAACCATTATCAATAAGACACCCGGATCCCACCAACTAAGTTTGTTTTATTGAGTATGCCCAAAACTACCAGCACGCCCTAACTTTGCTGCTTACAACGGAGGACACTTTACTAGCAAGCTAAGCACAAAATATTAAATACATAGCGCTTGCCTCTAAAATCTTCTTAAACACACAAGATTGTGGCCCATTTGGGACATATAGACATCTTTCTTATTCCAAACCAAAACCTCGGTTTAAATTAAGGATCGAGCTTTTTGATGCAACTATCTGGATACAATCCTGCCAACACTCATCTATATATGCCACAGGAACGCGAAATACTATCATTGAGTCACCAAGTGCACTGATAAAGACACCAGACTGACCATACCCTTGATAATTTGCTATACTAAAGATGTGCCATTTTATAGTTAACTTACAAATGTGCTTTTCGTGAGATTGGCCATTTAAGAGTATTACTGCATATAAAGAATTGCCATTTCATAGTTACTTTAGACCTATGTATACAATGTCAACTAAACACGATGACAGCATGTAGGTTTTTAAAGAAAAGAAAGGAAACATGATGTTCAATACGTTTCCTTCCTCACACCCTCAATTTTTCTACACAGGTACAATTTAACCAAAACACGGGACAAATACATACCTATTCAAAAAAGACTGTAACAATATACAGACTTCACCTTGTACACCAGTCCTGAAGAAAGCCCCCTGACCCATCTGGGCAAACGAAGGGCTGAAACATGTCGACCTCACTTTGGACTTTATAGTACGTGAGACTGATAATAAGTCTATACACGAACAGAATTGTTTTTTAAGACAACCATGAACCTAGACCATTAAAAAAAAAATTCAATTTAGGTCAACATGATCTTTTAACATCACACCTATTCTCACCTCACTTTAACACATCCACCACCCACTATTATATCTTTGATCACTACTGCAATAACCAGTGGTTCTCCTCCAGATGGAGGAAGCATACAACTAAAACAAAACCCTATGATGATGCTGTCACGTTTTTAAGATAAGGCGGAGAACCAAGATATACCGCCTCGCGAGTTGAGTACGTGAATGAGGGTTTTTTTTTATTTTTTATTGAACTTATCGGATAAGACTGCAGACTCTGGTTACTCAGGTCAAGTGATCCACTCCCAACTAATTTTGAATACAAGTACAAGGAAACTGAATGGATCACAATCCTTTCCTTCTCCCGCTCTTGATTTAACCCCTTCCATGCTCATGACGGAACGATTCCGTCATGAGCATCGGTTGAGCTGTGCTCATGACGGAACCGTTCCGTCATGGCCCCGCCCGCGCTCGAACCCTTCAGCACCGCGGGGGAATCCGCGCAGCGCTGAAGGGGTTAAAGAAGGTTACACATTCACCAGGAAGACCGCAATATTTTTCAAAAAATACTTTTATTGAGAACAGGAAAAAACGGACACTGGGGAAAAGGCAAGATGTCCTCTGTCGGGTCGTAGAGAGCAGTCGCCTCTAATCCCTCTCCCTACGGATTTTGAACAATGCCATAAAATAGGATGAAGCTGGCCCCCCCAAAGCTGGAAAGTTGGGCTGCTTTTGGCGTGGAGGCACAGAAGCGGTTGAATACACTGCCTGAATACTGGTACACTTTTGAGCGCTTGCTAACTCGCAGCTTTAGACCCCTTTACTATCTATTCAGCGGGTTATTGCTACCGCAAAAGATGCCTGTACGCCCGCAACGACAGGAGCAGACTGGCAGCAGCTCTAGGGTATCAAATCGCGGGCCTAAAGCGAGCAATAAGGACATGTCCACGAGCGGTGCCCAAAACCCCCCCCCCCCTTAACAAGAAGCCGACCCCTCAACCTGCTCGGGGAAAAAAGACAACAGAGAGGGGAACCGACGAGCAAAGTAATTCAACCCCCGATTCTACAGTAGATGGGAAGCCTCGCCAGAATGAGCCGCGGGATTTAGGTGAGACAAAAGGCGTCGGGTCAAGAACTCTCACCGTAAAAGATGCAGTCCTTCGTCAATCCACTCTGGCTGAGCTATTCTCCGGCGGCTCGGTAGGGAGTACATCTTCGGTGAGGCCGGATTCAAACCTGGGAAACGGACGCTCCCGAGCCCCGCGAGGACGCTAACAACGCTGACAACGTGGTTGCTAAGCAACACACAACCCCGCTGGTAAATCAGACGGAGAAGGCACCCGCTCTGCCTAGAGTGGAGGAACCAGTCCTGTGCGGTGAATATGACCAAAAGAGGCAGGTGAGGGCAAAGGCTTCAACAAAGCAAGGCGAGGGGGGGGCAGAGATGGAGGAGCATAATGAGTTTATAAAAAGCAGTGGGAACACGGAGATGTTGGACGCTCTGCTGCAGGTGGAAGCAGGGATGGCTGTTACTAATCTTACAACACCCCATGAAGGAGGGGGTGAGAGAACCTTACAAATTCAGCACCTCACAGTTGCCCACCCTAAATGCTCCGATAATAGGGGGGCAGGTTCCCCAGAGAGGGATCGTTTTTTCTCATTGAATGAAGAGTCAACTGAGTCATCTGAATACAGTGAAGTCAGCTTATCTGGGGGCTCGGACACTGAATCCTCTACGGCAGATGGGAAAACTACGCAGAAAAAGTTGACTAAGTTAGGGCAGCAGAAATCCCCCTCGAGTACGAGTAAAAATTATTATGGGATTACTCAGCCACCTCAAGTATGTACCAGGAAGACACCCAGGGCGCAGCTGGGGAAATACCTCAGCAGACACCATTAGATTTGATATTCAGTACCCTGAAACAGATGCAGGGGTAGGCAAGGGCGGCGAGTCGAAGGACCAGGCAAGACAACAAAAAGATACAATCTTCCCTCAAAAAAATGAATAAATTGTATGAAGAGGTAGCGGATAGAGTAGCGTTGGTGGAAGAAAGGACAGGGAAGTTAGAAGACGACATGGCTGATTGGCGGTCATCCAAATCCACTCAAGAGAAAGTGGTAGAAGATTTGCAGTGGAAGTTGGAAGACTTTGAAAACCGCCAACGACGGAACAATGTTAGACTTTTGGGACTGGCGGAAGGGTTGGAAGGGCAAGATCCGAGAGGGTTTGTAATCAACTTGTTGAAAGGGGCTTTTCCCGAGGCTCAGTGGCAGTGGGAGCTTGAAGTACAGCGGGCTCACAGATTCCCTATTACACAAAGGAAGAAAGGGTCTAATGGGCAAGGGACCCTGCCCAGGGCTATGCTAGTGTATATAGGGAACTATCTATTAAGACAGGAGATAATAGATAAGGCCAGACCAGATTCAAAGAGATCTTTTAATGGCTCTACATTTTTTGCTCGACCCGATTTTTGTCACGTGACAGTGGAGAGGAGATGGAAGCTAAGACAACTAATCGCTCCATTTCAAAAACTAGGCTCAGAAGCCTATCTTCTCTTCCCTGCTAGATTGAAAGTAATTACAAGGGGTCATATAAGAATGTTGTTTTCAGAAATTAAGGCAAATCAATTTCTAGAGGAGTTAAAAGGCTAGAAAAGGGGTTGGGAGAGAGGGCGGATTAAGTGCCAAAATGCAACACTGAGGAGGGGGGGGGGGGACCATCTGAGGGGAATTATCAGAATTTGGCAATTGGAATTTTTTCTTTTTTTTGTTGCTTTCGGAGAGGGAGGCGACAACTACAGCTCATAAGCAGCCACACATAGGTCATAGCTGACCTATTTGCCTGTACAAGGGGGGGGGGGGGGGGGGTAGGGAGGGAAGGCTGGGCGGGGGTTGGGGTGGATTAGGGGGGAACTGGGGGGGGGGCGAAAACAGGCAAGAATCTGGAATACATAATTCAGTCCAGCACAGTATAATGAATGACAAAGCAGAATCATTGATCTGTTGGCAACACGTTTACGTTCTTATCACGGTATTTGTACACAAAATAATGGAAGTACTCATCACGTGGCCACTTGCTTTAAGATATGGCTTGTAGAATTGCTACAATGAATGTTTGTGGGCTCAACGACCCCAATAAAAGAGTAAGAGTTGCAGCCCTATTAAAGTCATTCCGATTAGATTTTGTTTGCCTCCAGGAAACACACATAGAAGGCTCAAGGGGTTACCTACTGGAGCAGCTTGGTTTTTCGTTATTGGCTCATTCTAAACACGGGACAAGAACAAGAGGGGTTGCAATACTCAGGAGAAGCGGCGGTGGGACTGTGGGAAGGAAACAGGAAGATCAGTGGGGTCGTTGGGTTATAACGGAAATAACCTTCAAGGGAGCAAGGTTCACGTTAGTTAGTATTTATGGCTCAACAGAGGATGACCCTGATATTTTCCAATATTTAGACACAGAGCTGGCACAGTGGCCAGAGCCAATTGTCTGCTGCGGTGACCTTAATATTCATGATCATACCAGCTCATTTTTAAAGCCAGGTGAGCAGTATAATGGGAGGAAGAAGAAGACATACAGGGCTCTCTCAGATATGGCATATCATAACTCCCTGGAAGACCCATGGATTAAACTACACCTATACATAGATGGTAGTACATTCTATTCTGCTCCCCATAAGGTCTTGGTTCGGCTGGATTATTTTCTAATTTCTAGATCCTTGATGCAGGGTTTGCGGATTGATAAATACCCCCGTGCTCTTTCAGATCATAATCCATTGGTTTTATCAGTTATTATAGGGAAGTTGCAAAATAAGGTCACCCAATGGACTTTTGAAAGAAAATTATTAAATGATGAGGTATATCGGGAGTTTATGGATTAGGAATTTTTGGGATACGAATCAGGGAACAGCACCTCCAGGGGTGGTATGGGATGCGTTCAAGGCTGGGGTTAGGGGTGAGACTCTGAGTTTTGTCTTAGCAAGAAATAAAAAGGAGAGACTTAGGACCGAAGAAGCTCTAAACAGTTTACTTAAGGAGGAAGAATTGATGGCCCTTGATATACAGAATCACCGCCCATTGGAGCAACAACTGCAATACTCCGAGCTGAAATCACAGAATCTATTGCCAGGAAAGCTGCTGAGGACTTCCTCATCAGGAAAGAAAATGCGTATGAATTTAGTGAAAGGGTGGGCCATACTTTAGCTGTCCGGACTAGGCAGAAGTTAGCTACTACAGAGGTAAAGGAGATTACGGATAGTCAAGGTGCTACCTCTACGGAACCCGATAAAGTGAGGGAGGTTTTTAGGCAATTCTATGTGGAACTTTACACCTCTGACCCTGGAGATTGGACAAATGAGATAGAGAGCTATCTTGATGGTACTCCTTCCCCCTCATTATCAGAGGAAGCTAAAGATATGTTAGATGCCCAACTCCAAGGGGAAGAACTCACCATGGCATTGTCTAAATTACCTCCCGGTAAGGCAGCTGGACCGGACCAGATCCCTGTGGAATTTTATAAAGTCTTTCAAAGGGTGTTGGAAAGGGACATGTTTGATATTATGGTGCAGGCACAGAAAGGGGATGCAAGTCCCGAATCATGGGGAGGGGCAGACATTATAGTGATTTTAAAAAAAGGGAAGCCCGCGTCGTTACCAGGTTCAAATAGGCCAATTACGTTAATGAACTCAGACGTCAAAGTCTACTCAAAAATGTTGGCAAATAGATTGGCTGGCATCATTGAAACTCTGGTTAGTCCTGTACAACATGGCTTTATTCCAGGGAAGGGAACTATGTGTCATGTGAGACAGGTAATCACAGCGTTTGACGCAGCAGGCACTCTAGGAGACCCTATGGCAGCTCTCTTTTTAGACGCAGAGAAGGCGTTTGACCGGGTCTCTTGGAATTACTTGTGGTCGGTCTTAAAGTGGTGTGGTATAGGTGCAGGATATATAGCAGCCATCCAAACACTATATAAAGATCCGACAGCTAGAATAAGAGTTAACAGGGGAAGTTCGCTCTCAGTTAAGATCACAAGGGGCACTAGGCAGGGGTGTCCCTTGTCCCCCCTTCTTTTTGCTTTATACTTAGATCCTCGGTTAAGAAGGTTGGAAGACAACCAGCGCATTTCTCCGATGAAGTGCAATACTATAGTGGTTAAAACGCTGGCATATGCTGATGACGTGGCCATTTTGACACCGAACCCCACATTGGCAATCACGGAAGTGGAAGCGATCGCACAAATGTTTGGACAAATATCAGGCTACAGATTGAATAGACCTAAGACTCAAATAGTTGAGAATAGATATTCTAACTGTAAGGACACAAGGGTGGTTAGATCAGCAGTATATCTCGGGGTAATAATTACAGCAGATTTAGAGAAATTGGTAGAGGGGAACATGATCCCACTGCTTAATAAGGTAAAAATGGATTTGGAAAGAATGCACAATTTACATTTATCCCTGGTTGGTTGTACCAATGTCATCAAAATGTTAATTTTGCCCAGATTCCTTTACTTCTTTAGATCTATCCCCTTGTCTTTTGAGGCCATATGGTTTAACGCGCTGGAGGCAATATTAAATAGATTCATTTGGGCACAAGGGAAGACACGAAGGGCTTATAGGTTTATTTCACTTCCTAGAGAGAGGGGCGGGTGGGGTGCACCTGATTTTAGGTTATATTATTGGGCTGCAACACTGCAATATATCCAGGGATTGATCAAAGGGGGTGGAACTAATGTAAGAATCACCTCGAATGCAACTAAAATTTATGCCACCGTGCTCGGGGAGGATTTGGAAAACTGTTTCCTGAATTGTATTGAGTTTGGGTACTATAAAAGAACGCGCTTTAAGACAATCATCGGGGCTATTAAAGTATGGAAAGCTTTCCTTAAAAATGTTGGCTTGGGAAGACTTAATAGATATACTAAACTCTATAAGAATAGGTCTTTTCCAGCGGTAGTCTTTGCTGATAGGACAATGGCGGAGTGGGCAGATAAGGGAATAGCTCAGATAGGTGACATTATGGATTCTGAGGGAGTGTTGCAGTTCACTGACTTATCAAATACATTTGGTATTGATAGACATGGGTTCTTTAAGTATCTTCAAGTAAGAAGCTTTTTGAATAATAAAAAGGGGGGACCCTCTGGGTTTGCAGAGAATGAAATCCTAGAGAAGATTAAGACGTTGGGGGACTGCACAATCAGGAGTTTGTATGCAAGTCTGATAAATGGGAAACCAGATAACATTGAGAAATACAGCAAAAAATGGGCTGTAGCTCTCAGTGGGAAAGAACAGTGGTTTACAGAGTCACTGGAATTGGGCTACACAATTTTGTGTTCGGCTCCCTTGCAATCACAACACTATAAAACCCTATATTCATTATATTACACTCCTGCCAGAATTTCCTAGTGGGGGGGTAATACAGGGACCTCTTGCTCTCGCTGTAATATGATGGGAGCGGATATTGTACATGTTTTCGCAACCTGTCCCCAATTGTATACCCTGATAAAAGATAAAGGAATTTCCACCTGTTGGCCTTTCTAGATGCTTCTGGATACTTGGATGATTCCCAGCATGGATTCAGGAGGTGCCATAGCACGGAATCGGCACTGACTATGGTGGCGAATAACATTCAAATGAAGGTGGATCAGGGGCAGACCACTCTCTTGGTCCTTCTGGATCTCACGGCAGCATTCGATACCCTCTTTCCCTCGACTTTAACATCACGTCTGAGGGAGTTAGGAGTGACGGGTACAGCCTTGAGTCTCCTGTCCTCTTTTTTAGATCAAAGAGAGCAGAGGGTCAAGCTTGGTGAGTTTCTATCCCCGGCTAAAGCCTTGCAATGCGGGGTTCCACAGGGGTCGGCCTTGAGCCCGACCCTGTTTAACATCTATGTGGCCCCTCTGGCAAGGCTTGTGAAATCGCAGGGGATGGAAGTGGTGTCATATGCCGATGACACTCAAATTATGGTGTCCCTGGCCCATTCGGATAATACATCAGCGATCAACTTTAGGAACTGCATGCAAGCAGTCTCCGAATGGATAATTCAAAACTCCCTGAAGTTGAACGGTGACAAAACCGAAGTTCTGATTTTTGGCAACAATCAGGACTGTTGGCCTAATGAGTGGTGGCCCCCTTCGTTGGGATCTTGCCCTATTCCATCCCACTCCGCCAGGAATTTGGGCGTATATTTGACACCTCACCTCAATCTCCAGGTGAACAGAACGATAGCTACCTGCTGAGGGGTTATTAAGATTCTTAGGAGAATCGTTCACTATCTCTCCCCCCAGTCACGTATGCAAACGGTGGTTGCGTTGGTTGGGTCAAGAGTGGACTACTGCAATACCTTGTATGCAGACATTAATAGGGGCCTTATCTATCGCCTCCAGGTTGTACAAAATGCTGCAGCCAGATTTGTTCTGGCTGCACCTGCTGCCTCATCGGCCACCTTAGCCAGGAAAAGCCTGCATTGGCTCCCTATTCAGTACAGGATTTCTTTTAAACTGTTAATCCTGGTGATCGGAGCTTTAAGGGCTGGACCCTCTAGCGCTTTGGGTTCTCTCTTAACCTACTATACCCCTAGCAGGTGCCTTCGTTCTTCAGAGATGAACCTTTTAGTAGTTCCCAGTTTCAAGAAAGTCAGATGGGGAAGTAGGGCTTTCTCCAATGTGGCTCCCCGGCTGTGGAATGCTCTCCCTTTAGAGATTAAGGCCCAACCGTCAATAACCCTCTTCAAAAAAGCACTCAAAACTTGGTATTTTAGTAAAGCCTATCAGTAAGCAATTTCTATTTTATTCATGATTTAATTAGTTATCTTTTTTTTAGGCGCCTTGACGCCCATCTTACATGATCCAGGATGGGGGATCTAGGGCTGCTTCCCTGAAGCCTCATTGGGAGCAGAGGAGGAAGAAGAGGGGTTGCGTCCAGAACCTCTCCGACCCCTTTGTCTCCCTCTATAGGACCTATAGAGGGGATTCTGCTGTTGTTGCTGCTGCTGAGGCTGTCGGAAGGAGCGAAATGAAGACCTTCCGAAACCCCTAAACTTTTTAAAACCAAAACCTTTAGCAGGAGCTTGCAGACCCAACGATTAAGCAGTTACCCTGCTGTCCTTAAATCTCTGTAGGGCGGAGTCAGCTTTTTCTCCAAATAATTTTTGTCCATCAAACGGCAAATCCACCAATGTGGCCTGAACATCCGTAGAAAAGCCAGATGAACGGAGCCATGCCTGCCTTCTCGTGGCTATAGA
The DNA here is from genome assembly GCF_964204655.1 of Triturus cristatus. NCBI lineage: Eukaryota > Metazoa > Chordata > Amphibia > Caudata > Salamandridae > Triturus > Triturus cristatus. The sequence goes on from NC_140591.1 coordinate 83,710,847, forward strand.
CGAGCCCATTATTCTTGCCACTGAATCTGCTGTATCAAGCCCCGATTGAATCACTGGTCTTGCAGCAGCTTGAGTATCTGCGACCACCTCCACGATGGACGCCTTATCACCCTCAGGCAGCTTAGGGGCTAAAGACTTCATTGAGTCCATTAAGGCATGCACATAACGACCCAGCAAGCACGTGGCATTGGTAGATTTAAGTGCCATACTTCCAGATTAAAAAGTTTTCTTAGCTGCCTGGTCCACCTTTTTGGACTCCCTGTCCGCAGGAGACTGAGGGAACACTCCCGAAGCATGCTTCGAGCAGGACGCCTGCACAACTAGGCTCTCTGGAGACGGGTGCGTAGAAACAAAATCTGGATCCCCAGGTGCCACCCTGTATCTTCTCGCCACCTGCCTGGAAACCGCTGGAGAAGAAAGTGGTTTGCACCATACCTCCAAAACAGGCTCCAAAATAGCCTCTTTAAAAGGCAGTAAAGGCTCAGAAGTCGAAGTAGGTGAATGCAACACCTCTGTCAGCAGGTTAGATTTAAATTCTGCAGAGGGTAACTGCAAATCCAACAACTCTGCGGCCTTCTTTATAACCATATGGTAAGGAACCAATTCCTGAGGTGGAGAGGATCTAGATGATGTATGCTCCCACTCAAGGGTCGTATCCAGGCCACTAGCCTCTTGTATCCCTTCAAACTCAGAGGACATGTCCACTGCGCCTTCCTCTACCTCCACTCTATACCTTTCCTCATCCAAGACCCTTTGGGCCTCCCTTCTCGACCGAATCCGTGGAGCCGGCGTCATCGGCGTCGGTGGAGCCAGAGGTGTAGGAGTCGGCGGCGCCAAAGACGGAGTTGGCGGCGCCGGACGCGGCGCCGAGGGAGTCGGCAACGGCTTCGAGGAAGGCTCCGAAGCATGACGATCCAGACGAAGTCGCGATGGATCCCCAGACGGCGCCGGAAACTGCCACAAAGGCGCCATCGGCAGAAAGGGCATAAACGGGGCCTGAGCATAATGCTGCGGTACCCCTAGAGTATACGCCATAGGACCCACGGGACCAGTCGGTGCACCGGATGGGAAGGCAGCCCGATGGAAGATTCCATACATTGCATTTACCTCGCTGGAGTCCGCTTCGGCGAAGGAGATACTGCTGGAGACTTAGGAGACAAATCCTTACTTCGGCGTCGAGGCGAAATCGATCGACGCCTTGTTCTTTGAAGACCGGCGCCGAGAGGAATGCTTCCTTTTCTTATGATGCTTTTTCGACTTCGATGAATGTGAAGTCGACGACTCCGGTCTCGACCTCTCCTTCTTTCTACCTCTCTTCTCCTTTTTGGCCTTGGCCATAAAAAGCTTCGCCTCCCTTTCCTTCAACGCCTTCAGATTCATCCTCCTGCAGCTTGAACAATCTTCGACGTCGTGGTCAGATGAAAGGCACCACAAACAATCATGGGGGTCTGTCATAGACATGTGGCAAAAAAAGGGAACCGACGTCATCACGCCGACGTGGCTCTCTATGACTCCGGTGACGTCATACGGAGTCGCGAGCGGAGCCGGTGCATTAGGACATCGTCCTCGTCGGCGTAGAGAGCTGGGGAAAAAAGTTCAGTGGAATTCTGGCGTAGGGGATATTCACAAGGTGAGGAATCCACTGGCAGATGTATCCATCAGAAATATCTCAACTAGACTTCACCTATTGGTTTTAGGTTGCTTCATGACCAAATTCCACAAATTAGCATCAGTAAAGGTAAACGTGTTTTAAAGCAGCATTGTGCTTACACTATTTGTGCTGCAGCTCTACCACCCCAGTATCCCAAAACAGAAATGGTGCCCACTGACGGGCACTTCTCTACAGCTCATGTTCACAGTGCACAGCTCCACAAGTTTAAGCTGAAACAATATGTATTATTACTACTAGCGACACTGTTCCCCAGCTACTAAAGCATCACTCTCAGAACATGACTTTCTCATTGTAAGATCACAAATATTGTATACTGTGGTGCCACAGGCATTCCTGAGACAGTCCATTAGAAAAGGGAAACAAGTTTGTGACCATGTATCCAAGCACTTTATAAGCACTGGGCCTGTTCTGAGGCTGTTGTACACCATTGCTGTGCACAAAAGAGTAAGAAAATAATCTTTATTTGCATGATTAATTAAAACCATTGCAATAACATTTACATTATTAAGGTAAAATAGTAATCAAATGTGCAAAATAGGCAAAAATGCTTAAAACGTAAATTATATTCTGCCTTATATGACAGTATTAAGATGGCGACATAACTTAAAAAAAAGAAGTCTGTAGTGAAGACAGTGAGGAATAGTTCAATAAATGATAAAACCAATATTTTACAGCTATGTATATTTAAAATGTGAATTCCATTCTGTATATATGGTAATATTAAAATCACATTATATCTTCTTAAAAGTCGCGAATACTTGACACAGTAAGGAGTAGTTCAATAGACAATAAGACCGACATTAGAAAGCTAGATGCTTAAATACTTGTCAGTAGGTTTGGGACAGCCCCCAATGGTTAGAAAACAGCAATCAATGTGCAAAACAGGCAACAGTACTTAAAATATGAATTCCATTCTGCCAGTGCGAAGATTAAATTGTGTTTTCTAGGAAGTTATGTTTATTTAAAAAAAAGTAGTATGATTCAATGAGCAATAAAACAGAAATTAAATAGCTACTTGCTTAGATAACTCCTGAAAAATTCGTAACAGGTCCCAGTAATTAAAGTGCAGTGGTCATTTCCTACCGGAAGGGTGTGTGGTTAATAAGGTGAATAGAGTAGCATTGTGTCTTTAGATCATTTCAGCCTGTTATTAAACTGAATTTCCTGCCCCCTCAAATTGCCTGCTGTGCCCTTCAGATAAAGTCTTGCCATTTAGTCTCTTATCGACTGTGGTCAAGCATCTTCCAAGGCGGCAACTTAACTGTGCATCCTTGCTGGCAAAATATATTTTTACTGCCTGCCTGCAGGTTTGAATTCCTTTGTGATTGAAGAGAGGCCGTAACAGTGCTCTACATTCACTCACGAGTTCTTTGCATATACATCGTAGATGAATTATATCTTCTCTCTTCGCCCCACACAGACAGTAACAGTGATGATGTAAGGCATTTCCAAAGAGGGAGGATGCCGAGACGATACCATAGGTATTTTTTCCTTAGTGGTTTTGGTAAACCCACTGCGTAGATAATGCTGTGGAATCGCCTTGAAGTAGCTGTGCAGCGTAAACCATCCATGCGCCCTATCCAACAGTATGGCTTTGTCCTTTACTGGAGAAACTCGTTTGACGGTTTTTATAATTCGCTTTTTAAAGTGTCATGGGTCCCTGATGCCTCCCAAAGACCCCCAAAGGCCCAATTGATTTGTTGAATCTTGCAGATAGACCCCATCTACAATTTTCTCCGTAGTCGGCACTTAGGCCCATAAGTAAACATGTAGGGTCCCTGGCTCTGCCTACATGATCTTATGCCAGCAGTTTATATAAGTGCCTCTACGGGCCAGACCTTGCATCTGCAGGCAAAATGCAAGTCTTACTTGGGCTGGCGCCGTGTATTTAGGTAGGCTGAAAATAATTCGTAGTGCACGCGTTACTATACCATCTAAAGTGGTCGCATCTCTCCCCCTCATTGACTCACTTCCATAGGTGATTGTTGGAATACATTTCTGTAGTGATATTAAGAATGATATATTGACCATTGGCTCTATTTGGCATAACTGACTCCATTTCCTGTGCTGACTCGATCTTGTGTAACAGACTCCATTTTCTGTGCTTGCACGTAGCTGCAAAGTGGGGAGGGGATGTTTACGCTCTTCACTTGTATTCACTCCTCACCGATCAGAGTGAACTGGAACATGTTGTGAGGGATGCGTGCTTGGTACCTTTCAGGGAATGTGTGGTAAGTACAGCTCTGTCTCAAGGTCAAAATACAGGAGCCTGGCCAGCTTCTGTCTTGACCTTGACACAGACCAGTATGGCCAGCTCGGTTTTTCGCAACAGAAGAAAGGGGGCTAGGTTTCTAGAACCTTCGCCTCACGTGGAGTAAAAGATATTAAAGCCGGAGGATGCTGACAGACGAATTGGTGCTCACGTATAGGTGAAGCTTCCGTAATGTTTTATTTATTACCTTCTTAAGGAACTGGTTTGCCCATTCTGCGAATTAGACGTTCTTCTGTTATCCTTGGTCTTTACTCTTCTTTTGTTGAATGAGATTCCCCTAGTGTTTTGTGACGTTTTCCCAGCCAGTAATGGCATTCAATTCAGTTTGTGCCAAAGATGTGCAGGTTAAAATCACCAGTTATTATGAAGTTTCAAGTTTGCTCCTCAGTTAATAACCTGGTTAGCTCCCCTCCCAGCAGATTAACAACCTTTGTCTTGTCTTGCGGATGCAGATCTATGTTTATTAACACCAACTGCAGATCTTTACAAGCGCTTTTGACTGTCACTCTGAGAGCTTGTATTGAGTTTGTCAATGCTAATTAAGAATCCAGATCTGCGTTATAGTGGTATATATTGCAAGACCTCCTTTTGGCAACCGTATTTTACTCTTTGTGGCTGGAAGATGATGTAGCTTAAAGCCTGGTAAGTTAAAAGGTTGATCCAACCAGATCTCCTGTTAGAATACAAGGTCAAAGGATTGTAAATAGAGCAACAGCTGAGGGTCTGATGTTTTGTTTCCTAGACCATTTATATTCCAAGAGCATAAACGCATGATGTTTTAGGCAGTTGGTGAGGGATTCTCTTTAAGTCAGGGGTTGTTGCTCCGGGTGTTTATTGTACATGCTAACCAACACCAGCCTTGTAATGCTGAAGTTCGGATCACAGTTGGAATGGCCCCCGGCAAACCATTTTCTCCTGCTGCATTGGAGATGCACTCCATACCCCCCTTAATACAAAATATATGCACATTGTGGCGCACTCATGGTGGGGTCCTATGTGATCCTTGTGTCTAGCTAGAAAATGTGCGGGATATCCCGGTTTTTTGGTAAGGCATCAGCTTTCCCCAAGTACTTAATTGTTCATCAAGAGTCATGATCCCTTTTGTAGCCTTATTCCCTACATGGTTATTATGGTATGCAAATTCTATGGATATCAGGTCAGATGATTTTAAATCCTCCAATCTCCTAATGGCTATTAGCAACTGAAAGATGTTCCACTTGTTTAGAGTATCAGCCCAGCCTTTGGACTTGTAAAAACAGGACAGTGCATGTTTCTCGCTGCGTTTGCTGCCTAATGAAGGCATTTGTTTGTTGTGTGTTTTCCCCAGGTTCTGGGAGGTACAGTGAAGCTATCCGTTTGAGTTAAATATAGATTCTTAGCCGTTTACAGGAGTTAGGTCTGGCTCCCCTTGACGGACGGCCTCCTCCCTCGGGCAGCAGTACCTGGCTCTAATATCTAAGGTAGTTAGTTCCTGAAAGGTTTCTCCTCCTCTAGGCGTTGTTCCATCTTCAGCTGTCACACAGCCTGTGGAGAGCTGGTTGGGTCTATTTTGTATATTTATTACAGTTTCTCTAGTTGCCCCCAATGTGGTCCGCTGGATGTTGGAATTGTGGAACCAGTTTGAAAGTAAGCAGTTATGTTGGTCTTCCGTTTCCTGCCTTCCCTCAGTTTTTGTCGTTGCAGTTATGTTGGTCTTCCTTTTCCTGCCTTCCCTCAGTTTTTGTCGTTGCTTTCAATTAAGTGGAGCAGTTGGCTTGGTATCGTCCTCCGTGATGACCTTGTGTTGCAGGCCTCCCCAAGGGTGAGGTCAACTGTCCTTGGTGCTCTTGATCATTACTTCCTGCATCCATCTGTGGGTTCCCACTTTGGGTTTGGTCGTTTTCCTTGCTGGGTGTGCTTACTTGGGCCTCTGCGATCAACTGGTCGACTGCTGGATTGGATGCTTCCAACCTTGAGGGGAAGGAACCCTGGGAAGCGGTCACTGAGGTTTTAGTTGCTGTCTTTATGTCCAACATCGCAGATGGGAAGGTTGACAGTTTCTCCACAATTGCAACGCAGGCACAGCTTGTTAGTGTGAGCTGCGTTAGTTTGGGCTTGTCTAAACACATTTTTTAAGTTGGCCGATTTGACATCGAAATTGGAAACAGACGGACAGTGAGTTAAGGATTGATAGTTGAATGTACATTTTATCAGATTGGTATTGCAGTGCCTTGACTGAAATTTCAGGGTGTTCAGTAATGAAGTTTATATATTATCCGTCCCATTTGGTTTGTCATAGTTCATGTCCATTTTAGACATCTTACGGATTTTCTCCGGAGACAGATCAGGGGTATATGAGGCCACCAATTCTTCCTACTACTGTGTTGTAAGATAGGAGATGGCACAATCTGTGACCTGAGTATCTGGCCTGTGTGGCATTAGATCGCTGTTGGAGATACTGAAAGGGGCTTTGCTTGCGATTTGGGATGCAGCAAAAAGGAGCTACGTCGGTTTTGCGTCCGAAGGGGGATTACTTCCAGTCAAAGTGCAGGGGTGGTGGTTGCCAGCCCCTTTTATGACATTGAGAGGTCTCCAAGATGATTTGTTCATTGATATGCGAGACTGGCTCAGATTCCACTGGAAGTATCAAGAATGTGATAGACGCGGTCAGTAGTTGCCTACTTATTATTGTATTAGGTGAGAATCTTTATCTGTACTTGTGGGGCCATTGTGAGCTCCTTGTTAGATGAAGAGGGGGCACTTTGAGAAGAGATCCTTCAAATTTGTCGATCTGTGTTTCCTTGTTTGGGCTTCTGCTATTTCTACTTGATGACATCTCCACCCTGCCCGATGTCTCCTCTTTGGGTTTCACCTTGGCATTAGGGGCATGTGTGTCCTCAGAATCCATCTCAATTTCTTGCCTTGTGGGCATTTCTAATTCAGCTTGAGCTCCGTTGCCCATTGCTTCCATTACAGTGATTGCACTCTTTTAGTTCATATTAGTGAGCCTTTCACATACCACATTGTGCTGATCCACAATCACTGGTTGTAGTAGGGATGGGAGGCCATTTACCTCATCATTGCTTAAACAAAGCACTGACCCAGCATCTTTGATGAAAGAACTTCATGTATATCTTTGGCTGGTACTCTGATGTTGTAGAGGTTTGAGCAGTCACTGGGCTTGAATGAAGGGGTGAGGCTAAATGGCCGTCATCTACCTGAGCGTTTTTCTTTTTGCTTTGCTTGTCTCTTTACAGTTCCTTTTCCTTACTGCTGATGAGGGCTGTTGTCTCGCTGATCCAGATCTCATGTTGCTTAATTTAGACTGTGCCCGTTCTATTTGTGCCTCCTCTTTTTGATGGATCACAGTTGTCTTACTCATTCCCACCCACTATGCAGCCAGAGCTATTTGAACTGCTGTCTGTGTTTGCCTGGGCTGGTTGCTTGTAGGTGATTAGGTGATTGCTATATTATTTCCTGTGCCCCAAAGTGAATAAGCCATAAATTGCTCGGGTGTTGGCACTCTCAGATGCTAGCGTTAGTATTGCGATAATGTTGCTCTCTCGGTGCTTAATCCTTGGTGCTTCGAGATCAGCACTCACTGCTTACGCACTCCTTAAATTAAGACATTTTCCTTCAGGCCTATGACCTTAGAAGAGGCTGTTACAGGGCCATAGCGAGGCTTTTGCAGGAGTCTGAAGAGGAGTGGCAGCAGGCAGCAACAGCAGTAAGCAGGAAGTAGCAGGGCAGCAAACTACACCACAATCTGGAGGGGCCGCTTCTCCCACTCACTGCTCTCTCCCTTTTAGAAGTGATAGTCCTACTGGCCAAGGCACCAGGGTGGTTGTTTTCCTCTCGATTTGCTGCCTGCTTGCCTGTCTTAGTGTCACTCTCTGACCCAGCTAAGGGCACCAGGCTGTTGCACGTTCCGCAGGCTTTCGCTCTTCGTCTATCTTACGCACAGCCTCACAGCTTCTGACCCCTCCTACCCAATACCTGCTCAACGCTCAAAGTGAGGGGGTTGTCACCCCCGTAGCAGCAGCAGCAAAGGCAAACCAACGGAACTCCAGAAAGCTGTACAGTGGTGTACCACGATGAACAGGTAGGCCTGGCAGGCTAGCAAGGAAGCAGGGTTGACAGGCCTCTGTGCTACAGGAACCTTCTTCTGCAACAATGCTTGTGTGTGCCTGTGTCTCAACAGAGCTCCAGTCCAGTACTCCAACTGCCCCTCAAAGCGCAGCTTCCCCTTAATGTCCTTCGATGGCCTAGCTGACTTGTGGGAATGAGAGTGGGCTGGAGTACACTGTTTCATCAGCTACTGCAGATGCTACAGCGGACCAGGCGGGCTCGGCTGGTTATAAGAGCCCACCCAGGCATGGCCTGAGAGAGCTGCAGGAATCAAAGCATTGAGTCTGCTCGGAAGCATAGAAGTGGGAGGCGTTGAAAGCAGAACTCAGCGTCACAGACTGTGCACAATAGAGGGCATTTGTGAAAAGTATCTAATACAAAGACATGACTGCTCTGCAGTGCTTACTTGTAAAACATTAGGTGCCAGGGCCCTCCACTGAAGGCAACTGCTGCTTGCACTACCCCTAACCTGCCAGCACTGCCAATAGCAGTACCAACAAAACACTTAACCATCTCACTCCTACACGTGCGACAATTCAGACTATTTCAGGCCACACAAAATTATAATAATGCCATGACGCTGGTATTATTCATTTTAAATTAATTTTGACTAAACAAGGTTGTTGTGCTGATCTGAAAATAAAAAAAGACAGCACCACCATGAGGTGGACTGTCACTAGAGCCGGTGCTGACAATTAAGTGTCTGGGCCAAGCAACAGAAGCCACCGTCAGAAATTAAGCATGGCTGCTCTGTTTACTTGTTATAAAGTGTCACACAAAAGGCAATGAAATGTCATGTTATTTCTGATGTGTTGGTGGTCATTGAATGTCTGCTTTTGTTTTACGATTTTGCAACATATCACCGAGGATCGCGACGTTGCCGCGAAGATTGTCAAAAAGTAAAAAAAAAAAAAACCTTTAGAAAAACAATTCGCAATATTTCGGGTACTAAGGTAGCTCTGACAAGTAGGTTTTATGTTATGTCGTTGACTAGGCATTAAGTAAGTAGAAAACAGCTTACTATGATGTCAAATCGATTGCTGGACAAAGAACCCTATAACAGTCGATATCGGCCGTCGTGTATGAAGATAATGAGTGAGCTATTTCTGCAAAGCCATGATCTGTCTTGTATTAACAATGTTGATCAAAGGAAAGAAACAAATATAATGCACTGTAAACTGTACATTTATTGTAAAATCAATAACAACAAAGTTAAACAAAAAAAAAGGTAGCTCTGACCAGAGCCGTTCTGTTGGTTGTGTGTATATGGCTGCTACACATAAGACCGGATGCAGAGTTTCAGGTTACTTAGAAATACCCTGTCGCTTTCATCTGTAAAGTGAACTCTATCCTTTCTATAAATTCCATGCATGTCAAAACGCAGATTGTTGTTATAGCCACAGCCCATGTGATGGTCTCTAAGGACTGCAGACAGTTTTATTAACATGTCTCCTGGCTTTGTCAATCTGTTGACAGGATTTATTGGACCACTTCCATTTCTGTCTTTGGCATATGTTAGAGTACACCTAGACAGTGTGAGGGAAAAGCATTAGGGATTCCAGTCCTATTCCAGTTAATGTGCTTAGGTCATTGCCACCACAGTGCACAATGATGAGGAAGGTTACACGGACGTTATAGTTGGGCTCAGATTTCACATGCACAAAACCAGAGAAATTCAGCAGTTATAGGTAGAAGAGCTAACTATAACTTGCGCCCCCGCAATGCACTGCTTTTTTTATTATTATTATTAGTTACATTTGTTAGGTGCACGAATAATCCCTACAGGGAGCTCTAGGCGCCGTTACAATGTGGGAGATGAGAGGGATACGGCTACTGAGAGAAAAGGTTTTCAGGAGTTCTTTAAATGCGGTGAAGTCTGTACATGCTCGAATCGATAAAAGGTAGCCTATTCCAATGGTAGGGGGCCCGTAATGAGAAGGCGCCGCCTTAGTGCCTCGTTGTTCTGATGCGTTTTGGACATAGAAGCAATCGATCACTCGACCTGAGCTTCCGTGCCTGGATATATGGTTGTAGTTTCTGCCTCAGGTAGAGATGACCGTTCCCCTGCAGGGTCTTGCATACCTGGCAGAGGAATTTGAAGAGGGCACGGTTTTTTAATCGGGAACCAATGAAGGGAATATAGAGAGGGCTCGGAGGGGGGAGTGAGGAGAAAGATTTATTATCAATCTAGCAGCTGAATTCTGCACCACCTGGAGCTTAGCCAAAAGGCCTTCCCTACTCCCCACCAGGAGGGCATTGCCGTAATCCAGGTGGCTCATTACAAGTGCTTGTACCAGTGTCTTCCTAGCCTGCATAGGAGTTCATTGAAAAAAACTTTAAGGATTTGCAGGATGCAGACACTGTTTAGTCACACTCCTTCATGGAGAGCTTGTCATCCATCATTATTCCCAGATTCCTTGCACATTTATTGGGTATAGGTAGAGAGCCTAGCCCAGGAGGCCACCAGTCCTCTGCCCAAGCGGTCTGTGCCTTCCCGAACAGAAGGATCTCTGTTTTGGTCATGTTCAGTTGAAGACAGTTGTTGGACATCCACGAGGCTACTGTCAGCAAGCAGTGTTTATAAATATCGCTTTGGTCAGGGTGAGATCATGGTCCATGGAGATGATCAATTGTGTATCATCAGCATAGGAAATGGTTTCAAAACCATAAGATCTAACGAGTTGTGCCAAGGGGGCCATATACACATTGAACAGTGCCGGGCTCACTATTGAGCCCTGTGGTACCCTCTTGCCAATAGATGAAGGGGCTGATGTATACTCGCCAACCTGGACCTGGTTTGTACATTCTAACAGGAAATTGACAAGCCATTCCAGTGCTTTGCTTCGGATACCAAACTCCCAAAGTCTATGCACTAAGATCTAAATGGGAGATGGTATTGAATGCGGCTGAAAGGTCTAAAGAACTAACATGGTCATCCCAATCCCTTATCTAATGCCAATTTGATAGTGTCTGTGACTTCCACAAGAGCAGCTTCCGTACTGTGTGAAGCACGAAAGCCAGATTAGCAACAATCGAGTAGATGATTAGATTCCAAATATGATGATAGCTGGGCATTCACAACGGATTCTAAGATTCTGGAGAAAAAAGGGAGGAAGGAGATGGGTCTGTGGTTTGCAAAATTCTGGTGGTCTGCTGTAGCCTTTTTTAGAAGAGGCTTGATGTATGCTGCCTTCCATTTGCAAAGTATACTATCTAATTTTAGGGAAAGATTACATAGATCTTTGAGTGGAGTGCACAGAATAGGGTCCAGAGTAGTAATCACATGAGGAGGTGCTGGGTCTCTAGGGAACCCTGATTTTATGGAATTTATACGGGCTAGGGTCTGATCCTCAGTTATTGGACTGAAGATTTCCAACAGGCAGGACTTCTTGGGATTACTGTGTAATGGAGCCTCCTGGATTTGAGAATGTTTCATCGATGATGTTGATTTTTTTGTTTAAAGTAGGCTTCAAGATTAACAGTGTGATTGGGATGTCGGAATCGTTTGCTTGCCCTCTTAGGGTTAGTGAATTCTTTGAGGATTATGAACAACTCCCTGTGTGAGTTTTTTGCAGAGTTGATTCTCTTTGCAATGTGGGTTCTTCTGGCAAGAATACAATATTTGGGATACAGTCTCAGGGCAATTTTATAGGCCAGTTTGCCCTCATTAGTCTTGTTCTTCTTCCAGATCCGTTCCAGTCTCCTTACTCTAGTTTTCTACTTCCTTAACGCCTCAGAATACCAGGGGGATGTTCTTCTCAAGACTTTGAATTTATTAGCGGCGCAATGGAGTCAAAGGCCTGTACGAGTGAAGCTTCAAAGGCTGTCAGGGCCAGATTAATATTGTTGTAATCCATAATAGATGGAGGACTGAAAACCAAGAGAAGTGTGGAAGGCATCTCCTTCCTCCAGTGTCTTGTGAGCGTAGGGCCAGGGCTGTGAGTCACTTTGTCGACCTTGGTGTCTAAAATCAAATTATTAGAGAAATGGTCAGTCAATGTCTGCTCTATGGGAGTGTCTACTAATATATTCTCTGCCTCAGCAAAGATTAAACCTAGTGTGTGCCCTCCTCTATGGGTGGGGCCAGATACCAGTTGGTGGAGACCAAGCGACTCTATATCTGCTAGTAGTTGGGTAGTGTCCGGATCAGTTTGGATAGCTATGTGAAAGTTAAAATCTTCTAGCAGCAGAAAATTATCTGCCGCTAGAATATGGAATGCAAAGTGTTCCAACAACTTGGCACACAAGTCCTTTTTCCCGTCCGGCGGGCGGTAAACAAGGGCTCCCTTCCAAGTTATACCAATTGATGCCTTTAGTAGAAAGATTAGCATGTCATGCGTGGGTGGGGAATAAGAGTCTAACATATGTATTCTTAGAGGGATTTTAGTTGCTATGGCTACTCCATCCCCCTTTTATGTGGTCTCTCACATCTAGTTAGGGTGTAGCCTTGTGGCAGTGCTAGGGCTACGGAGGTAGTGGGGGGGACAGCATTAACCAGGTCCCTGTAATAAAGCCTAAGTCTGGCCTAGTAGAGTCAAAGAGATCCCATAGTTCTGCTGTTTGTTTGGGGATCGAGCGCACATTAAGGTATGTACACTGAAGCTTGGTCAAGGTGCTTACGGTGTAGTTGCTTCTGTCTGGGTACATGCTTTTGGGAGGGGCATTTGTAGAGGTTCCCCGATCTTCACTTATCGGAGGGTAGTTTATCAGTCCTTTTAAAATTACAGCTATCACGAGGTCGGGCCGAGTAAGCGACCAAGATGGCCGCTTAGCTTTGACAAATGGAGCCCACTGCGGTCTCTATAAAATGCCTTCTGAGCCGCAGGGCGGCTGCCTGTGCCCCCGGACCAGACGCAGCCCTCGGAGGGCCCGAGACGACAGGGTTCCGGGTGAGCCTGAGGGCGGGGTCTGCTGGGGGCATTTGCGACAGCGAGCTGCCTTTGCCCGGGGGAGTTCGAGATGTCGGCAGATCTGGGGCACGGGGCAGGAGCCCTCGGCCTAATTTACATTGCAGCATGACCCCGGGGCTGCGCGGTTCCTGAAGCTGTGAAAAACGACAAGAGGTAGGAGGCAGCGTGCTGCTTACTCAGACCCTTCTTCTGCGCACCAAGAGGAACCCTCTTGCCAAGTGTATTTGTAGTGATTACAGGGACCGCGATGCCTCGATCCTGGATCTAGCGTGGGTGTCCATTTGCACAAATAGTGAAATGTGCCACACTTATGGCAGGCCCCCCTTCCACTATGTGCCCTGGCCTCTGCACCTACGCCACTGGACACGATATGCCCCGCTGAATGGTGTCACACGTAGGCGATGCACCCACAGCATCCAATGTGCATTCCACCGGCTGCTGAACTAGTTATGTCCCTCAATACATCGATGTAGTGGCCGACAGCGCAACCAAACACCGACTCGGTCAGAAGCGACAAGCCTCACGCAGCAAACCCTTCCCTCGTCAGCTATCAGCTAACATTGTCATTTATCTTTTTCTCTCTTCTCGCCATTATTCTCCTTCTCCCCAGGGTGATAGTGTGGCCGTGTATATTCTACTACTGCCTTTCTATTTCACCTCAAAGGTGTTGGTGTCCTGTCGGCGCCAGGACTCTACATTTCCAAGTCCCAGAGAACAAAAACAGTAAAGATGTTAAACGCTTGATAACATTTCATCATTTATTTTTTTCTGTCCGCTCGTCCTTATTCTCCTTCTCCCATGGGGTAATATAGTGTCACCGTGTATATTCTACTACTGTGACCCTGTAGTACCTCACAGGGGTTGGGGGCCTGTCGGCGCCAGGACTAAACATTTTGGAATAAAGGTTACTGGCCCTCATAACTTAGTGGCTCACGGTTTCTGACAGTCACAGTGTATTGCCAAATAGTACATTAAAAATGTATGTCTGCATACATAGTTCCTGACTGAATGTCTTCAGAAACCCTACATTTCCAAGTGACATTCTGTCATTTATCTTTTTCTCTCTTCTAGTTCCTATTCTCCTTTTCTCCCGACATGAAATAGTACGGCCGTGTATATTTTACTACTGTATTTCTATTTCATCTCAAAGGAGTTGGAGGACTATCGGCGCTAGGACTGAACATTCCAGAGTCCCAAAGAACAAAAACTTGAAAGCAGTAAGATACTTGATAACATTTCGCCATTTATCTTTTTCTCAGTTGTCCTTATTCTCCTTGTCCCCTGGGGTGATACAGTACGACCGTGTATATTCTACTACTCACCTTATTTTACCTCAAAGGGGTTGGGGCCTGTCGGCGCCAGGACTAAACAATCTGGAATACAGGTTAGTGTCCTTATAATATACAGGCTCACAGCTTCTATGAGTCACAGTGTACTCCCACAATAATTAAAGAAATACTTCCTTTGTACATCACTGAATGGATATGTTCAAAATAGTACTTTAAATATTCGAAACTGCATAGTCCCTCTATGAATGCTTCAATGCAAAAGTACTCCCTCCCTTGTTCACTACATAACTGCATAAGCAATCCATGATTGATTTAATTTGTGTGGTAGTAGTGCCTACTTGATTCTATAACTGCATCGCTTCTGCTTAAGTAACTATGGGTCATATTCTCAATGAAGTGGAGGAGAGAGGCGTTACCTGCTTGGCTTAACGCCTCTGCCACTTCGGAAACCCGAGGCTACACCCTATTCTCAAGGACATGGTGCAGCCTCGCGTTTCCCTCTGTGATGGCGCAAAGTTTCAAAACTTAGCGCCAACGCAGGCACCCTTGCACCGGAGTGCAAGGGAATCTGCAAGCAGGGAGGTTTCTTTATGTACAGCAAGGTCTCCCTTCCTGCACATAAACAAACTGGAAATGCCAGTTTGTAACTTACATGTGTGTTGCTTCGTGCACCACACATGTAAGTTACAAAACAGCATTTTTTTTTAAAGTATTGTTTATGTATAGGAAGGAACACCTTCCTGTCCATGAAGAAACTATGGCATTTTGCATTTTTCAAGTGTGCTGCAGAAGGCAGCACACATGAAAAATGCAAAAACGACGAGAAATAAAGCATTTCTCTTCGTTTCCCCACCTTAACACCATTTTTCTGGTCTTAAGTTTGGCGCTACCTCCTATTTACGCTGCCCTTGAGAATAGGAGATGGCGTCAAACTCAATGGGTGTTGCGCTGTAATGCCCACCACAACACCCAGTGCACGCCCCTTTCACGCTAGAAACAGAGTGAAGGGGGCCCTATTCACAAAGCAGTGTTGAGCCACGCTGCCTTGTGAATATGGCTATGCCCCCCTGAAAGTGACGTTGTTGTGGCGATAGGGGCTTGAGAATACGCCCCTATATCATTACAAAGATTATACCTTCCTGTTTATAATACAGCACTGAAACTGCCTAAGTAAAATGATGACTTCCACAGTAATTTCTGCGTCATTGTGGGAGTGCATGGGTTGTACCTGAGGGAATCCATCAGTGCTTTCGTATTGCCTCAATCATTAATTAAGTGCAAAAATGCAAATATGGGGATTCAAAATTCTGTTGCTGATGTCTGATTGATTGGTCTCTTTATACCACAGCCTCCATGATTGCATAAAACATTACCCAGTTTATACATTTAACTACCTTGAAACTACTTTTATTTATGAATTGCATTGTTTTTGCATTTTGCTGTCAAAATGAAGATAAGTAAGTTTTAGTAACAGAGAACCACACTTTGTTTTGTTCAAGTCTTTAGTTTATACAAAATTTAAATTAAACGGCAATTCTTACTTCCTGCTCCTAATTTAAACAGTTTTTTTCTAAAACAAACTCCAGTAGCTACTGTTAATCCATGCTCAGTGTGCTTTTGAAAAACAATTATCTTATTCCAAATAACCAATAGTGCTCTGACCTACAAGCAGGCGTCCCGTACAGAGCAACTCTTTCACAACGTGTAACATGTTCCACCACTGTCTTCTCTCCTCCCCCACATGCGCTTGAAGATAGTTTTAGTCTGACCTTCCATTCCTACTTTGAAAACATATATTAATAGCAAACACTAACAGGAAAGTCTGTTGTTTCAACAAGCAGGTCTCATATAACCTTGTGCGACCTTCAAGTAACAGGTGGCTAAATTAGCAAGTGACATTGACTTAGTCTATGGAAATCTCCCACTACATTTTTCACAATTTATAAACCAACTATTTAATCAGTCTCAAACTCAAGGTCTACCACATTTATTCTAAACTATCCCACTCCCGCCTTGTTATCTCTTTTCAAACTATTTTTATAGTAATACTGGACTTCATTCATTCTAACTTTGCAAGCACATTTGGCGGGTCCCTTGGTGCTCCTTTCTAGTTTCCGGAAAAGTTGTTCTATAGCTCCTACTACGAAATGGCTGCCCGTCCTCTGCGTCAACCACATCCACGACAAATGGAGCTATACAGTGGACGAATGCTACAACTTTTTGAATGCTTGCCATTGGCGATATTTGGCATCAGATATCTGAATTTCTGCTACGTGGACTTCACCAGTTTTCAACCTGTTTTTTATTGTCTCCGGTGCCACTATGAATGAGACCTCCAAGTCTGCCTCTCTACTACTTCACACGATCCCCTGGATTATGAACTGTTGCTGCGTCCATTGCTGGCTCATGACCAGGACTGTTCTGGAGACACATGCTTGATGTCACCATATTACTATTACAATGCATACATCTCCTGTGCCTTTTCGTAGTGACAGCATACTTAAAAGAAACATACAACTATATGTATACCTGTGTTTTATAGCTATTGCATCTTCCAATATATAACTCGAGTGAAAATACATGCCCAAAGCGAAGTCAATGCTCCTCCCTTTGGGCAGTAACATGTACGCAGTCTGTGAGGCATCTTCGGATTATGGGGCTCTGCAACTCCAGGACTCCATCCCGTACTTGGGGATAGTTCTTACCCCATCCACCGAGCGGACAGTCAGTCTGAACTACATGAATATCACCTTCCAAATTCAGGGTGACCTCAGGAGATGGCAGAAGCAACCCCTATCCTTGCTTGGTCGTATCGCTGCAGTGAAGATGTCTATATTACTCAAACGTATCTATATTTTTCAGACCATCCCGGTGCTTCCGCCCCTGGGCACCATACAAAAGTTACAAGAAGCAGTGCAGCACTTCATATGGGCAGGGAAACGGCCGCATATGCGCAGAGACCTCTCCTACCCACCTCCGGATGAGGGAGGCCTTGGGATCCCGTTCCTACTGAACTACTTTCAGGCACCGCATTTGCGATACCTGGTAGAGTGGAGCCAACCAGAGTCAGAGAAGAGATGGCTATTTCAGGACAGGGCGATGGAGAAAACATCGCTTTGGAAGATACCCTTCCTAAAGCGTCCCAATAGGCCGGCCTACCTCCAGACGTCCCCCATAACTCACAGTATTGTGGGTGTGGGACACAGTAGCTGTTCGGAGGGGGCTCACTATTTTCCTTCACCACTTACACCTTTATTCGATAACCCCGAGTTTACCCCGGGATTAGAGAAGGGGGCTTTTCAGCAGTGGCGGTCGTCCCCATGCAGATCCGCGGGCCATGTGTTCGACCTTGAGGACTTCATTCAGTTTAGTGATCTTTCAAGGTATCACGGCATCACAGCTCCACACCGATATCAATATTTTCAAATTCGGCATTGGTTGACAGCCTGAAATACGCCCTCTAGTCGGTAGAAAGCTGACCACTTTGGAAAAATGGCTTCTTACTAGAGATTCGGACCGAAAGCTGGTCACTGACTTGTACAAGATGATCTGCCCGATAGTCACTTCACGCCCCTCGGCCGGTCAAAAGCGCTGGGAATGAGAGTTGGGGAGAAGCTTCTCAGTAAAGGATTGGCAGGCTATATATTATAGGGCCAACCATACAGCCAGGAACACTGCCAGCAAAGAAACCGAAATTGAAGGTTGTTACTTACTGGTATCGGTCTCCGGTTAGGTTACATAAGGACAACCCTAGCCGTAGCCCCACATGTTGGGAGGGGATGTGATGAGGAGGGTACCTTGACCCATTTACTATGGTAATGTAGTGAGATGACACTGACAAGCACTTTGAAACCGAAATTCCCCGTTTCCCTGCCTATACACTTCTAGGGCTGCCCAACGCACTCACACTCTCTTTGAAGTCTCTCGGGGGACGTCAGATGGGTCTAGCCATGGGCGCGGCTGTTCAGCACATTATTTCGCTCTGGGGAACACGAACCCGGCCTACCCACATGGGCTGGTTGCATAGATTATGGTGTACAGTGGGAATGGAACACATACAAGCAACCCTCACAGTCCACGGCATCCTTTCACGCGGACTGGCAACCTATCCTATCACTCCTATCAACGGAATTTAATGAAGTCACTTGTCCCAAATATCTCCGTCTTTTGAGCCACACTGGCCTCCAGAGACACTCGATAGAGGGCGGTGTTCTCCTGTGAAGGCCACAATCGGCTGACATGGTGCACCTGTTACGGTCGGTGGGGGGGTGGGGGGGGGGGGGGGGGGGGGGAGTTTGTCGCCCGGGGGGGGTGGGGTTGCTGTTCTGGTTGTTTGGGGGGGGGGCGGATGAGCGCATGGGCAGTGGGAACCTCGACCCCGCTTACATCCATGGACATTCGAGACTTTGATGAATTACTGCTATAATTAGCGGTTGTGGAGGGGGTCGAGGGTACCTGGGGTTCTACCGCAATCTATCAGCAGAGGAACAGATGAGCCTTGTAATGTATTTGTTTTGACGCCAAAATTTAATAAAACAAAGTTAAACCTAAATATAGGTCTACATAATTTTCTCGAAACAATTGGTTGCACTTTATTTAAAATGGAGACCCGTCACCGGCGCATCAGGTGATCAAGATCGCTTATGCGATCGAAACGCGTCCGGGGCGGACACATGTCTGCACTAACTTTGGTGATGCTAATTGAATAAAACATGAAGCAGTAACCTTTCGTTCTTGGATTTTTATTAAGTCTCAAGAAATTAGCGATCTGTACCCATTTGTCTCTGGAACGATATCCAGAAATCCAGGCAAATAGTGTGTGCATGTATGTGTGTGTATATATATATATATATATATATATATATATATATATAGTCCAACCACAAAGCCCTTGAGCTCTAGAAGGGCACACGACGCTCTCCCTTACCATCATGTATGTATGCCTTGCAGATGCACGCATTCAGAGCTTTCAGTGACAATTTGCCACGTCCGACGCGGTTCAAGGCAGGTACGCCCCTTAATCATGGACTGCTGCACATGGGGAAATGAAAACTCACTCCTTAATTCATTCGCCTTTTTATTGAATGAAAACGCCCCCCAGTGGGCGTGGCACACTCTGGACACCAGGCAGCATGCTGGGAATTGCGGTCCGTAAGAGGTGAGTAAAATATATACCTTAAGTAGGCTCAGTCCCCATGTGTGAAATAACAGCTTCAATTATCCTTTAGTAGGAAGGAAAGTCTGATTTGCGTGCAGGTTTTCACCCTTGGAAAAGCGTGCCTCACAGAGGGAAAGGTTCCCTCCTTTATTCCAACCTTTGTGGTTGGAATACATATATTACCTACTGGCGGTCGCCAGTAGGTAGTTATAGTTAGGACCACGTTTCCATAGGAAATCCGCAACATTCTATTTTGAATAACTTTTGCGCCGGTCGACGAATCCTCGCGAATTTTTCAAAATAGGTGGGGCGCTACGCTCCGCTCCTACCCTGAAAGTCTCGGGGGGATTCGTCAAGCGGGGGCTGAGATAAAAGGGGGGTCCCAAAACGCGTTTTTCCCATGCATTTTTCCATAGGACATTTAGACACAGCTACAGCCCGAACGGCTGAACAGAATTGGCAGAGAGGTAGTCCTCAGGTCAAGGAAGTGCCTTTTGTAGGTTTGGTGTAAATCTGTTCAGTAGATTCTGAGAAAATAGCCTTTAAATCAATATATATATATCTGTGACAGCTTACGGTGCGCTTACGGTGCGCTTACCGTACGCGTACGGTGACGTGCGCGAGAGCGCGATTCTGATTGGCTCATAGATCTTAGTAAACATTCGAATCGGCCGAAACCAGGAAGCGGCGGCCGCCATTTTCTCTCTCGCACTCTGAGTGGGGCAGCATAAATGAAGCCCAAAAATGTGTAAAGGGGCAGTATATTGAGATAATAATCACCCAGCAGTGATATACGGGCCCCCAAACAACCCCCAAGGTCAAAAAAAAATTTATTTTTTTTTCGAAAAATCGCCGATTACGCTTACTGTACGCGTACGGTAAAAATGTGTTTAAAAAAAAAAAATTATCCACACTCTCTCCACCCCATGTGCAAATGGTGCCCGAAGGGCACCATTTGCGCATGGCATAGCATACCAATGAAAATAATAAACAAAACATTTCACAACGATGCGTATAATATGTCCCCCATGTGCGCACGATGCGCGAAGCGCATCGTGCGTACATGGCCCATCCCGCATAATGTGGGCACGCGGTGCGCGCAGCGCGTGACCACCGTGCGTGCATGGCACTAACTGCGTAAAGTGGGCGCGCGGTGCGCGAAGCGCACCGCGTGCTCACTGTGCGCGCACGGAACGAACTGCGTTAACTGGGCGCGCACGCCACGAATGGCGTAAAGTAAGTTAGCATTTAAAAAACCGTACAAATTCACTGAAAAAACCATAGGTTTCACACACGTTATAGTTAGGAATTAGCATTTAAAAAACCTTGCAAATTCACTGAAAAAACCATAGGTTTCACACATGTTATAGTTAGCTGTACATTTCCTGATAAAAAACCAATGAAATTCCCCCGTTATAGTTACTGTAGGTAAATATAACTCACGCGACCGTAATCCTCTGCTGATGACATATGTGTCTTTATGAAAAAAAAATATTTGTAATATATGTATAGCTAAAATTTAATGGAAGAAGACATGGGCAAATAAGTGTCTAAATACAGTATTAGCATCAGCAGAGGATTACGGTCGCGTGAGTTATAGTTGCCTACAGTAACTATAACGGGGGAATTTCATTGGTTTTTTAAAATGTACAGCTAACTATAACATGTGTGAAACCTATGGTTTTTTCAGTGAATATATATATATATGTATATATATATATATATATATTCACTGAAAAAACCATGGGTTTCACACACGTTATAGTTAGGAATTAGCATTTAAAAAACCTTAGAAATTCAGTGAAAAAACCATAGGTTTAACACATGTTATAGTTAGCTGGACATTTTACTCGTAAAAAACCAATGAAATTCCCCAGTTATAGTTAGTTCAGCTAACTATAACTCGCGCGCCCGCAATGCACTGCTGATGACGTCACATATTACATCACTCATGACATGGTCAGTGACATCACTCATGACATCACTGATGACATCTCAAATGACATCACTGATGACATCACTGATGACATCATCCAGTGAATGTGTGTTTTTCTGAAAATTAAATATGTTTTATATATGTATATCTCAAGGTCGATGGAAGAATAAATGGGTATATAAGTGTCTAAATGGATGATTTTTATTTGAAAAATTGATTGTGTAACTGACTGATTAAGTGTATCATAGTGAATACATGGCTTAGTGAGTAATGTTTAAATATTTAAATATCTGTATCAGTCTCTCTCTTTGTGTATAAGTGGCTGCATGGGTTGGTGAGTAGCTACATGAGTGTCTATATAGGTTATTTGTTGGTTTTTTGAGTATCAGTGTCTGATGTCTGTATGGTTTGGTGGGGGGTATTACGTAGTGCATAGGTGCATGAATGAATGACTCAGTCTTTGTATGTGTTGAAGTCAGCATGTGTGCAGGACTCTATGGGTGCATGAGTGTGTTAGTGAGTGATTGACTGTCTCTATAGTGTCTTTATGAGTAACTACATATGTTTTAAACTAGTATATGTGACTATTGGTGTATATAAGTGAGTATATGTGAGAGTGAGAGATTGAAAGAGTTCCTGAATGAATAAGTATGTGGTTCTATAAGTGATTGTTTAAAAGAGTAAGTATGTGTAAGTTTCCGTAAAAGTAAGTGTGGTGGTGTGTGTATAACTGTTTATTTAAGTAAATGGATGTTTGATTCTTTATTAGCATGAGTGACTATGTGTGTGAGTAACTCCATGGATGAGTGGCATTGTGTAACAGGGTGTATAGGTGTATGAGTACATATGATGAGTGAGTACATGTATGAGTGACTGTATAGGACTGTTGGTGAATGAGTGGATGTGTATGTGAATCTTAGAATTACTGAAGAGGTTGTTGTAATTGGTATTGGTATGTCCATTGTTTTGAAAATGTTAGTTTGTATTTTTGAGTGTGTGTATCAAAGGTTATATTAGGGGAAGAGGAGGTCTGCCACTCTATCTCAAGGATGATGTCATCAGTGATGTCATCAGTGATGTCATTTGAGATGTCATCAGTGATGTCATGAGTGATGTCACTGACCATGTCATGAGTGATGTAATATGTGAAGTCATCAGCAGTGCATTGCGGGCGCGCGAGTTATAGTTAGCTGAACTAACTATAACGGGGGAATTTCATTGGTTTTTTACGAGTAAAATGTCCAGCTAACTATAACATGTGTTAAACCTATGGTTTTTTCACTGAATTTCTAAGGTTTTTTAAATGCTAATTCCTAACTATAACGTGTGTGAAACCCATGGTTTTTTCAGTGAATTTGCAAGGTTTTTTAAATGCTAATTCCTAACTATAACGTGTGTGAAACCTATGGTTTTTTCAGTGAATTTGCAAGGTTTTTTAAATGCTAATCCCTAACTATATCGTTTTTGGAACCTTTGGTTTTTTCAGAGAATTTGTATGGTTTTTTATATGCTAAGTTATGTATTTTTAAAGATATTTTTTTTTATTTAAATAAAATTACTTTATATTCATTTATATATTATCTGTATTTTTTTATAAATTATTTTTTTTTAAAATTCAATATGGATATTTTTTTTTATTTAATTTTTTTAATTATTTTATGTCCACTTTTTTTTTTTTTATAAATTCTTGGGGTGCGCGCTCTGAGCGCGCACCTAGTACTATTTCGTAACTTTTTTATGAATTCCGGCGTACGTTATTTACGTACGCAAATATACTTAATGGTGCGCGCTGGGAGCGCGCACCCAGTACGTATGCGTACGTACGTACGCATGCGTCCTACGCCCTCGACGCGGTTTACTTCCGCATACGCTAAAATTATGCGCAATAACGGTCGCGTATACGCGTGTTCAACGTATGCGCGCTAGGTACGCGTATATGACGTATGCACCTTTGCGTTTACGCGTTCGTGCATACGTCATCGCGGGGTGCGCGCACGGAGCTTGCGCAGTGCGCGCACCTCGGGTTTATACATAATAAAACAATATTTCTTATTGGTTATCATTACTTTCAGTTTCTAATTGTATCAATACCACACCCAATCCCCTCATGGCAAGTCATGTGATCAAGAATCTTCACTTTTGATTGGTTTGAAGTACTTTCTGTTCCAGATTCTTCCCAAACCACACCTACTCCCCTCATTATTAGTTCTGATTCCTTTGGAGAAGGAGCTATTCTGTTGTTGAGAGACAATGGCTGAACAGCAACCTACTTCAGACAGTGAGCAGGACACTCTTGAGAGGCAGAGGAACAGGAAGCAGAAAGACAGCTTTATATGGCAGTTTTTCACTTTTCCAGAGAATGAGAAAAAGGTAAATGCACCGAAAGTTACATGTGTACTTTGTAAAAAAGTCTTATCTCGTGGGAATCCTAACAAGAAATATTCTTTTAGCATTCACACTATGTTGAGACATGTTTACAAAATGCATCCAGTATCTTATCGTCGAGCTTCTGGAGAAAACCCTCCACCTGCTCAGCCGACGACATCAGCAGCAGCTCAGCCGAGCACATCTTCGGCAGCTCAGGGGAGCACTTCAGCTGCGATGGTGCCTTCACCTGTTTCTTTACCTCTTGTTGGTCCACCTTGTTTGGCGAGGTTGTCTACACGGTGCACTGATTGCGGTTCTCTTATTTCTGTGGGGGAGACCAGTCTTGATCTCCTTCAGAGAAAATTTGATGCGCATACGTGCACTAGGCCATAGATGTTTTTTCTTTTTTTGCGTTTTTCTCTTCCTGTTTCCCTCCATTAACTCAAGGGCTCTTTTAAGAGCCACTTATAAACTTAATCAAACAAATTTTGTTTTTAGAATTTTTTTTTGAAATTTTTTTGAGGTGCGCGCACCCTGCGCGCACCCATGTTTTTTTTAATTTTTTTTTTTTTTGAGAGAATACAATTAAAAATTGAAAATGTGATTGTACAGAAGTACAAACCTCAAAACCCCACTCGCTTAAATGCGTTTTTTTTTTATTTTGTTTTATTAAGTTTTTTTTCGGGTGCGCGCTGGGTGCGCGCACTCGGCGATATTTTTTTACAAAATATTAACCTTTTTTTTTGCCCTACAAGGTCCTACTTTAACCCCCTTACAATGCCTACTGGGTCTATTTCTACCCACTCTGCCCCCTTTTCAAGTTCTCCCCCTTTGTTTATCACCCCCTCTTTATGCGATTGACAAAATGGCGGCTGCCGCTTCCTGATTTCCACCGATTCGAATGTTTACTAAGATCTAACAACCAATCAGAATTGCGCTCGCGCACGGCGAGGTGCGCGCACCCAGCGCGCACGGAGCGCGCTTATATATATATATATTGATTTAAAGGCTATTTTCTCAGAATCTACTGAACAGATTTACACCAAACCTACAAAAGGCACTTCCTTGACCTGGGGACTACCTCTCTGCCAAATTTCTAGTAATTCTGTTCAGCCGTTCGGGCTGTACCTTCGACTAAAGGTCCTATGGCAAAATGCATGGGAAAAACGCGTTTTGGGACCCCCCTTTTATCTCAGCCCCCGCTTGACGAATCCCCCCGAGACTTTCAGGGTAGGAGCGGAGCGTAGCGCCCCACCTATTTTGAGAATTTCGCGAGGATTCGTCGACCGGCGCCAAAGTTATTCCAAATAGAATGTTGCGGATTTCCTATGGAAAAGGGGTCCTAACTATAACTACCTACTGGCGACCGCCAGTAGGTAATATATATATATATATATATACACACACACACACACATACACACATTATATATACACATACACACATCTATATATTATCTACTGGCGGTCGCCAGTAGATAGTTATAGTTAGGACCGTGTTTCCATAGGAAATCTGAAAATTCTATTTTGAATAACTTTGGCGCCGGTTGACGAATCTTCGCGAAATTTTCAAAACTAATGGGGCGCTCCGCTCAGCTCCTACCCTGAAAGTCTCGGGGGGATTCGTCAAGCGGGGGCTGAGAAAAAAGGGGGGTCCCAAAACGCGTTTTCCCCATGCATTTTGCCATAGGACCTTTAGTCGAAGGTACAGCCCGAACGGCTGAACAGAATTACTTGAAATTTGGCAGAGAGGTAGTCCTCAGGTCAGGGATGTGCCTTTTGTATATATGGAGTCAATCTGTTCAGTAGTTCCTGAGAAAATTGCAGTTAACAGCACATACATATCTATAGCCGCGCACCGTGCGCGCACCCTAACGTGCGCGAGCGTAATTCTGATTGGTGGTTACATGTTAGTCAACGTTCGAATAGGTCGAAATCAGGAAGCGTCGGCCGCCATTTTGTTTGTTTTCAGTGGGAGAGTGAAAAAGGAAGGTGGCGAACGTGAAAAGGGGGCAGGGTAGAGAGTTCCTGACCCCCTGAAGGACCCCGAAGGCAGAAAAATACATTTTAATTATTTTTTTTTTTTTAAATCGCAGGGGTGCGCGCACGGTGAAACCCCCCCCCCCCCCCCAAAAAATAATAATACATACATAACTTAGCATTTAAAAAAACGTACAAATTCACTGAAAAAAACATAGGTTTCACACACGTTATAGTTAGGAATTAGCATTTAAAAAACCTTGCAAATTCACTTAAAAAACCATAGGATTCACACGTTATAGTTAGGTGGATATTTCACTCGTAAAAAACCAATGAAATTCCCCCTTTATAGTTAGTTCAGATAACTATGACTCGCGCGACCGCCACTCTATCACAAGGATGATGTCATCAGTGATGTCATGAGTGATGCCACTGACCATGTCATGAGTGATGTAATATGTGACGTCATGAGCAGGATTGCGGGCGCGCGAGTTATAGTTATCTGAACTAACTATAAAGGGGGAATTTCATTGGTTTTTTACGAGTGAAATATCCACCTAACTATAACATGTGTGAAACCTATGGTTTTTTAAGTGAATTTGCAAGGTTTTTTAAATGCTAATTCCTAACTATAACATGTGTGAAACCTATGGTTTTTTCAGTGAATATATATATATATATATATATATATATATATATATATATATATATATATATACACATATATACACACACACACACACACACACACACATTATCTACTGGCGGTCGCCAGTAGTTAGTTATAGTTAGGACCTATTTTCCATAGGAAATCCGCAACATTCTATTGGTAATTTCTTTAGCGCCGATTCACGAATCTTCGCGAAATTCTCCAAACTTTTGGCCAGCTCCGCTCCGCTCCTACCCTGAATGTTTCGTGATGATTCGTCAAGCGGGGGCCGAGAAAAAAAGGGGGGTCCCAAAACGCGTTTTCCCCATGCAATTTCCCATAGGATCTGTTGTCGCAGCTACAGCCCGAACCGCTGAACGGAATGACACCAAATTTAGCAAAGAAGTAGTCCTCAGTTCTGACTCGTGCCTTTTGCATATTTGGTGTGAATCTGTTCAGTAGTTCCTGAGAAAATTAGGGCAAAAAAGTTAGTGATATCTATGGCCGCGGAGGATCCGCGGACCCAACCCGCACCGTACGCGAACCCTCCCCAAACCGAGCGCGCACCCTCCCGATCGCGCGCTAAATGGTAACTGGCTGTCGAGCGTCTCTCTACATTCGAAACGAGGAACTGTTGGCGGGCATTTTCTGCCTCAGTAGAAGCGAGGCTGAAGAAGCAAGGGGAATACGTGCGTAAAACATATAAAGGGGGCAGGGTGGGAATACTCTGACCCTCTAGAGGTGCTTAGGGGGTCCCAGAAGGACCCCCTGGGGCCCCCCTTTTTAAAAAAGAAAAAAAGCGGCGAAATGCGCGCACGGTGCGCGCATCCTATCGCGTTGGATGCACGGATTCTCTCGCGGTGGGTGCGTGGATCCACAGCAACGTTTTTTGAAAAACGACAAGAAATAATTGGTTGGACAACAACTTTCTACACTGAAAGGTAGGGTGTATATTTTTGTTTTTTAAAGGTATGATTGTTATTGGTTAACAAAAACAGATTGTAAGGAACATTATATATGATAAGCTGATTGTTGAAAAGTCAAGCACACTTCCTGTCTTGTGTAGGAACATTGTGTGCTGAACTTGTGACCTGTGAGCTCAGTGCAGTGTTCCATGACCTGTTTCTATGGTAACAGGCAGAAGGCAGATTGGGGGAAGGGTTGATATGTATTTCAGTTGGAAAGGGTTGAAATGTTTAACCAATAGAAATGTGTGTTTGCTTTTGAGTTTATGTGCGAAGGATTGTGATTTGATGTTTACATGTATATGTGTGGAAAATGAAAGGGAAACTTTTCCATTCTTTGCTTTTGCCGAGAGATGCACAGTGTAGAGATTCTGTAAAAGAAAATATGGTGAGTGATTGAAATACTCCTTAATCTACAAAAGAACTTGAAAGATGAGTTATTTAATTGTGAGGGGATGTATGTGGACTATTTTGATTTTAAAATCAGACTAATGTATTTTTCCTGCTAAAGTGTAGGGAGTACTTTTTTTCTCTACAATGTGTGTGCATGTAGAAACCATTCTGTGATTGGCATTTGTGTTTTTCATGTGTTTGTAGAGAGATAACTGTGCAGTTTTTATATTTTGGTAGAATTAGAAACCAGTCATTGTTTATGAATTTGTGAAATGAGTTATGTTATGTTTCTATACTAAAATGTAGTACTACTTCTAGATGAAGAAATGTGTTTTCATATAGTGCAAGGGATAGTGTTGTTTGTCTAGAATCACACAGTGAGTCTGTGTGCATTTGGGAACCACTGTGAGAGAAGCATTTGGTAATATCGTGTATTTGCTGACAGATAAGGGTTTTAAAACCAGTCAGGTTGTCAAGTTTTAGTAGCATTAGAAGCCAGTCTTTGCTTATGTGTTGATTAAATGAGTCCGGCATTGACACTAAAGTGCAGTCGTGAAATATATAGATTGTGTGCAGTTCCCTTATCACTTCCAGTGTAGTGAATGAGTTTTGGTAAACTCCTAGGAATACTGGTGCTTGTCTAGAATCACACCGAGTCTGTGTGTATTTGAGAACCACTGTGAGAGAAGTGTTTGGTAACATCGTGTATTTGCTGACAGATAAGTGTTGTAAAACATGTCATGTTGAGAAGTCTTAGTAGCATTAGAATCCAGTTTTTGCTTATATGTTGCTTAAATGAGTCATGCTTTGACACTGATGTGCTGTACTTAAATATGTAGATTGTGAGCAGTACCATTAACTCTTCCAGACTAGTGAATGAGTTTTGGTAAACTCCTAGGATAGTGTTGCTTGTCTAAAATCACACTGAGTCTGTGTGCATTTGGGTAAGGATTGTGAGAGAAGCATTTGGTAACATCGTGTTTTTGCTGACAGATAACGGTTTTTAAAACCGGTCATGTTGTCAAGTTTTAGTAGAATTAGAAGACAGTTATGGCTTATGCTTTCATTATATGAGTCAGGCATTGACACAAAAGTGCAGTCATGAAATATGAAGATTGTGTGCAGTTCGCTTACCACTTCCACAGTAGTGAATGATTTTTGTTAAACTCCTAGGTATAGTGGTTGTTGTCTAGAATTACACTGAGTCTGTGTGCATTTGAGAACCACTGTGAGAGAAGCATTTGGTAACATCGTGTATTTGCTGACAGATAACTAATTTAAAACCTCTCATGTTGTCAAGTTTTAGAAGCATTAGAATCTAGTCTTTGCTTATGCATTGATAAAATGAGTCAGGGTTTCACACTAAGGTGCAGTACCATGTACTATTCTGTTCACTGTGGCAAAACTGAAAATTTAAAAGTTTTACCTAAGCACTGTCCTAGAAGTAGTCTGATTATTTAGTCAGTTTCTAAGTACCAAATAGATTGCTTCAAATAAAAGTGTTCTGACATACTATACACTTGTCTTTTACACCTTCAATTCCCTAGTGAGTATCCATACACTTCCAGGAAATATCCTGTCACTTACTTTGCAGTCCTCTAGAGACCCCTTCAACAGCATGTACTAATCCATTGACTGTGCCAAAACTCAAAACACTTATAAATTCACCTAGACACTCTTTCCAGTACTCTAATGATTCAGTCACTGCCTAAGTATTCATGCACTGAGACAGTTCTTAGCACATGGACTACGTCAAACCCATATCCACTATGTATGCAGTCCTCTAACCACCTACACAATTGTCTTTCACACCTTCAATTCCCTAGTCAGTATCCATACACTTCCAGGAAATACCCTGTGACTCTCTTTGCAGTCCTCTAGTGACCCATTCAGCACCATGTACTAATCCATTCACTGTGCTAAAACCCAAACACTTATAAATTCACCAAGATACTATGTTTGCACTACTCTAATCATTCAGTCAGTGCCTAAGTATTCATACACTGAGCCAGGCCTTAGCACATGGACTGCTTCAAACCCCTATGCACTATGCATGCAGTCTTCTAAACACTTGTCTTTCACACTTTTAATTTCCTAGTCAGTATCCATACAGTCCAGCACTTGTCACTGCCTTTGCACTCCTCTAGTGACCCATTCAGTACCAAGTACTAATCTATTCTCTGTGCGAAAAGCCTAGCACTTATAAATTCACCTAGGCACTCTCCTTGCTGTACGATAATCATTCAGTCAGTACCCAAGTAGTCATGCAGTGAGCCAGGCCTTAGCACATGGACTGCTTTAAATGCCTATGCAGTATGGATGCAGTCCTCTAATCACCTACACAGTTGTGTTTCACACCTTCTATTCCCTAGTTAGTATTCATACTCTTCTAGCAAACACCCTGTGAGTCACCAAGTGCGTCTCCTTATACTACTGTAATCGTTTAGTCAGTTTGCATATAGTGTTTTAGTGAGGTAGGCTTTAGGGCATGAGCTGCTTCAAAGTAGTATGCACTATGCATGTAGTGTTTTAATGATCGTCACACTTGTGGTTCAGGGCTATAGTTTCATAGTCAGTTTTTATATAAAATGTGTTTGTACAGTAATGGAATAGTATAAATTTGAAAGTTATTAATATACATTTATTTGTGATTCTTTTTTACAGATACAGAACAGGAGTGTTTCTCATCTGTTTGCACTCTTCTCGTGCAAGATTGTTTGGATGAAGGGTCCTTCGGTGTTTCATCATACTTGCTGTGCCGCACGAATATTTTTTGTTAGGATCTCCTCGTAACAGAACTATTTGGCAAATCTTGCGAATGAAGAAGGTGGCATTGGTCTTTGTTTGCTCGTTGGAAAAAGTAAAAAATGTCCTCACCACTGAAGAAAAACGTTGTTTGTGTGGTGCCTTCTGCAAAACATTTTCTTCAGATTCGGTAAATATTTTAAAGCGGAAACATTTACAGTTTTTGTAAGTTAAACTTATAAAATTGTTAGCTGTATGCATTTTATATATCTGTGATTTGTTTCTTGTGGTATTTTGTTGAGAATACCATGTTTTTTTTTTTTTAACAATCTTTCTTATTTTCCAGGTCGGTCGTTGACATCCATTGTCTCCAAGTAGTGTTCCGCCTTGTTGTTTTTTATTATTGTTGTTACATTTTGTTTATTAGTTTATTGTTCATATATATGTTAATAAAAAAATTAAGTTTGAAAGTAGTTTTTCGTTTATATATTATTATAAAAACTAAAGTTTGAAAAAAAAATTAATAACGTTTTTGGTTGTTCTCTTAACTGCTGTGTGACTCTTTCTTGTTCTTATTACTGTTATTTGATGGAGTCCACCATGGTGTTAAATTTTGGGGGACTTATCGCTGGAATACTGGTGATATCTGCAGTTTGCACCAACTTCTGAATAGTGTGTTAGATTTATCTCAACTTTACTTCCGTTCAAGTGCTGATAATGAAATGGAGAGTAGCCGTTCCCGTGCAAAAAGACACGAGGTGCACCTTTCCGATTTATTCTAAATACTAAAATCCTGTATTGAATTGCACTGAGGTATAGGCTGCAGTTACAGTGTACACACAAAATCTATTAAGAAATCTCATTGTATTTATATTGATTGGGAATACTGCATCAGGTGCTGGATCTTGATGAGATACACTGCTCAATTCGTACATTGTTCTGCACACGAAAAAAATCCCATCACAACTTTCACACCAATTGCAATGCGAAACAAATTCCAGCGATAAGACACGTTAGCACCAGGGATTTTACACCTGCTTTCTGCTGGTGTTAAGCAGGACAACTACCTGCACCATGAAATGGAACACAGTCAAGAGCCACACCAGAACACCCACAGGTACCATAGAGTCAATGAGCATGATACAGGGATACCCATGAGGGACAGAAGACTCATCTCAACAACTCCAGGACCGCCAATGCCCCCCAAACCCACATCTTAGTAAGTGTGTCCCTGTGGTCATTGTCTTAGCATGATCCGCACGAGCCCTGCAACATCATAGTGTGCTGTCACCTCAGCGTTGGCAGTGAGCCTGGATGTGTAGCTACGCACGAATCCTCCTGCATGCACAACTGGCGTGTGCTGGTCTGGGGTTCACAGGTCAGTGCAGGGGTGTGCCTATCCGGCAAGGCGAACAGGGTGTCTCGGACATGTCCGTGTACAGGAAGTGCGGTAAGTGTGTCTCTGTGTTCTGGTGTGGCCTGCTACAAGAGCCGCAGCAGTTGATGTTGTAAACTGGCATGCACCACCTCCAAACGGCACTGTGATGTTGTAGTTGGAATGTAGCAGGACATGCGCAAATAGGCATAACAATGGTGTGCTGTACGAGTGCACGAGATACAACAGCGCACCGTACAAAAGTGTGGAGGCTCGTGGGAGGGAGGTGCAGCCGTTTGGCAACATAACACACAGTGAACTCGACCATGTGCCACATGCTGGGCATCTCATCCATGATGACCACAGTCGCAGACATCCCACAACACCAACGACTGGCATTTGTACACATCCTGTATGAATGCAGCGTGGTTTTCACTCCTATGCTCGTTCAGTGGTGTGATGTTGGCGGGTTGTGTGACTTGTGCTGCTTGTTGGTGTGTTTCATTTTGGCCATTGTTAGTCTATATGTGTGTTGTACTTAATTGTGCATGTGTGCCATTCTGCCCATCTCCCCCCCACCCCCCACTGCCTGCTTCTTCCTCTTCCCACTGCTGTTGTGTCTATAATTTTGTTGCTGCACACATAAATACATGTAAAGAATAAATTAGAATAGTTCCTGGATTCTTTTAGGTTTCAAAACTTCTCTATTGGTTGCTTTTTAATTTTCCATATGAACCGTTTTTTTAATATTGAACAACACATAGAAGTCAGAAGTGCAACGTATTCTATCAACACACTTTCTAGAACATTCTACAACATGTGCAGATTAAAAGTTCATCAATTTTTTAAAACTTAACGATATTTTTTTGTAACATTTTCTTGAATATTTAACGACACGTGCAGGTTAAAAGTTGACGATTGTTTTAAGTTCGAACAGTGCCTTTCAAATGCAAGTAGCAGGTGTGGTTGATCTGAGCAAATTTTATCCTTTGATATGTACTCCACGTTGAAACTGCAAAGATGCTTTTCCACAAAACTAATGTGCACCCTACTTTTAAAAAAGAATGCTTTTCATGATATCTTCAGAGTTAAGTTATAGATAGGAATTAGCATTTAAAAAAACCTTTGAAATTCACGGAAAAAACCAAAGCTTTCAGGGGCGTTATAGTTAGTTGGACATTTCCCTCGTTCAAAACCCTAGAAATTCCCCTGTTATAGTTAGTTCAGCTAACTATAACTCGCACCCCCGCAATGCACTGCTGATGACATCTCAAATGACATCACTCATGACATCACTGATGACATCATCCATGTGATAAATTAGTGCATCTTCTAACACCCCAATATAACCTTTGATACACCGACTCAAAATTTCAGACGGCCATTTTGAAAATCATAGATACTCCAATACCAATAACTACATACCCACTCATTAACTCTTAGGTCTACATACACCTCCACTCACCTGTACAGTCACTCATACTTACAGTCACTCCGTACAAGACTATCATATGCATTTATACACCTATATAGACACTCACACACCGCTAATCATCCATTGAGGTACTGACACACCTAGTCAGTCGTACAAGTAATTAAACACAGTCCAATTTACTCACCTATGCAGTTAAAACACACTCAAGTTCACTTACTCATAAAAATAGTACCACATTCTTACGCTCTAATAGAATCATTGATACAAGCACACACGCATCCATACAGCCACTCTCACAATCACACACTCTCACATATACTCACTTATATACTCTTACACACATATACTGCCTTTCACATATGTAGTTAGTCACACATGTACCACTGAGATATACATTCAATCCCTAACACACCCATACATACACTCACCCAACCATACAGTCCATCACAGATGCACTCTTAAAACCATGCACCCATAGAATCACCCACTCACACATATATGCATAGCGTCACACACAGCCTACCCACACAAACACTCAGGCACCCATACAACCAATCAATAACCCATATAGACACTCATATAGCTATTCACAAAACCATGCAGCCACTTATACACCTACATACAGACATTCACACAGTTTAGTCACTAGTCTGCAGTAAGATACATTTAATGACTCACTTAGAGTCAGTTACGCACCTACAAAATCATCCATTCACACACTTGTACACCCACTCATTCTTCAACAGACCTTTCCCTATATATATTAAACATATTAAAACTGTACAGAAACACATACCTACTGGATGATGTCATCAGTGATGTCATTTGAGATGTCATCAGTGACATCACTGACCATGTCATGAGTGATGTAATATGTGACGTCATCAGCAGTGCATTGCGGGGGCGCGAGTTATAGTTAGCTGAACTAACTATAACAGGGGAATTTCTAGGGTTTTGTACGAGGGAAATGTCCAGCTAACTATAACGCCCCTACAACATTTGGTTTTTTCAGTGAAAATATACACACACACACAAACACACACACACACACACACACGTTTGCCATACCCCAAAATTTGAGCTGCACTCGAATGCTGGACTTAAGGTGGCAAGCCTTTAATAAACAGTACAGGCAGGATAATGCTGGTAGTTAAATTTGACAGCTGCACACGCGATACGCCTAACGTGTTTCGAAGGCACAATCCTTCTTCCTCAGAGGCAGTCACGGCCACAAATGCGTGCTCGGTTCTTAGTCCATAAATGCTCATAATACGCCCCCAGATGGGCGGGTCCAATGTCCCAAAGCATTCTGGATATCATAGTCCCGAAATCAAACAGCTGATGGTGCACTAATTTCTGTCTTTTTTCCAAGCCTGCAGATGGGCCCCCACCAACAGTTTGCCTTACTCCGAAGTCAGCATTCCACATGCGCGGCTTGGCATATATGTATTGAGAACTGTGATTTTAACAGAAGAAGAACAATCAATATTGAAATTGGGACTGTCTTTCTGTGATAAGGAGTACAATTATCCCAATAGCAGAATGGACTTATATCGGTTTATCCACAAACTCAAATTGTCCAAAATACATTTGAACCAATATCCCTTAACCCGCCTTTTCAAGGACAACTATCAGACTCTTCAAATGAATTAAATTGTGTGTGAATGACACATCTGCTTTGACAGATTTGTTAAAATTAATGAATGATAACAGTCCATCTGAAAGTGATGAACAAACAGAATCTATGACTACAGGGATGATAAGAGGGGATCATACCACTTTTCGACCACCATCTAGATTTCTAACCCAATCAATAAGAGATAATCTGGATATCTTAGGGGAGAATGTGACAAAGGATCTGAAAAGACTGTACTATGCAGCAAATCAAAAGAAAAAGAAAATGAATTAAAAAAAAAAACGCCTGATTTCATAAAACAGTGACCAAACTAAAGAAAGGGGAAGGAGTACTGATCAAACCTTCTGATAAAGGAGGAAATATTGTGTTGTGGGGCAGGGAACTTTATAAGAAGGAAGCACTCGGCCAATTAAATAACCGTGTATTCTACAGCAGGATCAATATGAAAGAATATGAAAAAGAAAAAGAACAATTCTTTAAAATATTGGATGTCTGGAAGGAGGAAGAATTACTAAGCTGGGACGAGTTTAAATTCATTAAGAAGGAGAAGCCAGCCATCCCAGTATTCTATATGCTACCAAAGGTGCATAAGAGCACCACTAATCCACCTGGGAGACCGATAATTTCCTCTTGTGGTAGTTTGTTTGAAAATTCGTCAAGATACATTGATTATTTTTTAAATCCAGTTGTAAGATCATTGACCTCATATATTAAGGACTCCTGTCAAGAACAACTTGAATGTCATCACTCTTAATAATCAAACTCAGAGAAGACGTCGAGTAATTGTGAAACCCTCTCTTCAATTGCTGGTCTACTGTTCATTAGGAAGATTCACCTCTTACAAGATGGCCACTTTGTTTTCCCCAGTATTGAGAGATTCTGAAGTCTCGCGGGAAGTGAGACTTCGTTTTCTGTAGAATCGCGTTCTACTGCGCACTTCAATTTACTTGAGCCCGAGACAGAAAGTATTTCCGTAAGCTCCAAAGTATTCCATTCGGAGCGCATCCTCCTTTGAACCTCCGCGAGTAAGAAACGCGTCTAGGTAACTCTTGTTACCCTCCCTTATTTCTCCGCGAGCGCAAATATCAGAAGGAAGCTCCGACAGTTGCAGTAACCCAGACTCATAGAATTCTTTCTGCCCCCATCCCCGGCGGAATCGAATATCGATACGTTCTGAGGAAAGAAAACTCACTTCAGTCAGCGTGAAAACAAGAGTTCTGAATCCCGGAATATGTCAGAAAGAAGAAGAGGCAGTGAGAGGTAATGCAGGGTCTCCTTTACTCCGGTAGGCTTACCGTCGAGAGAAGGAGACCGAAGGCAGTCAAGTGAAACCAATTAAGACTACGAGAAGCAAGTAAGCACAAGACTGATGGTGACTGTACATTTTATATTCGTTTGCCTATATATACGAGTTCTTGACTGTGAAGTCTATTATGCCTGCTTTCACTTAACTCCTTGCCTCCCTTGCGCTTTTCCTACTCTCTCCTTTACCATTATCCTTTCCCTGTGCCTTTTTGCGTGTCATCTATTTAAGTGAAGCAGTGCGAACTCATTGAACTACCGATCCTTGACAAGGAGAAGTGACTGTAAAGACTGAGAGCAAGCACATCTAATGGACAATTCTTATCAGCTAGCTGAAATAAGTTTAAGATTAGCAAGACCAGAATAATAGGTAAGAAGGAGAAGAAATAGAATTGAGTAGTTAAGAAGAGTGTGTGAAGAATAGGATTGTCTTACCCGTGATTCTATCTCTCTGTGCATTAGGTCACATCCACTATATACATATCAGAAGTGGACAACTAACTATTAAGAGAAGCTGAAACTCCTGCAAAACCTGGTAGGGAGGATAAAATATGAATAGGGATAGATAGAGATAAAGGCGAGAGCTAAGGTAAAGAATTGAAATGTTTCCCTTGCATTAGGTATCCTCGAACAATCTTCACGAGAGAGAAGAGGGAGTCCAGGCCTGCACGATTGTCTCTTCTCTGTCCCAATTCTCCTTTCCCCCTGTCTGGAGCAGCTGCTCATACGCAGTGTGTTCTGGAGGGTGGGCAAGGGAATCTAGCATAATTCTGCCTCTGTGAAGAGGATTGGGTTCAGCACTCCTGACAGATTGAAGTGCCCACGAAGTGTTCTTCACCCAGGTAGAATGGCGGAGGGTTTTTGTTTAAAAGCCTTGGGTGAAATGTTGGAGGGAATTCAGCAAGAACTAGGTGTATTAAGTGAAGAGAATAAGAGTTTAAGACAAGACATAATAGCTTCTAGACAGGAAACTATTCAACTATCCCAGCGAGTCAGTGAGACAGGAGCGTCTAATGCTCAAAACTTTTCAAGTAGTTCTCTCCCCAATAAAGACCCTCGCACAGTTGCTCAGGTTGTTCATTTCGTTTCTCCCATTATTCCTCTAGCCCCCCCTGAAAGATATTGCGGAGATCCACAAAAAGCCCCGCTTTTTCTCACTCAATGCTCTTGACTCTTCATGTGGCGTGCTATCTCTTCCCAGAAGTGCTCAATCACGGGTAACCTTTATCATATCCTATCTGGGGGGGGGAACGGGGGGGGGGACGCAGCAAACTGGGCCATGCCGTTGGTTTCCCGAGATGATCCTTTTTAAAATAAATTTGGAATATTTCAAGGCAGAATTGCTTAGGATTTTTGATAGACGCCGAGTTTCCCAGGACACGGATAATGAGCTACTAGAATTGTGCCAAGGAAACAGGGACCTAATCATATTTGACGCAGTTCAATAAATTGTTGGTGGAAACTAACTGGCCAGAGGAGAAAAGATCAGCCTTATTCTATCAGGGTTTGCGAGAGGATATCAAAGATACCTTAGCACAGATTCCAAATCGACCCACCAACTATTCAGAATTAGTGGATTTGGTTCTTGAGATCGACTTTAGAAGTTCAGAAAGAAGAGGAGAAAAAAAGGACCAAGGATTTTCGTTTGAATGTCCCACAATTTGATCGGACAAGATCAGAGGAAAGCAAGTCTTCGGGTGGCACGCCGAAAGTGAACCAATGCAGATTGGGTCAATTCGTGGACCTCTCAGTACAGAGGAGAAAGAACAGAGGAGATTGAAGCAATTGTGCATGTATTGTGGGGGAGCAGGGCACTTTGTGAGAGAGTGTCCAAAAAAGCCCAAGGTTTCCAATTCTGGAAACTCCCAAAACCATCTGTAGGCGGAGTCGCTCAGGTGGCGAAAGTTGAAGATCCGACTCCAAAGATTCATCACATCATGAACACTCTTCAGACCCAGACCCCACATTTAATATTACCAATGATTTTAAAGTTTCGAGAACAAGAGATTCTTGGGGTGGCTATTATGATTGATTCTGGAGCCATTGGCAATTTTTGTGATATAAAATACGCCAAAAAGATGGGGATTCAGGCAATACGTAAGGAACACAAAGAATCAGTTTGGGCAGTTGACGGAACGAATCTCTCTTCTGGCCCGATAACCCATCACACTGAAATGTTGGAATTAATTCAGTCAAATGGACATCGTGAGAGCATTCAGTTTAACGTGATTGATGCTCCACAATTTCAGATCATTTTGGGGCTTCCCTGGCTTTCCTTGCATAATCCTACAATTAATTGAGAGGATCGAACAGTCGATATGGACTCGTCGTTCTGTGCAAAACACGGTTTCACTTGTTCGACTCATGCTCAGGAGCCTTCCTTGTCCACTTCTTTTAGTGGAGGATCTATTGGAACTGTTAACACCTTAGAAATTCCAACAGAATACCAAGAATTCCGAGAAGTTTTCAGTGAGCAAGAGGCGGAGAGACTCCCACCACATCGTTCATATGATTGGACCATCGATCTCGAGCCACACTACCTTGCAGTCTGATTTATGCATTGACAGAAGCTGAGAATGGCAATTTAAAAGAATACCTTGACCGTTACCTGGATAATGGGTTTATCAGACCGTCACAGTCCCCAGTGTCTTCGGCACTTTTTTCATTCCTAAGGAGGATTCTCTTAGGACGTGCATAGACTATCGAGCAATCAATCGGGTCACTGTTAAGAACCGCTATCCGCTGCCCTTGATTTCGGTCCTGCTAGACCAGTTGAAGGACGCTCAAATCTTCATCAAATTGGACCTTCGTGGGGTGTACCATCTCATTCGTATGAAGGAAGGCCAAGAATGGAAGACTGCTTTTAGAACCAAGTATGGACTTTTTGAATACCAAGTGATGCCATTTGGCCTATGTAATGCCCCGGCTGCCTTGCAGCACTTTATAAATGACATCATGGGAGATTTGGTAGATCGAATCACTGCAGTTTATTTGGATGACATCTTAATATATTCCAAGGATCCTCGAGAACATTCTGACCATGTCAAAACAATTCTTGAAAGACTATGAAAGCATAAATTGTATGTAAAACTAGAAAAGTGCGCCTTTAGTGTACATACAGTGGAATTCTTGGGATTCGTGTTATCTCCCGGAGGCATTACAATGGAGGAGGTTCAAGCAGTGGTAGATTGGCCCTCACCAAAAGATGTAAGAGAAATTCAGAGATTTCTGGGATTTGCTAACTTCTATCGGCGATTTATCCAGGGATTTGCTCAGAAAATCATTCCAATTACCAGATTGCTCAAGAAAGGAGTAAAGTTTAATTGGTCAGAGGAGGCTGAGCAAGCCTTTGAATTTCTCAAAAACAGTTTCACTTCGGCACCCATTTTGCTTCATGCGGATCCAACTGAGCCTCTCTTTGTAGAAGCCGCCGCTTCAGATCAAGCAGTAGGTGGGGTCTTGTCCCAACGTCACAAATCAACTGGGCAGCTACATCCAGTGGCATATCACTCTCGAAAACTAAATCCTGCCGAAATAAACTACACAATTGCCGAAAAGGAACTGCTGGCAGTAAAGGACGCTTTTGTGGAACAAGGCATCATTTACTTGGGGCTCGACACACTATAACGGTGTATACTGATCATAAAAATCTTCAATTCCTCAAGTCTGCGAGAACCCTAACTCCGCGGCAGCTTCGTTGGTCCCTTTACTTTGCAGATTTTGAGATTACATATCGCCCTGGAAATAAAAACGGAAAGGCGGACACCTTGTCCAGGATCCAGACTGAAAGCACTAAACATTCAGTAATTCCGCAGCCCAATATCCCAGAATCTAAGTTTGTGTGCGCTTTGTCAGTGGC
The DNA here is from genome assembly GCF_964204655.1 of Triturus cristatus. NCBI lineage: Eukaryota > Metazoa > Chordata > Amphibia > Caudata > Salamandridae > Triturus > Triturus cristatus. The sequence continues at coordinate 83,750,896 of NC_140591.1, forward strand.
AGAGTATAAAAAAGAGGTCGGAAGACAGATGTCAGCAGCAGAAATGACTAAGTGGGCTAGTCAAGATGAAGGCAGAGTCATCAAGGATTCTTTTCCTTATCGGAATGGAGCCCTTTACTTACCTACTATTAAGATTTAAGAACAAGTGTTGAAAGACTGTCATGATCATCCCCTAGCAGGCCATAAGGGAACTTTGAAAACCATAGACCTTATCCAGAGATACTTTTGGTGGCCCAATATGAACTCTCAGATTAAGAGTATGTGGAAAACTGTGAGCTCTGTGCCAGAGGGAAACCGAGTAGACAAGCTCCACAAGGCTATTTGCAACCCTTGCCTACACCCACACAACCTTAGCATACTGTCACTATGGATTGGATTGTAGATCTTCCACCGAGTAAAGAGTATAACACAATATTGGTAGTAGTAGATGTCTTTACCAAGAGGAGTAATTTTATTCCAGTTAAAGGGGTTCCTTCAGCTGCAGAGTTAGCCCGGCTCATCCGGGAAAACAGTGAAGATTCATGGTGTTCCAAAGATAGTGATTTCCGACTGAGGCTCCAAATTTGTGTCCAACTTTTGGAAGGCATTTATGAAGGGGTTGGGAGTGGAGGTCAGGCATTCCACCAGTTATCACCCAGAGACAGATGGCCAGACGGAGAGTGTGAATCAAGAGTTGGAACAGAATATGCGTCTGTTTCTTTGGTTCAGGGTGGTAATTGGTCTGAATTACTTTGGATGGCAGAGTTTGCACATAACGCCAAGAACGTTTCCACAGGTTATTCTCCTTTCTTTCTAATCTATGGGCGGCATCCAAATCCTTTCTGCAATTAGGGAGATTTTGGGGTCCCAGCAGTCAGCAATCTGTTGACAAACTTAAATTCTCCTCGCAAATCTGCGGGTCCAATTTATTAAAGGCTAAGGAGGGCTACAAGAGACAGGCAGATAAGCACAGGAGAAAGGCACAACCGGGGATGTGGAATTCCTATAGCCCGACGCCCAGAACATATTGTTTGGGGTCAAGGGCAACAAGTTTTAATGTGCATTTTGTCCTTGGGACAAGCAGGCCCAAAGCCCTGCAGCACAAACCCTTTGGCTGCCAGTTTACAGTACCACATTAAGGATCAGGGAAGGGAACTGCCTGCAGTGAAGTTAATATTTGTGTGCATATGTTAATGCTGTTCAAACTTGTATTTGTGGTTCGTTAATTGAAAGCCTTTATTATTAGGGTGAGCGCTCTCAGTAAATGTTCTGACTGCACTACTGACAGTGGTTCCAGTATAAAAATGTGAACACACAGTTTCAAAGTATAGCAATATGAGGCTATGCATAATGCTCCCAGAATGCTCTGATTAGATGCAAATATTTGCAGAAGCTTGAAAAGCAAGATTAATGATTCTTTGCTTTCAATATAAATTGTTCCCAAAAAATGAAAGTAGGAAGTTTTTTTTTGCTAAACCACTGTAAAATTTCAGGTACCATTTCTTTGCAGCATCATTTAGTAAAATGTGTTGATGCATGCTAGTATTTCCCCAAAATATTCATCTTAGAAAATCAGTGTAACCAGTTTCAATAAGATTTTGGGAAACATAAAAATAAACAAGCATTGGCAAAGCCAGTAAGTATGAAATGGTGGTCAGCTTTTTAGTTTTGGCAATGCATGACTTGTTTTGGCATGGTTTTTGGAAAACCTTATTGATGTGAGAGCTGCCAGACCCTCACCATTATAACAAACATTGGCAAAAGCAAGCATTGTTTTAGGTCACAAAAAAGCACACACTGCCACATTAGTTACTGGCACTGAACAAACCACTTAGTGTGCCGATATGCTCCTTGTGAAAGAGCAGAATGCTATCACTCACCATGAAGCCAGCCGATAGAGAATTTTAATGAACAGAAAAGATCATTGTTTAACGCCAGACCAAATTAGGGGCCCAATTATTAAATAAAGTCTCAAAGGTCCACCCTTGGTATATGTCATTGCATTAAGGGCAGCTTTATGGATTTCGTGAATTAACAAGAATTTACAGCAGTAGGGCAAGAAATAGTACTCCTAGAAAATATTTGTGAACTGCATCTTAGCATGACAAAATATACATGTGTAGATTTGCTCATGCAAACACCTGAGTGTTTGCAAGTTTATTTTCCCTCCAACCACTTTTTTCCCAACTCTGGAAGAAGGTTTACATCTGCCATTGTCAGGAGTAAATTTCCAACATTTCTCAGTATTGGAAAAGATTAGAGTAGAGTTGTTGAAAACCCTTAAAACATGCAAGTTAGTAGGTTTGCTCAGACTCAAAAGGACATTCCAACCCTGGAACTATTGTTTACCACTACCTTCAGTCCCAGTATGTAGATCTGCAGAAACGTAGCAACATAACCTGATTGCTAGTATTCAAACACTACTATGGTATGATCCCTGGCATAATCAGAGAGGCTAAATAAGAGCTTTTATATAATTAGATTGCTGCCATAATTTGTTGCCGCACAACATGGCACCGAAGGAACAAGTGAATTTTGTTACAGGACAAGTAGATTTATGAAGCAACCTGCCCCATGGACAAGTAGATATTTTCATAAATTCCACACCCCTGCACAACAGTACCAGGTGGGTGATTCAGTATGGTTGTCTTCACGGCATCTTAGACTGAAAGGAAATAGAAAATGTCAGCCTTGTTTCATAGGCCCATTTTCCATTGAACAAGTTTTAGGTCCAGTCATTGACAAACGTAAACTACCTACTCCGTTAGGAATCCACCCTGCGTTCCATGTGTCTCTTCTGAAGACAGCTTCTAATCTTCAATTAGATAAACCTCCACACCACTTGATGATTGACGAACAGTTCGAGTATGAAGTAAAAGGGGTTTTAGATTCAAAGAGGAGTTTATTGTACTTGATAGATTGGAAAGGTTATGGACCAGAAGAAAGATCTTGGGAACCTGCAGAGAATGTACACGCTCCAAAATTGATAAAACGATTTCATGCACAACATCCTCTGAAACCAAGACCGATGGATCGGTCTTTGAGAGGGGGTACTGTCAGGAACAACTTGAATGTCATCACTCTTAATAATCAAACTCAGAAGACGTAGAGTAATTGTGAAACCCTCTTTTTTCAATTGCTGGTCTACTGTTCATTAGGAAGATTGAACTCTTACAAGATGGCCGCTTTGTTTTCACCAGTATTGAGAGATTCTGAAGTCTCGCGGGAAGTGAGACTTCGTGTTCTGTGGAAGCACGTTGTACTGCACACTTCAATTTACTTGAGCCCGAGAGACGAAGTATTTCCGTAAGCTCCAAAGTATTCCAGTCGGAGCGCATCCTCCTTTGAGCCTCCGCAAGTAAGAAACGCGGGAGGTAACTCTTGTTCCCCCTTCCTTATTTCTCCGCGAGCGTAAATATCGGAAGGAAGCTCCGAGAGTTGTGGTAACCCAGAGTCAGAGAATTCTTTCTGCCCCCATACCCGGCGGAATCGAATATCGATACGTTGTGAGGAACGAAAACACTCACTTCAGTCAGCGTGAAAACGAGAGTTCTGAATCCCGTGATACATCAGAGAAAGAAGAGGCAGTGAGAGGTAATGCAGGGTCTCCTTTACTCCGGTATGCTTACCGTCGAGAGAAGCAGAACAAAGTCAGTCAAGTAAAACCAATTAAGAATACGAGAAGCAAGTAAGCACACGACTGATGGTGACTGTACATTTTATATTTTTTCGTGTATATATATATACAAGTTCTTGACTTGGAAGTCTATTAAGCCTGCTTTCACTTAACTCCTTGCCTCCCTTGTGCTTTTCCTGCTCTCTCCTTTACCGTTATCCTTTCCCTGTGCCTTTTTGCGTGTCATCTATTTAAGTGAAGCAGTGCGAACTCATTGAACTACCAATCCTTGACAAGGAGAAGTGACTGTAAAGACTGAGAGCAAGCACATCTAATGGACAATTCTTACCCGCTAGCTGAAATAAGTTTAAGATTAGCAAGACCAGAATAATAGGTAAGAAGGAGAAGAAATATAATTGAGTAGTTAAGAAGAGTGTGTGATGAATATGATTGTCTTACCTGTGATTCTATCTTTGTGCATTAGGTCACATCCACCATATATATATCAGAAGTGAACAACTAAGTATTAAGAAGAGAAGCCGACACTCCTGCAAAACCTGGTAGGGAGGATAAAGTATGAATAGGGATAGAGATAAAGGTGAGAGCTAAGGTACAGATTTGAAAGGTTATTTCCCTCTGTGCATTAGGTATCCTCAAACAATCTTCACCAGACGGAAGAGGGAGTCCAGGCCTGCACGAGTGTCTCTTCTCTGTCCCAATTCCCCTTTCCCCCCCGTCTGGAGCAGCTGCTCATACGCAGTGTGTTCTGGAGGGTGGGCAAGGGAATCTAGCGTCATTCTGCCTCTGTGAAGAGGATTGGGTTCAGCACTCCTGACAACTCCACAGACTTTCTCAAATGCATTTTTGATGTACGATGAAATGCAAACACCATGACTCTTGACATATCCACTTTATACACTAGTATAAGGCATACGGATGGGCTTAAAGCAACTGAACTAAACAGGAGACCAATACGATTTCTGAAACATAACCGAATGATCCTAGAATTAATGGAGTGCCTCACGAAAAACATATTCCTCTTTGGTGAAGAACTCTTCCTACAAGAATAAGGGACTGTGATGGGCACCTGTTTCGCCCCCAGTTGCGCTAATTTACATCTTGGCTGGTGGGAGGAACAGGTGCTCGGAGGCTCGTCCCTTGAACATTGGTCAGAACATATTTTGTTATGGGTTTGGTTCATTGATGATATCTTCGTGCTGTGGCAGGGCACGGAGACAAGTACAGAACGCTTCATCAGGGACCTCAACCAAAATGCTCTTAATCTAGAATTTGTAGGACAGTATTGTAAGACTACTATAGACTTTAGATATTCGGGTAAAACCTTTAGGAGAAAAATTGGAGACCACAGTTTTTAGAAAAGCTACCGCTGGAAATACTGTCCTCTATGCGGGAAGTGCCCACCCTGCAGCTTTGCTTAGGAGCATCCCCTTTGGGGAGTGCTATAGATCTTGAAGGGCATGTAGCAACCAGGAAAAGTATGACAGAATAGAACAAGAAATGACAAATAGGTTCATCCAGAGAGGCTACTTGCCTAAATGTTATAAAAGGGGCAGACACCAAAGCTTGAAATCTAGAAAGACAGAAAGTTCTGTTCGAACCATCTAGAACACAGAGAAAAAGAAATAGAATAGAGCAGAAAAATCAGGAGAATGAGATTTATAACGACTTTTAATGTCAAACAAAGAAATCAGATCTATTCTAAATAGACATTGGCACTTGATAAGAGATGACCCAGTTTTAGGTTCTAGAGTGAAAAGACATCCGGATATAACCTATAAGAAATCAAGGTCATTAAAAGACATGATTGTCAAGAGTGAATACCAGGAAAGGAGAGGAGGTGCCCCCACATGGTTACAATAGAAGCCAGGTTTTAAAAAGTGTTCCAAGTGTAAGGCGTGCCAACACGGCATGAACCGTATGAATTTTAGGACATTTCTTAATAAACCAATCACTATCAGAAGTGTTTTGACCTGTAGATCAAGTTGTGTTGTATATTTATTACAGTGTTCTTGTCTCAAAATATATATAGGAAGTACAACATTGCCAGTATATAAACGAATTCTGCAACATAGGAGAGAAATTGTGACTCAGGATAGGACTTATTTGATTGCTAGGCATTTTGAAACTCATCACCAACGTAATCCCTTGAGCCTGCAGTACACCTGTATAGCAGAAATCCCCAGGAAAAAAAAAGAGAGGGAGGGGGGGGGGGGGGGTGGGGGGAAATCGGAAAAGAGCTCAGAAAACTAGAAACTTATTTTATACTCTAGTTCAACTGCAAGGAGGAACTCTATTCGTGCCTGTAGTGAGAGGAAAGATGGGGAAACAAAGAACAAGAAGAAATCTGCACATAGTAAAGACCATTAATTCCATCATTTTTTAAAATTTTTAATTGTAGTGGACGAATGTACAATTCAGGAGACGTATAACAAAATCAATCAATTTGATAGAAATATATGTTTTAGGTTAATGCTTGGCTTAATGAACAGTGCCAGAAGGATACGAGTAAGAATGAGAATACGTTTTATAATACAGTTTGCACTTGCACTTTGTATTATTCCTTGTTCTGTATTCAAGTATTGGAGGTTGACGGAGAGAAAGGTGTATTTTTTAAATCTGCCTGGCTTACCAAAGCACTAGCACTTTAAAAGAAAAATCTTTGCGATGATATTAATCACAAAAACATTTTTTTAAAATATTATTCTCATCCTTTTAGATGCAATATAATTGTTTTTAAATATATGGAAAAAAAATCCTTTCCCTATATAGGTCAGGGAATAATATATTTTTAAAGCTCTAGCACTTTTGGAAATAATTGAAGTTCTGAAGATGACTGTATGAATCGGAGTCAGGAGAACTGATTAATTTACACTTAAGCACTAGCACTTTATTGCCAAGAATTGCACCTTTCGAAACAGGCACTTGCCAAGTAAACTGTTTGAATTAAAAACATTTGCACTTGCACTTTAATTGGTAAACATATACTATGATTCAATTTTGAATGCATACAACTAAATGTATTGGATAAGTGTCAGGGTCAAGATGACGTATCCTGAAGTGCTTGCACAGGAACAGAGATGCTAGTTCCCAACACCCTCTACACGGCAGCCAGAGTTCCAGAAACGTTCACCTGGACTCCGAAACTACCCCGCAGGGGGGAAGGGGAAGTGGATAAATAATAAACAAAGAAGAGACTGGTCCTGAAACTCCGGTTCCTCACTATTCTCCTCGGCTTCTTCTTATTTCTGTTGTCAGCTCTGGTTAATGAGAACCTTGAAACAAACACGACACTATTACTTTCTACTCCCTTCGACTTCTAACACTCTCTATGTGTTTAACACCTACCCTGGGTTTCAAGCACTGTGCCCCTCTTCTGTATGTCTGTCTTGTTGTGTGGTGTTTTCTTTTCTTTTCAATTCTTTTCTGTGGGTCTGGTCACTTCTTGCCGACTCTCTTTCCTACAAAACATCTTTCTATTAATTCTTTCTCTTTCCCCTTGCCTTTTCTATTTGTTTCTTTCTTAACTTAAAAAATAATTATTTTTTAGGCTTACTTCTGGAGTGGGAATATTCTTGCTTGTCCTCTTCTTCTGTGTTTGTCAAGCAGAGTTATGCTTTCTCTCTATTCGGTTCTAGTACTAAACTTGTCTTTACTTAACTTTTCCTTATTTCTAGGTATCTTGTACTAGTGAACGGTGTTGAGTGTATTTTGTATTATTTTCTTCATCTCTATTTGACTGCACATAAATCTTTCTACTAAAGGGGGTGAATTTCTGATTACTTGAGTTATCAGATACGTTCTCTTTGCAATCTTTCCTGTCAAATACTTTTCTCATTCATCTCTCATGTCTCTCAAATGTACTTAGCTTCGGTCTTCTTTTTTCTGTCACCGGATGGCGCCAAAAGACCTCCGACTATCTGCTCGGGATACTCGAAGATGCATTGAAAGTCTTCTCGAGGGTTGAAGAGAATTTCGTCGTCTTAACTGTCTCTGTAAATCTTCCTGAAAATTCTCTTCAGGGGGTTTCTTGGTGCGTGAAAAGGTTTCTGACTTGGAAATCTATTCTGTAAAACCTGGCGCAAACTAACTAACTCTAATTCTATTCTCTCTGACTTTCTCCTCAGGAACTCTAATGTCAAGATGCTACTCTCTGAATCTCCTCAGTGAAGTGCGTCGTCCTCTAGGAGCGCGCGCCTCTCAAAACCTCGGAACACCTGTGGGGAGAAAGACTAGACTGCCGCTTCTGCTTCCAGAGCGGCCGCCATCTTGGAATTCCTCTTTCTTTGTAGTTCAGTCCATGAATGGTTCTTTGCCCTTCTGTTCAATTCTGGGCAGCAGAAAGACCCCAACGTTGCCCCCATTACCGCCTCTTCGTCCTCTGGTGGCCTGACAGTACCCCCCAACAAAGGAGGTCCTCTCATTCCTGGTTTGGTAGGGAATCTTTGATGGAATGATTTCACCAATCTAGGAGCATGAACATCTGACTCTAGTTCCCAAGATCGTTCCTCGGGCCCATAGCCTTTCCAATCTATCAAGTAATAAAGCCTTCCTTTAACTACTTTGGAATCCAGAACTTCTTTCACTTCGTACTCTACCCCTGATTCTAACTGAATGGGTTTTGGAGTCAATTCCCTGCGTAAGCCTGCTGATGCCTTTTTTAACAGGGAAACATGAAAAACAGGATGAATTTTCAATTTAGGAGGTAATTTTAACTGGTAGTTAACTGGTGAGGTTTTCTCTTCTATCAGATATGGTCCTATGAATCTGGGCTGAAATTTCCTGTTTCCTTTTAGTCTGAGATTCTTTGTGCTTAACCAGACTCTATCTCCTTTTTCTAGGGAAGGACCCTCTCGTCTCTTTTTATCTGCATATTGCTTGTATTTCTGTTTTGCCTGTTCTAAATTTTGTTTAGCAGTTTGATGAACTCTACCCAGATGGGTCACCAGATCTTTCACTGCTGGAACGGAAATATCCGTTTGTCTAATAGTTGCATTTGGGTGTCTCCCATAGTTTAAATAAAATGGGGAATAACCTGTCGAGACATTTTTGGCGTTGTTATGTGCGAATTCTGCCGCCCATAACAACTCTGACCACTCTCCTTCTTGCTTCAGAAGGAACAACCTCAAATACTGCTCTAACTCCTGATTCGCTCTCTCAGTTTGCCCGTCTGTCTCCGGATGATAGCTAGTCGAATACTTGGCTTCAATTCCCAATCCACCCACAAAGGCCTTCCAAAAATGAGATACAAATTGTGTTCCCCTATCAGAAATAATGACCTTGGGGACCCCATGTATCTTTACAATTTGTGTAGTGAAGTGGTGGGCTAACTGTTTGGCTGTTGGAATTTCTTTTAGGGCCATAAAGTGCGCCATCTTAGAAAATGCATCTACGAACACTAGAATTGTATTATAACCTAAACTTGAAGGTAAATCCACTATTAGATCTAGTGTAACTGTATGCCATGGGTATGGTGGAGTGGGTAGAGGTTGCAACAACCCCTTGGGGGCCTGCCGTTCCGATTTTCCCTGTGCGCAGATCTCACAAGTTCTGACGTACTCCTCAATGTCTCTGGTCATATGCGGCCACCAATAATGTCTCTTGATCAGCTCTTCTGTTTTCGTTTCTCCTTTGTGCCCTGCCAAAAGATTGTCGTGACATTCAGACATCACCTGATTCCGTAACTCCGGGGTTGGCAAGTAGAGAGCTTCCTTAAAGTAAGGCAACTGTTGCTGAATGTTTCTTTCCTTGTCTTCCTCTACCCATTCCTGTATTTCCTCTGGGCTCATTCGTTTGAGGATCTGCTCCTTTAAGTCAGAAGATATTGTAGCTCCAATTATTTTGTCTTCCGGAATTATTGTTTGATCTTTGATTTGATTCTTCTGGTCATTTGTTCCCAATCTGGATAGAGCGTCCGCCTTGCCATTCTGGGCTCCTGGTCTATAGGTAATGACAAAATCATAGTCCGCGAAGTACAATGACCAACGGAGTTGTCTTGGTGTTAGCGTCCGGGCAGACTTCAAAAATTTCAAATTTCTGTGGTCGGTGAAGACTGTCACTTGATGCTGAGCCCCCATGAGATAGTGTCGCCACTCTTTAAATGCGTCCTTAATTGCCAGTAACTCTTTTTCTGTTATGGTGTAATTTATCTCTGCAGGTGTTAGTTTTCGTGATCTATAGGCGACTGGATGTAGTTGGCCGGTTACCTTATGCCGTTGGGATAATACCCCTCCCACTGCCAGATCTGAGGCGTCCGTTTCCACGTAAAAAGGTTCAGTAGGGTCAGCATGCAGGAGTATCGGTGCGGTCGTGAAGTCTCTTTTTAGGAGTTGAAAGGCTCTCTCTGTTTCTTCCGTCCATTCGAAACGCACTCCTTTTCTCAGCAGACGCGTCAAGGGTAATATTTTCCGTGAAAATTCGCTTATGAATCTTCGATAGAAGTTCGCGAACCCGATGAAACTCTGAACCTCCTTTACACACTCTGGGGATTTCCAATCTACCACAGCCTTGACCTTCTGCTCGTCCATTTTCATTCCAGCCGGGGATAAAACAAACCCCAAAAATTCCACTTGGGAGACCCCGAATGCACATTTCTCCAATTTTACAAACAATTTGTTTTCTCTAAGCTTCTGTAGCACTTTCCTTACGTGTTCCTGATGTTGACTTGAGTCAGACGAATAGATTAAGATGTCGTCGATGTACACTATTGCGCATTGGTCTATGTACTCACTGAGAACATCGTTGATGAAATGCTGGAAGGCAGCCGGGGCGTTGCACAGACCGTAAGGCATAACTTGATATTCGAACAGCCCAAATCGAGTCCTGAAGGCTGTCTTCCATTCATCCCCCTCGCGTATCCTCACTAGATGGTAGGCTCCTCTAAGATCTAGTTTTGTATAGATCTGCGCTCCCTTCAACTGATCCAATAAAACAGAAATCAGAGGAAGCGGGTATCTGTTCTTTTTGGTGATCTTATTGATTGCGCGATAGTCTATACAAGTTCTGAGATCTCCCTCCTGCTTTTTGGGCACAAAGAAAAGCGGCGAAGATACGGGTGACTGGGATGGACGAATGAATCCATTCGCTAGATATTTATCCAAGTATTCCTTCAAGTGGTGATGTTCCTTTTCTGTCAACGCGTATACCCGACTGCAGGGGAGATTGCAACCTGGCTCTAGATCTATTTTACAATCATAAACCCGGTGGGGTGGCAATTGTTCCGCTTCTGTTTCGTCAAAAACATCGGCAAAATCTTCATATTCCGACGGAATCTTCTGGGAGTCTATCGCACAGACAGACATCTCTGCTGTGCACAAGGCCTGAGCAGGATTACACTCTCTGGTTCCTTCTTTTGTTTCAAAACAATTTTTTTGACAATATTCTGAATCCATCACTATGGTTCTTGTGCTCCAGTTTATTGTTGGGTTATGCTCCGTGAGCCATGGAAGGCCCAAAATAAGTTGAAACTGTGGTGCGTCAATTAGATTGAATTGAATCCGTTCTTCGTGTCCATCACAGTGAATCAATTGTACCTGTTCTGTATGACTCACTATTGGTCCAGATGAGAGATTCGTCCCATCTACTGCCCGAACCGGTTCACTCTTGGGTTTCAAGATGGCTCGTAACCCCACCTTGGCAGCAAATTTTATATCACAGAAGTTTCCGGTGGCTCCGGAATCTATCATCACTGAAACTTCTGTCAACGTTTCTTGCCGGAACTTGAGTACCATGGATAGAATTAGATGTGGAGCTGACGACTGTAGAGTGTTAGCCACTTGATGTTCTGTTGGAGTTGACTTCTGATTAGCATCCACCGGTCCAACTCCCGCTACTGGTGGTGCTGCGAGTTTTCCTTCGGCTTAAAGGGGGTCTTCGGTTTTCTTGGACAACCCTTTACCAAATGCCCACTGGAGCCACAATACATACAAAGATTTCCTGCCCTTCTTTTCTCTTTCTCTTCTTTGGTTAGAGGACCTCTTATCGTTCCAATTTGCATGGGCTCCGAACCTTGTTGTCCGTCCACAGCCTTACTCCCTTCTGGCCGAACCCGATCAAATCTCGGAGCTACTGGCCTGAATTCTTTCCTTTTTTCTCCTCTCCTCTCTCCTTGACGAAAGTCTATTTCTAAGACCAGGTCCACTAATTCCGAGATCTCTGTGGGTCTATTAGGTATCTGTGCCAACACATCTTTAAGTTCATCTCTTAGACCTCTATAAAAAACTGCAGCTCTCTTGCTTTCTGGCCAGTCCGTTTCTACGACTAATTTATTGAATTGGGCCAAATATGCTACTAGATCTCGGTTTCCCTGTCTCAGGTCCAATAATTCATTGTCTACTGCTTGAGATATTCTCCGCCTGTCGAAAATTCGAAGAAATTCTTGTTTGAAGTCTTCATAGTTTTGTAACAGTGGATCATCCCGGGAAACCAGAGGCATTGACCAGGACGCTGCATCTCCGCTCAAGTACGACAGAACAAAGGCCACCCTAGACTGCGCATCTGGGAAAATGGAAGGGCGACACATAAAGTGCAAGGAACACTGTGTGATGAATAGCTGTGCCTTTTGTGGGTCCCCACTAAAGCGCTCCGGAGGAGCCAACGGAATAACTGGGGACAATGAATGGATCACTTGTGTAGTTATTCTATTTGGGTCTTCAGTGGATGAGTCTAAGGCGTTCCTCCCTGAGCCGAATGGCTGCTTAACCCGTTGAACTAACTCCGCTGTCTCTTTTCTCGAGTTAATCACCTCCTGCCTCAGGTTTTGGTTGTCTTCTCTCACTGCCACCAACTCCTTTTGAATGGTCTCTAGCACTACTCCCAAGGTCTGTAAGTTTATTCCTTCTGCCATCTCTGTCCGGGTGCAAGTTTACCACTTGGGCACTTCACTCTGTCAGGGTCAAGATGACGTATCCTGAAGTGCTTGCACAGGAACAGAGATGCTAGTTCCCAACACCCTCTACACGGCAGCCAGAGTTCCAGAAACGTTCACCTGGACTCCGAAACTACCCCGCAGGGGGGAAGGGGAAGTGGATAAATAATAAACAAAGAAGAGACTGGTCCTGAAACTCCGGTTCCTCACTATTCTCCTCGGCTTCTTCTTATTTCTGTTGTCAGCTCTGGTTAATGAGAACCTTGAAACAAACACGACACTATTACTTTCTACTCCCTTCGACTTCTAACACTCTCTATGTGTTTAACACCTACCCTGGGGTTCAAGCACTGTGCCCCTCTTCTGTATGTCTGTCTTGTTGTGTGGTGTTTTCTTTTCTTTTCAATTCTTTTCTGTGGGTCTGGTCACTTCTTGCCGACTCTCTTTCCTACAAAACATCTTTCTATTAATTCTTTCTCTTTCCCCTTGCCTTTTCTATTTGTTTCTTTCTTAACTTAAAAAATAATTATTTTTTAGGCTTACTTCTGGAGTGGGAATATTCTTGCTTGTCCTCTTCTTCTGTGTTTGTCAAGCAGAGTTATGCTTTCTCTCTATTCGGTTCTAGTACTAAACTTGTCTTTACTTAACTTTTCCTTATTTCTAGGTATCTTGTACTAGTGAACGGTGTTGAGTGTATTTTGTATTATTTTCTTCATCTCTATTTGACTGCACATAAATCTTTCTACTAAAGGGGGTGAATTTCTGATTACTTGAGTTATCAGATACGTTCTCTTTGCAATCTTTCCTGTCAAATACTTTTCTCATTCATCTCTCATGTCTCTCAAATGTACTTAGCTTCGGTCTTCTTTTTTCTGTCACCGGATGGCGCCAAAAGACCTCCGACTATCTGCTCGGGATACTCGAAGATGCATTGAAAGTCTTCTCGAGGGTTGAAGAGAATTTCGTCGTCTTAACTGTCTCTGTAAATCTTCCTGAAAATTCTCTTCAGGGGGTTTCTTGGTGCGTGAAAAGGTTTCTGACTTGGAAATCTATTCTGTAAAACCTGGCGCAAACTAACTAACTCTAATTCTATTCTCTCTGACTTTCTCCTCAGGAACTCTAATGTCAAGATGCTACTCTCTGAATCTCCTCAGTGAAGTGCGTCGTCCTCTAGGAGCGCGCGCCTCTCAAAACCTCGGAACACCTGTGGGGAGAAAGACTAGACTGCCGCTTCTGCTTCCAGAGCGGCCGCCATCTTGGAATTCCTCTTTCTTTGTAGTTCAGTCCATGAATGGTTCTTTGCCCTTCTGTTCAATTCTGGGCAGCAGAAAGACCCCAACGTTGCCCCCATTACCGCCTCTTCGTCCTCTGGTGGCCTGACAATAAGAAATGCAAAAAACGAAGGTTTTTGTTAATTATTAAAATCCAAATTATTTGAACATTCAATTTTAGAATGTATTATGTTGAAGTTAACATTCAAAGGTTTATTCCTGTGTAAAAAAAGGTTTATAAACGATATATGAGAAATTGTAGGCTGAATTATTGAATTGTGATTCATAACAAACATGTTCCAAAATGGCGGCAGCTGTGTAAACAGTAATATATTGATGGTTAAGAGTTAAGTCCCTTGTTAATGTCGCTCACTGCCTTCGAGTATTTTAATGACAATGTAATGGCGCTCAGGCATCGTGAACAAGGCAGCGTGAGACTGCTGAAACGCGTAGATGTGACTTCGTCAAATAATAACAAGCATTTACAATGCAATAGGTCTCGCATTTACTAGAGTTTGAGCTATTGGCATTTCAAATAACAATGCCTTTTATATTTGTTTTCGTTTTAAAAACAAATAAAAGGCATTGTCATTTACAATATCAATATCTTAAACTTGCTTAACTGCGAAACCTATTGCATTGCAAATGCTTGTTTTATTTATTTGAGTTTTATATAGCGCTGGCTAGACCCAGGGGTATCAGAGCGCTTTACATGAGGAACATTGAGTTACATAGTACAAATTACATCCGTTACAAGATTAAAAACTAAAAACGTACGTTTTAGATTTGGTTTCAGTCCATTTGTGCTGAATGTGCGCCGAGATACGCCAGTAGGGGTGATTTGTGCACGTTATCAAATCATTCATTCATTCAGCACAAGGTGCAGGTCAGAATAGACGTGCGTTAAGTGAGCTCTGTGGATAACTGGGTCCTGGAGTAGCAGTCCATGCTGCAGGTAGAGAAAATGGCGTACTTTGGGAAGATCCTGACGGCCCATGAGGCAATTCAGGCTGGAGGACGTTGAGAGCTTTGCGATTGTGTCCTTATTGCGGCCGGGTACAGGCTGAGATAGGAAGATGTGTCACTGGGGACAGCATTGCACCGGGCACGCCAGAGGCCAGGTGAGCACGCGCAGCTACGTCCAACATGGAGACCCCTGCTGTTCCAGAACCTGTCCCACACGCATCTCAGTGAATGCGATGCATGGGCAACAGTGGAGTCACAAGTGTCAACATAGTTGATCTAGGTTTGACAACCACCATGTACATGTGTGTAATAGTCAGTGTGCTTTGAGTAGTTAATCTATTGTAAAACAAATATATTTACCAGCTAAATAGATTTCTTAGTAATTATACTATGAAAAGGTTGAAATGAACAAGTTGGTTACCTTTGGTAACGCTTTTTCTGGTGGATACAGTATCTGCCTGTGGATTCCTCACTTTGTGAATATCCCCTGCGCCAGCAACTTTCGGAAACTTTTGTAGCAGTCCATGCCGATGAGGTTGAAGTCGACGTCACAGACACGGCTCCGCTCGCGACTCCGCTGACGTCACCGGCTCCATAAGAAGACTGACAGCAGTATATACAGTATACACAATATACAAATCAACACACACAGTGTGGAGAAGAAATAGAAAGGCAAAAGAAATAACAATGCCTTTGACAGTAACAAATACATCTTGAAACACCATCATATACTGAAGGTATACAAGGGTGGACAACGGGGAAGCGGGTGGGTCAGTGAGGAATCCACAGGCAGATACTGTATCCACCAGAAAAAGCATTACCGAAGGTAAGTAACTTGTTCTTCTGATGGATACATCTGCCAGTGGATTCCTCACCTTGTGAAAAGATTCCCACAGCAGTCCCACTCCCGGAGGAGGGTGTCCACACTTCTATACCAAAAAGTCCTGAAGGACGGAACTAGCAAAATGTCCGTCCCTCCTCACCTCGGTATCCAAGCAGTAATGCTTTGCGAAAGTGTGAAGGGAGGGCCAAGTTGCCGCCCTACAAATGTCCGCCACAGGAACACCTCTAGACAAAGCAGAAGTGGAAGACTTAGCTCTAGTGGAATGAGCCCTTAAACCCTCTGGAGGTTTCTTACCAGCCAAAGAGTAGCATATCTTGATGCACAAGACAATCCATCTGGAAAGGGTGCGCTTGTGCACCGCTCGACCTTTCCTGCAGCCAACAAAGCCCACGAAGAGCTGGTCATCAACTCTGAAGTTTTTAGTCCTGTCCAGATAGAAGCTCACCGCCCTCTTAGGGTCCAAGCGGTGAAGTCTCTCCTCCTCCTTGGAAGGGTGAGGGGGAGGATAGAAGGTAGGAAGGGTAATGGACTGCCCCAGATGGAAAGGAGTTACCACCTTTGGCAGAAAAGCAGCCCTGGTCCTGAGTACCATTCTTTCAGCATGAATGGTCAAGAACAGGGGTTTTGAACTCAGAGTTTGAAGCTCACTTACCCTCCTTGCCAAGGTGATCGCAATGAGAAAAACCGTCTTGAAAGACAACAATCTCAAGGGACACTTGTGCAAGGGCTCGAAGGGAGAACCCATAAGATAAGTTAAGACAAGGTTTAAGTCCCATTGAGGCACAATAAAAGGAGTAGGAGGAAACTTGTTTGTAAGGCCTTTAAGAAATCATAAAACAATAGGTGATTTGAACAAAGACGGCTGATCCAGCAAACAAAGGAAAGCCGACAAAGCCGATAAGTATCTGTTAGACCTGGCATCCTTGGCATGAGTCTCTCCTCCATTTTTTTCTGTTTGCCTCCTCTGTTTACGATGTTTTTGCTGGATTATTGCTTTGGGCACTGTGCCACTGCTGATCAGTGCCACAGTGCAAGTGCTCCCTATGTTAAATTGTTACATTGATTGGTGTTACCATGATTGGCTTGGTTGACTTACTGTTCAGACCCTAGTCTAGTGCACTGCGTGTGCCAAGGGCGTGTAAGTTAACTGCTGCTGGTGGGCTTGCAGCACTGGTTGTGCCACCCACAGAAGCAGCGTGTAAAATGTGTCTCAGGCCTGCCACCGCAGCGCCTGCGTGCAGTCCCTGACTGCCATGTCGACTTGGCAAGGAAACCTACTTGCCAGTCTCTAAACCTTCACTCTGCCACATTTCAGACACCTCTATGGTAGGCCCTAGGGCAGGGTGCATTGTTGGTAAAAGGTAGGTCATGCCCTGATGTGTGTGGCATGACCTAATAGTGAATTACAGCCATTTTCGTTTTTCACTATTGAAGGGCTACCTGCCTCCAATAGGCCAGACTGGGCAGACTGATTATTAACTCCATTATAATCTATCTGACTCAGGGAGCATGGTAGCAAGTCGAGTTTAGTATCCCTGAACTCAGAATTTAATAACACACCCTTTAGGATGGATGGTTTTTAAATTCTATGTTTGAAAATAGCACTTTTAGAAAGTGGCTATTTTCTTGTCCAACTATCTACCGGTCTCTGCTGGTTTGGTGTGTGTGTCAGGGGCTGGGTGGCTCCAGAGGTCGGAATGAGTCAGTGTGGGGTGAATGGGGCGTTTACACATAGAGTGAGGGAAGAGTAGCCTGCCCTGCCTGACACAATACTGGCTCCGCCTCCTGCTGGGCGACTGATAGCCCTGCTCCTGCCAGTGACAATACTGGCTTCGCCTCCTGCTGGGCGGCTGAGGACTCTGCCCTGCTCAGTGAATAGGCCAGGTGCCTCTGCCTGGCAACACCCACAACAAACCTGAGATGGTGGGAATCTCCCTGCTTGGACAAAGGGAACAAAGGGAAAAAGGGGTATAAGAGAAGGACCCCTGAACCAAGAACTCAGATCACTTCTGACAAGGAAACCTGTACCAAGGACAAGAAGCCTGCTGATCTAAGGACTTGCCTCCCTTTTCTGCCAGAGTGCTGTTTTGCTGTGGAGGAACCTGAAAGCTGCTTCTTTATTTTTGCCAAGGAACAAGGAGAGAGGAACTTGGTGTGTACTCTCTGAACACTTGCTAGGAAATCTCCAAGGGCTGGAAGAGTGCCAGTCTCCTGCTGAAGTCACAGGGCCAAAGGACTTCCCCATTTGCTGAATTGCTGGAAAGTGTTGTTTCCAGTACACAAGGGAAAATCTGCAGTCTCGACGCCGCCGACGCCGCCGAATCCAGCTCGACATCGTGAGTAACGGCTCCAGTGTCCCGAGCCTTCGACGCCGGCCGCCGGGCCCGATCGACGCCAGCAGCAACGCCAGTGAGCAGTGGGTATCGGCCCCGGCTCCAAGTGACCCCGTCTCGACGCCAGTGAGGAGTGAGTATCGGCTCCACCTCCAAGCGACCCCGTCCCGACGCCGCTGCTGATCGCATCGACTCGACGCCCTTCTCGACGCCGTGAGCGCTGCTCCGGCCCGACATCCCTCGACGCCGCTGCGGATTGACCCGACTCCGAGGCACGATCGACGCCGACATCTCGACGCCGTGGATCATCGTTTTCTTCGTTTCTCAAGGTACTGTACTTGTGGGGTCTGTTGCAACTCCAGGCTCGACGTAGCCCTCCTCGCGGTCGACGCCGAACCTTGGGAATCTTGTAGACTCGACGTCGTGTGACTCCCGTGAGGGTTACATTGTTGCCAAAGAACTGTGCTCAGAAGAATACTTTGCTAAAGAACTATTTGCCGAGAAGAAACCTTACTTGAACTATTATTTTCCTTCCAAAGAGTATTTATTAAGACTGTGGTATATTTTTGTCGTTATTTGGTCTTGTGCTAAGCCTTATATAAAAATACTATTTTTATAATAACTTCTGTGTCGTGTCCATCTGTAGTGTATTCACTTTATTACTGTATGTGGTCATAAATGCTTAACACACTGCCTCTGAGATAAGCCTGTCTGCTCTGCCAAGCTACCAAGGGGGTAGCAGGGTTTATCTGAGTGTGTAATCCCCTTTCCCTGACTAGAGTTGGTAGGTCCCTATTTGTCAGAAGTGTATACCTCTGCCAACTAGAGACCGCCGGTTCTAACAGTATCCCTTTACAGTGGCCACAGCAAAGCCTTGCTGAGCAAGAGAAAGGGCAAACTGCAGAATGTCAGATAAACGAGCCCTCAAAGGATCAATTGTTTTCTCTCCACACCAGAGAACAAATTTAGACCACCTATAGGAATAGATAGATTTAGTAGAATGACGTCTGGCAGACAAAATTACATCCACCACATCTGGCGGGAGAGAAAAAGAATTCAGGTTGCCCTGTTCAATCTCCAGGCATGAAGGTGTAAACTCTGGAGGTGGGGGTGTAGAACTTGCCCCTCCGACTGCGAGAGGAGGTCTGCCCTCAGAGAGAGACGGAGCGGAGGGCACGAGGAGAGGTGGAGAAGATCTGTATACCACACCCTTCTTGGCCAATCCGGGGCGATCAATATGACTGGTGCCCGGTCTTGGCGAATCTTCCTCAGAACCCGAGGAATCAAGGGTATGGGAGGAAACGCGTAAAGGAGATGCGAGTCCCACCTCAACAGAAACGCGTCTCCCAAAGCTCCCTGCAACGGATACTGCAGAATGACGGGCAGTGAGCGTTCGTGAGTGGCAAACAGGTCCACCCGAGGAGTTCCCCACATCCGAAAGACGTGACGAACCACCTCCGGATGAAGCCTCCACTCGTGGTCGGCGAAGAACTGCCGACTGAGACGCTCTGCACGTACGTTCAGAACCCCGGCCAGATGATTTGCCATCAGACAAATCTGATGATCCTGAACCCAGGACCAGAGACGCAGAGCCTCTCTGCAGAGAGAATGAGACCCCACTCCTCCCTGCTTGTTGACATACCACAGGTTGCGCTGAGAGGGCACCAGGTGAGATTTGGGCACGTTTATCTAGAAACCCAATTTGTACAACAGCGGAGTTGTATCCTGCAGATGATGAAGCACCATCTCTGGCAACTCCGCTTTGATCAGCCAGTCGTCCAGATAGGGGAAAACTGAAATCCCCGACCTTCTGAGATGGGTTGCCACCACTGCCATCACCTTCGTGAAGACTCGAGGTGCAGTAGTAAGACCAAATGGAAGGACCGCAAACTGATAATGCTGCGACCCTACCGTAAACCGAAGATACTTCCTGTGGGACTTCAGGATGGGGATGTGAAAATACACATCCTGCAATTCGATCGACACCATCCAGTCATTCTGATTCAGCGCTTGAAGAACCTGCGCAAGGGTGAGCATCTTGAACTTCTCTTGCTTCAGATAAAGATTCAAGATCCTGAGGTCCAATATCGGACGCAATCTGCCGTCCTTTTTCGGAATCAAAAAATACCGGGAGTAGCATCCCTGACCCCACTCCTGCTCTGGAACCAGCTCTATTGCACCTTTATCTAGTAACTTCTGGACTTCCTCCTGCAGGAGAAGACTGCGGTTCTCTGAGCAAACCCCTTGACAAGGAGGGTAATTTGGAGGGAATTCTCGAAAGGAAAGGGCATACCCATTTTCTACAAGATCTAGAACCCAAAAGGTATGTAGTAACCGATTCCCAATCTTGTAGAACATGGGTAAGCCGACCCCCCACAGGACCAACATGATCCAGAATGGTGGATCTAGGGCTGCTTTGCGGTGGTGGGAGGGGCTGAGGAAGAGGAGGAGGAGGAGGAGGAGAGCTGTCGGCCACGAGTGCGACCCCTGATTCTGCCCCTGTACCCCTTATACAGAGTGCTCTGCTGCTGCTGCTGTGGCTGTCCGTATGAACGAAAGGTAGACCTTCCGAAGCCCCTGTACCTCTTGAAAGAGACTCTTGGATGAGTTTGAAGGCCCAAAGATTTAGCCGCGGCCTTACTCTCCTTAAATCTTTCCAGCGCAGCATCCGCTTTCTTGCCAAAAAGACCAGAGCCATCAAAGAGCAAGTCCAAGAGCGTTGACTGGACATCAGGGGAAAATTCCGATGATTTCAGCCACGCACCTCTCCTAGTGGCAACAGATGATCCCATGACTCTTGCCACAGAGTCAGCAGTGTCCAATCCACTCCGGGATCACCTGACGCGAAGAGACCTTCTTGGCCGATTGATCCAGCTTTTTTGCTTCCCTATCACTCGGGACCTGAGGAAATGAACCCGATGATTTCCTTGAACATGCAGCCTCAACAACCAGACTGTCAGGAGACGGGTGAGATGTTAAAAATTCCGGGTCTCCCGGAGCTGCCCGATACCTCCTGGCGACGACTTTTGAAACTGCCGGAGCAGAAAAGGGCTTACGCCACACCATCACTGGCTCTAAGATGGCATCGTTAAAAGGAAGCAGAGGTTCAGAAACAGCAGAAGGAGAGTGCAGAACTTCCGTTAAAATGTTCGGTTTGAACTCAGCAGACGGTAGCTGCAGATCTAAAAGTTCTGCCGCTTTTCTTATAACGGCATGGTATGGCGCCACATCCTTCGAAGGGACATCAGAAGGACTTTAACGGGGAAGATTACAATCTGCTCCTGGAACGTGGCGGGCCCGAATGATAGTGCGCGCTGCACTAGGAGAGACCTAAAAAGCCTTAGTCTGCTTTGTCATGTCACCTCAACCCTCCCAGTGGGTAGTGTCCCCAGACTGTCCCTCCCTATCGCTGCAATGTCCTAACACCCTTGAGGTCTCACACTCACCCTCTAACCAAACCATTTGCTGGAGCAGTCTTAATTTGGGAGGGGTGGGGTCACAGAGTTGCTGCTCGTGTGTGTGATAATTAAGGACTGCGCCAATTAGCTCCAGACCAAAGTTTTAAATGAAAGTAAAACAGAGTGAAAACTGACTTCAGACTGGTTATCTTTATAAAAAAAACAGACATTTTCTCCACTTTTCAGATGTGAATAATGGAGCTCAGATTGAGGCAAAAACTATTTGCTCCATTTGCTTTTACATAAGTAATAAGGACGGAGCGAAACCTCTGTACGGCTTTTTTTTTTCTTTTTCTTTTTAAAGAGGTTAGTGATGCGCTTGTCAGGTCTACACGCAAAATGATTAATAAACCATGCGTATCAAATGCATTTCCCCATCCACTCTCTTCATTGGTTTCCAGTGCAAACATCTTTTAGAAATATCCACTGGGGAAACAATTTGTTCTGCCTGCCATCACACATGAAGCAAAATTGAATTGCTTGCACTAATACCAAGTGCACCCATGCTAGACCACTGCATTTAACTCTACTCAACATCCATCCCCAAACTTAGCACCAGCGGCGTCCTGTTAGTGCCCTGTGCCATGGTAGAATGTCTCCTGTGCCCTCGGGTCATGCCCCTCTGACCGGGTGTCGTAAAGGGGCCCTTGTTTACTGACGTAGATTGCTAAGAATTCCTCCCATTCTCGTCCAGGGTAGTTGCAGTGTGCCACTATGCAGGACGATGATGCCCCCTGGGCCACATCTCTGCTCCGATTTCAACATGGTGCACCCTACTCTGGGCAGCCCCCTTGGTATGGGTAGGTGAGGGCTTCTCCAGCACACTAGATATATCCTTTAAGGGATACAATTGTAAATGAGTCGGTGCATTTTGCTCTTGGGGAGGTGCCCTCGTGGCCTAGAGCAGTGACACTGTGCTTTGGTGCACCTCTGGTTTTGTGTCCCTTTTCCGTTCCAGAATCCCCATAACTTAGCTGGATACCGAAAGGCCTCGTGGTGCCCAGGGGCACAGGCCGATGTCATGGTGAGAGGGGCCCTGATGCCATATGAGGGTCCATAGTGCGAGAAGAAATCCAGTTGGTACATGAAAGCTCTGATCCGGTGAGAGGGTCCAGGTTTCATGGGACACAGTTTGCTACTGTTTAGCACCCAATGGGGCCGAGAGCAAGGGCAGCTTTTTGTCCGGGTCCCATTAGGTAGGGTCCCCACTGCCAATACAGAGGGTTCAGAAAGGCCCAGTGCCTTTTTTGCTCCAGAATGTCCAGATTCACCTGGGTTGAGGTAGCTGCCGTTCCAGAAGATTCTATTTAATAATGACAGAGGGTCCAGGCTGCTGCGTCAGAGAACCATGACGTCCGAACACACAATGTTGCTTCTGATAAAGTCCAATTTATTGAAATCGGAGGGCCAGTGATGATTGGGTGTACAAGCTTCAATCGAAGAGAGCTGATCCTACAGGTCCTCTTCGAGGGTCAGAGGCCACACACAGGATGCTGCTTCTGGGGCTGCTGATTTGATGATGGCTGAGGGCCAATGGAGGGAGGCTAAGTTCACTGGTAACTGGAGCACCCATAGAGCCCGAGCCCGTTTAGGAACTGGCTGCTGCTTTCCGGGATCTCTGTGGGCCCGAGGGTACTGACTTCTGCTTCCGAGGTTTCCGAGGGTACAGCCTGCTATTCCCGAGGCTCCTGGATGCTGAGGGCACAGACAGCCACTTGGAGATCCTGGTTTGAACAAGGAGGACTTTCTCTCCAGATGTTCAGGTGTGGTGAGGGGCCTGGTTGTATGGACTGCTCTTGCAGAGGTGTTTATACAATGGGGGACTGGTGACCTGGGTCTTATTTATAACCCTCCTCGCCCCCACTTTGACGCAGACCCCCCCCGCCCCCAGAGTGTTCACACCTGGGCAGACAGGGGAGGTGCCAGGGTGCTATAACACATTACTACTGAATTAACCCTCATTGAAGGCCGATTTACGGCTGCAGAGGTGCCCGGTGATGGTTGAGTTCAGGGGATAGACTGGGAGAAAGGGAATGAAATCAGAAAGTAAAGTGGGGAGAGAAAGAGGGAGCACAAAAGGCTGGCTAGGAGGAAGAAGGAAGGATGGAGATATGAGAGGCGTTGGGAGGGGAGAGATAGCAAAAATGGGGTGACAGAGAAGGGGGAGAGAAGACGGGTAAAGAGACAAAAGAGAAAGACAGGCCTAATTGCACGATTGCTTTGTTTCTCCAAACTCAATGAAGCGCTTTAACGCCCTTTGTCTGAGTATGGTCACGACATATCAAGAACAAAATGAATAAAAAAATCCTAAGGAGGAGGGAGTAAAGAAAGAAAAGCCCATAGGGAGACCGTGTGAGGAAATGAAACAAGCATTTACAATGCAATAGATATCTAATTTACGGGAGACCTATTGCATTGGCAACTTGGAATCACGGACAACGGGAGAGAGGGAAAGAGAGAGAAGGCACATACAAACCTGCGTGACTATGAAGGCAATAATACATGCCCGTGTAACAACAAAGTAAAGGGGCCAGTAGCCATGGGAGGTTACAAATGAGTTCATGGCCGTACTAAGGCAGGACTAACAAGCCTATTATGGAATCACACGCCGACATTTACAAAGGACAAAGACAAAAGCCAATCAAAAATATGGGCGGAGAGAGGGGGGGGCAGCTTGTCTCCCATACTGACTACTGCATGCCTCGCAAAGCGAGCAGCGCATGCGCGGTGCCGTTAAAGCTAGAGCTAAAAAGAAAAAGGCATTAGTAATATACAATTTGGGCTTCGAATGTAGATCTATTTTAAAAACATTGATGCTGCAGGAGATCAAGGTAAGAGTACACCAGGGTTAGCTTTATTCAGGATTTATATGCAGATGGCAATTAAGTACATAGCACCAAAGGAAGAACCCTCATCGTATGGATCACCTTCTGAAAAAGAAATAGAAATGGCGATCAGGGGGGAAGCGTTCCTCAGGAGCAATGGGCCCTGATGAATTACCAATCACAGTTTTAAAATAAAATAGTATACTGTGGAGTAAAATCCTTTACCCGGTGTTCAAGTATTGCTATGAAAACAAAATGGTTCCCCCCTCTTGGAAGGGGAGTAGATGTGTCCCTCTGTTCAAGAAAGGAGATCGAGATGTTCCTCACAACTATCGTCAAAGTGCGCTTCTTGATGCAGTGGGTAAAGTTTTTGCTAAATGCCTCTTGACCCAAATTAATGACTGGGTGGATGCGGTTAAAATTTTGCCGTTGTGGAGCAAAACGGGTTTAGGACAAAGCATGGAACAATTGATAACCTAACTGCACTACAGGTAATAAATGAAAAATATGTTAAAGTTAGAGGAGGAAGGGTATATACAGCCTTTATAGATTTCTCCACAGCATTCGATAAAGTAGATTGTCTCCTGTTGTGGAGATAACTGTCAAATCTGGGTATGCCAGCCACCCTTTTGGAGTGAGTTTGTGCTTGCCATACGGATACTTGGTGCAAAGTCCTAATGGGAGGGGAAAAGAGGGCTCTCCCAAACCATCTTTACTGCATATGGCCTAAAACAAGAATGTTTATTGGCTCCCCTACTTTTCTCCCTATTTATCTTTGATCTTCCTCACAATTTGGCCCAAAGTGAGGGCATTGCCCCATTACTGGGGGGGAAAACCGATTGCGTGTCTACTTTATGCAGACAACATAATATTGGATCTAACCCCTTGGGGATTAAATAGTCGTCTGCAGGCACTTCATAAATTTGCAGAGGCCCACTATTTAAAGATTAATATATCTAAAAGTAAAATCACGTGCATGCACGGAAGAAAAAAGTTGCAGTACGGGAATTTAGTATGGTCTGTGGGTGGACAAAAATTGAAACTTGTAAAATCTTACACTTTCTTGGGAACAATAGTGTGTGGGAACCTAAGTGACAAAAAGCACACACAGAAAATAACATCCGTAAAGCCACTATGCAGGGGAAAAGCTTGGGCTCCCTTTACAGATCTACTGGAAAAAGACATTTTGCACTTTTATTAGAGGTATTTCGTGCAAAAATCCCTGCTTCGCTGTTGTATGGTATTAAATTGCTCGATGTAGAGAAATGGTTTTTTTAAATTCAACAGAAGGCCAAATTTTAAGGAGCCTAGCCTCAGTGAACTTTGTGGCTGCTCTCAGGTTAGAATTTGGTTTAAGAAGTAGCTGGGTACAGGGTCTTGCGGGGATTGTGCGATGGGTTGTAAGTAGGCCTGGTAAAGTGTGATCCTGGTACATTAAGATTTTTTATTCAAAAAGGAAATATTAGAAAGTTTAAAAAGAACAGTCATTAATTCTTAAAAATTTTAGGACTGTGGTTCATTTGCTGCAATTGAATGAGTCTCTGCTCTTCACCTTATCGTCATATCAATTAAGGGCCCCTTTTAAAACAGGCCACTTGGAAATTAGGTTTCACAAGGGATAGGGAAGCTCGCATTTTAAAGAGGGGTGTCCACCCGGCCACAGACTTCTGTGTGATAAATAAAGTACAGGCCTATATTTCCTGGAACCTGCGCCATGGAGTGCCCGGCTTTTGGCTATTATTGAGGCAGGGTATGCTCCCCTTAAATACCGGGCTGTCTAAATGGTATAGTTCTTCCAAGATCTGTAATTTGAGTAATAATACCATTCAGGATGTTAATCATGTGCTATTGATTTGCCCCGCTCTATTATTGTATCGGCGTAAATGGATGAGACTGATTTGTTTACAATTATTCATTCTCTCGGCCTCTGCACTAATTGATTCTATTTATGAGCCATCAAATTAAATGTTCTGTCATAGGATTTTTAACTTTGTATTAACACCCATTAGATGAAGGGAGCAATTATTAACTTTGGTTTTTAACCTGTTGTTATACAGTACTAAGGTCATAAAGGATATTTTAATTATTTCTTATTGTATAAAATATGATGATGTTTTGTATTTGTTGATTTTTATTGTCGGCTTTCGCTTAGGATTGTAGAAACTATGATTCATAAAAATTCTTATATGTTGTTGGTCTTTCAGTTTATGTGGATCTCTTTGGAGTTCCAAGATCATAATAAATAAACTTGAACTTGAGTACACCAGGAAGACGAATAGCGGTTGCCATAGTGGACGAATACGCTTCCGTGATCCAAAACCTGGATAGAAGATTTTCTCCATCTAGGAATGTTTTATTAGAAAGGCACAAGTTCCTACAAAAAGCCCAACAAGCGGAACCTGTTGTTGATTTTGTATCAGCTCTACGTCATCTAGCAATTATTTGTAACTACAAAGAATGAAAAGATTATTAGTTACCAGCAGATAGAAAAAACTCAGAACAAAAAGATTAAAGATTGTTGTTTACCGATGATCCTAGTCTTGAGATGTCAATCACCATAGCTAGAGCTGTAGAGAATTCTGATGCATACTTTAAGGAGTTGTCAGGCCATGGTGACACAAGTACCACTAAAGTGGTGAATGTTTTACAAGCTGTAAGATGTCAAGAGGGAAAGTATACTGTTATAAAGATGACCAGTAGGCAGGTAAGGAGGAACTCTTCTTTATTGGTCATACACCACCACAGGTTCCAGCATAACTCAAGAAGGGTGCATTGGAATGTTCGTGACAGGGAAAGGGTGGAACTAATAGGAGGAGAGGAGGAGGGGGGAAAGGAACGTACCAAGTGGGAGGATTACAACATATACCTCTTTAGATAGCAAACAGTACAAACATAGTGACAGACTATGTTTTAGATGCAGCAGTCCCAATCAGTTAGCTTCAGCAAAACATTGCCCGGCATGGTCTGTCACGTGTTACTGCTGGAGCAGAATTTTCTGATGAAAATCTATTGGGTTTGTAAGCTCTGGTTTGTCTATTTGTCATAATTAAAATTACTAATTATTTAATTATTAATTATTTGTTTTGTGTAAGTGTTTTTACTTATCAACATGTACGAATTAACAAGAGAGAACTACACGTGGGAACGCGTTTGTGTTGCTTACTAGATGATGTGCATGTTTTATTAAATAGACGTTGCTGAGTGCTGTTTATTTTAAAGCACAAAACGCTTTTGAATTAATGCTTTTCTGTGTTGCAAAGGCTAGATAATTACATACACATAAGGGTATTAGTGGGGTTAACACTGTTTAATCACTATGCTGTGGTAACGTTGTTTTTGTCTCTTTCAATTAAGATGGTCTATTTTGGCCTAGAAAAACATGGCCGCCGTTTGCAGCCTGGCCTCGAGTGAGTGATTTGTGATGAGAGGGCCTTGCTGAATATGGTCGAGTCATCTGACCACAGTCTTCGCCTGGTTAAAATTTTCCGTGAGGACAGCAGCAGTTCTGGGCAAGCCTCCAGATGCATCTGAACAACCTTGGAAGACAAAGGAGCCATAATGAATAAACTCTGAGCTCATCATGTTAGTTCCGAGGAAATGTGGATGCTGAAAGTTACTTTTATTTTTTGGTTCCTGTTCTGTCTTTTTATTTTTGTGATTTTCCTGAGCGGAGATTTTCCAAATGTAGCGATGCTACATCCTTTCCTTCTCGCTCTGCTCAGCGGTTCAGCGGACGTAAAGAACACTTTTTGTTGCTTTCTTTTGTTTAAAATACTATAAATATTGTTAGCCTAGAGAGGGTTTTTGCCACATTGCCACTTCTTCCCAAATCTGCGTTGGTGAGGAACGATGCTGTGAGGACGGTGACTCGGGAGACTTCTACTGAGAGACCTGTCCTGACCCATTCTGACATTTAGCTAGAATAGGTAATTATGAGAATGATGATTTACTCTGATTGATTTACTTTGATTAATTTTAGATAAAGTACCATAATTTTAAATTACAGTGTCGGTGGTTATTTCTTGTCAATTATTGAGTACTCTATTTTGAATATTGTTGTATAGATTGTTTAGATCATGATTCAGGACAGTTACAATAACTAGGTCTTATCGACCTCAGTGTAGATGCAGGGTGTTTAGGAGTTTTCTTTCCACAGGTTCAGTGCTGGTAGAGTATTTGAGCGTATGTTAGTGAAATGGGCCCTAGTGTATGATGAGTGTATGTGCGTGTAACTGTGAGATTACTCTATCCGTGGGAGCTGGGAGAATTTGTACGCCCTTATCTGCAACAATTTCCTGGTAGCAGAGTTAGGATGGTTATTGATGATTGTCTTGATCTGATTAGATTGCTTGTATATTGGCTTATTGATTATTGATTGATGTTGGTATATGTACTAATACTATATGTTGGAGTCGTCATGTTGAGTTAGATGTAGTGCTTCTGGAACTTGGGAGCTAGTAGCAGTTCCGTAGTAGGGCAGAGGGAAGTATATGCTGCTCTCGGGAAAGACGGGATTGTAGGGAAAAACGTGTGACAATTGAAGTTGCGCGTCACATTGTCTGGGTTCGGAATCAGTATGTTACTATTAGAATATATTTCTGGTATATAAGGAGTGCGTATGATAGTGAAGGTTATCTGTGAAACTCTGGTCTTAAGTCCCAGGGATCCGTAAGGTTCACCGTTAAAGCTTATCGCGGGAGAAGTAATAGGTATTCTCTGAGCTTGTTTGAAGGACTGGGCAGAGGTAAGCTGCTTAGTTAACGTGTGTTATAATTCTGTAGTGGGACAGATTGTTCGCTGTTCTCGGGAAGCAGGATTCTGTGTGTATGTACTATATTTTTCTTGTATGAATGTGCGTGAATGTAAGAGCATTTAGTTGATTGTAAGACTCTTTGGATAAGTCCTGGAGGAAGCAGTTAATGAATGCATGATAGAAGGGCAGAGTAATGTGCTACTGTGTCAACGGGATTCTTATGAAATAGATTTTCTTTACTATTCTGTGGTTAGCGAAGCAGACAATGGAGAGGTTTATATGTTGTAACTAATAGATTTTGTAGAAATTTGACACGAAGTCTACTGAGGAGTTTTGTAAAGGAGGGGTAGACGAGTGACAGGAGACAGAGTAGAGACTGCAGCGGCTGCTGACGTCATAGAGACCGCGCTCTGATTGGGTAGAGGATCAGAATGGTGTGAGCCGCGCAAGGATTGGAAGAGCTATTCTAGTGACGTAGACGCTCCAGGATTGGTGCGTTGGTGTGAGTCGCGCTGTTATTGGTTGAAAAATCGTATTGTGCAGTTGTAATACGGAAGGGATTAGAAAGTTTTGGTAAACGTTAAAATGTATTACCAAGAAGAGAAAAAGAAAAAAACATTGTTCGGAAAAATCAAAAGGTGGTTCGACAAGGATAAAGATGTTAAGACGAGAGAGGGTGAATTGTTACCTCCAGCGAAAACACCTGCATCCTTCATGGCTGCGAGATATGGGTATCATACCTGTATATGGTTGGACAATTGGGTTAGGTATACCAAGGAAGATGGTGTTCTAGCATTTCCAGAACATGGTTCATTTAATCTGGCCGTGTTGAGAAATTTACGGGAAAAGATGTTATGTCTTGACCCAAAACCAAGGCCGACACAGTTTGAGGCTTTAGTGGAATGGGAAGAGGAAGTACATGAGCGAGAAAAGCAGAGGTCTGGAGGACATTACAGGTACATGTTTGGGAGGAGACATGATCGTGAAACTCATCATGATCGAATGAAAAGATGGCGAGATGCTAGCATGTCAGGGGGATTATATCCTATGAGAACAGTTGAAGAGGGAGCAGAAAGGGTTCCTGAGGCAGAAGTGAGAAGATATGGAGTTAATGAGTATGAGGATGAGGTCTTGAATGACATGATTTACAAAAGACCACCTCCATATAGACCAGAACCAGACGAGAGTACACCAGTTGTTTCTCCGATAAGAGATACAGTGCGTATCATTGAGACAGAAAATGTGACACCTGAGTTAAGAAGTGGTAATCCTTTCAGGGAGAGAGAGAATCGATGTGGTGACGAAAATACAAGAGAGTTAGCCAGAACTACAACAGAGCTGACTGAAAAGATTAGGGAATTAACAAAGAATCTGGAAGCTGTCACAGTGCCTGTAACCATAGGTCCGGTTATGCCTGTGTTTGATAAACAGAGGACAGGTGAAAATGGTTTGGTGATTCCATGTGTTGGGAATAGGATAACAAGTTTAGCTGGTCCCTCAGGAGATTCAGGAAGAAGGACAGAAAGTAGTGATCTGAGACAAAGCAGACATGACACATGTAGTGAAGGATTAGAGGTACAGTCTAATTCAAGACTGGATGCTAGTGAAGCTAGTTGTTCAGGGATGCCGATTTTAGAACCGCAAAAGAAAGTGGTTCCAGTGAGAAAAACTACTGAAATAACAGCTGAAGATTTGAATGATTGGATGAAAGTTCTTCAAAAGAGGGATAAAGATTCACAAGCAATTGATGTGGCTAGGTTACGTGTAGAATTAGAAGAGCTTGTTACAGGGACAGTTCCAACAGAAATTCTGAAAAACCATCATGAAGGTGAACTGTTGTTTATGTGTAAAAATATCACCTGGAGAGCAAGAAATACACAGGACAGGTTAAGAGCAATAGCGAATGAACAGGGAGTTGACATCGATAAAGTGAAAGCTTTGCAGAAGTCTTACAGGATGGATATCACAGATAAAGACATTGAGAATTTGAATGGTACTGGTAGAACAGGACAGATTAAAGAAATGGTCGCATTATTGCGAAGATGGTGTGATGTAGAGAAGTGGAAGGATAGGTGGTACAAGAAAAGAGAAGAATCAGGAGATAGGACTTATTCAGCATTTCCTGTGAGAGAAAAGGAGAAACCAGTGGATACTTATCCTATGAGAGAAATACCTGGAGGAGGATATGTACATGTTCCATGGACCAGACAGGATATTTTATCATTTACGAATGATTTCCCTCGATTGAGAGAAAAGCCCGTCGAGTGGTATAGGCAGGTAGACAGGTTTGTGAAATTGTCAAAAGTACTGTGGATTGACCTGAATAGTCTGTTTGATATAATTGTTCCAGCAGACTTGTGGACTGAGTGTAAAATAGTTGTGAGTTGGCCTACTGAGGAATATCCAAGAGATCAGAGAACAGGAGCACCAGATCCAGAGGTAATGAGAAAGTATGAACAGGTGATAGTATACCTGAAGAGTAAGGTACCTCCAAAAGAGACAGACTGGGTTAAAATAGATCGAACACAACAGGAAGCAAAAGAATCAGTTCATGCTTTTTACGAGAGGCTGATACTGGCGTTTAAACAATTCAGTGGAGATGAACACCTGGGTGACAAAGATTTGAGTCATTTTGTATACATATTTGTATATGGCCTGAGACCTGAGATTAGTGAGAGAATTCGTGAGCACACAGTGGACTGGCAGAGTAAGAAAATAGATGAGATTCTGAGACATGCAAAATACTTCAGTGATGAAATTGAAGCAAAACAAAGAAAGCTGAAAGAAAAAGCAATGTGGGCACAAGTGAAAGTTGCGGAAAGACAGGAAGCACAGTTAGTGGAGCAGGCGAATAGTGCAGGAAATAATGCAGGGAATAGACCTAGGTATGCAGGGAAAGGAAAGGGGAATCTTGAGGAAGCTAAAAAGAAGTTCCCATGTCACAACTGTGGCCAACTGGGACATTGGAGATCTGAGTGTACCAATCCACCATTAGTGAATAATGAAGGAAAACCCTTAAATCAACAGGTGCAGAACGAGGGAAATAATCAACAGCAGCAACAACAGAAAGTTGCAAGACAGCAGAGTCAAGAGCCAAAACCGCCCTTGCCGCAGAATAGAGGGTCGCAAAAGTACAATCAGGATTCAGGATTCTACAATGATGAACAGGTAAACAAACCAAGGCGTTCTAACCAGGTACAACAGTACTTGTTAAAGAATGAAGGGAGTGAGTCTGAAGGTGATTATTGACGGTGCCGAAGAGAGGAAGAAGAGTGCATACTTGGTGCAACTCTAGAAATAGACCAGGCAGGACCATTTGTAGATGGGAAAATAAATGAAGAAAGTGTTACTTTTTTAGTAGACACAGGTGCGACAAGATCAACTGTCAGGTCAACAGATATTAGAAATCTTCCTCTCTCGGATGAAGCAATCCAAGTAGTTGGTGTAGCCAATACACAAATCAGGACACGTCTTACGGAACCAGTAAGAGTACAAATAGGGAAATTTTCAGACATGCACAGATTTATTGTCTGTGACACTAGTCCAGTGAACCTGTTAGGTAGGGATCTATTGTGTAAGATGAACTGTACAATTTTCTGTACACCGGATGGAATAGCTTTTGAGACACCAGATGAGGATGTTTTGTACCGAATGACTCTAGGAAATAGAGAGAGTGAAATGGTTGGTGCATTTGCTGTGTTTAATGCAGAGGATTTGCCTCGAGAGCTGAGAGACACAGTGAAAAGGACAGTTTGGGATTTTACTGGAGAGGATGTGGGATTGATGAATAATGTAGATCCTGTGAAAATTTCAGTGAAAGAGGGAATTACTTATCCTAACATTCCTCAGTACAAAATGACACCAGAAATAATTGAAGGAATAACTCCTATAATTGAGAAAATGATTCAGCAGGGAGTTCTGAGAGAACTACTGAGTAGCCCGTGTAATTCACTGATAATGGGGCTAAAGAAGCCAAATGGGAAGTTCAGGATTGTACAAGATTTGAGAAAAGTTAACCAAATTGTGGTGGCATGTTGTCCTATTGTGCCAAACCCGTCAGTGATTTTGTATCAGATTCCACATGATGCTGAGTGGTATACAGTGATTGATTTGTGTCATGCTTTCTTTTCAATTCCATTGCATCATGACAGCCAGCCGATTTTTGCATTTAGATTTGGCCAGCGTATTTTAGCATGGTGTCGTATCCCACAGGGGTATACAGAGAGTCCTTCGATATTCAATCAGTTATTGAAAAAGTCATTGGAGAGCTTGATTATGCCTGAAAACTCAGTACTAGTGCAGTATATTGATGACCTGCTTGTGGCATCAAAGACACGTGAAGCTTGTGAAGTAGATACCATAGCTTTACTGAATCATCTGGCAGATGGAGGGTTAAAGGTATCTCCAGCCAAACTGCAATTTTGCAAGAAAGAGGTGCATTATCTTGGACACAATATTGAAAAAGGTCTGAGAAAAGTGACTGATGACAGGATCAAAATCATCAGGGGAATGAAGGCCCCAAAGACCCAGAGGGAAGTGAGAATATTCCTGGGTATGGTGGGTTATTGTCGTCAGTGGATAATTAATTTTTCTCTGATAGCAAAGCCACTGATTAAGCTGACAAAAAGTGAGATGACAGACCCATTGGAACTAGATGGAGAACAAATGGCAGCATTTGAAGAGCTGAAGAGCAGAATGTGTGAAGCCCCTGCTTTGGGTATGCCAGACTACGAAAAGGAGTTTGAGTTGTACTGCAGTGAGAGGAATGGATGTGCACTTTCAGTGTTAATTCAGAAGCATGGACAGCTGAGAAGGCCTATTGCGTACTTCTCATCGACACTTGACCCTGTAGCTGTAGGTTTACCAGGTTGTTTGAAATCTGGGGCTGCGACATGCAGAAGCCTGGAACAGAGTGAGGGAATCATAATGGGATATCCTGTAAGGGTATTTGTACCTCATAATGTGGCAATTCTTTTGACAAGAAGCAGAACCCAGTACATGTCACATAGTCGGCTGACTAAATATGAGAAAGTCATTCTTGGAGCATCAAATGTGACTCTTGAGAGATGTGTGAATGTGAATCCAGCGACATTGTTGCCGGATATTGAAAATATGGGTGTGAAGACAGAAGATGATCACAATTGTTTGGATGTGCTTGATTACTGTACAAAACCGAGACCAGACATAAGGGATCTTCCCTTGCTTGAGAGTGATCATGTGTTGTTTGTGGATGGATCATGCCTGAGGAATGATGAGGGTGTGCTATGTGCAGCATATGCAGTGTGCAAGGTTTCAGAGGTTATGGAAGCATCACCATTGAAAGGAGTGAAATCTGCACAAGTTGCTGAATTAGTGGCATTGACAAAAGCTTGTGAAATTGGGAAAGATTTGAGAACGACTGTGATGACTGATAGTCAGTATGGATTTGGGGTTGTGCATGATTTTGGCCAGCTTTGGTTACAAAGAGGTTTCTTGACGTCGAGTGGGACTCCAATAAAGAATGCTGAAGTGATTGGAAAATTACTTGAGGCGATACAGTTGCCTAAAGAGTTAGCAGTTGTGAAGTGTGCTGCTCATGGACAAGGAGATGATTTTGTGACAGTTGGTAATCGATATGCCAATGACATTGCTCAATATTGCGCTAAAAACAATCAGTCCATTAATCGGGAACGAGAGGGTGAAATGTCTTTTTGTTCTGTGATGTTTACTAATGTCTTAGAGACATGGGATGAAGTGAAACAGTTGCAGGATGAGGCAGGAAAGGAAGAGAAGAAAGACTGGATTAAGGCAGGTTGTGCCCCAAGAGAGACAGACCATGTTTGGGTCTATAGAGATGGCAGACCAGTAATGCCGAACTCCATACTGTCGACAATGGCAAGGATGTATCATGGACAGGGACATTTGGGAAGGGATGCGATGATCAGGTCTTTTAAGCAGACCTGGTACAATGCAAAGTTCAGGACAATTGCAGAAAGCATCTGTCAAAGATGTTTGATTTGCCAGCAATTTAACACTGGGAAAAAGACAGTGGTGAGTCTGGGAACAATAGGCAGAGAAGGTGGTCCTTTCACGAGAATGCAGATTGATTTCATTGAAATGCCCCAAGTGAACAGACTGAGGTATGTTCTAGCGGTAGTCTGCTTGTTTTCAAGATGGGTGGAGGCCTATCCGACTAGGAGAAATGATGGAATAACAGTGGCAAAGTTACTGTTGAGAGAGTTGATTCCTAGGTACGGGTTTCCAGTAACGATTGAGTCTGATAGAGGTGGACACTTCTATAATGAACTCATGAATTTGATTTGTGAAGCATTGAGCATACAGCAGAAGCTACATTGTGCATACAGACCAGAGGCTTCTGGCGTTGTTGAGCAGATAAACGGCACAATCAAGAACAGGATTGGTAAGATGTGTTTAGCCACTGGTATGAAATGGCCAGATGTCTTGCCTCTAGTGCTAATGACTATAAGATCTACTGCAGATAGAACTACTGGTTTAAGTCCGCACGAAATCATAATGGGACGTGCAATGCGACATGCATATGTACCTGTCAATAAGTTGATGACAATAACTGATGACATGATTTTGGATTACTGTAAAGGCCTGGCTGACGCAGTTCATTCTGTGTTTCACCAGGTTGGAGAAGAAGCTACCACACTTGAGAAGAAGCAAGCTCATGATCTGAGTCCAGGGGACTGGGTGAGGATTAAGGTGCACATCAGAAGAAATTGCTTGGTTCCAAGGTGGGGAAGGCCGAGACAAGTCATTCTAACTACGACAACTGTAGTAAAGTTTGCTGGTGTGAAAAACGCGAGTCATACTCTGAGAGTTCCAAACCCAAAGGATGGGACTGGTAAGGAGTATTTTGAAGAGTCAGATTCCAGTGATGATGAAGATACAGAACCAGTGAGAAAAGAAGCAGAAAAGGCTTCAAGAGAACCATTGAGAGTCTCAGAAAAAAGATCAGATTCTGTGAGAGAGCCTGAAGTTCCAAAAAGCAGTGAAGAAAAAAGGAGAGAAAAGAGCAATTCCACAGAGACTACTCCTGAATCAGAAGAGGAGGAGATTGAAGAACCACTTGAGATTACACCTGAAGAAGCAGGGTCAGAAGAAGATAGAGAGGGACAGATTGCGGAAGACCCCCGAGGAGGTGTAGGGAACATTCTTGACAAGCTAGGTAAAGGGAAAAATAGACAGCAAGAAGATTGCGTGTCGGAGACCCGAGGAGGGAAAGAGTTAGGGAAGTCTCAAACAGTGGTGAAAAAGACTGTGGAGCGAAAGAAAACTGCTGAAGAACCAGAGGCATTTGAAACAGAATCGGATGAAAGTGAAAATGAGAAATCAGAGGGTCGAGTTCTGAGAAAGAGAACTTGGATTGGAGAGAGGAATAATACAGAAACAAGACCGAAAAAGGTTGTAAGAGGAGATCTTTGGCCTAACAACAGAATAAAGAGGCTGAGATATAGACTGATAAGAGCAAATAACTCGAAAGCTGAACAAGTGAATGAAGTATCGAGTCAGAATCCAGTAAAAGGTGAAAAGAGAAAGGAGTCAAAAGAACAAGAACCAGAGGGGATCAAGATAATAAGAAAACCTAACCAGAAGTATAGGTCGCCGGAATGGACGTACGTGGCACTGTCTGAAGGTGAAGAGGCAGAAAGTCAAGGAAATCCAGAGGAGACCGTACGAGAAGTGGTTGAGGAAGATACAGGTGAAATCCTGAAAGTAATCTTGACTGACATTGATGAAAAGTCGGATACTGAGAATATTGTTGAAGATCTAATACAATTTGATGTTGAAGAAAATGAAGTAAAGAGTGATGAATATCCAAATTGAGTGAACAGAAGAAATTACTTGGAGAAAGTGAAAAGAAGAAGAAACTGAAATTGATTGTTTGAAATAATCCAGAATTTTAGAGTCTCAAGTAGTGGAGTAGTAGAGGCTAAGTCAAAAGACACGGTCAAAGTAGTAAAATGGCTGACATAGAGAATAACCAAAGTAGATGTGCCTTCTTAAGAAGATGGTGTAGAATGTGCTGCTGCTGTACTGGATTATTAATGCTACTATGGGGTGTTTTAGCTTTATTAGTTACTTTTAGAGTTACAATAGGTACATTTGAGATACATACAGAGAATGTGACAAGTACAGAGAAGAGTTCATAAAAAGTAGTTCCGACTAGAATTAGTAATACTTACATACATAAAGATAGGTCGATTAATGATTTTTCTAGTAATGTTTTTTCAAAGTTGTTATACGAATATGTGAAGACAATGGAAGTTAGGGATTGCTACGTTTGTATGCAATTACCTGCATCCGTTTCAGAGGGTGTTACTTATCATCATTTACCAGCTACGTATGGAATTTCTTGTAGTGTATTAAGTAGTGTCTTTTATTTGTTAGGGAAAATAGATTATGAGATGTCTAACAAAGATAGTATTTTTGGGCACTTGCCAATAAACAAAGAGCTGAATCCAGCTAAAGAAGCTAATATTTTTGGTGAGATTTTTATTGAAAAAGAAGAATTAACATTAGATTACATTTTTAAGAATAATTTAACTTGCAGTCTGAAAGAAGAGGAGAAAGCTTTCCTAGATATGGTGGAGGAAAGGAGATTGAGCATGCATGAGAAAGCAGGGAAATATAAAGTGAGTGAGACAATTTGGGACATTGAGATGGGAAAAGAATTGAGAAATGGGGCTAGTCCAACTTTAGCTCTAGATGCACCACAGAAGGGTAAGCTGTGCATTACAAGAAGGAAATCCCAATATGATACATATTTTGTTGGGACTAGTGAGTGTCATGATACATACTTCATTGCAACAGGATGGGGTTTCAGAGGTGGAGAAGATATAATTTTCCCAGGAGTGTACTATGTTTGTGGGAACAAGGCTTATTACAGGGTGCCTGATCATTGGTATGGCACGTGTTATGTGGGCCTGGTCTTTCCAAAGATCTTTCATATAGGTAGAATAGAAGATGTAGAACATATTAATTTACTAATGCGTTTCAAGAGAGAAACTTGGTCTGAGATAGTGGGTGACATTTTTGGAGCTTTAATTCCAGCAGTGGGAATTTCTTTGAATGCTTATGGAATTCGGAAACTGTCAACAGTGGTGGATCGCTTATCGACAAATACCGCTGGAGGGTTTCTTTTGGTGAATACGGAATTGATTGCCGTACGTGCCATGTCAATGCAAAATCGACTTGCCCTTGATATTCTATTAGCCAAAGAAGGTGGGGGTCTGTGGAATGCTGAAAGTTCAACATTGTTGCACTTACATTCAAGACGAAAGCAAAGACCTGAAGGTCTATATCAAAAATATTACTGATTTGCATGAAGAATTAGTACCCCTTGAAGTTGAAAGTATTTGGACTAAATTAGCTAATAAGGTGATAGCTGTTAAGAGTTTTATTGCAAAAATAGGTAGTACTATTATAGGTAAGATATTGTTTCCTTTAACTTGTATAATTGTTGCTTTATTGATACTTAGATTGGTGTGTTTGTGTTGTAAAAACAGGGGAGGGAGAAAGAAATTAATTAAAAGAAACAGTGAAAAGAGAAATAAAAGGTTGAAGAGAGAACCACAAGAAATTGAATTAGAAGAATTGAGAGAGAGTGTCTACTTAGAAACAAAGAGGGATGATGAAAGAGTGTCTGGTGTGTAGTATTGTGTAAGGAGAAAAAGGCATTTCCAATTTCTCCTAAAATGGGACTAAATTTCACTAAAAAAAATTTTTGGGGTTATTTGGTGATAAAATCACCAAAGGGGGGATTGCTGGAGCAGAATTTTCTGATGAAAATCTATTGGGTTTGTAAGCTCTGGTTTGTCTATTTGTCATAATTAAAATTACTAATTATTTAATTATTAATTATTTGTTTTGTGTAAGTGTTTTACTTATCAACATGTACGAATTAACAAGAGAGAACTACACGTGGGAACGCGTTTGTGTTGCTTACTAGATGATGTGCATGTTTTATTAAATAGACGTTGCTGAGTGCTGTTTATTTTAAAGCACAAAACGCTTTTGAATTAATGCTTTTCTGTGTTGCAAAGGCTAGATAATTACATACACATAAGGGTATTAGTGGGGTTAACACTGTTTAATCACTATGCTGTGGTAACGTTGTTTTTGTCTCTTTCAATTAAGATGGTCTATTTTGGCCTAGAAAAACATGGCCGCCGTTTGCAGCCTGGCCTCGAGTGAGTGATTTGTGATGAGAGGGCCTTGCTGAATATGGTCGAGTCATCTGACCACAGTCTTCGCCTGGTTAAAATTTTCCGTGAGGACAGCAGCAGTTCTGGGCAAGCCTCCAGATGCATCTGAACAACCTTGGAAGACAAAGGAGCCATAATGAATAAACTCTGAGCTCATCATGTTAGTTCCGAGGAAATGTGGATGCTGAAAGTTACTTTTATTTTTTGGTTCCTGTTCTGTCTTTTTATTTTTGTGATTTTCCTGAGCGGAGATTTTCCAAATGTAGCGATGCTACATCCTTTCCTTCTCGCTCTGCTCAGCGGTTCAGCGGACGTAAAGAACACTTTTTGTTGCTTTCTTTTGTTTAAAATACTATAAATATTGTTAGCCTAGAGAGGGTGTTAGACCTGTCAGCCCTTTGGGTGGTCCCTCCTCATCATTATTTATTTTGTCCCACTTTTGCCTCAAACCCTGTTTGAATTTTTCCTTTTTGGGAACCACCAGACTTTTTCGTGTTGCTGCAGATTCAGGGAGCCATTTTAGCTACCCCTGAAACTTCTGTCTGAGGGCCTGGAGCACAAAATGGTGGCCACCTGTGACATCACCAGCATCCACTGGAACCTGCTAGCACCTTCCAGAACATTCCAGAACCCTGTGACAGTTGGAGGCGGTTTAGAATGTTGGGAAGCTAAGACAGAGAGTTGGCAGTTGGAGCTGGCAGTTGGCACCTGACTGGTGAGGAGTGAGCAGCAAAAACGTGAAGGAGGAAGGAGTGAAGCAGCAGGGGTGGAAACTTGTGCCTGGAGTGGGGTCCATAAACCCACCCTTGATACTAGTCCCTACTGACGGAGCCCAGCCTAGAGCCCTGTGTGGGAAGAAGTCAGAAAAACCATCCTGAGGACCTGGACAGCAGGAACAGGCCTTAGAAACAAGAGAACAGCAAGATCCTGACCTGGAAGCTGGTTTCCCTGAAGTCCGACGTCGAGTAGCCTAAGACCTGGAGCCCGAGGTGGAGAAGCGGCGCTGACTGGAGAAGCAGACGTCGTACCCGGAGCCGCCTGAGGTCGTGAGAGGGCGCCGACGGAGGTCGTGAGGAATACCAAAGGTCGAGGAGGAAGTTAACCGAGGTCGAGTGAGCGGCGTCATCGGAGGAGTGAAGTCCGCCCTCCGGAGTCGTCGGAGACCGAGGTGAAGTGTACCGGAGGTCGGGAGTGAGGATCGCACTCCGGAGTCGCCCGGAACCTGAGAGGAGGAGCACCGGAGGTCGGGGGTGAGGATCGCACCCCGGAGTCGCCGGAAGTCGACATCCAGGCCAGGCCGGCCGACGTCATCGAAGCCGAGAGCGCCATCGGACCGGAGCCGCCCGAAGTCGACATCGAGTAGAGACTGCCCGACGCCGCCGAATCGGAGGTCGAGATCGAACCGAGGCCGCCGACATCGGACCGGAACCGCCTACCGGCGTCGTCTAGAACTGACATTGTGCCGAGGCCGCCTAGACCGAACCGGAACCGCCTCACGGCATCGACACGACTCCAGCGGCGTCGGAACATCAGAAAAAGGGCAGTAAGTGGAGTAGAGGGCGCCTAAGGCCCTGTGGAGACCTGAGAGACTGCTCTAAGGGGCTAGGGAGGTGCTGGAACCAACCTGACTGTGCCAGGGGTGAACTGGGACTAATCTAGAGAGGTTGTGTGGAGAGAGAGAGCCAGGTCTCTGGTATTTCCCCCCTTTTATCTACCTCAGTTTAGGCCTCAGCCTTGACCCAGCCAGGGAGTAGACCCCCTCAAGCCTTCCACAACCCTACAAGCTGTGCCTGGGCCAAATCAGCCCTTAGGAATTGAAAAGTGATCTGATTACATGAGTGTTGCTGTATACTTTTAATTATTTATTGGGGGCACTGTATTTATTGTGTTTAACCTATTTATTGCTTCACTATATTTATTGGTCCACAGGACTTGTTGGTGCACAATATTTGTTGGTACAGTATTTATTGCCTCAGAATATTTAATTGCCTGTATTACCTGCACTTATATTTATGTCCCTTGTATTTATGATCATCCCTATTTATTGAATCTTCAGACAATATTTATTTGACCGGCACTATTTAAGATTTGTATATTGTGATTGACTTATTTATTTTCCCAATCAGCAACTAAGAGAAAAAGCAGATAAAGAGAGTTATTTTCATAACTTTTACGGTGTAGAGTCGTTTTTGGAACGGATGCACGCATGGTTATTGTTTGGGTATGTTGTATGCTTAGCACGGAGCCTGATTCCTGACCACTCGAGCCAAGCTACCACAGTGTGTCCGGAAGACCACCACCACCCCTTCTAGTGTGGGAGTGGTTCTCCAACAGAGGGTTTTTGCCACATTGCCACTTCTTCCCAAATCTGCGTTGGTGAGGAACGATGCTGTGAGGACGGTGACTCGGGAGACTTCTACTGAGAGACCTGTCCTGACCCATTCTGACATTTAGCTAGAATAGGTAATTATGAGAATGATGATTTACTCTGATTGATTTACTTTGATTAATTTTAGATAAAGTACCATAATTTTAAATTACAGTGTCGGTGGTTATTTCTTGTCAATTATTGAGTACTCTATTTTGAATATTGTTGTATAGATTGTTTAGATCATGATTCAGGACAGTTACAATAACTAGGTCTTATCGACCTCAGTGTAGATGCAGGGTGTTTAGGAGTTTTCTTTCCACAGGTTCAGTGCTGGTAGAGTATTTGAGCGTATGTTAGTGAAATGGGCCCTAGTGTATGATGAGTGTATGTGCGTGTAACTGTGAGATTACTCTATCCGTGGGAGCTGGGAGAATTTGTACGCCCTGATCTGCAACATTACAAGTGTAATCTTAAGGGGCATTTTGTGCGGGTCTGCAGAAGCACACGCAAACCTGTAATATCTAAGGTGGATGAGTCCATTTGAGGGTGATGATAAAGATATGATTTGGACAATCACTGCATGTGGATAAAGTTTGATGTATTGCTGGTGAGGATATGAATAAGGCAAATGAGGAGGTGGTGGGAGGATTGAAACCTGTACATCGGAAACCACCATATGTTATGTAATAATTAAGAGTGTGAATGGCAGATTCAAGGTCACCTTTTTTTTTTACATTAATTGGCCCCGAGTTCAAACCTCAATAACGTCAACCATCCAAGATCAAGATGTGTGCTTATGGTGGGGAAAGAATTGAGGTTCAATTTGACTGCCTTTTTAAGTTTGAAGGAAAATCTGCAAGTGGTGCAATTTTTTTAAGCAAAGGAGGGTTCAAACTATTGGGGTGGCATGATCGAGGAAAGCTAGACATGATTATGGACCATAATCAGTCAGATTGTATGATTTTGAGGTCCAAATTGATGCCAATGTGTATGAATGTGTCATCTGCTACTGTTTGGAATTAAAGTTTTCCCCAAAGTGTTTACGGGACAGTTAGGTAGACTAGTTGGGTTCAAGCACAGAAACGCATACTGAAAACTGTCTCTGTACCTGTAGCGCACAAAGTACGGAGGGTGCCCTATCATTGCGAAA
Organism: Triturus cristatus; assembly: GCF_964204655.1. Lineage (NCBI taxonomy): Eukaryota > Metazoa > Chordata > Amphibia > Caudata > Salamandridae > Triturus > Triturus cristatus. Next base: position 83,793,560 of record NC_140591.1, read on the forward strand.
TGAGTTGTGCATGAAGTTAGATAGATAAATTGTGCAGTTTAGATGTTATATAGCTCTTTGAGAGCTGGGAATGGCTTGTACTGGTGGTTTTAGTACAAAAGAGTGAAAGTACTTTGCGGCTACGTGTTGATTTTCGTGACCTCAACCAAAATATCTGGGTGGATGGGGAACCCCTTCCTGATGTCAGTGACATGTACAGTACTTTAGAGGGAGCTACACTTTTTACCACCCTAGATATGTCACCAGTGTACCACCAGATAGTCTTGTTTGAAGGATCTAGGCATTTTACTTAGTTCGTAACTCTGGATGGTGCATTCAGTTTCAAACGCATGCCCTTCGGACTTGCATCTGTTTCATCTGTCTTCCAAAGGCTGATGAAGGAGATATTCAAAGACTGTGAGGGTGTCCGATATTTCCAAGATGACAAATTGATTTTTGACCAAAATCTTCAACAGCATAATGTGCGGTTGGACATGATTTAAAGGGAAAGGAGTACCTTTGAGGGGAGACCGGTGCAAATTTGAGGAGCATGGTGTGGATTACGGAGGTCATCACATATCCAAAGCTGGCCACAGCCCCAAAGTAAAATTACTAGAGGCCATAGAGGAAGCTTCTGTTCCCGGTCATAAAGATCAGCTGATGTCCTTCCTGCGGTTAGCTGAGTATGACTCGAAATGTATTCCCCATTTTGCAGACAAGACCAGTCCCCTGAGGAACTTGTTGAAGAAAAATCTCGTTTGGGTGGGATGATGAGTGCCATGTTACTTTTGATAAAGTGTGTTCCCACATTTTATCTGCAGCTACCTTGAAGTTATTAGCCCTAAGAGACAGTAGCATCATAGTTACTGATGCTAGTAACTGTGGGCGGATTGCTATTCTCATGCAAAAGAAGTGATGGAAGAGCGGATGTAGTGGTGTTCACTTCCAGGGAACTTAGGGATGCAGAATATACAAACTCATCCATTGAGAAGAAGTCCTGGCACTTTGGTGGGGTGCTCAGCATTTCCACACATATGTATGGGGTGTTCCTTTCCTGTTAAGAACTGATCACAAACCGTTGATTACTTGCTTAGCACTAAAGGGCGGGGGCAAAGCTACTCCCAGGATTGCCAAATGGAAACATTGCTTACAAGAGTTTCATTATAACGTTAAGTATGTTACAGGCAAGTATAACATCATTGCGGATTTCTTGTCCAGAATGCCCTTGAATGCCTCAGACAGAGGAAAAGGCAGATGATGATTAAGGAAGTGGCAAATTCTAACAACTGTGTGTTCAGAGGTGCATTGTAAGAGAATGAATGGAGAGAGGAGTTACACAAGGATCCTGTTCTTTGCAGTTAGGTTGTGGGTCACAAAAGGGTGGCCTAATTCTAAGTCTCTGGATGGGAATTTGACTCTGTGTGGTATGTGGCTACTGAATTGACAGTGACAATGGTCTACTACAGAGGATAGGCCAGTTTGTTGCGCCTACTACTGTGAGGCAAAAAATTCTGGAATTAGCTCACGAGGGTCATTTGGAATCAAGAATCATGAAGCATAGAATGCGTGAAGATTTCTGGTGGCCTGGAATGGACGAAGCAGTGGAGTGTTTTGTGCGAGAATGTGGACCTTGGTCATAGTGATAAGTCCCAGGTGATCCAACCAACCCTGGTTAACCCTGTGGATTTGCCTTTGGCTCCGTGGGCTAAATTGGGAATAGACCTAAGATGGCCCTATAAACATTTTGGGTGAGTAGTCTAAATTCACCATTGTCCTTATAGACTTTATGTCAAAATGGCCTAAAGTTGTATTTGTAAATCTTGTCATCTCTGCTTTGGTCTATCAATTCCTACACAAAGTATTTTTTGAGGGAGAGTTACTGTGCCGAAATTGTGATGGACAATGGCACGCAATTGGTGTCAGACGAAACTAAGTAGTTTTTAGGTTGAGCGTTAGCCAGAACGCAAGAGCTGTTCTGCGAAGAGCTGTGGTAGTTCAGTACGGAGAGAAGCTTCACCCAGTCCCCTTGCCCTTATTTTTCATTGGCTTGTGTTTTTGTCCTTTGTAAATGCTGTCTTCTGATTCATTATGAGGCTTGTTAGTCCCTCCTTAGTACAACAAAGTCGTCATTTGTATCCTCCCATGTCTACTGGTCCCTTTACCTGGTTGTTACACAGTGTACTACTTTTCGTCATTGAGCTTCTGCTAGATTAGGCACGACGACGTGCTGTGGTTTCATTCAGCGGCGGCACAATGGCGTACTTTGACTTTTAGTTGTGTGTGAGTTAAGTGTGGGTCCTCTGTTCTCCGTTTTACTACTAGGGACATTAAAGTAAAAACAGGAGAACTGTTTCAGGAGCATTAAAACATTGATTTTCACGTAGGGGTTTTCCTAATTATGTTTCGACATAACCGTCGAGAAATGCTGCTTGAAAGCTATCTGCTGATGGAGTGAGTATTTATGCATGGCGCACAGTTTATGAAAACCCTAATAAAAACATTAAAACACGCTTTGGTGCACAAGTTACCTTCACAGGGAGTGGCTGTAAGATGAAAGGCGGAGAATTACCCCTGCTCTTTACACAGCAGCCTCTCTGCTTCTTGACAGGTCTCTCACTCCCTTTGCTGCCAAAGAGAACGTCTGAAGCCTGGATTCCATGCGCAGGAACAGGACATTGGGTCAAACAAACATAATTTTAACGCTGCCAGTAAAAAGCGGAGGGCAGGACGGCTTCATACTCTGTGGGCTGCAGCAAGTGTTTCTTCTTTCAAAGGTGCCTTTCAAACCACTTGTAGCAAGTGAGTGACTGACTGTGCGCCTCTCAGAAGCTGGTATTTCTAGGCACTAGTGAGATATGCACAGGGCTTTAATTGCAATGAAAAAAGTGGGAGTCCCTGAAAGGGGTGAGGCCTATATAATTAAGGGTGTGGTTTAAACATATACACTATAAATCACGTAGACTAGAGTGACACCTTCCCCCACATTTGCAAATGGCATAAAGTGGCCAGGACTGGATGACCACTTATTCTAAACACCTTTATGCCCCTAAAATGCACTCAGAAACTGCACTACCTTCAACCACAACTCAATTGTGCCCCTTTATAAACAGCTGGATGTACTGGACAATAATATGCTGCCTGAGGTAAGAAAAAAAGTTAACAACATGGACAAAAGCAAACACTCATAGGGAATGCAAGATGAAGTAAAGCTTATGAAATACAAGCAAAAACACCATGGATTACCTTAAAGTTTTTTAAACTCATTGTTCGGAAATCAATCAGTGTTTTTGCATTTTAAAAGCACACATTTGCAATGCAATAGGTCTCGCGTTTGCGAGAGTTTAAGCTATTGGCATTGTAAATGACAGTGCCTTTAATTTAGGTGTTTTAAAAAGAACAAATACACTAAAGGCATTGGCATGTAATAGCCCAAACTCTAGCAAATGCAAGACCTATAGCATTGCAAATGCTTGTTAGATTTGCTGGACATCAGGCATGTGAAGACTTTCCTGTAGCATCCCAGAAGCAATGGTCTGGTTGATCGGTTCAACCGCACTTTGAAGGACCCGTTGCAGCTGACTACTGTCAACAATTTGAATTGGAAATCAGCTATGGATGACATGTTGTGGGCATACAAGACAATGCACAATTTCTCTATGGGGGGTCTCTCCTTTTATCCTATTGCAGGGTAGAGTACCCAGTTCTAAACTCAAGGGCGAGTGGATGGGTCGTAATCATATGTATGAGGCAAGTCTGGCTGGGGTGGTGGCATGAGGAAGAAAGTACAAAAGAGGTATGGACAGTGCTTAATTTGAGCCGGTGCTTTCCGGTATCAGCACCGGCACTTAATTAGTTTCCGGTGCTCGGCACCTAATTGTCAACACCAATAGTGTACCACATGGTGGCACAGCTCATCTAATTTACAGATGAGCAGAACAGTTTTTTAGTAATACAATGTACATTACAAATTGCTAATACCTGCCTAACCAGCCATTCCTTTAGCTTTGGGGACCTGGAATAATCTGAACTGTTGCATTTACATGCGAGAGAGATGGTTAGTAGTTGTTTTGGCAGCGATGACAGGTGCAATGGGTGGTACAAGCTGCAGTGGCCTCCCGATCAGAGCCCTGGCACATAATATTTTACAAATTATGCACTGGGTATGGAGATGTTGGCGTAAAACCTGATTGCCATGATGTGAGAGTGGGATGTTGGGTAAGTATCAAGCAGCCAGAACATGTTCTCACAGGTGATCCCAGGTTTTCTTGTCCTACACAAATGGTTACGGTGTCTCAAAGAGTAGTCCACGCCAGTGATGTCAAGGTGTCGAACAGATACTGGATTTCTGTTATTCCTGGGAACAGTGTGGACATAGTATGAACTCATATGGGAGAGTCATAACAGCAGGAGTGTTTAAGGGAACCATGTATAATCAGAGCGAGTGGTGAAAGGCACAAACCAGTTTGGCACAAGGATTACATTGCCGGATGTCTTTCAACCAAATGTGTGTAGTGAAGGTTTTGTTTCTCTATGTATTCATATTAAGGGGATCTAGTGTCTTATACATTGTTGTACTGCTTGGGTGGGTGGTTTTACTGCTTATGTTGTTTTATCATCCATTATGGTGTACATAATTTTCTTTTAAAGTTTTGTTATCTTGTATATTAATTTTATTTTGTTCAATGGGAAAGGATACGTTGGGTTGGCATGGCACCAGGTCATAATGTGGAATGTAGGGGTTGAGGGAATTCAGGGACATGAGGTTGGGAGAGCAGTGGTAAGAGATTAGCGTGTGATGAGCTGGTTGCATTATTGAGGAAATAAACTTCAACTTACATTTGATGCATGGACCCCTCTTTTCACTAATATTATGGTAAATGTAGTGTTCTAAATGAGTGCCAATTTAAACAAATTAATAAGGCTACACAAAAACTGGGCAGGCTTGACATAAAAGTAAGGCTAAATTAGTGGGGCTGCCCCAGTTTTTGCTTTTCAAAATCTGGTCACCTTCATAACAGCAACAATAGTTCGAGGCAGTTTCTATTTTACCACTTCATACATGCCAACATTTTGAAACTAGAAAGAAGGAGATTTTGTAAAACAAATCGGGGGAACTTCAGCTTCCCCAGGCATACATTCAAACAAAGCAATTTTAGGCTGTTGACAGCAAAAATAACGGCATTTGTTGGCTTACGAATTACACTTACGACTGAATCTGGTATGTGAGTGTCTATGTCGATTCCCTTCTAGAAATCTTGCTAAAGGCGCGCGCAACAGTCTGGTGTATAAAAAAACAATTCCAATGCTCACGCGTTAATTCTGCGTACTTGAAGTGTCCGTGGGGGTGCATGATAAACTTGTCATGACGTGCAGCATACGTGTTCTCCTCGTACAAGTCCGCCTCATCTCTGTCCATGTTTGCTCCGTGCCCCCTCACAACAAGGTAAACACCGGGATTGCAAACGTTGTCTGCCGCTGGTAGACGGACAAACAAACCCCTTCTTAGTTCTGGTGGTCTCCGTCAATCATCAGCGCGCGGCGAGAACGGAGCTGCGCACGTGTTGTCAACCGTCTGTTTTACGAGCTGGGTCACGCGCGGGAGCAGCAGAGGAAGTGGAGGCAGTCCGCACGCGCCGTCCTGGCGGAAGAAGCCTACTGACTTCGCCTAGCGCGAGAGCCTAAAATGACGCGAAGGAACATTAAGCAGGCCCCTCACGCCGGCAAGTAAATGGTTCCACTCACTCCAGGTCCGAGGTGAGCGGCGTAAGTATGCGCATGGAGAGTTCCTTTGAGAGAATACGTGTGTTTAGGTCTCGGTTACAAACAGGTAATTCATTTAGAATAGCATTTGGGTGAACCTCTTGATTGCATATTTTTGTTGTCTACATACATGCCAACATTTTGGAAGAGGAAAGAGGGAGATCTTTTTAAACTATCGAGAGAAATTACTTCTATTTCAGTCTGGATCAGGTCTATTGGCATGTTTGGAACTTGCAGGTGTGCTGCTGCGCGATCCTATATTAGGGTGACCAACTGGCATTGGTGCAAATTCAGGACGGTGAGTGTAAAAATTCAGCACAAAGGGTCAAAATTCAGGACACAAATTCAGGACGGGAGGTCAAAATTCAGGACAAAACTTCAGGACAATAGGTAAGTTTTACAGACACATCAGAGGAGGTCGCGCAATTGTATATAAGTAAGTCCAGCCATATCCAAACATATTCAACCATTTGCAAACCTATCCATCATGTATCCTTCCAGCTATCATTTCACTCATCCATCCCTTCATCCATTCTTTCACTCATCCATCCACCCTTTCACCCTATCCATCTGTACACTCATCCATCCACTCTTCTACCCATCCATTCATTCCCTCATCCATCCAGCCATTTACCCTTTCACCCATCCAGCCATCCTTTCACTTATTCATCCATCCACCCAGTCACTCATCCTTCCACCCATCCACCCTTTCAGTCATCCATCCATCCTCCCTTTCTCTCTTCATCAACCCTTTCACTTAGCCATCCTTCCTTCCATCCATCCACCCATCCATCTACTCATCCACCCATGAATCCATCCATTGACCCTATCATTCATCCATCCTTTCTCTCATCCATTTATCCTTTCACTCCTTCACTAATCTATTCATCCTTTTGTCCACCTACCCTCCCTTTCACTCACTCATCCATCCTTACATCCACCCTTTCACTCATCCGTCCATCTATTCACCCTTGCACTTATCAATTCATCAATCCATCCATCATTTCACTCATCCATCCACCCACCCACTCACTCATCATCCACCTTTTCACTCATCCATCCTTTCACCCATCCAGCTACCCTTCGACCTATACATCCAGCTATTTACCTTTTCTCTCATCCATCCTTCCACTCACTCATCAATCCATCCTCTTTCATTATCCATCTATTCAATCTTTCATTCATCCATTCACCCTTTCACTAATTCATCCAGCCATCCACCCATCCCTTCACTTACTCACTCGCTCACCTTTTCATATTAATTTGAGCTGAGCCTTTTTGAGAAGAGGCCCATCAAGAACTTCACCAACGCTGCAGGAGCCATTCCAGGACTGGGACAGAAACCACCCAGGGCGGAGACAGGATCCACCAATCATGACCTATGGGGCTATATAAATTTGAAAAGTGTCCAGGCCAAGGGAACAGATCCTGCCGGAGACTTCTGGGCATACCAATTTCATCGTCCACTTTTGTATGCCATAACGAGTTAAGAATGCCATACTTGGAAGATTACATTAGGTCCCGCCCTGTTTTATTTTGACTAAAGGTTTGGAATAACCCAGCAGCCTAACAAGGGAGATTCTGGCAGATTGCCTAAAATGTGATAAGGGCGGTGATATTCCTTGGCTGGCCCAAGTACGGGCAAATTTGACTGCGGTCAATCTAGAGCATATTTTTAATAATCTTGAGCAATTAGATGGAATTGATGGAAAAGACTATCCACAAAGTTTTATATCAATATTACGGGGATGCGAGATACGCCCAGGAATCCGCCAAAGTATCTGTGAAACAATATATTTTAATGACAGGCGAGGGCGGATCTCCTTTATGCTCTCCCATTAGTTATCTCTTAAGAGATATTACTCGCTGGGAGCGAAGCCTTCTTTTTCGTCTTAGATCGGGCTCAATAAAGTATCTGTTGTGCTTCCCTATGGGTTATCAACCTAATATTGAGAATTTGGTTTGCCCATGTGGTAACTTAGGGAAACAGTCTATGTTACATTTTTTGTTCTTTTGCTCTTTTTATCAAAAATATAGCATGCAGTTATTGATAACGTTTTTCAGGGCAAAGGGCACAACGGATTTTAAGGTTGCACATAAAATTATTCTCCAGCTTAAAGACGATGATATAACATATCGAGTGTGCACTTTTCTGAAAATGGCCATCCGCTCACGTCTTTCCATGAATTGATGATTGCTGGATTAGGCTGTACAATATGTATTTTTGGATTTTATATTGCTTGTATTTACATTTTGTACTATGCACACCTGCACTTTCACTTAATGCTGCTAACTGTAACCTTTTTGAGATTTAAGGATTTGCCCGCCTTTAGCTGCTCTTCCGTGAAATATTTGCACTTTGCACACTGTCACTTTAACATTGCCGATGATATCAAGTTATGGATAATTCAGTAATATTTTAACTGATTAGTTTTAATGATGAGTTTTTAGGACTATGTATGTGATTATGATTAATGTTTGTACTTTTATGGATAATGCATATCCGAATAAAGATAATGATGATGATGACAGGATCCACCACAGGGGGGAACAGGAGCCATCACAGGCTGGGGGGGAACAGGAGCCACCACATGGGGGAACAGGAGCCATCACTTCAGGAGCCATCACAGGAGGAGGAACAGGATCCACCAGGGTGGGCACAGGGGTGGGCATGCAGTATTCTAGTATCATCTTTGTCTCTTCCAGGGTGGGGTAGGACTCCTCACCCCCTCCTGGACAAGACAACGAGACGACGGGCTCTCTTTCTAAAATGTTAGTTTTTCCATCCCCACTGTGATGCACAGTGCTTAAAGGAGATACTCCAAGAGAACTGATTTAACTGATTGTCCTCCATACTTTGTTAATCAGTGTGGGTGCGATTGTGCCATTTCTTAATTTTATTACATTATAGACTGCATGTTTGAAGAACCGAAGTTTGCTTGCAATTTAGTAACAGTGATTAAGCTCTGTGAAAAGAAACACGTGCTGCCTTGGTGTAATCAGGGCCGGTTCTACGATTTTTGGGGCCCTGGGCAGAGAGGGAATGTATGATGCCCCTCTAAATTGCAGAGACATTCAGGGCTGTTTGCATCTGAATAGATGCCCCTGCCACTGAAGCTGCAGACCCTCCTGCTCAGTCACCTTCAAGCACCTCTTAACAGCTCATCAAGGGCTGAAGGTGTGAGGGTTGCCATCCCGCTGTGCCTCTCCAATGCTGCTGGGTATCTGAGCTTTGGGACTGCATCGGAGTCTGTTACACCTGACCCTAACAGCATCGGAGTCAAGCAGGGAGGTGGGTGGAAGCTGTGCTGGCTTTAAGATGGTGCGAACGGTGCCCGGTTAAAATTACAGACAAATGGTGTCTGTTAAAGAATCCTTCACGGACAACGGACAGATGGCCGAAATTACGGCCTGTCCGTGAAATTTACGGAAGGTTGGTCACCATATCCTATATCAGAAATTCAGATATCGTTTTTTTAGGCCTCGCGCCTAGCATTGCAGTGCGAAGCCCTGCTTGCGCAGAGCGAGACCTCTTGTATGGGGTTCTGAAAGCTGACCACACGCTCATGAGTGTGGTTTTGCTTTCGCCGGCTACCTTTGGCTTTAGCGTGTTTTAAAAAAAAAAAAATAAGGCACGCAATTGGGCAAAGGCGGATGCATGTCCCGCCTTTGCTCCGCCCAGTCCCATTGGTGTCTATTACGCGCACCGCCCGTCATGTGGTTTCAGTTATCGTGCCCAGACACGGGCGTGATAATTGAAACCACATTGCTCGCTGTGGCGCACGCGCACCACTCGTGGGCTTCTTTGTTTTCCATGCGATAGCGAAAGGGAAAGCGATCGCTTTCCCTGCCGCTTGTTGTTAAGAGAAACGTATTAGACAAAAATATTTGTAAGACTTTCAACTTTATAACACGCTTTCATGTTTTGTTTCATTTCCATTCCATAGGACAGCTTTTTAGACTGTGCACGTGCACGTGCACAGCGCTGTTGCGCGTTCAAGTATTCCTTTCGTCGGGGCCTGATTGTAATTTCTTTCCTGTCAGCAGTTATGAGCAGCGACTTCTTTGATCACACGCGTTTTTACAGCACTTTCTGAGCAAGTGGCATTACTGGTGATATTTGAACATCACACCAGGGAAGAAAAAAAAACGCAGTTAGCAAAGTAATTGGCTAGCAGCTGGTGTGAATTCGTCAGATCCATTTGTGAACCTTGAAGCCAGGCCTTGATGAAACCTGGCGAGATTAGAGCCAAATTCAAGCGGATACTGGAAAGTGAATGTTTATTAGCTTAGCAGGGGCGCTATTAGCTTCCGTGATGACCATTTAGTACCCGGACATGTCGTGTGCCAAACAAGGGGCAGTGGAGCTGTGTTTTTCATAATTAGACTTAATGTGAGACGAAATATAGTTAGCCAGTTTCTCATTAATTCTTCATTGCCCCCATTATAGAGTATGTTTGGAGCGAACAATGCCAAACCTTATATAAATCACAGACGGGTAACTGTGAATAACCAGGACGTTTTCCACCGCGGGCTGGGGAGTGACCGGAAGTAGACAAGGAGGGAGAAGTTCCGGGTATCTGTAATTTCACTTAGAAAGAATCCCGTGAAAAAAATCATCTTTATTTACTGTTGCCCATCCACAATTGTATGTATGTTGTACGTGGGTTCCAAACTCGTCCACTGTTCTGAACAGGCTTTTTGAATGGGGATATTTTGAACAAAGAAATAAACATGGGCTGAAGGAGGCAGGTTTTTATTTTGCTGTCTGGGCAGGGGTGGGGAAATGGTGGTTTGCAAAGGGTCGTGGAGACAGTTGGAAAGAGGCAAGCAATATTTTTTTAGGTCTCGCCTGACCCAGCGCATGCGCTGGTCTGGCGAGACTTATTGAGAGGGCTCCAAAAAGTGCTACCAGGCCAGCCTAGAGCTACAGTGCATGTGCGTGGGCACACGCGTTGTTCTTGCCCGCGATTACTTTCACTTTCGCGGCCGCTTTGATGTTTGATCGCGACCGCACTGCCGCTTGTTTCAACATTGTTCCTTGTCTTGCTGATGTTACAGTGTGAATATCTCTTTATACAAATAGAGCTATCAGGTAAAAGCCAACCTGATAAAATGAGTCTGCTCTTATTCATGCCAACGTCTCCAAGATCATAATTGGTCAATGCCTCCCCTCTCCCTAAATTATTTTGGCCCTAATTCCAAAATCAGGGCTACCCCCAGATCGAGTGAAAATGCTAGTTTGGGCCTGAAAGTAATTTCACGTTACATGATATTTGCTCATGTGCTAATTGCACATATGCTATTTACACATGCGTGAATGGTGTATCCTGCAATATTTGTGCACAAGTTTACCACAGGTAAAACCTGGTGAGCATCTTATTGGAAAATACTTTGAAATTCTGATTCCCACACCCCAGAATGAATTCCAGGTCAGCAATTCTAACTTGTGTACTACGATGCGCAAATTGCAATTATGTGCTATTTGCTAGTAAGTGTCTTGTGATGTCTTACCTGCCGACAACCCCATGGCAAGTAAATAGCACAATGCACGCCATTTGCACTTGGGTAAATAGATCCTGTGAAATTAGAACAAGGGGTAAGGCCACACATCTTAGAATTTAATTTCGGATGCACACTGGAGTCGTCATCAGGGCCTATGTGCAATACACTGGACCTCTCCCTGCAATCTAGTAACCCCCACACCCTCCACCCCCTGTCGAATTCAGCCTCTTCTTCCCCCATTTGACCCTAGGGACAACATTGCAACTCGTGCCACACGTCTAGCTAAACAGCCTCTGGAGTCTGGACGCGGTCATTATTGTCTTTAACCAGTGATTCCCAAAATGTGAGTTTAAAGCTTTTTTTCAACTTCTGCCACTGGCGGGTACTTACGTGGGGCACCCCGACACGCGCAGCAGAAAGGTGGCGGGCTGTATGTCGTATAGCTACAGTGATGTACTATATTTTGTATGGCGTAGGTGCTGTGCTGTATGTGGTACAGACAGCACTGTTGTGTATGTCCTGCAACTTGTCTCCTGTTTGAAGTTCCTAAAACAAGGTCCAAAAAGATGTGGAGACGAGGGCGTGATATTAGATCACATCAAACTCAGGGAAAAAAATAAAAATCTTTCCACATCCTCAGCAGAACAGTATTTCCTACAGTGCCAAGAAACTCTACGAAAGTCAATGTCGCGCTTCACAAACCCTCCTTAAACAATAATCACGGTGCCTTACTGCGTGCTGCTTAGCCTGCAGGTCTTTACTGTACGCCACAGGGAGGTTGTGCTGTATTGTGTGCACAGGGAGGTTGTGTTGTAGTGTTTGTTGTATGGATGGAGTGATATGTTGTTGTATGTTGTGTGGATGCGGTGATTATGCCGCATAAACGTGACGAGGTTTTGCGGCACATACGTTATGCAGCATGGTTTTACTGCTTCAGTCCGGTTGTGAGGAGTGTTACTGCAGACACTGCTCAGTGCTGTGACGTGGACGGGCGCTGCCGCCCTTGGACAGTGGCTGTGCTCCGCTGCCTGCTGTGAGACAGTGCATTAGCTTTAGTATGAGGTGTGATATTATCTCTTGAACTGTTCTTTGGGGTTGCTTGCAGTGACTTGTGACAGGTGAGGTGCAGTGGCGTCCTTCACAGACAAGGCCCTGGTGCAGTGCAAACACAGGGCTGAGTTGCATGCACCGTACACAGAGTGGCACGCTGTTGTGGTTGCAGTGACGCATGCAGATTCTCTGGTTCACGGCGTGCTGGGGTCTCTTGCATGTCATTTGTGGTGGTGTTCTTGTGGTTTTGTCATTTGTCTGTGCTGTTTAGAAATGGTGTGACATTTATAAACACACAGTCCAGCAACAGAAGATGGTGGTGCAGTGTTGTTAGCAGGACAGTCACTGGATGAGTTACTGGCATCTCTGCGTGCATCCGACTCTCAGCATGGAGGGGATTCTCAGGTCGAAGGAGCAGATTCATTCACAGACTGAATCTCAGGGCCTCCACAGAATCACCTCCTCAATCACATTTGCTTCCTTGCCTCTATCTGCCCATCACTTCATTACTCTACCTCACCCAATTCCTCTCCTCAAATCACCTGCCTATCTCCAACTCCCTGGACCCCTCATTGGTCTTTCTTTCTTTCTTTCTTTCTTTCTTTCTTTCTTTCTTTCTTTCTTTCTTTCTTTCTTTCTTTCTTTCTTTCTTTCTTTCTTTCTTTCTTTCTTTCTTTCTTTCTTTCCCTACATCTTACTTCCTTGCTTTCTTCCATTTCCTTCACCCATCCCTCCCTTCCTTCGTCCTCCCTCCCTCCCGTCCTCTTCTTATGCTCTCCCTTAATTCCTTCCTTCAGCCTTTCTCTATCCCTCTGGTTCTTTTCTTTTCCCCTTCCTTTATGCCTTTCTACCTCTAACTTGTGTCCTCCTCTGTCCCTTACTCCATTTCTCTCCCTTCTCTTTTCTCCATTCCCATCATTCTCTTCCTCTATTCCGTCCCTCCTAACACAATATGTAATCTCTTCTTTCCTCTCTTTCTCATAACACCCTCTGTGCTTCAATGAACCCCACCCCTTCATTCTTGTCTTAATTCATTCCTACTTCCACCCCTTTTATTTTCTTTCTTCTACCCTTCATCTCTCACTCCCTTGCTCCTTATCTTTTCACTCTCTTGCTCCCTACTTTTCTTCGCCCTTCCTTCTGTCTTACCTTATTCCTGCCTTCGCCTTTCTCTTTCTTGCTTTTTCACTTATTCTTTCCTTGTACAATACTCTCTTCTTCACTCCCACTCTCCCTCCTTTCCCTTATTTCCTTCATTCCTCCTTCCCTTCTTCCGCCCACTTCCATTAATTCCTTATTTTCTCTCACCCTATTCTCCCTCACTTCTATAAATTTCCCTTCTTCTCTTCACTTCTTTTTTCCCCTTCCCCTCCTTTTCCTCCATCTCTTCTCTCCCAACCCCCGTGTCCATCTCTTTATTCACTTCCTTTCTCATAAGCCCCTTCTGTGCCTTTCTGTCATCACTTTCCCTCTCTTCTTTCCTTCACCCCTCTTTTCAAGCATTCCTCTTCCCCTCCCTTTTTAGGTCTCGCCTGACCCAGCGCATGCGCTGGTCTGGCGAGACTCTGTGAGAGGGCTCCAAAAAGTGCTACCAGGCCAGCCTAGAGCTACAGTGCATGACCGCGATTACTTTCACTTTTGCGGCCACTTTGATGTTTGATCGCGATCACTTTCACGGCCCCTTGGCATAGCCAATAGGTCTCGCTTTTGGGACCTTATAAGTATTTAGTTATGCAACTGTTGCATGGCTAAACACTTATAAGGTCCCAAAGGCGAGACCTATTGGCTATGCCAATGCTTGTTTAATTTGCAATTCAAGGTCTTTGATCAGTTCAGGTCTTCCTAGTTTTATGCTGTTCGTTTTTTTCCAGCCTCATACTTTTATTCCCTTGTTTCAGGGCTCTGGGTTGGCAGAGCTGGCTTTCTCTCTGTGGCCACCCAGGCTGCCCCCTCCCTCCGGGGCATTTCCGACGCCTGAGCCCGCGCTCCTCCAGCTAGAAACCGAGCACATCTGTGGCCAAACTGGAGGCTGGACTCACCCATGTTGTGGGTGCAGGCGGCTGCACCCCTGGGCCTCCCATCCTTTCTGTGCCACGTGCGCTCCGAGTTGTTGACAAGGGCGTGCTCGCAAACTGACATACAGGCCGTGTAATGGAACATGTGTGTTGCTCGTTATCGGTATCAGGGCATGCTTTGTTTTGGCCTATCTCGGTGATGTTTATTTATAAAATTTAATAAGCAGATTGTAGATGCAGAGGACGGGATGGAGGAGCGCGCTGGCAGGAGGGTAGATACAGTTACCGTGTTTATTTTCCCTGTCGTGTTTATTTAGAAAACTTGACGCAAATGCGGATTATGATCAAAAATGAGACGGGGTTATATTACAGTAACAGTGCTTTGAAGAGCATGCCGGTAAGGGAGACGGGGTGAAGGGTGGGGGGTCATGGACCAGGGTGGGTCGCAGAGGTTTCTATGAGTACAAGTCAAATCCAGGATATTAATGGAGAGGGCAACTTGAAAATGTAGCAGAGGAGGCCCAAAGTATGTGGCAGAGTTGACTAAAATATGCTTCAACAAAAGGCAAATTATGTGGCTTAATGCAGTGGGACAAGTTGTGATGGTATTGTTTCTTTAGTTTGTCATTTTCACACAGGTTAAAACAGTCCTGGCAAAGGTTTCACGTCATTAGTGACAGTTTAATTACCAATTCAGCAAAAAGCAACAGAAAGTGGACCAGTCAACCTCTGAAGAGGGGTTTCCACTGCACAACAGTGCGATTTGCAGTATTTTTAGGTACTTTTGATCTTTTGGAGCTAGATACATTATTTTTGTTAAAATCTGCAGATTAGGCATCAGATGATGGATTATGCAAATGCGGCAAATTCATAATCATGAAAGTATCCATGCAGGTAATAAAACAGTAACCTAGCTGGAAGGCTAATTGGCTCTGTTTATACTAGAAAGGCGTCTTCTGGTGTGTTTTCTTGCATACTTTCTACAGGTAATGCAGTTGGCATCTATTTTGCTGTCGATGGAATTATATAAAGCTGACTAAACCCTGCTTAAAACCTACATCTTTACTCCGAGTAGCCGCCAACCTTTATTGGATTTCTCCTGGTTCATTCTCATTTTTTAATGTGCTCTTCTTATATAGCGCACACATGCTGCTTAAAATCTGTGCTGTGGAAAACCTGAATGAATGCCCATACAGTTCACAGGAAAAACAAGCATTTGCAATGCAATAGGTCTCGCATTTGCGAGAGATTGAGCTATTGGCATTGTAAATGACAATGCCTTTTATCTATGTGTTTTGAGAACCTGCAAGCAGTACGTAAACATGCACTTTGCACTTATAGCCCTAGCTTACGAGAAGCAAGGCTGGTTTATCATCCGTTTGCTCTCCTTGTCGCTGTTTTCCTAGCTTTCTCTTCTACCTTCTGTGCCCCTTTTTTACATTTTGATCTCCGATCCCCTCTACGTACAAGGACCGGCACAAATTAAGCACTGAGCAGGCGCATCCTTGGTACGGGCAGTTCCTTCCCTAAAATCCTAGGGAGGGTGGGTGTTGCTTTCACAACCTTGTCCTTACCCAGTAAGAAGCGCCTTCACTGACTCCACAGCACCAGCCCTGATTTTGGACACCCCTGGCAGCAGAACACTGAGCCAGCTGACACGTCCCGCCTCTATAATTCTCACCCTGTTTCCAGACACTTTAATTAAAGGGACCTCCCTAATCCCCCCACCCGGTCTCGGCACACAATGGCCTCCGTGTTGTGTGTCTCAGAGACCCAAAGAGGCACTAAAAGATGAACTGCGCCGCCCTGCATAGCTCTGCACTGCCAAGGCGATTGCCTTAGCGAGGAGCGGCCCTGGCACCAGCAGGGCCCTGGAAAGGACCCTTCACAGACAACCTGCCCGCTTCTTGCTTAGTTTCTTTCATTGAATTTAATTACATTAAACAGCAGTTGAATTAAAAAGACATCCTGTGCATTTGAAGGCCGCAATCACTGGAGGAACGCCTGGCCCACCTTTCAACGCAACCACGGCACAAGTTTTCACGTTTTACAAATTATGCTTCATTTTTTTGTTATTATGCAACAATACTGTATCCTGCTGTCGAGATGGAGAGAGTAACTGAAACATTTTGCGAATGTTCGACCTGGCACCCCGTCACCCTGAGGTTAAGCAATTCCATTGTTTGGCATTGGAGTCTTGAGCTTGTTGCTTTCCATTGAGAGGGATTTTTGTGTTGATCGTTATTTTTGTCTAGCTGTCTGTTGGCAATAGGCCTCGCATTACTAAAAATTAGAGCTATTGGTGTTGCATTATTATTTACAACGCCAAAAGCTCAAACTTTTACTAATGCAAGACCTATTGAATTGCAAATGCTTGTTTGCATATCTGTCAGGATCACAGAGAAATCGCTATGGCAGGCAGCGAAAGCATGAAAAAAGTGTTGTGCACTTTGCGTTCAGGAGCATGTTACTGGATGTGCATAATCAGAGTCACACAAGACAAGCCCCTGCCATCTGAAACCCGCAAGGATTTTGGGTTTTGCATACAGGAGGTGAAAGTTTAGCCTTGAAATCGATAGTCTCCTGCCTGAAACAGGAAGGTTGGCATGTATGGACTGCAGTGGCGGCTGGTGACATTTGAAAGTGGTGAAGCGTAAAGTTATCATGGTACTGCACTGAGGCGAGCGAGCGAGCCCTAACAACTCCTCCGAGAAAAGTTTGAAAAAAGAGTGGATAAATGGAGCATTTTCAAGCAAATTTGAGGAAGCCGGAAGGTTGATAAAGCACTTGCAAAAGTATTATGACAGGATCTGTAATAACATCCTTATATCCATCAACTTTACCCCAACACAAGTACAAACACACACTCAAACTCTTTCAAGTACACACATAAAGCACGAGTCACAAACATTTGTTTAGGCTTAAAGACCTATAAACAAAAAAGTATACAGAGACCGCTGCAGCTGCAAGCAGACGTGAAATACTCGATTTACTCACAAAGTGACAAACACAAAACCCGCAGCCAGACATATTGGGCCCGGTGCCACCTCATAAGCAACCCTGGTCACACCTTCCCCTTTCTGGGAGCTTCCAGGAGACGTGCTGGGCAGGATGAGGAAATACTGAGTGCTTGTCCCAGCAAGTCGAGTTTCTTTCTGTGTTAAAAAATTACCACCTTCCTTTTTCTGCCTCCCACTCATTTCTATGTTTCGGTGTCTTTGTGTCTCACACCCTTTACCATCTCTGCCACCCTCTCCTCAGCTGCCCTCTGCACTTCACCCTCAGCTTTAGGGCTCCCCATCACTCTTTCTACCTCCTGTTTTCCCCCATACAGCTCCGCCTGAATTGCACCCTCTTTCATGTTCATCCGTTCACTCTCTCCTAGCTGTCACTCTTACCACTCCCCTTTGCCCTCCCCCTCCTCTCTGTGAAACTCTCTGTCAATCTCCTCTCATTGCCACTCTTTCCACTCTCATTTGGCCCTTATGAATCTCATCTCACGCTCTTCCTCTCCATCCGTGTCACTCTCACCTTGCTGTCACTCTTTCCACTCCCTTTTGCCCTTCCCTCCTTTCTGTGAACCTCTCTCTCTGACCTCCATCTCTGTCACTCTCCTCTCATTGCCATTGTTTCCACTCTCATTTGGCCCTTATGAACCTTATCACAACACACGCTCTTTATCTCCATCTGTGTGACTCTCCTTGCTGTACCTCTTTCCACTTCCCTTTGTCCTGTTCCTCCTTGCAAATCTCCCTCATCTGCATCTCTGTCACCCCCTCTCATTGACACTCGTTCCCCTCCCCTCTGTCCCTTTCTCCTCTCTGTGAACTTCTCTCTCATCTCCATCCCTGTCACTCTCCTCTTATTGTCACTCGTTGCACTCCCCTCTGTCCATCCCTCCTCTCTGTGAACCTCTCTCTCTTCTGCACTCCCTGTCCCCATCCTTTCATTGTCACTCTTTGCACTCCCCTTTGCTCCCGCCCTTTCCATTTCTTGATCCATGGCTACTTCTTCCCACTCTTCCTTTCCCTCTCTCTCCTCTTACGCTTTTATTTTAACTCCCTGTCCATATTACCAACTTTACTCGAACTATGCCTGTTTGTAAACTCCAGCTTTGCGAAATGTAGGAATCAAGCATGCGGAGGTAAGGTGAGTTATCCAAGATCAAACAGTGCCAGTGAGACTCGGGGTCCAGTTCTCCGGCCAAGACTTTAGTCACTGGCCCATGTGCTCTCCTCCCCCTGCTTTTGTGGGGAGGCGCACTACATGCCAAATGGCCAGGCTGATGACAGCGCCCAGCCCTGCCACTGTGGGCGACCTTTACACGCAGGGCAAACGCAAGCCTGTAGCACGACGTGACAGCCAGGCTGGAGGCAGGTAGTACAGAAAGCACCTAAACACCCCAGGGTGACAAATGTAGTGTGTGAGACAAAAAAAAGCAATAAAACAAAAATCGGCTGATCTTCAGATGTATTGCCAACCAATGAGCGAGTAGCTCGCCTTGTATAGCGCCAAACGTCAGAGCGGTCCGTGTCAAGCCGCTTTTGCAGCTCTCCGGTCCCTCATTCTTTGCTTGAGGGTGGTGATGGGAGCCCGAGTGCTGGCCTTGGAAAGCAGAGCAGCTTTCATTACCGTGACAAGAGAGGCATCTGCTTGATGAAAAAGTGCTTAATTATACATAATGAAAAGCTACAAGTGTATTCTTTCAGCGAGACAGACAATGTAGTACGTTTTTAAAGAACACCGCTTGTGTTTCTGCACTAACTGAAGTCAAGAGCCTTTTAGCCTTCATTGTGCGCAGGTCATTCTATTCATGTTCACTTCAATTTAATTGATTTTATTGCATTCAATAACCCTTGCATTTTGTAAACAGAAACAAGCGTTGGCGAAGAAAATAGGTCTGTGCAGTGAAATCTTTTGGCATCCGCAGTGTCCAACTTGGAAAATAATTTATTAAAATATTACAAACGGGTTTGCTGCATGTATATCCACAGCGGCCATCAAAAAACAAACAAAAAAAACACAGATGGCTTCTGGGATGCACGTAGAAACACAGCTGCCTTTTTGAGAATGCATTTGTAAAATGTTTATAAATCTAGCTCAAAGAAGGCTGCTGTGGATGCGCGCGCATCCATGAAAGCCAGCTTTCAATGGGGTGTTCAAAAGTAATGTAAAACAAGCATTGGCATAGCCAATAGGTCTCGCCTTTTGGACCTTATAAGTATTTAGTTATGCAGCAGAATATCATTGTTACAACAGTATCAACTGTTGCATGGCTAAACACGTATAAGGTCCCAAAGGTGAGACATATTGGCTATGCCAATGCTTGTTTTGTTATGGGGGCATAAATAACAGGAGGGTGAAAGTCAGTCAGTCAGTGAGTCAATTAGTGAGAGTGAGAGAGTCAGTTAGTCAATTAGTGAGAGTGAGAGAGTCAGTTAGTCAGTGAGAGTGAGAGAGTCAGTCAGTGAGAGTGATAGTCAGTGAGAGTGAATGAGAGTGAGAGTGAGTCAGTCAGTGAGAGTGAGAGAGTGAGTCAGTCAGTGAGAGTGTCAGTGAGAGTGACAGAGAGAGAGTCAGTCAGTCAGTGAGAGTGAGAGAGTCAGTGAGAGTCAGTCAGTGAAAGTGAGTGAGAGAGTGAGTCAGTTAGTCAGTGAGTGAAAGAGAGAGTCAGTGAGATAGTCTGAGAGTCAGTCAGTGAGAGTCAGGCAGTGCGAGTCAGTCAGTAGGAGTGAAAGAGAGAGTCAGTGAGTCAGTGAGAGTGAATGAGAGAGAGAGGGAGTCAGTTAGTCAGTGAGTGTGCGAGAGAGAGTCAGTTTGTCAGTGAGTATGCGAGAGAGAGTCAGTTTGTCAGTGAGTATGCGAGAGCGTGTCAGTTTGTCAGTGAGTGTGCAAGAGAGTCAGTTTGTCAGTGAGTGTGCAAGAGAGTGTCATTCAGTGAGTGTACGAGAGAGTCAGTCAGTGAGTGTATGAGAGAGAGTCAGTCAGTGAGTGTGCGAGAGAGAGTCAGTTAGTCAGTGAGTGTGCGAGAGAGAGTCAGTCAGTGCGTGAGTGAGAGAGAGTCAGTTAGTCAGTGCGTGTGCGAGAGTGAGTGAGTCAGTGCGAGAGTGAGTGAGTCAGTGCGAGAGTGAGTGAGTCAGTGCGAGAGTGAGTGAGTCAGTGCAAGAGTGAGTGAGTCAGTGCAAGAGTGAGTGAGTCAGTGCAAGAGTGAGAGTGTCAGTGAGAGTGTCGAGTGTCTATGACCGTGTCTGTGAGAGTGAGCATCTGTGAGAGTGTCAGTGAGAGTGTGATAGTCGAGAGTGAGTCAGCCATTAATGCAAGGCATTTGCAGTTAGGGTGAGTACTCTAAAGCTCAACTTTCATTGTGACAATGGTTCGAATATAAAACCTGTACATGTTTGCAGAGTTTAACGATTTGTGGCTATTCCTAATGCTCTGAGGATACTACATTATTATATGTAAATAAATACATGCAGAACAAATGAAAGAAACAACTATAGTGAAGACTTGAATCTGCATGTTCTGAAAACCTGTAATTTCCCATCTTTCAAAAGAGCACAAACAGCAGCTGTTTTAAAGCACTCGTGCGTGTGCTCGTCATTGCTAATTTATATTAATCAATTTCATTTTAAAGTAATTCAATTACGATAGAGAGACAGCACATCGGGTAAGGATTACAACACACCTGAGAAAACACGTTAAACTCTTATCTTATCAAGCCCGGGAGTGGTGCGTGCGTGCACATGCGCGCGGTCTTCACTTTTTCAAGGACTACACTCGTACAGTGCTTGAAAAAGTGAAGAACGACGGCTAAAGGCCCTCCTATGCAGCGCATGCGCGCTGCGTAGACAAGACCTAAAAAGCAGGTGCCGAGACGGGTCCCTATCGGGCTCTCCATTTTTGCCCTCACCCTCCGGGTGAGAAAAAAGTCTTAACTCTGCAGCTGGACCACTCATCACTGCCTTTGGGTTAACTTAAAAGTGACTTGTTAAAGTTCTTTCACAGTCTCATTTCAGAACTAAAGGACTGTCATATTATATTCAACGAAGTCATAGTTGTTGCTTATACAACTAACAACCATTGACAAACCAATAGTTTTGGCTTGCTGTAGGTGTAATGCTATTTGTTGTATTATTTATATATAGATGCAATGACAGAAGCAGGAAAATACAAATCAGGCAGCATACTATGCTAAGCACAGATTTTTCGCTTACATGTTTTAAGTCACGCCCTTAATTACATTGGCCACGCCCCTTTGAGAGCCCCTTTGAGAGCCCCCAGTTTTTTCATCCCACTTAAAGCCCTGGTTGAAACCCTTTTAGAGTGACCAGAAAGAAGTGTGTGCTTTGATGTAACATAGGAGACGAAAAATTTGATTTTACAGCGTTTCTCGCATGCTGAGCTGACGCTGTCGGGGTGCAAGTTTCAATCTGTGAAAGTTTCAATCCCTGAAATGGAAGGACGCACTGCAGGCCTACCATTAAGCACGGTCACGGCCGTAGCTTAGTCAGCGAGATTTAGGGGGTGTGAATCACACTTCCCAACTAAACAAGCGGGAAAACCAACTAAGACACAGGAGACCCGATCCTGGGGCCACACACCCATTTACCAAGCCAAGTATGCATTTATTTGAGGGGATGTCACACTTCAAACACCACACTGAAGCTACGGCCCTGAGCAAGCTCAGACTGTGCGCCAGGGGTGGCGTCAGAATTCACTTCTAACTGGTCTCCTGGGGAGATTTCATAAGGGCTAGGGGCGCGGAGTTTCAAATGAAAAGTCAACAAAAAGCTACACTAAAGTGTTAAAAGCGACGACTGACCGCGTCACTTATAATCAGTTTATGTACGTGGCTAGCGAGCTGGATAACAGAGACAGACAGACGGCGGGGCTCACGGGAAGAGTGCGCTGTAACGTGACCAGAAACCATGCAAGGCAACATTTCACCTAACAGGCAGTCCCTCGATAACCACTTCCTTTTCTGTCTATGCCTACCTACAATACACATATGGGCCAAGGATCGCAGTTCTCACACTGCATGTGTATCTGGCTGCACTAATCAGATCATACCAATGTCTGACAACACTAGTGAGACATCAGTTCATTTGATCTTTTTCCAACTTGCTGAGATTTGAGAAAATAGTAGAGAGGGAAGTAAAACTATAGAGAGGAAAGGTATTTCCTTACTGCACTGAATAGTAGGATTTTATAAGAGAGACAAGGGTAAAATAAAATTATTTTGTGCTTTGAAATCTACGCGTCTCCCTGACTAATCTGCGGTTTGGCTTGAACGCGCACCATTCTATATTATATAAGCAAAACGTAGAAACAGTGTAAGGGGGTTCAGCTTGTCATCCCTGCCTTCTGTAAACAGACACAATGCTAGGGGGTAATGTTTTCAGCATGCCTAGCTAGACAAAGCGGCCCCGAAAGTGATCGCGATCAAACATCACGGCCGCGAAAAGTGAAAGTAATCCAGGTAAACATCAAAGCGGCGCGCGCGCCCGGGCACATGCACTGTAGCTCTAGGCTGGCCTGGTAGCACTTTTTGGAGCCCTCTCAATAAGTCTCGCCAGACCAGCGCATGCGCTGGGTCAGGCGAGACCTAAAAATTCCTGTGTGCCTGCTGTACATGCATATTATCTACCACCCATCTTGAAAAACATTCTAAGATTTAAAAAAGAAAGCTAAGCTTACCAGACCAGGTCCGCGCGGCGCCTCTCTGCTTCTCGGCCGGGTCCCGTTGGCGCCTCTTCTAGTAAGGAACAGCACTGGTTGGCAACCCCTCTAAGCCAATACTGACGCTGCTCCAGCAGCGCCAGCATTGGCTTAGAGCAGGGTGACTCACTGCCCGCCTGCCCATTAGGAGACCGAGGTTTGAGCCTTTGCTCAACCCTCGCTCTCCTAATGGGCATGCGCCAGCCACAGCAGACAGTAGTGCGCATGACTGGGCACGGAGCGAAAATTCGCCTCCTTCACCCAGCATGCGCACTGCTGCCTGCTGTGCGCTCTGCGCCACCCCTGGTCAGCCGATCTTCAGTCAGTCACTCAGCATGTCAGTCACTCAGCAGCATGACGTCGGACCGCCCTCCCCCTTCAGAATCTGAAGGGGGTGGGCAGTCCGAGTTCATGCTGACTGTAACTGACATGATTCTCGACGCCGAGGGAGCTGCCGGTGCGGGCGGCTTGTGGGGCAACGCCCCAGCGCCCTTAATGGACACACCGCCACTGATTGGACTGTCTATCTCACTTCCCTGTCCCTGATTCAACGGCTTGATTGCCAATTCCTGTTTTTGCACCTAAGAGCATTTCAGCTTCACAGTGCTTTGAATTGATGATGTATCTATTCTACTTTTTACCTCAGTCTTTGCTTGCAGTGCATGGAAGGGCGCATTTTCTCTTTGTGCTCTCTTGCCCCTTCCCGTCGAACTGTTCTTTTTCCCTCTCAGCCCCCTTCTTTATTGCATATATTTCGACAGTTGTGCTATTTGTAGGTGGCCATCTTAAAATGTTTTTTTCACCACTGCAAAGTGGCTGCATGTTTAGACCGGTGCAGTAGGTATCTAGGAATAGTATTTCTTTTTTAAAACAAATTGTTTAAAAAGGCCGTGGCTAATGCTTGTGTGGCTACCTTTGAAAGGTATTTGTTTAATCATAGCAAAAAGCATTTAAAGATGGACGGGAGCAAATCCGTATCTGCCATGTTTGAATGCATTTTGTTATATTTTATAAACTTGTTCAAAGGTGGCATTCTCAGAGGCTAAGACAAATCGAACACAAAATGTGTTATTCTCATAGGCTATCTAAGACAAATAAAACACTGGCAAAGCAAATATGTTTCCAAACCTATTGGCTTTGAATTTCTTGCTTTTTTAGGTGGGGGTATTGATACCCCTGAAATTCTTAATGGTATGCTTAAGTTAATGTTTTCTAATCAAGCACGTAAGTTTGATTTTGTCCCATTATGAAAATCTACCATAGCTCTTCTCATCGCCAAAAACATTCTATAGTTGAGGAGGACAGGACCATCATGCTCAAGGTTTTAATTGTGTTTTTAGTGAATAGATCCTTCACACAAACTACTAAGGATCTCCACGTGGGTGCCAGCGCCATCCTCCAAAAGGACAGGGACGTGCACCACATAACCTGCATTTTCACAGTGTAGAGTAACGTAAGTTAACCTTTCTTCTTTAGCCATCTGCATGCATTGCCAGTGGTACCGAGTGGATCAATGCAGATGCGTCATCTCTCAGGGGAATTGAATCAGATAGCCATGAGGGTCCCTGACTCGCTTGCTTTCCATTTAAACCTTAAATGTGATTAATGCTGGGGGCAGTGGATCCAATAATGTGGAATTTGGGCCTGCATTATGTGATAGTCGACCAGCAAGCAGTCAGACCACCCTGCTTGTGTGGGAGAGTCAGCGTGGCCCTCTGAATTCCCAGCTGCTTACTAGCCCAGGCAAGGTTGATAAGTAAGCTCTGCAGTTTGTTACAAAAAAGACTTGTGTAACAGTGGTATTTTAAAATAAATGTAGTTTTCTAGGCAGAATGGACATCTTCGATCAATCAATCAGGGGGTTTATAAAGCGCAAGCTATTCACCTGGAATGGGTCTACAAGGTGCGGAGGGAAAGGGGTCGGGGTGGGGGGGGCGGTTCCGCAGTTCCTGGTGGTTCACTGAGTTCCGTCGAAGAGCTAGGTCTTCATAATGGCCACTCTTCCAGGCAGAGGGAACACATTTTGATCCATCCCTCTATTTTGTCTGCTAACCTGTCCTTGATCTCCCCCATAATTACAGTGAACAAACATCCACTGGGATTCTGTGGACCATGATCCATAGGTATCTCACAGGATCTAGTGTCTAAGTGGAAAGAGGCTGTGAAGTGACCTCTGTCAAGAATTAAGTATTGTTTCCAGTCCATTTTAAATCCTGAGTTTTCACTGACGCAAAGTATCTTAAGTCAGTGGAAGGATGCTCACATAAAGTAGAAGGTCATCTGCATGTTGCGTTTGGGTTGTTTCCTGTCGTGGGCACTAGGCCTACCCACACAAGTGAGGCACCATTTTTATTAGGAGACTTGGGGGAATGTTGGGTGGATTGAAGGTTGTGGCTTCACACAGATTCCAGAACTTTCCATCACATAAATGTGAGGAAAATGTGTTTTTTAGTGAAGGGTGGAGGTTTGCAAAGAATTACATTTATCCTAAAAGGGATTTACAGCCCACCTTCACTTCTTATTTGCCCTTGTGCTTGTCACTTTACTTTTTCTTGTTTCTATTGGTTGTAGGCATTCTATTTCTTGTTCTTCAGTGTGTTTCTCTCATCAATTTCCCATCATCAAAGTATTGTGTTCATCCATTTTGGTGTAACTTTTATCTAACCCCTTGGATGCTCATGACGGAGCGGTTCCGTCATGAGCATCAGTTGGGCTGTGCTCATGACGGAACCGCTCCGTCATGAGGACAGCCCCTGGGGGAAGCGCTGGCGCTCCCCCCCTGGGGCATCGATCGTGCCCCCACAGACGGGGATGGCAGCGGAAGAGTTTCCGCTGCCACCCCCGAGCCCCCCCCACGCTTCCTGGTGACGTCAGCGCGCACAGCGCACGCCGGCGTCATCAGGAAGTGCTCGGACGCCTGGAAGCCATTTGCTTCCAGGCGTCCACAGAGGCAAGGTGAGTCTTGTTTGCTCCGGTGGGGCGGCGGGGGCCTTTCAGAGTGTATTGAGGCATCGGGGGAGAGGAAAGAGTATTTCCTCTCCCCTGATGTCTCAATACAGGGCATTCCTGCTCCACGATCGCGCACAGCGTCGCGATCGTGGAGCAGGGATGCCCCACTAGACACCAGGGATGTGTGTTTTTTTATTTTGGAAGCGACCCCTTGGGTAAGGGTCGCTTCCTGGGGCCATATATCATTAGAAGACTTTTCTGCCCCCTCTGGGGGCAGATCGGTGTTTTTTTTTCGCCGTTTCTGCTCCCAGGGGGGGGGCAGAAAAGCCCACTAGACACCAGGGATCTTATTATTATTGTAGGAAGCAACCCCTTGGGCAAGGGTCGCTTCCTTGGGCCCACACATTTTTGGAAGACTTTTCTGCCCCCTCTGGGGGCAGATCGGTGTCATTATTTTGCCGTTTCTGCTCCCAGGCGGGGCAGAAAAGCCCACTAGACACCAGGGATCTTATTATTATTGTAGGAAGCGACCCCTTGGGCAAGGGTCGCTTCCTTGGGCCCCTAAATTTTTTGAAGACTTTTCTGCCCCCTCTGGGGGCAGATCGGTGTTATTTTTTTGCCGTTTCTGCTCCCAGGGGGGGGCAGAAAAGCCCACTAGACACCAGGGATCTAATTTTTGTTGTAGGAAGCGACCCCTTGGGCAAGGGTCGCTTCCTTGGGCCCCTAATTTTTTTTGTAGACTTTTCTGCCCCCTCTGGGGGCAGATCGGTTTTATTTTTTCGCCGTTTCTGCTCCCAGGGGGGGCAGAAAAGCCCACTAGACACCAGGGAATTAGTTCAAATAAAAATAGAAGTGACCCCTCGCTTCCAGGGTGCAATTTGTTTTCTGGCACACAACCCGATTGACCATTTGGGTAGTGACATAGCATGTTATAATGTTTGTTATATTTTTTGTGAATTCCAATTGTAATGTTTTTTTTTTGTTTACTTTTTTGTTCTAGGTGAAGGCTTTTCTTCTTTTCACGTTGCCGTTTTGTGACTGGTGGTTCTGCTGTTTGTGTAGTTTGGTAAGAGACTTTTTTTTGTACAATGTAAATGTGTTTGATTTCTCTGCGTGTTTTTTTTTTGCAAATAGTGTAATAATAGCAGTATGTTTGGTTTTTGAGTGTCAAAAACTTTTTGCATTGGTGCTCGATGTGTATTTTGTTGTCTTGTGAGTAATTTGGTTTTTTTTCTTCTTTCTAGTTTGATATCGTTGGTTTTTGCTGTGTCACTGCAGAGTTTGTTTCTGGTGAGTGCAGCTGTCTCTTGTAATTGGATTGTATAGTTTTTGAGTACATTGATCTTTGTGATAAAGGTACACATTTCTTTACTTACTTGGTTTGCACATTGTTGGTTGTTGTTGACTTGTTTGTGCAGTCTTCTATCTTAGTAAGTATAATGGCTAGCCGCAGGATTACTGCTCAGCAGGTTGTTGGTTTGCTGTTTGAGTCTTCCTCTGACCATGGTTCAGAGACTGACTCTGCATCTGAGGGAGAGGAGGCAGGGGACGATTCTGGCAGTGAGTTTTCTCTCCGTATGGGGTCATCGGATGATGAAGATACTCTTAGTGCGGATGAAGTGCCTGTGTTAGAGGAGGAGACTGATGTGCCGATAGTGCGGCAAGAGGAATCTGGGCTGCAGCCTGCGGCTGCAAGGCTTCCCGTTGGTGTAGTGCGGCAAGAGGCTTCTGGGCTGCAGCCTGCGGCTGCAAGGCTTCCTGTTGGTGTAGTGCGGCAAGAGGCTTCTGGGCTGCAGCCTGCGGCTGCAAGGCTTCCCGTTGGTGTAGTGCGGCAAGAGGCTTCTGGGCTGCAGGCTGGGGCTGCAAGGCTTCCCGTTGAAAGTGATGACCTCTGGGTTGCCCCTGGCATGGTGCAGCCGGCATTGCCAGAGTTTACTGGTGTTCCAGGGTCTAGAGTGAATACTGAAAACTTTTTGCCGGTAAATTTTTTTCAGTTGTTTATGGACGATGTGTTTTTGGCAGAGATTGTTGAGCAGACTAATTTGTATGCCGAACAGTTTTTGAGGGACAACAGTGCCAGTCTTAAGCCACACTCTAGAGCTACCCGGTGGACTCCCACAAATGTTGAAGAGATGAAGAAGTTCTTGGGTTTAACTTTTTTGATGGGCTTGCTAAGGAAGCCCTCAATGTCTTCATATTGGTCTAGCAGTCCCTTGATGGCAACGTCTATTTTTATGGCAGTCATGACTCGTGACAGGTATTTGCTTCTGCTTCGGATGATGCATTTTGTTGATAATGGTTTAGCGTTGCCACGAGATCACCCTGATTGTGACCGTCTTTTTAAGATTAGGCCTGTCCTTGATCACTTTGTTGATCGATTTTCTGAGATTTATGCCCCTGGTAGAGAAATTGCAGTGGATGAGTCTTTGGTGTTGTTCAAGGGCCGCTTGGTTTTTAGGCAATACATTCCTAGTAAGAGGGCACGCTATGGAATAAAGCTGTATATGCTGTGTGACAGTAGGACTGGATATGTCTCTAATTTCAGGGTGTACACCGGTAAGGAATCTAGGTTTAACCTCCCTGGTTGTCCGTCCACTTTTGGAGTGACTGAGAAAATTGTTTGGGAACTTGGTAGAGGAATTTTTAACAAAGGCCACCATTTATATGTAGATAACTTCTACACTGGTGTGCGGTTGTTCAGGGAATTGGCCAAAGTGGACACTGTTGCTTGTGGCACAATCCGCTCTAACCGTAAAGGTTTCCCGAAAGAACTTGTTTGTCAAAAGCTTGTGCGGGGACAGTGCAGTGCGTTGCCAGGAGCTTCTTGCTGTGAAGTTTACAGACAGGAGAGATGTCTACATGCTGACTTCCATCCATGATGAAAGCACTGCACCTGTGACTGTTTGGGGTCAGGTCGCTGAAGCGCGCAAACCTGTGTGCATTTTAGACTATAATAGGCACATGGGTGGTGTTGACAGAGTAGATCAGAGGTTGGAACCTTACACTGCTCTTCGTAAGGCTTACATTTGGTACAAGAAGTTGGCTATCCATCTTTTCCACTTGGCAATGTTTAATGCTTTTGTTGTGTTCCAGGATTCTTGCCCTGAGTCAAAGATGACTTTTGCTAAGTTTCAGGAGTCTGTAATAGGCAGCCTTGTTGTAGTGGAACAGGCAAGTGTTCCTAGAGTTGGAATGGTGGAAAATGTTGCTAGATTGAAAGAACGCCACTTTCCAGATCACATTCCTCCCACACCCGCAAAAGATTTTCCCAGTAGGAGATGTAGAGTCTGTTGGCGAAGAGGTTTGCGGAAGGAGAGTCGTATGTACTGCCCCGATTGTCCCTCTCATCCTGCACTGTGTCTCCCTGCTTGTTTCAGAGCGTACCACACGCGAAAAAACTTTTGGGAACATTCATGAGTGGTAAAGTGAACTGGCTGGTCTGTATTCTTTGGAAAATATGATTCTGTTTCAAGGTTGGTGTTAGTGCAATGTATTTAGTTGCTGATTTTCTGTTAGAAGATTTGTATCTATTTGCAATTTGTTTGTGTTTTTATTTTTTTCTAAAAAAATCCTAAATGTGATGGCGGTGTGTGTAGGCTTGCGCTTGGCTGTTGGCGTGTGTGGTCTGGCACTTGGTTGGTGGTGTGCGTGGAATGGTGCTTGGCTGGCGGTGCACGTGGACTGGCGGTGTGCATGGACTGGCGGTGTGCGTGGCTGGTGGTGTGCGTGGAATGGTGCTTGGCTGGCGGTGTGCGTGGAATGGTGCTTGGCTGGCGGTGTGCGTGGAATGGTGCTTGGCTGGCGGTGTGCGTGGACTGGTACTTGGCTGGCGGTGTGCGTGGACTGGTGGTGTGTGCGGACTGGTGTTTGGCTGGTGGTGTCCGTGGACTGGAGCTTGGCTGGTGGTGTGCGTGGACTGGAGCTTGGCTGGCGGTGTGCGTGGAATGGTGCTTGGCTGGCGGTGTGCGTGGACTGGTACTTGGCTGGCGCTGTGCGTGGACTGGTGGTGTGTGCGGACTGGTGCTTGGCTGGTGGTGTCCGTGGACTGGAGCTTGGCTGGCGGTGTAGGTGGATTGGCGATTGGCTGCCGGTGTGCCTGGACTGGCGATTGGCTGGCGGTGTGCCTGGACTGGCGCTTGGCTAGCGGTGTGCGTGGACTGGCGTTTGGCTTGCGGTGTGTGTGGACTGGTGCTCGGCTGGCTGTGTGTGAGTAGTGACTTTCTGCTGGTCACTGCACACACTGCTAGCTGAGTGCCACTCCACGCAATCCATCAGCCTGTGTAGTTGCTGTGTCTGGATTGTGGGCGTGTGAAAGTGATGGGCCCTTGAATGGCGCTGTGTGCTGGTGTGAGTTTTGTTATGTGATGGGCCCGCGGCTGGCGGTGTGAATGGTTTTGTATGTCTCACACGTATGAAAGGTGTATGAATGGCCTGTAAAGAGGTTGGTGCCTTGTCGTGGCTTTACAGCTCACGAGCTGTGAGTCAATGGTTCAGTTTCTCGCCCTTTCAATTATTACCAGTGCATTTCATGTTTTGTGAAATCACTTGCTAATACAATTTTATCTACTGAACCATCACTCACCCTCGTGCCAAATCCAACCAGTATGTGTGTGTGCTTGCGGATTAGATGGCTGTGCAGTAATATTTGTCTTTCTGAAGCAGGGTGTACCTTGTCCCTTTTTGGTGATTTTTGTACTGTGTTGCTTTTGTACCTGGTGGTGCGAATGGTCTTGTTTGTATCACGTATGAAAGGTGTGTGAATGGCCTGTAAAGTGGTTGGTGCCTTGACGTGGCTTTACAGATCACGAGCTGCGAGTCATTGGTTTGGTTTTTTGTGAATTTAATTATTGACAGTGCATTTCATTTTTGTGAAATCTCTTGTTAATAAAATTTAATACACTGAACCATGACTCGCCCTCGTGCCAAATCCAACCAGTATGTGTGTGTGTTTGAGGAATAGATGGTTGTGCAGGAA
The DNA here is from genome assembly GCF_964204655.1 of Triturus cristatus. Classification (NCBI taxonomy): domain Eukaryota; kingdom Metazoa; phylum Chordata; class Amphibia; order Caudata; family Salamandridae; genus Triturus; species Triturus cristatus. The sequence continues at coordinate 83,824,511 of NC_140591.1, forward strand.
TCTTTGTCTTTAGTTTCTCTGCCAAGGTACAGTTTTCAGAAATGCGTGGGTTTGGTAGGTTTCCCTAGATGGCCGCCGAGCACCGGGCCAAAAACCAAAGTGACCCCCCTTGCAAAACCAGGTGGTTTTGCGATAGGCCATTTTGATGCCGCCTCACTACGTTTTGGGCCCTTGCCTGCCGCGGGTACTTGGGCCTCCCACACAAGTGAGGCACCATTTTTACCGGGAGACCTGGGGGAACGCTGGGTGGTGGTAAATTTGTGTGAGCCCGGTGATGCCACTACTTTCCCACCCCAAAATGTGTGAAAAAAGTGATTTTTTGAGCAAAAATTTAGGTTTGCAGGGGATTCTGGGTAAGGAAACGTTGGGGGATCCACGCAAGCCATACCTCCCTGGAAGCCGCCGGGTGTCTAGTTTTCAGAAATGCGTGGGTTTGGTAGGTTTCCCTAGATGGCCGCCGAGCACCGGGCCAAAAACCAAAGTGACCCCCCTTGCAAAACCAGGTGGTTTTGCGATAGGCCATTTTGATGCCGCCTCACTACGTTTTGGGCCCTTGCCTGCCGCGGGTACTTGGGCCTCCCACACAAGTGAGGCACCATTTTTACCGGGAGACCTGGGGGAACGCTGGGTGGTGGTAAATTTGTGTGAGCCCGGTGATGCCACTACTTTCCCACCCCAAAATGTGTGAAAAAAGTGATTTTTTGAGCAAAAACTGAGGATTGCAGGGGATTCTGGGTAAGGAAACGTTGGGGGATCCACGCAAGCCATACCTCCCTGGAAGCCGCCGGGTGTCTAGTTTTCAAAAATGCGTGGGTTTGGTAGGTTTCCCTAGATGGCCGCCGAGCACCGGGCCAAAAACCAAAGTGACCCCCCTTGCAAAACCAGGTGGTTTTGCGATAGGCCATTTTGATGCCGCCTCACTACGTTTTGGGCCCTTGCCTGCCGCGGGTACTTGGGCCTCCCACACAAGTGAGGCACCATTTTTACCGGGAGACCTGGGGGAACGCTGGGTGGTGGTAAATTTGTGTGAGCCCGGTGATGCCACTACTTTCCCACCCCAAAATGTGTGAAAAAAGTGATTTTTTGAGCAAAAATTGAGGTTTGCAGGGGATTCTGGGTAAGGAAACGTTGGGGGATCCACGCAAGCCATACCTCCCTGGAAGCCGCCGGGTGTCTAGGTTTCAGGAATGCGTGGGTTTGGTAGGTTTCCCTAGATGGCCGCCGAGCACCGGGCCAAAAACCAAAGTGACCCCCCTTGCAAAACCAGGTGGTTTTGCGATAGGCCATTTTGATGTCGCCTCACTACGTTTTGGGCCCTTGCCTGCCGCGGGTACTTGGGCCTCCCACACAAGTGAGGCGCCATTTTTACCGGGAGACCTGGGGGAACGCTGGGTGGTGGTAAATTTGTGTGAGCCCGGTGATGCCACTACTTTCCCACCCCAAAATGTGTGAAAAAAGTGATTTTTTGAGCAAAAATTGAGGTTTGCAGGGGATTCTGGATAAGGAAACGTTGGGGGATCCACGCAAGCCATACCTCCCTGGAAGCCGCCGGGTGTCTAGTTTTCAGAAATGCGTGGGATTGGTAGGTTTCCCTAGATGGCCGCCGAGCACCGGGCCAAAAACCAAAGTGACCCCCCCTTGCAAAACCAGGTGGTTTTGCGATAGGCCATTTTGATGCCGCCTCACTACGTTTTGGGCCCTTGCCTGCCGCGGGTACTTGGGCCTCCCACACAAGTGAGGCACCATTTTTACCGGGAGACCTGGGGGAACGCTGGGTGGTGGTAAATTTGTGTGAGCCCGGTGATGCCAGTACTTTCCCACCCCAAAATGTGTGAAAAAAGTGATTTTTTTTGAGCAAAAACTGAGGATTGCAGGGGATTCTGGGTAAGGAAACGTTGGGGGATCCATGCAAGCCATACCTCCCTGGAAGCCGCCGGGTGTCTAGTTTTCAGAAATGCGTGGGTTTGGTAGGTTTCCCTAGATGGCCGCCGAGCACCGGGCCAAAAACCAAAGTGACCCCCCTTGCAAAACCAGGTGGTTTTGCGATAGGCCATTTTGATGCCGCCTCACTACGTTTTGGGCCCTTGCCTGCCGCGGGTACTTGGGCCTCCCATACAAGTGAGGCACCATTTTTACCGGGAGACCTGGGGGAACGCTGGGTGGTGGTAAATTTGTGTGAGCCCGGTGATGCCACTACTTTCCCACCCCAAAATGTGTGAAAAAAGTGATTTTTTGAGCAAAAATTTAGGTTTGCAGGGGATTCTGGTTAAGGAAACGTTGGGGGATCCACGCAAGCCATACCTCCCTGGAAGCCGCCAGGTGTCTAGTTTTCAGAAATGCGTGGGTTTGGTAGGTTTCCCTAGGTGCCGGCAGGGCTAGGGTTCAAAATCTACAGCTAGTCACTTTGCCAAAAAAAGGGTCATTTTTCACTGCAAAACCACGTTGCGTTTTGCGCCGTTTCCTGTCGCGGGCACTAGGCCGACCCGCACAAGTGAGGTACCATTTTTCTCGAAGGACTTTGGGGAACGCGGGGTGGGTGGAAATTTGTGGATCCACGCAGATTCCAGAACTTTCCATCACAGAAATGTGGGGAAAATGTGTTTTTTTTGTCAATTTTTTACGTTTGCAAGGGATTCTGGGTAACAGACCATGGTGGGAGGCAGTCAAGTCACCCCATCCTGGATTCCCCTGGGTGTCTAGTTTTCAAAAATGTAAAGGTTTGCTAGGTTTCCCTAGGTGCCGGCAGGGCTAGGGTTCAAAATCTACAGCTAGTCACTTTGCCAAAAAAAGGGTCATTTTTCACTGCAAAACCACGTTGCGTTTTGCGCCGTTTCCTGTCGCGGGCACTAGGCCGACCCGCACAAGTGAGGTACCATTTTTCTCGTAGGACTTTGGGGAACGCGGGGTGGGTGGAAATCTGTGGATCCACGCAGATTCCAGAACTTTCCATCACAGAAATGTGGGGAAAATGTGTTTTTTTTGTCAATTTTTTACGTTTGCAAGGGATTCTGGGTAACAGACCATGGTGGGAGGCAGTCAAGTCACCCCATCCTGGATTCCCCTGGGTGTCTAGTTTTCAAAAATGTATAGGTCTGCTAGGTTTCCCTAGGTGCCGGCAGGGCTAGGGTTCAAAATCTACAGCTAGTCACTTTGCCAAAAAAAGGGTCATTTTTCACTGCAAAACCACGTTGCGTTTTGCGCCGTTTCCTGTCGCGGGCACTAGGCCGACCCGCACAAGTGAGGTACCATTTTTCTCGTAGGACTTTGGGGAACGCGGGGTGGGTGGAAATTTGTGGATCCACGCAGATTCCAGAACTTTCCATCACAGAAATGTGGGGAAAATGTGTTTTTTTTGTCAATTTTTTACGTTTGCAAGGGATTCTGGGTAACAGACCATGGTGGGAGGCAGTCAAGTCACCCCATCCTGGATTCCCCTGGGTGTCTAGTTTTCAAAAATGTATAGGTTTGCTAGGTTTCCCTAGGTGCCGGCAGGGCTAGGGTTCAAAATCTACAGCTAGTCACTTTGCCAAAAAAAGGGTCATTTTTCACTGCAAAACCACGTTGCGTTTTGCGCCGTTTCCTGTCGCGGGCACTAGGCCGACCCGCACAAGTGAGGTACCATTTTTCTCGTAGGACTTTGGGGAACGCGGGATGGGTGGAAATTTGTGGATCCACGCAGATTCCAGAACTTTCCATCACAGAAATGTGGGGAAAATGTGTTTTTTTTGTCAATTTTTTACGTTTGCAAGGGATTCTGGGTAACAGACCATGGTGGGAGGCAGTCAAGTCACCCCATCCTGGATTCCCCTGGGTGTCTAGTTTTCAAAAATGTATAGGTTTGCTAGGTTTCCCTAGGTGCCGGCAGGGCTAGGGTTCAAAATCTACAGCTAGTCACTTTGCCAAAAAAAGGGTCATTTTTCACTGCAAAACCACGTTGCGTTTTGCACCGTTTCCTGTCGCGGGCACTATGCCGACCCGCACAAGTGAGGTACCATTTTTCTCGTAGGACTTTGGGGAACGCGGGCTGGGTGGAAATTTGTGGATCCACGCAGATTCCAGAACTTTCCATCACAGAAATGTGGGGAAAATGTGTTTTTTTTGTCAATTTTTTACGTTTGCAAGGGATTCTGGGTAACAGACCATGGTGGGAGGCAGTCAAGTCACCCCATCCTGGATTCCCCTGGGTGTCTAGTTTTCAAAAATGTATAGGTTTGCTAGGTTTCCCTTGGTGCCGGCAGGGCTAGGGTTCAAAATCTAGAGCTAGTCACTTTGCCAAAAAAAGGGTCATTTTTCACTGCAAAACCACGTTGCGTTTTGCGCCGTTTCCTGTCGCGGGCACTAGGCCGACCCGCACAAGTGAGGTACCATTTTTCTCGTAGGACTTTGGGGAACGCGGGGTGGGTGGAAATTTGTGGTTCCACGCAGATTCCAGAACTTTCCATCACAGAAATGTGGGGAAAATGTGTTTTTTTGGTCAATTTTTTACGTTTGCAAGGGATTCTGGGTAACAGACCATGTTGGGAGGCAGTCAAGTCACCCCATCCTGGATTCCCCTGGGTGTCTAGTTTTAAAAAATGTATAGGTTTGCTAGGTTTCCCTAGGTGCCGGCAGGGCTAGGGTTCAAAAACTACACCTAGACTCTTCGCAAATAAAGTGTAAATTTTCAGTGTGAAAATGTGGTGCGTTCACCTTAGGTTTTGAGCCACTTCCTGTCGTGGGCACTATGCCTACCCACACAAGTGAGGTACCATTTTTATCGGGAGACTTAGGGTAGTTCAAATTTGTAAAGCAACTGTTATTACCTATTGATTTTTGATGCATTTCTCCCTTCCAAATGAAAGACATTGTGTAAAAAAAAAAGTCATTTTGAAAAATGACCAATAATTGTCATGCAAATATGAGTATTCCCAATTTCGAAAATGTGCAAATATGCACTGTTTCTAAACTCTGTAATTTGTTCCCATTTCAGAAATACATAGGTGACTTTCATACCGATTTTTCCATGTATACATTTTCCCACAATAATTGCTATATACCCGGAACAAAAAAAAAAACATTACAAAATGCTGCTCAGTTTTCTACTCTGGGTTCGTTGGGCTCTTGGTGAACCTACAAGTCCTATATGTCCCTACAACCAGGAAGGTCCACCGGATGTAACGGTACATTGCTTTCAAAGAGATGTCATAATTCGAAGAAGTTACAGGTGAAAACGTTGACTCAAAATGCTGCTTTTTTCAACAAATTTTTAATTTTTCCTATATTTACCTGTAAGTTTCTATAAAGAAACCTTGATGGATCTACACAAATGACCCCTTGCTGAATTCAGAATTTTGTCTACTTTTCAAAAATGTATAGCTTTCCAGGATCCATTATTGTTTTTGTACCCATTTCTACCGTTAACTGGAAGGAGGTTGAAAGCACAAAAAATAGCAAAAATAGGGTATGTCCCAGAAAAATGCCAAAACTGTGTGAAAAATGTTGGTTTTCTGACAAAATTCTGTCATTCCCTAAAAGCTGGAGAAATGGTGATTTCAGCCCCACAAACCCTTTTTTGATACCATTTGCAGAGAAAAACCCAAAAGCTTTCATTTGCAGCCCGTTTTTCCAATTTTTCACAAAAAAAAACAAAATTTTGCTGTATTTTGACTAATTTCTGGGAACCCTGTAGGAGAATCCACAAACCCTGGGTACCTTTAGAATCCCCAAGATGTTGGAAGAAAAGGACGCAAATTTGGCATGGATACCTAATGTGGTCAAAAAGTTACAGGGGCCTAAGCCCGCACTACCCCAAATAGCCCAAAAAAGGCTTAGCACAGGAGGGGAAAAGGCCTAGCAGCGAAGGGGTTAAGCATCTCAAGCAATGATGGGAAAACAAAATAAAACCTAACAGGAGCTACATCCTTTCTTTAAAGTTACAGCACTGCCTGAGTACTGTGGGATCAGCGTGCTGTTAGTACCTCGGTGGAGATCCTCCGCCGTGCTCTGGACCACGTTCCCCCAGGGCACAAGCAGGCATCCACTTCAGGACTTGTTTAAGTTGCCTTTGACCGCTGAATGCAACACATGATCGTAAAGACACCGTGGGCCAAGTATACTAATAAGAGTGTCTTTTGTTTATTTTTGACCTTTTTATGAAGAACATTGGCTTTTTGCAGGGCCGGAGTCTTTGAACTATTTGGCTGAAACCACTGATAGAACACAGTCAAACCTTGGGAATGGCGGTTGTAAGTAATAGACCGTATATACTGTTGTTGCTCACACACAGGAGCCTGTGGACGAAGTTTTAATCGAGAAACTGCATTCATTCTGGGCTGAAAAGATGCTACTATGGAGGTGATTCTCTGCTGGCCATGAGGGTTCAAGTGTGGAAGGAAAAAATGCTGGCCATGTTTCTTCCTGCACAGGAAAGCAACTCTGCTTGCAGTGTCAGTGCTTCTCAGCGAGAGCTTCAGTAAGAGAGCTGTCAAGACTGGGTGCAGCCGGGCACTCTGTTTCCCAGGGATACACGTATGAAACAACAACTCTATGTCTGTTGCCAGTTAACTTCGTGCATAGGTAGCCCAGCTGGTGGTGACTGGCATGCAGTGTGTCGGTGTTATCTTGAAGCTGTACGCCACACTCTTTTCCAGTGTGGGACCTGTCATGCAGACAGGCCTGGCTCCAGCAATTTGTATTTGGGTGGGCCAAGGGTGGATGGGGGTGGGCTACGTCGGACCCAATTTGTCACTTCTGGAGATAGCCTACAAGCCCTAGATTACATCAAATCTACTTTCAAACAGTCACCATGATACATCGGATCGATTCTGTGTGAAGAGTTATTTGAAAGTAAGAGCAATATCTGCACCTAAGTGCAAACCCTCAACTTCCAGCAGGTTAGGATTCAACACAAGTTCTTCCAGGCCAGATTATCCACTTTTCTTCCATCCCTCTCCTGTGCACCTTATCTCACAGCTGGCCTTGGGCCCCAGCCCCATATCATCCACCATCCAGCTCCACTTTCATTATTCCCGGTAAAAAACATTAGTAAAATTACCTTCAAAATAAAAACATTGAATATAGCAGTAAATATAATTAGCACACACTTTAAAATATGTTCCACAGTTGCCCTAATGACCTGACTGCTAATTAAATAAACAAAAACAGAAAGGCCATGACCGGGCTGGCTCTAGCGCTAGTGCGAAAGTCTTTTTTGATGCCCCACCAATGACTTCTTTCATCGCAGATACCATTACTACCACCCTCCACAGTGCCCTTCTCTCATATGCATTTCATTTGTTATATAGCGCTACTCATATCAGTGTAGGGTGTCACAGTACTTTACATCAGGCATACATTATACATAGACAATAAATCATACAAGTATGTAAATCTGTCTATAGGAATGTCATATAAGCCAGTGAGGATTACAAGGTCTAGGAATCACATGTCATCCATACTGGCGGGTGTTGGACTTGGCCCTTTTTGGCTAAAGTTCCCTAAACTTTTTGCCTTCCCCTAGACCTTTTTTCTGACATGGTGTTGTCAACTTAGATGCTTTGGGCACTTTGCCACTGCTGATCAGTGTCAAAGTGCAAGTGCTCCCTGTGTAAAGTGTAATATAATTGGTTGTCCATAATTGGTATATTTGTTTTACTAGTAAAGTCCCTAGTAAAGGGCACGGTGTGTGCCAGGGCTGGTAACACAAATGCTACTAGTGGGCCTGCAGCACTAATTGTGCCACCCACACCCGTATAGCCTTAACCCGTTTACCGCGACGGTAATTCCGCCGCGGTGCGGGGCGTTCCATTGAGTGGGCAGGGCCACGTCGGCCAACGGACGTGCGCAGCACTACCGAGGTAGTGCTCGCGTTGGCCGACGGGCGCAACGTAGGGGTTAAAGAGGGAACTCAGGCCTGCCACTGCAGTGCCTGCGCGCCGTTTGGTAACTGCCTTGTTGTTCTGACAAGTGCACCCACTTGCCAGGCCTTACCCTCCCCTTTTTATGCACATCAGACACCCCTATAGTAGGCCCAAGGAACCCCCCTGGTCAGGGTGCAGTGTATGTGAAAGGTAGGATATGTACTGAGGTGTGTACCATGTCCTGACAGTGAAATACTCTCCATTTCGTTTTTCACTGTTGAAAGGCCATCTTGCGCATAGGAAAGAATGGAGAGGCTGTGTAATATGTTTCCAGCCTATCTTCCCATAGGCTTAAGATGTAGAGTTGAAGTTAACTGTGCCTGAACTCACAATTTAATAACACATCTGTTTGTGAAGGTGTTTTTTGCATTTTGTGTTTAGAAACCACACTTTTAGAAGTGGCTGGTTTTTTGTGTTCTAACAATTCTCTGTGTCTCTACCTGGTTGTGGATTTGAAAGTGATAGGATCTGGGGAATGTCTTGACCCATGGGAGGAGGTGAGACAGCAACAGGCTGACCTGCATCTGGAGTGTAGGGGGTAGGAGTAGCCCCTAGAGGTGAAGAGGCCTGGGCTGCCGCCATAAACCAATGGCTCCATCTCCTGCTGAGTGATTGAGGATCCAGACCCCACTATCAAAGGAAGAAGGTGTCACTGGCAGGGAGACACCCAGAACGGGTTTGAACAGGGGTCAGTGCCCCCTGAACACAAAGACTTCAAAGACATTTAGGGGCATAACTATGAGCTGAAACCCCTGAACGTTGAACTGATCAAGACTGAACAGGATTGAAACTACTTCGTGGTCAAGAGGAACCTCTGCCAAGGAGGAAACAGCTGAAGAGACTGAAGGAAAGGAATGACCCTTGCTGTGTGTTCTGGGGCTGGCCTGCAGTTTGCTGATTTAACCAAGGAGAGGCTAAGGGAGTTTGCTGTGTCCCCCTGCTTGAAAGGACTTTGCTGTGTGCTGTGTCCCGAAGTAACTTGCCCCAAGGGCCCGAGTAGAGCTCGCTCCCTGTTGTGGAAACTCAGGAACATAAAAGTTTCCAGGTGTGTCTCAGCAATGCTGTGTACGTGTGCTTTTTGCAGCCTGAGACCTTCGTAAGAACTGCCCCGTGATCGTGTGCACCCGGAGTCCAAGTGAGTCTCTGCGACGCTGTGTGCCTGTGCTTTGTGCAGCCTGAGACCTTTGTAAGGATTGTCTTGTGATTGTGTGCACCTGGAGTCCAAGTGAATCTCGGCCTCGCTGTGTGCGTGTGGTTCGTGCAGCCTGAGACCTTCATGAGGATTTCCCTGTGATCGTGGGCACCCGAAGCCGAGGTGAGTCTCAGCGACGCTGTGTGCGTGTGCTTCGTGCAGCCTGAGACCTTCGTGAGGATTGCCCTGTGATCGTGGGCACCCGGAATCCAAGTGAGTCTCAGCGACGCTGTGTACGTGTGCTTTGTGCAGCCTGAGACCTTAGTGAGGATTGCCCTGTGATTGTGTACACCCGAAGCTTAAGTGAGTCTCAGCGAAGCTGTGTGCGTGTGCCCTGTTGCAGCCTAAGACCTTCGTCATTGCCATCAGCCCGGACCGGCATCCCCAGATGAGCTGTCCTGCCGGCCCGAGCCTGCCTTTGCCAAGGAGGGACCTCGAACCATCCCAGTCGATGCCCAAGATCAGTGAAGTCGCATCGGAGGCCCAAGCCGCGAGGAGAGTGCCATCGTACCCCCCAGGTAACGCTCAGCGAGCGTGCGTGTGTCGCCGACTGGGGCGAGGTGCGGGCTACGAGAGAAACGCGCTCGGCCTTTCCCCACTTTGCAGCGCGATCCTCGGCTGAAGTTCGTCTTGCGGCCCGTACTTGCGTACTTCCATCATAAACCGTGTTGGGGGCATATTTTTGCAGTAGCTGACCGCGAGTCAGTAAGAGCAGTATAGAGACCGTCCAGAGCACGGCAATCGGTGTAGGAGTACATTATTTTGCATTACAAACTGCCTGATTGTTGCATTACGCATTGCATTATTTTTGTATAACAAACTGCCTGATTGTTGCATTACGTATTGCATTATTTTTACATTACAGACTGCCTGATTGTTGCAATATGCATTGCATTATTTTTGCATAAAGAACTGCCTGATTGTTGCATTATGAATTGCATTATTTTTACATAACGAACTGCCTGATTGTTGCATTACGCATTGCAATTATTTTTGCATTACGAACTGCTTGATTGTTGCATTGCGAATTGCATTATTTTTACATTACGAAGTGCCTGATTCTTGCATTACGAACTGCATAGCATTGCATCAGGACTGCATTGGATCATCGAGAATCGTTCATTAATAGTGCAAGAACCTACAAGGGCTTGCTGGCCTAATAAACGGCCAGGTGAAATGTTACAAATACGCATGTGTTCGATTTTTATCGTGTGGTCTCATTGTATATCTTTTTATATAAACATATAAGATTTTTTTTTTTAACTCCTGTGGAGTCCATTTGTGGTGCTATCATTTGGGTTACTGAGAGCATGGTTGCAAATATTTTACACATTTGCCTTGGAGATGAGCCTGGCTGCTCATGCCAAGCTACCGAGTGGGTGAGCAGCGGCTGTCTGAGAAGGTGTCCTTCCTTTCCCTGACTTAGAAGCAAGGGTCCCTGTTTGGCCTAAGGTACCTCCCTCAGCCAACTAGAGACCCCCAGTTCTAACAGTAGGCAGTATCATTTAAAAGGGTTTGGTCTGGAGAAGCACAAACTCCGGATTTAAAGCATACCCCAGTGGTTGGCGGGCTTGCTTTACTAAAAAAAAATGTATATATGCCCAAAGAAACTTTTTGTACCGACATTAGAATAATGAAAGATTGGGCAAGTTCTAGCCATATAGCAATACAAAAAAGTGAAGTTCTAACTATACCATTCTGGTTTGTATGCAGCTCTTTGATGACAATTCATAGGTCACTGTCCTATGATAGGATTGTAACTTCTGAACTGCAAGTAACATAAGAATCTCTGTGACAAAGGCAGTAACCCACTGAGCTATCCACATAAAATACAGTTTATCTGAATTTCAAAACTACCAACACACAAAGGATTGCTCTCCAGCAGGATCATTAATCACCAGTTATCTGGACCTTTTTATTGTTTTCTTGCACCCATGGTCATGATAATGATGATAACGATTTAGATGAAGCATACACAAAGTATGTGCCTTGCTGGGCCTTTGCAGATTTGACAAATAAGAACAAGTAGTCACACATTTTCTTTCCTACTCTGTTCATAGAACTCTGCCTCACAGCCCAATCTGATAAGCAGCTGCAGGGGTCAGAAAAGGTGAATCGGGATAAACAAACTTCTTTTCTCCAGCTCTGAATAGAAAATGAAATATCCATGCATCAGTTGCCAAAGAAAGAATTTGTCCTTTTTCACCATGCCCCACTGTACCTGCAGGACACAGCCCACCTTTCTAAAAGGAGATGCGTGATTGGGGGTGCCTGTGAGAAAGAGCCCAGGCCCAATCACTCAACCCACAGAACAGGAAGGTAAACAATGTTCGAAGGAACATTTTAAATGAAAGTCGCCATTTTCTATTGGCCTTCAAGCCGTCACTGCGAGGATCAGGCTCATGTTTGGGTGGGCCTGGCCCACCTGCCAGAACCGGGCATGCATGTCCTAGGAGGCTGCTCTGTAGTGTGGTGACTGGCATTCAGAATGCTTTATTTACTCACACATGTCTGGTTGCAGACTGATTTTCTGTGTGCAGCCATTACTCCTATGCATTTCTGCACCTTGGAGCACAGTATGCTTTGTGTAGGCATTAACCCACGGCTGTTCTGCAGTATGATGACAGGCATGCCACGTGCATTCATTACCCAGGAAGACCAACCTACGTGGACTAACAGAAAAATTCTTACTTTTTCTGACACCACAGATTTAGAAGCGGAAGGCTCTTCCACCCATATCTATTCCTACAGCAATAGGAGAGAGAAGTGTGATACATCTCGCCACTGGGAACCATTTTTTAGGGAACGGAAGGGACAACTACCGCCCGAGATACAGAAATCAATCCAGGGATCGTTTTTCAGAGACGGAACAGCTCCAACAATACCTACAAACCAGTAGACAGCAGTATTGGCTGGACTAACAATATACTGATTGAAACTTTAAATTCCAGTATTGAGCAACTCTTGACCTAAGGCCTTTCTTTTGTGCCCACCACTGGAGTTGGTCAATTCGAGCTATAGAGAGATCTGTTTACGTTTTATTCGACGCATCAGATTAAAAATATTCTTCATGAATCAAGACATTAATAGAGAAGACAATATATCACATCTCAAACCTCCATCCAATTTTATTGCTTGAGATATTTGAGAAGGAAGTCCTCACTAAGATTCAGAGAATAACTAAATACATCCCCAAATAGACTTGGAATTTATCACAACAAGAAAACATGGCTCTTAAGGAATTTAAGAACAAAATAAATGTCACTATGCTGGACGTTCAAGAACACTAGCACAGAGTAATAGGGGACTGAGACCAGACTTAAAACCCAAATATATGACAGCAGCAAGAAGGCAGAAATCGAAGGCATCATCTGCAAAAAGGAATTTGAGTTCCTCACTCCATCCAATACTAGAATCCCAGGTATATATATAGTGTCCCTAAAACACACAAAAATACATTGGACCCACCTTACACCTTACACCCCATGGTCTCCACTATAGGAGCAGCCACTGAACCTTTGTAGCAATACATTGATACCTTTCTTAACCCCTTCGCTGCTAGGCCTTTTCCCCTCCTGTGCTAAGGCTTTTTTGGGCTATTTGGGGTAGTGCGCGCTTAGGCCTCTGTAACTTTTTGACCACATTAGGTATCCACGCCAAATTTGCGTCCTTTTCTTCCAACATCTTGGGGATTCTAAAGGTACCCAGGGTTTGTGGATTCTCCTAGAGGGTTCCCAGAAATTAGTCAAAATACAGCAACATTTTTTTTTTTTTGTGAAAAATGGGAGAAACGGGCTGCAAATGAAAGCTTCTGGGTTTTTCTCTGCAAATGGTATCAAAAAAGGGTTTGTGGGGCTGAAATCACCATTTCTCCAGCTTTTAGGGAATGACAGAATTTTGTTAGAAAACCAACATTTTTTACACAGTTTTGGCATTTTTCTGGGACATACCCTATTTTTGCTATTTTTTGTGCTTTCAACCTCCTTCCAGTTAACGGTAGAAATGGGTACAAAAACAATAATGGATCCTGGAAAGCCATACATTTTTGAAAAGTAGACAAAATTCTGAATTCAGCAAGGGGTCATTTGTGTAGATCCATCAAGGTTTCTTTATAGAAATTTACAGGTAAATATAGGAAAAATTAAAAATTTGTTGAAAAAAGCAGCCTTTTGAGTCAACGTTTTCACCTGTAACTTCTTCGAATTATGACATCTCTTTGAAAGCAATGTACCGTTACATCCGGTAGACCTTCCTGGTTGTGGGGACATATAGGACTTGTAGGTTCACCAAGAGCCCAACGAACCCAGAGTAGAAAACTGGGCAGCATTTTGTAATGTTTTTTTTTTTGTTCCGGGTATATAGCAATTATTGTGGGAAAATGTATACATGGAAAAATCGGTATGAAAGTCACCTATGTATTTCTGAAATGGGAACAAATTACAGAGTTTAGAAACAGTGCATATTTGCACATTTTCGAAATTGGGAATACTCATATTTGCATGACAATTATTGGTCATTTTTCAAAATGATTTTTTTTTTACACAATGTCTTTCATTTGGAAGGGAGAAATGCATCAAAAATCAATAGGTAATAACAGTTGCTTTACAAATTTGAACTACCCTAAGTCTCCCGATAAAAATGGTACCTCACTTGTGTGGGTAGGCATAGTGCCCACGACAGGAAGTGGCTCAAAACCTAAGGTGAACGCACCACATTTTCACACTGAAAATTTACACTTTATTTGCGAAGAGTCTAGCTGTAGTTTTTGAACCCTAGCCCTGCCGGCACCTAGGGAAACCTAGCAAACCTATACATTTTTGAAAACTAGACACCCAGGGGAATCCAGGATGGGGTGACTTGACTGCCTCCCACCATGGTCTGTTACCCAGAATCCCTTGCAAACGTAAAAAATTGACAAAAAAAACACATTTTCCCCACATTTCTGTGATGGAAAGTTCTGGAATCTGCGTGGATCCACAAATTTCCACCCACCCCGCGTTCCCCAAAGTCCTACGAGAAAAATGGTACCTCACTTGTGCGGGTCGGCCTAGTGCCCGCGACAGGAAACGGCGCAAAACGCAACGTGGTTTTGCAGTGAAAAATGACCCTTTTTTTGGCAAAGTGACTAGCTGTAGATTTTGAACCCTAGCCCTGCCGGCACCTAGGGAAACCTAGCAAACCTATACATTTTTGAAAACTAGACACCCAGGGGAATCCAGGATGGGGTGACTTGACTGCCTCCCACCATGGTCTGTTACCCAGAATCCCTTGCAAACGTAAAAAATTGACAAAAAAAACACATTTTCCACACATTTCTGTGATGGAAAGTTCTGGAATCTGCGTGGATCCACAAATTTCCACCCACCCCGCGTTCCCCAAAGTCCTACGAGAAAAATGTTACCTCACTTGTGCGGGTCGGCCTAGTGCCCGCGACAGGAAACGGCGCAAAACGCAACGTGGTTTTGCAGTGAAAAATGACCCTTTTTTTGGCAAAGTGACTAGCTGTAGATTTTGAACCCTAGCCCTGCCGGCACCTAGGGAAACCTAGCAAACCTATACATTTTTGAAAACTAGACACCCAGGGGAATCCAGGATGGGGTGACTTGACTGCCTCCCACCATGGTCTGTTACCCAGAATCCCTTGCAAACGTAAAAAATTGACAAAAAAAACACATTTTCCCCACATTTCTGTGATGGAAAGTTCTGGAATCTGCGTGGATCCACAAATTTCCACCCACCCCGCGTTCCCCAAAGTCCTACGAGAAAAATGGTACCTCACTTGTGCGGGTCGGCCTAGTGCCCGCGACAGGAAACGGCGCAAAACGCAACGTGGTTTTGCAGCGAAAAATGACCCTTTTTTTGGCAAAGTGACTAGCTGTAGATTTTGAACCCTAGCCCTGCCGGCACCTAGGGAAACCTAGCAAACCTATACATTTTTGAAAACTAGACACCCAGGGGAATCCAGGATGGGGTGACTTGACTGCCTCCCACCATGGTCTGTTACCCAGAATCCCTTGCAAACGTAAAAAATTTACAAAAAAAACACATTTTCCCCACATTTCTGTGATGGAAAGTTCTGGAATCTGCGTGGATCCACAAATTTCCACCCACCCCGCGTTCCCCAAAGTCCTACGAGAAAAATGGTACCTCACTTGTGCGGGTCGGCCTAGTGCCCGCGACAGGAAACGGCGCAAAACGCAACGTGGTTTTGCAGCGAAAAATGACCCTTTTTTTGGCAAAGTGACTAGCTGTAGATTTTGAACCCTAGCCCTGCCGGCACCTAGGGAACCCTAGCAAACCTATACATTTTTGAAAACTAGACACCCAGGGGAATCCAGGATGGGGTGACTTGACTGCCTCCCACCATGGTCTGTTACCCAGAATCCCTTGCAAACGTAAAAAATTGACAAAAAAAACACATTTTCCCCACATTTCTGTGATGGAAAGTTCTGGAATCTGCGTGGATCCACAAATTTCCACCCACCCCGCGTTCCCCAAAGTCCTCCGAGAAAAATGGTACCTCACTTGTGCGGGTCGGCCTAGTGCCCGCGACAGGAAACGGCGCAAAACGCAACGTGGTTTTGCAGCGAAAAATGACCCTTTTTTTGGCAAAGTGACTAGCTGTAGATTTTGAACCCTAGCCCTGCCGGCACCTAGGGAAACCTAGCAAACCTATACATTTTTGAAAACTAGACACCCAGGGGAATCCAGGATGGGGTGACTTGACTGCCTCCCACCATGGTCTGTTACCCAGAATCCCTTGCAAACGTAAACAATTGACAAAAAAAACACATTTTCCCCACATTTCTGTGATGGAAAGTTCTGGAATCTGCGTGGATCCACAAATTTCCACCCACCCCGCGTTCCCCAAAGTCCTACGAGAAAAATGGTACCTCACTTGTGCGGGTCGGCCTAGTGCCCGCGACAGGAAACGGCGCAAAACGCAACGTGGTTTTGCAGCGAAAAATGACCCTTTTTTTGGCAAAGTGACTAGCTGTAGATTTTGAACCCTAGCCCTGCCGGCACCTAGGGAAACCTAGCAAACCTATACATTTTTGAAAACTAGACACCCAGGGGAATCCAGGATGGGGTGACTTGACTGCCTCCCACCATGGTCTGTTACCCAGAATCCCTTGCAAACGTAAAAAATTGACAAAAAAAACACATTTTCCCCACATTTCTGTGATGGAAAGTTCTGGAATCTGCGTGGATCCACAAATTTCCACCCACCCCGCGTTCCCCAAAGTCCTACGAGAAAAATGGTACCTCACTTGTGCGGGTCGGCCTAGTGCCCGCGACAGGAAACGGCGCAAAACGCAACGTGGTTTTGCAGCGAAAAATGACCCTTTTTTTGGCAAAGTGACTAGCTGTAGATTTTGAACCCTAGCCCTGCCGGCACCTAGGGAAACCTAGCAAACCTATACATTTTTGAAAACTAGACACCCAGGGGAATCCAGGATGGGGTGACTTGACTGCCTCCCACCATGGTCTGTTACCCAGAATCCCTTGCAAACGTAAAAAATTGACAAAAAAAACACATTTTCCACACATTTCTGTGATGGAAAGTTCTGGAATCTGCGTGGATCCACAAATTTCCACCCACCCCGCGTTCCCCAAAGTCCTACGAGAAAAATGGTACCTCACTTGTGCGGGTCGGCCTAGTGCCCGCGACAGGAAACGGCGCAAAACGCAACGTGGTTTTGCAGTGGAAAATGACCCTTTTTTTGGCAAAGTGACTAGCTGTAGATTTTGAACCCTAGCCCTGCCGGCACCTAGGGAAACCTAGCAAACCTATACATTTTTGAAAACTAGACACCCAGGGGAATCCAGGATGGGGTGACTTGACTGCCTCCCACCATGGTCTGTTACCCAGAATCCCTTGCAAACGTAAAAAATTGACAAAAAAAACACATTTTCCCCACATTTCTGTGATGGAAAGTTCTGGAATCTGAGTGGATCCACAAATTTCCACCCACCCCGCGTTCCCCAAAGTCCTACGAGAAAAATGGTACCTCACTTGTGCGGGTCGGCCTAGTGCCCGCGACAGGAAACGGCGCAAAACGCAACGTGGTTTTGCAGCGAAAAATGACCCTTTTTTTGGCAAAGTGACTAGCTGTAGATTTTGAACCCTAGCCCTGCCGGCACCTAGGGAAACCTAGCAAACCTATACATTTTTGAAAACTAGACACCCAGGGGAATCCAGGATGGGGTGACTTGACTGCCTCCCACCATGGTCTGTTACCCAGAATCCCTTGCAAACGTAAAAAATTGACAAAAAAAACACATTTTCCCCACATTTCTGTGATGGAAAGTTCTGGAATCTGCGTGGATCCACAAATTTCCACCCACCCCGCGTTCCCCAAAGTCCTACGAGAAAAATGGTACCTCACTTGTGCGGGTCGGCCTAGTGCCCGCGACAGGAAACGGCGCAAAACGCAACGTGGTTTTGCAGCGAAAAATGACCCTTTTTTTGGCAAAGTGACTAGCTGTAGATTTTGAACCCTAGCCCTGCCGGCACCTAGGGAAACCTACCAAACCCACGCATTTCTGAAAACTAGACACCCGGCGGCTTCCAGGGAGGTATGGCTTGCGTGGATCTCTCAACGTTTCCTTACCCAGAATCCCCTGCAAACCTCACTTTTTGCTCAAAAAATCACTTTTTTCACACATTTTGGGGTGGGAAAGTAGTGGCATCACCGGGCTCACACAAATTTACCACCACCCAGCGTTCCCCCAGGTCTCCCGGTAAAAATGGTGCCTCACTTGTGTGGGAGGCCCAAGTACCCGCGGCAGGCAAGGGCCCAAAACGTAGTGAGGTGACATCAAAATGGCCTATCGCAAAACCACCTGGTTTTGCAAGGGGGGTCACTTTGGTTTTTGGCCCGGTGCTCGGCGGCCATCTAGGGAAACCTATCAAACCCACGCATTTCTGAAAACTAGACACCCGGCGGCTTCCAGGGAGGTATGGCTTGCGTGGATCCCCCAACGTTTCCTTACCCAGAATCCCCTGCAAACCTCAGTTTTTGCTCAAAAAATCACTTTTTTCACACATTTTGGGGTGGGAAAGTAGTGGCATCACCGGGCTCACACAAATTTACCACCACCCAGCGTTCCCCCAGGTCTCCCGGTAAAAATGGTGCCTCACTTGTGTGGGAGGCCCAAGTACCCGCGGCAGGCAGGGGCCCAAAACGTAGTGAGGCGACATCAACATTGCCTATCCCAAATGTCGCCTCACTACGTTTTGGGCCCTTGCCTGCCGCGGGTACTTGGGCCTCCCACACAAGTGAGGCACCATTTTTACCGGGAGACCTGGGGGAACGCTGGGTGGTGGTAAATTTGTGTGAGCCCGGTGATGCCACTACTTTCCCACCCCAAAATGTGTGAAAAAAGTGATTTTTTGAGCAAAAACTGAGGTTTGCAGGGGATTCTGGGTAAGGAAACGTTGGGGGATCCATGCAAGCCATACCTCCCTGGAAGCCGCCGGGTGTCTAGTTTTCAGAAATGCGTGGGTTTGGTAGGTTTCCCTAGATGGCCGCCGAGCACCGGGCCAAAAACCAAAGTGACCCCCCTTGCAAAACCAGGTGGTTTTGCGTAGGCCATTTTGATGTCGCCTCACTACGTTTTGGGCCCTTGCCTGCCGCGGGTACTTGGGCCTCCCACACAAGTGAGGCACCATTTTTACCGGGAGACCTGGGGGAACGCTGGGTGGTGGTAAATTTGTGTGAGCCCGGTGATGCCACTACTTTCCCACCCCAAAATGTGTGAAAAAAGTGATTTTTTGAGCAAAAACTGAGGTTTGCAGGGGATTCTGGGTAAGGAAACGTTGGGGGATCCACGCAAGCCATACCTCCCTGGAAGCCGCCGGGTGTCTAGTTTTCAGAAATGCGTGGGTTTGGTAGGTTTCCCTAGATGGCCGCCGAGCACCGGGCCAAAAACCAAAGTGACCCCCCTTGCAAAACCAGGTGGTTTTGCGATAGGCCATTTTGATGTCACCTCACTACGTTTTGGGCCCTTGCCTGCCGCGGGTACTTGGGCCTCCCACACAAGTGAGGCACCATTTTTACCGGGAGACCTGGGGGAACGCTGGGTGGTGGTAAATTTGTGTGAGCCCGGTGATGCCACTACTTTCCCACCCCAAAATGTGTGAAAAAAGTGATTTTTTGAGCAAAAACTGAGGTTTGCAGGGGATTCTGGGTAAGGAAACGTTGGGGGATCCACGCAAGCCATACCTCCCTGGAAGCCGCCGGGTGTCTTGTTTTCAGAAATGCGTGGGTTTGGTAGGTTTCTCTAGATGGCCGCCGAGCACCGGGCCAAAAACCAAAGTGACCCCCCTTGCAAAACCAGGTGGTTTTGCGATAGGCCATTTTGATGTCGCCTCACTACGTTTTGGGCCCTTGCCTGCCGCGGGTACTTGGGCCTCCCACACAAGTGAGGCACCATTTTTACCGGGAGACCTGGGGGAACGCTGGGTGGTGGTAAATTTGTGTGAGCCCGGTGATGCCACTACTTTCCCACCCCAAAATGTGTGAAAAAAGTGATTTTTTGAGCAAAAACTGAGGTTTGCAGGGGATTCTGGGTAAGGAAACGTTGGGGGATCCACGCAAGCCATACCTCCCTGGAAGCCGCCGGGTGTCTAGTTTTCAGAAATGCGTGGGTTTGGTAGGTTTCCCTAGATGGCCGCCGAGCACCGGGCCAAAAACCAAAGTGACCCCCCTTGCAAAACCAGGTGGTTTTGCGGTAGGCCATTTTGATGTCGCCTCACTACGTTTTGGGCCCTTGCCTGCCGCGGGTACTTGGGCCTCCCACACAAGTGAGGCACCATTTTTACCGGGAGACCTGGGGGAACGCTGGGTGGTGGTAAATTTGTGTGAGCCCGGTGATGCCACTACTTTCCCACCCCAAAATGTGTGAAAAAAGTGATTTTTTGAGCAAAAACTGAGGTTTGCAGGGGATTCTGGGTAAGGAAACGTTGGGGGATCGACGCAAGCCATACCTCCCTGGAAGCCGCCGGGTGTCTAGTTTTCAGAAATGCGTGAGTTTGGTAGGTTTCCCTAGATGGCCGCCGAGCACCGGGCCAAAAACCAAAGTGACCCCCCTTGCAAAACCAGGTGGTTTTGCGGTAGGCCATTTTGATGTCGCCTCACTACGTTTTGGGCCCTTGCCTGCCGCGGGTACTTGGGCCTCCCACACAAGTGAGGCACCATTTTTACCGGGAGACTTGGGGGAACGCTGGGTGGTGGTAAATTTGTGTGAGCCCGGTGATGCCACTACTTTCCCACCCCAAAATGTGTGAAAAAAGTGATTTTTTGAGCAAAAACTTAGGTTTGCAGGGGATTCTGGGTAAGGAAACGTTGGGGAATCCACGCAAGCCATACCTCCCTGGAAGCCGCCGGGTGTCTAGTTTTCAGAAATGCGTGGGTTTGGTAGGTTTCCCTAGATGGCCGCCGAGCACCGGGCCAAAAACCAAAGTGACCCCCCTTGCAAAACCAGGTGGTTTTGCGATAGGCCATTTTGATGTCACCTCACTACGTTTTGGGCCCTTGCCTGCCGCGGGTACTTGGGCCTCCCACACAAGTGAGGCACCATTTTTACCGGGAGACCTGGGGGAACGCTGGGTGGTGGTAAATTTGTGTGAGCCCGGTGATGCCACTACTTTCCCACCCCAAAATGTGTGAAAAAAGTGATTTTTTGAGCAAAAACTGAGGTTTGCAGGGGATTCTGGGTAAGGAAACGTTGGGGGATCCACGCAAGCCATACCTCCCTGGAAGCCGCCGGGTGTCTAGTTTTCAGAAATGCGTGGGTTTGGTAGGTTTCCCTAGATGGCCGCCGAGCACCGGGCCAAAAACCAAAGTGACCCCCCTTGCAAAACCAGGTGGTTTTGCGGTAGGCCATTTTGATGTCGCCTCACTACGTTTTGGGCCCTTGCCTGCCGCGGGTACTTGGGCCTCCCACACAAGTGAGGCACCATTTTTACCGGGAGACCTGGGGGAACGCTGGGTGGTGGTAAATTTGTGTGAGCCCGGTGATGCCACTACTTTCCCACCCCAAAATGTGTGAAAAAAGTGATTTTTTGAGCAAAAACTGAGGTTTGCAGGGGATTCTGGGTAAGGAAACGTTGGGGGATCCACACAAGCCATACCTCCCTGGAAGCCGCCGGGTGTCTAGTTTTCAGAAATGCGTGGGTTTGGTAGGTTTCCCTAGATGGCCGCCGAGCACCGGGCCAAAAACCAAAGTGACCCCCCTTGCAAAACCAGGTGGTTTTGCGGTAGGCCATTTTGATGTCGCCTCACTACGTTTTGGGCCCTTGCCTGCCGCGGGTACTTGGGCCTCCCACACAAGTGAGGCACCATTTTTACCGGGAGACCTGGGGGAACGCTGGGTGGTGGTAAATTTGTGTGAGCCCGGTGATGCCACTACTTTCCCACCTCAAAATGTGTGAAAAAAGTGATTTTTTGAGCAAAAACTGAGGTTTGCAGGGGATTCTGGGTAAGGAAACGTTGGGGTATCCACGCAAGCCATACCTCCCTGGAAGCCGCCGGGTGTCTAGTTTTCAGAAATGTGTGGGTTTGGTAGGTTTCCCTAGATGGCCGCCGAGCACCGGGCAAAAAACCAAAGTAACCCCCCTTGCAAAACCAGATTAACTATTGTTACTACAGCGTGAGAATTTTGGAATAATACTGCAAAGAAAATGTGGCAGACAGTTTGAGGTTTACAGGACAATGGGGATAAAAAATATTTTTCAATTCACTAGAGAGACATCACCATGAACTCCCAAGGGTTTTCGACAATATCTACAGTTGGTGGGTTATTCTTGCATGGAAAGTGTACCTTGCCAGAGAAACTAAAGACAAAGATTCCTGCACAACCATCTATTCCTCAAACACACATACATACTGGTTGGATTTGGCACGAGGGCGAGTCATGGTTCAGTGTATTAAATTTTATTAACAAGAGATTTCACAAAAATGAAATGCACTGTCAATAATTAAATTCTCAAAAAACCATACCAATGACTCGCAGCTAGTGAGCTGTAAAGCCACGTCAAGGCACCAACCACTTTACAGGCCATTCACACACCTTTCATACGTGATACAAACAAGACCATTCGCACCACCAGGCACAAAAGCAACACATTACAAAATTCACCAAAAAGGGACAAGGTACACCCTGCTTCAGAAAGACAAATATTACTGCACAGCCATCTAATCCGCAAGCACACACACATACTGGTTGGATTTGGCACGAGGGTGAGTGATGGTTCAGTAGATACAATTGTATTAGCAAGTGATTTCACAGAAATGAAATGCACTGGTAATAATTGAAAGGGCGAGAAACTGAACCATTGACTCACAGCTCGTGAGCTGTAAAGCCACGACAAGGCACCAACCTCTTTACAGGCCATTCACACACCTTTCATACGTGTGAGACATACAAAACCATTCACACCGCCAGCCGCGGGCCCATCACATAACAAAACTCACACCAGCACACAGCGCCATTCAAGGGCCCATCACTTTCACACGCCCACAATCCAGACACAGCAACTACACAGGCTGATGGATTGCGTGGAGTGGCACTCAGCTAGCAGTGTGTGTAGTGACCAGCAGAAAGTCAATACTCACACACAGCCAGCAGAGCACCACTCCACACACACCGCTAGCCAAACACCAGTCCACGCACACCGCTAGCCAAGCGCCAGTCCACAGACACCACCAGCCAAGCACCAGTCCGCACACACCACCAGTCCACGCACACCGCCAGCCAAGTACCAGTCCACGCACACCGCATGCCAAGCACCATTCCACGCACACTGCCAGCCAAGCTCCAGTCCACGCACACCACCAGCCAAGCACCAGTCCGCACACACCACCAGTCCACGCACACCGCCAGCCAAGTACCAGTCCACGCACACCGCTTGCAAAGCACCATTCCACACACACCACCAGCCACGCACCAGTCCACGCACACCGCCAGTCCATGCACACCGCCAGCCAAGCACCATTTCACGCACACCACCAACCAAGTGCCAGTCCACACACACCAACAGCCAAGCGCAAGCCAACAAACACCGCCATCACATTTAGGATTTTTTTTTTAAAAAACACAAACAAATTGCAAATAGATACAAATCTTCTAACAGAAAATCAACAACTAAATACATTGCACTAACACCAACCTTGAAACAGAATCAAATTATCCAAAGAATACAGACCAGGCAGTTCACTTTACCACTCAAGAATCCTCCCAAAAAAATTTTCGGGTGTGGTACGCTCTAAAACAAGCAGAGAGACACAGTGCAGGATGAGAAGGACAGTCGGGGCAGTACATACGACTCTCCTTCCGCAAACCTTTTCGCCAACAGACTCTACATCTCCTACTGGGAAAATCTTTTGCGGGTGTGGGAGGAATGTGATCTGGAAAGTGGCGTTCTTTCAATCTAGCAACATCCTCCACCAGTCCAACTCTAGGAACACTTGCCTGTTCCACTACAACAAGGCTGCCTATTACAGACTCCTGAAACTTAGCAAAAGTCATCTTTGACTCAGGGCAAGAATCCTGGAACACAACAAAAGCATTAAACATTGCCATGTGGAAAAGATGGATAGCCAACTTCTTGTACCAAGTGTAAGCCTTACGAAGAGCAGTGTAAGGTTCCAACCTCTGATCTACTCTGTCAACACCACCCATGTGCCTATTATAGTCTAAAATGCACACAGGTTTGCGCGCTTCAGCGACCTGACCCCAAACAGTCACAGGTGCAGTGCTTTCATCATGGATGGTAGTCAGCATGTAGACATCTCTCCTGTCAGTAAACTTCACAGCAAGAAGCTCCTGGCAACGCAACGCACTGCACTGTCCCCGCACAAGCTTTTGACACACAAGTTCTTTCGGGAAACCTTTACGGTTAGAGCGGATTGTGCCACAAGCAACAGTGTCCACTTTGGCCAATTCCCTGAACAACCGCACACCAGTGTAGAAGTTGTCTACATATAAATGGTGGCCTTTGTTAAAAAATCCTCTTCCAAGTTCCCAAACAATTTTCTCAGTCACTCCAAAAGTGGACGGACAACCAGGGAGATTAAACCTAGATTCCTTACCGGTGTACACCCTGAAATTAGAGACATATCCAGTCCTACTGTCACACAGCATATACAGCTTTATTCCATAGCGTGCCCTCTTACTAGGAATGTATTGCCTAAAAACCAAGCGGCCCTTGAACAACACCAAAGACTCATCCACTGCAATTTGTTTCCCAGGAGCATAGATCTCAGGAAATCGATCAACAAAGTGATCAAGGACAGGCCTAATCTTAAAAAGACGGTCACAATCAGGGTGATCTCGTGGCAACGCTAAACCATTATCAACAAAGTGCATCATCCGAAGCAGAAGCAAATACCTGTCACGAGTCATGACTGCCGGAAAAATAGACGTTGCCATCAAGGGACTGCTAGACCAATATGAAGCCATTGATGGCTTCCTTAGCAAGCCCATCAAAAAAGTTAAACCCAAGAACTTCTTCATCTCTTCAACATTTGTGGGAGTCCACCGGGTAGCTCTAGAGTGTGGCTTAAGACTGGCACAGTTGTCCCTCAAAAACTGTTCGGCATACAAATTAGTCTGCTCAACAATCTCTGCAAAAAACACATCATCCATAAACAACTGAAAAAAATTGACCGGCAAAAAGTTTTCAGTATTCACTCTAGACCCTGGAACACCAGTAAACACTAGCAATGCCGGCTGCACCATGCCAGGGGCAACCCAGAGGTCATCACTTTCAACGGGAAGCCTTGCAGCCCCAGCCTGCAGCCCAGATGCCTCTTGCCGCACTACACCAATGGGAAGCCTTGCAGCCCCAGCCTGCAGCTCAGAAGTCTCATGCCGCACTACACCAACGGGAAGCCTTGCAGCCCCAGCCTGCAACCCAGATGCCTCTTGCCGCACTAGCGGCACATCAGTCTCCTCCTCTAACACAGGCACTTCATCCGCACTAAGAGTATCTTCATCATGCGATGACTCCATACGGAGAGACAACTCACTGCCAGAATCGTCCCCTGCCTCCTCTCCCTCAGATGCAGAGTCAGTCTCTGAACCAATATCAGAGGAAGACTCAAACAGCAAACCAACAACCTGCTGAGCAGTCATCCTGCGGCTAGCCATTTTACTTACTAAGATAGAAGACTGCACAAACAAGTCAACAACAACCAACAATGTGCAAACCAAGTAAGTAAAGAAATGTGTACCTTTATCACAAAGATCAATGTACCCAAAAACTATACAATCCAATTACAAGAGACAGCTGCACTCACCAGAAACTAACTCTGCAGTGACACAGCAAAAACCAACGATATCAAACTAGAAAGAAGAAAAAAAAAACACATTACTCACAAGACAACAAAATACACATCGAGCACCAATGCAAAAAGTTTTTGACACTCAAAAAACAAACATACTGCTATTATTACACCATTTGCAAAAAAAATTCATGCAGAGAAATCAAACACATTTACATTGTACAAAAAAGAGTCTCTTACCAAACTACACAAACAGCAGAACCGCCAGAAACACGGCAAACTCAAAAGAGCAAAAGCCTTCACCTAGAACAAAAAAGTAAAAAAAAAAAAACATTACTATTGCAATTCACAAACAATAAACATAACAACATTCTATGTTACTACCCAAATGGTCAATCGTTATGTTCCAGGTGGGGCAGAAAACAGCAGGAAAAAAAAGGCTACTCTGTCCCGGGGCGGGTGGGCCAAATACATATTATAAAAATTGCCCCCTGGAAGCGACACTTGCCAAAGGGGTCACTTCCATTTTTATTTACACTACTTCCCTGGTGTCCAGTGGACTTTTCTGCCCCCCCCCGGGGCCAGACACGGAGCGAAAGTGGAGCGATCTGCCCCCAGGGGGGGCAGAAAAGTCTGTGCAAAAATGATTCCCCAAGGGAAGCGACCCTTGCCCAAGGGGTCGCTTCCCATAACAAAATTGCGAAATTCCCTGGTGTCTAGTGGGCTTTTTTGCCCCCCCTGGGGGCAGAAACGGACCGGAAGTGGACCGATCTGCCCCCGGGGGGGCAGAAGAGTCTTTGCAAAAATTCTCCCCCAGGGAAGCGACCCTTGCCCAAGGGGTCGCTTCCCATATCATCATTACGACATCCCTGGTGTCTAGTGGGCTTTTCTGCCCCCCCTGGGGGCAGAAACGGACCGGAAGTGGACCGATCTGCCCCCAGGGGGGGCAGAAGAGTCTTTGCAAAAATTCACCCCCAGGGAAGCGACCCTTGCCCAAGGGGTCGCTTCCCATATCAATATATCAAAATTCCCTGGTGTCTAGTGGGCTTTTCTGCCCCCCCCCCGGGGGCAGAAACGGACCGGAAGTGGACCGATCTGCCCCCAGGAGGGGCAGAAAAGTCTTTGCCAAAATTTAACCCCCAGGGAAGCGACCCTTGCCCAAGGGGTCGCTTCCAAATTCACCATTACGACATCCCTGGTGTCTAGTGGGCTTTTCTGCCCCCCCTGGGGGCAGAAACGGAACGAAAGTGGACCGATCTGCCCCAGGGGGGGCAGAAAAGTCTGTTACAGTATTGTCCCCCAGGGAAGCGACCCTTGCCCAAGGGGTCGCTTCCCAAATGGCCGAATACAACATCCCTGGGGTCTAGTGGGGGCATTCCTGTCCCACGATCGCGACGCTGTGCGCGATCGTGGAACAGGAATGCCCAGCATTGAGACATCAGGGGAGAGGAAATACTCTTTCCTCTCCCCCGATGCCTCAAGGCCCTGGAATTCCGCCCCCCCCGCCACACTGCAGCAAAACACCTACCTTCCTCGTTGGACGCGCTGGAAGAAATGAATTCCAGCGCGTCCAACGCTTCCTGATGACGCCAGCGCGCGCTGTGCGCGCTGACGTCACCAGGAAGCGTGGGGGGGCTCGGGGGTGGCAGCGGAAACTCTTCCGCTGCCATCCCCATCTGTGGGGGCACGATCGGTGCCCCAGGGGGGGAGCGCCAGCGCTTCCCCCAGGGGCTGTGCTCATGACGGAGCGGTTCCGTCATGAGCACAGCTCAACCGATGCTCATGACGGAACCGTTCCGTCATGAGCATCGAAGGGGTTAAGCCTATTTTTACATAAGGGACACTGGTCACCTCATTTCTAAAATTGAGGGAGCTCCTTTTAATGATTAAAGGGAAATTGTGGTCACTATGTACATAGAGGCCCTTTACACCAATGTCAACAACAAGCCCTGGAAGTTTTCTCATTGAAGCTGGGACACAACAGAACTGCGGGTTTCTCATAAAATGCCTTGAGATAGTTCTCAATGAAAACTTCTTCGAGTTTGATAACAATCTAAACAAACAAGTCAAAGGGGTGAGTATAGGAGCTGTCAGTGCCCCGTTCATGGGCAATTTTGAGATGCGGTTCATCTACAATGAAGTTGCCCCTTTCTTTGAGAACATACCATCATGGTATTGATTTATTTATGACATCTTTGTGTGGCATGGCAAAGAAGAAGATCTTAACCAATTCTTTGAGTGGATAAATCTGTGCGACCACAATCCCAAATGTATTCACAAAACCAGCAGGGAAGGAGTGAAAGTTCTTGACGTGTGGATTGAAAAAGATAATCGGCATCTATCTGTGTCTAACTACACCAAACCCACTGAAAAAAACACTTTACTTCTTTCAGCCAGTTTCTGAGACTTTGCAGAAACAGTTATAATCTTAGGGATTTTGGGAAACACGCAGAGAGTCTTAAATTCAAATTTGTGAACAGGAGATATCCACATAGATTGATTCGTGACTCATTGAAAAGAGCTAGATAGTACAATAGGGAGGCCATATTTGAAACCAACGAGAAGAGGACACAGGACAAACTATTCTGCGTTACACAACATTCTAACTTACACCAAAAAATCAGACCAACCATCTACTCAATATGACACTTATTAAATATCAACTAACATGAGCCCAGACTTCCCAAACCCACTTTTGCATTCAGGAGGAACAAAAATCTGAGGGAACCTTTCTTGCAGAACCCCATCACAGGCAACCACAGATGTGGCACATGCCAGGCGTGCAATAACGCCATGATCACCAAAAACATGACCATCGATGAAAAGAAGATCGAGATGAGGGTTATGACCAACTGCAGAACATCTGATGTGGTTTATGGCATTGTTTGCCCATGTGGTCAATGCTATGTAGAAGAAACAGGTAGAGAAATAAGACTCTGCATAGGAGAGCACAATTCCAGTATGTGGAACCAGAAAACATCTAATCCTTTAGTTCAGCATTGGTTGGAATATGGCCACACAGAAAAGGAACTGAGATTGTTCATACTGGAAAAGATCATACCTTTTAGAGGCAGGGATGACACAAAACGTCATTAAAAAAAGTTATTTTGGATCTTTTCTCTGTACACTCAATGGCCTTAACAAAATGACACCTTGGGAAAATGTTTTAGAGATGTAGGGACTTTGTTCTGATTGGCCCTGCCATCTGTTTCCATCACTTCTGTATTTATGAGCACTGGCTGTATATCTCTGGCCAGCGCTTGACCTCTCCTCCTGGTCCTCCTATTCATTTTCTTTTTATTGCTTTTTAGGAGTTTTTTCTGTTATTGTTGAACTTTTTCCTCTAGTGGACTTTTCACCCATTATTTCATCGTTTTTGCTCTTATTTGTCCTCTCAGGATCTATCTCTAGCTTCCTTGTAGGGCGGGCATTCTATTCTTTACTTGCTCAGCCCCTCCTTTTTCATCACCTTATTTCTGGGGTTTTCCTTTATTTTCCTTACTTTAGTCTCATTTCTAATTTTGAGTTATTCATGCCTTTTGCATTTGCCCTGATCAACTCGGTTTTCTCTTCTCCCAACATGGCGCGTTAACATGCACTCATTGTCTGGGGTCTAGAAGCAGCGCGCCACTCTTGGCGTATGTGTTTTCCAGTCATGTAACAGGATTGGGAACTTGATTTAGTCCTCCGCCCTCCCCGGACTGCTGCTGCTTCGTGAGCTGACCTTTTCCGATAGCCCCGGCCGGACTTAAGCTTTGGCCATACCTGCTCCGCTGGAGCTGATCATGTATTGACAGTATCTGTTATTATCCACTTACTAGGTGAGTCAGAGACCCGATTTTATAATTTTTTCTTTGACTTAGGTCCCTCGTCAGTAAACCGTTCCCCTTATTTTTTCGTGGGGACTACTGGCCTTTGATCACTTCTGTCCTCATGTCTCACTCTTAAATCAGCATGCGATGTCATATTTGTTTTATTGTTTAGGCTATCTAGCCATGGGTGGTTTCATTTTCCCATTCGCTCCTGCCGTGTGTTTCTTTTGGTCGAACTTCTCCTCTTTGAAGTCTTATTGGCCTTTTGGTTATATTTTCTGTGATCCCCTTTTTATCTTCTTGGCTGCAGGCCGTACATATTTCTATAGTCTTCTCCTCATTTTCCTCTGCAGATATGGTGAATCCAGGACGTGTACCCTGTGGGACTTCTTGGACTGCCTTATCCATTTTCGTTGGATTCATTCTTGACCTTATTGTGTGGGATTCTTGTTATCCTGGAGATAGTTTATATTCCCCTTTTCTTTTCCTTCGATTGTTATTTCTGTGGACTATTGTGTATATTTTGGTTGATTTGTTTCTATTTCTACTATTAGGATTTTCATGATATGTTCATCCAGGACTATACCTTGGATTATCATACTCTTCGTGTTACTTGTGCATTTGCTTGCCCTTTGATGGGCCATGTAAGTGTATTTCGCTTTATCCTTCGTTCATCTTTTTCTCTGTTCTGTCTTTTTCTATATGGGTATTGTAGGAGAGTAGGATCTGCACTTATGTTGCCCCCACTTTTTTTCTGATGTATACACTGGTTTCTGGCTATAGTCTGGCTGGGTGCCTGCTAATCAGGGCCCCAGTCTCTCTGTTCCCTCTAAACGACTTGGTGGGCATATTAGATGCACTAGTGGTTGGATACTGTGGTACCTTATGAGCCCCTAGTATATGGTACCTTAGGTACCTAGGGCATTGGTACTTCACAGGCCTACCAGGGACTGCAGCATGTATTATGCCACCCCTGGGAAGCAGACTCAATCTGACACCACAGGCCTGCTACTGCAGCCTGGGTGAGGTAGTGTTAGCACTCCTCACAGAGGTATAGGTTTCTATATCTCACCATACACACACATCAGCCACCCCTATGGCAGGCCCTATCAATCCTGAGGGCAGGGTGCTTGGTTTACTATGTGAGGGGGTGCCTCTGCATGAGCAGGACCCCTCTGCAGCTGGCAGAGTCTATTCTCTGTGGCTGTTTGTGAATGCAGTTAAACCATATAATCTTAAGTGCATTATAACCCAACGGTAAATGCTAACTTTGGAATGACTGCATCAAAACATGTCGTGTTTGGTGTCAAACAACTTGGAATCATACCCCCACACCAGTAACTGGTGTGAGAGTATGATCCCACCCTTCTAGAGGGGACGACATGTACCAACTGTACTAAAACGACAGAAATCTTCTAGAGCCCTGGCATCACAAAATGGATGCCACCAGCACAGACACTGGGCTACCCTCCTGCTGTGAATGAAACTAGCAGTGGAGGAAGCCCAACAATAGGCATCCTGT
Source organism: Triturus cristatus (assembly GCF_964204655.1). Classification (NCBI taxonomy): domain Eukaryota; kingdom Metazoa; phylum Chordata; class Amphibia; order Caudata; family Salamandridae; genus Triturus; species Triturus cristatus. The sequence goes on from NC_140591.1 coordinate 83,855,227, forward strand.
CACAGGGAGGTGTCACCACCTTCCAGGCAGGATTTAGTGTATTGGAGCTGGGTGGGTGCACTTCTAGAGGGCTTTGAAGTCCTGCACTGGGGGAGCAGTAGGCTCCTCTGTGCATATGCCAGCTCAAACCGATTCAGGGGCTACTGGCTCTGGCACGAAACTGGATAAGAGAAGTGGGTTTAACCACCCCCTACCCTGACCCTCCTAGAGGAGTGGTCATAGAGCTAGTCCCTCCCCTATCTTCAGTATAAGATAGCAAACTTTGCCATTGCAAAACAGATAACCCTGTACGACGCTCTTCAAAGAAGAATCCTGGCCCTTCGACGTTTCACTACCTTTAGAAGACAGAAGAATCTCCCTTGGAGTCAAGGAGTGACTCCCCTGCTTGGCAGGCACCAGAAACTCTAATCAACTTTCGTAAACTTTCCCGCTCCCACCGGAGTTCGAAGTCCGTGCAGCCCCGGAAGTGGATTTCCTGACTTCTCGACGGCCATTGTGAGTCCCCAGCAGAGCTGAGGCGAGTGGACCCCACGAGTGACGAGGAACAGCAATGCCCGGGTACCGTGCGCTATTGTCGAGTGCAACCCCTTCACGACGTTCTACGAACTTGTGCATTGGACCATTTGTGGCCCAAGCCTCCAGCAGGTTTTGCACAGAAAATCAGAGGCCTACCCCGTCCCGAGTGACCGTGGGCTCCTGTAAAGCATTTCCTCAAGAGGCATCTTCGCGATCACTTGCCCGTTGACTTGTGGGTCCCCCGAAGACTTTCTTATCGACACAAAGGGCTCCCCTGGTTGCTCCAGGCCTGCCCTCCCTCACCCTCGCTGGGTGAGTCCCTCAGACCTTGCTGGTCTGCAACCCTGACAATCTTCACTTTCCACGAGACTTGCAGTTGCCAAGGCTCGTTCGCTCCGATCCGGTAGCCAACACCGCAGTCAGCTGCAGACGTCGTGGGACACTCCAAATCCAGCTGTCATCGTCATCGTCGATCTCTCCTGGACCTCGTGAGCGAAGAGTCAAAACACCATCGACGACCTGAAATCACCCGACATCCCTGGTAAGCCATCTTCCTGGCCACCGGTCACTGGCAAGTGACTTTGAACACTGTCCCTTCAATTTTCAGGTCATCTCCATCTTGAATCCACCCTTGGATTCCACCGGACACTTCTTCAGTCGACGCAAGCAGCAAGTCTTCTTTGGTCTCCATAGAAAACAGCGACACGACCCGACACCAAAAGACACCTATGCACCCGGCTTCCCTGGGTGAGGTAACTTGTGCACTCCAGTGCCCTAGTGCGTGTTGGCCCTCGAATTACTTACCTTGTAAGTGGCTTGCTTGTAGACTTCCTCGAAGTACCCTTAAACTTTAAAAATCCAACCGCGACTTGCTCCATTGTAATCAATAGGGAACCCACGGCTGTGTTCACACACTGCACACGTCTCCCGTGGGCCTGTTACTTACCTGCTAACACTGCAGTAGTGAAGCCCCAGCGATTCCCCAGGCCCTAGGCCTTGTCATTTTGCAAGTCGACATTCTTGACCCATTTGTTTAGTATATGGTCTGGTACGCCCCTAGGGCTCCAGCCATATTTGTGCTTAACTTATTGTGAAACGTTGATATTTGAATGTGTTCCTGGCTTCTAATCTCATAAAGAGATTAGTAGAGTGTGTTTAGTAATAAATACATATATATGTGATATATATACCTGTGTGGTGTCCTTTCATTTGGTAATTCAAGAGATTATAAGGTAAAACAAGCTGCTTTAGATTCCTCAGAGACTTAACCTGAAGGCTGCTCTCCACAGCTACCACTAGGATAGCTTTCTTTAAAGGGTTGTCTTAAACCTATCTACCATAAGAGTCGAATTGGACTGGTGCAAGGTGGCCACTATAACTGGTGACCAGCATATGCCAGGCCAACTTCTCACATTGGTGGCAGCGGTGGGATTCCAGCTTTCCATTGTTTTACCAGAAAATCTCTATTTGAATTACTAACTGAAAACCACTAAAGGTACTCAAGGTACATATAAAAGTCAAGCTTAGTATCAATAAGTTCTACTGAACTTAGAGTTGTTTGTGAAGGGATAGCACACCCTTGCTACAGCTCATGCTAGGATCAGTAGGCCACAAACTAGTGTAGGTAGTGCAACACTGCATAACACTAGAATGTCCTTAAGGGATGGAGCCAGTGGGTCCACCCAACCCCAGTATAAGGACATGACCTTCTTTGACTTGAAGGCCATGTGTGTTGCAAGACACCTGGGATTAGGGCAGTCTCTCCACACTGCACCTGATAAATCTACTTGTAGCAGATGATCTTAGACTAGCTATAGGAGCTGGTGGATCTGGATCAGGGGGTGGGTCAGCCATAGTCTCTGGGTCTGATGATGAAAATCAAGATGACCTGGAGTCTGTGACTGAAGGGCCAGACCCAGAAAGGTCTGAACAGGACAGAGAAATTCTCCCTAAGAGAGTTGAAAGAGTGGAAGAAAGGCATAGGTCCCCTTCAAGGGAATCTAACCTCTCATATCACTCTGACAAGGATTCTGTCCATCAGAGGAACACATACTTACATAGAGAGACCTCCTCTGAAAGAAGGTACAAGATGCAGCAGTATGAGGAAGCTAGGTTTGCCCTCAGAACCAAGCAATTGGCCTTAGATAGAGAAGCCTTTGAGCTCCAGAGAGCTTCTACAAAAGAGGGGTTGGATACCTCTGGTGGCAGCAACAGTGTCCTTAGAGGCAGAGATTACATTCCAGACCATAGGAACCTGTCCAAGGTTGTTCCTCCCTACCAGAGTGGGGATTATATCCACAAATGGATAACTGCTATGGAGAGGGCCTGTAAAGTTCAGCAGGTCCCCAGAAACAGTGGGCAGCAATCTTGTGGCTCTCCTTTTCTGATAAAGGTAGAGACAAGCTCCTCACTGTTAGAGAAGAGGATGCTAATGACTATGAAGCCCTGAAGAGTGCATTAATAGATGGGTTTGGCTTAACCACTGAACAGTACAGGTTGAAGTTCAGAGATACCCAGAAAGCACAGACTCAGGATTGGACTGACTTTGTTGATTGTGCAACCAAGGCTCTAGAAGGTTGGCTGTTTGGTAGTAGTGTTACTGATTTTAAGGTATTGTATAATCTTATCATGAGAGAACAGATCCTTAATAATTACCAAAAACAGTTGTTGCATCAGTACCTGGTGGACTCTGATCTGACCTCTCCCCAAGAATTGGGAAAGAAGGCAGACACATGGGTCAGAACCAGAGTGAGGCAGAAAACCCAGAACCAAGGGGGTGACACTAAGAAGCAGGATCCTAAAGGCTCAGATAAAGGTGGGGATAAGTCAAAAGACCAGAAGTCTTCACAAGGGCCCCAAAAATCCGCATCTGGTGGGGATTCACAGTCTACAAAGGGAAAAGGCCAAAAGAAGCCCTGGTGCAAATTCTGTAAACAGAAAGGGCACTGTACCAAGTCCAAAGACCAAACCACCACCACTCCAGCCCCTAAGGCACCTGTTCCCCCTAGTGCAGTCATTGGTGGAGGTGGTAATCAGATTAAGGGTGTAGTAGGGTTGACCCTGGGTTCTTATGTGGACTCTGGCCAGAGTACCAGCACAGGCATTGCTAGTTTGTGAGGGAGACCTTGATATGGCCTTACTAGTGAGCCCCAGTAACCTGGGCAAGTACAAACAGCAGCCTATAATAAATGGCAAACAGGTTTTGGCATTGAGGGACACATGTGCTAGTGTCACCATGGTGGCAGAGGATCTAGTGTACCGATCATCCTGGGTGAAATGTACCATGTTACCAATGCAAGCAATGTCAGGACCAACCATAGTCTGGCAGTTGTAAATTTCTCCTGGGGAGGGGTAACTGGCCTCAAAAAGGTAGTAGCCAGTGCAGACCTCCCTGTCGAATGTTTGTTGGGCAATGATCTGGAAACTTCAGCCTGGTCTGAAGTGGAGTTATGGACTCATGCTGAGATGTTAGGCATACCTGCAGAGGTATTTGCTGTGACCAGGTCACAGGCCAAAATGCATAAAGCTGAACCAGCTCTGGATCCTGAAACTATGGACCAGATGCTACCCAAGAGGAGGAGCAGTAGGGTTAAGGCTGTGCCTTTCCCTCTGTCTCAGATCTCGGATTCCCCTCCTGAGGGAGGAGAAGCAGAGCCTGAAGAAGGAACTGCCTCAGAGGAACTTGAGCCTGGTCATGTTGACAGGGGTGTGGAATTTATTAAAATATCTACTTGTCCATGGGGCAGGTTGCTTCATAAATCTACTTGTCCTGTAACAAAATCCACTTGTCCCTTTGTGCCATGTTGTGCGGCGACAAATTATGGCAGCAATCTCATTATCGCCAGGACACCTCCGGGTAACAGAGCGCTTTAGAAATCTTTTTAACATAACATAACATAACATTATATAACAGCTCTTATATAGCCTCTCTGATTACGCCAGGGCTCATACCATAGTAGTGTTTGAATACTAGCAATCCCTTTATGTTGCTACGTTTCCGCAGATCTATATACTGGGACTGAAGGTAGTGGTAAACAATAGTTCCAGGGTTGGAATGTCCGGAGTCTGTGCAGACCTGCTAACTTGCATGTTTTAAGGGTTTTCAACAACTCTTCTCTAATCTTTTCCAATACTGAGAAATGTTGGAAATTTACTCCTGACAATGGCAGAAGTAATCTTTCTTCCAGAGTTGGGAAAAAAAAGGCTGGAGGGAAAATAAACTTGCAAACACTCAGGTTTTCGCATGAGCAAATCTACACATGCATATTTGCTCATGCTAAAACGCAGTTCCCAAATATTTTCTAGGAGTACTATCTCTTGCCCTACTGCTGTAATTTCGTGTGAATTCACGAAAGCCATATTGCTGCCCTTAATGCAAGAACATCAGTGGCAGCTGGTGTTAAGGGACGAAAGGGGCTTTGCCCCACTAGCTTCGGGACTAGGATCCGACGGGGAGGAGATAAGAGAATGTGTACACAATGTAGCAGCTCCCTTCCTAGAAAAAAAAATTTAATCTGTATTCAACACGATGCAGTGAGAACTTCATTTGATTCAAATGAAGTGCTCACTGCTTCGTGTGAATACAAATTCAGTTTTTTTTTTTTGGAAGGGAGGAGGTCACGTCAGAGACCTCCTGCGCATGTGCTGGCCGGGGCGAGGACTATTGCTCCCCCTCGATGCACAATCTAGAAGTGATGTCCGCATGAAGTGAGTGGCCAGAAAAAGCAGAAAATGGTTGGTTTTCAATAGGGCGCAAATACTGTCACCCAGGCGATATAAGCGCTCTATTTAAATGAATGGTATGGGGCAGGGCTAGTGGGTGAGTGAGAGAGTGGTGGGTGGCAACAATTGGAGCATCCATTGCCTTCGCGGTACTTTTAGGCCTCCTGGTTGGATAATGGAAGCTGTGGGCGTGGGCTGTGGAAGAGTTGACTGTGCAGCTCTGATTCCGGCATAATCGGCATGCAGGCATCAGGTGTGCTGTATTCCTGTTGGCTGTGTTTGATCAGGACGGACTTGTTTCGAACCCAACTGGCGATCCGGTAAGCACAACATTTGAGATAAAATCATGTTATGAAGATCGTGATATATTTGACGGATGGGGCCTTATTTGCATGCATACGAATATAGAAGCAAAACCCTGTAAATATGGTGTGGTGTACAGTTTGTCTCCTAAACAAACTGTGCGATGGCTGTAACGCGAGGTAAGCTTTTATGCTCCAAGCCTCCCTCTTTAAAAAAAAAATCAAATTTCTACATCTGTTGAGTTAGACATGGTCTGAAAGAATTCTGAACTTGCTTTTAACTAGGGCTTCCTATTACATATTATAAAGTTCTCGAGGGCACAGCAGCTGCGAGATTTCTGCGGATAAGTCACACAATTCTGATAGCGTTAAAAGTCCGGCAGTATGTGTGAAGGGCATTGGTGCACATGCACAGCCTCTTGGCGCTGTGTAATATATCTCTGGCTACTTCATTTTCAGTGCTGAATTCAAATTCGGGACGAGAACAATCCATGCATAGTGTGTATATTGCTCAGATTTTCAGTAGGAAAAGATAGGTAAACGGCCACAGGTACGGGGTAATGAGAGGTCGGGACCGGTGCAAGGCGCAGCAGAGAGGTACTGAGCAGCAACAAGTACAAAGAGAAAGTGGCAGGGACAGTGAGACATACGGAAAAAGAGAGACGCAAGGCTGGATGAGACAGACGTACAAGCAAGGGCACTAGCTCTGTTCTTGCTACTTTGCATCCCTTCACTTCCCTGCATGAGATCCATGCCTCCTATTTTCCTGCATTCCCGCCCCTGCCACTCACAAACCTCACCAGCCGCACCTGAAGGACATATACCAAGGGTGCACTTTTGAGACTTTCTTTAATAACTGGGCCCCTAATTTGGTCTGGCGTTAACATGACCTTTTGTGTTTATTAAAATTCTCTCTCTCTTTCTGTATCGGCTGGCTTCACGGTGAGTGACAGCATTCTGCTCTTTCACAAGGAGCATATCGGCACACAAATTAGTTTTGTTCAGTGCCAGTAACTAATGTGGCAGTGTGTACTTTTTTTGAGACCAAAAACTATTTTTGCTTTAGCCAATGTTTGTTATAATGGTGAGGGTCCACCAGCTCTCACATCAATAAGGTTTTACAAAAACCATGCCAAAACAAGTCACGCATTGCCAAAACTAAAAAGCTGACCACCATTTCAGACATATTGGCTTTGCCAATGCTTGTTTAATTTTATTTCCCAAAATCTTATTGAAACTGGTTACACTGATTACCTAATATGAATATTTGGGGAAATACTACCATGCATCAACACATTTTACTAAATGATGCTGCAAAGAAATGGTACCTGAAATTTTACAGTAGTTTAGCAAAACAAAATGTTTCCTACTTTCATTTTTTAGTAACCTTTTATATGGAAAGCAAAGAATCATTAATCTTGCTTTCAAGCTTCTGCAAATATTTGCATCAAATCAGAGAGCATTCTGGGAGCATTATGCATAGCCTCATATTGCTAAACTTTGAAACCATTTGTACACATTTTTATACTGGAACCACTGTCAGTAGTGCAGTCAGAAGTTACATTTACTGAGAGCGCTCACCCTAATAATAAAGGCTTTTAATTAATGAACCATAAATACAAGTTTGAACAGCATTAACATATGCACACAAATATTAACTTACCTGCAGGCAGTGCCCTTCCCTGATCCTTAATGGGGTACTGCAAGCTGGCAGCTGAAGGGTTTGTGCTGCTGGGGGTTGGGCCTGCTTGTCCCAAGGACAACATGCACATTAAAACTTGTTGCCCTTGACCCCAAACAATATGTCCTGGGCGTCGGGCTATAGGAATTCCACTTCGCTGTGTTGAGTTCTTGGGGACAGGGGAACCTTCCAGGGAAGATCTGAGCAAGGAGCAACAGTGTTGCCCCTCTCTTGAACCCCTCAGACAGCAAGCTGCTGCTGAGGCTGCTGGGAGTGCTAGTGGGTCCCATAAAGGTTATTGGGATGAGGGACTCCTATATTCTGAGGATAGAGATCCTACCCCTGGAGCCACCAGGAGGTTGGTAATACCTCAGAAGTTTAGGGGGTTCCTCTTGACCCTAGCACATGATATCCCATTGGCAGGACACTTGGGCCAGGCTTGTTCCACATTTTCATTGGTCACACATGTCAGAGGACACCAAGGAGTTTTGTCGCTCCTGTGTCACTTGCCAAGCCAGTGGCAAGTCAGGTGGCACAACAAAGGCCCCCCTGATGCCACTACCTATGGTGGGGGTTCCCTTTGAAAGGGTAGGGTTTGACATTGTTGGTCCCCTTGACCCTCCAACTGCATCTGGGCACAGATTTATACTGGTGGTAGTGGATCATGACACCAGGTACCCAGAAGCCATTCCCCTCAGGATCACTACAGCCCATGTAGTGGCAAGAGCCCTCATTGGAGTCTTCTCCAGAGTAGGTTTCCCTGAGGAGGTTATATCTGACAGAGGTGCCAACTTCATGTCAGGAAATCTAAAAGCAATGTGGAAGGAGTGTGGTGTCAATTACAAATTCACTACCCCCTATCACCCACAATGCAATGGGTTAGTTGAAAGGTTCAACAAAACCCTATAGGGAATGATTAAAGGCCTCCCAGAAAAGCTTAGGCGAAAATGGGACCTTTTACTTCCCTGCCTTCTGTTTGCATACAGGGAGGTTCCACAGAAGGGGGTTGGCTACAGCCCTTTTGAACTTCTGTTTGGGCACCCTCTTAGAGGACCATTATGTCTGGTGAAGGAGGGATGGGAGTTACCTCTCAAACATCCCAAACAGGATGTGATGGACTATGTACTTGGTCTCTGCTCCCGGATGGCAGAGTACATGAAGAAGGCAACTAAAAACCTTGAGGCTAGCCAAGAATTACAGAAAGCTTGGCATGACCAAAAGGCTGTCCTGGCTGTTTATCAGCCAGGCCAGAAAGTGTGGGTGTTGGAGCCTGTGGCCCCAGCAGCTCTCCAGGACAAATGGATTAGCCCCCATACAATTGTTGAGAAAAAGGGAGAAGTCACCTACTTGGTGGATTTGGGAACTCCCAGGAGCCCCCTTTGGGTGCTTCATGTCAACAGACTTAAGCCATATGTGGACAGGGCTGACATGGGCTTGCTCATGGCAACTGATGAGGACCAGGAGAAGGAGAGTGACCCTCTCCATGACCTGCTCTCATAGAACCCTGATGATGGGTCAGTTGATGGTGTTGCTTTGGCAAGCAGCCTCACTGAGCATCAGCAAACTGAATGCAGCCAAGTTCTGCAACAGTTTAGACATATGTTTAGCCTGACCCCAAGTCCGACTTCCTGGTGCACCCATGAGGTGGACACTGGAGACAGTCTGCCTGTCAAGAGTAAAATCTACAGGCAACCTGACGATGTCAGGGATTGTATCAGGACTGAAGTCCAGAAAATGTTGGAACTAGGTGTTATTGAGCTTCAGATAGCCCTTGGGCTAGCCCAGTAGTCCTTGTACCTAAGCCTCATACCCAGGGTGGTAAAAAAGAAATGAGTTTTTGTGTTGACTACAGAGGCCTCAATGCAGTCACCAGGGCTGATGCCTATCCAATTCCCAGGGCCGATGAACTTTTTTTTGGAAAAACTTCTTTATTGGCATTTATAGATAGTGAAACACGCAGGCACACGCGATATCGCCAGTATCACATAGATTTACATTTCTAGTGCGCCCAGTCACAGTTCTTACAATCTAGCAGCCTCTCGACTCTTCAGGCCGTTCATCTCTGTCCTGAGTGGGGCTGCAGATATGTGCCCGGGTCCAGCCTCTGAGTGTGCCCTACTGGAGTGCGCCAAGATCGCCTCGCGGCAGGGATGCCGTGCAATGTGACTGAACCCCCTGTGAGGGGCGTCGCAGAGGCTATGGAAGTGCGCCCATTGATTAACCACTAACTAACTGGGGGTCGAAAACCAGGGAGAAAGGGGGGGTGCACTGTGTCGCCCATCGGGAGTACTAGTAGCTGCGCGCTCTTGAGGTCGGACCATCGTGTGGGAGAGGGCCGGTGTGGTCGCGGAGATGGGGAGGGGGCGGGGGGGGGGGGCAGGAGCATCGCGCCTGGCCTATGAGGACTCTGGCTGTGAGGCCCGTGGTGGCAACCCCTGTGAGACCAGGGCCGATGAACTTATAGACACTTTGGCCTCAGCCAAGTATCTCAGTACATTTGACCTAACAGCTGGCTACTGGCAAATCAAGTTAGCTGATGATGCCAAGGCCAAAACAGCATTTTCAACCCCTGGTGGGCACTATCACTTTGTGATAATGCCCTTTGGTTTGAAAAATGCACCTGCCACTTTTCAGAGGTTGGTGAATAAAGTTCTGACTGGTATGGAAACTTATTGCTCAGCTTATCTTGATGATATTGCTGTCTTTAGTTCCACCTGGCAGGATCACCTGGTCCACCTCAGGAATGTTTTGGAGGCCCTGCAAAAAGCAGGCCTCACTATCAAGGCCACTAAATGCCAGATAGGGCAGAGTCAGGTTGTGTACCTGGGCCACCTTGTAGGTGGAGGCCAGGTTCAACCATTGCAGAGCAAAATCTAAACCATAATGGAATGGGTAGCTCCAACAACCCAGACACAGGTTAGAGCCTTTTTAGGCCTGACTGGGTACCATAGGAGGTTTGTTAAGGGATATGGATCTGTAGTGACCCCCTTAAATGAACTGACCTCTAAGGAAATGCCAAGAAAGGTTCAGTGGACAGCTAGCTGTCAAAAGGCATTTGATGACCTCAAGCAGGCAATGCGCACTGCCCCCATCTTGCAGAGTCCAGATTACAAAAAGAAGTTCATTGTTCAAACAGATGCTTCAGAGCTGGGTGTGGGAGCTGTACTGTCTCAACTTAATGATGAAGGTCAAGACCAGCCAGTAGCTTTCATAAGCAGAAGGCTGACCCCTAGAGAGAAACGTTGGTCAGCTATAGAGAGGGAGGCCTTTGCTGTGGTATGGGCCCTGAAGAAGCTGAGGCCATACTTGTTTGGCACTCACTTCATAGTTCAGACTGACCACAAGCCCCTTCTATGGCTCAAACAGATGAAAGGTGAAAATCCTAAACTGCTCAGTTGGTCCATTTTCCTACAGGGGATGGACTATACAGTGGAACATAGACCTGGGACCCAACATGCCAATGCAGATGGACTCTCAAGGTATTTCCACTTAGAACATGAAGACTCAACTGGTCAAGGATAGTTTCATGTCCCTGCGCTGGGGGGGGGGGGGGGCTTGTGTAGGAGAGAAGGATCTGCACTTATGTTGCCCCCACTTTTTTCTGATGTATACACTGGTTTCTGGCTATAGTCTGGCTGGGTCCCTGCTAATCGGGGCCCCAGTCTCTCTGTTCTCTCTAAACGACTTGGTGTGCATATTAGATGCACTAGTGGTTGGATACTGTGGTACCTTATGAGCCCCTGGTATATGGTACCTTAGGTACCTAGGGCATTGGTACTTCACAGGCCTACCAGGGACTGCAGCATGTATTATGCCACCCCTGGGAAGCAGACTCAATCTGACACCACAGGCCTGCTACTGCAGCCTGGGAGTAGGTAGTGTTAGCACTCCTCACAGAGGTATAGGTTTCTATATCTCACCATACACACACATATAAACCTATCAGCCACCCCTATGGCAGGCCCTATCAATCCTGAGGGCAGGGTGCTTGGTTTACTATGTGAGGGGGTGCCTCTGCATGAGCAGTACCCTCTGCAGCTGGCAGAGTCTATTCTCTGTGGCTGTTTGTGAATGCGGTTAAACCATATAATCTTAAATGCATTATAATCCAACGGTAAATGCTAACTTTGGAATGACTGCATCAAAACATGTCGTGTTTGGTGTCAAACAACTTGGAATCATACCCCCACACCAGTAACTGGTGTGGGAGTATGATCCCACCCTTCTAGAGGGGACGACATGTACCACCTGTACTAAAACGACAGAAATCTGAAAGAGCCCTGGCATCACAAAATGGATGCCACCAGCACAGACACTGGGCTACCCTCCTGCTGCTGACTGAAACTCGCAGTGGAGGAAGCCCAACAATAGGCATCCTGTCACAGGGAGGTGTCACCACCTTCCAGACAGGATTTAGTGTATTGGAGCTGGGTGGGTGCACTTCTAGAGTGCTTTGAAGTCCTGCACTGGGGGAGCAGTAGGCTCCTCTGTGCATATGCCAGCTCAAACCGGTTCAGGGGCTACCTGTCCCTGCTCTGGCGCGAAACTGGAAAAAGGGAAGTGGGTGCAACCACCCCCTACCCTGATCCTCCTAGAGGAGTGGTCATAGAGCTAGTCCCTCCCCTATCTTCAGTATAAGATAGCAAACTTTGCCATTGCAAAACAGATAACCCTGGACGACGCTCTACAAAGAAGAATCCTGGCCCTTCGACGTTTCACTACCTTTGGAATACAGAAGAATCTCCCTTGGAGTCAAGGAGTGACTCCCCTGCTTGGCAGGCACCAGAAACTCTAATCAACGGTCGCAAACTTTCCCGCTCCCTACGGAGTTCGAAGTCCCTGCAGCCCCGGAAGTGGATTTCCTGACTTCTCGACGGCCATTGTGAGTCCCCAGCAGAGCTGAGGCGAGTGGACCCCACGAGTGACGAGGAACAGCAATACCCGGGTACCGTGCACTATTGTCGAGTGCAACCCCTTCACGACGTTCTATGAACTTGTGCATTGGACCATTTGTGGCCCAAGCCTCCAGCAGGCTTTGCGAAAATCAGAGGCCTACCCCGTCCCATGTGACCGTGAGCTCCTGTAAAGCATTTCCTCAAGAGGCGTCTTCGCGATCACTTGCCCGTTGGCTTGTGGGTCCCCTGAAGACTTTCTTATCGACACAAAGGGCTCCCCTGGTTGCTCCAGGCCTGCCCTCCCTCACCCTCGCTGGGTGAGTCCCTCAGACCTTGCTGGTCTGCAACGCTGACAATCTTCACTTTCCACTAGATTTGCAGTTGCCAAGGCTTGTTGGCTCCAATCCGGTTGCCGACACCGCGGCAGCTGCAGACTTCATGGGACAATCCAAATCCAGCTGCTGGTCATCGTCGATCTCTCCTGGACCTCGTGAGCGAAGAGTCAAAACACCATCAATGACTTGAAATCACCCGACATCCCTGGTCAGCCATCTTCCTGGCCACCGGTCACTGGCAAGTGACTTTGAACACTGTCCCTTCAATTTTCAGGTCATCTCCATCTTGAATCCACCCTTGGATTTCTCCGGACACTTCTTCAGTCGACGCAAGCAGCAAGTCTTCTTTGGTCTCCATAGAAAACAGTCACGCGACCCGACACCAAAAGACACCTATGCACCCAGCAACCCTGGGTGAGGTAACTCGTGCACTCCAGTGCCCTAGTGCGTGTTGGCCCTCGAATTACTTACCTTGTAAGTGGCTTGCTTGTAGACTTCCTCGAAGTACCCATAAACTTTAAAATCAAACCGCGACTTGCTCCATTGTAATCAATAGGGAGCCCATGGCTGTGTTCACACACTGCACACGTCTCCCGTGGGCCTGTTACGTACCTGCTAACACTGCAGTAGTGAAGCCCCAGCGATTCCCCAGGCCCTAGGCCTTGTCATTTTGCAAGTCGACATTCTTAACCCATTTTTTTAGTATATGGTCTGGTACGCCCCTAGGGCTCCAGCCATATTTGTGGTTAACTTATTGTGAAATGTTGATATTTGAATGTGTTCATGGCTTCTAATCTCATAAAGAGATTAATAGAGTGTGTCTAGTAATAAATACATATATATTTGATATATATACCTGTGTGGTGTCCTTTCATTTGGTAATTCAAGAGATTATAAGGTAAAACAAGCTGCTTTACATTCCTCAGAGACTTAGGGCCTCATGTAGGTAAATAAAAATTACCGATTCTTAAATACCGAACCGTACCGAATCGGTATTTAAGAATCGGTAAGTTATATGTAGGTAAAAATTCGGTAACAATTACCGAATCGGTAACATTCGGTAATCAAGAATCGGAATTTACCGATTCGGTAAATACCGAGGTGGTATTTACCGATTCGGTAAATACCGAATCGGTATTTACCGAATCGGGGAAAAAAATCACATGACTGGATGAAACAGCCAATCCTGTGCAACCACACCCCATCCAACCAGGAAGTGGCCACACCCAGGCAGGTGCACACAATTAACAGACTCTGGAGAGGCTTGGAGTGCAGAGGAGAGGCAGGGAGCCAGTGCCTGTTTGTGCAGCAAAAAAACATCATGTCGACGCAGAGGACAGTGAGAGATGGAGGGGAAAGGAGGAGGAAGATGAAATTTAGCCCCAAGGAACTCCAGGTGCTGGTGGAGGAGGTGGTGAAGCAGCACCAGAAGCTGTTTGGGAGGCAGTCCCTGCAAGTGCCTGAGGCTGAAAAGCGCAATATTTGGCTGGCCATCCAGGCGCAGGTCAATGCTGTGGGAGTGACCCACAGGGACATAGAGGTCCTCAAAAAACGCTGGTATGACCTGAGGATTGTAACCAAGAGGAAGATGGGGGAAATCCAGAAGGAGGCCAGCCAGACTGGAGGTGGAACCAACAGGGCACCTGCCCTCACCGAACTGGAGGAGCTTGTGGGGGCCACAATCGAGAATGAGAGCGTCGTAGGCCTTGGGGATGCTGGCAGCTCTGCCAGAGCCGCCACCCAACAAGGTAAGACGAATGCCCAGCAATGTAGCCCCCCCTACCCCTATCCCACATCCCCCATTGTGAAATGAGTATCCCACTCCAGTCCATGTGTTAGTGCAGACAGGCAATGCATTCTGGGAGATGTAGTCAGGGAAACCCCAACCATGAAGTAAATGGCACAGGACAACAAGGCATGTTACACACATTAGCCAAAAGCAGGCAGAGGACACATTTAGAGTGTAACATGATTTAATTGTGATGCTTGCAATGCAGCCCTTCAGGTACACTGAGCCTATGTTGCATTTCTGTCCACAGATGTGACATCGCGCAGGACAGGACATGCTGCAGGAGAGAGGGCACACCGGCCACACAGATCAGCTCTGGCCAGCACAAGTTCAGCCCAGGGAGCAGTGCCACAGGCAGCCGCACCACTAACACAGGCAGCCTCGCCTCAACCAGAGCCAGCCTCACCTCAACCAGAGCCAGCCTCACCTCAACCAGAGCCAGCATCACCTCACCCAGAGCCAGCATCGCCACTCATGTTTGAGTCACCGGCCACATCACCGCCTGCATGTGTGAGAATGAGGAGGCGTGCTGCCGCCAGGCTGCGAGCCTTAGACACCTCGTCTGACGACAGCAGGGGCCCTGAGCAAATCACTATGCCCCAGGATGGAAGCCATGCCACTGTGCCCTACACATCACAGGCAGAACAGACGGGTGCAAGAGGGCGCCGCAGGTCACGTGTCCAGAGTCCACCAGCAAACATTGACAGCCATGGTGTCTTCTCGGGGCTCGAGGGCCAAATGTTAAAACAACAGCGCCTGCAAACAAAGGCAGTCATGTCAGTCCAGAGGCATATGCGGTCCATGAAATCTACATTAGGCAACATGGACAATAACATCAGCACAATGGCAGCGGGCATTCGGGACATGTCCCAGTCAATCCAGCAGTTGTGCAGCAAATTAGATGCTGACATAGATGCACGGCGCCGGGAACGGCAGAGGAGGGACACTAACACCAGGGCACTCAACCGTCTGGCAACTGCCACTTCTCTACTCTGCCGGCGCTCTGTGTCGATGCAGGAGGGCCTGACACTGCTGCAGTGACGTGTCTCGGGGGATGGTGCAGGTGACAAGTGCACTAGAGGTGCTATTAACAAGTCAGGCGGCGACAACTGCTGCAGGGGATGCTGCGGAGAGCATCGACTCCAGCAGCAGGAGCAGCATCACACCCCCGTCCCAGAAGCATGCAGGAGCAGCAGGCGGCTTGGGGTTGGCTGTAGTGAGGATGCTCAATCCGTGCCATCCCACACTGCAGCGCGTATGCGCAAACATTGATGCAGCCCTGCGTAGCCAATTCCCAATGGGTGACGTAACCCTGGACTTACTCCTTGTAAATATGCTATGTTGCCAGATTGGCTTTATCTTGTTTTCATGGCGTAGTGCCGCATTAAAACTACGTCATGACATACCACAACTGGCTGTGTCCCCTTACTTACTCAGAAATAGTTGCATGTGATCTCTGCCCGTCTCTCTCTCCCATCTATTGCAGTTGGCACTCCAGCTGCGTTGCCCTCTGGCTGGCCTGACTCTTCCTCGTTGTCCTCGAAATCTGTTAGTTCCACCTCTGTTCCTCTCTTCGTGGCAAGGTTGTGCAGCATTGCACAAGTGGCAATGATCTTGCAGCAGTTGATCGGTGTGTACTGGCGTGCGCCTCCGCTCTTGTGGAGGCAGCGGAACCTGCTTTTCAGTAGTCCAAACGTGCGCTCCGCCACATTGCGTGTAGATTTATGTGCCACGTTATATCGTCTCTCACTCTGGGTTGATGGGTGTAGGTAGGGAGTGAGGATGAATGACCGGCAGGCATATGCCCTGTCGCCTAGGTGAGTAAAAGGGAACCATCAGTCACATGCCTCTATACATTATGATTTGCAGGTTTCATGGGGCGTCACTGTTACTTACCTAGCAGGTATCCCTCTCCAAATTCTCCGGCAATTAGTCGTGTGTAGATCCCACTGTTCTGGAAGATGTAAGAGTCGTGGGTGCACCCAGGAAACTTCGCTACAATATCAGTGATGATGTTCCCTGCATCACAGATCACCTGCACATTGATGGAGTGGGTGGACTTTCTGTTCCTGTAGATGTGCTCAGTGTCAGCTGGTGGGCAGATTGGGATGTGTGTGCCATCAATACAGCCAATGACATGGGGGAACTGTGCCATGTGATAAAAGTCAGTTTTAGTTTTCTGCAGTTCAGCCTGTGTGTTTGGGAAGCTGATGTAGTGGTGCATTCTCTGCATCATGGCATCCAGGAACTTCCTGAAGAAACGGGACAGGCAACTCTGGGATACACCGCCCACCGCAGCTATCACCCCCTGGTAACTGCCAGATGCAAGTAGGTGTAGGCTGCAGAGAACCTGCACATGTGGTGGTATGGCATGCGCCCTTCTTGTTGGCTGGTCCAGGAGTGGGTGCAGGTCCCTTATCAGGTCCATGATGGTTTGGGGGTGTAGCCTGTACCTTTCATGTATCTCAGCGTCAGTCATTTGAAAAAGTGTGATTCGCTGTCTGTAGATGCGTTCCTCCCGTCTCCATATCCTCAGTCCTGCTGCCTGTAGATGTAGCCGCCTTGCAATGACATACAGAGCGGCCATGTTGTCCACGCTGTTGCATTTTGGGATTGCTTATATGCACTGTTGATGGTTACCACCTGCTTTCTATCAGTGTTAATTACCAACTCTTATTTACCGATTTTCATGGATTTCTTAATTACCGAATTTACCTACATATCTTTTTCCGTTTTACCACTTCATATTTACCACTTCATATTTACCGATTCGGAAAATATGTATTCGGTAAATTTGAATCGGTATTTTAGAATTCGGTAAATATGAATCGGTATTTACCGATTCATATTTACCGAATATGGGTTTTTGGCCTCCTACATCTCAACTATCTAAATACCGGTCGGTAACGGGTTTTTTACCGAATTTCGGCCGTTACCGACCGGTATTTAGCTACCTACATGAGGCCCTTAGCCTGAAGGCTGCTTTCCACAGCTACCACTAGGATAGCTTACTTTAAAAGGTTGTCTTAAACCTATCTACCATAAGAGTCGAATTGGACTGGTGCAAGGTGGCCACTATAACTAGTGACCAGCATATGGCAGGCCAACTTCCCACAGGTATCTTATGATTGAAACTCACTGGAATTGCACCTGGGCTCCACCTGTCGTGATTGCATGTCACTATCATCTGTATTATAATATATTTCACCTACTTTCAATTTCTTCACTTTTACCGGGTTCTTTCTTTTTTTTTCTGAGGAGCACTAGAGGCATGGGTATTCTACTCTTTCACTCCGCTTCATTGGGCAGCTACTCGGAGCACGCTCTCTCACGTTGGAATATGCATGTTTATCTTTACTCTATGGAGCGAGTTTATATCGAATTTCGGCTATTTATGTTTTTAGGACCCCTGGTGATTAGTCTGTCTCTCCCCCTCCATTTTGATTGGTTCGACAAACCAAGTATTCAATTCGTTGTGCCCTGAAGAAGGTTTGGTCTACATCTTGGCCTTCAACCGAAACAAGGTTGGCACATGACGTGACAGGAACACTATATTCATTTTTTAAAGAACCGGGAGAACAAAGTATTCGTGTTATTAACGTACTGTGTACGATATTTGATTAATGTTATTATCCATTGACTAATTCTGTCAGAATAAGTTAAAAGCATTGTCCCATGGACAGACCTATCTAGGACTATAAGGTCTGATTGTTAGTTTTTGTCTACCTGTCTACGTTTTTTGTTATTAAGTGGGATGCGAAGATTGTGTAGTGAGAAAGATTTGAATTGGTGTGATTGGATTAGTATGAATGATATGAGGGGTGGAGAAGACTCATTTATCGTTGTTACCTAATGTATGTATATAATTGTGTTTGTTTTTACATCTAGCCAAAACATACATAGATGTTGTGTATATATATATATATATATATATATGTATATTACCTACTGGCGGTCGCCAGTAGGTAGTTATAGTTAGGACCACGTTTCCATAGGAAATCCGCAACATTCTATTTTGAATAACTTTTGCGCCGGTCGACGAATCCTCGCGAATTTTTCAAAATAGGTGGGGCGCTACGCTCCGCTCCTACCCTGAAAGTCTCGGGGGGATTCGTCAAGCGGGGGCTGAGATAAAAGGGGGGTCCCAAAACGCGTTTTTCCCATGCATTTTTCCATAGGACCTTTAGACACAGCTACAGCCCGAACGGCTGAACAGAATTACTTGAAATTTGGCAGAGAGGTAGTCCTCAGGTCAAGGAAGTGCCTTTTGTAGGTTTGGTGTAAATCTGTTCAGTAGATTCTGAGAAAATAGCCTTTAAATAAATATATATATCTGTGGCAGCTTACGGTGCGCTTACCGTGCGCTTACGGTAAGCTTACCGTACGCGTACGGAGACGTGCGCGAGCGCGATTCTGATTGGCTCTTAGATCTTAGTAAACATTCGAATCGGCCGAAACCAGGAAGCGGCGGCCGCCATTTTCTCTCTCGCACTCTGAGTGGGGCAGCATAAATGAAGCCCAAAAATGTGTAAAGGGGCAGTATATTGAGATAATAATCACCCAGCAATGATATACGTGCCCCCAAACAACCCCCAAGGCCAAAAAAAAATTTTTTTTTTATTTCGAAAAATCGCCGATTACGCTTACCGTACGCGTACGGTAAAAATTAGTTTAAAAAAAAATAATTATCCACACTCTCCCCACCCCATGTGCAAATGGTGCCCGAAGGGCACCATTTGTGCAATGTATATCACACCACTGAAAATAAAAAACAAACATTTCACAACGATGCGCATAATATGTCCCCCATGTGCGCACGGAGCGCGTGCGCACCGCGTGACCACCGTGCGTGCATGGCACTAACTGCGTAAAGTGGGTGCGCGAAGCGCACCGCGCACGGAACGAACTGTGTTAACTGGGCGCGCACGCCACGAACGGCGTAAAGTAACTTAGCATTTAAAAAACCGTACAAATTCACTGAAAAAACCATAGGTTTCACACACGTTATAGTTAGGAATTAGCATTTAAAAAACCTTGCAAATTCACTGAAAAAACCATAGGTTTCACACATGTTATAGTTAGCTGTACATTTTACTGATAAAAAACCAATGAAATTCCCCCGTTATAGTTACTGTAGGCAACTATAACTCACGCGACCGTAATCCTCTGCTGATGACATATGTGTCTTTATGAAAAAAAAATATTTGTAATATATGTATAGCTAAAATTTAATGGAAGAAGACATGGGCAAATAAGTGTCTAAATACAGTATTAGCATCAGCAGAGGATTGCGGTCGTGTCAGTTATAGTTGCCTACAGTAACTATAACGGGGGAATTTCATTGGTTTTTTATCAGTAAAATGCACAGCTAACTATAACATGTGTGAAACCTATGGTTTTTTCAGTGAATATATATATATATATATATATATATGTATATATATATAAAATATTTTATATTCTGTCTAATAAACACCGATCAAATGAGAACGAGAATTCTTTAGTTTAAACTCGATCCATTTTGAAATCCAGTTACCTTGTAAAGCGAGATTCTTCTGCTTTTTTCTATCTTAGGCAGGTGATATATTCCCTCTTTAGTGTTACCTAAAGATTAGAGTCTGTGAGAAAGAGCCCAGGCCCAATTACTCAACTACCAGAGCAGGAAGGTAAACCATGTTCGGCGGAACATTTAAATTAAAGTGGCTATTTCCTATTGGCCTTTAAGCCGTCACTGTGCGGGACAGGCTCATGTTTGGGTGGGCCTGGCCCACCTGCCAGAACCGGGGTGCATGTCCTCGGAGGCTGTTCTGTAGTGTGTTGACTGGCATTCAGAATGCTTTATTTACTCACACGTGTCTGCAGTCTGGCCGCAGACTGATTTTCTGTGTACAGGCATTACTCCTCCTATGCAGTTTTGCACCTTAGAGAACAGTATGCTTTTTGTAGGCATTAACCCGCGGCTCTTCTGCAGTATGATGACTGGCAGCCTGCGTGCATTCATTAGAGGCGCGCAGTTCAGAAGCCTGGTGATTGGCATGCAGTGCGCACGCTGCCATGGGCCTGTTTTGGGTCACTGGCCCCCAATGCCACCTGTCTCATCCGGTCTTATTTACGCTGCTTCTACTCATATATGGCAGCTCCTGAAACGGCGTTTGCCAGTTCTTCTTCCTTCACACTAGTAGTCATTACACTATTTTCATCCCTCGGTCTTGGACCAGCAAAGAGGTGCTTTCAATACTTTTCAACACTTTCTTTGCGAATGAAAAGCTGCTGCCCTCTGTCTTAGCAACAATAATACAAAAACAAAGCTACAACAGTGTTTTCCTTTTTTATTTGCTGTGTGAAAACCATGTCCTGGGGCAGGGCAGCTCACTGCAGACTAACTCACTACTAGCCCATTTCAAGTGAGGTTTCAGTAATGTTTGGCGTGATTTCTTTGTGTTGTTTGAGCCCCCAGGAACCTGTTCCTCGCCAGCCGTTTATGTGGTGTTGCTGCCACAGTGCACTTGTTGGCACATATATACCTGTCCTTCACACACACACAGCTCCTCTGAGCCGCACCTCTTTAGAGACCATACAGAATTCATATATGGCCTGTCGCAACAGACGAGCCTGAACCGGCTCTTACAGTAGCATAATAAAGGAGTGTACACCAGGCAAATTAGGGTTCCCGCCCTTGCCTAGCTGTTACAACTGGGGGTCTCTAGTTGGCAGAGGTAGGTACCTTTGACTAAATAGGGATCCTTGCTTCTAAGTCAGGGAAAGGGGATTACACTACTGGATAACCCCTGCTCACCCCCTTGGCAGCTTGGCACAAGAAACCAGGCTTAATTCAGAGGCAGTGTGTTAAGCATTTGTGAAAACACTACAGATGGACACCACACATGTTTTATAAAAATAAGTATTATTTATATAGACTTGACACAAGACCACAAATGACAAAAATCCACAATACTGTACTCAAAATAGACTTAAAGATGGTAGAAGTCACTTAGTTCAAGTTGATGATAAATGCGACACAGTTCTCACAAAAGTACCTGGATGCGTAACGCAAAACAAACAAAAGGTTCGCAGGGAAGGATATGCGTTGGTTCCTTGCTTCGGAGGAGATGATGCGTCGCGCCTCAAAGCTTGTGCAGAGTAGAGGATGCGTCTTGGTCCTTACCGGAGAGGAGGTGATGCGGTGATTTTCGCACTGCGTTCCGGTTACGATGCGACAAGATGACACCTCGATGCAATGCGACAATCCGGTGCAATGCAATAAGATGCGCCCTTGATGTGACGACGTGAAGACGATGCGTGCACGCCCAGCCGCCGTGTGGCGAACTCTGTAACCTTGGAGCCGCGACAGGCCCTGCGACACGCTTCTCTGGTGATGCGGCGGCGACATGCTTCTCCGGCGATACGACGGCAACAACTGCGACACACTTCTTCTCGTTGAGTCTCACTTCCAGCTCCCAGCGACACGCAGACTTCTGCAGACAGAATTCCCAGCAAGGAAATTCAGAGGGGAGCTGTTGGTGAAGTCTTTTGTCCCTGAGCATTCAGCAGGAGGCAAGCACAAGTTCAAGCCCTTGGAGTAATATTCTGCAAGATGATGAAAGTTCTTTGAAAGTTCCTTCTCCTCTCCTTGGCACTGAAGACCCCACTGTAGGCCAACCCAGCAACACAGCACACTGGCAGTCCAACTCCTATAGCTTCCTTGGTTCTTCTCCTTGGCAGAGGTTCGTCTTGTTGTTCCAGAAGTGATCTACAGTCTTGGGGTCTGGATCCTCATATTTATACTACTAAATGCTTTGTCCTCTGAAGGCAGAGGGGCCTGTACCTAGTCCAAACCAGTTCTGTGCAGTCCTGGAGCACTTTGTTTACAAGACTCCTTCTTTCCTTTGGCAGGGTGGGCCAGGGACATCAGACGCACCACAGGAGGTGGAGCCAGCATTGTGGAAGGCAGGCACAGCCCTATTCAGACCCAGCTGCTACTCCTCCCACCACTCTACATGCAGATAGGTCAATTCAGCCCTGTGCTGACTCACCCTGTCTCCTGGAATCCCCCAGCCCCTGTCACTCACAAAACCAGACACACAATACACAAGCTAGCAGAGGCAGGCTGGATGGTTAGGTAAGAAAGTACTTACTTTCTAAAAGTGGTATATTCAAACACAGTTAAAGCCAACTTTACTAAAAGATGTATTTTATCATTCTGAGTTCAGGCATACTAAACTCGAATTTCTACCATGTTCCCTGGGTCAGTTAGAATTATAAGGTGTTATAATCAAACTGCCCATTCCAGCCTATGGGGACTAGTAACCTTGCAATAGTTAAAAACGAAAATGACTGTAATTTACTATTCGGACATGCTACACACACCAGGACATGTCCTACCATATACTTACAATGCACCCTGCCCTTGGGCCTACCTTAGGGGTGTCTGATATGAAGAAAAGGGAAGGTTTAGGGACTGGTAAGTGGGTCCACTTACCAAGTCGACATGGCAGTACTATGTTGCACACAGGCTCTGCAATCGCAGGCCTGAGACACACTTTATAGGCTGCTTCTGTGGGTGGCACAACCAGTGCTGCTAGCCCACCAGCAGCATTTGATTTACAAGCCCTGGGCACACATGGTGCACTGTACTATGGTCTGACAAGTAAGTCAAATAACCCAATCATGGAGTTACTAATTAATACATCAATTTAACATAGGGAGCACTTGCACTGTGGTACTGAATAGCAGTGGCACAGTGCCCGAAGCATCTAAAACCAGCAAACCGATCAAAAACAGAGGAGGCAATCAGTAAAAATATGGAAGGGAGACTCACGCCAATGGTACCAGGTCTGACACTAGCAAACTGTTACCAGCGCATCTTCTGGTTATAGCTTGAGTCATGGAGCCAGAGGGCAGTCTGACCGGGGCAGAAAGAGACTTCTGTCGGATGCATTTGTCCATTTATAAGCAGGGTAGTAGTCTCCTGCTCTACTGTTTAACAGCTGCAGTAGCACTGTCCTCGCCATTCTGTCCCTTCATGCCCTACCTTTTCGACCTTATCTGCGCAACACTTGTATTGTCTCACTGACCCCACCTTTCTGTTGCCCCTCTGTACCCATCTGACCTCCCCATCCCTCTACATTGCCACTATCCACATCACACTGGCCAATTCTTCTACTGTGCCACTGACCTCGCCTTTCTGCCATATTCTTGTAATGTTCCACTGCCCCACCTATCTTTCCCCCCTCTCTGCTGTCTCAATAGCCCCATCTAACTGCCCACCGGTCTGTTGTTCCACTGTCCCCCTTCCTGACCTATTACCCTGTTATCGACTTCACTGCCCCACAGCCTACTATCCCACCAGTAATTCTATGTCAGGACCGGAGGCAAGGATTATGCTTTACTTTCTTTATTCCTTTTTCCAGCAGTAACTTCAACTTTCAAACAAAAAACTAAAGTTCCCATGAGGCTCTCCACAAGGGTCATGTCCAATCCACCAAGAGACAGCCTCCGAGGGATCCAAAGGTATGCACTTCCTTTTCAACTTTTCAACTTTCAAAGATGAGTTCCATGAGATAGCTAATAGTGAGATTAAACATATGGGCAAATATGCAGCAATAGCACGAACATATTTGGAGAGTGAATGCTCAGGCGCCGCACTGGCGGCAGTGCTGCAACCTAAAAGGGATTCTGATATGATATTAGAAATAAATGTTGACCGGGGGCAGATGATATACGGGTCTGATCAAATTGCTGAAAGATTCCACTGTTAATATGCGGATTTATACAGTTTGCAGTTCCCCTTAGATAAGTATGCAACTGAAAATTATGCAGTCGGGGAAAGCACCGGACACTGATGCCCTCACTGTGGCTTTTTACAAAGCTTACCAAAATGTATTGAAACCACATTTGGGCGTACTATATGAGGAACTGGGGAAAACAGGAGCAATACCTCCTTCAATGCATGAAGCCCTCATAGTCACTATCCTGAAACCAGTAAACAACCTAGCCTCTTCTCATATAGACCTGTATCATTATGAAACGTAGGCACCAAGTTATATGTAAAGGTGTTGGCCAACAGACTAGCATCTATATTGCCTGGATTGGTGCGCCCAAAACAGGCAGGATACACCCCTGGTGTTAGCATAGTATATAGTCTCAGTACACTGTTTGGCACCATTCAGCAAGTCAACCCGTAAATTAAAGCAAAAGCAGTGTTCCTTGATGCCGAAAAGTTGTTTGAAAATTTGTTTGACTCCGTTGAGTGGAGGTTCATGATGGCAGTCCTTCACAGAATTGGCGTAGGGGAGGTATTTATACATTTGATCACGGTGTTATATACAGCCCTCACGGCTCGGATTCAGATACTGGGTCCGTGGTCTGCATGACTTACCAGATATACATTTCGAGAAAGATGCAGCTGACAAGAGGAGAACCGGGTAACAACATTTTAAATGTTTGTATTAAACTTGATTTAACTCACTGATAGGTACTGTGAGAATCTTGTAGTGCCTTCATCCTCAACTCCAGAGTTCTCAGTCGTGGCACGTTATAAACACTGTTTAAAACGGATCACGATTGAGAGCTTTGGTGTTAGACATAAAAGCACTGCTGTCTTTTATCAATGCCTGTCAGTGGGTCATATATTTGCCCCACCACTTTTATTTGCTGCTGGCCGCAACTGAGACAGACACAAGCCAAAGATGTCCTTCTGTACTTGGCTTATGGGTCCTAATGTTAAATCCTTCCCATTTAAGCAGCAAAACTCATTTAGCATTAGATTTCATGGTACTTTAGCGCCTGTAGCAGCAGTATGTATGTGTAGAGATGTATACATAACATTAGTCATTCCTTCACCACATGTCAGCCGATTGTTGCACGTGTCGTGGAATTGTTGTGTTTTGATATTAGTTTTACACATGCTTTAACTTTGTTAAACGGCCGGCCATAAAAACCTTGGAGAGGAAACTTGTAATACGCTTGGAGGAACCGCAGTGGTCCCGCCAAGCATATTAGTGCGTCCTGACTGCCGCTGCACTGCCAGGTAACGGTGGTTCTATGGCGGCTGTGGTGGGTAATAGCAGTCTGACTGCCCTTTTTGTAATAGGGTGGTTGGGAGACCACCACTGCCGCGCCCTCCTTACCCCTGCCAGACTCTTAATCGCCCCTTGATTGTCAAAAATGCTTTATCACAGTTGACGCCAGCCAGTATGGCCTTGGTGCTGTTTTGTCTCAATGGGTATCAGGTAAGGAGCGCTCAATTGGTGTTTCATCGAGGAGCCTGAAACAAGCAGAGGTTCACTAGTGTATAACAGAGAGAGAGGGCCTTGCATTTCTTAGCTGTGGAAACGTTTAGGACATTTTTATGGGGAATGCTATTTGAAATGTTCACCGACCACAAACTCTGTTACACCTTCTTATTGGCAGCGGAACAGACAAGGCCTCCGCAAGGTTAGTGAGCACCTTGAGACCGTCACAGGTGATTAGTCGCGCTCTATAAGAAACTGATTGATTGAATGACTATTGTCTCATTTACAGGAACGCAATTTTGTGATTAAATACATTTCTGAGGAACGAAAAGTCAGGATGACTGCCTTTCCAGGATGACTTTGCAAATTACTCTACAGGAAGAGACACAAGGTGATGTAGAATGTGTTTTGGCAAACATAGAAGATATGTTGGAGTCTATAGGTGTGGTACATTATAAAGACTGGTTGGATGCCACTTAGGATAAAGTTCTACAAACAGCAATGGATTTGGTAAGAAAAGGGTGGCCCAAAGAGCGGTCCCTACCTTCGCCTCCCAAACCTTTTTCTCAAGAAGCAACATAATTGTCTATAGTAAAGCATGTCCTGATGCGTGCATAGGTTAGTGTTTCACCAGTGTCATTGTGTAATAAGCTTACTGATGCTGCTGCACATGAAGGACATCTAAGAACAGGTGGAACCTGCAGAAATCTAAAACAACACTTTTGGTGGCTTTCATTGGATAATCATGTGTCACAATGGATTGATAGATGTCAAACATGCGTGTTGTCTGACAAACACTCGAAAACCAGTCAGACCCAGTTCCATGTTCTACCTATGCCAGAAGAGACTTATAGTAAAGTGGCCTTAGATTTCGCAGGTCCACTTTTTCACCTGCTGACAAAAAGTATCCTATTGTACTAATAGACTATTACTTTAAATGGGTTTACTTTGAATTTTTGGCATCACCTAACACCATGGCGGTCATACATTTTTTGAGCAAGGTTTTCAATACTATTTTGAGTTCGAAGGCCAACTATACCTACAAACAGGCAACACTTCCATGGGGAGCTCTTTCGCTCCTAGTGCGGCGGGACTGTACGTCTTCGATTTCGAGAAGAAATTCATTTTGGGCGATGCCAACCCGTTCGCACCATACATTGTATTCTGGAAGAGATACATTGACGACATCCTTGCCATTTGGCAAGGACCGAAAAACACTCCGATGAATAGTGACACTATTGAATTCCTAGACATAGTTATCACCAAAGAAGAAGGGAGGCTGGAAACCAGCACACATCACAAACCCACTGCTAAGAACAATCTGCTGAGGTTTGAAAGCTTCCATCCGAGAGCCCTCAAGGAAAATTTGCCATACGGACAGTAACTCCTGTTGAGGAGGAACTGCAGTAAATTACAAGACTACCGCAACCAAGCTGCTGATCTCACCATGAAACTTTCAAACCGGGGATACCCTGAACATATATTGAGGAAATGCCAAAAAACGTGTGAGAAATCAACTGCGAGACGCACTCATTGAAGATCATACTAAAGCCAAGAATGAACTACTACTTACGTGTGTAACTATATATAACACTCTATCCAACCAAGTGACAAGGTCTATTAATAAGCACTGGGGAATCCTTCTAACTGGACACTTGGAATGGGACAAATCCCTTTCCTCCTACAATTGGGCCAGGAGCATTAGGGACACACTAGTAAATACCCGCCCAAGAGCTGAGGAAAATGAACAAACAACAACAGTGCTTAACTCCTGGGGTCTCCCTAATGTCACCGGTCACTACCCATGTGGTAATTGAAGCGTTTGCCACTTAACATCTGCTACCAGAACACTCAATCTTGAAGTAGGCAAGGTATGGACACAAAGGGCACACACTAACTGCAACAGTAGTAATGTTGTATATTTGATAACTTGTCCATGTGGATTACGTTACGTGGGCATGACAGGGAGGAAAGTGAAACAAAGGATTTGCGAACATCGCAGCACAATAAGGTGCAAGAAAGTCACAACAAAACTGACTGAACACTTCCTCCAAAGTAACCAAACCACAAATGACATGAGATGGACAGTGAGAGAAGTAGCGAAACCCGGCCAAAAAACAACACAACGTCCGTTTGAAAAGGAACAACGTTGGGTTTACAGATTAGCTACCAATACCAACAGTCTAAATGATAATATTCAATGGAACACTGTCAAACAGAGGTGATCAGCATAGCCCCACTTACACTACCTCAAATCTCCTGGAACTAGATCACAAGACTAACTTATGTGTCAACACATCATCACTGACACACTGAGATTTCATGAAAGATTCTTTGATTATACTCGATTTTCCGGTAGTTTATTTCCTTGGCTCGTCTCCTGTACCATCAGGTGACATTGTCAATATCTGTTTTACATATCTGCCTTATGGACTAGCTATGTGCTATGCAATTTTAAACCCCCCCCCCCCCCCCTTTCACTAGAAATACGGCTGCACTTCTCACCACTGATTACATGATTCACGAGGCTCGACTATTTGCCATCACTCCCTTACCCTTAGCAGAATTACTAGCTTTTTAACCATAACCCTGAACAAACCTGTAATCATTGAGTCACTGGACTCGATCTCGGCCACGCCCATCGCCCCGCCCTCCTTCCTGACAGATACGCGGTCACATGACTATACCGCGAACCACGTGTGCAGAAACAACCACGGATTAGATCTAGCATATAAACCTCCGGTATAGACCCGTCTGCACCCTCGGGATTCCGTGAGGCTCTACAGCAGGTTCTACAGCGGGCTCTGGAGTTATAGGACCTGAGTACTTGTAAATGCGAGTGGGCGCTGTATATGCCTTTCTTTCCCTCGTACATAGGCAACACGACTTTGAGTAGCCTGACTCCATTTAATGCAAATGCAGGTGGGCACCGCTTACGCCCCTCCCTCCCTTTCTTTTTCTTTCTCATCTAGAGGCAATGTACCTTTGAATTTCGTAATTTTAAACCCCACAGAATGCAACTATAGCCAGCCCCCCCACAGTCTCCATGGGGCGCAACTGCAAATAGTTTCCCGTGAGTTTGCTTTTAATACCTTGGTTCCTCCTTTTGTCTGTCGCTCGATATTCACTACCACTATTGGCAAAAATACAGCCATACAGGTGATGCATGGCCAGAGACTCACACAGTCACTATGCCAAACGCTCCTAAACCTAGGGAGCTGCATGACACCCACTTATAACTATGAATGAATGTGGGTATGTAATGGAAGATAGGAGTACACCTCAGACTCCTAATTGAGACGCATCACAGAGATAGTGCATGATAATTATGTCACATTAATATGACATGCAAAATGTGCGTACTTAAAGAATATTCACACTTGTATAATGGAGAAACACAAAGAAGATGGAATAACATACTCACAGTTGAAATGTGAATAACTGTGTACAAATGTTCTACTGTGTCTCTTTCAGAATTGTTTCCCTCTACACTGAGTGCTGTAAGGTTGCCTCAGCGTAAATACACGGTCTGGCTAATTGCTGAACCAGGGAAGGGTGCGCCTTAGTGTGCGCAGACCTCCCGGTTCTAACACTTGGTCCTGACGATAACCTTGTACTATCGCATATAGGTTGAAACATGTTGACCGACAATTTCCTCACTTAAATACCGATACTTCCTGGTCAATTTAGCCATTTTAAGTATCTCTCTCAGTTTTAATCTTGTCTTGTTGCTCCAAATAAAAATTTAAGGAGTACAAGAAAGACATTTTTAATCCACTCACTTACACCATTTTTACACAACTCAAAAAACCAGCTCCGCTATAGTCCAGGCATTGAAGCACACCCGAGTGGCATTCGGCTACTTGGGTGGACCCCGATGATGAAACATGTCACCAACTTGGTTGGTGAGTGAGGGGTTTCTTATATAAGGAGAGACTTTTTTCTTTGTTATCACTCTCCATTTCTCTAAACCACAAGGACATCTTCGTCCTTGGGATACTCTCTCTTCTTGTTTTGCTATACCTAAATGTACCTAGCCTGTAGTCAACCCCATTACCGAAAGTGAGAGACTGTGGGATCGCGTCTTGGTTTGGAGAGGAACACCCCGCAAGGGATGTTAGACCACTGCAAACTGGAGTGTCTCCGTGAAGGAACCTCAGCGTCTCGCGTCAATGTGTCGGCATGGAAGCCCTTTTCTTCTCTGACTACCTCAGATATGGTGTATACATCCCCAAAGTGGAACCCCCTGCGGATATACCTTGCTGTGTCATGTTGGACTAGGATGACAGAAGGAATGACACTAATACATAGTTATTATGCAGGAGATGGTAGGCCTGCTGTGATTCCAAGAATCCTCATGCATAATGATGAGGCTTAAGCTTTTCGGAGAAAACTTCATGTAATCTTTGGACATTACCGTAACTTGGTAAAAGGTCAGTACTAAGAACCGTTATGTAGTGTAATGGTAGGGGAGAATCTAGGTGAAAGGTGAAGTTGCTATCTGAGCCTATATTGGGGTACCTATATGAAACCATAACACTTTATACTTGGGACCATGGGTGTAGACCGCTATGAACAATTACACAATACTGGGATTAAGGCTATACCCAGTGCCAATTAAGTTTGCGATGTTTATTGGTGACGTCTTTGTACTGGTTTCAAATTATGTCAGTTTTTTGCAGGATTGATTGAAGAGTTTTATCGTTTTAGCAAATATTGTGTGGTAGAAGATACATTTTGTTCATTATAAGCTCTCAGTCTGAAAGTTTTGCCTGATACATGTGAAAAAAGTATGCCATTCAGGTGGACTGCCAAATCAATATGATACTTGGATGTGAACATCACCCCCAAGGTGCGGATCTGTTTGCTTCTAAGTATCCATATTTGTCATCTCTACCAAAAGTAAACTGCAAAGAAGGCTCGGGCTTCACCTATCGTGGCTTGGCCGAGTGGCCTCTTTTAAGGGTTCTTTTTCTTTTCCAAGCCCTAGTTGCCAAAGTTCCAAGAAATTACCTAGATCAGTTGCACAAAACTGATTCAGCAATATAGGAGAAAGGCCGGAGAATGAGGATCAGAAGGAAGCACCCATGTCACAGGGGTTTAGGTATAATAGACATGACCAGCTTTACAAAGCTCTCAGTTGCGATATTTATTATGATACAACACTCTTTCAGTGGTGTCCTCCAGACCACACTCACAGATCAATCCCTATGGGAGGTGCCATGGACTAAACCCCAAGATAAAGCAGAAATGGTAGTTTGCTCTTCGGTGCTGGGAGTAACTCCAAGCATGGGAGAAAGTTAAACTTCTAGAAGGTCTGACAATTTACCCCACCCTGTTTAGGACCCTATTTGGAAACTTAGACATGACCCCTTTTTAGACAGAGTAGCCTTAAAAAAATTGGAGGAAATAAGTGCTGGAAGCTGGGCAGCTTGTTCAGGAAGAGGAAAATAAAACACTTGGAGTAAATTAGTAAGAACTTCATCATTGAGTAATATGAGTGATGTCATTATCTATGGGTGTTGAAAAGTCCACACTTCGACTAATTCAAACTTTGAGAAACAAATACAAATTCAAACACCCATTTTTGTAGTCAAAACTGTGCCTGATTGCCCAAGCAGCAGATGTCTCTCCAAAAGGGGCCTTCCAGACCGGCAGAGAAAGAGAATAGGGTGTGGAGTTCACACCTAAGATTCTGAAGATAGTACAAGTGGTATAAACATGGGGACTCGTAGTGAAAACAGCATTGCGGCCAATTTGAAAATTCTCTGTAGGTGGCAGTATTCCCCATTTTAACACACATCAATCTGACTTACCTTTTTTGGGAAAAGGACTTTAATGCACATACTATAATACTGTGTGAAAATATATGGTTATTGGAAGGCTTACTAGGCTAAATCCTCCAGAATACGGAAATAAAATTCACAGCAGACCCAGCAAGCATACATCTGGTATGGGAACCACACCTGGATTGGGGTACATAGTTACTTGTGTAAACTTGGTATACTCCTACTCTTGGCAGCTAAACCAACTTTGCATCAGAAATGGGTAAAGATGGTGATATTAGACTGGTACCAAAAGATTTGGCAGGTGCTGGGGATTTGAAACCGGTCCCAGGATGCTCATTTCAGGTCCAGGAAGGACCTGGCCTGGCAGTTCGGGCTGGACTGTTCCCATGAGGCACAGGGTCGACTGATTTGCATATGGCTGGGTCCAAACTAGGGTGGCAAAGTGAGCTAAAAAACAATAATGGATTCAAACCAGATCTGTGACTGGGGGTGAGTGTCTGAAAAGTTTCAGCACACCGTCCTTCATCTCCTTGTGTTTGCTTTGGGGATGGAAAAGGTTGCACATGATAGAGCAGGGCCCGGATGGGAATTTTTCAAAGCATTGGCAGCCTTAAACATCTCACTAAAAACAATGGCATGTTGATGTGTCTGCGATTGTTGAAAGCACTTCAGATCATACTATGGGAGGAAAGCAAGTCAGAATTGAAGTAGTAGGGAGTGTCGTTGGATAATGACAGCTGCTAAAACATGACTACTGTAGGAAATTTGCCTTTTCTGCAGGGTCATCCCTGATTTTTTGCCTTTTGCTGGACCCTATCTTTTTGCTGGCTGTAGAACTTTGTGCACTTTACCCCTGCTAACAGTGCCTGTGCTCCCCTTTTCAGCATGGTGAAGTTGGCGTACCCCTTATTGCCATATTTAACATACTTATAAGACCTTATTATATGGTAGAAAGAGTACCCAGGGCCTGTAAGCTAAATGTCACTAGTGGACTGCATCATTCAATGACACTACTACAGTGACCGTGCAAACATGACTGTAGGTCTATCATTTGTAGCTTGGCTGTTGCAGTTTTAAACTGTAAATTCTACCTGTTAAAATAACTGCTTTTGGGAGATCAAAACGTACCTTTTAAATATTTATAAGTCACACTTTTGCCCATAAGGCAGGATACATAGTAATTAAAAGTAGATAATGTAAAAAAATTATTTTGAAACATGCCTACAGAGTGAAAAAGCTCCAAAAGCTGTTTTCACTGTAGCAGAGCTCTCTGTTCCATAGGAAAATACTTAGTTACATTATTACATTTAATAATTTTGGTTAGGAAGCAGCTGGATAAATAATTAACTATTTTAATAGGTAATAAAATCCAGTTCAATAGTGAAGTCAGATCTTTTATAAATATTAAGCAAAAGTTACTTTTAGAAAGTTACATTTTCCCTGCCGAAAGTCTCTGGAGGCCCATTTGCATTCACTCTCCTACTTCTGCCAGCCAGTAATTAACATTTCAAAGGGTGTGAAATGCCTCCCAGCAGCAAACAATAGAATGACCTGAATGGGAAGAGATGACCCCTCTGAACATGACAGACTATCCAGGGTGGAGCTGTGAGCATACTTGTGACATTGCAGTGTCTAATCCTTCAAGAGTGTGAAATTCTAAGCTAAAACCTGACGCCCTTGTGGTGCACCTCCAACGCATGTTTGAGGAAAGCAAAGCCAAGGGAGTGCTGCCGCGAGACCAACGTATAGCAACTATAGTGGCTATCCCGAAAGAGGGCAAGCCGGGGGAGCTATGCTCCTCGTACAGACCGATCTCGCTACTAAATGCGGAACCGAAAATACTGGCGAAAACTCTTGCCAATAGGCTGCACGCTGTTCTCCCCGCACTAATCCACCCGGATCAGTCCGGCTTTATGCCTCACCGCAATACGGCTCTCAACATCCGCCGCCTGAATAGGGTACTGGGGAGGTGCCACACCATACGAGAGGACGCGGTGGTGGTGTCACTTGACGCCACCATGGCATTTGACACCCTCGAGTGGCCCTACATGATTGCGGTGCTCCGTAAACTGGGCTTTGGCCCCCTCTTTATAGAGTGGGTGCGTCTTCTTTATTCTGAACCCTTGGCGCAGGTTGTGATTAACAACAAGGTCTCGGAGGTCTTCGAACTAGAGAGAGGGACCAGGCAGGGTTGCCCGCTTTCGCCCCTCCTGTTTGCGCTCGCCCTTGAGCCCCTCGAGGCATGGATCAGGCAGGACATCTCCCTCGTGGGATGCGGTGGGCAGACGGCTGGGAGGACAAGGTCTCACTATATGCTGATGATATCCTCCTCTATTTAACCCAGCCGCGGAAGTCCATCATGGTAGCCATGGACATAGTTAAGAGTTTCGGGAAAAATTTGGGGTTCCGCGTCAATTGGGGTAAGTCCCAAATCTATGTCCTTTATGGCGGTCCTCCCCGGCTCCCCGTGGACTGCCCGCTTGCCATTGCGAAGGGCGGGTTCCGTTACCTAGGAGTTTTTATTTCACTTGACAAAACGCTCACATACGAGAGGAACTTACTACCACCCCTGCGACGGCTTCAAAGGGACGCCAATACATGGCAGAAACTCCCATTATCCCTACTGGGCCGCGCCGCCCTCTTCAAAATGTTTGCGCTCCCAAGGTTTGTTTATGCCCTCCAAAACTATCCAGAGCTCGTGCAGAACTCATATTTCATAGCGGTAGAGGCGGCGCAGCGGTCCCTCCTCTGGGCGGGCACACCTAGGATTGCACTGCAAAAGCTCACACTCGGATGGTACGACGGGGGAATAGCCCTACCGGACATCCGCAAGTACTATTGGGCAGCCCACTTGTCGGCGATAAACCAAGGAACGTATAGGGACGGCAACGACCCCGCTTACGGGATGGACCGATGGTTGCTCCCCGGTGGGAATTATGAGATAGCACTCTATTCCAAACCCGGTAAATATAGGCTTACGGGGCCGACGAAACATTCGGTGCAGATATGGCACGCGGCACACCGCAGGCTCGGCTGGGCTACTACCCTGACAATGGCAACTCCACTCTGGGCCTCTGAAAGACTGGGCAGCCTGGGACGTACAAAGGGTTTCCGGGGATGGGACCTTATTGGTATCTCGCAGGTCAAGGACCTGTGGGGGCCCGAGGGGGTTAGATCCTTTGCATACCTGCAAGACACGTACGAGTTGGCGAGCACCGAATATTTCAGATATTTGCAGATGAGACACTCCCTTCAGGCTAACATACCACCAGGGACCAAGCCCCCACAGGCATCCCCACTCGAGGATAGACTGCTCGCCAGCTACATGCCGGAACACGCCATTTCACTTACATATAAGAAATTGATAAATAATCCTCCGGATCCCCTCGAGTCCCTCAGGGAGAAATGGATAGCGGATGGTCTAGAAATAGATAATGAGGAGTGGGTGGAGGCGCTCGCATCCCCGAGGGAGGTGGCGATATCGGCGAGACTTCGACTCATACAACTCAAAATATTACATAGAGTGTATATATCCTGCACGAGACTGCAGGCGATGGGACGGGGGGGAGGGGCTCTGCCGGCGGGGCTGCGGGGAGATTGGTTCGTTCTTTCATATCCTGTGGGAATGTCCAGGTGTGCAGAGATACTGGAGGCGAGTGGTGTCTTGTATGCAGAAGGTGTGAGAGGTGGAAATACGCCCAGAGGCCAAGCGCTGCCTTCTGAACATTTGGGACCCCACGGATTTACCTGCAAGGGGGAAACTATGGGTTGCACTTGGGCAAATGGTGGCAAAGAGAAATATTGCATGCCTGTGGGGGGCATCGGCTCCTCCTAAACTAGCCGAGTGGCAAAGAGACATTGACTGGTGTATGCTGCAAGAGAAGACTATGTATACAGTGCGGGGGTGCCCTCGAAAATGGGGGGAAGTGTGGGCAAACTGGAATGCATTCAGAGGTTACATCTGTGAGCCGCCGCAGGCCCGCCGGCCCAGCACGGAAACCACGGACTAACCGGACACTGCTTTGATGTACTAAGTAAATTATACTGGCCCTAACTTGTAGACACTTGTAACCATAGATCTACAGAAAGTGATGTAAGTGAAGTGACCATTTTGTTTCTTTGTTTTTGCAAAATAAAAACAGATTTATAAAAAAAAAAAAGAGTGTGAAATTCTGGTTCATAGGTCTGCTGTGGATTCATATGCAACACGTGTGGTGCACTTCAAGGTGCAAGAACAAGATGCCAAAACAATACTTGTGTACTTCTGAAAACCCTGTTTCTTTCTATCAAACGTCTGTCTCTGAGTTTACAGTGGGTGCCCCAAACCGGATTATAGTGTTAGATTTGGGAGCACACTTGTATTACCATAGTACATTCCCCACATACACCGCAGCCCATAGAGTGGGTAGGGTTGACCCACATAAGAACAGAAGAGAACTGAACCAGCTGTCTGTGACCTTAGGGGAATCCTGTAGGACTAGACGACTCCCTCTTGTGCCCAGGACAAAGTAGTGGACTCCAAATGGTCATAAGGCTGACTGGATAAAGCCACAGGGACACAACAAGCTCAAGGAAGCATTTTCCTGCAATTGCCTAGCTGATTAGTGGCAACTGGATCTAGACTGGGCCATCCTGGTAGCCTCTGCCTGCCACCCTGTGAGTCTCTAGGTACCGCCCAAGAGGTCCTGGGGGTATTTAGACGTGTACCCCTGGAGTGTATTGGAACTTAAAGGACTAAAGTCAGAAGGTAAAAATGATTACCAGAATTCCCTGGTTCGTTATCCTGTGGAAATGTGCCTAAAAGTGGGCACACTGGTACAGGGTCACCCTCTTGTCCACGGGTCCAAAGACCAACAAAATAGAGATCAGCACTGGAGTTGGAATAAGTGACAAGTTTATTAATCACTCATGAGTGAGACCACATCCACGCAACACTCTCAAGTGCTGCAGGAGGTCGTACACAATTCAAAAACCCTTTTATACCGATTTTCTGCAATGAAAGCATGTGAACAGAAATAGGAAGAACAAGTTTTAGAAATAGTTATCAGCAAACAAGGGCAGATGAATAACTACGTGGTCAGCAAAGTGGGAGGGGGAGCAGGAACGCTTATGGCAGCAGTAAATGATAGACAGTTAACATCTGAGACCAGGTGCACTGGCAGCTACAAACCCTCAGCACGTACATTGCTTTAGCTGAGTCAGGAAGTCAACTAAAATAGATAACACAAGCAGAGTGAAAAGACGAGCAGCAGAGGACGGGAGAGTTATGAAGGAAACGAAATGGACACCACAGCCAAAATGGCTGTCACTTATGCTAAGTAAAATATTACTCATTTCCACAGACGACCCTTTTAGCACAAGCTAAAAGTGGGGAGAGGTGTTGGCCTAACGGTTAGGGCGCTCGACCTCGGACCTGGGGGAACTGGGTTCGAGTCTCGGTAACGACGCTAAACCTCCTGTGATTCTGGGCAAATCACTTAATCTCCCCGTGCCTACCAAAAAAAAATAAAAAATGAATGTGTGTCCTCATGTAATGTAACGTAACTGGTGCTATGTAAAGCGCTCTGATACCTGATTGGATTCGGGTCAAGTTTGCGCTATATAAAACTCTGCTTGAAAAAAAAAAAAAATGCTAAGGCATTTTCTTATGCTTCAAAATGGGTACGATAGACATCATGTATATCAATCAGCATCATATCGCTGACTTCTCGGTTTATTGCTAAACGGGCATTTACATTTTGGACATTCGTTTTAGATGGTAGACAAGTAGTACAAGTGGAAATACAGAGGGAACAAAGCATTGGCCCGGATTGGATACATAAACAACAAGAGAAGAGAATTGCAATAATTATGAACAAGGCTGATAATATTTTCAAACCCCATACAGAAAATACGCTCCAGAACCATCCAGCCCAAGTCCATGTTCCTGAATATTTATGTACCTCAGTGGCTATTTTATGCATTTTGGAAATGGCATCATAAACAGAAGGGGTGTGGTCAGGGATAAATACACAACAACTTCTACCGATAATGCGAAATGCTCCACCACGATCAGCTAAAATAACGTCTAGCACTATTCTGTTTTGTAAAGTCACAATTCTCATAATTTGGAGTTCTTCTGTAATATTTCCAAGCGCCATTGCTGTCTGATTAGTCACAGCCTCTACTACACGGGTTAAGCGCCTGATCTTCCTACTATTAAAAGCCGCACCAACAAAGAAAAAGAGTCCCAAATTAAAGTCAACATATTGCTGTAATGCAGTGTCAGTTTGATCCACTTAATTATTTATAGTTCTTTTGAATCGGTTGAAGGAAATGTCATTAAACAGTTTTTGATCTTTATGATAAGATGCAGGTGCTAGGAAAACAGGAGGAAGCAAGAAGGACACATAACATGTTTCAGACCATCCGATTGGTAGATGATAGTAGCCTTTACTCCCACAAATGAAATAAGTGTTGTGTGAGGATAGAAAACTGCTATTGTTCGTTCCAGTAATGTTCAATGCTGTGGTACAGTCACTTTTTCTCGCTGGGATACTACCAAAACTGCTCACACAAAGATTTGCTCGGGCTCTAGTAACAGCAATAACAAAAGGCCCATTACCCTTGGCCATTCGAGTGTTGGGGAAAACATAACATGTGGAGGAATTTCCTTTGCGATACTCCTCAATTTCCCATACAGTTCCTTTGGCTTGTGGGTCCCCTGCCTCATCGGGGTAACAAACTTTTTTAAGTTTCGCATTAAGTCCTCCTACATCAGCTAGAGTAATATTAGCAATTTCAGAGGCCCACAACAGTGCAAACCAGGCTCTACAGGAACCATTACGTGAGAATGGCAAGGGAATGAAAGGCATTCCTTCCTTTTTCTGATGAGCTGGCATCATTCCACATACCTAACAGTTGGTAATGTTCGTAGCATTATGAGTATGATGCAACATTTGTATGAAAGTGTTATTGAGATACGACATTCGATGCTTCTTTTCATGATAGGGAAGAGTAAAATAATAATGTTCGGTGGGGACAGGAGAAGAAGCAGTCAATAAGTTTCGAGCCGTAGCTACTTCCTCTACCACTCACATTATTACAGCAATGATGACAACAGTCAAAGTTAGTCCAATAGCGAACATCATATTTTTACTACAGACTTTTGCAGCGTTCGATTTCTTCTCCTCTGGCATGTTAATTTCGTCGGTAAACAACAAAACAGATGGTTCCCTAAGGTCCTGGCCAGGCGTTGGTTTCTTCACTAACGTTGAGACGAGTAGTCACTAATAGGCTACTCCCCTTTGTAGTCATTCTTTAACCACCCAGGACAGTGGCTCAAACAGTCTCTTTTTGCGATTAAATGTCTTTCTTCCTGGATCGAAGCAGATATCTAGATGTACCAGGGATCGTGTGGGCCGGGAAGACTTCCTCAGGTCTTTCAGGTGATACAGCTCGTCCTTTCTCGGTGACCAGGATGTTGCGGTGATCTGTCAAAGCAGCTGGGCTCACGAGGGCACGCAGGACTTTTCGACAATAGGTGGCATGCACCCAATTCTTCCGGTTGGTCACTCACACTGCAGTTCTGGTAGCCAGGAGGACTTGTTCTGGTCCCCGCCAACGAGGTGCCAAGGAACTGGTCCGCTGGAAGGACTTCGTCAAGACAAAGTCACCAGGCCGCAGATCATGGCCATCACCCTGCGACCTGTCTGGAAGGGCTTCCCGTACCTGCTGATAAATAGAAGACAAGCTCTCAGTTAACTGGGACAAATAGTCACTCATCAACACATGGGGTACATCATGTATAGGGATTCCCCAAATATTCATGGGCCTGCCAAACACAACCTCATATGGCGTAAGGCAGGATCGTGTTTATGGTATTGATCTGATAGAAAGTAGTGCTAGGGGCAGGGCATCAGAGCATTTCAAAGACGTGGAAGCCTGTATTTTAGCCAATTTCAATTTCAGGGAGGAGTTGTAACGCTCCACCAAGCCTGTTGATTGTGGGTGAAAAGCGGCATGAAATTTCTGCTTAATCCCTAACCCTTTCATGACATATTTGACAACTTGCCCAATGAAATGAGGTCCGTTGTCACTCCATAAGACCCGACAAATGCCGAATCGAGGGAAGAACTCCTTTAGGAGAACTTTCGCTGTCATGAGAGCTGTATTATGCTTCGTAGCATACGCCTCCACCCATTTACTGAAGGCACAAACCACTACCAAGACATATTTCAGATTATTACAGCGCTCAAACTGAATGTAGTCCATTTGCAGGACCTCAAAAGGTGCAGTTGGTGTCGCAAACCCTCCTGTTGGAGTTTGCGTTCCCTTTCCAGGATTATACTGGAGACAGACAAAACAAGACTGGACCATCTTTTTATCAGTGCTGGCAATATCAGGATGATCCCAAACATTCATAAGTTGTTTTGCCATTGAGGGTGCACCAACATGTGCCGGCCCATGTGCCATGTGAATCATAGGGTTTAAGTAGGCTGTGGGTAACTTCCATTTGGTCATATTGCGCTGAATGACAGGCTAACACGCTGGTGGTATTGTAAGCAGGAGCGACTGGTAAAGGGCTCCCTTGCCTTCTATTTTGCTCATACAAATAATTACTCTCGTTTTCCACAATAATTTGATTTTAACCTGCACAGAATTGTTTTTAACAGTTTTTACCTTGTTGCTCGCCCTGCGCATTTCCCCGGTCCACCGCTGAATATTCAGATTGAGTAGAGGGAAGCTAGACGCGCACATCGGAAGTGAACCACAACCCCCAGTAGAATCCCCACAGGTTAGCAGTCTAGCAGTTGATCTCCCCCCCCCCCCCCATAAAACCCACATGCTGGTCGCTACACGCAGCAGACGCGCTGAATGACAGGCTAACATGCTGATGGTATTGTAAGCAGGAGCCCCTGGTAAAGGGCTCCTGTGCCTTCTCTTTTGCTCATGAAAATAATTACTCTTGTTTTCCACAATAATTTGCTTTTAACCTGCACAGAATTGTTTTTTAACTGTTTTTACTTTCTTGCTCGCCCTGCGCATTTCCCCGGTCCACCGCTAACTATTCAGATTGAGTGGAGGGAAGCTAGACGCGCACACCGGAGGTGAACCACAACCCCCGGTAGAATCCCCGCAGGTTAGAAGTCTAGCAGTTGATCTCCCACCATAAAACCCACATGCCGGTTGCTACGCGCAGCGGACGCGCTGAATGACAGGCTAACACGCTGATGGTATTGTAAGCAGGAGGGCCTGGTAAAGGGCTCCCAGGCCTTCTCTTTTGCTCATAAAAATAATTACTCTCGTTTTCCACAATAATTTGCTTTTAACCTGCACAGAATTGTTTTTTAACAGTTTTTACCTTCTTGCTCGCCCTGTGCATTTCCCGGTACACCACTGAATATTCAGATTGAGTGGAGGGAAGCTAGACGCGCACACCGGAAGTGGAAGACAATCCCCGGTAGAATTCCCGCAGGTTAGCAGTTGATCTCCCCTCCCCCCCATAAAACCCACATGCGGTTCGCTACGCGCAGCGGGCGCGCCAAAGGCAAGCCCGTCTGCGCCAGTCCGCACCTGGACCGGGCCCAGGGCCATGCCCCCTGGCCCTTTTAAACATGACCCTCACAGCAAGACCTTATCATACACCAGTAAGCAACTCAAACATATACTTAGCGCGTGCAAAGACAAACAGATCTGCCCTCGTTTTAACCTGCAGTTCATAGCCACCCAGTCCACTGCCGGTTGCCCAAACTGCCCATTCACACTAGACACGTTCGACAGGTCTCCACCCACCCGCACTCTCTCGCAGTCCACAAACCACGGAAAAATCCACTCAGCCCTCATAAATGCACGCTCCCTCCCCAAACACAAATATGAAATACTGAACCGCC
This sequence comes from Triturus cristatus, assembly GCF_964204655.1. Taxonomy (NCBI): domain Eukaryota; kingdom Metazoa; phylum Chordata; class Amphibia; order Caudata; family Salamandridae; genus Triturus; species Triturus cristatus. The sequence continues at coordinate 83,896,362 of NC_140591.1, forward strand.
TAGAAGACTATAAAATAGACCTTCTATTCATAACACAAACCTGGAGGACCCCTCCTCCGGCCCAGACTAAGGTACAGTAACCTCCAACGACTACTCCTCCTGCAGATTTGAAAGAACTACCAAAAAAGGAGGAGGCCTGGCACTCATTCATCGAGACAAATAGTCAGGACAGCATCAATTCCTTCTAAGATCTGTGAAGCCTTCATCTTCTCGATCATGCTCATGCACTCCCTTCCTTTCAGGGGTATTCTATACCTGCCACCAGGTTCCCGAACCGAATTCCTCTCGGCCATGGGCTGCTTACTAGAACTAGTAGCTGGAGAATCCTAGGAGACTTCAATTTCCATCTAGAAGCCCACGACGACCAGGATACCTCAGCCCTCATAGCTGAACTAGAGGCAGTAGGCCTCTCACAATTAGTGACCAGCCCTACACACTCTGCCGGCCACACACTGGATGGGCTGTTCTCCAACAACCAGCAAATCACCCTAGAGAACGTCCTCCTGCTGCCTTGGACAGATCACTGTGCAGTTCTCTTTGAAATTCAAACTAAGAGGAACACTCCCCTTCACATCAGCTCCCTTCCCTCGAAGCAGTTCAAGGCGGGGGGTACTATCGCTCTGCTAGACCTCAAATCTCACCTGCAATCTACTCAGCAAGATCTGCCGCACGACCCCGAACTTGCAGCCATCCGCTACACACAATGGCTCCAGAACGCAGTCAACACTGTGGTCCTACTCAAAAGTGCCTCAAACAATAGAAACACCCCTTCCGCCCCTTGGTTCGCTGAGTCAATAAGACTAGAGAAACAAAGGTGCAGAAATCAAGAACGACACTGGCGTTGAGACTACGATCTCGCAGAAAAAATCCTCTATAAAGAGGCACTCACCAAATGGAAACTCCTCTTAATCACTGAGAAAAAGTAACTACTACCTCAAACAAATTGAATCAGCCCAAGACTCCGCTAAACACATGTTCCAGGTAGTAACCAAACTATCAGGAAAAGTGACCAACCCCCCCACAATCGCCTTTCAAACGCTGTGTAACTCACTGGCCAGCTACTTCCAAGAAAAAGTCAGTCAAATCTAGGCCAACTTCTCAGCCCACACCAAGACTGGAAACCCCATAGGCGCCCCCAGCGAAGTCAAAAACCCTCCCTACCCCCTCAAAATCATCTCAACTGACGATCAAACCACTCCCAACTTAGAGGAATTCAGTCACGTCTCTCCGGAACAGATCATTCACTTAATACCCATGGTTAAATCCAGATCCCCCAATGACCCGAGCCCGCCATCCACTCTGAAACTCACTCCTGACATCATAGCCCCCAATCTAGCAAACATCTATAACTCGATGTTCAGCACATTCACTTACCCTTCCATCTGGAAAAAAGTCATCAAGCCCTTACTAAAGAAAAATAACCTTGACCCAACGGAAACAAAAAACTACAGACCAATTGCCTGTCTCCCATTTCCAGCAAAAAGCGTCAAAAAGATCATGAACACACAGCTAGCACACTTTATTGACCATAACAACCTACTAGATGACACCAAATCTGGCTTCATAAAGGGCCATGGCACTGAAACATCCCTCATCAGGGCATCCGATGAAATCAGGAAGATACTTGATGGGAGGGGGGGTGCCGCTGTCCATGATGCTGGACCTCTCAGCGGCATTCGACACGGTCGACCACGCAACTCTGATCGACCGTGTCGCAGCGTTCGGCATCACAATCAAAGCCAAGGCCCTCCTGGCCTCTTTCCTATCCAATCGGACTCAACTAGTGACACTTGGTGACTTCAGCTCCCCGTCATTTACACTCCCATGTGGTGTCCCAAAGGGATCATCGTTGAGTCCAACCTTATTTAATATATACGTGTCAGACCTTGCGAGGGTAATCAAAACATACAGCATGGGTCTCCCCTACTTGGTGGCCAGCTAAGTTAGGCTCACCTCCGTCCCTGTCACAAAGGTCAGAAATCTGGGAGTCATGTTTGACGACAAGCTGTCATTCAAAATCATGCTAACGCAGTCGTCTCTGCATCCTTCTACACTATCACGATGATAAAGAAACTACTACCTTTTCTCCCAACCAGCGCCGGTAGGACTCTTATTAGTACATTAGTTATGTCTAAGGTCGACTATTGCAATGGCCTACTCATCAATGCCCAAGAAAGAGTCCTAAATAAGTTACAACTAGTGCAGAACGCAGCCGCCAGACTTCTGACAGTCACCCCCAAATTCAAGCCAATATCCAAGGTGGTGCGACAGCTCCACTGGCTACCCATTAGGAGCAGAACCAAGTTCAAGGCACTATGCATTGCCTACAAGGCAATTCACGATACCGGACCGGAAATTATCAGGAAAACTCTCCGCCCCTACAAGCCTATCAGACCCTTACGCTCATCAGCAGCCAACCTGCTGATTGTCCCCCGTACCAAGAAAGCTTCCTGGGGCGACAGATCATTTACAGTCGCCACCACCAAACTATGGAACACGCTCCCCCCCCCCCCACATTAAGACCAGTCCCACCCTGCTCACTTTTCGAAAAAAAACAATTAAAGACCTGGCTTTTCAACCAATAACTACCTATGCCAGCCTTCTTCTTGCCTAGTCCGCAGTGCCGAGACACCCAAGGGTATTCGTGCATTTTATAAATCGCATAAATAAAAATAAATATCTTTATTCCTCCAACAGCCCTCATCATCCAGTGTTCCCTCCTTAGACCATTGGTCTAGTTCATCAGTGGAGGCAGATTGTTGCATGTTCAGCACCTCTTGCCTGGCATCATGCCAACGTTCAGCTTGTGACTTCACTACATTCTGCTTTTATGATTTTAATTTCTAAAATCGAATAAAGCCTGGTATTGATTTGATTTGATTTGACTTCACTACATACATAGATGTGGTACTTCGCTGCATTGCGGTTTTACGGGCTGTCTGATCTGCAGAGGCATTACCTGCTCCTATTTTATCAGTCACTTTCTTGTGTGCACTACACTTAACAATTGACACTTTCTTAGGATAGGTTAGAGCAGTAAGGAGATTATGTGCTACTTCTCCATGCACTATCTGTGTCCCATGTGAGGTGAGAAAGCCCCTTTCTTTCCACAAACGACCAAAATTGTGTGTCACCCCGAAAGCGTACTGGCTGTCGGTAAAAATGTTAACAAGCAAATCTGTACTAAGCTCACATCCTCTCGTTAGTGCAATCAATTTGGCCGCTTGGGCCGACTTCTGTGGGATGCGAGCTGTTTCAACTACAGTCTGAAGTGTTGTAATCGCATAGGCAGCAGATGTAGTGCCATCAGGCAATTTTATACACGGGCCGTCAACCGATAGCTCCCCATCAACACTAGGGAGAGGTGTATCTTGTAGATCAACGCGGCCCTTTGTTTACTCTTCAGTGAGGAATATACAATCATGTAACTCTTGTGACTGAGACTGAGTAGCTGGAAATGGCAATAGTGTAGCAGGGTTTAGGGTCAGACATCTTTTCAGCGTAATATGAGGGGCCAAAAGTGTCAATTCATATCCTGTCAAGCGAGCACTAGTCAAATGCTGTGTTTTCGTTTGATTTTGCAAAGCATCAACAGAATGGGGTACTAACACAAGCAGTTTATGGGACAAAACTATTCCTTCACTCTGACATATTGATACAGCTGTTGCTGCCACTGCTCGGAAACATCCAGGCAGCGCACTTGCGACTGGGTCAAGGACAGCTGAGAAATATGCATAAGGACGTTGCTCATCACCGTGTGTCTGTGTTAAAACTGAGAGGGCACAACCTTCCCTCTCGTGTACATAAAGTGTGAAAGTTTTAGTGTAGTCTGGAGTTCCTAATACTGGTGCAGAGCAAAGAGCTTGGCGTAACTGTTGGAAGGCATTCTGACATTCAGTAGTCCATGGGAGTGTCTTTAGTCAAAAGGGCCAACAAAGGTTTAATGATGTACGAAAAACTGGGGATCCACTGTCTACAAAAAGAAGTGAGGCCAATCGGTGCATGGACATCCTTCTGAGCACGGGGCACAGAATTATCTAAAATAGTCTGAATGCTGTCTTGTGTAAGTGCACGTCCCTCCTTAGACAGGAGGTGACCTAAATAGGTAACCTGCTGTCTACAAAATTGCAATTTCTTTTGCGAGACTTTGTGATTGTGAGAGGCAAGAAATGATAACAATAACAGTGTTCCTTCTTCACACTGCTCAGGGGTATCTGCAGCCAACAAGATATCGTCGACATATTGGATAATGGCCACCCCTTTAGGTACAGGAAAATAATCACGCTGCCTTTTTAATGCCTGACTGTAAATGCTAGGACTCTCTGTATAGCCCTGTGGTGCTCTACAGAACCAAAATGATCTATAATTCATGGTGAACCCGAACAAATAATGGCTGTCAGGGTGAATGGGTATCGAGAAGAAAGCATTCTTCAAATCGAACACCGAAAATGTAGTGGCAGTAGGAGGGACCATAGTGAGTAGTGTAGTGATATCAGAAACTACCGGAAATTGGGGCACTGCAATTTTATTACCTTCTCACAAATCAATAATGAATCTGTAGATTTTAGTGTCAGTGTCTTTTTTTCAAAATAGGAAGGATAGGGCTGTTGCAAGTGTTATAGGGGACTTCTCCCACTACCCCTACTTTAATCAAATCCTGAACAATATGTGCTAATGCTGCTTCACCTTCTTTGGATATTTTTTGTTGGGGCAGTCGAGGCAATGAAACACCCACCTTTACTGGAATATGTACAGGTGGAGTAACCATTTGACCCACATTAGTATTGTTATGGGGATTCTGCTCATGCACAGAACTATGCGTAGGAAACCAGGACCTCAGTGAATTGTGGTGTACCAAAAAACTCACCTCAGTACCTAGAACTCCTATCCAACTAGCATCAGTGTCTCATTTGTTCTCCGTATCATATCGAAGCTACCAATGATTAGACAACCCTGAACAAGCGACTTAGAATACTCTCAGGAATGGTGGGAATCAAGAACACCTTTTCGTTATTATTCTCATATCAGTCCACAACGTGAGTAATCAGAGACACGGAAAAGTTTAAAATGTTTATTTTTAACTATGTGCTCAAAGATGCCGTACTTTGGCTAACATAAGCAAACAAATGATCAGAAATAAAACCATCAGCATTGTTAAAATTCCATAAAAAACAAAGGGAGAAATCATATTACAATGATAGTGGAAACAAGTCCTATAATACCTGGTGTACCACCCTCCCCTGGCTAATAAGCTAGTTTTAAAATAATAGAAGGTCTCTAGGTTTGAACGGGGAACCCCATACCTCAAAGATCAGCTTAGGTGAATCACATCACAGGATCAGCACTGCTCTCTGTGTCTGGAAAGGTTTTCTCCAAGTGTGCCAGCATCATGCATGCAATGCAATATTAAAGGCACCCGAGTTTCAGATATTTGCAGCTGTGTGCTTGTTGTGTCTAGAGTTTGGGCCGATCAACCTGAATTCAACAGCATACATTGTTATTTGACCTTGACGGTTTCTGCACACAGTGTTCAGACTAAGGTCGCGGTGCACTTCTAGGGATGTGAAAAACAGACCGTTCTGATGTGAAGAAAAAGCAAGCAAGCAGTTTTACTTATAACAGCTACCTGTAGTGTTGTGTGCAAAAGCAGCAAAGTGGCAAGATGGCGTTTAACTTCTAAAACGCTTATGCTAACATAGCAATGTATGCAGGCAAAACCCTGTCTTCACTACACCCTCCCTTGATCGGACCACGAACAAAATAGGGAAACAATGTAGGAACGCAGAGTTCAAGTTTGAGTGAGACAGAACCAAGTTCATATATTGCCAATCCGTATAATTGGTAGTGAAAGTTCGAAAAGATGGTGGGAAAAAATTAAAAAACAAAAAAATCAATCAGGGGCGGTATACAGCCCATTCTGGAGGAAAAAAAAAAAGTATAACATTTCCAGTTAGTTAGCTCGGAAGATGGACAACTGCCAATTTAATCCATCAACGTGTAGGCACAGTATATCGCAACAGCCTCCAAGAGGAAGTCATTGAAATGTTCTAATAAAGTAAACGAACATACATGTTCTTCGATTACCGGAGCCTCTAGCACCATCAGAGGACAACTTGCCTGTTCTTCGAGATAACGTTGCGCCAGGAACTCATGGGCTGCTGCATATATATCCCGATTACCTAGGATTCCGTGCGCAGCTGCACAGGCCATAATCTCGATACCAGAACAGTCTAACTCACGAGCCACTAAGGGACTCATCAGTTGATTATAATCCGGGGCAGGAGACCACGTGTTCGACAAGCACAAATCCAGAGCCTATTCAAATGAACAATCTAGGCAATGGAAAACAGGTTGCACGCAAGTAAAGTATGAAAACTTGAAGGACAATCCATAGGCTACGCTCAAAGTGGTCAGAGGTAATGTTCCATAGTATTCAAGCATCCGGTTGCGCAGTTGGAGCCGCGGGGCAGGCTGTCGTGTAACACAGATCATGAAGCAATTGCGGAGCAAACAAATCAACAGCAGCACACCAGCACTCAAGGCGAGGATTAATGGAAGCCCGCCAAAGACGTTGGAAAAAATAGATTGAAAAAATGCCGGTATCACACCAAATATTGTTTGGAATGAGGTCACAAGGCCGGAGCCCACAACTTTGAAAAAATGCACCAAGCCAGTTGTTGAAGAGGCATTGAATATAGTGTGAATCAGAACACCAAAATGAAGGGGGAGATCAGTATTTAAAAGAGCACGCACCTCGGTGCGGGTGTTAGCTATGTGAAGGACAAATGTTTCATGAGAGGAAGTTAGGGCGACTTCTTTTTGAGACAATAAAGCCCTTATTCTGCTCATCTTGTTGAACTCTGCTTTCAAGGTTGGTATGGAAGGCCAAATTAATACATCGAGTCTCCCATGCGGGGGTGGGAAAAGTACATTCCTACAACAGACTACTCGTTGGGAGACAGTTACAATGTACGGAATACCCGCTAGCATCCCGCAACACGCCTCATTATTTAAAGGCAAATAGCTACCGTTAGCTAATAACGTGAAAGTGGGCGTAATTGCCGGCACAGGATTTCCCTTCAAAATGCAAGCTAAATTTGGGGCGTGAACATTGCAAGCGCCATGCAGTTGGATATTCCTGCAAACTACTGAGTGATCAGGTGTGGAAGTGCAATCCTCTCCTTTCAAATAAACCTCTTTACCCTCTCTCATGCACCCGTATGTAAATGGGAGCGACCAAACTTCATGTAGGAAAGCGGTACCTAGTTGTTCATATCTGCCTAAGGCATAGTGTTACATACATGAACTGAACTTAAACAATGGAAAAGGTAGTGTGATTAACCCATGGATAAGCCACACAGCTGAGTTCGATTCGGCCATAGAGAATGGTAAAGGCTCCAGCTTTTCAATATGCAATAGTGAATATGTCGCATCCTTCATGGACATGAACTGTTGTTTATCAGTCAGATTAAACGGCAGGAATAAAGATGATGTGTTCATGTAGTCCCAGGGAACTTTCCCAGCCTTCAATGTTTGTAAAGTCCATGCAAACTGCATTATAGAACGCAATTGATTTTGACCGTGGTATAAGACAGACATGTCATCCTGAACAATATCCACAACAGATGAAACAATATTATCTAATGTGTAAATTCTGGAAGAAAGAGTGTTAATGCTGTTATCAATGACAGCAAGCACTTTTTCCAAATTTGCTTGATCAATAGCTCTTAATCTAGAAGCAGCTTCAATTTTGGATAATTTCCAAACTTCATTGTAAAGAGCATATACCCATCTTTTCGACCTGCCACCCACAGGGCCATTAACAAAATCATTCAAATCTACATCGTCAGTTGATTTGGACAAATTAAGTTTAACTGACGCTAAGGTGGAATGTTTAAGCCAGTTTTGACATAATTTGCCTACCGAATAGGTAGTAACAGAATGGGAAGATTCAAATCGGGGGTCTATTCTAATCTGTGTATAACCGGGGATCAGACCCAGAAAACGATGTTGACACGAGTCCGAAGTTTTTTGCCATATCAACCATCCTTGGGGATGTAAGCCGGAAATATTGAAGGACGTATTTGTAATCAATGACTGCAAGTCATCCATGGACAGATCTGTGTGATTGTCCCAGGAAGGATAAGCACCCGGATCAGGAATAGTAGGGGCGTTCATCCTTTTAGAAGTCACCAATCTAAAGCAGGTGGTCTGAGAAATAGTAGAATTCAAAAATAACATATGGTTCGGGATAAGGCACGCACGATGCAAAGCCTCAGAACCTTGCAACTGCCAGGATTTAGAACCCCAAACAGATTTAAAATCAATGGTATCTTCCCACAGCCCATAGCCCCCTATAGCTAATTCATCCATAAATGACTTTGAATACAGTAATTTAGTATGTGTCAGTCTAATTTTGGAAGCTGACTCAGCAGCCATTTTAAAATAAAAGGCTACAGGTTTAGATAAACTGAAATCAGTAAAATATGTAAATCTTTTCACTAGAGTTTTGGAGCTGCCTTCAATGGGAGCTGGACAATGTTCCCATTGTGTATAATTAACGACATTTCTAAATGTAATCGCTTTATGCAGGAAATGATTGCCATAATGTTGGTAGCAAAACAACTCTCCATAATTTGCTGAGTCTAAATACAAATCTTCAGCATCAAAAGCAGCATAATATTTCAAATCAGAAAAAAGAGCCTCGACAGCTTGGACATCCCAATCATCAGAGCGTATGTTTTGTTTCACAACAACCCCCATAGAAACACGAAGTACATTGGGGACATTAATCACCTCTGTGGGCCCATGAATTTGAAATTTTACAGCATCCCATACAATCCCATCTAACACAGGCCAGGCAGTAATATTAACAAAAGTCTGGTCACTCTTCATGATGTGTGATGAGGAGTGGGGTGCCAAAGTTCCATCAATTAATCTAACTGCATATCTTTCTGTAAGATAATGTCCATTCACTAGACGAAAAAAGACGACTACAAATACAATCAACATAAACAAAAAAATTGATATGAGCACCAGCCAAATGTAAGTCCAAGGGGGAATTAAAATATGCCTTTTAAACAAAACAGCAAAAATAGAAATTTTCGAAGGGGCATTCGATGTAGTAGAGTTAGTGTCAAATGAAAAACGTGACTGGTCAACTGCACTTGATTGCACAAGAGGCAACAACACATCTGTGGGATAGGCATACTCAGTATCTTCAAGGGGACCACCAGCCGGTGGAGTCAATAAATGATTAGTAACTGTGCATGCATCTCAATGGAAATGTTAGGCCTGTTGGTATTTGCCGGAGCCAAAACAGAATTTCTCAGCATTGCTGGACAAGAGACCGCTGGAGTCATACTAAGAAGAATCGGCCACTCGTTGTAGTTTGACATTGTCAGTGGAGATGTACCTGTTCTCCTTGCGACCAGGAAGTGGAGGTAAAATGATTGTTCTTGTACCCTGCACACCAAGCACTGGAACAGGTGCATGATAGGAGGGGCCGAACTCCTTCTTGTTCTCCACCTTCTCACGGACCAGGTCACCAACTCAAGGTAGCCAGCCAACTACCGGAATCTGAAGTGCAGCATCAGTTGTGGAGGGCAAGTGTTCCTTTGCAAAACCGTCTCGAGCCTCTTGTAGATTCTGTAACACAGCAGAATGATCATCTACGTCAAAGGGTGCGGCCGATGCCGCCATGTCTAGACCATCAAGGTCCGGGACAAACATTTTTATGCCAAAGAGCATTTTGTATGCGGTCCGCCCACCCAAAGACCTTCTAGGGAGATTATTAAGTGCACGTTGAACGCTATACAAATGGGCCAACCAGTTCCTGCCGGTACCTAAAACCCTAGCTGTCAAGGATTGCTTTAAGTCACGGTTCATTCGCTCCACAACACTATTGCCCTCAGGCCGGTATGGAGATGAAAATTTGACTTGGACCCCCAAAGAACTCATGGCATCCTTGTACGCCTTAGAGGCGAATGCCGGACCCTGGTCCGAATGGAGGATACCACATGCAAAAATTCCCACAAAGACACGTAAATCCCTGAAGACAGTTCGAGCATCAGCACTCCTTTGCGGCCATACCCGTAGAAAACGTGTGCACGAATCCACTGCAACTAAGATGTACTTATACGCAGTATCAGAGGAGAAAGGACCTCAGTGATCCAAATAAACACACACAATTGGTTTATTAGATATGTAGAACTGTGTTTGAGGTGGACGCACAGCAGTTGAAGGTTTAATCTGCTGGCAAATGTCACAAGTAAGGACATAATCACGAGTCTGTTTATACAATGCGCGCCACCAGTAACGTTGTTGTAAGTTAGTAACAGTCGCTGAGACGCCTGCATGGGCTGAGGCCATACCTGCGTGAGCGGCTGTTATCAAAGCAAGTCTGCGGTCCGCGTTGGGAATCAACCTGTCACCAACGTCGTTAATTCTCACATAGGGAACTTTATCAGGACTTAAATGATAAGAGTATTTAGAAGGGAAACCTCGAGGGTAATTATCACCCTTCTCTGTTGCAGCAATGGCTGCCAAGATGTCATCATCAATCTTACTTTTAGATCTTGTAACTGCTGCTACTAGATATGTTGCCACTGCTGTTTTCGCTGCTTCGTCAGCTAAACTGTTGCCAACAGCATTGTACCCCTATGCGCTGGTGACCAAGAATATGAATTACATTCACAAGCGGCAGACGTTGTTTAAGTTCTGCGACTCGCACCCAAAGCATTTTATGTTTGATTGTGCTACCTTTGGAATCACGATATTCATTTTGAGACCAAAAGAATAAATTGTCATTGAAGGATTGAACACAGTAGTATAAGTCACTCACAATAAGAGTAGTCATTCGAGGATCAGCAAACTCCAGTGTAAGCACCAGAGCACATAGTTCTGCCAACTGGGTGGTACAATCACCCAATGTCTGCGTATGCACGACATCAGACTTGAATTCTCCATTCACAAAAGTACCAGCCACTATTGCGCATGCCGCTGAGTATGCGTGCTTTGAATCCGTCGCCGGTTGCGCCGAACCGTCAGTGTAAATGATACAATGGTAATCCTCAAGCGGGCGCAAGGACAGAGGAGCTGGAAGAACAAATTCATACTGCAAATACTCCTGCGTCTGCAATGAGGCATCAAAGATGAAAGTGACATCCGGAGACGTCAAAGAAGTGGCCCATTGTAGCCAACGTGGATGCAAAGATTTAGAATTTGGTACACTGGCCTTCGTCACTGCCTCAAGGGCAGGATACGGTGTGACAACAAACATGCGTTTTCCTTGCGATAGCGCTCTCTCTTTCAGAATCGCCATCTGTACTGCAGTTAATACCTTCTCGACGGTGGAAAAGTGCATTTCAGCCGAAGTGTACAAGTGTGACTTGTTAGCAATAGTGACTGTGTCCCCTTCATTAAATGTCAAGTACGTGAAACCCACTGCGCCAGGCACAATTCTGATTACGAGGTTTGTGTGGTTATCAGATGTCAATAAGTATTTAGAAGCCAGAAGATCAGCCTGCAAAGAGTGCAGGATAGCTGAATGTTCTGGCAGCCAGCTCGATTTGGTAAAAGTAGGTTGTACCAAGGCATGTAGCAGCTTGATACGCTGGGCATAATCGGGAATGTAAGTATGCCCGAAATTCAAAAAACCCAGCAAAGATTGTAGTTTTTTCAGAGTTGTTGGAGCGCGCAAACATGCACATTTCTCCAGGAAGTGAGGTGCTAAACCTCGACCTTCGTTGTTGAGTTCATAGCCCAAAAACAACACTGTATACTCTGCAATGTGTGATTTTACTAAGTTAAATTTGTAACCAAAGTCCGCAAACATAACAATGATGCAGTCAACGTGACACAGACGCGGCCATAATTTGTCGTCTGTGAGATAAATATCATCTACATACAAGTACGCATCCTGGTCAATGCTCTCTAACAGAGTGACTACACGTGTGGCAAAGACACCTGGACTGTTTTTGTAGCCCATGGCTAATCTTTTCAACTGTTTCTGTTTGCCGCTAGAAGTAAAGGCTGTCCATTGACTACTAATAGAGGACAGGTTATGGCTATAAAAGCCATTGGAGATATCAAGTGGGGTCTTAAACCTTTTTCTCACAAGACTATCATTGAGGGCAGAACTGTGTGTATTCTGTACCGCGCACGTCCGACAATGAGAGTTCAAATGCCGATAATCCAAAACTGGGCGGTACGACCCATCAGGTTTGGTTACAGTGAAAAGAGGATTATTCATTGGTGACACACATGTTCCAATTACACCTTGATATTCCAATTGTTCAAGGATTTCTGCGATGTGAGATCTAGCTTCTCTGCGAATGGGATATTGGGGTTGTGGCATAGACTGTAACGGAATCTCATGACTTGGTGATAATTTATCCCACCCAACCTGAGTACGGTACAACGCCGGAGCAAGCACTTGTGCCCACTCTTCTGCAAAATTCTGAGCTTGCTCCTTCGGCACAGTGTGCGCGAAAGATGGGAGGATTACCTCCTCCCCTCTGGGAGCGGCCAAAACGAAAGCTGGGGCCAGTCTGCCTCTGCTAGAAAAATGTCATATGTAGAGGTCAGATTTTCCCAAAAAATCCCTTTTATGGTACGTTGTATGTCACCTTCAATTAAAAAGACTATGTCATATAGTCTGTCAGCGGAGCCACTCTAGTATCACCATTTTCTACAGTAATAAACATGTCAGTTGCTGTCGCCTTCAGATATGGATGCAGTGCTTGCCGCACTATTGTAACCTCCGCAGTGCTGTCTAGCAGCATTAGTGCCCATGTCAGGTTCTGAAGCTGTGTTCTCACAATCTGTGGCATACCTCGCTGTTAGTGCAGCAACTTTCTTTTTCTGAAACGGAGGTCATTGACGTGCAAAGTCGTGTCTTTACCATCAGCCGGGTGGGGCTGCTTGCGTCCTTGAGGGGCACCCGACCTCTGCCACGCTCACCTCCACCTGCTTGTGAGACCGATGTTTCCTGTGAAGAACGAGGAGAACGTTGTTCAGGAACCTGAAATCTATCAGGAGACCTAATTCTTGTGCGATCGCTCAATTCATAAGTGCGTTCAGTAGTCACTGGTATTGGCGATGTGGGACGAGACCCCTGTTTCTGTTGCTTCTTCTCCTGTTTTTTGCCTTTCCAATTTTGTTTAGGAAAAACAGGACGGTCGTCTTTAGTAGACTTAACCATCTGAGTTTGCGGTTGCGCTGTTGTTTTAGCAAATGGTTTAACCCCCAAACTATTGCGGCCAATGGTCTTATAAGTCTCCTCAATAATTTTCGGTAAATGCCGGGGTTTATCGACGTCGTCGACGAGGCGCAGGGCATTCGACACCTGAAAGTTAACTGCATCTCCTTTGACGTTAGCAAGGATGAGATCAGCAACTATGTCGAACACACCGACAAGCCTCATACCCAAATCGACTGCCGCCTCCACATCATGCTCATCCTGAACACGCTTAATCACGGAGGGCAGTACAGTCATAGACGGTGTGCCGAAGCACTTCGTGTAGACTGCTGCAAACACTATACCCTAGTTCTCACAATCTGTTACCTCTGGGACTAAGTCTTTCTGCAAACTAATGGTAAGGATCCCGTGTTTTTCCACAGGAGTAGAATTTGGAAATACTGCTTCCAGCTGGTCAAATTTCTCAGCAAGCCAATAAGGCATATCGTCCTTATTCTGGGGGCGCTTGCCCATTACCGAATTAACCATGACGGGACTAATAGTGATCCCGGCCGTTCCAACTGGTTGCGTCGCAACCCCAGGTGCCCCCACTGGGACATTGCGAGAGACATATTGCACTAAAGCCCTATGCACTGCAATCAAGGCGGTATGGAGTTGACGTAAGTCATCCCGCGAGGCTAAAAAATATTGTGGATGTGGTGTGAACCCGGCCAAGACTGGCCAAGTGGCCCCAGGAATGGACAAGGGACCTAACCGAACTGGAGTTACGGTGTGGGGGAGGGCGCCATTGAACCAAATACGATGCTGCCAAGCGGAAATTGGAATTTCCTGCGTCCTGTACGGCGTGTAATTAGCTGGAACTGCCGTAGGAGTGTATGCGTGAAACGTCTTATTGTCCGCATTAACCTCCGTAAAAGTAACCCAAAAGTAAAACAGCTCATAGGGGAACGATGCATCGGCACTTACTGCAAAGATAATAGACATTCCATCGTCTGGCACCCCGAACTGCGTCAAGTGACGCTGGAGAGGTGCTTGACTATGTGCTGCAATAGCAACTTCAGCCATAAGGATGCAGAGAAGAAAAATAATCTATATTAAATCGTAGCACAAAAAAAGGGTCAGTAATTCGAAAAGAAACCTTTTTAATTGTAATGCTTGAATGAACCTATAAGTCAACTATATAGGTAGGTTTAAACCGTCACTCCCGTCAACCAGAAACAAGAGTGAGGGTGTTGTGGACAAATATAAGCATTACTAAGGCGTCTCAATCATAAGTCCAAAACGTTAGGTGCGCCATGTTGTGGGGATTCTGCTCACGCACAGAACTATGCGCAGGAAACCAGGACCTCAGTGAATTGTGGTGTACCAAAAAACTCACCTCAGTACCTAGAACCCCTATCCGACTAGCATCAGTGTCTCATTTGTTCTCCGTATCATATCGAAGCTACCAATGACTAGACAACCCAGAACAAGCGACTTAGAATACTCACAGAAATGGTGGGAATCAAGAACACCTTTTCGTTCTTTTTCCCATATCACTCCACAACGGGAGTAATCAGAGACACGGAAAAGTTTAAAAGTTTTATTTTTAACTTCGTGCTCTAAGATGCAGTACTTTGGCTAACATAAGCAAACAAATGAACAGAAATAAAACCATCAGCATTGTTACAATTCCATAAAAAACAAAGGGAGAAATCATATTACAATGATAGTGGAAACAGGACCTATAATACCTGGTGTACCACCCTCCCCTGGCTAATAAGCTAGTTTTATAATAAAAGAAGGTCTCTAGGTTTGAATGGAGAACCCCATACCTCAAAGATCAGCTTAGGTGAATCACATCACAGGATCAGCACTGCTCTCTGTGTCTGGAAAGGTTTTCTCTAAGTGTGCCAGCATCATGCATGCAATGCAATATTAAAGGCACCCAAGTTTCAGATATTTGCAGCTGTGTGCTTGTTGTGTCTAGAGCTTTGGCCGATCAACTTGAATTTAACAGCATACATTGTTATTTGACCTTGACGGTTTCTGCACACAGTGTTCAGACTAAGGTCGCAGTGCACATCTAGGGATGTGAAAAACAGACCGTTCTCATGTGAAGAAAAACAAGCAAGCAGTTTTACTTATAACAGCTACCTGTAGTGTTGTGTGCAAAAGCAGCAAAGTGTCAAGATGGCATTTAACTTCTAAAACGCTTATGCTAACATAGCAATGTATGCAGGCAAAACCCTGTCTTCACTACAGTATCTGATTTAGCCCACAAAGTACTGGGTAAGGATGCCAGCGCGACATCCTCATTGATAAGACAAGATCTCTCAACCATTGGATAATTGTCATTCAAAATAACACGCACACCTTCCGGAGAAAAACGTATTGTGGCACGAAAATATTTAGGCATATCGATACTCACAATGTTGTCCGGTGCGGTAGGGGAAAGCAAAAATGGACATGCTGTGTTGAATTTATCAAGTCTGAATTCAAGTGGCTGTGAAAGTGGGCTAGGTGTAGGTGTCTCATCGAATCCTATCGATGTTATCATTGTGCCGGACAGGGGAGCCCTAGGAACCAATTTTTTAGACAGAGCACTACGGGTAGCCGCTGTATCAACCAGAAACCGATCCGTAGATCCCAAGACGTTTGCGTTAACACAGGGACCCATTTGATCTACTGGCACCTCAACCAGTTCCATACCCCATTCTAGGCATCCCTTTGCATAATCGGAATCCGCAAGGGCATCAGCAGAATAATCAGACATTTGATATTGATTTCGTTTATCAAAAGTATTACAGTAATTTGGTCCGTGTTCAACTGCTTCAAATCTGGGGCGAGCTCCTGTACCTCCCCTGCTTCCTGAATTCCATGGGCGTCCTCTTATATTTCCCCTTCCCCGCTCATACTGCTGACCTCACAAAAGAGGGCACTCTGAATGCCAATGCCCAGTCTCTTTACAATAAGCACACTGTTCAGGAGACAAATTTGGTCACGGAAGAGGGGGCACTCCAGGTGTATACGTTGCATGTCCGCCTCTTCCACCTTCCCTAAATGGTGGACCATATATTTGAGCCTATATAACTTTTGTCTTTAAAGCTTTTTCCTTCTTATCCCCCCTGCCTTTCGCTCCCTGTTCCTGTCGCTCATAATATTGGGCCATAGTCAAAAGGGAAACTGGGGAAGACTTGGTCCAAGAACTCTCACTGGCCTTTAAGCGAGTAGCTATTTCTGATAACATATTAGCGAAAATTTGTCAACAAACAAATGCTTACCCGTATCATCGGCCAATGACTGACCACTAAAATCATGGAATGTTTCCTCAAACCTTGAAAAGAAATCAGAAACTGACTCATCCGTTTTCTGTTTACAGGAAGCTAACGTAGTACAATCTATTTTCTTAGGGGGTATGAGAGTCTTTAACTTAGTCACTATAGCTTTAGGAAGATCTAATATCTCCTTCTGAGGTTACTGCGCAGGCTCCCTTTCCGCATTTATTTGTTCTAAATGTTCCCAGGTATCACCATATGCTACATTGTCATCTATTTTATGTATCGTTATCCACATATCAGGAGGCAAAATAAGCCCGAAGAACATATTAATATCTGCCAAGGTCATAGTGCAGGAGCTAATGACTCCTTCCACCTCCTCATAAAAGGGGGCAGAATTTTTCATGGGGTTCGGGCAAAGCAGTTTTAAGAGCCATCCCATCAGCTCTACTCCAAGGAGTGTAAACCCAATTATATATAAAATATCCTTTTGCATCATCCGAAGTTTTATCATCATTGGTTTCCGCACCCTAAAGAGGAACATACAGGGGTACAGCTTCACGCATAGGTTTCACAGTAACTGTAGTACTACTGGGTGCAACCTCTTCCACCGGAACATCTACGTCCTGTGCTTGAGTTTGAACTGCTTCTATACCTCTCTGTTTTCTAGCTAATTCTTGCTCCTTTCGTAAACATAATGTTACGTCTCATATTTTAACCACTCGTCTAATCATATCAGATAGGTCCAAAAAAGGAAAAGTCCCATCTGTTAATCGTTTATAATCAGTATTTATATCAGCTGGCTCTAGTTCCTGAGAAATGTGTCTATAATCAAATATTACTTCCCAAGCAAATCTTTCTACAAAATAAAATTTCTCTGTATTTTTCCACTATTGAACCATAGTTACAATGAGCGATGCAGCATGAGGCTGACAAGCCTCCTCCCTAGCAGCGGTTTTTAATTTATCTTTTTCTGCTTTAGACAAAGTAGAGGGAGTCTGTTGCCCATCTTGTTTATCTTGTTCTTTGTCTGAAGACAAGTGCTCGTCGTCAGAAACCTCATCAAGGGTACTTGGAGTAGGAAGTTTATAAGGGGGTGTGGGGCGTTCTAATAAGATGCAATCATCCTTAGATGTATCAAGTAGAGAATAGAGATGGCGCCTAATAGGATACTGGCCATTTACCTCTAATCGACGTTCCCTATCTTCTTTTTCTATTTTTTCCATCTTTTCTTTATTTTTTTAATTCTAGGGCTTTTTAATATATCGTTTTTCGTTGTTCTTTTTCTGCGATAGCTTCTGCTGTCTTCAGTCTCTCGTACTTCTTTCTCCCACATACGCACACAATCAAACATATCCTGTCTACTTTTTCTTTTAAATAAACACTACTCTACATATTGAACCATTTTAAAATCGAATGACCCTTCACTGGCCATTGCAGATCGAAATCTTTCTTTGTGTATTTGTTCCACAGTGGACCGTACATTATTAGGTTTCCCTTCTGGGGAAGCCGGCTGACTTTGTTCCAAACTTATTTTGGTACCACCAGAGCAGCAACACCACCTATGGAGTGTGCTGAGAACAGGCAAGTTTTATAAATATATGTCAAATATTACCACTCCAAACAAATATTCCAAAAGGAGAAAAATCTCCACATTACCTGCCTTTAAACTTTGCAAAGAATGAATAACAAATCTAAAGCCCAGGCCAAACAAATCAGCGACCTTACCAAACCGAAGTCTCCAACTCCCACCTGCCGATCTCTTGGTCGACCTAATGGTCACTTCAAAATTACGCCAAAGGAAACCCCAGTCAGGACCGGCCACCACCTGGAGGGTCAAATCGGGAAAACCGGAAAAGTCACGTCGGCCTGCAAAGACAAAGGTCTCCTCGTGCAGTGCGCTTTCTCAGTAATATTTTCGATCCTCCGTCGAGACTACTCCTTCGGACGGCCGCGTCTCCGATGGGACGCCACATGTCAGGCACCAACTGTGGAAATGTGCCTAAAAGTGGGCACACTGGTGCAGGGTCACCCTCTTGTCCACGGGTCCAAAGACCAACAAAATAGAGATCGGCACTGGAGTTGGAATAAATACCAAGTTTATTAATCACTCATGAGTGGGACCACATCCACACAACACACAACACTCTCAAGTGTGCAGGAGGTAGTACACTGAATTCACAAACCGTCGTCCCTTTTATACCGGTTTTCTGCAATGTAAGCATGTGAACAGAAATAGGAAGAACAAGTTTTAGAAATAGTTATCAGCAAACAAGGGCAGATGAATAACGACCTGGTCAGCAAAGTGGGAGGGAGAGCAGTAATACTTATGGCAGCAGTAAATGATCGACAGTTAACATCTGAAACCAGGTGCACTGGCAGCTACAAACCCTCAGCACGTACATTGCTTTAGCTGAGTCAGGAAGTCAACTAAAATTGATAACACAAGCAGAGTGAAAAGACGAGCAGCAGAAGACGGGAGAATTATGAAGGAAAAGAAATGGATAGCACAGCCAAAATGGCTGTCGCTTATGCTAAGTAAAATATTACACATTTCCACCATCCTACCAGTACTCCATCACAGTCACCCAGCTCTGTACACTTTCTGCTATCGTACACCTTCAGACTGCAGAATACATATTCCTATGTATGCTCGTCAATGCACCAGACATCGCAGACTTCATCACATATCACAAGCTTGTTGCACTGTTCATCACACAAACATGGTTTACACCCACACATTGATTTAAACACCTGTGAATTAGATTTGCCCATGCAAAGCCAACATTGAAAAAGACATCCCTCATCGAAATGCGTCTGTTAGTCAATATATTTGGATTCCTGAAAACCCATGAAGTGCTTATGGTTCCTTGTGGACTGTTGTGAAAAAGTTAAATATATATATATATATATATTATCTACTGGCGGTCGCCAGTAGATAGTTATAGTTAGGACAGTGTTTCCATAGGAAATCAGAACATTTTATTTTGAATAACTTTGGCGCCGGTTGATAAATCCTCACGAAATTTTCAAAACTAATGGGGCGCTCCGCTCAGCTCCTACCCTGAAAGTGTCGGGGTGATTCGTCAAGCGGGGGCCGAGAAAAAAGCGGGGTCCCAAAACGCGTTTTTCCCAAGTTATTTTCCATAGGACCTTTAGTCGAAGGTACAGCCCGAACGGCTGAACAGAATTACTTGAAATTTGGCAGAGAGGTAGTCCTCAGGTCAGGCATGTGCCTTTTGCATATATGGAGTCAATCTGTACAGTAGTTCCTGACAAAATTGCAGTTAAAAGTACATAAATATCTATATGCGCGCACCGTGTGCGCACGGTGCCGTGCGCGAGCGTAATTTTGATTGGTGGTTACATGTCAGTCAACATTCGAATCGGTCGAAATCAGGAAGTGTTGTCCGCCATTTTGTTTGTTTTGGGTGCGACACTGAAAAAGAGAGGTGGCGAACGTGAAAAGGGGGCAGGGTAGAAGTTCCTGACCCCCTAGCCTTTGTCAGGGGGTCCCTGAAGGACCCCGAAGGGTGAAAAAAACTTTATTTTTTTTTAAATCGCGGGGTGCGCACGGTGAAAAAGCTTAAAAAAATATATAATAATACATACATAACTTAGCATTTAAAAAACCGTACAAATTCACTTAAAAAAAACATAGGTTTCACACTCGTTATAGTTAGGAATTAGCATTTAAAAAACCTTGCAAATTCACTTAAAAAACCATAGGTTTCACACATGTTATAGTTAGGTGGACATTTCACTCGTAAAAAACCAATGAAATTCCCCCGTTATAGTTAGTTCAGATAACTATGACTCGCGCGACCGCCACTCTATCACAAGGATGATGTCATCAGTGATGTCATGAGTGATTCCACTGACCATGTCATGAGTGATGTAATATGTGACGTCATGAGTAGTGGATTGCGTGCGCGCGAGTTATAGTTATCTGAACTAACTATAACGGGGGAATTTCATTGGTTTTTTACGAGTGAAATGTCCACCTAACTATAACGTGTGAAACCTATGGTTTTTTAAGTGAATTTACAAGGTTTTTTAAATGCTAATTCCTAACTATAACGTGTGTGAAACCTATGGTTTTTTAAGTGAATAGATATATATGTATTTAATTTCACATTAAATTGATTTTTTTTCTTTTGGGGCGGGTGAAACTCCCCTTCTTTTAAATTTACTCCTAATATCCCTTTACCACTACCCATCCTTAAACCCTAAAAATCCCATACTTTCCTTTACCAATACCCACACTTCAACCCTACATTTAACCTTACCTCCCTTTTCCACTGCTCACCCCTAAATCCTAAAATGACCCTTACCTCCTTTTACCACTGCTCACTCTTAAATCCTAAAATTACAACTGCCCACCCCTTAACCCTAAAATCACCCTTACCTACCTTTACCACTGCCCACCCATACCCAAAAATGACCCTAACCTCCTTGTCCCGTTGCTCACTCCTAAACTTTAAAATTACCCTTATCTCCATCCACTAACTAGCCATAAATTTACCCTTATCTCCCTTTACCACTGCCCAACCATAAACCCTAAAATTACCCTTACTTCCCTTTACCACTACTATAAGAAATCACCTTATAATGAATAACTTTAGTTAGGGAACAGCTACAACCATGGGTTAAGGTCTCAAAATAATTGTTTTTAGACCTTCCAGCAGACCTATCAGCCTTATGGTAGTCTACACCCAGACGTTTCGGCTTACTCCTCCATTTTATTTCTGATCTCGCTTTTGTTAGGCTTAGGATTCTGTGTACTTTACCACTGGTAACCAGTGTTAACATGTATGTGCTCCCTTCTTGTAACATGAGAACATTAGTTTTGCCCCAATTGGCATATTTAATTTATTTAAAAAGTCCCTAGTCAAGTGGTACTACCTGTACCTAGAGTCTGTAAATTAAATGCTACTGGTGGGCCTGCGGCACTGATTGTTTCACCCACTTAAGTAGCCCTGCAAACATGTCTCAGGCATACCCTTGCAGCTTGTGAGTGCAGTTTTGAGTTGCCATTTCGGCCTGGCAAAATAAACCTTTTGCCAGGCCCAAACCTTCTTTTTTAATACATATATACGTCACCCCTGCAGTGGGACCCAAACAGCCTATAGGGCAGTGTGCAATGTATTTAAAAGGTAGGACATGTACTTTTTAAGTTTTACATCTCCTGATAGTGAAAAACGCCTAAGTTAGTTTTTCACTATTGCAAGGTGTACCTCTCCCATAGGATAACATTGGGGTTGCCCCATTACCTTCAATAAGGATAACTTCCAAATGGGAATAGGTAAACAGATCATCTTTGGTGTCTTTGGAGTTATAATCAAAAATCCTCTTTGATGGTGAAGTTGAATTTTAAATTGCAATCAAATTTGGCATTTTCCTGCCTTAGCCATTTAGTGCCTGCAGCCTGTCTCTGGGCCACATGACTGGGTGTAGTTGGCAGTTGGTCTTTTTGTATTCTTCCCAGCCAGCAACACAATAGAGAGCTTAGGTGTGCCTGGATAGGCCATATAATTATTGGACCTTCCACACCAACACTTGAGAACACTTCTGGACCCTGTGGAGGACTCTGCCAGATTGAAGTAATGGTGTGCATCTGAAATGACTGCCACTCCCCTGGACTGATGACCTGCTGCCCTCTTGTGTGGGTGAGAAGGACTGGACCTGTTACCTGTACCCACGACCACTTAAGTCACTTCAAGGGCGAGTGTCTTGTAACCAGCACCTGGACTCTGCAACTGTGAGTCCTAACCTGCCAAGTGGTGCAACCCTAGTCGGGCGTCGTGACCAAGACGGCACCTAAGATGGCCGCTTGTTAGAGAAGCTCTGACGGCCGCAAGGGCCCATTAGAATTTCCCCAGCATAACGCGGCCAATTCTGCTACAGGTTCGAAGCACAAGAACACCACGGCAGCGCTGCTCCTGGACACCTGCTTCCTGTTCGGTGACCGGCCCTGGCGGCGGAGATATCGGCCGGCGAGTGAGACCCAGGAGATGCAGACGATCCGGTGTCCCGATGCCTGTGGCGGGCAGAGTAGCGAGTGAGGCCCGGACGCTGATCAGCAGCGCTGCATAAGGCTGAGCGGAGATGTGGTGAGTCATGCTGAAACGGGGGACCGGCCTTGTCCCCCCCGCGCATCTACATCCCGCGGCGGACTTTATCACCGGCCCGGCCCCGCGGCACCCCCCCTTGCGACATTAGAGTGTGGCTGTGTGCGGGGCCAGCACGCGGCAGCCGGCGGGGGTGCGGGCGGTGGCTGAAACACAGCTCGGCGGGCATAGAAGACTCTGCAATTCTCAGGGCCTGCGGGGAGAAGGAGCGAGCAGGCCCTCCATAGACCCGTATGCCGCTGACGACCTAGCTACATTCCTGCTCGGCCCAATATACCCAGGGGCCCCTTGTCACTGACTGTGCCGCGCTCTAGCCGGAGCAAATCTATGCACACACAAAGATTCAGTGCGCACCCATGAAAGAGCTACTGCTGAACTGAACAGACGTCTGCAATTGCCCAGCTGACATACCTGCGATCCTTGCCCTGCCCCCCAGGACATTGCTGAGGAATCACACACCATACAAAGGCCACGAGACTCCTGCGGTCCACCGGCTGCTGTGACTGTCCTGCTGCTAGTGCCTGCTGCTTTCCACTGTGGCCTGAACCACGCCGCCCGCTCATATTCCGCTGCACGGCATGGGACGAAAGGATCCCAGGCAGAGAACCCTCCCATTACAGAAAGTTGCAGAAACCACATCCCTAGACTCACCAGTAATGGCCGATAACGCACATGTCGCAAAGCGTCCCGCACCTACTTAAACAACTGTAGCTTCTTTATTGCACGAAATGAGGGTGGGATTCAAAGCACTGGACTCACGCTTCGACACCCTAGATAAAAAATATTGCGGACTTGGGGGCTAAAATACAGGTGCACAACCGGAGACTAGATGTGGTGGAGACTCGAATATCTGACATGGAGGACGGGACAGCGCAGTCACTCAAGGGACTAGAACGAACGGAACGTTTGCTCAAAGAAGTAGCAATAAAGAACGAAGATTTGGAGGCCTGTAGTCGCCAAAACAACGTCCGCATCATGGGGGTTCCGGAGACGACGGCCTCCGGCCGTATGGATCTCTTCGTGGAGACTCTACTCGCTGACCTCTTTGGAAGAGAGGCCTTCACTCCCTGCTTAGTTGTTGAAAGGGCCCACAAATCACTGGGCCCCAGACCTAATCCTGGTCTCCCCCCGAGGCCTATAATAGCACGCCTCCTGAACTTCAGAGACCGCAACACTGCACTGAGGCTTGCGAGAGAATGCGGAGAAGTGGACTGGCAGGGGTCAAAGTTGTCCTTCTATCCATACTTTACAGCAATGGTGCAGGAGGCCCGGTGTAAATTCAACGGGGTCAAGGACACATTGCGGAACCTCGGTCTCAAGTATGGCATGCTCTATCCAGCAAGTTTCTGAGTAGATGTGGGATGCAGATCCAGCGTATTCGACACACCAGCAGAGGCGCAGGAATTTTGCCAGACATAGAGGCAACGAAACGTTCAATCTGCGGCGGGAGGTCCCCTCCCTTCCCCGCCTCACAGTGGCTCAGATGCCAGCGCTGAACTCTTTTCCAATTCTGGCTCCGGTTAACCAACTGCTTGATTTCCTGCACGCTATGTATCCAATTGGGGAAAATGTTAGGTATTTTGCATTACTATGTCATTTGGCTTGTTCCTCCCCTTGCTGCCACCCCCCTTGGTGTATCCGCTGAGTTGGTTTCAGCTTTTCTTGGGGTACAATGCATGGTCCCCATCAGCCCAACTTGAAGTTGATTTGTACCTAATGTTAGTTTTTTCACAAGGGGTGGACCTCCTTCAGGTTGGAAGGCGGTTGGGTGGGGGGAGGGGAGGGGTAGATGGGATTGTATGTTTCAATTGTTGTTGCTCACATCTATGCTCACTAGTACTAGATATGTTTGATGCTCACCACAGTCCTGCTAGGACAGACTACACCCGTTGTTCCAATGCCACGAATTGGTAATGTAGAGGGCCGCTCGGCACTAACCTTGATGTCATGGAACCTCAGAGGCCTTAATGATAATCGTAAACGGCGACAAGTAATTCATTATTTAATCCGGCACAAGGTAGACATAGCATACCTGCAGGAGGCACACCTCCCCCTCACCGATGCGGCACCATTCGGCACCAGCTGGGGTACACATAGATATTTCGCAAATTACAGTAGTTACGCTAGAGGTGTAATCATTCTGATACACAAAAGGATCCCATTTAACCTTAGCAATGTTATCCGCGACCTGGAGGGCAGATACCTCATTGTCGCTGGCACCCTCTATGGACACAAGGTCTCATTGATCAACGTTTATGCCCCCAATGTGGATGCCCCTGAGTTTTTCCATGCACTTAACGCACAGATTGCAAAGCATGACCCTCAAAAGATGTTCTTGGGGGGTGACCTTAATTTATTATTAGACCCCGGTGTGGATAGCACCTCACGTGCCCCCGAAACCAAACCACGGGCACGATGGGCCCTGAAGGACCTATGTGACCAATATACACTAACACACATTTGGCGCAGCCGCAACCCCACACTCACCGAATGTACTCACTACACTGGTCAACACAATACTTGGATCAGGCTTGACTACTTGCTGCTTTTCCCTGTACTTACGGACTGGTTTAATTCACTCACGACACTCCCCAGGACATATTCTTACCACTCCCCTATAGTGCTGAAGCTGAAACTACCAAGACCAGAGGGGTACGAGCGATAGTGACGCTTCCCGGGTAGGGCACTACAGGATGAGTTATTCAAAGCAGACGTACGAGAAGCTATCGAAGACTATTTTGAAATTAATACCGGCTCGACAGACTCCTGGGCTGTGTTATGGGAGGGATTCAAAGCCGTCATTAGAGGGGTCTGTATCTCTAAACATGCCGGAGTGCTGAGAGACCTCCGCAACACACTGTTGCGGAATAGCTGCATTGGATGCCGAATCATCAGTGAACCCGAACCCGGGTGACCAAGCAACAAGACTAGCCTTACTGTCTGAATACAGAGACGCTGCGGATAGGGAGATTTTGTATCTGAGGAAATATCACACCGCTCAACGCTATGGTGAAGTAGAGAGACCGGGGAGAGTGCTGGCACAACTATTAAGACCGTCATACAGTAAATCACACATCACAGAACTCCACTCTGCCGCGGGGGACACACTTACCACTACAACTGCTATCCGGGACGAATTCCTAGAATATTTCACATCTCTCTACACTTCCAAAATTGGGCCGGATGGCACCGCCTAGACGGACTACCTTTCTGAGATTGCATTGGTATACTTGGAAAAGCACATGCAGGATTTCATGGCAGAACCCATATCGATGGCAGATGTCACACTCGCCATTGACACTCTCAGGGGCTCCACAACCCCGGGACTCGACGGGTTCCCAGGTGACTTTTTTAAGGAATACCAAGACCTACTGGCTCCGTAAATCATCGAAGTATATGCGGAGGCATTCGAAAAACAGATGCTCCCCCTCACGCTACGCGAGGCCGTAATAATTCTCCTCCCGGAGCCCGGAAAAGATCCTATGCATTGCGGGTCGTATCGACCCCTATCCCTACTCAATCTAGATTATAAAATTCTGGCTAAAGTACTTGCAAATAGATTATCCCAACTAATGGAGTACATTATCTCCCCTGTGCAATCTGGCTTTGTACCTCACCGATCAACTTCCCTGAACCTACGTACATTTTTTGAGGTACTTCACAGAAAAAACCCAGACATCCCGGCAGCTGCAATCCTGTAGATGCCGAGAAGGCCTTCGACTCCCTTGAATGGCCATTCATCATCGAAGTGATCAATTGTATGGGTATGCCATTTGGCTTTATTAATACGGTGGCCTTACTCTATTGTAATCCCACCGCGAGAATCCGTTTAAACGGCACCCTTTCCAGGCCCATTCGGCTCTTTCGCGGCACTCGGCAGGGCTGTCCCTTATCTCCGCTTCTGCGCATATTGGCTATGGATCCACTGATTAGGCATTTTCAGGAGCGACACCTGCACCGAGGGATACAGTTTAATACCGGCCCCCTCCTTGTCTCCCTCTATGCAGATGATACTATTTTATATGTCCGGGAACCACAAATTAACTTAGCACCCCTAATTAGAGAGATACTCAGATTTGGCAGATTCTCAGGACTTGGCATAAACTGGCACAAGTCCATCATTTTCCCACTCACGGTGAGCACAGCACCGTGGGAGTGTGAATTCCCCCTTGAATGGTGCAACGATTCTGTAAAATACCTTGGGGTACA
Source organism: Triturus cristatus (assembly GCF_964204655.1). NCBI lineage: Eukaryota > Metazoa > Chordata > Amphibia > Caudata > Salamandridae > Triturus > Triturus cristatus. Next base: position 83,923,160 of record NC_140591.1, read on the forward strand.
TATCCATCTTGACACCATGCACATCATACGCTTAAATTATGGGCAGGCTGTTCACACTTTGGAAATGCAGATTGATAAATGGCTGAGGCTAACGCTATCACTAGCTGGACGGGTGGCAATCCTGAAAATGGTTGTCCTGCCTAAGTTTTTATATTTCTTGAACAACATCCCCATACCCCTCACTGACGGTTTCTTTCGCATACTAACGACACATATTACCAGACTGGTGTGGGATGGGAAGCAACCACGCATCCGGTGGTCCATCCTAACATTACCGTATGAAAGAGGAGGGTATAGTGTCCCAGATTTCCAATTGTATTATTTAGTAGCGCAGTGTCACTATGCCCACGCTTGGTTTCACCCAGACGCGAGAATACCGTTTCTGCGACCGGAGGCGGATCTTATTCTTCCCGACACACTCTCCGTGGTGCTCCCCGGGGGGTTCCCGCGAGACCCACGTGACATTCAAACTGTGTCTACCACCTCCTGGGCATGGGTGAAATTGAGGAAATACTCCGGCGCCACGACCTTGTACTCTTCCTCCCTTCCCCTACCGTGTGCCAGATGGATCCCAATCTCTGGTGAGGTTCTGATGAAGCGTACACTGGCTACCCTTGACATTGTCAAGATAGGCGAGCTCTATCCTGGGGGACATGTATTCTCATTCGACGAAGACCCACGGTACGATCACTGTAGTTTCATGACCCGTTTTATCATGACACGTGTACGCTCGGCTTTACGAGCTTCCCTTCCCACATTCCCCATGGAGCCTGACTCTTTCCCCCCCTTACACTAGTGATTGAGAATTCAAATGGAGCACGCCTCATCTCTAAAATATACAAAGCTAGCGCACGCATCAAACCAGTGTCTGACGACAGACTACGACAAGCCTGGGAGGCAGATATCGGCGGGCAAATAACGGACGAGCAATGGTCAAAAAGTTGTGCGGCCACTTAGGAAATATCCCTTAACAGCAGACACAAGCTGATCCATTTTAAATTCCTCAACCGCGCCTATTTCACGCCTGCCAAGGCACACAGGATAGACCCCGCTAAGCCCCACACATGTTTAAAATGTAATGCACCCTATGCAGACTTCATACATTTGGCTTGGTCTTGCCCCCGCTTACAACCTTACTGGGCTGAAGTTCACACGACCCTGGGGAAAATTATCAACTTACCTCTCAATCCCATCCTGAAAATTGCGCTGTTGGGATACACGGTGCAGCTCCTGAAAAAAATCAGATGATTCGCATCACTAGGCCTACTATTGGCCAAAAGAGAGGTGGCCATACTCTGGGGTAGGAAGACCGCTCCCAAAACGCAGGATTGGTTGCACAGTTTAGCCTATTGCAATGTAGACGCGGAGGCCTACGCCTGTCTTATGCCAACTACATCCCGCCCCAAAGATATCTGGGTCCATTTAGGAAATATGTTGCGACGGCTAAGCAATCCTCTGGCTCGTAGGCGGCGAGTGGCATTGTGTCGTAGGGTGTGGGATGATGGACCTAGTTCAGGATTACAGACTTGCCAGTATTAATATTCAAGGTGATTGTTTTTCTTCTGTTTTTGCATTTTCTCCTTTTGTATTTACATATTGATTGCCATGCTGGCTGTGAGAAAGCGAGCAGGGAGGGACGAACCACGCGGGCGAGCTGGGGCCAAGCCCTCATGCATTGACTACGAGATCATACGTGATGGTATCATTGTTATTGTCATAATTGCAAATGTCATCGAACTGTCGGGAGCGATACGTATAACTTACGACATACTTATAACTGATAATGTGAGCAAGATGTATGTTATATTCATATATTGGTTTCATAACTGAAATAAAGTAAAAAAAAAAAAAAAAAAGTGGTGCATCCCTAGTCCTGGACCCTTGGAAGTGGGCCTGAAGGAGCTCTGCCAGTCCATCTGTGGACCTAGCAGAACCAGCCTCTGCTACATTAGCTTTACTGTCGCAAGGGCCGAGACAGCCCTCATCGTGGCTACCAGCGACATTCGAGCCCTACTCGACCCGAGGAGAGACGGAAGCTCTGATCCTCCATTAAGGCTGCACAACATAGGCATCCAAGGAGCCGCTCTCAGATGGATCGCCTCTTTACTCACCAGAAGAACACAAAACATCTGCCTTTCCCCTTCGCCTACGAACCAAAGGAAATCATCTGTGGAAGACCCCAAGGATCCTTGCTCAGCCCCACTCTCTTTAACACTTATATGACACTTCTTTCCAGCATTGCCTAAACCCACGGACTGAACATCATATCCTACACCAACACACAACTCATCCTCCCTCTCCGAAGACACCACCATCACCGAGACCAACTTCCACAACTGCATGACATATGTCACCAACTGCATGAAAGACAACTGCCTAAAGCTCAACATGGACAAGACAGAGGTACTGATTTTCAGAAGCAGAAGCTCACCATGGGGAGCATTCTGGTGGCCCTCAGAACTTGGACCTGCTCCTACCACCACGGACCACACTAGGAACCTAGGCATCATTCGGAACAACAAGCTAACCATGACAGCTCTGGTCAACTATGTCTCCTCCTCCTGCTTCTTCATGCTTCCTATGGTATTCAAATGGCTACTCCAAAGCTCAAGACGCATCATCTCCCAGGCCCTTATTTCTAGCCAATTGGACTATGGCAATGCTCTGTATGCAGGCCTTGCACCTTACCTCCTCTGACAAGTACAGACCCTACAGAATGCTGCAGCCGAACTCATACCAGATCTCCCTAGACGAACCCACATCACCCCCTACCTCAGGGTACTCCACTGGCTCCCTGTACAGAAAAGATGTCAGTTCAAACTCCTCACCCATGCATACAAGGCCTTACACAACTGCGGACCTACCTACTTTGAACCACCACCAAGACCTGGCTATTTGGCTAATAATCTGCACCCTGGCCGTGCCTGGATACCCTAATGGTCCCTTTACAAATATACTTATTGATTGACTTCGTATCTGCACTGCAGCCCGCAGCCTCATCAGAACCCACTTTTGCACATCGGATCTTCGACTCAGGCCCTTGCATCGGAAGCCTCTGGTTGACTGCCTCTTCGACAACGATGCAGCACTCCCCATCGCAAGTCCCACATCTTTTTCGGAACCAGCCGGTGCACAACACATCCTCGATGCAGGTCTTTGCATCACAAGCCCCCTCGTTGATGGCCTCCTCGATGACCACGCAGGACCATGCATTACCACCTCGCAGCTCCCTGGAAAAGACATTGGGTGAAGTATCTCCATCCCTGGCCTTGTGATAATCATCAACCACGGTTTGAGGTTCTCTTGTTCAGCTGCCTAACTGGGTCCCTGTAGCGGTCCCACGCTCCATCACGGTCGGCCTGAACTTGTTACTTTGTCCCGGTCCGGCATGACCAAATATCTACAATTGGCGCTTTGTGCTTTTTGGCACTATTTTCACTGAAATCTTTAAACTTTCATGTCTCTGGTTCTACTTATTGGAGTTTTGTTGTATTGGTCTTGTTTTATTTATTAAAATGCACTCTATATTTCTAATTTGGTGTGTTTGTTGAGTTTCTACATTAGTACAGATTGAAGTACTAAGCCTGACTGGTCTGTGCCAATCTACAGGTACATTTGGGGTTTGCCTTTGACTCCACCCTGACAAGGATTGTTGTTGCTATTTGAGTAGGGTGTCACCCCCTGAACCAGTAACCCAGTTTCATACAGTAGTAATTTAAATCTAATGGTCAAGTTGGATTTTAAATTACTATTTTGAAAATGCCACTTTTAGAAAGTTGGTATTTTCCTGCCTAAATCTTCTAATAGCCTTTTCAGAGTTATTGTCTAACTGTAACCTGGCAGCCTGCTGGCCCCCTTTATGGAGGTGTGAATGGCTTCCAGGAAAGGTAACAAAAGGGTCTGCGGCTGCCTGAGGACATGGTATATAGCTTTGTGGTGGTGGGGGCGACATTGATAATATTAGGAGTGCACCCAAATTTCCTTGTTCGCATTTAAATTTCCACTTCGATTTGCATGTTTCTGTAATCACTCTTTTGTTTTCAATTACTTTCCATATCTTGTTTTTCAATTAATTTCCAGACGTTGGTGTCTTTTTCTGTAAGGTTCTTAAGTATTCAATTCCATCATATTTAAAACAGACCCAGCCAACACGTTTCATCCCTTATAGGCAATTTGCCCCCTTCTCAAAATTCTTCTTTTCCATTCATTCACTGCTTAAATGTCTCGTCTCCTTTCGAGTCCTAGTCCTATAAGATCGAGAGTATTTGAGAACAGTTAGTGTTATGACTGCCAGCAGTCCGAAAACAGAAAGGGGGATGTCTCACACCCCAAGAGAAAGTCTAACACTAATGGGAACTCCACTGGAGTGACTAGTGTAGCTTTAGGGGAAGATTACCCACTATAGGACTTAAAGGCCTTTAATTGGGAAATGGACCCAGGTGGAAAGCTGCAGAGCAACCACTTCAACAGGATCATGGTGAACAGTGTCCCTGCCACTGCTCTGAGGGATATAGGTTCCAACCATACAAAGTTGGCAGGCAGACTGCTTTCCCCTGAGCAATATCTGCCAGTAGACATTTGCAAGGTCAGGCATGCCTATGGGTAGGAATCTGTACGCCCCATGGCCTTAGAATGGGAACCGGCCTTTGCTCAGAGAAAAGGTTTGGTCAATCCAGATCTACACCTGGACTGCATCCTTGGCAGTGAGCTCCCACAGGCAAAGATAGAGTCAGTGAAGTGGCCTCCCAGGGAAACCCAGAAGACAAAATTCCTGTGGATAGTGCCCCTAAGCGCAGAGCACTGTGGCTCTGGAAAAGAGGAAAAGATAAGAGGAGGAGGCCACTCATAGTGCGAAGTGAGACAACCAAAGAGCCAGGTGTTGCCTACTCGGGTAAGAGAGGACTCCAAGATAGGCACCTGCTCAGTCTCAAGGCATTGAACCTGTGATTACAGATATGAGAGTAGAAAGAGATAGTGTGTAACCAAAGGCTGTAAGATTGTAGCCCCCACTTAGAGAAACCACAAACGTCCAGGGAATCTCAGCAGCAGGGCTGAAAGTAAGGTCTAATCCTGGCGCCAAGCTAGAGCTTTCACTTATTAGTGAACCGCTTTAGGCATAGTTCCGGACACTGACAGCTGTCAGTGGCCTCTGCTGGTTACTTGCCTTTGGGGCAACACTGGCCCTCTCATGGTTGACTGAGGCCTGACCTGTCACGTAACCTTTTTGGCCATGATGGTGCTTTTCACCTGTTGGGCTGCCTCTGTGGGTAGGCTAGCATTAGTGTAGGAGGTTGGCTTAGTATATGGTGTACATGTAAAGACGTGATACACCCTGCACTAATCCAGGCACAGTTATAGTGATTTTAGTGGTCTTTGATTACCTTAATCTCTCAAAGGGGTAGCTGTGGAATGCAGCCTTAAGGCTTATCTTGAAGGATTGTAAAGCAGCTTCTTTTACCACATTTAATCAAGAATGTAGATTAGAAGAGAAAGAACCACACAGTGTTTATGAAAAATAAGTCTATATTTATTACACAATCACTATCACTTGGTATATCTCCTACCCAGAGATGTCAACAGTACACATAAGAATACTGCAAGGAAATCAGGTGTGTAGCACAAATGTACAATGGTTTCCCAGGGGAGACCAAACCATATGCTAAATAAGTGGAATGCAAAGGAGTACGGTACTTGAACCAAAAGACTTGGAAGAGCTGAGTGAACCAGCAACCACCCAAGGTAAATACCCATGAACCCAAAGGAGGTTGTGTGCAGAGTGGAAATACAGCTGTGTTCAATGGAAGTCAATGGAGGAGCTGTGCTTACAGTTTTAAAGAAAAATGACTCTTCCCAGAGGACCCTGAAGAAACCGTTTGGAGGAAGGACGTTGGAGAGCCACCCCACCCGTGGATGCCCCAGGAACCAGGTTACCTGCACCAGGGAAGCCGGGTGCATAGGGGTGAAGTGACATTGGAACCTCTTGTAGATGACAATGGTCGACCCAGGAAGAAAGGCCTCTGGAGACGTCTGTGAAGATGTCTGGTGGCTTCTTAAAGAGGAGAATCGGCAAGCACAGGGGCCTCTATGCAACACCACGAGCAGTGTTGAATTCTGTGACACGGAGCACCCCGAGGACAGGCACCCCGCCCCCCTCTGGGCAAGAAGTTCAGCGTGCGGCAGTTCCGGCAGGAGCAGAGCTCGGCTGCCTCCCTGGCAGAACCCGAGCTCCAAGGGAAAGCGGGGCCCCACAGCAACGGCCGAACGACCGCGCCCTCCACCAGTCCGTGGGGATCACAGGATCAGAGACCCCGAGGGCATATGCCCGGGCTCCGCACCGCTCAGTCACAGGCAGCAAGAAGGGGTGCACAACACTCCGAGGGGCAACCCCAGTCTCGATCTCAAGGCCCCAGAAATAAACAGCAGCACTCACGTTGGCATGGCCAAGGCGCGGCGGTGCGTGCCAGGGGACCCCACCTCCAGTCACCGGCCGCCATCAGGAGCCCTCCGCTTCAGCAGTTCAACGAGGGCACAATGTCCTGCCGCAACCGGGGATCACCACCCGTGTCACCAGCAGGAAAATGGCGCCGGCCTCAAGAGCACCATCCCACTCAGCGGCAACTTACTGTCGGGGTGTCCAACGGGGGGCCCCCCTCCTGCAGTCCACAGGATCAGAGTGCCGCAGCAACAGCAGAGTCCAACCCGGGCTCAAACCAGCCACTGGGACCGCAACCAGGCGCGTGGGGGCTCCTTCGCGGTACTCGAGTCTCCACGCCAGGAGAACATCGCAATGGGCAGTGCTCACCTCAGCGCCCCCGGAAGGTGAATCCAGGTCAGCAGAGCCGCCACGCGAACTTCAAGGCAAGGCAGGTGTTCACACAGAGCAGGTGGGCCTCCCGCCGCCTCTCTGAGAGCTCCTAGGCAGCGAGCACCACCATCTTGGCAATTCAGTGACGGAGCTTCACCTCTCGCTCATCTCGGTCGCCGTGGCATCTCTGGCACTCAAAACTCCCAAAAAGCAGGCCCAGGCGCTGCCCAGTTACGGTGGTGTCAGAGGCATGCCCACGGAATCGGGGCAACAGCAGTTAGACTCACGCATCCGTCGCCATTGGCTCGTAAGCCACACCCCCAGCAGAAGAAAACAGGTTAAAGGCACAGGAGTCGGAACAGGACCTCAGGCAGCTCACCAAAGATGGAGGCCCATGATTCAGGAGATGCAAGAAGGATGCTGTTCTTCAAGGTGTTATTTGCTGGAGGCTGAAGCTTTTTGTAGCCCAAAGATCTCTGGCGTACAGAGGCAATAAGCCTTCCCAACGGCAGGTTGATGCAGTGCACAGGGGTTTGGTCTCAGCAGCTTCGACGAGGAATACTGTCCTCCAAATTGCAGGGAAGCCAGGTCAGGCTTCTGCAGAACCACCACTTGTGTTGCTGAGCCTCTGGAAGTCCGTAGGACGACAGGAGCAACAGACCGGTCAGCTTCGATGCAGTGCCTGCAGATGCAGGGGAGAGCCTCCTTCACTCCAAGGGAGATTACTTCAGATGTCCTTGATGCCCACAGGTTTCTGGAGATCCTGAGAAAAGCACATACACAGAAGAGGCAGAATACTTGTAGAACAGCAAGACCTGGAGCAGCAGGAGTCTTCCTTGATGCAGTCTCAGTTCCAGACGAAGTCCAAACATCCAGACAGTCGAAAAGTGTCTTGGTTTCAGAGGTGAGTTTTTTTCCTCGATGAATCTGAAAATTCACCCACGGGAAAGCCCTTAAATACCCAAGGAAAGTATTGGAACAACTCCGGGGTCCCTCCCAGAGGAGGGGCTGGCCAGAGGGGAGTCAAATCCCCTGTCTTTTGTCTAATTTTGCGCCAGAACGAGAACCAGGGGTTCCTGAACTGGTTCAAACCAGTGTATGCAAGGGGGCACCAAACGGGCCATTCAATCCAGTCTGGTGGCACTGGAAAGTGCCCTACTCCAGCCTAATACACTAAGTCCTGTCTGTGAGGTGGTCACACCTCCCTGTGATAGGAAACCTATTCTTCGACCTTCCCCTGCTCGTGCTCAGCTCAGCAGCAGAAGGGCAGAATAGTGTCTGTGGTCGGCGACAGAACTAGCTTGCTAGCAGGCCCTGAAAGGCTGTAACCGGGAGTACAGGGGGCTCCTCCACAGACTCCTCCCAGTACATGGTATCATACCTCTGACACCGGAATCAGTGTTGGGGTATGATTCCAACGTTTTTTATACTAAACATGACCAGGTTTGGCGCAGACATTATGTAGTTAGACATCTCATAATGACTGATGTCCACTATGGTGACCGTACTTACAAAGCCTGGAGAATCGATTCCTGGGTTTGTAGGGTGTCCTGCTCATGCAGGGGCACCCTCACACTTATAACGAAGAACCCTTCCCTCGGGACTCAAGAGCGTACCTTAGGGGTGACTTATAGGCTTTAAGTATAGTGACCTAAGATATAAGGAAAGGTATGTCTGTTAGAGGTGCAAGCACCATCTCACACAGGCTGCAATGGCTGGCCTGTAGTCACAGTTTAAGCAGACTCCCAAGGGTGGCACAATACATGCTGCAGCCCATGAGAGACTTCTGGTGTACCTATGCCATGGGTACCTCAGTACCATATACTAAAGACGTATAAGGGTACACCAGTAGCCAATTGTGGAGGTACCAGTCATTTAGGGAGAGAAAGCACAGATGCTGGGGTCCTCGTTAGCAGGATTCCAGCAAAATCCAGTCAAAACATACTGACACAAGGTAAACAGTGGGGGTAACCACTAAAGAAAGATCCTACAGTTAGCTATAGAACATGTGAGATCTGTAGATGACAGAGGGCCCCCCTGGACCAGAGTAGTGGTTATCGATGCACTTGACAGAAAACCTATACCATCAAAATTAGTATTGAAGGGTAGACCTAAAGCAGTTGAGGTAGACCAACTCCCCACCAGAATTCATCTTGCCAGGAGGATGTGATGCTGGAACTGACCCTGCCAATGCAGAGAGCCTTTCCACATCATCTCTGCTGAAACTCGAGGAGAACTGAATGTAACTTAGAGCACACTTCTCCAAAGTTAAGCTTGCATGCTCTACATCCAGACAGTCCTTCCTCCTGGTGGAGGTTTCAATGTTACTTGTAGAACAGGACACTCAAGTGACAAGAACCAATGATGACGCTATCCACCAAAGCACACTAAGCGGAGATTACGTACACTGCAGTCTGTGAACGCGTGGTTGAGGGTCTCCGAGACAAAAAATTCTGAGAATATGGTATTGAGACTTATGTGGTTCATTCCCTCTCTTTCTGATAGATAACCTGAAGCTCAACCCAACCATGATAGAATTCCTGGTATATGCCAAGAACAATAAACAAGCACAGTACAAATCTTGCTCAATGACATGAACCTTGACGGCTAAAAATCCCAACTTTCACCGAAAGCCAAGTCACTTAGATTTACCCTGGATACCAATATCACCCTCAAGGAAAACATTGCAGAAAAACAAAGACGGCTTGGTAACGGCTCTCTCTTCTAAAGAAAGTCATACTGTTTCTTCCAGAAAGCAACTTCAGAAGTGCTGTTTAAGCCCTCGTACTCTTGCATCTGGATGATGATAATTCCTACCACCATGGACTCCCAGACTTCACATTGGCACACCTTAGGGCCATCCTACATGCTGCAATGCGTCTCATCCAGGGCCGAAGAAATGTGATCATATCAACCCCATCCTGATGGAACTTCATTGGCTCCCCTTGCCGCACCATCTTCAAAACTAGCTGCATCCTATACAAAGCTATCCTAACCAGCACTTACCTTGCAGACAAGCTCACCATCTCTGGTGGATCACAGCACACCCGCAACCAGGACAACATCAGACTGCAGACTAAAAAGTTTAAAAAAGAAGAAACAAGACAGTAGGCCACTTCCAACTATGTACCCAGAATCTGGAACAACATCCCTGAATCTAGCAAGAGCGCCCCAATGCTGTTCTCAATTATAAAAAAGTTGAAGACTCAACTCTTTAAAAAAAAAACACTGCATCACAAACAATGCACTAATCATCTGCAACTCACCATCCTCTCTTCTTACACAATGACTTTATGCTTGTCTTTGATCATGTATACCACTTTGCTACCTTTTGGCTAGGTTCACACTATAGGAATATCGTATACTTCCATTCATATATGTTGTATTTTTACCAATCTCAATTGAAAAATAAAAAAGTGAATCCTAAAACCCATCTGCTCATTGTGTTTGTGAGTGTTCATCCATACATTTGGGTATAAAATCTCATTACAACAGATGATAGTAAATTTCAAACAACAGGTCTGGTTTTGCATGCAGGGCTGTTGAAATTGTAGTTGCTTGGAGTGAGAAACATAATTTGCCCATCATTGTTAAGGATACTAATTGGTTGTTAGGCTCAGTCATCCTTGTGAATGATTGTGAACAAGGTGGAAGGCTGGCAGATCAGTTCAGGGTGACTGTTCCACTCATCCTTGGAGTGGGCAGACATTTTAACTTTATGTTAAGCTGCTAGAAAAGTCCAGCGATTAACTCATGATCCCCGGTATGGTACTCTACCCTACAATGTAAAATAGCATTTAGGTGACACACGGTTGTGTGAGAGCAGCATCTCTTATCAGGAAAAAGGGAAGCAATCTTGGTTGATGAAGGATCCTAAACGGGCAATTTGGAAGTCATTAGCGGCAGAAAGAGAAGCACTGAAAGGGACTGTCTTGCATGGTTTATTGGTAAACGCAGGAGAGTGATCTTACAAAAAACAAATCAATAGACAGGATATATAAAATTACAGTAATTACTCTGTGAAAATGCACAAGCCTTAAAAACGTCTGTCTTTACAGGTTGTCACTGAAGGTTTGCAATGGTTTACGCATCCATATTGCAGCACATTGAAATAGTCATGTGTTTCATCGGAGTCTTCCACTTCTGTGCAAGTTATCGCTTCGCTCTCAGTGATTTCTAGCATCGTGTTTGACAAATTGTTGGCAGAAGCCTGCGACGAGGAGTAATGTTTTCTGATACATGACATGTGACAAGACAGCATCTTCCTGTTCTTGGACTGCAAGAAAATAAAAAAAGAAATTATGACCATGGACCTAAACATTCAAATTTTATATAGCTCCCTTTTTACCACAATGAATGACACGTCTTTTATGGTTACCCATTGATTTTATATGGTGAAGAAAATGACAGCAGGGGGCATAGAATTTTATGCTAAGCCAGTAATTTGGCTTACATAGCAAACAAGCAATGGCAATGTTAGTAGGTCTGGCTTATGAATAAAAAAGTGCTTTTTCTGTCATTGAAGGTGGGTTTAGACACTCAATAATTCATCATACAGGCACTGTGTCACTCAACTTTGGATGCATGCATCCATTCATCCATCCAGTGACTTATTCACTCTCTGTCACAATGGCAATATAAAACACACAAATTGAACAGCATTTGCAGATACATTAAAAGAAAAAGGTAAGAAAAAGAAAACATACTTCTGTGTAAACACGACTGGCATATGCCTGCAAATACAAAACTTTACACAGCAGTGGTTCCGTATTGCAAAGCTATTGCAAATGGTCTATAGTGGTTTTAAAGTTCAAGCATGGCTGCCACATTTAGAGCAAAAGTGTTAGCCATCTTGGAACGGTAAAACAGAGATATGTCATGGACAACAGCTTTCCATAATGGTCCCTGGTTAAGAGGAAGTGGCAACATGGGTTGCGGCACACCATTGATTAAATGAGCAGCAAGCAAGCGAACTGTTAACACTGCCTGGAGAGCTGTAATATCCCCTTAAGAATCATTAGTAACAAGTAAAAAGAAGAGAAGCAAATAAATGAAACTATAAAAGAGAAGATTAAAAACTAAGTTATTATCCAACCAGCCCTGACCCTGAAATGCACTCCTTTTCAGCTGGATGTACACATTTGATCTACAAATGCATTCACAGGGCAAGAGAACCAATGACTAATATGGACTGAACCCTTACCCATGCAGTTCACTGTCCTGGATGGGCGTAGTGTGCAAATGACACTCAGACAGAACAATGACAGACCAGAGCTGACCCAAAGGCCCCCTACATATCTATATGGATGTATATGTAAATATATGTATGTATGTATTATTAGAGATTCTGGTGAACCACTAAGAAGAGATCTTAGCAAGAATTATTACAGTACATATCTTCTCCTTTTAGGGTTTGTCAAAGGCAGTAACTAGCACCAAAATCATTCCCTACAAAGGTAAGCTGTGAGATTTCAGCTAACAAAATACCTATCTGTAGGCATTAATACAGAAGGATAACAATCCACACGTAAATGCCTATTTATTTTAACATCTACTTTTCACAATCAATATGCCAGTCCTAATGAGTTTATCATAACTTTTGTTAATAAAACTATCAGGCGTATGGCAACAGAAATATGTTCCTAGTGAATGAATTGGCTCTGCAGCTGGTATCATTGACTTATCACAATAACCAACTGTGGTCTCCTGTTCTGAGTATACGCTTCCCCACAGGGCAACCATGAGGCATTCAGTCAAAAAATTATATTGGAAACAAAATTGCAGTTGCCAAATCAAAATACTATCTCTCCTAAGAGGCCGTGACAAGGATTCTTACAGCATAAATCTTCTATATCCATGGTTTGTAAGAGGGGGGGTAACCAGCACCAAAACCATTACCTACCATGGTAATCTGTGAGACTCCATGTAACAAAATATCTATCTGCAGGCTTCAATACAGAGTTATAACGATTCACCCGTAAATGACTATTGACTATATGCTTTTCCCTATCATCTGCATGTATCATAACATTTTTATTGTAAACAATCAGGCTCATGACCTTTATCATTGGCTTGCGACCAGAACCTCAGACCTACTGTGTCCTTTCATAAGCATTTGCACGAGGCAACCATCAGGTATACCGTAAAAAAGTTACAAATATGTACAAAATACAAATGTCAAAACAACATAAAATCCCCTCTAATTGAGCCTTTAAAAAGATTACTGTGGTGCAAATAGTCTATCCCCCGTGGTTTGTTTGGGTGGGTCACTAATACCAAAACCCTTTCCTATTACCGTAATCTGTGATAATCAAAAATCCTGGCTACAGGCAAAGACGATTGTCTTTAATACATGCTCTTTTCACAGTGAGTGAGGGCCTCTTGCTCTGTCCTAAATTTTTTATAATAAACAAATCACGCCTAAGAAATCGGACATATCTTTTCCCAGTGAACCAGTAGGCCTCTAGCTTTTATCATTGATTTGTCACTATAACCAACTCAAGCCCATTGCGGTGAGCGTAAGCTTTCTACAAAGGAAATAGTATAAAAGTACAAAAGTAACAAACTATCTACCTACAAGATTTAGCACAGTGTCCATCCTTAAAAGGCTAGTGTCTTTAACACATGCTTTTCACAATGAGTAGGCCAGGCCTACTGGCTTTGTTTCATAATAAACAGATCAAACCTATAAAATTTGGCATGACTTTTCCCATTGAACCATCAAAGTGTTTACCCTTTAAAATTGGCTACACACTTTGTCCAACACCGGCCTATTCAAGTGCACATGAACTAACAAACATCATGTGTAGTTATAAAAATTAAAATTTTGCACAAAAATACAGTTTGCAAAACAATATTCAACCCCTCTCAACAGGGCCACACAAGACTCATCACAGCGAAAACCCCCATGGTTTGTCAGTCAGCAGCCACCGTCAAAACCCTTGCCTACAACTGTAATCCAAGACATTACATGCAAGAAAACACCTGTCTATAGACTGTAACACAATGTAATAACAATGTACTGTTAAAGATATATGTTTTTCACAGTTAATAAGCTAGACAACTGCCTTTCTCATAATGTTTCATAATAATGATGGCCAAGCGCCGGGTGGCTCTGACCTGGGAGAGCACCCTCCCCCCGAAAATCGAGCACTGGGTTAAAGACATGGTGTACTGTAAGGAGAACCTCGTACTATACGCAGAAGAACTTCCAACATCATCTAAACCTAAGGACATTTGAGAACCACTACGCCAATATCTCCAACAGCAAGCCCACACCAGTTCACAATCTGTAGCATAATGATGGAAATGCATGTACGCAACCTTTACAGTGCGGACTTACTCAGTGTCTATGGTCAGACGTCTAGCATTAGTGATATACTGAAAACGGTCAATCACACGTTGTTTGTATGTTTTTTCACTGTTGGAGCAGCCTTGCACGGCAGAGTTGCTACATATATCATTTTGAAACCTCAATAAAAAAATATGATAATGTTTCATAATAAGCAGTTCAGACCTATGGCAATGAGACATTTCAAGTGCTCCAATCAGGCCTGTATCTGGTCACCATAGCCAATGCAGGCCTACAGTTGTGAGCATACGTTTTTCCACAAAGAAACCATCTGGCACAGTCATTAAAATTAGAAAGGTATACAGTAGGCTAAGTAAACTGATATCTCTCCTAAGAGGGCCTAACAAGTATTCTCACAGAGCAAACCTTCTGAATGTCACATTTGGTCATCAGCACCAAAACCAATATGTTACATAGAATGATCAGCACTAAAACCATTGCCTACTAATATAATCTGTAAGAGTCCATGCACCAAAATACCTATCTAAAGGCTTTAATATAGAATAATACCAGTCCACAATTAAATACCATTCAACCTCATCATTTACAAGACAAAAACCCAGAGAACATTAATTCGTACCGTCCTATTAGTCTCCTCAATACGGACTATAAGATAATCATGAAATTACAAGACTACTGAATGAACAAAGCAGTAGGCGCTCTTATTCATCCAGATCAATGTGGGTTCATTTCAGGTAGGCAGCTGTCAACAAACACAAATTTCCTGTTTGAAGCATTATATTGTTTTAAACAAAGAGAGATCCCAGCACATATATTTTTACTAGATGCCGAGAAGGCTTTTAAATTGGTCAACTGGAAGCGCTTGTGATTATTATCCTTGAGAAGTTAGGGTTCCATATTGAATTTATCCAGGTGACCTCGAGAATCTATGCGGGCGCATTTGCACAATTATTAATTCTGACAAAATAGGTACTTGCAAAATTCAGTGGGGCACAAGAAAGGGGTGCCCACTCTCACCCATCCAGCTTGTGCTTTTGATTTAGCCTTTTGCAATTGCCATCAGAAACGCGAAGGGTGTAGTACCACCCATGGGTGGGATGGTAAAATTAAGTTATACAATGTCGCTCGGTTTTTAAAGCCAGATCAGGACACCCAACATAGTGTGAAGATATTTTTCAGCAATTTCAGTTTGTGGGTGGGTTCAAAATCAATCAGCTTAAAACCAAGATCCTTTCATATAAATGTGGGGTTCATATCCTGCTGTAAGAATTTTCCCCATTAGTGAACACAGGTCCCAAAAAGTATCTGGGCATTTACACCATGGAGGAGGAGGATGATCTATTTGCAAGCAGCTATCTACCTCTCATTAAGAAAATAAAGGCTATGTTCGCAAGATGGCCAGGATTGCCAGTTTCTATAATGGGGCAGATCTTGCTAGTTTGCATGTCTGTATTGCTGCAATTTAATTTCTTATTTTCTGCTTTACCTTGTGCCCTGCAGATAAAGTTTTTTAAGGAAATTGAAGGGCTGCTCTCTACTTTTATTTGGTCTGATAAAGCACCATGCATTCCACTAAGCACTTTATATAGGTCAATTACTGAAGGTGGTTTCACATTGCTGAATTTAAAGGGATATTATTGTGCTAACTTTTCTCATTCTTCTCTTAGATTTTCACTCGCCCTAGGTTCTGGTTAATCAGTTGATAATGTTTTGGGGAATTTGATTGCACAGGAACATAAAATCAAGTATTTTCTACGTTTGATGAAAGCACCCAAAAAAGTTTGTTACACACACATATAATGGCTTTTTAGACGTAAGGAACAATTTAAAAAATATTTTAGTATACCTGCTGTTAATAGGTCCACTCGCCTTACTGACATCTCCACAGGGACACAGACCGTGGTCGAGAGAGGTTTCGCTCATAAGTGGGAATACACTGGCTATCAAACGGTTGGGGATTTCTTTAGAGCTGAGGTCTGGAAGGAGTTGCCCGACAGAACCCGACATTCGGCACAGGAAGATGCCACTTTGCTGGTCCTTTAACCATATTCAACACTTTTTTAAAGTGCTAGATCTGATCAAGACTAAAGCCAGTTCGGCACTAGTTGCAGACTTAATCGAATCTGATCATTCTAGGCCTATTAGGTACTGGATGGCTGTACTTCGGGAGTATCAACAAAGGAGATCTGTTTGGTAAAGTTAAACAAAAATGCTTACTTCAGGGGGGTGTAACAATTTTGGCCAAGGTCTGGAATACGACAAATGAATTTAATTTCTCAGTGATAAGAGGTGCAAAGATCCTCCGGATGCAATGATACACAAAGTGGCTCCTACATAGAACACCCAAATTTGTACATAAAATTAAACCCTAGATTCATGATAAATGCTTTAAGTGTCTTAAGTAGAGCAAACAAAACTGGTGGTATATGATTTGTGTTTGTCCAAAAATAGCTGAATACCCGTCCTTCATTAACAAACAAGTATCCGCACACTAACTATTGATTTTGCCCATGATACTCAAGCCATCACGCTGGTGGTCTTTGCAAATCCTACAAAGCAGATGGCAGATAAAAATAAGCTATTTCTGGTCACACTGAGCCAGATCGCTCATCCTTCAAATTTGAAAGTCGATGGTTCCCACAACTTATGTACATTAGTGAGCAAAAATGGAAAAGATTAAGGGCCTAGACCGCCATCATACTTTAAGATCCGGATCATGTAATAAATTTAGGAAACAATGAGCAGAATTGTGAAATGCAATGGTCTGTGCATGTTGACAATTAGGGAGCCTTATCCAGAACCAGGAGGATGTTTAAGTGGGTCAATCGTGGCAGTGCCATACTTAATCTATGTATTGAATGAATTCTCTTAATTGTCTTATTGACTATGAGATGTATTCATGTGAACTTTCTGAATAAAACCATTTTTTTTTTTAAAACAAAAAAACTTTTAACATATGCTTTTCGCAATAAATATGTCAGGCCTAGTGCCTTTATCATAACATTTCATTATAAACAGATCAGGTGTATAGCCATGATCATTGGCTTACCACCATTTTACCTTCTCAGTCCTGCTGTATCAAGTACAAGTTTGCCACAAGCTAAAAAGTGCAATACTAGCAGTCTTTTTAAGACTAGCAGTCTTTTTTACTTTTTTCCAGGACGTGTAGGAATACAGCTAGTTACTGCGCCGCCTTCCGTGGTAAGCAACGACATGCTCTGAAAAAAAGTCCTGTCAGCCGAGACCTGCATATTCAGGGGTCACAACAACACCAGGTCAACTGGACTTGGTGTTGACTTGTATAACTGGTTACTTACTTCAATGTGTCACTGCCAGAACCAGCATTGCGGTAGTGCTAGAGTTGGAAAACTCTTCTATTCACTTTTTGGTCCTGGTGAATTGCCATTTGACACGTTAGGGGCTGTCTTAGGCAAGAAACATGTCGACCTCCCACATCACACACACCCTCTAGGACCATTGCATCCAGGTAGGGCTGACAGTTTTTTTAGCTAGGTTAGTGCACCCTGGGAATGCAATTTAGATTATAGGGCTGCACTGGACCTATTTTAACCATCACTCCACACTCAGTCCACTACCTAATCCACACACCCGCATGCACCTTATGGCTTCATCAAAAAAAGATCTCCGCTAAAGAGCCCCTTCCCGGGTGCACGTTGGGCATTGCAGCGCCGGCCCGACAAGGAGCAGGCGCAATGATGAAGCATGACATCCTTCGGGGTGTATGAGGGCACCTTATTACAGACCTGAACACTCCCTTCTTCACTTAGGAACTGCACACTAGTTTGCTATGCCAGCACCCAATCCCAAAAACAAGGCCAGCAAAAAGTAATCAGCATTAGATGGGACCCATGGAGACAACAGACAGTTTCCCCGAGGCCAGAGGTGCAGACGAGCCCAGGGAACTACAGCCATGGAAGCTGCCATCAACCCCTGGACCCTCAACCAATCTTGAGCCTGGGCCAACTGCTGGGTCAGGAGAACCAGCAGAATACTCTTCAGTGTAACAATGCGAGCAAGGGGAAGAAACACTACCCTCATCCAAGCATCGAACCACCATCCAATTTTTTTTCTTTTTTAAAGAGAAAGTGCCAAAATCAACATAAAGCCTAATTTTAGGAACATGTTCATGGCAGCTTCAACAGCCAGCTGAACCTTCGATAGAGAGGAAGCAGAATCAAGATACACCAAAACAGAGAAACCCTGAAGATGTAAAATCCCTACAGCTGGTGCCACGACCATGGCAAAAGTCTGGGGAGCTGTGGAGAGTCCAAAGGAGAGTGCCGAAAACTGGGACTGCACCTCGATTTCGCAAACTGCAAGATTTGATGGCTTACTGGATGGACAGTCACATGAAACTAAGCATCCTCCATGTCCAGGGATGCCAAAAATTAGCCATGTTTGATGAGAGGAACGAAATGTTGCCATACAAAAATGA
Source organism: Triturus cristatus (assembly GCF_964204655.1). NCBI lineage: Eukaryota > Metazoa > Chordata > Amphibia > Caudata > Salamandridae > Triturus > Triturus cristatus. The sequence goes on from NC_140591.1 coordinate 83,941,733, forward strand.
TCCAGCTGCACATCCTGTATCAAAGCCTGCAAATCCAGATATGGACGGTAAGAACCACCTGGTTCAGGGACCAAGAAGAGAGGCAAGTTAGAAGCGGAAGCCCCTGTCTGCATCCAGCAATTAGACAATGGCCCCCCTTGCCAACAAATTGTATACCTCAGAGAGCATAGCAATCCCCTTCACAGGATTACCTGACAACGGGGCATCCCGAAAAAGAGGTGGAGGAGGGAGACCCCTGAATGGAATCTGGTACCCCAGACTGACAACCGACTTAACCCACCAGTCAGAAATCAAACTTGACAATCGACCCTGGAAAAACCAGAGGTTCCCACCCACCCCGATCTAGACATTTCTGACCATCTGCTTAGAACCTCTGCCATTGAGACTCGTTGAGGAAGGCAGCCCCCCAACTCTGGGCCAGTCCACGAAAGAGCTGAGAAGAGGGGAGAACCCCCTGAAAGAACATTACCTTCTGCACAGATTGGAAAGACAGCTGCAACGTTGTCTCAGCTGCAGATCACAGTGGCTGTAGTGTTTGGCTCCTTCCCCGTGTTGTGCGCTGCGCAAGGATGCCTCGTGGTTATGCTTTATTTAAACAGGGTTCCACGATCGGGCTACGAACGATGCGTGCCAGGATTCTGCCATTGTTATACAGTTGGCAGAGATCCTGGTACGCAGCGGGAGCGCTCGGTTGTGGGTGCTGCAACTCATTAATAAATCTTCAAGCAACTTACCAATTGGCCTGTTGTCTCATCATTTCATTACAATTGGCGATGATTGGTGAAGCCCACTCGTCCAGCACCCACTTGCCAATTCTTTCACACCTGCCCGTTCCTGCCTCGCTGCGAGTGTTTGCTTCTCTCTGCCTTCTTGTGTGAAGGCAGCCTCCTCCACTCCTGTTCTACTCCCCTTCGCGGTGTCTGGTGCATGTTCTACACACCTGCACCCTCATCGTTGGGAGTTTCTTCATCTTACTGGATCTCTGGATGATGTCACGCAGCTCATCAACGCTGCACGTCATCACGTTTCAACGTAAGCGGCCATTTTGAATTGGGCTGCCTTCCACTGCTTTGCTGCGTCCTCATGCTTTTACGTACGCAGCAATTTTTAAATTGGGTCATCTTGCTTCTACAATACAGGTAGGCCCTGCCTGTCCACGTTCCCATAATTGGAGCCTTTGGTTATTTTTACAATGTTATTTAAACCCTTGTGACATTTCCATTAACTTGAGCTTTTATCCTCAGTGACTACCTTAATACTTTAGCAACATTTGCCTGCATATGCTGTTAAATTTAAGTTAATTCATCCTATTATACAGAATATTAACGTGCATTGTTCTTTTACTTGTTTTTCTTCATTTTGCACTTTTTTTCCATTTTAACTTGTTGCATGCAAATACAGTTAAGATACAGTTTTTAATTTGTATTTCATTTTGATGGTTCTCATGGCTTCTTCTCAGCAATTTGCGCAACCGCCTCCTTTCTTGCAGCATCCAGGTAAACCAAATATTCCCTGGAGACAATGGGTGAAAGCATTTGAGAATCATATAGTGGCAATTGACGCTGTCAAGTTTTCACCTGCTCGCAAAGTTGCAATTCTTTATGGTTGTTAAGGTCTCTGCGCGTAACATGTCTTTGAAAATGTACCTCCGTTTTCCACACCTCTGGGTGACGCTGGTGATGCTGATCACTGGAATTCCTACAATGAGGCTTTAGCTCGTTTAGCAAGACATTATGACCAAGAACCCAACATAATGTTAGAGAAACACAATTGTTTCAGAAGAAAACAACATGCTGACGAAACTGTTGATGAATACATTGCGGAGCTACGAATTTTGGCTTCCACTTGTGAGTTTGAAGCCAATCTTGATACCTGTATCCGTGACCAATTTTGTTTTTTCTTGTTTTTCAAGGAAAATCCAAGATCGTCTTCTCAGTTGCAAGAAACCCACACTTCTCAAAACAATCGATATTGCAAAGAGCATGGAGAGGTCCATCGTTACATCTAAAGCCCTTCAAAGTGATCAATCATTAACCCCTTCAGTGCCCATGACGAGCTGGACTCGTCATGGGCCGCGGTGGCGCTGTGCCCATGACGAGTCCAGCTCGTCATAGACCCCGCCCGCTAATGCAACGGCCGGCACTGGGCGGGGAAAGGGGCGGGCACTGAAGGGGTTAAACTCAGTCAAGACCTCTACACATGAATCCGCAGACTCTGTCAACGCTGTGAACATTAACAAGCTTGTTAAGCAATTTGTTAGAAAAGGCACTACAATTTGTTATAGGTGTGGGTCAAGATCACATCTCAGCAACTTTCCTATGTGCCCTGCTCTTGGGAAAAGATGTGTTTTATGGAAAATGATGGGCCATTTTTAAGGAGTTTGTAGGTCAGGCAGAAGAACCACAAGAGTTAACACTGTGGAATTTTCTGATGCTCTTGATGATTGTGTAGAGCATTTACATGATGTTGTGGTAACTGTTGAATGCAATCCTATTTTTAAAGATCATTATGTCAAAGGTCCTTTCGGTATTGCATTCTTTGGGAAAATAGAGATCCCAATCATGGATGACTCTTGGTCGCCTATCACAATATTGACAGATGTAATGTTTTATGACAAGTGGCAACATTCTATTACTCTAACAGACATTAACCCCAAAGCATTTGGCGAGTTTGACATAGAAATTTTGGGCTTTAATTCAAGATTGGAATGTTTAGGCATATCAATTTTTACAAACGTTTATGTTGCTGTCAAGAGAGGCAACATAATCGGATGGCAGGATCTTGCAAAATTTGTATTATATCTAATTCCAGGCTCTGAAAACCCCATTGCTCTTGGTGATGTTCCTCAAGGTTATACTGGAGCTGGGTTTTTAGAAGATGAACATGCCAAAGTGGATTGTCTAGGTCTTCAGGATCACACCACAGATATTAAAAATGTTTTAGATCATTTCCCCAAATTGATTTAAAACAAATTAGGCACAGAGAAAGGTTTCCAACATCAAATTCGTCTTAAGCCTGATGCCCAACCCCTGGTCCACAAAGTACACCCATTACCTCTAAGTGCCAGGGATGAGCTCAAGTCCGTGCTAAAGTCATTGTGTGACGAAGGGGTCATTGCACCATGTGACTCCTCGCAATGGGTTTCTCCCATTGTTATAGTCAGAAGGAAATCTGGGGAGGTTAGGTTGTGTGCAGACTTGCGCAACTTGAATAAAAACATCTTGATTGATTGCCACCCCCTTCCCAAGATTCATGAACTGCTTGCCAGTTTGGGGGGTGTGCAAAGTTGTTTTCAATCATTGACCTTTGCTCAGCCTTTGACAGAAGTTTCCCAAGAATTTACGGCATTTGTCACACCCTTCGGCGTTTATAAATACCTCAGACTTCCATTTGGCCTGGCCTCCGTGGCCAGTGTTTTTTAAAAGATAATGGATAATCTTTTTAGAGATATGCCAGGAGTCCAGGCCTACCAGGATGACTTTCTGGTTTTTGCAGATAATTGGGAAACACATTTAAACAATTTGTCTAGAGTTTTGTGCAAATTAGAAGAAGCAGGCATGACCATTAGAATGGACAAATGTCAGTTTGGCACTCAACAGTTACATTATCTAGGTCACACGTTGTCTCATGAGGGCATTAAACCCAAATTATCCCTCATTAAAGCCATCAGCCATTCTGCTCCTCCCAAGGATAAAGATACCCTTCGATCATTTTTGGGATTAGCAGAATATTACGCTCACTTTGTTAAAGGTTATGCTCAAACTGTTGACCCTTTGCGGGCCCTTCTTCGTAAGGGTGCAAAATATGTGTGGTCTGAAGAGGCTTCATCTTCTTTTGATCCGGTTAAAAAATTTATCATTGAGGCACCTGCTTAACAAGCCTTTCAAGATGGTTCTAAATGTTTCATCATGGTGGATGACAGTCTCACTGGTTTAGGTGCAGTCCTTGGTCAATGGGTATCCGGGAAGGAACACACAATAGCTTTTTCTTCTAGAATTCTTAAGCCATCTGAGACTCACTATAGCACCATTGAACGTGAGGAATTGTAGCAGCTCTGCTTGCGATCAAGTAGTGTCCCAGTATCACTGAGCAGTTATGGATGGAGGCTTACAGTAAGGATAAAATTCTTGAACAAGTGATGGACTACATTGTTAAAGGTTGGCCTGAGAACAGGAGACTCTCTGGTGAGTTAAGAGCTTTTTCCATGGTATCATCTGATCCGTCCATTGTCAATGGCATGGTTATGCAGCATGATTCTTTTGTTCCTCCTACAAGTCTCAGGGAAGAAAGCAGTAAATTAACACACCATGGTCATTTAGGTGTCACCAAGACTTCCCAATTGATCAAGTTGTATTATTGGTGGCCGTCTTTGGAGTCTCAGGTCACATTTTGTATTGATACATGCACAGAATACTTGTTGTCTGATAAGAAATGGAAGTTGATGAATACACCCCTGCATACTGTAGGAAGGTGGATATCTGACTATGGTTACCCCCAACTTTTTGCATGGTGTCTAGCTAGTTTTTCGACTTAGTTGGCCTGAGATCCTGCCATTCAGGGTCTCAGGCTGTCTGCTCTCTCTTTAAAATGGACTCCATGTACCCTAGGTACATTCCCAATTGGTAAGGATCACCTTATTGGACCCTGTACAGTGTACCCTTGGTACCCAGGGCATAGGTGTACCCTAGGCCTCCCAGGGGCTGCAGCATGTATTATGCCACCCCTGGTCTGGCCTTCCAATCAGACACAACTGGCTGATCACTCAGCTGGGGCAAGGTCGTGTAATCACCCCTTGCTTAGATATAGTATGCCTATATCTACCCTTATATATAGACACATGTGTACCTATCAGTCACTCCTATGGCAGGCCTTAACAATCCTGGAGGCAGAGTTCTTGGTAACATGTGAGATGGTGCTCTAGCATGAGCTGAGCCTGTCTGCAGCTTTCGGAACCATGTCCTTATAGCTGTTCTATGATATAGCGTACCATATACTCTTAAAGTGCCTTATAATCTTAAACGGTTATGGCAACTATGGTTTGGCTTTATCAAAACATGTCGTGTAAGGTGTCTAACACTTTGGAATAATACCCCCATACCATTTCTGGTGATGGGGATATTATTCCTCCCTTCTAGAGGGAGAGACATGTTAAAATCCTACTTTTCTGTTTAACTCTAACCAAAGCCTCAGCATCACAAAATGGATGCTGCTGCCACAGACACAAGTCTGACCTCCTGCTGCTGGGAGTGATCCCGGCAAGGGAGGCTTGGACAATAGGTTTCCTGCTTGGGGAGGTGCTAGCACCTCCCCAGACAGACTTTAGTGTATTGGGGCAGGGAGGGCTGAAAGGAATGAGACATGCCTGGGGCACACAAGGTGTCCCATGCATAGTCCAGTTCAAACCGGTGCTGGGGCACACCAGCCCCAGTCCTGGCGCGAAACTGGACAAAGGGAAGGGGGTGTAACCACCCCCCTCCCAGGTCCCACCCATAAGGCGTGACCTAGCAGGTAACCCAGCCCCCCAGATTTGGATAAGAGTGGTAGCTGGGCCCCAGGAGAGGAGATTATCCTGAACCTGCAACTTGAACAGAAACTCTGGACCTTCGACATTCGACGAAAGAAGAAGACTGAAGAATCTCCCTTGTGGCCAAGGAGTGGCTACCCTGTGCAAACAGGCACCATCAAGAGACTACCCTTTGCTTTGCTGAAGTTCTACGAGGGACCGACTGCAGAGCCCGACCAGAGCCTTGACTTCCAGACTTCCCCGACCCTGATCCACATCCACAGCCGAGCTGAGATCCGTGGAGGCGACGAGAGACGTGGGACCGGCTACCTGGGAAAAGTGGCTAGTATCTTCCAGCGCAGCTTCTGAGGTACCCTCGAAGTTGTGCACCGGGGATTGAGAAGCCCCAACCCCAAGCACCATCTGCACCGAAGATCAGCCCCCCACACTCCACGAGTCCTGCGTGGGGCCCTCCTGCATTTTCCTGCTTGCCGCGCCTGTCCGGTTGCTTGCCCGTTGGCTAGTGGCCTTTGTGACGACGCATCCAGAAATCTTCACTGCTGGTTTGGCTCCTCCAGACTGGCTCCCGCTTCCTTGCAAAAGAGAAGCACCCCAGACCTTCCTGGTCTGCACCAGAAGCAAGTCCTCCGTTCTTCGTGGGTTCCGCTTGCCAAGGCTTGGTGAGTCCTAGTCCAACTTCGACGCCGCCGACAGCAAGAGCCTTCGTGGGACAGCTCGCCTCCGGGTCCTGGTCGTCCTCGATGTTCCCTGGTCCTCGTGGCTGCAGCGACAAGCTTCACCTTCACCTGCAATCTTCACGACATCGCCTGGTTCCTTCCTGGTTCCACGTGGTCACTGGCTAGTGACCTTGACTCTGTCCCTTCTGCTTGCAGGTCTCCTCTCTTCTTGATCCCAGCCTTGGGATCCACCGGACACTCTTCACTGACTGCCTGTCAGCATCTTTCCTTCAGGCATCCATAGAAGTCCACGACGAAACCCGACGCAAGTTCACACCTATGCACCCGCAGCCTGTGGGCTAGGTAACTTGGGTACTTCGGTGCTCACAAGGGTAGTGACTATCCTAGGGTCTAGTTTCCGAGTCTCGACTCTCTAGCTGCTTCAGAAGTGTCCTTAAACTGTTAATTTCTAACAACTACTATTTCTATCGACTTTTACGCATTACGCGTGAGTGTTTCCACTCTGCACCTGAATCCCGTGGGCCTCCCACTTCCTAACTGTTGCTAGTGTAGTGTAGCCCCAGCGATTCCCTAGGCCTAGGCCTATCCTATTTCCGTGACAGTGGTCCTTATACCACTTCTTTAGTATATGGTTTGCGTGGCCCCTAGGGCCTAACTGTATTACTTACCTGTGTGACTTAATGTATGCATAAATAAGACTGTGTTGTACTTACCTCTAATCTCATAAAGAGTGCTGAGGGTTTGACTAGAATAAATACACTTTATTTTATATATATATCTGTTGTGGTGTCCTTTCATTTGGTATTCAAGGGATTATATATGGTATCACAGCTGGCTTCACATGCCATTCAGAGTTTAGCCTAAGACTGCTCTTGTCCATGCTACCACTAGGATAGCTGGTCTATAAGGTTGACTTTACAACCAATCACCATAAGGGTTGTTTGGACTGATATAAGGTCTACACTAGAACTAGTGACATCATACATCAGGCCAACTTCTCACACATACTGTTCCCTTTCTAGACAGACCTTGGAACAAAGTTGGTTTGGATTTTTCTGGGCCCTATTATATTTTGCCTTTTGATCTCAGGTTCCTCATTTTAATGGTGGACTATCATTCCAAATGGATTTATCATATGTTTTGTGATGCAGCTAGTACTGATAATGCTATCAAGTTTTTGAAGATGGTCTTTGCTGTTGAAGGTTCATCCTCTGTCATTGTTACCGACAACGGTACGCATTTTGTTTCTTATAACGTGCACGTTTTAAGAAAGTAATGATGTCAGTCATTTCAAAGTTGTGTTGTATTCTCCAGCCTCCAATGGATTGGTTGAAAGGGCTAATAGGTTGTTTAAGGACGCTATTCAGGCAGCTGTTGCTCCTCGTCAAGATGTCCAAGATTTTGTTGATGCCAAATTGTGGACTTACAATATTTCACCTTATTGTACTACAGGTGGTACTTTTGAGGGGTAGAAATGCACACACCAAATTATGTCGTAATTGGTTGCAATACAGACATGACAAGCATAACCATGTTGACAAAGGTCTTGCTTCTCGTGTGTTACAAAAGCAGAAGACTATATATGATTCTGGGAAAAGTTTTAACAATATGGATCTGAAAGTCAATTATTGGGTCCTTATCAAAAATTCTAAGAAGGTTGCAAAGGGTTTGTCTAAATTTTCTGCTCGTGTTCAGGTCATTGAGGTGAGCAAGGGTTCAGCGCTTCTTGACTCAAAAAGGTGGTGGAATAAAAGATCCCTTGTCCATCTCTCTGATGCACAGGTTGCTTCATTGTTCGAGTTGTCCAAACAGGAAGCTGAAAATTGTGACTGGACCAATTGGTTACATGATCTCACTTCGGGTGTTTCATCTCCGGTTAGTGAGAGTAATGCTTGTGAAGCTGCTGCTTCTCGGTGTTTAACTTCACATGTTAGTCAGCGTGACAGTCCTGTTCCCAGGTCGATTCTTCCGTTCAGGCTGGTACTCTTGGTACCCAGTAAAGGAAGTTACCTTCCAAACTCCATGATTATATTTTGTCATGAAATGTTGTCATATTTATTTAATGTTTTCAGTCACTGTTTGCTTATCTTTGTTCTCACATTTGTTTTGTTCTCCTTCCTCAATCTTGTTCTTTGTGAGGAGGGAGAAGTTGTAGTGTTTGGCTCCTTCCCCGTGCTGTGCGCTGCACGAGGATGCCTCATGGTTATGCTTTATTTAAACAAAGGTCCACGATCAGGCTACGGATGATGCGTGCCAGGATTCTGCCAGGATTCTGCCAACGTTATTCAGTTGGCAGAGATCCTGATACACAGCGGGAGCGCTCAGTCGTGGGTGCTGCAACTTATTAATAAATATTCAAGCAACGTACCGATTGGAGTTCAACCCGTCACAAAAAAGTCTGGGACCCACAAAGGGAAGACAATGAATAAAGGCCTCAAGTGCTGCGGCCAGACACCATGATGCATCCGCAGAGACCGTCCACCAGCCACCGTAGACCCAGCTGATAAGGAGATGCCCGTAGGGTATTGAATGAAACAACGGACAAAAACGAGTCAACAAAATAACTGATCTAACACCTCCAACTGTGCCAAAATAGGTGTGAGATCCCCCTACATCCAGGAGACAATTGAAGAAGAACTCAAAATACCCAAATAGGACTTGTGAGGCATACGTAGAAGAAACCTTAGGCACTGGAGGAAATACTATACCGGGAACAGAAGCCTTCCTCCACCAAAGTTGAAGGATCAAACCCCAGCACCTCCTGGGATATGCGCCAATGTGTCTGACAAAACGTCACCTTAGACAACTGCAGGGCAATTCGCAGAAGGGTCATGTAAAGCAGACTGAACTGCAGAACGAAACCAGTCCAGGATGCTTACCCTGGAAACTGCAAAAGGACATGTGACTGTGTAGAAGCAGAAAGGTCAGACACAGGCACCGACTCTGCATACCCCATGAGTACAAAGAACCAAGCAGGAAGCGACCATGTGCAACTTACTATGTAACACTGTCTCCTAGCAACCAACTGGCACATGCATCAAGCAAAAATCCAGTCGGTAAAATACCGAATCGGTAAAATCACCCGTTTGCGAGTGTCAAAAACCGAATCCCAATGCATCAACCCAAATCGTGAGAAAATAAAGATTCGCTAAAAAAATACCGGAAAAATAACGAATCGCAAATAACAAATCCGCAAAAATACCAAAGCGCAAATTACCGAAGTCGCAATCACCGAAATCACAAATTGCTCCCGGCAAGTGCCAATGGCTAATAACGAATCGCTACACAATGCAACAAAACTCGCAAATACCGAAAATCCCAAAATTCGGTATTTAGCATGAGCAGATTAAGGGGAATCAGAACCTGGAGGTAAAGTTACAAAAAAAACAAAAAAAAAGACATAACATTTTTTTCACATGTGCAACAGATCGTACCAATCAGCAAACCCTTAAATGTGGCCCAGGAGACCCTGTTGGCTAGCACAAAATGGCAGCCCTCTACGTGCTTGCAAGGAGGATGCGAATCAATGCAGCAGGACAGCGCAGGAGAAGGGTACAGGAGAGAGTATTCCGAGTGCCCATCACCTTGCTGGGACAGAATGAGGACGAGGTGTATGACAAGTATCGACTGAATCGTGCCATGATCATGCGCCTCATTGCAGACCTCGAACCACTCCTGCAGCACCAGATACATCGGACCAATGCAATCCCTGCGCACGTCCAGGTCCTATGCAGCCTGCACCTACTGGCCTCAGGAAGTTTTCAGGGGGTAATCGCCGTAGCCGAAGGCGTATCGCAAAGCGCACTCTCATGCTTCTTCCAGAAATTCATAGATGCCATGCTGACAATGATACACACCCACATCAGCTTCCCCACAACCCCACAGCAGTTGGACCGCAACAAACAGGCATTCTACCAGGTGGCCCATTTCTCCCATGTCATTGGATGCATCGACTGTACGCATATCCCCATCTGTCCACCCTGTGCCAATGAGTACATATTCCGGAACCGCAAGTCTTACCACTCTATCAACGTGCAGGTTGTGTGCGATGCCAAGCACATCATCACGGACCTAGTGGCACAATTTCCTGGGAGCACACACGACTCCTACATATTCCGACACAGTGGCATCCACAGGCGTCTACTCAACGGAGAATTTGGAGAGGGACTCCTGCTTGGTACGTACACATACCTCTTCCACACATGAGCACCACACATGTATGAACATCACCGTTGCTAAGTCTTTGCTTCTATCTTGTAGGTGACAGTGCATACGCCCTGCGGGAATATATACTCACCCCCTACCTCAATCCAGCAACACCACAGGAGCAACGATACAACGCGGCCCACATAAGCACAAGGAATGTCATCGAGAGGACCTTTGGGATTCTGAAGAGTCGCTTTAGAATCCTACATAAAACTGGCGGTGCCTTGCTATACAAACCTGATACCTGCTGCAGGATGGTAGCTGTATGTGCTATGCTGCACAACATTGCGACCAGAAGGGGGATACCCATAGAGGTGGACAGGAATCACGACTACCGGGATGACCAACCACCCGCCCAACACCGACAGACACACGTCCCTAACACAGCAGAGGGCCATAGGAGGCGGACATACATCATGCAACATCATTCCTGAACCAGGTAAGAATGAAAGATGACAAATTATTGGTGGTGCTACTGTTTAATGCACAGGAGCACTGAGGCATGTGCGACCAAACAAGCAATAAAATAATATATCCCCAAATAAACTGTTACAACAAAAGGCCGTTTTTGTCACGGCTGTGCAGCGTCAAATAGGGGAGGACCATGGTTGCCCCACCACGGTCAAGTATGACTGTCAGTTAGTCTAGTGGCGCTTGCCACGAACGCCAAGCCTCCTCTGAGGTGTCTCCTCCACCTCACCACGGCCTGTCCCTGTGGAGCAACGGGAACTGCGCTGCCTGGTGCTGGCCTCTGCTACCGAAACACTGCTCACACTTGAGGCAGCCTCACTGCCGTCCTCCCCTCCCAATGCGCTAGCACTGAATGTGCCGCTCTGCAGGTGTTCTACTGCAGCGGTGACCTGTCCTAGAGCCCTGGCTACATCCCCGCAAAAGTGTCCAAGTTCCACCTGCAGTGACACCGAGCGGCGTGCCAACACTGCGGTGCTGTTGCTCAGCCTGGTGATGGCCTTTGTAGAGGCTGCGGACCTGACCAAGTTCTGCCGGTGCCTCCTCCTCTCGCTCTCATGGCCTTCCCTCATGGCACGGGTGAGCTCATGTATGTCCTCCCTCAGGTACCCATTGCCCTCTGCCACCACAGTGGTCATGTCCCTCACTGCCGCTGTCATGGCACGCATATCTTTGGCAAGGCGCGCTATGTTTGAGCTGATTGTAGCCATGTGTCTCCCCTGCAGACGCTGGACACGCAGCATCCTTTCCTCAATGCCACCATTTGGGGAGATTGCAACGTCGCCTGAGGATTGTGAACTGCGCAGAGACCTGCGGCGCTGTGGGGGTCTGACACGTGCTGGTGGTGCAGCAGGCGGTGGGATGCTTCGCAGACTTTGACCCGATGGTGTAGCAGGTGTTTGGCATGTTTCCGTCACCTGCATGGGTGGAACTTGTGACCTGCGTCTCCGCTCTTTAGTTGCAGTTGTTGCGGCAGCAGGTGTTGCTGGTGCTGGTGGTGGTGGTGGTGGTGTGGTTGCTGGTGGAGGGGGTGAATGCGTATCTTGCGCTGTATCCACATCCGAATCGGCTGGTGTCTCCGAAATGATCAGCCGCCCGCTGTCGTCGGAATCCCCAGGAGATGCATCTGTGTGTGAAACAGTGCATGGTTAGTGGGATAGTTACACCTACGTAGTATTGTTAACATACATGTCCCTCTGTGATCCACTAAATAAACAGTCTATATCCAGCTTCTACTGATGTGGTGATTTTTAAATCTATTTTTTCCTGTGCATGCACACCGGGCTGACTTGACTACAACTCCCATGATGCACTAGTGTTAAGAGTAAAGTTGTGTGGGGCATAGCTGCATGCACACTCTGATCGTGCTGGGGGCTTGGGAATGGATTTACGCTATGCTGGGTATGGCCACAGGCATGCATCTTACCTTGGGCACTCGTGGCTGCGCCGGAGGTATCCATCTGGGTCACTCCCATGACGGCCTCAGGCTCGATGGTCATTTCCGTGTATAAAAAATATGGGAGCGACCCCACTGCCCAAGAGACAGGGTACCACAAATGTGTGAAAATAGAGATTCTCTTGGGTAAGTTTAACCCCCTAGATCACAATTATACAGACTCAAACCAAATATTCACACAAACTTAGCTTAAGTTCCGAAACACCCAAATAAATGGCCGCATATAACTCAAAGAAAAAGAAACTAAATCAGATTAAAATTAATCTTGTAATTTATTGACAAAAATATATCCACATATCTATAACCCTACAGGTGAGTTCAAAGGCACATATAGCATAAAATACAGTACGGCATTTCAAAGGATCAGACCGCACCGCATGATCAAGGTAAACAGGGGATGGGTAGAACTCAAACATTGGTCCTAGTATGATCGTTTGAGTTCTTTTGGACTAAAAAGACACTTTTTAGTGCTTTAAGATTCTGTCGCCCCATGCTTTGCGTTTTACATAGACCTATACAGTTTTAAATTCATGGGAGCGGATTTACGATGTAGATTTTGTGTTCGAACCATGGTCCTAAAAATAGAACGATAGGATGTCCACGTAGATTATGGACGATCTTCTCCAATTAATGTAAGATTACCAAACAAGATTAATTTTAATCTGATTTAGTTTCTTTTTCTTTGAGTTATATGCGGCCATTTATTTGGGTGTTTCGGAACTTAAGCTAAGTTTGTGTGAATATTTGGTTTGAGTCTGTATAATTGTGATCTAGGGGGTTAAACTTACCCAAGAGAATCTCTATTTTCACACATCGATGGTCCCTTCCACCAGCTCCTCCAGGGCGGTGTTAGCTTGCACTGTGGAAGGTCCGCCTCCCGTTCTGGATGCCTCCCGGAGCCTCTCCGCAATCCTCTCCTTCGCACGCTTCCTCAGGTCGTACCACCGCTTTTTAAGATCGTCAATGCTGTGGGGCGTCACTCCAACTGCATTTACCCTTTCTCGGATGCGCCGCTTCTCAGACTCTGGCATCTTTAGGGACAGCTTCCCAAACAGCCGATCGTGCTTGCTGCTCACCCCCTCGATCAGGTGCTCCAGCTCCCGGTCGGAAAACTTGCGTTTCCTCTTGCGTGCAGCTTCTGCGCTGGATGGTGCTTCTTTCTCCATCCTGGTGAGGGTGGGGTCAAAGTCCTGTCAGTGGTAAATCTGTGGGATCAGGCTTGCTCCTGTTGCTCCTCCTGTGTGCTCCTCTGGCGTGTGAATGAGGGTGGGGCAGCTGTACTTCCTGGTGGTGATGTCATCAGAACGTTCCCGAGCGACCCGTTTTATTTGGAAATCGCTATTACCGAATTCGCTATTACCGATTTCGGTATTTGCGAAATCGCAAATACCGATTTCGGTAATTGCTAATCGGTGTTTTCACTACTCGCAAATGTGTATTCGGTAAATAATAGCGATTTTTAAAGAATCGCTATTTTTTGGCGAATCTGTTGATGCATTCTGAAAAGCGATTCCTTAATAACGATTCCTTATTTGTCGCTAATAAGGAATCGCTTTTCTGAATGTTGATGCATGTGCACCCAAGTCTCAATCCCCAAGAGACGATGGTAACTGAAATCAATCATTTGCATTGCAATCGGTCTCACATTTGCGAGAGTTAGAGGTATTGGTGTTGTAAATGACAATGTCATTTACAGATGTGTTTTGGTTTGGAGTGGAGTGAATGTATGTGGTTTGGAGTGGGATTATGTGTGTTGATTTAGAATTGTTAGTTGTGGAATTGTGTGGGGTAGAATTGTGTGGTAGGTAGTGTATTTGTGTATTGGATTTATGTGGGATGGTGAATAGAAAGGGGTGAGAGTTGCACAGAATAGACGGAAAGGAAGGCAGAGAGGGTTAGGTAGTATGTTGTGTGGTTTAGAATTGTGTGGCATTTAATTGTCTGTTTGGTTGTGGAATTATGTGGGATAGGTTGGAGTGGTATTATGTGGCATTGTGTGGCGTAGCATTATAAGGTATGGAATTATGTGGCATGTTGTGAATTTGAATTTATTTTGAGGAGTCTAATTATGTGTTTTTGAATTTAGTGGAGAGATGTGGCGATACATTCTGCGGGACCACAGCATGTTCACTGTAAGGTGGATTATTGTGCCTTTTGTTTGATGCTCTCTTTTAGTTTCCTTCCTAAGTCACCTCCCTACCTATCTTTATGCTACAGCTTCACAGATAGTCAACAGTGGGCTATGTTGCATCAGGGGCGTAGCTTGGTCAGTGAGATTCAGCGCCCATACATCATGACTTTGCAGAGGTTTATAAAAGTTAGTGGAACATTTCTCAACTTTCCTGCGTGTCTTTTAATGACCACAGAAACATGAAAAGCTGAGTTGGCACTAACGGGGGCCAGTGTGTCAACTGCATATCACAGGTAGATTGTCCATCTGCGCATTAACCCTCTGAGGTATCTACTTTTAAAACGCAAAAGGATTGCATGCAATACAGACTTTGACTTAACATTACTGTTAACTGATGTAAGTGATATTTGACAAGGAGTGTTACTCGAAAGAAAGATACACTATTTATAGAGGAATCAAATGGGACCAGAATGCAGTATTACAGATCTAAGTGCAGTTATATTATTGCATGTTAAAGGTGTTTGGGCCAGGTGCATGCCTGGGCAGATATAACTGAGAACCGAATGCCAACCAGATTAAATTCCCTCATTGTTTGATAAAAAAAAGGGCGAGGAAGTGGAACAGGTAGGGAATGGAATTGATGCTTTCCTGAGTCTGAGGGGGCGTGGAGGTGGGCTCTGGCCACGATGAAGGCAGGAAGGAGAGCCATGGACAAACAAGGTCTTTAAGCTATGTGAAAAGCACTTGTGAAAACATAAAACGAGGGGCAGTCACAGTCACAGTGGCAGCAGACTTATGCTGTGGCATTGATTTGGACACACACACGGTGCTCATCCTGTGACCTGCGTTGTAAAAAGGGTGTGTAAGGAGGGGGGTGTCTGATGCACACTGAGGTGTCTCAACACAGCCACCATAGTATAGCCGAGCTCTGCAGACCCACCAGTGCGGGACAGCTTTAGTTATCATCCGGTCGATGAGTATTGCACAGCCCGTGGTGTATAATACAGAAGAGGTATGCAAAAAAGAAAGGTTACGAAAATATAACAATAATTATAAATGCAGTTAAACTATCAACAGTAGAATACAGTTTCTGCTTATTTCGACTTGATATACTCAGGACGTTTCATTTAACAAAGTGATCTCATAAATGTGTGACAACAGAAACCAAATCTCCCCAAAATACATGGAAATACAAAGCAAAAGCACATCTGTAGCTCCAATTCAAACGGCCACTCTTTACCTGCCTGCTGAGTTTTCTGCTGCCTCTTAGCCTGTTTTTGCAGCTACGTCACCCTCGAAAAGGGTCAACATCGTGCTGCACATGCAGTAAAATACATAACTGCAACTCCCTAAATAAAGTACAGACATGGGATGCTTGGATCATAGTGACATACCATTCACCACATGACACATGCAATTACACAGTTGTATGCGTGTTAAGCAGAACATATTCAAAACATATCGGAATAAATTGGTCAAGAGCACATAACCGATCAGGCAATTTCACTAACGTACTAAAAAAATACATAATGTCAGAATTACGCATGTGCACAGACACACACAAACAGAAACACGCACACACAAACATACACAGATGTCCGAAGGGTAGACAGAATGCTAATGGCAGCAGGCCTCTTCCATGGCGGCCAAAAGGTCAGGACAAGACCTCTTGAGAACAAGAGCCTCGGTGTGTGGCTTAGTTTAGGTTTATTTAAGCCTCCCAGCATAGCGGGCAAATAGCTGACTCAATCCGTTCCTTAAGAAAAAAACCTTGCATAATGTAACCTGCAGTTACGTCAAACAAGCACGTTTTGCAATAACAAAATTAACTTTGGCGATGTTCCTTCTTACGCGCAGTGTTTCCAAGGAGATTTGTGTCAGGCTGGCTACAAAGATTTCTTTGCAGCGCTGTCTGCATAGGTATGCGTGAGGAAGGGAATAGCGCTATATTTGTGGCTTGCATTGTACCACTCCATGCTTCAGGGTGGTAGGTTTCTGTTGGGAGAAATCTGTAGGTACCTTGTTTGGCTAATTTGTTTCTTATGGGGGAAGAGAGAGACACACTCCCAGCAGGAGGGAGGGGTGCCGGAAGGGGGCTGACTAGTTTGTCACTGCCTTGTGACAGGAGAGGCATAGCTGCAAAGATTGCTGTCGCTCTCCTGAACTGCATATGGGTTTTGTTTGGGAACATTCAGTGAATTTGTGGGGTAGAAAAAATAAAACCATGATGCATGTGTATTGTAAAAGTTTATATAAATAAGCAGATACTTTTAGCAAAGGCACAAGCATGACGTTGAATGTAAAGAGTAAGAGTATCTGATTGTATTTTTAAAACGTACATTTCGCAGTACATTTGTGCAAATTGAATATGTAAGTAGGGAAGGGGATGGCAACGCACGCTGGTTTCAACCTCTACTGTATACACCAAACAGGAATGGCATGGAGAAGCACATCCTGAGTGCTACTTGAACAAGCAACGGAGTGGGAGGCACGGCAGGACAGGCAGCAGTAACACAACGGTGGCATTAAGAGGTGATGGGAGGAAGAATGCTATATTTAAATCTAAACAGCTAGGGCTCTGAAGCTGAACACAGACAAACAGTAACAGAGCAGGAAACCAAGAAAGAAAGAGCCCCCTAGAGAACAGATAAAGAACCATAGTAGAATGAGACATTACTAAGACCCTGCTCTGTGGGGGGAACAGGAGGGATAAAGAGGCAGGACTGACCACTACCAAGTAGCGATTTTTAAAGGACACTGACATAAACACATGGCAAACAAGCATTTGCAATGCAATAGGTCTCGCAGTTGTTAGAGTTTGAGCTATTGGCACTGTAAATGGCAATGCCTTTTATTTATGTGTTGGTTTTTAAAACAAATAAAAGGCATTGTCATTTACAATGCCAATATTTTAAACTCTCGCAAATGTGAGACCTATTGCATTGCAAATGCTTTTTTTTTTAATTACCCAACCGGTTGTGACTTTAGGACTCGCGTCGTCCTGACATCCTATGTCATGCAAGCAGATGTTCCTACTCACTGTGCTGTTTCTGCGTAGTGTTGTGAAACGAGTGTAAATAGGTAGTAGGCGCTATATAAGAAGATTCTGACCTCACTACTAGTCAGGTGTACACCTCGGTGCCTGCGCTGGCCTGAGGGCGGCGTGCGGTCGTGACTGCCCGACCTCCCACAGCGCCAAGAGACTGCCCGACCTTCACAGTGCCAAGAGGCAGTAAAGAGAACCAAAGTTCATTTACATGTTTGGTGACATAATTTGTGGAGTTGTATCGAAGACTTTTTTTACCGTCTTAAACGTGTTTCTGTGGTGACGGAAGCCAGCTGCAATATATATATATAAAGTAGTGGCACAGTAACGTATATATTTTTTTGCTTCTCGCTCCTTTCCGATGTCCGTGAATCTGGCATTTAGGGCGAACTGCCAGCGCAGAAATTCGGAAAATGACTGAGGCCAATACTAGCGAAAATAATGTTTCCGGTGTTGACGTGTTGTGATGTTTAACATATTGGCATAGTAAACACAAACACAAACACATATCACCCTCTAGTTAACATAACCATGGCTTTGCACTGGGTACTTATGCAAACGCTGGCGCTGCCCAAAACACCAGGATGAATGCACGTGTCAAGGCGCTGCCCGAAACACCAGGATGAGTGCACGTTTCAAGGCGCTGCCCGAAACACCAGGATGAGTGCACGTTTCAAGGCGCTGCACGAAACACCAGGATGAATGCACGTGTCAAGGCGGTGCACGATACACCATGATGAATGCATGTGTCAAGGCGCTGCACGAAACACCAGGATGAATGCACATTTCAAGGCGCTGTACGAAACACCATGAAGAATGCACGTGTCAAGGCGCTGCACGAAACACCAGGATGAATTCACGTGTCAAGGCGCTGCACGAAACCCCAGGATGAATGCACGTTTCAAGGCGCTCTACAAGACACCAGGATGAATGAATGCACATGTTAAGGCGCTGTACGAAACACCAGGATGAATGCACGTTTCAAACAGCCCCTGTGCAATCAGCCCTGGGTTTCACACATTGCGTCCTTTCCAGTGGCGGTGGCTTTCTGACAGAAACAGCAAGGAAACAATTTAGGAGTGTGTTTATAAAATAAGGTTAGGTGGCGATTGCGACCAACCGTTTTTTTTTATTTTACAAGCAAATAATTAATTCCAACTTAATGTCTGGAGCAGGGATTGCCCAGAATTTCGAACCGTTTTGAAAGCGAGAATTTCGAATGCGGAATGTTTGAGAATGTGTCGCGTAATGAGATGGCTGCAGTCAAGGATCGATTCTTATAGATATACAGCATCAAACGAGATTTGCGAACTATTAAATGCAAGACTGGAAAGCGAGGAGAAAAATAACAGGGATGGGAATAAGGAAGAGAAAGAGAGGGAAATAACGAGAGAGAGAGAGATGGGGGAGGGGCAGAGGCGAGTGAAAAACAGGCAGCGAGGAGAAATGGTGAAGTGAGAACAATTCATAGACAGGGACAGGATTCGGAGACAAAGGGGAGAAGAGAACTAGAAAAGCAGCGGAGGGAGGGTTATAGTGAGAAAGGTGTGTGTGAGACGGACAGAGGGAGAGAGAGGTAAAATGATGGAAGGCAGAAAAATAAATGCCAGGATGTAGAAAGATAAAGAAACATATGAAGGAAGAAAATCGGGCTTTATATGAAGGAAAAGAAAGCGTAGCAGAGAACAAGAGAGACCTCTGGACAGAGTGGAGAGTAAGGTAACACGGAGATCGAGGCGAAAGGTGCGGATCGGCTTCGCAGCAGAGGAAAAACAAGTAGGTGCGAACGTTAAAGTGAAAGTAATCATTTCGTGGGCGCTTTGATGTTCGCAGTGGCCGCGCGGCTCACTGAGGACATCAAAGCACCCGCGAAATGTACATGCAGGCTGCCAAATGGTGCGCGCGCCCGGCCCACATGCACTGTAGTTGGGGGCCTGAAAAGCACTTGTTTGCACTTCCAAATTCCCGTTTTCTATAGCTCTCGCCAGAGCAGCGCTAAAGCGCTGGCTCAGACGAGACCTAAAAAGGGGATGAACTTGATGCACACCTACTGATTACAGCAGGTCTTGAAGAGACACTGCATGCACTGTCTAGCTTGACCTAAGCAGCTCTGTTGCCTCCCTCGCAGCCTCATACAACAAAGATACAGCTGTGGGCCAGGTGCTGCCAGTAGACCTCAGCCCCCGAACGGCCTGCCCGCTCAGAAAAGCTCCCCACCCCAGCTAAGCATGTGTGAGGAGCACAGCGCTGGCAGAGTAAGGACGCGACCTACCACAAACACGATAAGGTCAGCGCAAGATGGCCCAAACAGCCAAATGTGCAGTATCTGAAAAATAACAGTGACTGCAGCTCCGGAATGGAACATCCATAGGTACTTAAGAAACCGCATATCACATTGTGAGCCTGTCTAGGGACAGGAGAAACAAGCATTGGCATAGCCAATAGGTCTTGCCTTTGGGACCTTATAAGTGTTTAGCTATGCAACAGTTGATGTTGTTGCACCAAGGATATTGTGCTGGATAACTAAACACTTATAAGGTCCCAAAGGCGAGACCTATTGGCTATGCCAATGCTTGTTTCTTTTTCCTTCAACATTAAAACTAAATACGTTGAAAAACCTGAGAGACTGCAGGTTAAACTTGAAATTCCACGTAAAGCATGTAAAGCCAAGTAGTGTGCGGATTATATCAGTATATTTGTTACTCAGATTTTTAAGCCGTAGTGGTAGGGCGTTAATTTAATTCGTCTTCAAGGCTGCATTGAAGGAGGAGGAGTCATGGCGGTCTCTGTTACTGCAGCACCACGTTCCCGCAGCAAGGCCATGGTCGAGTCGGCTCACAGGATGCAAAATGTAACTAATTTTAAACTGTGAAAAATGTACCCCGCTTCTTGGACCCAAATTGTTAAAGCAATGTTTTTTTTAGCGTAATTGTGGATTTGCAGCGCGCAAACGGTTTGCCAGCAAAATGTGTAACCACTAGCGCTTGTAAGGTAGTTGTCTCCTAGACTGACCAGTATAACTCGGGCAGCGTCGCGTCTTCGGTCTGGCTGGACCAGAACTGTAAGTAGCAGTGCCCACTCCCTACTGCCATTTTCCGAGTACCATCCTGTTAGAAAATCTGCATTTTGAAGGATTTCTCTTTGGTATTATTCATTCCTCAGACTAACATTTTGAAAGTGGCACCCCCCTTAACCTGTACCATTGTTGTGAGTGCTACAGGTCACACCTGTACGTCCGTACATAGAAGTGCGTAACTCTGGGCCTTACTTTTGGTTTTTTCTTTTCCAGGCAAGAAGAGGATAAACCCAGGCCTGAAGATTCCAAAAGAAGCTTTTCAGCAACCGCCTGCCAGCTCTCCAACGTAAGGCTTGTCATGCTTGTCACATTTAGCTGTTTCCCACTCATCCCAAAGCAAAAGGAATGGTTTTAGGAAAAGCAAACCATTCATGTATTTTTGTCTCTGACCTCTTAGTTTGAAAGTGGGACCAATGTATTCGTGTTGGTTTGTGTTAGTGTTGTGCACAGTGTTTTGCAGTGATCAAATTATTGACCATAATAGAACTCAGGATTAAACAACGTTTTGCAGATAACACGAAACCTCCAGATTACAGGCTTCAAATCGCAGGAGTTTATATGCCATTCCTCCTTTGAATAAGGAAGGGTGAGTCCCTAATAACTACAATCTGTTATGGAAATCAAATAGTCATTTGTTATGATTAAATAATCATAAATATTTACACATTACATCCACTAATAGATCACAATGTACAGTGAGATGCAAAAGGGTCCGCCTTCGGTGCTCAGAAGAGTGACACTTATGTCATGTAGAGAAATGGTTGTGTACCACAAAGTTTATTACTAGACAACGCATTGGGTTAGCCTAATTAGCTGACAGCATTTCGATCCCTCTTGAGAACGTGGATCATCATCGTGACTTCTAATGTCCATGAGTTCAAGTAGGCTTTGATCAACATCAGCACATACATGCAGGAGATGCCAACAAGCATTGGCCGCGCGGCTGTAAAAGTAACGGCCGCGCGGCCGTGAAAGCAAAAGTAATCGTGATCAAAGCGATCGCGAGGACGGGACACGCTGTGTGTCAAGCACGCGAGTGGTGCGCGCGCAGCAGTGATTGCCGGCTGCACGCGTGCACGCTCGCGTGAACGTAAGCGCTAGGCCAGCAGGTCTGGTAGGTAGCACTTTGGAAACCCGTATACTAAATGTCGAGCAACAGCGCATGCGCTGTTCTAGGCTCGACCTAAAAACAGGAATGTCATGGTGTGGGAGGGGTTTATATATTAAAAATAAAGAAAAGACTAGCATTGTAAAGGCCTGTCGGGTTGGAACCGCCTCACTTATGTAAGGACTGCCACGAGGAGGTCCTATGAGGGGAAAATTGAAGCTGCTGACTCCTTAAATGAACTGTGCATGTGTTAAACTTCTCTTAAACTGATTTATTTTCCTCTATTCAACTTACAACTTTGACCTTAAGATTAGCCTGTACAACAGTATTGGACAACTTGCACGCCAAAGCTGGTTTGCGGGTAAATTGGTGAATTCGTAAACAATTAGCCTACATAGGAGCTAGAGGCTGTAAATGCACATTCAAACACCAGTTTCCGCCTCATTTAAATGTACATTTCACTCCAAGTATTTGAAGTGCTCTGGGATCCCTGCACGCCAGCGAAAATATTTTACTTGAATGACTATCAATACAAATGATAGGATGCACAAGCAGGAATTATTGATTGTCTTGCCAATTCTTCATTTCTTTGGGAATTCCCAGGATGCGGCTTGTAATCTCCATTAGTTTTGCATCCTGCGAGAGAACGGGTTCTTGGAATTGGTAACTCTGGGGGTGGAGAATTAAGTCTCCCGCACCTTGACACTCATAATGAGGCTCCAAGTGCCACAAAATCTGGTGAAAAGTCCCTGTTTCTGGAAGGGATGGTTATAATAAAATCTCTCTTGCCCTGACATGCTTTCTTTTAGGATACATTAAGGCAGTAAAACTGCACCAGAGTGTGCAGCCTTATGAGAAGAACTGTTTTGCCAATTTATTTTTATCAACCAAACCAAACAGGGTATATAGCGCCTGTATGCATAGTTTGTATTTCCTCTACTGCTATTAGTCAATACTTTTGTATGGTGAAGTGTTGGGCGTTTTTCCAATAGCAGTTCTACTTTCCCGTTCTCCATCCGAGGGCTCAATGCAAACTGCTTTCCCGGCTGTGTCACGCATGCGCCAAGAGTAAACATGGATGCAAGTACCAGAGGCAGGAATTACGAGTGTTTGATTGCCAACACAGTATTAATGATCACGGTACAGAAAGCTGTTAATGAAGAGTCTGACATTTTGTGGAAGCAACAACTAATCTTAAAGAGAGTTCATCAGCTTGTTTTCTCACACGTCATGCAACTTGACTATAGATTGTTATATCCTAGAAAGATCTGACTGCTGTGGCAGTGAACTTTTTGACAACAATGAGGAATCCTGGGACTAGGCTACTAAATCGAAAATACTGCCTAGCAGTGAGGATCTCGCGATTATTAAAGGAAAGTTTGATGAGCAACATAATGTTGTGTGCAGTGTTTGTGTGTACGAGGCCTCTAGTGGGCCTCAGCAGACTCCTTACAAGTATTACGTAATCGTGTAGGTGTGGGTGGCTGTGACGCAGTGCGTTCAGTTAAAGGATGCATGCTAAAGAATAAAGATGTGCAAACCAGAGCTCCATGTGTGGTGTGGTGTGTTACATGCTCCTGGGCTAGGGAGGATGCTACAGATGGGACATGTGAAATGAGCAGAAAACATAACAGGACTAGGTCCAAAGAAGGAAGACCGGAGATGCGGCAATGCCAGAACTTAGATTCATACTTCACCGGAGAAGCAGCTAAGTTACAACAGGGGGTCTCAGGACCAGTGTTCTCTCTAATTTCTTTTCCCTGTGTGCGGCAGAAAATGGTCTCAGTTCACTGCATTCAAGGCCATGTGCGTCAAAGACTTGTGACAACTCACTAACCAAGCAAGTGCACTACCAGAATTAGTGCAAATACAACAGTTGATGGACAGAATGCAGAACAATGTCATACGTTCACCCCAGTACAGAGATCTGGGCCTAAATTCATCGTTTTTTTGCTCACCATGCCGTCCCAGTTTGAACCCAGCCATATGCAAATCAGTCTTGACCCTGTGCCTCATGGGAACAGTCCAGCCCGAACTGCCAAGCCAGGTCCTCCGTGGACTGGAAACAAGCATCCTAGGACCGGTTTCGAGGTTTCACCCCTCTTCAGCCAGGATAGCTTGATTCCAGTGGGATGGAGAGCACGGGTTAATAATTTATATTA
The DNA here is from genome assembly GCF_964204655.1 of Triturus cristatus. Taxonomy (NCBI): domain Eukaryota; kingdom Metazoa; phylum Chordata; class Amphibia; order Caudata; family Salamandridae; genus Triturus; species Triturus cristatus. Next base: position 83,965,587 of record NC_140591.1, read on the forward strand.
ATAAAGCTTATTTAGACCTGGCTGAAGACTCTGCAAGCCCCTATTGCCATTTCTGAGATGCAGCAGTGTCTGAGATGTTACAGTTTATTTGGGGGATTTTGTTCTTGTTCAGAAGGTTTCGTTATGTAGTTAGGCCTAAAGAGCAGGGCGGATATGGAGGTCAGACCACAGACACTTTGGGACAGATTTACTAAAGTTTCACACAACGCTGCAAGAGAACTTGCTGCCCTACGTTGCTAGAAACAAGAGAACAGAAATGCACCATATCTATGAAGATGTGGCTCTATTCTTCTACCTCCTTGGGCTAGCACACTTGGTGCTGCCTAGAGCCAACGCAGGCATCATTGCACGATGGTGCAAGGGTGTCTACTTTGCGTGCAAGATTGCATTTTTGTGCAGGAAGAAAAGAGACCTAAAATGCATTTTTTTCTTTCTATGTGTGGTGCGGAATGCATAGAAAGAGAAAGCAACAAGCAGAAATAAAAGGTGCACCATTTTGGCACCATCCCCGGTTTATTGAGTTTTGTAAATCGGGGATTGTGTCAAATTCCATGGGTGGTTTCACAGGAACGGCCATGCTCCGCCCTTGTAACGCTAAACCGGCGCAGGGTAGTCATTGAGTTCCATTATTTTGTGACTGAAAAGTGACACAAAGCCACTAATATCTCGATTTGCATGGCTTTGTAAAATTGTGTGATGCAAGGACAGTGCAAGTGCTTAGTAAATCTGGGGCTTCATGTTTTACAAGTGTAGGGTCGGCAACAATTTAGAGGAAGTATAGTAACACCTGCATGCCGTATTAGAAGCGAGATCTGTAGACGTCAACAGCCACACACTACAGACACAAAATCACGCCTGAAAAACTCAATAAAACATGGGTATTGGAATGATATATGCTGAACCCAGCACCATTAGATGCACTCTCTGAAATGGGAATCTATAAAAAGAATCAATGAGATGCCTTGCAGAAGACTTTAAACTGAAGTGAGCTTTAGCAGGAGATCAATTATTGGGCCACTTTCCTAAATTGGTTGCACACCAAACGGAGGAACATAGCACTGCCAGCGTGATACAGCGGCTCACCCTTCTACAACTCGGCGCACTTCCACCACTTGGCGCACCCGCTTCGCGGGTGCCCCTTCGCCTGTGCTGAGGAGGGGAACATACCTGACGTTTGTGAGGAGCACTGAGGCGGTAAGGAGGAAAAGCGGCATCAGGCGTGTGGCTGCAGCGGGGCTGCGAGCGTGCGGGGACTTCAATTCCCAGAAGTCCCTGCTAGACCGACGGAGAGCTTCCGGTCCGCTCTCCCTGCTGGCCCGCCCCCCGCCCTCCTGAGGCTTCATAACAACATCCTACTCCCGCAGCGCGGGACGCAGCCCGGGCGAAGACGGGGCAAAGACACGGCCGTTTTAGGCCGTTTAAGACCGGACCGGGCCATTCCTCTTGGCTTTTAATTTCTGTGTTACATTAGCTGGCCTTCCTGCACTACTCATATCTAATTGTAATATCCCTTCCACACAATGTCCTCGCGCGAAACTAGGAGTAAGGCTACTAAGACCTCCAAAAAGGCTACAGGCACCTTAGATGATTTTATCACCAGGACCAGCCTCTCTATTGATAATGAAATAAGTAAACTTCAGGAAAAGTCTCAATAGAACTTGAGTGTGCTAGGAGGCTCTCAACTGAATTTGCACTCAGAAAAAAATCTTCTCTAGGCAGCATTGCAACCTCCAAAACGCCTGAACGCATTACTGGCACAAAACCAATTATAACCTCGGCCGAGGTTTACTCAACAGTAGAAGAAACAACCCCTCCTATCAATCAAGAACCTCCTGGGCCTTCCGTTAGAGCCGAATCTGAAAGCCTATCACCGCTGAATCTTCCAAAGGAGAGTGCTGAGGATATCGCAAATGAGGTGCCCTGTCAGCTACCAGCTGAGACAGAGTCTAATAAAAGCAAGTCACCCGCCAAGGCACCATCAAAGCATAAAAGAAAGCGCAAACACCTAACCGCTTTCGCTAGGAAAAAAGCAAAAGTAGCCCTTAGCCATAATATCACGGGGGGAACACTAAGTATGCCTACTGTAACAACTGATAACATTGTACACGATGTAGCCCCAGCAACTGTAGAAAATACTAATGCTAACATAGATGAACAAATCTCTATCGTCATGTCTGATCACTCAGCCAGTGAGGGGCAAAGAGTCTCGTCTGATATGGCAGAACAAGATGGTGGAAGGGAAGAATTCTTAAAAATAGTGTGGGAGACGCTAAAGAGACTACTCAAACCACTAGAAATCAGGCTAACTGGCATTGAGAACCAACTACTTGAAGTTGAGAAAAGTGTCATCACTTTGTCAAGTTTAAGCCTTAACTGTACTGAAGTGCCTAGAGCCACCCAGCAAGCTCCAGTCCCCGCCCCGGTCTTAACAATAAACACAAATTCATCGAATGTGCAGCAAAAAAAGGAGGGGATAGTAAGAAATACTAATGTTAAACAACCAACTAGTACTAAAGAAAAACCCAATTCAACTTCCTCAACTTCTACAGCTGTAAATATTACTAGTAAACCTTCACAGAAAAATCAGGTACATAGTAATACTTCTCAATTGCCAATTCTTCCCTCTACCCACTCTTCCAACCAGAGCGTATTAGTCCCAAATAAACCCCGATCCAATCCGCCTGCATATCCTTACATTACTTCTGCAAGCAATCAATCCTTGCCTGATAAATCTTTTATAAATACCACTCATAAGTCAAACCATCAGTCTAGCCACATGTACAGTAATTTTAGAGGAGGGTATATAGATCTGCCACCAGACGCTAGTCCATTTGTAGCTGTCCTCACAGGGGTGCCAGAATTGGATAGCCAATATGAAGAAAACTTCCAATCTTTAAAAAACAAAGTGATTTTTTGGCTAGACAAATATAAACCCATTCCTAACCAGATGAAAAGTAAGATCCTTATGGTTAGGAGGGTACCATGGGTAGGGCCAACGGCCAAATCAACCACGGGTGACTGTATTGTCATATCCTTTGAAGAACCCCAAAGTGCTGAACTAATATGCAATTGGAAATCGTACGGTGCGAATCCTCCCATTGAAGCTAGACCCCTATCATTCTTTTACCCTTCACCTAGACCCATTCATCAGGTCCCCAAGTGGAACCCTGTCAACCATTATTATGGCAGTGTTCCCAATTCGGCTAGACATGGCGATTATAATATGTGGTCTGGCATCCCCACCTTCAATAGATTCAGTTGCCTTGACGCTGTCGATTGACTTGCCACTATGCCTGACTGTATCTCTAATTTATATGACACCTTCTGTAGCATGGACAAAGGTAATCCCAAACTAAAAAATGTCCTACAATTGCATGATGATGATCAGATCATTAAGGTTAGGATGCATAGGACCATTTCAAATCTCCAGAAAGTGGAATTATCTTATAAAGCCGGAAATGTATGCTATAGTAAAGCTAAGGGTGGTCCGGATGGGGGATCTAATACTGTAGTGAAAGAAAGAGCCAGGGATGCAGAGAAAGACATGCTAAACCCACAGCTAGGCAGTTTATCTAAACAGTGTGTAGTCAATCCCTCCCCTGACACTCAGAGCCTATCACCTCGCTTACTTATTCTATCGTGGAACATCGCAGGTGTTTGCAAGAACTTAAAAGACCCTGACTGGGCAGACTACATTGACACCTGTGACATTTGTCTGCTACAAGAAACCTGGGCTACAGAAGTTCCACATCGGGTAGGATATAAAACATATGGTATTGAGGCAGTCCAGTCCGACCGAGGAAGACCATCGGGGGGCCTAATAATTTGGCTAAAAATCACCTTGGTCATGCAGGTTGATCTTGGGTTGCAGGTTGATCTTGTTGATACAGGCTCTCCTGATATCTTGGCCCTAAGGGTTACTCCACCCTGTGGAAACGAATGTTACATCGGTAATGTTTATAACAGACCGATCGGCCACTCCAATGTTTCACCAACACTTGAAGCCCTGGATCTCCTCTTGAAAAACGTAGTTGGAGACACCCCGGTTATCTTGGGAGGAGACCTAAATTGTAATTACGAACCTGTTCCGGGCATCTCTGATGTGTTCGAAGATGAGGACCAAGCGTATAATATCCCCCAGCTTGATACCACAAAATCTGTTAAATACTCCACATTGGCCAGCCAATTATTAAGACTCACCGCAGATCACGGCCTTAGAGCAGGCAATGGCCGTCTCCCATCGGACTTGCAAAAACAACCAACCTTCTCTAAAGCTAAAAGCAATCTAGATTTTGTACTTGTTTCTCTTAGCATCTGGCATTTTTTGATTGATCTGAAAGTAATAAGTAGGGGGGAAAGCGATCACTATCCTTTGGAACTTTACATCAACATGAATATGGTTAGTGACACCATCACAACAATATCCATGTAAGCATGTGTGAGGACGTCCACACAAACAACAACAGACGTGCAGTAAGATGGCCACGTGTTCTGGCGGATGGTAAGGCCTTAGCGTTGGTGTACTCTCTTTTTGAGCAAATGTTTGCACATATAGTTGACCATGCCTTCTTACCTGAACATTTTGATCATTTCGTTGATCTTCACAAAGTCTTCTTTTCAGAACTAAAAACGTATCTATCAAAAATGCCGAGAAAAAAGCAACAAAACATAAGAGTGGCCAATCACGGAAAGTTATGGTATGACCACTCGTGCAGGATTGCTAAAAGAAACTTATTGCTTGCCATTAAAAACAAGGCAAAAGAAGAAGTTAAACTTGCAAGGGTGGAATACAAACGTATACTAAAAACATCCAAAAAACTATGGGAGGAATCAATATGGGCTGAAATGTTAGCTGCTGCAAAAGTTAATGATAATGTTGGCTTCTGGAGGCTGGTGGCTAATGGGGGGCACGCTGGGAGAGCTGTGAAAGATGTATTCCTGGATGAGATGACCTGGGTAACTCACTTTACAAATCTTTATAAATACGATGGCGACAGTAAAGGGAGCTTATGGTGCCCCCCCCTTATTGAATCCCCCCTTATTGAACCCCTCAACTTTACACTGGATGAGACAGTAAGGGCGATCAACGAACTTAAAAACACCAAAGCCCCTGGCCCGGATAAAATACCGGGGGATCTTTACAAACACGAAGTTGACGTCTGGGCCCCATATGTGAACCGCCTGTTTAATGCTTTATCATCAAACTGCAACTTTCCTGATAGTTGGCGTGCAGCGGAGGTTGTGTTAATATTTAAAAAGGGGGATAGACTGATACCCTCTAACTACAGACCCATTAGTCTGATGGACACGCTCCAAAAATTATATGCTAAACACTTGCTATTCAGGATTAATGACTGGCTGGAAGATTCGAACATAATTTCCAAATTCCAAGCTGGTTTTAGGAGTAGGACCAGCACTATTGACCACATTTTTCGATTTTGTTGTTTGATTTGGAAGTATGTGCACATTAAAAAAGGTCACCTGTATGTTGCCTTCGTTGACCTGAGGGCTGCATTCGATCTTGTCCCACGCAGTCTACTTTGGAAAACTTTAAGAGAAATAGGTCTACCGGGATGCCTCCTAGCCCAAATAGTTGAGCTGCATGCTGACAACTTTGCAAACATCAGGTGGGGCCCTAATGGCGAGTTGACACGCAATATTCCTATTGAACGCGGGGTTCGCCAGGGATGTGTCCTGGCCCCTACCTTGTTTTCTCTGTTTATTAATGATGTCCCCGAATATTTGAATGTTTGTGTTAATGATTCGCCGCAGCTCAATGGTGAAAGGGTGCCTGCGTTGCTCTTCGCAGATGACACAATACTTATATCTCAAACAAAAAAGGGCCTCCAGGCACTCCTTAATTCCTTCAGTTGCTATTGCCAGACAAAGGGCTTGGAAATTAATGCTGACAAAACAAAATGCATGTCATCCCAGTATGCCAGATAGAGGGTTCTTGACCCTGAATAACCAAAAATTAGCTATTGTGGAAAACTTTTCCTATTTGGGTGTTGTGCTCGATTCCAAACTAAGTTGGAAAGCCCAAATCGAGAAAAGCAAGATAACATATGCCCAAAATGTCAAGCCAATTTTATGCAAAATGAATACTAGCACGAGCAAAAGTGTAACCCCGGTTTTAGAACTTTTTAAATTTAAAATACAATCTGCTGTGCTATATGGAGCAGAGATATGGGGCACATGGGCCAAGAATAGTTTTCAAAATCTGGACAACAAATTCATGCGTGCTTCTGTAAGGGTCCCTAATAGTACACCTCTTTTACCTCTCCAACTTGACCTGAACTTTAGGAGAACAGACCACCTAGCTATCCTAAGACCATTAATATTCTGGGTTAGGCTCTGGTCCACCCCGGAACTGATAGAATATAGAAATGGTCTACATGAATTGATGACTCTTGATTCCTTTAATTCCATCCAATGGCTAGTGCATATTAAAAAATGGTTTACACTCCTGGGCTTATATTCAATGTGGGAGACTCCCGACAAAATGTCCACCTCTTCCAAACTAATAGTTAAGCGAGCTTTTTGGATCCACATGAGCGGAAATTTAGTGGATGGAAGTAGTGTTGGCTCCGCAGTCCAGGTCTTTCTGTCATTTAAGGATGAGTTCCGTTTTGAACCATTCCTGGACGAGATAGAGCCACCCATTGCAAAAACCCTTTACTTAAAGTTCAGATACGGGATACTTATGCTTAATTACAACACCGAAAGATGGGCACAAAAAAGACTGGGAGAATTGAATGTTAAAACGGGGTGTTGCCCTATGTGTTCCAACGTCTGTTCTGAGAATGAGGTTCACATGTTTTTTGTTTGTAGCGCCTACATGAATGCTAGAAAGAAATGGCTAAAACCAATGTGCAACCTCTTGGGAACTAGGTCCTGCGCAATAGCTTTTAGGATCATGAAAAGTAACTCAACCCAGTACATTGTATTTAGCATAAGTAAATTCCTATACTCTGCCTACATAACCCGTAAGAAACAAGGACAGGTACTCTGAGTTGGAAAGGTGTATATGTTTACATAATTCTTACATTTTTAATATTTTTATATATTTTTAAAATTGAAATGAAATGAATTGTAAAAGCTATTCTTTCTCCATGTACCATTTTCTTAAATTGCTGCCATGTTTACAGCTTGATTTTCTATGTATGTATGTGACTTTTATGGCCAAATTGGCCGAAATAAAGTAAAGTAAATAAAAAAAAAAATAAAAAAAAAAAAATTATTGGGCACCACATGTCCCTTTTTGTTGCACAAACTGCTCTCCAGGGTGTGGCTTGCAGGATTTGCCTGGGTGTCACATGAAACTGATTCTCTCGCAAAATAACTTCCTTTTCTTTATACAGCAGATGTGACAGGAACCACATTACTTATCATTGCAAGGGAGACTAGTCTTGTTTATAAATAAGGCTCCCTGTTTTCCGTTTTTAAAAGTGGATAGATACAGAAAATGTGCTTCTTTTAAGTGACTCTTCGTACTGTCTTCCATGAATTATAGCCCAACAGCTGAGCAGATGGACAGCATAGGAAATTAAAAAAGAGGATGACATTTGTTTAAATAACTGCATGTGTCAACATACATTTGTGGTATAATGCAAGTATTTGCCAGTGGATGTACTGTTACATAATATTTGGTAACTCAATAGCTAAAACACAACAGACGTCAAAGTATGAGTGTGCGTCTATCATTTACATAAATATGGAAATATACAGTTTAATAACTACATTTATACACAAAACAAATATGAAAAAGTACAGATAAAATGGACAAAAAATAAATATGGATAAATACAGACGGAAATGTTAAAAAAATAAATACCATAAAATCGGGAGCCCTATTTATAAATACATGCGCCCCACCATCGCTGACCCCTACTTTTCAGAAATGTATTGACTCAGTTGTATCATGACTCTACGCTGGTAGCCGATCACGGGGAGAGATTTAAGTGATGTGATGACCTGGTAGAGAGATAGGATGGGTGCAAGTGTATCCACCGAACAAGGGCTGACCTGCCTGGTCAATTACCTGTCAGCTGGTTTGATGTGTGGCGCTTCAAAAAGCTGCATTTACCAATGAGGAAACAAGGCAAGTGAACTACTATGCATACCATTCCAACAGAGAGGAGAGACCAGCAAACACAATAATCAGATTCAACACCAATGGTGTCACATTGTGACAGGGAATCGACTCATAGCACAGGCGTTTCCAACATACTATCAACCTTTAATGCTAACGCAGACATCCGCTGATATTGCGGAACCAAGGGTGTTATTAGAACAGCTCCCCACACACCATCTTACAGATGAAGAGCTGGCATTTCTAGAAGAAAAATTAGAGAAAACAAGCTTTTTTCAGCCCTTCATCAACTCCAGAGTGGAAAAACATCTGGCTCTAATTGCTTTCCAACTTAGGGGTTGATTAGGATGGTGGGTGGTGTGAGAAGTTGGTCTGATATGTAGTGCTCACTATTCTAGTGATCACTGTGTATCATTCCAAACAACCCTTATTGATGATTGGTTGTAAGTCAACCTTATAGACCAGCTATCCTAGTAGCGTGGATACGAGCAGTCTTAGGCTAAACTCTAGAGGGCGTGTTAAGCCAGCTGTTTACCATCACATATACCCCTTGAACACCAAGTGAAAGGACACCACACAAGTTGTTATGAAAATAAAGGATATTTATTTATAACAAGACTACCCTGGCTCTTTATGAGTCAGGGAGCTAAGCATAATACAAAACTCTTAGGAAAATACTTCTGGTTGCACAATTTACACAAATGCCCGAGGGCACGAAACCATTACACTGCAAGTGGAAGGGGAGAAGTTAGAAAGTCTAAAGTTACTGATTCCGGAGTGATCCGATCAGTGGGACTAAACGAAAAAGGAACTGGACACTTGTAAAGCGAACCTGCGATGGAGCACCGAAATGCTCGAGTTACCTACCCCAGAGGCTGCGGCTGTGGAAGGTTCGGCAAGATGTCGGAAGTCCTCGTTGTAGTCTCAGGAGCCTGAAAGAAGAGTTGCTGGCAGGCGACCAGTGTCGATGTTCAGCGAGATCCAAGCCTGGATCGGTGATGAAGGGAACCTGAAAGCAGAGGGGACTCAGTTCTCAACCGCTAGCCAGCGATCGTGTGGGCACCAGGAGGGTACCGGCTGAAGTCACCTCGACCAGGTGAGTGGATGACATCAGACTCGGCTGTTCCTCGGACCAGGAGGCGCGGCGGCGACCAGGATGGAGGGCGAGCTGTCCCACGCAGGTATCTGCTGTTGATGATGCTGGGCCCAGGAATGGGGCAGCGGATCTTGGCAGTGGCAAGCCCGCGTGGTGGAGTCAAGATGGCGTCTGGAGTGGACCAGGAGGGTCCGTGGTACTCCTCTGTTGAAGGGGAGCAAGAGCCAGTCTGGAGCAACCAGACTAGTGATGAAACAAACGTGGTGCGTCGTGAAGAGGGCCACAAGCCGGTCGGCAAGTGGTCGAACAACGCGGTGAACAACAAGGAGCGGAAGGGCCCCCACGCAGATCTCGGGGATGCTGGGGAGGCAGACTTCGGTGCTGGAGCTGCTCAGGGTTAGGGCTTCTCAAACCCTAGGTGCACTCACTCGAGGGTCCCTCGGTGGGCGTGCTAGATAAGCGTCGTGCAGGTTCTGAAGATGGCCGGTCCCGCAGGTCTCGTCACACCTACGACTCTCAGCTGGGCTGATGAGGTAGGTAAAAGGTCAGAGATGGCAGGGAACTCGGGTCTCGTCGAGCTGGGCAGTCTTGATCCGTGGGAGAGACTTACAGCAAACCGCAAGCACTTAGGTGGTGCCTGCTGGTGCAGGGTGGCTACTCCTTAGCCACAAGGGAGAGTCTTCAGAAATAGTCAAGAGTTCCTTTCGTGGAAAGTAGTTCAAGATTCAGAATTATCCAATTTGGGAAGGGGACTCGCTCCTACCTTTATTCTAAGAAAAAGGGGCTGGCCCGTGACTAGGTTCTACCTACGGGTGGAGCCAGGAGGGGGTGGTTACACCCCTATCCTTTGTCCGGCTTCGCCCCAGCTCAGGGGCTGGTGTGCCCCCGAAACTGGTTTGAGCCGGGCTATGCACAGTGAGCACCGGGGTGCCACTGGCAATCACCTTCCTTTCAGCCCTGCCTACCTGGGATACACAAACCCTGTCTGGGATGGTGCTAACACCGCCCTCAACAGGAAACCCTTTGTCCAAGCTCCCCTCGCTGGAAGGTCTCCCAGCAGCAGGAGGTCAGACTTGTGTCTGGTGGCAGCATCCATTTTGTGATGCTGAGGCTTGAGTCAACTTTAACCGGGGTTCAAGGTTACTTCCATGTCGTGCCCCTCTAAAAGGGGGGAATGCTAACCCCGTCGCCAGAACTGGCGAGGGGTTCGTATTCCAATTCGTATGACACCTTACTCGACATGTGTAGGTGATGCGATGCCAGAGTTAGCAAATAACCGCGAGGATTATAATGCATTTAAAAGTAGTTGGCCCACGTCACCATGGAACGGCTATTAGGACTTGGTTCCGCAAGCCGTCGACGGGCTCAGCTCGCGCCAGAGCACCGTCCCACATGATTCCCTGCACTCTGCCTTCAGGATTGATAAGGCCTGCCATAGGAGTGACTGATAGGAATCCATGTGTCCATTTTAGGGTTAGGTGTAGGAATACTACACCTACAGCAACGGGTGATGACACCACGTTGCCCCAGCTGTCGTGCAGCCAGTTGTGTCAGATTTGGGCGGCCATTCCAGGGGTGGCATAATACATGCTGCAGCCCCTGGTAGGCCCTGGGTACACCGATGCCCTGGATACCTGTGGTATGCTGAGACAGGGACTGACAAGGCGGCCCAGTTCCAATTGGTGGATGCACCTAATGTACATGTGTTTAATTTCGAGAGAGAACAGCTAGGCTGTGGGTCTGATTGGCAGGCCCACAGCCGGGGAAAGTCAAAAACCAATGAAGCAAAAGCAAAAAAATCTGGGTGATCATAGGATTACAGACCCTACTCTCCTACAGGTGGATCGCCACCCACGGCCCGGCGGTGGCGATCCGCCCGCCATCGCAACTCGATTTACCCCCGGCACATTATAATGGTGGGGGTATCGCGGCGGACGCAAAGTGAGTCTGCCGCTTTCCCGGCAGTCGGCAATCGTTCTGATTGCTGGCCGGGCGGAGTTGGACCACAATATGGTTGCAGTGCATATTAAGATGTGGGGAAATCAAGGCTGGTGGGGATTCACTTTGGAGGTGTGGGGGGCTGCACTTGGGGGATACCTATGGTACCCGCCTACATTTCCCTGCACAAGGTGGCAGGCACCGTGTGGTGCCTGCCACGTTGTGCATGCAAATGCACAACATGGCATTTCACCATTGCGCAGGTGCTGCAGCCAGCAGCACCCACCGCAATGTTGAGAATGCCTGATGCAACTGCCGCGGTGGCGGTCACATCGTGATATGGGTGGCTGGATCGCTGCATGGCTGGCGGGCAGTCCCGTTTCCGCTAAGTCCGCCTGCCATCCTAATCACCTCCTAAATGTTGTAAACTGATTGCACACATGGCTATGCCCCCCACTTATTGGCAATGCTGGATGAGGCATTGGAACAAGGAAAATTGCTAGCAGCAGACTTACAAATGGCTGAGATATCTGGTGTATGTAAACCTGATAAATCTCCAGAACAAATGCCCCTTATAAACATAAGCAAAAAAATAGCCAAGGTTATGGCTACACATTTGATTAGGGTGATTGGATTAGTGGTACAACCTGAGCATATCAGCCTATTGGCATGCCTATGTAACATATTCAGGACAATATTAGACATCTTCACAAAGCACTTTCATTGACCCACCATCTGGATAGCCGTTTGGCACATGCTGGTGGCGGATTTCAAGTAGGATTTAAGCTCAAGTGAGATAGGGGTATTTCTTTACATTTGTAGAAAAAAAAACTTTGGCTCTAAATTTCACAGCTATACATATCAGAGCGGTCCAGACACAGGGCATTGCCAGGTCAGGTCCTCCACACCTTTGGTAAATATTCCGGCTGAAAGATGAATTAAAATAGGTCTGTGGTATACCTGCTGAGAACCTTAGCCCCAGAGTTGCAGTGGGCTTCTAGCTTAACAATCGCTAGTGAGGGATCTACATTGCAAGACAGAAGGTCAGTGCTTGGATGAAAAACCCAATACCTCAAATCAGTGGCAGGTCGCAGAGTTAAGGATGTGAGGCGGGGGCTGGGCTGGGTGAGGGGGTAGTGGAGTCTAACATGACTGCAGATATGTATGTATTTATTTATTTACATTCACCTTTGCCGTCGTTTGTCGGACTGCACTACCCCCCTTCCCAGCCCTGCCTGCTCTGCCTCACTGCTCCCCGGTGTTACCTCTGCGAGCCGCCACTGCCTCAAATAGATAGATTGTGAACAGATTTACTATTTGCATGTACTTGTTGTTGGAAATGGCCCTTTCAGCAGGGTCATCCCCATACCTTTTGCCTTCCTCATCCCCTTTTTGCTGAATTTCTTTTTGTTGGCTTTAGAAATCTGTGCACTTTACCACTGTTAAACTGTGCTAAAGTGCTTATGCTATTTCCGTAAAATGTGGTAACATTGGCTTATACCCAATTGGCATATTAAATTCACTTAGAACTCCCTAGTAAAGTGCCCTACATGTACCCAGGGCCTGTAAATTAAATACTACTAGTGGTCCTGAAGCACTGATTGTGACACCCACTTAAGTAGATATTGCTTGTGTGTTCAGTTTAAACTGCCTTGTCGACCTGGCAAAATAAACCTTTTGCCATTCCCAAACCTTCATTCATAATATATATAAGTCCCCCTAGGATAGGCCCTGCACAGCCCCAAGGGCAAGGTGCAGTTGTTGTGTAGTTCCCACTAATCCATAGGACCTAGAGACTAGCTACCTCACAGTGCCACCTTAAGCCCCGCAAGCTTTACCTTGGAGCAAATGGTTTCTGGCAACCACTGAACATGACAACCCTGACCCCTCAGGGATTGTGCAAACAGATCAGAACCTTTCGCTCAGTCAGTCGTGCTAACTCATGCTCAGAGAAATATACAGAATACACAGTGTAATGTTTTCAATATATTTTTTGAACCAACGTTATTCTTGTATAGAATACATGTGCTGCAATAATCTGTAGGCAGCAGCAGCTGAAAGTGATTACAAGCACCAAAGGCGTAAATAGTAGATACAGCTCGACCATGGTTCTAAAAGTGTATATTTGCAAGCATATAAACAAGCCAGTAATCAGGTGTACTCCTATTATGCAAAACCCTACTCTAAGTGTCCCTAGAGTGTGTGTGGTTGTAAATCCAAGAATCCCCCCAAGGGACGATCCAACCCCATTACATCGTGGGAGGGAATGTAGGAGCCCGTCTTGGTCATGAAATGGACACCACCTCACAGAGATATCAGACTGTTGCGTGGTGAAGTCTCAGCATGCAGGGATCCTCAGTTTCAGCTTAAGTGCCTCATTTACTAATCTTATGGGACGCTCTTTATAATAGAAAGCAGCCTTGTGATATGCGTATAGATTAGTGATGTCATGGATATGTACATAGCCCTGTCGCCCCGTGGATAAAGATCGAAACAACATTTGTACATGCTGGATAGAATGGCCTTCTACTTGATGTTTGAGGCATCGTGATAATGTTGTGCTAAGCTAGATGTGTAAACAAAGTAGTTTCAGAGAAACTAATTCAGCATTGTCATGCTCACAAATATTTGAAAATGTCAGGGCAGAAATGTTGTGAAGAATAGGACAATGTAAGAAATTAGCAGCTTCGCTACATGGGCCTAGCCCGGGCACATAACACAGTGTATTTAAAAAGTTGGACATGTATATTTAAGTTTTACATGTCCTCGTACCAAAAAACTCTTACATTAGTATTTCACTACTGGAAGGACTATCTTTCCCCTAGGATAACCTTGGCGTTGCCTTATTAAATGGTATCAGTGTAATTTCCAAATGGGAAGAGTTAATTGGATCATGTTTGGTGTCAGTGGAACCCTAATTTAAAATTCCAACTTGTGGTGAAGTTAGAATTTTAAATTACAATTCTGAAAATGCCACATTTAGAAAGTTGACATTTTCTTGCCTTAGCCATTTTGTGTCCTCAGCCTGTCTGTGGTCACATGACTGGGTGTAGTTGACAATTGCGCTTTGTGTATTACTCCTAGACAGCCACACACAATGGGAGCTTAGGTGTGACTGAATGGGCCATCACAGGCAGTTTGGGAGGAAGAAGCTGGGATCAGAGGTGTGGCTCACTAGGTAGAGGCGGCAGACCCGTAAGCAGAGAATCGGCCATGGACCAGGGTTCAATTCCCGACGCGGCAGGGTCGTGGACCAGGGTCAAAATGGACTTGATAATTCTCGCCTCGGTACCTACTCTAACCAGGAACACACTCGGCAACTCTGGGCATTAAGCTTGCCTCATCTCTACAACGGCCCCCCACAGACGCCGGGGATGCCTGGTTTCACCTTGGAGATACCCAGAAAGGGACCATCTCACAGGGATAGCCAGGACGGGTTCCCCAGCGGTCCACAGCGCCGGGACGCCCCCGTTGGTGGGCAGCTGTGCGCTTTACAAGCTTACAACATTTACATTTACACCTGAATTGGCTGTGTTCCGTCTCCACAAAAAAGAGCTGGAATCCCTCTGTAGTTAGTCTGGAGACAGGGCAGGGAAAGCAGGGTGTGAGAGGCTGGCTTAGTATATGGTGCTCACTTATGTACGTGTAGCACCCTGCACTAATCCAGACAACCCTTATGGTGATTTTAGTGGTCTTAGACAACCTTAGAAAGCTCTCTAAGTGGTAGCTGTGGAGAGCAGCCTTCAGGCTTTGTCCAGAAGGAGTGTAAAGCAGCTTGTTTTACCAGTACTTAACATTATGGTATAGGTTAAGTGAAAAAGAATCACACAGTGTAGTTATATAAATAGGTATTTTATTACAAACTCTCACTAACACAATGTATTATCTCCTACCTGGAGATATAAACACAATACACACAATGCTTAGGAAATATAACACGTAAGCAGCACACATACACAATGGTCTTCAGGGGAGACCAAACCATATACTAAAATAGTGGAATGCAAACCATGACTCAAGTCAGAAATGGTCCCAGAGGACATAGAAAAGCCGGGGACCCAAGGAACCACCCTAGTTGAGTTTCTAGGAACCCCACGGAGGTCGTGTGCAGCGTGGGAACACGACTGCATGCTTAATGTTAGTCAATAGGTAAGTCGCGTTGCACTTTTAAAGAAGGAGAGTGTCAGTGAAAGGTGTAGTATCGAGACCAGCAAGGTCCAAGTGACTCACCACAAGCAGGTAAGTCAGAGCAGGCCCTGGGCAAACAGGAGAGCCCACTGAAGCCCAAGAGGACCCTCAGGAGGACCAACTAGCCAAAGGCACTCGAGTCACAAGAGGACCTCGAGCAGTTCACCAATAAAGAAGGCTCATGGTGCAGAGGAAGAGGTGAGAGTGAAGATCTTTGCTTTAGGCGTTGGTTGAGGTTGGAGCTTCTTGTTGCCCAAAGATTTCTGGAGGAGAGAGTCAACAAGCCTTAGCAACGGCAAGTCGACGCGGATAGGGGTTCTGTTCCAGTGGTTCTGACAAGGGATACTGGCCTCAAACTCGGTGAGAAGACAGTGCAGGCCTCGAGGGAGTTGCAGAACCACCATCTGTGTTGCTGAGCCTTTTGGAGTCCATGAGAGCCCAGGATCAGCAGACCCATCAGCTTTGTTGCGGTGCCTGCAGATGCAGGGGAGTGACTCCTACACTCTAAGGGATATTCCTTCATGTGTCTTTGATGTCCACAGGCCTGGTGAAGAACCTGTATGGAGCACAAGGCACAGACGTTGCAGAAGACCAGCAGGACAACAAGAGTGTCCAGACGGTCAAAGTTTATGTGGTGTATGATCTGAATCTTGTCCCACGACAAATCTAAGAACCCACCCACAGGTAAGCCCTTAAGTACCCTTAGAAAAGGGTTGGGACAATTCAGGGCTCTCTCCCAGAGGAGAGGCTGGACAGTGGGGAGGATACCCCCATGTCCTTTGTCCAGTTTTGCGCCAGAGCGGGAGTCAACGGCTCCCTGAACTGGTTTGAACTGGAGTAGCAAGGAGTCTCAGTGGAGCTGGTAAGCGCCCCCACCCTGCCCCAATACACTAAACCCTGTCTGGGAGGTGGTCACACCTCCCTGTGACAGGATATCTTTTGTTCTGCCTGTCCCTGCTCAAGCTTGGCTTAGCAGCATGAAGGCAGAAAACGGGTCTCTGGTCGCCAGCCGCCATAGCTTGCTGTCCGGTTCTGGAAGACTGGTACCAGGAGCACTGCAGGCCTCCCGGAGGAGTTTTACAGTGCATGGAATCATACCTCCCACACCGTTTATGGTGTGGGGGTATGATTCCAACAGGTTTGCATGGAATCATACCTCCCACATGGTTTACGGTGTGGGAGGTATGATTCCAGCATGTTTGATACCAAACATGACAGGGTTTGTAACGGGCCAGTTTAGAGATTGTCACGGCGTAATGACCCATGGCCACTCTATATGTTATAATGGCTTACAAACTTACAACCCGGGAGAATGGACTCCCTGGGCTGTAGGGGTGCCCTGACAATGCAGGGGCACCCTCCCACTTAAGACCCAGCACCCTGCTTTCAGGATTGAAAGCCCTGCCTTAGGGGTGACCTCGGATATAGGGGAACCTATATCTGTTGTAAGTGGTGCTAATACCAGCTTACACAGGCTGCAATGGCAGGCCTATAGTTACAATTTGAGTGGTCTCATGGGTGGCATAATGCAGGCTTCAGCCCATGGGAGACCCCTTGTGTACCTATGCACTGGGTACCTTAGTACCATATACTGGGGACTTATCAGGGTACACCAGTAGCCAATCTGGAGTGTACCTAAGTACTTACCATGTCCAATTTAGGGAAGAAGCACAGAGACTGGGGTCCTGATTAGCAGGATCCCAGTCAGACTAGTCAGAAACCATACAACACCAGGCAAAAAGTGGGGGGCAGAAGGATCCTACCTTCCTACACAGGGCATCTGTGCGCTTCAAATGAATCTGTGGAAGAAGGACTGCTGTGCTGCTGAAAGGACTGTCACTCTGCAGGACTGCCACTCTGCAGGACTGCCACTCTGAAGAAGCTGCTGCCCTGTCGTGCTGACCTGCTGCCCTCTTGCTTGGGGAGAAATAAATGGACTTGCTACCCATCTTGTACCCAGGACCCCAAAATGACTGAAGGGCTAGTCTGCTGGGCTGCTTGTCTAAGCTTCAGGGACATAAAAGGCTCCTCAATAGCTCCTGGCCCTGTGTTCCGCTAGTTCCTGAGCCCCAAGTGGTACCTCTCAGGTCTTGGGCTCTTGGTGTGGCTCACACGCTCTTAAAATCAAGGTTTTGGGCTCTTTCCGACTGCAAACAGGCCATTTCACAACAGAACCACACTGCTCGCATAGAAAATCAGCAAGAGCCACCGGTAGCTCCATCTCTTAGCACAGCAAGCATCGATCGCCACGGATTACCACCAACCCAAGGCTCCAGCCTGCCAATCTGCAATACCCTGCCTGCTCCTTGCACCATGCTGACCACCACCAGTGCTCTCCTTGCTCCCTTTGGCTCTCTCAAACGTGTACGGGACACTTGGCATGAAATTTGACACGGTAAACTTTCAGCGTAGCTAACTTGAGGGCGGCCAACAGGTTTCATCTGCCTATTACAGTCAAGCAGACCAAATTTTTTTTTTATGATTTTAAGGAGGACACCAGGAAATAGGTACGCTCCGTACCAATTATAGATCACATATGGTAGGAAGGCATCACAATTATGAAGACACCAGCATCCATATCACCGGCACTACCTCGAATTGACAAGAAGTATAGGGCGCCAGAGTACTCTCCATCTTGCCTCCTTGGGCACCTTAAGCCGGACTCGGTCATTTCTCAAGCGGCACAAAGACGTTCCAAAAACACTGCTGTTCCTATCACCACTCCTCCGGATAAGGAAGGTGTAGGAAAGACATTTTAGGCAAAGTTTCCCTTATATGGCAGCAGTTACAACCAGGACAGCAAATGCGTTAGCCATTATTGGCCGTTATAACTGCCAGATGTGGTCAGACATGGCAGGTTTAACGGACCTTATACCTGACCACAAGAGGCACAGAAGATACTTGTGGAAGGGGAGCGTGCAGCTTCAGAAACCATTGACTGCGGGAACTGCTGTGCTTAGACAACAAGGATAGCTGAAAGCAACCACCTTTAGACCATAAGTGGAGATGCTCCATGCTTCTTTCTTTTCCTTCGTCTGCCCAGCGCCTTTACACCCTTGGGTATAAGTGCGCTTTACAAATTGTATCCTTTTCTATCCTATAGTCTTGGATATGGCTTTCGATGATGAGTCCCTATTCGGAAAGCACATTGATGAGGCATTATTGGCAATTAAGACTGACATGGACACCACAAAGTCGTTGGGCACATTGCAATACAGAAAGATACCTTTCAGAGGGGCTAGAGGACAAGGCTTTGGCCCTTACAAGGGATGTTACCAGAGGGCTCAACAGTATCAGCCATACCAATCACAATACTGGTAGTCCTACAATCCTCCATCTTACAGTCAGTCATCTACAGCTGGTTTCTCTTGCCAGGGAGATCGCAAACGAATGCCTCAACAAGGTTGTGACTCAACAGGATGCAATGATCAACCTGTGGGTGGGAAGATTTCCAGCTATGTCCACCAGTGGCGCGAGATAACCGATCTCTGGGTGCTGGACCTTGTCACCTCTGATCACTCTCTAGAATTCAACCAGCGCCTGCCAACTACTCCACCCAAGGGAGCCTCTCCACCTTGTCTTTACTTACTATGCAAAGAGGCTTTGGTCATGCTAACCAAGGGAGCAATAGAGAAAGTCCTGATGTCGCAAAAGGGAAAAGGTTTTTATTCTCGTTTTTTCCTAATAAAAAAAAGAAATCCGGAGAATGGTGACCGTTATTGGACTTGAGGAATCTCAACACGTTTCTCAAGAAACAGGCGTTCAGGATGGTAACACTTTCTGAGATCCTGTGCCATCTAAACGAAGGAGACTTCATGACCTCGCTCGACATGGAAGACACATATTTTCATATCCCCATCCATCCGAAACATCGGAAATTCTTAAGATACACAGTGGCCGGTACCCACTACCAATACAAAGTACTTGCGTTTGGTCTTAACTCAGCACCAAGGATCTTTACCAAGTGCCTGGCACTCGTAGCAGCAGCCCTGCGATCCCAAGGGCTCCAAGTATTCCCATACTTCGATGACTGACTGCTCAAAGCACCATCAGCACAAAAGGTCAGTCAAGCTACAAACATCTGTCTTCAATTGTTCAGAACTTTGGGAGTAACTGTAAACAAAGAGAAGTCTTCGTTCCATCCAAGTCAAGTCATATCCTTCCTGGGAACATCCATATATACCATCCAATGCAAAGCCTTCCTATCTCAAGAAAGGCAGATACGGTTGCAAAGACCGGCGAAGAGCATATCAAGAAAAAAGTCAGTTTCTCTGTGAATGTACAAGTCGCTCCTCTGGATTAGCTCTTCAGCAAAAGATCTGGTGCCACTAGCCAGCCTGAGAATGAGGCCTCTTTCAGAAGAGCTGCTACAAAAGCAATGGCAAAAAGCCTCGGGATCCTTCGAGGATGTAGTAGAAATCACAACACGAATGGTAGATGCACTGCGATGGTGGTTTCACATGCCTAATTGTGTAAAGGGCCTTACTTTCCTCTAGACTATCCCAGACATCATACTGACAACGGACGCCTCCATGGACGGCTGGGGAGGCCAGCTGCAAGAGTTACAGATTCAGGGCAAATGGTCCTCTATGCAGAAACATCAGCACATCAACAGGCTAGAACTCAAAGCCATTTTCCTATCCCTTCAGGCTTTCTTACCAAGGATAGTAGGTTCCTCAGTGCTGGTTCGTAAGAACAATCCGACCAGTATGTACTACGTCAACAAACAAGGGGGTACCAAATCCATTCTTCTATCTCAAGAAGCGCAGGAGCTATGGGATTGGACGATGCAACATGGGATCTCACTCAATGCCAGGCATGTCCGAGGTCTGAACAATACTCTTGCAAAAACGTTAAGCAGAACACAGTCCAGTTGTTACGAATGGGAGCTGGATCAGTCCCAGCTCAACAAGGTGTTTCAAATGTGGGGAAAACCAGCGTTAGACCTCTTTGCAACGACGGAGAATGCCAAATGGCAGTATTATCCCAGCAGATTCCCTCTTCCAGGATCGAGGGGGAATGCCCTTTTAATGCGATGGTCCGGGATATATGCTTACGCCTTTCCCCCATCCCGTTAATTCCCAGGGTATTGACCAAGATGAAGAGGGAAGGCTGTTGTTTGATCCTAATAGCGCCACGATGGCCCAGGCAGTACTGGTTCCCGGAGCTGCTCTTGCTGTTGAAGTCAAGGCCCATAAGCCTACAGCCATTCCCATCTCTGCTGACCAGAGAAAAGGGCCAAGTGTACCATCCAGACCCGCAATCTCTTCATTTGCACACATGGCTCCTGAGTTCCTAGGAACCAGGGACTTGGATATCTCGCAGGGATTCAGGGAAATTATTGTGAGATCCAGAGCAGACAGCACTAACAAGACATACTGCTTAAAATGGAAGCGATTCTGTTTCTGGTGCCAATGAAACAACCTGCACCCACTTCAAGCCCCTCCTGAGCAGATTTTGCCATATCTCCTCTGTTTGGCAAAATCAGGTCTCACCTTCTCTTCTGTGAAGATTCACCTGGCTGCGATTTTCCGTTATAGGAAATCTCAAATTCATTCTTTCTGTGCTTCTAGTCTTATAAACAATTCATGAGGGGCCTCTTCCCTGCTTTTCCCCTGGTTTGTGTGCCCCCTCCCGAATGGAAGTTCAACTTAGTCCTCGCACAGTTAGTGAGGCAGCCTTTTGAACCAATTCACAAAGCAGAGCTCAAATTGCTCACCTGGAGGGTAGCCCTCCTTCTGGCTCTCACTTCTGCAAGGAGGGTTAGTGAGATCCAAGCTTTTACAGTCAAGGAACCTTTTCTGCATTTAACATAACTATGTAGCTCTGCGAATGAATCTGACTGTTATCCCCAAAGCCCTGACGCAGTTCCATCTCAATGAACCAGTAATACTTCAATCCTTTTTTCCAAACCCATCAAGTCCAGCAGAACAGGCTTCACACATGTTGGATGTTAAAAGGTGTTTAAAATGTTGCTTGCGTAGAACAAAAGACATAAGAAAGGCGGATCAGCTGTAACTAAAGCCACTGTTGCCAGATGGGTCTCCTCTGTGATCCAATTATGCCATGACAAGGCTAAAAAGCCTTTAACAAGAAGAACTAAAGCGTACTCCATCAGGGCAATTTCTACATCGGCAGCTCTGCTCGCTGGAGGAACATTAGAAAAGATTTGCCGTGCTGGGACATGGAAAAGTGTCCACACTTTTACGCAGCATTACTGTCTCCAAGCTAAGTAACGTGAGGATGCAGCTGTGGACCAAGCGGTACTGCGTCATCTCTTTAATTGAGGTGGGCCTCTTTGTTTTATAAAAGAGGAATTTTGTATTTATATATATATATATATATATATATATATATATATATATATATATATATATATATATATATATATGCACAAACAATTTTCCACAAGTTGGGTAGAAAAACAAGCCACTCCAGTCCAAAGGTTTGCTCAATGCTGCGGGTTTATTCGACAGACAACAAGACGCGTTTCGATCTCAGCCGAGATCTTGGTCACATATATATATATATATATATATCCTAATTTAACATGCATAACTGTGCGTGCTAACTATTGCTGATGTAAGTTTTTGTATAATACTGGAAGTTCAACAGTGTCTTAATTGTTCTATTATTCTATTCTAATAAACACGTAATTGGATACATCATAAGTGCTATAGTATGTTAAGGTTGCATGTTTTGTTTCTAGACATCTTTTTAAATCTTTCCAGAAATTGAAAGAGTATATACATGATTACAAATGTCACTGTTATATTTCAGTGACTTGGGGGGTTATGATTTACATGTCATCCTTCTTCCTCTAACGACAGTACGATTTTGGGTACTGCCGGCTATTCTGATTCATGCGTGTGACTCTATGAAAGATACCCCAATACTGGAAAAGGAAATAGGTTACTTGCCTGTAACTGCGGTTATCCAGTATTGGTATCTTTCATAGACTCACATGCAAACCCCTCCGTCCTCCCCGTAAAGGTAGTTCTCTATAATTTTTGGGATTCTTACTTCCCACTTGTGCTTAGAAAATCCGAGAGAACCTGCATCTGCTAAGAGTGTTTTAGAGGGTGCTGGCAGCTGATTGGCTGGGTTCCAACATTAGGTCCTTTTTTTAAAGGGACAAAGATAGGCTACTATTGAAATGGCGTAAGGCCATTATAGCCTATGAAACTTTTATAGTGCTGCTTGAATATTGTACCGTGGGACTCCCTTCTTGACGGCGGGGAATAATTCAAGCATGTGAATCTATGAAAAATACCAATACTGGATAACTGCAATTACAGGTAAGTAGCTTATTTTCTTTGCCTGCTGCCTATAGTGGTTGTGTGTTCCAAATCAAAGACAGAGGAGTCCAGGCAGCTGCGGGTATGAGTGCAGTTTTTATTCGGTTTTGGGTGCCTCCTCTTAGGTGGTTTTAAGTCGTGGCGCAGAGAGCTCCGCAGAAATTGTACTTTGGTGTTTCCAGGGTTGACTGTCCATTGGAGCACCCCTCTCTCCACCGCCTACTCACTCACAAGCCTGCTCAGATGTTTTAAGGAAGTAGGTATTAGAGTGAAAGATCACCTTCAGTTTTGCTTGGAAGATAAGCATGTATTGGAGGTTGAGAGACTGGAGTTTTGTGTAACTTCATCGAAGGAGCTCCTCTGCAGCTGATCCACCCTGGTGCAGTTGGGAAAAACAACAATGCATGAGTTTTGGAAACTGAGGTCATATATTTTTTTTGCCTCTTTTTGGGTGGCGTCTCGAAAATTAAGTAAACCAGCGATCAGTGGGTGCACTGGTGCTCCAGGAGAGGGCCGCTGGGCTAAAGATCTATAGGCTGGCTCCACCACGAACAATGGCAAAAGTGTGCCATCAGGGACCCATGATCTCAGCTGCTGGTCGAGGAAGCATTTAGTGTCAGAAGATTCTGAGCCCTCTGGGAATTAGATGAACCGAAGATTATTCCAGCGAAATCGTTTTTCGGCATTTGGCACATGTTCTTCAAGGGTCACTGTGGAGGAAAGTACTTTGGAGACCTGTTTTTTAAGGACCATCACGTCATCTTCCACTGAGAATTTCCAGTGTTCATCATCAGTGACATGAGGGACAACTTTTCTAAGGTATTGGCAAAGAAGTGATACGTCGACTTCAACCTCATCCACCTTGGTATCCACAGCTGTTCTTGAATCTTGGATTGTGTGCACAAAGGTAGTGAGGTTAGAGTGTCCAAGATTTTGCTGCAACGCCGGTGCACTGGAGATGGTTTCCGTGATGCCTGATGCTGATTGGTTCATTTTGGCTTGCGCCTGTGCAGGCGGCAGAGGTTTATCTCTCCCCATTGCCGCCATGATGTGGCTGGTTCGAAAGATGGCTAGAGGAATCGAGGTGAACCTCCGTTCGCTTTGTTCATGGCAGTACAGTTAGTCAGGGCCAAACGAGCTGGGTGCAGGATTGAGCAAATGTAACTTGTCAGGGGGTCGACCAGAAGGTGCTGGGTGCACCCTCGCCCGCTTACTCCAGAGCAGCACATGCATTTGGGCCAGTGCTATGGATCTTGTCAGGCATAGCAGTCATTGGCCAATGCTCTAGGTGGGCCGTACACCAGTGGGAACCTGACTGGCTCCTGGGCAGAGCAGGTGTCTTTAGTCAGCACGTCGCCCGGATGGGGCCAGGTGTACTCTGACCTGCTTACCCAGGTCAGCACGAGCAGACAGTGCACAACAGCCGCCTGTCATAAGCTCCAGTAGGTTTGTTTGTTGATGGGAGGCGGCTGGTACTCAGACAGGCTGCTGCAGTGTTACACTCCAGAGAGGCTACCTCAGGGACCCAATCCTGTTCGCTGTTTGTGTAGTAGGGTCTCCAACCCTCTTCACGGGAGACCATGCCTCTCGGGGTGGCAGATCCCTCCTGTGTCGACCCAGTGGACGACAAGCAACACTTCTGCATCTTCACACAAAGGGTCATCCCCTTCTGGCTGTAAGTCCCTCAGTCCTGAGCCCTGGTTGCTTGCAGCAGGAGGTAGCTGGGAGAGGGAAGTCAAACCTCAGCGAGCGAATGCTCGGGCCCACTGTGGGACTTTACGAGTGTGGGAGGTGCACCGCCTACCTTGCATTTAATGCAACCCAGGCAGGCCCACGCCCGCTTCCATGCCCTGATCTTGGTGCTGCCTCAGAGCAGACCTGTGCTCCTTGCAGCTCGGCCTGGAATATTCTCAAGGGCGCACGGGCTCTCCAATCACCGCTTCAGTAATCAACAGGCTGCTGTTTTGTGCAACGCTGCTCTGCTGGGCCGGTCTTCATCTGTGCCCACATGCCAATAGAGGGGGCCAAAACTCTTAGAATAAGATGGGCCTGTGAGTAGGTCCACAAAATGGATGTTTCCCTGCGTCTAATGTAGGCTGGTCTCAAGGTTGATGGTGAATGTCAGAGGAGGTCAGAAGCAGTTCTAAATTGTGACCGCCATTTTGACCACCTTGGCCATGCCCCCTCATTGGACTTTGCATGCAATGGTGCACTAGACCCGTACTTGTTTCTGGCCACAGTCATCGTGATGAGACTGTGCCAGGAAAAACTACGGGACACAGGATTGCATGGCAAACTAGCAAAATAAATTCTACTGTGGTTGACCATTTGGTTAGGTCAAGAACATACCCCACATGGCTCTAAAGATAGATGCCATTGGAAGGCAACATGGTGACTGGTATGAATATGTGTTCCTTCAATGACCTGTCAGGAGAATATTTCTGATGGATACTTGTAACCACAGATTCCTTACCTTGTGAATAGTCCCCAGGCTTCAGACTGGATCCGGAAATGTTTCAGCAGCTCCCTTTTCCATCAATAGGTGACATTGTGCATCTCCGCTGTCATGAAGAACACCATACACGTGTCACCCATGCACACTGACATCAGTTCCTTTATTTCTGCACCCCCAGAGTAGATCCAGAGCTATCCTCTTGTCTCTGATAAAACAATTTTCTCTTTCACAATTTAAAATATACCAGTGTGCAAGGGAAATGTCACCCCCTAAGACCAAAGGGCTTTAACATTGTATGGGTGGTTGCAAACATATGTCTGTGACTGATCCCCATCAGTACGCTTTTGTTGAGTGAGGTCGGAACACGACTCCAACGCTTGCAGTGATTGTACCCAGATGAACCCTAAGCCCATACAGGACTTTGAGGTGAAGTTTTACATAGTCAAACCTTGAGAGACTCCATGCTGTGACAGGTCAAGATCAAAAGGGCTGTCCTTGTCCTGTTTCTGAACTCATTCACACGGCTGATCATCAATGTGGTGGAAGTCATAGGGTAAGTCAAAAAAGAGGCACAAGACGTCCAACCAGAAGTCCCCACTCCCAAGCTCCAGAGAAGGTGTGCGGGCGTCAACGGGCTTCTTAACCTCACTCCCGAACTCAATCACCTTCTAAGCCAATTTCCAGACCCATTGATGACATCACAGCAGATAGAGAAATTGTATGAAGCCATGTTGTGTCTAAATTGGCACCCTATCATGGCCCCAAAGAACTGAGAAGACCTCCAACTGGAATCTCGACAGTGGGCTCACCCTTGGCACCAGTTGGACCTCTGAACCTACAGTGGGTTCTGCACCAGCTTTGGAGCCTTCTTCTGTCCTGGGGCCACGTCCTGCTTCAGACCCTCGAGCATTGACACCAATGTTGATTCCGCTGGCGTTGGAGGAAGAGGAGCAAAAGATTGTGCTCTTTGACTCTGAACCAAACTTGTCTCGATCTTGACCGAGGGTGCAGCCTTCTGGAAACCCATCAGACTCTGACACATTGCCCTTTCCTCAAGGAAGGGCTTACGTTATCCACAAACTTTTGGGACAGACTCAGATAATGACCAATATGATGTTTTCGATAAGTTGGTACCTCAATACATTGAACAACTGATATGAAGAATTGCCAGATACAGTAGTTATACATGGCTACTGAGGACAGTGCCTCCTTTATTGTGGGAATGCAGAAGGTGGCTGAGGTACTTGACCTCCAACTTCCAACCATAGAGGTAAAGACAAATGTACTAACGCAGATTCTAGACTCTGGTCAAACATGCATAGAGCTTCTTTAGCTCTTTAATGAGACCCTACCAGATACCTTACTAGGGGCATGGGCTAAGTCATGCCTCCAGAAGAGCAACAAATAGCTCGGCCTCATCGCCCTACTCCAGGCAACCAGACTTTTTTAAAACAACATTTGACCCTTGAAAGTTTAGTGGTGCAGGCATTTAACAGTAGGATTTATCTGAATGTCTTCCCCACTGCTCTGTTGTACCTGGAGTCAAAGTACAATAAGATCTTCAGCAAGGACATGTTTTTCTCTGATGGACCTGGCCCTCTCTGCATGGTCTCCCCCAAAGCTCCTCCTGCTTTGCTGAAATAATATTTGTTGGCTTTAGGGCTCTGCTATCCAGTGCTAAAGTGATGGTGCTGGTTTCCTAAAACTTGGTCAAATTTGCCTATACCGTATTGGAACATTTTCCTTTACTTGTAAGTCCCCGGTATATGGTACTACACATACCCGGTGCCTCTAAATTAAATGCTACAAGGGGCCTGCACCACTCATTAAATCTTGTATCGGCCTGCCACTGCAGCCTGTAGTGCAGTTTTAAACTGCATCTTGAGCTGACAAAATACACCTTTGCCAGGCCCAAACATTCCTTTTTAATACATTAATGACACCCCTATGATAGGCCCTAAAAAGTTCATAGGTCAGCGTGCATTGTATTTAAAAAGTAGGACATGCGTTTTAAGTTTTACATGTCCTTTTAGACAAAAACCCCATATTCGTACATTACTACTAGAAGACCTACCCCTCCCCCGATAAGATAACATTAGGTTACCTTATTAATTTTCAAAAGTGCTAAATTTGGTTTGGGAGCAGGTAGAACTGTCATGTTTATACTCAAATGATTTGTACACTAAAATCTTTTTAATGGGAAATTTGGATTTTAAGGCACAATTCTGAAAATGCCACTTTTAGGAAAGTTAGCATTTTCCTGCCCTAAACGTTGTTGTGCCTCTGCCAGTGTCCTGGGTCACATGACTATGAATGGCCCTGCTGTTGGGGTTTGTGTATTCCTGCAAGACTGTGAGACAAAGGGGGCTAGGGTAGGCTGGATGGACCATCCTGCCCAGATTGCTAGGAGCAGAGCTGTTCTTTGCCCCACTTATATTTCAAAGGGACTTGCATCAAGCATACAAAAGGGAACCTGAAACTACACTTTGTCATCCCAGACTTCTTGAAACCTTTATAGGGGAAGGTAAGAACTTTCAGAACCAGTTGTAGGGATAGCACAGGATGTCCCCTCACTTCCAGGTATACATTTTGGGCCCTCAGAACACTTCTTCAGGTCACCCCGGGACCTGTGGAACACTTCTGAAGAAGGACTGCATTGGACCTTCAGAGGACTGCCCTGCTCCCTGAGGCCTGTCATGTACATCAGAGGACTGTCCTGCTGCTTCCAGAGGACTGCCCTGCAGATTGATGCCTGCCTTGCTCCCTAGAGGACTGCCATGCTGCTTAAAGGCCTGCTTTGCTGTACCACAGTGACTCCAAAGGCTAGCTGTCTAGCCTCCTGTGTGAGCTATGAGCACATCTCCAGAGACCTTGAACCCTGCACCTGGCCTGTGTTGGAATGGGTCATAACACCCCTAACTGGTGTCCCTCCAGCTTGAACATTTGGAAGTGGTGTTAGAGGTGCTGCTCCTGCCTCACCCTAAAACCTGGTACTTAAAACAATTGTCACCAAAATGGGGCCTGAGAACTGACAGAAGAACAGGACTTACCTACCAGCTGATCCACCGAAGATGCATCACCAGTCGGCTCGACTTTGCGGCAGCTCCTGCTACACTCTATTCCCCAGCAGCAGATTCTGTTCTGCTGGACCTCTTGGTCAAGAAATTCATCATTGTTGAGCACTCGTTGGCTACAATCTTCAGCTTTGTCCGGCTAGAGATTTTCGACTTCCCAAAAAAGTGCAAATGTAGAAATCCTCATTGCAACTCTGTAGCGGCTCCCCAATGATGCCTCCTCTTGGACACCACTGACTGCCTCGGCCTGATTAACTGTTATCTTTTCAGGAGCTTGTCTTCAAAATTTCTTCTAAGTCCGAAGGTAACCCAATCCCAGGGTTCAATTCCCGCCTCGGCAGGTCTTGGGTTCAATTTCCTCGGACCTGATAATTCTCGCCTCGGTGCCTATTCTAATCATGGGTCCCACTCTGCAACTCTGGGCAATAGCTTGCTTAATCTCCACAATGGCCCCAACAGCGCTGGGATGCCTGGCTTAACCTTGGGGGTGCCCAGGAGTGGACATTTCACAGGGAAAAGCCAGGAAGGGTTCCACAGCGGTATGAGTACAGCGCCAGGACGCCCCGTTGCCGGGGCAGCAGTGCGCTATACAAGTACAAAATTTCATACCTGAAGATCTCTGGCTCTTTCTCACACAGGCCATTCAAGATGGCTGTGATGCAGCAACACTTGTGATATACTGTGGGATGAATGCTACTGATTTCTTTTGCCGGGCAGTAGGCACTAGATAAAAAGCCTGGATGAGGTTTACCAGCTTTTCTGTATATGTACAATCCTCCCTAATAGATATGGTCTTTTCACGTCTCCTGCCTCTTTAGTGAGAAAGCAGACTTGGTCCATGAGCAAATGTAGACTAGCAGGGTTACAGCATGCTCTTTGGGCCTCTCTGCCCCAAAATGACATTTTCACCTTCAGTTTTGCCTCCTCCGTAGCTACCGTAGGAGCTGCCAATACTGTCAATACCAGCCTAGGCACCCAGCCCTGCAAAACCGCTTTAGTGTGCCCTTCCAGATACACAGACACCCTGTTGTTGGCAGAATCTGACATTGTTTTCCAGGATGGTAGCAATCACTTTGAACAAGTGTGTCCTGCAAATTTTCCTTCTAGGCTATGCCCCTCTAATCCTTTCCATGCCACAGCTCATTCCACCTCCCTCAGGACGGCTAATAGGGGACCACCTGTCTGTAGGCCCTTCTGTCTAAAGGGGCAATAGAGAAGGTCCAGGCATTGGAAGAGGGCACTGGTTGTTACTCCTGCTGCTTTCTGGTGTTGAAGAAAGACAGAGGCATTTGTCCTATTCAGAAACTTCGCCCTCTCAATGCCGTCCTTCGAAAGGACAGATTGAAGATGCTCACCCTTGCCCAGCTCTTGGTTCCTCTCGACCCTGGAGGCTGGATGGTAGTATTCAACCTGCAAGATGCCTATTTTCAAATACTGGAACTGCACACCCACAGGTGCTATCTGCGTTTCATGGTGAGGCAACAGCATTTTCAGTTTGCAGGGCTCCCCTTTGGTTTCACCAGCGCCTCTTAGGAGTTCATGCAAGTGATTGTGGTGGTCGCAGCACAACTTCAGAGGTCCTAGATTACCCTACCTTGATGACTAGCTGCTGAAGGTGGGCTTGCCCCAAGCAGTCAGCACCCATCTCCAGACTATGGTAAACACTCTAATCTTGTTGGGGCTCACTATCAAAGTGCTGAAGTCACTCCTAACTCCATCGCAAATGCTCCTATTCATCAGAGCTATTCTTTACACGGTACAATTTCATGTCTTTCACCCGGAGCACAGAGTTTAGAACATTCATGCTAATATCCTGATGTTTTAGCCTTTGACCTGGATCTCAGTGGGGATGACCCTGAGGCTTCTGGGACTACTGGCCTCTTGCATCCTGCTAGTGCTACAGGTGCTCATAAACACCACCACCGCCATATGGTACTGCAACAAGCAGGCTGTAGTGGGGTTGTGGACTGTCAGAAGTTGCTACGCCTGCACCGGAAAAGGATTTTCCTGGTGATGCACCACCTGGCGAGATCATTAAAAACCAGGACGAACAAAGTCATTTGCCAACACCTAGTGGATCAGTATTGACCGTTACACTCAGATGTGGCGCATGGTATCTTTAGTGAATGGGGATCCGATCTTTATGCTTCCGCTGAAAATGTGGAATGTCAGCAATTTTGATCATCTGTCCTGTAATCAAGCTACCACTTTAGGAAAATCTTTTGTCACAGCAGCAGGTCAGGGTCCTGTACACGGGCATATGCAGTTGACATCATTCGACCTTTCTGCTGCAGTTGTAGATGTCATCTTGGCAGCAATGCGTCCTTCCACAAAATCAGTATATGCCCGCTGTTGGGCATGTTTGTGGCTTGGTGTGGCACCCAGCAGATTAACCGGCTGCAAGCCAAACTGTCAGAAGTATTGATTTTTGTGTTGTCACTAGCCCAGCAAAGCTTTGGGTACAGTTTAGGTTTAATTATCTGCTCTTTCAGCTTTTTGTGGTTGCCTGATCATCCTTCCCTATTTAAATCACCTACTGCGACATATAACTTTTATCATGCCACAGTGATATTTAAATTTACTCCTCACGTTCCAGTGTGTACTCCTTTGAGCCGCAACACTGCTGTTCATTGCGACTTCTCACTCTCAACGTGGTTTTTCTCATTGCATTAACTGGTGCGGCATGTAAGTCATCCAGATGCACACAACGTTCTTTCTGGACAAGCTGATGCTAAAGACACAAGCATCTTTTCTACCAAAAGTGGTCACCCCTTTTTATGTCCTCAATCAATCACCCTTCAGGAATTCTTCACCCCAACTCTCCCTTCTAAGGAGGAGGAAAGACTCCATTGGCTGGATTCTAAAAGATCCCTAAGTCTTTATATTGATTGTACCAAAGAACATTGTGTAGATGATCACCTCTTTGTTGAATTCAATGGACCAAAGAACAGCAATGCAGTGCAGAAAAGTACCATCCCATACTAGTTAATTCTCTGCATCAAAATCTGCTACACACTGTCTAAGAAGCAACCTCCAGAGGGAATGCGGGATCATTCCATCAAAGCCCGTCAAAGTGAGCACTTTACCTGCTCAGACCTGCAGGACTGTTTGATTTGAACCAGTTCACAGATCCAGCACCTAGGAGGTACTGCTTTAGTATCTGTGGCCAGAAGAATCCATAAGAAGAACACGTTACTTACCTTCTGCAACACTGTTTGTGGTAGATACTTTTACTGCAAATTCCCTACTTATTTTCCATCTTAAAAAGGTCCCAGATCTGTACATATAGAACTAGTTTAGCTGTTGGTCTCTCTATCTGAGGGTGTGAACAGTCTAGAAAGCAACTGACATCATCACTCATGGGTGGCTCTTCTATGTGGCTAAGTCAGTTTCAGAGCTGAGCGATGTGAGTGGTGTGCCGCATGACCCAACATAACAGCTCACAGGTGTACTTCTGAAAGGTTTCCTGATACAGTCTGATGTCTAGGGAATATTAACAAGGTGAAGAATCTGCAGTTAGAGTATCCACCAGAAAGAGCATTACCAAAGGTAAGTAACTTGTTCAACCAACACAAACATCAATTTCTCAAATACCTGCAGCTTAGACAACACCCACACCCCCATATCAAAACTTTACAGATCTACCTTATTTTAACCTTTTGAAGGAGAAACTGTTGATGGGCGATATGAGAAAGTGTAAGATTTCCCCATTATACTTGTTGCATGTGATCCACTCCCCACACACTTTTAATAACCTCCAGAATGTGTGGGAAAAGGATATGGACAAGGAGTGTCAAGAAGCCAAAATGGCTCCATGTGAGATCGTCATTGCCACCAACTTAAATATCTGCATAGAACGTACATTACCCAGCACAAATGATGGTAATTTGGTAGGAATGCAAACCTGAATTGTTTACATTGCAAGGTGTGTGTGTGTGTGGGGGGTGGGGGGGGGGGTTCTCCTACACACCATTGAGACAAATTAATGTATTGAGCCCTTCTGGAAGATAGTATGTAACATATGGAGGAAGTCACAGGTTGGAGAATTGATAATTACAGCTTACACATTTACACATAGTATCTGGCCTGGATACGTGTAGGTACAAGCTATCATTGTTTTACCTTGGTTTGATAATTGCAGAAAGAGGCACCGAGGACTGGCTTGACAAAGAGCCTGCACACAGGCAGGATTGGCAGGATAGGAGGATGCCCCCAGTAGCATGCTATGATTTGGGAGACTCAATGGAAATTTGAGGAATTGGAGAAGAGTCAGGATTGTTAGTAGATAACCCATGCGATGTAAAAATTATAGTTAGTTGTAACTATCATAAATGGTATAGTATGATGTGTGCTGCATATTAATAAGTGGCTGTCATACGTGGTGTTGAAAAAATGAACTTTAATAGCACTTCATCTGATCTGTAAAAATCCATAAAAATCCATAAAATTGTTTAATTAGAAAGAAATTAAATGTGCTCAATAAAGAGGAGTTCTTAGACTATCTGGAATGGCATTCAAAGCCAGGAAAGTGCAGTACTTCATCCAGCACTTGCTATGCTAGTACAGAGGGTAAGCTTTTAAAAATCACCACAATAAAAAAAGAACACTCCTTACCAGGTGGGAGCCAAACAGTGCCCTAAAGTGGTTTGGAGAAAGTTGGTTCAGAAGAGGAACTTAGCATTATCCTCGGCCCAAGGTGTTCTACAGGTAATCGTAAAGCTCTCATTTCAAGGTTACAATGTCTGTGTTGGCAGGAGACATTCAGAATACTGTCCGCCCTCTACCAACAAAGCAAATGGTTTTATTGTTTCGGGAACTTTTCTGAAGTTCCAGGGCAGATGGATATTGGGCTTGGACTGTAACAATCAGCACTTTTTATCACTGGTGTCCTTGGGCCTAACTCTACTGTTAAGCCCAAATCTAAGCTCTAAGTGTGCTTCTTCAGCGCTTGAACTGCAGAGTATAGGTGCAGAGGCAGCCAAAGGCTTACTCCGGGAGGGGTGGTAGTTTAGAAACTCAGAACCCAATGAAACATCCAATATGAATTAGTGTATCAAGATTCAGTCAATGATTTTACATAGAATAGAGGAACTACTTTACCTGTGACACCCAACGCAAAATTATACATAGGGCAGTACAGTCAAGTACACAATTATCAGGATAGAAATGAAAGTTGACTTGTAGACAGACTAGGTTGCTCCACTAGGATTGTTATCGAGTGGTTGCACAATGCATGTCAGGAAAGCTGGCCTCCTGTGGGTGGTTAGTGGGTAATGTTTGTACGGGGATCCCTTTGATGTCAAAGCCTCTCAAGAGTGTGTGGTTAGAACATCATCCTATCCCGAGGGATCACCCAAACTCCAACGACACCCAACTCATCCTCTCCCTGACAGACAAGACAACCACCACCAGAGCCAACTGCACCAGTTGCCTGACTAGGAGTATCAACTGCTTGAAGCTAAACTCCAATAAGATGGAAGTATTGGTTTTTAGAAACAGGACCATCTGGTGACTGACTGAGCTAGGACCAACACCCCCAACCATCCAGAGATCTGGGGGTCATCCTGGACGACAAGCTCAACATGACGGCACAAGTCAATGCAGTGAGGGCTACCTGCTTCCACATCCTATGCATACTACGAAATATCTTCAAGTATCCACAGAACACCAGACGAACCTTCACACAGGCACTCATCACAACAGACTCGACTACGGCAACACACATACGCTGGAATCTCCAAGCAGCTTCTTCACAGATTTCAGACCATCTAAAGCGCGTCTGCAAGACTCATACTTAACCTCCCACGCTGCGCCCAAGTCTCACCCCACCTCAGAGAACTCCACTGGCTCCCCACTGATAAGCACAGCCAATTTAAACTCCTCACACACATACAAACCCTTGCACAACACTGGACCAGCTTACCTGAACAGCTGCATACACTTTCACCAGCCTGCCAGACACATACGCTCAGCCTCACTCATTCGCGCACACACCCCGCATTCACAAAAGCTAGCAGAGGTTGCCTGTTCTCCTGCATCACATCCAAAACATATAACATCCTACCATAATACATCAAAGACTCCTCCTCTTTTCTGGAGCTCTGCAAGAAGCTGAAGACCTTGTTCTTGAATAACTCTATGGGGACAACACGCGTACTCACCTGCACAAGCGCCTGGATACCATCATGGGTGATTAATGCGTTATACAAATCAGCATAACGTAAAATACAGCCCCTAGTACCTTTCTGTCCTCGTTCTGTTGGCAGGCTTGGCATGAGGAAGGTGGGGGCAGCACTTCTCGTGTGGTGCCTCACCCCACACGGACCATCGATTGGGATCCTGCCAATTCTGCTCCTGCCGGGCCGATGCTGCTGCGGTCTGCCTCACCTCACTTCATTTCCAGCTTCATGGACTATAATTTGCATCATCCATTCTAATCCTGGCACAACTCTCAAGCAATCATTGTTGGGAGTGACTTGTCAAGGCAACACTAATGAGGTGTGTGGGGAGCTTGCAAACGACTTATAATTCCACCTAGACAAATCCGTTTAGAGGATATGATGTGATGGCTTGCGACAGAGAAGGGTGCCACACAATTACAGATTAAGCTCCTCATTAGAGGTGCCCCGGAAAATGACATGAAATTCCCCACCCCAGAGTTAACTTGAAAAATCCATAGCCATTACGAGTTAGACTCTCGGGTCCCCTTAGACATCTGGAATTACAGTGAGAATCGACAATTCACGTCTGAGTGCCCTCGTAATTAAAACATAAAACATTTCTGATCGGGACTGCTGCTACCGGCTCCACTGGAATTGATGCTTAAATATTCAACATTACCCTCCCGACATCCTCACTCAGTATACCTCTAAAACTTGGACTGGTGGTTCACTATAAAATTGAGAGGTAAGAGACAACAGGTTGCGTGTGTCGGTGGTTACTGAACTATTTTCAACAATCAACATGTCAGCAGAGAATAATAGGCATTTTAGGATTCCTGAATGCTACCTCTCCTGATAAGGGAAATTGAATCCATTGTTTGGCTTTGAACAACCTGATGAGAGCCACTTCTAAGACTACCCTCTACCCTCTAAAAATAAATTACCCTTGCCTTCAAATCATTAACAGGCAATGTAAAAGCAGACCCATGAATAGTTCCCCAAAAAAACAAGCATTTGCAAAAAAATCGGTTTCGCCTTTGCGACCTTATATATATTTAGCTATGCAGCACAATAGCCCGGGTGCTGAAACATCTACTGTTCTTTAACATGGAGGGAAAGTAAGCACCAAACTGCTCAGCAGAAAGCAATCCTGGTATTTTACTGACCTTTGCTGGTCGTTTTGTATTAAGACAGTTAAATAGAGGTAGTTGAACAGAAAAAAAGTCCCTAAGCGGAAGGAGACAAGTTCTAGAGCTGATATCCAGAGCCCACAAAGTACATACACATATAAGTATATACTAAAGTATATACAAGAGGTAGAGGGGACCTCGTCGATACTAGCTTGTCGTGGAACTAAATATATGAACCTAGTCTGCAGACTTTTACGTCAATTTGAGGGAGAGCTTAATTAACTTGAGTCTAATGAGATCACCAGCACCCCTTTGGGTTCTTATTCCTCTGTCGTCCCATCCAAGCTATTAATGTAATTGTTTTTAACTTGAATCCTACTGATAAGTGATGTGGATTTTACTCTGGAAATTAAGGTTCTAGTTCAATGTGGTATTTATTTAGGGGGGGGGGGGGTTTGTTTTGTGTTTTTGTAATGATTTTAAGTAATCAAACAATAAATTTACTTCACAGATATATACAAGAGGTCTCGGATGCTCGACCTAAAAATCAATAATTGACTTTGCTGACTTGGGTGATTTAAGAGGGATGAAAAAAAGTGGTGGCCTTAACGTAAGTAGCATATCTTGAAAACCTCAACAAAAGCTGTGTCCTATGTAACTCGGGGCACAGTTGAATACCTAAGAAATAAAATCACAAGCTTGACAGATACTTAAATAGAGTCTTACTGGACAAACAGTAACAAAAATCACTACTCAACAAGATGTTTACTTAACAGTTCAGACAGCATCATTATTCTGAGCCATAATCAATAAAAGATGTAATGTGGTGCATTTGAGAGTAAACGTTGATTACTTGGTTATTCAATTGGAATGAAATGATATCTTAGGCTCTGGTACACACACTGTAAACTGAAATATCCACCATGTTGCTTTGACCCCATGAAAGACCAGGCAGACACTGGTCCACTTAGAGCATATACTCTCCCCTTGTTACACTGTTAAAGAAGTGACTGAGAAACTGTATCTTGTCCCCAAACAACAATTAGTGCATGTGCGGCAATCTAACCATAATATTAAGTAAACAGCTCTGCAGCTCCTAGACACTGAGGTGGATGCTGCAGAGGATAAGATGTATCTTAGGAATATTGCTCCTGACAACACATGTGATTTGATCGCATGTCATTACAGCGCTGTCGTTACAACGAACGTGTTGTGACTACGCAATACCATTACATCGCGAGTCATTACAACGACTTGCAGTAGGGGGCGCGCTGGACTTAGGAATAGTGTTATTTACTCTTCCTACTCCAGTTTGCGCAACACCAGGGAAGGTGTGGGATTCTAAATCCAATACCAGTGCGCCCCCTACTGCAAGTCGTTGTAGTGACTTGCAAGGTAATGGTATTGCGTAGTAACAACGCGGTTGTTGTAACGACCATGTTGTAATGCCATTGCGTTGTGGAAACAGCGTTGTAAACGCTGTTCTCCGGATCTTAGCTAGAGGTTAGAGGAACGAGCTAAGCAGCGGAATTCTGCGGAATTACATGAAAACTCTGCGAGATTCTGCAGAGTTCTGCAAATGGTTGGAAATTGGCACATTGTGCTGCTTGTGCCGTTTTTTAGTGGCAGGAGGTTGTTTTGTGCTGTTAAATAAGCGCTAATACCATGTGGCGCTCCAGAGGACTCTGCCTCTCGAGCTGATTTAACTGCCGCTCAAGTCGATTTTCTACTCAAGCGGCAGCTTTGTCACCATGACCGTCTGTGACCACCCACATTGAGAAAATATTGCTGGGTGCCCTTCTTGTGTCCAAAAACCACGCTAGGGGATGTCAACTCTCATGTGCCAACTTGCTGTTGGCGAGCTGCGCGCAACATAAAACTCGGCCATGCAAAGGCTGACAGAATTTGGCCAGAATTCTACGTTACATGCGTAATGCGAAGGGTCCAAAACTCGGCCTACTCCGCCGGTGGAGTGGAGTCTATCGCTCACCCTAATCTTAGCACCATAAGGCAGCTCTCCATTCAGTGCCATCATTGGGTGCAGACTACCCAAAACTGATTTGTTATATAGTGGGTGGCTTATTCCTTTCAAATGGCATTGTCAATAGTAGAGCAGGGTATAAATTATTTCCACCCCTTCATATGGAGTGTCGTTAGTAGCTGTGGGACATCTGTTGGATGCAAATCTGTGACTAGAAGGGTTGTGGTCCCCCTTCATTTGGTTGTAGAACCCTTTGATGGATAATATGAGTTCCTTCTGCACTGTCTGTGGATCACACAGTGCACCAATATCCCCATGTACAGGATCTTCTGAACTAAGATTGGCCTGGTCCTAAGTAACATATATGAGATCCTTTGGATGTCAGCACATTTATAGTATGATACATTGCTGCCAAAGAGCTAAGGGCCAGGTGTACTAAACGTGTTTGCATTTCCAAACACTCAGCCAGTTTCTGGCAAATCTACATTTCAAGAAAACCTGTTTACCTTGAAAAAGAGGATCCCAGCTGTGACAAGACCAAAGACAAGCACAGTTCCCAAAGACAGGCCAAGTATCAGCGACCTTTGGGTACTTGATTGGCTTTCTGTCGGGGAAAGAGACAGAGAAAACACATTAAGACACAGCAAAAAAGGTGTAACAAAATCTAAAAATAAATGCATGTGAAACGTAGATTGCTAGTAGCTAACAAGCACAGTCAATCCCAATCAAATCTCCTGCTACACGCAGGCTCTTGCCACACAGCCCGCACACAGGCTCAACCTTCGACTTTTTGATTTTCTGCCCACTTTGTTTTTTCCAAGCCATTTATCAGTCTTGCCAGCTTTGTCTCCACCAGGTCTGATTGGAGTCTGTTCACATGTATCAGGAGGTCACGCTGCAGTTTTATAAAGTGTGAACCAGTCTATGATGGGTGTCAGGGAAGTGAAGCGAGGGTGCATTCCACCGTAGTGTACATGACTCAGGGAACATGACCCAAGAAGCTACTTGTTTATTGCAGGGCACTTCTACTAAAGGTCATGGATCGACCATGCTCATAACAATGGCATGGCCAGATAGGTTCGGAGCCATTTCGTGGCGCCTTTCAGACGTTTGCCTTGACATCAGACGCTCCTGAAAGACTAGTAAGAGGGACACCTGCAAAGTGATCCCTCACCTGGAGGAGTAAGGGCTACGGTGACACTTTTAAAACGACGTACACCCTATAAATGTGAGTTCAAAGCATGGCTGTTCATTTGATAATGTCTACCAAAGAGTAGCATTTTCAAATTAAAATCTTTACAAGCAGGACAATATTCTACTTGGGTCAGTAATGACTCTGGGTGAAAAGACGAGGAGAATGTGTCACGTGCAATGGTTGCTGAGTGGTGACAGTAACAAGACATAAAGCACTTAATGTACAACTTTACATATAATACACATAATACATGATAAACCTTCAGCCGGTTAGAGGGGGTGACAAGAAAAGGATGGGCACATCTGGATCAATGCAAGATTAGCTGAATATTGAGTGCAAGGATATCTCATGAAGCCTACTCTGGGGGTCCGCGACTGCTTAGAAAATTATATAATTTTAACAGATAAAGTGTGTTAGAAATGGGATTTCTGGTTGGCTAAGGCTTGCGCCAAAGTCAGGCAGAAACCACCACTCTAGTCAGGGCAAGGAAGTTACACGCCAAAGATAACCCCTGCTCACCCCCTTGGTAGCTTGGCAGGAGCAGTCAGGCTTATACCTGAGGCAATGTGTAAAGCGTTTGCGCGCGCACCCAGCATCAACACCCAAGGCCCACCACAAAGGAAACTCCACACAAGGTATTATATAAAAATAACCTTTGTATTACCAAAACACATTAGATAAAACCACACACTTTACAATGTGCCAACAGGCACGGGCAGAATTTACAAGGTATTATATGTACAGGGGACAGGGCCACATGGACCACTGTCAGGAGTTAGCACTTTGTAGAAATTAGCACATAGGATATAAAATACTATAGTACAAAATAGCAAATGTAGCACACAACCAGTAACTACTGGTATCAGGTAAGTACCACCTACGCAACCCTAACCACCTTAGGAAAATATCGCGCAGGGAACCAGGACCTCACTAGCACCACCTGTACTAGGAGACAACAACCACCCAAGTATCACAATACCTGTAGGAGTAAACGCACATTACACATGATGCATCACATTCAGAGGTGTAGGGAAGGAAAACACATGATGCATAAAATACCTTCAGCGGTGTAAAACAAGGCACATGACGCATAAACACACGTTCAGAGGTGCAGGTAAGGAACAATAGCGAGAAACTCACATGAGCCACCACCTGTGGCAGTCCCTAGGCCAACTGGCCTTGAAGGGGCAAGGACGCCCTGTGTCCAGAAAAGTCAGGGCCCTCCGGCGCAGGTTGTGCAAACCAGGGCGCACAAGGCACAACCTACACGTAGCAGTTGCCCACTAAACAAAGATGGCAGGGGAGCCTCTCCTGGACTCTAAATATGCCACACTTGTGGCCCCTGAGCCTCGCAGGCTCTAAACAAGAAATGCACCCTGAGCCTCCCAGGCTCTAAACAAGAAATGCCCCCTTGTGGATGGAGCCTCGGGGCTCTAAACGAATACTTGACCAATCGTGGGAGCCTCACGGGGCTCGACAAAACACTGCCACCACGTTGGAGCGCCCCGCGCTCAGAAACCACCAGAATGCCCCCGCCGTCGGTGGAGCCCTCCTGGGGCTCAAGAAACCAAGGAAAACGCCCCCTAGACGTTGGAGCGCTCTGGGCGCTCTGAGCAATCACTGCTGGCCTCGTTGGAGCCTCGTGGGCTCGAGAACACGTTGGGGCGGACCGCTGCCTTCCGGGGCCGCCCGACACTTGCACTGCCCCGGTGCCTGCCGGTGGAGCGCACTCGCTCCCGCCTACAACAAAGGATGCCCCCACTCACCGGGACTGCTGCTCCTTTCGTCAGATCCAGCGTGGATTCCTCTCCTTCCCTTCTGGCAGCAACAGCGCGGGGCTCCCTCAGCTCACTGGAGCCCCGGTCCACAACGTACTTCCTGCTTCCAGCACAGGAGCGCGGGGTAGGCTCCCGTCCGCTTCCTGTGGGTACAGTCCCGCCCACGTCTTCGCCGAGGCTGCCTGGCTTCCGGTTTCGGACCGGGCCGCAGCGGTGACTTTTCGAGGTAGTCTTACGTCACGGGGTGGGCACCCGCGACGTGAATTCAAAGAAAAGCGGCAAGGTCCCTGGCGGGGTGGGCACCCGCTAGGGATATCAATCCGTAGGAATACGGGGTGGGCTCCCGCCTCCAATCTCCGCAACAAGAGGGGGAATCCCTACGCCGGGGATTCCCTGGCCATACAGAGGCGACACGGAGCGGTCTAGAAGGTACAAGGAGCCCCTTGGGGTATTGCCGCGCTACATTGTGATACTGCGCTATTTTCGATCATTGCAGGACAGAAGCGCGCTGCGCTAGCGAAACATACTTTTTAAAATAATTATCCCTATTTCTTATCTAGGTTAAATATAGTTTATTTTTCCCTGGATTTTAATCGCGTCGCGAGCGCACACGCGGCCCCCCACTTGCACTGTAAAATATCGCATTGGCGAGTCACTCACCGCTTTTAGAGCGGGCCCCGGGTCATTTAGGACGCCATTATTGGTGAGGATTGCTGAGGAAGCGCCGTTTGTCGGCGCCATCTTTGTTGTAGCGCTCTAGCGCTCAGACGCTTGGAAGGAGAGCCTTCATAAGCTGAAGACTCAGGTGGGTGCAGCCTGGTACAAGGAGCCCCTTGGGGTATTGCCGCGCTACATTGTGATACTGCGCTATTTTCGATCATTGCAGGACAGAAGCGCGCTGCGCTAGCGAAACATACTTTTTAAAATAATTATCCCTATTTCTTATCTAGGTTAAATATAGTTTATTTTTCCCTGGATTTTAATCGCGTCGCGAGCGCACACGCCGCCCCCCACTTGCACTGTAAAATATCGCATTGGCGAGTCACTCACCGCTTTTAGAGCGGGCCCCGGGTCATTTAGGACGCCATTATTGGTGAGGATTGCTGAGGAAGCGCCGTTTGTCGGCGCCATCTTTGTTGTAGCGCTCTAGCGCTCAGACGCTTGGAAGGAGAGCCTTCATAAACGGCCCATGAGGACGCGCAGCGGTCACGAGCAGCGGGAGCGCCTGATGAGCGCCGGAGGAGCGCCAGAGGAAAGCCCGTTTGCGCCCGTTCGCGCACGATCGGGCCTTGGGCCCGGATGTTCTGGGCAGGTAAGAGCATACTCTCGTACCGAGCTGCTAGGGTATAAGGGTACGATCTCTCCCCGATGCTTACATTCGCCAGACTTGATGAAAGGCCACTACGCATGCAATCGGTGTCCTTTTCTCACGTCGGAACAGGTACCCGACGAAAACAAACCGTCGAAAATTCTGAGGATGGCTTTACTTAATTGCCGATCCCTGCCTGGACACAAGGAGGAAATCTCACTCCTAATTACTTTTAAAGATCTTGATGTCTTGTTTCTGGTGGAGACTTGGCTGGGGGAAAACTCTGACCCAGATTTGATCGAGGCACTACCCCCAGGATACAGAGTACAGCATAAAGATCGACCAGGAAGAATAGGAGGAGGGATTGCAATTATCTACAGGGAGAGCATAAGTTGCCGTTTACAGAATACGAATATTCAGGGATGTGAGAGCACTCATTTCACCCTCCGCCCCTCAGATGAGAGCTCAATAACAGGGCTACTGATCTACCGACCACCAGGCCCTCTTGGTTCATTTCAGGAGAGCCTGTTGGAGGCGGTGATAGATGGGGTCTGTACGGCTACGAATTTCCTGTTATTGGGAGATCTTAACATCCATTTTAACAAGCCAGAGGATAGAACAGCGAAAGATTTAGAAAAGGACCTAGAGAGTTATAGCCTCAATCTGAAGGTGCGGAGTTCCACGCACAAGTCAGGAAACACTCTTGATCCCATTTTTACTAATGTTGAGACCATAATAGTCACGGAGCCTCATCGTGTCCCTTGGTCGGATCATTCAGTGATTCCTTTTTACTGGAAAATACCCACAATAAGCACCTCTACTTCCTCAGATAGAGTGTTAATAAGGCCTTGGTCTAAACTTGATGTGGACAACTGGAGGGGACTATTAGAAAACAGCAAGCCTCTGGATATTTCCAATGTGGAGGTGGCTGCTAATAACTTCAATCAATGGATCACCCAATCCCTGGACAAACTTACACCTAAAAAACCCTCAACAATCAGGAAGGGAGAGCTGAAACACCCATGGTTTACTTCAGAATTAAGGCTGCTAAAACAAGAATGTAAAAGGGCAGAACGTCACTGGAGGAAGGATTTTAGTACTGATAGGAAGATCAGTTATAAAATCTTACTGAAGAAATACAAAAATGCTCTTATCACCACTAAAACGGCTTTTTTTGCGAATAAGATTGAATCCGCCGCTAATGCCCCCAGGGAAATGTTCAAGATCGTGAAGCTCCTTAATAAAATCCCGGACCCTCCTGTAATAGCAGATGAGCAGAATACAAGATGCGAGGATATGGCAAACTATTTTCAGAGTAAAATAGATACAATTCTGGAGACGATCCCGGTAGTAGATTCCATTGAATGCCACAGGGTGCCTCCTTGGGAGGAAAGAAGGGAATGTCCAACATTCTCAGAGTTTGCCCCCCTTACGGAAGAGCTTCTTCCCTCTCTGATGGGGAGTATAAAAAGTGGATCGCCACGAGTTCCAGCCCCTATGAAAATTCTCAATCAGGCACTCCCTGCCATTAGTGAACCGGTAACCAAGATGGTTAACGCCTCTCTGGATTCGGCTACGGTTACCAAGGCATGGAAAGTGGCCATGGTCAGATCTTTGATTAAAAAAACGAACCTCGACCCTGAAGACTTGGCTAATTATCGCCCGGTATCCTTGTTACCTGGGATGGGGAAGTTAATCGAGAAACTGACAAACATCCAATTGGCTGCATTTCTGGAGAAGCACAATCTCCTCCATCCATCCCAGACAGGATTCAGAAGGGGACAAGGCACTGAAACAGCACTGTTGAAGGTGGTGGAAGAGGCCAGAAGGATTTTGGACGCAGGTGGCAGCGCGGCCATTATCCTTCTGGACCTCAGCGCCGCCTTCGACACAGTTAATCACCATCTGCTGCTGACTCGACTCAGGAACCTTGGGATAACCGGAAAAGCCTTGAAGTGGCTTAGATCCTTTCTGGAGGATAGATACTTCCAGGTGTTTGAGGGCAATAGTTGTTCCCGTTTGTTAGCATTACAGTGTGGGGTACCACAGGGCTCGTCCCTCAGCCCCACACTGTTCAATGTATATATGGCTCCGTTGGCAGAGCTGGTTGCCCCGTTTGGCATCCAGCTAATAAGTTATGCAGATGATACCCAGCTGGTGTTTTCTCTGCAACAAATAGAGTCCCCGCCGAACAACTTGGCTAATTGTCTGGAGACGGTGGTAAATTGGATGAATCTGTCTCAATTGAGACTTAACGGAGGAAAAACGGAACTGATGCTCTTAGGCGGACAGGATATTCCCGACCATCTTACCTGGCCTACCAGTATGGGTGCCATACCATCGCCTAAGACAGAAATAAAGAGCTTAGGTTTTTGGCTGGATAACGTCCTATCCTTTGAGAATCAAGCCAGAAAGACGTCTGCAGTCTGTCATGGGATACTGAAATCCCTGCGTAAAATCCTGCCCCAACTTCCAGAAACAGCAAGGAAGACCAGGACTTGGTCTTATCACGTATCGATTACGGGAATGCTATATATCTTGGGGCCCCAACTTCCACTCTTAAAACCTTGCAAGTGGCCCAGAACCATGCTGCCAGGATCTTAACGGGCACTAGTAGGTACATGTCGGCGAAGCCAGCCTTAAGATCGCTTTACTGGCTCCCGGTGAAGGAGCGGGTGCGATTTAAATCGCTCTGCATCACACATAAGATCCTACATGGAGAAGGCCCTTCCATATTGGAAAACATGATAAGTTCCTACAGGCCCCAACGCAATCTTCGCTTGAGCGAACATAATCTGGCAATTATCCCTAGGATAAAACAAACCCGTTCAGGTGGCCGACTCTTCTCTTTGCAAGCCGCAAGAGAATGGAACTCCCTCCCGGGTTATCTGAGGCTGGAACATACCTTCCTTAAGTTTAGGAAGCAACTTAAAACCTTTTTATTCCCCAGAAATTAAAGTAGTAAAATAATGTGATGTGAATGAACCCTAGGCCCACTTTTTGTGCCAAAAAGCGCTGGGATGCCTATGGGTAGCCATGCGCTATACAAATGATTTTTACAATTACAATTACAATTACAATTACAATAGAAGCGCTGGGGCACCAGATGAAGCGCTCCTAGCGCTATAGGTAAAATAAAAGTGCTTCCAGGCACTTGGAGCAAGTCCAGCCACAAAGTCCTGGTAGAGTCCTTAGGAAGGTAGGCAGGGGGCAAGGCTGG
Source organism: Triturus cristatus (assembly GCF_964204655.1). Lineage (NCBI taxonomy): Eukaryota > Metazoa > Chordata > Amphibia > Caudata > Salamandridae > Triturus > Triturus cristatus. The sequence goes on from NC_140591.1 coordinate 84,010,502, forward strand.
GCCCAGAGCCAGCTCACTGGGCCTCCAGGCAGGGAGGTAGTCCAAGTGGTGGTCCTCTGGCCCAGCAACAGCAGCAGCCCCCTCAGGCAGGATCCTGGAAGAGAACAGTTTCTGTGGGGACACAGCCCCATTTTTATACAGTAAAACCCTTTGTTCTTGGTTCAGGGTGAGGGGGAAAACCAGTCGCAGCTGGTTGGGGAGCACCCTTGATGTGCTCAGCCCCTCACTCTATTCACTGGCAGGGCTAGGGTCGTCAGTCGCACCACAGGGGGCGGAGCCAGCATGGTGTGGGGAAAGCCCTGCCCTATTCAGGTCCAAGGTGCACTCCTCCCCAGCCATCAGCATGCTAATCTCACACTCACCACTGGGGCAGACCCAACCAGACTCCTGGAGCCAGGCTCACCAGCCAGCTCCAGCCAATCACACGCCAGACACCTTTTACACTAATATGCCAACTCCTAGAAGTGGCACTTCCGCACATGACATAATCACGCATCATACATCATTGCGAAGCATTCGATCAGACGAGTCCGCACATACCAAACTCGAGCCTGCACACCCCACGCATCAGGAACTACCAGGGACACATACATTCCCCATGCATTCCTATGGGAGGGCAGGCCTATCTCACCACATGCACTCAGAGGGCGCACGCACTTTACCCTGGGACACAGGGAAAGTGCGCAGAAACCAAAAACCACTACCACCAAGTCACCAATAAAAGCAAAAAAGTTCAGGAGTGAACCTGCCAGAAGGGCCAAGTCCAACACAACCCCCTTCCAGCCAAAACGCAGGGCAGACCAATCACCACCGTGATGGACTTCCCTGCTTGGGGCGATAGAACACGGTCACGGGCCCGCAACTGCAGGGACACCCTCCGGTTCTATGCCACGGTGAACCTATGGAATTCCTTCTAACACCACTGTCCGGACCAACTGGGCTACCCCACTGGTACTCCCAAGTTGTCCGCGGCCAAGACCAGGCCCTAGGCCACCCAGGTGCCACCGGTCTTTGCCTAATCACTGAGTGGGGGGTAGTAACCCCTGGCACATAGCGGCCATTCTCCACTCTTCCTGTCTGCCAGACAGGACTAGACTGCCACTGGTTCTCCAGCCTATGGTCTACAACCTCAGGCGGACCAGGAGTCTCAGGGAAGGCTCTCCTCCCCCTACCTCTTCTCCTAGGGTTCCTCCTCCTCTGGCGAGGGGTACACCTAGAACGCCATTCCAACCCAGGGTTTAACCCCTTAGGTTGCACCGGGGTCAGAGGTGGGCTCTCCCACCCTCTGCACCCCCTTCCAGAGCCCTGCTCCCTACCAACTGGGGCGGTACCTCTGGAAGAAGAACCGGTCGGGACGCTGGTTACAGACGTCCCACCCTTCAGGGCAGGCTGACCCTGAACCTGGCCTCCCAACCTCCGGTCTAGAACCTTTGGTGGAATAATCGCCTGGCACTCCAGGACTTCTGGGGATTTACACTCCATCCCCCTGAGGCTAACATACGACACATCAGTCGGGTGACTGTCTGTCTGGCGCGGATCTCCCGTCCCCTGTCCACCTGACAGTGCGCAGAGATCCCCCAGAACAGAAGTGGTGTCCCCATGGTCACTACACGGGATCCTAGCCCAACTGGGTAGTCCCTGACCCACTGGCTCTTCCACTGGGAAACTCATCCCCCAATCACTCCTCACGCTGAACTCCTGTACCTTCCCTACCGGAGCGGTACTGCCAGACTCTAGAACCAAAGGAGCCCTGTTTACAGGCGCTCCAGGTCCTCTACTCCCTAGGTGATCTTCAAATGGACTAACAGGACAGCCTAGGTCCCCAACTGGGTGTTCCCTCATGAAACCATCCAAGTCTTGAGGCAGGGTTTCGTGCGTCTGGAGACCCTCGGTCACCCACTTACCCCCGCTCCACTGAGCCAGGCCGTAAGCCCCTACACCCTCCTCGCTATCCTGGGACCTAGCTGGGCTACACTGAGCCTCTTCCACCACGCTGGGCTGGAAGATACCTGACCCGCTACTTTTGGAGTCACTCCCTAATGACTCTAGAGAACCTCTAGCACTTTCCCAGCGCTCTGCTTCATCCGCAAGCTCAAATGGCTCAGACAATCCACACCCCAACAGGTGTTGGCGCAACCCCGGCACACAACAACTGAGCAGGTGTTCTTTGAGAACCAGATCACACAGTTTATCATAATCAGATTCTGCGGTATCTCTTATCCACTCAAACAGTGCATTCTCACATCCATCCACAAACTCCTCCCAAGACTGGTGAGACAGTTTCCTACTGCCCCTGAATTTCAACCTTAACTCCTCCTCTTGGGAAACAGGTACCAGACTGGGGGAACTGGGACTGGGATTTCCTACACTGAAATCTATATAGCTACCACCACTGGACTCAACCCTCCCTGGGGAATCCAGAAAATTTAAACTGCGCGCAGGGGATAGTCTACCCTCCAGAGCTACTTTGCCTCTGGTGGAGGCCCTCTCAGCCTCCTCTATCCTCTCCTGTGCCAAGACCCTCTCAGTCTCTAGCTGTTGCTTCTTGACCTCCAGCTGCGCCATAGCCTGCGCATGCTCTACCCTGAGCTTTTCTAACGCCAGCTGGTGCTTCCTTTCTTTCCTCCTATCTTCCCACTCCTCTGGGGACAGGGAAAGGGATGGTGTGCTGCCTCCTACGCTGGACCCAGCAAGGGACTCCCTATCTATGGGGTCTCCACTATCTACTGGCGTCCCTGTCAGGTCACTTTCTTCCTCCTCTTCTGAATCTTCAGGGCTCCCCACAGACCCACCACCCTCCTGGTGTGAGGCCCGGGCCCTTATCCTACTGCGCTCAAGACCCCATTGACCCATTTGCCATAGGATCAGGCTGCTTCTAAGTTCGGACGGAGTGTCTGACTCATACACCCCTATGTCTCTCTCTTCACAGAACCTTACCAACTCCAACATACTGTACCCAAACAGATCACAGAAATCAAAAGTTGGCTCCATTTTGGCGGACATTCTTGAGAAAAGATATAACAGGGAACCTAGGGGTCTGAGCTTAACAGGAGCACACAATTCACTAAAAGGGTTCAGCAAGCTCTCTATCCCAGAGAACTCACACTCACTTGCCTAGTGCCACACACCATTCATCCACACACAACCCTCCCCTCGGACTGGTAAGGCAGTTTCTACCACCCCTGATTCCTCAACCTGACCACAAGTGACACAGGTACCAACTCTGGGCGCAGGGCGGGGAACAAATGAACTGGACACTCTTATGCTGCCACCACTGGATCCCACCCTCTGGTGAATCCAGAAAACACAATGCACTTAAGAACAATTTTTGCACAATAATCCCTATACCATGTGACTATCTAAATGCAGAGTTTTGTGGTGCAGCCAGTCGCTACTGCGGTACAGCGCAAACGCAAGTCCAAATCCCACCGCTGATCACCAATGTTAGAAATGGGATTTCTGGTTGGCTAAGGCTTGCGCCAAAGTCAGGCAGAAACCACCACTCTAGTCAGGGCAAGGAAGTTACACGCCAAAGATAACCCCTGCTCACCCCCTTGGTAGCTTGGCACGAGCAGTCAGGCTTATCTCTGAGGCAATGTGTAAAGCGTTTGCGCGCGCACCCAGCAACAACACCCAAGGCCCACCACAAAGGAAACTCCACACAAGGTATTATATAACAAGCATTGGCATAGCCAATAGGTCTCGCTTTTGGGACATAATAAGTATTTAGTTATGCAGCACAATTTCCTTGGTGCAACACCATCAACTGTTGCATTGCTAAACACTTATAAGGTCCCAAAAGCGAGACCTATTGGCTATGCCAATGTTTGTTTAGGGCTTGTGCCCTGGTTTGCACGTTTCAAGGTATCTGTTATCTGAATATAGAGTCATGCTTGTAGACCAGCAGTTCTTAAACAGGGTCCCTGGACCCCTGAGTATCGGCAACGCCTACTGAGGGGGTCTATAACTGTTGACAAATCCTTAAATTAATCCAGTATATAGACATAGAAGAAAGAAACGTACAATTGGATTTGTAAAAATGCCCTGCATAAGTGCAGGCATTTGAAATTGGAGGCCAAAAATGAAGCTGGTATTATTAGCTTGATTTGTGAGAGCTGCGCAAATGCAGCATACACCACCTGTGATATGAAAACAATAATTCATGGGAAAGATATAATTTCCTTTAATTGGAGAAAATTCGTCGGTATGATATTTCCAAATATAAGGTATATATGTATAATAATTTGGTCATCTTTTCATTACAGGAATTGGTTCAGTAATTAATATTACCTTAGCTGTATCAATTTTTCCTCGAACCAACAGGGTGTGAAACTCTTTTCTACACAGTTTCAACGTACTGACCAACAGAGTACCTAAATGCTCTTTAGAAGTGACCTACAAAAGATAGTGTTCCTTGATGAAGCATCAGTCGTTCAGAGCCGCACTGTGAAGAGCTGTGATTCGTTGCATGTGTCACACCAAGTGATAGCGACGATTAAATGGTTGTCTTAGGGTTTTATTCTATTATATTATTTTTATAGCGCTTGGAACCCATGTTTGGGGCACTGGGGTGCTTGCCGAGATGCACCACTTTATCGTCATCCTTTTATCATTCTGGTAGAGCAGCCCTCCGAGTCTGTGCCTGTTTGTTACCTGCAAGGTGTGCCCTCAGAGTATGTGCCTGTTTGGGACCTGCAGGGTGTGCCCTCAGAGTATGTGCCTGTTTGGGACCTGCAGGGTGTGCCCTCAGAGTATGTGCCTGTTTGGGGTGTGCCACCCTCAGTGTGTGCCTGTTTGGGACCCGTTTGCCTGTTTGGGACCTGCAGGGTGTGCCGCCCTCAGAGCGTGTGCCTGTTTGGGACCTGCAGCCCCAGGGTGTGCTTCCTGCAGTGGCAAACGGAGGACCCACGCTTGGTGTAAGCGCTGCTGCAGCCAAGGAAGTGCTGGATTTAGTGCGCTTCAGGGTCCGTTGGCTGCAGCCATGACTGCAGGAGTCAAGAATGCACGCTGACTTCATTCCTTCCTTTGCCAGCACTCTCGCGCGCACACACAGCAGCCCTCTCCAGCTCCGCAAGGCTCGGGCTGGGAGGGATTCTAGGCGCTGCGCCAGGCAGGCTGAAAGTCAGTTGTCTCTGTAAACACCAGCAAAATATCAGCTTTTTGGTAGAACTCGTACTTGTTGACAGTGCGTGTGGGAATTGGTAAAGTAGTATTTTGGAACTATATGCCAAAAAGTATTTGCCTGACAGACATTTGCGTGTTGGGTGAATTCAATATATAACTTTACCTACTATTTTCTTGTTGACTGAGAGCAACAACTTCAAGTCTCAGAACGCGTTACGCTGTTACACGAGCGAGCAGGCCAGGATTACACATGCGGCGGGCGCTCTCTTAAGGACGGCCTTACCCCAAGCTGTGCCCGTCTCGAGCTTTGAGCGGGCTCCAGGTTTGCTAAGCCCCCTGAGGTCCTTGGATGAACGCATGGCTAAGCCGCAGCAGGGCGCTCGAGAACGTCACTGCCTCTTGAAGGTATTCATTATCGCTGAACAGGAAGGGGGTGGGCTCATGAATTGAAAAGAATACGAGATCAAAGCGGCCGTGCGGCCGCGAAAGTGAAAGTAAGCGCGGCGCGCGCGCCCGCGCACATGCCCGCGCACATGCACTGTACCTCTAGGCTGGCCTGGTAGCACTTTTTGGAGCCCACATATAAAATGTCTCTTCGAGCCTTTGGCTCGCGAGACCTAAAAATAACCTTTGTATTACCAAAACACATTAGATAAAACCACACACTTTACAATGTGCCAACAGGCACGGGCAGAATTTACAAGGGATTATATGTACAGGGGACAGGGCCACATGGACCACTGTCAGGAATTAGCACTTTGTAGAAATTAGCACATAGGATATAAAATACTATAGTACAAAATAGCAAATGTAGCACACAACCAGTAACTACTGGTATCAGGTAAGTACCACCTACGCAACCCTAACCACCTTAGGAAAATATCGCGCAGGGAACCAGGACCTCACTAGCACCACCTGTACTAGGAGACAACAACCACCCAAGTATCACAATACCTGTAGGGGTAAACGCACATTACACATGATGCATCACATTCAGAGGTGTAGGGAAGGAAAACACATGATGCATAAAATACCTTCAGCGGTGTAAAACAAGGCACATGACGCATAAACACACGTTCAGAGGTGCAGGCAAGGAACAATAGCGAGAAACTCACATGAGCCACCACCTGTGGCAGTCCCTAGGCCAACTGGCCTTGAAGGGGCAAGGACGCCCTGTGTCCAGAAAAGTCATGGCGCGCCGGCGCAGGCTGTGCAAACCAGGACGCACAAGGCACAACCTACACGTAGCAGTTGCCCACTAAGGGCTGGGCAACTGGAGAGATGCTGGGGCACCACTGTGCCTTCCTAAACAAAGATGGCAGGGATTGGAGCCTCTCCTGGACTCTAAATATGCCACACTTGTGGCCCCCTGAGCCTCGCAGGCTCTAAACAAGAAATGCCCCCTGAGCCTCGCAGGCTCTAAACAAGAAATGCCCCCTTGTGGATGGAGCCTCGGGGCTCTAAACGAATACTTGACCAATCGTGGGAGCCTCACGGGGCTCGACAAAACACTGCCACCACGTTGGAGCGCCCCGCGCTCAGAAACCACCAGAATGCCCCCGCCGTCGGTGGAGCCCTCCTGGGGCTCAAGAAACCAAGGAAAAGGCCCCCTAGACGTTGGAGCGCTCTGGGCGCTCTGAGCAATCACTGCTGGCCTCGTTGGAGCCTCGTGGGCTCGAGAACACGTTAGGGCGGCCCGCTGCCTTCCGGGGTCGCCCGACACTTGCACTGCCCCGGTGCCTGCCGGTGGAGCGCACTCGCTCCCGCCTACAACAAAGGATGCCCCCACTCACCGGGACTGCTGCTCCTTTCGTCAGATCCAGCGCGGGGTGGGCTCCCACCTGGATTCCTCTCCTTCCCTTCTGGCAGCAACAGCGCGGGGCTCCCTCAGCTCACGGGAGCCCCGGTCCACAACTTACTTCCTGCTTCCAGCACAGGAGCGCGGGGTAGGCTCCCGTCCGCTTCCTGTGGGTACAGTCCCGCCCACGTCTTCTCCGAGGCTGCCTGGCTTCCGGTTTCGGACCGGGCCGCAGCGGTGACTTTGAGGTAGTCCTACGTCGCGGGGTGGGCACCCGCGACGTGAATTCAAAGAAAAGCGGCAAGGTCCCTGGCGGGGTGGGCACCCGCTAGGGATATCAATCCGTAAGAATGCGGGGTGGGCTCCCGCCTCCAATCTCTGCAACAAGAGGGGGAATCCCTACGCCGGGGATTCCCTGGCCCTGCAGAGGCGACACGGAGCGCTCTAGAAGCGCTGGGGCACCAGATGAAGCGCTCCTAGCGCTATAGATAAAATAAAAGTGCTTCCAGGCGCTTGGAGCAAGTCCAGCCACAAAGTCCTGGTAGAGTCCTTAGGAAGGTAGGCAGGCAGGGGGCAAGGCTGGGCCCAGAGCCAGCTCACTGGGCCTCCAGGCAGGGAGGTAGTCCAAGTGGCGGTCCTCTGGCCCAGCAGCAGCCCCCTCAGGCAGGATCCTGGAAGAGAACAGTTTCTGTGGGGACACAGCCCCATTTTTATACAGTAAAACCCTTTGTTCTTGGTTCAGGGTGAGGGGGAAAACCAGTCGCAGCTGGTTGGGGAGCACCCTTGATGTGCTCAGCCCCTCACTCTATTCACTGGCAGGGCTAGGGTCGTCAGTCGCACCACAGGGGGCGGAGCCAGCATGGTGTGGGGAAAGCCCTGCCCTATTCAGGTCCAAGGTGCACTCCTCCCCAGCCATCAGCATGCTAATCTCACACTCACCACTGGGGCAGACCCAACCAGACTCCTGGAGCCAGGCTCACCCGCCAGCTCCAGCCAATCACACGCCAGACACCTTTTACACTAATATGCCAACTCCTAGAAGTGGCACTTCAGCACATGACATAATCACGCATCATACATCATTGCGAAGCATTCGATCACACACGAGTCCGCACATACCAAACTCGAGCCTGCACACCCCACGCATCAGGAACTACCAGGGACACATACATTCCACATGCATTCCTATGGGAGGGCAGGCCTATCTCACCACATGCACTCAGAGGGCGCACGCACTTTACCCTGGGACACAGGGAAAGTGCGCAGAAACCAAAAACCACTACCACCAAGTCACCAATAAAAGCAAAAAAGTTCAGGGGTGAACCTGCCAGAAGGTCCAAGTCCAACAAAGTGTATATAAATGAAGACCCAGGGGCAGATTTACAAGCCCCTTGCCCCATCAGTGCGTCACTTTTCGTGACGCACCAGCGGCACATTTCACTGCCCCATTTTTACAAGGACAGGAAAAGCCACCCTGCATGACTTTTCCTGTCCTTGTAAATACGGCACCATGGTGCAAGGGTGCCTGCGCCGGCGCATGGCAGCTGTTTGTGCGCCAGCGCAGGTGAGAGCACAGGAATGCAACATATTATTGTAAATATGTCACATTCCTGTGCTTTGAAAGTGCCGCAGCATGGCGCAGCCAAAGGGCTTGCGGTGCTGCGCTGTGCCACTTTCTTGTAGCTCGGACCCCAGAATTTAAAGTTGAACATTTTAAAACATTCAAGTGCTTTGATTATGAATGGCAGCAAAGCTTTAGTATCGAGACTGATTTACACAAAACTGTGAGAGAAAGAGGGTGAAGCGGTGAAAGCAAAATGCTAAAGTGTTTTACAGAAGAAGTGAAGTTAGGAGACTGGACTTTACGCCATGAGTAAAGGAGCCTGCCTTTGAAAATTACTGATTCGTTAATTAATGATAAATTAATAAATTGGAGACCGATTTAGAGTATAGTAAAGCAGGTAAACCACCTTTAATTGGAGGTTAACCGATGCACCCAGCTAACCTTGCACTCCCCAGTTCCATTTAGAAGTAGGGAGCCTCTGGATTTCCATCACAGGAGCCTCAGCCAGCTTTGCTGGCAGAAACTATTGACCTTTAAACTTGACCACCACGGGACTTCAGATCGTAGCGACAGTCTCCCTGCTCTACATAAGGCACACAACCATCCCTGGATTTCCCTGCCCGTCATCATGTCCCTACATAAGGCACGCAACCATCCCTGAATTTCCCTGCCCGTCACCGTGTCCCTACATAAGGCACACAACCATCCCTGGATTTCCCTGGCCGTCACCGTGTCCCTACATAAGGCACGCAACCATCCCTGGATTTCCCTGGCCGTCACCGTGTCCCTACATAAGGCACACAACCATCCCTGGATTTCCCTGGCCGTCACAGTGTCCCTACATAAGGCACGCAACCATCCCTGGATTTCCCTGGCCGTCACCGTGTCCCTACATAAGGCACGCAACCATCCCTGGATTTCCCTGCCCGTCACCGTGTCCCTACATAAGGCACGCAACCATCCCTGGATTTCCCTGCCCGTCACCGTGTCCCTACATAAGGCACGCAACCATCCCTGGATTTCCCTGCCCGTCACCGTGTCCCTACATAAGGCGCGCAACCATCCCTGGATTTCCCTGCCCGTCACCGTGTCCCTACATAAGGCACGCAACCATCCCTGGATTTTCCTGCCCGTCACCGTGTCCCTACATAAGGCGCGCAACCATCCCTGGATTTCCCTGGCCGTCACCGTGTCCCTTCATAAGGCGTGCAACCATCCCTGGATTTCCCTGGCCGTCACCGTGTCCCTACATAAGGCGTGCAACCATCCCTGGATTTTCCTGCCCGGCACAGTGTCCTGAGGAAGAAAATCATTCCCAGACACAAGGAAAAAACATACCATGCACTTCCCGTTCATTAAAAAAAAAATCTCAAAGACAATTTTTCACTTTGGGACTTTATTTTTAGAAACATAAAACGTGTTCCCAGTGGATACAACAAATATGGATCCCACTCTTCAGGCTCCAGTGCAACCTCAGTGGTTGCTCGGAAGGCTTCATAATCCATGAGAGGCAGGGGTGAATTTCTAAATATGACAGCCAGTTCCCTGCCAGGGAAGTGGAGGACATAGCTTATGCTGACCTGGCGAGCCCGGCCTCTACCCATCAATTAAAGGCCCTAAACCCTGGCAGCAGAATTGAAAGGAAAGTACTTGACGGAACTCTTTCCCCTTTCATCAAGACCATTGGTCCTTGATCACTTCATTGACCTTAAAGCTGTTGCCAAATCAATGGAAAGCAATAGATCAAACTAGGCAATAGGCTCTAGGGGTGCCACAAGGCTCTGCTTTAAGTCCCACACTTTTTAACATCCATCCAATCCCATCTAGCACATCCAGTAGAATCCTTGGGAGCAAAGATAATCTCTGTTCCTTTAATAGAGGCGAGGACAAAGGTCTGGCTGAAGTTTTCTCCTGGATGCCTCAGAATCAGCTGATGTGCAATGCAGAGAAGACTGAAGTCCTCTTCTTCAGCCTTGACGCCCCTCTGGATTGTTCGCTTGCAGGCCTGAGAGTGCTCCCGCTTGCTTCCTCAATCGGAGGTAGTTAAGAACTTAGGGGCTAAATTTGATGACCAGCCCTCTTTTCAAGCTCAAGTCTCGGCACTGGTGGGGACCTGTTTTGGTGTGTTAGATTCTTTTTGGCCTTTCCTCTCCTTACCAGTCACGAAAAGTGTGATTCAGGCCTTAATCACCTCTAGGTTTTACAAAATGCGGCGGCACAGTTGCTTCTTAATCTTCCTCTAAGATCTAGGGTCTCCCACATCTCCAGTCTCTTCACTGACAACCAGTGAAAAAACGTGATTTTATTTAAAACACATTAGCACTTACCTTTAGAGTCTTACATTTTGTAAGCCCTCAATATCTAGCATCCAGAATTCATTTTTATTCCTCCACTTCTAGCCTAGCCTTGGAAGTGGTGCTTTGGATCAATTGCTCCAGGAAAGATGGCCACTCATTCTCCTTTTTGGGGCCCTCTGCCTGAAATAATCTTCCCCTTCACCTTTTATAATTTTAAGAAAAAGTTGAAAACATGACTGTTTACTCAGACCTAACTTCTTGTTCTTGAGTACTACAGCGAGACACTCCTCACGGCATCTGTTGTGCTCTATGAATCTATGCACATCATCAAAATTGTCTTGATTGGCTTAATCCGTATGTTATGTTATGCAGATTTGTAGAGTGCACTGTCACCCGGGAGAATATCCTGGCTCTGTATCCTAGCAACTTTTCCTTTAAAGTACATCTTTACCTGTTCTTCCCAATTAGAACTGTCAGTATGCTTAGGTCCTTCCGGACTATTCCCTAAACTACTAGCAGTAAAAGCCAAATGCTAAAAGACCCAAGGAAGAGCCTTCACTCTTTCTGTAGAAAGCATCTGAAAAAGAGCACAGGCACAATGGCCACTATGGAGACATGTACATGTGTTAAGGCAATTGTCCCCTGAGCAAAAGTCGCAAATAGCTGTAAAATGTACAAAACAATACTTCTCTCAAATCTTAGTACTGGCAGTAGATAATCAGTAGATAATCAGTTATGTCTTTTCAGATTCAGTATTTTAGACCAAACTACATAAACGTTTGAAAGATGACCTTTGAAGCAAACACTAAGCCAATATTCATTTAAGGCCAAATTCAAGTTTTTTCTCGTTTGTTTGTTAGGAGGGCAGCTACTGACAGATCCTTTCAAGCCTCAGAGTGGTTATAGATATAGCATTCCAGGCTTTGAGGAAACTTATCCTACCTTATATCCGCTCTAGTTCACTCTACTAAAGAAAGTGAAACGATTCCCCTCAGAAAGCGGCTACTGATAGATACATCTTCTGCTGATTTCTCACTTTAGGAATATTCCCCCATGTGTTCAACTGGTTTTGAAGGGCTTTTCTCTTCTAGAGGATTCTGATCATAGTCATAAGCGCTTAATAGCCCCACCCACACGGAGGGTCTTGAAGCACTTTTCCAAAACATACATGGGTATATCAATCAGTCGTGACAGAGTACACACGCACTCAAAAGAGATTTGCAGATAAATGAATGAAATAGACTTGTCCAGTCCCTGCTACACATTTCGGCTTTGACAGCCTTGTTTGGGAAACAACCTTTACAACGCAGTCATTACATCGCACTACCTTTACAACGCAGTCATTACAACACAACATCCTTTACATCGCATGCCATTACAACTCAGCCATTACTTCGTATGTCACTATAACGCATGCCATTACAACGCAATATAAGGTAAGTAATGGGGAATAGTATTTTTGTACCCCTACACTATCCAACACTTACCCTACTGTTGCACTCACTGGAGTGGGAATAGTAATTTTTACCCCTACACTATCCAACACTTACCCTACTGTTGCCCTAAAAGTAATATCCATTGTAATGGTATGCATTGTAATGGAATGCGTTGTAAATGTAGTTTCTAAAAATGTGTTGTGATGGCATGCGATGTAAAATCATGCATTGTAATGGATGTTGCGATGTAAAAACTGCATTGTCAAGGCATGTGTTGTAAATGTTTGGGTTGTAACGTCATACATTCCCTTGCTCACACACTGGGTGGTTGTGAAAACCAGTACCATATATACATACAGGGCGCCTGACATCATGCGCCACTCTCGCAGCGGCAACACGGTATTTTGGCAGGGAGGAAGAAAACAGTTCTCTTTGGAGCCGAGTAACCCGCATCACCAAATCTGTTGGAGAACACCTGGGATCTATATAATACAGCGGTGCATGGAGGTGCTGCTGCACAGTGTGACATCAGCAGCAGCTGTTGTGAAAACAAGCCTGACAAGAGCAGCGGTGTAGTACAGTCAGCGGTGGTGGGTCAGAGGTCATCAATCAATCAATCAATAATCACATTTGTAGAGCGCGCTACTCACCCATAAGGGTCTCAAGGTGCTGGGGGGAGGGGGAGTCGCTACTGCTTGAACAGCCAGGTCTTGAGTTGTTTCCTGAAGGAGAGATGGTCCTGTGTCAGCCGTAGGTGGGTGGGGAGGGAGTTCCATGTCTTGGCCGCCAGGTAGGAGAAGGATCTTCCTCTGGCGGTGGCTCTGCGGATACGTGGGACGGTGGCGAGGGCGAGATTGGCCGATCGGAGCTGGCGGGTGGGTGTGTAGAATGTGAGGCGGCTGTTGAGGTATTTTGGGCCCTGGTCGTGGAGAGCCTTGTGTGGGTGGGTGAGGAGTCTGAACATGATCCTCTTGCTGACGGGTAGCCAGTGCAGGTCTCTCAGGTGGGCAGCGATGTGGCTGTAACGCGGGATGTCTAGGATGAGTCGTGCAGAGGCGTTCTGTATGCGCTGGAGTCTTTTCAGGAGTCTGGCTGTGGTTCCAGCTTAAACGGTGTTCCCGTAGTCCAGTCGGCTGGTGACGAGGGCTTGGGTGACCGTCTTCCTGGTTTCGGTGGGGATCCACCTGAAGATCTTACGGAGCATGTGTAGGGTGTTGAAGCAGGATGACGAGACGGCGTTGAGTTGCTTGGTCATCGTGAGGGAGGAGTCCAGAATGAAGCCCAGGTTGCGTGCGTGGTCAATAGGCTTGGGGGCGGTGCCCAGTGCAGGGGGCCACCAGGAGTTGTCCCAGGCAGAGGGGGATGGTCCTAGGATGAGGACTTCCGCCGTCTTGTCTGAGTTCAGTTTCAGACGGCTGAGCTTCATCCATTCCGCTACGTCTTTCATTTCTTCCAGGAGGCTGGCGCTCGTGGTGGCGGGGTCGTTGGTGAGGGAGAGGATAAGCTGAGTGTTGTCAGTGTAGGAGATGATGTTGAGGTTGTGTTGGTGTGCGATGGCTGCGAGGGGGCTCATGTAGACGTTGAAGAGGGTGGGGCTGAGCGAGGATCCTTGAGGAACGCCGCAGATGATTTCGGTGGCCGAGGATCGGAAGGGGGGGAGGCGGACTCTCTGGGTTCTTCCGGCGAGGAACAAGATGATCCAGTCCAGGGCCTTCCCTTGGACTCCGGTGTTGCTGAGGCGCTGTATCAGCGTGCAGTGGCATACGGTGTCGAAGGCTGCAGAGAGGTCATGAAACACGCTGACCAGGAAAGCTGGAAGTAAGTCTCTGTGGCGCATTTCAGTGGGGTTTACCTGACTGTGCATAAAGTGTGCTGGTTAAGAGACATTAATTCCCCACTGTGGATTACACCCTTCAAGTCGATAACAGAGTTATAGGTGATGCAGGCAGAATCTGAACCCTGAAGTAGCTTTATGGGCTACCTCATGGGAGAGGCACTGTTGCTCTGAGTGATACTTTGAATTTTGGAGTTAATTTGTCCAGCCCAATGGGATGGTTTAAGAGAGAGACGCACAAAGAACTTTAGTCGCTAAGGCATTATTTTCTACAGCAAACATCAAAGCCAACATGACCACCAGCAATGAAAAAGCATACATGATGCTTCTAGGACAACTGAGCAGGCTAGAAAATCTGTCTAAGTTACAGCTAAGCAAGTGGTGGGAGACAACTTCACTACAAAATAACCTTGATAGGCACATGGTTCAGAGAGGGCTCAGGATCCTCACAGTACCGACATATGAGGAGCCAGATGCCCTTATGAAAGATGAGAGGGTTTAAAATCTTACTAATTGTTTAACACCAAGCTGACTTTCCTCATTAAGTATCCGTGGTCAGATTGAGAAAAAGCTTTGAAAGGGATAGCAGAGATTGAAGCATGGCTCAGAACACAAATGGAGCAAGATCAAATCACAATGTTCATGATGGAAATGCAATATAGGCTTGAAAAACTGGTAAATGACAATCACACAAATCAAATAATCAATCAGGAGTTTATAAAGCGCTCTACCCACCTGAGAGGGTCTCAAGGTGCTGGGGGCGTGGGGGGAGGGTGCAGCTCCGGATTAGTCGAAGAGCTAGGTCTTAAGGTTTTTCTTCAAGGTGTGCTGCAGAGTGGGGGAGTGTCTGATGTTGACTGGGAGCTTGTTCCAGGTCTTTGCTTTGATGTAGGAGAAGGCTCTCCAGCCTGCTCTGGTGCTGTGGATGCGTGGGGTCTCTGCCAGGGCGAGATCAGCGGAGCGGAGGTTCCTTTTGGGCAAGTGGAAGGAGACTTTCATTGAGGTATTTAGGTCCAATGTTGTGGAGGGATTTGTAGGCGTGGGTGAGTAGCTTGAAGGTTACTCTCTTCTCGATGGGAAGCCAGTGGAGGTCTCGTAGGTGCTGGGTCATGTGCTCGTGTCATGGTGTTCTAAAGACAAGTGTGGCTGAGGTGTTCTGGATGGTTTGGAGCTTGTGTAGCAGGGTTGTGTTGATTCCGGCGTAGAGGGCGTTGCCATAGTCCAGTCTGCTGGTTATGAGTGTGTGGGTGACGGTCTTTCTGCATTTGCGGGTGATCCACTTGAAGGACTTGCGGAGGATGCGGAGGGAATTGAAGCAGGTGGAGGCGATGGCATTGATCTAACGTGTCAAGGTGAGAGAGGAGTCTAGAATGATGCCGAGTTTCTGGGTGTGGTCCGTCGGGGTGGGTGGGTTTCCTAGGGCAGGGGGCCACCAGGAACTGATCCAGGCAGTGGGGGAGGGTCCGAGGACAAGAACCTCTGTCTTCTCAAGTTCAGTTTTAGGCAGCTGTCGCTCATCCAGGCTGCAACATCTTTCATTCCTTCTCGGAAGCTGAGTCAGGTGTTTTTCGGGGTTCTTCGTGAGAGAGAGGATGAGCTGGGTGTCGTCAGCGTAAGATACTATCCTGAGCCCATGCTGTCTGACGATGGCGGCGAGGGGGGCCATGTAGGTGTTGAAGAGCGTGGGGCTGAGCAAGGATCCTCTGGGTACACCACAGTTGATCTCTGTAGGTTTGGAGAGGAAGGGAGGGTGTCTGATCCTTTGGGTTCTGCCGGAGAGAAAAGAGCGGATCCAGTTGAGGGAGGTTCCTCGTATACCGGCGTCGTGGAGTCTGGCTACAAGCGTGCTGTCTGCGACGGTGTCGAAGGCTGCGGGGAGGTCTAGTAGGAGGAGGGCCGCAGTGTGGCCCTGGTCAAGTAGCATGCGGATGTCATTGGTGGTGGCGAGGAGGGCGATCTCGGTGCTGTGGTTGCTGTAAAATCCGGACTGGGAGGAGTCGAGGATGGCGTTTTCTTCGATGAAGGTGGTCAGCTGGGCGTTGATGAATTTCTCAGTGACTTTGACTGCGGAGGGAAGAAGAGAGACGCGCCGGTTGCTTTTCAGGTCCGTTGGGTCGGCCAAGGGTTTCTTGAGGACAGGCTTGACCTCTGCCCGCTTCCAGCCATCAGGGAAGGCGCCGGATTTTGATGGAGACGTTGATAGTCCGGCCTAGTTCGGGTGCTATGGCGGCGTCGACTCTGTGGTAGATGTGCGAAGGGCAACAAAGGAAATGTGCGCAGGACACAGCAGATTACCAAACAAGATGCATCTTTCCATTTAACAAAACATTTGATTCCATTTAGAATGCAAATAAAAGCAGCACAGGATGCGGCAGCTCTCTCTTCAGCAATGACCAGCAAGAGGAGGGATACCGCCAATGACACAGACACTTCCAAGACGTCTGGCACCGGAAATGCCAGTGCCTCTGAAAGTGAAAACAGGAATGCCATTTTTTTACAGCAGTCAAGCCTCTTGAGAAAGGGGCTGATGAAAAGCTCTTCCTCAACACGAGAAAGGTGCTCAAGAGGACGAGGGGAAGGAGGGAGAGGCAGTAGAAAAGGAAACAGCGACAGAAAAGAAAAGAAAATAACAGAAACGTAGTAGCCCCCATGTGAACACGCAGTAGGGCTCAGCAATTGGGATAATATTGGAGGAACCAACTCTGTTATTAACCTGTCAAAAAGGAATCTCAGTGTCCGAATTGAGAGTCCTAAACTTTGGCCTCTCCTTATGTCCTACAGGGAACTTGGACTTTGTTTCCACAAGAATTGACCTGTTTAAGTTCATTTGACACCTCAAATTTAGGAAATTCTTTAAAATGAACACAGCACCGCAGAACAGAGGCAAAGCCAGAATGAAGCCCCCCAAATTTGATGAATTTAATATAGGCAATGTTGACTCTCTCACTACACTTGTAGAAATGCAAGATGGTGGCGAAATTGAACAGATGTTGATTGAACAGGGCATCATATTTGATCATAGTGTTACCACTGATTTTAAGCCTTAATTCAAATTTACACCAACGTTGGGCTCTGATATGATTGATGCTTTTCACGAAAAAGTAATGAATGACCTTAGGAAGTGGCAATCTAAAGGCTGAAGAACCAGAAAGAATATCACCTGGTCACAAAAGAGAGCTATTGAAAATCTAGCAAATGACAAAAGCATAGTAATCCGCCCCTCAGACAAATGTAGAAACAGAGTGGTCATGGCCATTGGCATGTACACTACTGAGGCACACAGACAATTGAGGGACACTGACTGCTAGACTACCGAATATAGCATGTTACATCGCATGCTATTACATAGCGTGCCTTTACATCGCGGTCGTTACAAGGACCACGTTGTTAGAACACGATACCTTTACAACGCAAGTCATTAGATCGACTTGCTGTAGGGGGCGCCCTGGATTTCGGAATAGTATAATTTACTAATCCAACTCCAGCCTGCGTAACAGTATTTAAGGTGCTGGAATAGTAAATCATACTATTTCTTATGTTAGAGCGCCCCCTACAGCAAGTAGATCTAATGACTTGCGTTATAAAGGCATCACGTTCTAACAACGCTGTCCTTGTAACAACCATGTTGTAAAGGAACTGCGATGTAATGACTGCCTTGTAAACGCTGTCTCCCTACACTACCATCACTATGGCAGAATTCAAGGAGACCGCTTTCCAGTTCTGGTAGAAGCTCAGTTTAGGGGGAAACAAAGGTCTCATAGAGACACAGGAATATGAGTTTCCAATCTTCATCTGAGAATACCAGCATTATATCTCATCCCTAAAGTATGTAAATCTATGACCAGCCCACCAGCCAGACCGATAGTATCCTCTGTTCGAAAATACATATAAGTACATTGACCCTTTTCTACTCCCCTTAGTAGGCACCCTACCTTCTCACATAGCTGACACCAGGGACTTTCTTGGGAGAATTGAGGAGATTAACTGGAAACCCAGTTTTCTACTGATGACTCTCGAGGGGAAAGCTCTTTATATGAGCATTAGACACCAAGATGCTAGAAAAGCTTGCAAACACTTTCTAACTGAAAGACCTCTTTGCTATTTCACCCACACACAGATGCTTTTAGATATGATGAAATTCTGTCTCACGAATAATAACGTTATCCTTGACAACGCACTGTACAAACAGTGACAGGGGACCGCGATGAGCTATGCAAACCTTCTCATGGGCTGGTGGGAGGAGCAACTCTCCACCATGCCAGAATATAACCAAGACATGGACAAGGATAGCCTCTGAGTGAGATTTACAGATGATCTCACCGGCGGCTCCACCGCCATGGGGGAGGAGCATCGCCCCACTGCTTTTAAGCAGTGCACTGCAAAGTAAAGGAAACATAATATGATAATAACTTTGAGATATTATCTCGGAGCAGGGCAGGGGAGGAGTGGTTCGCTAACTCCTAAGTGCGCAGTGACTGTTTGGTTGGCCTTCTCAGGCCACCCAAACCAGTCATGCACCCTTTCCCAATTCTCCATGGAGGCTGGAAGGAGCACACGCCCAGGCCACCATTCCCTGGATGAGGATTGAACCAGGACGCTCAAAACGCTGCATTGCAGCATTTTGATTGGTCAAGTGAGCCTGGCTGTGCTTCCTGTGCCTCAGTCTGACGAGGAGAGCAGGAGCAAAGACGTGGGTCTCGGTGCAGCAAGGTAAGTGTTTTTTTAAATTATAATTTGTTTTTATTGTGCACCGTTTGGCCTCCCCCAACCCTCTTGCGCCCACCCTCCCTTGCATGTCCGGACCCAACCCCGTCACCCACGAACCATGCCGGCTGCCACTGGATGATTTAATTTCGATTTGGCAGGGCTGCAAACAGATTTCATACCCATCTGAACAAGAATAATCTCAATCTTGAATTTTCCTCAAGCTTGAGCATGGAGTATATCATCTTCTTTGACATCAAAGTAGAAATAATAGACAACACAATCTCTTTGAAACTGCATAGGATGCCCTAACTAGTCACCCGAGCCGGCTCAATCAGAGTATCCCCTATGGAAAACTCATAAAAGCTAAAACAAACTAAAGTAGTGAGGACACTTTTCAGGCAGAACAAATCAACATGGTTCAGCTTTTCATGCAACGGGTATACCTGCAGTGGGTCCTGGATAAAGCCATTTAAAAAGTCAAAACCATTCCACAAATAAAATCATGTTTGGCACCAACAGAAGAATTAGTGAGGACACTACAGAAAGTGAAACCAGGCTCATTACCACATTTACAGCAAGTCTGCAGCAGTGCGAGTCATGTTAACCAAAAATTTGGGAGCTCCTAAAATGTATCCTGTTATTGGTGAGATCATCAGTGAGAAACCCAAAATCACTTATCGGAGAATGAGATCACTATGCAACATGTCGGTCAGAACAGATATTTGCACCACTGAAAACACATATGCTATCCAGCAACAACCTCTCAAGGGATTTTTTTTATTGTGGCAAGTTTAGGTCATGTGAATACTGAACCAACTGCAAGGATTTTTTGATCACTTGCATAGCAAAATACAGACTTATAATCCAATTCATTACATGTTGTTTATGTGCTAGAATGCCCATGTGGTCTCAGATACGTGGGTAGTACCATCCACTCGGTAAGGAAAAGAATCCTAGAGCACACCAGGGCCATCACTAGCCAGCATAAGCACTACCCTGTAGCAAGGCATTTTGCTATAAACCACTGTACACTAAAATTCTTTAGTATCGAAAACATCAGGTTAGATACCACACAGAGGAATCAAGAATCTAATCTTTTTATCGAGCTTAACACCAAGAGCCCCCACGGTTTTAACTCTGATGAGGAGCTATTTGTGCATCTGGACTTACATGTACATCACTTTTTGTCCAGGATGGTACTTGTTGATTTCATGTATAGAATTTTATGTAGGGAATTTGATGCTTTTAGTTTATAAGTTGTCTCACTTAGCACTGTATGATACCTGTTTTCTTTATATTTTTGCTAGGAAGAAAAGGCAGGGACTCTCACCTGGCACTATAGGTTTGAGAGGAGGTCTCGGCGGGGGCACCCTACCCTTTTCTTTCAGGAATACGCCGAACACTTTGGGTGATTATTTATGATGTGCCCTCCCTCACACAAGTTAGTGAAGCCCAAATCTGCACCAAGGGGGGAAAACAATCCCAACCAAAGTGAAAACATTGCACTTCTGCCGCCTTTGTGCTCATCTGGAAATTCTGTGTCTGAGGCGCACAGGGGCTGCTGAAAGAAATCTATATCCAGTGGCGTGGATAGCACGGGACTCACGTCTGGGCATACCCATCCCACTGGGGGTGACAAATGCAAAAAGAACAATTGATGGACAGAATGCATAACAATGTCATACATTCACCCCAGTACAGAGATCTGGGCCAAAATCCATCGTTTTTTTGCTCACAATGCCATTTCAGTTTGGTAAGAGTGACAGGTATGCCCAGACCTGAGTCCCAGTCTCACTGTGCCACTGGATCCAAGCTATCCTGGCTGATGACGGGTGAAACCCTGAAACCGGGCCTAGGATGCTTGTTTCCAGTCCAGGGAGGACCTGGCTTGGCAGTTCCGTCTGGACTGTTCCCATGAGACAAATGGTTAAGACTGATTGGCATATGGCCAGGTCTAAACTGGGGTGACATGGTGAGCAAAAGTATGATGGATTTCTTGACTGAGGGTGAATGTTTTGATTTGTCCATTAATTGTGTGTCTTTTGCTTTCTTGCCATAAGAACACCAGGTATGCCCAGACATGGGTCCCGGGCTCACTGTGCCACTGGATTCAAGCCATCCTGGCTGATGAGGGGTGAAACCCCGAAAACGGTCCTAGGATGCTTGTTTCCGGTCCAGGGAGGACCTGGCTTGGCAGTTCGGTCTTGGACTGTTCCCATGAGGCACAGGGTCAAGACTGATTTGCATATGGCCAGGTCTAAACTGGGGTGGCATGGTGAGCAAAAAAATGATGGATTTAACCCAGATCTCTTGACTGGGGGTTAATGTTTTGGTTTGTTCTGCATTCCGTCCATCAATTGTGTGTCTTTGGCTTTCTTGCCTGTATAGATCCTCCAGCACAAATCGCCATGGAGCGTCCCTCGAAAGATAGTGAAGTTCGGGGGCACAGTATACCCAGGGTTCAATCTATCCCTGGCTGCAAGCAGTAACAGAAACAGCACCCACTATCATTTAGGGTTGACACATGTAAATATACCAAGGCACACTGATCCAAACGATAACATCTGCCTCAAAAAACTATAAGAGAAGAAAGAAGTGAGCACATCCAGAGAATATTCCAGAAGCTGGTTATTTGCATATTGAAGGTTCCGGGTTCAAAGGTGTTCGGCAGTGGAAAGTCATCGACTACTAGAATCCGAAATTCCCTTGGCACTTGGTGCACCAATCACACTTGTGTTCTTTCCACCTACAGGGTGCCAACTGCGTTGAGGTAAAGGTGTGTTTACAGTTGGCACTGATGTGCCCAGGGGCTGCCCACAATAACACCTGGAGGGCCATCAATCTTTTGATGCGCTGGAAATTCCTTCCTATGAGGGTCTTGAAGCGACTTCTAACCTGCCCCATAACCCTGCTAACGTGCCCTTTAACTCCTTTGACCAAATTGTGGTCAGATCCATGCATCACTGCATGGGATTGTCAACACTTCTCAAGCCTGCCCCATACCTTTTGCCTTTTATTGTTTGAGACTCACCCCCTACTTCTTCCTTTTTACCTGCACTTCGACCTGTGACCACCACCAGCACACCCTGATTGCGGAGCGATGCCCTCCTGTTGCCTGATGCCAAGTGTGCTCTTGGTCCTTGGACTTGTCATCTATTGGCCTTCCAGACAGTTCAAATACAAAGGTATATGTCCTTGTTCAATGTACCTGCTGCAAAGGGGTGAATTGTTGTTGTTCCTGTTTCCCTTTGGCACTGACCAGTATTTTCGAGCCTCTCAGCTTTCAGGTATTGTGTCCAGATATTGGAGGCAGGGTCGCAACTGAAAACTCAGGCCTGAAGCCTAAATTAGCTTGAGGTCCTGTTGGAACCTCAATTCCATAGGAAGCTTCCGTCTCACACTGTCCCTCTTCCCATGGTGTGGCGTTAAAGGCGGTAACTGTATGGCAACGTTTGTAACTTGAGAAACAGGCTTGAGTCTCAGCATCGGCTCACCATCCCTTGATTCTGAGCAAATCACTTAATTTCCTGGTGCCTATAACAATGCAAATGAACTTGTGTAGTCAAACTGGTGCTCATTTAAAGAGCATCAATGTCTTTGATGTGAGCTGGAGCTATAAAAAAACTGCATGAAATGCACAACTTTGTAAAACAAAGCCTTAACACGCGTTGGCATAGACAATATGTCTCGCCTTTGGGACCTTATAAGTGTTTTACCAGAGCTATTGGCTTTGCTGATGTTTTTGAGCTATGTTGTAGAGAACCGTGGCTAAGAAAGTGTTTTAAGTATTTTTGTTAACTTATATATAACCTAGAAGACATTATATACAACTGAATGACTCTATTAAAAAAAGAATTAACATAGAAAATAAATCTCTTCTACTCTTTAAGAAGAGGAATTAAGGAGGTCAATCAGGAAGGGTGGAATGAGGGATAAGGCAGAAAGTGAAAAAGGAAGGAAGGGTGGGTCTGAGGGAATTATGAAGGGAGGAAGGGTGAAAGAGCTGTTCGAAGATGAGTAAAAGAAGGTCAGAGGGTGGGGGGGGGAGTTTGAGGGAATAAGGTCAACAAATGTATGCCAGTCACATTATTGCCACTTCTTTACTCAGGTTAGGCTGCATACTGCAAAAAGGAGAATGTTATAAAATCTGAGAAAATTGTTCAGGAGTACTGACCATACCTATGATTTACAGATGATGGTCTTTATTTTACCAAAGAAACTTTTTCTTGCAATGCGTGTAGAGGCAAGAGGTTTTTTTTATCTGCTACATGAAAGCTGCCTATTAACCGGTAGAAATGCAATGCATAGTGAGTTAGATCCTGCATAGACTTTTTCTTTGGGTAAATAAGACACTAATGGCCTCTCTTCCCTGATAGAAAACATACTCGTATGCTAAAATGGAGCCTGCCACCTCATCTTTGTGTCAACCTCACAGAAAACGTCTAATTAATAAAGTCACCCGTAGAACCTCCCAATGATACAAAATTTACTAAAATAAACAAGTGAAGTCAGGTGATGTGATACAATGCATAGTATGTTATGGTAGTCCATGGTGTACAGATCTGCATACTGCATGTTTTGCCATTAGTCAGAGTTCGGATGCATTTCTGCAATTATCTCCAGTATTCTATCACAGACCAGCATCTAATTTTTTGGGTTGTTTGAGCTGGATCATGTTTATGGTGAGTGTAGTTTATATGCCACTGTTGTGACCACTATTTGTTTTTAATTGTGTTATAGTGGCTAGTGGTGTGTCATGCATGTAGGTGGAGGATTAGTTTTGCCGGTGTCTGAGTGAGCCAGGGCTTAATTGCTGGTTCACTATTGAAGCATTACTTTGCCTGGGCTGGTGGCTGATCAGTGTTGCGGTATACAATGTTATTTGTTGTTTACTAATAGAGAGTGATCTGAAGCGCTCCACTTACCTCCGACCCCCGTGGCACTAGACTTCCATGAAATGGCAGCATGGCTCCGTCCGGCAGCTGTAGGGTCGGACACGAGCCGCGGGAGAACAACCCTTCATCGGGCTTTGGGGTGGGGGTGGGGGAATAATGCAGCTTGGTCTGATTTAGACTGTGTGGGAGGGAGGGAAGGACAGATGTGGAAAAACTAAAGGGAAGAGAGAGTGGATTGTAAGATTCAGACAGGAGTCTGAGCTGGGATAGGAGGGGTAAGGGTTTGGGGCCTGTGAGCGGCTGAGGCGGGCCGGGAAGCAGGCTCTGCCGCCACATTTGTTTACAAGCAAAAGGCCGTCTACTCCCTCCCACCTGACCTAGATTAACAGCCCTGTTTACAGGGGAAAAACTAGTGCTTTAGAAGCGGCAGTCCTGGGTAGAGAGCGGTGGACAAATAAAAAAACAAGCAGCGATGTTGGATGGGTCATGGGGTGGGCAAGCTGTGTTGTGGGAGGGTTTAGGGGGCGGGGGACAGCACAGGAATATTAAGTGATGCAGCGGTCCCGGGCAGAGAGTAGTGGAAAAATAAAAAGAAGCAGTAACAGTAGAGGGGTGGTAGGGGTGGGCAAACAGGGTTGTGGGAGGAGTAAAAGGGTGGGGGATGGCATGGGGAGATAAAGTGACGCAGCGGTCCTGGGTAGAGTGTGGTAGAAAAATAAAAACAAGCAGCAACCTCAGAGGGGTAGTGGTGGTGGGCAAGCAGTGTAGTGGGAGGGGTGAGGGGGTGGGGAATGGCAAAGGTAGTTTAAGTGATGGCAAAGCTGTAACACCAAAGAAGAGCAAACAACATGGCAAATGAAGCGGCTGCAAATGTTTCATGAAGTTGGTGCATGCAGTAAACAGAACACTTAACACAAGTAGACTAAAAAAAAAGAGTGCTCTCATAGTATCCTAAATAACCTGAAGAGTAAGAGCACATGTAACAGGGGTGGGATACAAATACATGGGAGAATACAAAAGTCCAAAAGGCATGACTATTAAGCATATTCATCAATCAACAGCCAGCATTTACTATGGACGGTAAGAGGAACCAATAAAAAAAATGTGGGGGACTTGAATCCCATAATGTAGATATAGGATGTCTTGAAGAGACAGTGTGCATGCGCTGCCTAGGTGTGACCTAAAAAGGGAAGCTCATATCGACACCCACTCAATTTAAGATCACATTCAAATTGGGGTTTGGTTGAGATCTAGAAAATCTGGCATCTATCCTCTCCTCTGTCACCTAGGGTATACAGCCCCACAGTAAAGGTTTTTTAATCCAAGTTATTCAAGGTCTGTTTAGGCCTAGGTTCTCTTTAAAGTATTTTGTCACTGTGTTGCATTTTAACTGTTTGTCTTGCACAGCTCCACATTCACATAACAGGAGTGCCCAAAAATGTACAATCCTCCAGGTTAGCTCGAGCTAGCACTGCTGAAGCTAGTTTCAGGGAGGCCAGACGTTTTTGGACAGCAAGTGATGTTAGTTTAGATTACAAGCATCAAAGGGGAAAAGAGTGTTGGAGGCAGCCCACACCATTTACCTTTCACCACTCAATTGCTTTTCAGATGAATGAATTGTGTTTACTTAATTTGGCATGTATATATAAAATGTTTAAATAAAATACCATAAAATCAGGAGCCCTATTTATAATTTCTACTTTCACTTTTTCGCAATGTGTGAGCTTATACGAGGGACTCTGGGGCCATCTCGAACTGAGCGGAGCTATCTGCTTCTCACCAGACCCTTCATGATGGTAATCAGGAGTGCCCTTGTGGTATCACCCTGTGTACTGTCCCAGTTTACAGCCTATTGGGGCTTTCTCTACATTCTTTGGCTCAGTCCCCAGATTACTGTACCCTGCCCACAGACTATGCCCCCTTCGACTGTGTTGATGATAAGTCTGGTTTCCTTGTGAGAATCTCTGTAACATATGTATTACATGATATGGTTTGCACCATTACACTGTTTTGTTATTTGGGGGACCCCCTGAGCTTGCTTGCACTCATTTTGTACTGATATAGAATAACGGGCCTGACTGTGCATTACACTTATAGTTGATGGCTCTAAAACGGGGGCACATGCTCTTGAATATGTAAGAGCACTGTGACGCTTTATTTGATATGGTGGTTCTAACATGAGGCATATGCTCTTTGAATTTATTGCTCTTGAATATACAATAGTACCCAAATATTTCCTTTGCCTAACAATTATCAGTATGCCTTATGTTATCTTACTTTATTTGTTTTCAACTTGGGGATCTAGCAATCATTTCGGCAATTGTATATATTTCCTGCACTGCGTCAAACCGTTCCAAGATGGCAGCATTCTTAGTAGAGCTTGATATAGAGGTAGATGGTTAGTCCTTGAACAGCAAAGTAACACTGGCTTTGCATTAAACCTTTGTTTTATTTTACCAGCAATAGCAGCACAAATGTTTGTATAAGTTTCATTTATGTTTTATCATAACATAATGTATGTTGCGAGAAACATTATTATGACTTTTGGGGACGAGATTTATTATTATTTTTATGTATCCTCTATTTATCCTGTTCATGTTATTTTCTCATAACCTCCCACTGACTAATTTGTCAGATGTATCCTTTACACTGTGCACTGTCATTACCTGTTCCAAGATGACGACATAATGTGGGGAACTTTTGAGCCACAGCTCCATGGCTAGTCCCTTTCAGGGCCGGACTGGCCGTAGCGGGCACCGGGCAATCCCCCGGTGCGCCACACTCGTGGTGGCCGGTTTTGGGCCTCTGGGGGCCGTTTTTGTTACAGTGCCGTTTTTGCAGCATAGCTGCAAAATCGGCCCTGTAACAAAATCGGCCGAAAACCGGCTCAGGCAAAGAGCTCGGCCAAACCCCGCGGGGGGGCGGCCGAGCACTTTGTCCGGGCCGGTTTTGTTTCCCAGTCCGGCCCTGGTCCCTTTTCACTGTTTATATATATATATATATATATATCTACCGACACTGAATCTGCTCTCCTCAAATGACTGTTTTCTAGCAAAGTTCTCTGCAAATTTAATCATAATTTACTTTTGGTCTATGTATAAATAGACTTGTGTCCCTGCAAATTATGGTACATTGGGAGCACCACCTGTCCAGCGAAAAAGAGGGTCTTAGAACATTTAAGAGCCATTACTAATCATGTCCCCAAATATCCCATAGCACGACATTTTGAAGAATTGCATTACTCTAATGTTTCCAATGTAAGTTTCACCATCCTTGAAATCCTAGAGGTGGTGACAGGGTACTTTCTTTACGACAACGAGAATCTAGATATATCATAGATTTTCACACAAAGATTCCTGGGGGGCTGAATATGGATGAAGAGTTATCCATTCACCTCAAAGAGAGCTCATAAATAGTGTTTATCTTTGTAATACCAGGCAAAGGACATTGCCTTATCCCTTGTGATGTATAGACCAGTATGTATGATCGTGACTTGCCTTATGTATCTTTCTGTCTTACAGGATGTTGGGACTTTTCAGTATTTGTCTTAGGTTGTCAGTGTATTTACATAACCTTCTTGCTTCTTCCACTCCTCGTTAGGATGTGCAACAAATGTAATTTGCTTTTAACATTTTGTATTCTAACTGTCTTTTATTATTTATTTTTATTTTTTTTTACAGGAGAAAAGGAAGGGGCCCAATTTCACGTACTCACCTGCACGGGCAACCTACCCTTTTCATCCGGTATGACTTACACGCTTGGCACATCTTTATTTTATGCTGTCACCAACCACGTCCACTGATATTTACACGTTCCAGGTTGGCCAGGTAGTTCTGTAATGCGGAACATTTTTTGAACTAGTATGTTCTTTCTTTACTATTTGTGCTTGAAATACCTTCTTTCGTTATCCCCACAGCATGGACTGATCCTGGTTCATTTGTACACACTATGTGTCTACTTTCGCTCAGCCACCCATTTAGGCATAAAAGTCATGGACTATATTTTATCAACGTAGTTTCTATGTCTATTCTGTTATTACTGCAGTTAGGTTAGATGATGTACTCTTACCTATTCTGGTTGGCACTTATTTGTACACTTTTTTCGTTATTATGCGGAATTGTACATTATTTGAGACACACTAGGTGTTTACCTTGTCCAGCGATTCACACTTACCTGAGCTTCATCAGTTGAAGGCATTGCTCCCAGCACATATATTTTCTATGTGTCTCCATACGTGGATGTATAATATGTTTTCCTTCCCTAGGCAATACTAAATTGATTTGCACCTTGCATATGTGATCATATTTTAACCATATGATAGGGGTTGGTTTTGTTTCCTATTGTATGGAAGGGTATTTTACCCATTCCAAGATGGCCGCCATGTATTTTACTTAACGTTATTGTCCTATGTTTATTTCATTTTGGATCGTGTTAACTTTATCAGTGTGTAATACTGACAGCACGTCACACGTGAACAAGGCTTCTGCCGAAACGCGTCGTGTGCATTAAACTGGTTATTGGGACGACTGTGTCTGCCTTTCCTTCCTGAGAGCGTATCTATGAACTTTCATATACCTTGGATTGATTTTTCCGGTTTGCTCCACCGGAACATACGCCACCCTTCGAGGGTCCCAGCGTTCCAGTAGGAGCTGTTCTGTTGAAAGATATATATATATATATGTATATATCTACCGACACTGAATCTGCTCTCCTCAAATGACTGTTTTCTAGCAAAGTTCTCTGCAAGTTTGATCATAATTTACTTTTGGTCTATGTATAAATAGACTTGTGTTTTTTTATTAAAAGAAAGAATCATTTTACTTTCTGGAATCTACGACAGAGGCCAAAATGGAAGTGGTGTCAGTAGTGGGATTCCATACATCTGGAAGACAGAAAATAGAGGCAATAGTATAACAGTTTGCCTAAAAGTAAAACCCCTGGTTTCTAGCAGGCTTTCTACCTCCAGGATGCAGTTGGGGACAAACCTTAATCTGGGCAAACTCCCTATCTTCCCCCAGGAATGGCAGAAATACTATATTGCTCTTTTAGGTGGGGAGGGATTGGCAGATGCCAGGGTAGGTTTGCCCCACCCCTTTTGTTTCTTTAGAATTTATTTTCCTCTGGGGTCTAGTTGGCTTTCATCTCCGTCCTGGGGGCAGACTGGGGGTATACTCATCCAATCTGCTTCAGGGGGGCAGAAAGACTGTTGCCCTCATTGTTGGGTGGGCCCCATGGCTTTTCTGCTCCCCATGCACCATTTCTAGGGTGGGAATGTCAAAGATGTTTCTCATATGCAATTCTGGGTGACAAATTACTTGACAGAATTATTAATTTTAATGATGCATACAGTCGTAACCTATGAATTAATGTTGATTGTTTTGCTTAGAAGTGTAATTTCTAGTATGGTTTACCTATGCCACATTTTCGTATGACACAATTTATTTAAAATTGACGCATTTTCTGGTGCTTGGTTCATCTTCCTTCAGTCATACCCCTTGCCACAGTTGTCGCGGAGCACAGAATGGCGTAAAAGGAGGTGATAGTATTAGAAAGCATGTATTATGAATTACATTTTTCATTGTGTACTTAATATATAATTTTGAAGGATTTCTGTCTGAAGTTCTGATGAAGGCATGCAGGAGAATATAATTGTATGGGCTTTTTTTGAGAAATGTTTCATATTAAGTTGTACATCCTGGCAGTGCAGTTACTGAGGAAGCAAGCAGAAGATTTTGCTTACCTTAAGAAATGAGTAAGTACTAAAAACTTTAATCCTTGCATTGTTCGTTTTTGATTTGCCAATGCGCCCTAACCATGATCATACCAGGCTGATTTGCAGTAGCTTGCAACTTTCCGGTGTCTGATCTTCCTAAAAGGTGGCTAGCTGTACTGTGCGTTCCTGAGCGCATCAGCTGTGCAAGTTTGAATATAGAGAAACTGAGTTTGTGAAAGTGTTTTGAAGTGAGCTGGTGATGATGGATCTCTGTTTCTGGGCTTGAGTTGTTTTGATATGCGATTATGATAGTGAGTTCAAGTTGTGGATTGATTACTGTGTTGATGTATTACTCATATTTGTGATCCTATTTGAAGATTATTTTTGTTATTGGGTGGAATTAGGTTGGTTATCAGGTTCGTCAAAAATCCAAGCTCTCGAGATATTGATTATTTTGTCTTTATTTTGTTCTGTAATGCAACAAAACATGAGAAATAAAATGCCATATAATGCAGGATATCCACAAAATACTATGATTCTGAATGAAGAGACAGCAATGATGGTGCCTAAGAGGGCAGGAGGTGTGCTTGCTTGGAGCAGTCTTAGAGGTAGACCAGAGTGGCCCATATATTGATGGAGGAGTCAATGGTTATCCCGTTTCATTTCTGATTAATACTGGGGCTACCCATTGTACAGTTTGTTCTGTTGAAGTCCCAAACGTACCCCTCTCTTGAAAAGAAGTCCAAGTTGTGGTGATCAGTTATAAGCAAATTGATAATCAGATTACAGCAGATGTTCCAGTCAAATTAGTGCTGAGGAAAAATAAACACCAGATCATATTATGTGATTCAAGTCCTGTGAAATTCCTTGGGAAGAGATCTTCTTTGCCAAATGAACTGTGCAATATACTATACATCGGATGGTGTCACAGTTGAAACACAATATGAGAATTCAGTCTTTAAATTTAGCTTAAAATATATTAGTCAAGTTGTATCTAATTTTGGCAAAGGAAGATTAATCTCTGGATTTAAGACATGCTTTCAAAGAAGATTATATTGGTAAATAGCTTGAATAGATTAAAAGAGCAGAACAGTGAAAATAAAGATTAAACCAGATGCAATATTTCATAAAACTAGACAAAACAGGCTTACATAAGAGGCAATAGAAGAAATGAAGTCAGTGATTGGGAACATTAGAAAATTATTGAGCAGGGAATTCTCCAAGAAGTGCTTCGTTGTCCTTACAGTTTTCCAGTGATGGGAATTAAAAAGCTGAATGGCAAATGGAGAATCATACAAGATCTCCAAAAGATTAACAATTGCCCTTGTTGTCCAGTGGCACTGAATTCAGCACTGATTCTGTTTCAAATTACATTTGAAGCATAATGTTGTACAGTCATTTACTTATGCTAATTGTTCTTTTCAATTCCACTACATGAGGATTTGATTTCCCTCTTCGCATTTACATCTTTAAATAGTGTTCTCGAGTGGTGAAGGAACCCACAAGGGTATATTAAGAGCCCTTCAATTATACCCGAATACTGGAGAAAGATTAGGAAAGTCTAAAATTGCCTTGTAAATCAGTCCTAGTTCAATACATTGATGACTCACTAGTAGCATCCAAGACAAAAGAGGACTGTAAATTGGATATGACTGCTTTGTTAAACCATTTGGCTGAAAATGGCAATATAGTCTTCCCGAGTAAGATGCAGTACTGGGAAAAACAAGTCATCCATCTCGGACACCGTATTTTAAAAAATGCGCGGAAAGTCTCTAAAGAACATGTTATTGCAATTTTAAAAAGTTAGTCTCCCGACCACCCAGAGGGAGGTTCGGATGTTCCTTGAAACTGTTGGTAACTGTTGTCAGTGATTTCTTAACTTTGACTTGATTGTGAAGCATTTAGTAAGGTTAACATACAATGATATATAGTATAGGATCCTGTATCATTTGATGATAAGTGTCTTGATGCATTTACTGAAAGAGTTTGAGTCACACTGCTGCACTCGGAATGCCGGAATACAATATGATGTTTTCCTATTTTGCCATGAGAAAGATGGATAGATTTGCACTTTTCAGTTCTCACTCAGAAACATGGAGGACTTATGTGCCCAGTGGCATATCTTTCAGGTGCATTGCACCCATTATCTTTAAGTTTTCTATGATGTTTGAAATCGGTTGCCGCTATTTGTTTGGCAATTGAACAAAGTCACAGAATTGTGATGGGCCAGAGTTTAACTGTTTATGTTCTTCATTCAGTCAAGATTCTTTTAAAAACAAGAACACAGCTGTAAGAAATTGGATTTCTGGTTGACTGGGGTGTGTGCCCAAGCAGCAACCACAATCCTGGTAAGGGTGAGGCACAAGCCAACCCTAAATTAACCTGTGCTCAACCCTCTGGTTGATTGGCACACAGCATTCAGGGTTAATTTAGATGCAATGTGTAAATTATTTGTGCAACACTTCAAACAGTAACACAGTTAAAACACACCACAAAAGGAGCCCCCAACAGTATTGGAAATATAGAGTGATATTTAATGAAATAAAACAAGACCAAAAGAACAAAAATCCAATTAGTAGAATCGGAGCTGTGCAAAATAGCACCAAAAAGCACAAAGCGCCAACTGTGCATATCTGGTAGCGCCGAACTGGAACAAAGTCACAAGGTCAGACTGAGAACGATGGTGGACAGGTCAACTTCAAGGACCCAAATAGGCCTGCTGAACACAGTACCTTAATCCTGGTTTGTGGAGCGTTGAGAAGATCTGTGTCAAAGATGCGTCTTGCAGCCGAATCGATGCAATCAGGGTGATGCGTTAGTTTCAAGCAGTTGCAAGGCTGTGATGGGGTGTCCATCATCGAGGCTGCCATCGACAGGAGAGGTGAGGGCGGGCGCCGAGGAAGTGTTGCGCACGGTGGTTCCCAAGAGGCAGCTGTGTGATGTGGGTCTTAGCGAAAGGTCACATTCACAAAGCAACGGCGATGCGTCAGTTCTGCTTGGGTTTCTGTCACGCAACAGAGGGAGGTGATACGTCAGTTCTGCCGGATCTTCAGAGGCTGACACAGCACCTTAAGCCCACTTCCAAAGGTCCAGGACTCTGGTGGCACCATTTAACAGGGTAGACTCACAGATGGTAGAGTCTTGATGCAGATGCAAGGTTGTTGGAAGCCTGTTATGTCCCTGAGGCTTCAGATCAGGAGGTCAGCCAACCAGCGCTAGGAGTCACTCTGGGTTCTGCGTTCAAGAGAAGCAGGCCCAGTCCTGCTTACTCAGCTAGGAGGGCAGCAGAAGGCAGGTCAGCGCAGCAAAACAGGAGTTCAACAGGGTGCAGTCCAGCAGAGTCGCAGTCCTTCAGCCTAGCCGAGTATCCAGGTCCAGAAGTGTACTGAAGTGTTGGGTTCTGAGGTCCAGTATTTATACCAATTTATACCTTTGAATTAGGGGAGCACCTTCTAGAGGTTTCCCTTTGAAGTCCTGACGTGTCCTGCCTCCCCTGCCGTGGCTCCAGACTAGCTACAGGGGTATGAAGCCCTTTGTGGCAGGCAGGACACAGCCTATTCAGGTGTTAGTGGAGCTGTGCCCAGCTCGTCCCTCCCTGCCAGTGATGGCCCACCCAGACACACCTAAGCTCCCTATTATGTGGGGCTGTCTAGGAGGAATACACAAAGCTCAACTGTTAACTACACCCAGTCATGAGACCAGAGACAGGCCACCGGCACCAAATGACTAAGGCAAGAAACTGTCAACTTTCTAAAAGTGGCCTTTTCAGAATAGCATTTTCAGAACTGGACCTCCTCTGTCTCACTGTGTGGCTTGAGTATGGAGACTATCAGGGCTTCCCTGGTATTAGCAGGTAACTGCCTGCCTCCAAACGCTTACGTGTACATCTCACAAGCCGTGATGCTAGTAGAGGGGTGTATGCTTGATAAAAGTCAGCCGGTTGTCCATCCGTAGTGTCTTACCTCGTGCCAGCTCTTTGAGTACGCCTCTGATTTATGGTTCTGTAATCGGACCTCCCAGGACCTCTGCCCCACCTTTGTTTAGCATGAAAGCATTGTGCATGCAAGGAAGGACTCAAGCTTTTCAGCCCATGTTGCAGCGTGAGCTTCATAGAGCTCCTTATAGTAAAGTGTAAACACTGCATGGATTTCCTGTTGCGTGTAGACCATATCTGGGGGGTTTGTATTTGTACTACAGGCCTGCTGTGCTCCTCCAAGTGGACCAGCAAAGACAGAAGTCCCCCACCATGGTGCCTTGTTAAATTACTCTCATCTATTTAGAAGCTTCAACTTTTCTAGAAGCTCAGTGCTGGTCTAATGCTTCTCCCACAAGCCTGTGATTGGGGGCCTGCCTGAGCCTTTATCTCGAAGTGGCATAGGTCCTTTTCCATGCTCACTATATTGAGCAATCCCTTGATGCCCACAGCGCACCCTATACAATGCCTGCGCACCACCACCTTGAATGCATTCCATTCAAAATTGCTATGAGAAGTTGTCTGGTCATTATTCTAGAAATAGTCTCATATGGGGTCAGTTAAGGGTTCTTGAAACATGGGCTCATCCAGTAGCCCAGGCTGGAGCCTCCAAGTGGGGAGAGACGACATATGTCTGCCCCTGTGCAAGTGCATTAGGAGTGGGTTGTGGTCCGAGTATGTTCGCCCCAATTATTGCATCTGCACCACCTGTCCTACAACATCTGGGGAGCATAGGATCATGCCTAAACAAGTATGAAGGTTGTGAATCCAAGTCCGTAAGTCTCTCGCAAATCAGACCGAAGGACAGTCTGCCAGTAGTCATCCCCTAAGTTCAGTGAGGCTAGGTCATGCTGCAAGAGGAGCAGTGACAGCGCCGGTAGAAAGTGTATCTTACTTGTATTTGGAGCAGAGGTGCTGCCTATCACCACCTGCAGTCCATCCAGTAAACCAGGGAGAATGACATAGCGTCCCTCTCTGTATATCTTGTGCTCAGTGACCACAAATGGTACCCTCGGTCTTACCCACACCATGGCTCCTGTGGAGAGTTCATAGTAAGAAGTTGCAAAGATCTGACCCAGCCACTTGTTCTGCAAGGGGTTAATTCAATCCCCGGATATGTGAGTCTCCTGCAAAAGTGCAATATCAGTGCCCCTGTGCTTCAGATATTCAAAGATTTTGTAACATTTGGCCATGGAGCCCATCCCAATGGCATTCCCGGTGAGAAAGGTGTATCTAGTAATTTGGGTCTGTATTGTATATGAAAGTCACAAGCGCCAGCCATTGTCACATTCCTGCTCGGCAGGCGTCCTACCGCCCCCTGAACTTGCAATTGGTTCCACCACTCACTCCTCCCTCCTTCAGCTCCCCCATGAGAATGCAACCCCATCCATCTCGAACAAGCTCAGTTACATAAACAGCAATAAAAACCAACTTCCCTTCCCCAGGCCGATTTGCCAAGGCCAACTGGTCAAACCTTTGTAAAATCATACATGCAATAGATTTCAAAACTCCAATATCAGTCTGAGGATCTGGGTTTCTTGTTGGGAGTTGTTTGTCTCCAAGGCTGCCCCAGCTTCAATTCCTTGTGAAGGTAACAAATAGCCAGCTGTCTCACAAGCCTCAGAACTGGCAAACCGGGTCAAGAGAGATGGATTCAGCGTATGTTGTCATCACCACCCTCCGCCAGCGTGGTCCATCATGTGTGGATCGTGGCAGCCCTGCCCAAAGGGAGTCCTAGTTAGGATTTTGTCTTAAGTTTGTCTTAGGTTTTGGTCTTAAGACTTAAGTTAAGATTTTGTCTTCTTCAAGTCTTTGACTCTGACTTGATCTTGCAGCGTGATCAAATTTCGCCCTTTTCTGCTTTATTCACAGTTAGGATTAAGTTAGGATTTTGTCTTAAGACCAAAACTTAAGACAAATTTAAGACAAAATCCTAACTTTACTACTCCTAAATGCCTTTTGTGAATACTGAAAGTCGTAAATTTATAATTTTGTCTCAGATTGCTTTTGTGAATCGGGCCCAGAGTGATGAGTCAAGAGCTGTTAAAATGCAGAGAGCAAAGGATGAGTGGAGAAGAAGTCTCTGATCAATAGAGGAACAAGTTGAAGTTGAAAATCAAAGAGAAAAAGACCTGTCTTGGAAGGAAGAGATTCACTGTGAAAAAAAAAGAATTTGATCAAGCTGCAAGTTCAAGTCCCAATCAAAGACTTGAAGAAGACAAAAATAGGAAGACTATTATTGAAAGAAAAAAAAAAGCCAAACACATTCCTAGAAATAGAACTTGCAAATGGAAGAATTGTGAACCAGAAAGAGATTTTGCGAGACAGTTGAACTTAGAAACTAAAGAGAATGAATCACCAGCACCTAAAAGAAGGAAAGTTACAAATCAAAAATTTGCCTTGCCAGAGTGGGCATATTTTGCTTCAATATCACAAGAATACACAGATGAAATTGTTGAGAATTATTTCCAAATTAACAAGTGCCATAATAGTTTCGAGAGTAATTCAGATCCAGAGACTGATGCTGAAGAAGAGCCACCCTACAAACGGAGCTAAAGACTTTGAAATGTTGAGTTCTGATGAGAAATATGAAAAAAATCAGGGCAATTTTTGCCATGGACTAATATAACTGAAATGATAGCTTTGATTTAGTATACCTGTGAAAGAATTGTTGAGAATTGTTTGGACGTGGATTTTTACAAAGACTGAGCATCTGATACTGATTTCATTTTAAGATATTGTTTTAATGAAATAAGAAGAAAATTGAAATTTTAAAGAATTCTTTGATTAATTTTGATTTTTGCCACCAAAGAATTTTTCTAGTCTTTAACAAGTAGGTAGGAAACAGCAAATGCTGTAAAATTGCCGGGATGGTGTTATTAATTATAACACTACTAGTATTAGTTGGCCTGTTGGTGTGCTTACTGACTACTGTGGGTAATGTTTCAGACCATGTAAATAGTGATGTTGGAATTAGAATTAATCCTGAAGAATCTATACAAAAGGTACCAATTCACGAAGAAGATTTAGTTAATAGTTTTAAGGATAGTGTGTCTCCTAAAAGATTAGTAGGTGGTATCTGTATACTTACCTTCCTACATCAGCTGGGGAGAGTGCACCATATGTACAATTTGAGATTTTGTATTTCTCTGTCCTATAGTGTTTTCATTCCTATTTTTAATCCTGAAGAATTTCTTTCTCCTTATATGACTGATTTTAATGTGTCTTAAGTAAATCTGTTTGTTTATGAGAATAGATAAATTAAATATGGTTAGTATTTGAGAGTGATTGCACAAAGCAAATATAGTACTAATCTGAATAGAGATTATAAGTCTCTATTGGGTAAAGAAGAGCATGGATTTATTAGAGAACATAATGAAAGAGAAGTGAGAATAGCAGAAAATTTAGAGGAGCATAAGGTTGCTTTGGAAGAAATAAAGGAATAAGAGGAATTTAGGTATTCAGGTGTACCTCTCACATTGAAAATAGGTCAGGAAGGGAAAGGGGAGATGCATGTGGTAAGGCATGGCTCTAATGAAGAAAGGGATGTAGAATATGTGAGGAAAAAGTGTGTGACAAATCTTATGACATCAGTGAAAATATCCTGTCTTTAGGAGAGCTTATTATGAGGGGAATTTATTATGTGTGTGGAAGGGTTGATTATTTTAACTTGCTGAGAAATTGATGGGTTCATGTTATATGACTGTGGGTTTTCCTAGAATTTATCATGTGGATGAGTTGGATGAAGAATATAGCTTGAAGAGACTGAAACGAAGTTTTGGACAAGTAGTCATAGATATTTTAGGAACTATTATTCTTTCAATGGAAAGACAATAAATGGTGTAAAGATTAGACAATTATGTACAGTAGTATACATACTTGCTGAAAATACAACAGGGTATTTTAAATTAGTGAATGTAGAGATGCTAGCAAATACAGCAATAGTTAGGCAGAACAGTCTTGTCTTAGATACTGTTGCTGGTGAAAGAGGATGGAGTTTATAAGGTAATTAAAGCTAAGACTTCATGTACTTACATACCAGGTTATTGTGGAGAGATGTGTTCTTTTATTCCTAGCATAACATAACTAATTTGAGTCATGAGATTAGATTATTAGAGGAGCCAGGATTATAGGAGGCTGTAGGATCCTGTAATAGATATAATAATAAGAGAAAGAGCAATCATAAATCAAGAAAGAGGAAAAGATTAATGGATATAGAAATGGATGAATACAGGGATCGAATGTATCAACAATTAAAGCCATGAAGAAGAATGTTTTATTGCCGAAGAAGATGATTTAATTTAACTAACCACTGATTAATAACATTTAATGATTGTTTTAGTGATGATTTAAAAATAATCAGAAGGAGGGGGTTGTTGTTAAAAACGGGGTCTCACCAATACAATTTAGACAGAGAACATATATCCACTTTAGCACCAGTTACCAGTGGCAAAGTGCCCTGAGTGCTAAAGCAAATAAAAACAAGTCAGAGAAAATCGGAGGAAGAAGGCAAAACGTCTGGGGATAACCCTGCAAAAAGGGCCAGGTCAAACAGTTGTCAAAGCTTTTTCTCATGTGTAATTTTGGGTGACAAATTACGTGTGAGAATTAATAATTCTAATGATGCATATAGTTGTAACCAGTGATTTAATGGTGTCGCACTTGAAACAATTTGATTGTTTTGCTTAGAAGTGTAAATAATAGTGTGGTTGAGTCCTGCCACATTTTCATACGAAAACTTTAAAAATTGATGCAGTTTTTGGTGTTTGATTGATCTTGCTTCTGCCATTCCCCGCTCTCAACCAGTATCCTGCTGCAAGTCATCTCGCCCCACAGTTTCCAAGGTGCACAGAATGTTATAACGTAAAAGGGGGCAATAACATTAGGAAGCATGTACTGTGAATGAAGCTTTCCTAAGGTATCATTTTAGAGGATTTCCATTTGAAGTTCAGCTGCAAGCGTGCAGAAGAACATAATTCTATGAGCTATTGTTTGAAAAATGTTTCATATTATGTTGTACATCTCCGGAGAGCTGAGGAAGCAAGCGAAAGATTTCCCTTACCTTAAGAAATGGGTTTGTGCTATGAAACTTTAATACTTGCATAGTTTTTGATTTACCAATGCAAACCTAACCATGATCATACCACGCTAAGTTTGCAGTTATATTAATTACTATGCATAAATTGTGTATCAAAACCCCTAGTTTGGAGGGTTTGTGGCCAACTTTCCATTTTCCCCCCGAGAGTCCGTCCGATTTTTTTTAGACTTTTCTCTTTCTTTTCTTAGGATGCTGTCAGGACTCTTTATGAGTTGGACACTTTGAATGTTCCTAGATTTAGTTGCTTAAATAGGGATTTTGCTATGGTTTGTGATTCTGTATTTCTGTATCTGACCCTTTAGGACAGATTTATGCATTACTCTTTATCACTTTTATTAACAATTCTGTAGTAATCTATTCTTCCCTATTGTGATTTAGTACTCAGTTATTAAATGCTCCTGAATTTTATTCAGATATTTTTTCTCTACTAAATTAATGGTTGTTGAAGAGTAGGCAGTCTCTTACTGCTAGATAAACGAGACGTCCAGACCCATCTGTCCAAGGTAAAAATTGGGTATTTAAAATATTGAGGTTCAGACAATTATTTTGGATCGGCTCCCACAGGGGCATGGCGCAAAGCCTGGTTTGGCCTCCTTCATTCCTCCTCCTTTTTGGCCTACTTGTTTCCTGGTGCCTAATGGGCCTTCTGCTTCCCTGGGATGGCAGATTGGGGTCAATAGCATTTGGGTGGTCAAAGACTTCAAGCTGTTGCTTCTATCTCAAGAGGGACACCTGGCCTGGCCTTTCACATAGCTCTTGTGCCTCAAGTCATTACTTGAGGCACAAGAGCTATGTGAAAGGCCAGGCTTTATTGGCTTTGTCAATGCTTATTTTTTTTTGCAGTGCACTCCGAATTAATTTCCATTTATATATTCGCACTTTAGGCTTACTGTATGCAGAGGATTCCTCTTTGGCTGATTTGTGTCTCTCAAGAGGTTTCTAACAGGTTAAGACAGATACAGACTGCTTTGATGTGGTCACTGTCCCTCGGTGACTATGCATTTCCTATTCTGTCACCATTTAGGCCATGTGTGCTTTCCTTCAGGTAATATTTTAGGGTGAACGTATTTTATGATCTGTGTTCATAAATAGAGATTATATTTAAATTCATAAGGGTAAAAATCTGATGTTAGTTGCAAAGAGTAAAAAGTGGTGTGTTCTAAAACTACTTTCTCATTTTAAAATCTATGAGAATTAAAAACAAATTTAATGTACACAGACCATGAAGTCTGACGAATCTGTTGAAGTGTATTTTATGCGGTGCCACAAGAGGGCAGCAGATACCTACTTTTCTGTTCTCTTTTCATTCACTTTGATTTCCATGGTAAATCTGTCGCAGCATGTAAAAGTAAATATGGTCATAAATACTTAAATCATGTTTTGCGTAACAGGCCGTGACACCTCTGGTTTATGGGTAGCATGGCAGAACAAAAAGAATATGGTATCTGACTGTGTGTAGGGGGCCCTGGGGTTCTCATCTATGTCTGTGTTGGGATTAGAATCGTTGCTGGAATGCTTTGGGCCAGATGTCGACCCTATTTAGTTTGCGCAAACTGATTTTCGACCCGTTTGTGCATGCAAACTCTAATAGGGCCCTGTACAATCCCTATTTAGCGAGTAGCAATTTTTTTGCGACTTGCTAAATAGGAAGTGCAAGTCGTTATTAGGACAGGGCGTTCCAACGGCGTGCCTTCCTAATAGAGAGTCAGAGGCCTATGTAAGAATGTTTTGTGACCGCAATTGTGGCCGCAAAACACTCGCAATTCACCACCCCCAGGGGACCCCTTCCCCTTTGCGAATGCAGGGGAAAATATTTTTTAGGGGCAGGCAGTGGTCCCAGGGACCTTAAAAAATTAAACGAAAATGTTTCATTTTTCTTTTTTGAAATGCATCCCGCATTTTTTAAAAACTGCTTTTTTTAAAAGCAGTCCCGGACATGGAGGTCTGCTGAGACCAGCACTCGGGTCCCAACATTTTTATTCCCTCACTTGCTCTGTACACGAAACTGTAAAAAAAAAAAGTTATTTTGTCCCTTTGATAGCGCTTTATTCAGTGTCTTTGGTAGGTTGCAGCGCGTACTAGGCGGTGTTTCCATTTTGTCAGCTGGTGTTGTGGGCAGGCCTTGATGGCGATATGGACAATATTACGCCAGCTATTATACCATGCTGCTCTGGCTAGGTTTGTTTTTTGTGAAAGGCAGGTAGGTGATATGAAACCAGTAAATGGGGGTAGCTTATCAGAGAGCGTAATGTCACAAGCATGCTTTGTGGTAAGTAGGAGCGACTCACTGTTGACTTATACTCATGGTAGATAACACTTTCCTAATGATTTGGGGATTGTGGAAAGCCGTCGGGCCAACTCGTTCCTGCTCTCACTGCACAGCACTATCGCTCATTGCCCTGCAGCCGCCAAGCAGCACCCCCACATGTTTGCCACCATTGTTCTTTCAGCCGGAGATTGTGACAAGGATGAGACCAATACCGCTCATAATGTCAACAGACCCAAAACAGTTGACCATATCTGTATTTGTGCACTGAAGGCAGCTCGGGAAACGGGTAGACTGTCCCCCGCATCCTGTTTGCTTCTATGAGACCAAAGTTTCACAGGTAAATCCTGCGAGCAGAATTAGGAAGGCCAAAAAAGCAGGTCAGATCAGTAGGTAAATTAAAGAAGTGCAGTAAATCCCCTCTAGAGTAACCCCTAAGACTTTTGACTGCAATCTGAAGGAGGCATGGATGAAAGGGGCTTCAGGGACCTACATCACCTCCTCAATCTGCATCGTGAAACGCTGTGACTGGGACCAATCACAAATAATCTGATATGTAAGTTTATTGCTCTCACGTCTTCACATGGCTGTCAACTGCTACCGGGTCACCGTCACGGCGGTGATTTTCAACCAGTCCTATTTTTTCAGCTAAAAGAAGTAAGCATGCTCGTACTCGTGAGAAAGTTGAAACTACAAGTCCCATCCTGCCTAGTGCTTTCGGCTGAAACCCAGGTTTTCTGTAAGTCCTCACACAGGAGCTACAGCCCGTGACAACTTGGACTCCAGTTCCCCTGTTACGACGTTGTGTGCCACATGCTGATTGTTTGGCACCATGGCACCTGAACATTGTGTTTTGGTTCCAACTAGTGCTCTCTGTGAGTTGTAGTTTTGACGGGTCGCTTCTCTTAAATCAGTGGACCAGAGGAGCAGATTCTGCAGTTCTTAAAAGAAATACCCAGTACTGTAAACATTATATACGAGTGGCATCCGGCTCAGATTACCAGGGGGTCTTCTTACTTAGCAAACCGGAACGGGTCAAAATGGGTCTGATGTTATGCAGTTTTTGTCCTCCAGTAAAATTAATTCAGAACATGAAAAATGGTGCTTTAGAACTGTGCACACATTACAGAAAGCGCACTTTGTTTCTGCACAAAAAGGATTAAAGTTTCCTATGTTTTAAAATGCATTTATTTTAGAAGATTTAAGTTGAGTAGACCAAACCATAACAGACTCATGCAACCTACAGGTTACAAACAGAAAGGCCTCAGTTGATTGTGATATATTACATTACCTCCTCGTAAGTCTTTCTTGCCACATGGGTAACGTAGTGAGCTTCTGCTCCCAAAAGAACCCTCCAAGCAATTTAGCACTCTAGTCATGGCCGACCTCCTTTACCCCTTACCTAGTAGAAGAGGAGGCACAACCCACCCCACTGCTATTGGATGATCTCAGAAGGACCATAGGGTCTGAAGGAGCATCCATTAGTTCTGTTGCCTGTCCCAGAAGTCGATTCCACATAGGTAGCCGGAAGCAGTCCCAGTCTGCTTTCAATGTCGCAAATAGGGCTTTAAGTGGGCCGGGTCTCACCGGTCTCTACACCTCTCTCTACCCACCTCTCTCTACACACCTCTCTCTACACACCTCTCTCTACCTCTCTAGCTCTCTACCTGTGTCTCTCTACCTCTCTCCCTCTACCTCTCTCTCTCTCTCTCTACCCCTCTCTAGCTCTCTCTGCCTCTACCTCTCTCTACCTCCCTACCTCTAGCTCTTTCTACCTCTCTAGCTCTCTCTACCTCTCTAGCTCTCTCTACCTCTACCTCTCAACCTCTCTCTACCTCTACCTCTCTACCTCTCTCTACCTCTCTCTACCTCTCTACCTCTACCTCTCTCTCTACCTCTCTCTACCTCTCTCTACCTCTCTCTACCTCTCTACCTCTCTACCTCTCTATGCCTCTCTACCTCTCTACCTATATCTTTCTACCTCTCTCTCTCTCTACCTACCTCTCTCTACCTCTCTACACCTCTCTCTACACCCCTCTACACCTCTCTCTACACCCCTCTCTCTACACCCTCTACACCCCTATCTCTACACCTCTCTCTACATCTCTCTCTACACACCTCTCTACACACCTCTCTCTACCCACCTCTCTCTACACACCTCTCTCTCTCTACACACCTCTCTCTCTCTACACACCCCTCTCTCTCTCTCTCTACACACCTCTCTCGCTCTCTCTACACACCTCTCTCTCTCTCTCTACACCTCTCTCTCTCTCTCTCTCTCTCTCTACACCTCTCTCTCTACACCTGTAAGTGGCAGCCGGAGCCTGATAGCACTGCTTGTCCTTTAAAAAAAACAAGCATTGGCATAGCCAATAGCTCTCGGCTTTTGGGACCTTATAAGTGTTTTAGTTATCCAGTACAATATCCTTGGTGCAACAAAATCAAGTGTTGCATGGCTAAATACGTTTATAAGGTCCCAAAGGCAAGACCTAGTTTTAATTGGATGCCCCACCAATATAGTGTTTGGAGCGATAAATTACTCCATAAGATCATAGTATAAAGGACAAGCACATCTGAAAGGACATAAGATCAGGATCTTACAAAGAGGGTGGTGCTTCATCAATATATGCTAAAACCCAATCATGCAGTCCGTGTCAGAGAAGTATAAGACAAGCTACGATCTGGCACCAAAGGGAACCAGCAGTGCGGTCCTAGAAGGGAAGAGCCTCAAGCTTCTGAAGAAAAGAAGCGTCATACCAGTCAACCATTGCTTTCTCCAACCCCAATGCACCGTATCTGATGCAGACATATGATACCTACCCTCTGCTAGAGAATTGACTGGATGCTCGTTTGTTGCCATCTCTATTATTATTATTATTATCAAAGATTTGTAGGGCGCGCAGCTACCCCAAGGGGTTTTCCGGCACAAGCATGGTAGGGCAGTAAAGAGAAAAGGAAGTATGTGGGAAGACTGAAGTTAAGACAGCCAGGTTTTCAAACCCTTGCGGAAGGCGCAAAGAAAGGTTTCATCTCGCAAGGAGGCAGGTAAGGAGTTCCATAAAGTCGGTCCTGAGTCTGAGAAAGACCGGCCTTACATACAGACAAGTCTGATTTTTGGAACAGCAAACCAGGTATGTTGGGCAGAGCGCATGGGGCAAGAGGGATGGTAACGCTGGACCAGGTCCTGAAGGTATTTAGAGGCTGAGCCTGTTTTGATTCTAAACATGTAACATGTAGCACAGAGCCTTACATTTCACCTGATTCAACACCGTCAACCAGTGTAAATCTCGTAAAATCTCTGAGACAAAAGAGGACTTTGGGAGGCAAAAAATAAGTCTTACTGCTGCTTTTTGCACCAGCTGTAGCCCAGGATGGTCAATTTATTGGCTCCCAGGTATAGGACATTTCCGTAATCCAGTCATGAAGTAACCAGGGCATGGATCACAGTTCTCTGTGCTGGGAGAGGGATCAATCATAACATCTTCCTTAGCCATTTCAGGACTGTGAAACAGGTGGATGATACCTTGGTAACTTGTTGTTTGACAGATGTTCGTCGACAATGAAATCAAGGTTCCGAACCTTGAGTCGAGCTCCCAACTCAGGGGGCCAGTGTTGCGGTCCCCA
Source organism: Triturus cristatus (assembly GCF_964204655.1). Classification (NCBI taxonomy): domain Eukaryota; kingdom Metazoa; phylum Chordata; class Amphibia; order Caudata; family Salamandridae; genus Triturus; species Triturus cristatus. Next base: position 84,054,831 of record NC_140591.1, read on the forward strand.
AACATCATGTCTTTTGCCTAGGATCATAACTTTGGTCTTGTCCCCATTTAATTTGAGCAGATTACTTTGCATCCAGAGCGCAATTTTGCTCAATTACAACTTAAGTTCTGATGGCTCTTGTCCTTGTGACAATGAGAGGGAAAAAATATTCTGGGTGTCATCAGCGTAGTCTACGATATACAGCACCAGTACCAGTCATGGTTGTCCAACCCTATCAAGATGCCTACTTCCCTCGGAGCCCAAACCAGACTGAATGGAGTTGCCCGTTGCTGTAAGGAAGGCATTCTGCTATGCCATGTATTTGAAGCCCATCGATATGACAGGCAAACAGCAATAAGCAGCCAACCTTCTTTGGAGCTGATCCTGACACTGTTCCACTTACCTCCTACAATGATTCCAACCTTTCGACCTTGGTGCAGGAAGCTGGCTCTATATATGCTTTACCAAAGGAAGGTATTGTGTGCACAGAGTCCAGGGAGTCCCCAGAGGTAAAGAAGAGGCTACATTAGGTAAGAACTAACAGCTCTCTTTGTGGCAGTGTTGGTGAGCAGTTAGGCTTATGCAGAGTGTGTGTTAAGTATTTATTTCATTCACTCAAACACGACTGATGGCACACACTCAGGGATAGAATCCAGACCAATTGGGAGAGTATAAAAAAAATGATATACTTGTATTTTTTTATCTAGAACCAAGCAGGACTTGTTACAGATAGGTAAAATATACTTTCAACTGTAAACCTTTACACATATATGCAAATGGGAATGGATTCGCAAATATTACAGGTTGGTATGATTTCAAAAAAGCAGCTTAACTTACACAGTAATTACTTTTAAAATACTTTATGATTACTTTCAGATTACATTGAGCATTGGGGGTGCTATGACTAGATACCACCCCTAAGGATCTCACAGTACAAGATGCGTAAGACTTTTCATGGATTGAGTTATAGTTACTGTTCTCCCCATACAAAACAACAGTTCAACACAGAACACTTTAGGCCCCAAATCTCATAACATGGGCTCCTTAGGGAGAAAAATGGTTATTGGTTACACAGGTAAGTAAATGTCTCACAAGTGGGAGTTTTGTGGGTTAGGACCAAGGTTCCCAAAAGTCTAGGCAGGCACTTGAGTTGCACCACCAGCGGCACTGGGATGGCCGGGTGAAGACTGCTGGGGCCAGATGTTAGCCAATGGGGCTAGGGGTGACTTCAGTTAGGGACTGTTTACAAACAGGCCACTCGGGTGTGGGAGCAAAGCTCCTCGGGTTAAGATCAGCATTGCAGGGGTCAGCAATCAGCACAGGAGCTGCACCACCAGTGGCACTGGGGCGGCCGGGTGCAGGGTGCCAAGGAGACGTCAGGACCCTGTGCTTCTCAATGGAAAACTTCAGTTCGGCAACGTTGCCTGAAGGTGACCACCAGCTGGAGAGGTAAGTTGGGGGATGCCTGGACACCATTGGTTGGGCCACCCAAGGCCGCGGGGCGTCGGGTGCAGGAGTGTTTTCTGGCATTGGGTTTTCTTACCAGCTCCGGTCGGGGGGACCCTTCAGGCTGAGGCTGCAAACATTGTCTTGATACTTGTGGGGGGTTGGGCCAGTCAAACCCGGGCCATGGGCGTCAGGTGCAGAGTGGTGCAGAATCACGGAGTCGCCGGAAACCAGATTCTGGTCTTGGAGTCTTTGTTGAGCAAATCCTTTGCTCACAGGAGACAGAGTCTGTAAGTTGAGTGCAGGACAGGTCCTCCGGGCTCCGGGAGGCTGCTGGACACGCCAGGTACTTTGCTGTAGGCGGGTCGGCGATGGAACAGGCCCGTAGGGCTGGGGCCAAAGAAGTAGGTGTTCACTTCTTCCTGGGTCAGCACAGCTCTTCACTCTTTCTTCCTCGAATCTGAGGAGGCAAGGTTCTGGGTCGCCCCTAAATACTAAATGTAGGGGTGTTAAAAGGGGTGTGCAGGTTAGTATCCCACCCTCCTGTGGGAGGGGGGCATGAGCCTCTTCCTGATTGGCTGAGTCACCTCATCTTCAAGATGGATGGGACTGAGTTTACCTAGCCTCCCCACCTGAAGGGTGGGGTTGGCAATTGTGGGTACACCTCTCTTCCTAGCTCGGTTTTCCTGCCGATTCTCCCGCCCAAAGTGGGGGGTAGAACCAGTGGGGGCCAGTTGCTTGGGGCAGCAAAAGGCATCGACAACTCACAAAGGTGGCAGGCCTTTAAAGCTTCCCCTTCGTGGACCCAGCCCACACTGGGGGAGAAGACATGACAACTCTTCCCAGGATGGGCTTTGTTTCTGGACCCAGAGAGCGAAAGCTCTCTACCCAGAGTTCAGAAACCTGTCTGGTGGTGCCAAATGGCGGGCAGCCACTAAGGAACCACACCAGGGCTGATCCTTTTTCATGGGCAATCTCTAAGATGCCCTCTGAGTGCATTTTACATTACACCCCACACTGGCATCAGTGTAGGTTTAATGTGCTGAGAAGAGTGCTACCAAACTTCCCAGGTTTTAGTAAAGCCATTATGGAGATGTGGAGCATGCAATGACCCACTCCCAGACCAAATACTCTTTATGGCTTTACTACACTTACAATGTCTAAGAATGGGCTTAGACACTGTAGGGGTACAGGGCTCATGCCACTGTACCCTCACCCGAGGGCTAATGCACCCTGCTAGAGGGGTGGCATATCTAGGCCGCAGGCAGTGGGATGTAGGAATGGCACACAGGGATGTGTGCCATGTTGACGTTTCACTTTTCTCTGCATCAAAACACACACCCTGCAATGGCAGTGTGTGGGTGTTAAAGCACATGGCCTCTAAGGGTGGCACACTAAGCCTTTTCCTGGTCACAGTCCCCTTGGTACCCATGGTATCTTTTACAAGGGGCTTACCTGTGGCCCGAGATGTGCCAATTGTGAGTACAAAGTTAAAGTTTGGGGAAAGAACACAGGCCCTGGAGCCTGATTGGCAGAGACCTAGGGCAAATCAAGTCAGGTTGCATCAGAGATCAGTCAAAATGTGCAGGGGTAACCATGCAAAAATTGGCACTTTCCTACACTACCGCCCCCCCCCCCCCAAACGTAAGAGGTTGAGATAAACCTTTCCCAAGAGAGTCTTCATTGTCTAAGTGGAAAAATCTGGAAAGGCCATCTGCATTGGCATGGGCAGTCCTAGGTCTATGTTCAACTGCAAAGTCCATTCCCTGTAGGGAGATGAACCTCCTCAAAAGTTTTGTGTTTTGTTCTTACATCTGCATCAGCCATCTGAGAGGTCTCTGGTCAGTTTGAACCAGGAAGTGAGTACCAAACACGTATGGCCTCAACTTCTTCAGGGACTAAACCGCAGCAAAGGCCTCCCTCTCAATAGCACTCCAACGCTGTTCTCTGGGGAGTAGCCTTCTGCTTATAAAACCAACAGGCTGCTCTTGTCCATCATCATTTGTCTAGGATAGAACCGCTCCTATCCCTAGCTCAAAGGTATCAGTCTTCACAATTAACTACTTGGAGTAATCTGGAGCCTTTCAAATAGGTGCTGAGCACATTGCCTCTTTAAGGGTTTTCTAAAGCCTTTTGGCAGCCAACTGTCCAGTTAACTTTCTTGGGCATTTTGTTGGAGGTACATTCTGTGAGGGGTGTCACAATTAATCCATACATCTTCACAAACCTCCTATAGTACCCAGTCAAACCAAGGAATGCCCAGACTTGGGTCTGGGGGGTTTGGAGCTTCCTGATCCAGAATTGTCTGGATTTTGGGTTATAGTGGCTGGATTTGGTCCCTACCTACAAGGTGACCCAAGTACATAACATTCCCCTGACCTATCTGGCATTTGGATGCCTTGATAGTTAGGCCAGTAGCTTTGAGGGCCTGTAACACCTTCCCCAGGTGGACCGGGTGATCCTGCCAGGAAGACCTAAACACAACAATTTCATCTAGATAAGCTGCACTAAACCCTTTCAACCTAGCAAGGACTGGATTTACCAACCTTTGGAAGGTGGCAGGTGCATTCCTTAGACCAAATGGCATCACAGTTAACTGGAGGTATCCATCTTGTGTGGAGAATACTGTCTTTTCTTTCGCTGCCAGGGGCCATGACAATCTGCCATTAACCTGCAGTTAAGTCAAAGGTACTTAAGTATTTGACAGCCCTTAACTTATCATCAGTTCATCATCTCTGAGGATGGGGTGTGCATCTGTCTTGGTGACAGCATTGAGGCCTCTGTAGTCCACACAAAAACTAATTTCTCTCCACTCTGTGGATGAGGTTTGGGGACTAGGACCACTGGGCCCAGGGACTCTCAGAAGGTTCAATGACCCGCAACTCCAGCATCTTGCTGACTTCAGCTTTAATGCTTTCTCTAACTTGATCAAATTGGCAATAGATGTTGGTTTTGACAGGCAAGCTGTCTCCAGTGTCCACATCAAGGGTACACCGGGGAGTCTGACCAGGGGTTAAGGAAAATAACTGTACATACTGTTGCAGATCTTGTCTGCAATCAGCCTGCTGTTGGGTAGAGAGGATGTCTGAATAGACTACTCCATATTCTGACCCATTTTGGGGGCTGGTAGAGAGGAGGTCAGGGAGAGGTTCACTGTGTGTCTCCTGATCATCATCAGTAACCATCTGCATGGTCACATCAGCCCTGTCACAATAGAGCTTGAAGTGGTTCACATGTATCACCCTTCTCGGGTACCTGCTAGTGCTCAGGTCTACCAATTAGGTGGCCTCACTCTTTTTTCTAGGTTAGGGTAAGGGCCACTCCATTTGTCCTGGAGAGCCCTTGGTGCCACTGGCACCAAAACCCACACCGTTTACCCTGGTTGAAATACTACCTGTGAACCTTTCTGGTCATACCAGAGCTTCAGAAGCTTTCTGCATGTACTCTGCCATCCTGGAACAAAGGCCTAGTACACAGTCCATCACATCTTGTTTTGGTACATGATGGGTTTCTCCCATCCTTCCCTCACAAATGAGTGGTCCCCTTACAGGTGATGGGGTTTCTCCCATCCTTCCCTTACAAGTGACAGTGGTCCACTTACAGTTGTCCAAACAGAAGTTCAAAGCGTGAAAACCTTACACCCTATTGAGGCACCTTGTTGTAGGCGAAAAGCAGGCAGGGCAACAGAACATCCCATCTCCTTTTGAGTTTTTCTGGGAGTCCCATTATCATGCCTTTCAATCTTTCAACAAGGCCATTGGTTTGTGGGTGGTAAGGTGTTGTGAACTTGTAGATCACACCACACTTGTTGGACAGGCCACACGAAGGGCTTGCTCCCTCCCCGCATGACAGGGCCCAAGCCCCGGCCCGCCAGGCGTGACCCACGAGAATCACCCGCACCCCGTCTCCCGACGGAACTCCTGCCCTCGGACCTCCATGTATCACGGGCCCAAGCCACCACCGGCTCCCTCGGCCAGGTCAAGCCGCCATCTTGGGTCCTGCGCCACGAGGCCGCGTGGCCTCCACCCGACCCTAACCCTGGGCCTGGCTGGCCCCGACATCCCGGCACCACCATCCACCCAGGAGGTGAGCGGACCACTTGGCAGGTCAATGGGAGAACGAAGCGCCAAGGACTCTCCCCCGCCAGGTGCCGATCGCCTCCAGTTCCCCCAGGCACCGGCTCCACCCCCCGCTGGGTGTCTGGACACCTTCATCCCGGACCCTCCGACCTCCAAGTGCGAGGGTCCGGACATCAAAGGGCGCCTGCCCTATAACTGGAGCAGCTCCGGAGCAGGAAGGCAGTTGTATCCTGGAGTCGAGAGACACCGAGAGAACTCAGCCTTGACGGACTACTGGCGCTGCCGTAGCCCTATCTTGTGAACTATCGTCCTGCCTGCTGGCACTGCCGCGGCCTTCTGCAACATCCATCCTCGTCGGGACCTGCTGGTGCTGCCGCGGCCCGTTGTAACGACCATCTTCACCGGGACCTGCTGGCGCTGCCGCGGACCATACATCGACCATCTTCACTGGGACCTGCTGGCGCTGCCGCGGACCGTGTATCGACCATCTTCACCGGGACCTGCTGGCGCTGCCGCGGACCGTACATCGACCATCTTCACTGGGACCTGCTGGCGCTGCCGCGGACCGTGTATCGACCATCTTCACCGGGACCTGCTGGCGCTGCCGCGGCCCGTACCAACTAGACCACCAAGCTCGAGGATTGTGAGCTACCCACCATACCATCTCAACTATCAGACTGGTAACCAGACTGTCCCGCTACCCCCTTTTCCCATCTTGAGAGACTTGAATCGAGGGGACCCCTGAGTCCAGACCTCCTTGTACCTTTTCATCGTACCTTAAGAAGTGCTTATAAAGAACGCTAACTCATCTCCTTGTGTGGTATCTGTCTGTGGGGGGGAAGTTATTTGTCTGTACGATCGCTGGAGACGGCTCTCCCCGGAGACCTCTCCCCTTGTCCTCGGCCGACCCTCCCGGTCCGTCTAACATTGGTGGCCAGCGGCGCGATCCGAATCAATGCGTAATCGTACAGAGAGTAGCTCACCCCACGACAAAACCACGATGTCAGCCAAAGATAGCGGTTCCACTGAAAAGTTCCAAATGGATAAGTTGGAAGAATATAGCCACCGCGAACTTAAACAATTCTGCATGGAACTAGGCATTGCTACCACCGGCCTGAGTACCAAAGATGATTTGAAGCGCGCCCTTGAGTCGTGGGCAGAAACTGGGATCGCCGGATCCTCCGACCAAAACAGTGTCACACCAGAGGGGAACGCCACGACTCCCGAGGAGCGGGGAACGGGCCTCTCGCAGGAGGAGATCCAGGAAAGAGAAAGGACCAGATTACACGAGTTGGAAATGGCACGACTCAAGATGGACGGTGAACTAAAGTTAGCCGAGCAGAAACTAAATCTAGAGCATCTGCGGCTCCGAGAGGAACGAGAAGAAAAACAGAGACAGAGAGAGCTTGAGGAAAAAAGAATAACACTCGAACACGAGCGCAAACTGGCGGAAATAGAACTTCGGAAACAGAATAAAGAACCGGGGGTGCCTGAGCGACCGCACACCCCAGGGGCAACCGAGAAAAAAGTCCACATCCCCAAGGATGTTGTCCGAGAGTATGTCCGAGAAGACGACATACAGCAGTGGTTCAAAGCCTACGAGATCGCCATGACCTCCCACCGGATCGACCGGAGTGATTGGGGAGCCGGACTATGGGGGAGGTTCGTCAACGAAGGTCGCGATGCCCTGTTGCAGCTCCCAGATCACCAAATGTCGTCCTACGACCACATGAAGGCTGCCCTCCTCACCCGCTACGGCCTCACACCCGAGATGTACCGCCAGAGGTTCAGAGATTGCACCCGGATCCCGGGTACAACTTGGGTGGAGTACGTAAACTATTTCAGCCGAGCCTTCGAGGGTTGGATCAAGGGGAGCCATGTAACGACCTACGAACAACTCTTTAACCTTATGGTATGGGAACACCTGTCGAACAACTGTTTCGTCGAGCTCAGGCAGCACCTCCTCGACAGTAAATTGACTGACCCCCGGCAGCTCGCCGCTGAAGCTGACCGATGGGAAAGCACCCGAGTGGGCTGGAGAGGACCACACGAGCAGAACCGAAGCAACCAAGGCCAGCACCGTCCTCGGGGAGGAGGAGGAGGCCAGGGGCGAGGGAGAGACACCCTCCCGGCAACACCCGTGGCCAGCACCCCGCCCCCGGCCGGCCGGGGAAACCCCCCGATGCGTCCAGGGTTCCGAGCCAATGTCACGTGCCACCGATGCCAGCGAGTCGGCCATTACGCCAATGACCCGAGCTGCCCGTAGAACCAAACGCCCAAGCCCCGCCAGGTAGCTGCCGCCGCCCTGGGGGAAGAACGACTATCAGAGGAACAGGAAGAGTATGAGCCGGCCCAGCAAGAGTGGGAACCGGCCGCCATGGTTCTAGCGTGCCTAGGGGGAAAAGACATAGTCCCGCGGGCTCCCCTACCCGCCAACACCAGGAAATACAGTCAGTGGGTGACCATTAATGGGCATCGGGCCGAGGCCTTACGTGACACAGGCGCCAGTGTGACGGCCGTCCGCTGTCACCTGGTGAAACCCGAGCAGATCCTGCCGAACATTCTCTGCCCCGTCCGCTCAGCCGACAATTCCGAAAGTCTGTGTCAAATGGCCTGCGTCCCCTTCGAGTGGGGAGGGGTCTCCGGCCTGTTGAAAGTGACGGTCCGGGATGATGCCCCCGTGGACTGCCTCCTGGGGAATGACCTTGAGAGTTCCCCGTGGGCCACCGTCGAGAGAAGAGAGCACCTGGGGATGCTGGGCCTCCCGGACTGGGCCGGCGTAACCACCCGGTCCATGGCCGCCCGTGCCGTCCCCCGACCAGAAGAACCGGAATGGCCAGCACCTCCGCCCCCGGTCGCCCCAGTAGAAGACAACGACGAGGCCAACCCCCCGGAACCAACGACCGAAGGGGACGCGCAACCCCAGGACCTCCCCGGCCTGGCTCAGTGGCGTCAAGAAGGGGGGCCCACCCAAGAACAGTTCCGCCAGGAGCAAAAGACCTGCCCCTCCCTCGAGGGACTCCGCCAACAAGCCAGCGCCCAGAGCGCAGGGGACTCCACCGGAACTCACTGGGTCTACTGGGAGAACGACCTGCTATACAGCGAACCGAGAATCGCAGAGCTAGGGGCCGGTCGAGTACTGGTGGTACCTCTCCGCTTCAGAGACTTCCTGCTCAACCTGGCCCACGATGTCCCCCTGGCTGGACACCTGGGCCAAGACAAAACTTACAGTCGCCTAGTGACCCACTTTTTCTGGCCGAAGATGCGGAACGACGTCCTGAACCACTGCCGGTCCTGCCCCACGTGCCAGGCCAGCGGGAAGAGTGGCCGTAAGCTGAAAGCCCCTCTACAACCCTTCCCAGTGGTCACCACCCCGTTCGAGAGGGTAGGAATAGACATTGTGGGGCCCCTGGACCCCCGCACGGCACAAGGACATAGGTTCATCCTGGTACTGGTGGATCACGCCACCCGCTACCCCGAGGCGGTGCCTCTACGAACTGTAACAGCTCCGGTGGTTGGCCGGGCCCTAATGGGGATCTTCTCCCGGGTGGGCTTCCCCCGAGAAGTCGTCAGCGACCGAGGCACGAACTTCATCTCCAAATACATGAAGTCCCTCTGGCAACAGTGCGGGGTCACCTACCGATTCACGACCCCCTATCACCCCCAAGGGAACGGACTAGTGGAGCGATTCAACCGCACTCTCAAGGGGATGATTGGGGGATTGGAAGAGCCCCTCCGTCGCCAGTGGGATGTACTACTCCCGTGCCTCCTCTTCGCCTACCGAGAAGTTCCCCAGAAGTCCCTCGGTTTTAGCCCTTTCGAACTCCTGTACGGGCACCCTGTGCGAGGGCCCCTCAGCCTAGTCAAAGAAGGTTGGGGATGGCCCCCCTAAAGACCCCTCCAGACGTCTTCAAGTACCTCCTGGCCCTACGCAATCAGACCCGGCGCTTCAGGGAGATGGCCAAGGCGAACCTCGAGGCCAGCCAGGAAGACATGAAGAGATGGTATGATCACAATGCCTCCTCCGTCGAGTTCGAACCTGGTCAACGAGTGTGGGTGATGTCCCCCACCGAACCATGTGCCTTGCAAGATAAGTGGACGGGGCCCTTCAAGGTGGTCGAGCGCAAAAGCCCCGTCACTTACCTCATCGACATGGGGACCCCCCGGAACCCCCTTCGGGTCCTCCACACCAACAGACTCAAACCACACTTTGTGCGCTCAGAACTCAGCCTCCTGATGGCTACGGACAGTGGGGCAGAGGAGGACTCCGAACCCCTCCCGGATCTCCTGAAGACTCAGGAGAACGACGGTTCCGTGGACGGGGTCCGGCTCTCCGATGCCCTCACCCCAGAGCAACGCCAGGGCTGCCGGGACCTCCTGCTGCGGTTCGCTTCACTGTTCTCCCTCACTCCCGGGGTCACCCCTTGGTGCCTGCACGACGTGGACACCGGGGACAGTCCCCCTATCCGACACCGGGCCTACCGCGCACCAGATCGGGTACGGGCCTGCATACAAGAGGAAGTGGCCAAAATGCTCACGATCGGGGTCATCGAGCCCTCGGACAGTCCCTGGGCCAGCCCGGTTGTATTGGTCCCCAAAGCCGCTGCCCCCGGCACCACACCTGAACTGAGATTCTGCGTCGACTACCGGGGCTTGAACGCTGTCACTCGAACCGACGCTCATCCTATCCCCCGAGCTAACAGCGGGCTACTGGCAGATCGGTCTCACACCCCGGGCTCAAGAACGGTCCGCCTTCTCTACCCCCGATGGCCACTACCACTTCAAGGTCATGCCCTTCGGCATGAAGAACGCCCCCGCTACATTTCAACGTCTTGTGAACCAGGTCTTGGCGGGGCTCGAAGAGTTCAGCGCTGCCTACCTGGACGATATCGCTGTATACAGCCGCCACTGGTCCGACCACCTCCTCCACCTCCAGGAGGTCCTACAGGCCCTCCAGCGGGCCGGCCTCACGATTAAGGCCGGCAAATGCCAAATTGGTCAAGGGTCCGTGACCTACCTGGGGCACCAGGTGGGAAGCGGGCTGGTGGCCCCACTGCAACTTAAAATTGCTGCCATCCAGTCCTGGCAGCCCCCCGTCACCCAGACCGAAGTCCGAGCCTTCTTGGGGCTCACCGGCTACTACCGGCGGTTCGTGAGGGACTACGGCAGCATTGTGGGGCCCCTCACGGGTCTCACGTCCAAGAACCAACCGAAGCGGATTAACTGGACCCCCGATTGTCAAGCGGCCTTCGAAAAGCTGAAGGCCGCCCTGTGCACCGCCCCTGTGCTCCAGGCCCCCGATTACAGTCGGGAATTCGTGGTACAGACAGACGCCTCCGACCACGGCATCGGAGCGGTTCTTTCCCAAGTGAACCCCGAGGGTCATGACCAGCCGGTGGCCTTCATCAGCCTACGTCTCCTGGCCCGAGAACAGCGCTGGAGCACAATCGAGAGGGAGGCCTTCGCAGTGGTGTGGGCCCTCAAAAAGCTCCGGCCCTATCTCTTCGGTACCCACTTCCGGGTACAAACCGACCATAGACCCCTGCAGTGGCTGATGCAGATGCGGGGGGAGAACCCAAAACTATTGCGCTGGTCCATCTCCCTGCAGGGAATGGACTTCACCGTGGAGCACCGACCGGGCCAAGACCACGCCAACGCAGATGGCCTGTCACGCTTCTTCCGCCTCGACGAGGAGAGTCCCCAAGAAGATGGGTGACTCTCCCCGCCTTCAGCTGGGGGGGACGCATGTTGGACAGGCCACACGAAGGGCTTGCTCCCTCCCCGCATGACAGGGCCCAAGCCCCGGCCCGCCAGGCGTGACCCACGAGAATCACCCGCACCCCGTCTCCCGACGGAACTCCTGCCCTCGGACCTCCATGTATCACGGGCCCAAGCCACCACCGGCTCCCTCGGCCGGGTCAAGCCGCCATCTTGGGTCCTGCGCCACGAGGCCGCGTGGCCTCCACCCGACCCTAACCCTGGGCCTGGCCGGCTCCGACATCCCGGCACCACCATCCACCCAGGAGGTGAGCGGACCACTTGGCAGGTCAATGGGAGAACGAAGCGCCAAGGACTCTCCCCCGCCAGGTGCCGATCGCCTCCAGTTCCCCCAGGCACCGGCTCCACCCCCCGCTGGGTGTCTGGACACCTTCATCCCGGACCCTCCGACCTCCAAGTGCGAGGGTCCGGACATCAAAGGGCGCCTGCCCTATAACTGGAGCAGCTCCGGAGCAGGAAGGCAGTTGTATCCTGGAGTCGAGAGACACCGAGAGAACTCAGCCTTGACGGACTACTGGCGCTGCCGTAGCCCTATCTTGTGAACTATCGCCCTGCCTGCTGGCGCTGCCGCGGCCTTCTGCAACATCCATCCTCATCGGGACCTGCTGGCGCTGCCGCGGCCCATTGTAACGACCATCTTCACCGGGACCTGCTGGCGCTGCCGCGGACCGTACATCGACCATCTTCACTGGGACCTGCTGGCGCTGCCGCGGACCGTGTATCGACCATCTTCACTGGGACCTGCTGGCGCTGCCGCGGACCGTGTATCGACCATCTTCACCGGGACCTGCTGGCGCTGCCGCGGCCCGTACCAACTAGACCACCAAGCTCGAGGATTGTGAGCTACCCACCATACCATCTCAACTATCAGACTGGTAACCAGACTGTCCCGCTACCCCCTTTTCCCATCTTGAGAGACTTGAATCGAGGGGACCCCTGAGTCCAGACCTCCTTGTACCTTTTCATCGTACCTTAAGAAGTGCTTATAAAGAACGCTAACTCATCTCCTTGTGTGGTATCTGTCTGTGGGGGGGAAGTTATTTGTCTGTACGATCGCTGGAGACGGCTCTCCCCGGAGACCTCTCCCCTTGTCCTCGGCCGACCCTCCCGGTCCGTCTAACAACACTCATCCCACATGTGTTTTAAGTATGCAGACATGAAGTTGGGTACCTCGGTCTGATACTACCTTCTTAGGAAATCCTACCCTGGTAAAGACAACAATGAGGTCCTTGGCTACCAAAGGGGCTGTAGTAGTCCTAAGGGAATGTCTTCTAGATACCTAGAAGCATGATCCACTACTACTAGTATGAATGTTTCCTGAGGCTGTGGGAGGTTCAAGTGGACCTACTATACCCACTCAGAGGGTACCCAAAACACTGGTAGTGGGATTTAGGGGGCCTTTGAGTGTTCTTCTGTCTTGCCACTGGCTTGATATGTGATACAGGAGCTTACAAACTCCTTCACTCTGTGGGATATCTGGGGCCAATAGAAGTGGGTGACCAATCTTTCCAAAGTTTTGGTCTGGCCCAGATGTCCAGCTATGGGTATGTCATGGGCTAGAGTGAGTAGAAACTCCCTACACAACTGAAACACTACCACTCTCCTAGTGGTACCCTGGTTGGGGTCTCTGGCCTCAGTGTACAGGAGTCCTTCCTCCCAATAGACCTTGTGGGAGCCACTGACATCTCCCTGCTCCTATGCAGCAGCTTGCTGCCTCAGTCTTTCAAGAGAGGGCAGACCTGCTGCCCAAGGCATAGCTGTTCCCTAGAGGGCCCCCCTGGTCCCAGGAGCTCTACCTTGTAAGGTTCAAGCTCCATGGGCTCAGTTCCATCTTGTTTTTACACACACTATCTCGGGGATTTGCAGCATGGCTGCATGTGCCTTTCTTCCTACTGCCCATGCTGAGTTTCCATATCATTTCCAAGCAGACAGGCAGCTGTGAGTCATGGAGAGATACCTACCTGTTTCAGGCCAACAACCCCCCTCCACCCCTCCCCCCAAGTCTAATATAACCATAGCCATGGCATGGTTAGTGATGACACTGTCAACATTGGTAACTGGATAGGTTTTTACAGTTAGGTATTGCTCTGGGGAAACCAGTGTATGCCTCACCATGGTAACAATGCCACCTGTATCCCCCAGGGCTTCTATCTTAGTCCCATTCACTAAGTGGTACTGCTAGTATTTCTTTAAATTAGGCTAAAGTGGCTAACCCTCCCTCACCTTCAGAGACTAAAACAGCCTTAGAGTGGACACTGATTTGCTCTGTGCACGCTATTGATCCCATCTGGAGATTTGCCATACCAGTAGAAACTGGTGGGGGACTAGGGACTGGTTTATTGGGACAGGCAAGATCTCCAGTTCGGTGTTCCTTCTTGTTACGGTGGAAACACCAGGACTTCGCAGGATCAGCATTTTTCCCCTTGTACCCAGCGGTGGGCTGAGAATAGTTATTGGGCCCACCCCCCTGGCCAGGACTTTGGGGGCCTTTAGAAGACTCTTGGATTTTATCTTTGGATTTCTCACTCTCTTTCCCCTGGAAGGCTTTGTGACCCCTTTGTTTTGGTCACGCCCGATGGTTGTCTTTGTTATCATTGTCTTGACCCAGTGGCCTGCCTTCTTTCCCAATTCTTCGGGAGAAATTTGACCTAGGTCTACCAGATACTGATGCAAATTTTCATTTATGTAGTTACTTAAAATTAGTTCCTTCATAAACAAATGATAAACTCCCTCATAATTCTGCACTTTACTTCCAGTCAACCAGCCTCCTAGTGTCTTTACTGAGTAGTCTACAAATGACTGTGTTTAGGATTTCTGAGCCCCCTGAATTTAATTCTGTACTTCTCTGTAGTGAGCCCAAATCCCTCAATCAGAGTATCCTCCATGAGTTAATAGGACTCTGCTTCTGCCCCACTTAGGGTCAGAAGCCTGTCTCTGCACTCATCAGAGAACAGTTCCCAAAAGGGTTGCCCCTCAGTGTGTCTTCCACACCTTGCTGGCTTCACAAAACCTCTCAAAGGCTGTGAACCACTTGGTGATATCATCACGATCCTCAAATTTAGGGACAATCCCTTTGGGATTTTAGAATCATAGCATCCTTCCTTTTCTTGACTTTTTAAATTGCTGCCACCTAGGCCTAGGCCCATCACTGCTATCTCGTTCTCTAGCGGTAGGAGCCTAGTTTCTAGGTCTAGCCTTTTGGTCATCCTTTCTAAAAGGAGATTCTCCGCAGTGAAGTTGTCCTCAATGTCTGGTATGGAGTTTTTCCTACCTTTGTAGGAGCCAGACCCTGTACCTCTTGGGTGTAAAGGATCGGGTACAAAGTTCCTTTCCTCCCTAAGTAGTTGAGGTGGTTGGTCTAAGACATCATCGTCCTCACTACTTTCCCCATTCTCCTGAAGGCCATACAACTTCTTCTAAGGGGTGGTCCCTTGCATACCCTGCCAGGAACTCCTGGAGTTTTATTCTTGTAGGGTTGGACCCAGTTCCTATTTGCTTAGCCTTACAGAGAATCCTTAACTCTCTAACCTGTAAGTTGAAATAAGGAGCGGCTCCTCACCCATATTCCCTGTGTTGCTCATTATATTTCTAAGGTGGGGTTCTTTTTGGAAGACCTACTCTTACAGTTCTAGATACTTCCCCCAAACTTCAGTGACTTTTACTTTTTCAGAAAAAAACCGATAGGGATTTAACACAAGGCCCCAACAAGACTTTTAGAAGTTTGAAAAAAATAGTGAAGTCAAAAAATGAGTTGAACTGAAGTCATTTTGTGGATTCTTGTCATGTGATCAAAGGTTGACTAAGTTAGTTCAATAAATGCAAGGCGTTACATCCCACCGATGATACACCAATGTAGGAAGCTGGGCCTGTATATACTATAACAAAGGAAGATACACAGCACACAGAGTGCCCAGAGGTATAACAGAGGATAAATTACGTCATTACTAACATCTTTCTTTGTGGTAGTGTGGGTGAGCAGTGAAGCTTATCCGCAGGGTGTGTTAAGCATTTATTGTATTCACTCACTCAAGACTGATGGTACACACTCAGAGACAGAATTCAGACCCATTGGGTAAGTATAAAAAAGGTATACTTGTATTTTATTTCTAGAACCAAGCAGGACTTGGTACAGATTGGTAAAATATACTTTCAACTGTAAACCTTTACACAGAAATGCAAATGGGAATGGATTTGCAAATATTACAGGTTGGTGTGATTTCAAAAAGCAGCTTAAATTAGTGGTGGGGAATTGCGGAGTTGCCGGAATCCGCTTTCTGGAGTTGGAGTCTTTGTTAAGCAAATCTGGTGCTCACGGGAGACAGTCTGTAAGGTGAGTGCAGGGCAGGTCCTCCTGGCTCTGGGGGGCTGCTAGCTCCTGGAAATGACAGGTTCTTCGCTGTAGGCAGGTCGGAGACTGGACAGGCTGGTAGGGCAGGGGCCAAAGCAGTAAGTGTCCTCTTCCTCCTGTGTCAGCACGGTTCTTCGGTCCTTCTTCTTTCTTACTTGAATCTGAGGAGCCAAGGTTCAGGGTCACCCCCTAAATACTAAATTTAGGGGCATTAAGAGGGGTGTCTAGGTCAGGACCAATGGCACCCTTCCATAGGGGTACACACCCCCTAGTATGCCACCCTTCAGTGGGTCGGGGGCATGAACCTCTTCCTGATTGACTGAGTCCCCTCATCTTGAAGATGGAGGGGACTGAGATGTGTGCTTCATCTTGCCTCTTTCAGCTTAGAGATGGGGTTGGCAAAGATGGGCACACCTGTCTTCCTAGCTTTGTTTTCCAGCTGATTCTCCCAACCAGATCGGGAGGCAGAACCGGTGGGAGCCAGTTGCTGGGGGCAGCCAAACGTTGGGACAGCTCACAAAGGCGGCAGGCCTTAAAAGCTTGCCTTTCGTGGATCCATCCCATTCTGGGGGAGGAGCAATGATACCTCTGCCCAGGATGGCCTTGGTTTATAGACCCAAAGAGTGGAGGCTCTCTACCCAGGGGTCCAGAAACCTCTCTGGTGGTGGCAAATGGCGGGCAGCCATTCAGGAACCACACCAAGGGAGGTCAATTTTCAGGGGGCATCTCTAAGATGCCCTCTAAATGCATTTTACATTAAATCCCACACATGCATCAATGTGGGTTCAACGTGCTGAGAGGTTTGCTACAAAACGTCCCACGTTTTAGTAAAGCCATTATGGAGCTGTGGAGTTTGTATTAACCAACTCCCAGACCATATTCTCTTTATGACTTTACTACACTTGCAGTATCTTAGAATGGGCTTAAACACTGTAGGGATACAGGGCTCCTACCACTGTACCGTCACCTGCGGCTAGTGCTTCCAGCTAGAGGTGTATCTTACCTAGGCCTCAGGCATTGGGTTGTAGGCATGGCACACAGGGATGTGTGCAATGTTGACTCTTCACTTTTCTCTGCACCAAAACACGCAGCCTGCAATGGCAGTGTGTGGGTGTTAAGGTACAGGGCTTCTAAGGGTGGCACAATAGGTGCTGCAGCCGTTAGAAGCCTTCCCTGGTCACAGTGGTCCATGGTACATTTTACAAGGTGCTTACCTGTGACCAGAGATGTGCCAATTGTGGGTATAAAGGTACAGTTTTGGGAAAGAACACAGTCCCTGGAGCCTGACTGGCAGGGACCCATGGCACATCAAGTCAGGTTGTGTTGGACTTGGCCCTTTTTGCAGGGTCATCCCTAAACTTTTTGCCTTCCTCCTAAATTTTTTCTGGCCTGTTGTTGGCTGTTTTATGACTCTGGGCACTTTACCACTGCTGATCAGTGCCCAAGTGCATATGCTCTCCCTGTTGTAAATTGATGTATGGATTAATATTTCGATGATTGTCTGGTTTGGTTTACCTGTCAGACCCTAGTACAGTGCACCAGGGGTGCCTAGGGCCTGTAAACCAAATGCTGCTGGTGGGCTTGCAGCACTGGTTGTGCCACCCATAGAAGCAACCTGTAAAAGTGTGTCTCAGGTCTGCCATTGCAGAGCCTGTGTACTGCCATGCTGACTGGGCATGTGCACCCACTTGCCAGTCCCTAAACCTTCCCTTTTCTTCATACCAGACACCCCTACTGTAGGCCCAAGGGCAGGATGCATTGTAAGTATAAGGTAGGACATGCCATGGTGTGTGTGGCATGCTCTAATCGTGATTTACAGCCATTTTCGTTTTTCACTGTAGCAAGGCTACCTGTTCCCCATAGGCCACAATGGGCGGTTTGGTTATTACATCCTATAATACTAACTGACTCAGGGAACATAGTAGAAATTCGAGTTTAGAATGCCTGAACTCAGAATGATAAAATACATCTTTCAGTGAAGTTGGTTTTAACATTCTGTGTTTGAAAATACCACTTTTAGAAAGTAGGTATTTTCTTGTCTAACCATCCAAACCTGCCTCTGCTAGGCTGTGTATTCCTTGTCTGGAGTTTGAGTGACAGGGGCTGGGGAATTCCAGGGAACATCTCGCATCACCGGAGAAGAGGATCAACGTCGCAGCAGACGCCGCTGCATCACCGGGAAGAGTGTCGCAGGGCCTGTCGTGGCTCGCATCGTTGTGGAAGCAACTCGCATCGCCAGGGGAGAGGATCGACGTAGCATCAGACGCCGCCGCATCACTGGGAAGCGTTTCGCAGGGCCTGTCGCGGGTCGCATCGTGAGGAAACATCTCGCATCGCCGGAGAAGAGGATCGACGTCGCATCAGGCACTGCCGCATCACTGGGAAGTGTGTCACATCAAGAAGGAAGCGCCATCTTTGTTTCTTTTCACCGGAACTTCAACGCATCTCCGTCCTTGCAACACTTTTGTTGTCTTGCGTTACGCATGTTCAGGTACATTGAACTCTGAGTGTCGCATTTACCATCTTAAGAGAACTAAGCTAAATTCTACCCTTTTAAAGTAACAGTATTGTGGATTTGTGTCGTTTGTGGTCTTGTGATAAGTCTATATAAAGAATACTTATTTTTTATTTAAAACTTGTGTGGTGTCTATCTGTAGTGTTGTCACTTGATTACTGTATGTGTTCACAAATGCTTTATACACTGCCTCTGAGATAAGTCTGTCTGCTCGTGCCAAGCTACCAAGGGGGTGAGCAGGGGTTATTTTAGGAGTGTACCCCCTTACCCTGGCTAAACGCAAGGGTCCCTATTTGTCACAGGTACCTACCTATGCCAACTAGAGACCCCGAAATCTAACAGGTTGCATCAGAGGTCAGACAAAAAGTGGGGGGTAATCATGTCAAAAGGGGCACTTTCCTACACTTGGAAATGACATCTTTGCCATATCTGAATCTTAAAACCTCCATGTTGTCCAGCGGTGGAGCCCCAGCATATCAAGCCCTGCTCAATGGGAGCATTATAGGAAAGACAATGTTAAACCTATATAGATCCGTATTTGTGCCACATCTGAACAGCTACAGATGAACCACTGTGTTTGGTGCACAACATAGTCTTTGTTCTTACCTTGCATGATACCTTCACTCTTCCTGACAAGGGAGAAACAGTTTATTAGGTCCTATAAAAGCACTTTATCATGTTTCACACATCCAGGGAATGAAGCTAGCTATGAAGCTTCAAGTTCACATGTGGACTCACTGCGAATCCTATCTTTCTCCAAGTGCCTCCAGGGGTGTTGAGAACTCACCAACCTCGATACAGAATGCTTGAGAAGACCAGAAGGAGAAACACAGAAGTGTTTGCAGTAGCAAGATGGCCATGGTTAATGGTAGACTGGATTGGTAAACTGAATGCGAAAGGAGGCGAATAATGGTGTGTGCTGAGTAAGAATGGTAAGTGTTGCAGTATTATAAACAGGAAGTAGAGAATGGTATTGTGGTAGCAAATATGTAGTCAGCTTACTGCAGTCCCTGAGGGAGGGCGCCAAGCTTAGACTAGACGTCAGCCAGGATACCAGTGCTGATCCCAGGGCTCCAAGGAGCAGGTAATCTTGCACAGATGCAACAATACGAAGTCAGACCAATGAATACGAAGAAACAGCAGAGATAAGACAAGAAGTACAGGTGGTAAGGGAAGGACCAACAGGGAACAGATAAGGGAAAACAGAACAAAGGTGTGAGGACACGAAGCTCAGTGGAAAGACAATGCAACCACAAAACGATGTCAGACAGAGAGCCATGTTTGGAGTGGTGGTAAGTAGGATCTGCCACTGCTGATCCAGCAGTGACCTTCACACTAGGAAGTCCCACCCCTGGTGGTTAGCGCTCTAGCTGTTCTTACATGCAACTTTCCTGTCCTTCACAATCTCTAACCCCACTACTGTCTATATCCTTTGACTCTGAAACGTCTTCGAGGACCCTTGATACAATTCCTCTTCATGCACAAAATCTTATGAGAGGTACTGCATAAACCCCTGCTTCTTTCTGTCATGGAGTACTTATACTAATTTCCAGGAGCACTTTAAGGCTGCATGCGAGTGATTCCTTCATAGACCCGCAGTGGTACTTCCAGCTTTGGGCAGGCCTCTGTGGTGGAGCTGTGCTCAGTCCTACATGGATCTCGGTATCTCCTAGCCTCAGTGGGACTGTGAACAGCTTGCCAGTCTGCCCACTGATACTGGAGAGCTTCATTCTTGTTTCTTCTTAATACTTTGAAACCGGTGCCCTGACAGACTTTGCATTGGCCTGGCTTCTCGGACAATGCTCTAACTGTTTACATCTCAATAACTTGTCATTTCTCGAATCACATGTCCCCCCAACTCTCAAGCAGAATAGTTAGCAATCCCACTCATTTAGAAACTCATCCAGACACCCTCTAATACAGCTATTTTTGAAGCAATAACCATCTTAACAGTCCTTGTTGTTTAACATCTGCAACATTTGTGTTTAATTCTTTGCCGTTCCCTTTACAAGGTGGATCCAGAGATCTATCAAAAACATGAAGTTCTGAATGACGCTTTAGGGTTTTCTTGATGAAGGGGCAGTGTCACTCCTAGTAACTCTGTTGGTGGCAAACTATGGCATATTTTAGAGCACCTAAACAGAGTATTGTAGGCACTATCAAATGGTCCATAGATTTCAACAAGTCACATTGGTCTGTTTTCTTTCTGTGACCTGGGTCTACGCAGACTATTCTCTGACCTTTCTTAGGGTCTCCCATGGCATCATAACTGGTATAGTTGCTTGGGGACATGCAGACATGGGTGAAAGATAACCACCTCCAGCTCAGCCAGTCCAAGACTGAGCTGACAGCTTTAAGCATCAAGAGAGGTCTATATTTACCTTCTCCTAAAGTTCCTAACCTCTTTCGAATAAAACGTGCAGCTTTAAATATAGTTAACAAAAGTGGGTTTTATTTGATACTGCGGTGTCTCAGGCTTCAGATAAATGTTGTACTGGAAATGTGCTACCGCCAGATCAATGAACTTAAATCTACCTTTCTGCTCCTGTCGCTCAAGAACTGAGCAGTGGTGTGGGTGCCTCAGTTAATGTGCAGCAGGACTACTGCAGTGCTCTTTACATTGAGAAATGTACACAGCAAAACGGTTCACATAGAAATAGGAGCACACAGGGTAACAACACTTTTCTCGATTCAGGCCTCAAAGTTACTCCTAACCTATATGAAGCAGCAGACGTCATATCTGTTCAGTTAGGGATCATGTTAAGACAGGCACTAATAAACTACGTTGGGGTTGGAGAGAACTCTATACATGCTATCAATCAATCGGTGGATGTACTTGAAGCACCACTGTCTGGAGTTTCACTTCCTCAGCAGATGAAAACTCTACTTGAGACTCTGGCTTCAGGGAGGACCTGTCTTGAGTCCCATGAGCAGCAGGTATCAGGAACTGACACCATTGATGCAGAATAGAGGACCTGCTGCCTATCCCACACTGGTCATTAGAGTTAGGTGGCTTGATAAAGTTCAGTGACTAAATATCGAGGGACAGAATATAGAATGCCTATCTACAAACAGGTAAGTACTAAAATATCGAGTACAAAATATAGAATGTTAAAATATAATTAACTAAAATATCGAATTTTGTATCAATGACTTTACACCCTATTCCCTTATAACCCACAACCCACTCCAAATAATAAATTAATACAATTAACATAATTATCAATTAATCAATTAATAAAAATTAATTACCAATTAAAAAATTAATTACCAATTAATAATTAATTAGAAGTACATTAATGATCAATACAAATAAATTAAAATTAATATTTACTTAATTACAATTAAATTACGTCCCATCCTATTCCCCTATAAACCCACAACCCGCTACAGAACTAAAACGCAAAATTAAATTAAAATTAATTAATAATTCATAAAAATTAATATTTATTTCACTATAATTGAATTACTTCCCACCCTATTCCCCTATAAACCCACAACCCACTACGGAATTAAATTACGCAAAAATTTAATAACTTAACATTCATTACTTTAAAAAAATTAAACATCACAAAAATGATATATAATTTTAACACATATACTAGCATACATAACACACACAAAAAATTCTATATTATGGAAACGATATTTTAAATTCGATATTATGGAAATCGATATTTTAAACCCCAATTTCGATATTCTATCCAACTATATTTTGGTAATTCGATATTCTGGCCTCTCTATACTTTGAATTCGATATTCTGGCCAGTCAATATTTCAAATTCGATATTTTGAGTGTTTACTGTTTGATAAATGTATGCACCCTATAGAGAAAACATCTTTGTGGTGTATGGTTGCTGATTGAATACATGATGTAAGCACACCAGGGGATTGGCCGGATCACTGCCAGATGCAATCACCCTAGGACATTGGCTGGACGGCTGCCAGTCGACCCTGGAGAAGAGAGCATACATATGACCTTGAGTGGTCCCTGTCTTCCTCTGCCAGCTGACCAGAGAGGAAGAAACTGTAGCTGTTGTTTTATATATGGTGAGGCCTAAGAGTTCCATCTTGAGCAGCTTACCTGCTGCACCACTGATAAATAAATGGTGTTCCCTGGGAAGAAAGGTGTCTCTGGTGGTGTATGACATCTTACCCTGTGCTTTGTTGTCATCAGGCCCAAAGACTGCCGGATTACCCATTTGCTAGTGCGTCCTTGCATACTATGACCTAATTGGTCGCCCGCCAATGCAGTAACAAAGATCAATATAGGACCGTTCTAGTTAGGTCCCAGAAGTGGCGGCTCACATTAAGACATATTCACATCATTGCCCATGGGAAACAGTCTTTACAACAAGGCTATTACCTCGTTGTGCCTTTACCACGCATTTTTTAGCACCATATTTTTACCACTTGCATGGCTTTACAACGCATGACTTTAACATGCATTTAAGGTAAGTTGGGGTTTTGGGGGTCTCTCTCCACAAATACATTGTTTATATGTATAAAAACAATGCGTGGTAATTGCATGCGTTGTAAAAGCATGTTCGTGGTAAAAACTTGTGTGGTAAAAAATGCGAGGTAAAGGCATACAATATCTTTTCTTGCTTTGTACCGTCGTACAACCTTGGCCACACACCAGGTGGTGTGGAATCTCTCTGCTCACCTTTTCAAGCAGCCCTTCCATTCATCATTTGCCCACTCTGTTCATCAGTTCCATACCCATACAAACCCAGTTATGTTGCACATCTAAACCTTCTCACTTCAGGTGATCCCCAGCTGCCAGACAGAATACCTAGACCTGGATCATCATTTTGGGGAGAACTCCTCATTACACAAAAGGACCTGAACATGCACACACCACCGAAACCCACCTCTTGAGTACAGGAGTCCCAGTAAAATAGAGGGCGCAGCATTTTTTAAACCTGTATTTTTTCAGATATTACATTGTTTGGTTGTTGTAGTCACAGGGAAGTGTATTGTGGAAATGGTGCTGGCTATAAACAGGTCTCCCCTGCCAAGGATCACCCAAAGCTGTACCTTTGAAGGGCCACCTGCTTTCATTTTAGTAATGTGGTCCTGATCCATATTTTCTGGAGGTCCTTAATTATGCTTCTCCCCTTTCCAAGCACCCCAGAAAGTCGTTCCCATACATACTGGTCCTGCAGAACATGCAGAAGGAAGGAGGCTGTTGGATAGCAAGTGCCTGGTCCATTTGCAAGAAGTAAACACACTGGTGATTGATTCCTAGTCACTTGTGTCTGACCCCAACATTACAAGACTATCTTTGCCCTTCAATTTGTAGGCGCAAACCCTGGCTAGAAATGAGGTCTTTTTAAAGTATGATTTAATGAGCTGTGGCACATCTACACAGGGTTAAATAATTAGAAGGTGTATGACTTACCTGTGACCTGTAGGAAGAGTTTGCCATCATAGCGCCCATCCGGGAAGGTGTAGAAAAGGCAGCAGTAGTTGCCTGCATCCTTGAAGTCGGCCTGCCGGATCTCTATTCCATGCCCTTCTGCCACGGTTACCTTTCCTTTGAACGGGTGTTTGACGTTTGCTTCTTGACCTGAATACACAGCTATGGTTGGTTTGTCACACTTGTTCCAGATCACGAGGGTCACCGAGGCGTTGGTGGCAGAGAGCTCACACTTCAGTGTAACACTGGAGCCGTGAGCTGTGGAAATCCTCCCAGGGGTTAGAATTCTGCCTGCCAGGACTCCTGGAGGAAACAAATGCAGACAGCCCCAAAGTTATATGGACTCATGTGTCAATTAGGAGGTGTTAAAGATGCAGAAAAAAACCCTCGTAGGTCAATCTGTAGGTCATGAAAAAGGAAACAGAGAACCCTGAAAAGGACAACTACACAACTGTCAAAAACAACAACGTAGGAGTTTGGACTTCAGTGTTTAGTAGTACGATGTAAGGGACCTAGACAGATTTAATTCAGGACAATGCCAATGCTATATAAGGTCCTAACCTTGTAAGACACAGTTTTATTGGCAGTGACAGTTACATGTCACATCCATCGTCATCCAACAGGGGCTCCGCAGCTGAGCGTTGCCGGTCTTTCCTGAGTTATTCAAGACATTGCAGAGTTGCAGAAGCGACTCTATAGTTATGGTTCAGCCACAGTTTCTTTAGAAAGTGCATGTCTGGGTTTGGGATAGCTTTGGAGGCGGCTGGTGCATCTGCTCGGAATTGCGCATGCCCCTGGTGAAAGTGGCTCAGGAGCAGCAGGCCACGGCTCGAGCAGTGCGATACAAGAGGAGGGGAGGTAAAGGGGACGGTCAAAAATAGTTTCATTTTCCATTCGAGCTCACAGAGCAAGGTTTGCTCTCCGCTGTTACAAAGACGCTGCACGGGTGTAAACCAAAGTTGGCTTGAAAGAAGAACGTCACTCAATGCATGCTCTTTTGATTGGGTTAAATCTGTTTAGGAGTTTTTAATATTAACATTTGGAAATTGTGTTGGTCGGGTATTGGAGAGTTAACATTCAGAGCTATATTGGCCATTTACATTCTGAAAACCTACGTTTTTTGTCAATCACGTTTACATTTTTTAACAATGTGAATGGCTGATCAATGGCTTTAATATATTTTTCACCCATCTTAAAGTGAATGCATTTGCACTAAGACAGAGACAAAGGGAGGCATGTTGACTGGTGGGGGGGGGGGGGGGGTAAGATACATTCACAGAAGCATGAAAAAGGGTGGATGCACAGGTGAGTGACTGCAGGACCTGGTCACAGGGTGGATGCACAGGTAAGTGACTACAGGACCTGGTCACAGGGTGGATGCACGCACATGTAAGTGACTGCAGAAGCTAGTCACAGGATGGATTCACAGGTGAGTGACTGCAGGACCTGGTCACAGGGTGGATGCACAGGTGAGTGACTGCAGGACCTGGTCAATGGGTGGATGCACAGGTAAGTGACTGCAGTACCTGGTCACAGGGTGGATACACAGTTGAGTGACTGCATGACCTGGTCACAGGGAGGATGCACCGGTGAGTGACTACAGGACCTGGTCACAGGGTTGATGCACATGTGAGTCACTGCACGACCTAGTCACTGGGTGGATGCACAGGTGAGTGACTGCAGGACCTGCTCACAGGGTGGATGCACAGGTGAGTGACTACAGGACCTGGTCACAGGGTGGATGCACAGGTGAGTGACTGCAGGACCTGGTCACAGGATGGATTCACAGGTGAGTGACTGCAGGACCTGGTCACAGGGTGGATGCACAGGTGAGTGACTGCAGGACCTGGTCAATGGGTGGATGCACAGGTAAGTGACTGCAGTACCTGGTCACAGGGTGGATGCACAGTTGAGTGACTGCATGACCTGGTCACAGGGAGGATGCACAGGTGAGTGACTACAGGACCTGGTCACAGGGTTGATGCACATGTGAGTGACTGCACGACCTAGTCAATGGGTGGATGCACAGGTGAGTGACTGCAGGACCTGGTCACAGGGTAGATGCACAGGTGAGTGACTGCAGGACCTAGTCACAGGGTGGATGCACAGGTGAGCGACTGCAGGACCTGGTCACAGGGTGGATGCTCGGGTGAGTGAGTGAGTGTCTGCAGGTCCTAGTCACATACCAGGCCCTAAGGCAGACCCCGGTGTGCATGACCAAAGGCACTGTAAAGTGTTGAATGCATACATTCCGGGTGAATAGAGTGCATCATAAAACAACACAAAGTTACAGAACAAAAGTTAAAGGTTAACTGTGGTTCAGCAAACTAAAAAAAAAAAACAGTAGTTATGGCATCTAGTGCACATTGTAGACCTTAACAGGCATCTCCTTATCCTCCCGCTCCATGCTCTGTACACCTCTTTACTAATGGCACATAAAAACAAGGGTGGCTACCAAAAGCAAAACATGGCAGGGATGTGTATGATGAATGTTGTGCACTGCATACCATAACTAATCGATTTCAGGGACTTTTATTTGTTTCCATTTAATAAAAACTAACTTTTAGTTGTGATACTTTTTCAGTGTACATCCATATATGTTTTTTTCTCTCTTTTCCCTTTCTCTTTGTTTACCATAAATTCCTTCCTATTTCCTACCTCACTAGGATGCGTTCCCTCAGCCACCATCTTCCTATATCAGTTTTCAAGGGTAACTTGTAAAGGTTTTCTCCAACATTTCCCAGATGTTCCTAAGTTTCTGTGGGCATCTTGTGGCCTCATAATTAAACATCTAGCCATACGTTTCACTCTATAGGTGCGGTTGTGTTTTTTTAGGGTCGAGCTTAGTGCAGTGCGCATGCGCTGCTGTAGGAGAGGGCCTCTTGGAACCACTCCAGACTTCCAAGAGGCTTCTCCGTGTGGGTCGGACTCCTCCCACACATTCCATTGGCCTTTGCGTGTCGCTTTCAAAAATGAAAGCACGTAAATGGCCAAAGGCAGGGGTATGTCCCACCTTTTCTGTGAACGTTCACTCCCATGGCCAATGGGTCTCGGGAGCGAGCGGAGCGAGCAGCGGCACGTAGTGTCCAAGTTGCATTCCTTAAATTCCTTGCAGCACGCGCGCGCACCACGCGTGGGCTTGTTCTAATGTGTGATTCATCCACAGTAACTGGGTTGCGTGTGCAGGAAATAGGGCTTTTTTGTATGCCTGTTCCTTTTCTTTACCGAGGTGAGGTTTGTGTCCCTTTTCCAGGTCTGTAATTGAATTTCCGATCCCAAGCATTAATAATAAGGTCATACTTGCCCTTTGGTGGGCTGGGCTGAAGTCAATGACAGCAGCGTAACCCTTTGTCATTCAGAAGTGTCAAGGCTTCACATGCCTGTCCCAAGTAGGTGGGTGGGTCTCTTCAGCTGCCACATTGGTGCCTTAATGTCTGCAGCAGTAACCTGTGAGGTATTCGTGTTGTCACTCATTGAGACATCACATTACTTTCTGCTGAAACACAGCCTGTGTGGTTAGAGCGTCAATTGGCGCGAGCGGTGTATTATTTTACTTCACCACGCACTTTACGAATATCACCATAAGCGGAAGTAACAGGAGGCAATCTAGCCATCAACAAACCTCCTCTGCTAACAGCCACGAGTACTACACATTTAGGGAATGTAGATATCGCGTTCTTTTTATGCAACTTAATGGAGTCCACATTTTCCATGCTTTTATTTTCCGTAGTGTTGTTTGCTGTTGTTTCGACTAATGTTCCCACAGTCACTTACATTTGTTTTATTCTTGAAAGAATGCAGTTGTGCTTAAGACCACAACGTGCTTCTGTTCATGAGCTCGGATACCTCTTCCCAACCCTCCACAAGTAGAGTACCTGAGCGCACTGCCCCAGTCCTCTCCTACCCTCGCTGCATGACTAACCACTTCTAAGGTCCCAAAGGCAAGACCTATTGGCTATGCCAATGCTTGTTTCACTTTCCATTGCAATCCAGTGTCGCTTTTCGTGGCTCTCAATGCCAACCCAAAGCCTGTTTTAATACATGATGTTATCCTCTTCTGGTCCAGAATGCATTTTTAGGCTTGCTTGGTGTTCATTAAAATATTCCATTGACTACTTTGGCAGCACTTTTCTTCCTCGCTCTGTCCACTGGGTATGCATAGGCCTAGAGCTCCAAACCATATGCAACAAGCACTTACAAATGCAGGGGGGTTTGGCCTTTTACAGTCTGAAGCATTAGTGTATTTTGTAGGCTGTTCTCTGCTTTGTTCTTCCAGCTCCTCATTTTAGATTTGTTCAATCTGTTTCAAAGACTTTAGTGCACTTTCATTTAAAACAGTCTATGGCAAAGACAAATGGTCTTTGTCAAGTAATTGAGACGCTTATTCTTGTTTTATTCGATATCGCAGGCATGTGCACAAAAATGAAGAGAATAAACAAATTATGCTGCCACCTAAATGTAGTGGTCATAAGCTTGCAATAAACATTTAATATTTAAGTAAAAACAATAATAGCTCATGATTTTAATAGAGTATTAGGGGTGCTTGCTATCAGGCAGATCTACTTAGAATAGTTATAGCAGAAACCCTTTTTAGTTTTAAGGCACATCACAAGAAATATTTTCTCCAGGGAATCCTCCTTAATAATGACAAGCACTGAAGTGTCCCGCCCTCGTGCGGAATCCTGGAGCACTTATAGAAGACATAAATACATACACTAGATTGTCCAATAGAAAATCTCATTTTAAAAACTAAAATAAACTATTTTGCAGGTCAATGGAAAAATAAATAGCAAAACGTTGATTTTTTAAAAAAAATGTAAAAGCCTATTGTATTTTTAAAAAAATCACTAACATAGGAAGATATTTCATACCTCTGTTTTTTTT
Organism: Triturus cristatus; assembly: GCF_964204655.1. Lineage (NCBI taxonomy): Eukaryota > Metazoa > Chordata > Amphibia > Caudata > Salamandridae > Triturus > Triturus cristatus. The sequence continues at coordinate 84,083,282 of NC_140591.1, forward strand.
TTTTTTTTTAAATGAAAAGGAAGGAAAAGCTGGCCAATGTCGACGGAAAATTGGTGCTGCACATTTGAGGGATGCCACTTGTCACAATGATGCCCTCCGAGTGACAACCAGCGCAGCTTTTTTAAACAGGATCCTGGAGCACTGAGTGTGTCCTTTTTCCTTTTTTTTTGCTTGAGAACGTTTCCAAACTTTTCATTTGTGATTTTACTCAACGTCTTTTGAAACCAGGAGTGTTTTTCCAGACAAGATTTTTTTTTTTGTTTACAATATCCCATCGCTTTATGTGAAATGTCCTTCCTGTGATATGAAATTGTCTCAGTCAGATCCTCATAATCTGTGTGGCGTCTGCTTGCGGTCTCTGTAGTTTTAAAGCTGCCATTTAAACATGGCAAAATAAACCTTCCTTTTTTATGCTTATGATCCAAGACTAAAGTAGGCCCTAAAGGCTCCTGGGGCAGGATGCATGGTGTTTGAAAAGTAGAACATTGTATTACATGTAGTTAAGCTTCGCATTTCTTGGCAGACAGAACCACCAAAGTCGTTTTTCACTGCAGCAAAGCTAGCTCTCCCATAGACTAATGCTGGGTTACCTTATTACATTTAATAGGTGATAACTTCAGTTTAGGATCAGCTAGAGAAATTCTTATTCCACTCTTTTGAATTGAAATTTGAAATCCTCTTTAATGTTGAAGTCTGATTTCAAATTACTATTTTGAAAAATGCTACATTTCGAAAGTTGCCATTTTTCTGTCTATACCAAGTGTGCCTTTATGCCAGGGTACAGGGGCACATGACTTTTAATGGCTGTCCTGTGGTGTGATGTGTATTTCTTCCACACAGGGGACAAAAAGGGCCTTAGTTGTGGGGAAGGTTGTTTTTCTCTTAAGCAGGATGGCCCGGGGAGGTTGTACTCAGCCCTTCCTGACCTTTAAAGGTTAGCCTGAGGGCTGTACCTAGCCCCTTCCTGACTTCAGAAGATACCTGCCCCGTCACTGGCAGTTGCATCCCACACATGGGCGTGCCTGCTCTTTGCTTTCCTAGAAGGAATGGAGCCAAACCCATGGGAAAAGGAAGAGTGGACTAAAACCAGTTTAGGGTTTGACAAGAAGGGTGTCTCCCACACACAGGCTGGTATCAGGTATAATAGTGGCAACCCCAGTCTCTCATCAGAACAGTCCTGGATCTGTAAAAATTCAGAAGAAGGACTGCGCTGCTGTCATAAGGAAGGAAGGCTGGACCTGCTTGCCTTGAACCCAGGCCCCAGAAGTGACTCCAATGGTCAAGTGGCAGACCCCTGTTTGAGCGACAGGGACTCAATAAGCTTCCAGAGACCTTTCCTGCTGTACAGCTTACTAGGCCCAACTGAACCTGACTTGGTCCCCTCTGCTGGCCTCTGTCAGAATTAGTCCTGACCCTCCAAGTGCTGCCCTCAAGGGTAAACATCGTTTACAATCAAGTCGATACTACGCATGCCATTACAACGCGGTCATTACAACAACCGCGTTGTTATATCCATATCATTACAACGCAAGTCGTTACGATGACTTCCTGTAGGGAGCAGAAGTTGTTGGATTTTAAATCCAACACCTTACCTACTGGTGCACAGACTGGAGTTAGAATAGTAAATTATACTATTCCAAACTCCAGCACCCACCCCTACAGCAAGTCGTTGTAATTGCGGCGTTGTAATGGCATGTGTTGTAACTATGTCCTATTCGCCCTCAAGGACCTAGGGCCGGATGTACGACACTTACATTTTGCAATTCGCAAATTGTGTTGCTTTGCGACTCGCAATTTGGGACTCACAAAATGCAATTTACAACAGTGTCCCAGATTCCTAATGGGGTCGCAAAATTGCCTGCCTCATTAATATTCATGAGGCAGGTGCTATCTGCGACCCCATTAGGAATGGACAGCACTCACGGGGATGGTGGCCTGCTGGTGTCAGCAAACCACCATGTCATTGACTGCTTTTTTAATAAAGCAGTTTTTTTTTTCTTTTAAATGCAGCCTGTTTTGCATAAAGGAAAATGGGATGCACTTTTTTAAAAAAAATGAAACGTTTCAGTTTCACTTCTTAAGGACAGGCAGCGGTCCCTGGGACCACTGCCTACTCTTAAAAAATATTTCTGCACACACTCACAAAGGGAAAGGGGTCGCCTGGGGACCCATTCCCGTTTGCGAGTTGTTTACCACCTACTTGAAGTAAACTGCGAGTGTTTTGCGGCCGCAAATACGGTCGCAAAACAATGGTACATTCCATTGTGACTTGCTATTAGGAAGTGACTCCACTTCCTAACAGTGAGATTTGCAAATGCTATTTTGCTAGTCACCGACTCGGACCCTTTTCTCCGGTTGCAAACGGGCCAATTTCCAGTTTGCGACCACAAAAAAAACGGTTGTACATCTGTCCCCTAGACCCTTAGCTGGAGTCACAGTGTACTTCTCCCTGCCTAACTAAGGGTTCCGTCTGATCCAATGAGAAGCAACGAAGGGCCCTGCAAAGCTGTGCAACCTCGAACTGGAGGCCTTACCGGAACCAAAGCTGAGCAACACAAAGCCACGCATGGTCACGCCACCCAGATACCATCTGGAAGCGTCACCGGGCCCAGTGCATCTATCCAAAGGCTTTGTCTGATTCGACACTGAGTGACCTGAAGCCCCGAAAAGCCTTGCTGTGCAGCTGAAAGCTTCACTGGATCTAACCCCCGGCAACACAGAGTTCCGAAAAGCAACACTGCACAGACCCTAAAGGATACAAGTTACAGCTCCTGGAGAGCCAAATTCTGTCCTATATCTTGCCCACAATCCATCGCAGTTGACCCGAACTTGTGACTTTGTCCCGGTCCAGCATGTCCAGATACCGATAGTTGGCCCTTTGCGCCTCTTTTTTTTTTTGTTTAAATTTGTTTATTGAAGTCTGTTTTACATTCTTTATACATGGTTAGCACAGTCAGTTCAACATTTTACTCAGTGTACATAGTATTAGTGAGATGAAGTATGATAACATAACTTGCATTGTGTTCTTTTGTTACTAGTTTCATCTAATATTTGCAAGACTTATCTCTTACCCCGGTAATAATGTGAGCTTTACAATTTCTGAAAATTATGTGCCATAACTAATGTTTCACCTCAGTAGATTCAGTCATGTATCTAGCAATAAACAGGTGAACTGATTAGAGAAAAAAGTTAACATTAATAGGAGTCGCCGGCATCCACCCCACCCACCCTCACCCTCCCCACAGTGAAGCAGCTTCACTCATGTTAAGCAATGAACTGATGGGCATGTGGAAGCGCTATGGTCAAGTAGTGTCTTGGAACGTTGTTTGGGGCATGCGATTTGTGACCCATACCGCCCCAGCAGTTGGCGTAGTGTCTAGGGTGCTGCATCGTCTGTTTGGTGCAGTGGTGAGTTTGCATTTGGTATTGGGGGTCCTTTGAAAAGCCGCCCGCTAGTCTACTAGGATAACATCCCAATTGGATGTTATAGGGTGTTTGCTGAGCTCTAAATTGCACCGCTCTACGTAGTTCAGTGCGTACTACCAGTGCCCATGCTAGAAGGGACTGTGCCAAAGCCGCGAGTGTTGGAGGTTCTGGTGCCTTCCATCTACAAGTGATGAGGCGTTTGGCCGTTATCTGCCCTAGGTCTAGGAAGAGCGATGCAACCCTATTTTTGTTAGTGCTGCGATAGATGCCGAAAATACATACTTCCCAGGTGTTTAGCTCTGGACATTCCATGCAGGTGGCAAGTGTGTAGGGATCCCCTGCCAGTAGTGTTGTAGATACTGGCATCTCCAGAGCATGTGTAAAAGGTCAACATCTACTAGAGAGCAGTGGGGGCAAGTGGCCAGTGGGGGCAGGAGGCATCGGCTCGCCTGAAATATTGATTTATTTTCACTGAGGTGAGGTATGCCCTATGCACTATGTAGCATTGTATTCTGCAAAGCCTGGCATTGCGGGGGACAAACTACAGCAGCATCTCCCATTCCCTATTGATGCAGGGTGGGGCCAGTGCCTCCTCCCATTTGCGATGAAGGGGGGGTGAGCAGAGGGCCAGTATGCGAGTGAAGTGAGTCTGCAAACTAGCGGATCTGGTGTCTGCCTGGTCCCATTACCTGCAGGTATTGCATCGTGAGGTGAGTCAGGAGCTCCAGTCCCATATCACTCCACGATTTCTCACCGATAAATTATATAAGTGGAAGTGGCCTAGTGGGAGGCCATCCTCCCCCATTAGGGACTCAGAGGTCAGGAGGTTGTTGTGGCTGTAAAGGTCTCCAACTGTGTGGATACCTGTCGCTTGCCAGGTGGTTAGTTCCGCTAATGATGTAATGGTGTGTCGTCTGGGCATGCCAAACAAGGGTATTGCTGGAGCATAAGGGGTCACTGCTCGTGTTAGGAAAAGACGTGACGGTAACAGCTGAGTTCTGCCCCCAACAACAGAGACTTCGGGGTAAGCACCTGTACACAGGGGTGGAACATGTGAAGTACGTCTCGCAAACCATGGTCCGGGGATGTTGTTGAGTGTCTGCAAGCTGTACGCCCGACCTCCATTTAGCACTCATTGGAGTTGGGATGTGAAATAGTAGTGCTCGAAAGGAGCCACTGCAAGGCCACCTCGGTCCATAGGCAGGTATAGTTTTGACAGGGCTATCCTGCAGCGGGAGTTATTCTATATAAAATTGCGCAACATATTATCCAGGGATCGGAAGAAGGTACTGGAGATAGTTTAAAGGGAGATTGACAAAATAATAAAGGAGGCGAGGAAGAACAACCATTTTAAGGGGTGCTAGTGACAGCTGCAGCGTATGCCATAAAGCCATCTACGTCCTCAGGAAGGTAACAGCTCTTTTTAGATTGCCATCATATACATCTTCTTCTGGGTCATACACCATGACACACAAGTAGCAGAACGTGGAGCATTGGGTACACGGGTCTGCTGAGAACGAGATGGGGGTCTGTCAGTGAGTGGGTAAAGAGAACCTACAAGATTTAAACCAATTCATCCCGAGGCGGTATAGGGGGGCAACGCGGTTTAGTACGAGGCGACAATGTCTGGGATGGAGTGAAGGTCGAGAAGATAGATGAGCAGGTCATCAGCGTAGAGAAACACAGAGTGCAGGCCGTCACCCAGCGGAATGCCCCATTCTGTGCTTCTGGTGCGGAGGGCAAGTGCCAGTGGCTCCATGGCTAGTGAAAAAAGCAGGGGCAAAAGAGGGCAGGTTCACCTGTGAATCTAGAATGATTCTAATATCAAGGAGCCTGTTTGACCCTGACCATTGGGCAGGTGTATAATAGCTGAACCTGTTTGAGGTATCGACCTTCAAAGCCATAGTGTGTTACAAGTTTTGAATAGGAAGGCCCATTCCAGTGAATCAAAGGCCTTGGCCAGAACCAGCACAAGACAGCATAGTCTGGGCCACGATTATGGTGCATATTTTAGGTCTTGGAAGAAGCGCCTTAAGTTTAGGGATGTGCTGCGTGACGGCACAAATCCATTCCGGTCAGGGTGTACCTGCATGGGTACCATGGCAACCAGCCGATTCGCCAGGATCTTAGCAAGTATCTTATCATCTGTGATGAGTAGCACTAGTGGCCGATAAGAGCCTTGCTCAGTGGGTGCTTTGTTTGGTATAGGAACTGAGATCAGAGGGCTTCATTCGAGAAGTGGAAAGGCTAGAGGCAGCTAGGGCCTCTTCGTAGAGGGTAAGCAACCGAGGTGCAAGGAGCGTGGTGTGCGCCTTGTAAAATTCGACAGGAGCTCCGTCTGGGTCAGGCATTTTGACTGTAACTAGAGCTTTGATCGCCTCCTGTATTTAGAATAGTGTCATTGGCTCATTTAGCTCAGTTTTTTGGTTTGGGGTGAGGCAGGGCAGGGGAATAGTGCTGAGGAAGGCCTCTGTGTGTGTTCGCGCCTCATGACGCTATTTTTACCTTAAACTTTAAAAACTCATAACCCTGGTTCTACTATTTGGATTTTAGACGATTTGGTAAAATTGTATTTATTAAAATGTTCTCTATTTTTTTTAATTGGTTTGGGGTTTTTCTCGTGTTTGAGTGCCGTATAAATACTTCACTCTTTGCCTTTTAGTTAAGCCTGACTGCTTTTATGCCAAGCTACTAGAGCATTAAGCACAGGTTTATTTAGTGACTTTTGTGGTTCACCCTGACAGGGATTGCGATTGTTACCTGAATAGGGCTCTCACACACCTCAATTTATATAACCCAATTTCTTACAAGAGGTTTAAATCCTTGCATCTCTATTTAAATCTTTAAGAAACGGTAGAGGGTAGTGCCTTCTTAAGTGATCCACATCAATGGATAATCCACATCAAAAATTTCTCGAATCGAAATCACTTGTTTGGTTTTATTTTTTGTCAAAAGAGTGCAAATATAAATATGAAGAGAAAAAAACCAAAAGCCGACACGTGTTTCGCCCTAGTGGCCCATTGGCCGTGGGCTTTTTCAAGGCTAAAGTGGTATGAATACATAGGATGGAATAGAATAAGTTGAATGTAAGAATTGTGTGAAATAGTGACAGAGTTGGCAAAAGTGGGAAAAAGAAAAAGGGACGGGATGTTTGACACGGGAAAAAGATGGTGATATGGGAAGAGAAAACCAATGAGGGAAGGGAAAGGATAAAAGGAAAACAGGAAAAAGAGGAAAAAGAGAGAGGCAAAGGGAGAAAGGAAACGAAAGCGATAGGAGAGAAATGATGTAACAAATGAGAAAGGAAAAATAAGATAATAAAGGCTTGTTAGCAACGACATTCAAATGTTACATGCAGCAATATATAAATGGCAGGTTTTGGTAATGGTATACCTAATAGTTATAAAGTCATGTATGTTGAAAGCAACAGATATAAATGCCATGGTGAATGCATATTAACATAGGTGGTAACATACCCTCATAGGATTGTCAAAAGAAAACATTAGGCGCACCGTCATGTACAAAAAAGTCAAAGGTTAACATAATACTGTGTGACAAGTGTAGTTGCAAACATAATCAAGTATTAGTAATTTAAACAACGAAAACAACAAAAAAGGGAAGATATGTATACAGTAATTATGTCTAAAAAAGGAGGGAACATGAACAAAGGGTTTGTTTTCATTGTTGGCAAAATCAAAATACAATTTCTAATCGAGACATCAGGAAACCGTAAAGATACGGGAAAGAAAGGGAACACGGTGAAGCAAACGAAATGTGACAAACGGGCCTCATTAAATATAAACATAGCAAAGCGGCTGCTTACCGATGTGAGATAATCATCAAGGTCTTCCTATTTGGGAAAATAGAGATTGCATATGAACACTACAGATTATCAGTAATTATTAAGGGCTCTATGTTAAAATGTCCAAAGTGGCAAGACAAACGTGATTCAGGGCTTAGCCACGGGGAGAAGCGCTGAAATGCCGTTTTGGGATGAGGAAAACTGGCGCGCTTAGCAGGAAAAATAAGTGAGCATAAGGGTGATAATAAGTGGTCAAAAGTTATTTGGGAATCTATGTGCACTTTATTACTGCCAACCAGTGCTAAAGTGCTTGTGATCACTCCCCTAAGCATGGTTGCATTGGCATATATACCTAATTGGCATACAAATTTACTTATAAGTCCCTTGTAGAGTGCTAGGCCATATACCCAGGGGCTGTAAATTAAATGCTACCAGTGGGCTTGCAGCACATATTGTGCCACCCACTTATGTAGCACCTTAAAGTATGTCTCAGGCCTGCCATTGCGGCCTGAATGCAGTTTCAAACTGCCATGTCGACTTGGCATTCAAACCCCCTTGCCAAGCCTTAAACTCACCTTTTATTACATTTGCCATCCCCTACAGTAGGCCCTAGGTAACCCAACTGGCAGGGTGCTGTGTAATTTAAAGGTTGGGCATGTACTTACATGTTCTGGGGGTGAAAAACCCCTAAATTAGTTTTTCACTACTGTGAGGCCTACCTCTCCCTTAGGATAACATTGGGGATTCCCTATTACATTTAATCATCTGTAATTTCAATCCTCTTCAATGGCAAAGTCAGATTTTTATTACAGTTTTGAAAATAACACTTTTAGAAAGTTGGCATTTTCCTGGACCTTTGTGCCTGTGAATTACTCCCAAACAGTCACAAAATAGAGGGTTTAGGTGTTCCTCAATGGGGCATTTGAGCACAGCCCCACGTGGACCTGAATAGCCTGTGCTGGGCCTGCACACAAAGGGCCTAACAACCCTGTATTGTCACTGTAGCCAGCTTGAAGCCAGGACAGGGGAGTCAGGAAATTCCATGCACCTCAAGGAACCTTTCCAGAAGCTTCTCCCACCTTCAAGAAGAAGGGCACTAGGGTATAGAAATAGTACCTCCAGACCCACTCTTAAGTTCACTACTGGACCTGTGGAAGGCCTCTCGGAGGACTGCCTGCTGCTGTGACCTGCTGTGCACTCTGCCAGACTGCTGTGGTACCTGGAAGGACTGCCTTGGTGCCTGGAGCCTGCCTTATTGTTGAGCCCTACATCTTCACAAGCACCCAGGACTATCAGAAGTGACTCCAAGGGCTAGTTTGCTGGCCTCCTGTTTAGAGTCTCAGAGATACAAAATGCTCCCACAATCTTGACCCTGCACCTGGACGCAGCCTAAGTGAGTCAGGAACCCACATGTGGTAACCCACTATTCTGGACGCTTGGTCGTGGTGCTAAAGGTGCCCAGATTCCCAATTTCCAAAACTGAGGACTTAAACACAATTTGGCCAAAAAGAGCTCTGAGAACCAGGAGGAGACCAACCACAGAGTGGACGATTTCCAGTCACAGCCAGCATAGCAAATGGTATTCAGAACATAAGAAACAATGATTATCAACACAGTAAAGGGCTCTTCAGAACTAACCTGAGCTGCCAGCATAGCCAATCCTTAAAGATTTGACACTACCTCACCCAACTAATGTATCCCATCAATGCCGGCTTTAGGTCGGTGCATCCGGTGCCACTGTACTGTGCGCCAAGCTTGATGGGGCACCCTTTGACAGGCTGCTGGAAGATAATAGCATCCCGCCGAGATATTTGTGTTTCCAACATTTTTCAGGAGTTAATAGCAAAGGCAAGCTACCTCTGGTGGTTAATGCACTTAATGGAGAGATCTGTGATTTGTCTAGTCACAGTTTGACGTATTACAATGTAGCATGAAGGGTTATTGTTCCCCTTGTAATGCACGTGTAGCATGCAGACCACAGGTTTGGACTTGTAGCTAGCTCAGTGGGCTACTGCTTTTGTCACAGAGATCATTTTGTTATTTGAAGTTCATAAGTTACGGTATTCTAATATAGTATATGGAGCTTTGGACAGGTGTCAAAGCGCTGCATGCAAAGTGCAAGACGTAGGTTTGAACCTTATTGTTTTTTGCTCATTTTTTCCTTATGCCTATAGAGCATTTTGTAGTTATACAATTTAAACAGTATGACACCCCCAAGCATTGTTACACTTCAAATGTTTATGGGGCAGATTTACTAACACTTTGTTCTTGGTTTGCATCACCAAAGTGACACAAATCTGGTGAAAAGTGTTTTGAGGTTAACTTTATGGTGCAAATCCTGAGTTGTATTGCATAGTAGCTCTAAAGCCATACAGAGTAACACTAGGTGCCAATGACACATACCATAGTGGTGCATGTACGTTCACATGCACCCAACCATGGATTTTTAGCAGGAATCCCTGTCTACTGACTTTATAGAAATGTATTTGCGTCCAAAAATGACTCTGCTTTGATGCTGGCTTAAAGTTGAAAAGCTTTCTTTTCTCCAAACCTTTCCAACTCTGTATGTTTGTTGTATAGTACAGCACACTTACAAAGTGGTACAGTGTTAAACTTTGTCAAAGCATAGAAATGTGTGCTGCAAGATTATCCTTCCAGTATAAAACCTATGCTTGACATCACACACACACCGTGGCACTATTTTACAGGGGTGTGTGCACTGGCGTAAGACAGTCTAAGGTACGTCAGCACTAGAGGTGAGAGCGCCAGCATCATATCTTAGTAGACATGCTGCTGTTGCGCTCTGTCATTTTCACACAACGCAGCGCAGCAACTTTGGTTACTGCGCTCAGTCAAATCTCAGAAATCTGCCCCTTCCTCTCTCCACTCCAAGCGCCCCGAACATGCAATGCCCCCAGTATCGATCACCTTACTCCTACTCCTTGGTGTCCTTCTTGTCTTAAGCAACATTTCCTATACATTGATTTACACACTTGTATGACTCACTGTCTCTTTATAATATGTTTGTGATGTAAAGCGCTCTGAAACTCTACACTGGGACGAGTAGTGCTATAAAATAAATACACGTGAGAGAGGGGTAAGGAGAGATGAGGGCACCATTGGAGGGTGGCAGAGAGGGACTCGTGGAGATATTGGTGTTGGGGTTCGAGGCGCCAACAAAGATGGCAGCACTGGCCGCCACCAATGCTAAAGCCGGCCCTGAGCCCCATAACACGATAATCGCACACCCACGGAAACACCTCCCACATAGGCCCAAAGACTTCCAACCACGCACCCTACACAAAAAGTATGCTATCTGGGTTGATATGCGCTTCGGGCATCACACATGCCGTAGTAAGCGCTATACAAGTTCTACAATTCAACTGCTGGGCTCAGTTGATCCACCTTGTAACCCGATAACGCGCAGCATGGATGACGTCCTTACCTGACAGGCTGGTCACGGCCAGTGCCAATGTATGCCACAGCACCCGGGCCCTGCGCGGGGGGCAGCTGCCGCCCTCCATCTTGAGTCAACAGGCTCTTCTCTACTCTGGGGACTGAAACATCAACAACACCAACAGCGGGCAGCGCTCACAGCGGAAATGAAGCGACAGGAGTGGGCGACGCTTTAAAGACACTAATACAAAACCACAGCCAGGAGCCCTCGGAGGGCCTGAGGTGTCACGTCAGACCAGAGCGGGCGACCACACGGGCCCGGTGCAGCCTATTGGTTGTGGGGGTGGGGGTGGGGGCGAGCGGCATGGGCCTACCTGCATGTTTATGAATATATATTCATGTTCTCCAGTGAAAAGAACAGCGCTTAAGGAGAGTGCTTCGTACAGGTTGTACTGCGGACGTGAAACCTTCCGTGTGTTCATGCTCTTGTGTAACCGAGCTGACGAGGGCAGAGTGGGGCTCGCCAGGCCTTGCGACTTTGGACGTGGTAAACCAAGTTCGAGTCTCGGCATCAGCACAGCATCCTGTGATCCTGGGCATATCACTTGATCTCCCCGTGTCTAGTTTAAAGAAGTAAAATACGAATGCTCGCTCCCTTGTGGAATGGGACTGGTGCTGATGTAAAGCGTTCAACTTCTGATACCTTTTGGTCAAGCTCCCTAAATAAAACAAGAAAAAAGAAAAACAGCGGCTCCGAGAGAGCAAACAGTTATACCCTAGCCCTGAATATGGCGAATTCCTTAACAAATAAGGTACTAGAGGGGGGCTGGAGGAACACACACTGGAAACGAGAAGCAAGCGAACTGTTACTGATGAATAACGAAATACTGTTAGAAGAGAACAGCACTTCTCGCTCTGCACTGCCTGGAACCGGAAAACGAGAACTTTGGTGGTAGAGTGAAAACGAGGGGGCGTTAGGAACAGGAAAGCAGCGACGTTGGACGGGCCTTTCGGGCACTCTGGCACTGCCAGATGGGGCAGCTTGAAAGGAAAGGTACATGGGCGGATTCTTTGGTCTCCTCACGGCCTAGGAGACAAAAATAAACACAAACAACCGCACATTGACCGTTCAAGCTGGCTCACCCAGTGCCAGGCCCTCAGAAAAGCCAGCCCCGCGCTTTAGAGCCGCGTAGAATAGAATGCAGAGAGCTGCGCATGACGGCGGGAAAGCGCCTTCCGATTCTGAGAAGGAAATAGTTGTTTCAGTGGGGGTTGGGGAGGGGTTAAAACGAGTACCATTAGGCTGGAGACTAAGAACGCTTATTATTTTACAGCAGGATAGAGCACAGACGTTCAATAGCCTATTAAAGTGGTAACTTAGGGCCTAATTTAGAGTTTGGTGGATGCGTACGGGCCATCAGAATCCGTCTCTCTACCTTTCTGCTGCCATGGTGGTCCGCCCGCCCGATTCAGAGTATGGCAGGCTGACGGATGAAAGTCCTCAACCATGGACCATGGTGGTCCGCCCGTCCGATTCAGAGTATGGCAGGCTGACGGATGAAAGTCCTCAACCATGGTCCATGGTGGTCCGCCCGTCCGATTCAGAGTATGGCAGGCTGACGGATGAAAGTCCTCAACCATGGACCATGGTGGTCCGCCCGTCCGATTCAGAGTATGATAGGTTAACGGATGAAAGTCCTCAACCATGGACCATGGTGGTCCACCCGTCCGATTCAGAGTATGATAGGTTAACGGATGAAAGTCCTCAACCATGGACCATGGTGGTCCGCCCGCCCGATTTAGAGTATGGCAGGCTAACGGATGAAAGACCTCAACCATGGACCATGGTGGTCCGCCCGCCCGATTCAGAGTATGGCAGGCTGACGGATGAAAGTCCTCAACCATGGTGGTCCGCCCGTCCGATTTAGAGTAGGGCACGTTGATGGATGAAAGTCCGTCTACCGTCGGCCGCATCTTCAATCCTCCATCAACTGCAAGATACTCCAAACATGGCGCATGGAGCGACGTAAGGTCAGTGCTCTGTCTGCCATATTTAGAATATACTTTTTATCGACTGAAACAGTGTGTGGTTCATCCCTCACCCCTTTCTTGGAGGAAATAGAGCATGAATAGCCTAAACCGGCTCACAACAACCATAAAAACTACTCAAACAAGAAGTCCTGATACTACTGGGTCTGGACCTCTATCCGGAGTGAAGGACGAACAACAACACAATCTAGTCCTACATATATTTTTTTATAAATGACTGTTCTTTAATGTAGTCACACCCATTATAACTCTAAATGAAGCTTATGGTAGGCCCTCACTACAATACTACCTCTTTCTTTAACACATATGGGAAAGAGACCCACAATGCAACACATGGTCATTAGGAAGACCTGAAAATGGAAGTAAATGTTTAACATATTCACTGCACTGGAATATGCATTCTCATATTCTAAGAAAGAGCATTATTGTTAGAAATGGGATTTCTGGTTGGCTAGAGCTTGCGCAAAAGCCAGACAGAAACCACCACTCTAGTCAGGGCTGGGGAGTTACACGCCAAAGATAACCCCTGCTCACCCCCTTGGTAGCTTGGCACGAGCAGACAGGCTTATCCCTGAGGCGATGTGTAAAGCGTTTGCGCGCGCACCCAGCAACAACACCCAAGGCCCACCACAAAGGAAACTCCACACAAGGTATTCTATAAAAATAGCCTTTGTATTATAGCAAAACATATTAGATAATAAATATACACTTTACAAAGTGCCACTGGTACGGGTAGAATTTACAAGGGATATGTACAAGACAGGGCCACCTGGACCACTGTCAGGAATAAGCACTTTTTGGACATAGCACGTTTTGTAGAACTAGTACTTTGTAGGAATTAGCACTTGGTAGAAATAATACTTTGAGAACATAGCACATATAATCACTGTAGCACCAATTAGAAGACGTAGCGCACAATCAGTAACCACTGGTAACAGGTAAGTACCACCTACGCAACCCTAACCACCTTAGGAGAATCTCACGCAGGGAACCAGTACCACTATGCTAGGTAACACAACCTCCTAGGGATAAAAATACATCTAGAGGGGTACACAAAGCATGGTATAAATCATATTAGGAAGGCATCAAGCATCACAGCAATGCACAGGCGCAAAAGCGCCTAAGTAACAATGATCAGGAAAAGTTCCTTCTTTAGGAAATAGTTCCTTAGCAACCAAATTAAATATTCTTCTGAAACACAGTTCTTTGGCAACAATGTGACCCCCACAGGAGTCACACGACGTCGAGTCTACGATATTCCCAAGGTTCGGCGTCGACCGCGAGGAGCGCTGCGTCGAGCCTGGAGTTACACAGACCCCATAAACACAGTACCTTTGGAAAATGAAGAAACGATGGTCCACGGCGTCGAGAGGTCGGCGTCGAGGTCGGCGTCGATCGTGCCTCGGAGTCGGGTCGATCTGCAGCGGCGTCGAGAGATGTCGGGCCGGAGCAGCGCTCACGGCGTCGAAGGGCGTCGAGTCGATGCGATCAGCAGCGGCGTCGAGACGGGGTCACTTGGAGCCGGGGCCGATACCCACTGCTCACTGGCGTTGATACCGGCGTCAAGACGGGGTCACTTGGAACTGGGGCCGATACCCACTGCTCACTGGCGATGCTGCTGGCGTCGATCGGGCCCGGCGGCCGGCGTCGAAGGCTCGGGACACTGGAGCCGTTACTCACGATGTCGAGCTGGATTCGGCGGCGTCGGCGGCGTCGGCGGCGTCGAGACTGCAGATTTTCCCTTGTGTACTGGAAACAACACTTTCCAGCAATTCAGCAATTCAGTAGATGGTGAAGTCCTTTGGCCCTGTGACTTCAACAGGAGACTGGCACTCTTCCAGCCCTTGGAGATTTTCTTAGCAAGTTGTAGAGAGTACACACCAAGTTCCTCTCTCCTTGTTCCTTGGCAAAAATAAAGAAGCAGCCTTCAGGTTCCTCCACAGCAAAACAGCACTCTGGCAGAAAGTGGAGGCAAGTCCTTAGATCAGCAGACTTCTTGTCCTTGGTACAGGTTTCCTTGTCAGAAGTGATCTCAAGAAAAGCAAAAGGTCCTAAAAGTCCTGGAGGTATCAGGGGGACAGAACAGCCCCCAGCAAAGGCAGAAGGGTCCCAAGAAGTCCTGGGCATAAAGAAATGGAGCAGAAAAGCTCCCAGCAAAGAAAGGTCCTCCAGCCAAACAGGGGCAGGGCAGGGCCCAGGGAGGCAAGCCTTCCCCTGAGCCCCAGCAGCAGCACGCCCCTGGTAGATTCAAGTCCAGAACAAGAACATTTTGTAAGGGGACACAGCCCCTTTTTATACACCAAATCCCTTTGTCTCAAAGGTGCAGGGAAGGGGCGAACCAGATACAACTGGTTCCTGAGCACTTTGTTTTGCTCAGCCCCTCTCCCTATTCAGAGAGCAGGCCAGGGTCATCAGTCGCACCACAGGGGGCGGAGCCAGCATTGTGTAGGGAAAACCCAGCCCTATTCAGGATCCAGGTGTACTCCTCCCACCCATCTAGCTGCTGATCTCCCCATTCACCACTGGGTGACTCATCCTGACTCTGGGGATTCCCTAGCCCGTCACCTGACCTCAACCAGCCAATCGCCAGACAAGGCACACATTTCATACTGCACACAGAAGTGCCCACTTCTAGAAGTGGCACTTCCACACTAGGTAAATGCACGCCGCACACATCATCGCGCAGCATTCAATCCCACGAGTCCGCACATACCAAACTCGGGCCTGCACACCCCACGCATCAGGAACTACCAGGACACATACATTCCCCCATGCATTCCTATGGGAGGGCAGGCCAACCTCAACACACGCACGCACTTTACCCTGGGACACAGCGGTAAAGTGCGCAGAAACCCCAAAATCACTACACCATGTCATCAATAAAAGCAAAAAAAAGTTCAGGGGTGAACCTGCCAGAAGGGCCAAGTCCAACACAACCCCCTTCCAGCCAAAACGCAGGGCAGACCAATGACCACCGTGATGGTCTTCCCTGCTTGGGGCGATAGAACACGGACGCAGGCCCGCACTGCAGGGACACTCTCCGGTTCTATGCCATTCTCACTCAACATGGTTCCATCTGAAAAAAAAAACAACCGAAAAGAACTCAGGCCCAACTAGGCTACCCCACTGGTACTACCTAGTTGTCCACGGCCAGGACCAGGCCCTAGGCCACCCAGATACCACTGGTATCTGGGTGGCCAAACCCAGAGTGGGGGGTAGTAACCCCTGGCATATAAACCATTCTCCACTCTCAGTGTAGTTCCCAACTACCACTGATCCTTCAACCTAGGGTCCGCACCCTCAGGCTGACCAGAGGTCACGGGCAAGAATGCCCCACCCTACCTCTACTTCTGGGGTTCCGCACCCTCCCAGGGAAGCACCCACCAGAACACAACTCTCCCACCAGTTCAGGACCTCTCTCCACCAACTGGTCTACCGCCTGGGATCAAAGTTCGCCGGCTGCACCGGGGTCAGAGGCGACTCCGCCCTCCCTCTGCACCCCCTTCCAGAGTTCCGCACCCTCCCAACTGGAGTGGTACCCCTAGAAGGCAAACCGGCCAGGACACTGACTACAGTCGTCCTTACGTCCAGATCCGGAAACACCGGCTACTGGCTCCCCAACCGAGGGACGTACCCTTTGGTCAGATGCCTGGCGGACCAGGACTTCCTAAGGGTGACACATACCTAGCGTGTCGTGTGACAGTCTGCCTGGCGCAGAGCTCACGACCTCCTGTCCCTCTGACAGTGCGTGAAGAAGCCCCAGGACAGAAGTGGCGTCACCATGGTCACTCATTGGGGGCTCAGCCCATCTGGCCGGCCCCTGACCCACTGGTTCCCACTGGGGACCTCTCACCCCTCACAACTGTACCCCACCTGCTATCAGGGGGGTATCACCTCACAATTGCCCGGAGAACCAGGACTTCCTGGGAGTACATATACCCTCCCGAGGGTGACACATACCTAGCGTGTCGTGTGAAAGTCTGCCTGGCGCAGAGCTCACGACCTCCTGTCCCTCTGACAGTGCGTGAAGATGCCCCAGGACAGAAGTGGCGACACCACGGTCACTCAGTGGCGACTCAGCCCTCCTGGCTGGTCCCTGACCTACTGGTTCCCACTGGGGAATCCCTCCCCCTCTCACCCCTCACTCTGGACTTCCGCACCCTCCCAACTGGAGCGGTACCGCCAGACACCAGGACTACTGGAGCTCTGATTACAGACGCTCCACGTCCTCTAGACACTGGGAGATCCTCCTCAAATGACCTATTGGTACAGCCTAGGCCCCCGACCTGATGTTCCCTAAAGAAACCATCCAGGCCCTGACACTGGGTTTCGGGCACCTGGAGACACGCAGTCCCACCCACTCCTTCTCCGCAGAGACAGGACGTGAGCCCCTACACCGAGACCTAGCTGGGCTACTCTGAACCTCTTCCACCACACTGGGCTGGAAGACACCTCAGCCACTCCTATTGGAATCACTCCCCAATGCAAGTTCCCTATCCCAGAGAACTCACACCCAAGCAACTAGCAAGCTCCTTATTTCAGAGAACTCACACCATTCATCCACATACACACACCCCCCAGACTAGTAAGACAGTTTCTACCGCCCCTGATTTCTCAACCTGACCACCACGTGACACAGGTACCATTACCCAGGGAACTGGAAATGGGAATACATGCACTGGACACACATCTGCTGCCACCACTGGATCCCACCCTCTGGTGAATCCAGAAAACACAATGCACTAAGGGGGATGATCTACCCTCCCGAGCTAGGGACACCTAACTCACAGTGCACAAGAACACATTTCCAAAGAAATGACAATTAAAAACAAACTTAGAACAATAATCCCTATACCATGTGATTTATCTAAATGCAGAGTTTTGTAGTGCGGCCAGTTGCCGCTGCGGTACAGCGCAAACGCAAGTCCAAATCCCACCGCTGATCACCAATGTTAGAAATGGGATTTCTGGTTGGCTAGAGCTTGCGCAAAAGCCAGACAGAAACCACCACTCTAGTCAGGGCTGGGGAGTTACACGCCAAAGATAACCCCTGCTCACCCCCTTGGTAGCTTGGCACGAGCAGACAGGCTTATCCCTGAGGCGATGTGTAAAGCGTTTGCGCGCGCACCCAGCAACAACACCCAAGGCCCACCACAAAGGAAACTCCACACAAGGTATTCTATAAAAATAGCCTTTGTATTATAGCAAAACATATTAGATAATAAATATACACTTTACAAAGTGCCACTGGTACGGGTAGAATTTACAAGGGATATGTACAAGACAGGGCCACCTGGACCACTGTCAGGAATAAGCACTTTTTGGACATAGCACGTTTTGTAGAACTAGTACTTTGTAGGAATTAGCACTTGGTAGAAATAATACTTTGAGAACATAGCACATATAATCACTGTAGCACCAATTAGAAGACGTAGCGCACAATCAGTAACCACTGGTAACAGGTAAGTACCACCTACGCAACCCTAACCACCTTAGGAGAATCTCATGCAGGGAACCAGTACCACTATGCTAGGTAACACAACCTCCTAGGGATAAAAATACATCTAGAGGGGTACACAAAGCATGGTATAAATCATATTAGGAAGGCATCAAGCATCACAGCAATGCACAGGCGCAAAAGCGCCTAAGTAACAATGATCAGGAAAAGTTCCTTCTTTAGGAAATAGTTCCTTAGCAACCAAATTAAATATTCTTCTGAAACACAGTTCTTTGGCAACAATGTGACCCCCACAGGAGTCACACGACGTCGAGTCTACGATATTCCCAAGGTTCGGCGTCGACCGCGAGGAGCGCTGCGTCGAGCCTGGAGTTACACAGACCCCATAAACACAGTACCTTTGGAAAATGAAGAAACGATGGTCCACGGCGTCGAGAGGTCGGCGTCGAGGTCGGCGTCGATCGTGCCTCGGAGTCGGGTCGATCTGCAGCGGCGTCGAGAGATGTCGGGCCGGAGCAGCGCTCACGGCGTCGAGAAGGGCGTCGAGTCGATGCGATCAGCAGCGGCGTCGAGACGGGGTCACTTGGAGCCGGGGCCGGGGCCGATACCCACTGCTCACTGGCGTTGATACCGGCGTCAAGACGGGGTCACTTGGAAATGTGAATTTTTATGGTCAATTGTGTCCCCTATCTTAGACCCCAACGGCTCCATGTACATGCTATAAGTACATGTATGTTCCCTCCAGTTCCAGCTATGAAGACGCAAATACATGTGCGTTCAACGTCAACATGCCCTCTTTCAGATCCGCCATGAATGGGTCGAATATTCCATTCCTAAGTATGAAAGGCCACCGACTTTATGTGGTTCACTTTTCTAGTTTTGTAGTTAAGGCGAGTAGGCCCTGAATTCTGCCATCAAGCCTTTTTCTGTTTCTGCCTCTGAAATGCTCCAGCTTGGACCTGCATCCGTGTCCATGAACTTTGTCTTACTCCCTGCGCGGCTAACGGTGCCTGACGCGGCCTGTTGCCTGCCAAAAACTGTATTCAGCCTTCAAGTTATCTGCTCCGCTCCTCATCCAATGCATTCCTGTCTAGTAGTTTAGGTAAACATCCCTCCAGCTACCGAGCAAAAGGCTCGGCCTCGCTGTCTTTTTGCAAGTAATTCATAGCCCCTGTTACTATGGAAGATTCCTGCCCCCTCGCATCACATGTAGACACATAGACGCTTGTACACGCACTAACAGTCAGTATAGAATAGGATCTGTCCGAGAAGACCCTTCCTTCCAGATAATATAGTTCCTTAAACACAAGATATTAGATATGATTTAGGACTAGGTTGTCCTGACACCCCAGACTTCTGTCTCCACATGTAGGGCCAAATGTCAAGTTCCCTTCACCCTCTAGTTGTACGTCAATCACACGTCATGCGGCTGCGCGCGCATCTCTGCCAAATATTTCTGCTGACACTGCAGGATTCTCTTATGGATCCACCCACTTGTGACATCATTTTAAATGACGTTTCTAGTATACGCCTGTATTTACGCCTATTTTCATTACGTATGTGTATTCTTATCTGTATTATCAGTTGTTACGCCTCCTGCATCTGTCTTAATGCAATGCTTTTTATATATATACTGTTACTTGTCAATAATGTATTGCTGATCCCTTCCTGAACCTTCGTGGTGATGGAATATGATTGCCTGGTTCGAACTATAATTCCTTTGTAAGGAATAAAGCCCTTTTCAGAACCTCTAATACCACGGATTCTGCCTCTTATTTTGACTGAGTTATTCTTACTAGACTTTACCGCATAAAAAATAGTACAGGTAATTTAAATATTTACCACAAAAATTGGCGCCCGAACAGGGACACTTTCTCATCTCACGCGCCGGAGGTGCGTTGCAGGCCCGGTCTCCTGCCACAGCCGGACGGACAACAACGCGTACCCGCAGGATTTCCTGTATCTCCCTCCGACCAAGCGGGGGTGACTGAGGCTGCGATCAACACCCAGACGAGGCGGTGAGAAGTGCGAAGTATCCCGACCAGAGCCTAGCTGAGAGAGCAAGATCCGAGGTATACAGAGGCCCACCAGGTTCCGAAGTTCCGAGTCGAGTCGAGTCCAGTCCGGTCCAGTTCAGTTCAGTTCCGAGGCCTTCCGTTCCGTGCTACCCGGTGAGTACCGTTGCTGGGGAGGCAGTTAGACGTGCACATTAATTTGTGCCGGTCCTGACGGGTTTGGGTACACAGATCCGGTCTGCACTGTTTTAGCAGTGTATCTGTACTGTTTAGCAGTATATCCAGTATGTTCATGTATATAATTCAGTATTATCTAGTATTAGTATTATGTCAGTAACTAGTTTTCTTCTAAATTATCATTGTTCGTTAAAAATTAAATGTTAAATGTTAAATATTTTACTGTGTCCAAAAATTGTGGTATGAATGAGTGTTCAATATTGTGTTTATCGTATTAATTGTGTTCAAGTCCAGTTCGAGTAAGAACCAAGTAACAAGGTTTAAAGATGCCGTTCTTTTCAAAATTAAGACAGATCAAAACTAGAAAAGGAGTACTCGAAGAAGCTGTTCCCATTCCACCTAGGGACACTCCAGGGTATTTTATGTATCATAAACATGGCCTAGTTGCCGTATTATATCTTGACTTATGGGTGGACTACACCAAGGATCTAGCAGAAAGTCAGAGGTGGCCCGCAGCTGGGACATGGGATGCAGATTGCATCATGAGAGTAGAAGAAGAATTATGGAAAAAGAAAGCCAGACAGTCACAGAAAGATGCTATTGAGTTATGGCGTAAAGAATCGCATAGGCGTACAGAGAAAGCGCTCAGACTGGAAGAGAAAAGTAGGGAGAACTCAAATAGAGCCCGAGAAAACGTATTAGTTGAGGAAGGTATCCGAGTAAAAACAGAACAAGTAGACAGACAACGAAACACTCTTATGAATGGTATGTATCCTCTTTTGGCCGAAGGTTTACCTAAGGCCACCCCGGAAATACCGAAAGATTTGCCACCCCCATTACTCCCGACTAAAGCACATCCCAAGACCGCAAAAGATATTTTCCTTTCCTCTTATTTAGACGATGTAGCTCCAGAATATGTTAATGGTCCACCACCCACGCCACCTGTCGATGGTGCTCAACGCCGAGATCATCCGCCCCCACATCCGCAACAACAAACTCCTCCGCACGATCCCACAGGTCCATCTGTTTCCACCGCTTTTCCTGCATCCACAGTCTCTACCTTACACCCCACAAATCCTTTTGTGCCTAGCACCTCAGAAGGTGCGACAGCAATTTTTGCTACGCCACCATCAAGAAGCAAATCGTCTCTTAGAGATTTAGCAAACCAACGTACACCCCAAATAGCAACATCCGACATGTTTAAGGAACATCTTGTAGATTGTAGATATGATCCAGTGCCCGGTAAAAATGATAGAATGCTGCTATCATCACTACGTATACGACGAGCCTCACTATATTTAACGACGCTACCAGGAATGATTAAACATTTAGACAATATATATTGCTTTGTCCAAACAGGGCAAGGCCCTGAAAGTATTGACGAAGCCATGGAATACCAGAAAGCGGATATACAGAGACAACTGTTACGTTTCTTCATAAACTGCTTGATCAGAGACAGAGATAGGTCTGAGGTAGACCAGGATGAAATGCAAGTACTTACCCGATGGGGTCAGAATATATCAGAGGGAAAACATGATAAACAGACATGCATAGTAGTTATGTGCCGAAAGATCCGCAAAGAAGTAGAACGAATACATAAAGCCAGATTAGAGGCAGACAAAACTGAGTCAGAGGGAGAGGAGGAGGAAGAATCAGAAATGCCCACAGGACAATTAGAAACGATAGCTTATGTAGGTAGGGGAAGACCTTGTAACAATATCCGATACTTTAATGACCCGATACGTCCGATACGTCCAGAATGTAATAGACATTTTCAAGTCCCTATGTTAAATACGAAGTCCCCTGAACACTTATTCCAGGCTGCTGATAAATTACTTCGAGACCGAAGGGGGTATCATATGCTCGATTCTATGGATGAACAAGAATTAGCCAGGTCAGCAGTACAATGGGCTGACAGTTTTGAAAAATACAGTGATGATGTGCTAGCACACACGTTTTTGAATCTTACCCCAGACGAACAGCGTTTAGCTGGTATATACATGATACAACATCTGGTTATATTATATAGAAGCCAACACTCCGATCCCGGTCCCCTACCTGATATACTGATAGAATTACTCACGAATAAATGGAGAGGTTCAGGTACTGATTTAATTAAAGAAATTCTAGAATATCGACACCAGTACATTGTCTTCGTATGCCCAGAACATGTTTCAGTTCCCCCCAAGTTGGAAAGAAAAACGTATCACATAGACAGACAGAATCCCTTACGCGAAGTGCACCCAGTCAGAGGTGAGGACAATATTTTTAAACGCGTGTTTGTGTACGCGCCCATAACTAAAATTTAATTATTAGAGATGAAGAAAGTAGTACCTAGCCATGACAAAGACCCAGCAGGTTTCCACCGTGAGATAAAAGACATGTTACTCATGGGAGAGTATACTTACCCGGACATTATGAAAATATTAAAAGTCCTATTACCCGCCGGTATTTACGAGAAACTCAAAGAAAAGGAATGGGAGGTGGGAGACCAAAAGATAGATTGGACAGTATTAGAAAACGAAGAAAAGGCCCGAGCTGCAGGTTCAGGGCTTGGGGAAAGGACTACAGCATTACCAGGATTATTAGTGCAGGTACTACCACGTTTATTAACTACGAAAAAGGAAGACTGGGGTGCAATCTCAGCCTGTAAACAAAAACAAGATGAAGACACTAGTGATTTCTATTCCCGATTTGAAAAATGTTTTGGTATTAATAGTGGCATAAAAGCAAACAGTGAATCGTATCCACATCTGTTTGTGACAAAATTAGTTGAGAATTCCCTGCCCCAAGTCAAGAGTAGAGTACTGAAATTCGAGAGTACCTGGCAAGGAAACACACCGTCACAGATGTTACAAATGTTACAATATCATCACAATAGAATTAGGGAAGAACAAGAACATGAACAAAGACGTATGAAAGACACGAAAATGAAAATGCTTGTTGCTCAGTCAGTTCCAGCTGACGGTCATAAAAAGGGTATGACACAGTCCAATGATTCAGTAGGTCCTGTTAGAGGGACATGCAACTATTGTAAACAGCCAGGTCATTATATACACGATTGCGCAGTTCTGAAACATAATATCTCTACGGGTATAACGAAAGAGAGACCACGTCCGCCTAGACAGGATCAGATCCAACAACAAGTACCTCAGAATATACAGCCTATGCCAGCTGTACAACAGACCGCACCACAACCACAACAACAATTACAACAACAGCCACAGCCTATTGCTGCAACACAAAACACGACACAACAGATGTACCAGTATGCACAAAATGACTATCCAGAGTATCAGCGCTACACATGAAATAGCCTAGAGAGGGAAGTTGGCTTACCCCTTATTGAGGTTCCAGTAGATCAAGAGGGTCCTTATGTACAAAGTCAGTTATTAGGGAAAGATAGAAAGTTTCTACTCGATACAGGGGCAAGCAGAACCACTATCCGTCACAGCGAAGTCCCAGGGGTACCCCTCTCAGGCTCACAAAATATCTCCCTTGGATTTTCAGGAAAGCCTACTGTTAACGAAGTATCGCAACCACTTGCATTTACAGTCGGTCCATTGACACGGACTACAGATCTATTACTTACGAAATCATGTCCAGAAAACTTGTTAGGTATAAAAACATTGAAGGCTCTAGGAGCTGTAATATGTTGTTCTCCGGAAGGAGTACGACTATTTTTGCGTGACTTTAAAGGTCACTACGTGTCTAGAGACATGGATCACCGGTTACAGAATCTACCTGCACATTTATGGGCACAAGGCCCCACTGATGTAGGTTGTATGCACATTACACCATATCGAGTCACACTCAAAACAGGAGTGGTACTACCACGAATGCGACAATACAAATTACCGCCAGATGCTGTTGTGGCTTTACTGCAAATCATTGACGAGCTCATCGCACAAGGAGTGGTTGTAGAAACCGACTCCAATATATGTAATTCCCCGATAATTCCGATTCTTAAACGAACCGATCCAAAAGCACCACCAGTATATCGATTAGTTATTGATCTGCGAGAATTAAATAAATGCATTGTACCACAATACCCCGTGGTCCCAGATATCTCTTCATTATTAACGGCCATAGATTCAGAAGCAACGTTCTTTACTGTAATTGATCTCAAGAACGCTTTCTTTAGCGTCCCAATCGATCCGGAAAGCCAATATTTGTTCGGATTCAGTTTAAATGGACGAAGTTTTAAATTCACACGCGCACCTCAAGGATCCACAGAAAGCCCCAGCATCTATAGCCAAGCACTGAAAAGAGAACTTGACAGTATTCACATGCCAGCTAACACTGCCCTGCTTCAATATGTCGATGATCTGCTGATCACCGCACGAAGCGAACCTGAATGTGAAAAAGCATCACTGACGGTTTTACATTTCTTAGCCGACAAGGGGCACAAAGTGTCCCCTTCGAAACTACAATTCTGTGTCCAGCAAGTTGTGTACCTAGGGCACTTGCTGTCCAAATGGGGGAGACAGCTCACACCTGATCGCATCCAGTTAATTGTAAACATGCCACCACCCAAGACACAAAAGGAGGTACGGGCCTTCATAGGCCTCACTTCGTACTGTAGGCAGTGGATCCCCCAATATGCATTTTTAGCTAAACCACTCATTCAGTTAACAACACAGGAGGCAGCGACACCGACTGTCCTCCCTTGGACTCAGGAACATACACAAGCTTTTGAAAGCTTAAAGAAAGCTTTATGCCAAGCACCTGTTTTAGCAACGCCATGTTACAGCAAACGTTTTACACTTTTTGTTACAGAACGTGAAGGTACTGCTTTGTCAGTACTCACGCAGGAACAAGCAGGATCACACAAGCCATGTGCTTATTTTTCTAGTACATTAGATCCCGTAGCTCAGGCTCTTCCTGCGTGCCTGAAATCAGTCGCAGCAACAGCTTTAGCAATCAGACAAAGCGACGCCATAGTGTTAGGACATCAATTGACAGTACAAGTACCACACGCAGTAGAGGTTCTCTTGAACCGGACCCAAACACAACACTTGACTATAGCAAGACTGACGGGTTATGAACTAACATTGTTCCAGCCACACATAGAAATCAGACGCTGTAGTACATTAAATCCTGCCACACTTTTGCCATTAAATGGAACAGACCCATTGGCACATGATTGTATTGAAGTCATTACTATTACGACGAAACCCAGACAAGACTTGACAGATATTCCATTATCAGACCCAGACCTGACATTGTATGTAGATGGTTCATGCATGAGAACAAATACAGGAGAATTAGTGGCCGCTTATGCAGTCACAACAGACACTGAAATTATTGAAACAAATTGTATCGATACCTTGTCAGCTCAAGCAGCAGAGCTCATCGCTCTGACACAAGCCTGTATTCAAGCCAAAAATAAGAAAGTCAACATATACACAGATTCACGTTATGCATTCGGAGTCGTCCATGACTTCGGCGTGCTGTGGCGAGAGAGAGGTTATTTAACTTCTCACGGTGCCCACATCCAGCACGGTCCCCTTATTCAAGCTCTGTTAGATGCAATACATCTGCCTACTTCAATATCTATCATGAAGTGCAAAGCCCATACGAAAGTGACGGACATTATTTTTCAGGGTAACGACCTAGCTGACAGAACAGCTAAACAGACTGCTCAGAATCAGACTCATCCAACTGACACGACAAAGACAATAGTTCCGACACCAACACACTGTATGACAGTTAAGGATCCCACCCTTGATGTAATTGACATACAAACACATGCTACACCAGAAGAAATAAAGAGATGGACTGAATTAGGAGGGATCCAAACGGATCAAGGATGGATGACGAAGGGAAAATCTATATGGTTTCTCCCCGACTCAATGGTTCAGGTCATCATTAACACAATACATAGTCCAGCGCACCTAGGAGAGAAAGCTATGCTAGACAGTATTCAACGCATTTGGTTTAATAAACACTTACGAGCAGCAGCTAAACAGAAAGTACGTACCTGTATGATTTGTTGTCAGTTCAATCCAGGAAAAGGCGTACCTGTAGACCAGGGTGGATTTCAACCCCCCGATCACCCTTTTGAAGTCCTCCAGATGGATTATATCCAGATGGAACGTTGTCGAGGATTCAAATATGTCCTCGTAGTTGTATGCGCTCTTTCCCGGTGGACAGAGGCGTATCCCGTCTCAGATTACACTGCCCCGACTACTGCCAAACAGTTAGTTCGAGAATTCTTCCCACGGTATGGTTTGCCCCATATCGTGTACTCAGATAATGGCCAACCGTTCTCATCCGAGCTAATGAAACATGTTTCACTTCTGTTAGGCTACCAATGGAAATTCCACTGTGTCCGACATCCCGAGGCAGCAGGTCTAGTGGAACGAGATAATCAAACTCTGAAAATTAGACTGTCCAAAGTATGTAGAGAAAAAGGTGTCGACTGGATAGTAGCTTTACCAGTTGCGCTCTTTTACATGAGAATGGTAGCACACTCTCGAACAGGGCTATCCCCGTATGAGGTGATCTTCGGTAGACCACCAAATATGTGGGGGACGCCTATACCTCGTAAAATAACTGATGTTGATTGTAATATGCTGACGGATTACCTGGCTTCCTTGATGTCTGCACTACAATCTTGTCGTTCACAGGTAGCTGCAGCTTTTCCCGACAACACTGAGGTGAAGCCCCACGACGTGGTTCCGGGGGACCTCGTGTTTGTGAGGAATTTTGACAGGAGGAGCCAGCTGGAGCCTCGGTGGCAGTCGCCGAAGCTCGTCTTATTGACCACAAGGACAGCCGTGAAGATTGAGGGACGTAAAGGGTGGTTGCACTCGAGCCACATCAAAAAATTTTATGGACTACCGTCCGACGTGAACCCTCAGCCCTGCATTCCCTCACAGACTGATTCAAAACTACCCCTGGTTGAAAAAACCAAGAGTGAAAACTATAAACTGAAACTAAGGTCTAGCAAGTCAGACAATTTGATTGTTTAAGTCCTCTCCAAGGTGAATCGGTTGAATTTGTCTCTGACATGTATCCTCTAGACCGAAATAGAGAGAAAAATGGACAGAAACAGCTCAGGACACATGCGTACTGTAAATCACTTCGTAGTCACTGCATAGTGACATTGTTAATTATGTTTTTTCTAAGTCTTCTGATTATTATCTCCGGTTTATTATTACACATGTATTACCCTATCTCCAAGCATGCTTTCAATGCTACTGCCGAACATTCTTTTAGCGAATTACCCCCACATGAGTTGTCCTATAGACTTGCGCTGCGCAACAACACATTCATTAGTATGTTACATCATTCTCATCAGACCAGCAATGCTACAAATTGTTGGATATGTGGCCGACTCCCTCCCTATCAGAAATACAGGGGAGTTCTGCCCCTCTTTCCGTATCCATTCACACACAATGGCTCCTGTGGAGCATGGTTTAGTTTGATTAATTCCCTAGATTCAAATACAGTAGTTTACCAAGACAATTGGGTATGGGGAAACCTGAACCTAGTTTTACTTAAAGTCTGCTACCCTAACAAGGAGGGACTTCCCAAAAGAACAGGAACTGATCTAGAAAATGAAGTATATGGATTAGGTAACTTTACACTTAATCTTATGATCCTGAATATTGAATCCGAAGCTACACCGATCTTGCCCGCTATGTCAGTATTTCCAGTTAGAGGCGAATTATGTGTAAGAAAGAATGGTTCAATACACATGGGCCATAGTAAATGTACCACTGTAATAGAATTCAGTGATAAAGGCAAATCTACATTTAGAGCTTCCCGTCACTCCTACTTCATCTGTGGTCACACCGCATACATACGCCTACCCCTAGATTGGGATGGTACCTGTTACATTGCATTCCTTCTGCCACCTGTTTTCCTAGCCCCACCTGATTACCATAGGAATACCCATTTAGTACACAATAGACAGCAGAGAGATCTCCCGATTGTCGACTACACTGAAACAGCATGGGAGAAATACACAGATTTCAATAAAGGTTTCTTTCCCTACATAGGTACAGTCACTAATAGTAAGCTGATACGTAGATTAACTAGAACCCTTGAAGCAGTAGTGAATGAAACTACTTCCGCCTTGGGCAACTTAACAGAGGAGCAGTCTGCGATGCGGATTGTTGTTCTCCAAAATCGTCTTGTCCTTGACGTCATTCTGGCCGATAGGGGCGGAGCTTGTAGGGCCATCGGATCAAGTTGCTGTGTTTTCATACCAGAAAACGCGCCGTCAGTATATAAAGCCATAACTCGACTTCATAAGATCGTAAGCCAGATACACCAGAATCCAGGCACCTGGACTTGGTCCGGTTGGTTCTGGAGCGTGTTGTCAGCCTGGGGATGGAGGATCCTATCCTTCCTAGGTATTGGCTTTCTCATACTATTCAGTTGCTGCTTGTGTCTACAATGTGGGCCAGCGATTTGTGGTCTATGTGCCACATCGTGTATCCCACCTTCAAATTTTCATTGGAGATCCCGGAAGAAGAAAGAAGAACAAATGATGCTATATGAACAGATTGATGGATTGATGAAGATGGATATTTCATAAGGGTCCGTAGGGGACAAGGAGGGAATGTGGAAATGTGAATTTTTATGGTCAATTGTGTCCCCTATCTTAGACCCCAACGGCTCCATGTACATGCTATAAGTACATGTATGTTCCCTCCAGTTCCAGCTATGAAGACGCAAATACATGTGCGTTCAACGTCAACATGCCCTCTTTCAGATCCGCCATGAATGGGTCGAATATTCCATTCCTAAGTATGAAAGGCCACCGACTTTATGTGGTTCACTTTTCTAGTTTTGTAGTTAAGGCGAGTAGGCCCTGAATTCTGCCATCAAGCCTTTTTCTGTTTCTGCCTCTGAAATGCTCCAGCTTGGACCTGCATCCGTGTCCATGAACTTTGTCTTACTCCCTGCGCGGCTAACGGTGCCTGACGCGGCCTGTTGCCTGCCAAAAACTGTATTCAGCCTTCAAGTTATCTGCTCCGCTCCTCATCCAATGCATTCCTGTCTAGTAGTTTAGGTAAACATCCCTCCAGCTACCGAGCAAAAGGCTCGGCCTCGCTGTCTTTTTGCAAGTAATTCATAGCCCCTGTTACTATGGAAGATTCCTGCCCCCTCGCATCACATGTAGACACATAGACGCTTGTACACGCACTAACAGTCAGTATAGAATAGGATCTGTCCGAGAAGACCCTTCCTTCCAGATAATATAGTTCCTTAAACACAAGATATTAGATATGATTTAGGACTAGGTTGTCCTGACACCCCAGACTTCTGTCTCCACATGTAGGGCCAAATGTCAAGTTCCCTTCACCCTCTAGTTGTACGTCAATCACACGTCATGCGGCTGCACGCGCATCTCTGCCAAATATTTCTGCTGACACTGCAGGATTCTCTTATGGATCCACCCACTTGTGACATCATTTTAAATGACGTTTCTAGTATACGCCTGTATTTACGCCTATTTTCATTACGTATGTGTATTCTTATCTGTATTATCAGTTGTTACGCCTCCTGCATCTGTCTTAATGCAATGCTTTTTATATATATACTGTTACTTGTCAATAATGTATTGCTGATCCCTTCCTGAACCTTCGTGGTGATGGAATATGATTGCCTGGTTCGAACTATAATTCCTTTGTAAGGAATAAAGCCCTTTTCAGAACCTCTAATACCACGGATTCTGCCTCTTATTTTGACTGAGTTATTCTTACTAGACTTTACCGCATAAAAAATAGTACAGGTAATTTAAATATTTACCACACTGGGGCCGATACCCACTGCTCACTGGCGATGCTGCTGGCGTCGATCGGGCCCGGCGTCCGGCGTCGAAGGCTCGGGACACTGGAGCCGTTACTCACGATGTCGAGCTGGATTCGGCGGCGTCGGCGGCGTCGAGACTGCAGATTTTCCCTTGTGTACTGGAAACAACACTTTCCAGCAATTCAGCAATTCAGTAGATGGTGAAGTCCTTTGGCCCTGTGACTTCAACAGGAGACTGGCACTCTTCCAGCCCTTGGAGATTTTCTTAGCAAGTTGTAGAGAGTACACACCAAGTTCCTCTCTCCTTGTTCCTTGGCAAAAATAAAGAAGCAGCCTTCAGGTTCCTCCACAGCAAAACAGCACTCTGGCAGAAAGGGGAGGCAAGTCCTTAGATCAGCAGGCTCCTTGTCCTTGGTACAGGTTTCCTTGTCAGAAGTGATCTCAAGAAAAGCAAAAGGTCCTAAAAGTCCTGGAGGTATCAGGGGGTCAGAACAGCCCCCAGCAAAGGCAGAAGGGTCCCAAGAAGTCCTGGGCATAAAGAAATGGAGCAGAAAAGCTCCCAGCAAAGAAAGGTCCTCCAGCCAAACAGGGGCAGGGCAGGGCCCAGGGAGGCAAGCCTTCCCCTGAGCCCCAGCAGCAGCACGCCCCTGGTAGATTCAAGTCCAGAACAAGAACATTTTGTAAGGGGACACAGCCCCTTTTTATACACCAAATCCCTTTGTCTCAAAGGTGCAGGGAAGGGGCGAACCAGATACAACTGGTTCCTGAGCACTTTGTTTTGCTCAGCCCCTCTCCCTATTCAGAGAGCAGGCCAGGGTCATCAGTCGCACCACAGGGGGCGGAGCCAGCATTGTGTAGGGAAAACCCAGCCCTATTCAGGATCCAGGTGTACTCCTCCCACCCATCTAGCTGCTGATCTCCCCATTCACCACTGGGTGACTCATCCTGACTCTGGGGATTCCCTAGCCCGTCACCTGACCTCAACCAGCCAATCGCCAGACAAGGCACACATTTCATACTGCACACAGAAGTGCCCACTTCTAGAAGTGGCACTTCCACACTAGGTAAATGCACGCCGCACACATCATCGCGCAGCATTCAATCCCACGAGTCCGCACATACCAAACTCGGGCCTGCACACCCCACGCATCAGGAACTACCAGGACACATACATTCCCCCATGCATTCCTATGGGAGGGCAGGCCAACCTCAACACACGCACGCACTTTACCCTGGGACACAGCGGTAAAGTGCGCAGAAACCCCAAAATCACTACACCATGTCATCAATAAAAGCAAAAAAAAGTTCAGGGGTGAACCTGCCAGAAGGGCCAAGTCCAACAATTATCATTTGAGGTAGGAGGTCGCCTGCCTCAAAGATCAGTGAAACTAACTAGTTATGATGAACCCCAAAGTTGCAAAGTATCCTGAGCTCAACCCCCTGGTAGCTATGGCACAAAGTAGACAGGCTTAACATAGGGCAATCTGTAAAGAGTTTATGCTGTACCAAAACTGGAATGAAGTCAAAACACTAAAAAGAAAGATCCAAACCCAAATTAGAAAACCATAGGAACATTCTTTAAACAATATGACACTGAAACAACAAAAATCCAATAAGGGGAACCAGAGCTATGATTTTGTAAAGTTTTAAGAAGCAAGAGTGCCAAAAAGCTCTTAGTACCAATGACAGTGTATAGAGGTGGCAGAACGGCGGATTTCTGGCCAAACACAATGTAGTGCGGGTCGGACACACGAAGCAGGTTGATCCATGTCAAAGATTTTAGGTCAATAATAGTTTATTTTGGGACTAATCCCACAAAACCATATAGATAAAATACAAAGCCACACGCTAGACATCAATAATATACAACTTAAAAACCAGTCCTAAAATTGATGTTGTGCAAACAATAAAGTTGCAAAATTAGCATGGTCCCTATAAAATCAGAAGAAATCCGCGTTGGAAAGGGGCACTCATAATATTTTAAGCCAGATCACTCATGGTCACTGGACACAACCGCCAGAGAATAAATGTGACCTACATCTCTAGGTAACTTTCAGAAATCGTTTTAACACAGACACTACCAATCGGGAGATGTTGAATTTCAGTAGTGCTAGGACAGATCCTGCTGCCTCACACCCATGATTCTTAATAGGGGTTTGAAGCAGTGTGACCTTAGGTTGGCAATGTAGGGACACAAGAAGAGGAAGCACATCTCATCCTCCTTGGCTATGTCACAAGCAGGGCAATGTTATGAAGCAGCTAGACCCCGTAGCTCAGATGGTTCGGAGGAAAAATTCTATGTCTTCGTTCGAGATAAAGGGATCTCGAATGTTGATGGTTTTACCTTATAACTTAGTATTTTTTATGAACAGCAAATTCTTCTAGCACGGGAAGCCTGACACTGTATCCAATGAAGTTGCATAACAATTGGACACCATTACCACAAGGTCCTGCTGATGGTTCTGGAGGTCTTGGAAGTGCAAAAAGTTTTTACGTCCCAGCTTTTGAGGGTTTTTGAAGCAGCTTTTCTGGGTCACTGCTAAGGCGCCCCAAATCTGAGGGACAGAACTTAGGGGCCAGGACTCACTTCAGCAGAGGCCAAGCCCATTTCTTACTGGTCAACTGGTTAGTTCAAGAAAAAGGCTTCTGCAGCATGTTGTGTTCCTGTAGCTGCACAGGAAGTCACCCACCTGTTCCTCGGCCTACACTTCTTTATCCAGAGTACAAGAGGGAACAGGTCCACTCCTTAAATGTTCCTCTCAGATCACAGACAGCAGGTCCAATCCTTCTCTGATCTTCCTTAGGTCCAGAAGGTGTTATGGGGCTGGTGTCTTGGCCTGCCATATTTATAGCTTGCATTAGTTAGTGTGTGGGGTTACTCCTGGGCACCCCCTAAAAATGCTGGGAAAGTTTCCAGGGCATAGCAATCCCCAAATTCAAAGCACATCTTGTTTGTCCTGCTGTCCCAAAATCTAGGAAGGGGGAACCTCTCCTTCCTTGTGTAGAGCTCTTGTGTTCACCCAGATGTTTGGCCAGGGAAATCGTACCCTCCATGGTGTTCACTCCAAACCAGTTCTGTGGGCCGCTTACTTCACACCAAGTATGTAGCTAACCAGTTTAGTGTGTGCCTGGGGACAACGGCTTTCCCTTCTTGTGGGATCCCATCACTAAACTAACATAACATAACATAACATGTGTATTTCTAAAGCACACATTCACTCAGAAGGGTTTCTTGGTGCTGAATAACATATGTTTATTGTTACCCAAGTCAATGGAACTCATTTTATTGACCTCAAAAGGATGAAAGGCTGAGTGGACCCACCAGGATTTGAACCTGTGACTATGAGGTTGAACACAGGCTCCTACAGTGTAGGCATTAGTCCACTAAACCACCAGACCCAGCCTAAACTATAAAAGGCAGGCCTCACCTCTGCTACTCTGGTAATAATGAAATTTGTATGTTCACCCAACTGTCCTTCCTGGGCTAATACAGAAAAAGTGTCCCCACCCTGCCAATTCTATAACAAATCCTAAGTCATTGTTCATCTCAGGGAGCATTGTTAACACCTCATTAAGGTCAAACACTTGTTGGGCAGCTGCTGGCAGCCTAATTCATGGTACCCGCCAAGAGCTTCCGGAAGGGAAAAGAAAACTTTCTAAAAGTTACTTTTACTAAATATTTATTTTAAAAAACTAACTTCAACCTCTAATAAGACTTTTATTAAATATGAAAAACTAGCCTTTGAATAACTAGTTTAGCAGTTTTCTATAAAAAATTGCATAATAAAGTTTATAACCTGGATTCAGCTGCAACCCAGGAATGGGGAACGAAAAGCTGCCCTGGTAAAAATGCTCAAACCACACTCGCTCCCTTCTCTTTTTATCTCTGTTTTTCCTCAGTCATTCACTCTCTTTTTCTCTCCCTTCCCTATCTTAATTTCACCTCCCCCTCCTTCCCTTTCTCCCTTTCTCTCTGTTTAAAGCACCCCTTTGCCAGCTACAATTAACCTGAGGCAGCAGCATCCCTTGCCTTTCATATTTGCTTGCAATGGCTCCAGCCACTGGGAAAATTCCTGATGGAATAAAAGGCCAGTGGGCCCTGCAACAGGCATGCATGTGAAAATAGCTTTTGGGGTATAGTCATTGGAGGAACATGCTAGCTTTCATTTCGCATATGTTCCACTTTCAAATATCAGGCACCTTACATTGTGGGCGACAAGGTGTACTTACATGCAAATTATTAATATTTAAAAATAGGGGTTCCTGGCTGTCAAAAATGGTTATTTTGACTGGTTTGACAGCAGGTTTTTAGGCTACTGCAGTCAGGCTACACATAGTAGGCCTGAAGCTATGCTTTACAGGCCAACCCTGTGAATGCATAGGTGCTGCAGTTCACAAGACAGATTTTAATTCCAGGTCCTGGTTGAATTTTCAACACCTTGTATGGGGGTATTTTAGGAAATTTAAACATGCCCTTCAGAGTTAAACCTATCTAACCATGTTTATAGGGGGTGCATAGACACTTCACTTCTGTTTAGATGAGGTAAAGTGCACAGAGTCTAAAACCCAGCACAAATAGGGACCAGCAAATGGAAAAATTGGAGGTGCACATCAGAAAATTGGATTTGCTAAACATGTGGCAAATGCTTACATAGCTTTAAAACACCATATATATCTTTAAATAAACAACGCATTGTTTAAAATATACATTTTTAGAAACACAAAGACATGCATTCACAAAGCCAATAAAACTGGTGTTGGCCGCCAGCCTTTTGGCAATTCTTTTTTTTGTAAAAGCTTTCTATTGCTTCAAGTACAAAAAAACAGACATACGCATGTCAATTTATTAAACGTGTTAAACCTCTGGCTTAGAAGTCGGGTAGTTATCAATCCAGGATCCGGTCACATGCATGGAAGGATCAACTCTACTTGTGTGTCTACAAGAATACGAGCCGCCTTCCTCAGGAATCACCCCCCAGCTTCCCTTCCCTTACTCGGTCTATGGCTGTGGGACTCTCATCGCCAGCTTTCTTCCTGATCGTTGGCCCCTCCCATGGGCCCCATACTATTTCAAATTTACTTGGGCATCCCCTGGCCTTATAGACCAATTACGCAGCTCTCATGCACCAGTCCATATTGTGTTCTCACTCTCGGCTGGTTGGAACTGTTGTGCCTCACCAGTATCTAACAATGTCGCGGCGTGCCACCCTGAGTGCCACATTACAAAAAGTCTGTATTCATTTGTCTAGTGTCTGCTCTCCCCACATCTTGAGCATGAGCAGCTGTGGTGTAACGTCCACCTGGACATCTATGACACCAGAGATCCTTCAGCCGATGTAGCACCAGTAGGCTCAGCCACAGGCAGCCCCACATTGCGGGCAAGAGGGAGCCTACCTGTCTGCAGCCCCTCAGGCTATATCATTGTCGCACTTACCCATTCAGAATTGTCAAGTTCTCCTGTAGAATGCCCAATAACAATCTTCAGGCGGGCTAACCGAAAACCGTTCAGATAGCCACCTCCTGCATGCCGCCTCCAATAGTTTTTTTCTATTTGGCCCACGTCTGGTTCCACTTGTCTCTTAGTTTATCTTGCACAGGGATGCAGTTACTAAGGAGTGTGTTATAGATTAGGAAGATGGCATTCCTATGCAATGGGGCCCCACGCGCTTTTTCCCCAGGGGGGTTCTCCTCTTCTATGTCATGCAGCTGAGTAACGTAATTCTGCAATTTTAGCTGTTTGTACCTGAGATACTGGCTCCCAGCAAGGTTGTATTCATCCTGCAGTTCCAAAAACGGAATCATACCCCATCCCTTCAGGATTCTCCTACCTTGAAAATGCCCAGTAGATCCCACTTCCGGTCAGCATCTATGCCCCGTAGTCCTTTAAGCGCCTCCACCTCCAGCAGAGGGTTTGCCAATGTCAGGCTTCCCCTCCATCCAAGGAGGTGTGCGGCCTTTTCCCATGCCTGAATCACAGTGGCTGTGGTAGCACCCCTTTCCTCCATACAGCCTGAAGATGTAGCCCACGGGGTCCATTACCCACCTATCTGCCAGCACCGCTCACTCCTGTCGTGTCCCCCTGCAGCGCCCCTCAATGACGACAGACACAGTAGGTTCGGAGAGGCTTCTTTATTCAACCTCTCTCTTTCACGTCCCTACTCTAACTCCCCGTTTCCCTTTCCTCGCTCCTTCCTCTTCCCTCGCTCCGCCCACGCTCCGCCCTCCCCACTACTAGACCGCACATCGGTACATCTCCCCCTTTGTTAACAGAACAAACTTACAAAATGTTTACATCTCTTCAATCAGCCGACGTGGCTGGCGAATTGTCTGTCGTGGTCTGAGAGACCGGCCTTCTGGAATCACAGCAGTGTTACCTTCGCTTCTCTCCTCTGGGCCAGTAACAGTCCCATCTCGCAGTTCAGTCTGATCAGTTCTCGGAGGCTGGAGTTGTGGCTCTAGCGCATCCTGCAGAGCCGAGCTACATCTCTGAAAATGAGACACATTTCGAGTGATGCGTCTCCTGTCTGATTCTGCCGTCAGCATGGTTCCCTTTTGCCGGGTGACTATCAGCGGCTCTGCTCGAAACCTGCTGTCCGTTTTCTTACATTGCTCTTGCTTAACCACCACGCAGTCTCCCTCTCGGAAAGAGAGCGATCGGGCTCGCCTACGACCATCAGCATACGTCTTCATGCCCTCTTTGCGAGCTCTGTCGGTGGTCACCATTTCTTGATGGACGCGACCTGGGGACACAGGTCGTAACGCTCCTTCCCAAGTGGGTATCCGTGTCCGAATGGGCCGCCCCAGCATGAGTGTCGCTGGGCATTTGCCTGTGGTGGCATGTGGTGTCGTTCGGTATGATCGGAGCACGTCATTTAGGGCTGTTTGCATGTCTTTTCTATCAAGCACAGCCTGCTGGAATGTTCTCTTGAGGGTGGCCATGAATCTTTCAACAGTGCCGTTGGCCTGAGGCCATAGCGGTGTTATTCGCCGGTGTCGGATATCC
Organism: Triturus cristatus; assembly: GCF_964204655.1. Taxonomy (NCBI): domain Eukaryota; kingdom Metazoa; phylum Chordata; class Amphibia; order Caudata; family Salamandridae; genus Triturus; species Triturus cristatus. The sequence continues at coordinate 84,120,379 of NC_140591.1, forward strand.
ATTATTTTCATGAAGTCGCTGAACTCCTGCCCGTTGAACGGTGGGCCATTGTCCGTCTTCACTACTTTGGGTACTCCCCACGCTGCAAACACTTCGTCGAGGACGGCGAGCGTAGCGGTTGCTCCGGTGGACGGGACAAATTGAGCGATGGGGAATCTCGAGTACTCATCAACAATCACCAGCACGTACTTGCCCGACTGCATTGGGCCGTAGAAGTCCATGGCTAGTTCCTGCCACACTCCCGATGGAAGTGGCGTCATTTGGAGCGGAGCTGGAGGATCACCGCGCCCCACCACTTGGCACTGCGGACAGTCTTTGAGGGTACGTTCTACCATTTTGTCAAGGAACGGGAACCAGACACGTTCACGAAGGGCCCTCTTGGTCGCAACCACGCCTCGGTGGCTTTCACGGGCCAAGTTGATGACTCCTTGGCGCAGATGCTGTGGGATGACGATCCGGTGGTCTCTCAGGAGCAGCCCTTCCGCTGTGACGGATAGTTCCTCGCTCACATTCTTAAACGCCTGTAGCTCTTGGCACTTCTCTGGGTCACTCTCCTCTGGTGCTTCGTCCTGTCTCCACCGATGTGTTCGTATCCGGTGAATCACTCTTTGTAGCAGATCATCCTGCGAGGTGGCTTGTTGGATGGCTTCCAGGGGAACAGCCGGCGGCCGTGCCTGGGCCACTACGAAGTGGATGTACTCCTCAGCTACAGAAGGAGTGGGACGGTGGGTAGCTTCGGGGTGCCTTGACATGTAGTCAGCTGGGTTGGCCGACTTTCCTGGTTTGTGGACAATGGTGAAAGTATATTCTTGCAGGCGTAGTCCCCATCGTTCGATGCGGGGTGGCATCTTGGAGCGCGGGTTCCCAAAGATGGTGACAAGCGCTTGGTGGTCTGTCACCATGGTGAAGTGTTTTCCATATATGAATACGTGGAAATGTTCGCAGGCCCATACTACCGCGAGGCTCTCTTTCTCGGGTTGGGAGTAGGCCTTCTCCGTGTCTGAGAGACTTCGGCTGGCATGGGCCACTATGTGACGCTGGTCAGTGTCCTTATCGTATTGGGCTAGGATGGCACCGAGACCGACGGGGCTGGCGTCCACTTGGATCTCAGTTTTCCGGTCCGGGCTGAAGTACGCCAGACTGTCGGCTCTTCCCACCGCTTGTTTGATGTCTCGAAATGCTCGCTCACACTCTGAAGTCCACTCGAATGCCTGGCCTTGTTTGGTCAATCTCCGGAGGGGGTGACTGAGAGTGGCGTAGTCTTCGATGTACCGCGAGCAGTAGCTCGCCATCCCTAGGAAGGACCGCACATCGCTGACATCCCGTGGACTCTTGGTGTCATTCAGCGAGCTCACTTTGTCCGGGTCCGGCTTCATCCCTGCACTAGAGAAGACGTGCCCAAAGAATTTCAGCTTTTCTTGATGGAATTCGCACTTCTCCTTGTTGAGAGTTAGGTTTGCGTCCAATAGCGCGTGGCAGACTCTGTCGAGGGCTGTGTCATGTGCTTGAATGTTTGCCCCATACACTAAGATGTCATCGCTGTAATTCAGCGTGTTGGGGATGTGATGGATAGTCTGCCGGATGGCTTCTTGGAATATCTCGGCAGCTGATGATATGCCAAAGTTCAGTCGTTTATACCGGAACAGCCCCAGGTGCGTCGCGAACGTTGTGATGTATCGAGAATCTTCATGGAGTTCCAGTTGATGGTACCCCTTGTTGAGGTCAAGTTTGGAAAACACGCGCGCACCATTCAGTGCGGCTATCATGTCACTCAGATGGGGTCCTGGGTGGCGTTCTCTCTCGATAGCTGTGTTGGGCATGCGCATATCCACACAGAGTCGGACTTTCCCTGGAGTTCCTTTCTTTGGGACGATCACCACTGGTGAAACCCACGGCGTGGGGCCCTCCGTACGCTCGATGATGTCGGCTGTCAGGAGGTCTTGCAGTTCATCTTCTACAGCCTGTTGAAGGTGAAAAGGAACCTTTCTGGGGTGCTGGGCAACCGGCCGGACCTGTTCATCGATATGCAAGCGGATCTGGCCTCTATTCATTTTGCCGAGTCCTGTGAACAGTTTTGGGAACTTGCGGACGATGTCACCGTCATCGGTGACGCGATATAGAATTTCAACCAGTCTTAGCCGTTCGGCCGTCGGGAGACTGAGGAGACAGTCCGCTTCCGGCCCCTCGATGACATGTATCACCGCAGGGACTGATGTCGTTTGGTGCCTCAGTACAGTCGGAAATTTCCCAAGACACGGAAGTGGTTCCCTGGACATCCAGGTGTAGACACGGACGTGCGCAGGGTTCAGTCGGGGGCGAGGGTTCATCTTCCTGTATTCAGTCACTGGGATGTAATTCAGCGACGCCCCGCTGTCCATCACGAACTTCGTGTTATGGCCTCCCACGCTGATGTCCAAACGGGGGTACTTTTTGAGTTGGTCCGGGTCAGCGATCATGTTCGCGTACTCTACCGAATACTCTTGTTCGTCCGAAGATGACCCTGAGTCTCGAGATGGAGATCGCCTCGACCACCTGGACGACCGCGACTCTCTGCTGGAATGGGAAGACCTTGATGATGACTTCTGACGGACATGGACTGCTCGCACATGGTGCCGGCGGGTGTCTCTTCTCGACGACTCAGGCGCGGTCTTGTCTTTGTCTTTCTCGCGGCGGTACTCCCCGCACATAGCTTCAAAGTGATGACTCCGGCCGCACTTGCGGCATTGTTGCCCCATGGCCGGGCATGTCCCGCTGTGTGGAAAGTCGTATCCACATCGGTAGCACCGTCTTGCGGCCGATTTCTTCGCGTGGTCGTGTCTCTTGCTCCTCCTTCCCGAGTCAGGTCGCCGATGTTCTGGGTAGCGGCGGCGCGACGATGGTCGGGCATGTCGCTCGCGCTCTTTCGACCCCCGGCGGGGACGACCGGTGCGCACTTGACACGCAAGCTCCTTGCGCTCCGTGCACCCCGACTCCATGGACTTGGCATGTTCCTCAGCCTGGTCGTGCACTCTTGTGAGTTCTTCTATTTCGTCCAGTGTGTGGGTCTTCTTTAGCAGTTTCCGTCGAAGTGTCTCCGACTGGCAGCCGTCGATCACGCGCAAGCGTATGGCATCATCCGTTGAAAACCTTTCAAAGTCGCAGTGACGCGCTAGCCGCCGAAGCCGCGTAATGTAGGCGCCCATTATCTCATCTTTCTCTTGTCGCGCCCGCTGAAACACATACCGCTCATAGTCCACATTTCTCTTGTGTATGAATTTTTTATCGAGGGCTTCACGAACTTTGGCGTATGTTCCTGCATCTGCTGCGGGAATTTCCTTGATCATCTTGCTGACATCTTTCCCCACTAGATTGCGGAGTGCAATCAGCTGGTCCTCATCTCCGAGTACTTTGGAACCTTTGATGTAGTCCTCAAAGTCCTCTATCCATTCCTCCCAACGGGGGCCCATACTGCTACCGACGACGAGCGCCAGAGGCTCCGGAGGGCGCAAGTGTGACAGTCCCATGACGATTGGCTTCACTTCCTGACGGGTCGGTGATCCATTGTTCGACATTGTGTGGGCAGTGCTCGTGCTTGCTTGTTCACTTGTATGAATTAGCTCGTGCTTGTTTGTTTCGCCTTGACTTGTACTTGTTGGTTGTATTCTGCTTTCACTCTTGCTGTTTCTTATGCTTGTGTGCTTTCAGGCTTGCTGTGGCCTTGCTCGTGTCTGTTTGTTCCTTCGTTTGCATTAGCTCGTGCTTGTTTGCATTGGCTTGTGCTTGTTTAAATTTGTTCTGGGCGCCTGACTTCAAGATGGCCACCTATTCACTTCAATGGGGATGTCCCTCCAAGGCTGCCTGACTTCAAGATGGCCGCCGGGTCACTGCACACGTGGGGCCTCACACGAGGCTCGAGCCTTGCTTTCTGCTTGTTGCAGCGTGCTGAAGCTTCACTCACCCACTCCTGGAGCCTGCCGCTTGTGCCAGGTAGGGGGGGGGGCTCACTGCTGCTCGCACGCGTATCTTCGAGTCTCCTGCGCAGGGGGGGGGCTCTCATGTGTCGAGATCGTCACTTGCGAAGCAGTTCTCCCACGGGGGGGGTTCCTTAAATAGGGTCTGGGCTTCCCCCTTCTCGTCCGCGTTCACTTTAGTCGTCTGCAGGTCCCGGATCAGACTCCGGTCGCTTCGCGCGCGTGTCAGCGCTCCCGCCGTCACCTGCCACCACTCGGTCTTCGGCGGGTCGTTTACGTTGTCGGGTCCGGGAGAGTCCACTGCTCATCCCACCCTCGTCGCCAGCTGTCATGTCCCCCTGCAGCGCCCCTCAATGACGACAGACACAGTAGGTTCGGAGAGGCTTCTTTATTCAACCTCTCTCTTTCACGTCCCTACTCTAACTCCCCGTTTCCCTTTCCTCGCTCCTTCCTCTTCCCTCGCTCCGCCCACGCTCCGCCCTCCCCACTACTAGACCGCACATCGGTACAACTCCCGCTGCTCCACAACAGCCCAATCAGTGCCTACTAGCAGATTGGATGATACCTCCTTCCATCTTCTTCCTTGTGAGTGTGGTTAGTGAAATCCGGGTCACCCCATATCTCACAACAAAAATCTTGCCGCTCGCCCACTGACCAGAAGAATCCATTCAGGACCTCACACATGGCATTCTGCAGGGCACAGAGGAACGTAAGTAAATAGATCATTTTATTAATGGAGGCTCTGCCCAGCAGAGACAGTGGGGGCCTCCGCCAGCAGCCTACTTTGGTGCTATGGTTCTCAAGCATCCTTGTTAGATTTTTTCTGAGAAAGAGTTCCTAGTCTGTGGTGATGTAGCTCCTTTCTTTGCTCATCCCTGCGACATGTGCCAACTGTCCCCTGATCACAGTATTATAGGCCTCCCATAGAATCATCCCTGAGTCCACCGTCCCAGTGTTCTCTTTGAAACAGTGATCAGTGATGGCCGTGACCACTTTCATTGTGGTCTGTCAGTTCCAACGGGCCAATGTGGCTGTGTGTTTAATGGGACTACTATAACAACTGGTGAGTGGTCCGATATACCCCAGGGCAGTAACAATGTGTCCGCAAACCTCCAGAACTAGTGCCTCAGTACCAAGATATAATCCAGGCAGGACATGGAGCGCATTGTGTTAGATGCGCAAGTGTATTGCAAGACCCCAGGGTGTTTCTCTCTTCAGAGATAGACAGCCCCATTGCCTTCAGGAAGTTGGATTGTCAGGCGCCCGCTCTGGGTACCCCCCAGTTGCTATAACTCTGTCCAAGTATCCCTGTAACGTTAAGTTCAGATCACCACAGATTTTTAGATGAGCTCAGGGGCTGCTCACTATCCACACCACAAAGTTGGTTCAGGCTACCCATCTGGAGACCCGGTGTCATGGTTCGTCTGCTGGCCCCTCCCCGTCTCTGTCACTGAGTGCCTGAGAGCGCTTGTGTGTTGCCTCATGCGGGACGCGATCCCCTCACTTCCGGTCTCCTGGCGGTTGGCAGTCCAGCGCTCCTAGTCGGAACTGCCCTGACGTCACCAGCGCTTCCGGGAGGAATCCGCATATCAACAGCGGCTTCTCCCGGTGCGGCGCTTCTCATCGACGCCAGTCCCGACGTCGGAAGCCTGCCTTGCTTCCTGAACACTTCAGGTATTGCCCCGCGCAGGAGCGCTTCCCTGGTTGTAGTTTGGTTGCGCTGTAGCTCTTCTCAGTTCGTAGACTTGCCGCGCTGGAGCGCTTCTCTGCTTCTAGACTTGGGTTTCTGTAGTTCACAGCGCTGGAGCGCATTTGTCTTCTGTTCATGACTTGTGTAGCCTAGCAGTTCAGCGCTGGAGCGCCTACATAGATGCCTGTTTCTGTCTGGACTAACCTTACGCCATTGCTGATGCCAAGCCCCAAGCGCTGGGGTTCTTGTTACTTTCCTTTTGTTCTTAACTTGCCATATTGCGCAGGAGCGCTTATTTGCTTTGGGTTTTCTTTGTGTGAGAGCACAGGAGCGCTAGTTGATGTACTTTTCCGCCGCGCCGGAGCGCTGATGATTATGGCAAGACTTCTGTTCTCTACTCTCGTTGGGGACAGACCTGTGATGTCCATGCTTGAGGTGACTGCTGGCTCCCGCATGAGTGTGTGTTAGTGAATTGTATACGGGTGTTGTACTGAGTGTAACAAGTTTTAAAGATTTCACAAGAGGTAATTTAGTCTTCAAAGAGGTTTATTTACCAGCGACAATCCAGCTGAGCTCCCAGCTCAACAGCCTCTTTAATTCATATGTTAACATTCCACATTAAGCTGACATCACACATTCCATGATGTCAGCTAAGCAATCTCTCTACACAAGTGTTCCCTTGTCTCCCTGTCCAGCTGGGGCCCAAGGCGTTTCCAACTAGAGGGACATCCGCTACCATCTTCCTGACATCATCCAGCCGTTTCTAGGCTACCTTCCCCGCTTCCATCCCTATCCTAGCTTGTTGCTCAGTCCCGAGTAGGGTAAGGTGGGCGTGGGGGCGATAGCTCATGTCGTCTCTGTGCAAGAAGCAGGTAACTTGTGGGGCACCCGACAGTATGCGAAGCCCAAGCTAATTATCTCGCCCAGACGACATGAGCGATTCCAAGATCACCCTGCAAGACATAGCAGCTATGGTTGCAAACATACAGGCAGAAAACCTCAGTTTGCGCCAAGACATAACGTCCTTACAGGGTCAGGTAGCGGCAGGGGTTACGGGTCCCTGGGATCCTTCTGCTAGAGCGAGGCAGGAGGGAGTGCTCCGACCACCCTTATTCACCTTTGGGAGCGCTTCCACCACTACGCCACAAGAGAACGCCATACGTTATTGCTCCCCATCCCGTTCAACTAGCTCCACCTGAACACTTTTATGGCGATAGCACCAAGTACAGTGTTTTCCTCCACCAGTGCCATCTGCACTTCATGGTTAGAGCTACTGCCTTTCCGGACGACGCTGCCAAGATTGCGTTCATCCTCTCCTACATGGGTGGCGACGCCGCACAATGGTCCATTTCCCTGGTAGAAAACGACGACCCCATGCTTTACAACCTGCCGGTTTTCAAGGAAGCACTGTGTCGAATGTTCGCCCGTCACACCTTTGTCCAAGCCGCGGATAATTAACTACTTAATCTGAAACAAGGCAACACTGACTTGCTCCATTATATCACAACCTTCAGTAGGCTAGTCATAGAAGCCCGCTGGCCCGAGACCAAAAACGTATCCGTGTTCTACAAGGGTCTGCATGATGACCTAAAGGACCTGATTTCTCAAATGCCTGATCCCCCGGAAGAAATCGGTCCCTTCATTGACCTGGTGGTTAAGGTTAACTACAGATTACAGGAACGAAGAAATGAGAGAAACAAAGGAGGTGAAAACCGATTCTTGTACTACACGGAAAAAACCAAGGACGACCCAGCCCCTTCTGGTGACGTACCTGAACCAATGCAGATAGGCGGGATACGAGGACCTCTCACCAACGAGGAACGAGAGAAAAGGAGAAGAAAGAACCAGTGTCTATACTGCGGAAAAAATGGGCGCTTCGTCAGGGAATGCCCCGTAAAACCTTCCCGAGCTAAAGGAGGAAGGCCGTTTGTGCTGCCCGTGTCCAAGGTAGAGAAGGCGGGAAACGGAGAAACCCAGTAGGTAGTGGGGTCCAGCTACTGGGTTCGTCTTCCAACAAGACAACGACCCCTGCCTTTTTTAGTGGCAGCCACCACATGGGAGTGGAGGTGGTCCTACGAGCCAGGACAGGGCAGGTATGGCAGGTAACTGCTCTCCTTGATCCAGGAGCCACCGGCAACTTTATAGACACCCAGTTTGTGAAAAACCTGGGTATGGCTACGGTACCGAAGACGAAACCGGAGACCGTAAAGGCAGTGGACGGTACTGACCTTACATCTGGGCTTATCCGGTACCAAACTGAGGATTTGAGCATGGCATTCGAGAATGAGCATACGGAAACCATCGCTTTCGACGTGATCGATGCTCCCCAGTTCCGACTGATATTGGGCCTGCCATGGCTGGTGCGCCACAACCCACGAATAAACTGGGCATCCGGACTCCTAGTCTTGAACTCAGCTTACTGCAGCACTTCTTGTTATGATCCTACCGGCTCCCCTTGTGTGCATACCATACAGGCCCACACCCTCTCCATGACAGGAACCGGCATGACTACACAGGACAGTGTACCAGAGGCATACCATGACTTGGCTGCGGTGTTCGACAAGAAAGGAGCCAACACCCTTCCTCCTCACCGTCCGTTCGACTGCCGGATTGACCTGATCCCTGGCTCCACGCTTCCTTGTAGCCGGATATACTTCCTCACCGAAAAGGAGAACGAGCACCTCTGCTCCTACCTGAACCAATACCTGAAGAACGGGTTCATACGCCACTCTAGGTCCCCTGTGTCCTCTCCTCTTTTCTTCGTAGCCAAGAAGGAGGGGGATCTCAGGACGTGCATCGACTTCAGGGCTATGAACGCCATCACCATCAAGAATAGGTACCCTCTGCCGCTGATATCCAATCCTCTGGACCAGGTGAAAAAAGCCTCCACTTTCACCAAGCTCGATCTCAGGGGGGCATACCATCTAGTCAGAGTCCGAGGGGGTGACGAATGGAAAACGGCATTCCGAATCAAATTTGGCCTCTTCGAATACCAGGTCATGCCTTTCGGACTCTGCAACGCCCCCGCGGCGTTCTAGTTCTTCATCGACGAAGCTCTGAGGGACTACATCGATATCTTTTGCTGCATTCTTCTACGTTTGCATCACCAATATCAGGAGTGTATCCTACACCAGAATCCACCCCTCTTTCACCAGCCAAGTATCCTGCATGGACCAGTAGCTTATATCTGTCTCGGTCCAGAATCTTACATTTGCCACCCACCAGGTGTGTTTCCAGTACCAAAATTTTGTCTGGGTTCTGCTTACTCAGATATTTCCAGTTCACCGCCGCTTTAGCTCATCGTTCAGGCCATTGACATTCCAGGAGACGACCTTAGGGGCTCGGTCTCCCGGATCATGACATATCGCAATGTTGGCCATCGGTGTAAACATTGTGTTCCTCTGCTTTCCTATGGTCGCATCTGAGCTCCCCATACCCATCCCTGAAACTCTTTCAAAAACATTGCTACCCCACCCCATTACCTTGTGCACCGAGCAGTCTGTTGCCCCCAACCATACAAACTGATAGTAGAATATTAACATTCGAATAGGCATTATATATCCAGGTGTGAGGGGCCTGGCCCCATGGCCAATCAATGAGTGTGTTATGTCTGCCCCGTTCTTTCTTCCATTCCGTGGGATTTGTTTCAAAGTACCAAAACCTCAACTGCCCGACTCCAACGTAGGCATGTTACCTGTTTTATGTCATTGGAGTGACCGCCAGTGGGGCACCATCGTCCAGCGTGTCTTCAGACCCCTCAGCCTCCTTCCAGTACTGCCCACCTGTTGGTGTCAGCCACAGAAGCAGGACTGTCACAACTATTTTCCACCCCGATTCTGCTTGGTCCCTATATAGGCCACGCTCCGTCCGGCATCTTGGTTTTTGTGTATTCCATTCTGAGAGCTTGTCAGTCTCGCTTTCATCTGGGCATTGATGGCCCCGGGCCTCAAGCCAGCCCCTGGCCTCAGAAGTGTGTCCAGTGCTTTAAATGGGCCGGGACTCACCGGTACTAAGTACCGGCACTTCTAAATTTTTGGCCCTTGAGTACCGGAACTTTTCCTTGTACAAAGAGAGTACCGGTACTCATGGGGCATCCAGCCAAGCTCAGGGAAATTTAACATATGCAAAAAAGAAGCGCAACACAGTTGACGAGTTGGTCCGTTTTCCTGAAGCAATCTGATGGAGTGCTAATCTCCCCTCCTGCTGGCATGGCAGAATACGGCAACATTTGTTTGGAGTCCGATAAAGGAGGAAGGTGGTGATAGTGACGCTTTAGCCGGGGGGGGGGGGGAATCAAGGCCTAGTAATGTGCGCAGACTCCCTTTATCGGACTCCAAAGAAACGTTGCCGTATTCTGCCATGCCAGCAGGAGGGGAGATTAGCACTCCATCAGAGTGCTTCAGGAAAACGGACCAACTCGTCAGCTGTGTCGCGTTTCTTTTTTGTATATGCTAAATTTCACTCAATTTGATAAAGCAAAACCTTTGGCAGGCACAAATGCTAGTTTATGGATTGAATAGTGCTTAAACTCTGATGGAGACAAGTCATCGACAGGACTGATGTGCGAGCGGCCCCCAGCCCAGGATGCAGATTTCTGTCACCCCTTCTGCTCACTACACTGTGACTCTGAACAGAAATTCCTGCTCGCCCAGCACGTCAAGATCAAATCAACCACAAAGAGCTTATGACGAGAAATTCCCAAAATGCAAGTCCCCGGAGAGTCGTGGCACATTTGAAACATTGTCCTTTGTCATGCCTATTGGATGTGAAGGGTGCAGGGGGCATTACAACCAGAAGCAACATTTTTCTTTTTCAGTAAGAAATACTCCAAGCTGAAATTAAAACTTTCTCATAGAGAGTGAAGTTTGCTTTGTGGATAAAGAGGTTGTGTTCCGAAGTACAGCAATAATTCTCTGAGAGTGAACCAGCAAATAGGTTTGCTTCATTTGTGTGTCAAGTGTATTGCCTAAAGCAAATGTTTTGTTATTTGTTGGTTAATTGATCGTAAGGTCTAATGCTCTAGTTAAGGAGAAACTAACCAATTTACCTCAATAATGATCAAACCCTAATACAGAGCACTTTGTGAATTGTTTTTATCCGACCATGGAATATGTTAACTTCTCTAAGACCATGAGTTGGCAGTCTGTACCTTAAGGCTCTTGAACTCACAAGGCCACCCGATCTAGGAAAGAACCTAGAATTTTAAACCAAATTCCTTTGGATTTTCTAAACTAGTATTTTATTGGCCTAAATTCTGTACTTCGTTTTTGTGAACTTTTTCAGTACAAGAATCTTCCTTGATATTTTGGCCAAGCTGGTGCATCTCTTTGGTCCCCCAAATTCCCCTGTGACTTGCACGGAGATGGTGAAAAACGAGTGCTGTAGTCCAACAATATTATTTTTGGCACCCACTCTTTTTCTTCTGAGAAGGCAGAGACACTGCAGCCTAAGGGGCGACCCTGTAATAGGACAATTACTCCGATTTAATCTGCTTTCCTCACGTTTTGCTGGGTTTTGTGAGTAGACTTAGCTGCTGTGAAGATTGTTGGCCTATTTAGTGAAGCGTAATCAAATTGTTCTCAGGCTAGATTAGAAGCAAATTTGCATTGAGTGGCTCAGGTGAGTGTATGTTTTGCATCTCAGTATCACTCTGCACATCTGCGCATCAATTGAATCTCAGTCAAATTAAATGTGTGTCTCTGGCCAGGTCCCTTAGCATTGTCAGTAGCCCCGCCCCCATAGCCCCGCCCCAAACCCCGCCCCCTAGTCCACATTTCAATTTGGTGAGTACCTGCACTTATTTTTTTCCATTTAAAGCACTGAGTGTGTCCCTTCCCGATCTACCACTTGCAGTCCTGCAGGGAAAACTAGGGCATTCCATGATAAGTGGCCGCAGTTGGCTTTAAATTTTAGCTGAAATAAAAGTTTCTTGTTGGAGCTGTACTGTTGTTGTGTAGTCCAGGTACATATTCACTGTACCGCCATTTAGTTGCTAGAGACCATGTGAGAGTGCAATGTGCAGGATATTGTCTGTCCCTAAAGTTAAAATATCTGGCCACAATGATCCGAGGTGGAGACTCGGGGGGCGATGGACATACCGGCACTCTGTGCGTATGTCCCACAGTGTACATTACGGAAGCCTCCCCGCCAAAAACTGTCTATAGGAGCCACAATGTAAGGCATAGTTACATGCTCGGGTCTTCAGCTTTTTCAGGGACCCTATACTAATTGGATATTATTGCATTGAGATCGGTCTTCTGCATAATCCAACTTGTCCCACAGTGCCTTTGTTTCTTTCTGCATGATTGTGATCTGACCGGCGTTGTCTTTTACTGCTGGGGTCAGTTGGGCCGGGGCGGATTTGCCTCCACCACCCTGTTCACCAGTTTCCTTTGGTCAACCCTGAGCATACATACACACTTTCAGGGCAACTGCCTCTGTCTTAGGCTCCAAAGCACTTTTAGTGTCCTGTATTGTGGCTAGGGTCGCAGCTGTGTGTGACTCCAGACCACTCCCCTGTCGCTGCCTACCGCTGGTCAATTGCTTCCTCTGTTAGACATGCGGGGGTCAGGCTCAGATGGGTTTGCAACCTTGAACCTCACCATTGTGTCACTGCTCAGCATGGGTCCCTCGCCTCCTAGATCACCACCTGGTCTCACAGCCCAGTCAGTCATCCTGGGGGCTCATCCCCACCAGGGAGAGCAGTGGGGACAGAAATGGGCCCCCAAGCTTGGGGCAGCCCCTGCAGCTCTTCCCCAAAGCACTCTCCTCCCCGGAGGCTGGCTACCATGCCCCCGAGGGACCTTTGGCCAAGCAGGGACACAGCGGCACCCCAAGCAGGTGACACGACCACCGGCAGGAGCACAAGTGCCCCAGGCCTCCCCCTCAACTCCTTATAGCTTTGCCTCTGAGCTGGTGCAATTCGCAGGTGGTGGTCATCGCTCCACTCAACACCAGGCAATTATGCGAAGTGCGACTTCTTCAGTCTGCTCACCGACTCCATTCTATTCGCTCCACCTGAGGAGCCTCTTCTCTACACTTTCTGGGGGGAGGGGTTAAGGCTAGAACCCGCACTGTGACTGTTCCTGGGGGTTCTCCTGCATACTCACCCCACCACCAAGATAGGGCAGGCCAGGACGGAGGGCTAAGCTGCCGCCGGCTGCACATGCCATTATGGAAGCCCAGCCAGGGGCGTAACACAGGCGCCCGCGGTGCGGTAGGGCCCCTGAGCTGCAAGGGGCCCCCTCAGCACAGTACTCAGGCCCAATAGCTCCAGGTTAAATTCGGTGCAGGGGCCCCTCAGTGTGCGTGGCAGGGGAGCTCACTCAACTTTCGTTACCCCACTGGCCCAGCGTCTATTTTGGTGTTCATCTGTAGCACTAATTTGGTCCGTTTCGTGAGGCCGCTACTCAATCAATGGGTAAAGAGGGCATCCTCTGCCCTCTCAGCTGCACTCGGGCCTCCACCCCCTGGGGGAAGGATAACTGTTCCCATGGGGCCTCGAAACCCAAGATCAGGCTTCCGCAGCAGACTCCATTGACTTTCAGGCCACGCCCTCATTTTGGCAATTCTTGTTTTCTTTTGTCATGGTTTTTGCAACACTTTATTGTTCCAGAAGCTGCCGGGCCCTCATCAAACAAAAAAGAAGCATTGGCTAAGGCCAAACATGTTGGGTGTTTTTGTCTCAAAAAGTACACAACACCATAGTACATACTGGCACTCAAGGGAGCTACTTTATGTGTATGTACTCCTTTGTGAAAGGGCAGCATGCCATAACAGATTGTGAACTCAGTCCATCGCTGAAGTGGGCTGATACATTGCCTCTTGATACATGCTGGAATGAGTAGAAGAAAAATGTGAATGACACAATCACAGACTACACAATCACAGACTAATGGCTGACGTCTGGCTGAAATCCCCTATAACCAACTATGTTTTATATGCTTAAATACTCCTGAAATTTGTTTCACTGATAGCTTGTCTGCAATAAAATTGAGGTGGAGGTATGCTTCATGCGAATACTTTTTTAGCCTTGATGAGATTGTTAACAGTATTTAAATGAATAGTAGGCTCCAAGGGTGGTCATAAAGCAAATTTTTATATAATTTGCTAAATGTATACATAAATGATATTATATGGTGTTTTTAAAATCATGCTAATTGATGTCTGATTTTTCGTAATAATCTCTGATTCTGGAAATCCATATGATGTATAATGTATTTTTAAATCTGTGTTTTTATGGTCATTATTTTGACCGAATAAAGACTATTGAACTGACCTGAACTAATTATGTTACATGTACTGAAAGTAATAAGAAAAGGTCTTGGCTAACATAGGTCTACAAAAGTAAATTGGTCTGGCATTGGCTGCCAGCCTCTTACCTTTGAGAAAGAAGGCAAGAAAGAAAAAAGAAAAGAAAAAAGGGTAGAAAGAAAGAAAGGAAGGCAAAAAGGAAGCAAGGCTGGTAAAAGGGAAGGAAGAAGGGCACAAGATGAAGGAAGGAAGGCAAAATACAAAGGAAGGCTAATACGTAAGTAAGATAAGAAGGAAGGAAGGCTAAAAAGGAAAGACTTCAAAAAAGAAAGGATGATTGAAAAAAGAAAGAAGGCAAAAAGGAAGGAAGAAGGAAAAGATGAAAGAGAGTAGGAAAGAAAAATGGAAAGAAGGCTAAAAAGGGAAGAAAAAAAGCAGGAATGAAGGCAAACCGTGTAAAGGAAGGAAGAAAGAAAAGAAAGAAAGAAGGAAAGAAAAAGGAAAGAAAGAATGAAAGAAAAAGGAGAAGGAAAGAAAGAAGGAAAGAAATGAAGCTGGAAGCAAAGAGAGCATATGAAAAGGAAAGAATGGAAGAAAAAGGCAAAAGGAAAGTATGCAAGAAAGAAATAAGGAAAAAATGAAAGATAATGGAAAGCAACAAAGCAAGAAGGAAAGAAAAAATCTTAGAAGACGAAGAAGGAAAGAAAGATAGCAAAAAGAAGGGAAAAAAATGAAAATAGATAGAAAAAAGGAAACAAGGTGACAAAGAGAAAGAATGCAAGTAAGAAGAAAAAAGAAAGTGGAAATAGAAAGATGGAAAGAAAGAAGGCAAAATGAAAAAATAAGGAAAGAAAGAAAGCTAAAATAGGAAAGAAAGAAAGGGAAGGGGTAAGAAGGAAAGAAAAAGAAAATAAGGCAAAAAGAAAACAAGACTGAAAAAAGCAAAGAATGAAGGAAAGGAAGAATAGGGAAGAAAATAGAAAAAGTTACAAGAATGAAGGAAAGAAAGGCAAGACAGAAAGTAACTAAGAATGAAAGAAGGAAAGAAGAAAAAAAGAAGGAAGGAAAGAAAAAGGGAAAGAAAGAAGGAAAGAAAGATGATAGAAAGAAGCAATGGATGAGGGTTTACAGTATAAAGTATTGGAAATAAAACCCCATATTACACCCCACTTATTTTTAAATCAAGGTGTTACAAGTTTGCTGCAAATTAAACACAATAAGCAATGTTTATTAAAGAACCATTGCTGAAACTAAGTCCAAGAACACAATATTCTATGCTGATAAACAGCAGAAGTCAGATAAACAAAGCCACTTCAAAAAGGAATTCTAAAAACCATTTGCAGGAGACATGATCTGATAAAGCTGGAAAGTGGTTTATGCTCACTTCAAAGGAGTCCTGCTATTACATCAGGCAACACCAAAGAAATGATAAAGTAAAAACAAAACACTGCCACTAAAGAGAACTACCTTTTTTGTGGATGCCCACCTTGCAAAGTGCAGTCACTCAAAGTGAAGTTAACCAGTGGCTGAAGTAGACTGACCCATTGCCCCATTCTGTATGCTGTAGTGGGAGGAAGCAAAATGTGAATGACACCATAACGGACCAACGAATGAAGAGAGGTGGCTGTAAGCCACATTAAAAAAGTATATTATATACATTTTAGTAAAATTTAAAAGTCTTGGCTATTGCCAGACCTAAAAAAGAGACTTCTCTGGGGATATTTCAAATGTATGTACACAGACAAAAATCAAAACATTCAAAGTCCAGTGGGATCCAAATAAAGAGTGTCTTATTACAGTCCAACAATAAACAAAGTTACAAATGCCTCCAGCTATAGTCTGTGTCTTCCCAACGCATGTAGCTATTTCCTCGGGGGCTCGTTACCATCCTAGAGCTGATATCATCACGGGCACATACGTCTTTGGATGGATGTGATTTTAAGCAACTATTCAGGTGGGGCGGAGCAAAATGGTTGTGGAAAGGGAAGGCGACGGGAATAGTAAGGTTTAGGCAAATGGTGAGGTTGGGTGTATGGAAGTGTTTGGGGGTACTGGTGAGGTTGGGGGTATATGTGTGTTTGGGGGAATGGGAAGGTTTAGGGGTATGGGAAGATTTAGGGGGTTTCGGTGTGAATGGTGGAGAGAGTGTTTAGATGGTGTCAGAAGGAAAAATGGTGTCAGAAGGAAAAATTGGGGCAGTATGTGGAATGAGGTCAGTGATTGGTAAAGTGGCAGGTGGTGGTATAGGTTAGGGATTTGTATGTATTTGGGGAACTGTGTCTGGGGAATGGGGATTAGGAGGAAGAGGGGCAGGTATGGTGAAAGTATTGGTGTCAGAGGAGGCACGAGTAGACAGTGAACCTCTCTGCAAGCCACACAGAGCAGAGCGCAGAGTGTATTCTCATAGGCCATGACCAAGGCCACTGGAATTATGCTGTAGCGGATGGTCAAATTATGCAGCAGGCCTAAGTAAATTATGTGGCAGGAAAAGGCAAGTTATGCAGCACATTTTGTCATTGTTTTAGTTCAGTATGTTTGACATTTTTAAGTTTGTTAACGCTTTCTGTGCATTGAGTGTACCTTGTTAGTACCAGTTTAACACCAAATATAGCAATAAGCAACAGAAAAGTGACCAGTCAACCTTTGCAAAGGGCCTTCCACTGCACTGCAACACATGTCGCTACTCTTTTACTAACTTTTAAACCGATTGAGCTAGAAACTATTTTTTTTGTTAAAACTGCAGATTATGCGACAGATAATGGATCATGTGGCAAATGTATCAAATCTACAACCATGCGAAAATCACCGAGGCTGCACAATCGTTTAACTCCTGTGGCCCTTGCCATGACCAACGTTTACATTCAGAAAAATCTGTTCTTAGTCTTCAATGACTGAGTCGCTTCCTGCGGTTAAGAACTTGGGGTTTTGGCTTGATGATGAGCTTTCAATGAATCTTCAAATGTCGAAAGTACCCTTCACCTGTTTTGGTTTTTTAAGGTGGCTTTTGAAATTTCTCTGGTTACTGCCTGTCCATGCCCATTGAACAGTAATTTAGGACTTGATTCTGTCTAGATTATAGTATGGTAACATTCTGTATCTTGGGGCCTCCAAGGCCTCACCCAAACGTCTGCAGATTGTCCAGAATGCCGCTGCTAGATTATTATTCCATCTCCCCAAAACTTCTTCCCCATCCAATCTTCTTCGAGACCTCCACTGGCTTCCGGTGGAAAAGCGGATCCAGTTTACCGCACTGTGCTATATGTACAAAGCTATGTCAAACTCAGGTCTACGGTATCTAAGATCATTGGTGACACACTACTGTCTGAGGCGTGTTCTCCCATCAGGCAATAGTAATTTCTTTGTAGCGCCCAGAATCAAGAGAACCCAATAGGGCGGTTGATTTTTCTCGCATCTAGGTGCTAAATTGTTGAATGCACTACCTGTTTCTATAAGAACATGTTACTCCTTCAGTGTTTTTTAGAAACGTCTAAAGACCTGGCTCTTTTAAATCTAAACCTGTTCTACTGCTCTGATGCCATCCTTACACATGCCTAGTGCTGGGAAACCCTGTCAGGTAGCTATGCGCTCTACAGAACTATATAATTATAATCATTTAGAGTTTAGTGGACATGTACTCCGTCTCAAATGTGGTTTGATACCCTTGTAATAAGGCAGATGGGATATTTGTCATGTTCGTGATGGTGTACTTGTCTGTCAAACTCTAAATCAGGATTTATAAACACATTTTCAGAAATAAGAATGCAGTTTTAAGTGAAGGCCTAGGCCACCTTTTTAACAGGAGTATGTTCAGTCAGTTGGCCAGTTCTAGGTGTCTTTGAACATTTAGAAGCTGAAGCTGTGGCCAGGGGAAATTATCCATGCCATATATTAGAAAGTCAATCGCAAATCTTGCAAAACATTATGTTTAAACTGCATATTAACAATTTGTCACGTTTTTCTGTGTACCATATTAGTGTGAGTCTCAGGACCCACGTGATGAAAGGCCAGGTTGGAATTATTTTAGCTGCCATAATCCTTCTGTACAAGGTATGACATCAGCTGAGTTACTACGGGAGATCTGTCGCTGTGCAGCATTTATATTTTGAAGCTTTTGTAACTATGTCACAAATGTGACATATCTCCTGTCTGCCTCATTGCACTTATGAGTCCCTTATGTGTAAATTCACCAGTTATAAGGTGGATGGGTGTCTGTCATACCTGGGATGGGCTAGCTGTCCAGCAGAAACAAAGGTCTACATTCTGCCCTGCCTTTGAGTTTTGCATATGGGTTGATCCATCTCAACAGGGCAGATATCCTGTCTGCGTTATTACAAGTACATCGTATCATAATGAACTTGTAATAAAGCAGACGTAATATCGGTCACGTTGTGACAGAGTAACTTGTCTGCAAAGATCAAAATGTGGTCCGAAATCTGGGGCAAAGTTTAATAGGATTTATATAGCTTCTATTGACAAAACAATGTCTATGTTGGAATATCCTGAATTCTATTTAGTTGGATGTTTAGCCCCATCACAAATCTGCCAGATGTCACATCAGCCTTTGTGTTACTGCATTATATCCTATAGCGCTTGAAGTAAAGTGGATGGGAACTGCGGGACGGAGTAACCTTTGGCAAATCTCTACACCAGAACATAAGTCTGAGGCTTAATTTTCTGACAGAATATTACAGGCTGAAAAAGGTACAAAATAATTAATAACATGGGCATTTTATATATCAATACATTTGCCCCTTTGTCACTACTCCATGGCGTATACCTCCACTTCCAGGTCAGGTTAGGCCACGACCAGAATGCATAGCATCATTGGGGTCAGCCACCACCAAACCCGCGCCTTTTGCTGAGATGACCTTCCCAGTTTTGCCATTGCGATGAGGCTGGTCCACCACCAAAGTTACTTCCACCTTTTGTGGTAGTGCATGCTGTGGCTCTTGAAGACCCCCCAGCCGCCGCACTTGACTGTCAATTGTTTGTAACATTTTCTTCTTGGAAAGGGGAATGATCTACAGAGGCAAGAATACAAAAATACATTAAGTATAATGTTTAATCAAACTACAGATAGGTATAATTTCTAAGAATCAAGAAGGGTTTTGAATTACATTTTGATATATGTGTTATTTCTTCAATACACTGACATGAATACCATCTACCTTAGTGTAAGTACATGGTATACAATGTTGTATTGATATACAGTGGGTGTCTAATCTATAACCTCAATTCAATCAGAAATGACTTAAAAATTAAGGCAAAAATACATTCCTAATATAGATTTGAAAACTGCATTTAACAACATTTAAGTCTTCAATTTAGTCATGTGGTGTGATGACATTTCTAGAAATTTTCAGGCGCATTTTGGAATTCTAATTCAAAGTTAATGCATGACGATGAGATGGATGGGCACAACACCATATTACTAGTGCCTTTTAGGCTTTTCTAAGTGTGGCCTATATGTCACATTGTGATGGAGTAGGGCTTCTGTTTAATGTGACTCTACACATTGTGCTCTCTATGTAGGTCAACACATTTCAAAATGTCTGAGTACACAGTCCACAAATTAATGCATGTATGGTTATTGTTTAAGTAGATATTTCAAGACACTTTCCCACATTGACTTAGCTTTTAGAATGTTAGATACCATGCCTATCAGACCCAAGGGATACCTAGGGTATGTCTTGGGCCTGATAGTGCCATTTCCTAAATCCTATATGTCATTCAAACAGCATTCTCAGTAAAACTTGAAATTGTTAGGGACACCGTAAGACAACCTAATATTTGTGACCCCATCATAGCAGTTCTCCATGTAAATACTGGCCTTGCATGCCCTCAACAATATTATACTATCACAACTTAATAAGTCGTAGGTTAAAATCTTTGCTCGCTAATTCAATATTCAAAAGAAATTCATAATGATACTGGTGTATATTAGGTACAGTTTCTTGAGGGAATTGAGTTCCACAATTTTGAAACATAACCCCAATAACGTTCTACACGTGTGTACGTATATATATATATATATATATAAATATATTACTCCACCACTATTTCCGATTCTGGAAATATCACGGACACAAAGGTAGTTGCAGCAAAAAAGGTTTATTTCTGGCTGTGCAGCCAGAAATAAACCTTTTTTGCTGCAACTACCTTTGTGTCCGTGATATTTCCAGAATCGGAAATAGTGGTGGAGTAATAGATACAGGGTTTCCGATACCCTGAACGCGGACCGCTCGATTGACAGCCTTCAACCTGATCGGACTCTTGTGTTAATATATAAATATATATATATATATATACGTTATACCTGGGAAATTATACCTTTTTCCTTCAGGATTACAGATGAACATACAGTTCTTCATCCCTATTCAATCCATAAGGTTGTTTCGTACGGATATTGTTTATACTTAATTTTGCACTTTTTGACAATGAACTACATATCCTACAATGCCTCATTATGGACATATCAGTGGGTGCAGTATAAATTGAAATAATAGAAGGACCAGGACTTCTGTGATCAATTCCATCCTGGTCGAAACGCGTGGGTTAGCAAGTGGTGATAGTGATGCCTAAAACTTTATGAAATAAAGTACCTTGGAAATCAATCTCCTGGAGTGCGAGTGACCTCTTGTTTGTAAATTAAATGCAGAATTCGATTCCATTCCGGGATACTTGCACCAGCCGTGAGCGCACTGTGGTGAAATCGATTGTTAGTGATATATATATATATATATTTCAATACAATTGTGCCAAAAGTTCCTACGAACAAACACACCGCAACCCAAATTGCATTTCAAGTGTTCTTTCAATTATGCTAGGACAGCTCTCTAAGCGTTTTGGAGCGCAAGGCTTCTTGTTCACGATAAACGCTAGATATGTTTTTGACTTGCTGGCACAGTATGTCTTTTATTACATTTGTTTTTTTTCACAATAATGTGATTTGTTATATAGGCAATAGGAAATGCTTTGGAAAATTCTCTTGAACAAGGAGCCTTGCACTCCGAAATGCGTATAGAGCTGTCCTTGCATAGTTAAAATTAAACTTGAAATGCAATTTGGACCACGGTGTGTGTGTACGAAGGAGCTATTGGCATGATTGAATTAAAGTTTAGGGGCTCGCTATCCTGCCGCGGAACACCGTCAACAAGAGGCTTGGGTTTTAGTGGAATTTGAATTGTGGAACATATGGTGGGCGCCAGTAGGTAGTTATAGTTAGGACCTATTATCCATAGGAAATCTGCAACATTCTATTTGGAATAACTTTGGCGCCGGTTGACGAATCTTCACAAAATTTTCAATACTGGTGGGGCGCTCCGGTCCGCTCCTATCCTGAAAGTCGCAGGGTGATTCATCAAGCGGGGGCCGAGAAAAAAAGGGGGTCCCAAAACGTGTTTTCCACATGCAATTTTTCATAGGAACCGCTAATCGCAGCTCCTACCGAACTGCTGAACGGAATTAGACCAAATTTGGCAAAAAGGTAGCCCTTGGTTCAGAGTCGTGGTTAAATGGTGTAAATCTGTTGAGTAGTTCCTGAGAAAACCAAAAGTAAAATCATAGATATATCTATGGGCGCCGTGGATCCGCGCACCCTGTCGAGCACGAGCTGTATGCTAATTGGCTGTCAACACTCCAAACCAGGAAGTGTTGGCAGCCATCTTGTGCCTCGGTAGGACCGAGGCACAAGAAAACAGAAGAAAAAACATGCAGAACGCAAAAAGACCCCTCTGGCCTGCTCAGGGGTTCCTTGTGGACCCCCAAGGCCAAAGATTTTTTATTTTTTTTGTAAAAATCGGCAAAATTCGCGCTGGGTTCGCGTATCCTGCCGATAGAAAAAAAAACGAAGCGCGGTCTCCCACGCTTCGATGCTAATTAGCCCTCAGGGGGAAAATCCCAGGGGCATGTTGAAAATAAAGTGTGGGGGGGCCAATTCCCCCCACACTGCCCCGGGGACCACCACCCCCCGGGGCAAAGTATGAATAATTGCGGGGGCACACAGCCCCCCCCCGCAGCCCCGGAGACCACCACCCCCGGGGCTTAATAGTTTAATGTTGGGGGGCCTCTAGGGCCCCCCCAAGCCCCAGGGACCGCCACCCCCACCCCCTGGGGCTCGTCTTAATTTACATTGCGGGGGGCACACTGCCCCCCCGCTGCAGCCCGGGGGACCGCCACCCCCCAGGGCTTTTCTTTAATGAAAAAATACCCTGTGTGGGGGGGCTCAAGCCCACCACATGTCCTGGGGACCGCCACCTCCCTGGGGCTCTAAATATGTAAATTGGGGGGTCTGTGATGGACCCCCCCAAGGAAACCTGCTCTCTCTTTCAAAATTCAAACCAAATTGCTTTTCCACACGGGGAGCTGCATGTTAGCAACTCCCCATGTGGAAAAGCAATGCCGGCTCCCGAAGGACACGGGGAGCCGGCGGGACCGTGGGGGGATTGGGGACACCGCACAGTCCCCAACGGAGAGGGCCAGCCCCAGGGGATGGGGTCCCCGGGGCTACCAGTGGCCAGGGAGGGGGGGCCACACGGTCCCCCTCCTCAAAAATTACAAAAAAATTAAATTAAAATAAATTAGAAAGGCCATGCCCCCGGGGATGGGGTCCCTGGGGCTGATTAAGGCCTCGGGAGGGGGGCCCCCTTCCCAAAGTGGTGAAGGGAGGGGGCGGGGCCTGAGGTGATATGTGTGCAGACATGCACTGTGGCGCGTTTTAAGTTCAGGAATTAATTCCTCTTCAATCCTGAGGGTCCCTGGGGGCCAACCAGCCCACCAGGTATCTCCAGTAAGTGCCACAGAGCTGCGTTGCAGAGTGTTGTAAAAAGGGGCGTGGTCTCTGAACACCTCTCTGCAACGCAGCTCTCTGGCGCATACTGGAGGTACCTAGTGGGCTAGTTGGCCCCTAAGGACACTCGGGTTTGAGGAGGAATTAATTTTCCAACTTAAAACGCGCCACAGGGCATGTTTGCAGACATATCACCTGAGGCCCCGCCCCCTTCCTTCACCATTGTGCAGGATTCAAGGGGACTTAATCTCCCAACTTAAAACGGACACAGGGCGCGTTTACTCAGGGGCGAAGGGAGGGGACGGGGCCTGAGGTGACGTGTGCAAACAAGCCCTGTGGCGTTTTTTAAGTTGGGGAAATAATTCCCCTTCAATCCTGAGAGCCCTTGGGGTCCAACTAGCCCACCAGGTGCTTCCAATAAACGCCATTGTGCTGCGTTGCAGAGAGGTGGTTCAGGCCGTACCCCTTTTTACACCTCTCTGTAACTGCGCTTTCTGGAGGTACCAAGTCGGCTACTTTGACCCTAGGGACCTTCAGGATTCAAGGGGACTTAATCTCCCAACTTAAAACGGACACAGGGCGTGTTTACACAGTGGGGAAGGGAGGGGACGGGGCCTGAGGTGACGTGTGAAAACATGCCCTGTGGCGCATTTAAGTTGGGAAAATAATTCCCCTTCAATCCTGAGAGCCCCAGGGGGCCAACTAGCCCACCAGGTGCTTCCAGTAGGCGCCACTGCGCTGTGTTTCTGAGAGGTGGCCCAGGCTGTGCCCCTTTTTACACCTCTCTGCAACGCAGCTCTGTGGCGCTTACTGGAGGTACCTAGTGGGCTACTTGGACCCTAGGGACACTTAGAATTCAAGGGGACTTAATCTCCTAAATTAAAACGGACACAGGGCGCGTTTACACAGTGGTGAAGGGAGGGAATGGTGTAGGAAAGTGGCTCTATATATACTGGACCAAAGTAAAATCAGCCGAACTACGAATTCCAATTTACTCACCTGTTATCAGGAGAGACCTCAGTGCTGCATCTTTGAGCCCAGTACTGATCCTGAAAAGTAATTCTAACCATACTTACCAGTAACTTGAATTTCCTTCCGTAGGATATCATTGCCTGCTTTTTGCTGAAAAAGTTTCTAAGTGTCGATTTTTGAAACTTACAAATATTCCTCTAAAAACAGCCGAACTACGAATTCCGATTTACTCACCTGTTATCAGGAGAGACCTCAGTGCTGCATCTTTGAGCCCAGTACTGATCCGGAAAAGTAATTCTAACCGTACTTACCAGTAACTTGAATTTCCTTCCATAGGCTAACATTGACTGGTTTCACTTGGAAATTCTTCTAAGTGTGGAGTTTTGGAACTTTAAAATATTCATCTAAAATCAGCTGAACTACGAATTCCGATTTACTCACCTGTTATCAGGAGAGACCTCAGTGCTGCATCTTTGAGCCCAGTACTGATCCTGAAAAGTAATTGTAACCGTACTTACCAGTAACTTGAATTTCCTTCCTTAGGCTAACATTGACTGGTTTCATTTGGAAATTCTTCTAAGTGTGGAGTTTTGGAACCTTAAAATATTCCTCTAAAATCAGCCGAACTCCGAATTCCGATTTACTCACCTGTTTTCAGGAGAGACCCCAGTGCTGCATCTTTGAGCCCAGTACTGATCCTGAAAAGTAATTCTAACCGTACTTACCAGTAACTTGAATTTCCTTCCATAGGATATCATTGCCTGCTTTTTGCTGAAAAAGTTTCTGTCGATTTTTGAAACTTACAAATATTCCTCTAAAATCAGCCGAACTACGAATTCCGATTTACTCACCTGTTATCAGGAGAGACCTCAGTGCTGCATCTTTGAGCCCAGTACTGATCCTGAAAAGTAATTGTAACCGTACTTACCAGTAACTTGAATTTCCTTCCTTAGGCTAACATTGACTGGTTTCATTTGGAAATTCTTCTAAGTGTGGAGTTTTGGAACCTTAAAATATTCCTCTAAAATCAGCCGAACTCCGAATTCCGATTTACTCACCTGTTATCAGGAGAGACCTCAGTGCTGCATCTTTGAGCCCAGTACTGATCCTGAAAAGTAATTGTAACCGTACTTACCAGTAACTTGAATTTCCTTCCATAGGCTAACATTGACTGGTTTCACTTGGAAATTCTTCTAAGTGTGGAGTTTTGGAACTTTAAAATATTCATCTAAAATCAGCTGAACTACGAATTCCGATTTACTCACCTGTTATCAGGAGAGACCTCAGTGCTGCATCTTTGAGCCCAGTACTGATCCTGAAAAGTAATTGTAACCGTACTTACCAGTAACTTGAATTTCCTTCCTTAGGCTAACATCGACTGGTTTCATTTGGAAATTCTTCTAAGTGTGGAGTTTTGGAACCTTAAAATATTCCTCTAAAATCAGCCGAACTCCGAATTCCGATTTACTCACCTGTTTTCAGGAGAGACCCCAGTGCTGCATCTTTGAGCCCAGTACTGATCCTGAAAAGTAATTCTAACCGTACTTACCAGTAACTTGAATTTCCTTCCATAGGATATCATTGCCTGCTTTTTGCTGAAAAAGTTTCTGTCGATTTTTGAAACTTACAAATATTCCTCTAAAATCAGCCGAACTACGAATTCCGATTTACTCACCTGTTATCAGGAGAGACCTCAGTGCTGCATCTTTGAGCCCAGTACTGATCCTGAAAAGTAATTGTAACCGTACTTACCAGTAACTTGAATTTCCTTCCTTAGGCTCACATTGACTGGTTTCATTTGGAAATTCTTCTAAGTGTGGAGTTTTGGAACCTTAAAATATTCCTCTAAAATCAGCCGAACTCCGAATTCCGATTTACTCACCTGTTTTCAGGAGAGACCCCAGTGCTGCATCTTTGAGCCCAGTACTGATCCTGAAAAGTAATTCTAACCGTACTTACCAGTAACTTGAATTTCCTTCCATAGGATATCATTGCCTGCTTTTTGCTGAAAAAGTTTCTGTCGATTTTTGAAACTTACAAATATTCCTCTAAAATCAGCCGAACTACGAATTCCGATTTACTCACCTGTTATCAGGAGAGACCTCAGTGCTGCATCTTTGAGCCCAGTACTGATCCTGAAAAGTAATTATAACCGTACTTACCAGTAACTTGAATTTCCTTCCATAGGCTAACATTGACTGGTTTCACTTGGAAATTCTTCTAAGTGTGGAGTTTTGGGACTTTAAAATATTCATCTAAAATCAGCTGAACTACGAATTCCGATTTACTCACCTGTTATCAGGAGAGACCTCAGTGCTGCATCTTTGAGACCAGTACTGATCCTGAAAAGTAATTGTAACCGTACTTACCAGTAACTTGAAATTCCTTCCATAGGATATCATTGCCTGCTTTCTGCTGACAAAGTTTCTGTCGATTTTTGAAACTTACAAATATTCCTCTAAAATCAGCCGAACTACGAATTCCGATTCACTCACCTGTTATCAGGAGAGACCTCAGTGCTGCATCTTTGAGCCCAGTACTGATCCTGAAAAGTAATTCTAACCGTACCTACCAGTAACTTGAATTTCCTTCCATAGGCTAACTTTGACTGGTTTCACTTGGAAATTCTTCTAAGTGTGGAGTTTTGGGACTTTAAAATATTCCTCGAAAATCAGCTGAACTACGAATTCCGATTTACTCACCTGTTATCAGGAGAGACCTCAGTGCTGCATCTTTGAGACCAGTACTGATCCTGAAAAGTAACTGTAACCGTACTTACCAGTAACTTGAAATTCCTTCCATAGGATATCATTGCCTGCTTTTTGCTGAAAAAGTTTCTGTCAATTTTTGAAACTTACAAATATTCCTCTAAAATCAGCCGAACTACGAATTCCGATTCACTCACCTGTTATCAGGAGAGACCTCAGTGCTGCATCTTTAAGCCCAATACTGATCCTGAAAAGTAATTCTAACCGTACCTACCAGTAACTTGAATTTCCTTCCATAGGCTAACATTGACTGGTTTCACTCGGAAATTCTTCTAAGTGTGGAGTTTCGGAACTTTAAAATATTCATCTAAAATCAGCTGAACTACGAATTCCGATTTACTCACCTGTTATCAGGAGAGACCTCAGTGCTGCATCTTTGAGCCCAGTACTGATCCTGAAAAGCAATTCTAACACTTATAAATTCACCCAGGCACTCTCCCTGCAGTACTTTAATCATTCAGTCAGTACCCATGTACTCCTGCAGCGAGCCAGACACTAGCAAATGGACTGCCTCAAACGCCTATCCACTACGCATGCAGTCCTCTAACCACGTACACACTCGTCTTTTACACCTTCAATTCCCCAGTCAGTATCCATACACTTCCAGCAAACACCCTGTCACTCCCCTTGCACTCCTCTAGTGACCCATTCAGCACCATGTACTAATCCATTCACTGCGACAAAACCCAACCACTTATATATTCACCCAGGCACTCTCCTTGCAGTACTCTAATCATTCAGTCAGTACCCAAGTACTCATGCACTGAGCCAGGCCTTAGCACACGGACTGCTTCAAACCCCTATCCACTATGCATGCAGTCCCCTAACTAACCAACACACTTATAGTACTGCACTTATACATTCAACAAAAAAAACAATATTTCAGTTTCAATATTTTAAAAAACATTTTTATTTCCATTTATATTAAAAATATATAATGTAATGTAATTTAAAAAATAAAATGTGTAAAAATAAACAGTTAAAATACTGTAGAAAATCAGCATAAAAAAATACATATAACTATTATTACATTTAAAAATTATCATTTAAAAAACCTTAGAAATTCACTGAAAAAACCATAGGTTTCAGGGCTGTTATAGTTAGCTGGACATTTCACTCGTACAAAACCATTGAAATTCCTCCGTTATAGTTAGTTCTGCTAACTATAACCCGCGCGCCCGCAATCCAGTGTTGATGATGTCACACATTACATCATTCATGGCACTAACACGCTGCGTCACAGAAGGCCATTGTCTGCATAATGGCAGGGTGCTACGTTAATCGAGCCCAGCCCATGAGACGCCTGTGACCCAGAGACCCAGACTGCTGCTGCGCGGGTTTCTGGGAGGGTTGACGGGCCCCCCCTTTCCACGAGTGTGGCCTGTTGGGTTGAGGGAGGACTCAGGGGCACAGAGGAGGAAGACCGGACGACGGCTGTGGCACAGGAATTGTGCTCCTCTGTACTGACACTTTGGCGGTGGGCCAGGGGGCTCCGGACGGCAGATCGCTGATTCTAAGGTAGACTTAGTTGTGAGTAGCGATGGGACAAGGTTTGGGCCTGTCTGGGGCCGGCTGCATGCTTTGGACAGCAAGGGCCGCCATACAAACACAGATGGCAGCAAGCATCAAAATAGCTGCACTAAGGATATTGAATGCAGACCGTGAGGCCCCTGCATGAGGGCCAGGACGGTTGCTGTAGGGGCTGGTGTGAGGGGAGGCACTCCCCTCCCTGAGCCTGAGAGTGCACCAACAACCGGGGGGAAGACTTGAGTACACAGAGGAGGATAACTGGCCTGGGCACCACCGTGTTGCTCCTTAGTCGGCAAGCTGGGAGACACACTTTTGGCTGGACTGAGTTGTGCTGGGAGGTAAAGGGGGCAGGACTGAGACACAGGCAATGTGATTGAAGGTGGGGACACCCATTAGCTGCTGAGGGCTACGACCAGCACCACACAGCAGGAATCAAGTGCATGGCAGTGGCTAAGGGGAGCCCAGCCTGAGGACAAGGTGCTACACCCTTGGAGACAGCGTCAACTGAAAACCACAGAGAGCTGAGGGGCCCGAATGTGGGATGTTGACCCACTAAGAGCGACGCAGATGAGAGTCCCCAGATGAACCGACTGGTTGCTACATACAGGTGCCCTGCGCCCCCCTCCTGTGCCTGACATATGGGGGGATTATTGGCCTCCCTAACTTTGGAAGGTAACTGCCTGTGCTGTGGCTCTGTAGCTGGGGGCCAAATTGAGACACATGGAAATGATTGGATGGCAGATGCGCTTTGCCTTCCCTGCAAGCACGACCTGCGCAAGGAGCTTGCCTGTGGCCTGAAAATGGGCAAAGAAAGGGTGATGCGAGGTGCCCAAGAAAGGAAAATGGATCATTGCATGGCCTCAAGACTTGTGAGAGGCCTTCCTGTGGATCAAAGGGGGTGACTCCAAGAGTTCCCGGGCCCCATGGGCGATTGAGGCCTACAGCATTGACGTGCAAGCTAAGATCGAATCTGTCTCAACTGATGTAAATCTGCTGTGAGGTGAATGAGTGGTCCTTAGCAACTGAACAACAAGTGAATAAACTCCAGGAGGAGGTGGTTGTCCTTAAGACCTGGGTTGCCAATCTCACTGCACAAACTCAGAAGCTAGAAATGCATGCTGAGGACATAGAGGGCTGCTCACTACACTTCAACATGTGAGTTGTAGGATTCCATAAGGACGCTGAGGGGGCCACTGCAGAACTCTTCCTTTAACAGTAGGCTCTAAAGTTGATACCGGAGGCTAGCTTATTCCCTGTCTTTGTGGTTGAACTTGCCCATAGGACACTGGTGCCTCCTCCGCTACCGGCACAACTGCCATGAACAGTGATTGTCAAGATCCTCAACTACAGGGATAAAGATTCTATCCTTCAGGCAGTCAGCCAGTCGGTGGACACTGCTTTTGAGGAACACACTATTCATATTTTTCCAGATTCTACGCAATGGGTGCAGCAGCTGCGACAAACATTTGGTGGGGTCAAACAAAAGCTGAAGGCCATAGGCCTAAAAACTTGCTGGTCTACTCTGCAAAGTTGAAGGTCCTCCATGAGGGGAGGTCACATTTTTCACAAACCCTGAGGATGTATGGGACTGGCTGAAGGTATGACGGATGCCTGGATCCTGGGGCCCATCTCTGGGGAGCTCCGAGTTTGGTCACAGTAGAAAACGCTGGAATAAACCATTGGGGAGGCAGCGTGGCAGGATTTCTGTTTGCGAGTTTTTACCCAGGGGGGAGAGATTTAGTTTTAAGCAGCATGATAATGGACAAAGTTCAGGCTGTGGATGTATGGTGGATGCATGACTCACTTGGGCTCCTGGGATGCAAGGCTGGGGAACTTGGCCCGGGCTCGCTGTGGCAAGGGGAACACAGTTAAATGACTATGTCAGAACACATGCGTATGATCACATGAAACTTGCAGGGACTGAACACGTTTTTTCAAGTGATACAGAATGAATGTCTTCTTGCACAGAATGGAGTGCATATCACAATGCTCCAGGAAGCGCACCTTTTGGAGGAGGAAGTGCAGTAACTGCAGAAAAAATAGAGAAGACAACTCTTCCCCTCTACTTTCTTGAGCTAAAGGGGTCTCCATTTGGATGGTGCCGCAGGTCCCCTTTCGGCTTCGTAGTTACAAGGCAGATGTTGAGGGATGCTTTGTGATGGTGGACAGTACTCTGGATGGGACGGAAATCTGTTTTCCTAATGTGTTAGCACCTAATGTCAATAGCCGGGAGTTTTTTTGTGCAGTGGAGTGGGAGCTGCTCCCGTATGTTGGGATACCACTCATCTGGGCTGGGGATTTCAACTGTGTACTAGATGGGTGTAGGAAGGTGGAATATGACTGCATGGTTACCCCCACTTTTTTCCTGGTGTTTTGCTGATTTTTGACTAGTCTGACTGGGATCCTGCTAATCAGAACCCCAGTTTATCTACTTTCTCCCTAAATTGATTGCATGTACTTTAGGTACACTCCAGATTGGATTCTGGGGTACACTTATAAGTCCCTAGTATATGGTATACTCTGTACCCAGGGCCTAGGTACCCCAGAGGGCTCCCAGGGGCTGCAGCATGTATTGTGCCACCCCTGAGAGACCATTCAAAATGACACCACAGGTCTGCTACAGAAGCCTGTGTAAGGTGGTGCATGCACCCCTTACTTAGATAAAGGTTCACTATATCTATTCTATATCACTGCACATATAAACCTATCAGTCACCCCTATGGCAGGCCTTATCAATCCTGAAGGCAGGGTGCTGGGTTTTATGTGAGAGGGTGCACCTGCATGAGCAGAGCCCCTCTGCAGCTTTCGGAACTTATTTTCCGGGGTTGTTTGTAATGCAGCCAACCATATATACTTAAGTGCATTATAACCTTGTGGTAAATGCTACCTTTAAAATGGCTGGCGGGGGAGGTATGATTCCACCCTCCTAGAGGGACATATGTGACATACCGGGCTACCCGGTACCAGCTTTCTCGACCTGGGCATCACAAAATGGATGCTGCCAGCCACAGACACGAGTCTGCCCTCCTGCTGCTGAGGCAAGCTCGAGCAGGGGAAGGCTTGACAATAGGCCTCCTGTTACAGGGAGGTGTAACCACCTCCCAGACAGGCTCCATTTGCTCCTGCTCTGGCGCGGAAATGGACAAAGGACATGGGTGTAGCCACCTCTCTGTCCTGACCCTCCCATAGGAGGGTTCCCAGAATTTGTCCCACCCCTTCCTTGGGTATTAAGTAGGAACCCCTGACTACAGGACTTTAGGTTTTACCTGGACTAAACTCTGCTACAGAAACCAAGTACCTCGACGATCTGCACGACGCTGGATGACTGAAGAATCTCCCTTGGAGTAAAGGAGTTACTCCCCTGCAAGGCAGGCACCTAAAATGCATCTGACCGGTTTGCATCTCCCGAGCTCCTGAGGACTCTGAAGACTTCTGCAACACAGGAGGTTGGTTCCCGAGGTCTCAGAGATTGATCTGCACTCTCAGCAATTCTGAGGCCCGTATCCCTCGTGGGGACAGTGCAACCCGAACCCCTGTGCACCGCGTCCTTTTGCAGCAGCATATGCTTTTCGCGATCCCTAAGGCTGTGCTTTGGGCTACTTGTAGTCCTGACCCCAAGCAGTAATTCCACCGAAGATTTCCGGCCTACACTCCACAAGTGTTCCGTGGGCTGGTATTTTGTGATTCAGCTCGAGGTCCCTTCGCGATCCCTGGTCCATTGGCCTGTGGGTCCCTGCGAAAGTAACTTTGACTTTCCATGGGCTTTCCTGGTTGCTCCAGACGTGAACTGACTCTCCAAAGTTTGGAGAGTCCCCAGGACCTTGCTGGTCCTCACCGAAGCATCTTTCGTCTGCCCGTGTGGGTTGCAGTTGCCAAGGCTTGTTGGTGTTCAATCCGGACACTGACCACCAGCACTTGACATCCTTCGTGGGACAGCTCACCTCTGGACTTTGGTTGTCGTCGACATCTCCTGGTCCCCGTGGCTGCAGAGTCAAGCTTCACCTCTTCACACCTGAAACACCCAACATCGGTGGTCATTCGTCTGTCGTGCCCCTGGTCACTTTGAAGTGACCCAGTCTTTGTCCCTTATGCTTTCAGGTTCTTCTCACCTGAGATCCAGGCTTGGATTCCACCAGACACTTTTCATCTTCCCGGCAGCAGCTCTTTTCCGCTTCACGCCATTGAAAACGGCGAAGGTTTCCAACATCACTTGACCCCTATGCACCCAGCTCCTCTGGGATAGGTAACATGGGTATCTCTGTACTCTCAAGGGTGCTGGCCTTAGAACCTTCTATGTTTAACTGGGTTTGCTTAAAGTCATCTCCGAAGTGTCCTTAATCTTTAAAATTCCAAGTGCGACTTTCTCATAGGATTGTACGAAGCTCGCGCCTGTGTTCACACACTGCACCCGTCCTCAGTGGGTCCCCTATATCATTACTTTGGGTGGTTTCTTGGGGTCCCAGAGATTCTACGTGCTCTAGGCACTGTGTCTATTTAATAATAATAATAAATAAAATGAATTTTGTTAAGCGCACAGCAACCCAAAAGGGGTGTCCCAGCGCTGAGGTAGACAAGGGCAAGTCAAAAAGGCGGAGATCTAGACGGAGCGACTAAACAACCAGGTTTTTAAGAACCTGCAGAACTCCAATTCAGACTGAATCAGGCGGAGCTCAAGTGGTAAATTATTCCAGTATTGAGTAGCTCCCACCTCAAAGGATTTGCCTCCCATTCTAGATTTTACGAAACGAGGGATGACAAGCAGATGCTTATTATTTGATCGGAGAGATCTGGCTTGATGGTAGGGACGAAGTCTCTTTCTTAAATATAATTGGCCTTTTACCTTTACTTGCTCGGTAGGCTAAGGTCAAAACCTTGAATTCGATACATTTGGCAACGGGTAGCCAATGAAGTTGTCGCATGTATGGGGTGATGTGATGACGTAGAGGATCCCCGCAAATCAGTTAAGTCGTGGTTGTTATACCACTTTCTTAGCATATGGTTTGGTCTCCCCCTGGAGCCCACTGTGTATTGTGCTATTTACTGTCGTTCTAGTGATTTAATATTGCTCTCCATAGCTACCACTAGGATAGCTTTCAATAAAGGTTGCCTTTAACCTAATCATCAATAAGGGTTGTTTGAAATGGTACAAGGTGCTCACTTTAATTAGTGGTCAGCATATACCAGGCCTTCTTCTCACAATGGGCAGCTGGATAGACACCCATTTAAGATGGGAACTAAGCCTTACATGACAGCCCAACTTATAGAAACAATGGAGTGGTAAACTTCAGGCTCATTTGGAGGTAGCTCCACCCGAGCGTCAGGGAGTTTTCCTGTTTCACCCCAGCCCACAGAATGTATAGCAGACTAGACGGATTCCTGGTGGCAAATGAAAGTGTGTCTTATGTACAGGATACCCTTCATCTGGTTCGGTTCTCTTTGGACCCTGTGCCTTTGATATTGGAGTACAGGCTGAGGGGACAATGTTCTGTGATACCACTGCGGCAACTCCACTCTTAGGCAATGCAGGACCCAATTTTTAGGGAGGAGATCCGGGCGGTGATGCTGGGGTACTCTGAGTCCAACTGGAGCTTGATGATACTCAGGGGTACGGAGCTGGGTCACCCTGAGATTGGTGATAGCGGGGCAAGTTCCTGTCAAGAGTGGGATGCACTAGGCAAATATTAGAACAGGACCTCCTTGAAGAATAACATGCATTGACTCAATTAGAGGGACAATTGGGGAAGATGTGGGCAAAGGGCAAATAACTTTGAGGCTCAGCGTAGAGTTGGGGAGCTCTGGGACAGACTGGACTGCCATACATGATGGGAATCAAGACAGCGTCTCCACAGGGAGGGAGATAAGTCGGCGACTACTGGTCCTTGGCTGATCAAAAGGTTAAGCCCCTGCTGATACTTTCCTTATTTTTTCCAGACAGAACCCTTGTGATGAGCTAATCTGGGATAAACGCCTTGTCGAGGGAATATGTTGGCAGTATACAGGGAGCTCGCCAACGCCTCGTTAGATGCAACTAGGACCTTCCTGTACCAGGCTGCAGTTCCCAAGCTTACAGATGCCAAGATGGAGGGATTGGAGAGGGAAATACGAGGTGAGGAAGTGTCGGCTGCCATACGAGCTATGGCTTGCGGTAAATGCCCTGGCCTGGATGGACTCCTGGTGGAGTATTAGCAGACCTACTCTGCTGATAGACACTAGAGGAGGCTCATAGTCATCGTGCATTGCCTCCATTTATGTAGGATGCCCTGCTTGTCACGGTCCCTAAGCCCAACAAGGACTCAAGGGATCCAGGGTCCTACAGGTCGCTGTTGTTGCTGGGAATTGACACGAAAATACTCTCAAAGTTGTATGTGACGCAGCTGCAGTAAGCTGTAACCCATCTTGTCAACGAAGACAAGGCTGTTTTACTCTAAACTCACTGCGAGGGTGCAGAGGGTGAACTTAGTGTCAGAGTCCATCAGTTTATGGAGAGGTACACAGCAGGTCTGCCCTCTGTCCCCGCGTCCTTTTCATGCTAGGAATGGAACCATTGGCGATATTCCTGAGAAAGGATCCTGGGGACTGGGGTATATGGGCTGGGAACACTATGCATAGTATGTCAATGAATGCAGACGATACGCTCATCTACTTGAGCCATCCAGCACAGTTAGTGCCGATGAGGTTGGAAATTATGGACTAATTTGGGTGGGCATCTGGGCTACGTGTTAAAAAACAAAAGACAATTCTCTTCCTTCCAGCACGACTTTTGGGATGCCTGACAATGGATCTTTCCAAGATGGAGCGTCCTTAGGAAACAGAGAGGTTCCGGTATCTGGACATCCACATTACGCATACACTGAGTCTTCAGTATGGTCTCAATGTGGGCAGGGTCCCAAACGATTTGCGTGCCTCTGTTTGGTTATGGAATACATTGTCACTCTGTAAAGGGCAGGGTTACTCTGAGTAAAATATGTAGTTCTTCCCCGCTGCCTCTATGTCAGAACTCCTTTTGTGACACACTGAGGGCCACGTTTGCGGAACTGAAAAGCCTGGTGACTTTGGTGTGGATGACGTGAGGAGTAGAAGTTGACTTCCTGAAACTGGGCCCTGATGAGGGTAGGTTAGGTGTCCCTAATTTACAGTTGTACTATATAGCTGGACTACTACAATATGCTACGTTATGGTGTGCAGAGGAGAATAATGGGGAAAAGCAGCTCCTGGCCTGGGTGGTTGAGGAGGAAAGCCTTATGACACACCTGATAAGTGATACAATGGTGCTGAAGGAATGCCTCTATGTGTTGCAGCAGGTGGCAAGGGTCTGGGAACAAGCTGTGAAGCTCGTAATGGGGAAGCCCCTGTATGCTTGACTACTCCCACTCTGGTGGGAAGCCCTTTCAACGCATACAATTACTGATGGACATGTCTCAATGGACGGCGGGTGGTTCTAAGTGGGGGATCTCTGCCTGACAGCCCTTTTTTACGATGGCTGAGGCTGGTCTGTTGTTTCAGGTGAGACCGGGTCGGTTTCTGCAGTATGCCAATCTTTCCCACACTGCAGGAGATCTGGACAGACTTTCCTGGCATAGCCTGTGGAGCCGTGAATGCTTACCACAATATTGGACCTGGGATTTAGTAGGGGCCTCATCGCCCATTTGTATGTGGCGCTGACAGGCAACAGACATATAGACATGGCAGCGGTTCACAACAGTTGGAAAGCGAATTTGGGGGACCTGCTTTCAGAGGGAGAGTAGAAACGCACTCATGCCCAGGTGAAGGAAACAGCAAGCAAAGCGCACTTTAAGCTGCTGCAGTTTTTTTATCTGCACCGTGCTTACCTCATGCCGCTGCACCTGCATAGGATCTTGCCGGTTCAGTCGGAGGACTGCTTTAGGTAAGGAGTAGCCACGACCCTCTTCCTACATATGACATGAGAGTGTCACAGATTGAGGGAATGAACAGACACCTGACTCCGAAACCACTCCCTCCTCCAGCATTGCCAGCCAGCTCACTATCTCCTCCTGGACCCCAGTCACCACCGAAGACACTGCATCGATCATGAAAGGCATTCACTCAGGAGCCCCCGCGGACCCCTGCTCACCACACATCTTCTACAGAGCCGCCGCCACCATCGCACTGGAACTACGACGCACCATCAACGCCACCTTTGAAACCGGCACATTCCCCGACGACTGGAAACACGCTGAACTCAAGCCCCTACTCAAGAAGTTCTCAGCAGATCCTGTGGACCTCAAGAACTACCGACCCATGTCCCTCCTCGCCTTCACGGTCAAATTCACCGAGAAGACCGTCAACGTCCAACTAACAAAATTCATCAGTGAGAACTCTATCCTTGACCCCTCCCAATCCGGATTTCGCAGCAACCACTGCACCGAGACCACTCTACTCACTGCTACAGAAGACATCCGCACCCTCCTCGATCAAGGCCACACCATGGCCCCGATCCTGCTCAACCTCTCTTCAACACCGTCTCCCAATACACACTCACCGCCAGACTCCAAGACGCCGGCATACAGGGAACCCTTCTCGACTGGCTCCGCTCCTTCCTTACTGCCAGAACCCGAAGAATCAGACTTTCACCCTTCCTCTCCGAACCCACAGTGATCAACTGCGGAGTACCCCACCGATCATTGTTCAGCCCCATGCTCTTCAACATCTACATGGCCCCCCCTCGCCGCCATCGTTAGACAGCATGGACTCAGCATAGTATCCTATGCCGACGACACCCAGCTCATCCTCTCCCTCACCAAGGACCCCATCACTACCAGACTCAGCTTCCAGGAGGGAAAGAAGGACGTTACATCCTGGATGAGCAGCATATGCCTGAAGCTCAACTTGGAGAAGACATAGGTCCTCCTCCTCGGACTCTCCCACTCTTTATGGGACAACACCTGGTGGCCTACCACCAACGGCAGCCCCCCCACCCCGACGGACCACTCCCAGAACCTAGGCATTGTACTCAACTCCTCCCTCTCCATGACCCAACAGATCAACGCCGTCGCCTCCACCTGTTTCAACACCCTTTCCATCCTCCGGAAGACCTTCAAATGGATCTCCCCCGAATCAAGAAAGACCGTCACCCACGCACTCATAAGCAGCAGACTGGACTACGGAAACGCTCTCTACACCGGGATCAACAAGTCTCTACTCTGCAAATTCCAGACCATACAGAACACCGCAGCCAGACTCATCCTTGGCATTCCTCGACACGAACACATCATTCAACACTTGCGAAACCTCCACTGGCTCCCCGTCAAGAAGAGAGTAACTTTCAAGATACTCACCCAGCCTACAATTGCCGTCACAATACCGGACCTCCATATCTCAACGAAAGAATCTCCTTTCACGTACCCAAGAGAAGCCTCCGATTCGCCGACCTCGCCTCGCCGGACCCCTGCGCATCAGCAGAGCAAGAACGGGTGGAAGAACCTTCTCCTACATCGTGGCTAAGACCTGGAACAATCTCCCGATTGACTTCAGATGCACCCCCACTCTGCACATCTCCAGGAAGATCTTCAAGACCTGGCTCTTTGACTGACCGAAGCAGCTCCCCCCCTTCCCACCCCCCGAGTGCCTTGAGACCCTCACGGTTGAGTAGCGCGCTTCAAAATTCCCTGATTGATTGAATGAGGGATTACTGAGCAGCTGTTGTGCGAGACCTTCGTGGGATTACAGGCAACTGGGTTGAGCTGACTGTCTTCTTTGCCTACCTCCGACCACCAAAAACAACTCTGGGGCGAGATGTTTGAACGGCTGGTGAACGGTGTGCAGGAGGAGGTGGGGCCCTAGTCCAGTGCCCTCTGGAGCTATCACAGTGACCTCTGGAGTCGCAGTGTGCACATAGCACTTACCTGA
Source organism: Triturus cristatus (assembly GCF_964204655.1). Lineage (NCBI taxonomy): Eukaryota > Metazoa > Chordata > Amphibia > Caudata > Salamandridae > Triturus > Triturus cristatus. The sequence goes on from NC_140591.1 coordinate 84,158,197, forward strand.
AGCCACCGTCCGCCTCCTGTGTTGCGTCGCTCCTGCTGTCCTCTTCCTGGTCGGCCTGAGACGGCAGGCCAAACACATATGGGGACTTAAAGAGTGCACAACCACTCCTCCTTGCTCCTCCCATGCACTGCCCCTACCTGCAGAAGCTGGCTCAGACCTGGCAAACAAAAATAAAACGATACATTTTATTTTTCATTGGTGGCTCTGCGCCAGGCAGTGGAGCGTCGATCCTCCGCCATTGAGGAGCAGCCGCCGCCGGGTGTGGAGGTTGGGATGCAGTGAGTGTGTGCGAGCTTCGGTGAGTGGCTCTAGGAGGAGGTATATGTTGGGCTTAGCTGGTATTTGTTTAACTTTCTTTTTGCTATAATGATACGGAGTGATCCAAAGATTCCCCGCCCCTGTACAGTACGATATAGGTCTGCAACTGTGTCCTGCATCTATAGGGTAATGCTGCATTGTTACACTGTTGGCATTTTCATGTTGTGCATGCCTTATTTTGAAAACTTAAAATAAAATAATCTTTAAAAAAATGAATTAATTCCTTCTTCACATAAATAACCTGCATTTAATGCATTTTCGCTAAGAGCACACAGTACACCAAAAAGTGAAACTACCAGTGAAATGAAAAAGAAGTTTTTTTACACCGATGGTTGGACTCTGTCCAAACTTACATCCTCATCGAGAACAATATGGCATATGGGACACACAATTAGTAATATCTTCAAGAGTTTATATAGTCCAATGTGTAATTCACAATATTTCTTACAATACAAATTGAGCTCCAGTGGGCCTAATCCTAAATGTGTCATTTGCTCCAAATTATTCAGTTCAGTTATCTGAATGATACATTATATGTATTCCTTCAACCTACCGAAAAGACATAAAAGTGTAACAAATTGTGACCCTTTTTACTTGCCCTTCTAGCACCCTTAAGCTCTCTTACACTCTGCCTTCTCTTGCTCATTTGCAGCTTCTATTTCTCATTCGCACTTTCACTTTTTCGCTCTCTCCCTTTCTCAAACACGCAAGGATGACTGTTTTTTATGCTCCCTATCACCATTACCAATGCTTAAATGATCATTTTATAAAATGATGTTCCTGAAAACAAAGTTGTGTTCCTCAATTAGGCAAAATCGACTTAAAGGTTTCGTTTCTGAGGTCTGAAGAGAACATCCTATGTAGGACTGTTGACACCAATCAGCGCTATGATCATTTCGAGGTGAAACATGGAAATTCCTTTTTATAAATAGAGCAAAATGAATGTTTGTGCTTTTTAGGTCTCGCCTGAGACAGCGCTTTAGCGCTGCTCTGGCGAGACTTATAGTAAGCACTTTTGGAAGTGCAAACGAGTGCTTTCAGGCCGCCAACTACAGTGCATGTGCTCCGGGCGCGCGCACCATTTGGCAGCCTGAAAGCACTCGTTGTCTTTCACTTTCGCGGCCGCTCGGCCGCTTTGATGTTTGATCACTTTCACTTTCGCGGCCGCACTTTAACAAGCTCCCGTTATGCAATTTGGCAAGATTCTGTCACTTCGCGGTTAACTTCCTTGTATATTTATGAAGTGCACTGCTTTGACTTCAAGCCCACACGCGCTGTTTTAATCAATTGCTTTCTGTTCCATTATCAGCCGCCCTCCACCCTCCGAACACAAACACAGCAGAAGCAGTCCTCCGGTGGTCCGCCCATTCTGCGAGCAGGCCTCCACCATCTCCCTGCTCAGGTAGGGAGAAGCCCGCCGAGGCGTACTGCACATTGGCAGACACAAATGTCGGACATCGGCAATCTGAAACTTGACCTTGCCAATGCTTGTTATCTTCGCTCCGGAACCACTCACGTATACTTAGATGCCCCTACTCGAGCTGTAGACCTAAATGTTTCCTAGTAAAAACAGGACATAGCACAGAGCTGTCACTGGCAGTGGACATCAAAGACGTAAACAAATTTGCCTATAATCAGAGTCCAGCCCCCTTTGCAGAGCAAGCTACCCCGGGCCGGGGCCTAGCCTTCCCAAATGGAGCATATGTTTGCCCACACCCCAGGCCCCGTGCAGCTGGCTCACCCCCGCAGAGTAGGCCTGGCATGTGAGGGGGCTGGCAGGCACAGCATCAAAGCCCAGAGTGCGCTGTACCAACCCTGCGTGGCATCCCCCAGCCCGAGGGACATCTACGGCCTTTGTGCACGGTGGTCGCACCCACCGAGCAGGGCACACGGCTTCTGGAAGGGATTATGCATGTGCAGTGATGTGTGTGCCAGCCTCTTACTTGCTTTTAAATATGAATTTCACATTGACGCGGTGCCTTAAAGCCATGGATACCACATATGGCACTACTGCTTACACAGTGGGCAGTGCCAGTATTAAACATCGGCACACCGGCTCCGAGACGAATGCAATATTGACCCTACTGTGACACTGATGAAGCCATAAACAGAAATGAACACTTGTTTAGATAACCAGCCTGATTTCACAATAGTTTAAGGCGCCCCTCACGTTCAATAATTATATCACACCTGAATCCATTCATATCTAAGAATTAGACCATTTCACTAAAACAGTAAAATAATAAATAGAAAGATAAAATAGCTTTACTTATAGTGGTATCAACATTAAATCCTTCTTATAGTTATTATCATTATTAATATCAATAATAACTATTGCAGTCCTATAATTATTGTATTGGCGTTATTATTTTACTTGTTATTATTACTGTTGTCTTTTTTTGTTAGTACTTTTTTTTGTCTCATGTCTTTGGCATGCTAGTCTATATTTTCAGCTAATAGGCAAATCTTTTTTTCCCGCCATTCTCTCTCTCCACTTTTATTACCTTTCATTCTCTTTGCCTATCTCAGCCTCTTCTTCCATGATAACTTTTCCCCTTCTTTCTTGCAGTCCCACTGCGCTCTCTCTCTCTCTCTGTCTCTCTCTCTCTCTCCCTTTGTCTCTGTCTCTCTCTCTCGCTCCCTCTCTCTTTCTTTCCCGCTCCCTCTCTCTTTCTTTCCCTCTCTCTTTCTCTCTCCCCCTCTCTCTCTCTCACTCTCTTTCTCTCTCTCCCTTCATTTCTCTCTCTTTCTTTCCCTCTAGCTCTCCTCTCTCTCTCGCTCTCTCTCTACCCCTCTCTCTCTCCCTCTTCTTTCCCTGTCAGTTTCTCGCCCTCTCTCTCTTTTTCTCTCTCTCTCTCTCTCTCTCTCTCTCTCTCTCTCTCTCTCTCCCCCCTCTCTCTCTCTTTCCTTCCCTCTCTCTCGCTCTTTCTCTCTCCCACTCTCTTTCTTTCTTTCTCTCTCCCACTCTCTTTCTCTCTCTCCCCCCTCGCTTCTTCCATGATGACTTTTCTCCATCTTTCTTGCTGTCCCACTGTGCTTTGTCTCTCTCCTCCCCTCTCCCTCCCTCTCTCTTTCTTTCACTCTCTCTCTTTCTCTTTCTCTCCCTCTCTCTCCCTTTCTCCCTCTCCCTCTCTTTTTCTCTTTCTCTGTCCCTCTCTCTCTCTCTCCCTCTCTCTCCCTCTCTTTCTCTCCCTCTCTCTCCCCTCTCTTTCATTTCCTCTCTCATTCTGTTTCTCTTTCTCTCTCTCTCTATTTCTTTCTCCCACTCTAGCTTTCTTTCCCCCCTCTCTCTTTCCCTCTCTCTTTCCCTCTCTCTCTCCCTTTCTCTCTCCCCCTCTATCTCTCTCCCTCTCTCTTTCTCTCTCTTTCATTCCCTCTCGCTCTACTCTCTCTCTCTCCCCCTCTCTCTCTTTCTTTCTTTCTCTATCTCTCTCCCCTCTCTCTCTCTCCCTCCCTCTTCTCTCCATCTCTTTCTATCCCTCTCACTTTTTCTGTCCCTCTCTCTCTCCCTCTCTCCCTCCCCCTCTCTCTTTCTTTCGCTCTTTCTCTCTCTCTCTCGCAAACACACACACACACACACTCTTTTTCCCGAGATCCATATATTTATAACCACATCTTAAACTTATGGTGGTGCGATAGGTGGCACTGCCTCCTTGTGATTGCTCCCTGATGGAAAAAATGCAAAATGTAAAAAATATTCAGTCTCTAATTTGTATTCATGGCTACAAAACCAATGCTTGATTTCCAAAATGTGGTAAACCATACATTGCTAACAACCTTCCTCAAATATGCTTTTTACACAGCATAAAGTGAATATAAACTGCTTTCTTAGCACCACAAAACATATTTTTTTAGGTCTCGCCTAGGCAGCATTAGGGTTAGTAATGCTCATTAAGAAAACATTTATGGTTGTGGTTGAAGCAAAATCAGCTAATAATTTTAAGGATGTTGGATCACCAGCATGTGTCAGATAGCTAAGTTAACAGAAAATACAGAACATGAGTAGATAAACTGGTGGAATAATTTTTGGTTATAAATGGAACGTCGACAGATGAGGCAAGGATGAAAAAGCATGTACCAATGACTGGTAACAACAAGCATTTGCAATGCAATATGTCTCACATTTACGCGAGTTTAAGCTATTAGCATTGTAAATGACAATGCGTTTTATTTATATTTCAAAAACCAAAACATAAATAAAAGGCCTTTTTATTTACAATGCCAATAGCTCATGCTCAGGTAAATGCGAGACCTGTTGCATTGCAAATGCTTGTTACATTTGTCTGTACACTAGTAGAACAGAGGTGCCAACCTCTTTGAAGAGAAGAGGTGCTGGGCAATGCCAAGGTCGGTGCTGCATCTGTTCAAAATGGTGAGGGCTGCGACTGAACATTTGTGAAGTTGTGCTGCAAACCGAAAACTTTAGTCTTGTTTTTTTTTTACTGGGTTGAGAAGTCCCTACCCCCCTCAGACAGTATAGCTCTTGCACACAAGTTTGCAAAGAGGGACGTTTTTACAGAGCTGCTTGTAGTTTGTCCTGCCCTGTCTGTGGTGTTTCTCAGAACCGTGAAGCCACTATGCATAACAACATGAAGTAAACAGGAAGTACTGGTAAAACAAATGGTTTGTGACCCTATTTTCCTTGCCACTCTAAAGTTATTCAGATTTTTCATGACGCTGATCAGTGACCACATTATGAAGGACTTTTGCTGTGAGTAGATTCAAGCTTCTTTCCATGCATGGTGGAGCTAGGTATTGAGCTAAGCACAGTGACACAAATATTACTGTTTGTACAAGAATTGCCTATCAGTTGTTTGTATGAAAATTATCTATCAATTGTCACAGCCGATTAGTAGAGGAGGAAAGAAGAGTTACCACCTTCAAGAAAACTATTACATTCTAACTTTGACGTACAGCTCAAGTATAACTGCGCTATACAGCAAAGTCACAGGTATTTTTTATTTTCAAAAACAAAACCCCAAAGTGGGATTTTGTTTTTGATAATAATAATAAAAAAACTCTGCCTTGCCATGGGAGTTATTTTGCTGTTTTTACCACGACTTACCGCCAGTTTTTTCCTGGTGGTGATGGGCAGTGAAAACTGACTTGTACCACCGCCCATATAAAGTAGGTGGGTCGACACTCAACGGCCCTTATTCCACCGGGCCGCTGGAAGGGTGTACCCATGGCGGAGAGAGAGTAGTCTCCACCGTCGTTATGCCTAAGGTCCGCCTGCTTTTAAATCTGGCGGGCGGACCTTGATGATGGTGGGACGGGTAGTCCGTCGCGACAGAGTACCCTTTGCTCCAACATATGAATCGTGCTATTTGGAATTGAGGTTCAGGTCAGCCAGCACCATGACCTCCTTAAATTTGAAAGGGGGAGTTGTGCTATATTACCAACATAAGCGCTAGACATTGCTCCCTCTGGCAGTGGAAGGGTGTTGGCCTGCTGTGGAGAGGGGCATTGAAGCAGCAAAGAAAGGAGCGGTGAGGACCATCTCAGTCCTCCTTCTGAGTGAGCCTGTATTTGGGGGAGTTAAACCTTCCATAGTAAATACTGAAACCACCAGGTTGGTATTCACTGGGTGTAGAATTACCTTCCAGTTCTGGGATCCCCGCCTCGGAGTGCAGATGACACACATGGAAAAACTGCCGGTGTTTCCCTATTCCGAGCAGCAAAACGTGTGTGGTATTTTCCAGGCTCTATCTGGCTAGATTGGTGTGATCCATTTTTTTGAATGCCCAAATCGAGATTATGAGGGATACCAGAATGACCCCATTAATGGTGATTATCATTACACCGAGTCCTACTCTTCTGAGGCTAGGCCATTCTCTGACATTACACCCATGCTAGCTAGCCCGATGCATTTTTTTAAAAAAATGCAGCATTTTCTCTGTCCTTGAGTACCTGACTTCGCACATGGAGGTCCTATTTATAATTCCAAAACAGTACAGGAAAGGTTGAAGACACTGACCAAGAAGGACGGAGAGAATGAGGGTACCCAGGACTGTGATGAACAATAGGACTCGGTGTAATGAGGATTACCAATAAGTAATCCGTGCATTACCCTTTCATCCTTCATCTCTGTAGTATGGGGGTGTAGCAGGCAGTGTCAAGCCTTCAGCCCACCCCTTTGGGAGTACCCTGCGAGTCATGCACCACCAGGAAGCTTTGTGGGAGTACTGGTTCCAAAGAAGCACTCATTAATGCAAGCAGCTATTCTATGGGTTATGTGACAGGATATCGAGATAAGTGCATATAGGGTATCTGATTTACTGTTTTTAACTCCACATCTACAGACCTTGAGGATATATATATTGTTAAGGTACAAATATATGAAGTTATGTATAGTAAACAAATGCTCACTTATACGAACTTACCTTCACAATATTATGGTCCTCGATATTATTGCCACAATATTTTGGTCCTCGATATTCTGTTATTGTGGAATCCCATTCGATGAACCATCAAAACTGTAGTCACAGCAGACCGTCATCTTAGATCGAATTATATAGGTTAAATGACGAATCTCCCACCCCTGCAGGATAACATTATTTCTAGAAAGTATAAACGACTGAAAAACCATAATATCTGAAGCAAATACACTTCGTGTAGGGAAAGAGTGTACATCTAAAGCCAGACAAAGAAAAGTCCCAGTGCATCAGAGCCATTGCTATTTTTTTTCACAGAAACAAACCCTCCCCTTTGCTTCTGTGAAACAAAGTTGGAGCCGAGCTTACAGTCATGAGGTGGCATTCTGCAGGGCATTTTACTTTACCAGACTCCTTTGGTGAAGGTGACCTGCCAGAGCGGTGGTGCACTGCAGGAATGCCTGAAGCAGGACTTCCACCACTATGATGGTTTAATGGCTGGTCCACCAAACTGAAACTGCACTTCTTACTGTTTGTTGTCTATGCATGCACATAAAATCCGCATCCAGGTCTTGATAAGAAAGACCGACAGTCTGATAAACATATTCAGTATGAAAGGAGACAGGATGGGTCCCCACCAGAAGCCCCATTAAAGCTTCTTTGGATCAGGGCTACATTCAAGAGGGACGTCATCTGCTACCAACCAGCCAGGAAGGGAAGTGAAGCATTTAAGCACTGAGTCTCCTCAAATCATTCTGGGAGGTGCGTGTGTTTGATGGTGTCCAAAGCTGCCCCAACACCACTGTGGTCTACCTTCCCCTGCATGATGTCCCAGACAGACTACTAATTCTGTGCTGGTTCAGAGCCTGAGAGGGGCCGAGTAGCAGATTCACTTCAGCAGAATGCTGGACAGGTGAATAGCTACCTTTTCCATCAGGCAGGGAGGAGAAGGGCTGGGAGAGAGGGGTCTATTGAAATTCATCTCTAAAGGGGGCAGATAAGTTTATTTTCAGGGGGTGCTTTACAGCAGCCTACACCCATTCCATTGGCACTTACCCTAATGCAGTAAGGTTTTGAATAGAGCTGGTAGGTCCTGAGGCACCAGTGGGCAGGTCTGGAGTCAGGCTGTCTTGGCTTTGTCTCATTGGTGCACTGCTTTACTACATCGCACGACATCCATAGTAGAACGGGACAAGGGCAGTGTCAAAGTGACTGCACCAAACACAATGAACTTGCCAGAAAGGTTAATTCAAAGACGTCAGACGTGGCGTGATTCTTCCCTCGCCAGCCACGGAGCAACTTACTCGGTCAGAATCTCGTACTCCATACATTCGAAATGACAAGAGGTAATGACATCACAATGCGACATGAAACCCAGTACTACACACCCCACACCCTTCTACCCAACAGCAATCCTACAAAACCAAAAATTAAGAAAACAGGGAAGCAAGAAACAGAAAATGGCAGACTACGTACAGGATCTCTAAAAATCTCGGAGAGAAAGAAATACAGTGAACTATTGCCTTACGATATAAGATATCTAAAAGGAGAGGAAGAACAGACCACAACAGAAAATCCCCTTACACAGGCACCTTCACTCAATTTGAACTTAATCCTCCAAGTACCGTGGGGCCTACGTGGTCTGGAGGAGCGAAATGCTCTGGCACTTTTATGAACAACTGTGCCATTAGAGTTTGTGGCAGAATAAGGTGTCCAAAACCAGTGGGTGAGCATCCCCTGCCCCACATTTTCTGCGATCATTCCTGGATTGGGCTCTAATTCTAGTCAACCCATCATCAGACATCAGCATAAAACTGTTCAAGCCCCTTTGCAGGCTGGCAGAGTCAGGGTCAATACCTTTATTTGATGCCTACCAGCTTTCTGATATAAAGTCACTCTGTGTTTATTCCATTTGTTGCCATTGGTCAAGATCACATCGTTGTCAAAAGCTTGTTTAACTTTGAATGGGCCCCAAAACTTATACAACCCCTTGCAAACTCGTCCATGCTTAATCCTGACTAAGTCCCCCCGCACACACACCCTTGTCATTCGCTCTGTTGACCTCCACAGGAAGCTTCTCCTGACATGAACCAGTAAGCCACGCAGGAGTTAACTTCATGCCTGGCTTCCTCTCATGCATTTTCTCAAAAGGAGAAACATCAGTAACCCCATGCACAGTGATACGATAAGCCCACACCATATCATTCACCATTGCTCTAACATCCTTGCCGTTTTGGACAGCGATAGAGATGGTCCTTTTGACCAAGCGGTTGGTCCACACGACCATGTAATTAGACTGGGGATTGTAAAGTGCAGTGCGATGGTGAGTGATGCCACCCTTGACCAAGAAAGATTTCATTTCAAGAGAGACAAGTTGCGTTCCATTGTCAGTGACCCGAATACGAGACAAGCCTTCGTCCATGATCACTTCCTTCATAATCTCTACCGTACTCCCAGTGGTCACATCCTGCATAACTTTGACCACCAACCACCTTGAGTGTACATATACTAACACCATGGCATTCTTCATTCCTTCCTCCAACGCCTGCATCAGCCCTATGAAATCTAAGCAAACAATGCTCCAGGGTGCATCAGGGTCCTCAATATGTTCTTGTGCTGTAAGCACCCTGGTCTGTAGTCTCTTTTCACTCTTCTTACACACTGCACACTCCACCACCAAGGACATAATCTGCTCATCCATACAGGGCCACGAAAAGTTCTCCCTCACTTTTTTTCGTCATAGTTTGACCTAGGTATCCCTCATGGGCTAATATAATGATTTTGCCCCTCAAGCCCTGAGGTGGTACAAACATGTTGTTTCTCATCAAAACATTGGCATCACTTAAGGTTAATTCTTCCAGAACCTCAACAAAAGGTCTCACAGAAGGAGAAACAATGCTCTCCCTGCGCTCTCTACGTTTCACCATATCTTTGACCTTAAAGATCACAACCTAATCCATGCCCAAACACTGTTCATCAGCAGCGAACGAGCCTCCCCCACACTCTTCCACATCACCTAAAGAAGTCACAGAGCCTTCCTGATCCACAGTAGGCCCACAGAGATCTTTTACAACAGAGCTCTCCACAAACGGGAAACGCAGTCAGCCTGGGCAACGTTGTAGCGATACTCTTGCAGTCTGGACGCTAATCTAGCCAGTCTAGCTGAACCCTTTCCAGCGCTACCTGGACTCAGAACTTTTTTTTTAATAGAGGGTTTGTGATCAGTGGGTAAGAAAAAATGTATACCCCATAAAAAGGTCCTAAAATGTTCCATAGCCCAGGCAGCCGCTAGAGCTTCAGGCTCTATTACAGAATAATTGGTTTCACAATCCGTCAAAGAGCGCGAATGCCACCGTTGTTCCTGAAACTGCACACATCTGGGACAAAACAGCCCTCAAGCCATGCGCGCTGGCATCAACAGTTAAGAATGTTTTAAGTTGGGAGTCAAATGATAGAAGAATCCCAGCCTCACAAATATTTCTCCTTACCAAATCAAAGGTCCTCTGTTGATCACAACCCCACATGAAAGTGCAACCCTTTCTCAATAACATTCTAAGACCTTCAGTCTTGTAAGCAAAATTTGGTACGAATTTGGCATGATATTCAATTAAGCCCATAAATACAGTAACTTATCTTTATCACGTGGTATTGGCGCCAACTTGATCACTTCCATCAGATCAGTTTTAGCTTGGACCCCCTGACCTGAAATGGTGTGGCCTAGGTATTCAATTTGCTCTACAAGAAACTTGCATTTCTCCATCCTTAAGGTAAGGCCCGCCCCTATAAGCCTGCCCAACACCGACCTAAAGATGTTATTATGTTCCTGAACGGACTCTCCGAAGACAAGGATATCGTCTTGGAAAAACTTTACATTTTCCACACCCCTGAAAACCTCTGCCATGATCCTCTGGAATATGCTGGTGGCCGAGGATAACCCAAATGGCATTTCTCGTAAAATTAAAAGTCCCTATCATAGTGATAAAAGAGGTAAGGTTCGTGGAATCCTCATGCAGCCTAATCTGGCGATGAGCATTTTTTAGATCGAGTTTCGAAAAGTACTTTCCATTAAGCAACAACAACAACAACTAATTTATATTAGGGAGAGGAAATGAATCAGTTACCACATGCTGGTTCAAGCTGCGAAGGTCTACACAAAGCCTGAGCTTACCATCACACTTCTTGGTAACAACTATTGGCGAAATCCATTCAGATGCTTCTACAGGCTCTATGACCCCATCTTTCAACATATTTTCGAGCATTTCCTTGACTTTCCCTCTTACGACCACAGATGCTCTCCTTAATTTGTGTTTGACCAGAATGGTCCCCTTTTCCACCACAATTCTATGTGTGAACCCTCTCATTTCTCCCAGTTTCTCACTGAATACATCCTTCATATCACTCAGCACTTCATCAATGGAAATATCCGTCACAGACAACACCTGCCCAGGAGCATGTGGATCAATAATAATATGCAAGTGAAATTGATGCCCCCACCCCAAGATGGGTGGACCATCTTCGCCCACATAGATTTTCCCTACGATTTGTTGTGATTCCTAAACAATAGGAGACAAAAAGTATCCCAACACCTCTATTTTTCCCCCTGGTACCCATAGGATTATTGTCCTTGAAAAGAAGAGTAACAAGAAGAATCATAGTCCCCCATCAGTTCCACCCATTTGTCCGAAATCTGGAACGATGCCTTAGGTCGAATCCTCCTAACCTCTTCTTCCGAGCCAGGAAGCACCATCAATATCCGATTACCATTCTCATCTTCCCAAATAGAGTCATCAGTGACAGCCACACAAGATTAGGCGGGCTCTTTGCAAACATGGGCATCATGTCCTCTATGCCCACATTTCCTGCATTCCTTGTTTGAAGCGAAACACCACTTGGAGTCACTGGAATGATATGTGCTTCCACACCTGGAGCATCCTCTAGATTTTGACCCTCTCTGTGCTTTATTATTAAATTTACTGGTAGTAGGTTTAAATATCTCTTCCTTCTTCTCAACTGCCGAAATCTCCCCTTTCACAGTCTCTTTCCTTCATGCACCGCTCCGACTCTTCCACTACCTTGGCAATGGAGATGGCATCCTTCAAAGAGGGATTCTTTGCTGCCGCAGATGCTCTTGTGTTTTCTTACTTAAACACTGAACTATAAGCTGATCTCTGATTAAATCATCGGTCATTTGACAGAATTTACATTTTATAGACAGTTCTCATAATCCCGAAACAAACTCATCCAGAGATTCACCAGTTTTTTTTTGGTCTATTGTAAAATGTGTATCTTGACATAAAAATATTTTCCTCCTTGGCAAACCTTTTTTCAAACGCAATTTGGCTTCTTGGAACACATCCTAAACAGGCTGATTGTCGTTGGCTAACACCTGGGGTAAATATTTGAAGATATGACGCGCATCTTTGTCAATGGTGCCAGACAACAATGTTTTCTTACGCTCAGGAGTGAATTCTAACCCATCAATAGCAATGATGTAGTTATCAAATAGATCCATCCATTCTTCCCACTGCATGGAAGGTTGACCCTGTTGAGGTAGAAAAGGGGGTGGAATCACTATAGATGAATTAGCCATTAATTAAGAACAGAGGGCAAAAAGATGGTTCACTTCAAATAGCACAGATGTACACAGAGCTATCCTCTGTAGCCAAGTAAACCAATCTTATTAGAGACTGCCTCACAAGGCATTTCCTCTAATGTGTCATGTGATCCGGGCCACTCCTTCTTCACAGCAGAGCCAGATGAAGCAAGCCTCAACCTCTCTGGCATAAGGACAAACACAGGTAGGCACTCAGAAAAACAGCAGGGCAGTCTCGATGCAAGGCACAATATTGATCTGCTCGCTTCTTTAAAAGTGGACAGGCATCATAGGAAAAAGGGTCTGACACACCCTCCTTACACACCGAGAAAACTCTTGTAAGCTGATAAATGTCGACCGTGCTCCCAGCACGGCTGTTACTCAGCTGCTTGCGACCCACAGGCGGCCCCTGGAGTTCTCTCCTTCCATTCAGGCGCACTGGTCCAAACGAGGCGCGCAGGCATCCGCTGCCTCAGACGAATCCGGGAATTCCCTCACTCCAGTCAAACACGGGCATAATGTCCTCTATGCCCACATTTCCTGCATTCCTTGTTTGAAGCGAAACACCACTTGGAGTAACTGGAATGATATGTGCTTCCACACCTGGAGCATCCTCTAGATTTTGACCCTCTTTGTGCTTTATTATTAAATTTACTGGTAGTAGGTTTAAATATCTCTTCCTTCTTCCCGACTGCCGAAATCTCCCCTTTCACAGTCTCTTTCCTTCATGCACCGCTCCGACTCTTCCACTACCTTGGCAATGGAGATGGCATCCTTCAAAGAGGGATTCTTTGCTGCTGCAGATGCTCTTGTGTTTTCTTACTTAAACACTAAACTATAAACTGATCTCTGATTAAATCATCAGTCATTTGACCGAATTTACATTTTATAGATAGTTCTCATAATCCCGAAACAAACTCATCCAGAGATTCACCAGTTTTTTTTGGTCTATTGTAAAATGTGTATCTTGACATAACTATATTTTCCTCCTTGGCAAACCTTTTTTCCAAACGCAATTTGGCTTCTTGGAACACATCCTCAACAGGCTGATTGTCGTTGGGTAACACCTGCAGTAAATATTTGAAGATATGATGTGCTTCTTTTCCAATGTTGCCAGACAACAATGTTTTCTTACGCTCAGGAGTGAATTCCAACCCATCAATGGCAATGATGTAGTTATCAAATAGATCCATCCATTCTTCCCACTGCATGGAAGTTTGACCCTGTTGAGCCAGAAAAGGGGGTGGAATCATTATAGATGAATTAGCCATTAATTAAGAACAGAGGGCAAAAAGAGGGTTCACTTCAAATAGCACAGATGTACACAGAGCTTTCCTCTGTAGCCAAGTAAACCTAATATTATTAGAGACTGCCTCACAAGGCATTTCCTCTAATGTGTCATGTGATCCGGGCCACTCCTTCTTCACAGCAGAGCCAGATGAAGCAAGCCTCAACCTCTCTGGCATGAAGACAAACACAGGTAGGCACTCAGAAAAACAGCAGGGCAGTCTCGATGCAAGGCACAATATTGATCTGCTCGCTTCTTTAAAAGTGGACAGGCATCATAAGAAAGAGGGTCTGACACACCCTCCTCCCACACCGAGAACACTCTTGTAAGCTGATAAATGTCGACCGTGCTCCCAGCACGGCTGTTACTGGAAAAGGCGAGGGCTGACTCGGCCGTGCCGCCATTATGGCGGTCGCACCAGTCCCCGGCCACCAGAAGGGGGAGGGAGGCCGCGTCAGCGAGTGACGCGGCACTTCTCCCCCACCCCCCGCAACAACAAATGAGTGAAGGAAGTGGTTGTTGTGCACCGGAAGCACTCCAGTGCTTCCGGCGTAGAAATGTCCAGCTTGTGTCCAGGCTAACCGGTCTCAGCCGGTCGGCCTGGGCGCCCTCTTTAAAAAGAGGTGGTGGGGAGCAGAACAGTCTCTTGTTCTTGCTCCCCACAGATAGGGTCACCGGGCCGGCTGCGGGCCCGTAACGTCTTCTTTCTTTTGTTTTTGCAGGTTGATACGTTCAAGCGGAAGGAGGAAGATCGTAGTGTGAAGATTTTGGTGCGGTTCGCAAGCCGCCACTCGTCGGCGTAGCTCGTGCAGCGGAGCACCGGGTCGGTCGGTTTTGGGAGCGGTCGTCGATGCTCGTCCAAAGGATATGGCGTTGCACAATTATCACGGAAGACAGCGCGAGCACACGGAGCTTGTATCGGGCATCGGGTGAGAGCATTGTGAGGCGGTAAGCGCGGCGGATCGCGGGGGTGTCGGTCATCGCTGTGAGGCATTTGTTAGTTTGTCCCGCCCACACACTTTGAGAAACTCGGTATTTAGTCTGGCCTGCTTGTAGTAGAACGTGGAGCATACGTCTGGTCTTGTGTAAGGTGTCTGTTTTGTGTGTGCACCTGCCGAATGAACCGGAGCAGCGCTCAGCGTTAGGCGGTAAAAAATACTGTATTGAGAGTCACTGTGGCGTAATGGTTAAGGTTTGAGACTCTTACTCTGAAGCTTACAGGTTCAATTCTTAGTGATTCTGTTCAGTTAGATCTCTTTAAGTTTGAATCTGGGGAAAGGTGAGTCTGGCCAGATGCTTACGGTCTTAGACTCGTACTCTGGTTGGGTGTGCAATCCCTGATCTTGCATTGTTACTGTGTGCTCAGTCTAGAGCATGGGGGATATTTAAAAGGAGTCTGTTTTCCAAGGGGCTATTTTCTTGAAAATGTTGTGATAAACACATTAAGCACCCTATGTGCAGCGGGTCTCTTTAACTCGCACGGTTGATTTGAGGCACTGTAGTTCCCAGTCCCCTGGTTTCCCAGATTAGAAAGGGGTGGCAGAGGTAACACATTCAGTAGCCATTTAATCCCTTAAATTTCAGGGCACTGTTACTCAGTGTGTAAGGTGGGCTGTAGGATTTGTCTGCTGGAAAGAAAAGTTTTAATACTTTGAGATTACCTTTTGCAAGTTTACGAGTTGGACGTGGGCACTCTTAAGGTTGCTGGGGGTCTGGGCCGCAGTACATAGGAGCACCAGCACTAGGGGGAGGTGAACAAACTAGCAGGACTTCGCGCAGCGCAACTGGCTTTGTGTTTCCACAGCTCCAGCATTACGGGGAGGACAAGACGGTACCAAGTTCCAACGAATTCGCTGGTGGTAGTTGAAGGGACACGTTTGGGCGGCACCGGCTAGCCAGCATCTCATTGCTTCTGGGAGCCACAGAGGGTTTGACCGGGCAGCTCACCTGAGCTTACTGGGTCAGCCAGTAGGTCGTGGCTCTGGTTGCGTGGGTGCAGAGGTTGGCTGGTGGGTGCTGCTTCCACAGGTAAGGGGTGACACAGTCACCTATCTGGGGCTACGGTTACGAGAGCAGGCAGGTCCCATATAAGTTTTTACATCTGTTAGCCATGGCCCCTCCGGTCCGGCGGCACGAGAAGCGATCGCGCACGGATGTTCTGCTGGAGGCTTTATTGCAGCAAGTCCAGGTCATGGGGCAGACTCTCAACAGGTTGCAGGATAAGGTGGAAGGGCCTGAGATACCAGAAGGGAGGGGTAGGCGGCCTATTGTACCACCAATACACTACTCCCTGACACCGCCAAAGAGGTACAGGCGCAAGCCAGGTGGGAAAGGGGCAGCAGTCCCATCAAGAAGTGAGCCTGCACCCGCGACAAGCCCCCAGGGTGAAGGGGGCGCAGGTGACCCAGTCCCACCTGCGGACATGCCGGGCCCTGTGGGCGAAGGGGGCCCAAGGGATGCTGTGCCAGTGGGACCCATTGTTGAACCCACTCTTCCCCCAGTGGATGGGACGGGCGGAGCAAACCCGGCAGAACCAGACATAGCCGCCAACTTAGCAGTAGTCCTGCCCTGGCTGGAGATGGTAGGGAACTGGTCTCACGCCGCAGGGGTGACAACGGGCGGGGGGATGACATTGAAAGGGCAAAGAAATTGATGGCTGAACTAGGAAAGGGGAGGTCAGGCGAGGTGCCGGCAGTACCGGCAGGGGGTGCAGCACCAGTTGCCACAACACCAGTCACCGGTGGTGAGGTGCCGGCAGTACCGGCAGGGGGGGCAGCACCCTATGCCACAGCACCAGTCCCCGGTGGCGAAGGTGTCCGGGAGATAAGCAGCGACTCGAAGAATACAGATGCGGGCAAGACGGCTGATGCAGCAGCACCAGCAGGTACGAGGGCAACACTACCTCCACTTGGTTTGGGGGAGCTGCGCTCCGGGAGGGAACAGTTGGGGCGGCATCTGTCAAAGGAGACTAAAGAAAGGATCTGGAGGGGGGAATACGTTAGCATGTTTTCCCTCTTGATTGATGAGGCAGACAGAGAAGAGGCGAAAAGGAACAAGGAATGGACACACTACAAAGAATGGTCCAATATAGTCCTGAAATACAGAGTTGAAGAGAATTTGGCCAGTTGGATACAGGGTTTCACTATATTCATGGCTGTCATGTTAGAGCGTTTCCCAGAGGTTGGATCTGAGATGGCGTGTTATCAGAATAGGATCACAGTCGCCCATGCTACACAAGGTGGGGATGGGTGGAAAGAGTATTACAAGGAGTTTAGAAGGGCAAAAGCGCAGGATCCAACCCTAAGATGGAGCCAGACGGACATGTTTATTCATCTGAGACATTTGGTGCAGGGCGCAATTGAGAATGGGCGGGGGCAGGTACCTGACGCAGTGCGGTCTCAGCCCTTTAAGACAGACCCCACTGGTAACACGGGGGGGTTCACGGGAAAGGCAGGGAGCAATGGAAAAAAAGGCGTCTGTTTTGACTTTAACAAACGGACCTGCAGTAGAGCACCAGGCACATTTAGGTTCAAACATTCCTGTGGTTGCTGTGGTAATGCATCCCACCCAGAGTCCAGGTGTCACAAAAAGTCCAGGGGCAGAGGGGGAAAGAAGCAAGAATAGCAGCCTACTACTAAGGAAGGCTATTTCTCCTATTAACATTAGCACTATGATACCTTGGTTGGAGTCTTACAATTGCCCCGAGGCAGCCAGGACGATCAGAGAGGGGTTTGTGGAAGGTTTCAGGATACCAGCCCTGGGTTACAATGGGGTGGCGCACTGCCGGAACCAGCTGTCAGTGAGGTCCAATGTAGGCATAGCGACAGCAAAAATCCTTAAGGACGTGAGCCTGGGTAGGGTGGCCGGGCCTTTTGATGAAGTCCCAATGAAGGATTTTGTGTGTTCCCCTCTAGGGGTAGTACCTAAGAAAGCGCCAGGCGAATTCAGACTGATTCACAATCTTTCTGCACCAAGGGGCAGTTCAGTGAACGATGCCATCTCTGACACACTTTGTAGCGTGAAATATGCATCTTTCGACCAAGCGGTAGACATGCTTAGGTCTTTGGGTCAGGGGGCTTTGCTGGCAAAAGCTGACATTGAGTCTGCATTTAGATTGCTACCAGTGCACCCTGCAGATTTTCACTTACTAGGTTTCCAGTTCCAGGGGAAGTATTATGTCGACAAATGCATGCCAATGGGTTGCTCAGTGTCCTGCGTATATTTTGAGAAATTTAGCTCGTTTTTCGAATGGGTATTCAGACGGGTGTCAGGGCATCGCTGGGTGCTGCACTACCTGGACGATTTTCTGTTTCTGGGGGCGCCACAATCTGGGGAGTGCAGGTCAGCATTGTCAAAATTCTGTGCATTAATGCAGGAGTTCGGTGTGCCCTTGGCGCCTGGCAAAACAGTGGGCCCAAGCACAACAACCAAATTCTTGGGGATCGAATTAGATTCTGTCCAAGGGGTCTCGAGGTTACCCGCTGACAAAGTCAATGATTTCGGGGCGGCTTTGCAGCACTGCCTCAAGAAAGTGAAGGTTACATTGCACCAGCTACAGCAGGTGGTAGGGCAATTGAATTTTGCACTACGCATAATCCCAATGGCACGCCCTTTCTCTCGCTCTATCGCGCATGCAATGTTAGGCCTCAGGGAGAAGCATGACCACACCAGGCTGTCCGGCGAGGTCACTAGGCAATAACAATGTCCACAACGAACTTATTAGAAATAGCGTATTTAAAATGAGGAGTACCAATTTTATACTCGTAACCGAATTAATCAGAAAATAACACCATGATTTAAATAAAACTCGAAATAGTAACCTGGACAGTAATTTACTTCAGCCGAAGTAAAATTAGTTTATTTTACAATTAACAATTTATTTATAGAAAACAATTAAGGTCACAGATTTTTTCAAATACTAATAGCACATTTATAGAAGTGAAAGAGTGAACCCAGTGCAGTGATCATAGCCTTCAAAGTGAAGATTTAGTGAAAAGGAATTCAAGGAAGGTCTTAAAAACAATGAGAGGCATCCAACAATAGCATAAGTCTATCTTGCTCTCTCTTAGTTTGTGTCGACGGCGTTTCGACCCGCAATGTATAAGGGGTCTCTTCAGGACAGTATCTGGGGACTGAGAATAAAATGGTGTGAGTGCCTATAGTATATTAAAGCCATCCGTACAAGGTATTACACGAATGCAGGTTACCAATGCACTCACCTAATGATAGTTCTCACAATTTGTATGGTGTACCACTGGTTGAGGCAGGGTTGGAGGGGACTTTTATCAATTCAGTCCTGTCTAATTAAAATATTATTGTCATTAGTCATAGTCACGAACTATAATTCATTCAAATGTTGTCAACAGACAATTAAGATATTTATTCAAGACCTCTCTTAGTTAGGCAATAATTCATAATTACGTGGTCTATCTCATTTAGTATTGTAATAATGCCGATTATAGTAATCATAGAAGCAACACTCACATGTATAGGTGTGCACGTGAATTTCAAACGTTCTGGATATGTTGGCAGCTAGGGGAGTCGGCTGAAAGAACAGAATTGTCATCAATCAATGTTCATAGATAACTAATGGGGACTCGAACTTATTATTACGGGGGGTCGCGTAGCTCAACTTACTTAATATCTCATCCGTTACCGCGACGATTCAAGCGTCTCAATCCATCGGGAAGCAGTGCGTAATGCACCGTGGTGCTCATAGAAATAGACGAGGGCTGCATCCGAGCGCATGCGTCCGTCTAAAAACGGGGATACTTCTCGGCGGCCATCTTTGAAGTCCTAAGTTCTCATTAGTTTTACTTAAAAAAGTGCCTAATCTTATTACATTGGAATTCAACACTATGCAAAAGGCACATTCGCCATCAAGGGGGTAGCAAGGGCCATAATATAGGACGTGACTTCACAACAGTGCCTTCAGTACAAAACCGAAGTAAAACTCGATAGATAGTATGGCGGCCATCTTAGAATATCTGTACCTCAACTAATATTGATGGAAATCAACCCATTGAGCAGTATTTAGTCAATGTAAGGACACTCTTGGATTAAAAGCAATACAAGGGACTAAACGACCACATAATAACGAACCAATGAGTGAAGAATATAACTAATTACGGGCATAGTCATGAGGTTAATATCAACACAAACTAAGAGAAAAAGCAAGCCCGTTCATATACAATTCAATTCATCAATAATGACATTCAAAATAAATATTAACATAAGACATTGTATCTTTTTTCTGTTTCCTTTCGAATCTGACCCAATGACAGATATGTACACTCATAGACTCCAGTACAGATGGTATAACAGGGGATTCATTATAAATCACAATATCTGCCTATTAGGAAAAACGTACAATAAACAGAGCAAAGCAAAATTCAGAACATATATGTCTAAGCTCTGTCAGTGGAGGCTAATGAATCTTCGCCATTCTTCAAGACTATTCAGACCTCTAATTGTCGATTGACATTTGTCAATCCATTTACACTCTAGGGTTTGTAATAGTAAAGAGATATCACCTCCTCTGGTAGGTAACTTAGCTTTTTCAATCACCTGCCACCTGATATCATCCGAGGAGTGAGCTTTTTCCTTATAGTGTTCCACCAGAGGGGCATTCTCTGTCAAGCAGCGGATCCTACTACGATGTTGGCAGATTCGGACTTTTACTGGCTGGGTGGTTTGCCCAATATAGATCAATCCACAGGGACACCAGATACAGTATATCACATTAGATGTTGAACAGTTTGAGAAATCATATAGAGTATGTGTAATATTTTCATGGCAAAAGGATTTTGTTTCAGTCGTGAATTTGCATGCAACACAGCTGCCACATTTAAAATGGCCAACAACTGGCGGTAAAGACCAAAGGTCATTGATAGTGGTTTTCGTTTTAATAATACTTGTGTCAGAGTGAACCAAATGGTCTCTTATATTTTTACCTTTCCTAAAGGAGAACATAGGGGGTTCTTGACACACTCCCAGGGTGTTTAAGGTAAGCCAGTGTCTTTTAATGGTTTTTTGAATTTGTGTGCTAAGAGGACAAAATGTAGTGACACATACCATCTGTGTGGTTGGTTTTTTAATCGTTCTTTCTAGTAGTACTTCTCGGGGACTGTACCATGCTCGTTTCATCGCTGTTTTAACCAGTTTCTTAGGGTATCCCCGTTCCCTTAATTTCGTACTCAATATATTGGCCTCTTTGAAGAAATCTTCCTTCTCTGTGCAATTTCTTCTTACTCTTAAAAATTGGCCATATGGGAGCCCATCTTTTAAGGCCCTCGGGTGAAAGCTCTTATACTGAAGGAGAGTATTCCTATCTGTTGGCTTGCGATAGAGGGTAACATTAAGGTGGTTGTTGCTATGTCTAATCTTGAGATCCAAAAAAGGAATTGTTTCCTTATCACAATTGTATGTGAATCTCAAAGCAGACTGACACTCGTGAAGATATTTAATGAACAAATCCAAATTAGAGTCATCACCTTTCCAAATAAAAAAGATATCATCTATATAACGCCTCCAACATCTTATGTTGTTAAAGAATGGATTGGAGGCGTTATTGATGTGTCTTTCTTCCAGGGCACCAACATACAAATTCGCTAGATTGGGCGCAAAAATTGCGCCCATCGATGTGCCTGAGCATTGCTGGTAGTATATGGAATTGAATCTGAAGTAGTTCATTGTGAGTGCTATTTCAAGGAGGTCAATTACAAATTCAGTGGGGACCACCACAGGTCTTGGACGGGTGTTCAAAATATCCTTGATTACTTCCATACTTTCTGATTGGGGTATATTTGTGTATAACAACTCTATGTCCATAGTGATCAACCTCTCATCTATGGGGTTATACTCAATCCCCTCTATCAGATTAATCATATGCGTGCTGTCTCTAACATATGCCGGTAGACTAGGTACATAGTCCCTAATGAAATTATTGATGTACTTCCCTAGTGGTTCTAAAGCTGATCCACAGCCAGAAAGGATAGGCCTGCCAGGGGGATTGGTGGAATCTTTATGAATTTTTGGCAAACTATACAGGACTGGTGTCCTAGGGGATTTTTTATTGAGATAATCAAACTCTGATTTACTTAAGAATCCTTCATCTACTCCCTTCACTGTTACAGACAGTATTTTCCCTTGAATTTGGGTGATAGGGTCACGTGGTAGTTGTTTGTAGTGGTTGGTATTGTTTAGCTGTCTGACTATTTCTGCTTCATAGTCCGTTCTTTCCTGGATAACGATACCCCCACCCTTATCCGCAGGTTTTAGGATAATTGACTCATCCTTTTTCAATTTGATAAGGGCCTCTCGTTCAGGTTTTGTGATGTTAAATGGTGTGTATGTTTTCTTATTCTTCAACTTCAAGATATCTGCAAGGACCCCTTTCTCAAATGCCAGGATTTCTAAAGGCATCATGTTATTTGAAGGAAAGAATACCGATTTAGGTCTTAAATTTGATCTCAATAGATCAGGGGCAAGAGTTTCTCTATCGCTGAAGAATATCCTAAGTCTTAATGTTCTGAAGAATTTATGTAGTTCAGTCTGTAATTTAAAGAAATCAGTAGATTCTGACAGAACATAGGATAGACCCTTATTCAGCAGTGATAGTTCGTTGACATTCAATTGATGAGCAGATAGATTAAAGATAGGAATCATATTATCTGTATTCTCTGTATTTTGATTCATAGAATTAATCAATTGATCACATATAGAATCTTGAGTATGTGTTACTGGTTGTTCCTCTCTTGGTATACTTCCTACTGACCCTGGGGCCCCCATGTATAGTACTGGCGCCGCGTTTGCCTTTCTCCTGCAAACTGGTGCCAATTCCGTCTCTGGTTCCGATTGTTGCCTCTGCCCCTCGGTACCTGACCTAAAAAAGGTTGTTATTGAAGGGAGGGGGGTTGTTGATTTCTTTGTACGCCACTCGGGCCCTCTCCGCCGTCGTCTGAGGATATTGATCCAGCAGAAGAATCAGAGAAACCAATAAGGTTGTTGTTCTTATATCTGCCCCATGTCACATTTTTCTTATATTGTTGGGGTTGTGTGTAATATTGGTCTTGTAGATAAGGAAAAGCTTTTTCCTTACTGTAAGCAGAAATGTCCCTTTGCACTTTGTCTGCCTTCTTCTTTAATTCAAAACAATTAAAGTCATAGATGGTTTTATTCAACTTATCAAGTGCCAATTTGGATTCTTCTAGATTATCACAGCCAATTAGTTCTTTTTCCAATTTCTCAATCTCAAGTAATTCCTGTTTACTGTGCTCCAGCGCTGTTTCTATCCCTAATACCATCCAATGTTTAGAGCATGTCACTGAAATGTTGGAAAATCCTCCTTTAAATTTATTATCATCTCTAAATATCCCAGGAACATTCCTGACTATCAGACCTTGAGGAATAATGCCTGCTCTAAGATATTCCGTTAGCATACGTGCATGCAGTTCAGTACGTACATGTTTTTTCTTTGCACGTTCTAGTTTGTCTATCAGTACTGATCTAGGATTACCAATGGGGGCTGGTGTAGAAGTAGAGAACAGGGAAAGGCCACTAGTGACTCTAGCAATATATTCTTCAGTGTAGAGGGGAGCCTCTCTCTCTGTCATTGCTCATGTAATTTATCTAAGTAGGTCAGTAACACTTCAACAATATTCAAAATTACTTTGCCAAACAATTATTGTTACAAACAAACACAAAACAACATTTAATTCAACCCAAAATGGGTATTGAGCAATATATTTCAATGCTCTTGCAGACTATCTGCACAATCAATATAACCAAAAACAAGAGCGACCCATATGTCCCTGTGAACTGGGTATTTTGCACTAGGCAATAACAATGTCCACAAGGAACTTATTAGAAATAGCGTATTTAAAATGAGGAGTACCAATTTTATACTCGTAACCGAATTAATCAGAAAATAACACCATGATTTAAATAAAACTCGAAATAGTAACCTGGACAGTAATTTACTTCAGCCGAAGTAAAATTAGTTTATTTTACAATTAACAATTTATTTATAGAAAACAATTAAGGTCACAGATTTTTTCAAATACTAATAGCACATTTATAGAAGTGAAAGAGTGAACCCAGTGCAGTGATCATAGCCTTCAAAGTGAAGATTTAGTGAAAAGGAATTCAAGGAAGGTCTTAAAAACAATGAGAGGCATCCAACAATAGCATAAGTCTATCTTGCTCTCTCTTAGTTTGTGTCGACGGCGTTTCGACCCGCAATGTATAAGGGGTCTCTTCAGGACAGTATCTGGGGACTGAGAATAAAATGGTGTGAGTGCCTATAGAATATTAAAGCCATCCGTACAAGGTATTACACGAATGCAGGTTACCAATTCACTCACCTAATGATAGTTCTCACAATTTGTATGGTGTACCACTGGTTGAGGCAGGGTTGGAGGGGACTTTTATCAATTCAGTCCTGTCTAATTAAAATATTATTGTCATTAGTCATAGTCACGAACTATAATTCATTCAAATGTTGTCAACAGACAATTAAGATATTTATTCAAGACCTCTCTTAGTTAGGCAATAATTCATAATTACGTGGTCTATCTCATTTAGTATTGTAATAATGCCGATTATAGTAATCATAGAAGCAACACTCACATGTATAGGTGTGCACGTGAATTTCACACGTTCTGGATATGTTGGCAGCTAGGGGAGTCGGCTGAAAGAACAGAATTGTCATCAATCAATGTTCATAGATAACTAATGGGGACTCGAACTTATTATTACGGGGGGTCGCGTAGCTCAACTTACTTAATATCTCATCCGTTACCGCGACGATTCAAGCGTCTCAATCCATCGGGAAGCAGTGCGTAATGCACCATGGTGCTCATAGAAATAGACGAGGGCTGCATCCGAGCGCATGCGTCCGTCTAAAAACGGGGATACTTCTCGGCGGCCATCTTTGAAGTCCTAAGTTCTCATTAGTTTTACTTAAAAAAGTGCCTAATCTTATTACATTGGAATTCAACACTATGCAAAAGGCACATTCGCCATCAAGGGGGTAGCAAGGGCCATAATATAGGACGTGACTTCACAACAGTGCCTTCAGTACAAAACCGAAGTAAAACTCGATAGATAGTATGGCGGCCATCTTAGAATATCTGTACCTCAACTAATATTGATGGAAATCAACCCATTGAGCAGTATTTAGTCAATGTAAGGACACTCTTGGATTAAAAGCAATACAAGGGACTAAACGACCACATAATAACGAACCAATGAGTGAAGAATATAACTAATTACGGGCATAGTCATGAGGTTAATATCAACACAAACTAAGAGAAAAAGCAAGCCCGTTCATATACAATTCAATTCATCAATAATGACATTCAAAATAATTATTAACATAAGACATTGTATCTTTTTTCTGTTTCCTTTCGAATCTGACCCAATGACAGATATGTACACTCATAGACTCCAGTACAGATGGTATAACAGGGGATTCATTATAAATCACAATATCTGCCTACTAGGAAAAGCGTACAATAAACAGAGCAAAGCAAAATTCAGAACATATATGTCTAAGCTCTGTCAGTGGAGGCTAATGAATCTTCGCCATTCTTCAAGACTATTCAGACCTCTAATTGTCGATTGACATTTGTCAATCCATTTACACTCTAGGGTTTGTAATAGTAAAGAGATATCACCTCCTCTGGTAGGTAACTTAGCTTTTTCAATCACCTGCCACCTAATATCATCCGAGGAGTGAGCTTTTTCCTTATAGTGTTCCACCAGAGGGGCATTCTCTGTCAAGCAGCGGATCCTACTACGATGTTGGCAGATTCGGACTTTTACTGGCTGGGTGGTTTGCCCAATATAGATCAATCCACAGGGACACCAGATACAGTATATCACATTAGATGTTGAACAGTTTGAGAAATCATATAGAGTATGTGTAATATTTTCATGGCAAAAGGATTTTGTTTCAGTCGTGAATTTGCATGCAACACAGCTGCCACATTTAAAATGGCCAACAACTGGCGGTAAAGACCAAAGGTCATTGATAGTGGTTTTCGTTTTAATAATACTTGTGTCAGAGTGAACCAAATGGTCTCTTATATTTTTACCTTTCCTAAAGGAGAACATAGGGGGTTCTTGACACACTCCCAGGGTGTTTAAGGTAAGCCAGTGTCTTTTAATGGTTTTTTGAATTTGTGTGCTAAGAGGACAAAATGTAGTGACACATACCATCTGTGTGGTTGGTTTTTTAATCGTTCTTTCTAGTAGTACTTCTCGGGGACTGTACCATGCTCGTTTCATCGCTGTTTTAACCAGTTTCTTAGGGTATCCCCGTTCCCTTAATTTCGTACTCAATATATTGGCCTCTTTGAAGAAATCTTCCTTCTCTGTGCAATTTCTTCTTACTCTTAAAAATTGGCCATATGGGAGCCCATCTTTTAAGGCCCTCGGGTGAAAGCTCTTATACTGAAGGAGAGTATTCCTATCTGTTGGCTTGCGATAGAGGGTAACATTAAGGTGGTTGTTGCTATGTCTAATCTTGAGATCCAAAAAGGAATTGTTTCCTTATCACAATTGTATGTGAATCTCAAAGCAGACTGACACTCGTGAAGATATTTAATGAACAAATCCAAATTAGAGTCATCACCTTTCCAAATAAAAAAGATATCATCTATATAACGCCTCCAACATCTTATGTTGTTAAAGAATGGATTGGAGGCGTTATTGATGTGTCTTTCTTCCAGGGCACCAACATACAAATTCGCTAGATTGGGCGCAAAAATTGCGCCCATCGATGTGCCTGAGCATTGCTGGTAGTATATGGAATTGAATCTGAAGTAGTTCATTGTGAGTGCTATTTCAAGGAGGTCAATTACAAATTCAGTGGGGACCACCACAGGTCTTGGACGGGTGTTCAAAATATCCTTGATTACTTCCATACTTTCTGATTGGGGTATATTTGTGTATAACGACTCTATGTCCATAGTGATCAACCTCTCATCTATGGGGTTATACTCAATCCCCTCTATCAGATTAATCATATGCGTGCTGTCTCTAACATATGCCGGTAGACTAGGTACATAGTCCCTAATGAAATTATTGATGTACTTCCCTAGTGGTTCTAAAGCTGATCCACAGCCAGAAAGGATAGGCCTGCCAGGGGGATTGGTGGAATCTTTATGAATTTTTGGCAAACTATACAGGACTGGTGTCCTAGGGGATTTTTTATTGAGATAATCAAACTCTGATTTACTTAAGAATCCTTCATCTACTCCCTTCACTGTTACAGACAGTTTTTTCCCCTTGAATTTGGGTGATAGGGTCACGTGGTAGTTTTTTGTAGTGGTTGGTATTGTTTAGCTGTCTGACTATTTCTGCTTCATAGTCCGTTCTTTCCTGGATAACGATACCCCCACCCTTATCCGCAGGTTTTAGGATAATTGACTCATCCTTTTTCAATTTGATAAGGGCCTCTCGTTCAGGTTTTGTGATGTTAAATGGTGTGTATGTTTTCTTATTCTTCAACTTCAAGATATCTGCAAGGACCCCTTTCTCAAATGCCAGGATTTCTGGAGGCATCATGTTATTTGAAGGAAAGAATACCGATTTAGGTCTTAAATTTGATCTCAATAGATCAGGGGCAAGAGTTTCTCTATCGCTGAAGAATATCCTAAGTCTTAATGTTCTGAAGAATTTATGTAGTTCAGTCTGTAATTTAAAGAAATCAGTAGATTCTGTCAGAACATAGGATAGACCCTTATTCAGCAGTGATAGTTCGTTGACATTCAATTGATGAGCAGATAGATTAAAGATAGGAATCATATTATCTGTATTCTCTGTATTTTGATTCATAGAATTAATCAATTGATCACATATAGAATCTTGAGTATGTGTTACTGGTTGTTCCTCTCTTGGTATACTTCCTACTGACCCTGGGGCCCCCATGTATAGTACTGGCGCCGCGTTTGCCTTTCTCCTGCAAACTGGTGCCAATTCCGTCTCTGGTTCCGATTGTTGCCTCTGCCCCTCGGTACCTGACCTAAAAAAGGTTGTTGTTGAAGGGAGGGGGGTTGTTGATTTCTTTGTACGCCACTCGGGCCCTCTCCGCCGTCGTCTGAGGATATTGATCCAGCAGAAGAATCAGAGAAACCAATAAGGTTGTTGTTCTTATATCTGCCCCATGTCACATTTTTCTTATATTGTTGGGGTTGTGTGTAATATTGGTCTTGTAGATAAGGAAAAGCTTTTTCCTTACTGTAAGCAGAAATGTCCCTTTGCACTTTGTCTGCCTTCTTCTTTAATTCAAAACAATTAAAGTCATAGATGGTTTTATTCAACTTATCAAGTGCCAATTTGGATTCTTCTAGATTATCACAGCCAATTAGTTCTTTTTCCAATTTCTCAATCTCAAGTAATTCCTGTTTACTGTGCTCCAGCGCTGTTTCTATCCCTAATACCATCCAATGTTTAGAGCATGTCACTGAAATGTTGGAAAATCCTCCTTTAAATTTATTATCATCTCTAAATATCCCAGGAACATTCCTGACTATCAGACCTTGAGGAATAATGCCTGCTCTAAGATATTCCGTTAGCATACGTGCATGCAGTTCAGTACGTACATGTTTTTTCTTTGCACGTTCTAGTTTGTCTATCAGTACTGATCTAGGATTACCAATGGGGGCTGGTGTAGAAGTAGAGAACAGGGAAAGGCCACTAGTGACTCTAGCAATATATTCTTCAGTGTAGAGGGGAGCCTCTCTCTCTGTCATTGCTCATGTAATTTATCTAAGTAGGTCAGTAACACTTCAACAATATTCAAAATTACTTTGCCAAACAATTATTGTTACAAACAAACACAAAACAACATTTAATTCAACCCAAAATGGGTATTGAGCAATATATTTCAATGCTCTTGCAGACTATCTGCACAATCAATATAACCAAAAACAAGAGCGACCCATATGTCCCTGTGAACTGGGTATTTTGCACTAGGCAATAACAATGTCCACAAGGAACTTATTCGAAATAGCGTATTTAAAATGAGGAGTACCAATTTCATACTCGTAACCGAATTAATCAGAAAATAACACCATGATTTAAATAAAACTCGAAATAGTAACCTGGACAGTAATTTACTTCAGCCGAAGTAAAATTAGTTTATTTTACAATTAACAATTTATTTATAGAAAACAATTAAGGTCACAGATTTTTTCAAATACTAATAGCACATTTATAGAAGTGAAAGAGTGAACCCAGTGCAGTGATCATAGCCTTCAAAGTGAAGATTTAGTGAAAAGGAATTCAAGGAAGGTCTTAAAAACAATGAGAGGCATCCAACAATAGCATAAGTCTATCTTGCTCTCTCTTAGTTTGTGTCGACGGCGTTTCGACCCGCAATGTATAAGGGGTCTCTTCAGGACAGTATCTGGGGACTGAGAATAAAATGGTGTGAGTGCCTATAGTATATTAAAGCCATCCGTACAAGGTATTACACGAATGCAGGTTACCAATTCACTCACCTAATGATAGTTCTCACAATTTGTATGGTGTACCACTGGTTGAGGCAGGGTTGGAGGGGACTTTTATCAATTCAGTCCTGTCTAATTAAAATATTATTGTCATTAGTCATAGTCACGAACTATAATTCATTCAAATGTTGTCAACAGACAATTAAGATATTTATTCAAGACCTCTCTTAGTTAGGCAATAATTCATAATTACGTGGTCTATCTCATTTAGTATTGTAATAATGCCGATTATAGTAATCATAGAAGCAACACTCACATGTATAGGTGTGCACGTGAATTTCACACGTTCTGGATATGTTGGCAGCTAGGGGAGTCGGCTGAAAGAACAGAATTGTCATCAATCAATGTTCATAGATAACTAATGGGGACTCGAACTTATTATTACGGGGGGTCGCGTAGCTCAACTTACTTAATATCTCATCCGTTACCGCGACGATTCAAGCGTCTCAATCCATCGGGAAGCAGTGCGTAATGCACCGGCGAGGTCAGGCAGGACATGTTGATTTGGAAGACATTTTTGCGCGATTTCAATGGGAAAGTGGTGTGGCCCAGCCCACCTAAGTCCAGCCCGGAGTTGGGCCTCATGACTGACGCTGCAGGTAGCGAGAGTTTCGGGGCCATCCTGGGGCACGAATGGGTAGCGCAGCGTTGGCCAGACAGTTGGAGGGAATCTGGAATCACCACAAACATAAGTTTCTTAGAGCTTTTTCCAATTCTAGTGGCACTGACTGTGGGCGGAAGTTTTAAAAAATCAGTCTGTGATATTCTGGTCCGACAACATGGTAGTAGTAGACTGCATGAATAGCCAAACAGATAAATGTAGCATGATGCTGCGGTTGTTGATGGAGATTGTGTTGCAGTGCATGAAATTGAATGTTCTTTTTAAAGCTAAACACGTGCCAGGTATTCTGAACCACGTGGCTGACGCATTGTCTCGTTTTAAAATGCAGGCTTTCAGGTCACATATTCCAGAGGCGGCAGTGCACCCATCACCTTTCCCAGAACAGCTCTGGCAGCTTGGTGCGCCCGAGTATCGAACCTCGTGGCAGCGAACCTAGCACCCAGAACCAGTGCCTACGAAGGGGCGTTTGGGTCTTTTTGCTTGTTCTTGGGGGAAGAGTGGGAGCACAAATGGCATGACCATGAATCAGTAGTTGAATACCTGGTGTTCATGAGGGAGCAGGGGCGCACGGTTGCAGGGGCAAGAAGGCATATCTCAGCCATATCATTTGTTGCAAAGATGAAAGGAAAGGGGGATCCCACAAAGAACTTCATAGTACGCCAGGCACTGAAAGGGTGGCAACGCTTGCAGGGAGGGCGGCCGGATGTCAGACGGCCCATAGGTTTAGAAACACTAGGGAAGCTATTGGGGGCTCTGCAGCGGGTTTGCACTTCCTCAGACGAAGTGATCTTGTTTTTTCAAGCTGCATTCTGCATTGCATTTTACGGCGCTTTTAGGGTTGGGCGAGCTAGTCACAAAGAATAAGGAAGATTGGCTGGGGGGCCTGCAAATGGGACACGTTAGCATAAAGAAGGATTCAGTGCTGATTTCCATCCGGAAATCAAAAACCGATCAAGAAGGTAAGGGAGAGAGCATAGTATTACACAGGGCAGGGAACACACCATGCTGCCCTGTCTACAGACTTGAGGTTTTTATGGCACAACGGGCACGCACTCAGGAAGAGCCTCTCCTGATACATGGGGACGGGGCACCACTCACGGTATTTCAGTTCAGGAAAGTCATGCTCCTAGCGTTGAAGAGTGCCGGGCTAGACCCTGCCGACTTTGGGACTCATTCGTTCAGGATAGGAGCAGCCACCGAGGCAGCAGCAAGAGGGCTGTGGGACGAGCGTCTCAAAAGAATCGGTAGGTGGTCCTCTAACTATTTCAAGAGATATGTGCGGCTGCACATGCTCTAACACGGTGTGACTGTCCAACTGTTAGGTGCACAGGGTTTTTTTTGCCCTTTCTCCCTGTTACTCAGGGAAAGGGGTGTTTCAATGTCACTATTTGATAGGCGCTAGACGCCGTTTCGTGGAATTTTGTGTGTTTCATGCCAGCATGGCAAGGCACTTACCTTTGCCCCCCCCTTTTGTTTCATCGTCATTTGCAGTTTCTTCATCCTGTGACTCAGGAGAGGAGCCTGGACTCTTTGGCACTCACAGAACGCAAGAGCAAGCAGTAGTACGGCGGGCGCCGAGTTGCGGCCAAACAACAAACATGGTGGCGCAAGTTCACTCTTCGCACCAGGAGGATCAACATGTGTGGATGATAGGGCACTCATATGTTTGCCGTTTGAAGAATTTCTTTTCGGGAGCTACCAAGACTAGGGCCACTCAGTTAGGGATAAACTTATCCTTTTTCAGTCAGGGTGGCTTGTACGTAGGGCAATTCAGGGAGTTGGTGAACCGAGCTTTGAAAACAAGTACGGGACCACCGGCAATCTGGATCATGCACTTGGAGGGTAACGACTTGGCCCGATTAGGCAGGAGAGTTCTAGTGGAGGATCTCCTCACAGAAGTTGGGTGGCTAGCAAGGCAGTGCCCCCAGTCGATAATAGCGTGGTCACACATGATTCCCAGGTCGCAATGGAGGGGGGGCGAGTCAGTTAGAGTGTTGAATTACGCAGTAAAGCGGATCAACAACAAATTTGACAAATTATTTAGGCCACCTAGACTAGGGTCCATAGGACACAGATACATCAAGGGGGAACAATATTTTCTGCAGGACGGGGTGCACCTCTCACATAAAGGGAATCAGGCTTTCATGGAGGACATCCTAGCTTGGGTGGAGAGCGTAAGGCGCAGTACATGACCTCCCTAGGGAGTTAGGGGGAGTCCAGGTATTCGGGCAACTACGCTGGCCTGTGGCGGTAAGGTCATGATTGGTAATCATAGTCTTCGGTCCTCAACGGTCAGCACTGTATAACTCCAGGGGGTAGTGACAGCCGGTAGGTAGGCTGTCGGGGTGCGGGGGCCGGGGGTGTCATCCTTCCCAGTGGGCCTGGGGCCACCCCCGCACGCGCATGCGCATTAAGGCGCCATTATGCAGAAGTCTGCAGCCCCCCGTAATGGAATGTAAGGCACAGGGCGTAGGGGGGGCCCGGGGGAAAGTATCCATCCGATAAGCTGTAATCCCCTGCGCAACCTTATTAGTACACGGGGACCGGGGGAGCTGCCAGTTATTGACTTTGCCGTAGGCTCTAGATGGGACACGCAGAAAGTAAATACATGCATTGATAGATTTACGGTAGGAGTGTCATGTGTATTAGACTGTGTTAAGGTTAGCCATGGAATATCTGACTATCAAAATGTATCTGTACTTTCTGCGTAAAGATTCTGTATATAATGTTTTAATTTGTCTGTTAATGTTAATAAATACGGCTGGGGGGGGGTTACTCCCCCCTAATCCAAAAAATTAAAACTATCTGTGTGGTCTCCAAAGTGTTATGCTGAAGGGGAGGGAAATGCCATACATAACCCCAGGGTCTGTAGTTAGAGTAGGGGACATGGGTAAGTACCAGACCATATGGAAAAGGCGAGGGCTGACTAGGCCGTGCCGCCATTATGGCGGTCGCACCAGTCCCCGGCCACCAGAAGGGGGAGGGAGGCCGCGTCAGTGAGTGACGCGGCACTCCCCCCCCCCCCACAACAACCAATGAGTGAAGGAAGTGGTTGTTGTGCGCTGGAAGCATTCAGTGCTTCCGGCGCAGAAACGTCCAGCTTGCGTCCAGGCTGACCGGTCTCAGCTGGTCGGCCTGGGCGCCCTCTTTAAAAAGAGGTGGTGGGGAGTAGAACAGTCTCTTGTTCTTGCTCCCCACAGATAGGGTCACCGGGCCGGCTGCGGGCCCGTAATCTCTTCTTTCTTTTGCCCACCCACCATCCCCTAAGGCAAGTATTGTTGGAAGGTTTGGTTTTTCCGGTGTGTGTATTATGACTAATTATTTTTGTCCCCTTATTTCCAAATTATTGGCAGAGAACAAAGCGATTGTATGCACAGCGATTCTGTAGTAATGTATAAATAAAAGCACAACTTCGAATTTCTCTTTCAGTTAGATATTGTCGTATTTAGATTGTCTCTGGTCAGGCGGTAAGGTCATGATTGGCAAGCATAGTCTTCGGTCCTCAACGGTCAGCACCGTATAACTCCAGGGGGTAGTGACAGCCGGTAGGTAGGCTGTCAGGGTGCGGGGTCCGGGGGAGTCATCCTTCCCAGTGGGCCTGGGGCCACCATTATGCAGAAGTCTGCAGCCCCCCCGTAATGGAGTGTAAGGCACAGGGCGTGGGGGGGCCCAGGGGAAAGTATCCATCCGATAAGCTGTAACCCCCTGCTCAACCTTATTAGTACACGGGGACCGGGGGAGCTGTCAGTCATTGACTTTGCCGTAGGCTCTAGATGGGACACGCAGAAGTAAATACATGCATTGATAGATTTACGGTAGGAGTGTCATGTGTATTAGACTGTGTTAAGGTTAGCCGTGGAATATCTGACTATCAAAATGTATCTGTGCTTTCTGCGTAAAGTTTCTGTATATAATGTTCTAATTTGTTTGTTAATGATAATAAATACGGCCGGGGGGGGGGGGGGGGGGGTTACTCCCCCTCCTAATCCCAACATTTTTAACTATCTGTGTGGTCTCCAAAGTGTTAGACTGACGGGGAGGGAAATGCCATACATAACTCCAAGGTCTGTAGTTAGAGTAGGGGACATGGGTAAGTACCAGACCATATCAGCTGCTTGCGACCCACAGGCGGTCCCTGGAGTTCTCTCCTTGCAGTCAGGTGCACTGGTCCAAACGAGGCGCGCTGGCATCCGCTGCCTCAGACGACCCCAGGAATTCCCTCACTCCAGTCAAGCGCACTTACCTGTGCTGATCACGCTGCCTCCCGATGCTGCCGGAGTCCCTGCTGACTCAAGGGAGAGCACACAGTTCTTGCTTCATGGGACGTAGCCGCCTGGACAGTTGAGCTCCTCACTCAAACTCCTTTACATGCCGTAGTCTGATATCTCAGTCACGACATAGGGTTGGCGATCATCGCCAAAATATCGAATTGACTGCACAACACACGATGAACTTGCCAGAAAGGTTTATTTTTAGACATCACATGTGGCGTGATTCTTCCCTCACCAGCCACGGACCAACTGATTCGGTCAGAATCTCGCACGCCCTACATTCGAAATGACAAGAGGTCATGACCTCGCAATGTGACATAAAACTCAGTACTACAGGCAGATTCATTGCACTGAGGCTACTAAAGTCGTATTCCTTGCTCTCTGAGTGACATGTGGGCAGATCTTGTCACGCCGTCCAGCAGAGCACCAACACCAGAGTCATCTATCATTCACAGCTGTCAAAGCTGCAATAGGGAGAGACACGTCACTTCCTTTGAACGTCTTTCCAAGGAGCCTCCTACAAGACTATCTAGGACTTGAGCCATGCAGAAGCATTGATACGCTCATTCTTAAGAATGAAGGGCCAGACCCCGCAGTATATGCCTTTCGGTAGTCCTTTTGTCGAAGAGGATGGCACATTAATGTGTGTAAAGAAAGTCATCTGTGTGTCCAAGTTCAGACGCACAAAGGCTCACTGTTACATGATTATTTTTAAGTTTTAACTTTCTTTATGATTGGTTAATCGCCCTACCATCTGCGCTCTTTATTTTATAACTTACACAATATTTTAATGTCTAGTAATGGAGGTAAGGACAGTGGTACAGCGACTGACAGCTGTGAATGTAGACATTAAGGTGGATGAAAACTGTGATTAAGGGTAAAAGAGGGCACCCACAGCAAAGCACTGTGACAGTGTTATGTAAACAGTTCAGTTTAACATTGTTCTTTTGGGTGATTCTTACAAAACACAATGGAGAATTTCCATTGATAACTATAGAAAATATATACAAGGGTCACACCCCATTGGAAAGAGTTTTGAGCTCAGTGTTAAATCGTTTTTTAAAATTGTATTTATTTTTAAATGCAAGTGTATAGCGGTCATTTGTAGGAAACAATATGCTTTCTATTTAATGTTATTCTATTTTTGTTCCTTATGCTTTCCAGATAATTAAATGACAACAAAAGCCATTGCATCAGACATATCATTGCTTCCCAAGGCCAGACATATTGGCTTTGCCAATGCTTGTTTGTAAGACATCAATTTCAAGTTATAGTTTGCTCTAGGGTCTGCCATACAGGCCTGGCTCTACAGGGGCTCGGTTATGCACACCTCCAGTGAGGGGAAAATCAGTGGCTCTTTTTATTGTGCTCAGAGGTTGAGATTTGTGATTGCTTTAATGGAAGCAGAAGATCTAGGTCTTCCGGCCTTCAAGCACCTGTGGTTCAATGCTTTGGCACCGCCGACCAAAACACAAAAAACAGCAGGGTACAGTAGGGGTAAATTCAAAATTCAGACCACAATGGAAGGAAAATTCCCACTCAGAAACAGATTTAATCAAGAGAAGCATTCATGTAACTTCAAATTAAGCCAATCTTTGCCCATCATTTCGACCAAAGTTCACTCAATGTCAAATGGAAACATAAACATCTTGCTTACAAATATGTATCTTATAACATACAATACACAAAAGTCAAAAAATGTTTCAATAGTCTTATTGGAAAAGGCTGATTATTCGTCTATTCCCTCTTTGCTTCTCTGAATGGGGTGTTTATAAAAATGAATCCAGTATAGAATCCACCCTGAGGTATTCACAGTCTTCCACAAGGACAATAGGGTTATGATTTCTTGATTGCTCTTACAATTAAGTGAATTGTTACAAATTGTGGGCCTCATTTATGAAAGTGGCGCATCGCTGGGAAAAACCTGATTTCACTGCGCCACTTCTACGAGACTTTTTCACAGGGGAAAGCCCATCCTGCATCATTATACCTGACGCAGGTATAATGTAGCGCAGGCCTTTACGAAGTGATGCGTCTACCTAGATGCGTCACTTTGTAAATAAGGGGCAGTGTGGCGCATTGTTTACGCCGCCACAATGTCACAAGCCCTTCATAAATAAGGTCCTATATTTCAATAGGACTTCTAATTTGGTAAGGTCAACACGTTTTAGCCATGGTAATTTAAGGCCTTCTCAGGATTGAGGAAGACCAGCTTTAGCATACAACTCAAGAACACGTCATAATGTGTGAGACAGATTATGCTTTGGGGGAAGGCTGGTATCATCGTCACAATTCCTGTGTAGCTTTGGAAAGAGGAACACACCACCCACTGCAAAGTGCATTGGACAACTGGCAACAGAAATTGGCCCAGGTCATGTGGGGTTAAATGGGTGAACACCATTTAAAGCGTAGTGAACTGTAGAGGGAATGGCCTGACATTCCCACCCACTGTGTGTTCCCCCGACCGACCACATACATAGACCCCTGGGCATTCAGTGGAAAGACACCAGAGCTGACCTAGCAGATGGCTGGCGGTCCTTCTTGTCCACCTCGTTTGTTTTGTTGGTATCTTGAAACACTGTAGAGTAGCACAGCCATCGGGATGGCTGCATCCCTTGACTTCTTGTCCCCCGTTGCCATACATGCCTTTCCCTGTTTACCTCTCCTTTCCCTGTGTGCTGTGTTTAGTAGACTAGTGTTCCTTCGTACTTCAGACAGGACCTCCTCAGGCCATGCAATAAAGAATATGTGTTGCATTTAGTAGACTAGTGTTCCTTCCGTGTTCAGACAGTACCTCCTCAGGCCATGCAATAAAGGATATGTGTTGTATTTAGTAGACTAGTGTTCCTTTGCACTTCAGACAGTACCTCCTCAGGCCATGCAATAAAGGATATGTTTTGTGTTTAGTTGACTAGTGTTCCTTCGTACTTCAGGCAGGACCTCCTCAGGCCATGTAATAAAGGATATGTGTTGTGTTTAGTAGACTTATGTTCCATCCTAGGTCAGATAGTACCTCCTCAGGCCATGCAATAAAGGATATGGGCGGTGGGAGAGATCCCTGCTTTTAAAATCTAGGACAGGTACTTCCTGGAACATGATGCATTTTTTTGATAGGTTAAACTCATGGGGTAGCAATTTACCACCATTCCCTTGTGACAGGACAGCAACGCAATCATTATTGCACTTTATTTTCTTTTACAAATTTTATTGTTGCTTTTTTCTTCTCTGTCTTAAACAAATTCCGAAACCATTTGCATTTTCAAGGTGTAGGAAAGTTCTTGCATACCTTCAGTTATTATATAGTCTTGACATCTGTTTCAGTGTTTGCTTTTTTCTTAAAATATCTATATGTAATAGAAATCAACGGAGGGGTGTTGGACCTGACGTCCTTGGGGTAGCTTGGCTCAAGCAGAAAGGCTTTTCCTCCAGAATCGCATGTTGCGCTTGCATCACACCCAACTCCCACTTCAGCGCTGCACCACTCAAAAAGGACACTACACCGAGTAAGTAAAACTGATAAGAGGAAGTTTTATATTTCCTTTTTAATTGCGCTCAACCAATTCTAACCATCACATTTCAGGTGCAAATATTTCATAGTATTCCAGTCAACAATACAATTCCTTCTTTTACTTCAGTATAGTCCCCCACCTAAACTTCATCAGATGTGCCAATCCAGCGCCTAGACCCTAGAACGCCCTATTAGTTTCCCACTCGTAGTGCTTCCCACAATGGTCTCATGGCATGGAATGTCAAAAGGTCAACACACCCACTCGTTGCCCCTCAGTCCGATGCCCACACTAACCGCTTTACTACCTGGATCTTAGGCTGTGGTATACGACCACGCTTCTACCATTAGGCGCTATACTGCCAAACTAGTCTGTTGCTGGGAATCAAGCTGATACATCTGAGCATGGCCCCTGAAACTTCCTTTGCTACTGGTTATCAAGCTATTAAAGTTGAACATTCACATGAATCTTTCTTTGTGCTGGCAATCTTACTATTACAGTTAAACATTACACATGAATTCTTCTTTGTGCTGGCAATCTTACTATTACAGTTAAACATTACACATGAATTCTTCTTTGTGCTGGCAATCTTACTATTACAGTTAAACATTACACATGAATTCTTCTTTGTGCTGGCAATCTTACTCCCAGATCCTGGCTTCCCATGGGACCATCAGCCGGGACTGCCAGGCCTTCACCTGCTTGGTAGCCCCCCCTCTCTCCTTCCCTTTTTCCCTTAACCCCAGCTTACGGTT
Source organism: Triturus cristatus (assembly GCF_964204655.1). Classification (NCBI taxonomy): domain Eukaryota; kingdom Metazoa; phylum Chordata; class Amphibia; order Caudata; family Salamandridae; genus Triturus; species Triturus cristatus. Next base: position 84,196,442 of record NC_140591.1, read on the forward strand.
CAACCTCGGGGTCCTCCTCTGCCTGGGAAGATCGGCGGTGCTGGGAGGGTAATTCCCACTTCACGCGGGACAGACGGGGCTCATGGGATTGGCAAAGGGAAGTCCCTCAAGGGGGGCGAACACGGGGCACACCCACCGGCCACCTCCCCAAGGATTTCCCTGAGGCAGGGTCTTCTCGCGGGGAGGAATCCTCGCACCAGCGGTGTCAACACGGGCGCAGAGTCGTCCCCGGACCCCACACGGCTCAGCAGGCCAGGCGCTGACTCGGCTCCACTCCGCCGCTGCTTGGATCCGCGCCCGCGGCCGCCTGAGGCAACGCGGCTTGCGGGGGCGCGGCCTACTCCTTTTTCCGGCAACAGCGGGGCGGCGCTACTGAATCGGCCCTCGTCAGGTGACACTGGGAAGGCGCTTCACGGCCTTACGCAACCTCTACTCCCTGGATGTACTTCTCCTCAGTTCCTCAGGCGTGTCGCCTGCTCACCGGCCCTCACCAGGGAGTCCCGATTCTCCCCTCAGACCTCCCAGAGACCACCGGCAACCTCCTAGCGAAAGCAGGCAACCTCCCAATCTCGGGGTTGCGGTGGTGAGTGCTCCAGGCGGGGACTCGTGCCGGGGGGGGGGGCTAAAATTAAGGGTGCCGCGGTCACTCCAGGGCAGTCAAATAAGCCAACCAAATGCTTCTCTCTAGGTCAGTCACCTTCCAAACAGGCAGGACTGGTGGTCAGACGTTAAGTCTTGTTCGATTCAAAATCCCGGGCACAATAAGGGTGAGAGAGGTATGGCAAAGGACGGAGGCTTCCCCCCCTGGTCTTCCTTCAGTAATGCTGACTAAACAGGAGTCTCTTGAGGTAAAGATGTTCCCCAAAGTCAGTGGCTGGGGTCAGGGACAGGTCAAGAGGTTGAGGGTGGTATCAGCTGATGAGGGAAGTCATGCAGACCCTAAGACCTGTCAATTCCCTCTCTAGCGCAGCCACCTCCCCACTCAGGTGCCTTACTCCTGACTACCTCACAGCTCAGCTACCTTCTAAAATGGCCGACCCCCCTTCACCTCTATTTATAACCTGGGCCCTGCCTGACCAGAGTGGTCCAGAAGGTTCCGGAACCCCCCATGGCAGTCTATGGCCCAGGTTCTGAGGCGACAGTTGGGACCACCATTTTGTGGAGGAGCTCTCTCCCTCCCTCCATTTTAGGGAAGCGCCTTGCGCCACACCATCAATTAGTGATGTTGGGGCACCCAGAGCCTATAAATCAACACCAAAAAACTAGTGGACAGAACAATTAGAGGGTAAAGGGAGGAAATAAAAATGAGGAGGGACCAGCCAGGGGCTGGCAGGTCTAACAAGGGGTAATGTCCTTAGAGATGACTTACCGCTTAGGGGCCGATTCCGATCTGGGTCAGAAGGGCACCGAACGCGATCCGGCCGGAAAAACTATGATCCGTTCGCGTGTTTTCCGGCCGACTCGTACAGCTGTACGAGCGAGCAAGTACGATGCGAGCTGCATGATATTCACCGACCGAGTCGTTTCCGGGTCTGATATGCTCCGTACGTCTCGGTCGTAAGCTAACCGTGGTGTGCAATGGATGCGATTCACGACCGAGCCAGTACGATGCACGCGTCGGACAGCCTGTGCGAGTGTCTGGCTCGCAAATTGTCCAGGTGGTTGCCTTTGGGGGTCTGCGTCGGACCCCCTCTCACCCGCAGCCCTACTCGGACACAGGGGGAGACCCATGAGTCTCCCCAACACAGGCAATGTACGGTGCGGATGGCACCGACACGTACCCACTGTAGGGGGCGCACTTGTTCGCGACGTACCCATTCAGTCAATGGGAGCCCATGTACACGTCGTACGACCGGCTCCCATTGACTTCTATGGGAGTCCGACCGAACCGAGTCCGGCAACATACGGCTGCATCGTACTCTCTCGGTCGGACTGCAGGACTCCGGCTCGGTCAGAAAACACTCCGGATCAGGCTCGGTCGGAGTACTTTCCGACCCGGATCGGAATCGGCCCCTTAGTATATGCATTCTATGTAATAGCTTTTTTTGTATCTTGGTCATGTATTATTATATTTTAATTAATTTTGTTTTGGAGTTTTAAAGCCTTTATGATCTTTTTCTGAGTAACTGGGGCAAATTGCACTTGTCAAACCATGGAATGCGATCATTGGTTGCGTACTGCAGTGGAGAAACGTGTACCTCTCCCAACTCAGGCCTCCAGCAGTAAAAAGATCTCCAATGCCTGGTTTTCTGATACTCTAATACAAGAGAAATAGCTTTGTAAAATGGCAGCACGGTCATGGAGGAATAAGTATAGCTGTGATTCAAACATATTATACAAAATAGCTTTAAAGAAATACGTGGCCCTCATTGATCTCACAAAGAGAAAGCATTATGAGGGGTGTATAGAAAGAGCAGCAAACAAACCCAGGGACATTTTTACATTTGTAAAGGGTTTTACTGATCATGTGGCTAGCCTCAAAAGTAAGGTTCCATTGGTGGATTGGTGTGGGGAACTTGCACTATTCTTTCACAATAAAGTCTAAGCAATACAGAACAGTCTTCCCTCAACTTCTATCCCGGATGTGACTTTTGGTTGTACTGGTCAGTTGGCTATACCGATTTCCTGTGGCCTCTCGGAGTTCAATACTATCTCCCTGGAAGACTCTAGGACAGTGATTTTATATCTGAAATAAGCTCTCCAAATGATTAACCCAGCCAATAATAAATTTGCAAAGGCTTGTTGGCTTCCAGTGGCTGGGTTAAGTTTTGTATTCAAACTACAATAAATAGTTCGCTACTATTGGTGTGATGTGGCTAAGGCAGAATAATGACGTGAGAGTCGCATGGCTTTTCCACATAGTTATACATAGAATGTGAGGGAGTTGTAATCACAGTTCCTACTCATTGTAGGGATACATGAGTGGGATTCCTTGTGGTATCACTTTGCTGATATTAGATGCATAATGGAAGTAGTAAGAAACTGTACTGCTAACTAGTGAGTAACAGAAAATAAATTTGGACAATTGGATCTAGGCAGGGTGTAAGTGGCCATGTATTAGTATATTAAAAGCATATTGAATTAGGCTTCCTTTCCTAAGGGATGCAGACATAATCTGTGGTTCCTTCAAAGTGTGATCTAGGGCCAATTTTACAACTTCTCGTTGATGTTTTAAGTTGATGTTGTCTCCACCTACTCTCCGGGATCAGTGTTCTGCCATCGAAGCTCTTAGAAAACTTTGGGAAAGTGAAAAGTCTACCGAATCCTCAGCTCCTCAAAGGGTTCTTGATGACTAGTCCTCTTGTTAGAAAAGATGCTCCTCCTTGGGATTTGCCCCTTGTGGTTTCTCTTTTGCAAACTGCTTCATTCAAATGCTTGCAAGAAGGTTCCCTGAAGTTGTCTTTCAGGAACCTTTTCTTAGTGGTGATTACGTGAGCTAAGCGTCTGGAAGACTTAGGTGCTTTAGTAATTCAGTCTTCTTAGCTAAGAGTTTTTCCGGCCTGTATTGTCTTAAGGATTGGTCCTAGTTTTGTTATTGAGGTGGCTCAAAGATTCCATTGAGGTTTATAGGTGGTTCTAACTGTTTCACCTGAATCCTGAGTCTCTCGACAAAAAGGTATAACATTCATTAGAAGTATGTAGAGCTGCCTTAATTTAGGGGGATGTTGCAGTTTCCTTTCGTCGCTGATAAAATCTTGTTATGACCATTGGCGCAGCTGTTCAGGGGTTGCGACCTTCATCTGTGACCCTAAGCCATTGGATCAAGCCTACTGTCGCCTTGCCATATGATCTTTGAAACAGATCTACCTGGGTCCATGCAGGGACTTTTCACTAGAGGCATGAAAGGGTGTCACTATGTAGGACATATGTGTAGCAGCACTATGGACTGCGCCTTTGTCCTTTGTGAACTACAATCATAAACATTTTTCCCCACGCATCAGTTGTCATTTGGCCCCAGTCTGTTATCAACTGTCTCAGATGCTGCGTTGGATTAAGATGTTATTGTTAAAGTGCATTGGGTGTTCCTGTCTGAGTTGCTATTTTGTACTTTGCTTTCATCTGCAGTCCCAAATCTGCTCGAAGGACCTGGCCTTTTTCACATAAATAAAGGGTGGGGACGAGGAAGGCGGATGAACAGCTAATGTCTAAGTTATTTACCGGTAATCTCATTACTCTGACTCCTTCTTGTTCGTCTCAGTTTTATTCACACTCTCCTTCTAGCTTCTGTTGACATTAGGGTATTGTAAGGTGGAGAAATAATGGGGAGGATGACTTTTGGATGGGCTCCAACAGGAGGAAAGAGGAAATTAAAAGCAAAACATTGATGTATATGCACCATGGAAGTCGCTGTTAGGACGCAGGGTCTTATCGCAAGCAAAAGCCTGAGACAAGGAAGAAGGAATCAGAGTAGTGAGTTTATCAATAAGTAACCTAGACATTCATTTATTATATTTCAGATAATATTCTAAATCCAGGATTGGAAATGACCAAGCAGGAGCCTAAAACTGGACCTATGTGTAATGTAAATATGGGCTAAACCAATTGTAGAGGGTGCTGATCCAGTTATATGGTCTGTTAGATGAAACACTTAAAATATAATTAAAAATATATATTTATTTTAGCATTTTCCGCCTCCTTAAGTGTACATTTTCTGAACTGCAGTGTCAGATATTGTTTTCCTGCATGTATCCATGCTTACCTATGCATTACCATTTAGGTTGAAGCCTACCAGACAGTGTAGCTGTCTGGCTTTCTATCGATATCCTGGGGACATTCTGAAAGCTTCCCCAGGAATGCATTCCGCCCATTGCTTACCACTGACTTTGTGTTTTGTAACTCTCATTTGCTTGCTTTCTATTTGCAGGCTTTGTTTAGGCTGCCCAGCTTGAGTTCCTCCCTCCAGGGAAGCATTCCCTGTATTCTTTCACAAGTCCCCCTTTCTATAAACAGACCTTTAAATCTTGCTCTTATCTTGCCACATTTGCTGTGCATTCAAAGACAGAGGTCAAATGCCAGGATCTGTCTTCCAAGGGAGCGTGGTGCTTACTTTTCTTTCTCAGACTTTACAGTGAGTGGATTTATGTGAAATCTTGCTGTGAAAACAAAGTCTTTTTTTCTAGCACCCAGCAAAATGTTAATGTCTGATAAATGAACTGTGCAGATATTTCATAATGTATCAGGAATAGGAAAGCACAAATGAAGGTATTTTTTTATAATTCTGAATTGGGATGGAAACAAATATTTTAATACGCCCAAAATAAATAAATGCACTAGATTTTCACATTTTCACATATTATTTATGGGATGTATAGTTTTATCAGTAAAACTGTATGTCTCAGCAGATGTAATGGTCCTTTCATTTGAAAATGAGTTTCTTTAATGGCAATAAACTACCGTACCATGCATACTCCACACTACGCCCCCACACTCTACACCATCCACTCTACACCACTCTATGCCCCTCCACGATACACCACTCAATTCTAAGACACACCACTCTAAGACATGCCACTCCCCTCTATGACACTCCACTCCACATCACTTCACTCCACTCCACTCTATGCCATTCCATTCCACCTTTTGCCTCACCACTCAACGACACGACACACTACAACACAACACTCTGCAACACAACATTCTATGACTCTCTACTCAACTGTACGCCATTCCACTCTACACCACTCCACTCTGTGTCACTCCACTCCACTCTAGGACACTCTACCCCACTCGATGCCACTGTACTCCATTTTGTGTAATGCCCTCTACACCACTCCATGCTGCTTCACTCCACTCTACTCTGTGACAAAGTACTTCACGACGCCACTCTAAGCCACTCCACTCTATACTTCTCCACTGTACGATGCTCAACTCCACTCTACGCCCCTCTACTCTGCAACACTATACTCCACTATATGCAACTGCACTCTACAACACTCCACTCTGTGACACTCCACTTAAGGTAAGTCCACTCTATGACACTCCACTCTATGCCGCTCCACTCTATAACACTTCACTCTGACACTCTACTCTACTCTGTGACATGCTAATCTATTCCAGTCTACAACACTACTCCACACCATGCCCTCCACTCTATGACAACCTACTCCACTCAACTCTACCACTTTGTACTCCATTCTATGCTACTCCCTGTATGCCACTCCATGCCACTTGCGCCACTTCACTCTACTTCACCCGCTCTACTTCCCTACTCTCAACTCTGCCCCACTCCACTCTACTACACTGTATGCCATTCATGACACTCTACTCCATGCCGCATCACTCCATGAAACTCTACACCATTGTTATTCATAAACATTTCCCCAGGAGCCTCAAAGTATGGTCTGTGGTGTGCCTGAGGGCCAAATTGATACCTGCACGGTGGCAGTGTGGTTTTGGTGCAGTCGGACGGAAAAGTGGCCATATGGGAAGCAAATCATAAACATGGTGTAGTCAGTGAGTCATGGACTTATTTTGAAGGTTTCATTCCATACTGTGTTTTAAATTAAACCTCTAGCCTCTAGAAGAGTCAGACTTGACAATACTGTATTATGCTGTATCTGAATCGCCATCCCTCTGTCGCAATTTGGGGTGAGCCTTCTCTGCTTGCCGTGGCTACCTTGGGAGAGTAAAGTGTGAAAAGAAAGTCATTTGATTATTGAATTGGAATGAAATAAAATTGTACAATATGAAACCAGAAAATGTAGGATCAATCCTGGCTTCTCTGCTTGACCAAATTTTGTAATCCTAGGAAATTGTCTAATTTCACTTGGCCTCATCTTTCTTCATTATCAAATATAAGATCACTTTGAAATACATGAGTTTATGATATATGCTGTGCAAAACCTTCTCTTGGGTTTGATTTAATAAACTATATTGCTGTCAAAGTATAATAACAACCCAGAGGGCTCCACATGACAGGTTACTTGACTCTTAGTCAACTATTGACATTGTTGTCAGGGGGCATGAATTTTTCTGGTCATTTTTTAAAACTATCAGTTTTAACCTCTTCAATGCCCGTGACGAGCTGGACTCGTCATGGGCCGCGGTGGCGCTGTGCCCATGACGAGTCCAGCTCGTCACAAACCCCGCCCGCTGATTCAACGGCCGGCACAGGGCGGGGAAAGGGGCGGGCACTGAAGGGGTTAAAAAATACCTCTGAATGCACTTATATAATCTAATGTACCAAGGTGAAATGCTTCTGCATGTTAGCATGTTAATGAAAGAGACGTTATCATTTTTTCTTTAAATTTCTTTTTTATTAAACAGTTGCTTCAGACACAGTTCTGCACAGTACATAGATGAGATAAACCATAGTAGGCAGTGAGTCAAAGAGGTTACATTTAATCCTTTTAAAGTGTTATATGCACCCAGTGCTCATGGTTATCTGGATTCTCCTTCTGTAGCTTAACCCCGCAACCCCCTTCCCTTCCCCTCCCCATGTGTCCCTCCCAGAGTTAGCTCCTGTAATTCTTACAGGCATCCCAGATCTTTTCCCTCCCTTGATGGATGGTTTTTTCAGCCTGTTGGTACCAGTCTAAGTCTCTTTTCCAATCTCCAATCTTTGGACCCTAGCAGCTCATCATGCTCGCGCAATATTTCTCTTTTCCACTCCATCTGCCAGTCTTAGCCATATTTTCACATACTATGGCCAAACTATCTCTCCCGTCACTCCCAGTTTATGCCATCATGTGTCAACCGGGACCTGTACGCCCACTACTGTTGTCATCACTTGGGCAACCCCACTCCAATATTGTTGAATTTTGGGACAAGACCACAAAATGTCGAAGGATGTGCCTGTCTCCCCACACCCTCTGACACATTCGTCACAATGGCCCATGCGATGTTGCAATGTCCTGGGGGCATATATGCAGGATCCATAGTTGAATCAATAGGAACTGCGCCCGTATAGCAATTTCCCTTGGGTTCTGTATGGCTTCCTCCCATTCCTCATCCTCCAAGAGCCCTACATCTGATTCCCATGCCATCCTTAAGGGGCCTAAGCAGTCTGGGGAGTTGTTCATAATCTTCCTATATGTTAGGGAGATAGCTTTGTCGATCATTGGGTCGAGTAAAAGTCTGCCTTCTAGCGGGGAATATTCAGGCAACAATTCCCTCTCTGGTACATGGCATCTGAGGGCATGCCTCAGTTGGAGGTATCGAAAACATTCCCCCCTCCCCAGCTGTTATTCCGCTTACAATTTTCTAAATTCGACCAAAGCTCCACTGCACCAGACATCTCCCAAATGTTCTATCCCAATGAGCCCCCATTTGTGAAATCCTCGCAGGCGCTGCACCTCACTCAGCAGATCGTAGTCCCAGAGCGGGGTTTACACCATCAACCTAGTCCCTCACCCTAACAATTTCGTGACTTTTCCCCACTCTCGGACTACCATCTGTGTATGCATCGGGAACGACTTTACACGATTTGTACTGTAAAGCACGGTCAGGTAACCGCCTTTTCCCATCGCTAGGCGGTCCACTCGGTACGCGGGCTCAGAGGTTGAAGCGAAAACCCAGTCATTAATGTTAATGAGGTGAGACGCCAAATAGTAGTTCCTAATGTCCAGGACCACTAGACCACCCTTGTATACCTCTCATTGTAGTTTGTGTAGCGCAATGCGTGGGCTGCCTCCTCCCCACAACAGAATATGTTGCTCTGCCTCAATCGCCCAGAAGAGTCTCTCCGGTATCTGGTATGGGGTATTTTGCAATACATATAGCAGGCGGGGAAGAGCTATCATTTTGAAAAATCCTGCTCTGCCCATGAGGGACACCGGCAGGCATCGACAGTGGGCCACATCTTCTCGTAACCTCTCTAGTTGGGCGATCACATTTCGTTCTTTATCACATTTTTACACATTTGTTGCAAGATGTCTTTTAAAATGAACATGTTCCTAAGGTTAAGTTGTGCAGGAAATCTTATTTGCTTCTTTTCTTACTCTTTAGATAGCATGTAAATAAATGCTTGACTGTTTATTTAACAGATTTCTGATTGTTAGCACTCTATGAAATAAACAGCAGCCAAATGCAACCATTCAGCTGGGGGCTGCATGTGAAGGCCAGGAGGACAATGTGGCCCCAAGCAGAACTTTGAGTACCTCTGTTCTAAGACATTCCACTCCACTCTATGCCACTCCACCGTACGATATTCTACTTCATCTATGCCCCTCTACTCTACGGCACTCCATGTCACTCCACAAGACTCTATGCCACGACCCGACATTCTATGCCACTCCATTCTATGATACTCTACTCCACTCTATGCCACTCCATTGTTCTACACTGTACTACGCTCTACACCCCTCCACTCTATGCCCCTCCACTCTACTGTTGACACTCCACTTTATTCTACTCCATTCTACGACACTCTACTGTATGATATCCTATTCCACTTCATGCCCCTCTACTCTATGCCCTTTCACTCTGCTCCACTTCACTCAACTCTACTCCACTCCTCTTTCCTCCCTCCATGGCACTACACGCCCCTCTACGCCACTCCACGATGCTCAGTGCCACTCTACTCCACTTTATGCCACTCCACACCACTCTAAGTCACTAGACGACATTTCATGCCACTCCATTCTATGACACTCTATACCACTCCACTGTACGACACTCTACCATACTTTACCCTACGCCCTTCCGCTCTACTCTACTCCACTCCACAACACGCTACTCCATGACAATCTAGCCACTCCACTCTACTCTATTCCACTGTACACCACTCCACAACACTCTACACCACTCCATGACACTCTACTCTATGACACTCCACTCTACAGTACACCACTCCATGTCACTAACGTTTGGCCTTGCTGAACAGCATCCACGTTGATATACTTACAACATGGTTAAAAACACATTGGCAAAGACAATAGCTTTTGCACAGGCGAGACCTACTGGCTTTGCCGATGCTTGTTTTCTTGTGTAGTTGCCCAGTGTCTTTGTGACAGTTTCCATCTTCAAATTATTGTAAATCAGATCAGTCAACTTGCACGGTGTCCTCCCCCCCCTATGTGTCCCACAATTTTGTCTCTCTTTACACTGTCACCGGCAAGGAGCCTAAATCTCATGGTGGCAGGAAAGATGAGCAGGAAACCACTGCACAAAGGGGCTTCACAGCTTGCCTTTGAGGGCAGTAAGCAGCCAATGCCCCATTAAGGGGTGTGAAAACACACTGCAGGACTTTGCCCACAACCTCGGGAACCTTTTTTGGAGGGGGGACGAGGTGAGAGGGGTTGTGGGCTTGGTGGAGGACATAGTGCTCTAAGACCACCCCCAACGCCCCTCCCCCTAATCACACGATGACATTTTGCAAGTTCGCAGGTCTGTTAAAAACATTAACAAACTACATAAAGGTAATATGGATTCACTTGTCTTTGTGGAATAGGGTGTTATGCCCTATTTAAACCATAGATGGCGCCAAAGTCTAAGCGAAGAGATGGCTGCCGGTGTCCTTCCTCCCTGAATGTTTTAATACCATGTTGCTTGACTGTCACATTTATCACGTTCTTTTAATTTGTTTTATACAGCGCTTACTAAAACCCCTTGATGATAGGGCCTCACATACTTAGCCATGATATCCACCTTTCATAGGATATCATGGCCTAGCCAGTCCTGAAGCAGGCGTATGGAAAGTAGCGATAACAGGGGTTATCGCTACTTTTCTTGCCGCTATGCTTCATAGCGTGGGGCTTGATGATAGGAGAAATGTCGCTTAGCGACATTTCTCCAGTCATGTCAGGTCAGGAACGCCCAGTTTACATCTCATTAGAGATGCAAAGCTGGGCGTTAAGAATACGGGTGCTAATGCAAGGTTTCACGCGGTAGCGTGACCTTGCTAATTAGGTGATAAAATTATCGCCGCTTTTCGCCCGAAAACGGACGCAAAAGCGGCTATAATTTTATATCGCCTCGTTGCTGATATGCCCCTAAATAGGCTATGTGATCTGCTGTGGCTTCCTCTTAGGGCTGTGTGAGGCTTACAAGAGGTTCTGCTCGAGGAGAGGAGCTGCAGTGTGTAATTCACCCCTCCTGCTCGACCGCCTTCTTTCTCCTGAAGTTGCACCAGAAACAGCGAAACACAATGGCCCGCAGTGGCAGCTCGCCGAGGGAGTGCTGTGGGCAGGGCGGGGGTAGAAAACTCGGGCATACGGCACAAAGGAGTTAATTAAGTAAGTAAAGAAATAAAACAATTTACATTGCGCGTGCTGCAATGCCAACTCGGCGATGCAGTGCGCGCAATGTAAATTGTTTCATTTATTTATTTATTTAACTCCGTTGCGCTGTATGCCGGAGTTTACTGCCCCCCCAACCTGCCCCTCCCCCACCCCACCACCCGCAGCACTCCCTCGGCGAGCCAATACGGACAAGGGGCATATTTCTGAAAACGTCATGCAGCGCAGTAAGTCGCCTTGCTGCGATGCGTGACTGGGAATGTGCCGTATTTAAAAGAGTCTGACACATTCCTGTTCTTGTCCCTGCACTGTCGCCATTTTGGCTGCCTAGCCCAATGCAGGCACCATTATGCAAGGGTGCCTTTGTTGCATACAAAATTGTTTTTGTGCAGGGAGGGGCACCTTCTGCAGCACACATAGAAAGAGGAAGTAACAAGGAGAAGAAAAGATAATTCTCCTCATTACCCCTCCCCTGGAAAGGTGTATCTTTTTGCTGTATTCCCAGGTTTACCAGTAAATCTGGAAATGTGGCAAAAATCATGGGAGTTGCGTGGGAACACTCACTAACACCCATGGAATGCCTTCCCAGGGCAGAGTAACACAACACAGCGATTTGCGCTTCGCTGCGTTACTACAGATTTATGAAGCTACTCACGGCTGTGGCTTCATAAATCTCAAATTGGAATTGCGCTGCGCTTGCACCACGTTACATGGTAAATCAGACCCTCCAGCATTTCTTGATTTCTCGATTCATGAATTTCCCTCAATATTTGTGAAGTTCTACGACGCTGTATATTTAAGCTAACTTTCTGTGAAAATGGAAAAAGCCTAATTTTTCTCCCTGTCGTGTTTGTTTATACTACAAAGCTTCCATGGTACACGCTCCCATACTGCACGTCTTTACTTCAGGTGCAGGCAAGAGAGCAGCCTTTTGGTTTTCTCCTTTAGCTGCCCGCATTTGACCACCCCTTACCCGGGGTGGGAGAACAAGCACGGATAAGAGAGACATGGATAGTTATCCTCCTCCCTAAGAACTGGTTTGACAAGAGAGGGTGGATGTGTGTAAGGCAAAGCTTTTCATTATCTGTTCTTTTTCGAAATATGCCAAGCATGTCTTGTTGACCTGCCGGGACAGGCGGCGCAGCTAAAACCCGAGCTTGAGTAAATTAACTCTTCTGACAAGCATGCACTAAGCATTTCTGAATGTATAAGTCCTATATAAATGGTCTTAGCCAAAGTCGACTTCACATTTCTACTTAAAGGAGTGCATATATATATTTTTTTTGGTAGAGGGTTGCTCATTACCCCCTCATGGGTCCTCCCCATCCCAGTCCTTTCTACGTGAGGCAGTCCTGCCTCCACCCAGCCAATCAAAACACCAGAAACTAAAAAGGTTTTAGGTTACATAAACCCCTCCCACCCACCCCCATGCCTGGTTTTTTTCTACTCCGACGGCGGTCGGAACACTGGTGCTCCGTGTTCCTGGTTTCCTTTCCGGTTTTCATGCAGGATGGTTGCTGTCACGTGAGTGTTTCTTAATGTTCTGTTTTCGTATGGTTATTGCATGTTTGTTTCTCTGTTTTTGTGCATATGCGTGGCCGTACCAGTGCTCCGATCAGGCGCGCTCCTGTTCTGAGGCCAGGGCGCTTCCTGCGCATTTGCTGGAGCTCTCCTGGTGTCCTGGCCTCGGGTCGATCCGGCTCTCATGTTTGCAGGCAGCGTCCGGCCCCTGCGGCCATGTTTGCAGTAGGCCTGGGCGAAGCACTACGCTACGCTCGCGTAGTTTGCGAAGTTCGCGCTACTTCGCGCTACGCGAACTGCACGTAGCACAGTGCGAACACGCGTAGCGTAGTGTTGCGTAGTGCTGCGGTCATTTTTTGCTTGCTCGCGGTCCTCAACGTCAAGTTGGCGACCGCGAGCAAGCAAAATGACATCCTGGCGAGACTTTTTCCTTGTTCGCGATCGCGAGCATGGAAAATAAACCTCCGGGCGAGATTCCCAACGCGAGAAGGTCAGGTTTCTCATTGCGAGGGGTCGCGTATGCTCGCGACCGCTCGCGATGAGAAACTACCAGTTCGCGTTGAGAAAGCTGCAGCTCGAGTAAAAATCTACTCGAGCAGCAGAAAACTACAGCTCGCACTGTGCAAGATGCCATTTTCAATGATTGCACAGTGCCGGTTGCTTGTCCGCACTGTGCAATCATTGAAAACAACATCTTGCACAGTGCGAACATGTTACTTCGCAGTTCGCGAAGTGCTACGCGTAGCTCGCGTAGTGCGAACTTCACTTTGCGTAGCTTCGCGAAGTGCTACTTCGCGAACTACGCCCACCCTTAGTTTGCAGTATGGGGCTGTGGGTGGAGACTGCAGGGCTGCCCCTTTGTGGTTTTTCAAGTCTCACGTTACGAGACTTGGTGTTTGGGGGTAGTATTTATTGGAGGTTGCTGGGCACTTCCTGTTTGTGTGTTTTGGGAGTTTCCTGTGGGATTTACTCCTTTTTTCCTCGCTATGAGTGAGGGGGCTTCTTCTCCGGTGCCTGCGAAGGCAGTTTCCAAGCAGCATAACGCCCAGGACCTGCAGGAGGATGATGTTTTGCAGATTTCCAAGGCTGACTTGCAGGATTTAATCAATTCTGCTGTCCAGTCTGCACTGCTGGAGCCTGCGGCAAAGAGGTCTAAGGATGATGAGGAGGACATGGACAATTCCTCTAAGGGAAAGTTCATCCAGGGCAAGGTTTTTTCTGACATGCTGGTCCATATTCGGGAGGTGCTTGGTTTTGACCCTAAATCATTGTCTAATGAGGGGTTTTACTCCCAGTATAGTTCCTCTGTGGTGGATGACCTTCCCTTCCATGATGTCCTGAAGGATATACTGACTAAGGAATGGCTTGAGGTGAATAAGCAGGGTATTCTGCGCTTTCTGGGAAAGCGGTATCGCCTGGCAGACTTTGACACCCAGTTTCCTGCAATTCCCAAAGTCAATTCTCTTTTGTCTTCTATGGCTTCTGCCTCCTCTTCCTCTTTGTCATTAGAGGAAGCTTCCCTGTCAGATCTGGTGGAGCGGAAGGTGAGGTCTGCTCTCAAGCGTTCTTACGCTGCTTCTCATTTTGCGGTGCGTGCTAGCACTTATGCGGCCTATGTCTCTCAGGTCCTGCTGAAGGATTTTGAGAAGCTGTTTGACTGTCTTCAGGATCAGGGGGACCCTTCTCCTGTGTTGGCTCAGATGGAGGTCTTGGCACAATTCCTCTCGGATGTGACTTTTGATTCCTTGTCGGGCAGCGGTGGGGCAGCGGTGGCTGGTAGGAGGTCTCTCTGGACCAAACCTTGGCGTCATGAGGCTGCGCAGAAGACCTTGGTCCATAAGCTGCCTTTTGAGGGTCCCCGTCTCTTTGGGGGATGCTTTGAAAGCAATGGTACAGCTCTCTGCGGAGGAGAACATGTTGAAGCCCTTTCAGCCCGTGCCTAAAAGGAAGTCCTTTTTTCACAAGCAGGGTTTTCAGGGGGCTTTGTCTTCTCAGCCCTTTCGTGGTCGGGCCCGGGGTCGGGGGCCGCGATCCATTTTAAGTCCCGGCCTCAACAGCAGCATCAGAATCCCTCTGGAGCAGAACAGAAGTGACTATGCCATTGTGGGGGCTCGACTCCGTTTGTTTCTGGACCGTTGGTCAGCTCTGATTTCCGACCAGTGGGTCTTGTCTGTCATCAGGTGGGGTTACCAGATTCCCTTCCGGGGCCCTCCCCCTCTGGATTGTTTTCTGGTTACCCCGTTGTCAAGAGATCCCATGAGGCGGTCTGCCATGTTGTCCGGCGTCGCAATGTTATTGTCAAAGGGGGATGTTGTGCTGGTTCCGGTGGAGGAAGTGGGCCTGGGGTTCTATTCCCATCTGTTCCTGGTGCCAAAGCCAAATGGTTCATTCTGCTCAATCCTTAATCTCCGATCTCTGAACAAGTTGGTGCGGTTGGATCATTTTGGGGTGGTCACCTTGCAGTCCGTCATTTCCCTCATCCAGGAGGGCGATTTTTTGGCTTCTCTGGTCTTGGAAGATGCCTATTTTCATGTTCCAGTCCATCCTGCCAGTCAGCGGTTCCTGAGGGTTGCAGGCCAGGGGAGGCATTTCCAGTTTCAGGTTTTGCCGTTCGGCCTCTCCACTGCCCCCAGGACTTTTACCAAGGTATTGGCTCCTGCTGTGGGGGTTTTGAGGGATCGAGGTTTCTCCGTGTTTCCCTATATTGATGATTGTTTGATCTCTGCTTTCTCTTTTCCTAAGGCTCTTCTGGCGGTGGAGGCTACGTTGACCCTGTTCCTGGATCTGGGGTTCAAGTTGAATCTGGCCAAGTCTCATCTGGCTCCTGTTCAGAGACTTCAGTTCATCAGGGGTCTGTTCGACAACTCTCTGGGGGCGGTGTTTCTCCCTCCTGTTCAGATCCTTTCCCAGCAGACTCTGTTGCGAGATCTGTTGAATTGTCCCTCTGCCCCGGCTTGTATTTGGTTGCGAGTCCAGGGGATGATGGCTGCCACCACGGCTGTGGTTCCCTGGACTCGCCTGCATCTCAAGTCCTTGGTGGCTCATCTGTTGGCTTGGTGGGACTCCTCCCAGGCAGATTACGAGACTCTGGTTCCTCTCTCTCTTGCTCTGGTTCGGACTTGGACTGGTGGCTTTGCACTCCCAATCTGGAGAAGGGGGTTCGGTTTTGTCTTCCCCCTCCCCTTTTGTTGTCGACAGATGCTAGTCTTTCGGGTTGGAGGGCCACGTTGGGGTCTTTGGAGGTCAAGGGTTGGTGGTCTCATAGGGACAGCGCCCGTTCCTCGAATTTGCGGGAGTTGGCGGCCATCTGGGAAGCGGTGCAGTTCTTTCAGGTTCATCTCCATGGGTCAAATCTGTTGGTCCGTACCGACAATCAGGTGGCTCGTTGTTACTTGAACCATAAGGGGGCAACCAGGTGCGAGTCTCTGAACCTGCTGGCCTCCATGATTTGTCCTTGGGTGGAACCTCATCGGTTGGCCTTGACGGCGGTGTACATTCTGGGATAGTTGAATTTTCATTCGGACACTTTGAGCCGCAATCTTCCATCCTCTGTTCTGTACCATCTCTCTCTTCCTCTGTTCCAGTTCCTTTGTCTTTGGTTCTGGACTCCCTGGATTGATCTCTTTTCCTCTCCTCACAACGCCCTTCTCCCCCGGTTTGTTCGGAGGTGATGTGTCCTCAGGTTTGGGGGGTGGATGCTCTCTTGATTCCCTGGCCTTCGGGTCTCCTGTATGCCTTCCCTCCTATTCCCCTCCTCACAAGGGTCCTGTAGAAGATTTGGGGGGAAAGGGTGTCGGTCCTGTTGATGGCTCCTTTCTGGCCTCAACGCTTTTGGTTTCCTCTCCTGTTGCGGCTGGCGGGGGTCAGTTTGTCCGGCTTCCTTTGAGTCTGTCTCGTCTTCAGTTTCCGCTCCTGTCTCTGCCTTGTTTTCGTAGTTTGCAGCTGACGGCCTGGCTCTTAAACGGTTGACATTGGAATCTTTGGGCTGTTCCTCTGTGGTGGCTCATGACAGCCAGTTGTCGCATCGACCTTCGACCCTTAAGTGCTATGGTTGTCCTTGGGTGGAACCTCATCGGTTGGCCTTGACGGCGGTGTACATTCTGAGATAGTTGAATTTTCATTCGGACGCTTTGAGCCGCAATCTTCCATCCTCTGTTCTGTACCATCTCTCTCTTCCTCTGTTTCAGTTCCTTTGTCTTTGGTTCTGGACTCCCTGGATTGATCTCTTTTCCTCTCCTCACAACGCCCTTCTCCCCCGGTTTGTTCGGAGGTGATGTGTCCTCAGGTTTGGGGGGTGGATGCTCTCTTGATTCACTGGCCTTTGGGTCTCCTGTATGCCTTCCCTCCTATTCCCCTCCTCACAAGGGTCCTGCAGAAGATTTGGGGGGAAAGGGTGTCGGTCCTGTTGATGGCTCCTTTCTGGCCTCAACGCTTTTGGTTTCCTCTCCTGTTGCGGCTGGCGGGGGGTCAGTTTGTCCGGCTTCCTTTGAGTCTGTCTCGTCTTCAGTTTCCGCTCCTGTCTCTGCCTTGTCTTCGTCGTTTGCAGCTGACGGCCTGGCTCATAAACGGTTGACATTGGAATCTTTGGGCTGTTCCTCTGTGGTGGCTCATGACATCCAGTTGTCGCATCGACCTTCGACCCTTAAGTGCTATGGTCTTCATTGGGGCTCTTTTGTCTCTTGGAGTCCTTCCCATGGGGTGGATCCTGTGATGGGGGATCCTGCTTCTGTGTTAGATTTTCTCAGGGATGATTTTTTAAAGGGCCTTTCTCCTTCCACTATGTCTGCTCAGTGGGCGGCGTTTCGTGCTTGTCGGGGTCCTGGGGCCTACTTGGAGGTTGTTGCTCCTTTGTGGAGTCAGCTTCTTCGGAGCTATCGGCTTCGTCGGCCGCTCTCTCCCACGCTTTTGCCTTGTTGGGATTTGCCTACTGTTTTGCGGGGTCTGCAGTTGCCCCCTTTTGAGCCCTTGCTGGAGACGGACTTGTTATAGTTGTCCGCTAAGGTGTATTTTTTGCTGGGCATCACCTCCCCTCATCGGTTGGGTGACTTGGGTGCCTTGCTCGTTTCCTTTCCTTATTTACAGTTCCTGCAGGATCGTGTTGTTTTGCGGCTTGATCCGGCTTTTCTGCCTTTGGTTTCTTCAAGTTTCCATTTGCAGCAGGAGGAGATCCTTCCTGATTTGGCTGCTGGTGGGGATTCCCTTGTTCCCCCTTCTTTGGATGTTCGCAGGGCTCTTCAGATTTACCTCCAGCCTTCACTGGAGTTTCGGATTTCTCCTGCCCTGTTTGTCTCCTGTGGGGGTGTGGCTAAGGAAAAGAAGGTTTCCACTTCCACTTCTACGATCAGGCGGTGGGTGCGTTTGTCGGTCTGCCAATCCTATAAATCTTTGGATCTGCCTCCTCCGTCCCAGGCGCAGGGTCGTTCGACGCGTTCTGCGTCTGCTTCCTGGTCGAGGCAGCGGGGGTCTCTATTCAGGAGATTTTTAGGACGGACACCTGGCAGTCCCATCACACGTTTGTACGGCATTACCGTCTTGATGTTTTACATGCCTCTGTTGACAATTTTTCTGTTGGCGTTTTGAATGCTGCTGTTCTTTGATCATTTCTTTGATTAAAGTTTTGTACTTTTTGCATAAATCCCTGGTGTCCTGCGTTTTCTTCTTGGTTCCCTGCTTGTGAGTGTCTCACATACTAAGGACTGGGACGGGGAGGACCCATGAGGGGGTAAGGTCTTGTTACTTACCGGTAATCTTCACTACCCCGATTAGGGTCCTCACCGTCCCAGTCCTCTTCCCTCCCTCTCTCCCTCGCTCCCGCTGTGTTTGTGTCTGTGTCTTGTTGTTGACAGGCATGGCGGTGGGTGGGAGGGGTTTATGTAACCTGTAACTTTTTTTAGTTTCTGGCGTTTTGATTGGCTGGGTGGAGGCAGGACTGCCTCACGTAGTAAGGACTGGGACGGGGAGGACCCTAATCGGGGTAATGAAGATTATCGGTAAGTAACAAGACAGTTTTTGTTATCAGGAAAAAAGAAGAGGAATGGTTCAAGCACTGGTACAGCAGGTTTCTGTGAGCCGTAAATTCAGACACTAAGCTAATTATAGACAGTGGGAGGGCTTATTTATGGGGTTTAGGCGAAGGGCAGCGAAGCAAACCACCTTGCTGCACTGCCCTACGCCAAAGTGAAAGGGCAGGAATGTACCGTATTTAAGCAGTACGGTGCATTCCTATCCTCTCTCCCTGTGCTTGATCCTGCATGCAATAGAGGCATGCCGAATTGGTTTTGTGCAGGAAGGAGCACCTTCCTGCACAGAAACAATCCTAAGAGTTGTTTTCCTCTTTCTATGTGCATTGCAGATTGCAGCTCCCTTTAACCCCTTCCATGCTCATGACGGAACGGTTCCGTCATGAGCATCGGTTGAGCTGTGCTCATGACGGAACCGTTCCGTCATGGCCCCGCCCGCGCTCGAACCCTTCAGCACCGCGGGGGAATCCGCGCAGCGCTGAAGGGGTTAAAAGAGGAAAAAACAAGGAGAAATAAATATATTTCTCCTCCTAACTCCTTACCTTAGGAAGGGTACGGATTTGGTGCTTCCCCAGGTTTACATCACTTTGTAAATCTGGGGCAGAATCAAATTCCATGGGTGTTCTGTGGGAAAAGTCACTGCAACACCCATGGAATGTTTTCTGTCGCCACACTCATGATTTATGAGGCCACTCAAAGCCACATAAGTTGGCTTTGCATTGCTTCATGAATCAAAATGAGAGCCCTGCGTCATGCATGTACCACTTTATGTGCTGCAAATGTGACACAGGGCTCATATAAATAGGCCCCAAATATAAGTATGTGTTGAAAACATACATGTTTATAACAGCACTAAAAGAAATCAGTGCTTACCTAAGGGCCCTTTTGAAACATTACCTTGTTGCCTGTTTCACATTTCAAGCACCTCTCAAGGCTTGCACGTGGTAGGTATACTGAGAGCACTGGCAAGAAGTGAAAACAATGTCAAATAAATGGAGCGATGGGTGTATTTGTATCCACTGCTCATCAGCTTTCATATGTTTAAGTGGGATTAGAGCACGGAAGCAACGAATGCAGGGAAAAGAGAGAAAACACCGAATGCACAAATTAACCCGAATGATACCCCCCTGAAACAGCCACAGTTTCACAGTGATTTATAAAAAATAAAAATACAAGAGCAGGATTTTTCTCATGGGCTTGCCACCTGTGTTGCCAAATGCCAAAGGTTGTCTAATGTTGATACCACATCCTGGCTCTGTCTTACATTTCCTTTCCCTTGACCTTACTCTCTCTTGCAGGTTGGTTTTTATCCCTGCGCTCTCTATTTGTAACGGTTTCTTCTCCCACTCTTTCTCCCTTCTGTGCCTTTAACCCCTTCCCCGCTCATGACGGAACCACTCCGTCATGAGCCACGGTTGCGCTGTGCTCATGACGGAGTGGTTCCGTCATGCTACGGCCGTTGGCGGCCGCTC
This sequence comes from Triturus cristatus, assembly GCF_964204655.1. Lineage (NCBI taxonomy): Eukaryota > Metazoa > Chordata > Amphibia > Caudata > Salamandridae > Triturus > Triturus cristatus. The sequence goes on from NC_140591.1 coordinate 84,216,632, forward strand.
CGCCCACGCGGCGCTAATTTCCCGTCTGTGCGGGCGATTAGCGCAGTGGGCGGAGACGTGACGGAACCACTCCGTCATGAGCACAGCTCAACCGTGGCTCGTGACGGAGTAGTTCCGTCACGAGCACAGCGCCACCGCGCTGCCCCCAAACCCACCCCAGCGCCGCGGCGGAATTCCTGCCGCGGCGAAGGGGTTAACTCTCTTACTTTGGGGCAATGTCTGAGAATAAAAAAAACAGAAGTCCTGCTCTCCAAAAATAAGTGCCATTGGCTAACACCTCCAACCACTGGCACATTTTAAGCTGAAGCTGGTACATGTAGCATTAACTAAATAAATAATAATAAAAAAGCGTGGTCCTGCTCATCAGATAACTGGGGGTGTATTGTCCTGCCCCTCTCGCCTGCACGTACCCATAATGTAGAAATGTGTTTCAATCTGGGAGGAGAGGGCTCTTTAACTCAGTGGTTCTTAACTTATGATCGGGGATCCCCTGCTTACAAAATTCAATAACATTAACAGAATAATAAGTGTATGTAAATTAAGAAGCAAAATGCAAATTTGCAAATATTAAAACACTCTGTAAATGTGAAGGAATTTGAAATGGAGGCTGAAAATAAGTTAATGTCCTCAGATTGATTAGTCGGGACAGTGCAAGTGCATAAAACAGAATATAGTATGGATGAGCGGAGGCCTCAATTGCATTTAGAAAGGCCTCAACCTTCCCTTTATAATTTCAATTTGGTATTTTTATATTTGTGAATTAAATGAATTATTTCAACATTTGTGTATTTGTTTGATAAATGTTTGTTTCTGTATTTTTTTGTGTATTATATTGCGGTTCAAACCATCGAAAATGCTTATGCTGGGTCCACGGCTTCCAATATTGACTCCGTGGGGGGTTCCCGTATGGCACCAGTCAATCCTCTTGTAAGTGTTCTGATTTATTCTGTTTTTACAGTTACAATAAGTATAATTCCGCAGATCATGACGTAAAAAATAAAATAAGACCTATCCACTGAAACCCCCGCTAAGTGTTCCATGTGTAATAGGGCCAGTGACTCCAACACTGGGAAAGGGGACATTTGTGGAGTAGGCACCAGGTGTACATAAAGCTGGTTGCAATATCCTGCTGTCAAATTGAGATCAGCAAGTCTGCGACCAGCTCATTATTTTATGAGTTGATTTATGTACAAATAGGTCGGTTCATAAAATTCAGAATCGTAGTGGTTCGTATTCCAACATACCTCAAGAATATTAATGGATATGCCGCAAATTGTGCCGCGCTACAGTCGGAGGCCATCACAGGAACGGTGGGCTGCTAGGGTCAACAGACCACCATGTCTGTGGTGACTTTTCAAGAAAGATTTTTGTTGTTGTTGTAAATGAAGCCTGCTTTCCTTAAAAGAAACGTGACTGAGTTACATATTTTTTTTTTTAATTATTCATTCTATCAATAAATCAGTATCTATGAAGCACAGCTTATTATTACCCCGGGGTTATCCCGGTGCTAAAAAGTTTGTTTGAGTGGCCACTGGACCACTGCCTATTCCCCAACATAGTTTTTTTTAATTCACAAAGGGGAAGGGGTTTTTCAAATGCATCATCACCCCATCATCAAGAGTCAGTCATTTGTCCATGTTTTCCAAACAGTTTCCCCTCACAAAACATTGATACTCATCATACCGGTTCGGTATTTGGAGGAGATGCCTACGACATGCCCCCTCCAATACCCGATTCGGTACGGGAGTCGATTCACCGTTCAGGAGTCGGTAAAACTCTACCAACTTCTCAAGTGAGATTTATAAATTAATAAAAACATTTTTATAGTCTCAAACTCCAAATTGGAGCATGTGACCCTAAATTCAAAACGCTCTTCATTGTGTAGTCAGTAATATCCAGGCTTTAAATATTTCGGGGCAGATTTACAAGCCCTTTGCGAGACATTTATGCTGCCGTTGCGTCACTTCTGTGACGCAGCGGCGGCGTAAACCATGCGCCATGTCGCGCCTTATTTACAATGTGACGCATCTAGGGAGATGCGTCACGTTGTAAAGCCCTGCGCTACATTAAACCTGCGTCAGGTTTAATGTATGCAGGGTGGGCGTTCCGTCGGAAAAAGCCTCGGAAAAGTGACGCAGTGAAATCTACAAGATTTCACTGAGTCACTTTTCCGATGCTGCTGCGTCAAAACCCTGTGCTTGCTTGAAGCAGGCGTAAGGCATGACGTAGCATGTTAGGTATGGGCAGCCCCTGAGCATTGCTGGAGTTGCGTCGTGCTTGCGACACGACTCCAGCAATGCGCCGCCCTTATGCCATCAGATGCGTCACGCATCTGTTTATCCTTGCGCCACGATGCGCTGCATTGTAAATGCGGCGCATCTGTGGTGGCGCAAGGGTAAACTTGCGTGACGCATCTTTCCTGGCGCATCCCTGCTGATTTGCAGGGATGCGCCAGGAAACATAAATCTGCCCCTTCTTTTTTAAAACATAGTTTCTGTTGTTGGGGAAAAGATGTGCAGGCTGTTTCTTTCCAGGGTGAACCTTAGGCGATATTTAGGCCAGACACATACCATTTAGCTTTATTTGTTGATTTGCATGTTGTCGACAGATAGCCTCATGTTGCCTGTCTTCTTAATAATGAGTGTCTCTCCTCCATGTTCCTATCCAGAAACAGATGCTGTATGCAGGCAGAGAATAAGCGAATCAGAAGAGGAACCGGAAGCTACGGATAGCGAAAGCCGCGCAGTCAGAGAGTACAGTGCTCATCGCATCACCGACATGTTCACAGCTCCTGAGGGCAGCTGCGGGGCATCTTGTAAACAGGCCACGGCGGTAAGCACTTGCTGTGTCATAAATCTGCCTGCCACTGGCAAGAGAGATGTAGCGAGGATGCCAGGGCTCCTGGAGCAAGCAAGACAATTGCCCATTTGACTGCTCTTGCGGTAGCAAAATACAGCAATTGTCAGAGTTCAATGGGCCCCTGAGGGTCCTGTGTACCGGTGCCACCACACCTGCTGCACCAATGGTGGTGAAATAAAGTTTCTATCGAAATGCAAAATAATATAGTTAAAGCCATATGTTCAATTAATATTGTTTTGACACAACATTAAAATCTGCAAAATGCAGTATGTAGTTATAGCTATTAGTACTAGGCCTCAAAACGCCTAAAGCAAGCTACATTTTACAAGTGGCTTAATCAAATCTGAGGAAACGTGCATACAATGTTTAAAATCTGACCTTACCCTGACATGTCTTTAATTAAAGTTTCACATCAAATTGCAGAATGTTTCTGATTAACAATGTTTTGAAACTGTGTGCCAGAAACACTTTATTGTTGAATGACATGCAATCGTAATTTATACACACAATACAGTGCACAAATAGAAATGTTAATCCTTTTTAACATATTTTTCTCATTTTATAATGAAAAGATGTGGTGCTCAATTATATTTGTTGCAGCTGATGTTTATATTTCACAACTCATTGTTTCGCAAACAAACAATTAATTTTATTAGAAGGTCAGAAATGTAGTAATGCTCATGGGAGCGATGGTCTAGGATCGATAGGACTCATACATAGACACAATTTTCAGATTATTTCACACTTAGGGCCCGATACAAAATCTGGCAATCCACGGGCTGCCGGACTTGCGGGGGCACGGCAGCGCCGTATTTGAAGTAGGGCGATTGGACTCCCATTGCACTGCTGCAACCATCAGGGATCAGAGATCTCGGGTGGCACGTCGGTCTTGAGGCCTTAACATGCTTGGCGGAACCGCCTTGGTCCCTCCAAGCATATTACGAGTTTCCTCATCGCCACGGTTCATGGCAGTTCCTCCTCAGTGAAAACCATGGCAGAGAGAAAACTGTTACCTCTGGGCCATGAGGTGCATGCAGGGGGGCACGTGCAGTGCCCCCCTGCGTGCATGCACCCCAGTACCTGTATGGCATGGAGTGCACCATTGACGTTCCCATGGCGGTGCCTATTTAACAGACACCACCATGGGAACAGTTATAAACACTACTAGGTCTGACCTCCAAGAACAGTCAACCACACGCTTTTGAGACTTCTGGGAGTGACTTAAACCTTTAGAAAAAACCTTCCCAGTACAGTTCCGTTAAACAATCCACAAACTGATTAGTCCTTGCTGCTCCAATTTTAAAACGAATTGTCAATAACCACATCACATACACAAACCACAGTGGTAAAAAGCCTTCACATCAATGTGTATGCCAAACTCAACAAATAAGAAAGTGAAAAAAAATGTGAGAAAGGCTAGAAAGTACCTCACGTGCTCAAACCCACAGGGCAGCTGGATGGTACTCGCCAGTATGCCCACATTATCATCATTGGTTGCTTTCGTAGCCTTAACAGAGAAAAGAAAAAGAAGTGTGTGTTAAAATTCCACAGAGGTGAAAGGTCAAACAACATAAAAAGTGTGTGACAGACAACACTGAGACTCCGTGGTTCACTCAGTGTTCATTCGTCCCCAACCGTGCAAAGAGAACAAAGCTCTCTACAAATTAAAAATGAGGTATCACTCACATACAGCACAACCTTTATTCAATGTTGTGAGCGTCCCCAGTTTAAACAAGCATTGGCAATGCCAATCGGTCTCGCCGTATTGATGAGTTTAGTTGTCTAGTTCTGAAAATAAATTATGAATATTATGTGATTTTTATGAGATGCAAAAGTAGTGTGTAATAAAATACAGCAGATGTTTTAGATTTTTGAAACAAAACATTTATTAAAACAGCTAACGTTTTATTGGTATTTTTACATTCACAAAATATAAATATTTTTTGTTTTTACTGTAATAAAATGTTGACAGTATTGAAGCTTACGCACCTAAGCAGGTAAAAACAAAAACAATAGCATCCGGAGCAATACCACCCCCCTCCCTTGGGGCCCACCCGTTGTAGTGCTTCAGCTCCACTACCATTAGGTTCTGGACGTTTATGAAATTGGTTTTAGCTATGTTTTGGGGCCGCTGTTAATCCAGATATATATTGTAAAGTGAGGTTGAAGACTACACGATGAAGGTAACAGAAGGAAATGAAAAAGGTTGAAGACTACACGATGAAGGCAACAGTAAATGAAAAAATTTGAAAGACAGAAGTAAGGTGGGATCAACAAATAATAGAGGAAGGATATAAAATGGACTGCAAAAAATCTAATTACTGATGGAAAATAAAATTATGAAAAGAATGGAAGTAAACATAAACATTGTAGTTAATAGGAGCGATAGGGGCTGTAGGAAAGATTAAGCAAGCTGTAGCTTATTATAAGATAGTGCTGAGATGTCCTGCTACCTGCGCTAGGAATCGAACCGCAAGCCTTGTGCTACGAAGTTAACTGCTGTAGCTGCTGCGCTATAATTCATGTCAATAAAGGCACGGTACAAAATACAGGTTTAAATAAGGCTACCTAAGTGCAAGCGCTTTCAAAAGCTTACACACCTTGTTAAAGAAAAGCGAAAATTTGCGCATTATAAAAATTCTGTGGCAATGTTAACAAGACAATCTGTCAACTGCACGTATAAACTGTGCTTAAAACACTGTGAAAACAAACACAAGATCCTGTAAATAAGCCGGAGCTTGTGAGACAGCGAGGAACATCAGCTATATGTAACCACTTGGGGCCAGATGTAGGTGGCCAAATAGCGATCGGTAACGCTGAAATTAGCAGAATTCCAGCGTTACCGATCGCTATTTGGCTGCGAGCAATCTAGGTGAGTTTAAACCTACTAGCAAAATAAGGAATCGCAAAATTGTGATTCCCTATTTTGCTCTTGTATTTAAGGAATCAGGAATTGCGATTCCTTAAATGCAATGTAAGTAGCACAAAAGTAAATGCACTTTAGCCTTAAGGAATCGCTAATTACCACCAACAGTGCCGACCCCTCGGTTCAAATGTAAAAAATAAAAGTCACACCAAAGAAGAGTAGTCAGGCGGGTCATCTGCGGGTGAGGAAGAGGGAGTGGAACCCGCCCCACTTGACTTTTTTCCTGTTTCATTTTCCTGCTTGTGCTGTCTCTGCCTTCCTCCGTCAATTGGCCTGTGTTGCAAACATTAAAGTAACTCCTTCTGCATAAAAAAGACGTTGTATTCGCATGCGTTATGGACAGGATAGGACAGGTCAGGCAAAATATAGTGCAAACTCACCCAGCCAATCCCAGGAGAAAACAAGCCTTTACAAATGCAATAGGACTTGTAATGACCCAAGACCTATTGCATTGTAAACAAAAGTGTGGGCGTCCAAGAATATACAAACGGGGGGTGGTGGGCAGAGAAGTCACAGACTACGGGAGGGAACGGGGGGAGGCAGGGGAACACAATCGTTTTTCAAGTAAAGGGGCCGATTGCCATGGAAGGAGAAAAATGGCGACATGGCCGTCAGGAGGCGGGATTAAGTTGCCCCAACCAAAAACCAATCAGAGAGCAGCATTTACAATTTCGGCCAATCAAAAAGATAGGTGGAAAGTGGGCAGAGCTTCCTCCGCAATACTGTATACAGCATCTCTCGGAGAGACAGCGCATGCGCTGCCTAGACGAGACCTAAAAACAGGCATGTATCTTGCCACTTTCAATTGCCAAAGGCCAACATGTTTCGTTGCCAAACCAGCTATGCAACTTCGTCAGGGCTGTTGGGGAACCAATCTTCACCCTAGTCCTTTTTCACACCAATCGAGTAGTTGCTTGTGTCCAACGTACCAGCAACTACCATCAGTAAAGGAACCTGCGCCAAATGGTCGCGTTCCACTCTACAGACTACGACTGTCAGTCTCCATCGCACTCGTGAGCTCTCTTCACATTCTCTCGCCCTCCCACCACAATGGGAACGCCAAAAAACATCCTCCAGTGACTAAAAAAGTCATAATCTGGGGGGCGGTGCTCACATCAGTTTGGCGGTTTACAAGTACCTATTTGGTATTCACAAACTGCGTATGAAATTCCCATTAATGCCTATGGGCCTGTAGGCGAGTTGCAAATTGCTACTTGCTATTAAGGAATATGTAGGAATCACAATTTATTTGCGATTCCTACATGCTTAGGGAATTGCGAGTCCTAAATAGCGATTTCCTAAAAATCGCTATTTAGGAATCGCAATTCCTTACTGTGATGCATGTGGCCCCATATGTTCACCCATCAGCACTACCCTAGCACACCGTGTCAGTGCACAGCAACACTGCCTGTAAACTTCCACCTAACAGAAATACAGCACTGCAGTGACTTTCAGAATAAATATTTATGTTAAGCAATGTAATGCTGTACATATTTAAGCCAGCAAGCTCCCAATGGAGTTTCAGGTGGACCAAATCTCACATATGCAGGCCTTGCCACCTAGAATCAATATGAATTTCAACTCCTTAAACTAACACATAGGTTTGCATTACATCACATAGAAATGATACATATTCCTTATATAGAAAGTATTTATATGTATCAGTTCTAAAGGCAAAACAGTGATGGCTTTTGAATTACAGAAATAATTACCATATAGAATTCACTTATAGCATTGCATTTATATTATTGGTATGAACCAGAGCTGGCATCTTGGCCCTGGAAATTCCTAGTGGTTTGCAAATCCTGCTGAGGGAGGCAGATCTCTGTTAATTCATATGGTTTGATACACTAAGGGAAGGCTCCCTGGGGATATTTCCTCCAGGGTTTATTAGTGAATACCCTTTGTGCGTTTCCACATCTTATTATGATGTCAGTGGAGGATGAATCTTTGCTTTTAACGCAGTTCTCAATTGTTTGGCAGAGCATTAATTCCTTAAAAATGAGCTAAAACATGATTAGTCACAGACCTGCACTCTATTATCTTGTGCATAAAGCTGTAGTGGTACTGTGTTTAGACACTTAAAGGGCAAATGTCTGTAACTCAAGGTCAGGTTGAGGATTCACCCCCCACAGTTTTAAATATATTCTAAAGGTTTCATGTTTGTAGAATGCCTGATGTTGCAACAAGAATGCCCTCGGTATTGGTATACATGCGTGTACCGCAGCCTGACTGAATGTGAACCTGTTAGCCTGTTATTTTGACCTTTGTGCCACACTACTCTAGTGTGAGTGCAGCGGCCCTGGCCTGACCACGATTCTCCAAGGTCCAGGTCCTGTGTTCAGCAGGGGCATACCAAGCATGCCCTTGTCCCACGAATCCGCAGAACCACCACCGGAGGAAGATCATTCCCCTACCTGGCAGCCAAAACATGGAACTCCCTCTCCGCACACCTACAACTGACCCAGGACCGTCTCACCTTCAGGAGACACCTCAAGACCTGGCTATTCGAGCAGCAGCTACACCCCCCCCCCCCCTCAGCGCCTTGAGACCCTCACGGGTGAGTAGCGCGCTCTATAAATGGTTTGATTGATTGTAGTTGTGAGGGACTACTGCATCTGTCATGGCTGTATGTACAAAGCGGTAGTGGCAGAGTAATGTGTTTTGAGAACCTTTAGTGAGACCAGACCTTATTATCAGTGTCAGTGAGAGAGTGTAGTCTAACGACCGCTCTAGTATAAAGTTCCACTGATATGTAGAACCAAGAACATTGTCCTAGCATCCTATCTGCACGTTGAATACATACTTGTCTGTGTTTGCTGTCAATGCTCTAACATCAGTGGTAGTAGGACTCTGTATTTGTGCAAGTCTGAGTACTGAAGCCAGTGGGATCCACTTTGGATGCCTCTGGTTGTAGGACAGCACAAGCTCTCAACTCATTCTGCCCATGTTGTGGGTGCTCCTGTTTGGAGGGAGTCCCAGTGCAATTTACTGTGAGAACCATCACTTCACACAAAAGATGTGTCTGGAGAACAATATGAGAAGAACACTTTAAAGATAACCAACCTAAACTAGTTCTGAAGCTTGAGAGAGTGGATTCACATCCTCTGTCTAAAAATGTGTATAAAGGTGGATTCCAAACCTCCCTACTTTGTTCCAGCCCCATATTCTTCTTGACCAAGCAAGGGAGCGCTGTACAGAGCATTCAAAAAGCTGCTGTGTAGCGAGGGCTGGTGTCTACCGGACAGCCAGTCACCCAGATAGGAGGGGACATTATCTGTATATACTATATGTATAAACATACACACATCCAACACATTTTCTCCATAGGGAGCCCCGACTTCCACAGGGCGGCCTCAGTGCATGGGAACAAAGCACCCCATTTGTATCCAACACAACCTTGTTACTCTGCAGAAAAGAAGAGCTCCGCACACCAGAGTTCTGAAATACCTATACGTGGTTATGCAGCATATCGAAAGATGGCTGACCTGTGAACAAGGCCATAGATTAGCCGAAACGCGTCAGGTCAAAGATCGGAAAGCTAGTCTTGTGTAATATGTTGGAAGTGGGAGTCATGCGGGCGTGCGTGACTCTCTCTCCTCTCTGCATTTGCATTCTGTACTATATATTGATTTGAAGTTGTGATTCACGAGTGATCTGTCTCAGCTGTTGTGGTGTCCTTGGAAACGCTAGACTTAGCGTTGGACTTGCAGCAGCTGGACGGCTCTGGTCATGGGTGCTACTCCTCTACCAGAAATAAACTCTTGAAACTCACCTGCTGTGTCCGCCTCCTTACTACCACGTGGCAACGAGTGGACCCACCTTGTTCCTGCACCCCCCGCTGAGATTTGGAGCAATTCCTGCTTTTTGCTTGTTTCCTGCCGTCCTGCTGCCTCGCTGGAGTCGTCGCTGCTGCACGCTGGATCCTGCCAGGTACCGCCAAGGCACGTGTGCATGCGCACCAATAATGACTCTCAAGGCTACGCACGTTGCTAGGCAACGTTAGCCTCACTCCTCGGCAATTTTATATGCGTTGGCAAGACAACGTGTTTCCTCATCATTTTGCATTTCGCGTTACTTTCAATTTGCTTTAAATAAAAAGGAAAACTCTGTGCTTCCTTTTCTGCCAGCACTTATGACATTGCTGCATGGTTAAAAAATCACGCATTACTTGCAGTTACTGCCGCTGTTTGTGTCTTTTTTCCTTTGAGTGCAATACAAAGCTACATTAGTTAAGCCTGCTTTTAATGCACACATCGTGTTAATACTCATATTTTCAATTGTCAACACCCTCAACAGTTCAAACTCTTGCTTAATTTATTGCCATGGATTGTGTACAACAATTCCAACAACCTGCTCCATTTTTGCACTTTCCTGGCAAACCTATCATTAAATGGCGATAATGGATAAAAGGGTTTGAAAATTACCTTGTTGCAATTGACATAGTCAAATACTCTCCGGCACGCAAAGTAGCTATCTTAGATGGATGTCTTGGCATCGCTGCACAACAGGTATTTGGGAACATTCCTCAATGTTCATCACCTAGTGGATCAGGTGATGATTGTGATGTATATAAAGAGGCTTTGGCATGTCTGTCCAAACAGTATGTTGAGGAACCCAGCATTGTGCTTTAGCAGCATAATTTCTTTAAGCGTAAACAAAGTTCTGATGAGAGTGTAGAGGACTACATTGCTGAGCTAAGAATCCTCGCGGCAACTTGCGAATTTGGTGCTACTACAGAATGTGCATTAGAGATCAGTTCATCTTCTCGTGTTTGTCTAAAAAAATCCAAGAAAGGTTACTCAGCTGCAAAAACCCTTCCTCATAGAAACGATTGATATTGCTGAAGGTATTGAACGCGCAACCATCTCTTCTAAGATTCTACAAGAAAGTCAAATAAATCAAAACGTCCAGGTCATCGAGGACAATTCCGTGTGCACGGTAAACGCATGAAACAAATTTACAAGCAACCACCCAGGAAACTCCTTAGTTGCCACAGATGCGGATCTAAGAACAACTTTGGGAACTCACCTACCTGCCCGGCGTCTGGTAAAAGATGTTCCTCCTGCAAAAGAATTAGACGCTTCCAGGCCGTATGTAGAGGAGTAAAGAAATCCATCAGGGTCAACAGCATAGAAGTCAACAAAGACTTAGACAACTCTTCAGAAAAACGACATAATGTTTTTTAACCGTTGAATGCAATTCCATCGATCTAGGTCAAATCAAAGGGCCTTGGGGTGAGGTAATGATTGGGGATGTTCCTTTACACACGAAAGCAGGGTCACCTATCACCATATTATCTGATGTCACATTTCATACAATTTGGGATGACAGCGTTTTACTTTCTAAACCTGATGTTAACATAAAAGCCTTTGGAGAGACTGATGGATTGTTTACTTTCCAGGATTGAATGCTGAGGCAGACGTACCTTTAGCAATGTGTATGTTGCCTTAAAAAGCAGTAACATCATAGGTTGGATGGACTTAGCAAAAATGGGTTTGTATCTCAAGCCAGGCGCAGAACAACCCATCGCCCTTGGAGATATTCCTCCTGGTTATTATGATTACGCTGAATCACACAATGCAAATGTATCTAAACTTTCTCTTCCAGAGCCCAACATTGAACCAAATGTATTTACTCTTCCATTTCAGGAACTGGTATTGATCACATCCTTGATCAATTTTCCTCGGTGTTTAACAACAAAGTGGTAGCGTAATTGGTTTTGAACCCCAGATTCACCTCCAATGAGCAACCAGTCATTCACAAAGTCCGTCCTTTGCCATTAAGCGCCAGAGGAGAATTAAAGAAAGCCTTGAAAGAGCTATGTGATGAGAACATCATCACACCGTGCCACTCATCTGACTGGGTTTCTCGCATAGTTTTAGCCCACAAAAGGTCTGGGGAGGTCAGATTGTGTGCCGACTTGCGCGCCCTCAATCGCAATATTTTGGTGGATTGTCACCCCTTGCCCAAGATCCATGATTTATTGGCCAATGTGGGAGGAGCTAAATCTTTCTCCATTTTTGATTTAAAGTCGGCATACCATCAAATTCCCCTTTCCTCTGAGTCACAAGAACTTACCACCTTTGTGACTCCATTTGTGGCATATAAGTACCTAAGATTACCTTTTGGGCTGGCCTCTGCTGCCAGCGTATTCCAGAAATTGATGGACACCTTACTGGAAGACATACCTGATCTGCAAGCATACCAGGACGACATTTTGGTGTACTCTGGCAGTCAAGCAGAGCATGAAAAAACAAACCCAAGTCAGATTACTGTACACACTTTGCAAAGCTGGAATTACCCTCAGACAGGACAAGTGCAAGTTTGCAGTTCAGGAACTAGAGTATTTAGGACCCACTCTTTCATCCAGTGGTATTAGACCCATAGTTTCTCTAATCAAAGCCATTAGGAATGCACATCCACCCAGTGATAAGGAAGCGCTTCGCTCCTTCCTGGTTCTTATGGAATATTACGCTGGATTTGTTCAAGGGTATGCACAAATTGTGGGACCACTGAGGGGTCTCCTAAACAAGGGGCCGAATTTGAGTGCTCTAATGAACTCCAACTGTTGTTTGAGCACGTCGGAGAACTCATTGAAGAGTCTCCAGCATTGCATTCATTTCAAGATGGTAACAAATGTTTTTTAACTGTGGACGCCAGTCTCACTGGTCTTGGGGCTGTATTAGGACAATGGGTTGGTGGCAAAGAACATACTAAAGCCTTTGCATCCAGAACACTCCAACTTGCGGGAACACAATATAGTACCATTGAGAGGGAGGCTCTTGCTTGCGTTTGGGCCATTAACAAGTTTAAGTCGTACATCTGGCGTCGTGAGTTCAATCTATACAGCAACCACAAGCCCCTCATGCATTTACTTACCAACAGTGGCCCGAACAAAGCATCAGCCAGACTCATCTGCTTACTTTCTAAACTCCAAGACTATAATTTTACCATCAAACATATTCCTGGAGGATGACATTGAGTGTGTAGCTGCTGCTATTGATGCTGTAGTTCAATGTTCACCCATCACAGAGAACGAATTGAACACTGCCTCTGCCAGTGATGCAAAGCTTTCAAAAATAAAAACGTTTGTTACTACTCGTTGGCCTGACCGCAGAAATGTATCTAGTGAAATGAAAGCCTTTGCAAATGTAACTGATGAATTACCTGTAGTACATGATATGGTTATGCGTCACGATCTTTTTGTTCCCCTTGAGGCTCTACGCAACACAATCATTCACATAGCCCATCTAAGGCACTTAGGCATTACCAAGACCTGTCAACGCTTGGAGCAATACAATTGGTGGCCCTCCATTGATTCCCAGGTTAGGACCATGATTGGTAAATATACGGGGTGTCTCCTATCAGACAAACATTGGAAAACTCTTTCTTCTTCTCTTCACCCTGTCCCTTTCCCAGAGAATCCATGGGACAAAGTGGGCCTTGATTTTACTGGCCCATACAAAACTCTATCATCTGACAACAAATATCTAATCCTGCTTGTTGATTACCATACCAAATGGATTTACTATTGCTTTGTAAGGGGGCTACCACTGAAAATGCTATTACATTTTTGAGAAAGGTATTTGACATAGAGGGTTCTCCCAAGGTTATCGTTACTTACAATGAGACACATTTCATATCACAACAAATCAGTTCCTTTTTTAAATTGCATGATATTCATCATTTCAAGGTTGCACTTTATTCACTTTCCTCTAACGGCTTAGTTGAACGGGGTAACAGAATTGTCAGAGGGAAGACAAACTGCAATTTCCTGTGGTCAAGACCCAATGGAATTTGTATGTGGCCAAGTGTGGGCTCACAACACTACGCCACACTGGACCACAGGTATTGCCCCCTTCGTTCGCCTTAGAGTTAGGAAATCACACACTGTTGTGCTGCCCAATTGGTTAAGTGGGAAAGGGGGAAAGGTGACATCACTGTATTGTCCCAAAAAAATGTGCTACAGAAACAAAATAGCATGAAAGAGCGCTTTGACCTAGGTAAGCTTTCCGTGGTCCAAACTATTTAAAAAGGAGACTGGGTTCTCATTAAGAGTCCCAGAAAGGTGGGGAAAGGGCACACTAAATTTTCATTGCCCGTAACTGAGGTACAGGTAAGCAAGGGCTCTGCCCTTCTACTCAACAAAGGATTGTTGACAAGAGATCTGTGGTCAAAATTTCTATTTCACAAGCTGACATCATCAGCAAACATGTTGACATCAATACAGAACACTGTGATTGGTTTGACTTGCCTGAAAAGTGTAATTTGCAATCTGGTTCATGTATGGAGGCTATTGCACCTGCACAAAAGGCTTCATGTCAAGCTGCAACAACAGGTCAGGTTGCAGCAACACTTGAAACGGTTCAGAGTGCTAGTAGTAAAGCCATTCGGCAGAGACAAATGCAGCATAAATTGAAGGATTATGTACTAAATTGAAACTTGCATGACATAACTTGCACCCATGTGGAGTTAACTTACTTGTTTTTTTGTTTCTTTTCTTGCAGGTTGTTTGAGGGGGGGGATGTAGTAATATGTTGTAAGTGGGAGTCATGCGGGCTCGCGTGACTCTGTCTCTCCTCTGCCTGCATTCTGTACTATGTATTGATTTGAAGTTGTGATTCACGAGTGGTCAGTCTCAGTTGTTGCAGTGTCCTTGGAAACGCTAGACTTAACATTCGACTCACAGCAGCTGGAGGGCTCTGGTCGTGGGTGCTACTCCTCTACTAGAAATCAACTCTTGAAACCCAACTCCTGTGTCCGCCTCCTTACTACACCTTGACTTTGAATAAAACACCTGAGGGCATATGTATCAAACTCCCGTTTAGCGAATCCTAATTTGCGATATTTTGCGATTCGCAAATTGAGATTCGCTAAGCGGGATGTAAAAAATTAATCGCAAATATATTGCGATTTCTTAAAAATCGCAAATTATTCTCAGACACCCGTTTTGCGATTTCTTAATAGCGAAATTCACAAATTAAATCGCAAAAACGGGAATCTGCAATCCAGGTGCAGCCTGATGACATCACAAACAGGAAACTGGAGTGATTTCCTGCACCTGCTCACCTGAGCCACACCCAGAGGCTGCTTGGGGAGTGTGAGGAGACATCCCAGGAGAGTGCAACCAGCAATGGATTCCACCAAACAACAGCAGGGCAAGGATGCAGAGAAGAGGAAGAGAAAGCATAAGTTCTCAGAAAAGGAGCAGGAGGTCCTCATTGAGGAGATGGTCTGCAGCCATGAGCTCCTCTTCGGCAAGAAGGCACTGCGTGTCCCAGAGGCGAAAAAGAGGAACATTTGGCTTGAAATACAAAATAAGGTGAATGCAGTGGGAGTCACCACTCGTACCATCGAAGAGCTGCGCAAGCGGTGGTACGACATGCGCCAGAGGTCCAAGGAGAGGGTGGCAGCCAGTCTGAAGGACGCAAATCAGACTGGAGGAGGACCATCCACTGCAGAGCAGCCAACACCCCATGAGGAGCTTGTGGAGTCAACTCTCCTGCCTGAGAGCGTTGGTGGTGTGGCTGACGTAGACAGCTCCGACCCTACATCCAGCAGTCAAGGTAAGATGCATGCAAAATCAATCTGCACTCCTCCCCATCCCATGCACACTTCCCCAAATGCGCATAGTAAACTCCCAAAATGTCATTCAAGCCCAGGTCTTACAGCACACCCAGCAATGCATCATGGGACTTGTAGTACTATGTCTGACAGTGTGTCCATGAGACAAAGGAAATTTAATGCAACATGTGGGTTGGGGATAAGTGAATGATACAGTGTCAGAGGTTAGCCAAAAAAAACTGTAGGAACTTTATTGATTACCACATGTAGACAATAACACAAACTCATGTAGTCCCCTTTACATCCACAGCACATTCCAGGGCACAAGAAGACAGCGCAGAGGGAGAGGAGCCTGCACACCCTGCGGACTCCAGTGACGACACTGAGCAACAGCCAATCCAGCGCAGGAAGCGCACACATGTGCCCCCACTGCCTCCATTTGAGGACGAATTACCTGCCACAGGGGATGACACCGACAGGAGAGAGGGGAGTCAGGGTGTGTCACACATGCCCATTCATGACACACAAAGGCCAAGGAGTAGACCACAGGACACATGCAGATCAAGGCCCAGGAGCAGCACTGTGACTGAAGCAGAAGGATCCGTGTTCTCAGGCCTGGAACAAAGCATGCTGCAGGAACAGCGCCTGCAATGCAAAGCACTGAGATCAATAAATAGGCAGCTATGCCGCATACACAATGAGCAGAAGAACATGGGGGAGGGCTTCATGGCCATGGCAGGGGCGATCCGTGAGTTCTGTGACACTTTGAGGCGAAACCAAGCCGCCAATGACAGGCACGCCTCCACAACTACACGAAGGCCGTGAACCGGCTCTGCACCACCACCAGCACCCTCACACGCAGAAGCGTAACTATGCAGGTCGAGATGGCGCACTGCTGCCAGGATATAGCCCGAGGACTTGCGCTGGTAACCACTGCTATGGAGCAGCTGCAGACGGCCAATGCTGGTGGCAGCGCACTCATGGCCTCTGCCGACAGTGAGGACACCGCAAGTCGGAGAAGCGTCACTCCCACCTTGCCAGGGGAAAGACGACGCAGTGCCAGACAGGGCGCAGGACAAGGGAACACCATGGGGGGCACTCAGCCTGGACGTCACCGAAGGAGGTGAACATGTGCGGTGACACTTACTGCAACACGGGTGAATGAACCCTACAATGCTGATTGCACAGTTACTTCTGCCTTACCTGCACTGTGTGCACAACATGTGCTGGGGACAGCTACTATTTCTTTAATGTGAAGTGTGAATAAACACTTCACACATCATTAAGCTTTGTTGTCTTATTTCATCATTACTCACCTAGAAGTAGTTTTGTGTGATCCCTGTCCGTCTCTGGCATCCAGCAGCTGCCCCAACTCCTGATGCAGGTCTGGCAGGGGGAGCAGGGCGCTCGTCATCCGATGTGTCTGTATCGGTCACATCAATTGTGGTGCCTTTCCTCATTGCCATGTTATGTAGCATTGCACAGCTTGCCACAATTTTACAGCAGGTCTCAGGGCTGTATTGCAGTGCGCCTCCACTTTTATGCAGGTGCTAGAGCAGGATTTTCTGTTGAAAATCTATTGGCTTTTTAAGCTCTGGCTTGTCTATTTGTCATAATTTAATTTACTAATTATTAATTATTAATTATTTGTTTTGTGTGAGTGTTTTTTACTTATCAACATGTACGTATTAACAAAAGAGAACTACACGTGGGGACGCGTATGTGTGCTAATTAATAATAACGTGCACGTTTACATGTTTAAATGTTGCTGAGTGCTGTTTATTTTAAAGCACAAAACGCTTTCGAATTAATGCTTTTCTGTGTTGCAAAGGCTAGATAATTACATACACATAAAGGTATTAGTGGGGTTAACACTGTTTAATCACTATGCTGTGGTAACGTTGTTTTTGTCTCTTTCAATTAAGATGGTCTATTGTGGCCTAACAAAACATGGCCGCCGTTT
The DNA here is from genome assembly GCF_964204655.1 of Triturus cristatus. Taxonomy (NCBI): domain Eukaryota; kingdom Metazoa; phylum Chordata; class Amphibia; order Caudata; family Salamandridae; genus Triturus; species Triturus cristatus. The sequence goes on from NC_140591.1 coordinate 84,233,947, forward strand.
GCAGCCTGGCCTCGAGTGAGTGATTTGTGATGAGAGGGCCTTGCTGAATATGGTCACGAGTCATCTGACCACAGTCCTTGCCTGGTTAAAACTTTTCCGTGAGGACAGCAGCAGTTCTGGGCGAGTTTCCAGATGCATCGGAACAGCCTTGACAGCCTTGGAAGACAAAGGAGCCTTAAAGAAAGACTCTAAGCTTATTGTGTCATCGCCGAGGAAATGTGGACGCTAAAAGATACTTTTTTATTTTTGGTTCCTGTCCTGTCTTTTTATTTTTGTGATTTTCCTGAGCGGAGATTTTCCAAATGTAGCGATGCTACATCCTTTCCTTCTCGCTTTGCTCAGAGGTTCAGCGGACGCGATGAATACTTTTTGTTTCTTTCCTTTGTTCAAAATACTATAAAAATTGTTAGCCTAGAGAGGGTCTTTGCCACTTTGCCATTTTCTTCCCAAACCTGCGTTGGTGAGGATCTACGCTGTGAGGACGGCGACTCGAGAGACTTTACTGAGAGACCTGTCCTGACCCATTCTGACATTTAGCTAGAATAGGTAATTATGAGAAAAATGATTTATTCTGATTGATTTTCTTTGACTAATTTTAGATAAAGCATTATAATTTTGAATATGGTGTTGGTTATTATTTCTTGTCAATTATTGAGTACTATATTTTGATTATTGTTGTATAGATTGTTTAGATCATGTTTCAGGGCAGTTACAATAACCAGGTCTTATCGACCTCGATATAGATGCGGGGTGTTTAGGAGATTTCTTTCCACAGGTTCAGTGCTGGTAGAGTATTTGAGCGTATGTTAGTGAAATGGGCCCTAGTGTATGATGAGTGTATGTGCGTGTAACTGTGAAATTGCTCTATCCGTGGAAGTAAGGATATTATATACACCCTGATCTCTATCAATTTCCTGGTAGCAGAGTTAGGATGGTTATTGATGATTGTCTTGATCTGATTAGATTGCTTGTACATTAGCTTATTGATTATTGATTATTGATTGATGTTGGTATATGTACTAATACTATATGTTGGAGTCGTCATGTTGAGTTATATGTAGTGCTTCTGGAATTTGGGAGCTAGTAGCAGTTCCGTAGTAGGGCAGAGGGAAGTATATGCTGCTCTCGGGAAAGACGGGATTGTAGGGAAAAAACGTGTGACAATTGAAGTTGCGCGTCACATTGTCCGGGTTCGGAATTAGTGACATTGTCGTATGTTACTATTAGAATATATTTCTGGTAAATAAGGAGTGCGTATGGTAGTGAAGGTTATCTGTGAAACTCTGGTCTTAAGTCCCAGGGATCCGTAAGGTTCACCGTTAAAGCTTATCGCGGGAGAAGTAATAGGTATTCTCTGAGCTTGTTTGAGGAACTGGGCAGAGGTAAGCTGCTTGGTTGACGTGTGTTATAATTCTGTAGTGGGACAGATTGTTCGCTGTTCTCGGGAAGCAGGATTCTGTGTGTATGTACTATATTTTTCTTGTATGAATGTGCGTGAATGCTTATACATTTAATTGATTGTAAGACTCTTTGGACAAGTCCTAGAGGAAACAGTTAAGGAATGTATGAAAGTCCGTTGATTCTTGTGAAATAGATTTTCTTTCACTATTCTGTGGTTAGCGAAGCAGACAATGGAGATGTTTATATGTTGTAACTAATAGATTTTGTAGAAAATTTGACACGAAGTCTACTGAGAGATTTTGTAAAGGAGGGGTAGACGAGTGACAGGAGACAGGAGACAGGCGACTGCAGCGACTGCTGACGTCAAACAGACCGCGCTCTGATTGGACATTGGATCAGAATAGTGTTCGCGCTGGGATTGGTGCGTTGGTGTGAGCCGCGCAAGGATTGGAAGAGCTATTCTAGTGACGTAGACGCTCCAGGATTGGTGCGTTAGTGTGAGTCGCGCTGTTATTGGTTGAAAAATCGTATTGTATATTTATAATACGGAAGGGATTAGAAAGTTTTGGTAAACGCTAAAATGTATTACCAAGAAGAGAAAAAGAAGAAAACATTCTTTGGAAAAATCAAAAAGTGGTTTGACAAGGATAAAGATGTTAAGACGAGAGAGGGTGAATTGTTACCTCCAGCGAAAACACCTGCATCCTTCATGGCTGCGAAATATGGGTATCATACCTGTATATGGTTGGAGAATTGGGTTAGGTATACCAAAGAGGATGGTGTTCTAGCATTTCCAGAACATGGTTCATTTAATCTGGCCGTGTTGAGAAATTTACGGGAAAATATGTTATGTCTTGACCCAAAACCAAGGCCGACACAGTTTGAGGCTTTAGTGGAATGGGAAGAGGAAGTACATGAGCGAGAAAAACAAAGGTCTGGAGGACATTACAGGTACATGTTCGGGAGGAGACATGATCGTGAAACTCATCATGATCGAATGAAAAGATGGCGAGATGCTAGTATGTCAGAGGGATTATATCCGATGAGAACAGTTGAAGGGGGAGTAGAGAGGGTTCCTGAGGCAGAAGTGAGAAGATATGGAGATAATGAGTATGAGGATGAGGTCTTGAATGACATGATTTACAAGAGACCACCTCCATATAGACCAGAACCAGACGAGAGTACACCAGTTGTTTCTCCGATAAGAGATACAGTGCGTATCATTGAGACAGAAAATGTGACACCTGAGTTAAGAAGTGGTAATCCTTTCAGGGAGAGAGAGAATCGAGGTGGTGACGAAAATACAAGAGAACTAGCCAGAACTACAACAGAGCTGACTGAAAAGATTAGGGAGTTAACAAAGAATCTGGAAGCTGTTACGGTGCCTGTAACCATAGGTCCGGTTATGCCTGTGTTTGACAAGCAGAGGACAGGTGAAAACGGTTTGGTGATTCCATATGTTGGGAATAAGTTAACAAGTTTAGCTGGTCCCTCAGGAGATTCAGGAAGAAGGACAGAAAGTAGTGATCTGAGACAATCCAGACATGACACATGTAGTGAAGGACTGGATGCTAGTGAAGATAGTTGTTCAGGAATGCCGATTTTAGAACCGCAAAAGAAAGTGGTTCCAGTGAGAAAAACTACTGAAATAACAGCTGAAGATTTGAATGATTGGATGAAAGTTCTTCAGAAGAGGGATAAAGATTTACAAGCAATTGATGTGGCTAGGTTACGTGTAGAATTAGAAGAGCTTGTTGCAGGGACAGTTCCAACAGAAATCCTTAAAAACCATCATGATGGTGAGCTGTTGTTTATGTGTAAAAACATTACCTGGAGAGCGAGAAATACACATGACAGGTTAAGAGCAATAGCGAATGAACAGGGAGTTGACATTGATAAGGTGAAAGCTTTGCAAAAAACTTATAGGATGGATTTTACAGATAAAGATATTGAAAATTTGAATGGTACTGGTAGAACAGGACAGATTAAAGAAATGGTCGCATTATTGCGAAGATGGGGAGATGTAGAAAAGTGGAAGGATAGGTGGTACAAGAAAAGAGAAGAATCCGGAGATAGAACTTATTCAGCATTTCCTTTGAGAGAAAAGGAGAAACCAGTGGATAATTATCCTATGAGAGAAATACCTGGAGGAGGATATGTACATGTTCCATGGACCAGACAGGATATTTTATCATTTACGAATGATTTCCCTCGATTGAGAGAAAAGCCCGTCGAGTGGTATAGGCAGGTAGATAGGTTTGTGAAATTGTCAAAAGTGCTGTGGATTGACCTGAATAGTCTGTTTGATATAATTGTTCCAGCAGACTTGTGGACTGAGTGTAAAATAGTTGTGAGTTGGCCTACTGAGGAATATCCAAGAGATCAGAGAACAGGAGCACCAGATCCAGAGGTAATGAGAAAGTATGATCAGGTGATGGTATACCTGAAGAGTAAAGTACCTGCAAAAGAGACAGACTGGGTTAAAATAGATCGAACGCAACAGGAAGCAAAAGAATCAGTTCATGCTTTTTACGAGAGGCTGATACTGGCATTTAGACAATTCAGTGGGGATGAGCACCTGGGTGATAAAGATTTGAGTCATTTTGTATACAGATTTGTATATGGCCTGAGACCTGAGATTAGTGAGAGAATTCGTGAGCAAACACTGTGGATTGGCAGAGTAAGAAAATAGATGAGATTCTGAGACATGCAAAATACTTCAGTGATGAAATTGAAGCAAAACAGAGAAAGCTGAAAGAGAAAGCAATGTGGGCACAAGTGAAGGTTGCAGAAAGACAGGAAGCACAGTTAGTGGAGCAGGCGAATAATGCAGGAAATAATGCAGGGAATAGACCTAGATATGCAGGAAAAGGAAAGGGGAATCTTGAGGAAGCTAAAAAAAAGTTCCCATGTCACAACTGTGGCCAACTGGGACATTGGAGATCTGAGTGTACCAATCCACCATTAGTGAATAATGAGGGAAAATCCTTAAATCAACAGGTGCAGAACGAAGGAAATAATCAACAGCAGCAACAACAGAAAGTTGTGAAACAGCAGAGTCAAGAGCCAAAACCGCCCTTGCCGCAGAATAGAGGGTCACAAAAGTATAATCAGGATTCAGGATTCTACAATGATGAACAGGTAAACAAACCAAGGCGTTCTAACCAGGTACAACAGTACTTGTTAAAGAATGAAGGGAGTGAGTCTGAGGGTGATTATTGACGGTGCCGAAGAGAGGAGGAAGAGTGCATACTTGGTGCAACTCTAGAAATAGACCAGGCAGGACCATTTGTAGATGGGAAAATAAATGAAGAAAGTGTTACTTTTTTGGTAGACACGGGTGCGACAAGATCAACTGTCAGGTCAACAGATATTAGAAATCTTCCTCTCTCGGATGAAGCAATCCAAATAGTTGGTGTAGCCAATACACAAATCAGGACACGTCTTACTGAACCAGTAAGAGTACAAATAGGGAAATTTTCAGACATGCACAGATTTATCGTCTGTGACACTAGTCCAGTGAACCTGTTAGGTAGGGATCTGTTGTGCAAAATGAACTGCACAATTTTCTGTACACCGGATGGAATAGCTTTTGAGACACCAGATGAGGATGTTTTGTACCGAATGACTCTAGGAAATAGAGAGATTGAAACGGTTGGTGCATTTGCTGTGTTTGATCCGGAGGATTTGCCTCGAGAGCTGAGAGACACAGTGAAAAGGACAGTTTGGGATTTTACTGGAGAGGATGTGGGATTGATGAATAATGTAGATCCTGTGAAAATTTCAGTAAAAGAGGGAATTACGTATCCTAACATTCCTCAGTACAAAATGACACCAGAAATAATTGAAGGAATAACTCCTATAATTGAGAAAATGATTCAGCAGGGAGTTCTGAGAGAACTACTGAGTAGCCCGTGTAATTCACCGATAATGGGGTTGAAAAAGCCAAATGGGAAATTTAGGATTGTACAAGATTTGAGAAAGGTTAACCAAATTGTGGTGGCATGTTGTCCTATTGTGCCAAATCCATCAGTGATTTTGTATCAGATTCCACATGATGCTGAGTGGTATACAGTGATTGATTTGTGTCATGCTTTCTTTTCAATTCCATTGCATCATGACAGCCAGCCGATTTTTGCATTTAGGTTTGGCCAGCGTATTTTAGCATGGTGTTGTATCCCACAGGGGTATACGGAGAGTCCTTCGATATTCAATCAGTTATTGAAAAAATCATTGGAGAGCTTGATCACGCCTGAAAACTCAGTACTAGTGCAATATATTGATGACCTACTTGTGGCATCAAAGACACGTGAAGCTTGTGAAGTAGATACTATAGCTTAACTGAATCATCTGGCAGATGGAGGATTAAAAGTATCTCCAGCCAAATTGCAATTCTGCAAGAAAGAGGTGCATTATCTTGGACACAATATTGAAAAAGGTCTGAGAAAGGTGACTGATGACAGGATTAAAATCATCAGGGGAATGAAAGCCCCGAAGACCCAGAGGGAAGTGAGAATGTTCCTGGGTATGGTGGGTTATTGTCGTCAGTGGATAATTAATTTTTCTCTGATAGCAAAGCCACTGATTAAACTGACAAAAAGTGAGATGGCAGACCCATTGGAACTAGATGGAGAACAAATGGCAGCATTTGAAGAGCTCAAAAGTAGAATGTGTGAGGCCCCTGCTTTGGGTATGCCTGATTATGAAAAGGAGTTTGAGTTGTACTGCAGTGAGAGAAATGGATGTGCACTTTCAGTGTTAATTCAGAAGCACGGACAGCTGAGGAGGCCTATTGCGTACTTCTCATCGACACTTGACCCTGTAGCTGTAGGTTTACCAGGTTGTTTGAAATCTGTGGCTGCAACATGCAGAAGCCTGGAACAGAGTGAGGGAATCATAATGGGATATCCTGTAAGGGTATTCGTACCTCATAATGTGGCAATTCTTTTGACAAGAAGCAGAACCCAGTACATGTCACATAGTCGGCTGACTAAATATGAGAAAGTGATTCTGGGAGCATCAAATGTGACTCTTGAGAGATGTGTGAATGTGAATCCAGCGACATTGTTGCCGGATATTGAAAATGTGGGTGTGAAAACAGAAGATGATCACAACTGTTTGGATGTGCTTGATTACTGTACAAAACCGAGACCAGACATAAGGGATCTTCCCTTGCATGAGAGTGATCATGTGTTGTTTGTGGATGGATCATGCCTGAGGAATGATGAGGGTGTGCTATGTGCAGCATATGCAGTGTGCAAAGTTTCAGAGGTTATGGAAGCATCACCATTGAAAGGAGTGAAATCTGCGCAAGTTGCTGAATTAGTGGCATTAACAAAAGCTTGTGAAATTGGGAAAGATTTGAGAACGACTGTGATGACTGATAGTCAGTATGGATTTGGAGTTGTGCATGATTTTGGCCAACTTTGGCTACAAAGAGGTTTCTTGACGTCGAGTGGGACTCCAATAAAGAATGCTGAAGTGATTGGGAAATTACTTAAAGCAATACAGTTGCCTAAAGAGTTAGCAGTTGTAAAGTGTGCTGCTCATGGACAAGGAGATGATTTTGTGACAGTTGGAAATCGTTATGCCAATGACATTGCCCAATATTGCGCCAAAAACAAACAATATTAATCGGGAACGAGAGGGTGAAATGTCTTTTTGTTCTGTGATGTTCACTAATGTCTTAGAGACATGGGATGAAGTGAAACAGTTGCAGGATGAGGCAGGAAAGGAAGAGAAGAAAGACTGGATTAAGGCAGGTTGTGCCCCAAGAGAAACAGACCATGTTTGGGTCTATAGGGATGGCAGACCAGTAATGCCGAACTCCATGCTGTCGACAATGGCAAGAATGTATCATGGCCAGGAACATTTGGGAAGGGATGCGATGATAAGGTCGTTTAAGCAGACCTGGTACAATGCAAAGTTCAGGACAATTGCAGAAAGCATCTGTCAAAGATGTTTGATTTGCCAGCAATTTAATACTGGGAAAAAGACAGTGGTGAGTCTGGGGACAATAGGCAGAGAAGGAGGTCCTTTTACAAGAATGCAGATTGATTTCATTGAAATGCCCCAAGTGAACAGACTGAGGTATGTTCTAGTGGTAGTCTGTTTGTTTTCAAGATGGGTGGAGGCCTATCCGACTAGGAGAAATGATGGAATAACAGTGGCAAAGTTACTGTTAAGAGAGTTGATTCCTAGGTACGGGTTTCCAGTAACGATTGAGTCTGATAGAGGTGGACACTTCTATAATGAGCTCATGAGTTTGATTTGTGAAGCATTAAGCATACAGCAGAAGCTACATTGTGCATACAGACCAGAGGCTTCTGGTGTGGTTGAGCAGATAAATGGCACAATCAAGAACAGGATTGGTAAGATGTGTTTAGCCACTGGCATGAAATGGCCAGATGTCTTGCCTCTAGTGCTAATGACTATTAGATCTACTCCAGCTAGAACTACTGGTTTAAGTCCGCACGAAATAATAATGGGACGTGCAATGCGACATGCATATGTACCTGTCAATAAGTTGATGACAATAACTGATGACATGATTTTGGATTACTGTAAAGGCCTGGCTGACGCAGTTCATTCTGTGTTTCACCAGGTTGGAGAAGAAGCTACCACACTTGAGAAGAAGCAAGCTCATGATCTGAGTCCAGGGGACTGGGTGAGGATTAAGGTGCACAGAAGAAGAAATTGCTTGGTTCCAAGGTGGGGAAGGCCGAGACAAGTCATTCTAACTACGACAACTGCAGTAAAGTGTGCTGGAGTGAAAAACTGGGTACATGCGAGTCATACTCTGAGAGTTCCAAACCCAAAGGATGGGACTGGTAAGGAGTATTTTGAAGAGTCAGATTCCAGTGATGATGAAGATACAGAACCAGTGAGAAAAGAAGCAGAAAAGGCTTCAAGAGAACCATTGAGAGTCTCAGAAAGAAGATCAGATTCTGTGAGAGAGCCTGAAGTTCTAAAAAGCAGTGAAGGGAAAAGAAAAGAAAAGAGCAATTCCACAGAGACTACTCCTGAATTAGAAGAGGAGGAGATCGAAGAACCACTTGAGATTACACCTGAAGAAGCAGGGCCAGAAGAAGATAGAGAGGGACAGATTGCGGAAGACCCCCGAGGAGGTGTAGGGAACATTCTTGACAAGCTAGGTGAAGGGACAAGTAGACAGCAAGAAGATTGCGTGTCGGAGACCCGAGGAGGGACAGAAGTAGGGAAGTCTCAAACAGTGGTGAGAAAGACTGTGGAGCAAAAGAAAACTGCTGAAGAATCAGAGGCATTTGAAACAGAATCAGATGAAAGTGAAAATGAGAAATCAGAGGGTCGAGTTCTGAGAAAAAGAACTTGGATTGGAGAGAGAAATAATACAGAGACAAGACCGAAAAAGGTTATAAGAGGAGATCTTTGGCCTAACAACAGAATAAAGAGGCTGAGATACAGATTGATAAGAGCAAATAACTCGAAAGCTGAACAAGTGAATGAGGTGTCGAGTCAAAATCCAGCAAGAGGTGAAAAGAGAAAAGTGTCAAAAGAACCAGAAGAGATCAAGAGGATAAGAAAACCTAACCAGAAGTATAGGTCGCCGGAATGGACGTACGTGGCACTGTCTGAAGGTGAAGAGGCAGAAAGTCAAGGAAATCCAGAGGAGACCGTACGAGAAGTGGTTGAGGAAGATACTGGTGAAATCCTGAAAGTAATCTTGACTGACATTGATGAAAAGTCGGATACTGAGGATATTGTTGGAGATCTAATACAATTTGATGTTGAAGAAAATGAAGTAAAGAGTGATGAATATCCAAATTGAGTGAACAAAAGAAATCACTTGGAGAAAGTGAAAAGAAGAAGAAAAATTGAAATTGATTGTTCGAAGTAATCCAGAATTTTAAGTCTCAAGTAGTGGAGTAGTAGAGGCTAAGTCAAAAGACACGGTCAAAGTAGTAAAATGGCTAACATAGAGAATAATCAAAGTAGATGTGCCTTCTTAAAAAGATGGTGTAAAATGTGCTGCTGCTGTACTGGATTATTAATGCTATTATGGGGTGTTTTAGCTTTATTAGTTACCTTTAGAGTTACAATAGGTACATTTGAGATGCATACAGAGAATGTGACAAATGCAGAGAAAAGTTTGCAAAAAGTAGTTCCGACTAGAATTAGTAATACTTACATACATAAAGATAGGTCAATTAATGATTTTTCTAGTAATGTTTTTTCAAAATTGTTATATGAATATGTGAAGACAATGGAAGTTAGGGATTGCTACGTTAGTATGCAATTACCTGCATCAGTTTCAGAGGGTGTTACTTATCATCATTTACCAGCTACGTATGGAATTTCTTGTAGTGTATTAAGTAGTGTTTTTTATTTGTTAGGGAAAATAGATTATAAGATGTCTAACAAAGATAGTATTTTTGGGCACTTGCCAATGAACAAAGAGCTGAATCCAGCTAAAGAAGCTAACATTTTTGGTGAGATTTTTATTGAGAAAGAAGAATTAACATTAGATTACATTTTTAAGAATAATTTAACTTGCAGTCTGAAAGAAGAGGAGAAAGCTTTCCTAAATATGGTGGAGGAAAGGAGATTGGGCATGCATGAGAAAGCAGGGAAATATAAAGTGAGTGAGACAATTTGGGACATTGAGATGGGAAAAGAATTGAGAAATGGGGCTAGTCCAACTTTAGCTCTAGATGCAACACAGAAGGGTAAGCTGTGCATTACAAGAAGGAAATCCCAATATGATACATATTTTGTTGGGACTAGTGAGTGTCATGATACATACTTCATTGCAACAGGATGGGGTTTCAGAGGAGGAGAAGATACAATTTTCCCAGGAGTGTACTATGTTTGTGGGAACAAGGCTTATTACAAGTTGCCTGACCATTGGTATGGCACGTGTTATGTGGGCCTGGTCTTTCCAAAGATTTTTCATATAGATAGAATAGAAGATGTAGAACATATTAATTTACTAATGCGTTTTAAGAGAGAAACTTGGTCTGAAATAGTAGGTGACATTTTTGGAGCTTTAATTCCAGCAGTGGGAATTTCTTTGAATGCTTATGGAATTCGGAAACTGTCAACAGTGGTGGATCGCTTATCGACAAATACCGCTGGAGGGTTTCTTTTGGTGAATACGGAATTGATTGCCGTACGTGCCATGTCTATGCAAAATCGACTTGCCCTTGATATTCTATTGGCCAAGGAGGGTGGAGTCTGTGGAATGCTGAAAGTTCAACATTGTTGCACTTACATTCCAGACGAAAGCAAAGACCTGAAGGTCTATATTAAAAATATTACTGATTTGCATGAAGAATTAGTACCACTTGAAGCTGAAAGTATCTGGACTAAATTAGCTAATAAGGTGATAGCTGTTAAGAGTTTTATTGCAAAAATAGGTAGTACTATTATAGGTAAGATATTGTTTCCTTTAACTTGTATAATTGTTGCTTTATTGATACTTAGATTGGTGTGTTTGTGTTGTAAAAACAGGGGAGGGAAAAAGAAATTAATTAAAAGAAATAATGAAAAGAGAAATAAAAGGTTGAAAAGGGAACCACAAGAAATTGAATTAAAAGAATTGAGGGAGAGTGTCTATTTAGAAACAAAGAGGGATGATGAAAGAGTGTCTAGTGTGTAGTGTTGTGTAAGGAGAAAAAGACATTTCCAATTTCTCCTAAAATGGGATTAAATTTTCACTAAATTTTTTTTGGGGTTATTTGGTGATAAAATCACCAAAGGGGGGATTGCTAGAGCAGGATTTTCTGTTGAAAATCTATTGGCTTTTTAAGCTCTGGCTTGTCTATTTGTCATAATTTAATTTACTAATTATTAATTATTAATTATTTGTTTTGTGTGAGTGTTTTTTACTTATCAACATGTACGTATTAACAAAAGAGAACTACACGTGGGGACGCGTATGTGTGCTAATTAATAATAACGTGCACGTTTACATGTTTAAATGCTGCTGAGTGCTGTTTATTTTAAAGCACAAAACGCTTTCGAATTAATGCTTTTCTGTGTTGCAAAGGCTAGATAATTACATACACATAAAGGTATTAGTGGGGTTAACACTGTTTAATCACTATGCTGTGGTAACGTTGTTTTTGTCTCTTTCAATTAAGATGGTCTATTGTGGCCTAACAAAACATGGCCGCCGTTTGCAGCCTGGCCTCGAGTGAGTGATTTGTGATGAGAGGGCCTTGCTGAATATGGTCACGAGTCATCTGACCACAGTCCTTGCCTGGTTAAAACTTTTCCGTGAGGACAGCAGCAGTTCTGGGCGAGTTTCCAGATGCATCGGAACAGCCTTGACAGCCTTGGAAGACAAAGGAGCCTTAAAGAAAGACTCTAAGCTTATTGTGTCATCGCCGAGGAAATGTGGACGCTAAAAGATACTTTTTTATTTTTGGTTCCTGTCCTGTCTTTTTATTTTTGTGATTTTCCTGAGCGGAGATTTTCCAAATGTAGCGATGCTACATCCTTTCCTTCTCGCTTTGCTCAGAGGTTCAGCGGACGCGATGAATACTTTTTGTTTCTTTCCTTTGTTCAAAATACTATAAAAATTGTTAGCCTAGAGAGGGTCTTTGCCACTTTGCCATTTTCTTCCCAAACCTGCGTTGGTGAGGATCTACGCTGTGAGGACGGCGACTCGAGAGACTTTACTGAGAGACCTGTCCTGACCCATTCTGACATTTAGCTAGAATAGGTAATTATGAGAAAAATGATTTATTCTGATTGATTTTCTTTGACTAATTTTAGATAAAGCATTATAATTTTGAATATGGTGTTGGTTATTATTTCTTGTCAATTATTGAGTACTATATTTTGATTATTGTTGTATAGATTGTTTAGATCATGTTTCAGGGCAGTTACAATAACCAGGTCTTATCGACCTCGATATAGATGCGGGGTGTTTAGGAGATTTCTTTCCACAGGTTCAGTGCTGGTAGAGTATTTGAGCGTATGTTAGTGAAATGGGCCCTAGTGTATGATGAGTGTATGTGCGTGTAACTGTGAAATTGCTCTATCCGTGGAAGTAAGGATATTATATACACCCTGATCTCTATCACAGGCACCTGAAGCGGCTCTTCAGGATTCCAAAGGTATGCTCAATGACGCAGCGTGTAGATCTGTGTGCCCTGTTGTAGCTCCTCTCACTTGCATTTGCAGGATCCAGATATGGGGTCAGTATGAAGTCGCGCACTGCATAGGCACTGTCACCTGCATGGACAAACACAATAGGTAAGTCAATGTCCCCCCCTCAAGTGATGTAGTGGATGTATTGATGTGTGCCATGAATTTACCTAGCAGGTACCCCTCCCCAAACTCTCCAGCACTCAGACGCCTGTGTATTCCACTGTGTCTGAAGATGAAAGAGTCATGTGTACTGCCGGGGTATTTGGGTACGATGTCTGTGATGATATACTTTGCGTTGCACACAATCTGTATATTGAGGGAATGGTAGCATTTGCGATTTCTGTAGACATATTCAGTTGCTGATGGGGGTGTGATGGCCACATGGGTCCCATCGATGCAGCCAATGACGTGGGGGAAACGTGCAATCTGGTAGAAGTCCAGTTTTGTTTGCTGTAATGCCTGTTGGGTGGTGGGGAAGTATATGTGATGTGATAGCCTGTGTAGCATTGCATCTAAAAAGGCATGGAGAAAGCGCGAAAGTGCACTCTGTGACACCCCACCAACCTCCGCTATTACCGGTTGGAAACTCCCTGATGCCAGGAGGTGCAGGGAGCACACGACCTGCACATGTGTGGGAATTGTTTGTGTCCTGCGTGTAGGGTGTTCCAAGTAGGGTTTCAGCTCCTCAATCAGGTCCATTATGGTCTGTGGGTGCAGCCTGTACTTGTCATAGATGTCCTCTTCAGTGTGCTGGAACAGAGTGATGCTCAGCCTGAGTATACGTTCCTGTCTCATTCTCCTCTGTGCAAGAGCCCGAATACGCAGCCTCCTGGCTATCACGGACATTTCTGCCATTGTGGGTGGGTCAGTTGCATTGTGGGGTGGTTTAAGTACCTTGCACCAGTTTACCACCTGCATGCAATTGGTGTTAATAGCGATTTTTTAAATTGCGAATTTCGTGAATTCGCAATTTGTGATTTTTTCATACGTGTCAGCGAATTTTTATTTTGTGATATCCTTTTAGCGAATTTTGCTAGGTTGAGAAATCGCAATTTAAGAAATCGCAAGGAAAATCGCATGAATCTTGTTTCGCAGCCTAAGAAATCGCTAAATTAGCAATTTCTACGTTTTCTCTAAATATGTGTGTCATACATGTGGTATTGCGAAAAATCAGTCGCAAACGCTGCTTTTTGCGATTCGCAGCGTTTGCGACTAATTTTTGCTTTCATACATATGGGCCCTGGTATTTCAGAAGTCTGGTGTGCGGCGCTCTTCTTTTCTGTGGAGTAAGAAGGTTGTGTTGGATACATACATACATATATATATATATATATATATATATATCCCAAAGCAAAAAGTCTCTCGTTACTGGAGCCCCCGACCCTTCAGGGCGGCCTCTAGTCAATGGGCACGGAGCAGCCCATCCATTACACAGCAAAAACAAATAGAGGCCCATTGCTGGCAGAAAACGACATTTATTTAATGTCTTTGCACTGCAGATTCCTCCCAAATGCCTAACGTTTCGGCCTCATCCGGCCTTGTTCACAGGCAGAAGGAAAACATTTAAACTGCTGATTGCGCACCTGCGTGCTTTTAAGTTCTTATAACTCACGTGACTCATTAAGAAATACAGGTTCCAGAGTGCACCGCCAGTATGGTTGAAATAAGAACTGGAAGTCCTCGTTTCTTTATGGAAATATACAGTTCGTATCTGCATAGCGGTGCCACTCGTGTTGAAAAGTACACATAAAGCCAGGTGAGTAGATGTTATTTTGCACATTGCTGCGGACTATTAAAGTGGCGTAAAATAAAACGAAATCCAACCTGCACGATCGTAGATGGACATCCTTCATCACGAATCCCTTCCAAATTGCGTTCCCTTTTGCCACATTGGCGTCTCCTCGGTAGGTAGGGTGCATTGAGTGGGTCATGCTCCTCCATAAGTTCCAAAGCAAAAAGTCTCTCGTTTCTGGAGCCCCCGACCCTTCAGGGCGGCCTCTAGTCAATGGGCACGGAGCAGCCCATCCATTACACAGCAAAAACAAATAGAGGCCCATTGCTGGCAGAAAACGACATTTATTTAACGTCTTTGCACTGCAGATTCCTCCCAAATGCCTAACGTTTCGGCCTCATCCGGCCTTGTTCACAGGCAGAAGGAAAACATTTAAACTGCTGATTGCGCACCTGCGTGCTTTTAAGTTCTTATAACTCACGTGACTCATTAAGAAATACAGGTTCCAGAGTGCACCGCCAGTATGGTTGAAATAAGAACTGGAAGTCCTCGTTTCTTTATGGAAATATACAGTTCGTATCTGCATAGCGGTGCCACTCGTGTTGAAAAGTACACATAACAAATCCCTTAAGTAATTCCAGCCAGAACGGCGCAACACCAGGGCACAGACTCCGTAAGCAAGGATGCAGGTAAGTGTTGTTTTATTCAAACATCAAGGTCCAAATGACGTGTTTCGGCCGCCAGACATGCAGTCTTGTTCACATAGCGCGCTGTTACAAATGGTGCATTATATACAAGTGAGCATAGTAGTATTTTTTCTGTGTTTACTACAGTGAGTAGGCATTTTACCACAATCGACGGGCTTTTACAGTAATGCTGCTTTACTTCCGTGAGAGAAGACAGCGTGTCATAGGCACTGTTCGGTCGTGAATGACATGATGAACAGACTGTTGTTCAAAGGACAGACTCTGTAACATAGCTGTGTTCACAGTCTAAAACCAGGCGGAGATAAAACCCCTACAATAACGTACATGAATACAAAATCGTCATGTTGAACAAATAAATAAATAAATATTTGATTCAATGCATCGGTAAGTACCTGAGTGCAAGAAAGAAACGTATACATGATTAAATCAATACATGCTGCCGGATAAATCACATATATGTTGGCCACATTGGCCATGACGTGACGGAGGAATTTCAAATCTGGCAGTGTGGGGTAAGTATCACTGGGCCTGTGAATAGCGCGATATTGCTGTGAACACGGAATTTAAAAGAGGGGAGTCTGTGATCTAAAATCATCGTGGTGAAATAAAAAAACAGGGGTGCCCGATAGAAGTCGGGCGTCGCAGCTGCAAGGTGGAGGGTAGCGGAGCTAGGTAGACTAAGCTATCAAAAGAAAGGGGAGAACCCAGTAGAAGATAGAGGAGAGGCTCCCGCAATGCCTTGGGGATGCCGCACGGCAGGGGCACTGAGGGAGCCAAAAGGGCGGCACGCCGCCAACAAGGATTAGAGACAATACTCTCCCCATGACCCTTGGGATGCCTCACGGCAGGGGCTCAGAGGGAGACAAAAACAAAGGACCCAGTCACAAGAAGTTACAGTAGATGCACAAGAAAGGCCCTTGGGATGCCAGCCGGCAGGGGCCTCGGGGAGAAGGGAGGGCCCCTGTAAGGTCACAGGGCGAGCGGGACGGCACTTGCGGCCCGGACAGGTCCAAACGGAGACCCGCCCATTCGGTAGCAAGCTGAAGCCTAAACCCGGAAGCAGAAAAGGGTTCCCTCCCCTCCCAGGGCATTGACAGAGCTGGGACAAGATTAACCATGCATTATGTACATGACCTTGAACAATGCGTTACGATTGTATAAAGTTTTTTGTGATATGAATAAAACTGCGACCTTTTCAGGCACCCAACAGAAGTTGTCAGTGGTGATTTGAGGTAGCAGAGCATAACAGGTTGGAAAAGGGGGGAGGCAGGGAGGGGAGATCCGACGCCTGGACGGGGTTAGTCTCAGTGGTGGCCTGTACACAAGTATGACCGCACAAATGCGAAATACTGATATTCTAATGTGCTAAGACAGAGAGTGAGTGAGAGGGATGCATAAAGTGCTATAGGAAGATGCGAGGAGGCGTGTGTGTTAAGTGAGCATAAAGCATGGTGATGACAGGGTCATATGGTGGTACCTCCTCACCTATTTGATAATGGTAGTGCAAGAAAACTAAATAAAATAAAATAGAGAGTCATAGACTCAATACTATTCCCCAATGCGGCAAGACAAGAAATAAGAGTCATAAGATGCCAATATCAACAGATTATGTTAGAAAAACAGTAAGATAATCGGACCGTAGGGTATGCTGACATGAAGAATCAAGTGCACAAATGCATTAAGTTTGATGAAAAGCAATAAGAATACCTCCCCATCTGTATTGTGAGTGGGATGGTGTGCTCATGTGTATATGCAGTGCATCCATGCTATTTTACAATACTAATAGGAAAAATATGCTATATACTGAAATCACAACAGAAAAGTGTGTTTGTTCATATTACAGGAAATTATGTAAATCCTCACTGGTATTGAGGCCGGTGGGTGTCTTGGTGTTGAACTGCAGGATGTATTTACTTTCCCGCTGGTGCAGCAGTTTTTCCCTATTACCCCCACGTCTCAGTGTGGGTATGTGATCAATTACCGAATATTGGAGGTGGTCTGGATTGTTATTATGTACCTCCTTAAAATGCCTGGCTACGGGGTAGGTGGGATCACTGTTCACAATCATTCTAAGGTGTTGTAGGATGCGTAAGTGCACCTGCAACTTGGTGCGTCCAATGGAACGCAGACCGCATTTGCATTCCAGGATGTAAATTACAAATTCCGTTCTGCAAGTTAGCCTGTGCTTGATTTTCAGTGGTGTACTTCTGAAGGCAGAATCTAGCTGAGTGATGTTTGTGCCAAACTTGCAGGCTCTACAACTGTTGCATTTAAAGAAACCCTTTCTGTCGGATAACCAGTTCGTGGTGTTGGTTATTTCGGGACTGTTTCTCACTAGTGCATCATGCATAGAAAAAGCACGTCTGTAAGTGATGTCTGGATGATGTGCAATAATGGGGCCCAGAGTCGGATCAGATTTAATGATACCCCAATGTTTGTTGATTGCCGATCTGCTGGCTCTTTTCTCTGTGTTGTGCGTAATGATGAGCCTAGTGCTGACTGTGTGTGATGGCTCAGTAAGTATGCTGATGACGCTACAACTCTCTGATGCGGGCTTACCTGTGAGGAGTTCTTCATGGAGAATAGCATTAGCACTGTCTGTAGCTTGAAAAATGCTCCCTTTCCAGCACCCACGTGCCCTGAATCTGATGGAAGCCTCCTTTTGACACTCAACCAAATCTTCATCGGAGCTACATATCCTGCTCAACCGGTGCAGTTCCCCATAAGGGATGCTTGCAATTAGGTGCCTAGGGTGGAAGCTAGAGGCATGAAGAGTCGCGTTGCCTGCAGTGAGTTTCCTATGTAGTTTTGAGTGCATAGTGCCATTGGAGATATAGAGCATGACGTCTAGGAACTTAATAGAGGTGTCACTGGTGTTGGCGTTGAATTCCAAATTGAGATCGTTGGTGTTAATCTCTGCTATGAAGGCCTTCGCACTGTCGGTATTACCTGTCCATATTACAAAGGTGTCATCTATATACCTGAGCCAAGTCACGATGTTGTCATTCCATGCTACTGAGTGATCAACCATGAGAGCCCGCTCCTCCCACCAGCCAACATGTAAACATGCATAGCTGGGTGAGAAGCAGGACCCCATGGCCACCCCTCTGAGTAGCTGGTACACAGATTTGTTAAACATAAAAAAAATGTGTCTAAGACACCACTCAATGAGAAACAGAATGAATTCATTATGTTTATGGCAGTGAATTGGTCTTTTTTTTTTTTTTTTTAAAACCTTTATTCATCAAAAATCAGGGACACAGCTATTCAGCCGACAACCCGGAGGTTCGGCAGCTTCAAGAGAGCAGTACAAATGAGCGTCCACAGTGCACAAAAAGGAGAAGCAAAAAGGTTCTATTTTAAATAAACACAAACCAAACCCAAGCAAGGCGAAAAACACTGAATACACCTGGTGATTGCCCCTCAGGGGAGACCGGACCCCCCTCGTCTATCAGTCACAGTGCTGTGATAAGAGGAAAAAGGGGAAAGCAGAGACCCAATGAGTAAATTAACAATCAAAAATATGTACAGAGCTGGAAAGAATGCTAAGGAGAGAGCTGCTCCTCGGGGGGATCCAGATCAGGGGCAAGACATATGCCCCCCCTATATTGGTTCCACCGCCCCCAAATGGCATGCCACTTCCGAGGGCGCCCTCTAGCGCAATATACCGTCTTTTCCCTAAACATACTCCAGTCCATGTTTTCCTTCCACGCAGCCAATGTGGGGGGTCTCGCTTAGCCACCATGTTACCCAGAGTCACCCACTGGGTCTGTGCCTCATCATGATCAGTAGGCCCCCAAACATTCAGGAGACAACACCGCGCCTCCGGCTGCATAACAATGCCCGTCACCTCCCCCATTACCGCATGGACTCTCCTCCAAAATTCCATGATGACGCCACATTCCCAAATGATATGCAGGAAGGTACCCACCATACCACAGCCCCTCCTACATAAGCCCTCCTCAGAAAATCCCATACGAACCAGCCTTGGCCCCGTAACATAGACTCTGTGGAGTATTTTGAGCTGCACCAGCCGCAGACGCGACGGAATCGCGACCTCCTTAGGAGAGGAAACCGCAGACTGCCAGTCCTCGTCATCCAGCTCAAGACCGTCCCTAGTCCATTGATCCCGCAGCCCCAATAGCAGGTCAGCCCGAACATTAATCAATTTCTTATAGATAAGAGAGATCGTACTCTCTAGCATATGGCCATCGAGGATCCGGTCCTCCAATGGAGAAGACTCAGGCACCTTCTCACCTTCTACGAGAACTGACCGCAGGGCATGACGCACCTGAACATAGCGGAAAAACTCAGATTTCCCCAACTCATACTCCTTCTGCAGCTCTTCAAAGGACTTCACCCTCCCCTTAATCAGCAAATCTCCAACCCTGGAGATACCGATCAAGTCCCATTTCTCAAAGCCTTTTGTATGCCAAAGCTTCCCCAATTTTTCAGAGTCAAACAACGGGGTAGCAAGGGTGAGCCTATCCCTCCAGCCCAGCGAGTCAGTCGCCAACTTCCACACCCGCACCGCCACCCCAGTGGGCCCTGTGAGGGACGAGTCCAGCGACCTCGAGTACAACGCTCTATGATAATTACCGCCGCGCAACAACCATCGGTCCATGGCGTAGCCGGGGCTTAGAGCCGGACCATAGAAACCATGATTAATCGCGCTCAACTGGGTGGCCCAGTAATAGCGTCGAATGTCCGGAAGCGCAATACCCCCGTCGTACCACGGAAGCGTCAACTTAGCAATCGCTATGCGCGGCCGCCCATCCCACAACAACGATCGTTGGAGGCTTTCGACCTCCCGAAAGTAACTGGCCGGGACCCAGTCAAGAGTATTCTGCAAGGCGTAGAGGAACCGGGGAAGAGACATCATTTTGAACAAGGCGGCGCGCCCGAGGAGGGAGATCGGCATCCTCCGCCAGCCCGCAACATCCCGCCGCAAACGCGCCAGGGGAGGGAGCAGGTTCTTCTCATACCGCAAAGTGGAATCAGTGGAGATAAAAATCCCCAGGTACACGAAACCCTGCTGGGCGATCTGGATCGAACAAGTTCGCGGGACAGTTGGAACATCGCCGCTCAGAACATACAGATATGACTTACTCCAATTGATGACGAGACCAGAGTTCTTACCAAAAGATGTCAGAACGTCGCAAACCACTATAAGCGAGTTCTTGGGCGAGGCGAGATATAACAGGATGTCATCGGCATAGAGCGAAATACGGTCCTCGTGATCGGGCGACCATCTAAGTCCACGTATATCCGGGTGCCAGCGTATCCATGCCACCAGCGGCTCGAGAGCAAGGGCGAACAACAAAGGCGACAGGGGGCAACCCTGCCGGGTGCCCCTCCCAAGCTGGAACGGAGTCGACGCCCGCCCGTTTACCACAACACTCGCAAGGGGACCCTCATAAAGCAACCTCACCCAGCTCACAAAACCAGGGCCAAAGCCGAACTTGGCAAGCACAGCCCACAGATATGCCCATTCCACCGTATCAAAAGCCATCGTGGCATCAAGAGACGCCACAATAGCTGGTTCTCGCAGCGTGCTCGCCCTGGCAATCACTCCATGAAGACGCCTAAGGTTTAACGCAGTGTTACGGTGCGGGATAAAACCCGATTGATCCGGGTGGATCAGGTCTCCAAGTACCCGGACCAAGCGGCCCGCCGGGATTTTAGCCAGAATTTTCGACTCAGCATTAAGGAGTGATATTGGCCGATAGGAGGCACACTTGTCCCGGGGTTTACCATCCTTATGTATCACAAAAATCGTCGCCAGTCGCTGGTCCAACGGAAGGGACCCACTCCCCCGCGCCTCCACGAACATGGCGCGCAGGTGAGGAGCGACCCTATCCGGAAAAAGCTTATACAAGTCAATCGGCAAACCATTTGGGCCTGAGGCCTTGCCCGAGTTCAGCGCGCGGATAGCACCCGCCACCTCATCAACCGTTATATCTCCATCGAGGTCATCTCTATCTACGTCAGAAAGGCAGGGCAGAGCGATGTCACGCAGGAGGTCACACGAATCCTCAGTTGGCCTATCCGAAACCGAGGCGTAAACCATACGGAAATAATCCGAAAAACACTGTACTATACCCTCGGGATCAACAACCACCTCTCCCCCCTCTCTCGTCAGCTCCGGCACCACTCTATTAACACGTTCTTTTTTGTCCAGCCACGCTAGGAGTTTCCCGGCCTTATCGCCAACATCGTACAAGCGACCCTGCTGTTCCCTACTGAGGGTCTTGGCGGCATTCGCCACCAGGTCCCTATATTCCGCTTGCTTCAAGCTCAGATTATGCAGTGAGGCCGCTGTAACCTCCCCCTCCAGGGCCACCTCTAAAGCCGCGATCTCATCCTCAACCTGTATAACCTCGCCATCTCTCCGTCGCTTGGCGGCCACTACCAAGGAGAGGGCCTCCCCTCTCAACACGGTCTTAAATGCTTCCCACAACGACACAGCCGAGTCAACGGAACCCTGATTGTCCTTAAAATAGTGATCAACTGTCTTCAGCAGCGCACTGCGCATCTTGGGATCACGAAAGTACCAGGGGTTAATAGGAGCAACCCTGCCCCCTCCCTCGCGGCCGACGTCCAGCCGGACCCACACTGGCGAATGATCAGATATGCCCCGCGCCATATGCCTAGCCTCAGATACCAATGAGGCATGCGCAGCCAGAGTGAGCAGGTAATCAATCTGAGAGAGACTACCATGCGCCCCGGAGTGGAAGGTATATTGGCTCTGTGTGGGGTGCCGGAGCCTCCAGCAGTCTACCAAGCCGAGAGTATCTATAAAATCTGGAAGCCACTTCTGAGCCCCCCCGGTGTCCCTGGGCGGGTACCTATCCAGCAACCCAGAGCCGACAGCATTAAAGTCTCCCCCCACCACTAGCATACCCTCCGGGAGGTCCAACAAGGCCCTACCCAGATCTGCAAACGTGGAGGCCTGCAGGGCAGGAGGGACATAAACCGAAACCAACACCAACGTTCTTCCCTCCCACCTCCCCGCCACCGCCACAAACCTCCCCCTATCATCAACAATGGTGGAGTCCACCTCGAAAGGTAGTGAAGCTCTAACAAGGATGCCCACACCCCTGGAGCCTGAGGAGAATCCCGAGTGAGCGATGAATTTGTAACCTTTTCTATTAAGAGCATAGCAAGTATTACCTATAAGGTGTGTATCCTGCAGTAGGGCCACATCCGGCAAAGACCGTTTCAAGAACTGCAAGACTATCCCCCGCTTAATACGATCTCCCAAGCCATTAACATTCCAGCTAATAATATTTAAGCCCCTACCCCCCATCCCCACACACAAAGAGGCCCACCCCACACCCGAAGAGCCACCATTGAACAACCCTGACAACCATTACTACGCCTTGCAAAAACAAACCCCCAACAACAACCCCAACATCCCAACTCTCCCCCCCACCCTGCACCCCTGCTGCAGCTTACAAAGCCCCACCAACTTGCAGTGTGCCTGTCGCCCTACCAAAACACAAAACTACAAAAAGTACCCTGAGGGAGGAAAGAGCTCCCATCTTCCTCCCGCAACCCTCCGTAATACTGCAATCAGCGCAAGTCATTGTCCGGGACCAAAGCAAGTCAGTCTGGCTCCAAAGGCATCAACCCTGCCCATCCCGGTCACCCTCCACGTCTGTGGCAGCATCCCCGCCAGTCCGTCGTCGGGGCAAAGCGTCCAACCAGTCTCCGGCCATAGCAAGCGACTCGAAGAAGAAAGTCCGGTCCTCATACACCACACGTAATCTGGCAGGGAAAAGCATAGCATACTTCAGGTCCCTCTCCCGAAGACGTCTCTTCACCCCCAGGAAACTCTGCCTTTGCTTTTGCACCAACTGGGTGAAGTCAGGATAGAAACTCACAGATGCGTTCTGAAAAGGGACCGGGCCCGTCACCCGCGATGCTTGCAGGATAGCGTCCCGATCTCGGAAGTGAAAGAGCCGGGCGACAATCGGTCTCGGAGGGGCTCCCGCCCTGGGCCTCCCGCCAGGAACTCTGTGAGCCCGCTCGACTGCAAAAAACTTCCCAAGGCCCTTAGGCTTCAGATGGTTAAGCACCAAGTCCTCCACGAGCAGATCTACGGAGATCTCGTCCGAGGATTCCGGGACCCCAATAATGCGTACGTTGTTGCGCCTGGCCCGGCCCTCAAAGTCCTCCAGCCGGCGGGCGGAGAGGTCGTTCTCGGCCCGCAGCTTACGAACTTCGGTCTGAAGTTCCGAGACATCATCAGCGAGGCCTGTGGTCTTGAGATCAAGGGACTTAACCCGCTCATTGGTTTTGCCCAAATCCGCGCGGATCAGGTTGACATCCACCAAGATAGTATCCACTTTATGCGCCAGGGCATCAAACTGTCTCCCAATCGAGGCCTGCATCCCCTCAAGCGCACCCATGACATCCTGCAACGAGAGCTCCGAGGTCGGGGATGAGGCAGCATTCTGTACGTCCAGCGACTGGCCCGATCCACCAGGCGATCCCTTCTGCTGGGCATAGCGATCCATATTGTTGGATTGGGTATAGGCTCCCCGCCTGGTAGCCTTGGGTTTCAGCCTATCCACCTCTGCTTTACCCGACATTTCTGGCACAGAGCAATCCGGTGCAAAGAGACGACCCTCTCTCAGTCAGAGGGAACAGGAGAAGCCAGATCTGCAATAACCAGTCAGAGTAGGGCGCAAGGCGTCCAGAGGATAGTGAAGCATCAGGAGGCACTCCCGGGCCTAGGCAAACAAAGGGCGAGAAAGTGAAAGTGAAAGTACGGCGTTCTCCGTCCGCCAGTTCACACCTCGCCAGGCCGCTGTTGTTCAATTAGTGGCCGGGCATCCTGCCAACGCCAGCCCCTGGCATCCCTCGGAGATAGGCCTCAATCTTCCGCCGTGCACAACTCCGGTTCCCGGTGGGCGATCCGAACCCGGGCAGCATCAATCGCCTCAGCAATGAGTCATCTGCAGGATGCCGTGCATGTAAAACAGGATTTAAGACAGGATAATCGACGGAGGGCGCGTGGGTCCCGGGAGCTCAAAGCTCACGCGGCCATCTTGGTCAAGCGCTAGGCTCCTCCCCGTGAATTGGTCTTTTGTCTAGGAAGTGCTTACAAACTGGTAACCCATCACAATGACGAATACTAGAATACAGTGACGTGATGTCAAGCGACATTAGCAAGTAATCATCCCACCATGGGATATCCTTAGTTTTTAATAAAAAGTCACTAGTGTCTTTGAGATACGATGGCAGGCTCAAGACCAAATCCTGAAGAAAAAAGTCCACATACTTAGATATGCCCTCACACATGCTCTTCCTTGCCTAGATAATAGGACGGCCGGGGATAGGATCAGTGTTATTATGTACCTTGGGAAGGAAATATAGGATGGGGAGGACTGGTGAATCAGTGTTCAGAAATGCATATTCCTCTTTGCTCAATGTTCCTTGTGTTCTGAATGCATTCAAGTGTTTCTTTGATTCTTTGTTGAGGGTAGCCACCTCTTTGTCGTTTGATGTTTCGTGGGAACTAACGTCATACAAGTGTATGTTCGCCTCCTAAAGGTACAGTTACCGTGGCCAGAGCACAATGTTTTCCCCTTTATCGGATTTGTTAATGATGACCTCATTTTCGTTTTGCAATTTAGTCATCAGTTCGTGGCATTTGAGGTTTTGGTGTCTGTCTGGTTGATTTTCGGGACGTTTTCAGGTGCAGAGCCTTGAGTTCCTCCGTTATAATATCACTGTAGATGTCTATGGCATCCCTGGGCATTACAGGTGTGAAAGTGGAGTGAGGTTTAAAGGGTCTGGGTATTCTCATGGAGCTATCAATGCCTTCATCCCGGAGGAATTGCTGCGTCAATATATATATATATATATTTGACCCGTGAGCAAGGCGATTTTTCGCCGAAACACGTAGGGTTACTATTTTTTGGCTATAATTCACTTTAAATAAATTACAATCGATCAATTTGAAAATCGCTGTTTATTTGGAAGGAGTGCACGCGTGCAATCTTGTTTGCATGGTGAAACTTTACATATATATGTATACTTATATGTGCATACATACATATACAAGACACGAGTATCAAACAACATCAACCGCCACAGTTGGGGCCCAGTTGTCACTGTCTGCCATGTGGCTCCCCCAATCAGGATCTGACACCTTAACAGGAGTGAATAATTCTTGTTGTTTAATTGATTTCTAAATCAGTACTACCCTGAGTTTGCCCAGGGGGGGCAATGTGTTCAATATATCAAATGACTTGAAGGGGTTGGGTCAGAACCCTATATCTAGAGAAAGAAGAGCACACTCATTGTCTTTCGGACTTTGGCTCTGATTGGTCTTTTGTGGAGGTTTTGTCTTGAGGTCTGTCCTTGTGGTTGTGGAGAAAAGACAGAAAAGGCACAAAGAAGAGGAAAAGAGAGACCAGAAATCAGGGTTAATGGGAGAAGTCAGGGATGAAATAACCTGTATAAGAGAGACAAAGTGGCAAGAATTTGTACGTTGGTAGAAGAAAAGAAGCATGGAGTAAAATCAAGACTAGGTAACCCTCGTAGTTGAGAATCACTGGATTAGGAAGTGCTGGGGACTTCTATAAAAACATTAGGCCCCTGAACGTATTATTATTATTTTACAAACTTAAGCAGTCCAGAAGCTTCCTTAACAAGCTTGGTACTCGCCCTGCTCTTAGCCTGTTTGTGGGCTTTAGTTGTGTCTCACTCCACAGAGTTAAGGCAGAAGTACTTTGGGTTGACTTCAGTAAATGTGGGACTTGGAGTAGTCCATTGTGCTGTTAGTACCTCAAACTATAGGCTGTGAATATTTCGGCCTTATTTGTGTGACAAAGCCTTGTAGAATACCAAGAGCTATCTTGTTGGTTGACATATGCCACGCCCCTGTGATGCTCTACCCTAGTGGATGCCCATAATGCAATGAGAATGTTTCATATTAGCATGGATGTTTTAGGAGCCCTTCGGTCTGGGTTAAGAAGGCTGGGTGTTGGTGTCCTGAAAGAGAGACATAAACAGCAGCTATAGTTAAAGTCGCGCTCCATGCCACGCTTACTGTGGTAGGAAACAGTGCTTCTACCTCTAAACACAATTTCATATAATTGGCTGAAGTTGACATGGACATGGCTGGCACAAAATATCTGAAGATAACTTTATGGGAGGATTTAACAGGTAGGAGAACTCCAAGTTGATAAAAGCTGAGCGGTTTCATTTTTTTTACCTGTGTTTGTATTTACTGGGCTCACTACGTTCTGGACTATGAAGGGACTGAATTTGGGTTCCGGATTTTTGTTCACTGTCCACTTCTGTTTTTTTATAACAAATTTTATTGGAATTTAGGAAAAAAGGACACAGCAACTTAGTTCAACAAAGCACAAAGAATATACCATAATCACAATCATAAAAAGAAGGATAAACTGCAAAGTCGACCCCTCCCCCCACCAGAACAGAAAGCAACAGAACAATACCCCACAAGACCAGCTCGGAAAGAAAAAAAAAGCAAGAATGGGAGAAAACATTCAGTGAAGTTCTTCATAGACCAGCCCTGCATCTCCGGATTTCGGCCTCTAATGCTGATTACCCTGTGAAAGTGAGTGCCAAGACAGTCCCCCTGTAATCAGCTCAGTTTTGTCAGACCTTGGAGGGCTTCTGAGGACAGCCCCATGCCTGATATACCACAACCTCCAGCCCCATGCAGTGGTCTCCACAAATTCATTAATGATTTCACCAACTGTCTGGCATTCTTAGTTGGAAATATATCGTTCATAATCAACAATTAGCATCGGATTCAACTTGAGATTCGACACTCCTTTAATATGACGATTTGTGACTTCTTCGTCACCTCGAAGCATTTTCTTTATGACTTCTTTTACACCATCACCAGCAACATTTTTGAGATACTTAATAATCTTTTTGTTATCAGTCTCATCAACTGCATCAATGAATTCATCAAATGTCTCTATCCAAACAATCTATCTATCGCCAATATTTTGTTTTTTGATGGTATAGAAAGGTTGTGGTGGTTTCAGGAAGGCAGCAGCATTGTAACCATTTATGGGAGTGGCTGATATTGAGGGTCAAACTCTTTCAGAAAATGTTGGCTGTCCACTAGTTCCTGCGTCATCTGTGCCATCTCTGAGGCTCTGCACTGGCTCGGCATCCAGGTCATCCTGGACAGTCCCTGGGGCCAGGACCTTTCTGGTCTCCATTAGAGCCCTCTCACTTCCTGGAGACCTCTGGAGTTGTTCTGAGCCGCCACCTGGCAGCTTTGGAGGTGGGCTGCTTCAGGTATTGGACAGCTCAGTAAGCACAACCCCTATGATTCTTCTTGGGTCTCTTTGCCCAGTGCTGAGGTCGTAGAGCTCTGCTTATCGAGACTCTGGTGAGTGAATTGACAGTTTGCTTTCTTCTAGATTGTTCTGTCAGCCAGCGCTTTCATATATTTTGTTTGTATTTGATTACTGCAGTCATTAGCACTTCTTTTCTGTATCTGTATGTATCCGCCTTTTTCAGCTCTGTATAATGTATGACTTTATATTGCAAAGCAGCACATTGCCTTTATTTATGGCTTGACCAGCAGGTTCTTGGCCACTGATATATAGATTTCTCGGCAATGCTTTAGTTTTTTCAACTTCTTTACAGTGGCTGGAGCTTTGCTTTGACTCCACATGCATCAAGAGTTGATTCTGTACTTCGAGGATGGCACACGTGGCATGCATGAGCAGTTTGCTTGGATCACAGCAAACTCTCTGGGAGAGCACTGTCAATCTTCGGGTTACTTATCCCCTATCTCGTCACCAGTTGTAGCGTCTTTCCCAGCCAGGGTACCCACCAAGGACTACGCCACACACGTAGCTTAGTATTGCATGTCTTTATTTGTCTGCATGTAACTGCAAACTCATCATTGACCAACCTTCATTGCATTCCGCTCTAACACTTATGTCACAGCTCTAAGGAGTCCATCAGGAGCCAAAAGTGTTCCGTCATTGATAACTCACAAGACACTACACCTTCCTCCTGAAATACGGCAGGTATTCTTTCTCTCCTCCATCGCCCGCTGTCTCTACATGGAATACCTTGGATCCTTACTCACTGACAACAGTATCAAGAGCCACCAATATGTCTATGACACACAACACTGCCTAAGAATCTCCTTGACTTGAAACGTTTAGCAATTAATAACCAACCTTGAGTTAATTGAGTGCTAGGTTCCAAGACCTTATCTAAAGCTCAACCCACGAAAGACAGAATAGTTCCAGCTTGCCCTAAGTACCAAACAACCACACTTACAAATTGGTTATTTAACATCAACATTTAGGTTAATATTAGATAGCTACTTTGAAAGTGTGGTTGTTTGTGTTGTCCTTGGGGTGATAGCCAATGCAAAATCACTAGGATTCACCCTCAGTACAGATCTCTCCTTCAAACCAAGACAGCATGCTACTAGGTCTCTCTCCTAAAAAGAGTGACACCTTTGTACCCGAAACAGATTTCACAGCAGGGCTGAAGGCCTTGATCTACTCCCATGTGGATGAAGGCAAACCTTTGCTGAATTGAGTCTACAACATCAGATTGAGTGGTGTTGAGGAGGTGGTTGTTAGTAAGATGTGTGAGTAGGTGTTTATCATCATTTACATGACTTATGAAGGGTAGGCTAGCAGGGAGTTAGACTGGTATTTGACTGTCATCTTTGGGTCTACTGGGGGTTTCTTGAGGAGGGAGAGTACTGTGGCCTGATTCCAGGTGTCCGGGTAGCTGGCTGTGATGATTGGGTCATTCAGGATTGGGGTGAGGGCAGTGCTGATGGGGTCCAGTCTTTTGATGAAGACCTGCTGAGTACATGAGCCTGAGGGCGCT
The DNA here is from genome assembly GCF_964204655.1 of Triturus cristatus. NCBI lineage: Eukaryota > Metazoa > Chordata > Amphibia > Caudata > Salamandridae > Triturus > Triturus cristatus. Next base: position 84,262,789 of record NC_140591.1, read on the forward strand.
CCAGTGTGTTTGGAACGCATGGTCATTGCGGTTTCTTGAGTGGTAGTGGTGGACCAGGTGGTTAGGGTGATTCTCTGGGTGTTGGTAAAGATGGCAGGAGGGCTGTGAGGGTGGAAGGGTCAAGACGTGGCTTGACATTTACATAGATGCTGATGATCTTGTTGCTGAAGGATAAGGACAGGTGGGTGCAACAGTCCTGAGAGTGGGTTATGCTGGTGGAGATTCCTGCCAGAGAGGTGAAGTCTTTGATTATGGCAAAGATTTCAGTAGCACTGTTGGTGCTGCATTTATTGATGTGTGTGAATGCAGATTGTTTGGTGGTTCTGATTAGCTTCAGCACTTTGAAGGCACATCATCAAAAATGCTGTTGGCAGAAACCTACATACTGATGGCCTCTTGTAAGATTATCCGTAACACATCTCACACCCATTGTTCAGTGCTCCTTTGCCCCTAAACTGGATTCATTCTATATAAATACAAAAACCTGTGCACTCTGGCCAGTCCAAAGATAAACTTTATAAAAGGAATGGCTCCTTTTTAAAAGCCCAGAAATATATGACATATTGCCAGTGCATAACCTGTCTTATCATCAATTGAAATACATTTCACAAATAATTATTTGATGGCAGTACTTGTTATCATAAACTGGACATGTTGCACTGCTGCAACTAAGGAATGTTATTATTACGAAACTCATAGTACTTCTCAATAAATCTGTCTTTTAACTTCATTCCTCTTACTTTTTTGCTCTGGACACCTGGTATTTTGATTTCTGCTGTGGATGTAGCCTACTGATAATGCCCCGCTGCAACTGCTATACTTAAAGCTGCAAACTTTTTATTTTTTATGTGCCTTAGCTGTCACTTTTTAAGGTATCTGTATAAGTGCAGAGTACCCACATAGGTACCTAGAATACTGATATTGGAAGTCATAGGGAAGGGCACATTACCCTAAGCGTTCTAAAACTATAATGTGTAAAAAAGAAACTGCATGTTCCGCATCCTGTGTTATCTCAGGGAATCAAACAATCTTCACCATGTTATCGGAAACATTCTTGGGGAAGAGGTTCCCTTGGCAAGTTAGTGCACAGATACTAGTGTTTACATTTCTACTCACGCGCCTGCCCTTACAATCATTAAACACCAAGTCACAATAGAACATTAAAGGTACATATAAATGGTGGTGTGTTTTCCAGGGTGTGTGACCGGGTACTAAATTCCTGCCAAATCTCGTGAGATTGACAGCTAAGATTAGGGTGTTTGGACAAAATATCAAGTTAGAAATATCGGATGCAGAAATATTCTAAAAGAAATATCGTGACACAACAATATTGTGATACAGAAATATCTATTTTATAGATAAGTAATAACATTTACAAGAATATCGTTTAAAATAATACAGTTGTAAAAATATTGTTTTTTAATTATCTTTATGTGTGTTAGTTTATATATGAATTGTTTGGGTTATTATTGTTTGTATAATGGTTAATAATGTTGCTAAATATAGTTTGTAATGTGAAGTGAATTATAATTTTTAATGTCATAATAGTAATTTACATTGATGAAGCGGGTTACTAGTTTTGTAGGGTGGAAAATTAATCAAGCATAATTAGTTAATTATTAATAATTAATGTATTATTGACTATTCAATGGACTATTAATTCTGTAAATGGTGTAATAATTATATTTTTAAAGTTATTTATTAGGTGTTAGTTGCTGGGTTTGTAGGGGTATAGGACATGGAGTTAATTAGGTAATAATGAATTGACAATTAACAATGTATTAACAATTATTTAATTGATTATTAATTATGGACATTTTGTAATAATAATATTTTTTAGGTTATTTGTTAGGTGTGGGTTGATGGGTTGACAGGGATATAGAGAAGTAAGTTAATTATTAATTAATACATTCATTAATACACAATTATTAATTGATTAATTAATTGATAATTAATTGATTAATGAAAGATGAAATAATAGTTTATTCATTAATATTTAATTATCTATTAACTATGTTAATTGTGTTACATTTATTTATTCTACTTATTTTTTAAGGGTGGGCTGCTAGGTTTATGTGGGTATAGTGCAGTAAAGTAATTAAGAAATAAATAATGGTCAATTTGTTATCATTGATAATTATTAAATTGGTTACTAATTATGTTAATTGTATAACTATTTTTTTGAGGGGGGTTAATTGATTAAGTTTATATTAAGAGTTTTATATTTTTATTAAATTAATAGAGTTATGTTTCAGATATGTTATGTGTTCGAAGTGAAGCATTTTCTCTACTGTTGCACACACTGAAGTGGGTATAGTAAATGTTCCTCCTCTGGATTCCAATGCTTTCCCTACTGTTGCACAGAATGGTGTGGGAATAGTAAACGTTACCCTTCCAGAATCCAGCGCTTTACCTACTGTTGCACAGATTGGAGTAGGAATAGTAAATGTAATCCCTCTGAAGTCCAGTTTTTTCCCTACTGTTGTTCTTTTCCAGAGTACAACGCTTTCTCTACTGTTGCACAGACTGGAGTGAACATAGTAAATGTTACCCCTTCGGAGTTCAACGCTTTCCCTACAGTCGCACAGACTAGAATGGGAATGGTAAATTTTACCCCTCCACAGTCCAACAATTTCCTTACTGTTGTACAGACTTGAGTGGGAATATTACATTTTAACCATCTGGAGTCCAATGCTTTCCCTACTGTTGCAAAGACTGGAGTGAGAATAGAAAATGTTACCTCTGTGACAAGTGGGTATAGTATAAGTATTATTCCCAGATTTTAATATTTTTATAATGTTCAGAGGTGGGCTCTGTAGATACATGCGCTGAGGTAATCCGAGGTAATGTGGACTCAGTGTGCCATCCAAGAGCTCTGGGACATCCTGGACAAATGTACCCTTAAGGCCTACAGCCAGCGTTCTCACAGGGAGGGAGATAAGTCCAGTAGACTCCTAGCTTGGATTCTGAAGCAGGAATTGGAGACCCCCAGTCTGCATCTTTGTGCACCAGGCCTGGTGACGAGATGGCAGGACATCCTGTATACCCTGAGGCTGCATTTCTAAGCTGTGTATCGCACCAGTATAGTTTGTCGTCCAGGTTTGTGGCGGAGGTCCTTGCAGGGGTGAGTTTACCACGCCTAAATTGTGTGCTTGAGTTGGATGGGACGCTTATCTTGGAGGAGTTGCGAGTGGCCCTGGGTGACCTTAATAAATCCAAAGCCCCCAGTGGGGATGCCTTCCCTGTAGAATGTTCAGACCTAGTCTGCAGAGCTAAGAGAAAAGCTGCTAGAGGTCTGCATTGAAGCTCAGAATGAACCTCCATGCGTGAGGGCATTATCTACCTCATGTTAAAACCTGCGGGGATACTGTGGTCCCATCCTCGTATAGGCCACTAACCATGCGCAATTTGGATATTATGATCCTCTGTAAAATGCTGGCTTTGTGGTTGGGAGGGATTATACAGGTACTGGTACATGAAAAATCAGTGCAGGTTTATGCTGGCGTGTGGTACGGCATTCAACAGCCGTCGGCTTACCCATGTGTTTCATATGACCATGGAGAGCAATTTGTAACTGGCCCTTGCATGCATTGATTTGGAGAAAGCCTTTGATATGGTGGAATGGGACTATCTGATGGCGGTGTTACAGGGGATGGGTTTCTGGCATGTTTTTCGAGAATGGGTGCGATTACCTTACATGACCCTCAGATTTGGGGTGCACTTTCAGAGGCTTGGACAGTAGGAAGGGATACTCCGAAGGGTTGCTCTCTTTCACTGCTCCTCTGTGCTTTAACAATTGAACCTTTGGTGTTATTGTTATGCAAGAAGCTGGAGCCCTGGGGCATTTGGGTGGGCAGCTCCAACCATATCATCTCACTGTAGGCAGATGATGCACTGATTTACGTTCATTCCCCCGGAGAAAAGGGACTGCTCCTGAACAGGCTGCAGGCTGACTACGCCGTGGTCTGTAGTTTGAAAGTTAATGTCCATAACGATGTTGTTATTTCCCCTGGGGAGGGTGGTGGACACACCTCATGAGCAGCTTCCAGACATAGGCATTCATTGGGAGACTGAGAGCTTCCGTTACTTGGGCATCATGGTTTTGCACACGGAGTCTGCTCACCAACGTCTGAATGTGGATAGGGTCCTGGTGGGCCTCACAGGATTGATCAGGTTCTGGTATAAATTGCCCCTGTCATTGACGGGTAGGGCGGCGGATGCCAAAATGGTCTTTCTCCTATGATAGCTCTATTTGATTCAAAATTTGCTGTTTCCGCTTGGTCCATGAGATTTCCACAAACAGAATAGTCTGTTGGGGTCATTAATATGGGACGAAGCTAACACAAGAAGATGAAGGACGGGGCACTGAAACATTTCAGACACCTACCCCCAGTCACAGATCTGGGTTGAATCCATCATCATTCTTTAGCTCACTTCGCCACCTCAGTTCAGACCCAGCTATATGCAAATTAGTCTTGACCCTGTGACTCATGGGAACAGTCCAGCCTGAACTGCCAAGCCAGGTCTTCCCTGAACCGGAAACGAGCATCCTGGGACCGGTTTCTGGGTAACACCCTCCATCAGCCAGGCTAGCTTGTATCCAGTGGCAAAGTGAGCAAGGGACACATGTCTGGGCATACCCAGCCAACTTAAGGGCGAACAAAGAAAACACAAGGAGATGATGGACAGAGCGCTGAAACATTTCAGACACTCACCCCCAGTCACAGATTTGGGTTGAATCCATCATCATTCTTTAGCTCACTTCGCCACCTCCGTTCAGACCCAGATATATGCAAATCAGTCTTGACCCTGTGACTCATGGGAACAGTCTAGCCCGAACTGCCGAGAAAGGTTTTCCCTGAACCGGAAACAAGCATCCTGGGACCGGTTTCTGGGTAACACCCTTCGTCAGCCAGGCTAGCTTGAATCCAGTGACAAAGTGTACAAGTAACCCACGTCTGAGCATACCCCGCTAACTTAGGGCGAACAAAGCAAACACAAGGAGATGATGGATGGAGCGCTGAAACATTTCAGCCACTCACCCCCAGTCACAGATCTGGCTTGAATCCATCATCATTCTTTTGCTCACTTCGCCACCTCAGTTTAGACCCAGCTATATGCAAATCAGTCTTGACCCTGTGACTCATGGGAACAATCCAGTCCGAACTGCCATGCCAGGTCTTCCCTGAACCGAAAACAAGCATCCTGGGACCGGTTTCTGGGTAACACCCTTCATCAGCCAGGCTAGCTTGAATCCAGTGACAAAGTGTGCAAGGGACCCACGTCTGGGCATACCCGCCAATTTAGGGCGAACAAAGCAAACACAAGGAGATGATGGACGGAGCGCTGAAACATTTCAGCCACTCACCCCCAGTGACAGATCTGGGTTGAATCCATCATCATTCTTTAGCTCACTTCGCCACCTCAGTTTAGACCCAGCTATATGCAAATCAGTCTTGACCCAGTGACTCATGGGAACAGTCCAGTCCGAACTGCCAAGCCAGGTCTTCCCTGAACAGGAAACAAGCATCCTGGGACCGGTTTCTGGGTAACACCCTTCATCAGCCAGGCTAGATTGAAGCCAGTGGCAAAGTGAGCAAGGGACCCACGTCTGGGCATACCCCGCCAACTTAGGGCGAACAAAGCAAACACAAGGAGATGATGGACGGAGCGCTGAAACATTTCAGACACTCATCCCCAGTCAGAGATCTGGGTTCTTTTTGCATTTGTCACCCCGAGTGGGACCGGTATGCCCAGACGTGGATCCCGTGCTCTCCTAGCCACTGGAGTCAAGCTATCCTGGCTGATGTGGGCTGAAAGCCCGAAACCAGTCCTAGGATGCTTGTTTCCAGTCCAGGGAGGACCTGGACTGGCATTTCGGGCTGGACTGTTCCCATTAGGCGCAGGGTCAAGACTGATTTGCATATGGCTGGGTCCGAACTGGAATGGCATGATGAGCAAAAAACGATGGATTTAGGCCCGGATCTCTGTACTGGGATGAATGTATGACATTGTTCTGCATTCTGTCCATCAATTGTTCTTTTTGCATTTGTCACCCCAAGTGGGACGGGTGTGCCTAGACGTGGGTCCGTGCTCTCCATGCCACTGGAGTCAAGCTATCCTGGCTGATGAGGGCTGAAAGCCCGAAACTGGTCCCAGGATGCTTGTTTCCAGTCCAGGGAGAACCTGGCCTGGCAGTTCGGGCTGGACTGTTCCCATTGGGCGCAGGGTCAAGACTGATTTGCATATGGCTGCTTCCGAGCTGGAATGGCATGATGAGCAAAAAAACAATGGGTTTAGGCCCAGATCTCTGTACTGGGGTGAATGTATGATATTGTTCTGCATTCTATCCATCAATTATTCTTTTTGCATTAATATGGGATGGACAGCGGAACAGTATTGCCCTGTTAGTTCTTAAAAGGGACATGGAGGACAGCGGCTGTGCTCTTCCAAACATGCAACTCTATAACTTCGCAGCACATCTACAGCATGCCCCTCGGTGGCTTGTGGAGTCCGACAATTGAGAAAACAGACTTTTCTGAGAAATGCTTGAGGAGGACACACAGTTGTGTTTACTAATGCGAGAGGGTTGATCAGACCATTCAGTCTTGTATCTGATCAGGCACAAAGCCACGATATGGGAAATGGTGGTTAAGAAGGTGCTTTGTAGGGCTCCCTTTGACAGGGAACTGGCTCTCCAGCATCCCGTGCCATTTTGTGCTACCAATCAGGATATATCTATGGGCCAATGGGGGGGCAGGTTGTTGTCTGTTGGGAACCTATATCCAGGCAAGGTTTTTCTTACTTTCCCTGATGCGCAGGAGGTTGTTCACATAGGCTGGGACACTTCCTCCACTACTCTAAGCTGGAAAACATGGCAAAGGAGACATGGTGTGGCTTCCCGGCGGCACCACAGCCCTCCCAAGTAGTGGGTGGGCTGCTTAGATGGGGGTAAAGTAGACACATGCTCACCATCTTCTATAAAGCTCTCACGGTGGACATGATGCAGCATCCCTATACGGCACGGCAGGCATGGGATACTGAGCTGTGGGAGCCTTTCCTGAATATAGATTGGGAGTGCGTCTATGAATTGGTGAGGACTGTTTCCTGTAATAGCAAGTTTAAATTGCTTCACCTTAAGTGCCTGCACCACACGTATGTGTCATCTTTGCAGCTAAATAAGATAGATCCCTCTAGGGCAGTGAAGTGTGCGTGTGTTGAGGAGCTGGACGCCACCTTTTTGTATCTCGCCTGGGCCTGCGCTCCAGTTCAAGGGTTCTGGAGCAAAGTGGTGCCCAAGATTGAGGTGGCTACTGGCCTCATGACCCCCCTTACTCCTGGGAACTGTCTGTTGGGTATAGTGGCCCAAGGGGCTTAAGATTCCATACAGGATTTCCCAGCTTGCACTCCTCCTGGCTATGCGTCGGGTGGCCATTGGATGGTTAGGATCCCGAGCACCGCAGGTGTTGTTCTGGTTTAAAAATGTGCCCGAACATCACCTATGCCTGTCTCAAACTGATCAAAATGCTGCTAATGATGTTATGGCTATGTAAAGGAGTTGTGGCAGCCACATGTAGCAATGATTTATATGTACTAGCCTAGCTTCACGACATGGTCTATGTTATACTGTATTTCTCACTATGTACCCTCATGCTACGCTATCATACTATGTTCAGAGACACTTGCTACTGGAGACTGTTGCAATACTATATGATATGATATGGAGCAGCTTTAACTGGGTTTTTGCACTACTTGTTATGTTGTTCTACATGGGAAACGAATAAAACAACTTTTTTAAAAACTATATATATATTTTCATGTTGTTTAAAGATATATAATATTATTTGATTATTTGTTTAATTTTATTAAAAACATTCTAAATAAAAAATCTTTCATTTTGTAATTTATTTAATATTTTGCATTTGATTTGTTAATATTTTATGTTTTATGTATAAATATATATGATGTATTTATATAAATATATATATATATATATCATTTATATGTGTGTGTGTGTGTGTATATGCATTTTATAGTAGTAAATAAAAAAAATTATATCATGTAAAAAATATTGTATTTAATATTTGTGTTATGTTATATATATGGATATATAAATGTACACACACATATATATTTATGTGCATATGTTTATATAAGCATATATTTATATTTTAGTATTAAATATTACTTTAGTTTATTTAATTTGCATTATAATAATGTTATAAATAAAAATATTTAAGATTTAATATTTTTTTGTTTACATTTCTTTTATTGATTTTCAACGCAGAAAAAATAACGAACGAGCCAGGACGCTCTATGGTCTTCGGGATGCAACCCGGCAGTCGTAGGGCTATGTTCAGCCAGCCAAAGAGAAAATAAAGAAACGGAACCCCCACCCCCTCCCTCCTCCTCACCAGGGAATAACACAGCGCTATCAGAAGGGCCTAGGAAGAACACTCCAGGGAAAGCCGTTTAGGACACACTAAGAAGTGGAAGTGGCCGGAGCAGGAAAATTTTATATTTTAAACTTTATATATTTAAAAAACAATATTTTTGTAGGTTTTTATTTGATATACGTGTAAAACTATATGTTTTCCGATATTTTTGTACTTGCTATTATAAGTATAGGGAAACAATATTTTTGTAATCGAGATTTTTGACTCAATATTTATGTGCCTCGAAATTGTTGGAATCCATATTCTATCAGAGATCCCATGATTGGTGCAGTCTTATGGTAAAATGCACCCACCAATGACAGGATGGCAGTTTTTCAAAGCTCCTCAGGAGAACACAGCTTCCTGCTGCCACAGCGACAATCCCGCTTTCTTCCGCTTTATCAATTTACTTGCAACCGAGTCCTGTGCCAAAGGTTCTTCGCATTCGGTTTCGGCATACCAATCCTGCAAAAAGAAAAAAGACAGCTGGTTAGTAAAGCTTTTCTTTATTTGTAAAAACTCCTCAACACATCTGTGAAACAAATACTTACTGTTGATTCACAAGACTTCAAGTTTGAGTTGAATGTGCTCCATTTCAGTGTGCATGGAGTTGTGTAGTAGATGTCAGTCTTGAGGAAAGAGCGTCCCAGAGACCTTGCGAGACATCATTGAAGGGCTGATTTACTAATAAGTCATGCAACGCAACATAGCAAGACAACTTGGTGGGTTGCTTGATAGGGAGAGGGTAGGAATTCGGCCTATCTATTAAGATATGGTGCATTCCTGCCTTGTCCCTGTGCTGGCGCATTGAGTGGCGCTGAACTGTGTGCTGCCTCGCATCATGCAGGCACCCTTGCGTTACAGGTTACAGGCAGGATTGTTTTTGTGTGAGAAAGGAACAATCATGGAGTGCCTTCCCAGGTCAGAGTAATGCAAGACCGCAACTTGTGTTGCCTTGTGTTACTCCAGATTTACCAAGGTACGCAGAGGCATGCATGGTGGCTTTGCGTGGCTTGGTAAATCTCGCTGAAGCCCTTGCGTTGCCTTTGCTCTGCCTTGTGTGCCTTGTGTGATGCAATAGAAGCCCAAGGGCCCTGTAAATCTGGGCCTTAGTATGTAGCTCTCCATAAGCTCATGGGGATAGAACAGAAGGTCAGGATTCTATTGGCCAACATGTGACAACTAGTAGAGTGTGGCTCAACATCTGCGTAAGGACCTCTTCCGGTTGGCAAATACAGGGTGGCGATATCTAACCAGGTGTGTTTAGGATAGCCTGAAAAATTAAAGCTTGTTTGCCTGATTGTCAATTCTGAATGATATTATAATATACAAACATCTTATTCCTTGTATGCATACAAACCTGAGATGTACCATAAAAAACCAGCAGGAAAAGCGGTGAAGGCAACATTCCTCACAACATCTGATGATGAAGGAAAGAAGGTCTTCACGCCTTCTCTTGTTCCCAACCCAATTTCCCCAACTTCCTGGTGCGGACTTCAATTTTCTGTTGGTTTCTCATCCGAAAGTAAGGCAAGAGTGGATTTAAAGCTCTCCAGTCTGGGTACCAGATTAGTGAGCAAGTTAATTTCTTGACTTGACAATATTATGCCTCTACTGGCATCCAACTCATACAAATGACATAAACCTTTCTGCCTGTATCACCATCACTTTACACTTGCTCATTCCTCTGCTCTCCAAGTTGCCACCTCAAAGGGCTCGCGCACAACGCTCTGGCTGTGTGGAAGGGCTGCTGTGTGGCTGGCAGGAACAGGTTTAGGAAAGCCCTTCTTCTTTCACAGTGCAGGCCAAAAGAGAGGCGCTAGCGTCCTTACCCCATGGGAGGCCAGGCTGCAAGCTGGCTGGGGCAGAGGTTTTCCTTTGTAGCTCTGTGGGCTGAAGTAGGAGTGATGAGGATGGAGTTGTGGAGCAGAGAAGAACTCCACATAAAAGTATCAGTTTCACCATCTTGGTTTTGGAGGAACATGGAATGCTGGGAATAATATGGCGCCAAATTGCATTCCTAGAGCAGGAAGTCTGTCACTTTGCTGCAAATATGAATGTCAGAAGCTTAGATGCTTTATTAGGATTGACCAAGAGATCGCACCATATAGTAAACCTAATTACCCCATGATGCATGGGGGTTCGCAATCCGTGTATAAAATCCTGTCCGTAATTTCCTTATTACAAGCGACTTGTATGTTTCCGATCACCTTTAATAATGAAATGAGGCAGCTGCTCAACGGTAATAGCTGATTACAGTGCCTGGTACCAGAGCCAGCAGCCAAGGTGAAAGGGAGGTCACAGAGCACAATTAATTGCAGCTGCATTTTAAGTGCATGGAAACGAAATCTGGCTTTCAGTTCTTATGGTCTGTTTTTCTAAAACAAATCGTGATAGGCAGAAAGGAGACTTTGGAGGCAACATGTTTTTGGCACATTAAAGGTCATTACAGGGGAATAGAATCTGTCTGCCTCTTTCTGCACAGTCTGAGCCAGATCACTCAATCTGGTTTTAATTAAAACGATTCTAATATCCTCTTGCTGCTAATTACTAACTGCATTTTGGATGTACTTAATTTCACATTACAGCTCACTTTTATTCTTCAAGTCTGCAACCATACTACCTCTTTCATATACAAGAGAAAGACTATTCAGTGCCACAATGTGTGTGGGCTCTGCCTCTAAAATGGTACTGGCAAAACTGGTTTAATCGAATTGGACCTTTTAACTTGCCTCTAAGGCCATTGAAGATGGCACAGGAATTGCCCCAGTGGCATTGAGGTTAAATGTAATATGTGGCTGTAGTGTGTGTTTACTCCACCCACAAATAGGACAGAAGTACATGGCTGCTGGAGCTCCACTCTGCTCTGCCTGGGTTGCTGTTTGAAAGCACAGTTATGTTATATTGATTAGTAGAGCGCTCTCATCACCCGAGAGGGTATCCAGGCGCTTGGGCAGGTGTGCAGGTGTGGTGGTCCCCAGGTGCTTACAGAAAGAGCAAGCTCTTCAGCTCCAGAAGTGAGGGGGGGGCTCTGATGTGTTGAGAGAGGTTATACCATGCCTTATGAGAGATGTAGGAGAATGAGCGACCTCCAGGTTTTGCTTTTGCAGATGCAGGGAGTGTGTGCAAGTGAGAGCGATGCAGAGCGTAGGTGTCTGGTGGGTTGGTGAAAGTGTATGCAGCTGTTCCAGTATTCTGGTCCATTGTTGTGCAGGGCTTTGTATGTGTGCAAGAGAAGTTTTCATTGGCTGCATTGTGAAAGGGGAGCCAGTAACGAATCCTGATGTGTGGTGTGATGTGGGTGCGGTGAGGGAAGTTGAGTATGAGTTGTGGGGCTGTGTTCTGGATGGTCCGATGTCTGTGTAGGAGCTGTTTAGAGATTCAGACATAGAAAGTGTTGCTGTAGTCCAGCCTGCTGGTGATGAGTGCTTGCCTGAGGGTCCGTCTGGTGTTCTGAAGTAACTGTTTGAAGATCTTTCACAACATGCATAGAATGTGGAAGCAGGATGTGCACACTGTGTTGACTTGAGTTGTCATGTTGTGCTTGTCAACTAGTGTGATCCCTAGATTCTGTGCATGCTCTGTGGGTGTTAGTGCTAACTCCAATGGCCACCAGGTGAAATCCCATGGAGAAGACCTGTTGCCGAAGACCAGTACTTGCGTCTTGTTGGAGTTGAGCTTCCTGAAGTTGGTTCGCATCCAGTCTGCTACCATGGTCATGCAATAGGTGAAGTTGGTTCTGCTGATGTTTGTCTTGTCCATCAGAGATAGGATGGTTTAGATGTCATTGGCGAAGGAAATCATGGTGATGTCTTGCGATCGGATGTTGTTGGCGAGCGGTGTCATGTAAATGTTGAAAAGAGTGGGGCTGAGGGACACAAGGAAGGAAAACTGATTTGTGCCATGTAGGGAAACCTACTTTTGTATATTAATATGTCACCCCTAAAGTGCGCCTTTTAAGCCAACAGAGCTGGCTGTTCAATATAAAAAAGTGGCACAGTGTGCCCTCACCAAGACTTAAAAACCCAGCCTTAACCACTAGCTTGAAAGCAATTATAGACCAATATCTTTGCTTCCCGCTGCCACTAAATTAAGGGAGAAATATCTAACCAACAGGCTCTACAGCCACTTAGAACATCACAGAGGAAGCACAGAAGGGATTTCTCCCTGATGTGTATATGGTATCAGCCCCCATGTCAGCATTAAATGACCCAACAATGAACCTGCTTGCTGGATGCCATTCTGGGCTTATATTATTGAATCTCTCTGCTGAATTTGCAGTCGATCGTGCCATCTTACTCGACGGGTTGTGTCAGATGCCACCACATACTAAATTGGCTGTCAGTAGAGCAAAGAATCAAGTTTAAGTCCCTTTACATTGTATATCTGGCACTACTAGGCACAGCCATTCAAGCCCATATTTTGAGGTATCTTTCCTGTCACCTCAGTTCAGCATCCCCCATTTCAGACATTTTGTTTCCGTCCAGGGCGTCCTGGCTGGGGCATAGGGAAGAGCTTTGTCTGTATTGGTACCAAAATTACAGCTTGCTCTTCATGCCATCTCACATATTAAATCTTTCTGCAAATATTACTCTTTCAACTTCTTTTGTTTCTGCTTTCTTTTCATCATACACTAATTCAGTCTTAGCACAATAAGGCCAATGGGTGAATGTGTGCTTAAAAATACATTAATTTATCATCAGTTCATTCATTCATTCATTAAGTGACTAAACATCCAAAAGCTGTTTTCAAAGGGACGTTTAAGCTAAATTCTCCATGAACAGGCGATAGTGTAATTAAAATCCTTAATTTATATATCTTTTGATTGATCAAATGCTATCAAAATGATAGAAAAATTACTTTCCACTCAGTTTTCGAAATCTAATTTCATGGTGAAAACTGATTTTGTATAACTTTTGTGTGGAAAAGTAGTATTATAAAAGTGTACTTTGAGCTCCATGAGTCAACCTAGCTTAAAGTCAGTGTTGCTTAATATCTCACCTCTAGCGGCCCAACACACATTTCTGGCTGGATTTAACAACCCTTCTGTCCAGGGGTAATAGACCTGCCTCTACACCCAAGACAGGGGTGCTGTCACGACCTGGGTACTTAGCATCGATTACCCTTCTGGAAAGGGGAGCGGGAACAGCTAGCATCGCTAATCACAAACTTCACAATTCCTTGTTTGGCTTGGAAATGCCAAATGCGTCAGACAGTATCTGCTCTCATTCATTCCGGGACCCTCCTAGACACTTTTGCTCCAGTCCTAGCAGGGGGAATAAACCGTTCTTGGTACCTAATATAAATAGGGGAGTGGTTTTGGGAGGATCAGAGGCCCATCCGAGTGGGACGGGTATGCCCAGATGTGGGTCCCGTGCTCTCCATGCCACTGGAGTCAAGCTATCCTGGCTGATGAGGGCTGAAAGCCAGAAACTGCTCCTAGGATGCTTGTTTCCAGTCCAGGGAGGACCTGGCCTGGCAGTTCAGGCTGGACTGTTCCCATTGGGTGCAGGGTCAAGACTGATTTGCATATGGCTGGGTCCAAACTGGAATGGCATGGTCATCAAAAAAACGATGGATTTAGGCCCAGATCTCTGTACTGGGGTTAATGTATGACATTGTTCTGCATTCTGTCTATCAATTGTTGTTTTTCATCTGATGGAAGGCGGCTTAGCCATTTTGGATTTATAGTTTTGGACATTTTTACAGTAAAGCAAAGAGGAATTGCTGCCAAAAGAGGTGAGTATAGCACAAATAAATTCCTGACTCCTGCTAGTACCAAGAAGAAGGAAATGCTCTGCAAGGTTCAGATGGTTGACCTCCTGTTTGTCTGCTCCTGGGACTCAAATAGCAGAATCCTGATATCAAGAAGGCCAGTTGACCACTGAGGACGACCTTGCAGTTATATTTGTGCTGAGACCTAACCAGATTGTGTTTATTAAGTTCTAAGGGTCCTGCTGGCCAGTTTAATAACTCACTTGCTGATACCCTCAAAATTATTCCTTCAGCCCAATCCATATCAGAGCATAATATAAGCAAAACTAGCATCTTAATATCCGAGGAGTAGACTGTAGACCCTGAATACATCTTTAAAGAATTGGGGACTATGCAGCAGGTAGCTATGCAGCTGACAAGGGGAGAGGTGGTGACATGGGTATTTTCTTTGGCCTTCTGAGATACTGGTTGGGATGGATGACCCAAAGGCATGAGGGTGGTAAGTAGTGTGTCTGCAGCGGAAGGGAAGGGGGTTATCCACAAAGGCAAATTTGCATGTGTAGAATTATTCATGAGTAAACATTCCACCATTACTCAATGCCAGTGCATTATCCACAACTCTACGCTTAGCGTGGTGTCTGCCTTGATATATTGGTTTATGCTGCTTTTCTTTCACCCAAGCTTCTGGATGTTGTAGTTAACTTTCACCAAACAGTTTACCTGTGACACCCAGCAGTGCTATAGGTCAATAGATACCAGGATGAGTTCTTGGGCCTTTTTGTAAATGGGGATAGTCATACTCACTTGCAAAGAAGGGGGAAGTGTCACATTGATAACACAGTCAGTAAATAGTTATACAAGAATGTTTCCCAATATGTATGTGTAAACTGGAAAACCATGATTGGTATCCAATGGGCGCCTTTGCCTGAGATAGTTTAGCTCTATTGATTAAGTTATTGATATCTTGCAGGGTTATATTCCAAGTAAAACCATAGGCTGACTTATCAGCAGATTTAGGGGATGTAAATTGGATACTTGAATTATAGCCACACAATGTTGAAAAGTAAGTCAACTACTGTGTTTCACTAACAAGTACAAATATCTTTATGGCTGCAGTTTCAGTGAACTGCTAGGAGTTGTTATATGTACTATGTGAATAGTGGTTAGAACCCATTGTAAATAATACCAGTTACACATTGTCATTGTTTTCTTATCAACAGCATACATTATTTCTGTTAGAGATATCAGATATCTCTAACTTGTACCATAACCTATTTTTTTATTATGTTTACCTATTTAAAGTGCTTGGTTTGGACCCTTAAGTTCTTTACATCTTAACTGCTTTGCTCTTTATACAGAAGTTCTACACATTAAACACACAGGAACAGGCCTATTTATGAGTGGATTTGTGTCGCTCTAGCACCACTCAACATGGTGCAAGAGCAACGCAAACTTTACATGTGATTTTTGTAGCCACGCAAAGGCACTTTGTGTGACCCTGAGTGGCTCCATCAAGCTGGAGTAAAGCACCGCAGTGCAAATTGCTGCGTTTCCTTACTCTGCCCTGGGAAGGTGTTCCATGGGCATTGTGTGGGTGAACTGGTAAACCTGGGAATACTCCAAAAATATATGCCTTCCCAGGAGAGGCGTAACAAGGAGAAATATCTTTATTTCTCCTTGTTGCTTCCTCCCACATTCTGCAGCACACATAGAGGAGTATGCCTCTCAGGGTTGTTTTTGTCCCGGAACGTTGCCCTTCCTGTACAAAAACAATCCAGCAAGCAATGCAGGCACTCTTGCACCATGGTGGAACGGTGCTTGTGTTGGTGCTAGGCTGCTGAAAAAAGCTCCAGCACAGGGGAAAAGGAAGGAATGTGCTGTATTGCCTTACATATGGCGCATTGCTGGCCTTTCCCTGTCAAGCAGTGCAGCGCAGCAAGGTGGTTTGCTGCGCTGCACTGCATGACATTTTCATAAATAGGCCCCTCAGTTTGAAGAAAACCTTGCTGTCTGATTAGAGTTAAACATGTTGTGCCAAAGATTCTTTGAGAAACAAGGTTAAATTTATGGCTCAGCATGTTTAGACTTTGTGGAAGCTCAGTCACAGCTCATATCAACACTGTGGCCTCACCCTTTTCTAGGATTCTGATTCTCCCCGGTACTCACATTATCAACCTTTAAAGAAAGAGCGCATGAGTGAGCCCTCCTGCAGGAGCGAATCTTTGATGCGAAGAGCCTGATGTACTAATTTCCCAAATAGGAAATTGTAACTTGTAAATAATAATGATTCTCAATTTGCGATTTGTTTACTTGCAACGTACTAAAATGTATTTGGTAGAAGTGGTCGCAATTTGCGCACCAACTTCTGTTGAATGCATTTGTAATTTGCTAAACAACCTATGTATTAATATGTTGGTTTGCAAAATACCGAATCATAGTGGGTTGCAAATCGACCTACCACATTTAGGTGCCGATTCGGATCCTGGAGAAACCGGGTACGAACCGTCGGACGGAGGGTTTTCTCCGTCCGACTCGTACCCGGTTGTAAAACTATACAAACATGCAAGTACGATTCGCACGGAAACACTATTTCCGTACGAATCGTACAAAACACCAACCGAGGAAAATAAACATACAAATGACATCCGGAAAAGCGCCGACGTGACGTCGGGACGTATGCAGCCTGCGTTCCACGAACCAGGAAGTACGATTCGCACCGACGTCATCCCGCACGGTGAATATTTTCCGGCAGCCAAAAACTGCCGGGAAATCAGGACGACGCGCACAAGGAGCACCTGTACGCGACGGACAGACATGGACCCGAACCTACATGTCATCCCGGCCCTCATAGCAGTCGACCTCCTCTACAGGTACTAACGCAGACACCGCAGAAGGTCAGAACAACACCCAGGGGCAAAGGGGGGGGGCAGGGGCAGGACACAAAACCCCCACCCAAGTCACACAGCACACATGCCCTGGACATACCTGACCTCCAGGCCCTGGTCACTTCGAGGGGGTGGGGGCGTGTCCAGCAACGCCAGCGTCCGCCACAACGGAAGTGGGCGACGACGCGAACCGGCAACACAACAATACAGGTACGTACCGTACCCATGCCTTAAGAGCGTGGGTACGAGTCGTACCACACCCACACCCACGTCACCCCAACAATGGCGGTACGGCCCGCACCCATCTGCCAAAGGCCTGGGTACGGGCCGCACAAGCATTCCACAGCGTGGGCACGGGTACGTACGGACCGTACCCTCACCCGCGTATGTATGGAGCGTACCCCCACCCCAACAGTGTATGTACGGATCGTACCCTCACCCGCGTATGTATGGAGCGTACCCCCACCCCAACAGTGTATGTACGGACCGTACCCTCACCCGCGTATGTATGGAGCATACCCCCACCCCAACAGTGTATGTACGGACCGCACCCCCACCCGCGTATGTATGGAGCGTACCCCCACCCCAACAGTGTATGTACGGACCGTACCCTCACCCGCGTATGTATGGAGCGTACCCCCACCCCAACAGTGTATGTACGGACCGCACCCCCACCCGCGTATGTATGGAGCGTACCCCCACCCCAACAGTGTATGTACGGACCGTACCCTCACCCGCGTATGTATGGAGCGTACCCCCACCCCAACAGTGTATGTACAGAGCGTACCCCCACCCGCGTATGTATGGAGCGTACCCCCACCCCAACAGTGTATGTACGGACCGTACCATCACCCGCGTATGTACACCAGTGTATGTACGGAGCGTACCCCCACCCGCGTATGTATGGAGCGTACCCCCACCCCAACAGTGTATGTACGGACCGTACCCTCACCCGCGTATGTATGGAGCGTACCCCCACCCCAACAGTGTATGTATGGAGCGTACCCCCACCCGCGTATGTATGGAGCGTACCCCCACCCCAACAGTGTATGTACGGGCCGTACCCTCACCCGCGTATGTACACCAGTGTATGTACGGACCGTACCCCCACCCGCGTATGTATGGAGCGTACCCCCACCCCAACAGTGTATGTATGGACCGTACCCTCACCCGCGTATGTATGGAGTGTACCCCCACCCCAACAGTGTATGTACGGACCGCACCCCCACCCGCGTATGTATGGAGCATACCCCCACCCCAACAGTGTATGTAGGGACCGTACCCTCACCCGCGTATGTATGGAGCGTACCCCCACCCCAACAGTGTATGTACGGACCGTACTCTCACCCGCGTATGTATGGAGCGTACCCCCACCCCAACAGTGTATGTACGGCCCGCACCCCCACCCGCGTATGTATGGAGCGTACCCCCACCCCAACAGTGTATGTACGGAGCGTACCCCCACCCGCATACGTATGGAGCGTACATGGCCAGACGCAGGAGGGGTGGGTGTAGAGTCCTCCCAGCAGTGCCCAGATGCAGGAGGGGTGGGTGTAGAGTCCTCTCAGCAGTGCCCAGACACAGGAGGGGTGGGTGTCTATCACTCCCAGCAGTGCCCAGACACAGGAGGGGTGTGTGCAGAGTCCTCCCAGCAGTGCCCAGACACAGGAGGGGTGGGTGCCTATCACTCCCAGCAGTGCCCAGACATAGGAGGGGTGGGTGCAGAGTCCTCCCAGCAGTGCCCAGACACAGGAGGGGTGGGTGCAGAGTCCTCCCAGCAGTGCCCAGACACAGGAGGGGTGGGTGTAGAGTCCTCCCAGCAGTGCCCAGACACAGGAGGGGTGGGTGCAGAGTCCTCCCAGCAGTGCCCAGACACAGGAGGGGTGGGTGTAGAGTCCTCCCAGCAGTGCCCAGACGCAGGAGGGGTGGGTGCAGAGTCCTCCCAGCAGTGCCCAGACACACGAGGGGTGTGTGCCTATCACTCCCAGCAGTGCCCAGACATAGGAGGGGTGTGTGCAGAGTCCTCCCAGCAGTGCCCAGAAACAGGAGGGGTGTGTGCCTATCACTCCCAGCAGTGCCCAGACACAGGAGGGGTGTGTGCAGAGTCCTCCCAGCAGTGCCCAGACACAGGAGGGGTGGGTGCCTATCACTCCCAGCAGTGCCCAGACATAGGAGGGGTGGGTGCAGAGTCCTCCCAGCAGTGCCCAGACACAGGAGGGGTGTGTGCAGAGTCCCCCCAGCTGTGCCCATGGAAAGAAAGGGGTTGAGTACACACAGATACAATGGCCACAATTGTCAGTCAGGTGCTTTAAGACCCAGCAGAACACGAAACACATGTGTGCGAGGCTGGGAGTACACACATGCAAAGTGTGGAAAAGGGAACATGTACACATGAAGTCCTGTCAATATACTCTACTCACAAGTACAGTGACCCCCAAGGATGACACAAATGATGCAGGTGGAGACCTTGGCCAGCATGCATGGCCAAAGTTGAAGGGGCCGTCACACACCCAGCAAATGTAGACACAGCACTGCACATATGTCTTCACAACACCCTGCAGGGAAGATGTCAGGGTCCACAGAGGAAGGTACACACCTTGGGACAATGTCACCATGCAGTAACAGCTTACATGAGCAAAGTGTGATAGCAAATACCGTGTGATGGCACACAGATAACAGGGTCCACCCCACGAACACCACACTACAACATATCCCAGACACCTAACACATTATCGCCACCCCAAATCATGGAGCAGCACCACCAACAGCAATGCCAGAAAAGCAGTAGTGTGCCAAGGAAAATAAAATAGCTTTATTCAGCAATGTACTAAAATGAATTGTACGAAGAGTTCAAAATGCACAAGGCCCATAGGGCAGTCCATAGTTCCAATCCAGGTGGGGGACACATCGGGATGCGTGTCCCCTAGCTTGCCTGCACAGTTCAGACTACCTTGTCATCCACGGGGGGGGCATCATGTGGGGGGGAAGGACCAGGCACCGCAGGGACAGGAGGGGCAAGGGGAGGTGTTGTGGGTGCAGGGACGGATGACTCCAACACAGGGGGTGGGGCAGCGCCAAAGGTGAATTCGAGCACGGCGCTGCACACTACTGCCAGGTCGCCCAGCGTCTCCCCTGCACCCGAAGGAACCACAGGCCCTAAGGAGGGGGGGGGGTTGGAGGGATGGGTCGCAGCACTACTGGGGGGGGTGTGGACAGGGGGGAGACTCAACTCCCCTGCCGGTGTCCTGCCTCCACCGCTTGCGGGGTGGTGCCACACTGGGGCTGATGGACAGACTGGGCAGGACTGACCCTGTGTCCGACTCTTGGCCAGGAGAGCTGAGGGGAGTGGATTTGGAGGGTGGTGGTCGTGAGGAATGTGGACTTCACCCTGTGTGTGCGTGCCAGGAGGTGTGCGCTTTGCCTTCCCTGCTGGTGTGGTGCCTATGTCTGGTGGGGTGTGTGCATGCTGACATCTGGGTGTACGTGGGACAGGCATGGGAGTGGGCAGTGTGGATGGGGCATGGGTAGGGGATGGGACGAAGTGCTGCAGGAGACCCACTGCTGCAGTCAGTGTCGAGTCAATAGACCGCAGCAAGTTGTGTTGGTCAGCCTGCGATGCTGAAATGCCCTCCAAGTATGCCTCCATGTTGTTGAGCACTTGGCTGTGGCCATGGAGGACATTAAGCTTTGCAGCCTGACCAACCTGCAACTGCCGCAGGATGTCCACAGACTCGGCATTGGCGGCAGCAGTGGAGACAGGGGCAGGGTGTGCGGTGCCTGGCACGAAGGAGACACGTGGTGACCTAGCACGCCAGGAAGGGACACGAGCAAGTGGGAGGCCGGTGATGGCAATGGAGGGGGCGGGGAGAGATGTTGTGCTGCTGTCAGCTGTTGGAGCATCCTCCGCCCCCTCGGAGAGCTCAGCCTCGGACCCGTCAGCTTCATATTCTGTGGTGGCAGTGGACAGGTCCTCCGGCTCACTCCCCTCGGCCTCAGTTCAACTCGATGTGCCAGCTAAGATGTCACTGCTGGCACTGGTGCCCGGTCCCTCCGCACGGTCCGTGCCGGTGTCTCCATCCGTGTCCCCCGACGATGCTGTGGGCAAGGTGAATAAACAGGAATTAATCAGACACCTGTATACATATGTCACATGAGCCAAATCTACATAGGTTACAGTGCATAGCCTGAAATGAAAGATGAGTAACATCTACAATACAAGGTACATATATAGGCCCTGCAACACACAGTTGGTTCACCCACCATGCCACTGAGAAACTATGGAGAGCATGACACATTTGCAAATTACATGATATGGATTTGGACAGAGGAGCCAGGCTCTGGGGACAATCCAGCACTGCATCTGCACCACACAGCGTTGCCGTAACTAGGGATGAGCAGGGACCATCTCCATGTACTTGAGGCACATGATGCAAAGGTAATACTTAAAGACATGCCCAACATGAATGGGTCACTGCACCTTGAGTGTATGTCCAGACAAACATCACACACTGGCCAGACCGAGCAATGAGATTTCAGGTGTCGACATGTAGGCCTTGCCCGCACCAACCACCCCCTACATGAGACAATTTGATGAGACACAGGAAGCACTTGCATCTCTTAGTCTGGGAGAAATACACATGGGCTGCCAGAAACCCATATTGGACCCAAAATACCCCATGTGCGCCTGTACAACGATCTCATTTACAAATGGCCATCATCAGATAATTGTAACAAGACACACAGGCACTGGCTACCGTGAGTATGAACGAGGAAAATTAGGTCAGGCTGTACAGTGGACACTTGTAGAACACGTTACGTAAATATACATGGTGCCAGGGGACAATGGCACAGAGCACATCCTATGCTGTAGACACTGAGAGTGTCCACATATTGTGATGACACACATGATACCTAGCAAAATATGCCCCAGGGGACAGTAGTGGCCACAATATTCCATGGTCCTGAATGGTAATGACTGCAACACAGGCCACCATCCCTGCACTCTGCGTATTGCACACTCATGCACATCATGTCACAGGCCACAACATAGGACATGCTTGCTGTAAGGCATTACACTTCAGAGACATACTCCTATGTCTGGACTCAGCATCAGTGCCAATTGACATGGACCCCACAAGTACTGAACTGGACAGGGCACAGGCAAGGTCCCAAAACCTGTTACACACCACCCTCACACATGAGGCTGCAAGCATTGGTCACGTGGATAAACTGCCAGCCCAGATGACCTTGTGAAAGAGTGACTACACACAGACCAGGGAACACATGGCAAGGAGGGGAAGGGAGGAAGGACAGCACCGCTATACTGTGGGTGACAGGACCTGCACCGCACATTTAAACACTGGCAGTGTATCCATGCAACTGCGCACTTACAAATGCTGGTGACACACAACAAACACACATGTACCTACCCCCTTCCTGCTGCTGCTTCTCCCGTAAGCGCCTGTCCATGTCTGGAAAGACCACCACCAGCACACGCTTGTGGATGTGGGTCAGACGGCGACGCCCATGGTTCTTAGGGCCCACAGGTGAGTCCCCCAGCAGCACCCGTGCGATCCTCCGCGTCCAGCACCGGATATCCGGCCAGCATTTTCTCACCTGGGCCAGGCGCCGCTTGCGACCCTCCGTCCTCCTCACGGCACTGACGGCGTCCCTCCAGATCTGCTCCTTGGCAGAGGCGCCTACCTGTGGGATTGAAAAAGTGAGACTACATCAATTCACCTGCCACATGTCACAGAGACACACATTAGAACAATTTTGCTGGTTTCAACAAGGCATAGTATGCAGCCAAAGCATTGCACCTTTGTCATAGGGACATTTTTCTCTGTGTAAGGGCAAATGCACCACGTGCCATTGAAAGTACACAGGTGGCATGAGGGGTACGACACAATAAATGATCCAGACTCACACTGTGCATCAGAAGGTACACCAGGATGATGTGCAGCACCTCAAAGCAGTCACATGCCACAGGCCACTGACGCTACCTCAGCAGAGTACACAGACACACACAGGCACAGGACATTCACCTGCCATTGCCAAATGCAGCTACAAACCTCACTCTGCACATGTGCCACTAGACTGGGGGGGCTCACAGGTGTGGGGCTGGCTCTGCACGTCAGACACACAGCACTGCTCCCTGCTCACATCAGATGGGCAGGGTATATCCATCCCTCATGCAGCTGGGGTGCTACACTCCACATATGCACCCACCCACATGACAGGGGACTTATACACACACCGATGTCCAGGGTACGAACACATCATGTGGACACTCTCAGCACAGGTACACTGAACAAACACACATCTGTGGGTACAGTCACCTGTCACACTGGGGTGACCACAGAATAACATGAGGACTGTAGAAGCAACATTCCCAGGAGGATTAGACAGGCAGAATGTGGCATGCACCAGGCAGTGATTGTCACAGTAAACACAATGCAAGTGAGGACGGCAGACATGCACCACAGCATGCTCTTGCTGGGAGACATCAGGCATTCCCCCCCTGGGACCCACTCTACAGTACAATGCATGTATGTCACACCTGGACACAATGCCAGAAGTCCCACTCACAAAAAAGGGCCACAGTCTGTGTTAGTGGACTCAGCACTCACCTGAAACCCTGGTCGGCCATACAGCATGGGGTACTGTGGGAGGATCACATCCAGCAATGCCAGATTCTCCTCCAGGGTGAAAGGCTGGGCCCTCACCACAGACCTTGACATGGTGCCAGGGAATCACGAGCAGCAGCAGTGTTGTGGAATCAAAAGATGTGCAGGCAAGTGCTCTCTCATGGGACCTGGCTGCCTTATATCTGCCTTGCTGGCCTGTTTCATGCACAGGAGTACAGAGTGATTGGTCACTCACATTTGCATCCTATGTTTCCTCCAATCCATTTAAACCTACCCCTGTGAGGGGGTTAGATTTTTTTAGAATTCAGCATGATGTAATTTCAACAACAACTTTGCAACAAAGTAGATTATTTCAAACCAACTTTTGCAGGCAACCTCATTCAACAAATTCAAACTTTAAACTCCATGGCAACCAGCATGCATCTCTGGCTTCATACTTGTCCCTCATGTGTCCCCTATGTAATTTGGAGATTCACACACAGGTACGGTGCGTTCCGGGGCCCTAGGGCACCCCAAATGCATAGCTACGGGCCGTACAGGCGTGTGTACGGTCTGTATCACTATGAGTACGCATACGCGAGCAAACCCATAGTGATACGGACCGTACACACGTGTGTACGCTCACTATCACTATGGGTGTGCTTGCGTATGTGTACCCATAGTGATATGGACCGTACACACGCCTGTACGCTCACTATCACTATGGGTGTGCTCGCGTATGCGTACCCATAGTGATACGGACCGTACACACGCGTGTACGCTCACTATCACTATGGGTGTGCTCGCGTATGCGTACCCATAGTGATACGGACCGTACACACGCGTGTACGTTCACTATCACTATGGGTGTGCTCGCGTATGCGTACCCATAGTGATACGGACCGTACACACGCGTGTACGCTCACTATCACTATGGGTAGGCCTACGGCAGCACTCCCATAGTGATAGGGAACGTACACATGCCCTCAGAGTGAATGTACGGTGCCTTTCACACATAACAGTGGTGACAGGCAGCACACAGAAAGGAATAGAGCTGACATACTTGTCCATGGATGGACATCAAGGCATTGTCTGTGCAGTACTACATGTGTGGGGCACAGGTGTGAAAGGCTGTTATGTGGCACATTACTCCTGAGTTGTGAAGGCAATAGATGTATGATGAGATGTGTACAGGTGTTATGTGTGATGGTGCACTATGTGCCAGACATGCCCTTCAGTCCTTTGACATGTGTGCATGTCGTACAGAACACTTGAGATGAGCGTCACTGGCATGGCACAGTCAACAACACACACAAGTGTCCCCTGATGCCCGCTACAGGGGTTACCACACCTGACATGTGACTACCCACGTTGCACGATGTGACTATGTCATGTATGTGTGGTGTGTTCCCATTAGCTTGATGTTGGTGTTCCCTCAAATGCATCTGCAGTTGCTGCAACCAACATGTGTCTGTGTGTAGATGGCCATGGCACACTGTTACGCACACCAGGCCACATGTGGTCTCGGATGTAAGGTGTGTATGTATGCATGGGACACGGAGTAGCGTAACAAGGACCTGTCTGCATACTCTCAAAGTATGTGTGATCAGTCATGACATGTACACCTTCATGGCAAGGTGTGTGGGCTGTCCTAGTGTCATGTCATGTGACCTGTGGCTCTAGTGTTCCGCTACCTGTCTCTGCAATCAACATCCTACATCTGCTGATATGTTGATGTATGTCACTCCTGTATTGCGTCTGGCTGTTCACTTACACTGGGACACAGCTAGTCCCATGCCATGGGATGTGGAGGTTCACAATCCCCGTGTGTAGCTGGGTCTTGGTAGGAGTGTCACCTGGCAGCCATACGTGTCCAGGGCATGTAGCACATACCTGACTCCGTATGTAGCATATGTGTATTGACAGATTAACATGTGCTCAGTACATATAAATTGTTGTTGTGGTGCACTCAATCTTCCTTGTCACTTCCAAATTACTGCAGAGCGCCGCCTCTTCCCCGACCAATTCCGGACTTGGCTGACATGCGGGAGAATGACTGTATACGCTGCTACCGCTTCCCCCAACCGTTGATTGAGGAGTTGACGGCAAGGCTGGCACCACACCTGCAACCGCTGCACAGGTATCCTACGGCACTGACACCCAAGCTGAAGGTAATGGCAGCCCTACATTTTATTGCCACGGGTACCTTCCAACATACCATAGCTCATGTTGGTGGCATGTCCCAGACCATGTTCAGCCGTGTGCTGCATGATTTTTTAGAGGCCATGTTGCTTCACCTGGATGAGTTTATCCATTTCCCAACTCCTGAACAGTTGACAGGTGTCAAGCGTGGATTCTATGCCCTGGGAGGGATGCCCCATGTCATTGGGTCCATAGATGGGACACATGTGGCTTTGGTACCACCACAGGCACAGGAGGTAGCGTACAGGAATCGCAAGCACTACCACTCCATCAATGCCCTTGTGGTGTGTCTGTCCAACATGGTGATTTCACATGTCTGTGCTCGTTTTCCAGGATCAGCACACGATGCCTACATCATGAGGCGTAGCAGGGTGCCTGAAATGATGACGCAGCTGCGCAACGAACAAGCATGTGTTGTTGGTGGGTACACTCTGTCTGGCCTGTATTTTGCGTAGACTTCCTGCCCGACTGCTTCTCCTGTCCTACTTATGTCCATGTGGTTTCCATGTAGGGGACGCTGGCTATCCCAACATGCCATGGCTGATCACACCTCTCCGCAACCCCAGCACGCCGGCCCAGCTCCGCTACAACACCGCCCATGGCCGGACAAGGCGAGTGATAGAGAGGACATTTGGCCTCCTGAAGAGCCGATTCAGGTGCCTACACAAGACCGGCGGCGCCCTCCCATATGCCCCGGTGAAGGTCTGCAAAATCTTCATGGTCTGCTGCATGCTGCACAACATGGCAGTTGAGAAAGCTGTGCCACTCATCCTGGATCAAGATGATCAGGACCATCCACCCGTGGAGGACGAAGGGCTTGGCAATGGGGCTAGTGATGTGGAGGATGTGGAGCCGCAAGAGGACATCCGGACTCGGCTCATACGCGACTTCTTTGCTTAGTGGTGAGTACCAGTGTCTGAGTGTGCACGCATTGGTCCTTGTGTGGCATGTGTTGCAATGTGTGTGTTCATCTGCATGTATGCCACGTGAGTCAGAGGTGTGTGTGGATGTGTCACTCGAGTGATGGTGCCAGTGATGAGTGTATTTCCGCAGTCATAATTGTGACCTAGCATGTTGTCATCCTTATTTGTGTAGAGTACATGCACATGCAAGTGGATGAGCTTTTTGCGGCTGACTTCTTGTGTGTCTCTCATCCCCAGGTACTTGCGCATGCCGTCTGCTGGTTGCATTGTTGTGGCACTGCTATTCCTCATGGACACGTCATCGTGTGCTGACTCAGCGTTACACGCACGGACAAGTTTGGAAGTCTCCTTAGGGTAAGGGATGCATCAGGGGTGTATTGGGTGTGGCAGTTGCTTACGATGTGTGCACACTGCCCCTGTCGATGTTTGGTTCCTCTGCAGACATGTCGCATCACCATGGGACACATGACATGTAGCTGGATTCACCTGAATAGATGGTCAGACTTGTTGACAGTCATCTGTAATGGGATAGTGGATTGTGTTGAAGGCATCAATGTGTGTAACACTGCCCTCGGACATATACGGTTTGCATTGGCTTGACATGGTGTGGGACTTCCACATCAGAGGATCAATGGTGTATGGCAGCCTCTCCGTGAGCAGCAGGGGGTGTTTAGCTGTTACCCGACACTTGTGTGCCAGTTCCATGGATATCAAGCATTTGTGGTGCAGAAGGGGGGTGCCAGTGTTGGACCCACATGTTACTCCACATGACCTGTGTATGTGTACTCCGAGTTGCCTCTGCATTCCGGAATACATGACTAATAAAGGTGTCCCTATGCCTCCAAGGTGCCTCTTCTCAGTCAATGCTGGTGTGTTGCCACGGTGCATACGGCATGTCTGGCATGGTTCTCAGTGATAGTGGCTATGTGTCTATGTGTAGAGTAGCAAGATGCAAGCTGTTTGTCTGGGATTAGACTCTGTATTGTGCATGATGTCCATGACTGTGTGGGTATTGTGACATGTGCCATCCCCATGCATCCAACGTTGGCCAGGCCACCATTCTCTGCATCCACCTGACTCAAGCTTGCAGGACATGGTTCTGCCACCTGTCTACACATACCTGGGTGCCCCCCAGGACACTCCACATGATCCCTGACCTCTGCGCATGACTGTAGCTGTACTCAATATGTCTGTCAGCGCGGTTGTGCGGCCACCCCCTCAGCTGGTTGGGCCCATCACGGGTGTGTATGGTGCTCCATGTCTGTCTTGCCTAATACATTGTGACCCATGTGTGTCCTGTGCCAGACTCAGGCCCCAGGGTATGGATGGTTGAAGTAACATGAGAACTCAGGCATGGTTAGACTTTACAAGACACATGTAATGTAATAATGCAAAATGTAGGCATCATCTCTTGATCGTGTAAGTTTTTATTTGTGTTGGGGTACGTGTTGGGGGGGGGGGGTATGACAAGAGGGGCTTTCCGGGTGTGTGGAATCCAAAGTTCACTGGGGGAGTTGGTATCCTTGCCATTGGAAATCATCAGAGTCCATCCCACAGTCTTTGTCAACATTGGTCAGACAG
The DNA here is from genome assembly GCF_964204655.1 of Triturus cristatus. Classification (NCBI taxonomy): domain Eukaryota; kingdom Metazoa; phylum Chordata; class Amphibia; order Caudata; family Salamandridae; genus Triturus; species Triturus cristatus. The sequence continues at coordinate 84,291,156 of NC_140591.1, forward strand.
TGACCAGCAAGTCCATGTGGCAGAGAATGTCATTTGCTGATGTGCTGCTGTTGGGCCAGTGGGCCAGGTGCCAGGCCAGGTGTCCTGGGAGATGGTGCTGTTGCGCCGACCCTCACGGTCTTTTCCGTGGACGACCCGCCCTCCTGCGGGAACCCTCAGAAGCAGGCCGTGACGATGCTTGGGATGCTCCGTCGGATGTATCCTCCTCCTCCTGATCCCTCCCTGTGGGTGGTGATGTTCTTCGCCTGGTGTCACAGGGAGGGTTGCCCATGTTGTCGGCTATCCGACGGAGTGAACGGTTAATTCCCGTGAGCACCGTCACGAGCTCAGCCTGTCTGTCCTCCATCCGTCCTTGATGTCGCTGTTGACAGGCATGTTGCTCCGCATGTTGCTGGGCCTGCTGGGTCTTGATCTCCTCGAGGGTCCCCTTCATCTCGTTGAGGGTGGACACAACCTGGCTCATGCCCGTGGTGTCCTGCCGGTATGTGTCCAGGATGTTTCTTACATGGGAATATACCGGTTCCGCAGCCAACTGGTCAGGCTCGCGCCTCCGCCGTCCTCCACTCCCACCACCCCTGCCCACTTGCGCCTTGCCTGCCCTTGTGGGCACATCGGGTCTCCGGGACCCCTGAGGGGTGGCATTTGCGTTGTCGCCTGCCTCCTCCTGGGTGCCCGGTACACCGTGTCCCTCCTGGTCAGCCTGGCTGCGTTGTGGTGGTGGGGCAGGGATCCTGGGTGTCTCCTGGGATGTGGCAGGAGTGGGGGTGGTGGTTGGCCCAGTTGTACCTGACGCAGGTGCTGCAGGTGGTTGGACACCAGAGGGGCCAGGTTGGTCGGGGTCGTCCACAGAGTGGTGAGAGTCGTCGCTGCCGGTGGGATCGTCATCCCGCAGAGACAGGTCCTGTGAGTCTTCCCCTCCAGTGTTGGGGGGTGATCCACGACGTTGACCTGTGTGTGAGAGAGACAATGTTATTTTTGTTCCATGCAACATCCATGTTTCATTAGTTTCAAAGTTGGCACATTTCCTATGGGTAGTTGGATATGTCTTGCATTCCACTCACAGTGCACTTGTGCATGGGTATGTCCCTTGGCCACAGCTTTTGAGACTTTACCTATGTGTGATACAGTCTTACTTGCTGCGTCAATTGTGACTGCAGTCAGCAGTGGAGTGAGCAGGTGTGGCGAGCCATGCATTGGCGCCTTCCCTGTTGCACTGTACGTGGGCAAATGGAGTTGTTCCACACACTTATATAATGCAGGTAGCTGGCGTTGTGCTCGTGCACAGGTTGACACATGGCCCAGTGTTTTGCCATGGAGAAGAGAGGGGGATTCAGGCACTGGCCACCCTTGTCTACATGCACGCAGTCCACCTGCTGACGAGCAGACATTCCCACACCACCCAAGGCTGAATTGGTCTCCCTGTGTCTCCCTTTCTCACTCCCTCTCTGTCCCCCTCTCCCTCCCTCCCTGTGTCAGCCTCCTCCCTCTGTCCGTCTCCCTGTGTCTCCCTCCCTCTCTCTCCCCCTCTCCCTCCCTCTGTGTGTCACCCTCTGTCACCTCAGCCCAGCTTCCTAGGCACACACTGTTTGCAGATCTTTGAATGGCCCTTGGCTTGTTCATGTGAGTTTGTTTCTGATCTCCAGGCACCCATTGGGTGTAGTGTCTGTGTCTGCGCTGCTGCTGTGGTGGTGTGTGCTGCCACTCTTTCACAGTGTTGGCTGTTCATTAGCTGCTGTCATGTGCAAAAAGTGCCTTCACCCCCATGTCTTCATGCAAGGCGTCCGCCATTTGCAGGCAAGTCTTTCCTGTGTGGGGACACACTGTTTGTCTGGCTGTGACCTAGGCCATATGGGCTGAGGGCATTGTTGTCTGCTTCTGAGTTGCACTATGTGATTTTTGAGGCCCACACTCCCGCCATTCGGGTTACCGTGTCTTGTGTTGGTGTTTTATGTGGCCTGTGACTTGACATTGTCTAGCTGGGTGCATGGGGCATGGTGGCGCTAGTGGCATGTGCGTGTTTATAGTGTGTGGTTGAGTCATGCGATGGCTTTGGGGTGGTTGCGTGCATGATTGTGAGTTTGGTTGTGGATGACGTTCCCCCCATGTGAGGTGAGTTGTTTGTGTACTCACCAGGCTCTCGGAGTCCTTCTACTCCCTCCACTCCCACCACCGGCAGTATGGCCATCACCTTCTCCTCCCAGGGATGGTATTGTACGCGTCTGCGGGGCGGCCCTCCTCCAGTGGTGTTGGCCTGGTTGTGGTCGTCGGTCATTTTGCGGTGGACCGTCCTCCACAGATCGTACCACCTGGATCGGCATTCATGCCTGGTCCTTCTGGTGGACCCAACAACATTCACAGCATCGACAATCCTCTGCCACATGGCTGATTTTTCGGAAATGCTGGTCTGTCTGACCAATGTTCCAAAGAGGTGTGGCTCGACTCTGATGATTTCGTCGACAAGGACCTCCAACTCTCGGCTAGTGAACTTTGGATTCTTGTTAGTGGGCATGGTGAGGGGTGTGGGTGTGGATGGTTGTGGGGGGTGTGGGTGTGGATGGTTGTGGGTGTGTGGGTGTGGTTGTGCAGGTGTGTGTGTGAATGTGATGAGGGGGTGTTTGTGAAGGTGGTTGTGTGAAGGTGTGCAGGTGTAAGGTGTAGTGGAGGTTGTAGTATGGTGCAGTTGTTTCTCTGTGTGGTCTGGCAGCAGTGGGTCTGTTGCAAAGGATCATGGTTTGTGTGTGTTGGGCCTTTTTATTGGTCCATTTGTGGGTGTGGCTGTGTTTGAACTTTGGGTGGGTGCGTTATAAGGAGTGGTTGTGTTTTGGGCCTCTGTTTGGGAGTTTGGCAGTTGCAGGTCAGTGAATAGGTTGTATTTGTGCTTGTTGGACATGTTTTGTGGCTTTGTGCGATTCGAATGGAGTCTTCTTGTGTTGTTTTGCTTTGTCCTGGTTGTGTACGTGTGTTTTTAGCGTCTGTACGGTGCGTACATCGGCCATTTTGTTGTACAGTGCTGTCCTTGTCTCTGGCTTGGTACGACTCGTACATGCGCGATGTTGGGTGAGGGTGCTGGTGTTGGGGCCTGGGGTGCGCTCCGTACTTAGACTGGTGGGGTGTGTGTTCGCTCCGTACATACACGGGTGGGGGTACGGTCCGTACATACACTGTTGGGGTGGGGGTACGCTCCATACATACGCGGGTGGGGGTACGGTTCGTACATACACTAATGGGGGGGTACACTCCATACATACGCGGGTGAGGGTACGGTTCGTACATACACTGTTGAGGTGGGGGTACGCTCCATACATACGCGGGTGGGGGTACGGTCTGTACATACACTGTTGGGGTGGGGGTACGCTCCATACATACGCGGGTGGGGGTACGGTTCGTACATACACTGGTGTACATACACGGGTGGGGGTACGGTCCGTATATACACTGTTGGGTTGGGGGTATGCTCCATACATACGCGGGTGGGGGTACGGTTCGTACATACACTGGTGTACATACACGGGTGGGGGTACGGTCCGTACATCCACTGTTGGGGTGGGGGTACGCTCCATACATACGCGGGTGGGGGTATGGTCCGTACATACACTGTTGGGGTGGGGTTACGCTCCATACATACGTGGGTGAGGGTACGGTCCATACATACACTGTTGGGGTGGGGGTACGCTCCATACATACGCGGGTGAGGGTACGGTCCGTACATCCACTGTTGGGGTGGGGGTACGCTCCATACATACGCGGGTGGGGGTACGGTCCGTACATCCACTGTTGGGGTGGGGGTACGCTCCATACATAAGTGGGTGAGGGTACGGTCCGTACATCCACTGTTGGGGTGGGGGTATGCTCCATACGTACGTGGGTGGGGGTACGGTCCATACATACACTGTTGGGGTGGGGGTACGCTCCATACATACGCGGGTGAGGGTACGGTCCGTACATCCACTGTTGGGGTGGGGGTACGCTCCATACATACACGGGTGGGGGTACGGGCCGTACGTACACGGGTGTATATACATGGGTGGGTGTACGGTCCGTACGTACGGGGGTGTACATGCACGGGTGGGGGTTCGGCGCGTACATACGAGGGCTGGGGGGGTGGTTCGGCACGTACATACGGGGGCTGGGGGGGTGTTGGGCGCGTACATACGGGGGCTGGGGGGGGTGTTGGGCGCGTATGTGGCCACATGTCTCCATGGTTGCTATTGGAGTTCGGTGCGGACGGTGTTTTTTCCATACGGTTGTAACATCTGACGCACGGGATGGATCGTACTTGCGCGGTCGGACTTCACTTTTCACATTTGTACGGTAAATCGTCCGGGGACGTGTCGGACACATTTTCCGACCCGAGGACGTGTGGGGAATTATTCCCAATGCGATTCGTATGGACTTTTTCCCATGCGAATCGTACTTGGCAGTTTGTACGGCACTTGTACGATTTGTACGGTAAAAAGACCGGATACGAGTCGTACGGGGATATTTTTTCCAGGATCCGAATCGGCACCTAAATGTGTGAGAAAAGTGAATCATTAGTTGGTGTGGTTGTGAGACCCCATCAAGTAAAAATGTCACTGTTCTCTATCAGGTCGAATTATATCAATTCAAGTTAAAGCTTAGCTCAGTCCTGGGTAGCTGTGGCACAGAGTAGTCAGGATTAAATCAAAGGAAACAAGGGTATACCATTTATCAGTAACAAAACAGTCAATAAGTAGGAAACATACCCCAATAAAAATCTGACTCCAATTTATAAAAATAGTATACATTTTTATCCTTGAATAGACCGCAAAATGATAGAAATTAGATGGAGGAAACCAGAGTTGAGATTTTTGCGTAATTTTCATAAATCACTGGCTTTCACTCTAAACAGTTGTTAAAAGTTTGTTAATTACTGCTTTTCACTCTTAGCGGTAGTCTATGGACCTCAAATGCGAGGGTGCAGGCTACAGTCCAAGTTTCAGGCCGACCTAGGTGGAAGTCATGGTTGCATAAGGGCACCTGGTTGGTCCCGGTCAAAATTTTACCTTCGCACTTAGAAACTTTTCCAGTTATTTTTCTCATTGATGGTGAAGTTGGTGGGGTTCTCTGCAGCTTGAGTCCAGCTTTCGTCCAATGGACCAGAGAATTCAAGGGGTCCAGTGGCAAGCTTTCAGGGCTACCCACAAACTGGCAAGTGGCGGCAGTTTATGAGCCTCAGACTCTGGGTTCTAAAACCATACTCTTTGGCTTTAAGCTGCCAAGTTGCACTTTGGGGGGACAAAGAGTACATTCTACCACAAGCCAAGGGCCCAGGACCTGTGAGCCACTTCTTGGGGGCTAGGACTCAATCTCATGTACTACACCAGCAGAGTCTAGGGCAAGTCCAGGACAAACTGGTCTGCTGGGCACTGTGCAGGTTCATGCTTCTTTAGCTTTTGTGTCCCTGAAGCTTACCAGGTGGCTAGCCAAATAGCCCTTGAAGTCTACTCACTGGTCCATGGCACAAGTGGGAGCAGGTCCAGCTCTTGGGGTCTCTTGCCATGGGGTCAACAGCAGGTGCAGCCTTTCTTTTTCTGAAGTCCTTTCGTGGTTGTGCAGATGCAGCAGGTGCAGTTTGCCTTAGTGCAGCCTTTCCTTCTGAGGTCCCCAGGTTCAAAAAGTTCAGTCCTTCTTCTGTTCTTTCCGAGTCCAGCAGTGTTCTTAGGCTGGTAGTCAGGGGTGCCACTTTTATGTCACTTTCGAGTTTGTGGGAGGGGACGACTCACTAGCCAATAGGGTTACAATTCCCATGGGAGAACCCTACCCACTCTTACATTATTTCCGGTGAGATTGGCACTAAAGAACCCCACAGTGCATCTCTCTGCCCAAATCCAAAATGTCGGGACTCTTCTTTCCTGGGTCAGAGCCATGGGCACAACCCTGAGGTGCGACCAGTATAATGAGCCATTCCTCCTGAAAAAGCATTCTGCAAGGGCTTTATCGCTCTTGGGAGAGATGTCAGCATGTCTACCTACACAAAGGAAAGGGCAGGCTATGTTGTAACTCGCATTTGCGTCTTTAGCCTCTTTGGAGCAGGGCCATTTGTGGCCATAGCCCTCTGGCCATCCTGTTGGAGGAGAGCACACCTCCTCCCACTATCAAACCTTTTGTTCTCTGTTCATGGAAGTGCCTCACACTTCTTGGCAGGAGGACAGCAGGCAACTGCTGTAGCTAATCAGAAACAGCTACTAGAACTTTGGGGCAAGAAAGTAGTGCCCAGTGGTGAGCCGTAAGTATTCTATCTGCTCTCTCTGTTCCCTTTTGCCTGTTTCTGCTTATCTGCTGTTTTATTCTACTTCTTCTATTCTGCTCTTTTCTGCCCGTTTTCTCTCTGTAGCTCTTTTCCAGCATTCCAGCCTTTTCTTCCTCACTCCCTTCCCGCAGCTGTGTCCCCGCCCCCCTCGCCCTCCCATTTGTGCCTGCTCCTGCCTCCCAGCTGCTCCTCCCTCCCACCTCCCCTTCTTAATGGCTGACGCGTGCTGCGGGCACGCCTAAGGCAAGCCCGTCTGCGCCCATGCGTGCCTGGGCGGTGCCCAGCGATAGACCCCGTGACTGCTACGACGCCCGACGCCACTACAACACCCGCACCCTCCACAAACTCAACGCCAGCCGATCACCCACCTGCTTCCGGGCCACCATGAAGCTCACCCATGGACCCTTCTCCTGCCGGACCCGCAGCTTCACCAGCATCCAAGCCACTGCCCCGCCCACCAGGGCAGGACCCAACCACCTCAGATGCATACTACTCAACACCCGCTCTGTCCACAAGCACGCCATAAAACTCTGGGACCTACTCGACTCATCCTCCCCAGACGCCGCCTGCCTGACGGAGACCTGGATGAACCCCTCCTCGGCACCCGACATCGCAATAGCCATCCCGGAAGGCTACAAGATCACCCGCAGGGACCACACCGACAGGAGGAGGAATCGTCATCGTCCACAGGAATACCCTCAGAATCTCAACCAGCACCGAAGAAACCCTCGGCACTGGTGAACATTTGCACTTTCAGAACCACATCGATCCCAAACCACCCTCAGAGGAACCCTTGTCCACAGACCCCCTGGACCCTGGACACAATTCAGCAACCCCATCACCGACTTCGTCAGCACACACGTCCTTGCGTCCACAGACTACATCCTCCTCGGAGACCTGAACTTCCACCTCGAGAACGCCAACGACAGCAAATCCACCACCCTGCTCGCCAACCTCGCCAACCTGAGACTCAAACAGCTCGTCAAGACTCCCACCCACTCCTCCGGACACACGCTCGACCCTATCTTTTCTGCCAGCAACCACATCACCTTTAGCCATACCACAGAACTCCACTGGACCGATCACCGCTGCATCCACTTCACCTTCAAGAAACCCACCACGCACCACCACCCGCAACGGATCCCCTGCCGCAGCTGGAACAATGTTACCGAAGACCAGCTAATCGCCACCCTCGCCCGAGACCCACCAGCGGCTCCACCGACACCGACACTGCCGCCTGCAACCTCAGGCAATGGATCGACGACTGCTTCAACACTGTCGCCCCCAATCAAGGAACCCTCAAACAGACGCACCAACAGAAAAGCCATCTGGTTCACCACCAACCTCCAGGCTTCCAAGCAGACTTGCCGAAGACTCGAGAAGAAGAGGCGCCACGAACAGACACCGGACAGCCACGCAGCTCTCAAGAACGCCATCCACAGGCACCACCAACTCCTCCGAACCGTTAAAAAGGACCTCCTTTAAGGAACGCATTGACAACAATGCAGACAACAGCAAGGAGCTCTTCAACATCGTGAAGGAACTCTCCAACCCCAGGTCCAACTCCAAAGATATCCTGCCGTTGCAAGACCTATACGACTCCCTAGCCACCTTCTATCACTGCAAGATTGCAGACATCCACGACAGCTTCAACAACCAGACCCCCCTGACAGCCGCCGACACCTCAGACTCACCGCCCCCCAGCCACACCGACCTCCTGCTCTCCTGGACCCACGTCCCCACCACCGCCAAAACCAACCTCCAAGAAGGAATGAAGGCCACACTGGGAGCTGCACCGGCACCCACCAACCACGCACACAACCTGGGGTTCATCCTAGACTCATCGCGCTATCAATGACCAGCAAGTCAACACCGTCTCCTCCTCCTGCTTCAACACCCTACGCATGCTTTGCAAAATCTACAGATGCATCCCCACCGGAACCAGGAGGACGATCACCCAGGCCCTCGTCAGCAGCAGACTGGACTACGGCAATGCCCTCTATGCGGGAACCACGGCCAAACTACAGAAAAGACTACAACGCATACAAACACCTCCGCGCGCCTCATCCTCGACTTCCCCTGCCACAGCCACATCACATCCCACCTGAGAGACCTGCACTGGCTCCCCGTCGACATAAGGATCACCTTCAAGCTCCTCACCCACGCTCACAAAGCACTCCACAATGCCGGACCAGCATACCTCAACAAATGACTCACCTTCTACACCCCGAACCTCCAGCTTCGCTCCGCTGACCTCGCCTTCGCCACCGTTCCACGCATCCACAGATCGACCGCCGGTGGCAGATCATTCTCCTACTTCACCGCCAAGACATGGAACACCCTCCCCATCCACCTGAGGCAGACCCAGGACCTGCTGACCTTTAGGAGACTCCTCAAGACCTGGCTTTTCGAGCAGTAGCAGCACCCTCCCCCCAGCGCCTTGAGACCCTCACGGGTGAGTAGTGCGCTCTATAAATAATTGATTGATTGATTGATTGATTGACTTTCTATGATCACTTTGTATAAAAAGTTACCATAAATCAGCATTAAGCTGAGTTTAATGTAACGATTAATTTAATACCTTGGAGTGCTATATTTGATGGTCCCAAATGGAAGTTAGCACTTAGCAGTTTTCTTAAAAGGAAAATGGGCTGTGTTTAATTTTTTTTTAAATGAAAAAATGGTACAACCTCTTTTTAGATGCAGGCAGTGGGTCCATCGGCCCCCCTTCGCATTTGTGACTGTGTTACCACTTCCTTTTACTTGGTGGTAAAATATTAATGTATTCCACCGGATTTCAGCCTCAAAACATTAACACGTAACTTAAGGAATCTGTATTTGAAAGGGACGCCATTTACACACTCCATTCAAATTCTGAGTCGCTATTACTCACAAACCCAAATTGTGATTTAGTAATGTGTTACTGAGTCACAATTTCGGTTTTGTACTTTTAAAAATTATATTTTGGGGCTGCAAAGATTCCAATTTGACCTTTGCAACTGTAGAATTGCTTTGTACACGAGGCCCTATGATCGTCTTAACCCTACCTGCTGTAAGATATGACCTTCATAATATAACTAACGTGTCAAAGAATAATGAAGTGGCCATTGTGATGTGCTCCTGCTGTGACAGAGGACCTTCTTACAAAGGGCTTCCCTGCTAGTTGATGCAGATGTGACATGGATGGTAAGGGGGAATCAACTCCTCCATGGAGTGGAAAAGTGATGAGGGGGACACTGGGGATGAAGGGGACGCTGACGAATAACCCTAATATATGCCAGCATTGTTATGAGAAAGGAGAATGGGGTCATTTTTATTCCTTCACTAGTTTCAATGATGTTTTAGCTGATGTTTAAACTGCAGAATTATGCAAATTGCTCCATGATGATGAAGGCTTCTGCTGCACTGCAGCACTTTGCAAAAACAATGTAATTTAAATTCAACACAGTTTGATGCCTGTGCACATGAACAGTGGAGATCGTCTGCCTCCAAGCAGCATGGAAACAAAATCTATTTCTGTAAGTATTTATCAGGAGGACGACAGGACAAAAATATTCCAGAAAGAAATTGGTGAATTTAAAAATACAATTCAGTTTCCCTCCACTCTGTGTTGTAAGTGAAAAATGCATGAGTCCGCTGGGAAACTTCTTCACAGGATAACTTCTCTTACATATATAATTGAACTTTTTATTGGTGGTACTCATACAGCGGGAACATAGCCCAGAGGGGCATCGTAGCACTTTACATAGAACAAGTGATATTTTGCAAGGCATAATATAAAAGATGAATAGGTCTTTGCGGAAGCTCAGGGAAAGTGGCATCACTAAAGGTAGAAAAAAGAATGAATTTAGAAAAACAGCAAATCACTGAATCAGGAGGAGTGGTGGTTGGATGTTGGTAATGGTGCCTGGGACGATGGGGCTGGCTCCCTATCTGTAATTGTCCCCCCCTCCCCCCCCCCCGTGCCCCACTACCGGGCAACAGCGGCAGCCACTAAAAGCAGACACTGGCCTCTCAGCAAGGGAGGAGCATGTTTTAAGAAAATATTTTTTATTTTTAGTGAAACTTTGCCATACTTAGTACAACACATCAATTGCACATTTGGTATAGATATGGTCGACAGTCAATACACATTTCTCATGGTAAGAGCATGTTTTCATTTCACATTTTGCTTTTTATTTTTAGGATAAATTCTCATCCAATCCTTGGTCTCTTAGCATTGTGTGTCCTAATGGTGAGTGTTATTCTATGCCACAGTGTGTGTGTGTGAAGTGTGTGAACAAGGTACACATCTGTTGAAATAGTGACATGGCCAAAGTTAAAGAAAAGGCAGTGGGTACAGTGGGAGGGTGTGTTGTGTGTGTTTCCATAGGAAGAAAGTTTTTTAGGTCTCGCCTAGCGAACGCAGTGCATGCGCTGCTTCGCCTTGGCGAGACTCTATTGTCGTCGCTTTTGTTCGCGAAGGGAGACAAACCATGTGCACGCCCGGACAGGCGATGTGCACGCGCATGGCAACTCCCACCGCGCGCTTGATTTATTATGGCTCGGCCGCTCACTCCCTCTCTGTATACACGCTGTTTGCCTGCTTGCGGTTGCGTTTACTTTTGTTGCCAGCGCACTGCCAAGGGAAACGCACGTGTGCAGCGAGGTGTGTGAGGTTGCTGCTTTCAAAAAGTTTGGACTTACACGCACACAAAACTAGTGTGAGCAGAGCACGCATTACTGTTGTGTGTCAGGTGTACCGTAAGCTGGCAAATTGCAAAGTGCGCTGCATTGTGATGTTCCGTCATCTGGGAAGACAAGAATGTGGACTGCATCGGTATTAATGGCTGAGAATGGACTCGCGTATTGTGATGGCAGCGTGATAGGAGCAGTCGAGCGCGGACAAAGCAGGAAGTGTTGCTTGGCATTGCAATGGGACATGTGCGACAGCAGAGCATTCTGGGACATTGGAGCTGCGTTTGAAGACTCGTAATAAGCAGTCGAGTCGCATGTAGTCCTTCATGAAACGGGCTGTAAGAGGTGCATTTGGTGTATAGGCACAGTCAGCGACCTGGAGGTATAACTTGTGCAACATTAAACCTCACAAGGTATTTGGGGGTGAGGAGCCTATAAACAAAACATTATCTCCAGCGATCAGTAAAGAAATATTCAGAATGGAGAAAGGATTCCCACATTAGTTCATTCTGTGAAGCATTGGATTCATACTCAGGGTACTGAGGTGAGATGTCGCTAACCAGAGTGGAAAACTCTGTGTTACCTGCCATGGTTATTTTATTTTAATGTCATGCTGATTCGGGTGTGATATCGCTCACCATAGGGAAGGACTTTGGGTTTGCCATTTAAAAAAAACATGTCATGTTGATTTGATTTTGCTGCCACAGTAAATGTTTTCTTTTGCTTCGGTTTGAGTGAAGTTGTATTGAGCTACAGTTATATTTATTGAGCCGTACACATTTACAAACAACGAGGGGCACTGAAGGTTTCTGACCCCACGGTTATTAACATAAGTGTACCACAGTTACACATACATTTTGCCTGACTTGATGCAAACATCTAAAGAGTGAGTGAAATGTGCTAGCCCCCCTAGTGAAGGGAATGCTGGGGGAGGAGTCCAAGGGTGTAATACTATGAACTAATTTGCCAACTATTTTGGTGTTTAGTGGGATAGGTATTATACGATTGTACAGACTGCTTTTAAAGATCTTTCTTTTTCTAAAAGAAGCCCAGAATAATTACCATGTGGACTTGCGAAGACATTTACATGCTCAAGAGGGACATTTATGTGACCAAGCCGGAGATATTAATTAGACATAACCAAATCAGACCTATTTTAAACACATTTACTAACATGAACATTGTGTCAGCTTTACCAATACACACACACACACACACACACACAAACACACACACACATACGCACAGAGGTGGCCTTTAGCACTTGACTAAAATGTTTGATCCTATGCAAATCACTGTGTCCATCTTTCTCAGCTGGCCTCCAAATGGCTCCAACAAAGTGGTATCCCTAACACCTTCAAACGTCTACCACTGGAGGACCAGATGGATTAAAGGAAAGATTTTTAAAAAATGAACACAGAAATCAGTGCACTACAATATTAGATGAAGAAATCAAACCACCATAACAAATCACTCATCCAAAAATCACACAAAAAAATATATAAATCATTCAACAACAAAAAGGCCATCAGCACCAACACAAAAATGCCTAGATCTGGACGGAAAACACACAAAGATGCAGCTTTCCTCTCGTTGTTGTTGGATGGTAAAGTTGTTGCAAGAATGCAGACTGTCTCATAAATGATATAGCTGATGAGTTCAGGAAAGGAGATCTCTTTATTGTGCACCTCATCCACAGGGCTCCTTCCAACCGCCTCCCCAGAACCTTCACATGCGTCTATTGAGCTTAGCTGTACAGTAACAATCAGAAGGGTAGAGAGAGTATAAAACAGTCATTTACTTCAATGATTGGAATACTAGATCAGAAAGGGTTTACATGTTTAGGACATATTTCATACCGGCTACTTAAATTAATGACTTAAATTATACACAAATAAACCAATAGCAAGAATTAGCAATGCAATAGGTCTCGCATTTGTTAAAATTAGAGCTGTCTGTGTTGAAAATGACAATGTTTTTTGCTTGTGTTTGTTTATTTGCAGTTGAGTAATTATGTTTGGATAGCACTATTGCCATGGGTATAAAAAAGTAAAAGTAAAAAACATTGCAATTTTTAACGCGAACAGCTCTAACTTTAACAAATGCGTGGCCTATTGCATTGCAAATTCTTGTTTGTTTTGCTAATACATTTGGTGCTATTTGATGCTCTTCACTAAATAAAAATGTTGCGGCCGTCATTGCAGGACATGAGGACTTAGTCCCTGTGTCTTGAAACTTGAAAAAAATAATATACAAGGGAGCAGGGTATGGGTATGGGTACCCTGACCCTAGGCCCATAAATATACATGTGTACAATAAAAATGTCCTCACCCTACCAATACCGAGCGGCTCCATATTCGGCCAAATTGCAATGAAGTTTTATTTTCTTGGTAGAACAACAAACAGACATGATTTGACCTCACATGGGGTCTTGATCACCTAAACATGGGGTCAGTTTTCCGTGTCACACAGGACGCGACCATAGAAAAGACAGTAAAAAAAATTACAATTGTAGTTTATGCACTGACCAATAATTCTAATCATTCTCTTAATAATTCACAGAATTAATTGATTAAACAAAGGCATATGTGAGTACCCAACAACATAGTGAAAATCAACTCAGTGCAATAAATTGATAACCATGATTATTCTTTTGTTCTTTATGTTTCGGAGATTGATTAAATTAGTTCTAGTAGCTGATCAAGTGAATCAATTATAGGGGATTTCTCCTTAGCATTGTTTTCTGGTCAATTATTGGCACCAGCCTACGAGAGTGTACAATCCATACTAATTCATGTCAGGTGTGGGGTATAAAAAATCATCAAACTCGGGTACAGTCCCCATTCCACATCTGGATTTCAGTCTAGTGAGTCTTCTATGGGAAAAGATGACTATGCACCAACATGTCCTTCAGGGATAGATTTTTTTGCCATGTCATCAAGGGCGTCTCCCTGTTTTCTGTTTTAGAATAGGACCTTGTGTCAGAATACTCCATCTGTTCTTAAGAATGTGTCTGAACTTCCGTGCTTCATTGTTGTACTTGGTTATACACCTTTTTGCGTCATCCCCGCCTTGTTTTCCTTTTCTAGGGCAAGGAGGTTGAAACAGAGCATCCTCTCTTATTACATTATCTGCCTGTAGAGTAGCCTGTTTCAAGGCTTTGTGGGGATGATTTCTCACTTGTAGTCTGCTAGACATCTCACCCATTCTTTTTGATAGGTTTGTTCCGAGATGCGGTTCCCTTTAGCCCGGAGGTACTCCCTACAGGGGATGCTCCACCTGAAACTCGGAGGGTGACAACTAGCAGCATGCATGACAGAATGTTCTGCTTTTTGCTGTCTTAATAATTCAATATTGAGTATTCCATTCCCAACCGTGAGCTTGAAATCAATACATTCAGTGGTACCTTGGCTATGCTGCATTGTAAATTTCAGGTTAACATCATTCCTATTCATTTGTGAAAAAAACTTTTAAATCAGTCTCCCTTCAATTGAGTGAAGCTTGGTGCCAGTGGTAATTTAAGCATGGGACCCTGGTCTGGGCACTGCCATCACTTAGGGCATAGCACTGAAGTTAACCAAAAAATGATGGGTGGAATGCTTGAATTCATCTCACCCGCTGGTAATTGCTCGAGCTGAATCCCAGTCTGTCATTTTATTGCCCACAGTGTCACCTTAGATCAGACCCAGCCATATGCAAATCAGCCTTGATCCTTTTTGAAAAGGAACAGCCCAGCCTGAACTGCCAAGCCTGGTCCTCTTTGAACTGGAACTCAAGCAACCCAAGATTTCGCCCTAGTTGGGGCTCCTCAGTTGGGTGAAACTTGGTTCAAGTGGCAAAGTGGGCATGATATCCATGTGCGGGAGCGCCCGTCACATGAGACACAGAGAGATTTTCTAATGTTTATTATGTATATTTAATTTAAAGTATTAAATAAAAGCATTTTTATACTTTCATGTTAATATTTAAATTCGGTTATATATTCTTGTTGGGTGTATACATCTTTGCTAATTGTAAATTTGCTTTACTATTAATGGTTTAATTTAAATGGATATAGAAACTGGTTTAATTGTATTTTGTTAAAAAAAATATGAATATATGTGTGTTTATATACATAGATATGTGTATATATTTATAAGTAAATAAGACTATTTATTTAACATTATATTAAGTTTAACTACTTTAAAATGCTTATTTATTTTAAAAAGTATATTGGTACCTCTTTTGCGATATTCTCTTCCACAATATTTTTGACACATTATGTTTGGTATTTCCTTTATAAGTATAGGAACATGCTATTATGATAAATTATGTTTTTGACATAATATATGTGTCTTGATATTTTTGTTCACAATATTCTTTCAACCATTCAAAAAGCCAAATTACAGACACAATAAAGTATTGTCCTGCTCAGTGCTAGTCTTTTGAGTAAACGAAAGCACTTTGATCACACAGCGTTACTCAATAGTAAACTATTCAGTAGGGTTGTCACCAAAGTTGCATTTATGAGTGAGGCCCTAAACCTCCCTTTCCAGTACTCTCTCCCCGCTAGGGCCGGGAGCCTACGCCTACTCTCTATGGGCCAAATGTACCACCATTCCATTTTGCAGGGCACAAATTACGACGGTTTGCAACTAGCAATTTGCGACTCACAAAATGGAATTACCTGCCTCATCAATATTCATGAGGCAGGTCGCAATTTGCAACCCATTGGGAGTGACCAGCACTCGCAGGGATGGTGGCCTACTGGGCTCAGCAGACCACCATGTCTATGACTGCTTTTTCAATAAAGCAGTTTTTTTTTTAATTCAGCCCGTTTTTCTTAAAGGAAAACAGGATACATTTAAAAAAGAATAATCAAATGTTTCTGTTCCATTTATTTTTTTTAAATATTTTCGCATACATTCTCAAAGGGGAAGGGGTGTCCTTGGGACCCCTTCCCATTTGCGAGTAGCTTACCACCTACTTGTGGTAGGTTATAAACTGCGAGTGTTTTGCCATCACAAATGCAGTGGCAAAACAATGGTACACACCATTCAGACTTGCTATTAGGAAGGGGACGCCCTTGGCACTCCCCTTCCTAATAGCGACTCGCAAACACTATTGTGCGAGTCATTGACTCGCAAAATAGTGTTTGAAATACCACCACCCTTTTTTGCGGACGCAAACAGGCCGATTTCCTGTTTGCGACCACAAAAAACAGACATACATCTGGCCTTATGAGCATAAGCATTGATTAGGCAGAGATGCAGATGGAAACATATACTCTCACTGGTCAATTGCGCTTCTCATTGCAATGTCCTTCACCGCTGGCATTAATGCAGCAAAAGTCTCAAGTCTACATAACAGACTTTTCTGCACTTTTTTATCTCTTGTCCCAGGTGCACTGGTGTATGTTAACATGATTGGTTGCCATATTTGGCAATGGGAATATATTGGTGATGAATGGCTTATGGGATAACAGGACGCGGCATAGTATGGTTCGCTTATGGGGGAAATGAGCAGACAATGGTTTAGCTAACTAATGAGGAAGCGGCAAACCAAGGCTGGCTGGCAAGGGGGATGTGGCAAGCAATAATATGCCATATGATTGGACTGCGGAACACATGATGGCATGAAAATGACAAACTGAAATTTGAGGAGAAATTTAGTGTATTTGAAAAATATACCTACCCAGCATTTGGAAACAAGTCCGTTCATTTACTGGAAATGAAAACCTTATATTTTTAAACAAAGATAAACATGAGTGTGAACTCTGAATGAAGGTGCCTTCGCTAAGATTTAACGCAGATTCTTCAGGGACACTGCATGTCTGCTGATTTTTGACCAAATTAATGTATTTAACTATTTACAGTATCTTTCAAGGTCGCACTCGAGTTGTATTGCATGCTGCTATGTGCTGCTGTGGTTGCAAGTGTACCTCCTCTAATCCTAATCTGTTTGAGGTTCAGCCCCAGTGCAGAGAACAAGCAATTCCATGACTTCATAAGGAGAAAACTAAAACAGTGCCACCCTTTTCCCCCATTCCAAGCCCTTTTCAAGACAACAGTTTTGTCTGATTCTGGCCAGGAGACGCCATGATCCACTGCGGGGATGTGGTGCATGTGTTTTTCAGTTTATTTATTTGTTTCTGTTTTTTCCTGTTATGTGTTCCCATGCGATTGTGGCCCTCTGGAGTCTGGACAGCACACTTCTGTTGTAGGAGCGGGTGACCGCAAGGGGGCCTGGCTGTAGTGAGCAAAGAGTGTTCCTGAGGCAACCTAAAGATATCCCCAGGTGCCCCTTGAAGCATCCACTCCACCAGTGGGGGGGGGGGGGGGGGAAGGGGGGTGGCAGGCTAGGCTGCTGGTATCATGGTTTCTTTATGGCGCCTTCAAGATCAGCCTGCAGCAGTGTTTTGTAGTGTTTCAGATGTGTTGCTTCAGCATGCTACAAAGGGTGTAGACTGCGAATACCGAATGTCGACGGGACAGAACATCGTTACAACAATATCTAGGGACAAAATGTCGAAAGGTAAAATTCCTATATATTTTCTATACCTAACGCCAGTATTACGTACTTTAGTGATATGTATAGCTTCAAGGTACATAGCCATGGAGTTTTAGAATGTTAAATCCTTACCCCCCCTCTGTGCACTTACCTATCAATATTCTGTCTCTCGATTTTGTTGTAACAATATTCTCTCCCGTCGATATTCAGTATTCAATATTCCCTACAACAACCCTTACTGAGCTAGAATAGAGGCCGTTAAGAAACAGAAATCAAAATGAAGTCATGTGGTGGGTAATGAGTATTGTGAGGCAGGGGTCCCTGAAACAGCCTTTGCGGTTCTTATGTTAATACAGTTTATTAAACAGCCTTTGGCACTGTTATATTAATACAATTCATTTAGGCGCATGTGCTCCATTAGAGCTTAGGAGCTGGGTAGATGGGAGAATGCAGAGAAAGTTTAAAACATAAACAGAGTCATCCGTGGTGTGCCTGTTTGAAAAGCCAAGTTTTGAATGGCTTGCTAAACTGTATGAAATTATTTTCAAAGCACGGCTACTCCGGAAGAGATTCTCGTAGGCTCGGCGCCTGAACAGCGTTCTTATGCCGACGACACCCAGATTGTGGTTTCACCATCTGATAAGGGTTATGACGCGAGCAACACCTTTAGGAGCTGCATGAGTGCAGTGAGCCTCTGGAGGGACAAAAACTGGCTTAAGCTAAATTCGTCCAAAAATCTACACGCTAACAGGCTAACGTGAGATTATCACACGTTACCTTGTTGATAGGGACAGGCAAACTTAGCCATGATATCCTCCTTCCATAGGATATCATGGCTAAGTCAGAAAAATACCAGGCGTAAAAAAGCAGCGTTAACCGCGGTTAGCGCTGCTTTTTTTGTCTCTAACAGGGTTAGCGATATTCTTGATAATAGGAGAAATGTCGCTTAGCGACATTTCTCCTATTATTTTACTTCTCATTAGAGATGCAAGGGGAAGCGTAGAGTAAAAGGGTGCTAACATGCAAATTTGCATGTTAGCACCCTGTTGTTGATAGGGTGCTAGTTTTAAAGCCAAAAAAGCAGAGATAAAGCCCTTGTTGATATGCCCCTTGGACTCTTAGTGCATCACATTCCTCTTAAATGATGGAAGGATATCCCCAAATCTGGCTTCAGCTGATACTTGTCTGTAACTCTGTCAGATTCTCTGAGCCAGAATTACCTGCCTTTACCAATGTAAACTGACTAACGCAGGGTGCTGTGAAGCAGGTAGGGGGGGCATTAAAGCTACTGTTTGTAGCAATTGAATCTACTGAGAGCCAGTTCCCATGCAGTATATGCCGCCAATAGCCGTCTGAAGGAGTTCCGGATACAAATCCATGCTATACAATAACCCTTGTTTCATATTTGTTATTCTTGAGCCAGACCTCAACAGACAACTGAGAGGAAAAAGAAGACCCTTCGAGCATTCGATCTGCCTCCTTGCAGGTTTGGGTCCATTATTT
Organism: Triturus cristatus; assembly: GCF_964204655.1. Classification (NCBI taxonomy): domain Eukaryota; kingdom Metazoa; phylum Chordata; class Amphibia; order Caudata; family Salamandridae; genus Triturus; species Triturus cristatus. Next base: position 84,310,096 of record NC_140591.1, read on the forward strand.
CTATGGCAGAAGCATTAATCCAGTGGCCAAGGGGTGAGGAGCAAGTGTCAGACATGTTGCGGCCATTGCCTCTGATAAAGAAGATTCTGTTTCATTAAAATTGCGTGCCTATTGTTATGAACAACTTTACACTAAAACAAAAAAGCTGCACCTTGTAAAACCATGTTTTCCTGTGTTGGTTAAACTACGTCCAAACTAGGAGTAGACGCCATCTTCAATTCTATCGCCGCCATGATGTGTGTTTTCATTTCTTATCTCATCACACATAGCAAAATGTGCACTTTTGTGCTCTGTGTTGATAAGCTGTCCTTAAAGGACTCTGGAGGAAGCCTTTGGCTACTTTCAAAGCTCTCCCTCTCTATATCACTGCTGGCCTATTCATACATTGAGACTGACGTTGTTTTGAGTGCAATAAACTAGATTTGTACACATCAGGGGAAGGGGTTCTAATTTTCCTTTAGGGGATGGTTTTGGGACGGTGCACTCTTACAATTTGTATTCTGATTTTTCAGTTCATGAAATGATGAATGATCATCTTTTAATGAGAGTATGATTTTCAGGGTGTATTTTTGATAAAAAGGGACATTTCTGTATGTGAGCCAGACTCTGGTTAACCTGACTTTAGAGAGCGGAGCTCCGTCATTCTGTCTCTTGTTTTAACCTATAAATATTTTACACTGAGGCTTGACTGCTTGTCATTCTCTTTGCTGAATTTGATTGAGCCTTATTCTAATTCTCTAGTCTGATTCTGCATGCATTTTGACTAACTATTATTTTTGCCTTCTGTAATGCACTTTATCAATTTAATAAACCTTTACAGTTTTGAACTTAAAGAAGGCTTTAAGTCTCTTCTTGCTTCAGGACTTATTTAATTGTCTGCGCTGCTTTATTTACTATTAATCTGTTATCTATAGAGACAAAGGGGCATATTATCAAGAAAGGCATTAAAATTATCGCCGCTTTTTGATGCATTGTAGTACTTGTAGTTTGAGGTTCTGATGTGTGTTAATGTTTGTGGTGACATGGAATTATACTGCATGTGATATTGTGGGTTAGTCTACTCTTATTTGTGAATCATTAGGGGGTTAGATTACATGGATTTTGATGATTGTGTAGTATCTGTGAAGTGCTGGATTGTGGAGTTTAGCTGTTGGGCTTTTTAATGCATTGTGGAGATGTATGGATCAAAAATGTTGAATTGATACAACTTATGCTGAGTTCTTTCGTTTTGGTCAATGGATTTTTCCAAATCCAAGACCTCAGAATATTTTCATTTTGTTAAACTTGTCTGCCAAAGTGGGCTATGTATTGTGAGGTGCCACATACACAGCACAATCGGATTTTTCTGAATCAAAGAATAAGTTGTCGTTGGTCGGAAATGTAATCGATGTGATTCACTGTGCCAAAGAGTTTTACCCCTTTGTATTTATTTCCTATTTTGTATTCAAGTTGAGGAGACTAAAAATGATTAACTAAAGTGCAAATGGAAGTGCAAATATACTTTAGAAGAAAATGTAGTTAATTGTTCAAATTTTTCTGTTTAATTGTATTTCTCTGACCTCAATCGCATTTGCACTTGCACTTTAATTTAGGAGAATGGTCTACCCTTGAATATATATGATTCAGGTGATGATGAAAATAAGTTTGTTGAGTTTGTAGCACTCTACTAGATGCACTTTAACTTTTATGATTTGACTATACCCCGATTATATAAAAATTGGTGATCTTCTGCATTGAATAGCATTAACTGTATTAGTGTGTATATATATATATGTTTATTGATGTTTGTTCTAACTTATATTTCCTACTCTGCTCAATAAAAAAATAAAAAAGGAGGAGACTACAAATGAGTAGGGCTCACTTATGAACCGTTTGTTGCCATGTTACCTATGCAAATTTGCAAATATGTTTTCTAGGTCCGAGTTGTTTGTAGACTGACCTAGAGACAGCTTTAGCTGATTTGCCAGCCTCCTGTATCAAAAACAGTCATAAATAAACTTACATGTATTCATACATGAATAATTTATAGTATGTCTTCCAGTTACAGTTATTCAAATTAATTTCCTTACACCACTAGAAATGATATTTTCCTGTGGTGTGTAGTAAAATTAAAAAAAGAACTACCAGTCCACATTACAACCGTCTCCTAGGAGATACCCTTATTTTTCTGTTAAAAGTACATGAAAATGCATTTTTTTTTTTAAATAGATTTTTATTGTTAGCATTGCCGCCTAAACATCGCAGCATGTTTTCTGTTTTTTCCTTCTTTTTCTTTTTGTGGCATATAATCAAGACAAAATTGCGCTAGCTTGCCAAGGGCAGTCCCGCTGGCGTTTTTGATGTTTGTTCTTCAATTGGTGCCAACCAAGAAGTCCAGGAATATTTGAAGGCTCTTTTTAATGCTGTCAATTGAACAACATGAGCTGATTCTCTCTGCCAGACTCCATCTGGGAAGTCCTTGAGAGGATGTGGGTGAGAATACTATTCAACTAGAATATGATGACGATTTTTGGTGAGGACCAAAGAAACTCTGCTCAAAGAGTTGTTGGTAATTGATTGATTCATCCAGCAATGGCTTTCATTCACCTCCATCGTTTCATGATCCAGGATGACTCAAAAATGTGCATTTTGGGGGAAGCTTTAATGCCCCATGGTGGTGGAGTTGTTCCATGGATAATGAGTTAATTGGTTACCTGTGCCCAAGCTCCTAGTCACCAGCTCCATGACACACCTCTGACAGTTTTAAGGAGGTGACTTCTACTGCGGGTAAAACATCTCTGCATTGTCACTGGTTCCAGTTAGACCATTGAAATGCACAGGATACTGCTGAGGTGATGCAGTGAATGGGCACAGTATGCAGAGAGAGGAGGCAAACACACAGCTGCTACCTTGTTGCACCTGTTCTGTAAGGAAGTGAGCATTCCACTACTGGTGCCTGGTACATCAAGTCATAGCGAGCCAAACCCTTCCCCCCATATGGTGCGCTCTCCTCCCCCCCCAAACACAATTTGTGCTGTTTCTCCTTCTAGGTCTGCTCTACTGTCCCCTAGATCCTGCACTACTTCTTTGGGCTATAAGGCTCTCTATACCTGGAGCCTGCAATGCTTCCAGGACCTTACACTACGGTCCCACTACCGCACATTGCATTACTTCTTCCCTAAATACTGTGCTACTTCTCTTCGTGCAACCTGTGCTGAGAGGTCTCCACAAACCCTGCATTTCTCCCCCTCTGGTGTGCTGCACTGTTCTCTCTCCTGCATCTTGGGCCCCTCCCCTCTTGGACTCTGTGATGCTACCTCCTACCCCTATGAACCCTGTGCTGGTTCTCCTTCCATGGACCCCACACTGTTCTCTCTACTGGATCCTGGGCCCCTCCCCTCTTGGACTCTGTGATGCTACCTCCTACCCCCATGAACCCTGTGCTGGTTCTCCTTCCATGGACCCCACACTGTTCTCTCTACTGGATCCTGGGCCCCTCCCCTCTTGGACTCTGTGATGCTACTCCCGGCCCCTAAAAACTCTGTGCTCCTCCTTCCATGGACTTTGTGACACTCCTCTCTGCCCCTATGAACCCTGTGCTCCCCCTTCCATGGACTTCGTGACACTCCTCTCTACCCTTATGAACCCTGTTCTTCACCTTCCATGGCTCTGTGATGCTCCTCCCTACTCCTATGAACCCTGTTCTGCTACTCCTTCCATGAACCCCACACTGTGCTATCTCCTGGATCCTGGCCCCTTCCCCTCTTGGACTCTGTGATGCTCTTCCCTACACCTATGAACCTTGTACTCCCCTTAAATGGACTTTGTGATGTTCCTCCCTACCCCTATGAACCCTGTTTTCCCTCTTCCATGGACTCGGTGATGGTCCTTCCACCCCCTATGAACCCTGTGTTCCCCCTTACAAGGACTCTGACGTGCGCTTCCCTACCCCTATGAACTCTGAGCTACTCCTACCTTAGACTCTGCACTGTTTGCCCTCCTAGACCCTGTTCTGCCTCCCATGAGTACTGCTCTGGAATTTGGAAGGTGTTCAGGTCTCTTGGTAAACTGGTGCAAAACGTGTGTTTCTGATAGTTGCCGGATATTGCTGCCCTACTTCTTGCCCACCTTACAAACTATGGCTCTGTGAACTTTTAAATATCTAGGCATCCAGGTCTTCCACGATCTGGAGGATATCCGAGTGAGGAAACTGGTTGGGGCCACTCGGTTCCTGAAATCCTGTGACTCCTTTTGGCGCTCCCAAAAGTTGCCAACGACAGCGCGTATTGCGCTCTCTAAAAGAGTCATGCTCTCGAGGCTTCTTTTTTTTCGTAAACCTCTATGAGACTCCAGGTGACCTGGTATTGGAGGCTCAACGCACTCCTGCAGGAATTCATTTTGGATGGCGGATGTCAGAGGGTTGCATTAGCTACCCTCCACTGCCCCCATTTGAGGGTGGCTTGGGAGTGCCAGATTTTGAAGTGTACTTTCTTGCAACCCCGCTTCAATAGATCATGAAATGGCTTGAGGTAACAGGCTTATCGGACCTTGGACAGTTGAGCACCGAACACAACCAGGGACTGTTCCTGGTGAAGCTGCTGCACCCGACGCTGCAGATTCCCTGCATGGGTATCCTTTTGTCCACTGCCCTGGCCATACAGGTTTGGTGACCCCTTAGGCCATTGAACTACTGTTGGTGGGTCTCCATCACTTCGAACCATTGACTTTCTTTACTGCAGGGCAATTGGACTCCTGGACGGAGGCGGGATTGGTGAATGTCCTAAAGCCCTTTAGAGACCTGGTGGAGCAGACTGGCCTGCAATTGGGACAATTTCTTAACTACGAAGAGCTTACAAATGCCTTATGGGACCGGTGGCGAACTGTGGGAGTGGAGACACCCACAGATACGGTTCTTCAGCTACTCCTGATTCTGGGAACGGGCACTCACCTAGCCTCGTAGTTTTATAAGGCTCTAAATGGGCTTGTTAAGAAACCTGTGGACACCCTTTGGGCTTGCTGGGTGGTTGACTTGGGCCAGGGCATGATAGACACTGAATGGGGGAGGGTGCTTGCATACTCACAGAAAGTCTCTCGCAGCATGCACCTCAAATACATACAATACAATTATAATCACAGGACGTATTGTACCCCCCATGGGATTCAGGCTATCTACAGAAGGGAGCCTAGAGGTTTCCCTTTCTGTTTATAACTGGACGCTGACTTTGGACACATGACATTGGGATTCCCTGGGCTAGCAGATTTCTAGGGTGAGGCCATTTTGTGATTCAATAAGACCCTGTCTAGGTCACTCGATAACACACCGGCAGTTTGTTTATTGGGCCTCTTTCTTAGGCATGGTCCCACAAAGGTAGGGAACAGGTTCAAGGACCTGGCCCTGGCCAATCGGTGAGTGGCCATGGCTTGGAATTCGCCTATGGGACCTAATGTGGAAACTTGGGTGACGGATGTCACGTGCTGGGCACGGGCTGAGAAAAGGGTGCTGCAGAGTGAGGAAGCAAGGGGTGCCAAACACAGACCTATTACACCTCTCTGGAGGGAAGTGGTTGATCAATGGGGATCTCTTGGGACTGCAGTTGACTCTGCGGAGGATCGGAGTGAGGGCAGACAGCGGGGTCAAGTCCTGCCCGTGACGATGAAGCCTGATAGGAATGAGGTTGCACAGACCCTGGAGTCATAGGCAAAATATGCTGTGGGACGAAAAGTGTTCTTAGCAGGCTGCTCTGGACCTGAGGTGCCTACATTTTTTCCTCCATCCCCGCATGGCTCACCCCTAGCCCCAGGGGCTTTGACTCTGTTTACTTTCCGTAACTGGTATTGTACACACACTTTACTTATGCATGGACACGGTAATACTTTGAAGCTAGAATGATTATTATTATTGTCTTATGGCATCTAGACCTCCTGAAATCACAACCATAACCTCATCACCTGTAGGAATTAGCTTACTCCTGTTTTCACTGTAAGTCCTATAGCGAGGGCTATTAAATGGAAACCGGGAAACTGATTCAGTGGCAATATCATGCTGTATTGCTGTAATTGTTGAAATGCCAATTAACAAAAGTGTTAATGGCAGTAGAAATTTTCAACAGCCTATCTCCTGCGCCATGCCTTACTCCGTCAAACAGGAAGGTGTACAGGTATGCTGTTTCCAAACTGTTCCAAAGTCAAGGGTTGTTTACATCAACCATGCATCATAAATCAATGTCAGTGCAAGCGCCGATTTGTGTGCTTCAAGGAACGTCATCTAGTGCATGCCTACTTACCTTAACCACTGCTGCCCACTTGGGACTGATATCTATCAATTACAACCTTTGTGCTCAGTCTGATATTGTAAGTCATTTCCCGTCATTGTTTCATGGCCTGGGAACACTCAAGAAAATAAAAGTGCAACTCCATATCAATTAAGACATTCACCTTGTTGCTCACCGACACCAAAGAGTCACTTTTCATCTACAAGCAGCCGTTGAGAAAGAACTAGAAACACTGTTGAAGCATGACATCATTGAAAGGTCTACAGGTCCTACACCGTGGGTTTAGCCCATAGCTGTGGTGCCAAAAAAGGACAGTGAAGGTGCAGTGTGCATTTGTGTTGGTATGTGCCAGGCAAACAAAGCAATCAAGAGAGAAAGACATTCTGGTCCCCACATCGCAGACATGATCATGCAGCTGAACGGAGCCAAGATCTTCTCCCACCTTGACCTAAACAAAGGATACCATCGACTTGAGCTGGAAGAGAACTCATGTTGGTTTGTTCAGAAACAAAAGACTGAGTTTTGAAATGTCTTCGGCTGCTGAGATATTTCAGGATTTCACTTGCCAAATAATGCAACCTGTTACACATGCTTTCAATTATAGTGGTGACATCCTAGTGTTTGGGACAACATAAAAGGGGCCTGACAAGGCTCTTACACACGTGTGCCATTTGCTTGCTGATGCAAGTCTCACTCTGAATGCAGCAAAGTATGAGTTTCACAAAACCAAACTTAAATTCTTTGGGCCCATATTCTCTGATGGTAGAATGACTTGCTCCCCACAAGATGTCACCATGCTGCAATTGTTCTTAAGCATGGCCAGTTATTGCTCACGGTACATTGGTGACTTTGCTACAGTGAGTGCCCCATATACAGACTTAACAAAATGATATGTCCCATTTCACTGGTGTTCTGAATGTGACCAAAGTTTCAAAGACATAAAACATGCAATTGAGAATGCAATTGAAATGGCCTATTTTGACCTCAAGTTGCATACTGAGATCATAGTTGATGCGAGCCCGGAGGAGCTGGGGGCAATTCTTGCTCAACACAATGGTTATCCAAATGCTCAGAGGCACATTGTAGCATATGCCAGTAGAAGCCTCTGTGAAACAGAGCATGTCTATTCTCAGCTGGAAAAAGAGAGTGTTTTACATGGCCCTGCTTAGGGGATTTCTCTAAAACCTTTAGCCTTTTTCCTCCTGATTTTTGCTATTTCTCTATTTGTGGCATTAGGACTCTAGGCACTTTACCACTATAATGCAATGTGAAAGCACGTGTACCCTTCCTGCACATGCTAGGAAGTGGTGTTTACTTGAATGGTGTAGGTGCTGTACCTGTGAGTACCCTGTAAAGAGGTATACCACATACCCAGGGCAGGTACTGCACTGGGTACTGGTGGGCTGCAGTACTGATTATGCCACCCATAAGAATTACCTTTCAAACGTGTCTCAAGCCTGCCATTGCAGGTCTGGGTGTGCACATTTGCACTTATGCTCAGGTTGGCATTCCTAAACCATTAGCCAATGCTGAGTGGGCTGTTCACTACCAGTAGGACACCCCTAGAGTAAGTCGAGAGGGGTGGGCAAGTGGTTAGGGAAAGGCAGGGCAGGTACACAAGTGTGTTCCCTGCCCAGGTAGTGAATAATCATCATATGATTTTTCCCTATCTAGGATGTCTGCTCTTCCCAGTTGCTGAATGACTACAGTTTTAGCTTACAGTTGGGAGTAGCCTCATGGTGTTTTTAACCATGTCTCAAGCCTGCCATTGCAGGCCTGTGTGTGAGCAGTTGCACTTCTGCTATGGTTGGCATTTCTAACACTAGAGCACCCCTAGGGTGAGCCCTGGGGGTGGAGCAAGTGATAGGTGAAAAGCAGGGCAGGTACACATGTGTGTTCCATGCCCAGGTGAGGAAAACCCCCATGTCTGTTTTCACTACCTATAATTCCCCATAGCGGAACATGGGAGAATGGCTGAGATCACTTTAAGCTGCAGTGGTGGCTTACAGTGGAGCAGTCTCATGTTGTTTACTATCATTGGATTCACAATGACATATCATCCCTTGGGGTAAAGGTGGATTTGTCGTTAATAGCTTAGAAATGCCACTTCTAGAAAGTGGGCATTTCTCTGCACTAAACTCTTTTGTGCGACTTTTAGTTTGACTCCAGTCCACACTGGGGGCTGGGGGTGCACATCTGTACATTCCGCAGAGACAGCAATAAACATTGAGCATGCAACTGGAAAAACAGATCTCTGCCATTTGAGGAACCAGTTGGATAGACTGGAGAGAGAACTTTTGACGCTTGGCCTCTGGGAGCCAGATCATGACCCTACTAAAGATTAAGATCTGCATTCCAAGGCCCAGGGCAGACAGGACTGAAATTTAGGGAAGACATCTGTGGTTCAAAAGGGAACCCTCTGAACCTCCCAAACTTCAAAGGCACACTACAGTATAACTACTGGTGCCATACTTCAGCAGGGCAGAGATACACTTGTGGGGACATGGGACCTGATATCCTGAACTGCGTGGTGCACACTGCCAGAGGAATCTGTTGTGCACAAGGAGGAGACTGCCATTGGAAGGAACCCTGCACCCTGCCTGAATAGTGGCGGGCCTGAAATGTGATCTCCAAGGGCTTGTTAGCTTGCCCCTTGTTCTTTGTGGATGTCTAAGGAACATCAAAGACCTCCCGTGATGGACCTACACTGTCTATGTGTTTCACCTGGAGAGCGGTGTCCTCTCAAGCCCTTACTTCATCTGCTGGAACTTGACTGCAGCACAGTGTGAGCGTGGAACTAAGTATTGTGCCTGGAGACCGGATTGCCTTGTGCGGAGCCATCAAGCCATGCCCGCATCTAAGGAGTGTGGCCCCTGCATCGTGGGGCCTCATCATGCACAAGTATCTCATTGGTGGTGAGTGGATTCACCAGTTGGGGGACTCAATGTGACCTGATTCGTCGTCCGTACCGCATCTCTCACGTGCGACACGTCAACTGCATGCTCACTGCATGCGGCGTCCGATTCACAGATTGCGACCCTCGGAGGGAGGGCCAATCCGTAGTAGTGCCTCATTCTACCTCGTGCGGTACTACTGAACTTGCGACTGTGTGTATGGGACTGGATTGTCTGGTGTGACTCATACCATCACACACCAGATGTTGTGCCTCATTGCAGTGAAGTACGGCAAACCTGACTGTGGGTTGATTTTAACCAGATTTTCTGGTGCGACTCATATCATTGCCCACTAGACATTGTGCCTCATTCCAGGGAGGTACTGTGAACCGGACCGTGGGTTGATTGTGACTGAATTGTCTGGTGTGACTCGTATCATCGTGCACCAGACTGTGTGCCTCATTTCCAGGGAGGTAAGGTGAAACGGCTCTGGTTGTATTGGGACTGGATTGTCTGGTGCGACCCGGATCATCATGCACCAGACGTTGTGCCTCATTTTCAGGGATGCACGGTGAACCCTTATTTTGGTTCATTCTGACCAGATTGTCTTGTGCGATTCATATCATCACGCACCAGACATTGTGCCTCATTTCCAGGGAGGTACAGAGAACCGGACTCATGGTTCATTGTGACCAGATTGTCTGGTGTGACTCGGATCAACGCACACCAGACGTTGTCTATCTCTTCCCGAGGGGTGCAGGGACAGCTGCACCCTCCATTCACTGAGTGTTCCGTCTTGCCCCCAGTGCGGCACATCAACTGCCCTCTTCTCACCCGGCCCAATGGCTTCGTGCTGCCAGGCAGTATTGCCCGGATTGGGCCTGGGTGTTGAACATAAGTGACTGAGCTGGGGAACAGATCCGAGAGTGATCGGAAGCAGGTCGAAAGACCCCTGTGCTTCGCAGAACTAGGCTTGTGCCGGAAGGCAAATTGAGGGCACTCTTGCCTGAACTGGGACAGTCATTCGCCCGTTTCTGCTTCACATAAAGTGGGTGAACTTCCTGAATGGTAGCCAACACCCCATTTGTCGACTGCTGCCTGGTTACTGATATTTAGTGTGACTTCGGCCTTAAATTGGTATCGTAAGTTTTTTTTTTACTGTAACCTGTGGGCAGAGTAGGGGGTGGTGGGACTAGCTGCGAGGTGGGGGTAGGGTTTGTGCCACGGGGTCCACATTCATATTATCGACTGACATGCCGGGTATCATTTGCACCACATTACGGTGCTGAGTGCATGTGTGTGCCAGTGTGCTTCATACCGACCTGCGGATATCCTTTGCACCACGTTACAGTGCTGTGTGAGTGTGGGAGAGTGTGCTGCCTAAGAACAGCCTGCTAATAGTTGCACTGTGCAGCGGTGTTGTTTTACTTGTTTGTTTCATTACCTAACAAATGCTCACTTTTAACATTGGTTTTACCTGTGCGGTCTTGGCCCATGGTGCTGCTGAAAAGTGTTATAGATTTCTGTGTGTACACAATCCTGATATCTTTGTGACCTGGGGTGCACCCTAGAAATGTGTGTAATTGAATTGTGTTATTTGCCAGAGTGGGCCGAGTTCTGACAATGTATCGCACCGCATGAGGGTGCTGGGGTAAAAGAGGATTTTTCCCAAGTGTGCATATTACTGATGTAATTTTAACAATGTTGGGCCTAGTACTGCTAGTAATATTTCCAAGTGTGATTTATGCCCAGACATAAACGATGTTCATGTTGTGTTAATTAATGTGTATTGAATGCAATCTTTATTTATATACACCTCGCTCATGTAAAGTCTCTTTTGTGACACTCAGTGTATTTATTGTGTGAGAGTGATGTGCCAATGCTTTACACATGGCCTCTGTGATAAGCCTGCCTGCTCAGTGCCAAGCTACCCAAGGGTGAGCGCAGGTCATACAATGAGTGTAATCACCTAATCCTTACAGGAGTGGTAGGTTTTGCCTGGCGTGGGCATCGCCTCAGCCATCTAGAAGGTACCAGTTCCAACAGAGAGTCTGGCTGTAGTGTGGGCCTTCGAACATTTTCAAGTGTTTCTATATGGGAAACGTTTCACTATTATTACAGACCATCAAGCACTGTTCACTATCTTTGGAAACCAAAAAGCTAGGAGGCCTCCTCGCATTGAGAGGTGGAGGTGGTGATTGCAAGAGTACAACTAAGTGATTGTACACAAGCCAGGAAAAGTTCAAAACCCAACACATTACTTTTCACAAGTGCTGCTACGTCGCCACAGCTCAACATCCAACGTGGCTGAACAACATATCTATTTCATTGTGAGGTCCAGCACGCCAACAGCTCTATCCATTGAGCAGATCATTGCTGCTACCAATGCAGATAAGGACATGTTCATCCTCAAAGACCTCATCATGACTTGATCTTGGAAGAAAAGTATTCAACCTTTTTCTAATGGTGAATTAAAAAAATCCAAAATGTACAGGATGTGTTCCTTGTCATTTGCAAGGGTACCATACTGAGAGGCTCCAGAATCATCAGACCGGAGAGCCTGAGACAGCAAGTAATTGAGCTATCCCATGAAGGACATTGTGGCATTATAGCCACCAAGAGGGATCTAAGACACTGAGTGTGGTTCCCTCGCCTAGATGAACAAGTTGAAAAACAGCTGAAATCGTGCCATCTTTGTAACTGCTTCCCCTGATATCTGGGAGTCAGGCTTTACCAATCCTCTGGGGACCTTTACAAGGGCAATCACTGCAAAACCATAAAAGGCATGCAAACTCAGATCGGCTTCTGAAAGACCCTTCCTTTGGCTCCTATCTGGAGAATAGCCCTGGAGAAAATGGTCCTAGTACCTCGTCTCATCTACCATTTTACGAACCTCCCTGTCATTCCCTCCTGCCCTTTTTCCAGGAACTTGACACCACCGTGCTCTGCTCCTTTATGTGGGGCAATGGGTGACCTGACCAAGATGCAACTGCCAATCAACATGGCAGGGTTAGGGGCCCCGTTATTCAAAGCATATCTCCTTGCAGCACAGCTTCAGTGGCTATCGCAATGGATGACGGGACGACATCATGGGGAGGCCAGCTCGGAAACTGGGCATATATCAGTATCACCATTGATTGTCTTGCAACACCCAACTGTACAACCCCTTGCTCCCACAGGCGGGCCTGCCCCGAGGCAGAAGCCATTATACCACCCAAGCTCTACACATCCGGACGGACCACTCGGTCTCCGAGGAGGAATCCTTTTTTGCCGATGGTCAACACCTTTCATTTGACCAACTGGCAGAAGAGAGTGGTCTTCCACACATTTAGTTTCTGTTCCATGGACAAATCATCTCAGACTGTCGCCGGCCCTGGGATTTATCCGGAGGGGAACCCATGACACACCAAGTGCTCCATACAATATTACACATGTGCCCAGGACGCCACTTGATCACCTGGATATATATAGCTATACGGGAACTCATAGCTGTACCACTCAATCAACTGAGACATAAATGGTAACGGCCACTACATAACAGGGAATGGCAACAAGCTGTAGAGTACCCAAAGAAAGTGTCCCATAACTCCTGATTAAAAAATAGACAATTTCATATTTTACACAGAGTATATTGAACGCCGGTGCACCTCCAGCGCTTTATCCCAGAGTCACAGTTTCCCTACCCCAGCTGCCTGATCCCTAGTACAACATTCCTACACATGTTTTGGTGTTGCCCCACCTTACAACATTATTGGGACACTGTCCACAGGACACTGAGGGAGGTTACCGGACTCACCGAAATCACCACATGGGAAGCCTGTGAGCTGGAAATATTTGGACTCCAGGAACAAGACAAAGTCTAAACACGGTTTGCGTCCCTGGCCCTTCTCCAGGCAAAATGGGGTATCGCAATGCACTGATAAGTACCAGGGGGCCCCCCAATGGTGGCCTGGTTGGGGGCAATCAGGAAGTGGAGTGCAGCAGAGGAGGATGCAGTATGGCGTGAAGTGGTACGGGGATACAAATCTGTTATATCCCCACAGAAGGGGTCACACTCCTCCAGAACGTCCATCAAAAGTTATAAAAGGCACAACTATCCCCAGCTACACCGAACTCAATCGCGGACACCCAGGCCTGAGCCTTCTTGTGAGGCTCCAGAAAAGCCTCTGTTTTCTTGAAGGCCCACACGTGGCACGCATGCACAAGCATACATGACAGCCCTCCACCGAAGTCCAAACTGAGTTGCATCCCCGACTGAGCCCATGACCCCAACAAAGTAGCCACAAGTGACTGATGCATGCCAACACTCCCAAACCCAAACCCTTAATAACCCACCCCAAATTTGTCCATGAGTTCACAGTTAGCTAGCAGGTCTTTCACCCTTTATTTCCTTTTCTCCTTTTATTATTTCCACCATGGGACACAACAAGGGAAGGGCAATACTCCAGGGAGGAAAATAGACTTAACTGAAGTTTGATGTGATGTCATCACATCATCAGTTTCCTTTTTTTCTTATGCTCCCACCCACTAGTAACAAAGACTCTGGACCTTTGTAATTTCTATCAGTGATATGCACATAATCTTTGTAAACAACGATGTACAATGATCCTACCATGTGGAAAACCTAATAAAATGGTTTTAATTTTTTATTTTTTTAAAAAGGTTATCCCCAGAGGCAATGCAGCATTCGCAGAATACATCTGACCTTTCTGTGCATGGCTGAGAGAGAGTTGCATTTTATTTCTTTGAGCCTCTAGGAAATGGGCATCATCTCATGGTAGTCATCAATGAATGCTCATGTTTTCCTTTAGTGAAAGAGTTCTCATCGACAACTCATGACAAAGTCATTGAGCAGCTTGATGACATTTTTGCAGCGTGGGGCATCCCCACTATTCTCAAATCTGATAATGGCTCACCTTTCAATAGCAAAGAATTCAAGGAGTTTCTCATTCAACTCAATGTCAAGCATCAAAAGAGCACACCTCTCTGGCCCCAAGCCAATGGAGTTGTTGAATGCTTTATGGACACCCTCAAAAACGTGAGTCAGCGAGCATCGATTGAAAGAATAGATCTGCTGTGTCAAGACCTTCATGCTTATCAATCAACTCCTCACTTCACAATTGGTGAGAGTACTGTCACCTTGTTATTTGGGAGAGCCATCAGAACAAAATTACCACAATGGACATCGGACCAATAGTTGGGTGCCAGTAAGGTTTGTGTCACACACACTTCTCGGAAGTGCAAGATGAAAACATATGCAGATCAGCGCTGAGGTGCCCAGAAAACAGTCTTTGATAGAGGAGACTGGGTGCTAGTCAAACAGAAACGAAATGCAGAAAACAGATACTCTGTGCTGTTGATCCTTTGAGAGTTGCAACCTTAACAAAGGGGGAGACGTAGTGTCGTCGACACTATGTGCGCTAGAACCCTTGACGTTCTGGGCGGACTCTAAAGGGAATTACGTAATCAGTGGTGAGGTGCTACAGTGTGGTTATAATAGGTTATGACATAATGGGGATAGGGCATGGTTTTATGGTGAAGAATAAAGACGTTTGCTACAGGGCTGATACATATGGGACCTGGGAAAGGGGTAGGTGATCCCTTTTTTCAAGAGGGTAGAGAGGTTCTTCCACCTTATGGAAGGGGAATAGAGAGCTACGTACTCCCAAATACCTGCATGTAAACAAAAAGGTATCCCACCTCGTATTATATCTAACATGCAGTGCACTCATTTCTTCAGGTGGAGCTCTGCCTTAATAAAGGCGGAAAAGGAAAGGGTTCCTTTTCTTTAAATAACCCTCACACACTCTAATAGTGTCATGCTTCATCATCGGGTTCACCCTGACTCCTAAAGGTCTGGGTGGGCTCGACCATGTTCCAGGGAGAACTTGAAAGAAAAAGACCAGGGGGCATAAATATTAAAAATCCTCCATCATGCTTCAAGGTATCCCATTATTGATGGAGTAGTTGGGGATGATACAAATTAAAATGAATATGTCGGGTGTTAAAGGATACAATGGTCCTATGACCCTAAACCAACATGTTTCAGCCCCAATGGGTTTGGGGCTTTCATCAGGGTGGTTAGTCTCACCTCCCTAAATCTTACACAATAGATGCAAGTACCTGACTGCATCCGAGGGCCAAGTTTATACTTTCCTTTTTTGTTGTTTTGTTCTTTTTCTTAGGTCCAACCTGTAATAACAAAAAAGCCATATTAATGACTGTATTCACACAACCTTATTTCAAATTTTGACTGGTCAATGCATCACATAGAATCCTGATGGGAGATTCTATATAATGGCATGCATCACCCAGTGCATGCTCATGTTGTGATAACATGGGATTTATTGTTAGCGATTCGACAAATATTCAGAGAGTGCCTGAGATTGCACCTCAGCCGTCTTTCTCTCGTGGCGACACACAACAATAAAATAACGAGCTGTTGACCTGATTTAGTGAAAGTCTATGGTGTATCATTCAAGATTCCATCAGCTCAAAATTGATAGTTAACCCAGTGTATGCCTATTCATTGGTAAAATCATCCATCCATTTCAGATAGAGAGATAAACTATACCTCGTAAGTCATCCCGTGCCTCATATAAAAGGCATCTCAATTTTAATCGTGTCACAAAATCATACGATAGACCCATACAACCACTTTGCTTACTTTCACTCACCCGTTGGTGTTGGGACTCTTTAGTCACGAGAAATCGCGGCTGTGACGGTCGCCCTGTAGTCACACTCTTAATTTATTTTAAAAGAAATAGCAATACGAGGAAAAAATCACAGGGTAGTAGTTAGAAAAATGGCCGGGTAGTGCCAAGTATAACTGACCCCGTATCATCAGTCACACATACAAACTTGCAGGAACTTACTACGTCAATGGTCCTACCCCTCTGGTAAACCTATTCGGATCCATAGCTCTCGGCTTTGTGGTTACCAAATGCCGATGACCGCAACTTTTCATGTCCATTCCTCCTGCATCTGTGGCTGATTGGGTGTCCCGATCTACCCTCGTCGGGCGTTGTGATGTTATTATGACATGTAAATGATGAGCCCAGTCCGGATAGAACTGCAAGAAACCCAGGGAATCATGGGGCTTGTATTTCAACGTGTTTTGTTTTTGTCTTGTAAATGTAAAGAACGTGCGTGGGGCAATAATGTTTATTAAATAGTGAGAAATAAAATCTTTGATGGGTGATGTGTGCACACATGTAGCTGTGTGTACGAGACACCTGAAAACATTATGGATGTCTCTAGCGCTTTGATGTACCTGTATTGCTATGACATGACAAATGGTATAAGACATCTGTGTACCCAAAAGATGGTTTAAGCACTTTTTTCGGGGTGTTTGGTTTTACAATTATCACTGTGACATGATCCAGGTCTCATGATATCTGAAAATGTCTTTCCAATTTTTAGGACGCATAAAGCTCACACTTAATACCCTATATACCCACATACGTGCCTAACAATCCTCCAAAATGACTGAATTACTCTGAATAGCATATACAGATGAAATGGCATCCGCAGTACTGGCGGCGCCATCCCTTCTACCAGATACTAAGATCACACAGTGCTTAAACCAGTCACAAAACTGGGACGAGCTTCAGGAACTGAAGCAAGACCAAATGGAAATCCTTCTACACGGTGGCATAATGACTGATTATCTATGAGGTAACACAGCGCCAACAGGACTACTGGTAAGCAATGAACCCAGACTTTTTTCTGGAAGACCCCATCTTCAAAAAAGAATGGTCACTTATAGCTTGGAGATGCTCACTGGACTAGCTTATACTGATTTCAATCCGGCCAAGGAGTTGTCAGACGTTTTACTGATCAAGATTAAGACCAGCGAAGATGCACTGAACACCCAAATTAAGATCACAGTGTTCAAGAAAAAACTGGATGAAGTAAACAAAGAGATCGGAGAACACAAGGATTACCCAATGCAAAGTAAGATTAATAAACTACAGAAAGATCTGAAGAAATGTTTCCATGAAAAGGTGTATTCATACACCAAAGACAACTATAAGAGACAGAGGCGTAGCTAGAGCTTGTGGCGCCCGGGGCTATCCTTCAGATTGCCGCCCCCCTGGGGGGTGCTGGGAAAAAGGACGGCGAGCACCTGAAAGAGGTCCGAGAGACACTTAGTATCACCGCTAATAGATACCTCAATCATGCAAGTTACATGCACATACATGACACGGCCCAGGGCTAGACAGCCCCGTCCCCAAAATAGTTCCGCCTGGGGCGGGCAGCCCCACCTAGCTACGCCGCTGAAAGAAAAGCAGAAGGAAATCCAAAACTTACATCAGTTCTACCTACCCTGTTTGTGACATCTCACTCATAACATCACAGCTTGTGCAGGACCCTTGTCCCCTATCTGCCCCGCCCTTGTCCTCAGCAATGTCTGCAGACCGGTCCACCACACTGGGTTTGACCACAATTCCCCTGGCAGCACCTTCAGGATACTACAGGTGAGTCCAATGCACCAGATCACTAGACTAACTTGAGTTCTGCAGTTGGGGCAGTACCAGTCCGGATGAGGAGGAAGAGGGTTGGGAGAGGCAGTAAGTTAAAAACAAAGCTGGAAGGATAAAATATGTTCATTCTGTCCCAAGTTTCGATTGTCTTCACCGTCCGGTAACAGCATATAAAATAAAGGCACACTCTATGTTTAAAGATAAATCCAAATTAAAGTAATCGGTAGGAAATGCATTTGTTTGCATTATGATATTTTATTGATTAATTCAGTCACTACAGATGAGTGTAACCAGACAGTAAAGGAACAGATTCCTAGTGGTGGTGGGTAAGGAATAGTGGTTAACGACTTCTGTATTTAAAGTGCTACGATGTCCCAGCCTATGAATTAAAGCACAATGAATATGCAACTCATTATTTTAACACAATATAAAATGTTTTTGAAGTGTCACATTTCGCTGTGGAATGTCTTTCATAAGTCACTGCATCAATGGAAATGTCACATTAGCAATGTGAATACTTGGCAGCTATGATATTAACCACCTGCGCTACCTCACACAAATGAAACCTGCTACTGGATGAAACTCCCATCTCTCTCCAGCAGGTACATTAATCACCAGAGTTTACTTGACACTGTGGGCCTCATGTAGGTAAATAAATTTTACCGGTTCTTAAATACCGAGCCGTACCGAATCGGTAAATTAGAATCGGTAAGTTATATGTAGGTAAAAATTCGGTAACAGTTACCGATTCGGTAACATTCGGTAATCACGAATCGGAATTCACCGAATCGGTAAATACCGAGGTGGTATTTACCGAATCGGAAAATACCGAGGTGGTATTTACCGAATCGGAAAATACCGAGGTGGTATTTACCGAATCGGAAAATACCGAATCGGAATGTACGGATTCGGTAAATAAAATCACATGACTTGACGAAACAGCTAATCCTGTGCAACGACAGCCCACCCAACCAGGAAGTGCCCACACCCAGGCAGGTGTACATAATTAGCCGAAGTGGCCACACCCAGGCAGGTGTACATAATTAGCCGACCCTGGAGAGGCTTGGAGTGCAGAGGAGAGGCAGGGAGCCGTTGCATGTGCGAGCGGGTAAACGAACAGCATGTCCAGCCAGAGAACACAGAAAGACGGAGGGGAAAGGAGGAGGAAGCTGAAATTTAGCCCCAAGGAACTCCAGGTGCTGGTGGAGGAGGTGGTGAAGCAGCACCAGAAGCTGTTTGGAAGGCAATCCCTGCAAGTGCCTGAGGCGGAAAAGCGCAACATATGGCTGGCCATCCAGGCGCAGGTCAATGCTGTGGGAGTGACCCACAGGGACATTGAGGTCCTCAAAAAGCGCTGGTATGACCTGAGGATTGTAACCAAGAGGAAGATGGGCGACATCCAGAAGGAGGCCAGCCAGACCGGAGGTGGAACCAACAGGGCACCTGCCCTCACCGAACTGGAGGAGCTGGTGGCGGCCACAATCCAGCAGGAGAGCGTCGTGGGTCTTGGGGACGCCGACAGCTCTGCCAGAGCCGCAACACACCAAGGTAAGACGAAAGCACAGCAATGTAGCCCCCCCTACCCCTATCCCACATCCCCCATTGTGAAACGAGAATCACACTGCAGTCCACACGTGTCAGTGCAGACAGGCAATGCATTCCGGGAGATGTAGTCAGGGCAACACTAACCATGACGTAAATGTTACAGGGCAACAAGGCATGTCACGCACTCGAGGCACAAGGAGACAGAGGACATATTGGAATGTGAAATGTGTTATTGTGACGCTTGCAATGCAGCCCTTCGGGGACACTGAGCCAATGTTGTATTTCTGTCCACAGATGTGACATCATGCAGGACAGGGCATGCTGCAGGAGAGACGGCACACCGGCCACAAGTATCACCTCTAGCCAGCACAAGTTCAGACCAGGGAGCAGGCCCACTGGCAGCCGCACCACCAACACAGCCAGCCTCGCCGCACCCAGAGCCAGCATCACCTCACCGAGAGCCAGCATCACCACAACCAGAGCCAGCATCACCACAACCAGAGCCAGCATCGCCACTCATGTTCGAATCACCGGCCACATCTCCGCTTGCAGGTGTGAGAATGAGGAGGCGTCCAGCAGCCAGGCTACGAGCCTTAGACACCTCGTCAGACGACAGCATGGGCCCAGAAGACCGCACCGGGCCCCAGGAAGGGAGCCATGCCACTGTGCCCCACACCTCACAGGCAGCACAGACGGGAGCAAGAGGGCGCCGCAGGTCGCGTGTCCAGAGTCCACCAGCACCCACTGACGGCCATGGTGTCTTCTTGGGTCTCGAGGGCCAAATGTTGAAGCAACAGCGCCTGCAATCAAAGGCAGTCATGTCAGTCCAGAGGCACATGCGGGTGATGAGGACAACATTAGTCAACATGGACAGTAACATTAGCGGCATGGCTGCGGGCATTCGGGACATGTCCCAGTCAATCCAGCAGTTGTGCAGCAAATTAGATGCTGACATCGAAGCACGGCGCCGGGAACGCCAGAGAAGGGACACTACCAGCAGGGCACTCAACCGTCTGGCAACTGCGACTTCTCTACTGTGCCGGCGCTCTGTGACGATGCAGGAGGGCCTAACACAGTGCTGCAGCGACCTGTCTCGGGGGATGGTGCAGGTGACAAGTGCACTAGGGGTGCTATTGACTAGTCAGGCGTCGACAACTGCTGCAGGGGATGCTGCGGAGAGCATCGACACCAGCAGCAGCATCACACCCCCCGTCCCAGAAGCACGCAGGAGCAGCAGGCGGCTTGGGGTTGGCTCTAGTGAGGATGCACAGGCCGTGCAATCCACCACTGCAGCGCGTATGCGCAAACATTGATGTAGCCCTGCTAAGCCACTTCCCATTGGGTGACGTAACCCTGGACATACTCCTTGTATAGATGGTATATTGCCTGATTGGCCTGTTCATGTGTTCATGGCGTGGTGCCACATTAAAACTACGTCAGGACTTCTCACAACTCGCTGTGTCCCCTCACTTACTCAGAAATAGTTGCATGTGATCTCTGCCCGTCTCTCTCTCCCATCGATTGCAGTTGGCACTCTAGCTGCGTTGCCCTGTGGCTGGCCTGACTCATCCTCGTTGTCCTCAAAATATGTTAGTTCCACATCTGTACCTTTTTTCGTGGCAAGGTTGTGCAGCATTGCACAAGTGGCAATAATCTTGCAGCAGGTGATGGGTTTGTACTGGCGTGCGCCTCCGCTCTTGTGCAGGCAGCGGAACCTGCTCTTCAGTAGTCCAAACGTGCGCTCCACCACATTGCGTGTTGTTTTATGTGCCACGTTGTATCGTCTCTCACTCTGGGTTGCTGGGTGTAGGTAGGGAGTGAGGATGAATGACCGGCATGCATATGCACTGTCGCCTGGATGAGTAAAAGGGAACCATCAGTAACATGCCTCTATACACTATGATTTGCAGGTTTCAAGGGGCGTCACTGTTACTTACCTAGCAGGTATCCCTCTCCGAATTCTCCGGCACTCAGTCGTGTGTAGATCCCACTATTCTGGAAGATGTAAGAGTCGTGGGTGCTCCCAGGAAACTTTGCAACAATATCTGTGATGATGTTCCCTGCATCACAGATCACCTGCACATTGATGGAGTGGGTGGACTTCCTGTTCCTGTAGATGTGCTCTGTATCAGCTGGTGGACAGATTGGGATGTGTGTACCATCAATACAGCCGATGACATGGGGGAACTGTGCCATGTGATAAAAGTCTGTTTTTGTTTTCTGCAGTGCAGCCTGTGTGTTTGGGAAGCTTATGTAGTGGTGCATTCTCTGCATCATGGCATCCAGGAACTTCCTGAAGAAACGTGACAGGCAACTCTGGGATACCCCACCCACCGCAGCTATCACCACCTGATAACTGCCGGATGCCAACAGATGTAGGCTGCAGAGCACCTGCACATGTGGGGGTATGGCGTGCGCCCTTCTTATTGGCTGGTCCAGGAGTGGGTGAAGGTCCCTGATTAAGTCCATGATGGTTTCGGGGTGTAGCCTGTACCTCTCATGTATCTCTGCATCAGTCAGCTGGAATAGTGTGATGCGCTGTCTGTAGATTTGTTCCTCCCGTCGCCACACCCTCAGTCCTGCTGCCTGTAGACGTAGGCGCCTTGCAATGACGTACATGGCGGCCATGTTGTCCACGCTGTTGCATTTTGGGTTTGCCTATATGCATTGTTGATGGTTACCACCAGCTTTCAATCCGTGTTAATTACCGACTCTTATTTACCGATTTTCCTGGATTTCTTAATTACCGAGTGCTCCTACATGTCATTTTCAATTTTACCACTTCATATTTACCACTTCATGTTTACCGAATCGTTAATTATGTATTCGGTAAATCTGATTCGGTATTTTGGAATTCGGTAAATATGAATCGGTATTTACCGCCTCATATTTACCGAAAAGTGGTTTTTGGACTCCTACATCTCACTTGTGTGAATACCGGTCGGTAACGGCATATTTACCGAAAATCGGCCGTTACCGACCGGTATTTGGCTACCTACATGAGGCCCTGTGTGTTGCCCGAAAACTGCTCAATATACAAGCAACGTTGTAGTACTTTTAACACCTCTGTAATTCTACAAAACTGCGAAACAAAAGTCCCATTACTGAAGAGAAGAGTATTTTGAAATGCAGGCCCATTTAAAACACTGCCCCTGTTACTGTGCCGGCTTGTCCCTGTGTCCAAGGACAAGGCCAGAGCCTGCAACCCACTCCTTCTACACATAACAGAGAAAGCACCATAGCTGCCAAGGTTTCAGACTGCTATGTGTGATGTTTCATAATTTAGGTGAAATTATGAGTGACATTTCAATGACAATGAGTGACACCTTCACGAGAGTAACATTAAGCAATGAAGACGAGGGGAACACGCTGGGATTGAATAAAAAAATGCAACATAAATGAGTAGAAATGTGTTTTTTCCAAAAGCTTACTTGACTCCAACCATAATAGAAATCATTAACCCTGAGAGGTACGCGCCCACCCTCCCCTGGTTGGGGAACCTCTATCTGCCCAAGGCACAGATCACACCATGACCCCCACATGCTGTCAGAGCTACACTACACTCTATTGACTTAAGTGACACAGTGTGGCTCAGAAACCCCGAGCGGCCTAACACGATTTTAGTGTGGCTGTATGTGAAGTGGAGCATCTCGGGAAAACGAGTTATTCAACAGACACAGGCTGTGAGTGACTGAAAAACGACATCTTGTAACAGAGCAGGCAGCTGAAGATAATCATGATTTCGCACTAGGCGCTGCTAGTTTAAAAGGCAAGCACATCTTTAATTTTATGAGAAACTAGCAGAGTGAAAGATACCATTATTTTACTCTATGCACTGACTCGAGCAGCAAGTTGAAGGGCTTTCAAGTGACCCGGCTTGAAAAGGTGCAGCACGTGCACTGCTGCCCTGCGAAGTCTGACACGATTCACAGTACTTCATGTAGAAGTAGGACCTGGCTGTAATAACTCCGACAGGCAGCACTGGATGTAGTTAAACAATATGTCCCCAACCCTCTGGATGCGATGTTCACTCCTGACATACCCTAGACAATCTGCTAAATTAAACAGCGATTTCCTTGGACACATACCTCACAACACTACAAGCACATGTAAAATAGAACAGAATATAATGCATTGCATCACATTTAATATGGAGCAGACAGGACTTCAGATCCCAGAATGCACCATGCATCCCTCATAGAGCGTAAATATGTTCAGAAGCCTGAGTTAGTATCATACACAAGACAGGAAAAGACAAGTCATGACCTGACACCAAATACTACATGACGTGTAAACTCTCCTTTTCTTCGAGCCACATAATTATTACACCTCCTCTGGCTGTTAGGGACCACCCTCTATACACCCCAAAAACAGCACGATTTTGCGGAGAGGCTACAGATAGAACGGTTGTAATATTTCCACCCCACCTGCCTTCCGCTTCGCAATGTTGTAGAAAGGCTCAGATTCCGGTGCTGTCCAGAGCCATGAATACCAGACCCATGCACACACCATTCCCCGCTGAGCACCTAGAGGTGATTGTATAAGCAGAGGGTGCTGAACAATGCCACCGCACACTCACCTCCCTGGCAGAGACACAGGGCGAGCAGTGAGACCAGACAGCGGGGCTCCATGACCCTGCACTACCCACTTCCACACCAACTATCGGTCACAGTCACACACCACCTTTTAAGGAGGAGCATACGTGACGGGCAAACGGCGGAGCCAATGGTGAGCGCGGATTCTCCACCTTGCGCTGCGATCCTTGGGATTGGGTCGGTTGGATCCGGTCGCAGGGACACATTTTTGAAAATAATTCCTGCAATGTGAGGCACGCTCATTGCCCTTGGGGCCTCCCACAACTTCATTCTCAGGCACTGCAGACACCCGCTGACACCACATCGGGCAGCAGCAGGAAGTCATGTGCGGCGCTGCTGCGCAGCAGCGCAGAGGAACAGCATGGTTGTTAGATTGCAGCAGAAGCCCTCAAGCCTGCAGGGAGCAGCGCTTGCACTTCAAACGGCGGCCGCGCGGCACTGGCCGATTGTGGCGGCCTTTATAATTTGGGTACACTGACTGACAGTGGTGTCAGTGAGTGTCCCCAAATAAATCTATATAAAGGCCGCCACAACGGGCCAGTGCCGCACGGCTGCTGCCGCCCTCAAATAGTGCCGCCTGGGGCGGACCGCCCCCACCGCCCCCCCCTAGCTACGCCGCTGATAAGAGACAATTTGACTCAGAAGCAGAGTCTTCCAACAGAAGTGATTCAGGGTCTTCTTATTCAAATCAAGAAGACTGGTCCAGTGACAACTCATCCAGGAGCTGGAGAGGGAAACAGAGGCTCAGAAGGGGTGCATTTCACAAGCCCATGTTCTCCCAACCACAGATGTTTCTTTGGCCAGGACAGTATGGCCCCAACAATACCAAGGCCCGCCACAATTCAAAAATATGCCGTACTTCCAGCCAAACCAAAGCCAACAATATTTTTTAGGGCGGGCGGCAGACGAGGAAGACGAGGCAGACGAAGTGGAAGGAGAATCCAGAGGGACGACAGGGCAAGGGAAGGAGGGAATCCAAGGAGCCAAACAAGAAACCAGCAAGCAGGCCTGAGTGCCCTTTAGACCTTGTGGTTAACCTCACAGATGAAATACTCACACCCAGTGAACTGGCAGTCCTGAATAAGGGACTTGGGTTTGCTCCGACTACCAGCATGGACAGATTTAGGACCAGATGCAAATTGAATGAATTCTCCAGAAAAATCTGAGTGAAAACTTTCTTCCAGGGTAACCCCATGATAGAGATGGATAATGGTTACACAAATATCAGAAAAAAGTTCAGATTCAACCCACCAGCGTCCATGATGCCCCAAGAGGTAATTGCTTTTAAGGAGGCAGTCATCAAGGAGGTGGAACAACTACACATCAGGAGAGACAACTTCAACAACCTCAGCAAAAAAGAAAAAGAGGCATTACAATCTCTCAGTAAAAGAACAAACCTAGTGATTAAACCAACAGACAAAGGTAGGGCGACCGCGATTCAAGACCAGAAGAGGTACAGGGAAGCCTGCTGTCTGACACCTGACACTATACCTATACACTATACCCCATTACAAAGAGATCACACCAAACGGCTACAATGAACCATAGAGACCATAACAGGAGAAGCCCTAGAAAGAGGTTGGCAATCAAAAAAAGAAAAATCATTTCTGAACACCCTTTAACCAAGAACTCCTCAGTTCTATACAATACCCAACATACATAAAGGTAGAAAACCTCCACCAAGCAGACCCATTGTGTCTGGAATAGGCTCTGTCCTAGAACCTCTCTCCCAATATACAGACTGGTTCCTACGCCCCTGGATCACAAAAATCAAATCCTACATCAAGGATACCAAGCATCTACTTAACATCCTGACTGAAGTAGAGTATGACTCCACACAAGAATCTATGATATTTCCTGGACGTGGAGGCCCTCTACACAAGTATTCCACAAGATGAAACCCTACGTGTCATAACCAACATATTACATGCGCAAGACTGGACCTGGAGAGCACCGATTGATTGGATTATGACACTAGCACGCCTAGCATTAACGAAGAATTTCTTCAGCTTTGAAGACCAGCTCCATCTACAGCGACACAGAACTTCCAAGGGCAGTACATTCACCCGAGCATTGCCTCTCTCTACATGAGCCAGCTAGAGGAAGAGATCATATGGACGAACAACCCCTTCAAGAACGAGATACGCCTGTGGCACCGTTATATAGACCTCCTGGTTATATGGCACGGTGATGAAAAGAGCACTGAAGCACTCAAATGATGGCTCAACCAAATCAATCCATACCTCAGCTTTACTATGACCACCCACACCACTATGGTTTCTTTTTTGGATGTAAACATTAAAGCAAAAAGTGGCAGACTTGAAAGTACTTTATACACAATACCTAAGAATCGCAACAGTTTACTCCACTTTAACAGCGCCCACCCAAGCTCGCTACGAGCAAATCTCCCAGTAGGACAATACCTTAGGATCAGAAGAAACTGTTCCAACCTACACAGTCACAAAGAAGAATCTGAGTGACTTACTAAAAACACTACAGGAAAAGGTACATCCAAAGAGGATCATTGAACAAGCACAGAAACGAGCATGTACCACCCCTTGGTCCGCATTTCTTGAAACCAATGAGAAGGAAAAAACTAATTCACTGATATGTGTCACTACTTACAATTCCTGTTCTAATACTATAAATAGGATAATAAAAAAGAAATGGCACATTCTCACTTCTAATCAATCGATCGACAACAAACCCTTGTTCTCATTCAAACGAAATAGGAGCATTAGGGATATATCGGTACACAGTAACAGCTGGAGAGGCCCACAAGAGACACAAACTACCCTATGGGACCAAACACGAGTTAAAGGACACTTCTCTTGTGGCTCCTGCACGGTATGCCTATTTAGTACGCAATCAAACTTTATCAACTTAGGCCTTGCCACTCCGTGGGAACAAAGACATCACACTAATTGTAACACCAACAACGCCATTTCCATGATCACATGCCCCTGCGGTCAACGATACATTGGGATGACCACAGGAAAGGTAAAAATATGTATCAGTGAACACAGAAGCACTATACGGTGTGCAAGGACATCCAATCAATCAATCAATCAATCAATCAGGGGTTTATGAAGCGCACTACTCACCCGTGAGGGCCTGAAGACGCTGGGGGGAGGGGGGTGCAGCTCCAGATCAGTCAAAGAGCCAGGTCTTGAGGTTCTTCCTGAAGGTGTGCAGAGTGGGTGAGCGTCTGATGTAGGCTGTCCACTAAACTAACAGCACATTATGTAGAGAAGGGACACACACATCAGGATCTAAAGTGGACAGTGATTGAAAAAGTTAAACATGGTACTGGACTGACAGAGATTACTGGAAAAAGAACAACATTGGGTCTACAAACTTAATACACATAGATCTGGACTCAACGACAAGTTTCCATGGGGCCAGTTGACCCGCAACTGAAAGACATTCTTAGTTGTGAACCATACAGCATATTCCTGTACTTGTACAAAAAAGACAGATGAGTGAACAGTACCCACAGGAATACTAATTATTGACATGACACTAGCACACTCCATTATTGCAACACCACGACACTTTATTGTCGCCTCCTGATACGAGAGATGCAGGTTACCCAACAATAGATATTAAATTGGTCATCTACCAGATCTCAAAGAAGGCATGGTTAAATAGTGCCAAAACCATCTTATCGGCACACAGATGTCATGAGCCCCAGATCATGTCCCAGTGATAATTGTACAGCCAAACATCCCAAAATAAGTGCTTAAACCATCTTTTGGGTACACAGATGTCATGTACCATTGGTCATATAATAGCGAGACTGGTACATCCAAGCACTCGAGACATCCATAATGTTTACAGGTGTCTCGTACCCACAGCTACATGTGTGAAAACATCTCCCATCAAAGATTGTATTTCTCGCTATGTAACAAACATTATTGCCCCATGCACGTTCTTTACATTTACAAGACACAAAAAAACACATTGAACTACAAGCCTCATGATTCCCTGGGGTTCTTGCAATTCTATCCGGACTGGGCGCATCGTTTACATGTCATAATAACATCACAACGACCGACGAGGGTGGATCGGGACACCCGATCATCCACAGCTGCAGGAGGAATGGACATAAAAAGTTGCGCCTATCTGCATTTGGTAACCACAAAGCTGAGAGTGGCGGAACTGAATAGGTTTACCAGAGGGGTAGGACCATTGACCTAGTAAGTCCCTGCAAGAGTGTATGTGTGGCTGATGATATGGGGTCGGTTATACCTGGCACAACCTGGCCATTTTTCTAACGATTACCCTGTGATTTATTCCTTCTATTACTGTTTCTGTTAAAATAAATTAAGAGTTTGACTACAGGGCGACCCCCGCAGCCGCGATATCCCATGACTAAAGAGGCCCAACACCAACGGGTGAGTGAAAGTAAGCAATGTGGTTGTATTGGTCTATCATATGATTTTGTGACACAATTAAAAAGGAGATGCCTTTTACATGAGGCACGCGATGACTTACGAGGTATAGTTTATCTCTCTATCTGATAATGGATGGATGAGTTTACCAATGAATAGGCATACTCTGGGCTAACGATCAATTTTGAGCTGATGGAATCTTGAATGATACACCTCTGGCTTTTACTAAATTAGGTCAACAGCCCATTATTTTGTTATTGTGTGTCGCCACGAGAGAAAGGTGAAATCTGAGGCACACTGAATATTTGTCGAATGGCTAACAATAAATTCCATGTTATCACAACATGAGCATTCACTGGATGATGCATGCCATTATATAGAATCTCACAACCGGATTCTAGGTGATGCACTGACCAGTGAAAATTTGAAATAAGGTTGTGTGAATACAGTCACTAATATGGCAGTTTTTTAATTACAGGTTGGACCTAAGAAAAAGAACAAAACTACAAAAAGGGCAAGTATACACTTGGCCCTCAGATGCAGTCAGGTACTTTCATCTATTCTGTACGAATTAGACAGTTCGTTGAGCTGACATACCAGGGAGGTTAGACTAATCACCCTGATGAAAGCCCCGGACCCACTGGGGCCAGAGAGTAGGGCTGAAACATGTTGGTTTAGAGAGATAGGACCATTGTATCCTTAACATCCAACATATTCATTTTAATTTTAAACATCCCCAGCGACTCCATCAATAAAGGGATACCTTGGAGGAAGCTTGAGGATTTTTCTTCTTTACGCCCACTTGTCTTTTTCTTTCTAGTGCTCCCTGGAACATGGTCGGGCCCACCCTGACCTTTAGGAGTCAGGGTGAACCCGATGATGAAGCATGATACTATTAGAGTGTGTGAGGATTATTTAAAGAAAAGGAACCCTTTCCTTCCCCGCCTTTAGTAAGGCGGAGCTCAACCTGAAGCAATGAGTGCCCCGCATGTTAGACATAAGACGAGGTGGGATACCTTTTTGTTTGTTTGCTACAGAGCTCCATGTGCAGCGCATTCATTTTCATGCTCTTGGGGTGGGGAGGATGCTATGGTCAGTTTCAGCTTTCCAGGTCTAATTCTTAAAAATGTTTCTGAACTCCATCTACTCTAGCAAAATACACAAATGTCTGTTTTTTACATGGGAAAAAAGCAAGTTCACGTGCTATTGTTTTTTTTTTCCATTTTGGGGAAAATTTACAACACACAGAAACTTCTATGTTAGTAAATTAATTCATAAGTACGAAAAAGATTGTGAATTTCAAAACTCGTTTTGCACTGAGGAAAGAAGATGTGTGTGCACCTCAGACTTACATTCAAGAATAGCTCTGTAAATCAAGTCGTATGCTCTGTCAATGCCTGTTTCTTTTATTTGCTTAGACAGTTCCAAAGTCTTTTGGGTCTCTAAACACAATTATGCCACAGTCAATTAAGCTTTGCAAGCTTCAAAGGCTTAATCAGCCCTGCAGGGAATGCAGAGAGACACAAATGTATGCGAGAATGGGGAGCCCCTTTCATCCAGCTGCTGTAATCCCACATCTCTGGTAAGAAATAAACTCGATGACTCTGTAAAGCTCCAAATATTTGGAACCACCAGCTGCACTCGAAGTTTTCAAATTAGTACAACAATAGCCCTTTCTAGATTTTAATATTAATTCGGATCAAATAAGATACATATGTCTTATTTCCCAAGATACTGAAAACTAGGAATCCTTTTAACCAGATAAGGTCATTTTTGCATGCAGTTATCTTTATGATGTTATTTCAGCCAGGAGGCACTCCACATCGGTTACCAACATATCCGACCTTGGTCTCAGCACTACTATCTGGGTATTTAACTTCAGATATGTTGAAATCTTCGGAAGATTATCAGTGTTTACTGATAGTTTTCGCCATTTTTAACTGTGCTTCAGAAATGCATGAGTGAGGTGACAGTTCTCGAAGGAAATAGCAAGTCACGCATGAAAGTTAAACCGGAGAAGACTAAAATGTCGAGCAGTAATTAGAAAGGGGAATTAAACCGGTATAACAGACCTTTGAAGAATTGTTCTCCTCAGACTCTGACGCTGCTAATCTCTGTAAGCACTCTGTGAGAAATTGGGTTACTGGTAGGGGGAGGGTCGGGGGGGGGAGGGGGGGTGCAGAACCCTGCTTTAGCAGCAACTACAACTCATGCCTGGGTGAAACACAATCAAACACCAAATGAGCCTGTACTTAACCCTCTGGTAGCTTGTCACAAAGCAGTCAGGCTTAACTTAGAGGCAATGTGTCAAACAGTAATGAAGTGAATACACCACACAAGAAAAATCCTAAAGCAATTTAGAAAAACAGAGTAAATATTTACTAAATTATTTTACATCAAAATTATAAAAATTTAACTAGAAACAGTGCTTGAAAAGCACAAAGCACCAGACCAGGACAAAGTCACAAGTTCTGGTCAACCACGATGGAACATGGGCCAGATACAGGGACCAAGTTAGGCTAGCTGAACAAAGTACCTTAAATCCTGGTTGCGGAGCGTTGCAAGGTCCCTTATAGAGGATGCGTCACACATTGGTCATTTAGGGCTGCGATGCGAGGTCCTGCATTGAGATGCGTTTCACAGTTGTGGCTCCAGGGAATTGCGGGGCTGTTATACAAGTGCCTGTGTTAAGCATGTGTCACGCAATAGCAGTTCTGAGGCGCTCTAAGGTCTTGCATCTGGGATGCATCACATAGCGGCAGTTTCAATGCGAGCTACACCTGGGCAAGTGACCCAGGATACAGGTTGCAGGCACCAAATGGTTAAGCCACAAAAATGCTAACTTTTTAACAGTGGCATTTTCAGAATTGTGACTTAAAATCCAACTTTACCATTACAGAGGATTTTAAATCACAATCACTGGGCACATGTAGTACCTCTATACTAGGGACTTAAAAGAAAATTAAATATGCCAGTTGGGTGGAAGCCAATTTCACCATGTTTAAATTAGAACACAAGCAGTTTAATAGTGGTAAAGTGTACAGAATCCTAAAGCCAGCAAAAACAAATTCAGGAACAAACAGAGGAGGAAGGCAAAAGGTATGGGGGAACATCACCCTAAGACTGACTGGTTTAACACACGTGTCTGTCCTACGAAATATGTGGTCACTGCTTCAGTGCCTGCATGCTACCACACTCTGAGTCTTCTGCATGGAGTGTTCCTGTGGCTGCCCTTATCAGTTCGAAGAACTCTGATTCAAGTCCTGGTCATTGGCTGACTTGATTATTGTAATGCTCTTTTAGCATCGGCCAATGAATCCCTCCTGAGTAGATTACAGATAGTTCAGAATGTTGCCGTGCGGTTGGCTCTTTAAATGCCTCCTCGTACTTCTACTCGGCCTCTGCTGAGAGCTTCACTGGCTTCCTATCCGCCAGAGAATCAAGTTTAAACTCTGCTGCCTTGACCGTAAGGCCCTTTATGGTGTGAGCCCTACCTATCTGGCAGAAAAACTTAAATTTTACCTCCCGAACAGCCTACTTAGATCTGAGGGTAAAGGGTTGCTTGTGGTCCTCCGTTACAGGAAACTACGAACAGGAGGCAAAACGTTTGTCCATCTTGCTCCGAAATACTGGAACGCTCTGTCCGAGGATTTGCGTAAATGCTCCAGTCTTTCTCGATTCAGGAAATTCCTGAAGACTGAATTCTTTCGTGACTGATTTTTCCTGACTGGTCTTTTGCCTCCTCTGCAGCACGGAGATACCCCTTCGGGGGTGATTTCGGTGCTTTATAAATCCCATACAAATACAAATACATTGTGGGTGCAAGATTCATTGGGAAACATTTGGTGTGAAAGTAACTATTTACAGCAACGTGATATAAAATAGATATTAATTATGTTTGTTAGTGTTAAGTGGCGCTTTCTCTCGCACTGTAATACTATATAAATGAAGTGCTTGCTCACTAGGTGTTTGACTTGGCAGTCTATGCAGGATCTCCCCCCCAAAATGTTTGCCTTCATCCTCCTATTTTTGCTGAATTCACTCCCTAAACCATGGCAAAATTAGTTTACACCTGATTTGCATATGCAATTTAAATATTTCATGTTTGGTGTCTAAGAAATTCTAATTAAACATCACCTTTGATGGTAAAGTCAAATTTTAAGTTAACATTTTGAAAATGCCACGAATAAATGGTTTGGAGTTTATAAACACTAATGGACATGTACCATTAACAGTCATGGTCAAAGTACATGATTGACATAATTTGAAACCTGGTATTTTCATATTTTAATATTTTTATTTTGCATTTATTTTTATTGTTATTTTTTCATAATATGTAGAGGATTTAGTAATTCAAAGTATAATTAATTGTGTGTGTTTTTCAAGAAATGTAGTTTTTTATTATACTGAATTTTTTAATATTGATCTTTAACATCAGTTTCATTTAATGTATTTAGATTAGAAACAATAATGATTTTGTGTAACGTGGTTTGTGGGAGGGGGTGATGTTTGGTCAGCGCATTCAATTATGAATTACTATACGCAAAAGATTTAGTGCAGAAGAGTAAATGGGTTATTTTGTGTGACGGGGAGCGTGGTGAATTGTGGGAGTGAGAGTCTCTTGGCAGAACCGCGGAGGTAATTGAATGCAGTTGCTGGGGAGATGAGTCACGTGGTACCGGCTTGGGAACATACAGCGCGAAGACATAAGAGCGAAAGTGAGTGCAGCTGATAATTTAACTAACGGCCAGGCAGAGGGAGAAAGCAGTGTATTCATGGTGAACAGCACGAGGAGACCAGAGTGCTAACAGAAGGTAACATGGAGATGGAGGGGGAGCGAGTTGGAAAGAGAAGGGGTAGGATGATAAGGGTGAATTACGAGGCGTGCATTGGGTCTTTTGTGGAATGCTCGTTATATGGTCTGTTTTATGTTCACAGTGTTTTCAGGGTAATCACAGGTTTGGGTGGTGTAGGGGTAGAAAGTAGTTGCATTCAAATTACGTTTGACTAGGGTTTGGTACACTGAGGTGGCTATGTATTTTCACAATTGGTGTTGGGTCTTTTAATAGTTAATATTGTTTATAATGAAATCCATGGCTAAGCTGTTTATTGTATTTGTTCTAGCAATCCCTGATGAAGAGCCAGGTGGGTTTGAAATGCATTGCAACTTCAAACCATGATCGGTCTGTATGTACCATTGTAAAAAGTCTGGAGTGGCGAGCAGTTGGTATCGGAAGAGTTTAATAAAGATTGCAGATTCAATCATGCTGTCTCCGTTGTGATGAAGATAAATTGTGAATGGATGTAATACTGGACAACAAAAAGGTTATGGTAATAAGAGTTTACATTGGAGTACCTGGATTATTGGAACATATTGGCGGGAAATGATTCCCACTTTGCGCAGTGCGACAGTGTAGAGCACGAGAGGAGTGCTCTTTTGGAATACATTTAGAAAGTTGGCATTTTCCAGCCATAGCTATTTGACACCTGCAGCATATTCCTCAGTCACACGACTGGGTGCTATTGACAGTTGGACTTTGCTTATTCCTCCCAAAAAGCCACACAATAGAGGGATTAGGTGTGCATGGATGGGTCATCCCTGGAAGGATGGGAGGGGGCAGAGCTAGGCACAGCCCTACTTGCAAATCAATTGGCAATACCCTGCCTTCACACAAAGGACTTGTAATTACTGCCTTGTATTGTTCATGCACACTGCTTTGAGCCAGGGCCAAGGAGGCAGGAAACTTCAATCACTTTAAAAGGAACTCTCTAGAAACTTCTATAACTTCAAAGAAGGCACCAAGTATAAAAATAGGTCCCTCAGACCCACTCTTTAGTTCACTTTCTGGACCTGCGGATGGACTCTCAGAGAACTGAATGCTGCTGTGGGCTGCTGTGGACTTCAGAAGGCTGCTTTGCTGCACCTAGGAGGACTGCTTTGCTGCCAGAAGCCTGTCTTGAACCCTCAGCGGCCTGTACTGGTGTTTGAACCCTGTTCTGCTGCTCTACCCAGGACTACCAGAGTGTCTCCAAGGGCCTGAGTGAATCCTAACCCCCCCCCAAGTGGTGCCTCTCCCATCCTGGACCATTGGGAGTGGAACTAAAAGTGCCCAGTTAGCCAAAAAGCAAAACTTGGGACTTAAAAACGTTTTGGCTAAATACTGCTCTGAGAACCGAGAGGAGACCGGAACTAAACTGCTTGTGTATCGCCCAAGGTGCATTGCCGGTTGGCCTGACTTCGCGGCAACTCCAACTACATTCTTCTCTACTGTAGCAAATCCTGTTCAGTGGTACTTTGCCAAAAAGGTATCAGGTCTTGTGTAACTCTCATCGGCTACAGCCTCCAACCTGTCCTGCTGGAGATTTTTGACTCCCAAAAAAGTGACTAAGTGCAAACGTGGGAATCTTCACTCCTGGTACTGCTAATTGGATTTTTGTAGTTTTGGTTTAAAATAATTTATTAAATTAGTGTTTTAGTGATGAAGTGTTTTCACTTCATCACTGTTTGTGTGTTGCATTAATACTTTATACATTGCCTCTAAGTGAAGCCTGACTGCTTTTTGTGCCAAGCTACCAAATGGTTAAACCCAAGTTCATTTAGTGACTTTTGTGGTTCAGCCTGACGGGGATTATGGGTTTTGCATGAGCAGGGTTAACACCCCACTCAACCAACAATGCAATTCTCTTTGTCCAGTCCAGCATCTCTAGCAATCAACAACTGGCATTCTAGAATGTGTTTGTGTTTGATGATGTCAGCCTTGGTTTTTTGTTAAATTATTCACCCAATGGCCCCTTTAAAAGTTCACTGGCCTTTCTAGCTGAAATAGGATGGATGAAGGATACTCTGTCTGGAGACTAAGCATCTTGTTAGCAATTTGTAAATTCTTCTTAAAGTCACCACTGATGGTTAATGTGGGCCTCTTGGGTGAGCCCACAACAGGAACTTGATTCTGCTGGGTTTCACTTGTGAAGGACTACAAATTCAGGTTCATTAACAGGTTCTAGTTTAAGTACCCTTTCAACTTTTATTACAAATATTTGTCATTAGCCCTGCCAATATTAATCTTTTTCGCAATCCTGTTTTTAGAAACTGTATTTCATTCCTTCCTTTGCAAACTGCCACTAGTTGGGCCATCAAACCAATTCATACACTTATCCACCTAACATCTGGGAGAGTGTTGGTAGCTTTTAAAACTCATATTTTGCTCATCAATGTCTATTTTTCTCCTAAACTATAGTGGGGTGGAAGAAATGTTCAGGTGCAGTTATCCCCTTCCTCTGTGGCAGACGTACCTGCATTGATGTACGTGGACCAACAGCATTGCACAGACACAAGACTTGTTTTGTCAAAGATAATAATCTCCTTGATAATTTACAGTGATGGCTTCGTCCTCTGCACAACACAGAAGATGCTCTTCTAGCTGTTGCAAATGACTGTCATCTAATTTTGGATTAAGATCACATATCAGCTTTCATCCTTATGGGCCTTTTTATGCAGTTTGATAGTGTCTTCACTCAAAGTCTCATTGCTTGCCTAACTTCCGTTGACAAACTTGCCTTACTACTGTTTTTGGTAAGCAGTCTCAGGGAATATATCTTCCTTACCTTAAATCATGTTATAAAACTACTTTTTGTTAGGTCATTCAGGGGTCACCACGACCCCTACTATTTTTAATTTCTAAATTACTCCTCTTAAAATACCAGTGTGTTTGTTTGTTCTTTAATGACATACGTAGATGATACTCAAATCACTATGGGCCCGATATAGAGTTTGGCAGGACAGTGTACCCAAGTGCTATTGTGGCGGTGCACCCTGTCTGCCAGACCCTAGATCTACCTGACTCATTTAGAGACAGGTGAACCTTACATTTTCCATCTATAGAGCCCCGTTTGGCTCCATTCATGGAAAACCTCCTCTGACGACCGGACAGAGTAGGGGCTGTCAGAGGAAGTACATTACACCGTCTGCTCTATTTAATATGGACGTTGTAATGTCCTTTGTGTTGAGGCTATTTCTGATAATCTGACATGTTAGAAATAAAGCGACTAATGCAGGGCTGAGGACGGTGTTGTTCTCAAGACTAGGGGCCATATGTAGGTAGCTAAATACCGGTCGGTAACGGCCGAAATTTGGTAAATATCAAGTTACCGACCGGTATTTAGGCGATTGAGATGTAGGAGGCCAAAAAGCAGGATTCGGTAATTATGAATCGGTAAATACCGATTCATATTTACCGAATTCTAAATTACCGAATCGGAATTACCGAATTCTTATTCACCGAATCGGTAAATAGGAAATGGTAAAATGAGAAAAGAGATGTAGGTAAATTCGGTATTACCGAATTGCATGAAATTCGGTATTTAAGAGTCGGTATTTAACACTGAGTGAAAGCAGGTGGTAATCAGCTACAGTGCATTTAAGCAATCCCAACATGCAACAGCGTGATCACCATGGCGGATCTCTATGTGATTGCAAGGCGCCTACGTCTACAGGCAGCAGGTATGAGGATTTGGAGACAGGAGGAGCGCATTTACAGACAGCGTATCACACTCTTCCAACAGACTGAGGCTGAGATACATGAAAGGTACAGGCTACACCCCCAAACCATCATGGACCTGATAAGGGACTTGCACCCACTCCTGGACCATCCAACAACAAGGGCGCCCGCCATACCACCACATGTGCAGGTGCTGTGTAGCCTCCATCTACTCGCATCTGGCAGTTACCAGGGGGTGATAACTGCGGTAGGCGGGGTATCCCAGAGTTGCCTGTCCCGTTTCTTCAGGAAGTTCCTGGATGCCATGATGCAGAGAATGCAACACTACATTAGCTTCCCAAACACACAGGCTGAACTGCTGAAAACCAAGTCAGACTTCTACCAGATGGCACAGTTCCCGCATGTCATAGGCTGCATCGATGGCACACACATTCCAATCTGCCCACCAGCAGCCACTGAGTATATCTACAGGAACAGAAAGTCCACCCACTCCATAAATGTGCAGGTAATCTGCGATGCTGCCAACATAATTCCTGACATCGTAGCCTAATTTCCTGGGTGCACCCACGACTCCTACATCTTCCAGAACAGTGGGATCTACACACGCCTGGTTGCGGGAGAATTTGGAGAAGGATACCTGCTAGGTAAATCACTGTGACACTCCCTTATACTTACCGCAGATGAATGTGTATTGGTGTATGTTACTAATGGTACGCTCTTACTCACCTAGGCGATAGTGCATATGCCGTGCGGTCATTTATCCTCACTCCCTACCTACACCCATCAACCCTGAGTGAGAGACGATACAATGTGGCACACAAATCAACACGCAACGTGGTGGAGCGCACGTTTGGACTATTGAAAAGCATGTTCCGCTGCCTCCACAAGAGCGGAGGCGCACGCCAGTACACACCCATCATCTGCTGCAAGATCATTGCTACTTGTGCAATGCTGCACAACCTTGCCACAAAGAAAGGTACAGAAGTGAAATAACAGATTTTGAGGAGGATGATGATGATTTTGCACAGCCAGAGCCCAACGCAGCAGGAGTGCCAGCAGCAACAGATGGGAGAGAGAGACGGGCAGAGATCACATGCAACTATTTCTAAGTAAGTAAGGAGACACAGCCAGTTGTTGGATGCAATGACGTAGTTTTAATTTGTGGGCACTACGCCACAACACAAACGGCCAAACTGGGCTATCAAATTGGTGACATCCATTGTAGGAAATCATGGGTTACTTCACCCAACTCTGTCCTGGCAGTGTGTGCTGCATCAGCGTCTGCGGCCACGCACTACAGTGTGGGATGCCAGTGACTGACTGTCCTCACTTGCTGTGGGACCAGTGGCAGCCCCATGCCGTCTGCTGCTCCTCTGTGTGTCTGTGACAGGGGGGGTAATGCTGCTCTGACTAGTCGTGTCCTCGCTGTCCACAACATCCACAGCACCAGTATTGGCAGACTGGCTCGTCAGCAGCACCTCAAGAGCAGTGGTCACCTTAACCAGCCCCCTAGAAACATCAGTGCTGCAGTGCGCAAGCCCCTCCTGCATGGCCACGGAGCGCCTGCAGAGCAGAGAAGTTGCAGTAGCTAGTCGGTTCACTGCCCTCGTATGGTGCTCCATTTTCTGCCTCTCCCTTCACCGTGTTGCTCTGTCCTCATCCATTTTACTGCACAGCAGCATCACAGACTGGGACATGTCCCGCATGCCTGCAGCCATCTCCCTCATGCCCTCAGCCATTGAGGAAATGCCCCTGTCAATGTTGCTCATTTTATCATTGAGGCACTTCATTTGTCGTTGTACCGACTGTATTGCCTTGCCTTGTAGGCGCTGCACCTTCACCATGGTTGCCTCCAGCCCTCCGAAGACACCATGGCTCTCAACCTGTGGAGGTGGACTGCTCACACGAGCCGTGCGGCGGCGTCAGGCACCTGTGTGTGCTCCCTCAACGGTTGACAGCACACCAGCATTGCTATCATCCAGTAGCACAGTGGTTGATTCATTCCCCCTCGAGTCTTCTGAGGAGGACTCGGACACATACAGTCTGGCAACAGCACGCCTCCTAGGTCTCACCACTGCAGGTGGTGTTGATGCTGGTGGGGCTAGCAGTAGTGGCGATGCTAGCTGTGGTGGCGTGGCTGGCTGTGGTGGTGAGGCTGGCTGTGGTGGTGAGGCTGGCTGTGGTGGTGAGGCTGGCTGTGGTGGTGAGGCTGGCTGTGGTGGTGTTGTGTGCCCTGCACTCGTGGTGGCCTTCTCGGTGATGTGCTTCCGGGGTGCCCTCTCTCCCTTCTCCCGAGCAGTCCTGCTCGATGTGTCGCCTGTGGACAGAAACCTTACATTAGCTCAGTGTACCTGCAGCCCTGCATTGCTCACATCATAATACATTTCTGCAACACTATCTCATTGTCCTGTGCCTGATTATCGCAGATGTGTGTCACATGCCTTGTTGTTCGGTGCGATTCCTGTCATGATAGGGGTTTCCCTGACTACATCACCCATAATGCATTGCTGGTCTGAACAAAAACCTGTACTGGAGTGGGAATCACATTGCCCAATTGGGGATTTTGGATAGTGGAAGGGAGGGCACAATGCTGCGCATGCTTCTTACCTTTTTTGGTAGCAGCTCTGGCTGAGCTGTCTGCATCCCCAATCCCAACGATACTTTCAGGCTCTATCGTGGACTCCACAAGCTGCTCAAGTTCTGTCAGGGCAGGTGCCCTGTTCCTTCCTCCTCCTGCCTGGCTGGCCTGTTTTTTCAGATCAGCCATCTTCCTCTTCATGATGATCCGGATGTCATACCACCGCTTCTTCAGCACATCAATGTCCCGGGGGGGTAAATTCCAATGGCATTTACCTGCGACTGGATTCCTTGCCAGATCCTTCTTTTTTCCGATTCTGCAACTTGCAGGGACTGCTTTCCAAAAAGCTTATTGTGCTGCTTCACCACCTCCTCCACAAGTACCTGCAGTTCCTTCAGGCTGAATTTCATTTTCCTCTTCCTTTCACCTCCATCTGTGTCCTGGCTGGCCATTGGGCAGGATCAGTTGACAATGTTCAGGCACTGGCTCTGTTGCACTTCTCAGCACTCCCAGCCTCTTCAGAGGGTTCTGATTGTGTGCACCTGCCTGGGTGTGGCCACTTCCTGGTTGGGAGGGGTGTGGGTTGCACATGATTGGCTGATTCCTCAATTGATGTGTTTTTGAAAATCCGATTCGGTAAATTCCGAATCGGTAAATACCGATTCGGTAAATACCGAATCGGTATATACCGATTCGGTAAATACTGATTCTGGAATACCGGTCAGTATTGTGGAATCGGTAGCCATTTTCCGAATTTTACCGAATCAGTAAAATTTACCGAAAAATTAGGTACATACGAAATACCGATTTCTGAATACCGATTCGGTAAAATTCGGTATTTATGAATCGGTAAATTTAACTTACCTACATATGGCCCCTAGATGAGGAAATGTGTCACTAAACATAAAATTCAAAATCGCGTTTGAAATAACAATCAATACAAATTAGCCTGGACTCAAAAAGGCTCGGGAGCATCGATTTTGGAAAGCATGAAAGTTTAATAAAATATTGAAGTGTGAGATAGAAGTCTAAAATATCATACTATTCCAGTCATAAGCATATATGCTCAGAAATCATTTGCCATAAA
Organism: Triturus cristatus; assembly: GCF_964204655.1. Taxonomy (NCBI): domain Eukaryota; kingdom Metazoa; phylum Chordata; class Amphibia; order Caudata; family Salamandridae; genus Triturus; species Triturus cristatus. Next base: position 84,350,424 of record NC_140591.1, read on the forward strand.
GCTAAGCATTTACAATAGATTCAACCAAGCAAAATCTGAGAAAAATGTAAAGTCCAGAATACACAGAAAATCAATAGCAGCATCCCTAGAGACACAGGGAAGGGACCAAAAAGGTCTGACTCATCTCCTAAAAAAACAAGTTTTTTTATTGGGAGATTCACCATAGAAAGCAATGGAAAGGGCACAGTCAGCATAAGGTGAGCAACTGTATCAACATATCACCAAATTATAATACAGCATTAGAAAATGTCACATAAACAGTCTAAGTCTTGTAAATCATAGACTTACAGTGAACAGAGCAGTAAGAGACCTTAAAGAGCAACGCTTTTAACTAAAGAGCTTCCCCAAGGCTGTCCATGAACCTTGGGGACGACTCACAGAACTAATCTGAGGCAAAATCCTAAACTTACTCCTTTTGGTATTCACAGAAGACGTTTAGTAGTAGTAAAGTTAGGATTTTGTCTTAAATTAAGATTCTGTCTTAAATTAGGATTTTGTCTTAAATTAAACTTAAGTTAAATTTAAGTTTGTCTTAAGACTACCAAAAGTAGTAAGTTTAGGATTTTGTCTCAAATTAGTTCTGTGAATCGGCCCCAATATGTCAACAGAAAGCACCAGTTCACATTATACTACATGCAGTGTAAAATAAAAAATAAAAACATGGCTATTTCTAAATCGAAGATGGTGTTGAGGTCTAATTGAAGTCTAGTTTTGCCGATGTCTGTACATCAGAGCACTGTTGCTTCAATTGCAAAATATTCATATTTTATTTCAACCAAACATTAACACCATTGGCGAGTTTGGGACGAGAAACTAGAGGAGGACAAGAGGGCGTGGACGGCAATGCTCGCAGAAATGTTGACACCTTCGGATACAACGCCACCATAGACTATCACATCTTCAATGCTGGGCATGACTGAGGTGCGATCAGAGAGATTATAAAGCACAATACTAGCAGTTCCCGGAGGGGAACCGGGGGTATCCCTGTCTTGAGTTAGCACACGCAAACTGACTTCCTCATGATGTTCTTGTGTAACATCAGATCTGAATACACTGAGACCAGAGTGGGGAGGGTGAAGCGGCAGAGCCAAAATTCAAGGGGTGATACTAACCAGTAGTGATATTACAAGTGGCTCGAGATTGCTGTATGATGGTTATGTTCTGAAAAACCAATTACAATTATATTTAACAATATATATATATATATTAACACCAACATTTGTTTCCTGTCCGTCACTGCCAGGAAAAACCTGGCGATGAGGAACAGAACAAAATGAAAAATTACCCCCGCAATCTGGGAGAAAATTTGCAGGTTGTAGGGGGCTTTGGTTATTTGCTTTTCTGAAAGTAACTGCCACCTTAGGAATGTATTTCTAAAAAAAATTAAAAAGTTTAAAGTTTGGTGAATGGCCTTCAAAACTGATAGCAGCTGTCCACCAAGCGTCTTATACATTGAAAAGGAACCACCATGATGGTGGTCCCTCTCAATATACAGAGATGACCACTGGGCCGAAGGCCGTCTCTAAATGTTACAAATGATGGTCCATCAGGATGGTGGAGGAAATGTTCTCCATCACAGAGTACCATCCATCAAATTCTAAAACAGGACCTATGTCTTTTAAAGAAAATATGGGCGATATTTCAGAAAAATAAAAAATATTGTATGGTAGAAGTCCCCACCTGGTTGAAAAACAATTGTCTAAGGCTAAAGTTAAAGAGTGATAAATCTGAGGAGCGGAAATGTGTGACCTGCTCCATCTGAGGTCAAACCTGGTGCTTGACTGAACCTCAACGGAGCCTGTGAACCACACTCGTAATTCAGACTTCATTTTTGATTCATTCGTTTCCTTCTCTTTACAAATTGTTAAAATGGTCTCTGGGTTATTCAATTCTCTACGTACACTGAGGAAAATTATCCCTCTTTTACTTCGTAACAGTCACAGTCAGTAATTGTTATGGCTGTCTAAGCTTCAGGAATGCCTTTTATTTAGTATTGCTGCTAGTGGTGTGGCTATTATTCGCCTATAGGTATATTAAACTTCAATGTGAACATTGATTTTAAAAATCAAGCAGGCTTTGTTGAAAACAAGCAAAGTGGGGACAACATTCATCTGGCTTTTACTGCAATAGACAAAGCTACTGGCACCAACACCCTGATGCTAATGATTTCGCTGTATGCAAATAAGGCATTTGATAGAGATAAATCTGTTTTATAAAAACTAACTTGACATGACCTTCACTAAACTGAACATTTGGTCTCAATGCCTGCATGAGTGAAAAGTGAAATGCCCACTCGATGATGTCCAGCTGTCTAAAACAGCAAAACACACAAGATGATGGACGGAATGTTGCACATTGGCAAAACATTCACCCCGAGTCACAGATCTGGGTTTAATCCATCGTTATTTTGCTCACCACGCCACCCCAGTTCAGACATGGCCATATGCAAATCAGTCTTGACCCTGTGCCTCATGGGAACAGTCCAGCCCGAACTGCTAAGCCATGTCTTCCCAGGACCGGAATCAAGCATCCTAGGACCGGTTTTGGGGTTTCACCCCTCTTCAGCCAGGATAGCTTGACTCCAGTGGCGTAGTGAGCACGGGACCCACGTCTGGGCATACCCTTCCCACATAGGGCGAACAGCAAAACACACAAGATGATGGACGGAATGTTGCACAATGGCAAAACATTCACCCCCAGTCACAGATCTGGGTTTAATCCATCGTTATTTTGCTCACCACACCACCCCAGTTCAGACATGGCCATATGCAAATCAGTCTTGACCCTGTGCCTCATGGGAACAGTCCAGCCAGAACTGCCAAGCCATGTCTTCCTTGGACCGGAATCAAGCAACCTAGGACCGGTTTCTGGCTATCAGCCGTCATCAGCCAGGATAGCTTGATTCCAGTGGCGTAGTGAGCACGGGACCCACGTCTGGGCATACCCTTCCTACATAGGGCGAACAGCAAAACACACAAGACTATGGCAGTTTGGGCTGGACTGTTCCCATGAGGCACAGGGTCAAGACTGATTTGCATATGGCCATGTCTGAACTGGGGTGGTGTGGTGAGCAAAATAACGATGGATTAAACCCAGATCTATGACTCGGGGTGAATGTTTTGCCAATGTGCAACATTCCGTCCATCATCTTGTGTGTTTTGCAGCTGTCTAAAACACCAGCAAGACCAAAATTGTGATCTTCTTGAAGAGCACATCACTGGGGTACTCCATCTGGTGGCCAAAGAGCTAGGACTGACACCCACCTCTACCACCCATGCCAAGAACCCCAGGATCAGCACTGGCAGCAATCTGGACATGACTGCTCAAATTAATGCTGTCAACACTACATACTTCTTTATCCTGAAGATGCTGAGGAAGATTTTCAAATGGCTCCCAGTCAGCACCCGGAAATCGTGATGTACACTCTGATCACAAGCACGCTGGACTACAGGAACATTCTCTATGCTGGAATCAACAAAAAACTCACCAGAATGCTGCAAACCATTCAGAACTCGTGGACAGAATCACACTCAACCTCCCATGCCCCACTCACATCACACCACACCTGAAGGAGCTCCACTGGGTCCCCAGTCACAAATTAGAACAATTCAAACTCCTCATCCACACTTTCAAGGCACTACATAACTCTGGCCCAGCATACTAGTCTTATATCTCCACATGTTGTGGACCTGTAAATGTAGTAGAAGGTTCTGGGAAGAGGTCCTGTCTTTCTATGAAAGAAATCACCAATATACATCTATGAGTAGTCCCACTTATTTACTTGTTTTGATTGGAGATGTTGATGAGAAAGCCGTTTATGCATTATCCTCGCTGACTAATAGGTTGGTCTTACATCTTCTGTTGGCAGCCAAACTATCAATAACTCAGAAATGGAGTGCCCCGCGAACTCCTGAATATGGGTTTGTGGTGGACTAAGGTTTGCACCGCTATAAGTATGTAAAAACACACAAACAACAGCAGTCAGAGACTGCAAAACCTGATTTAAGAAAGTGAGGGCTCCTTCCACAGGTAAATAAAGAGACAGTCCTCGATTATGTGTTTGCCCTTCCCCCCTGTTGCAGCTAATTCTCACAGGTGGTGTGGGACCGTCTCCTTGATCAGTTCATAAGACAGTGATTTTGACTGATGCACAGATGAAGCACTAATAACGTGTGGTATATGACTCTTTTCTCTTGTTACTTGAATTTACGTTGTTGATATATCGATAAATGAAAATTGAGTCCCAATGTTGAACACGTCCATGGCCCAGAAAAACACTATTGTTGGTAATGAAATGTTTTGTTTTGTCCTGCAGCATGGAAAATATCTTTATATTGAAGAACCTTTCAAGAGTTGTTATAGTCATCTTGACAGTCTGAGACCAATATGGGAATCTGATCTATCTGGACTCTTCCATTCTCGAGATGTTTGGGAACTGTGTGCCCAAGATCTTTTTGAAACATTGGTGTAGGTTGTTTAAAGACATGTACTTCTTTTGTCTGTTTGTGCACCCAAATAAATTGGGGGATTTCCCACCCATATATAGGTATATAATATACTGGGGGCAAACCCTGCATCACTTTCTCATAGTATCCTAATGTAATGGAAAATGTGGAGAGATTTTCATTTTTTAAATACATTTGCTCAATATTTGTACTTCTTCAATGGACAAATACTGGTACACTGACCAGAGAAATTTTGTTTTATATGTCTGCAGTTTGACAGTACCAAATGTGTGAGTTTACCTTTGGCGTGTACTCTGCAATCAGTTATGTAAATTGTGGCAAAGTCACTGATAGGTCACCAAATGAACAGTGCACCATAAACAAAGTCAGGACTATATAGAAAGTATAACAACTATACATTTTCTAATTCTGTATCAGCTTGCAGTGCTCAAATCTATTGTTTCATCCAAAACGTAGCAATTCCCTCCACTCTCTCTCTCTTGCAGGTGCGTTTGGAAAATTTTGAAGGCAGCTGAAAGCAAAATGTCAATTTGAGGTATTTGTGTTTTGGTCGGATGCATTATATCACCTTTGGACTGTATGGAAACTACCCACAAAAGAAACCCGTAGGAGGCACAGCTTTTCCAGTACAAGCTGCCAAGCTCTGGACCACACTACCAGTCAGCATTAGAAGCACCCAGGAGTATTTACACTTCTGAAGACAGTTACAAACATGGCTATTTCCTTGATCACTGCACCAACAACATCCTGGCAACAGAGCCCAGAAAACTGTTGCACCCTCAAGTGCAATCCTCAGCTTACAACCCGTGAACTGGAGACAACTCAACAAGCAAACTGCTTTCGATGTGCAGGTAAGCTAAGAAGGGCTACCTATAGTTCGTCTTGACATCATATAGTTATGTACTTCCGTATGTACCAGTTAGGCCCACAATAATACTAAAGCCTTAATACAGAGTGGTCAGCGATACATTGTAATTTATACCTCTTAAATTCACATACGTCTTATCTTCTATGTTGGTTATCTATCACCAGCACTGTGTAGCCAAAAAAACAGCTATCACCAAATGAACAACGTGAGAAATTGGTTTGTTGGTTGACTGGGTTGTGAGCGTTGGTCAAGCAATAACTACAATTCTTGTCAGGGTGAGTCGCAAGCCAACCCCAAACTAACCAGTGCTCAACCCACTGGTAGCTTGGCATAGCACAGTCAGACTTAATTCAGAGGCAATGTGTAAATTATTTGTGCAACACCTCAAACAGTAATAAAGTGAAAAACACCATGCAAAAAAGGATTCCACACCAAGTTAGAAAACTGAGTAAAAAAGTGCCATCTGTGCATATCTGGTTGCACCGGGCCGGGACAAGGTCCCAAGTTCAAGCCGACCACGATGGAGTGTGGGTGGCTACAGGGACCCATTTAGGCCTGCTGAACAAAGTACCTTAAGTCCTGGTTTGAGAAGCGTTGTGAGTATCCCTGTTGAAGATCAGTCATGCAGCTGAAGCGATGTGTCAGTTCCGAGGTGTGGCGAGGCTGCGATGGGAGGTCCTGCATCATCGCCGAGGATCCTATCGACGAGAGCTTAAGATGCAAAGTCTGGCATCGAGGATGTGTTGCTAAACTGGGGTGATGAATTGGTTCCAAGGAGCTGCTAGGCTGCCATCAATGAGGGATGTGAGTGCCTGTGCTGAGGATGCGTCGCTCAGCAGCAGTTCTAAAGAGGTTGCGGAGGTGATGCAGGTCTTTATGACGGGTCCAATCTACGCAGCTGCTGCGATGCGTCGGTTCTTCTTCGGGTTGCGCCACCGAGCATTGGAGATGCCTTGGTTCCGCTGTATCTACAGAGGCTGGCAAAGGGGAAACAGCGTTTACAACTCTGTTAAAACAACACAATACTATTACAACGCGGTTGTTACAACGACTGCATTGTTACTACGCAATACCTTTACATCGCAAGTCATTACAATGACTTGCTGTAGAGGGCGCTAAGTTATTGGATATGAAATCTAACACCTTCCCTGCAGTTGTGCAAACTGGAGTAGGAATAATAAATAATACTATTCCTAAGTCCAGCGCGCCCCCTACAGTAAGTCAATGTAAATGTATTGCGTACTAAGAACGCGGTCGTTGTAACAACCGCGCTGTAAAAGTACGCGATGTAATTAGATGCATTGTAACATGCTATATTCCTGGCAGAGCACCTTAGACCCCCATCCAGGGGTCCAGGACTGGGGTGGTACCACTTGGCAGGGTAGATCACAGATGGCGGAGTCTAGGTGCTGGGTTCCCAGTTGTTGAAGTATCTGTCCCAGAGGCGCATATCAGGAGGCCAGCCAACTAGCCCTTGGTGTCACTCTGGGGTCCTGGGTCCAACAGATGCAGGTTCAGTCCTTCTCATGCAAGAGGGCAGCAGGCAGGAGGTCAGAGCAGCAGGACAGCAGCTTCTTCAGAGTGGCAGTCCGGCAGAGTGACAATCCTTTCAGCAGCACATCAGTCCTTCCTCCTGGCACAGTATCCAAACCCAAGGGAGGTTTTGTATACTCAGAAAAGTTCTCTTCAATCCTTTCATTTTTAGGACACGGGGTGTATGGTACACAAAGGATCGGTCCCCAATAAGCATTCTCGTTGCACAGATGAATTGATATCGAATTTAAAGAACAGTGTTGGCATAATAACGACACCAATAACGTAAGTAGGTAGGAATTTTTCTTTGTCCCAATTACAACAACTGAGAATTGGGATACAATCAAAGGTATAATTTTCATAGATTAGTAACAAGGCAGGATATGACTCATAATGTTTTCATCACATGATAAGGAGTAGCGTTTAATGCAAGACGGATGATGGTGTGATGTATTTAAATACACATGATTTTTTAGAATAATGATGGAAACAGCAAAAGGGAAAAGAAGGGTGACATACATGTGGACAATCAGGCCCTAAAACAAAGTGGTAAATATTTATAAAATATCTGTTGATAATCAGATAGTTTAGAGAATATACAATCTAGGAGTATAACAACTAAGGTCCCATGTGGGGAGGTAAGGGAAAATAGAAATGCAGACAAGTGTAAATCAATATGAGTACACGTTGGAAACCGGTTTTTCCAAGAAATAATAACAATATTTGTTTCTTGAGACAGGAAAGAAGCATTGAATATTGAGAGAAAACCTCTATCTATGGTCTTGAGGAAGATAGTGGCATAAAATAAAGCCTATCGAAACGCGTCGACGCATAGGAGAAACACAATCCACAGAAACGGATACACACTTATAGGGATAAAGAGCTGAAAACACCCCATAAGTGGTTAAAGTCCAGCAGTGTTTTTGGATGTGTCAATATATGACAGAGTGTAATGTCTTTTGTATGGTGTGGTTTCTCAGTTATGCGGGTTCATAACGAGGTGGTTTTATTTTAACAAATTTGTTCTGTTTGCACTTTGATTATTTGTAGTATCAAATGAAATCTTAGCTTTTTTGTATTTGTATAGGTTCAAATCTAATATGTTTTTGGATTAAATCCTCTGCTTAGATCAGTGTTAAGTAGGGAGCAGAATAGATTGTGTTTTTAATGGTGATGTATAACATGTTTTATAAACAATAAATGGTAACTGTTTTTTTATAAAAACGTGAGAGTGTGAATATTATAATTTTGTATCACTTAAGATTGTATATACAGTCAAGGGACTGCTAGTAGACACTTGCTAAAAGTATCCTATTCCCTTGATTTCACAAGGGGTCTCTCTCTACTTTCTTACAATTGTGTAGTACAACCTGTTGGTTGGAGAGGGCCTAGCTCATACCTAGGCTTTTCAATTGGTAGTAATAAGACAACTTGAATCCAGTATGGATAAATTAAAAACCTTTGGATTCTCAGAGGAACAATTTAATAGGCTTATTAGCCTCAATCCTCGTACTGGCAATACCAATGCCTTGAAAAATATGAGTCAGGATCAATTGATTAAAATTCTTAATTTAAAAAAGAAATTGATCCGTACGGAATTACATGCGGAATTTTTAATAGAATATCTGAAGGCGGGGGTGATTCCAATTGGCTTACAAGTAGGAAATGAGCCCGGACTCTTTATTGAGAATCCGAAATTCATAGAGACATGGACGCACATAGCGAATCGCTGTAGCCGTGATTGGCTCATTCTCATTATTGAGACAGCCCAAGAACTATTAGAAATAGAAAAAAAATTAATTGAAGACTCAGAGACCCAACTTAGACAAAATTCAACTTTGGAGGAGGCAAAGAAAAAGTTAGAAGAATTAGAGAGTGAAGCCAACAGCTACAGAGAGTATCTAACCAATAAAAAGACGAAAAAATTAAGAAAAGATGTAGAGAGATATAATGAAGAAACAGTGTATCCCTACTTGGGTAAAGAATATTATAAACAGAGGCAAGATCAAAGATGGGAACAACCTCAATATACTAGACCTGTATACTCTAGAGGGGGAAATAAACGGGTAACTTTTTCGGAAACATCAGGTTCCAGTAGCGAGGAAGAACGAGAGGTTGAACACAACAATAGGACCACACCTACATTTGATAGGGAACCTTTTTTAGGCAGGCGCCAAAATCGGGGACAGTGGGGGTTCAGAAATTTCAACCGACAAGAACCCTCGAGGGACCATCAACCTCAAAATGCAGGACAGGAATATCTGACAACCAGGAACAGACAATATTGGAGGTAGAGGAATTGCCCATCATAAACCTGTCCAATAAGATATTAACGAATGATGAAAAAGAGATTTTACAAAAAGGGTTCAGTTTCGCACCAACAGCCCCTCACAACACGTATGAACTTGAAAGTGATTTAAAGTTGTTTTTTAGAAAGATAAGGTTAAATAGGTTCTTTGAAGACAAACAATATGTACAGCCACCCAATGTTTCAGGCCTCAAACCCAAATCTGTGTTTACCCCGAACTTGGGACAGGTAGACAAAAATGTGGAAATATTTGAACGGGTGGTGGAAATGGAGATCAAAAGTATGAGCAACAATATGCGAAAATACAACAATAATAATTTGACAAAAAATCAGAAAATAGCATTAAAATCATTACAGGAGTGTGATGACATTATCATCAAACCCGCCGATAAAGGCGGGGGAGTTGTTATTTTTGACTCCACGGATTATGAGAGTAGAATGAGGAATCTTCTGGATGTGAAGGAACATTATCGACCGATTCACCTCACGGCTATAGATAAACTCAAAAAGGAAGTGGCTGCCCTCTTAAAACAGGGACGTGATGAAGGGTGGATTTGTGAAAATGAATACAAATACTTACTGAATATGCACCCAATAATACCAGCTATATACGGCCTACCCAAAATTCACAAAAATATTAATAATCCCCCAATGAGGCCCATAGTCAGCAGTATAGGCTCAATATTAGCACCACTGAGTAGATACGCTGACAATTTTTTGAAACGCATAGTACAAAAACAAAGATCCTATATCAAAGATACAGCCCATGCCATCTCTATATTCGAAGGGCAGAGCTTCAATGGGGTGACCCAAACTCTGGTCACCCTTGACATTGAAGCATTATATACACCTATTCCCCAGAATGATACCATTAGGGTAATCTCAGATATATTGGAAGAAGAAGATCTGGTAGGGGCCAATCAAAAACTTCATTATGTCATGTATTGAAATGGTTCTAAAAAATAATATTTTTTTATTCAAGGAGGACACATACATCCAGGTCAAAGGGACCAGCATGGGGGCTACCTGTGCTCCCAGCTTGGCATGCCTTTATGTGGGCAACTTTGAGGAGAAACATATTTTTAATGAAATGGCTCCATATTATGAGAACATTCAAGGGTGGTACCGTTTCATAGACGATATTATTTTCATCTGGAACGGTACCACCCAGGACTTAAAATCCTTTTTGGAATGGATCAATTTGGGTGATTCAAATCTCAAATTTACAGCGCATTTCAGCAACTCTCATGTTGAGTTTTTAGATATTAAAATTAAAAATGTGGCCAATGTGTTACAGATGGAGCTTTTTACTAAACCAACCGATAAAAACACATTATTAGCATACGACAGTAACCATCCGCGATCTCAGAAAGATAATATTCCCTTCGGGGAATTTCTGAGATTACGACGAAATTGCACTACATTGGATGATTTTTATCATCATGCAGAAGTTTTAACTAATAAGCTGAAAGCTAGAGGATACCCCAAAAAATTAATAAAACACTAATTGAAAAGAGCTTAATTTTACAACAGAGAAAGCCTATTGGAGACTAACAAAAAGATAAAGGACAATGCAATTAATAGAATTGTGTTTGTTTCACAATACTCAAATATGAGCAACAAAATAAAAAACATAGTGAACAGAAATTGGAAAATTTTAAACCACGAAGCCAATAATATATTGGAAAAACCTTTGTTTTCATTTAGACGTAATAAGACTATTCGCAATTCTTTAGTGAAGACTTACAAACAGACAAATAACATCCAAACCAATCTGACAGGAGAGATAGCAAAGGGCAACTATAAATGTGGGACCTGCTCGATCTGCCCACAGTGCATTGAAACAAAAAGTATAACGCACAACAATAAGCAGATATGGGCTAAATCCTTAAACAACTGCCGCAGTAAAAATGTTATCTATCTCCTTATATGTCCCTGCGGCTTAGGATACGTAGGGGAGACAGGTAGGGAACTTCGCACTCGCCTGGTGGAACACAAGTCAGCAATCAGGAATAAGAAACAAAAGGCTCCGCTAACGGATCACTATGAACAAATGAAACATGAATGTAACCAATTCGAATGGTTCATACTAGAGAAGATCAGAATAGACAGGAGAGGAGGAGACCTAAACACAAGAAGAAAACAACGTGAACAATGGTTCATGTGCTATCTCAACACAGTGGATAGGGGCCTCAACTCAAAGGAAGATTGGATGAGTATTATCACCAGATAGAGATATGATGACCATTAGATAAAATCAAGGTACATGTAGGCAAGTTTTAGCAGGCGATTTTTCGCATGCACGATGGAGGGGGTTCACTCACCTACTACATCTAACTTAGGGGGTGGAGGTTACTCCTGATCGATAAACACAATAGGACAAGTTGCCTGGCAAGAGTACAGACAAGGAAGGGCTCCCCAATAACATTTTCCGTTATAAAGGAGTTAGGTAGAGGAAGGAAAAAGGAGCTGTCTTATCCAACTCAGGAATGCAATGGAAAAAGTGGCCACATCATGGATAAAATTATAAGGAATATCACCGTATATAATTGCACAGAAAGAGTAATTTAAATAATTACGCGAGGGGGCGAGATGTAAATAAAGTTTATTGTAGAAAAATGCGTGTACAATAAAAATGTCCTTGAACTAAGAAAGAAAGTTACATACGGATAAAAAAATAACAAAAAAACTTGTAACCAATAGCAGGTAGGAGACCATGAAATAGAGCCAATAGCACTTCAGCTTACATAAGGGATTCAAACAGAACAAGTAAGCAGTTAGTAAGAATGACCCAGTATTGGCCGAAATGAGTCACATGTTATTATGGATTAGAAATAAAGAAAGGCAGAGAGGCAGAACAACGTAAGCAGGACCAAAGACGTATCCCCGCATTTTACGGAATAGTCGGCTCGCTCGAGGTAAGATTAACAGATGAAAGGAAACGGGTCGGAATACACTCCGTCCCTCAGATTTATTGGGCAATGGGTGGTGTAACATAGAAGTAACGTGTGTCTCTCGAGATACAAATTAATCCTTTCTAACCCCTCTATTTTAGGCTATGGGGTGCAAGTAATACAAAGGACAATTTATCCGTAACGGTCCCTTTCATAAGCCTTTTTCTGGTGCAGCTGATGACAGACTGTATTAAATAAGGATAATGCGGGCAAACAAGAGTGCAGAATAAGAAAGGTAGGAACGCATTTGTTTTATCCCTAGTTGTTAACCCACCAAGTGCAATATCTGCATAATATCTATCGGACCAAAGACATTAGTTCTTGAAATTATAAAAGTTGTCATGGTGGCAAGGAGGGGGTGGCAGAAACCCAAGGGAGGTTTTGTATACTCAGAAAAGTTCTCTTCAATCCTTTCATTTTTAGGACACGGGGTGTATGGTACACAAAGGATTCCCCACAGGCTCGGTCCCCAATAAGCATTCTCGTTGCACAGATGAATTGATATCGAATTTAAAGAACAGTGTTGGCATAATAACGACACCAATAACGTAAGTAGGTAGGAATTTTTCTTTGTCCCAATTACAACAACTGAGAATTGGGATACAATCAAAGGTATAATTTTCATAGATTAGTAACAAGGCAGGATATGACTCATAATGTTTTCATCACATGATAAGGAGTAGCGTTTAATGCAAGACGGATGATGGTGTGATGTATTTAAATACACGTGATTTTTTAGAATAATGATGGAAACAGCAAAAGGGAAAAGAAGGGTGACATACATGTGGATAATCAGGCCCTAAAACAAAGTGGTAAATATTTATAAAATATCTGTTGATAATCAGATAGTTTAGAGAATATACAATCTAGGAGTATAACAACTAAGGTCCCATGTGGGGAGGTAAGGGAAAATAGAAATGCAGACAAGTGTAAATCAATATGAGTACACGTTGGAAACCGGTTTTTCCAAGAAATAATAATAATATTTGTTTCTTGAGACAGGAAAGAAGCATTGAATATTGAGAGAAAACCTCTATCTATGGTCTTGAGGAAGATAGTGGCATAAAATAAAGCCTATCGAAACGCGTCGACGCATAGGAGAAACACAATCCACAGAAACGGATACACACTTATAGGGATAAAGAGCTGAAAACATCCCATAAGTCCAGTAGTGTTTTTGGATGTGTCAATATATGACAGAGTGTAATGTCTTTTGTATGGTGTGTTTTCTCAGTTATGCGGGTTCATAACGAGGTGGTTTTAATTTAACAAATTTGTTCTGTTTGCACTTTGATTATTTGTAGTATCAAATGAAATCTTAGCTGTTTTGTATTTGTATAGGTTCAAATCTAATATGTTTTTGGATTAAATCCTCTGCTTAGATCAGTGTTAAGTAGGGATCAGAATAGATTGTGTTTTTAATGGTGATGTATAACATGTTTTATAAACAATAAATGGTAACTGTTTTTTTATAAAAACGTGAGAGTGTGAATATTATAATTTTGTATCACTTAAGATTGTATATACAGTCAAGGGACTGCTAGTAGACACACGCACACAGTATCCATAGGCCCAGAAGTGTATTGAAGAGTTGATGTCTGAGGTCCAGTATTTTTACACAGTTGTGCTTTTGAAGTGGGTAGAAGCTTCTAGAGGCAGGCATTTGGAGTGCACAGGTGCCCTGCTTTCCTGGCCCAGGCTCTAGACTAACTACATGGGGTATGCAGTCCTTTGTGTGGAGGCAGGACACAGTCTATTCAAGTTTAAGTGGGGCTGTGTCCATATCCGCCCTCCCATTCTCCTAGTGATGGCCCATCCAGGCACACCTAAGCTCCCTATTGTGTGTGGCTATCTCGGCAGAATACACAAAGCCCAACTGGCAACTACACCCAGTCATGTGACCCAGAGACAGGCTGCAGACACAGAATCGCTAAGGCAGGAAAAAATGCCAACTTTCTAAAAGTGCCATTTTCAAAATTGTAATTTAAAATCCAACTTCACCATAAGTTAGGATATTTCATTAAAATTCTAAAGACACCAAACATGAACTGGTTACCTGTATTTTTACTGTCAGGACATGTCAAACTAAAAAGCACATGTCCAACTTTTTAAATACACTGCACCCTGCCCTTTGGGCTGTCCGGGGCCTACGCTAGGGGTGGCTTATACATATTAAAAGGAAGGTTTGGGCCTGGCAAAAGGTTTCTCTTGCCAGGCTGAAATAGCAGTTTAAAACTGCACACGCACAGGTTGCAATGGCAGGCCTGAGACATGTTTGAAGTGTTACTTAACTGGGTGGGGCAATCAGTGCTGCAGGTCCAGTGACAGCATTTAATTCACAGGCTCTGGGCACAGATAGTGCCACTTTACTAGGGACTTATAAGGAAATTAAATGTACCATTTGGGTACAAGCCAATTCTACCATGTTCTAAGGATCTAGCACAAGCACTTCATGACTGGTTATCAGTGGTAAACTGTGCAGAGTCCTAAGGTCAGCAAAAACAAAGTCCGCAAAAAAGGAGTTCTGATGGCAAATGCACGGGATAACTGGAGAGATCTGTCACACGTTGCTGGACAATTTGGAGGAGTTTAAGATAGTCCACAACCGCAGGTCCCTCTTTACTCCGCTCAGAGTACGTATTGTCAGAAATGGGGGTCGAGCTTTCTCCTTTCTTGCCCCCACCCTCTGGAACGAATTACCTTTACACCTATGTATCACCTTTGATCATAACCATTTTTGCCAAAATCTAAAAACATGGCTGTTCGACCATTAGATCTGTCCCTCCTATGCTGACAACTCGGAGCCGTCCGCCAGCGCCATGAGACTTTCGGGTGATTCGTGCGCTAAATAAATGTCCCTGATTTGATTTGATTTGAACTGCAGGACCCAAATATCTACACAATCTGACCTCTTCTTTACATCTCGCAAAGACATTCAGATATGGAATGATAATAAAAATGCCCATCTCAAGAGATCTCTTCACTTGTCTCTCCGGCAAACCATTCCAGCTCAGGACCACAAATATACACAAAATGTCAGATTGAACAACCCAGTGCAGTAACCAGCTAAGCAGACTATATTATATGAATAACCACAAAGGGACCCATAACACGGTAACCACTCCTCGGTGGTCAGCATGCACAACATAGAAACAATTCCCACATAGGATCAAAACAAAGATAACATCCTTCCAACCAAACACCCTAAATGGTGCAGCGTGCTACCCATATAGGCAAGCGCTTCAGTGCCCCACGTAGGGGTAGTTAAAGCTATATAAATGCTGCAGTATTATACAATATGATACCTGAATATCTGATTGTGGTTATACCCTAGGTGACATATAGATTTGATATGTTTCTAGTATGAAAAATGTTAATACGATTGTTAAATAAAACTGCAAGTGGTCCAGAATGTTGCTGCCCATCTCGTACTAGGCCTGTCATGGTTTACATCTGTTTCTAACCACCTTCCTGCACTGTATTGGCTACCAGTGGCCACATGACCACAGTTTACAGTATCATACATTGTACATCGCTCAACCTATAGGTAAGGTCCTCATTTCCTACAACACAAACTGACTGCTTTCCGGCCGCTCATTCCTTTTGCTCTACTTCTTGCAGCATGGTGATGATCTGTTGCGATCAAGGTAACTGCCATTTCTCCTACTTTTCAGCTCATCACTGGCACCCTCTTCCCCTAGGCTTTCTCTATGGTGACAATCTATCTTCCCACACAAGAAACTGCTGAAGGCTGAGCTTTTTTCAGCTTTATGATTTCTGGATGCACTCTTTATCTGAACTTAGCACCATAATGTCCATTTGTTGGTAGCACTGGGCACTATAAATAATATTCATTCATTCTTTCATCAATCTGTCTTATCCTTCTTGAATCTAAAAGGACCACACAGAGTATCCACTAAAAGTTATCATAACTGGACAATTCTCCATCTCCTTATCTAAAAGTGGAAAATATTTAAGGAGTCCCCTAGTGTTAGAAATGGGATTTCTGGTTGGCTAGACTTGCGCCAAAGCCAGGCAGAAACCACCACTCTAGTCAGGGCAAGGAAGTTACACGCCAGAGATAACCCCTGCTCACCCCCTTGGTAGCTTGGCACGAGCAGTCAGGCTTATCTCTGAGGCGATGTGTAAAGCATTTGCGCGCGCACCCAGCAACAACACCCAAGGCCCACCACAAAAGAAACGCCACACAAGGTATTATATAAAAATAACCTTTGTATTATACCAAAAACACATTAGATAAGAACACACACTTTACAATGTGCCAACAGGCACGGGCAGAATTTACAAGGGATTATATATACAGGGCCACATGGACCACTGTCAGGAATTAGCACTTGGTAGAAATTAGCACTTAGAACATAAGAATAATACTTCAGAACATAGCACATACAATCACTGTAGCACTAAAAATAGAACATGTAGCACACAACCAGTAACTACCAGTAACAGGTAAGTACCACCTACGCAACCCTAACCACCTTAGGAAAATATCGTGCAGGGAACCAGGACCTCACTAGTACCTCCTGTACTAGGAGAAAAACCACCTAAGTATCACAATACCTGTAGGGGTAAAAGCATAATACACATGACGCATAAAGCACAACCTAGACTAGGAAAGACCTTCCCCTACGCATAGGTACAGCTAGCAATCAACATAGCATAAAGGCATTGCGCAGGCGCAAAAGTACATATGTAAACATCCACAGGTACCCTAGGTGAGGGCACGACACAGCAAAACTGTCCCCAGGCCAACCTGGCCTTTCAGGGGCTCAAACGCCCTTCTTCCACAAAGTCAGGGCTGGACTGCGCAGGCTGCGCAAGCCAATGAGCGCAGGGGCACAACCTAAACGTGGCAGCTGCCCACTAAGTGGTGGGCAGCTGTAGGAATGAGCGTGGGCACCACTGTGCCTTCTTGGGACAAATAGGGCAGGTGTTGGAGCCTCCCTGGGCTCTAAACAAACAAATATGGCCCCCAATAACGTGGAGCGCACCAGCGCTCGAAGAAAACCGTGCGGGGTGTTGGAGCCCCACGAGCGCTCTAAAATAATATGCCCCCACGATGGATTGGAGCCCTCAGGCTCTAGTAAACAATGTGCCCACGTGTTGGAGACTCACAGGCTCTATCAAAATGCCCCCGGTCGTGGGAGCCTTCACAGCTCTTAAGCAAAATGCCCCCGAGGTCGGAGTGTACACTGAGCTCTACACAAACACTGCTCCTTCGTTGGAGCGACCTCGCGCTCCTACAACAAATCTGCACTCACTGGAGCAGAGGAGGCGCTCTCAGTCAAAACAGGTCCCCACTGGAGCGGCCCGCAACTGCGGCGCCGCTGGCCCCTCACTCACCGGGTCGATTCCGCTGGGGGAGAAGGCTTCTCAGGACTCTGGCGGCATACGGAGCTCTTCCCTCTGCTTCGCCGGAGTCCCGCTCAGGTCCGCACACCTCCCGGCTCCTTTTCTCGGCCGGACGTCTTGCAGAGAGCAGCGGCACTCACTGGGCACATGCAGGAGCGCGGGGTAGGCTCCCGCCGGCTTCCTGCTTAAACCACGCCCCCGTCCCAACACAAACTGCCTGCCTTTCTACGGGAGCCCGGCTGCGGCGGTGATTTCGGCAACCAAAATGCGGGGTGGGCTCCCGCTACGGTGGCAATAATGCGGTGTAGGCACCCGTAGTTTAAATACTGAAGGAAGCAGGGTAGGCACCCGCCAACGACCACAGCGATGTCCCTGGCAGGGTGGGCACCTGCCAGGGGACTTTAAGGTCGGCGAAGACAGGGCAAACGCCGGGTGGGCACCGGCTTTCAAAAATAAAGCGCTCCTAGCGCTATGAAGCCAATGAAAGCGCTCCCAGGCGCTTAGGGACACACATAAAGCGCTCCCAGCGCTGTGAGGGAAAGAAAAGCACTTCCCGGTGCTTTAGGTGGACAATAAAGCGCTCCCAGCGCTTTAAGTAGGATCCAAGCAAGGTTCTTCCCTGCATGCAGCAGGGCAGGGGTGGGGGGCAAGGCTGGACCCAGAGCCAGCTCACTGGGCCTCCAGCCAGGGAGGTAATCCAAGTGGCGGTCCTCTGGTCCAGCAGCAGCAGCAGCCCCCCTCAGGTAAGATCCTGGCAGAGAACAGTTTCTGTGGGGACACAGCCCCATTTTTATACAGTACAAACCCTTTGTTCTGGGTTCAGCGTGAGGGGGAAAACCAGTCGCAGCTGGTTGGGGAGCACCCTTGATGTGCTCAGCCCCTCACTCTATTCACTGGCAGGGCTAGGGTCGTCAGTCGCACCACAGGGGGCGGAGCCAGCATTGTGTGGGGAAAGCCCTGCCCTATTCAGGTCCAAGGTGCACTCCTCCCCAGCCATCCGCATGCTAATCTCACACTCACCACTGGGGCAGACCCACCCAGACTCCTGGAGCCAGGCTCACCAGCCAGCTCCAGCCAATCACACGCCAGACACACTGCACACAGAAGTGCCCACTTCTAGAAGTGGCACTTCCACACTAGGTACATGCACGCCGCACACATCATCGCGCAGCATTCAATCACACGAGTCCGCACATACCAAACTCGGGCCTGCACACCCCACGCATCAGGAACTACCAGGGATACATACATTCCCCATGCATTCCTATAGGAGGGCAGGCCTATCTCACCACATGCACTCAGAGTGCGCACGCACTTTACCCTGGGACACAGGGAAAGTGCGCAGAAACCAAAAATCACCACACCAAGTCACCAATAAAAAGCAAAAAGTTCAGGGGTGAACCTGCCAGAAGGGCCAAGTCCAACACCTAGTAAGGGGGATTTGTGGCCTATTTCACTGGGACATCACCTCCTTCAATGCATTTCCACGCTCAGAATCAATCCGTTTGTTGGAAAGGGTGATGCAATTATCCAAAGTATTACATAAAAATGAAATTATACATAAGTGACATTTGTATAGAAAGAAAAATTATATAAAAGTGACACTCAAATGCCAGCTAGAGTGTTTGTAAACAATGCAAGAGGCCTGGAAGTGTGGCATCACAGTGACAAGGCCACCCAGTTAAAGTCAGTTAAAAAATTGATTCTAGCTCACCGGGTCCAAATGTTACGAAAAACGCGGCATCATGTGTTGCCGCGCAGAGGAGGGCACTTTGCAAAGGTTGACTGGTCAACTTTCTGTTGCTTATTGCTATCTTTAGGTAATAAACTGATACAAATGAGGTGACATTTTCGAGTTCAGCTAAGAAACCCACATTGTAGTTAAATGCCTGCATATAGAGTAGGAACACCCAAGAAATGTTGCACACGCATTGAGAGCCCCTTCAGTTGACATCTGGCTTTCCTGTGCATGCCCTACCAAGAAGTTATTCTAGTGGCATTGGTCACTAATATTTTATTTGTCTTACCATCACACGAAAAACTTGCGTGCTTTGTGCAGCGTGGCGTGGGGGTAACACTATAATAAAGATAGTGTGGGATTATTTCTAATACATCCTCACCTGCCTTAGCAATCTGTATTTGCGAGTGGCATTCCTCTTTTGCACATTTTTTACCACTCCAAGATGGCGTCCTCACGATCCATGGGCATTGCCAGATGTGGGAGACTTTCCAGTTCAGGTGGGCGCGATCCCAGATCCGCTTCTGGGTCAGGCGACGATGAAGAGTACTTGAGTTGTATATCAATGAATACCAATGACTCGAGTAGTGAAATACAAACGCCCGGTCCCGGCAGTGAGTTACTACAAATGAATGAGTGTGCGGGTGTATGTTTCCTTTCTCTTTTTGTTTTTTTGTTTTTTTAAAACGATCTCGGCTAAGTTTTAGAAAAGCCCTTGATCTTACCAGATTGTATATATCTCTGGGTAACATGACTGGAGTGGCTTAAAAGGTGGATACATATGCCTTTTTAATGGAGAGGCTGATGGATGTTTGATCCCCAGATTTTATCCCCCTGCCCGACCATCATGGCTTACATTGATATGCCCATATTCACTCACAGGTGTAGGCGTTTTTCCTGTCGCTTGAAGTTGTGTGAGGGCAAGACTCTCCCAGGTGAGTTGCTGGTAGGCGTCCACCTGGCAGCCACCCGGTAACTATGGCTTATCATTTTAATATGACACTATTTGCGAGCGTTGTCAACACGTGGGGGGCCACATAAGCCCCCACAATATGTTTTCCTTTCTAAACGTTTGCCTTTGGCATTATGTTATGATGTAAAGTTTGTTAAACTGTGTTTTACTTACCTGTGGGGTCTTCAACATTCTCTCTTACCTCGCATTGGAATTGTGGTAGTTCTGTATTCTTTAGAATGTAAGGTGGATGACACTCGATCAGAGGCAGTTGCTGCTTGACCGTGGAGGGTGTCGGATGCCAGGTTCCTTTTCTCCAATAAAACTTCCTAATTTCCAACATCGGTGTCCTGTTTCATGACGACGCTTCACATTTTTATCAACCACTGCAGGTCCAGCAATATTGAGGTGGAGATGGGTCCCCGTGCCCCTATGAAATTGGTGCAAAATTCTAGGGCAATGAAACATGTCGGCCGTTCAGGTAACATGGTCTAAACATGCCGTCTTTTTTTAATTGGGTGTGAACACTAGGCGAAAGTATTAAATACATATGATAGGTGTTCACAACCTATTTTAATGGAGAGTGCAGATGACTTTGTTACACATTACGGGGTTCAGATGGTCGATAGTTTACACCATTATTTGTTACACCTTTCTCGTTCATGGGTTAAATCTTCAAATTTTTTTGAGTTAGGTCACATTTATTTGTTTCTTGTCTTGAAAGTGCTGATGATGACAAAATGAGCAAACAGGGGAGTACCGACCAGCAGCTCTGTGGACGATGCTTACGTGAGGCACTTTCTGACCCACCTCACGTTTCACATATTTTATGATTACTGTACCAGTATCATCCTCAGTTTTAGGATAATTGGGATGCTTTTGTGGTTGTATGTTTTTTCAAAATAATTGTACACATGGGAAGTATGACTAAATAATATAAGCATAGGAGGCATATTTGATGCCCAGTGGATTACGAAGTCATAATTTCATTGTGCGTCAGTGTCAACCAGGCCTTTTTGTTGAGTAACATATGAGGTGCAACCAATGTCCACACAGTGCTAACAAGTGTAAAAATTACAAATAAATAACGAAATAATACTATCACAAAATGTTAGTTAGCTGCTGAATTTGCTTTTTCTCACCCCTGCCACATAATTTGGCTCTTGCCTGCCGCATAATTGCAATGGCCTGCTGTTGGAAAACGAGGCAGCATCTGAGAGGCCTGCACAAATAACATGACTACATTTGTCCTTCACTGGGAACCAAACACCCAATTGTAGCGCCTGACTCTCAAAGGGTAGCGTTGCAGAGCAGTCTGAGGATTACTCAAGGGAGGTGGTGTGGGCTAGTAATCGCCATTTGCAGGTGCACAAAAATAACACTCAATAATTGATTGCCCAGTCTGTACTTTGCTTTATAAAAGTAAGAGTACATTTATTAAACCCACACACTACTCAATACTATGCACCAATTTTCAAATATACATAAGCTGTTGGAATTACTTTGTGACATTGCATAACATCTCCACCCCTCCCGCAGAGAGGGGGTGGGGTCTAGTTCCACCACTCCCATGTATGCACATCAACTTGCCCCCAATGCAGATAGTTAAACATTACCTGGAGCGAGGGCCCTGCGCACTGGCACCATCCCAGTGGCGACCGACCCCATTACCTCAGCAAGCATTAAAAAGGGGTAAACCTGCCTTGGTGACACATGACCCTGACGGAGCATCTCCTAATGACCATAAAGTATGTACCTCTATATCTTGAGGGCTAGCAGTCTGGGGTCTTCACCTAAGCGCAGCAGCAAGAATCCATGTTTACGCACACTTTAGAATGACAGTACTCATCACCTTGGTTGATCATTTGAATGCATTGCAATTACAGCCCCTACAGGCATCACAGATGAAATCACAGGATTGCGCATATACAGCCAGACACCCTAGCAGGACTGTCTGGCAACATAGCCCCACTTGGCTTATGACATCTCCTTACACATGTGACTTACAGTCCCTTCAAAAGAAGTACTCCTGGCAACTACACTTCTCCTGCAGTGCGCCTCTTCACTTTAAAAGGAATCACAGGTAAAAGCATGGGATTACGTAAATACAGCCAGACCCCCTAGACGGAAGGTCCAGCAACATAACTCCATTTAGTTTAACATCACCTTACACAGGTACTTCACTTTACACATGTGACTTCCAGTCCACCTAAAAAGAAATAACCAATAGTAAATGGATTTTGGTGCAATTACACCACTTCACCTCCAGGGGATGCCCTTCTCCAGACATCCCCAACTCAGCCCTTCACTCCATGATGCACTTCATAGTACACCCTCCGCTGTAGAACATAAGTTCCAGCCTAGAAGGTGTTAAAGGCTGGCTGAGCCCTTGAGGGGTTATTCTTTCAGATGCTCCATGAAACTTATGGGTGGACTGTTCTTCTTTATGCTGGGGGAGGCTGCGGTGCTCCTGCAGCCCCCCTGCACCCCTTTTCACACATGAGGGTGACCCCCTCCTCTGGGGCCACCAAGCGCCAAAACAGCAGATTTCTTCGTGCTGGGGGGGGGGGGGGGGGGAGACTGCGCTTTTCCAGCAGCTCCCCCAGCACCTTTTCACAAGTGAGGGTGACCCCCCTCCTCTGGGGGCCACAAAGCACCAAAACGGAAGATTTCCAAATGCCTGACGAGGCATTATGGGGCGCTTCATGCTCCTCTTTACCAGCCCCAGCCACTGGGAACACTCTCCTTTGCCCTCTGGGTCTCTGAGAAGGTAGATTCAGCAGTGTGCCTTCTTCGCTGGCTCCCTGCGCCAGCCTTTCGCCAGGCTCTCCTTCTGGGCCTCTCTTCTCCCTGCGCAGAGGCCCCTGCTTCTGTGCACCAGTCCTGGGCTCTTCTTCTGGTGCTGATAGGGTCCTGGGGGCAGTCAGGGGGTCTCTCCTTCCAACTGCCCATTGCGCCAGGCTTCAGCACCTTCAGCCTCAGCCGACCACACCCCAGAGAGAGCTTCTCTTCCTGTGCAAGCACTTTTTCAAAGTTGAGTAGGGGGCTGGCAGGAAGTCTCTGTTGGTCCTATCAAACAGCGACACATCACGTCCCTGCCCCTGCTCCCTCCTTCTTGTCCAGCCTCTGGGTTTGTTCAAACATGGCGTCGTCCAGTGTCTCTGGCCACATGCTCCCCTTCCCCCAATGCTGCCTTCACCTGGGTTCAGCTTGGTGCCTGGCACCCACTGACAGCGGTTGATGGATTGGCTTGTAGCTCCACCTATCTCCCTTCCTTGGAGGGAAGATCTTCGCTCCGGGAAGAAAGGGCATTAATCTAACCTGCCAGGGCCAGACCCCAGACAGAGACTCAGAGAAATATGACATTTATGGACGACCCAAAAGCAGTACAAATATGACTTTGGACTCTGCAGAATACTTCTTTTCACCTCCAATACAATGGACTTTAGTGCGTGTCTGGAAACTGTAGGCCTTGTGGAAGTTAATCTAGCCATGGGCCCCACATTCCCTTAGGGGAATAATGAAGTGAAAACACAGTAAAACACACTGACTTTCCCTGGCATGTTTCTTTCCAGCGTATAAAGCCTATTCCATGTTACCACCCAATACTGCATAAGTCCTGCCACACCTTTCACTGTGTAGCTGCTCCTGGACTGCGCACGCTAGAAATCTCCCCTGCGCAACCCGTACACGTGTGCACATGCATGTACACACGTGTCTGCATGTAACCAGCCCGGTGTCCCTTACTCCAGCTGCTGCGTAGTGGCCTGGTCAAGCCAGGGGAACACCAGTAAAATCCCCATGCAATCTCTTACATCCTGAGTTCACTGTGGGTGAGTCCCAACTTATGAGGCTCCCCCACAGTAAAAGCTCAACAATTAGGTGCTCAAAAAGCGAACAATCCGGGCGGCCCATAGTGTTAGAACCACCTTCTAACACCTGCATATAGAGTATTTAGCATAGGCTTCATCACGGAATGTCTGTACTTGTATCTCTGTGGTTTGCGCATGCGCAGTTGGTGTGGGTAGGCTTAGAGAGGCGCTAGAGGCTAGAATGAAGAGGGGCTCACTGTAGCAAGATTTATCTTAAGGATTGGAGGACTTCGGCAAATACATCTTTTTAGGTCTCGCATGGGTAGCGCGCATGCGCTGCCTCTACGAGGCATCAAGTAATTAGTATTAAGGGTGAAACTCCACCCATTGCGGTTTTTTTTGTTTTGTCCCTTGCCACTGGTTTAAATGTGGCATTGCTCTTTTAAACTCGCTTATTATTGGCTGATGGGCCGATGCGTCACTTACGTTTTCTTCCGATTTCGGAGGAAGCAGCATCGACCAACTACAGTTACCTTACCCTGCAAGGCAGTATCTTTCAATGTAGGGACTACTTTGTTGTTGCCTGGTGCCTCCTCATGGACCCTTTCTCAGCATTCCATCCACTCCTGGAGTCTGGAGGGTTTTTCACTCCACCGGGCCGGCCTCCGTGGGAGTGTCTCACTCCTCCTGCAAACAGTGCGCTGGCCCGCCTCTGCTCTTTCCTGGGTGTGTGAGCGCTTCCAGCTCCGAATCGCTCCCGTTATAAATTGTTTGATTTGTTTTCAGCTTCAGTCTCTCCGTGTGCTTGAGCCAGAAATGGCCGAGAAAGGCAGGCGGGATGGACACTGTGAGTGAGTGCCCCTGCCCTGGGGGCTCTCGGATGTATGTTGAGTCCAAGTTTAACCAGATTTGGTGGCTTAGTGCATCCCCATCGGCGAAGGTGTAGGGCTTGGGGTGCTTTCAGAGTGCACAGATGGCGAGCCTGGCTGGTAGACTCCTGCGCAGTGCCAGTTCACAGGGTAAACTGTTTTGAACCTTCCCAGAGTCATCACATTGTTTCCTTCGATGGTGAGGGCGTTTTCGTGTACTTCAGGGCGAACAGCGCTTTGCGGTCCCTGGAACACGCAGCGGAGTACTGTGGAGGTAGGAAGGACAATAGTTTACTAAAATTGAGTGTAAACTGCTTTTCGGGATCTCAACATCTTCTATACAAAGATATGTAGATAGATAGATATTTTTAAACATTCCCTTCCCCTTCAGTGAAGAGCTCCATTGTCCGGCTGTCGCAGCCCTCATTCACGCCTCATTAAATTCGGCTGTTTCGCTTGTTTCCTTTAAAGCCAATCTCGACGTTGCATGAATGAGCTGTATGCACACCCACCTCTGAAAGTCATGACTTTCACTGCGTTCCTCGTGTTTTTGAGAATTAACTTACAGCCGAGAAGCAGTTATCACCGTTTCTCGTTGATGGAAGGAGCTTACTGAAATACATAATCAGCGGGCGTCTGTTTCATGAGCACCGCGCTGGTATTGCGTTCATTGTGTTTTTTCCCAGCTCCTCCACCCCACTCTCTGTTTTCCTTCCCCTCCTTTGCAATCACTCACAGAGCTCGGCTTGTTTTCGTTAAACTGTTCACTGTGAGGGAGTACTTTCCAAACATTAAGGATCGTCCTTCTGTGTGAGTGGTGACAAAGGATCGACACTTATGGTACACTTCCTGTCTTATCTTGGAATGAATTCCAGTGTTTATTTGCTCGTCGGTGTTCTGGTTGATAAAGTGCGTTAACTCCAGAGGGATTTCTATATTAGGCGTTGGTAGAAGCGAAGAGCTTTGGAAGCACGTCAAAGATGGAATCTGTTAGATCAACTTCCAAATACATCTACACCCCGGCCCCTGACCTTCCGTGTAAGTAAACAGGTAAACAAAGAAGTTATTATGGCCGTAGTAATTATCACAATTAAAGTGATTTTTTTTGGCTGAATTTAATTAAAGCTCGTGTTTAAATAGGAACCGTGTTGCAGCATCTGGGTCTATTTTCACATGGCTGCTGCATAACCCGTGGGGGGAGGGGGAACTCGGTGGAGACGAGGCTGGCTCGAAATAACCGAATGAGTTAAGGCTGTTGAGTTTGTTTGGTGTTTGCAGGCACACTGAGTTCTGTTGTCTGCCTTGTCAGTAATTGCATAGCAGGCTGCCGTGTCTGGGATGAAGTGTCAACAGCTTCCTAGAATTCGACTTGTTTTCACCTACCTCATGTCAAGCCCTGTGACCCCTTTCTTCAATGCCAGTTACATAATGTTTCGATGCTCTGTCAGATTTCAGCAGGGCCAGTGCAAGGGGTTTGAAAGTTACAAATGAATGATAGTCATGAATAATATTAACTGATCTTCATATAATTGATTGTTATTTTGGAGTGCCCTTTCACCACCAGAAATGCTGTGATTATGGCTATTGATGCGATCTGGCACCCTCTTTCTTGTAAGAAAGCCATAAGGCAGCTGCTGCAGCCCTAATGTCGTGAAAAACGGGTGAATATTATTTATTTATTTATTAATGGGCTCATATACCACAGACAGGATCCAATAGACAACAGAGTACTTCACACCGGAAGTGTAGTGCTAGTTGTAAAAGATAGCTAACTATAAAATAAAAAGTATAAAGCAGTAATAATATACTAACCAGCATTTGCAATGCAATTGATCTAGTATTAGCGAGAGTTTGAGATATTGGCACTGTAAACGACAATGTCTTTTATTTGTGTGTTTAAAAACCTGCAAGCGGTGCATTTACGCACTTTGTACTTCTGGTCTTTGCTTATGAGAAGCGTGGCTGGCAGTAAAAGTGGTGCAGTTACTGCCAGCTTTGCTTCTCATAAGCAAGGACTATAAATACAAAGTGTGTGTTTACGCATCGCTTGCGGGTTTTCAAATCATAAATAAAAGGCATTGTAATTTACAATGCCAATAGCTCAAACTCCCGCAAATGCGAGACCTATTGCATTGCAAATGCTTGTTTAGGCTTCTGTTCAAAACAAATTCGAATTGTTTTTAATCATTTTCTGCTAATGGAGTCCCCATGATGCCTTACAATATTTAATTATATGTTAAAGGTTGATGTCGAGAAATAGACCGAAGTAAGAGAGAAAGAGTTGACTTTTCTATGGGCTACTAGGAAGGTGGGGGCCCTGGGCGACTGCGCACTTTGCCCATGCCTTAAACGTCTCTGGCTTTATTTATCACCAGCGACCAGACCTCGCATCTACAATGGCGAGCGTATATTTTTCTCTCAACTAAACACGACATTGTTGTATCCAGAAACTTTGCCTCTTAATCATTGGTGCCGACTGAAAGACAACTTTTGTGGAGCAGGACGTGTTTGGGAGGCGCCATCTTGTCGCCTTTAGTGTGATGCACTGATGGCCCTGGGACCGGTGTGCGGTGTGCGTGGAGCAGCACGTCTTCGGGTCGATCCCGCGCTTGACAGGAAGCCGATGCAGAGAATGCAAGGGAGGTTTTATGTGGCCTCTTTTCAGGCGGGAATTGAAGATTCACTGCCTGAATGAGGCGGACGCATCTTGAATAAGCCGAGATGAATGCCGTTATCCTGGCTGCCTGGGGGGAGGTTCAACTAATGTAGAAAAGTCCGGTGAACGTTAAAGCGCAGATGAATGACATCTCGCACTGAACACCTTGAGTACAGACGTCACCAGCTTGCCCAGGTGACAGTATTACACGTCAAGCAATTATTTCACGACTTCATTTCGTGATATTGATTGTTAATAATACCACAGTGGTGCAATTTATACCGAGCCTGTCCGTCATGTTTGAGGGGATTTGTAGGCTGCGCGCGCACCCGTGAGGGTTCTATGGCCCTTGGCAGATGTGAAATTGTGCTCAGAGCCAAACTTTGAATACATTGTGTGATGCTGTGAGGTCTGCGGTGAACGTACACGTCTACTTCACAAATGGTGGCACCATTTTTAGGTCTCGCCTAGAGATGCAGCACGAATGTGCTGCCATCGCTTTGCGAGGCATGCAGTATACACTGTAGTGTGGAAGCTTCGTGGAAGCTCCTCCCACTCTCTGCCCATTGGCTTTTGTCTTCAATACTGCCTTCTGATTGGTTTGGGGATTGTTAGTCCCTCCTCATTCATCATTTGTATCCTTCCACGGCTATTGGCCCCTTTACTCCTAGCACTATTTTATTCTCTGTCTCCCCCCCCACCCCCTACCTCAGTCTGTGACTTCTCGCCCCCCTAACCCCACCCCCCACTCCCATTCATGTCTTCCTGCCTGCCGGTACTTTTGTTTTCAATGCAATAGGCCTCGCGTGATTTGCATTGCCACAGTTTGTTTTTTATACTTGTAAGCACTATTTCTGTATATACGTCAGGACGTGCTTTGCTTACGTGCTTTCACTTTCTCAACAGCCGGACCATCAACAGCCTGATTTCTCTTCCGTTCCCTCATTCCGGTTCTTAAAGCCCCTTTTTCCACGCCCTCTTCTAGTGTGCATTTCCCCTCGGCTGCTTGTCTCATGTTTCCGCCCCCCTCAGTCTCCTCTCTCCCCACCAGGCATCGAAGCGCACGTCCAGCAGCTTGGCATTCAGCCTTTCCCTCGACCCTGAGGTCTCCGGCTGCCACACAGTTAAGACGTGTCTCCAATCACACAGGTGAGGCTTATTACATTTGAACCCGTGACACCCAAGCCAGCAGTTCCCAGGACGGGGCGGAGAGCCGATTTCTCGGTGAGAAAGGGGTTGGGAAAACCCAGTGCCCTTAGCTCTGCTGCCCGCCTCGTGCACGGCCCTAGTGGCTGCATTTCATCAATGAATGGACTGCAATCGGAGCCAAACCCGCATAGAAAAACTTGAACACAGTATAAGAAACAGCTCCTGGCATTGTGTCCAAGGAGCGATTTTATTTCTCGCTGCCAGCAATGCATTCTTTGAAAACTCCACATATGTCAATAGACATGACGCAGAGCAGGGCTGTGTTTCAGTTGTGTACCACAGAGAGACCTGGCTTTGCATCTGGGGGGACGGAACAGGAAAACAATTTTAACAGAGAGGGCTTTATAAATGTGGGGTCCGCCAGGGATTTAAACTGCTGCTGGCTGTAGTCCGGGCTAAGAGGGAGCGATATGTTTCCACGCTCAGTGTTTTTTTTTCTCTTTTCGTTTTGTGATGCTAACGTTAGGTTAAGCGCATGCCTACATTTGTGACGCTGTTCAGGAGTTCACGCGGCGCATGGGCGGTGCTGCAATACTTGTGCTCATTCTACTCTGAGCATTTTGTTCTGAACCGTTGCCTTCATCTTGCCCTGGGGCGATTTGCAAAAGATTAATGTGGCGAAGCTGACTCTGCTGCAGACTTTCCGTTTAAATAATCAATATCTCATGTGGTATCAAAAGTTTGAGATAACAGTAATTTTAATTTGACAATGCGCTGAAAAGTAGCTGCAGCTTCACCTCACAAACCGACTCGGGTTTGAGAGACGAGCAGCACCTATAGTGAGCCGGCTCTCACGCCCATTTGCAGCTGACCCAGCCTCACCCCTGCTTTTACTGTTTTTCTTTCATTATTGGCATTTTGCTGGGCTTTGCCATCTCTACAAGCCTCGATATTCTTCAAGAAACAAAGCAGAACAAGGACCACTGCAGGTTAGGCGGCTCACGAGGTCACTTCTTGCAGGGCCTGGATTATAGCACCAAAAGAAGGCTGAAAAGCATGTATGGATCTGGGCTGACAGTTCCTGCCACATTAAGCTTTGCCACAGCTGTGATGTGAAGGCGCTTAAAGCTGTTATCGTAAATACCATCCTCTATCTACAAAGATCATCAAAATGGCGTCACATTGTATGAAAGTTTTTGTCAAATTATTTTCTCGATGCTTTATAGCAGCATAAATGTCTTCAACGTTTTTAACACTGGCTGGAAGGTTAAATACACATCATTTAAACCAACTTGCATGCTATGAAAGTTATCCTGTAAGCCACATTTAGTCAATGTGAAAGAAAAACAATGACCTGGTTTCCCTTTGCGTTTGTTTCATTCACAAGATATTATAAACGTTTGGTTTTTAATGAAGTCACAATTTTTTGGGGAGGGATTTCTATTGGCAGACGGTAGATACAGAACAACATCTGTCATAAGAAATATGTGCAACGCTTCACGCTTCAGCTGAGTACATTAAAAATATTACTAGTAGCTCCGTGTTCAAGGAGAAATTCACAAGGAAACACATTTATTAGCTTAGATATTTTAATTAAAACCGTGTTCGTCTTTTTACCATTTACTCCATGTGCAGGCATTTTACATCTAAAAGGCCTCTGGTATGCTGGTCATGTGACAAGGGTCCCTCTTTCATTAACGTCATTATCCTTTCCATCAATATCCTTTCGCTTGCAAGTTGACGTATATACAGAAATAGTGCTTACAAGTATAAAAAACAAACTGTGGCAATGCAAATCACGCGAGGCCTATTGCATTGAAAACAAAAGTACCGGCAGGCAGGAAGACATGAATGGGAGTGGGGGGTGGGGTTAGGGGGGCGAGAAGTCACAGACTGAGGTAGGGGGTGGGGGGGGGAGACAGAGAATAAAATAGTGCTAGGAGTAAAGGGGCCAATAGCCGTGGAAGGATACAAATGATGAATGAGGAGGGACTAACAATCCCCAAACCAATCAGAAGGCAGTATTGAAGACAAAAGCCAATGGGCAGAGAGTGGGAGGAGCTTCCACGAAGCTTCCACACTACAGGGGTTTGTAAAATGGGATCGCTCATTGGGGAAGGAGAAAAACACTTTGGCAAACACTCTTGCTAATTTTATAAGTGCATTTCAACAGTTCATCGTTCGTAGTCGGAACCATCATGTATAAAAGTGCAAAAGAGTCTTGTTATCTGCTAAATTACTTTTACTAGACAGGAATGCTTTTCCGACTTCATATTTCGAATCGCAAATAAAAAGGGGTGTTTAAAAGTGTCGCCCTCCTACTTCACAAAAGTGCTGTGGTGCAGACGCTCAGAGAAAAGACTGCACTCCAATCCAGGAGCACGCACATTTCTCTGTAGGTAGATGGACCCTCAGCTCTGTGGTCAGCTGCTTCTGGATCGACATAGACGTTTACACATCCTGCAGGGTTTGTGCACTCCTTCCATCTCAGCAGGCAAGTTAGCTTCTAGGTTAAAGAACAGCAGATGTTCCAGCGCCCAGGCTAATATGCTGCATAGCTAAATACATTTAAGGTCCCAAAGGCGAGACCGATGCATTGCAAATGCTTGTTATGTCTCACCTACTAGACAAAGCATGGGCAAGGTCAGACTGGCCAACACGTCAATTAGGCTGCGCCCTATGGGTTGGCCTGACAGGTCAGTGTGCACCAGAGGCGCAACTAGAGCCAAATTTCGTGGGGGGGGGGGGGGGCTAAGAAAACAGTTTGGGGGGGGGGGGGCTGAATCTTTAAGCAATAGGCAGAGTGGAGCTGATTTCGGGGGGGTGGCTGAATCTTTAAGCAATAGGCAGAGTGGAACTGATTTCGGGGGGGGGGTGCTGAATCTTTAAGCAATAGGCAGAGTGGAGCTGATTTCGGGGGGGGTGGCTGAATCTTTAAGCAATAGGCAGAGTGGAGCTGATTTCGGGGGGAGGGGTGCTGAATCTTTAAGCAATAGGCAGAGTGGAGCTGCAGGGGCTCTTAGAAGGGGTGAAACAACAGCGAGGCCTCATTGACATGCAAATGACCTTTTAAAGACCTGTGAAGTGCTCCTGTGCGGCTGTGTGTGTGCCCAGGAAGCTGTCTCATCCTGGGCTGAAGCCCTTTGAGTCCAATGGGTGTTGCGCACCTGGTGTGAACTGTTTTTTATGTCTCGCTGAGCCCAGTGCATGCGCTGGCTCGGAGACATTTGTATGTGCGTTTTCAAAGTGCTGCTGGCTGGCCTAGCACTTGCGTTCACGCGACCGTGCTAGGCAGCTCCTTTGAGACAGTCACGGCGCCGTATTGCATTTCTTCAAGCAGCTTCTGGTTAAATTATTTTCCCTTCCCACCCACAATCTGTTTCTCTCCTAAACCTCTGAGCATATTAATGATTTTTTTTGTTTTTATTTACTGCGAGTGCCCAGCAACTGCCACTTTTGCCAGGCCATTCGCTTCTTTCTACGCTCCTGCATGTTACACACTTCTTAATTCACCATTCTAGAACGGCTTTCAGCCCCACTGGAATGGAAAATTAAAAATTCAAAAATGGCCGCTGACATAGAACAAATGAATAAGCATGCTTCACGATGTATGAGAATGCTTTGGTAGCCTTCTTGAAATCACTTTTTCTTTATTAGAAAACACATTCAAAATTGCCACCCATGTGTCCATCTGTGTATTAATGCGCTGGCTACCAATTTGGAATTTAGGCAAATGCTTACAAGCATTGGCAAAGCCATAGACTCCCACTTTCAAAGGCAAGACCCATTGCCTTTGCCAAAGCTGCTCTAGAGTTTGGCATATTTCATTACATTTTTTTTCAGCATCATTTTAGAACTTTGTATTTAACTAAATGGCAAATACCCTGCATTTAAATACAATGTGTGTGAGGTCATGTGGTGAAGTCATTCAGGCAATTGCAGAATATTCCAATATTATCTTTAAAGGCCATAATGTAGGTGTCTCGCGTGATACATGACCTGGTGGTTCAGTGAGCTGATTGAGGTATGTTGTTTACACCATGCTCACAACTTTAACCCCTTCTGTTACCATGACGAGTCCAGCTCGTCATGGCACCCACCCACGGTGGAAGCGCTGGCGCTCCCCCCGTGAGTGGTAGATCTTTTTTTTTTTTACTGGGAAGGCAGGGGAAGACCTTCCCCTGCCTCCCCCGCCCCTCGCGACATCAATGACGTCAGCGCGCGAGCCGCGCTGACGTCATTGGAGCTTTCCCGTTTGCTCTCCGTGGCGCAGGAAGCCATTTGCTTCCTGCGCGTCGGAGAGTAAAGGTGAGTTTTGGGGCTGGGGAGGGGGGATTTTTGCATCTGTGGGTTTGTGTTAGGGTGGGGGCACTATGGAAGGCCCAGGCATGCCAGAGGCTCGGCTTCGTTCGTGTGTGCCTGTTGTTGCTTCCCTGTGAAATGGATTCAAATTTGAAAAACGCTCGTCTTTCTAGTTGCTTCCCTGTGAAATGAATCCAAAAATGCAGAGAAATGCCCTTCTTTTTAATTTTTCAAATCCAAAGTGCAGCAGCATGTAGAGAAATAGAATTTCTTATATGAGAATAATAGCAAGACAGAGGGGTTGCAAAGTGACCAGATTGTTTTTTTTTACATCCAAATACACCAGCATCACTTTACAGAGTTTGCCAGTGAAGTGCTACTTTCGTTTTCTCGTCTTTCTTTGAAGAGCATTGTTGTTTCCAGGTTGGGAGAGTGTACCATTCCTGGAGGTACTGCAATACCTGGTTGATGGGTGGATTGGAAAACACAATGTGTACCATGGCTCTGTGTTTATGGATGTGGTCTTTTTATACCATACTGCTTACGTTTTGTAAGGATGTAAGCAATGGACAGTGAAACGGTTCCCTTCAGGGCCCTCTAGTCATGTCCATAACTTTTCAGGTGAAACCACTCGCTGATTTCTGAATAGTTAGTGAGAGATCGTTTAGGTAACCATGTTGTTTCTGCTTACATTTCACATGCTTTGCATTCCCTATGAGTGGTTGCTTTTTTTTTTTTTAGGCAGCCTATTACTCTTATCAAGTGCATAATTTGAATTGAGCCACATCCAAGTGTTTATAGCGGGCACAATTATGTTACAGCTGAAGGCAGTGCGAGTTTCAGTGGGCAAGTATGGTGTTCAGTGGGGATGTGGCACTATGGCCAGAGCTGTGGAATTTGGAACTTAGGAACCGGGTTACGCATTCATGAACAGTCCACCACACCACTGTACTGAGGGAGCACATTCACATGCTAGACCGTAGAAGGCCCCACTAGACCTTAGAAGGCTTGATGTCTTAGCACAAGCAGGTGTACCCTAGTGGTGTCAATTGTGGGTTAACCTTGAAGGCCTGTCCACCACAATCCATACTGAAGTCCATCTCAAATTTCCCACCTCCCAGCGTTCCCCTGGGTCTCCCGGTAAAAATGGTGCCTCACTTGTGTGGGAGGCCCAAGTACCCGCGACAGGCAAGGGCCCAAAACGTAGTGAGGTGACATCAAAATTGCCTATCTCAAAACCACCTGGTTTTGCAAGGGGGGTCACCTGGGTTTTTGGCCCAGTGCTCGGCGGCCATCTAGGGAAACCTACCAAACCCATACATTTCTGAAAACTAGACACCCGGGGGCTTCCAGGGAGGTATGGCTTGCGTGGTTCCCCCAACGTTTCCTTACCCAGAATCCCCTGCAAACCTCAATTTTAGCTGAAAAAATCACTTTTTTCACACATTTTTGTGTGGGAAAGTTGTGGCATCACTGGGCTCACTCAAATTTCCCACCTCCCAGCGTTCCCCTGGGTCTCCCGGTAAAAATGGTGCCTCACTTGTGTGGGAGGCCCAAGTACCCGCGACAGGCAAGGGCCCAAAACGTAGTGAGGTGACATCAAAATTGCCTATCTCAAAACCACCTGGTTTTGCAAGGGGGGTCACCTGGGTTTTTGGCCCGGTGCTCGGCGGCCATCTAGGGAAACCCACAAACCCATACATTTCTGAAAACTAGACACCCGGGGGCTTCCAGGGAGGTATGGCTTGCGTGGATCCCCCAACGTTTCCTTACCCAGAATCCCCTGCAAACCTCAATTTTAGCTGAAAAAATCACTTTTTTCACACATTTTTGTGTGGGAAAGTTGTGGCATCACCGGGCTCACTCAAAATTCCCACCTCCCAGCGTTCCCCTGGGTCTCTCGGTAAAAATGGTGCCTCACTTGTGTGGGAGGCCCAAGGACCCGCGACAGGCAAGGGCCCAAAACGTAGTGAGGTGACATCAAAATTGCCTATCTCAAAACCACCTGGTTTTGCAAGGGGGTCACCTGGGTTTTTGGCCCGGTGCTCTGCGGCCATCTAGGGAAACCTACCAAACCCATACATTTCTGAAAACTAGACCCCCGGAGGCTTCCAGGGAGGTATGGCTTGCGTGGATTCCCCCAACGTTTCCTTACCCAGAATCCCCTGCAAACCTCAATTTTAGCTGAAAAAATCACTTTTTTCACACATTTTTGTGTGGGAAAGTTGTGGCATCACTGGGCTCACTCAAATTTCCCACCTCCCAGCGTTCCCCTGGGTCTCCCGGTAAAAATGGTGCCTCACTTGTGTGGGAGGCCCAAGGACCCGCGACAGGCAAGGGCCCAAAACGTAGT
Organism: Triturus cristatus; assembly: GCF_964204655.1. Lineage (NCBI taxonomy): Eukaryota > Metazoa > Chordata > Amphibia > Caudata > Salamandridae > Triturus > Triturus cristatus. The sequence continues at coordinate 84,385,757 of NC_140591.1, forward strand.
GAGGTGACATCAAAATTGCCTATCTCAAAACCACCTGGTTTTGCAAGGGGGGTCACCTGGGTTTTTGGCCCGGTGCTCGGCGGCCATCTAGGGAAACCTACCAAACCCATACATTTCTGAAAACTAGACACCCGGGGGCTTCCAGGGAGGTATGGCTTGCGTGGATCCCCCAACGTTTCCTTACCCAGAATCCCCTGCAAACCTCAATTTTAGCTGAAAAAAGCACTTTTTTCACACATTTTTGTGTGGGAAAGTTGTGGCATCACCGGGCTCACTCAAAATTCCCACCTCCCAGCGTTCCCCTGGGTCTCCCGGTAAAAATGGTGCCTCACTTGTGTGGGAGGCCAAAGTACCCGCATTATGTTATGATGTAAAGTTTGTGACCAGGTTGCGTTTTGCGCCGTTTCCTGTCGCGGGCACTAGGCCGACCCACACAAGTGAGGTACCGTTTTTCTTGTAAGACTTTGTGGAACGCGGGGTGGGTGGAAATTTGTGGATCCACGCAGATTCCGGAACTTTCCACGACAGAAATGTGGGGAAAATGTGTTTTTTTGGACAATTTTTTAGGTTTGCAAGGGATTCTGGGTAACAGACCCTGGTGGGAGGCAGTCAAGTCACCCCATCCTGGATTCCCCTGGGTGTCTAGTTTTCAAAAATGTATAGGTTTGCTAGGGTTCCCAAGGTGCCCGCAGAGCTAGGGTTAAAAAACTAGAGCTAGGCACTTTGCCAAAAAAGGGTAAATTTTCACTGCGATATTGAGTTGTGACCACGTTGCGTTTTGCGCCGTTTCCTGTCGCGGGCACTATGCCTACCCACACAAGTGAGGTACCCTTTTTATTGGGAGACTTAGGGTAATTCAGATTTGTAAAAGGGAACTGTTATTATCTATTGACTTTCGATGCATTTCTGCCTTCCAAATGAAAGACATTGTGTAAAAAATAAGTCATTCTAAAAAATGACTGATAATTCTCATGCTAGTATGAGTATTCCCAATTTCAGAAATGTGCAAATATCTACTGTTTCTAAACTCTATATTTTGTTCCCATTTCAGAAATACATAGCTGTCTTTCATACCGATTTTTCCATGTACACATTTTTACAGAATAATTACTATATACCCGGTACATAATAAAAAACCATTGCAAGTTGCTGCTCAGTTTTTGGCTCTGGGCTCGTCGGGTTCTTGGTGAACCTACAAGTCCTATATATCCCCACAACCAGTAATGTCCAGCGGATGCAACGGTATATTGCTTTCAAAGAGCTGTCATAATTAGAAGAAGTTACAGGTGAAAACGTTGACACAAAAGGCTGTTTTTTTCAACTAATTTTCAATTTATCCTATATTTAACTGTTTGTTTCTATAAAAAAACCTTGATGGATCTACACAAATGACCCCTTGCTGAATTCAGAATTTTTGTCTTCTTATCGAAAATGTATAGCTTTCCAGGATCCATTATTGCTTTTGTACCCATTTCTGCCATTAACTGGAAGGAGATCAAAAGCACAAAAAATAGCAAAAATAGGCTATGTCCCAGAAAAATGCCAAAACTGTGTAAAAAATGTTGGGTTTCTGACAAAAGTCTGGTATCCCCGAAAAGCTGGGAAAATGGTGATTTCAACCCCACAAACTCTTTTTTGATAACATTTGCAGGGAAAACCCCAGATGCTTTCATTTGCAGCCCGTTTTTCCAATTTTTCCCAAAAAAACCAAAATTTTGCTGTATTTTGGCTCATTTCTGTGACCCCTCCAGGGGAATCCACAAACCCTGAGTACCTTTAGAATCCCCATGATGTTGGAAGAAAAGGACGCAAATTTGGCGTGGATACCTAATGTGGTCAAAAAGTTACAGGGGCCTAAGCGCGCACTACCCCAAATAGCCAAAAAAAGGCTTGGCACAGGAGGGGGAAAAGGCCTGCCAGCGAAGGGGTTAAACATTGGCGGGTTCATGCAGCATTTTATCCTTCCAATATTGATAAAATGAGTGCTATTTATCTGGGTAGCAATAAATATCTGTTACTTATAAATTGCACCAAGTCCCAAGAAACCCCTTGATGTTACACGTTAGGTTATGATTAAATTGAACCTGACTGTTTCATTTCATTCACTTTTTGGAGCTGTAAAACGTGTTGAATTGAACCTTTGTATCTTCCTCTGGGGTTGTTGGGTTGATTGGACAGGGAGGAGCAGGGTCATGGCATGTCATAGCAGAGTTCTGCATTTTGAATGATAAATCTATTTATTCAAAACAAATGCTTGTATTATAAATCAGAAACATCTGTTATCCCTCTGGCACCAACTTCATTGGGAACGTAGAAATATTTTGAAGTTGAGGCAGAATTTTAAGCTTCTGTGATATTATTAAGCCAGGTGGCCACAGGTGGCACCAAACAAATTACCTCAAATAAAGGGGGATGGGTAGTCTGTTCAAGCACACAGAGTACAGGAACCACTCTGGAGCGCAGTGCAGTCAGAGATGTGAGGATTAAAATACCAGTAAACAAGCATTTGCAATGCAATAGGTCTCGCATTTACGCGAGATTGAGCTATTGACATTGCAAATAACAATGCCTTTTATTTTTGTTTTCCTTTTTTAAAACATCAATAAAAGGCATTGTCATTTCCAATGCCAATAGCTTAAACTCACGTAAATGCGAGACCTATTGCATTGCAAATGCTTGTTTTGGCTGTCTGTGGGCCTGTTTTATGGTCTGGTGGTTTTTACTGTTGATTTCTCCAGTATTAAAACAAACATTGCCTGCAGCAAGTTCAAACCCATGCTGTCTTCCATATCTTGAAAAATACTTATACCACATGTTTTAACTAGTTCAAATTGCCCCAATTTGCAAACACAGGCCACATTTTACATGGTCTAATTCACTAATGGGGCCATTTTTAGGTCTCGCTGAGAGACATTTAGTTGGTGAGTTTTCAAAGTGCTGCTGGCTGGCCTAGCGCTTGCGTTCATGCGAACGTGCACGCGCGCAGCTGGCAGCTTTGCAATATGTACAGCCGCGATCACTTTCACTATCGTGCATGCAGCCTACTTTCACTTTTCCCAACGCGAGCACGCGCGCACCTCTCGCGTCCACTTTTTGCTCGCGCTTCTTGTTTTGTTTATACTTTAACTTTTTGCAAGGCTTGAAAAAACATTTATCTTTAAATAAGACTTTCATACCTGTTGTTCCCTGTTTCTCCTTTCTAAAAACAAAAACTGTTTTTCCTAAATGTGTTTTTCGTTTTCGAAAAGGCTTGTTATAGCTGTTTTGAACACAATTAGCTTATAATTTACAACGAGGAAGAGTTTGGATTGGAATTTAACTATTGTATTTGCACAGCTAATTAAAATCATCGCAAATCATCAGAGTGAAATCAATAGAATATAAAAAGAGCACGTGATTAAAACCTGTGTTATAGATCAAAATGTTTGACCCCAGACGCATTATAATATATGAAATAAATAAACACCCATTAAAATTTGATACATCTCAATCCAGTTTTACAATACGAGCCAGCATAGTAAGAATACATAGCTGAGAAGTGGTGACTGTTCAGCAAATAGCGAACGATTAATAAAAGTACCAGTACTGCATAAAATATACCTAGCATGACCTAAACCGAGTCATAACAATATGCAGAAACTGTACTCCAAAAACTCCCCATTTAAACATTCCTCCATTGCAACTTTGCAAGTTCTAATGTTCAGCTGTCTAAAAATTGTGACCAGCCAGTAACATGGTGCAATCAGTGTGGTGCATAAGCAGATAATATGCTGGACAGTTTCCAGTGCTGCATCACAGCTCCTACTGAGAGTTTTCTGAGCACCTGTCAGCCGTCCGAATTTGTATGCTTTGAGTGGAATCCACCCCAAATTCAAGTGGAGGAATAGGGTGTTCGTAACCAACTCAAATGTACAAGATGAGTAAGATGGCAGCCATAGCGGCTGATACAGGCCAACCAATGGTATAACGGGCTCTAGCGCGAATTGCCTCTAAGTCATCATGGGTAGACAACAGCCTTGCCTGCTTTCAAAAGCATTTTTGCTATTTCGGAGGAAGGGGCAGTTGCGTCAGGTCCTTGACTGCAAGCCCTTTGATTGAATCCATGTATATTTCTGTAGATCTGATTCTTTGCCCTGAATATTACTCCATAAAAGCTGCTTAGGTGAGTCACATTCAGCGCTTCTCATTTTTGCACAGAGGGAAAGGAAGTGTGCATAACTAATATAATCCCGCTGTGTCAGGTTGAACTCAAGATGAATATGTGCTTATGCCATGCACTGTGGTAAATGGAACAACTATTGGCATAGCCTATAGGTCTTGCCTTTGGGATCTTATAAGTGTTCAGCCATGCAACAGTTGGTGTTGTTGCACCAAGGATATTGTGCTGCATAACTAAATACTTATAAGGTCCCAAAAGCGAGACCTATTGGCTATGCCAATGCTTGTTATTTTCGCGCCCAGGACTATTTTCTGCTCCACTCCAACCCTGCGTATGCACTGTCTATTGTCAGACATACTGTGCGCTTACCATTAATATACAGAGAGGGGCATGGAGTCCGCACATTGCTTACCATTGCATGGCTTTCCTGTCACTCTCATTTTCCTGCTTCTTATTTGTGTCCAGCTTGTCAATCTTGGGTTTGTCCCCTCCATGGAGCATTGCTTCTTTACCAACATTTTTTATTGGCTGACTTCTGTGCTTCCACTGCTTGCTTTTAAAGCAGTACTTTTTTATTTTCAGTTAAGTACTTCATTAGAGTGCATGTGTTTTCCAGCTGTCTCCCTCATGTACTTGTGTCCTACTGCATTCCGTGTTGCTCCCTGTCGCCGATGTACCTGTCCTTCCTTCCATGCTGTGCTCACCCTCGTGTACTTTCCTCCATTGCTCTCTCGCTGTGTGTTTCTTCCTGGCCCTCTTGACATTGCTTTCTCACCTGTTGCTTCTCCTCCTTGCCGTTGCCCTCGTTGTTGTTTCCACCACCTGCGCTCTTCTGTCTCATCCACAGCTCTTCCTCCCCACCCTCACACTTCCTCTTTGTTGCCTGCTCGCCTGTGTGCTTCTCCCCTGCCTGCTCCATGTTGCACTGTTATGTGCTGCTTTTCCAGCACCTACCAGCACTCTCTATGTTGCCTCTGCCCCCTATATTGCTTTCCCAAAATCCTTTATAAAAACTAAATCAGTTTACATGTTTTTTTCCTTTTTAGTTACTGATCCAACTTTGATTGGAACTAAGCATCAAAAAAAGCGCCCACATCATTATGGTGGCACATGCACCACGCATGCATGCATCTGCAAAATGAGGCCGGCAACCCCATCAAAGGATTTTTCCCCCTATTTTTTAGCCATGTTTCACAGCAGTGGGAATGCTGTTTGGCTTTGCCAATGTTTGATTTATGATAAATACAATTGATGAAACGCCCAATAGCTAATCGGTAAATGTAAACAAAATGTACAAAATGTAATCTCTTCTTGTTTATGTAGTGCTTAAATATTTCTGAAAGCTGACTCGACACACCTATAGCATACAATATAATTCTTAACAAATTAAATACATAGATGTGATTTATGGGGAACAACCTTTACAACGCAACTTTTACAACGCACTACCTTTACAACGCATTTTTTACAACGCATAATCCATTACAACGCATGACATTACAACGCATGACACTACAACGCATTTTTAAAAACTACCTTTACAACGCATTCCATTACAACGCATACTACCATTACAACGCATACCATTACAACGCATAATATTACACTACACTATCCAACACTTACCCTACTGTTGCACCCCCTGGAGTTAGAATAGTAATTTTTACCCCTATACTATCCAACACTTACCCTACTGTTGCACCCCCTGTAGTTAGAATAGTAATTTTTACCCCTATACTATCCAACACTTACCCTACTGATGCACCCCCTGGAGTTAGAATAGTAATTTTTACCCCTATACTATCCAACACTTACCCTACTGATGCACCCCCTGGAGTTAGAATAGTAATTTTTACCCCTATACTATCCAACACTTACCCTACTGTTGCACCCCCTGGAGTTAGAATAGTAATTTTTTCCCCTATACTATCCAACACTTACCCTACTGTTGCACCCCCTGGAGTTAGAATAGTAATTTTTACCCCTATACTATCCAACACTTACCCTACTGTTGCACCCCCTGGAGTTAGAATAGTAATTTTTACCCCTATACTATCCAACACTTACCCTACTGATGCACCCCCTGGAGTTAGAATAGTAATTTTTACCCCTATACTATCCAACACTTACCCTACTGTTGCACCCCCTGGAGTTAGAATAGTAATTTTTACCCCTATACTATCCAACACTTACCCTACTGTTGCACCCCCTGGAGTTAGAAAAGTAACTTTTACCCCTATACTATCTAATACTTACCTTAAATGTGATTTAATATTATGCGTTGTAATGGTATGCGTTGTAAAGGTAGTATGCGTTGTAATGGAAATGCGTTGTAAAGGTATTTTTTAAAAATGCATTGTAGTGTCATGCGTTGTAATGTCATGCGTTGTAATGGATTATGCGTTGTAAAAAATGCGTTGTAAGTGCATGCGTTGTAAAAGTGTGCGTTGTAACGTCATACATCCTTGATTTATCCCTCGGTCTCAAATAGGCAAATACATACACATGCATTTGAAACCATCCTTTTATTACCCTATTTTGTGTTCTATTTATATGTGTATGTGTGTTTGTACATATGTGCATATATGTATATAAACACACACACACACACACACAAGGGCATATAAAAATACATAAATGATAACTGTAATATGGTCCAAGGGATTCTGGTAATTAAAGTCAACAGAGTGAAGGTAGAGTAAATGTCACTAGAACACAACATAGGACCATATTAGACGTCACTTACTATGGGCCCGATTCACAGAACTAACTTAAGACAAAATCCTAAACTTACTACCATTTTGGTATTCACAGAAGGCACTTACTCATTTTGGTATTCACAGAAGGCACTTACTCATTTCGGTATTCACAGAAGTTAGGAGTCCTAACTTTAGGACTCCTAAATGCCTTCTGTGAATACCGAAAGTCTTAAAATTAGGATTTTTCTCAGTTTAGTAGTAGTATAGTTAGGACTCCTAACTTTAGGACTCCTAAATGCCTTCTGTGAATACCGAAAGTCTTAAAAATAGGATTTTTCTCAATTTAGTAGTCCTAAGTTTAGGACTCCTAACTTTAGGACTCCTAAATGCCTTCTGTGAATACCGAAAGCCTTAAAATTAGGATTTTTCTCAGTTTAGTAGTAGTATAGTTAGGACTCCTAACTTTAGGACTCCTAAATGCCTTCTGTGAATACCGAAAGTCTTAAAATTAGGATGTTTCTCAATTTAGTAGTCCTAAATTTAGACTTAGGACTACTAAATTGAGAAAAATCCTAATTTTAAGACTTTTGGTATTCACAGAAGGCATTTAGGAGTCCTAAAGTTAGGAGTCCTAACTATACTACTACTAAACTGAGAAAAATCCTAATTTTAAGGCTTTCGGTATTCACAGAAGGCATTTAGGAGTCCTAAAGTTAGGACTCCTAACTTCTGTGAATACCGAAATGAGTAAGTGTGTTCTGTGAATACCAAAATGAGTAAGTGCCTTCTGTGAATACCAAAATGGTAGTAAGTTTAGGATTTTGTCTTAAGTTAGTTCTGTGAATCGGGCCCTTTGTATTTTTGTATTACATATATGTATTTTCAAGTAGTTATATTGAAAAGGATGTTTTGCATAAAGGCCAGCTTACACTGGACAGTGATTGGAATTGGAATATCAAGGTTTTGTTTACAAATCCTAAATTGCTGATAAAACTGTGGAAAATGATGAGGACCAGTGGGTTTATTCAGTTCTGTGGCTGAGGTATTTACCACATAAATATGGATTTAGCATATTTTCCAAAATGAAGTAAGCCCCTTACCTTACACTATACACTTCTCTTCTAAATTATGTTTCAGTTCGACAATTATGCTTAAATGTATATGATTAATGCATACCACCTGTACCTGTCCTGGATACCGCATCCACACTATATATATCACCACTAACTCTTGGTTTAAGCGTTCTTTGACTACTTCAATTCCCATTTCAATCACTACCGATGTAGATTCATTGAGTTATCTAACATCATGAAAAACAATGATATTTGTTTACAAATCATGATAGGAGCCTGTAATTTTATCGAATGAAATAGTAAAGAATGAAAGGTTTTAACTACATTGAAGGAAGTATTGAAAGGCTCAAAGAAAGTGCAAACTAACAGCCAGTTGTGCCCTGTAATAAGAGTTGCCATGAGCAACTTGATTTGTTAATTTACCATATTTGCTGTATAATTAGCAAATTTCACAGAAATGTTGGGCCCGATTCACAAAAGTAATCTGAGACAAAATCCTAACTTTACGACTTTTGGTATTCACAAAGGGCATTTAGGAGTAGTAAAGTTAGGAATCCTAACTTTTCTGCTCTTAAGTGACCTTTGTGAATACCGAAAGTCGTAAAGTTAGGATTTTTTCTCAGTTAAATTTAAGTTTTGGAAGGCCACAAGACAGATCCGCTGGCCCCAATGGTGTTGGCAGTATCGAGGTTTTTAATGAGTATGTGGTTCGTACGGAGGAAAATGGGAGTAGCGGCCTAATTCGATCAATTAGACTGCTCCAGACAGATTAGCTGGCCCCAATGGTGATTGGAATATAGAGGTCTATAATGAGTATTTGGTGTGTATGGAAGGAAATGGCAGTAGCTGCCTAACCTCATAAACTAGGAACTTTTAAGGTGTACAATTGATAATGACTAGTTGATTTTTAAGATTTTAAATCATTTGTATTGATTTTAGGGAACTGAGTGGCATGGTAGCACATTTATTATTTTAAGATTACGAATGTATTTTAAGGTTATGAATGTATTTTATGATAATGACTGTTTTATGATTTTATATGTATGTCTAGTTTATGGTATTTTTAATTACTGAAATATAGAGTGTTGATGATGACTGAACTTACTCAAAAGTGCAGGTTACTCAAAAGTGTAAGTTGCCTTTGTATATGGGGCCCTCGACTACAAGTATATTTTGCAGATGTACAGGATTACCACCCAGTAATACTGTGCTGGTATTCATGTGGTGGATATACTGCATATGTGCTAAAATGATCATTTCAACAGGAAAGTATATATAAACAATATGACATTTTGGAGTGATACACTCAACAGCAGTGCCAACCTTAACCCTCAGAGGACATTTCAAATCCTTTTCTTCACATTTCACTGGTTTAACATCCTGATGTGTTGAAAAATAAGGGGCAGATTTACAAGAAAGTGGCTATTTCAGTTCTGTGTATCGTGAACTTGGGCCAAGGACACTACTGTGAATTGCATGATGCATTACAATTGTCTAGGCACTGGGGGGTTAAGTGATTTCCCAATAATCACAGGGTATTCTTGCCACTAGGCCACAACTTCTCTTAAACAGGGAGCAAAGCACTGAAGCATTTTGAGGGATTCCCCTTCTAAAACTATTCAGGTGGTTGCTGGCTACAGACAAGGTCGCAGGTTTGAGTCTCAACATATCCACATCAATCTTTCATCTTTGCGTAGCCTATATATACACCTTTTATCAAGATGGGTCTGCTCGCTGCATTGTTTATTGATGGTCCATATTGGATTTAGGGATGAACGTGATGTGACCAGTTCTACCAGGGATCTTAGGAGGTTACATATTATGCAGCTGTGCTTCCTGTAGGATTCTGCAGTTCACAGGGGTGAACGGTTTTCATTTTCAGAGGTGTCTGTGCTGCTTTACTCATCATTGAAACCTATATTTATAGCTGCCTGTGATGCTGTGTGAGGCGCATGTGGTTCAGTTTAGCTGAGGTGGTATTTTGGTACTGGGAGGTAGGTTGTGTGGAGTGTGTTGACGCAGTTACATAGTTACATACCTGCCGACTCACATGGTGCCACTATGTTACACATGGTATTGGCTCCCATCACAACATCTCCATGTGAGGAGCCGATATCACACGATGGCAGGGAAAACAAAGTGACAACCACTGTAAATAGTGGTTTTCCAGCTCGTTTTCCGAGGCTTTGACCTGCCCAAGTCCATTAAGGGGTGTGGAAATACCCCAGGACATCGGCACCAGCCTCAGCAATGCCACTGTGGGAGGAGGGGACTTAGGGGTGGGTGGAGTTCAAAAGTACCCCTTAAGTGAATCTCTGCACGAGGCCCCACCCCCTCCTCACACAGTGACATTGTTCTTCAAGTTGGCAGGTATGCAGTTCTAGTGCATTGTTATGCATGTGACATTGATGTGAGGTCTGATTAAGATGCTAGGCAGTCTCTGCAAGACAAGGGCACATTAGGAGACAGATGAGCTATTGGCATTGCTTTGACGGACGGACGCGCACACTGTCAGACAAGCTGAGCGTGGTATGCTTGATCCAAATCTGTATTTTTTAACGTGTGTCAGTTGCTCTTTTTAACTTAACTTGGCAATACATCACACACTCACCTCTTGCTCCTTGACCCGCACTGCTCTCCAGTCCACCGCGGGTTTTACCCGATTGTTGTGGAGGGAGTATTCGGCAACTTGCTCCCCCCCCCCCATTTCCGGGCAGATGACCGGAGGGGGCGGAGCCTTATCTGTTACTTAGGCCAATGCTAGATCCTCCGCGCAGCAGACGCACGCAGACTGTCAGACAAGCTGAGCGTGGTATGCTTGATCTAAATCTGTATTTTTTATCGTGTGTCAGTTGCTCTTTTTAACTTCACTTGGCAATACATCATGCACTCACCTCTTGCTCCTTGATCCACACTGCTCCCCAGTCCGCCACGGGTTTTACCCGATTGTTGTGGAGGGAGTATCCGGCAACTTGCTCCCACCCCTCCTCCCGCCATTTCCAGGCAGGTGACTGGAGGGGGCGGAGCCTTATCTGATACTTAGGCCGATGCTAGATCCTCCGCGCAGCGGACGCAAGCAGCGGGCGCCCCAGCGACACACAGAAGGTGCGCCAAAGGCAAGCCCGTCTGTGCCCGTCCGCACCCGCACGGGCCCAGGGGCCACAACACCTGCATGTTTTTCTGAATTTATTAGATCTTATAGTTCCCAAGCACTACACATGCTGAGAAGAGACCTCAATGTGAATTGGTCGCATTCTCTTAATGCTGCAAATAGACCCTCCCATTGGCCTCATTGTGACTTTTCCTTCCAGCCATGCATTATAACTGAGAAGCCCGTTGCTATTTCACCACCTCTAAGGATGTTCCTTTTGAACTTTAGATCGTTTCTAAACATTCTACTGAACTTTCTACATACTGTTGGAAGAATTAAAACCCGATGCTCTCTTTCTAACAGAGACTTGGCGCTACACTGAGGCTGACCCTGTCCTTATTCAAACCCTCCCTCCCGGTTATCTAATACTAAGGGCTGATCATAAGATTTTTTAGAGGTGGGGGCACAGCCGCTGTTTTTAAGGACACTTTTAATTGTCGCATTACAATAGACCCTCTACTGGACTGTGAAAGCTTAGCCTTCTCTATTGATTTTTCCCCAACAAAACCTTCTCCGGTCTACTAATTTACTGCCCCCAGGGCCACCGGGACAAACACTTACTGCCCTCCCCGCTACAATTTGTAACTTAGCCAGCACACCATCCAATTTCATTGTGCTTGGGGACCTCAATTTTCATTTAGATGACCACTCTGATTACTCGGCTAATGAGCTGATATCTAATCTCTCGGCACTTCACCTCACTCAGAGAGTACTTAAACCTACGCATAGCAAAGATCATCTACTTGATCCTGTCAACGAGAGCTCACTGTAGGCACCCCCACTCCACTTCCATGGTCGGATCATTTCTTAATTCCCTTAACCTGGGAAATTCTTGGACCCACGTTTTCCCCTAACATAATCTCGGCACTGGAACGGAATTGGTCCAAACTTCCTACTGAACACTGGATTTCAGTTCTTGAAGCCACTAGACCAGCTAGTGACCCGAACCCAATTGTGGCCAATGAAAAGTTTAATCATTGGATCCAAAGCTCCCTTGATGTAGTCTCCCTAAGAGACCCACCCACAAAAAAGGCAGGCTGAAGATTGCTCCCTGGTTCTGTCAAAAGTTAAGAGAACTAAAACAATCTTGTAGAAGACTTGAACGATCTTGGAGACAAAATTATTCAGAACCCGGGAAACTTAAATATAGAGAGGCAATCAGATCATATAAAACTGATATTAAAGCTGCCCAAGCTGGCTTTTATGAGGAGAAAAACATTTCAGCTGCAAACTCCCCCAGAGAAATCTTTCGAATCGCCAAAACCCTCTCCAATCTGCCTCAGAAGCAACCAACATCAGAGGGGGCACTCATAAGGTGTAATAATTTGGCGCGGTTTTCCAACAGAAAATTCAAAACATCTATATGTCCCTTCCGGCATTCCAGAATCTACAATCTGTGACCCCTACCCCGGAGCCACTTGTTGGAACCCAAATCTCATTAGGGCAATTCCCCCCTTTGGATCCTGTCTCATTGGGCTTGATCATGGCAAACATAAAATCGGGCGCCCCTACTGACCCCGCCCCTCCTCAGTCCCTCACTTTAACTGCCGACACCATTCGCTCTGTTATCCTTGATCTTGTCAACTCCTCCATCTCATCCGGAACGGTTCCCCCTGCATGGAAATGCGCATTGGTAAAGGCCCTTTTAAAGAACCCATTTCGCTCCTCCCCTGGACGAGTAGGATTCTAGAAAAACACATAAATACTACACAAGTAGATTTTCTAGAATCTAACGATCTTCTCCATCATTCCCAAACTGGCTTTCGCCCTCAACTAGGAACCAAGACTGCCCTTCTTGCAGTAACTGAGGAGGCGAGGAGGATACTGGATCAAGGAGGCACTGCAGCGATCATCCTCCTTGATCTTAGTGCCGCTTTCGACAATGTCAATCATAACACTCTGATCCTCTGGCTAAAGAGTGTGGGAGTGACCGGCACTGCTATAACATGGCTAAAGTCTTTTCTCAGTGACCGGTTCTTTCAGGTTTTTGAGGGAGATGTTGTTTCCAACCGGTTGCCTCTCAGCTGTGTGGTGCCTCAGGGCTCCTCCCTGAGCCCCACGCTGTTTAACATCTATATGAGACCCCTGGCGGAGATTGTCCAACCATTTGGCATTAAAATCATCACCTATGCAGATGACACGCAGCTCGTGGTGGCATTGAACCACCCCGAGAGGTCATCTAGCACCCTAGGCCCCTGCCTAGAGGAGGTTGCCAAATGGATGGAACTCTCATGTCTTAAGCTCAACGGGGATAAGACTGAGCTTATGCTCCTTGGCAACTCCCCCGCCCTCAATCCTGTTCTGCTCTGGCCTAATAGTCTCGGTCCGGCACCAGATCCAAAGATCCAAATTAAGAGCCTTGGCATGTGGCTTGATCGCTCGCTCAGCTTCAATCACCAGGCTGCTAAGATCTCAGCCACTTGCTACGGCCTTCTGAGGATGCTTCGCAAGATTCTTCCCCTTCTCCCTTTTCAAGCGAGAAGGATCATGGTCCAAGCTCTCATCCTTTCTTGCTTGGACTATGGGTATTCCTTCTATCTGGGAGCCCCCCAATCTACCATCCAAAAGCTACAGATCATTCAGAACTGTGCTGCTCGCATGCTCCTTCCGATCCCCCGACGGCAATCTGCAAAACCAGCACTACGGAGCCTTCAGTGGCTGCCAATCAAGGGGGGGGATCCAGTTAAAGGCCATGTGCCTGACCCACAGGGCCTTCTGGAAGAAGTGCCCAGCGACAATCCAACCCATGATTACCCCCTACCAACCTCCCAGAGATCTCCACTCTATGTCTTCCTTCCTAGTCATCAAACACAGAAGGAAAGCTAGATGGGGCGGGCGCTCATTCTCTTATAACGCAGCCAACTCCTGGAACACCCTCCCATTGCATTTGCAGAAGGAGCCTAACCTGCTGATATTTCGAAAGCTCCTAAAAACCTGTCTCTGTGATCGTCCGCAGCGTTGGGAGGCCTCAGGGTGGCCATTGCGCTACATGAATTCTATTTCATTTCATTTAATTTCATTTCATATGGGTTTGGTCCCACGTTGGGTGTGCAATGCTTTTCTGTTGGGGTGGATGGGTGCTAAACAGTGTCTGCAAAAAGCATTGGCATAGCCAATAGGTCTCGCCTTTGGGACCTTATAAGTGTTTAGTTATCCAGAACAATATCCTTGGTTGAAGAACATCAAGGTGGCGATTCCGATCCGTTAAAAAAATTTACCGTCCGACTCGTATCCGTATTTTTTTACGTACGAATCGTACAAGTACCGTACAAACTGCGAAGTACGATTCGTACGTGAAAAATACATAAGAATTGCGTCGGGAAAATGGTCCGAGAGGGAGCCATAAATTTTTACGTCCGAATAGCGTCGGGAAAACTGTCCGACAGGGAGCCGGACATTTTTACGTGCAAATCGTAAAACAGAAGTCCGAGCGCGCAAGTACGATCCGAACCGCCCGTCCGAATACACAACCGCATGTAAAATGCCCCGTACAGAGCGAACGCTGTAGCCTACATGTACACGGGTAAACTTGTGCCCGGATACGAGTCGTACAGCCCCCCTCACCCCGCACATGTCAGCACCGTACCCCCGTATGTCAGCACCGTACCCCCCTCCGCACCGTACCCCAACACCGTAGCACAGCCCCACACCTGTACGCGCCATACCCCAGGACCGTACCCCAGCCCCCCACCTGTATGCGCCGCACCCCCGGCCCGTCTCCCAGCCCCGTACCTGTACGTACCGTACCCCAACACCCTAGCCCAGCCCCGTACCTGTACGCATCGTACCCCAACACCCTAGCACATCCCCGCACCTGCACGCACTGTACCCCAACACCGTAGCCCAGCCCTGCACCAGTACGCACCGTAGCACATCCCCGCACCTGTACGCACCGTACCCCAACACCGTAGCCCAGCCCCGTACCTGTACGCACCGTACCCCAACACCATAGCTCAGCCCCATACCTGTACGCACCGTACCCCAACACCGTAGCACAGCCCCGCACCTGTGCGCACCGTACCCCAACACCGTAGCCCAGCCCCGTACCTGTACGCACCGTACCCCAACACCGTAGCTGAGCCCTGTACCTGTACGCACCGTACCCCAACACCGTAGCACAGCCCCGCACCTGTACGCACCGTACCCCAACACCTTAGCACAGCCCCCCACCTTTACGCGTCGCACCCCAGGCTCGTACCCCAGCCCCGTACCTGTACGCACCGTACCCCAACACTGTACCCCAGCACCCTCGCCCAGCATCGCGTATGTACGGACCTTACCTCCGCGAAAAAGACTTGTACAGAACCAGGACACTGTAAAACAGCACAAGGAGGGTCAATTTGACTCGCAGAACACCACAAAACACGTCAACATGACAAAATACATCTCTATGACTGACCTGGCACATCCAAACAGGCCCGTCCGAATACACAACTGCATGTAAAATGCCCCGTACGGAGCGAACGCTGTAGCCTACATGTACACGGGTAAACTTGTGCCCGGATACGAGTCGTACAGCCCCCCTCACCCCGCACATGTCAGCACCGTACCCCCGTATGTCAGCACCATACCCCCTCCGCACCGTACCCCAACACCGGAGGACAGCCCCGCATCTGTACGCGCCGCACCCCAGGCCCATCTCCCAGCCCCGCACCCGTACGCCCCATACCCCAGGACCGTACCCCAGCCCCCCACCTGTACGCGCCACACCCCCGGCCCGTATCCCAGCCCCGTACCTGTACGTACCATACCCCAACACCCTAGCCCAGCCCCGTACCTGTACGCACCGTACCCCAACACCCTAGCACATCCCCGCACCTGCACGCACTGTATCCCAACACCGTAGCACAGCCCCGCACCAGTACGCACCGTACCCCAACACCGTAGCACATCCCCGCACCTGTACGCACCGTACCCCAACACCGTAGCCCAGCCCCGTACCTGTACGCACCGTACCCCAACACCATAGCCCAGCCCCATACCTGTACGCACCGTACCCCAACACCGTAGCACAGCCCCGCACCTGTACGCACCGTACCCCAACACCGTAGCCCAGCCCCGTACCTGTACGCACCGTACCCCAACACCGTAGCCCAGCCCCGTACCTGTACGCACCGTACCCCAACACCGTAGCACAGCCCCGCACCTGTACGCACTGTACCCCAACACCTTAGCACAGCCCCCCACCTTTACGCGTCGCACCCCAGGCTCGTACCCCAGCCCCGTACCTGTACGCACCGTACCCCAACACCGTACCCCAGCACCCTCACCCAGCATCGCGTATGTACGGACCTTACCTATGCGAAAAAGACTTGTACAGAACCAGGACACTGTAAAACAGCACAAGGAGGGTCAATTCGACTCGCAGAACACCACAAAACACGTCAACATGATAAAATACATCTCTATGACTGACCTGGCACATCCAAACAGGCAAACAGAGGCCCTAAATCACAACCACCTCTTATAACACACCCACCACAAATTCAAACCCAGCCACACCCACAAATGGACCAATAAAAAGGGCCCACACACACAACCCATGAGCCTTTGCAACAGACTCACTGCTGCCAGACCCCACAGGCAAACAACTGTACCTTACTTACACCTTAACTACACCTTCACTTACACACCTTCACACAACCTCATTCACAAACACCCCCTCTTCACATTCACACACACACACCTACACCTTCACACCCACAACCATCCACACCCACACCCCACACCATGCCCACAGACAAGAATCGAAAGTTCACAAGGGCAGAGCTGGACCTCCTCGTCAACGAAGTCATCAGAGTCGAGCCACAGCTGTTTGGAACATTGGTCAGACAGACCAGCATAGCCTAAAAAACAAGCCTGTGGCAGAGGATCGTCGATAAGGTGAATGCTGTTGCGCCCATCCGAAGGACCAGGCATGAATGTCAAGCCAGGTGGTAAGATCTGCGCAGGGCAGTCAAGAGGAAGATGAACGAGGGATACGCCCAGAGTAACATCACTGGAGGCGGGCTGCCCCGCAGACCCGTACATTACCATCCCTGGGAGGAGAAGGTGATGGCCATGCTTCTGCCGGTGGGAGTACACGGAGTCGAAGGAGTCGCAGAGCCTGGTGAGTACACAAACAACTCACGTAACATGGGGGGAATGCCATCCACACCACAAATACACCAAATGCATGCAACTTCCCCCAAGCCCTCACCGCACACAACCACACTCAAAAACCACGCTCATGCCACTAACGTCTCCATGCCCCATTCACAAATAAAGGCAATGCCATGTCCCAGGCCACACCAACCACAAACCCAAGACTGGATGTCCGAGATGCTGGGAGGGTGGGGCTCACACAACACATTGTGCAACTCCGAAGCAGACACCAATGCCCTCAGCGCATATGGCCTAGGTACATACCCATGCACCATGCCCAATGCACAGGAACTGGCAAAGTACTGACAAGGTAGCTGACACTTGGCCCTGCTGTATGCAGCACAAGGCCCTTCTGTGACCACTGTACACTCAAACCCCAACTACACAAGCTCAGATATCTAGCACAGGCACTCAAACTCACTGTCATGCCAGCATGCACCATGAGGGGACAGACACATCACCTGGGAGACCCAGTGACAAATCACACTACACCCAACAGCAGGCCCGGTCACACCCCCCCCCCCCTCACACAAGCACACACCCCCCGGGGCAGGCAACGGATTTACCCACTCTCACAATGGACATGTGACACAACAAGACCAATCCATCGCCAAATAAGCATCCGAGCCAAAATTATACTGGTTAAACACTCAGGAGAACATACCAAACTGTCCCCCGCAACATATCATCCCCAAGTGGACATTGAGAGGGATGCTAGGCACATCCAACTACCTGGAGGATCTGTGACAACTTGAATATGTATGAAACATGAATGTGGCATGAAACAGCATTAACATTGTCTCTCTCTCACACACAGGGCAACGTCATCGACCTGCCCCCAACAATGGGGGGAACAATCACAGTCCCAGGCTTAGCGTGAAGATGATCCAACCGGCAGCGACGACTCTCACCACTCCGTGGACGACCCCGACCAACCTGGCCCCTCTGGTGCCCAAGCCCCTGCAGCACCTGCGTCAGGTACATCTGTGCCAACCATCACCCCCATTCCTGCCACATCCCAGGAGACACCCAGGAGCCCTGCTCGCACTGAACAACACAGCCAGTCTGACCAGGAGGGACAAGGTTCTCCGGGCACCCAGGAGGAGGCAGACAACCCCGATAATGCCATCCCTCAGGGGTCCCGTAGACCCGATGTGCCCACAACGGCAGGCCAGGCTCGTGTGGGCAGGGGTGGTGGGAGTGGAGGCAGGCGGAGGCGCGAACCTGACCAGCCAGCTGAGGGAACCGGTATGTCACACATACGCCACATCCTGGACACATACCGGCGTGACACCAGGGGCCTCAGCCAGGTAGTGTCGAGCCTCACGGAGATGAAGGGGACCCTCGACGAGATGAAGAACCTGCAGGCCGAGCAACATGCCAGTCAACAACAACACCAAGGACGGATGGAGGCAAGACTGGCTGAGCTCCTGGCGGAGCAAACGGACATGAGCCGTTCACTCCGTTGGATTGCCGACAACATGGGCAACCCTCCCTGTGACACCAGGTGAAGACCAGCACCAGCCACAGGGAGGGAGGAGGAGGAGGAGGAGGATTCGTCCGACGGAGCATCACAGACATCGTCAAGGCCTGCATCTGAGGGTCCCCGGAGGAAGGTGGGTCGTCCACGGAAAAGACCGTGAGAGTCAGCGGACCATCCACATCTCCCAGGTCACCTGGCCTGGCACCTGGCCCTCTGGCGCAACAGCACCACCTCACCCAATGACATTCTCTGCCACATGGACTTGCTGGTCACAGTCTGACCAATGATGACCAACACTGTGGTCTGGACTGTGATGACTCCAACTGACAAGGATGCCATCTCCCCCTGTGAACTTTGGATTCTATGCACCCGGTAGAGCACCTTACTTCATCCACCAAAAGACTTACCCCACCAAAAATAAATACTTTATTTTGTCATGAGTTGTTGCTGTCATTTTGCATTCTTCCCCAACATATGTGTGTGTAAATGTCAAACTATGCCTGAGTGTTGAACTAACTCCACACATCCATACCCTGGGATAGGAGTCTGGTACAGGACACACATGGGTCACAATGTATCATTCAATGCAGACATGGAGCACAATTCTCACCTGTGATGGCCTCAAGCTGCTGAGGGGGTGCATGCAATACTGTGCCGACAGACCTATTTGGAAGAGTACCATCAAGGCGTAGAGGCCATGCCTCATTCGGAGGTTCCCGGGGAGGGAGTCCCAGGTATGTGTTCCCAGGTGGGAGAACTATGTCCTGCATGCTGGAGTACGGTGGATCTGAAGAATGGCGGCCAGGTCAAGGTTGGATGCACGGAGATGGCACTACGGGGTCTCGGATGACAGTGGTACAAGGTTGGTGTTGGGTCGGGGTTGTGGCCTGGCTCCTGAGTGTGGGTGGGGAGTCTGAAGGTCATCCTGCAGCACACAGTGATCCATTGCAGCTATCTCTGCTGAACGGTGATGTGGCTGGGGCGCGGGATGTTGCAGCTGAGGTGTGCAGATGCAGCCTGGATGTGGACAAGTGTCCTGGGAGTTTGGATGTGGCTGCCCCGTAGTGGGCAGGGCAGTATTTGACACGGATGTTGTCGTGGACCTGGGGGATGGTCCGTCTTTCCTTGGAGTGAATCTATCTGGAGATCATGTGCATAATGCAGAGGGTGTTGCAGTCTGAGGCACAGATGCTGGTGATTACCATGGCAAATGTGAGCAAGCAATCCATGATGCACACCATCTTGTGTGCATGGACACTGGGTGCTTGTGCGGGGCTTCTGCGGGTGGGACACAAGCAGTTGACCCAGCTGTAAGGGGACAATCCTCAGATGTTGACCTCAGTCCTGTACAAGTCCAGCCTCAGGTGGCTGCTGTTCTGCCATTCATCAATGGATCTCATGCAATCTAGAATATTGGAACTGGCAATGTCTGCGCCCTTGGTGAGGGTGAGGAGCACCTGGCTGTCAATGGCATACGAGTTGATGATGAGGTTGTGTGCGCATGTGATGGTGGAGAGGGGGGTCCTGGACACATTGTAGTTTGACACGCTGACAGATGATACCTGTGCCATGTGCCTCACAACGACAGCATACTACATGCAGAAGCCTTGAGTCCCACTCCCATGTCCTTGCCGGGGTACAGAGCCGGTGGGGAGTAGGAGGGACATGACCTGGTGGGTGTGACAGGGCCTGGAAGGCGTGGCAGCACTGTGTAGGCAGTCAGAGTTGCACACTCATCATGCAAAGGTGTTGTGTGTGCGCTTAGTGTATGCCTTAGAGCTGGCGGCAGATGTGTGGATGGACATTGCTTGGAGGGTGGCTGCAACATCAGACTGTAGTGTGATGTGGGTCATGCAAGGACATGAGGCTCGTGCAATGTGCACGTTGCATGTGCAGACGGTCCAGCCTGTGGGACGGCGTGGCCGCAACTGTGGCACAGACAAGCTGATGACAGCCAAATGAATGGGTTGATGGAGGAAGGGAGGAGCATCTTTGATGTGTGTGTGTTGCCAAATCAGGAAACTTCGAGTGCCCTTGCTGCAGTGGCTGCAACAGCAGGCGGCATGTCCTGGGAACTATGCCACAATTTCCACACAAAGACTAGGATGTCAGAAAGGACTATTGCAACAGGTGTATGTCAAGGAAGGAGTGACCGGTTTTCAATGGCACACCCAGAGACAAATGATGCACAATCCCCAAAGATGACTGACACCGGATCATGAAACTGAAGGCCAAGCTGCGCACAGGAAACACACCCCAGAAGGTGTTGACGGCCTGTTGTGGGGACCAACATACCAAAACACATACAGAGCCATGGACGTCATGCCCAATAGAGAATTAAATACATGTAGAACAGCATGCAGGTTGCTAATCTACACATAGACTCATATGCACAATCCTTGACAACCATGCCAGAGATGGCGCATGCACAGTGGCAAGAGACCTGCATTGACAGAGATGAGGCACCTTGGAGGCTGAGGAACACCTTTATTACTCAGGCTCACACCTATGGAAATGCATCAATATTAACAGACTCACATGGTCTTTTGGATTAACATGTGGGACCTACACTGGACACCCCCTTCGCACCACAGATGCTGTCAATCCATGGGAGTGCACACAAGTGAAGGGGGTGAGCCAAACATCCCCTGCTGCACACGGAGAGGCTGCAATTCCCCATTGAGCCTCTCATGGGTATGTCCCGCAATATGTCCACCCGTAGCCTCCCGTATGTTTCCGAGGGAAGTTGTACACACATAGATGCCTTCATCAAAATCAACAATCCCATAACAGATGACTTTCACGAAGTGTGACTATCAATTCATGTGAGTCATGCTACATGTTATGTGCCCCATGGTGAGTCGACATGTATGCATAGTAACAATACCTGCACAGGAGCAGTGCCCACACATTACAACCAACTACCACACCCAAAAAGCCTTGCGGCAATCCTTACCCAAAGGAGACTTCTCACCATGTCCGTGCATGTAACGCTGATTCAGCACACATTGCATCACTCATGAGGAATAGCAGGAGCACAACGATGCCACGAGCAGACAGCATGCGCAAATACCTGGGGATGAGAGACACACAAGAAGTCAGGAAACACATAGTCATCCGCATGCATGGTCATGTACTCTACATGAATAAAATTGACACCATGCTAGTTGTCAATTGAGTGTGTCAGCTAAAATGTGTGGAATGACATCAGCACTCAAGTGACACATCAGCACACACCTCAAAGTCACTTCGCATACAGTCAGCTGGACACACACATTGCAACACATGCCACACAAGGCTCCAAGCGTGCACACTCAGACCCAGGGACTCACCATTATGAGAAGAAGTTGCGTATGAGCTGACTCCGGATGTCCTCCTCCTCCTCCTCCTCCTCACTTGCCTCGTGACCAAGGCCGTCATCCTCCACGGGTGGATGTTCCTGCTCATCAGGATCCAGGATGAGTGGCACACCTTTCTCCACTGCCATGTTGTGCAGCATGCAGCACACGAGGAAGATTTTGCAGACCTTCACCGGTGCATATGGGAGGGACCCGCCGGTCTTGTGGAGGCAACGGAATCGGCTCTTCAGGAGGCCAAACGTCCTCTCAATAACTCGCCTGGTCTGACCATGGGCGTTGTTGTAACAGTGATCTGCAGCTGTTCTCGGGTTGCGGAGAGGCGTCACCAGCCATGGCATGTTGGGATAGCCAGAGTCCCCTACATGGAAACATCATGTAAAGAAGTGGGTCAGGAGATGCCGTCACATACTAAGATACCGCTAAATACTAGACAAACAGAGTCTACCCACCAACAAGACATGCTCGTTCGTTGTGCAGCTGCAGCATCATTTCTTGCACCCTGCTACGCCTCATGATGTAGGCATCGTGTGCTGACCCTGGAAAACGTGCACAGACATGGGAAATCAGCATGTTAGCAAGACACACCACAAGGGCATTAATGGAGTGATAATGTTTACGGTTACGAAAGGCTACCTCCTGTGCCTGTGGTGGTACCAAAGCCACATGTGTCCCATCAATGGACCCAATTACATGGGGCATCCCTCCCAGGGCATAGAACTCACCCTTGATACCTGTCAACTGCTCAGGAGTTGGAAAATGGATGAATTCATCCAGGTGCTCCAACATGGCTTCTAAAACATCATGCAGGACACGACTGAACATGGTCTGGGACATGCCACCCACATCAGCTATGGTCAATTGAAACGTACCGGTGGCAAAGAAATGTAGGGCTGACATCACCTTCATCTTGGGAGTCAGCGCAGTCGGATAACTGTGTCGCGGTTGGAGGTGTGGGGCCAGCCTGTTTCTCAGGTCCACAATTAACCGCTGGGGGAATCTGTAGCGGCGTATGCAGTCGCGTTCCCTCATGGCAGCCAAGTCTGGCATTGGTCGGGGGAGAGGCGGTTCCCTGCAGAAATTTGGAAGGAATAACGATGATTGAGTACATTACTACACCAATGTCAAAGAACTGAGCACATGTTCAACAGCTAATACACATATGCTACATACAGAGTCTGGTCTGTGCAATACATCCTGCACAAGTATGCCAGCCAGGTGATACTCCTAACAAGAGCCAGCTACAAACGTGAATTGTCAAGGTCTACATGACATGCCATGAAAGTAGCTGTGGGCCAGTGTGAGTGAACAGCCAGACACATTACAGGAGTGACATACATCCACATATGTGCATTTGAAGGATGTTATCGCAAACAGACAGCTGCCGGCAAGCTAGACGCACAGGTCACATGTCATGGAAAAAGGACAGACCACACACCTTGCCATGAAGGGGTACATGTCAAAAATTATCACACAGACATTGAGACTATGCTGATATGTCCTAAGCTCGCAAGTCCCTGTTCGATGCATACAGACACACGTTACGTGTTATTCCACATGTGTCCTGGTGTGTGTAATAGTGTGACATGGGCATCTACACACAGACACATGTTGGATGTAGCTACAGCAGATGCCGTCGACGGAACACCAACAGCAAGATCATGGAAACACATGACACACACATGACATAGTCACATCGGGGCACGCTGGTAGTGAGATGTCAGGTGTCATCATCCATGTACCTGGCATCAGGGGACAGTTGCGGGTGTTGGTGACTGTGCCATGCCAGTGATGCAGTGCTTGACAAGTTTGAACTACATGCACACATGTAAAAGGTGTGAAGGGGAAGTGCGCCACATAGTGCCCCATCACACATGACATGTGTACACAGGTCATCACACAACTACTGGGTTAAAACATGAGGAGACATGTGCCAGCTCACTGCCTGACACACCTAGGCCCTACACATGAAGCACTGCACTGACAATGACTTGATGTCCATCCTTGTGCGAGTCTGACACCTCCATTCCTTTCCTGTGCGCCTCCTATCACCAGTGTGAGCTGTGAAACGCACCGTACACACGCTCTGAGGGCGTGTGTATGGTCGTATCACTATATGGGGTTTGGGTAGGAGTACGCGTGTGTGTACGGACCGTACACACGTAGGTGTACACACTGGTCCTATCCCTATGGGAGTGTCGCTGTAGGCATAAGCCATAGAGATACGTCTCGTACACGCGTGTGTAGGGCCCGTAGCACGATAGCGTACGCCTACGGCAACACCACGATAGTGCTACGGGCCGTACCCGCGTGTGTAGGGCCCGTAGCACTATGGCAGTGTTGCCGTAGGTGTACGCCATAGTGCTTCGGGCCGTACCCGCGTGTGTAGGGCCCGTAGCACTATGGCAGTGTTGCCGTAGGTGTACGTCATAGTGCTACGGGCCATACCCACGTGTGTATGGCCCGTAGCACGATGGCGTACGCCTACGGCAACACCAACATAGTGCTACGGCTCGTACCCGCGTGTGTAGGGCCCGTAGCATTATGGCAGTGTTGCCGTACGCGTTCACCACAGTGCTACGGGCCGTACCCGCGTGTGTACGGCCCGTAGCACGATGGCGTATGCCTACGGCAACACTACCATAGTGATACGGACCCTACACACGCATGTACGGACCGTATCACTATGGCGTACGCCTACGGCAACACTACCATAGTGATACGGACCCTACACACGCGTGTAGGGACCGTATCACTATGGCGTACGCCTACGGCAACACTATCATAGTGATACGGACCCTACACACGCGTGTACGGACCGTATCACTGGAGTAGTGGTGCCCTAGGGGTACGTGTGGAACGTACCGTACCTGTGTGTGGATAGTGAAATTACATAGGGGACACATGAGGGACAAGTATAAGGGCCTAAATGCATGCTGGTTGTCATGGAGACCGAGTTTCCAGTTCAAAATTTTTCATCAGGTGGCCAGCAAAAGTCGGTTGGAGACAATATTCTATGTTGCAAAGTGGTTGTTGACTTGACATCATGCTCCAATTTTGAACCATGCAAAGGCCCTCACTGGGGTAGGTTTAAAGGGATTGGAGGAAACGTAGGATGCAAATGAGATTGACCAATCACTCTGTACTCCTGTAAATGAAACAGCCCAGCAAGGCAGATATAAGGCAACCAGGACCCATGAGAGAGCACTTGCCTGCACAACCTTTCATTCCACACCACTGCTGCTGCTTGTGATTCCTCTGGCACCATGTCCAGGTCTGTGGAGAGGGCCCAGCCTTTCACCCAAGAGGAGAATGAGGCATTGCTGGACGTCATCCTCCCACAGCACCCCTGCCTGTATGGGAGACCAGGGGAGCAGGTGAGTGCTGACTCCACGAGCTTTGACTGTGCCCCTTTTTTGTATCTGTCACTTCTGGCATTGTGTCCAGGTGTGACAGACATGCAATGTTGTTCATGGTGGGTCCCAGGGGGGGGGGGGAATGCCCTATGTCTCCCATGCAGAGCATGATGTGGTGCATATCTGTACTCCTCACTTGCATTGTGCTTACTGTGACTATCACTGCATGGTGCATGCCACATTCAGCCTGGCTAATCCTCTTGGAAATGTTGTTTCTATAGTCCTGATGTGATTCTGTGGTCCCCCCAGTGTGACAGGTGACTGTACCCACAGATGTGTGTGAGTTGAGTGTACCTGTGGTGAGAGTGTCCAAATGATGTGTACGGGCCCTGGACATTGGTGTGTGTGTAAGTCCCCTGTCATGTGGGTGAGTGTCTATGTGGAGTGTTGCACCCCAGCTGCATGGAGGATGCATTTGCCCTACCCATCTGATGTGAGCAGGGAGCCGTGCTGTGTGTCTGACGTGCAAGCTAGCCCCACACCTGTGACACCCCCCAGTCAAGTGGCACATGTGCAGAGTGAGGTTTTTACCCGCAGTTGCCAATGGCAGATGATTGGCCTGTGCCTGTGTGTGTCTGTGTACTCCACTGAGGTTGCGTGAGTGGCCTGGGGCATGTGACTGCTTTGAGGTGCTGTCCATAATCCTGGTGTTGCTTGTGATGCACAGTGTGAGCCATGATCAGTGATTGTGTCGCACCCCTCATGCCACCTGTGTACTTTCAATGCCACGTAGTGCTTTTGGCCTTCCCCAGAGGATAATGTCCCTATGACAAAGGTGTAATGAGTTGGCTGCATACTATGCCCTGTTCAAACAAGCCAAATTGTTCTAATGTGTGTCTCTGTGACATGGAGCAGGTGTATTGATGTTGTCTCACTTTGTCATCCTCACAGGTAGCCGCCTACGCCAAGGGGGAGATATGGAAGCGGGCCGTCAGGGCCCTGAGGTCGGTGGAGGGTCGCAGTCGGCGCCTGGCCCAGGTGAGGAAACGCTGGCAGGACATCCGGTGCTGGACCAGGAGGATCGCCCGGGTCCTGCTGGGGGACTCACCTGCACGCAAACACGGCGGGCGCCGGCGCCTGACCCACCAAATGAAGCGTGTCCTGGCGGTGGTCTTCCCTGACATGGATAGGCGGCTACAAGAGAAGCAGCAGCAGCAAGGGGGTAGGTACATGTGTGTTTGTTATGTGTCACCAGCTTTTGGAAGTGCTCAGTCGCCTGGATACACTGCCAGGGTTTATATGTGCAGTGCATATCCTCTTCCCCCAAGTCACCCGGTGCTGTTCTTCCTCCCTTGCCCTCCTTGACATGTGTTCCCTGGTCTGTGTGTAGTCACTCTTGCACAAGGTAATTTAGGCTGCCAGTTAATCCAAGTGCCCAAAGCTTGCAGCATCATGTGTGGGGGTGGTCTGTGACATGTGTTGGGACCTTGCCTCTGCCCTGTCCAGTTCAGTCATTTTGGGGTCCATGATTGTTGGCACTGATGCTGAGTCTCAACATAGGAGTGTGAGGCTTGAAATGAACAGACTTGCAGCATGCATGACCGATGTTGTGGCCTCAGACATGATGTGCATGAGGGGGAGATATGCATAGTGCGGGGACGGTTGCTCCTGTTGCAGTCAGATCTATCCAGGACCACGGAGCAGTGTGGCCACTACAGTCGCCTGAGACACCTTTTCCTAGGAATCATGTGTGTCATCCAACACTGTGGACATTCTCTGTGTCTTCAGCATAGGTTGGGCTCTGTGGCATTTTACCCTGGCCTCATTTGTATTTACGTAAAGTGTGCTACATGTTTCCACTGTACAGGGTGACCCAATGTGGCTTGTGCATACTCACTGTGGCCAGTGCCTGTGTGTCTCGGTACAACTATCTGATGATGGCTGTTTGTCAATAATATGTGTGGTCAGCCCCACGAGGGGTAGTTAGAGTGCACTTTGGATTTCATGAAGCCCATTTTTGTGATCCCAGATGAAGAGGTGTAAGTCCTTCCTCTGTCTCAATCACATAGTCTCAGGTAGGGGGGGTTTGTGCGGCCAAGGCCTACATGTCCAAACCTTATGTCTCCTTTCCAGGTCTGGCCTGTGTGTGATGACAGTCTGAACAGACACTCAACAAGTATTGACCCAGTCATGTTGTGCAGGGTTTAATGTTTGTGCTTTGCAGCATGTGTCTAAAGTTTAAAGACATGGTTCCTGCTCATCCTTTTTTGGCAACGGTGTGTGGTCCAGATGCTGTGCTCGACTGTCCACAAACACTTGCTTCTCTGTATAATTCGATATCAAGTTATTTGCTGTTGTGTCATGCTCTCCATTGTTTCCAAGTGGCATGGTGGGTCAACCAACTGTGTAGTGCAGGGCCTACATATGTGCGTAGTATTGTAGATGTAACTCATGATGCTTTTCATGCTATGCACTGTGACCTATGTAGTTTGGACTCATGTGTCATATGTATACAGGTGTCTGATTATTTCCTGTCTCTTCACCTTGCCTACAGCATCATCGGGGGACACCGAGGGAGACACCGGCACGGACGTGGAGGAGGGATCCAGCACCGGTGCCACCAGTGCTGGGGAGTCTGGCGCAGCAAGTGGCATGGAGGGCGAGGGGAGTCAGGCGGAGGACCTGTCCAGTCCCAACACCGACTATGGCGCTGACGGGTCCGAGGCTGAGCTCCCAGAGGGGGCGGAGGCTGCTCCCACAGCTGAAAGCAGCACTCCATCTCTCGCTGCCCCCTCCATTCCCATCACCGCCCTCCCACTTGCTCGGGTCCCTTCTGTCTGTGCTAGGCGACAACATGTCTCCTTCGTGCCAGGCACCGCACCCCCTGCCCCTGTCTCCCCTGCTGCCGTCAATGCCGAGTCTGTGGACATCCTGCGGCAGTTGCAGGTTGGTCAGACATCGCTGCTTAATGTCCTCCGTGGCCACACCAGACTGCTGACACAGATGGTGTCGTACATGGAGGGCATGTCAGCAGCGATGTCTGACCAACGGATGTTGCTGAGGTCCATGGACTCGTCACTGACGGCATCAGTGGGTCTCCTGCAGCGCTCCGTCCCCCCCCACCCCTGCACCATCCACACTTCCCACTCCCATGCCTGTCCCAAGCACACCCAGACATCCTCATGCACGCACCCCACCAGACACAGGCAGCACACCAACAGGGAAGGCCAAGCGCACACCTCCTGTCACGCACACACAGGGGGAAGTAGGCACACCCACTGGGTCGGGGGGGAAATGGCAGACACGCAGCCACAGTGGGAGTCCGCGGTCCTCACGACCCACTTCCTCCAAAACCACTCCCCTTAGCTCCCCTGCCCAACAGTCAGACAAAGAGTCCTTCATGGCCAGTCTGTCCCTCAGCCCCAGTGTGACACCACCCCGCAAGCGGTCGAGGAAGTCCCCGGACAGGGGAGTTATGTCCCCCCCTGTCCACACCCTCCCCCAGTAGCGCTGCAGCCCATCCCTCTGACCCCCCCCCCTCTTTGGGGCCTGTGGTTCCTTCGGGTGCAGGGGAGACACTGGAAGACCTTGCGACCGTGTGCAGCGCTATCCTAACCACCACCTTTGGCGCTGCCCCACCCCCTGTGGTGGAGTCGTCCATCCCTGCACCCACAACACCTACCCTTGCCCCTCCTGTCCCTGCGGTGCCTGATCCTTCCCCCCCACATGATGCCCCCCCCCCCCTGTGGATGAAAAGGAACTCTAAACTGTGCAGGCAAGCTAGGTGAGACGCGTCCCAATGTGTCCCCCCCAGGAGTTCGCATATGGACTGGCCTCTGGGCCTTGTATATAGTGTACATTTCAATTCAAATATTATTTTTATGCTGAATAAAGCATTTTGTTTTTCATTTGCACACTAATGCTTTTCTGGTATTGCTGTTGGTGCTGCTGCTCCATGAGTTGGGGTGGTGATAATGTGTTAGGTGTCTGGGAAATGTTGTAGTGTGCTGCTCATGGGGTGGACCCTGGTATCTGCGTGCCATCACAAGGTCTCTGCAAATAATCTTTGGTCATGTAAGCTCTTACTGTATGGTGACATTGTCCCAAGGAGTATTCCTTCCTCTGTGGCACCTGACATCTTCCCTGCAGGGTGATTCCCAATTGTTGTGCTGACCTGTGTCTACATTTCCTTGGTGTGTGACGGATCCCTTCAACTTTGGCCATGCCTGCTCAGCAATGTCTCCACCTGCATCGTCTGTGCCATCCTTGGTAGTCACTGTACTTGTGTATGGAATATGTTGCCATGGCTTCATGTGGACATGGTCCCTTTTCCGCACTATGCATGTGTGTACTCCCAGCCTAGCACACATGTGTTACTTGTTCTGCAGGGTATTTGGGCACCTGACTGACAATTGTGGGCATTGTATCTGTGGGTACTCCACCCTTTTCCTTCCATGAGAGGCAACAACTTGTTCAGTCCTGGAATGTGCGTTACAGTGTGTGTTCCCTTAGGCTCTCTTAGTTTAGTAGGGTTTAACATGAGTATACAGTCTTGTTGCATGATCTCAGTGTGTGTATTGTGCTGCCACCGCCAGGGGTGGGTATGAATGTGTAATTTGTCATCACACCCACATGTGGTGTGTCATGCAGTGGGGGAAGGACATCCATCCTCATGGGAGTGGGACACTGCTGTCAGTGATGTGTTGTCATGGCACTCTCAACATAGTCGCACATTGTGGATGCCTTCATGCACCCATGGAGTTTTGGTCATCGGAGGATGATGTACACACCCCCATGTCTCTGTCCACTGCTGGGAGTCCTCTGCACCCACCCCTCAAATGTCTGGGCACTGCTGGGAGTGATAGGCACCCACCCCTCATATGTCTGGGCAGTGCTGGGAGTGATAGGCACCCACCCCTCATATGTCTGGGCACTGCTGGGAGTTATAGGCACCCACCCCTCATATGTCTGGGCAGTGCTGGGAGTGATAGGCACCCACCCCTCATATGTCTGGGCACTGCTGGGAGTGATAGGCACCCACCCCTCATATGTCTGGGCACTGCTGGGAGTCCTCTCCACCCACCCCTCATATGTCTGGGCACTGCTGGGAGTGATAGGCACCCACCCCTCATATGTCTGGGCACTGCTGGGAGTGACAGGCACCCACCCCTCATATGTCTGGGCACTTCTGGGAGTCCTCTGCACCCACCCCTCATATGTCTGGGCACTGCTGGGAGTGATAGGCACCCACCCCTCATATGTCTGGGCACTGCTGGGAGTGATAGGCACCCGCCCCTATGTCTCTGTCCACTGATGTGGATCGTAGCACGACACCCACCCACCCGCCTGCACCCATGGTGCAGTACACTGCTCACCTGGGCACACCCCCCCCAATATACTGGTCAGATGCTGTACCAGGCCCTATCCCATCATTCGTGGCGTGTGTACGCCTTGTATCAATGATGTGCTGGTGCCCTAAGGGTACGCGTGATGCGCTCTGTACCCACGCTCTGAGAACATGTGTACGGGTCGTACAACGCGTACCCCTACGTCACCCCAAGAATGGTGGTACGGCCCGTACCCAGGCCTTGAGTGCGTGGGTACGGCCCGTACCACACGTACCCCTACGTCACCCTAACAATGGCGGTATGGCCCGTACCCACGTTCTGAAGGCCTGGGTACAGGCCGTACCACCATTCTTGGGGTGACGTAGGGGTACACGTGGTGCGACCCATACCCACGCTCTGAAGGCCTGGGTACGGGCCGTACCCCCAATGTTGGGACGTCACGTACACGATGTTCCGGATCGGAATTGTGGGTATTTTTTAGCCGGTCGGTGTTTTGTACGACTCGTACGGAGATGGTATTTCTGTACGAATCGTACTTGCGGGTTTGTTAGGTGGTTTTCCCGGGTACGAGTCGGACGGAGAATACGCTCCGTACGACTATTCGTACCCGGGTTTTACAGGATCGGAATCGGCACCCAACTGTTGCAACATCAACAGTTGCATGGTTAAACACTTATAAGGTTCCAAAAGCGAAACCTATTGGCAATGCCAATGCTTGTTAGCATAGTTTCTGAATTATTGCCTGTCGAAGGTGAGGTTCAGTGAGAATAAACTTCAAGAATTGGTTGAAGACATTGTCAACGTAGAGCCCAGGCTCATGGGCAACATCATGAAGTAAATGCGTAAAAATCAGAGAACAGACCTGCCATGGCATTCTGCAAATGTAGTTTCCTCAAATCCACATACTAATTTACTACCCTCTTAGAATTAATAGAATTCATTGCAAGTGGCCCAAAGCAGGCATCCATGTGGTACTTGGGCGCAGAATTACAGGGTCCAGATCCTGCTCGCCATCCTTCTGCACAATGGAGGTAGTAGCAAACAGTCTAAACCACTCCCCTTGTCTTCCCTGACCTCTTCCTCACCAGATCTGCCCACTCTAGACATGCTACACACAGCACCTGTGTCCACCACCATCTTTCTCCTGACCCTCACATTTTTAAAAAGTTCACAGATGTTTGAGACTTCTTTTTTCATACATCTGAATTTCTGTACCAATGCCAACATAAATGTTTGTTGTTGTTTTATCAGATCAACACTTGCGCTTCCTTTGATCTTCTTTAACCTTTCCTGACAGAGTGTTCCCTCTGTTTCTTCCTTCCTTGAGCCATATTCGAACCACAGTCGGTTTAACTTCATGGCTGGCAAGCATCCTTTCAAGCCGATAAAAGGAGATATGCATGTCACACAATTGGTGCAGTTCCATGAGCTTTTCTCACAGCACCCAACTGAGCAGGCATCTCAAATCTCTGTGCGCAGCTTTTGTATGCCCAGACATGGCCCCGGGCTCGAGGACTCAAGCTGCACCCCATTGATGAGGCTCAACAGGCTGTAACAGGTCTGGGATTGTTTCTATTCATCTTTAGAAGGTTCCTTGATTGGCAGCTCTTGATGAATTTGCTCCTATTTGTGCAGGACAAGGCTGATTTGCCTGTGGCTAGTTCTTATCTAGGGTGGCATGAAGGGCAAAAACAGTAATTGTGGCCTAGAGTAATTACTAGTGGGTGAGATTATTCCAAGATATCCACATCATCTCACCTTTTACATTTCCTGAGGAAGACCTTTTGACAATCATTGGGCCACACATATCTCTTACCTTTCGTCATCAAGGCCCTAAGAGCGTATACCATGCTATCAACGTTTCTGAGTTTTATGTAGCCAGTTCCATCTTCCAATAATGAATGTGGCTGATTCTTATCCTCAGTGACTGGTGACTGAACAGTGGACTTTGCCCTATCTAACTTCAGACTAATTCCACCACCTGTGCCTCAAGTATGATAGCGTGCCAGTCCGAAATTAACACCTCTCCCTTTTTACTCCAAATCCACTTTTCTCCAGTGTCTTGAATTCAACCATCAACACCTCATCATGCTCTTTTTTGTTTTTCTCATACAACAAGGTAGCATCTTATATGAATATGACATGTTTTGCTCCCTCTAGCACCTTCTTCATTACCCACTGGCAACAGCCGGTGGCTGACCAAAGTGCATCCTGACAAAGCGATAAACCCCAATCATATGACGAATGATGTCAGTGGTCTTGCCTCCTGCTGTAATCCGTATATTTAAAGCGCAAACTACTCACCCTTATGGGTCTCAAGGCGCTGGAGGCCGTCGTGGAAATTAAGGGGCATATTATCAAGGAGGGCGTTAAAATTATCGCAGGTTTGGCAGCAGAAAACTGCCGCTAAAGCGTCGATAATGGGCTTGATAATATGCCACAGAGAATTCCAATAGAAGCCCATGTTGACACCAGAACATGGGCTTCTACGGGAATTCACCAGGGCATAATATCAAGCCCATTATCGCCGCTTTGGCGGCAGTTTTCTGCTGCTAAACCGGCAATAATTTTTAACGCCGTCCTTGATAATATGCCCCATAGGGAGCTATTGCCCAGAGTCACATGATGCTGAAATGAGCCCGTGCCAGGGATCGAACCGTGAACCCTGAGCTCCGAAGCCAGCTGCCCTGGCCGCTGTACCACACCTCTCCACATACCTGATGGTATGTTGATGGTAAGTTTAATACACTAAACACTTGTGTCTCTCCCAAGCACTGCCAACTCACATGATAACCTGGCTAATTACCAACATAAACATTTTTATTCACGTCACAGAGTTTGACCCATATCCTGATGTTCTTACCATCATCATTTGGCGGTATGACCGCTGAAGCCAACACTCTGGAGCTTCTGCTTGGTTGATAATACCGACATCTTTTAATTTGACTGACTCCAGTCTCAAGGGCTCCAACATCAGAATCAGTGCTTTTCTCACTTTGTGTGCCACTGGGCTGTTCCCTTACTTTGAAAGAATATCATGTTAGAAATTGTTAAAAAATTTATTTACGTCAGTTGGTCTTATAATCTTACACAGTGCTGTCATATAAAAGTTTCATAGTTGAAGCAATTGCTGTTGCAAAATAATATGAACTCAACATACGAAACGTTTCAAGCAAATGAAGACCTCGGTGCTTTCCACTTCATATGACTCACAAAGCAATAGGCATCTTACCATTAAGTTCTCACAATTTTCTGTATGGTCGGCTCTATTTCCAAATGGTCTCCATAGACTAAACTATTCGACTATGAGAGCAGAATCATATGTGAGAATATTGTCTTTTCTTTTATGTGGCTCACCTTTTTGATATAATTGTGCTTTGCAATGAATGTAAAATTTTTCTTTTTTTATCTCTTTTTTTAATATAATTAATTAATCTTTTTTTTAAATAATAATTGAATTTATAAAGTGTGGTACACATGGTTTTATATAATGTTTTTATATGTGTCACTTTTATGATTGAAAAATTATCGAATAAAGAAATTGAATTGAATTGAGAGCAGAATCCCGAACCCCAAAAATTCAGGACGCCCCAAAATTCAGAAAATCTCAAATTTACCTCTGACGGTTCCACTCCTACCCGGGTCTTGCGGAAATAGACACCATCTCCATCAGCAGACCCAGCATCAGCTTAGCAGAGTTGCAAATAAGTAACTGGGACCACTCAATAACTGAGTTCTAGATTTGAGAAAAGTGCAAGCGTTTTAGTACAAAATTGTAGAAATACAGGAAAAAAATCCAAATATAGCCATGAAGTCTGAAATACAGAGAATATAGTCAGATATCAGTAACATTCTAAATCCCCAATGAGCAGCAAAATCAGTAACAAATCTGAAAGCATCCGTATCAGAAAAGGAAAGTAATCTAAAATATAACTGTCAGATTCATAAAGAAAACAAACAGCATAGATAGTGGAAAAGCAGTGGCTTAACTAAGGGCCGTGCAGCCCCTGCAGTGCCATGGGGCCCCTGAGCTCCAGGGGGCCCCCTCAGCACAGTACCCTGCCCTGAGAGATCCTGAGTGAGTCCGAAGGGGCCCCTCCATGTAATTTGCAGGGGGGGACCCCTCAACTTTAGTCATGTCACTGTAGAAAAGGGAACGTCTCTTTCTGACTGCCAAAACCAAGAGTTTTTTTTCCACATTTCATAAATATTTATATTATATTAAATTAAATTATATTAAATAATTAAATAAACAAAGACCTCAAAATCACAGTGATATGATTAGTGATAATGAAATCTGAGCAAATCAGAATCCACTAGATAACATAATACGCTCATATTACTAACCCACTATTCACACACAGCTTCAAGCAGCCCGAGCAGTACATCGTCATAGGAGGTTCAGTGAAAATGCAACATTTTAAACAATAGTCAATAAAACAGTAGAAAAGTGTTAACCCAGTAGCGGCTCTCCAGCGGAGGGGACCTTGGACAGTTTCGCTACAGCAGAACACTGGAAAGTTCATTCACAATCCATGGACTTAGAAAAATAACCAATTACATCACAGTGATCTTTGCTCTGCAGACACTGTCGGGAGAAGGATGTGTAGGGGGACAAGATGGGCGGTGTAATGAGCAGAAGTTAATTAATACCATCAGAACACCATCCATATGAACTAATATGGCTACTCGTTAAAAATGTGGCATAACTGAATGACATTAATAAACACACTTTTACATGTCACATTCAGCTTGTTTTAATTGAACATTATTATATCAAAGTTTGGGCTCAGTATCAATCATAAAAATTATTAATACTCAACAATTATTTTTACCCCAAATTGTGCGGTATTTAGACAAAATATTGAGTTGGAAATGTCGACCTGCACAAATATAGAGTTGTAAATATCGTGACACAGAAATATTGACAGAAAGAATATTGTGGTCAAGAATATTGAATTTATTCCACGCGGAAAGGCATGGCAGGACTCCTAGCCTCAATGAAAGAGGTGGCCTGGAGAGTCGATGACGCTGAAAATAGGGCCCGCAAGAACAATCTTAGATTTATTGGTTTTCCAGAAGATGCGGAACGCACCGACCCTGGCCAGTTTCTCCTAACATTTCTAAAGGATGCCCTGCCTGCCACACAATGTTTGACCTGCTTTGTCATAGAGCCAGCACATGGATGCCTAATGTCTGCCCCCTGCTGGGGGCTCCCCCTCAGCCCTTGATAGCTCGTTTCTTGAACTTTCAAGACAGAGATCTAATACTTTGCAAACTGAGGAAGAAAGGAGAGATTAAATATGAAAACACGAGAGAGATGGTATTCCCGGACTATTCGCAAGATATTCAAAAGCAGATACGCACTTTTGATCCTATCAAGGTAAAGCTGAGAGCACTCGGGATTCAATATATGTTGTTGTTCCCAGCTAAACTCAAAGTCATTTTCCAAGGCTCCACACTGTTCTTCCAGACCCCCGAGGAGGCATGGTCCTGGGTCAAGGAATGGCCCTTGTTACGGCGTTGATCGCCCCAAACTTCAGGGCTGTACATGGAAAAGAGGATGTGTTCCATTCAAGAAAGACCTAAAGAAAAACATCGGAGACGAGCGCTGCAAATCAGGAGTTCATCTGGGGAAACGCCGAGGAGGTCCTTAAGATCCAGGGAGAGTAAGTCACCACTATCGGAATCGGAAGACGATGTCGTTCAGCATCCCTTGGCACAGACTCTCCTGAGATCAAGTGAGACTCTCAACACGGAACTCTCCAAGAGGGATGAGTCGGCGGATGCGGGCAGGGAACACCCGTTTCTTGAGAGCATACAGCAGCTGGAAGTGCCAGACCTGATCCTGCCTGAAACAAGTACGCAACAACTGCAACCGCCTAGCAATGGCGAAGAGGACTGGGAAGTAGGGGCCGGACGGCCGTTACTAGACAGTAAAATACTCCCAAGACCTGGCAGACACTGTAGATCTTTGGCCTGACAAAGGGAAGTACACTGTGTTTTCTTATCATATCATTATCTAGTTAATTGTATTGAGGAGGGAGGGAGGGTTACAGACCTCTTGGGGAATTACCCGTGCCAGAGTTGTCATATCGACAAGCGGGGGTGGTGTGGGTACCTGAAGAGTGTAGGATGGGGGGTTTGTTGAACACTGTTATGAGATGTGAATTCTGTTTAGTGCAAGGGAGAGGGGACTGTTTTTTCCAGTTAGATCACATGACTACCGAGATTGAGGAGAGAACAAGAGATGTGGGCAATGCGCCGAGGGAGGGCGGGACTTGTGACAATTTATTCTTGATGTTGCAATGGCTGAGGGCTGATATACCGTAATGAAATGGAATGTCAATAGGTTAGGAAACAAAATTAAGCAAAGTCTAGTATCCAACTATCTTGAAAGACTCAAACCCGAAGAGACACATCTGATGGGCTCGCACTGAACCAGCGGGTTACCAACCTCAGGTACTCAACTACCATATACTCACCTGGGCCCATAAACTCACACAGAGTCACATAGGCTAGTAAATCCCACTGGGGTCAATTTTTGTGATTACTCTAGATTAGTTACCTGCTATTTAACGAATCTTTCACTGATCAAAAAGGTCTTTCCTCTGATCAATTGACTTTTTAGTTGGAACTGGTGAAATGACATAAATCTAATTTATTTCTGGTTTGAAAAAATCACAGACTCAGGATAGTTTTAAATGTTTATCTGGTTAATTTCATGAGAGCAAATTCATATACAGTAAGAACTCTGTTTCTCCTAGGTAGAAAGACAATTTAATCAATTAGGTCAATCATCTATTTAAACAATATTACCAACAATGACAGTACCTGGAGAGGAGAGAAGAAAAAGAGCAGTCCAATGACATACAACACAGAAATATAGTTACCTAGTATGGTGTGGAAACCAACCCCTTGGCCAAGGAGCTGGGAAGGTCCCCTGGGACAGATCAGGTTACAAAGCTTCAGGACAGGTTACAGGACAGGATAGATTACCTCTTCTAGATCCGACGCTTGCGTCGTACCCCTCTCTGACACTATCTTCCTCCTCGATTCTTCTGCGATCTTCTTCTAATTCGGCCTAATTTCCCTCCTTGATTCTTCCGCAATCTTCTAATTCTGATTAAGTTTAGAATCTAAGTTCTGCAATTCGATTCTTCTTCAGCATTTGTTCAGCTCTCGGAGAGCATCCCGGTCTCCCAGCATTTCAGTAACACGAGCCGACTGCATTAACTAACTAACTAAACTACCTCAATTATACTTTCCTAATGGCATGTACCACCCCTTAATGTTTCGACTTTATGAAACTCCTGATTCTGATTGGACAGGCAAGGGGGGGGGGTGATCATCACACCATGCTAAGTTTAATAATTTTCTTTAGTTCTTTGTTTAATATTCCCGCCCATTAATTTATTTTCCCAAGCTTTATTTCCCACCCGTATTCACATTTTTATCAACAACAATGTATACATTTAGAGTTCACTTCCATTCAGCAATGCGGATGTCCATCTGGTTCCCAGGACATGTTACAAGTTGGATTTGGACGGGTTTCAATGTCAGCGTCATGGCTTCTGGCTTTTTGTTTCTGCGCCTGCGTGAGGAGTCACGTGAAGTATTGGCTTTAGCATCTCACGGAGGCCCAAATGTGAACTAATAGAGAGGTCAAAAAGAAACATATTAAAATCAAAGTAAAATGATTTCACTGTGTACCACCTATTTCTACTCTAATCCATTTACATATACCAGCTCTCCCCGCATTAGCACTTAGTAAATAGCATGTTTTAGTTTCAGCAAGGCAGATGCTTAGCATGTGAGCTTCTAAGCGGCCATTTTAGATGCAATTGCGCAGCTGCAGAAAATTCCTTTCAAGCAAAAGATCGTCATACTACGTAGATGAAGTTGACGCATGCGCAGTATAGTTTTCTGTGTTAGCAGCCATTTTATGTTTCACTCGAGTTACTTGTTAGTATAACACATATGCAAGCGTCGTTCTGGCTAGAATATGGAATGTGGTGCATATTAGTTTACACAAAACATAATTAATACCGTGTTACAAGTTATATGAGAGGATCGTATCCGAGCAAGTCTCTTTTACACGAGTCCTTGCTCCATCAGCACTGTTCCTTCTTGGGCAGAGGACACTACACTACCTTGGCACACGCAGGTTTTACCAAGGGCTCGAGGAGAGTACTATTCTTATTAAAAAATCACCCCCCTTTCGTGTTACACAACAATGGGTGGACCCAGACGGGACATATGTTGCTGTTCAGGGCATTTGGAATCGTAAAACAGTCCTCCTTATTAGTGCCTATGCTCCCCCACGACTACAACAACGTACGCTCGATAAACTGACGGACCTCCTACTACATTCCGGTCCCGCCACACAACTTTGGGGACTTTAATGATGTGATTGACCCCACCTTAGATCGCACGCAGGTCCGGCCTTGTATGCATGGACACACACCATTGGCGAGATTCCGCGATGTCCTTGGGTTGAATGACATATGGTGTCGCTATCATCCAACCACACATGCCTACTCCTATTTTTCAGGGGCTCACAGGGTGTTCTCGAGAATTGACTACCTATTTGCTCCTGTGGGGGAGATTGGACAGGTGGACAGGGTGGAATACTTAGCTAGGGGCATCTCGGATCATTCCCCGCTTCTATTAACAGTGGGGGGGGGGTTATGGCTCTTGGACTGTGAACTGGAGATTGAGCGCATGGGCCCTAAAAGATAGCAGAGTTGCAGAGGAACTCAGAGTGGAGTCTGAGCTATATTTTAGGGAGAATGTCAGCTCTGTGCAGTCGGCAGTTACTTTATGGGAAGCATTTAAAACAGTACTCAGAGATAGAGCACAAAACATAATTGCACATAAAAGAGACGGGAAATTCAGGAGATAGAAACCCTAGAACGTAGGTTCTTAAGTCTGGAATGGGATGGAACCTCCGCACTGAGTAGTCACACCCTTCCCCAACTCATACTCACCAAAAAGGAATACCAAGCGCTAGTCACTCATGAGGTACAAACCCAGCAATTAGCAGTCCAACATCAGTCGTATGAGACGGGGGATAGGGCCGGGAAATTACTTGCATGGCTGGGCAGGAAGGAACAGGAGTCGTGATGGGTAATGTCCATACAGGAACAAAGCCTTACACACACTAGACCCAAAGATATAGCGGGGGCCTTTGCCCGATACAACATGGACCTTAATGCAGCTAGACCGCAAACGAGTGAGGCGCAAATGATCCACTACTAAGAATCCATTGAGCTCTCCTCCCTCTCCCCAGAGGAAAAGGATACTTTGGAGGCAGATCTAACACTTGAGGAGGTGACAGAGGCCATTAGCCACCAAAAGTCTGGGAAAACCCCAGGCCCAAACGGACTTCTGAGAGAATTTTGAAAATTGAATAGTAGTTTGCTAGCTCCGCATCTGCTCAACATGTTTCAGCTGTCAAAAGAGCAGGGGATCCTCCCAAAAGATCTCCAAACGGCTTCTGTAGTTGTCATTCATAAGGCAGGGAAGCCACCGGAGGATTGTGGGTCCTATCGACCTATATCACTGCTTAATATTGAAACAAAACTTTTAGCCACTATTCTGGTGATGCGCCTCCTGACAATCATTACATCCCTGATACATAGAGACCAATCGGGGTTTATGCCGAAGCGAGCCACACGTTTTAACCTAAGGAGACTGGCTAACTGGATGGACACGGTTCATGGTCGAGACAGCCCCCATCTGCTCCTTTCACTAGACTAATGAGTTCAATACCATTCACTGGCACTTTATGAGATGTACCTTGGAAAAGTTTGGATTTGTTTGGATTTATTCCGATATTTCGGTAATGGATGGCACTTTTATATAATGCTCCCGAGGCTACTGTCCAGGTTAATGGGGTTATCTCGTCGAGCTGGCACACGACAGGGTTGTCCCCTGTCTCCCCTACTGTTTGCTCTCATATTGGAACCCCTGGCCTGTATAGTCTGAGCCTGCCCAGGACTGGGTGGTTTCACGGACGAGTCTAGTTTTTTTAACAGAAGAACGCATATCCCTATATGTGGATGATATTTTGTTGTATGTCACGGACCCGGACGAGACACTCCCTAAAATTCTGCAAATTTTTGAAGAATACAGCCGCCACGCTGGATACAGGATTAACTGGAGTAAATCCACCCTGTACCCGGTGGGAGGGGAGGTGGAACCCCAGTCCTACCCAAGCTGCCTATGATTGTCTACGGAGGGATTCACCTACCTGGGGCTTTACTTCACCACTGAGGCGGCAACCATTCTAGATCGTAATATTGGGAGGGTCCTTTCAAATTTTCAAGAAGATGTTAAGAGGTGGAGGAGGCCTTCGCTGACAATCATGGGGAGGGTCGCTATGTATAAGATGGTCACACTTCCCCAGTTGCTCTATATTTTGCAAAATACTTACTGTAGAATACCGGTGGCCGTGTTTACAACTCTCAACAATGAATTGCGCTTACTTCTCTGGGATGAGGCCCATCCACGTGTAGCATTGCAAACACTGCAGCGAAACCCGTATAATGGGGCTTCAGCCCTGCCGGACATCAGAGCATATTATAGAGCGGCTCATCTAATTGTAATCAATGAATGGAACCACACTCCAAGGGATCACCCCACCTATAGGTTAGAAAGACTGCAATTCCAAAAACGTACGCAGTTGCACTACATATATGGGGGAAAAGGTAGCAGCCGGCTTTTACCAGCTACCCAAAGAGTGCTGGAGACATGGACAGGTGCTGAGAAACGAATGAAATGGGACAGGAGACCTACAAGGGAAACTCCTTTATGGAAAGGAACAAGATTGCCCGAAGTGGGAAAGCTGAGAGGCTTTTAGCAGTGGGATCTATTAGGGATTTCTAAAATAGGGGATGTATTAGAAAAAGGCAAGCTGGCTCCATTTACTACGCTCCAGACCACCTATCAGCTCCATGCCAATCAATCTTACGCTTATCTTAGACTGAAACATGCCTGGCAGGCTGAAGCACTAGACGCGGAGGCTCTACCGGAGTATGCCCCATTGGAAGGCAGGCTCCTGCAGGAGGAGATTCCCACTCAGACCATCTCACTGACGTATAAAACACTACTTAATAACATGCCTGATAAACTGGGCCCGCTTAGAGTTAAATGGGAATGCACCACTGGCCCAATGGAAGATACAGATTGGGAGGCAGCCCTTATGCACCCGCGTGAAGAGGCGATTAAATTAAGGTTGCGTCTTATTCAATATAAAATCCTTCATAGGACCTACTTCGACAGGACTAGGCTACATACTATGGGGAGAGCGGACCCTCCGGACTGTTTCAGATGCCACACAGAACGCGGTACATTTATACACACCCTTTGGGAATGCAACAGGATACAGCTATACTGGAGTAAGGTAGTGAAGGAACTGAACAATATATTGGGAGCACAACTTGAGTTGGAAGTTCGCTTTCTTTTATTAGGAAACCCTACGGATGTGGACCTGCCACACCATAAACTTATGTTAGCCAACCTGGGGCTAGTGGTGGCTGAAAGTGACATAGCTCGCTATTGGGGGGCCCACCAACTCCCCACACTTAAGGAATGGAGAACATATTTAGATCTTTATATGGTTGCGGAGCGAGTGATGTACAAAGCTAGGGGTTGTCCCCGGAAATTCCGCAAGATATGGACTCCATGGATAAAATATTACGGTTTGGAACTGGGAGAGGAGGAGGAGGGAGTGGGCTTAATATCGGGGAGATCGG
Organism: Triturus cristatus; assembly: GCF_964204655.1. Classification (NCBI taxonomy): domain Eukaryota; kingdom Metazoa; phylum Chordata; class Amphibia; order Caudata; family Salamandridae; genus Triturus; species Triturus cristatus. Next base: position 84,428,285 of record NC_140591.1, read on the forward strand.
GGAAAGAGCCTTAATAACTGTAATACCTGACCCATTGTCGGTAATTGTAGATATATTTGTTGTGACCCTCAGCACATGTACATCTCGACATCTAGAGTCTGATCTCATGCTCTCAATCGAAGAGAACGTTGCTAGACTGTTTGTTCTATATCAAATGCTATAGCTCCACACTCATTTAATCTTGTGTATTTCTCTGACTGTATGTTTATATTGCAAACTATAAATAAAAACATTTGTAAAAAAAAAAGAATATCGAATTTACTGTAAGAAATATTGTTTTAAAAAATAAGTCATTAATATCGTTTGGAAAAATACAGTTGTTTAAAATATCGATTCTTAAATTTGTGTTATGTATTTTAGTATATATATTAAATGTATGTGATGTATTTTTTTTGTACAAGTATTGATTATGTTTTTTAATATATGTGCTACATTTTTAGTAGTCATCAATTTTATTTGAATTACATTTTGAGTTTATTAGTTCCGTAGCGGGTTTTGGGTTTATAGGGGAATAGAGTGGGAAGTAATTTAATTATAATAAATTAATGACTATGTATTATTTATTAATATTTATTTAATTGAAATTTTCCAGTGTTAATTGTGTTTTTATTTTTTTTGTTAATTTTATGTGTGGGTTGTGGGGTCTTTAGGGGTATGAGGTGGGAAGCAATTTATTTTTAATTCATTATTAATTGGTTGTTTATATATTGTAATTAATTGATAGGTAATTACGTTAATTGTGTAATATTTTTAGGTGCAGAATGTTGGTTTTATAGAGGTAAAGGGTGGGAAGTAATTTATTTTTAATTAAGTAATACTTAGTTGATAATTAACAATAATAATTGATAATTCATTTTGTTAATTGTTTAAATATATTTTTGGGGGTATTGGCTTAGGGTTTATAAAGGTAAAAGGTGGGAAGTTATTTATTTTTAATTAATAATTAGTTGATTTATATTAATTGAAAATTAAATATGGAACTTCTGTAAGTAATTTTAGGCGCGGTCTGTGGGGTTTATAGGGGTAAAGGGTGGGAAGTAATTTATTTTTAATTAATTAATAATTAGTTGATAATTAATATTAATTAATTGATCATTAATTAGGGTAATTGTGTAATTTTTTGTGAATGGGTTTTGGTTTTATAGAGGTTAAGGGTGGGGAGTAAATAAATGTTACTTACTTTATAATAAGTTGTTAAATACCATCAGTTTTTTAATTGAAAAACAATTTTATTTGTGTAATTAATTTTTTTACAGTTTAGTTTTAGGTGTGGGGATTATAGGGGTAATGGGTGGGAAGTTAATTAATGTTTATGTGTTTTAATTAGTTTTTTAATTAATAATATGTATTTAATTGATCATTAATTATGTTAATTAGGGTAGAATTGTGTGATTTTATAGGGTAGAAAGTAAATAAACTAAATTTATGTAATAATGTTTTTGTTCATAAATTATTTCTAAATAAAAATATTTCATTATTTGAAAATTATTTTTTTATTTTATTTAATATAATATTTTTAGGTATTTGTGATATGTATTTAACATTATGGGGTCGATTCCGATCCGGGTAGGACAGCTCTCCGAGACTGACCCGTACCCGGAGTCAGTCCGTCCTGTTGATGAAGTACGATGCGCATAACTGCCAAAAACCCGACACGTAGGCTGTGATTCAAGCTTCATTCTCCGTCCGAGCCGTAACTCCTAACGTCGTACCGAGTCGCCCGGAAGCAGTATCCATAGCAGTTTCCGCCCGGACAAGTACGATGCGTACTTCCTATGCGCTGGACGGGTCGCCACGTACGGCACGTCACAGCATCCGGAAAAGAAGCATATCAGCTATGATTCGCGCCCCAACTTAATCCACGGCTACGACACGGACCAGCTTGCAACGGGTACGAGACGGAGCAGCAAGCAGCGTGTGCGAGACGAACACATCATGAATCCCATCGCACAGGTCATACCAGTACTCTACATCTATGACCGGATCAGAAACGGACGCGGACGGCGCAGACGGTAAGTCACACACCCACCACACAAACAAACGACACGTACCCGCAAACTGTCACACAAACACAGGGGATTCATATCCTGGCCACTAACAACAGGCCACCATAGGGGTTGTATGGCCAGCACCACTACGACCCCCACCCATAGGGCTCATGTTGACCATCACTACTGCCACTCCCACTCATAGGGCTTATGTTGCCCAACACTACTGCCACCCACACCCTTAGGGGACCTGTTGCCCATCACTTCTGCCACCCCCACTCATAGGGCTTATGTTGCCCATTACCCCTGCTACCCCCACCCATAGGGGACCTGTTGCCCATCACTACTGCCACCCCCACCCATAGGAATTATGTTGCCCATCACTACTGCCACCCCCACTCATAGGGACTATGTTGCCCATCACTACTGCCACCCCCAATCATAGGGCTTATGTTGCCCATCACTACTGCCACCCCGACCCATAGGGGACCTGTTGCCCATCACTACTGCCACCCCCACCCATAGGGACTATGTTGCCCATCACTACTGCCACCCCCACCCATAGGGGACCTGTTGCCCATCACTACTGCCACCCCCACTCATAGGGGACCTGTTAAAATACATCCCCCCTAACATCATGACAACAGTGTGTAGTCTGTGACAAATTCCCACAACAGTGATCATGACTTCGAATATACAATGTAACTACCATTGCATGTGTGTGGCCTACACAAGGCAAGCATCACTAGCACTGTGGCAATGTAAAAATAACACCCCCTCACTGTGTAGAACAAAAGCTAAGTGTGTGCTTCCAAACTGCAGCAGATGTTGAGTATTGTGGTGATGGGGTCCAAAACCCCCCTCATCACAGTGTCCAAAAGGTAAGTGTCATCATGGACAAAGCTGCAAATGCCAAACAGCATGTATGATTTCTGGTCCCCAAGACATGAAACACTTTTGGGCCAAAGTAGTGGTTGTGTCCCATACCCACAGAGATGTGGTGAGGCTAACAGGGCTGTGATAACCTAACATACTCTCGGCCATGTGCAGACAAGCACCACCCATGGGGGCTGACAATGTATACAGTGTACAATGACACAAAAGCAGAAGTGAACATCACAAAGCATACACACATCTCGAAAATAGACACGCTAATCAAAACAACCTGTGTAGACTGTAGGTGTCTGGTCACAAACTCCCATTTCATGCCAGCAATGGGACCTAACAACCAGGTTGAATGTGCAGAATGATGTGATGTGACTCACAGTGACAGCAGGGAAAATCACAACAACAACATCCAGACAATGGCCCACAACAGCAATACCAATACACTGGTGCAGATGCAAAAACACAAACAGGCAACCTCACACTGCACATCTGACACAACATGTGTGTGTGTGTGTCTCAGTATCCCCAGGCAACTACACAACACATGAGGGGGGCTGAACCACAGTGACACAGATACATGTGACACAAGCTGGAATGAACGCCAACTAACACAGCAAGAGATTGACACACAACAGCACTACCCCCAGGGACTAGACATTGGGGTGACACAAGCATGCATGACACCTCCACTGTGCTGACAAAGGTAGATGTCGTACAAACTGTGAAACCCAGACATGTGTCCTGTGCCACAAACGTACATCACACCTACACAAACACAAATCACTCAGCATGGCCCGTCATCCATGGACAAACGGGAGCTAGGGGCCCATTCATACAAACATTTACATCAGTCCACCCTGAACACCACACACCCTGAACTGCACCATTGTGCATCTGTGAAGCCCACATGGACAGGTGACATTGCACATGCACCCATGACAAACACAGTAATGTTGGGAGGAACTAAGGTGCACAGACTCATCACACAAGGACAGTTTACAGCCCTGGTGAATGACAGACATACTGCACAGTATGCGGTACATGACCATGACGTCAAAGCTCACGTAACCTGCGGAATACCTGCCACAGTCCCAGGACAATGCAGAAGCCAAGGAGAACCACAGGGCACACATGCTAACACCTGCAAACATTGCAGACCTGAACTGGACAAGTGGGAGCAGTCACACACACATACACATGTCGCAATCACTGAAAGGTACCACCTAGGGACAACTACATGATATTGCGAATAAACAAGTGCCTTGGGGAACCCTGACTGTGTCCCATCTGTGTCTGACAACATCATCGCCACTCAGAACTGACAAATCCCAATGATGAAACACCAATTAACAGTAGTGTGTCATGCCCCCACACATCTGGTAGCCCAGGACAAAGATGTGGGATGAACACAGTGCAACTCAGCAAGCATCAACAACAGGAACATATCAAGGAAACACTGCCTGTGTATGAAAAGGGATGTGGACACACACACACACATGCTCACACAACGCACACCACAGGCCCAGGCAATGTCACGGAACAACACACTTACTTGAGGGGACTCAACTCCTGTGGAAGCTCAGCTGTGCCAAACATAGTCCCAGCAGGTCTCAGTCATGTCAGCAGAACACTTGGTCAGTCAGCCATCAGTTACCACACAATGAAGGCTCTGGTCACAACAGCCTGGGTACGGGAGTGTCCCTTAAGTCATCTGCACATACTCAATACATATGTCCAGCAAGTTGCACAGAGGACCCAGTAGCTCCTACACCAATGATGCCCATACCTGCAGGTCCAGTGGAGATGCGCCCACAGTCAGGGAAATAGACAAATTGGACAATGGGAAGCACATCATATGTGCATGTGTGCAAGCCACAGATGTGACTATGCAAATGAAATGTTTACAGAGATGTTCACAAATTGTTAATCATGACACACCCAGTTAGCTGCAAAGGATGACATGAATACCGACCAGAATAGGATACATATCGAATGGACCACATGGAGTACCTCACATCAACACCTCAGTATTCAACATTGGAAATCCAGCATTAGAACTGCAAGGTCATGGTATAATGTACAGCTAAATCAAATTCACAAGGATAAAGAAAAAAGCTTTATTCAGCAGATGAAAAATTAAAACGTCCGTTCAATACAAAGGCCAATGGCCAGTCCATTATCAAATGACAGGAAGTAAACTTGAGTGACAACTGTCACACTGTGCTTGCCTGCACTGCTAAGGAAAGGGGACATCCCCTCGGAGGGGCATACATGGGGGCAGGCCAGGCACTGCAGGGACAGGATCAGGGCGCAGCAGAAGGAGGCAGTGAAGGGGTGGTGGATGCAGGAGAGTCACTGGCAACCGCAGAGGAGCTGACTAAGGTAGTGGGTGCAGTCACAACTGTGGGGCACAAGTCAGATGGGGTGGGTGCCGGCACAACTGCAGTGGGCAGGGCAGATGGAGTGGATTGGGTCCCCACTGCAGTGCCCGAGTCAGACAGGGTGGTCGTGGTCTCCACTGCAGTGCCTAACTCAATGGAAGCGGAATGGGGTTCAGGTGAGGTCGGCAGGACAGAGGGGGGACACGGTCCCCACATCAGTGGCACTAACCGTCTGACCGGGGGTGGAAGAGCAAGTGGTAGGGGGGAGGGCCTCAGCATTTTGGGGATGGTGTATCTGTGGGTGGGGGAACCTGGGGCAGGGTGTGGCGGGGGAACCTCTGGAGTGGTGGCCTGGGGGATGGAGGATGGAGACTTCGCCATGGAGCTGCAGGGCGGGGGTGGAGTCTTGCTCTTCCGGCTCCGGGGGGACTTGCGGGTGAGGGCCTCAGTCTGACTGCGCCTGGGGGAGGGTGTCCGGGTGTGAGGGGCACTCCCCTCTGTGTCTGTGGGGACTTCCTCTTCCCCTTGTAAGATGGATCTGCTGGGTCGGTGGGGAAGAGGCCAAGGTCACAGAGGAAGAGCTTCTGTGGAGATGGGGTTGCAGGTGAGGCAAGGGAAGGGTGCTGGGAGGGAGAGGTATCGGAGGACTGCGGAGTGGTTGTGGATGACTGTGTGTGTGTGTGTCTGCAAACCTTCCCCTGTGAGTGTGGTATCAGTCCCCTGCACTTGCTTGTGTGCACATCTAGACCTTGGTTTGGGTGTTTGTGTGCTGCCCGTGTCTGTGGCTTTGTGTGAATGTGCAGGTGTGTGTGTGCTTGGGACAGGTAGGGTGCTAGGAATCAGTGGTGCAGGGGTAGGAGGGGTGCCGGACTGTTGGAGGAAGGACACTGCTGCTGTCAGGGAGGAGGCCACAGACTGATTGGTCCTCTGTAGGGCAGACATGCCAGATGAAATGCCCTCCATGAACGACACCAGTTGCGTCAACAGACTGGTGTGTGCATGGAGGACATTCAGCATTGATGTCTGCCCTACATGAATCTGTCTAAGTAAGTCCACAGACTCCTCACTCAGGGCAGCAGGGGACACAGGGGTAGGGGGTGCGGTGCCTGGCACAAAGGAGACATGCTCCCGAACACGGGAGCCTCCACGGAACTCTGGGATGGGAGCCGATGGGAGGGTGGTGATGGTGGTGGCGGGGGCGGTGGTGGGGACAGCCTCACTAGCTGGGGTTTGGTGGCTGCTGATACCTGCCTCCACAAGGGAGTCATCCTCCGAGCTGCTGTGGCCCTCAGCTGGGGTGGATGGTGCTGAGGACTCCTTGGTGTGGCTCCACTCGCCATCCATGCCACTGGGTCCCCCTGACTCCTCGCATTCTGTCCCAGTCAGGCTCTGTGGCTCCTCCTGGTTCATGGAGCTGTCCCCTCCTGTGGCCGTGGATGTATCTGGATAGAAATAGGAAAACAGAGAACAACATCAGTCACCTGCACTGACTGCGCACACCACAGTGAGTACATCACATCACAGGGCAAGCCCTGGCATCATCAGCTGAACACTGCTCAAAGTGCTCACACTGTTTAGAATAAGCCAATTGTCATTCTCTCCATCAACCATGGCACTCATATCCCTCCTGGACTTGCACCCATATGTCTGTGGCATGTTGGATGCTAATACCCCAATTTGCCGACATGCACCACCCACACATTTTTTGGACATGCAAGTGAACATGTTAGAATATGTCACTATACACACAGCACATCTCTTGCCACTGACTCAGTACAGGTGTCTGGATGAAGGGATGGACAGAGACTCATTTCACATGCTTGTGATGCATGCCAGCAGCACACACTATGATGTTCTCATGTCCTGATAGTCAATGTCACAATGGGGTGCATGGAGCACACTTGAACACAATGCAGGATCACTCATAGCAAGTTAAATGCCATGGCACTGGCATGCCTGGAAAGTCAGTCAACACTGTCTCCTGTCACAGGGGCAGGGCATCCAGACAACAACAGTATGCACTGTGTCACAATCATAGCTCACGGGTAAAGCAAACTCTGCAGCTGACAAGTGCACATGCCCATCCCCTGCAAACAACATATCTCGGACATATGAGTCTCTGCGAACACAACTCCCTGTACATTAGCACATCACAGTCTGCTGTGCATGTAACTCAGATGCCTGAAGTGCACAGTTGCATACACCTATACGCCACACAGGTCTTGTCTCTCATAGTCACATCTCAGATGTCCTGCTGACCTTCAAACTCATGAACACCCCAGTTGAACGTAACAGGAAGCCACACCATAATGACACAGAGGCAGAGGCCTGAAGGCACATGTCACTAAGCACAACCTGTAAGTTGAAACACAGGAGTGGGATTACAGAGTGTTTCTAAATGCCCTTGAGTAGGCCTGACTGCCCAGGTCTACGTGAAACAGTGTTTGGCCCTGGACAGTAGTCAGGTGGCTAAGCAAGTGTGACTCACTTTATATACATACTCCTGAGGCACACAAATTGGAGTCCCCTGCTGCATGGGTTTGTTTGAAGTACCCCAGCCACATGTGGCGAGTAAGACCAGCAATTGGAACACATATCAAGGGCACACACAGATCACATGTCAGATCTCAGGCATTGGGTAAACAATTGACCCACCCATGAAACACACAACAGAGTCACGGGAACAGATGCTGTCCGGTAGCTGAAGCATAGCTGACTGCAGGGACACAGTGCCCTAGTGAGACAAGCAACAGACTGTAGGGACCACACCTGTGGATCAGATGAGGAGGGTGCATCACACAATTGAGGGACATGAGTATTGGACTACAAGAGACCTACGTAATGTGGAAGTGTGACCAGGCCAAAAGACTGCAATTAGCATGTCAGACATAGTACACAGATTAGGCATGGACATACCCCCTCCTTGCTGCTGTCTGGCCTTCAGCTGCCGATCCAGGTCTGGGAAGACAACCGCCAGTATCCGGAGCATGTGGGGGGTCAGGGTCCGGTGTCCGGCGACAGCTTCAGCTGGACCCTTGAGATCCTGCGGGTCCAGCCCCCAAGGTCCTGCCACCTCTTCTGGCAGTTGCGAATCCGGCGCTTGTAGACCCCCACCGGATGAACTGCCCGGGCGATGGTCAGCCTTATCTCCTGCTTCTGGTGGGCATCAACCTGTGAGGATGACAAAGTTAAAAGTCCATTAACACACATGCCCCATATTTGTGCTGCACACATTTGGATATACATGTCATCATCACAAAGGGAAATGAGTGACACGGGTAGTGCACCCATGGAATAGGACAAATTACCTGCATGTCTGACAGGTTAACAATGCCTGGGAAGTTTAAGCTTGCACAAATGCACTTTAGCTGCAGAGCACCTGTTCATTACATGTACCTACACACTTTGGGGGATGAAAGTACTCAGTGAGTATGCTTGCCACTGGTATACACACTGCTAGTACTGCTAGTCAGACAACATGCATAATTAGGAAGGCAGTGGATTGCACACTCACCTGCTCCCCTGGTTTCCCATACAGCTTGCTGTACTGTGGAAGGAGCCCGTCCAGCAGGTCCTGGTTCTCCTCCTCAGTGAAGGCTGGGGCCCTCTCCAGAGTATGTGCCATCGCAGTAGCCAGAGGATGCAGAGACAGCAGCAGTGGTAGCAGGGATGTGGTCCAGTAGCATGTAGTGCAGGCAAGTGAGCTCCCTGGGGGCCAGCCAGCCTTATATCTGTGCTGCAGAGGCAGACTCTGTGCCATGTGTCCCCAGTGATAGGTCCAACACGGTTGCATTCTATGAATCTGGCCATTCCATGGAAATGTACGACTCGTACACGTCTTATGCATCGTTCAAATCTTCACCTTCATAGAACCCTAGGAATTGCAACATTGTTGTAGGCATCCAACTGAATTTCCAGCGCACAACTCGTACAAGTTTTGAATCTGCATCCATCTCCATGACAGTCCAGAGCCAATGGGTGCGCCCAGCTCAGTCAACTGACTGTACAACGCGTATTTTGAAAATACACATGCACCCGTCTCCATACGATTCAATGGCCAAGGTGTACGCCTGTCTCGGACCATGCCTGCCTGACGCGCATGCATGATAGTCACCCGCGTCGGACCACATTGCAGTCAATGGCAAAGCGTACGCACGGCTCGGTCATGAACCGTGCAATTCATATGCATTGTCACCCGCGTCGGACCTCATTGCAGTCAATGGCAAAGCGTACGCACGGCTCGGTCATGAACCGTGCAATGCGTACGCGTTGTCACACGCGTCGGACCTCATTGCAGTCAATGGCAAAGCGTACGCACGGCTCGGTCATGAACCGTGCAATGCATAAGCATTGTCACCCGCGTCGGGCCTCACTGCAGTCAATGGCAAAGCATGCGCAAGGCTCGGTCATGAACCGTGCAATGCGTACGCATTGTCACCCGAGTCGGACCTCACTGCAGTCAATGGCAAAGTGTACGCATGACTCGGTCATGAACCGTGCAATGCGTACGCATTGTCACCCGCGTCGGAGCTCATTGGTGTAAATATTTGATGGCTTCAACACACAATTATTTGCCAGGGACACATGTGCACACCTACCACACTACAGCATTGGCCACACAGTGTCCCATGGCATGTAAGGCTGCATTCCCTGTGTTGGGTGGGGCAACATTTGGTTTGTTGTGTGGCACTTTTGTTCAGCTGCTCCAAAGCAGTGCACGTGTTCATGGGGGCAGAATCCTTTGTGTGTTGTGCACATTACCACTGTGATGTGCAACTGTACAGTTATGGTCATGAGGCATGGACACAGTTGCAGGTTGGATATGTTTAGGACATGTCACATACACCCTGAGTCCTGGGGGTGATGGCATGTACGTCACAATGAGACCTGTAGCCACAATTCTGATGTAAACCCACAGTCTATGTGCATGTTGTGTCTCAGATGTGGCTGATCAAATGTGCCCAATGGGAGACAGTCTCCACATCCATGTGGTATGTGCAGCAACCTTGATGTTGTGTGTGTGTCTAAGAGACGTACATGCAGGGCCTGCAGAGACAACAGTGGCCACTACTGGTGGGACTCACGCTTGCCTTGTGGTGTGTACGTGATACGCCATGTCATGCCAGTGTCGATTTGGCAATACAGGGACGATGGGTATCTGCATGGCAAAGATCTGTGATGCCTGGGAGACATCAGGCCTCACTTGTCACTGTGGTGTGTTTGTAACGTCACAGCAGTACATAGGTAGGGTGACACAGCCCAATGATTGGCCATTGCACTACATGATACTTATGTGGACATGTGGACTTGAGATGTGAGGTGATGTCCATGTAGGTGACATATGTGTCCATACCCAACAGCACACACCTCAGTACATTGTGTATTGTCATGATGTATCATGTGATATTTTGCTTGGTCATGGCCACATGGGTGGATGAACCGACAATCTTCCTTTGACATGTGGATATACATGTCATCATCACAAAGGGAAATGAGTGACACGGGTAGTGCACCCATGGAATAGGACAAATTACTTGCATGTCTGACAGGTTAACAATACCAAGGAAGTTTAAGCTTGCACAAATGCACTTTAGCTGCAGAGCACCTGTTCATTACATGTACCTACACACTTTGGGTGATGAAAGTACTCAGTGAGTATGCTTGCCACTGGTGTACACACTGCTAGTACTGCTAGTCAGACAACATGCATAATTAGGAAGGCAGTGGATTGCACACTCACCTGCTCCCCTGGTTTCCCATACAGCTTGCTGTTCTGTGGAAGGAGCCCGTCCAGCAGGGCCTGGTTCTCCTCCACAGTGAAGGCTGGGGCCCTCTCCTGAGTACGTGCCATCGCAGTAGCCAGAGGATGCAGAGACAGCAGCAGTGGTAGCAGGGATGTGGTCCAGTAGCATGTAGTGCAGGCAAGTGAGCTCCCTGGGGGCCAGACAGCCTTATATCTGTGCTGCAGAGGCAGACTCTGTGCCATGTGTCCCCAGTGATAGGTCCAACACGGTTGCATTCTATGAATCTGGCCATTCCATGGAAATGTACGACTCGTACACGTCTTATGCATCGTTCAAATCTTCACCTTCATAGAACCCTAGGAATTGCAACATTGTTGTAGGCATCCAACTGAATTTCAAGCGCACAACTCGTACAAGTTTTGAATCTGCATCCATCTCCATGACAGTCCAGAGCCAATGGGTGCGCCCGGCTCAGTCAACTGACTGTACAACGCGTATTTTGAAAATACACATGCACCCGTCTCCATACGATTCAATGGCCAAGCTGTACGCCTGTCTCGGACCATGCCTGCCCGACACGCATGCATCATAGTCACCCGCGTCGGACCACATTGCAGTCAATGGCAAAGCGTACGCACGGCTAGGTCATGAACCGTGCAATGCATACGCATTGTCACCCGCGTCGGACCTCATTGCAGTCAATGGCAAAGCGTACGCGCGGCTCGGTCATGAACCGTGCAATGCATAAGCATTGTCACCCGCGTCGGGCCTCACTGCAGTCAATGGCAAAGCATACGCAAGGCTCGGTCATCAACCGTGCAATGCGTACGCATTGTCACCCGAGTCGGACCTCATTACAGTCAATGGCAAAGCATACGCACGACTCGGTCATGAACCGTGCAATGCGTACGCATTGTCACCCGCGTCGAGCTTGTTGGTGTAAATATTTGATGGCTTCAACACACAATTATTTGCCAGGGACACATTTGCACACCTACCACACTACAGCATTGGCCACACAGTGTCCCATGGCATGTAAGGCTGCATTCCCTGTGTTGGGTGGGGCAACATTTGGTTTGTTGTGTGGCACTTTTGTTCAGCTGCTCCCAGGCAGTGCACGTGTTCATGGGGGCAGAATCCTTTGTCTGTTGTGCACATTACCACTGTGATGTGCAACTGTACAGTTATGGTCATGAGGCATGGACACAGTTGCAGGTTGGATATGTTTAGGACAAGTCACATACACCCTGAGTCCTGGGGGTGATGGCATGTACGTCACAGTGAGACCTGTAGCCACAATTCTGATGTAAACCCACAGTCTATGTGCATGTTGTGTCTCAGATGTGGCTGATCAAATGTGCCCAATGGGAGACAGTCTCCACATCCATGTGGTATGTGCAGCAACCTTGATGTTGTGTGTGTGTCGAAAGAGACGTACATGCAGGGCCTGCAGAGACAACAGTGGCCACTACCGGTGGGACTCACGCTTGCCTTGTGGTGTGTACGTGATACGCCATGTCATGCCAGTGTCGATTTGGCAATACAGGGACCCTGGGTATCTGCATGGCAAAGATCTGTGATGCCTGGGAGACATCAGGCCTCACTTGTCACTGTGGTGTGTGTTTGTAAGGTCACAGCAGTACATAGGTAGGGTGACACAGCCCAATGATTGGCCATTGCACTACATGGGACTTATGTGGACATGTGGACTTGAGATGTGAGGTGATGTCCATGTAGGTGACATATGTGTCCATACCCAACAGCACACACCTCAGTACATTGTGTATTGTCATGATGTATCATGTGATATTTTGCTTGGTCATGGCCACATGGGTGGATGAACCGACAATCTTCCTTTGTGCCTCTCTGTTCTGCAGGGCACCAGCTGTCCATCGATCGTTCCCAGACCTTGAAACCATGCAGGAATGCGACTGCATGCGACGGTACCGCTTCACCAGGCCACTGATTGAGGAGTTGGCGGAGCAGTTGGCGCCACATCTGCTACCTGGCCGGACATACCCTACAGCACTGACCCCAGAGGTGAAGGTGATGGCAGCCCTGCACTTCTTTTCTACTGGTACCTTCCAGTACACTGTGGCTACTGCTGGTGGTATGTCGCAAACTATGTTTAGTCGTGTGCTACGCGATGTCTTGGAGGGGATGTTGCATTTCCTTGACCTGTACATCAAGTTCTCTAGACCAGCTCAACTTCCTGAAATAAAGGATGCCTTTTATACACTGGGGAGGATGCCGAATGTCATCGAATGTATTGATGGTACACACATGGCCCTGATACCCCCACAGGCACATGAGTTTCCCCGGTTCTGCACACGATGCCTACATCATGAGGAGTAGTCGCATTGCAACGCTAATGTCACAGATGCCAGACCAGCGTGCCTGGCTTGTCGGTGTGTACTGACTGTTTACCATTGTGTGTGTTTGGCAATGTTGTGTTCCGCACTCCTACAAAACTCAGCTAATTGTTCAATTGTTTGTGCGTAGGTGACTCCGGATACCCCAACATGCCGTGGTTTCTGACACCCCTCAGGAACCCTGTGACACCAGCCGAGATGCGCTACAATGAGGTACATGGTTGGAGCAGGAGGGTGATTGAGCGGAGATTTGGTCTCCTGAAAAGCTGCTTCTGCTGCCTGGACAAGACCGGAGGGGCCCTCCCGTATGACCCTGCAAAGGTGTGCAAAATTATCCTTGTATGCTGCATTCTACACAACATTGCAGTGCGGAAGAAGGTGCCTCTCATCCAGGATAACGATGACCGACCTCCGCCACCAGTGGACGATCCCGGCCTGGGCCACGATGCCAGTGATGATGAAGATGAGGGTGACGTCTGCACACAGCTCATCAACAACTTCTTCACCTGAATGTGAGTTTACAGGGTTGTTATGTCAATGTATGGAGTTAGCCTGAAATGTGTTGTGACTTCTCTATTGCTGTCTGAGTGTGTCTGTGTGCCACTTGACTGGATGCGTGCAGTGATGTGTCCATTCAGGTGGTCTGTACTCCACAATAGTGTAGTACTGCTAACTTGTTTCTGTGTAGGTTTCTTGTGACATGCTTTGTGCATGTGTATTGCATTTCTCTCCTGTTCTGATGTGCTTTTGACTGTGTCTTGTGTCTGTCCTTCCCAGGGTACTTTGCCTGTTGTTTGGTCAACACTGACCCCCAACACCCAGAATCCAACACCAGTGTGGGATTAGTCAATTGCCATCAAGTGATGTGCCACACACCCCTGGACTTCAATTCTCAGACACTCTGTGACCGTGTCCACCGTAACGTACAATTGCCTTGCAACTATTTTAGAATAAACATGTTGCTGATGTGTAATGAACCCGTGCTTTGTTAGGTGCATTGTCTGTCTTCCTACATCTGAGTGACATTTGCTTACCTCACATGTGGACTTGTTACCACTGACTGTGGGTAGGTGTTGTGTCTGTGCATACCAATGTGTTTCAGGTCAACATCATTGTGTGGGATGAGTAACATGGCCATGGTGTGTATGTGTTGTGGTGCCATAGTGGTGTGTCTCCCTCACATGTGTCACATCACAATGACTCACATAACGATGGTCACGTTGTTGTAGTATTTGGCATGCACTGTGTTATTTAGCAGATCAACATCTCCATGACACATGATAAGTTGGAATCACAACAGAGGCAAGTATGGTGTATTGGTGAGTTTATTTTCGAACATGTGTGAGGAAAGTGCACAGGATGGTGGGTGCTGTACATTGGGTTTTGAATCCAAAGTTCACAGTAGAGTTGGAAGTGTTGGTAGATGAAATGTCCAGAGTAAATCCACAGTCATCTACTACATTGGACCAATATGAACCCTCCATGTCATGTGGGCGAGTTGTGTCTGATCGGACAAGGTGAACGGGTTGCGCACAAAGAACATTGTCCAGAACAGGTTTAGAGGCCCGGGGGGATGTGCAGGGACATCTGCGTCTCACATATCCTTCTTCGGACGACCCCTCTTCTTCTTGGGGGGGGGATCCTCAGGTGCAGGCCTCTGCGGTGCAGGGGACTCTCCGCCAGAGTCCTCCTCCCTCCCTGTGGCACTGGCAGATGGTGTGGCAACAGATGCTGTGGCCACACAGGGAGGTGTGGACATGTTTGTGCTGATCTGGCGGAGGCATTGGAGTATGTCCCGATGCACCGCAGTAAGTGCATCCCACTTTGCCTCTAAGTGGGCATGGTGGGCAGCCTGCTACTGTTGTATGTCCTGAGGATCCCCACTACCTGGCCAAATCCTCTGGTGCTATCCTGGTACGCATCTATGATGTGTGCCAGTTGGGGGTCATCATGCAGTCCAGACCCCTCTGCAAGGCGCGCCCTCTGCCTCCCACCCCTCCCAGCACCCCTATCCACACGGGCAGGACCAGCGGCGGCACGCACAGGTGACACTGGGACCCCTTGGGTGGTGTTGATGGTGGTGTTTGCTGTAGCTTCCGGAGGGTCCTGTGTCCCGGTGCTGTGGGTGTTCTGTGGCCTTGGTCTGTCCGTGTTGGCGGGGGTGCCCTGTCTGTTTCCAGATGCTGGGGGCATGGGTACAGGGGGTGCAGATGTTGGTGCTGCTGGTGCTGCATGATGACTCACATCGGAGGTGCCAGGTTGTTCGTCGTCATCCGAAGAGGACAGAGACAGAGTCAAACCAGAGTGCTGAGTGTCCACCAGAGTCTGGGACTGGGAATCCTCTTCATTTGGTGCTGAGTCCCCAGCACCACCTGTGTTTGGAAGAGACACACAATGTAAGTTATGTTTTTACAGGCATCAATGGTTCACAAACATGACATTTTCTACTGTACGAACGGATGCCTGCCTGTACACTGCTTTGTTTCGGGTTGTCACAGACAGAGATTGATATTGTTGTTGCACATTGCCCAGCCAAAATGAAACATTTCAATGCGCAGTGTGTGCATGCCCAGCTCATGGATAGATTTGTCTGTACATGACCATTACTACTCAAGGGCCATCATGTTGCTGACACAGGTGTGTCATCCCTGTACACATGTGAGATTTAACAAGGACATATGTGCTATTCCACTGGGGATATGTTGTACTACTGGGGCATGTGTGGTAAGCAGAGTTTGCTAGTCTTTGTGTGCCACATTGGTGTTTTAGTACGACCTGGTCACAGTCCGGTATGCCTATGATCTCTTTGGAGGAAGTGTTTTTTTTACAGTGTTCCTAGTTCCCATCTCATTTCATACAAGTGATGATGTCACCATCGTTAATGAGTCTGGTGCTGAGTTTTGTACGTGCATATGTGATTTGAGTTGTCAATGTTCTCCATGGTGACATGGATTGGGCAATGTAGCATTCTGACTTTTCAATGCTCATGACAGTGAGGACCGGTGGTGTGTGCATTGCAGTTTGGCTGATGTGAGTAGCATGTCTCCTCCAATGCTGTCCAGGTTTGACCTTGTGTCTACAGTGTCTATGTCTGTGAGTGGTGTGTTGTGTGAAGGATGCCTATGTTTCAGCACGATGTAGGAGTGGAATGCAGCTCACAACAGCACCGAGTGTGAATGCGAACATGCTATGGTGACGGCTATATTGGTGTGTCAATTCCATTCACTGTCAGATGTCCCCTGTCAATGATGTATATGTGAGTTCCTGTGTGTTTTGTGCAATGTACCATATATGGGTCTCCACATTTGTCATCTGCAAGACACACCTCCCCTGCCCGGCCAGGGGACACCCCTGGACACTGCATCCCCAGACAATGATTTGGAACATATGGTTGCAATGGCTGTGTGTGCGACCGGGTTTTGTTTGGCCAGTGCATATGCGATTGTCAGCCACATAATTTCTCAGGCCCAGTGTCAGACATCTTGTCAGTCCGTTACCACTCCCTGTGAGGCGAGCATGTTTCAGTTTGAGCTTGCTGGGCCATGTGGGTGGCTGGGGATTGTCTGTGACTGCAACTCCCATCATGCTCTTGGCTACACCCCCCTTCCCAGCATGCCCATACTTCCTTCCTCTTGACTCTGCTTCCCTGTGAGGGGGTGTGACAGCAATGGCAAGATGGCTGACTGTGAAATCCTGGTGTTTGTTGGGGCCCAGTTCCCAGCATGGCCTTGTGCTCCCCACAACAGAGCCCAGTGTCAGACATCCTGTCAGTCCCTTCCCAATCCCTGTGAGGCGAGCATGGTTCAGTTTGAGCTTGCTGGGCCATGTGGGTGGGTGGGGATTGTCTGTGACAGCAACTCCCATCATGCTCTTGGCTACAACCCCCTTCCCAGCATGCCCATACTTCCTTCCTCTTGACTCTGCTTCCCTGTGAGGGGGTGTGGCAGCAATGACAAGATGGCTGACTGTGAAATCCTGGTGTTTGTCCAAAGAGACCCACTGTGCTTCACACAGCAGCACCCAGTACGGTGTATTTTTTGTTGATATTTAGCTGAGGTGTGGGTCAATGCATTCTATCCGGTGAGTTGTGTGGAGTTTGTGTTGGGGGGGGTGTCTCCACATGCTGGTAAGTATGGTCAGATCTGTCAGTCCTCCTTCCCACCAGGCCAGACATCCCACCATGAAACGTGCTTCCATTGGAGGGCGTCCAAGTTGTCTTTCAGGATGTCAGTCAGTGGTGTCCTTCTTCTGATTTGCAAACAACCCCTACCAGGGCCTTGTGCTTCCCACAGCAGGACACAGTGTCAGCCATCTTGTCAGTCATTTTCCACTCCCTGTGATGTGGGCATGTTTCAGAGATGTCTTGATGGGCCAATTTGGAGGGGGAGCATTATCTGTGACTACAACCCCCATCATGCTTTTGGATACACTCACTTCACCTGCATACCCACTATTCCTTCCTGTCAGTCAGCTGCACTGTGAGGTAATGTGTTTGTGTTGGCAAACTGTCTGACAGTGTTTATTTGGCTTTGTGCCACTGCCTTGCTCTATTTGTTGGTAGGTTTGTACATGTCATGATACAGTTCCAAGTCACTATGAGATAGCAGATATTGTGTTTGTCTGACTAGCATACACATCTTGGGATGATTATCTATTGGTTACTATGCTTTACTAACGGTGCATGGTTTCACTGTCCCCTTGCCACACAATATTGAGTATGTTGTTTATGTACTCATCAGGCTCTGGTATGTCTGCTAGACCATGGATGCTCTCTGGTGGTAGGATGTCCCGCACCTTCTCCTCCCAGGTCCTGAAGTAGACTGGTATGGCAGGAGGGCCGCCGCCGGTGCGCTGACTCAAGCCGTGATCTTTCTCAATGAGCTTCTTGACCCTCCTGCGCACGTCATACCACCAGTTCTGGATATCGTCCTTTGTGCGTAATGTTGGTGCTTGTGCGTTCACCTTGTCCACAATTCTCTCCCACATCTTGGTTTTCTGTGACATGGGGGTCCTTTGGACCAATGTACCAAACAAATGTGACTCTACTCTGATGATCTCGTCTACCAGCACTTCTAACTCATCATCTGTGAACTTCGGATTCTTCTTTGGGGGCATGGTGATGGGTGGTGGTGGTGAGTGATGTGTGTGTGAGGGTGCAAGTGAGGGTGGGTTAGTGTTGGTTTTGCTAGCTTTATGTGTGTGTGCTTTTGGTTAGGTGCTAATGGTGTGTGAGTTGTGTCATGGGTGAGTTGTGAGTGTGTCTGTGGTTACTGTGTGATGGTGTTTGCTGCTGGCTGTTGTCTCCTATTTGCAAAGGATCATGGTAGTGATTGATGTCCTTTATATAGGTGGAGTTGTGGGAGTGTTTTTGTTGATATTTATTGGCTTTGTCATTGCTTGTTTGGTCCTTTTTTGTCTTTTTTCCTTTGGGTTTTCTAGGCATGAAGGAGACGTTCTTCAGACCGAGACGGACGCTGATGCTGGCTCATGCAGGCTTCTCTGCCTCGTTCACGCTGACTTTATTCTGTGTTTCATAAGCGTCGATCTTGGAGATCTCTATTGCTTGAGGGCCCTGTTTTCTGTGCGTGTCGGTCATGCAGCTTGGGCTCCGTGCGAGTTGGTCTGGGTTTACACGCATTGCTTCGTACTGCGCAGATCGGATATCGCGGGGTACGTGTCGATCGGGTTCATTTCGGGTTCGTGTCGGTCGGTGCAACTCGCGTCGGTTTTCCGGCCGGATCACTATTTTCCCTACAGCTCGGTCGTACGGCTTGTATTCCGTATGTGTCGGTTGTAATTCACATGCATTGCATCGTACTGCACGGATCATACGGCGCCAGTCCGTGTCAGTCGGTCTCCGGTCTGGGTCCGTGACGGTCGGTACGTTTTGCGGCCGGAATCGAAATCGGCCCCTATATGTTTTTATTTTGTTTAAATTTTTAATATTAAATATATTTGTATTTTTATTTTTAACATATGTATTCATTTATTTATTTTGTTTTTAAAATATTTATTTTGGGTTGATGACATTTTGCTTGTTTTTAATTTTGAACTGATTGGAGTGGAAATAGTAATTTTTACCCCTCCGCTATCCAAAACTTTCCCTACTGTTGCACTTACTGGAGTGGGAATAGTAATTTTTATCCCTCCGCTATCCAACACTTTCCCTACTGTTGCACTCATTGGAGTGGGAATAGTAATTTTCACCCCTCCGCTGTCCAACACTTTCCCCACTGTTGCACTGACTGGAGTGTGCGAAATTTAAGTTTAAATATTTTTAAATAGTATAATGTTTTAATTTATAATTGAATTTTTTTAATTAGGTTTTATGTTATTGGTATATGTATATATATATATATATATATATATATATATATATATATGTGTATTTGTTAAATTTTTATATAATGCTAAAATTATAAAATAAATTAAAAGTAATAGTTTATTAATTGTTTTAAAGTAAATATATATATTAATTATATATGTGTGTTCAACTTTTTTAAAATTAAGTTTATTTGTTATATTTGTTAAAATGTAGATTAAATCTACTATGGATAACGAGGCGCATTGTTACGGCTCCTCAACCTTGGATTATCAGACCTTGGACCTCAGACTCTCCCGCTCTCAAACAGGCTAACAAGGTGAGCAGGACATGCTGGAAAAGATAAGGAGAAATCTTAACTTACCAAAAGAAGCGGCAACAACGGAGAGCTATCCGTGGAACGCTAGGCTTCACCCGGGTGTTGGCTGGTGGGAGGCGGCTTCCTCAGCCCACAGGAACTGCCGGAAGGCAGTGGGAAGGATTACGTTCTTTTTCCAGGGCAGGAGGGACGGAGTCAGCACAAGCTCAAGTCCTCACATAACCAAGAGTGAGAAGGACTGGGAGAGCTTCAGTACAATCTTTAAACCTGCACAACATACAGAGGAAGCTTGGAAAAGGCTCATGGGGAGCTCCCCACCCAGCACACACATATGAACAAAGTAAGTAGGGTCCTGGGTGAGAGGGCGGAGGGAGTAAAAGAGATAGAGGGTAAAATACAGAGTAACATTGGACAGCAGTATTTAGAACATCAGTCAGAAATTACGGAAACAGCTTATTTTACAGGATTGGAAGGGGGTGCTGAGGGACCTCTAGGGGGGGTCTTTGAGTCTATACATACTGTTAGCCCTATAGGCTCGGCTGAGAACACTGAAGTAGAGAAAAATTTGGTTACAGAGCAGGGGGGTCGGTCATCCTACTGTCTGAGAAACAGGCAGTTTTTTCAGCTGAACCAAGCCCAAGTTATAAAAAACTGTAGCGCCTCGTAGTACTAAAAGAAAAGCCAGGAAAATATCCAAGATACAATCGAAGCAAAAAAAGGTGCAGATTGGGGGGAAAGTAGACTTCGAGGAGGGTTTGGAAAGCCTCAGAATAAAGGTTACTCCCTCCCTGAGGTCCTTTTTTAAGATTCAACAAGAACAACAGCTGGCTCCAAACCAACATCAAAAACAAGAGAAGCAACAAATAAAAACAAAAGTTCTAAACCAGGACCCAGCAAGGATGGAAGTCTTACCGGCTCCTACTACTCAAATAAATACAGCTTCAAGCCAAAGCCAAAGCTCAACTGACACCCTCTTAGCGAAAATGATGAACGAAATAAGGTCCAGGTTCGAAATTTCAGAAGGGAATCAAAACAAGATCCAAGATGCCTGTGAGCTCCTGGATACTAAATTGAACGCTTTAAGGGATAGAGTAACAGCTGTAGTAGTGGCTATGGACTCCCTAACCAAAAACGTCGAGTTAAATCAAAAAGAAATTAGATCTTTAAAAGAGAAGGGCAAAAGTGTTAATGAGAAGCTCGAGGCGTTGGAAAATCAGTCAAGAAGAAGTAACCTTAGAATCCTGAATATACCCGAGGGACGAGAAGGAACAGACATAAAGAAATTCATTGTTACACTCTTAGAAGAATATTTTCCTTGGTGTAAGGCTCTCGGGTTGGAAGAAGACATCCAAAGGGTCCATCGGGACCCGTTTGGGAAAAGTAAAGAAAAAAGGAATCCAAGGAAAATACTAATTAATTTCAAAACGTACACTCTTAAAGAGAGGCTCTTAAGTGAAGCCTTAAAAACTGGATCCTACAATAAAGATGACTGGTCTTTCAGAATACGCTCAGACATTGCTAAAGCCACTCAGGCTAGACAATGGGAGCTGGGCCAGTTGATGCCAGAACTAAAGTCCTTGGGCGCCTCGGTCCAGATGAAATTCCCGGCCTCCCCCAGAATCAGGTGGAGAAACAAGATGTATAACATCCGTGACCCAAAAGAGGTGAAAGTATTCTTGGAACAAATGCGTGATCAAACAAAAGATCAAACACAAGATTAAGGACATATAAATAGAATATCTTAAATTTAAAAGCGAACACGGAGCTCGAAGTGGGCTATTAATAAGCCCAAGAAGGAAGAAGGGAGGCTTCTCCAGGGAGGGAAATTTGTATATTTTAAATAAAAAATTTTTTGAAGTCTTGTATAGAATAAAAAAGAATAAGAAAACAGTATATATTATGCACGGGAGATGGGAGCAAGTTAGGGAAAAAAACAATAAAAAACATGTCCTTATTATGATAAAAGAAAGAGAGGAAGTACGGGAGCCAGCAGTCGGGTTTGGGAGGTTGAAAAAAAAATAGAAAAATAAAATAAAAACTGAATAAAGATCTGAAATATGTGAATATAACATCATGGAATGTTAATGGCTTACGTACAAAAGGTAGGAGAAGGAGAATATTGGAGTATTTGAAGACAATAGATAGCGAGATTATAATACTCCAAGAAACTCACCTAATAAAAAAGAATGGGAGGAGATTATAAAAAAACTATATTGGGTTGGTACATATATATGCACTAATCAAGATTGCGTCACTAAGGGGGTTGCCATTCTATTAAAAAAATCGTTAAAAGCAAGGGTGGAGCTAGCGGAGACTGACTTAAAGTGTAGATGGACAGTTGCTAAAGTAAGGGTATCTAGTGACATCTTCACGGTTGCAGGATACTACGGCTCAAACATAGACGATCCTACTCCTCTGCAATCCCTATATACACATTTACTTACAGCTACTACCCCAATAATAGTAGGAGGGGATTTCAAAATTATTATCGACTAAGGGTGGGCGTAGTGGGCGTAGTGGGGCTACGTGAAGCAGCACGTAGTGTGCCCAAATCTACGCACACTACGCGCTTCGCGTAGACCCACTAGGCGCCACCCACCCACCCAACTTTTAAAAGATAAAATGAATTTGTAATAAAGCAAATTAAAGGCACTTACCTGACGCGCGGCGTCTCCCGGGGCTCCCGCTTCCTGTTTTTCAATTTTCCTGACAAAGGCGCATGCGCGGACGCCCGCGCATGCGCATTTCTTGCGAGAAATGCGCATGCGCGGGCGTCCGCGCATGCGCCTTTGTCAGGAAAATTGAAAAACAGGAAGAGGGAGCCCCGGGAGACGCCGCGCGTCAGGTAAGTGCCTAATTTGCTTTATTACAAATTTATTTGAGCTTTTAAAACTACGGCGGGCGGGAGGCGGGTGGTGGGCGGCAGGCAGCTACGCTTCGCCCACGTAGTGTACGTAGGCGCTGCCTGCTTCGCCTACTTCGAAAACTGCGAAGCAGGCAGCGCTACGTACACTACGTGGGCGAAGCGTAGTGTCGCGCCCAGGGCTATTATCGACCCTAAGGTGGACCGGCTTCCACGAGGAAGACAAACTAGCTTGCCAAAAATGAGAGATTGGTTAGGGCTATGTATGAGAGATTTAAGTCTAGCGGATATATGGAAAAAGAAGGGTGACAAGCAATATGCTTTTACATTCAAGAATAAAAAACTGGGTATACAATCTAGGATTGACTATTTTTTGGTCGACCAGGGTCTTGTTGATAGAACACTGAAGGTGGTCAATCTTCCAGCACATCTTTCGGACCACTCAACAGTTCAGATTACAATACAACTCAGAGATAGTTCCCTAAGTTCAAGGTGGACAGTAGATCGTACCATTTTCTTAGACCCCGAAATTATCAAGCAGCTTAAGCAAGAAACTGTCTTATATTTTGAAAATAACAAAGAGGGAGTCTCAGTTCAGACCACATGGGACTCATATAAAGCTGTAATTAGGGGAAAAATTCTTAATCTGGCTGCATATAAATCTAAGGGGGTTAGACAGAAGATCTGCAACTTAGAAACGAACATTAAAACCCTTGATCGACAGCTCCTAGCCGAAAAGATACCCTCCAATAGAGTGCGCTTGGAGGAGGATAGACTAAAACAAAAAGGATATCTAACAGAAACTTTGGAAGAAATCTTAAGAAAAAATGGGAGATTAGTAAACTGGCCCACTACAAATACGGGGAAGGATGTGGTAAAATGCTAGCATGGAAAATTAAGACCGACCAATCAAGAAACAAAATAGCCAGCATCGTCCCTCGAAACGCCAGTAGTCCCAGCTCGGAAGATGCTGTAATAAGACAGGAGTTTACAGCCTTTTTCGAAGATCTTTATACGGAAGATTGTAACCCTAATAAAGATGAAATAATCTCATTTTTGGACACCCAGAACCTTCCAGTCCTAACCAGTGAGGGGGGAAAGGAGCTAATTGCAAAAATAACAAAAGAGGAAGTGGAGGAAGCTATAACAAATCTTAAATGTGGCAAAGCTGCTGGCCCAGATGCCCTCCCAAATGAGTTCTTCAAGAAACTGAAAGATCCATTACTTACCCCTATAACAGCCCTCCTGAATAAAATTTATTGGGAAAAAGGCGACCTTCCTGACTCGTGGAATGATGCTACAATCGCCATTCTTCTAAAACCAGAAAAAAGTCCAAGAAAATGTGAATCATATCGCCCTATTTCAATTTTGAATTGCGACTATAAAATCTATACGCAAATTATGGCAAAAAGACTGGGGAAAATAGTAGGCTCTTTGATTCATACAGATCAGAAAGGCTTTGTGGCAGGAAGACACTTACAAGATCTAACACATGAATTAATTGGGGCTATAGACTTAGCAATTAATGAAAATCTTCCCCTATCTATAATTACTATCGACGCGGCCAAAGCATTCGCTAGAGTCAACTGGATCTATCTAAATGAAGTATTGAAAAAATTTAATCTGGGGGAAAACTTTCAGAATATGGTGAGCAAGATCTATAGTTCTCCCAGGGCAAAAGTCTTAATAAATGGCAACCTCACAGAAAACATCCAGATAAAGAGAGGAACTAGACAGGGGTGTCCCCTCTCCCCCCTTCTTTTCAATCTATATATTGAACCTGTGGCAGAAAGCCTTAGAAATCAACTTTTAATACCCTGCTCTTCCTACCAAGGCTGGAATTAAAGATTGCCCTGTATGCAGATGATCTTATGATCTTTACCAAGGACCTTAGTAAGTCCCTTAATGTAATAGAAGAATCTCTCCACAATTTTGGGAAAATTTCAGGATACCAAATTGATCAATTCAAAACTGAGACTATGAGCTGGAATGACTCCTCAGCTAGTCCTTATGATAAGGATAAAATAAGGTATCTAGGAATAGACCTTGTTAAGGACCTGGATAAAGTATCCCAAATTAACTTACATAGAATTGAAGGGGAGGTAAACAAGTTGCTAAAAGTATGGGGAGCTCTACCTTTAACGTTTTTGGGAAAGTCCAACATAGTAAAAATGCCTATTATCCCAAAATTCACCTTTGCTTTTAGCGCTATTCCGTTGGAATTTAAGAGAGAGACAATTAAAAAAATCTAAGGGGAACTTATAAGTTTTATATGGTCAACCAAAGGATCTCGAATTGCATGGAGCAAAATAAGAAGGAAAAAAGAGCAAGGGGGAATTGCCAGCCCCGATCTCATGGAATATTGTAGAGCTTTCCAATTCAAAGGTAGTAGAACTTTATTAAAATCATGTGACAATTATCCAATCTATCTACAAGCAATTACCAAAAAATAATTCCCATTATTTATACAAATTTGGTCATCCAAAGTACTTTAAAAAAGTGAAATTAAAGACTTTGAAATCTGCCTCAAAATTGTGGTATCATATAAGGTGCGTTCTGGATATTCCTTATCATAGTGATTTGGCACCGATATGGGACTCTCCAGGGACACTGGAGTGCATTAAAGACAAACTTGCTCTCCCCCTTAAAATGGCCTCAATAAAAAACTGGGGACAACTGCTGACACAAAACAAAATATTGGATTGGGAATTACTAACCTTGGTAACCAATGCATCGTTAGCCAAATTTAAATATTATCAACTGGTAAGTTGGGCAAAATCATTAAAAGAAATCAGAAAAGGAAACCCAACATTAGAGACTGATATGCAAAGAGAAGATCCTTTCAAAAAGGAGATTTCCCATTGGTACTGGGCTCTTATTGCAGCAGGCGAGGTAAACTTCCAGATTCCAGTCAAGACGTGGGGGAAAGAACTGCCGACGTTGGATGTCCACAACTTATGGCAAGTATCTATGAATAAATGCTGGTCAATTGTAACATCTGCCGCTTTAAAGAAGAACCATCTATTTACTGTTCATAGAGCTTATTGGACCCCGAAAAAACTATCCAAATTCAAGGGGGTCTCAGTGAAGAGTTGCCCAAAGTGTGGACTCCACAAAGCTGACGATCTACACATGTTTCAGAAGTGTCCTCTCCTGGATGGTTTCTGGAAGGATGTGGGTAAGACACTAGATGAAGTACTAGGAAGACACCTAAATGTAAGTATTGACTTGATCTTTTTTGGGATAACGATCTCCAATGTCTTAGATAGATTATCCAATTTACAGGAAAACTTACTATTTCTATTGTTATTACTAGCGAGAAGAGAAATTTGTGTGAAATGGGTGAGTCAAGTCCCTCCCCTTCATGGAAAAAGGCTAGCTTCAATATTAAGAACCTATAATTTGGATAAAAGGAAAATGACTTGTAAAAAGTATAAATTTTGGGAGATATGGGAAAATTATCAAAGACATTAAGGCAGTCTACACTTCTGGCAATTCTAAAAAAAAATGGTCAGTACAACCTCTCTTTCAGTCCAATGATTATGCGATAGCAATAAGAAATCTACTGAAGGTTATCTCGACTCCATCCCGATTTAACACCTTCAGAAAAGTATTGGAAATAAGGGGTGTCAGTCTTCCTTAAATCTGCAGGGGAACTGCCTAAACCCAGATCCAAAGGCAGAGATAGACCAGGACTAAGGAGAAATGGGCCCGATTTCTTCTATACTAATACTATTGCTAAATGAGGACAAAAAAAAATAACAAAAAAAAATGTATATTAAATCTAAATTTTTAAAATTTATTTTATTATGTAATATATTTCACTTTTTATCATTTTATTATATATATATGTGTGTATATATATATATACATATACATATATATATATATATATACATACATATATATATATATATATATATATTTCTATTCGTCACAATTGCGATAAAACACACTCTCGGGCTCCAAAGTAAGTACCAAGTGGGATGTTTATTTCCACGCTACGCATTTCGGCTAAACAGCCTTGTTCACACGATGGAAATGCATATAAATGTCACCATTTTATAAACCATTCGTACTTCCTGAGGTAGTGAACACAAAAGATGGTTTCTCAATAAGAAAACACTCACTGAGTGTAATGCAAATATCGCGGCCATATTGGCATGGTTAAGTAACATAGGAATTTCAAAGTGTATATACATTTTGCAGTGTGTAGTATATATGTTAATAAAGTTAAATACACGAACTAAACCAAATATATTCACATTGCATTATCAATCAAGTTTTCAATGAAGTTGTTTTGCAATAAAACTTTACATGTGTTTTCAAAACCTCGAAACACGAGAAAAAATAATAATATTATTTCCATGGAGTTACGTGAAGACATTAATGAAATTAAATATCACATCACTCTGCATTTCAATGCTGGGTTAAATCCCAACGGACACATATCTTTTACAAGTGTAACAGTGAAGGAACCTAAGATTTACTTAGGGGGCTCCATTGTTAATTCAGATCCATATAAACTGGGATTGTTTCAGAATAATACATGGTACCACAAATTATCGAATATGGAAGAGGAGAGTGAAAGAAGGGCATCTGCCCTATCACTATTTGCCAGAGCACCGGGTATGGTTACCAAGGCAATAACAATAGCGAACAAAGACACTACAAATGAGGAAAAACTACGGAAACTAGAAAAACTGTACAAATCGGAAATCTCCAAATGGTGGGAGGCCATATCTCTTCAAGATTATATAGATAAGGATATGGTCCCCAGAGGTCTACGTATTTATACCATTCCATCATATGAAAAACCGGATCCCAAAATGCTAGAAGAGTGGGCTCAGAATTCAGCTTTGAGCTCAAAAAGAATGCTAGAAATTCTAGTAAAATACGCCTGGTCGGATAGAGAAAAACTTTTGGAAGAAATAAAAAAATGTGTAGAAGATCTCACCACCAATATGGACTCTACAATATACAACAAAGCCATGGAAGAGATCAAAGTCAGAACTAAGAAACATGAAGCAGACATTAAGGAACATAAGCAGTGGAAACTACATAGAGACTGTGAGGACTACGAACATGGCTGTATTCTAACATTTAGTAGAAAATATGACCATATTTATAAAAACCAAATGCAAAGCACCACTATAAGCACCAGAAATTCAGAGAGTTCTGAATTAGAAGAAACTTCGATCAGCGGCACTGAAACAGACAACTCAACAACATCAAGCATTAGATCTGTGGAGAAAGAAATCGGCAATCGTCCCGTCACTTTTTTAGACGAGTACCGGAACCTACGGAGAGGTCGGAAAACTCCGCGAGGACCTACAACAACGAAACCCAAATCACAAAGAGGACGTGGAAGAGGAAGAGGCACAACAAGAACCGACGGAAACGAATACAACAGAGGTGGAAGAAGAGGCAGAGGAAGGGAGCACATGGGAAAGCAAGCAAAAAGCTCAACTCTGACAGAATGATGGACATAAATATGGTAAACAAAACTATCATGAACCTTTCGCAGAGAGAAATTACTAATATTGAGAAACAAACATTATGTTTCGGCATGTCCTTTTGTCCCACACAACCCTTCAATTTTACAGAAACTCGCATCGACATGTTTAAATTTATTCGCAAACTAAAACTAAAAAAATGGCATGTGTTAAAACCAACTAGACCCCGCAACCAATCTGGCGGGACAAATAATGCGCAAGAATTAGATTTGAACATCAGTGATGTGGACAACCTCATAATGTTGCAACAACTAGAATCCAATGAAGTTATTGATGATACTCTTCCTAACACAGCAGTTAATCAACTTTTGGATGCCAATGATATCACACACAACCAAGTGGCCATGACGGGCTTTAAACCTCGTTCAACCTTTTACCCACCATTGGGTCATGACAATATAGACACATTTCATGATGTGGTGAACATGCAACTAATAAAATTCAGACAAAAGAAATGGTTCAAAACCCAGCAAAAACAAAATCTTACACCGGCACAAAGAGATGCCATGACTTCCTTAGCTCAGGACAGTAGTATCATCATTCGCCCCGCTGACAAAGGGGGAAATGTGGTAATATTAGATAGAGACAAATACATTGCTGAGGCATTACGCCAATTACAAGATAAACAATTCTACACAGTTATCAACAGAGAAATTTATTCCAACAGCGTAGAACAGATTTGGGAAAAACTCAACAATTGGAAAGATCTGGGGATTCTTGAATGGCAGGAGTATTGTTATCTCAAACAGGACTACCCCATCCTACAGGTACTATACTTATTACCCAAAGTACATAAAGACCCCATAAATCCTCCGGGCAGACCCATAGTCTCTTCTAAAGGCAGCATTTTGGAGAATATCTCCAAATACGTTGACTTCTTCCTCAGAGAATATGTCAGTGGTCTGCCTTCACATGTCAGAGATACTAAAGATTTCCTTGATAAAATCGAGGGCGTGGTTTGGGATGAAGAATGTTTGTTGGTCACCATGGATGTCAGCTCTCTCTATACCATAATCAAACACGAACATGGCATAGAGGCAAGTAGACACTATTTAAAAACACGACACATCAGATTCAAAGACCATACTGATATGGTTTTGGAGATGATGGAGTTTTGCCTCACACATAACATCTTTTTATTTGATGGCACACTGTACCAACAAACAACTGGTACAGCGATGGGAACATGTTTCGCTCCATCTTTTGCCAATCTGTTCCTAGGCAAGTGGGAAGAGGATACTCTAGTGGACACACACATTGTCCCAGATAGACAGAAAATCAGGCTCTGGCTCCGCTACATCGATGACATTTTCTTGGTGTGGAGGGGTACAGAACCTGAGGTAACTGAATTCATTGCAAGACTTAACATCAATAAATTTAACATCAGTCTCACTAGTACTATAAGCAAAAACTCAGTGGAGTTCCTAGACACCAAAGTAGAAGTAGAAAACAACACCATCCAAACCAAGCTTTTCCGCAAGGATACAGCTGGTAATACATTACTTCATGCCCTTAGTGGCCACCCGGATCCTCTAAAATGGAGTATACCATTTGGAGAATTTCTTAGGGCCAAACGTAACTGTAGCACCCTGGCGGGGTTCAAGGAAGAAACTGCAATTATGCTTGAAAGATTTAAAACCAGGGGCTATCCCACATGGGTCCTGAATAAAGCATTACGGAAGGTAGAGCTGATAGAGAGAACTGACACTCTTAGATCCAAGAGAGAGCAGGAACATGAACCCACTCAACAAGATGAGACAACCAGAATCATACTCACATATAACAGAAATGCCAGGGACATTCTTAAAAGTGATCCCAACATCGGTACCATTATTAGTGAGAAACCACACATTACCTACAGAAAAGGGTACAATTTCAGAGACAAATTAGTACACAGTGATGTTACTATATACAATACCATGATGAATCAGGGACTTCAAGGTTTCTTTCCCTGCGGACACTGCAGAGCCTGTAGAAACAGCAGTATGAAAAAGGAGTACATGGATGGGGGTGGTAGGAATAAAGTCATCTCACAGTTCCTTACCTGTGGAACCCCGTTTGTTATATACTGTCTTGAATGCCCGTGCAAACTAAGATATATAGGAAGCACAGTTCACCCAGCAAAGAAACGTGTATTGGAGCATATGAGGGCTATCAATAATTGTGACCAACAATATCCGGTAGCCCGTCATTTCCAAGAACATCATTTCTCTAATAACTCAGGTCTTAGCTATTTTGCCATGGAACACATCCCAAGATCCCCGAGAGGTGGGAATAGGGTATTAAAACTCAGACAGAGAGAATCAAAAATGATCATTGACCTCCAGACCAAATCCCCGGGGGGGGCTCAATATTGACGAAGAGTTACGAATACATCTGTATGAAAAGTAATTTCGATCTGTTTTGTCATTTTGCTCCTCATCTAATATTCGTGAAGAAATGTTTTCTTTGTGCTAAGTAGAACATGATTTTACCAAATACAGTTACAGTACTAATTGCATAAGAAAATGACAAAGAAAAATACTTGTTATTGTGCACATGAATGTTCTTCGGAACTTATTTTAATTTGTTCATTTAAATGCACTTTTTCAGATGTCCAAATATTCACATATACTTTTGTTCTCTCTCTTTTCTTTTTCTCTTCTTTTCTTCTCACTACAGGAGGAAAGGCAGGGACCCATACTACAGGAGTGGTATCACATTCACGGGTCCCCACCCTTTTTTCCGAAGGCACAACAGAATGCGGTATCTTTACTAATTTGCCAAATGTCACCTAAGTTTTTTCCTTGGTGTACATCCAGCCTTTATGGAGTATTTACAGACATAGTCTTGTGATAGAAACTTTGGAATGGCATATATGGTTATTGATTGTCCAGAATATGATTATTGACATTCCCCTTCATGTACTCCATAGATCAGGCTTTCCTGGAAGTTATTTGTATTCAATACACTCCACATAAATGGAGTTCGTTATTTAAATCTAAACCTCTGCACCCATCTATGTCACATGCAATATGGGCACTTGTCCGTTATTTTAATCACTCATCCCAGGGCTGAGCAATAACTTGAAGCATATTTCGGGGTAGGTCATTCTGTATATGACGAATATCAGCATTATCATTTAAATCTGCATAAATATGCCCCTTGATATCATCAGCAACCTGGGACACCTGGGACACGCTAGCATTCAGCAGGGGATCTGTTGAAACATTCGCAACCAGTGCAGCAAATTTAGCACATCTTGGTTACGAGTCCTTCACTGTTACACTTGTAAAAGATATGTGTCCGTTGGGATTTAACCCAGCATTGAAATGCAGAGTGATGTGATATTTAATTTCATTAATGTCTTCACGTAACTCCATGGAAATAATATTATTATTTTTTCTCGTGTTTCGAGGTTTTGAAAACACATGTAAAGTTTTATTGCAAAACAACTTCATTGAAAACTTGATTGATAATGCAATGTGAATATATTTGGTTTAGTTCGTGTATTTAACTTTATTAACATATATACTACACACTGCAAAATGTATATACACTTTGAAATTCCTATGTTACTTAACCATGCCAATATGGCCGCGATATTTGCATTACACTCAGTGAGTGTTTTCTTATTGAGAAACCATCTTTTGTGTTCACTACCTCAGGAAGTACGAATGGTTTATAAAATGGTGACATTTATATGCATTTCCATCGTGTGAACAAGGCTGTTTAGCCGAAACGCGTAGCGTGGAAATAAACATCCCACTTGGTACTTACTTTGGAGCCTGAGAGTGTGTTTTATCGCAATTGTGACGAATAGAAATTTTGAATACCGGGTGCTCTTCCGGAGCACACACCACCCTCCACGGGTCCGTGGTCTCACAAGGAGCGTTCTTTGGTTGGATATATATATATATATATATATATAATATTCACTGAAAAAACCATATGTTTCAGACACGTTATAGTTAGGAATTAGCATTTAAAAAACCTTAGAAATTCACTGAAAAAAACATAGGTTTCAGGGGCGTTATAGTTAGCCGGACATTTCACTCATACTATATCATATAAATTTCCATGTTATAGTTAGTTCAGCTAACTATAACTCGTGCGCCCGCAATGCACTGCTGATGACGTCACATATTACATCACTCATGACATGGTCAGTGACATCACTCATTACATCACTGATGACATCTCAACTGACATCACTGATGATATCATCCAGTGAATGTGTGTTCTTCTGAAAATTAAATATGTTTTATATATGTAATATCTCAAGGTTGATGGCAAAATAAATGGGTATGTAAGTGTCTAAATAGATTTTGTTTTATAAAATTGATTGTATAACTGACTGATTAACTGTATATTAGTGAATACATGGGTTAGTAAGTAATATGTACCTATCTGTATCAGTCTCTCACTTTGTGTATAAGTGGCTGCATGGATTGGTGAGTAGGTACATGAGTGTCTATATGGGTTATTAGATGATTTTTTGAGTATCAGTATGAGTGTTTGAGTGTCTGTATGGTTCGGTGGAGGGTATAACTTAGCACATAGATGTTTGAATGAGTTACTCAATGTTTGTATGGGTTGAAAACAGCATGTGTGCAGGACTGTATGAGTGGATGTGTGAGTATGGGTTAGTGAGTGAATGACTGTCTCAATAGTGTGTTTATGAGTAACACACAAGATGATGGACGAAATGTTGCACATTGGCAAAACATTCACCCCCAGTCACAAATCTGGGTTTAATCCATCGTTATTTTGCTCAACTACATATGCTTAAAAAAGTATATATTTGTATTTGTGTATATAAGTGAGTACATGAGAGAGTGAGGGATTGGAAGGGTTCCTGTATAAATATTTTTTTTTTTTATAAGTGTTGATTTAAGAGAGTAAGTATGTGTAAGTTTCTGTTCAAGTAAGTGTGGCGGTGTGTGTATAACTGTTTATGCAAGTAAATGGATGTTTGATACTTTGCATGTGTGACTATGTGTGTGAGTAAATTTATGGATGAGTGTTGGTGTGTAACAGGATCTATAGGTGTATGAGTACATTTGATGAGTGAGTTCATGTTTGACTGACTGTAGGACTGTTGGTGAATGAGTGGATGTGCGTGTAGATCTTGGAATTACTGAATATGTTTGTTGTAAGTAGTATTGGTATGTCTATTGTTTTGAAAATGTTAGTTTCTATTTTTGAGTGGGTGTATCAAAGGTTATATTAGGGTGAGAGGAGGTCTGCCACTCTATCACAAGGATGATGTTATCAGTGATGTCATTTGAGATGTCATCAGTGATGTCATGAGTGATGTCACTGACCATGTCATGAGTGATGTAATATGTGACGTCCTCAGCAGTGCATTGCGGGCGCGCGAGTTATGGTTAGCTGAACTAACTATAACGGGGGGATTTCTATGGTTTTATACGAGTGAAATCTCCAGCTAACTATAACGCCCCTGAAACCTGTGGTTTTTTCACTGAATTTCTAAGGTTTTTTAAATGCTAATTCCTAACTATAACATGTCTGAAACCTATGGTTTTTTTCTGTGAATTTCAAAGGTTTTTTAAATGATAATTTTTATATGTGATAATAGTTATATGTATTCTTTGATACTGATTTTCTACAGTTTTTTAATTGTTTATTTTTAAATATTTTTTTATTAAATAAAATTATATATTTTTAATAAAATGGAAAAGAAATGTTTTTAAAAATATTCAAAGTTAAATACTTTATACTTTTTTTATTTTATTTTTGTATTTTAATATATTTATATATATACTTTTTTATAATTTTTTTTTGTTCCAATTTTTTGGGGGAGTTGCGCACCCAGTGCATTCACACTAGGGTGCCGCGCCGAGCACCGTGCTGGAGTCGCGACTCCTAATTTTTCCGTAAAAAAAAATTGGCTCCTACCACTAATATCCATTCTCCCCGGGGACCCCCTCCTATACACAATGATGGGGACCGTGGGGGGAGCCCCAATGCCTCCACGGTCCCGCCGGCTCCCTGCGTCCTTCGGGAGCCGGCATTGCTTTTCCACATGGGGAGCTGCTGACATGCAGCTCCCCGTGTGGAAAAGTAATGTGGTTTGAATTTTGGAAGAGAGAGCAGGTTTCCTGCTCTCTCTTTCAAAATTCAAACCAGAGTTTGCTATGACAGGGCGGGAGCCGCGAGGCTCCTGCCCTGTCATAGCAAACTGCAGTGTCCCGGGGGTGGGCACCCCGGGACACTGCAGGAGCTGGCCCTGGTGGGTGGTGGTCCCCAGGGCCATCAAGGGCCCCCCTCCCAACATTAGCAAAGCCCCGGGGAGGTGGTGGTCCCCGGGGTTTGGGGGTCCGTAACAGACCCCCAGGGCGTGAGGGGGGGCTCCAGCCCCCCAATTGTTTTTTAAAAAGCCCCGGGGGTGGTGGACCCTGGGGCAGCGGGGGGCCCTGTGCCCACCCGCAAATATATTAATAAAAGCCCCGGGGGTGGCGGTTCCCAGGGCTTGGGAGGGGGCTTGAATGCCCCCCACGTTAAAAAACAAAGCCCCAGGGGGAGGCGGACCCCGGGGCAGTGTGGGGGGGATTTAGCCCCCCCCCACACTTTTGCTTTTCTGCCCCCGGGACCTAGCCCACCCGGGGGCTTTATTTAAACAAAGAGCGGGAGCCCGCGCTGCGTTTTTTCATTTTCGCGGATCGATTCGCGCACCCAGTGCGCATCTCAGCGTTTAAAAAATACAAAAAATTTTTTTAGCCCTGGATGTCCTTGTGGGACCCCCTAAGCAGGACTAGGGGGTCAGGTTTCAACCCTGCCCCCTCTTCTTGTTTTCTGCCTTCATTTTACTGCCTTCTTGTGCCTCACTTCTACCGAGGCCGAAGATGGCGGCCAACAGTTCCTGGTTTGGAGTGTTCACAGCCAATTAGAATGCAGCTTGTGATCGGCAGGGTGCGCGGATGCTAATCTGTAGGGTGCGCGGATCCTCCGCGGCCATAGATATCGAAACTTTTTTAATTGTGATTTTCTCAGCATCTACTGAACGGATTTACACCATTTAACAAAAAGGTCGCTTTCTGAACCAAGGGCTACCTTTTGCCAAATTTGGTGTAATTCCGTTCAGCAGTTCGGGCTGTAGCCGTGTCCAAAATTTCCTATGGAAAATTGCATGGGGAAAACACGTTTTGGGACCCCCCTTTTTTCTCGGCCCCTGTCTGCCGAATCACCCCGAAACTTTCAAGATAGGAGCGGACTGGAGCGCCCCACGAGTTTTGAAAATTTTGCGAAGATTCGTCAATCGGCGACAAAGTTATTGGGAATAGAATGTTGCAATTTTCCTATGGTAACTAGGTCCTAACTATAACTACCTACTGGCGACTGCCAGTAGGTAATATATACATATATATATATATATATATATATATATATATATATATATATATATATATATATTCACTGAAAAAACCATAGGTTTCACACATGTTATAGTTAGCGGAAATTTTACTGATAAAAAACCAGTGAAATTGCCCCGTTATAGTTAGTGCTGGCAACTATAACTCACGCGACCGCAATCCTCTGCTGATGCTAATACTGTATTTAGACACTTATTTGCCCATGTCTTCTTCCATACATTTTTAGCTATACATATATTACAAATATTTTTTTTTCATAAAGACACATATGTCATCAGCAGAAGATTGCGGTCGCGTGAGTTATAGTTGCCAGCACTAACTATAACGGGGCAATTTCACTGGTTTTTTATCAGTAAAATTTCCGCTAACTATAACATGTGTGAAACCTATGGTTTTTTCAGTGAATTTGCAAGGTTTTTTAAATGCTAATTCCTAACTATAACGTGTGTGAAACCTATGGTTTTTTCAGTGAATTTGTACGGTTTTTTAAATGCTAAGTTACTTTACGCCATTCGAGGCGTGCGCGCCCACTTAACGCAGTTCGTTCCGTGCACGGTTTTTATCAACTTTAATAAGCCCTGTACATTTGGTGGCCTTCGGCCACCAAAAGCACAGGGGGTGGGGTCAATGTGGATAGTGTTTTTTTTATTTCGATTTTATAATTTCATGTTGCCAAAATTTAGTTTTTTTTACCTATTAATAAGCCCTGTACATTTGGCAAATAAAACCGTTTTTGCTCTTGGGGGATGTTTGGGGACTCCCTCAACATGACTGTGTGGGAGGGAGTTGTCAAAAATGCCCCGTAACATGTTTTTGGGCATCAAGTTTGAGAAATAACTCTCAATGCGAGAGACAAAATGGCGGACGCCGCTTCCTGGTTTCGGCCGATTCGAATGTTTACTAAGATCTAAGAGCCAATGAGAATCGCGCTCGCGCACGCCACCGTACGCTTACGGTAAGCGTACGGTAAGCGTACCGTAAGCGGGCTCAGATATATATATTGATTTAAAGGCTATTTTCTCAGAATCTACTGAACAGATTTACACCAAACCTACAAAAGGCACTTCCTTGACCTAGGGACTACCTCTCTGCCAAATTTCTAGTAATTCTGTTCAGCCGTTCGGGCTGTAGCTCGTTCTAAAGGTCCTATGGAAAAATGCTTGGGAAAAACGCGTTTTGGGACCCCCCTTTTATCTCAGCCCCCGCTTGACGAATCCCCCCGAGACTTTCAGGGTAGGAGCGGAGCGTAGCGCCCCACCTATTTTGAGAAATTCGCGAGGATTCATCGACCGGCGCCAAAGTTATTCAAAATAGAATGTTGAGGTTTTCCTATGGAAAAGGGGTCCTAACTATAACTACCTACTGGCGACCGCCAGTAGGTAATATATATATATATATATATATATATATATATATATATATATATATATATATATATATATTAAACTCCTCATTCCGCTGTTTTCTGTTGAAAAAAGACGAGTGTGGACCCAAATCTGTGCTGCAAATGGTTTATTGGTTACACACCACCAGGTAGTCCGCCATGACGCGTTTCGGCCGTCCCTCGGCCTTGATCACATGACACGCTACAGACTGTGAAAGCTATTTTTAAAGTGCCAGTGCTTCAATTGTGCATGACAGACATAGACAAAATACTTTGAAAATAAAACGAGCCTCGTATAAATACATATGTGGTTTACAACATTAGCCTGAACTGTTTGAATTAAAAACCATTCATGGTTATAATTATACTGCCCTCATTGTGCCAATAAAATAGTAATCCACGCCCGCTATATACAAAAATTAGTCATCAGTAATTGCATAAATGCAAACTTTAGTCCGTAAGTATGTCCAATGTGTATGTCATAAGCTAATCATGTGCAAAATAGCAAAGCCTTAAAAAATTATTATTACATAAAATATTATTATCATTATTGTGGTAAAAGAAAAAAGAATAGAGTGAGATTATGTGTTGAATTTTAAAATTTATATTATAAAATTATATATATAATATAATAAAGTGCAGTGCATAGCCACGATGTGTTTAGTTTAAATACAATATACATACTTGGCTAAAATTGAAGACTTATATAAAATTCATGGCAATAGTAATAAGAAATAAAGACAAAGATAAAACTATGTGTTAGGGGTGAAAGCGGTAGGGAGGGGAGAAATATGAGCGATGGTGCAATGGATTGGGAGGTATTTCTAATTAATATATATCTCTGTCCATATAACTCCTTAGATGTGTAAAGGAAAGTTAAAAATAATAAATATTATATATAAATAATTCAATAAATATAATACACATTTTAAACAATTTCTAGGAAAACGTTCAATATAGGTCTGCGCATATAGATATAAAATCTATAAAATATTATTTATGTAAATATTCTAAAATCCCTCTTCCTGGTCTTTACTCCAACACACCTCTCCCTTCCATCCTGATTCTACCCTCTCTTGTTGGTATATCATGTATATAGTTGTTCTTATAAGCTCTCGCATGGAGTACAGCTCAGTCTATTCTCAGTGATGATAAGTAGTGCCTCAAATAATTCTTGTAAATAGATATATGTATAATCTCGAGTATTGTGGGGAAACACCAAGTAAAAATACCAAGTAAAATGCTGTCAAGTAATATAGAATATAATATAATATAAAGTGTGAGTCACATTGTAAATTACCTAGTGACATGATATATACTATCTAAAATAACAGGAACCCCAACTATTAAAAAGGGATTTCCCTGTTTAGTAAATATATGTCAAAACACCTTAAATTACTTGGCGGACCTTTTTGAACTCGATAAAATAAAACATATACATTACAATACTGAAAGATGATAAAAGGATAAAATCATATGTATGTGTGCAAATCCTCAGTCGTGTTAAGTCCTCTAGGGTGCTTAGAATCAAATTCTAGAATGTATCTAGTTTCTAATCGTCTTAATTTACCCTCGCGATCACCACCTCTTTTATGTACTGGAACTGAATCTAGGGGATAATATCTAAGGTCTTTCAATTTGCTGTCATGGAATTCTTTAAAGTGTCTCGCAACTGGGTATGTAACATCGTTATTGGTAATGGCCCTTATGTGTTGTAGGATTCTTTTGTGCACTGCTAGTTTGGTGCTTCCTATGTACTTAAGATTACAACTGCATTCCAACACGCACACTGCAAATTCAGTCTTGCAGGTGAGATGTTGTTTAATAGGATGTATTATATTATCGAATGCAGTGCGATAGGAGCTAGTATTGATACCCTGTTGGCAGGCTTTGCAGGTGGTGCACTTAAAGAAACCTTTTCTAGCGGTTAACCACGTTGTTTTGCCTTGATCTTCTGGGCTGCTTTTTACTAATGCATTGCCCATACTGGCAGTCTTCCTGAATGTTATAGAGGGATTATTCGTTATGAGCTTCCCTATGATAGGATCATCCTTGATTAATGGCCAATTACGTCTGACTTGTTACGAATTTGTTTATCCTGTTTAGAAAACCCCAGAATTAGTCTGATAGGATCAACTATATTTTTCTTGTTATCAGACTTATTCCTATATTGTAGGAGGTCTGTCCTAGCTTTCTGTTTGGATTTCATGATAGCTGCTTCAATTTCCTTGCTCTTATATCCCCGTGCCAGAAACCGATTATGACACTCACCTTGTATTTTATCTACTTCTTCCTCTTCGCTGCATATGCGGCGTATACGTAGCATTTCCCCATATGGGATGCTATTGATGAGGTGTGTCGGATGTGCACTAGTTGCATGGAGAAGCGTGTGGCCCGCAGTTGGCTTCCTAAATAGGGTAGTGGTTAATTTGTTATTGACTATTTTGATTTGGACATCCAAAAAAGTAACCTGGACACTGCTTATATCATAAGTAAATTTAAGATTGACATTATTTATATTGAGGAGTTCTATAAATTCTAATGCGCTCTTTTCACTGCCTCTCCATATAGTGAATAAGTCATCTATAAATCTCAACCAACTTACAATATGAGTCTTAAATATTGATTCATGTTGCCTCATGAGGACCAGCTCCTCCCACCAACCCATGAATAAACAGGCATAGCTGGGGGAAAAGCTGGCCCCCATGGCTACTCCCTGAGTCTGATGATACATTTGATTGTTAAAGGAAAAGAGGTTGTTGTTAAGACAAAATGTTAACATGTTATAGAGCATTTTGTTGTGCTGTTCAAATTGGATAGCTCTTTTGGATAAAAAGTGTTCTATTGCTCTGAGGCCATCTATATTTTTGATGCAAGTATAAAGAGACGTTACATCCAGAGCAATAAGTAAATAATTCTCATCCCATGTTATATCTTTAACCTTTCTCAAAAAGTCGCTAGTGTCTTGCACATATGACTTTAATTCTTACACATGGTCTTGTAAAAAGTAATCAATGTATCTGGACACATTTTCTAGGGGTCCATTGCAGGCAGCAATGATGGGCCTACCCGGTGGCCTCGTGATATTTTTATGTATCTTTGGTACAAAATACATGACTGGTGTGGTAGGGTGATCTTTTTTTAAAAACTTATATTTGTCCCAATTAATCATGCCCACACTTTTCCATGCCAATCATAAAGAGAAAAATTGTTCTTGCATCTGCTTGTATTTTAAGATGGTACTTTTTTCGATAACATTCCCCATCCATAAGTTGATTACATGCTTCCTCTAAATATTGTTCCAAAGGCCACAACACAATATTCCCACCCTTATCCGCATTTCTAATGACAACCTTATTGTTCTCATTGAGCTTCTTAATTAACTCCTTCAGTGCCCATGACGAGATGGTCTCGTCATGGAGCGCGGTTGCGCTGTGCCCATGACGAGACTATCTCGTCATGAACCCCGCCCGCTAATGAAAGGGCCGGCACAGGGCGGGGAAAGGGCGGGGCACTGAAGGGGTTAATGCAAAATAACTTCTTTCTTGATGAGTGTATTTTACTTTTGACTTATTTAGAGAATAGTTAAGACTTTTGATCTGTGCCACCAATTGATCACTGAAAATGTCTAAAGAGTCACGTAGCATCACTGGTACAAATTTGGACTTCATCTTAAACGGAGTGTTTGGTTTCATGCCTTTTACTGTCAGTCTATCCAACCTTAGATCCTGATTGTCTAACATAGTTTGTGCCATCATATTACTAGTTGTTTGAGATTGTTCCATTTGTAGATCTTGCATATCTTGCAATAAACCTGCATCCGATACCATTAAGTTCCATGGTTCTTTCTCTTTGTCTTTGTCACTGTTCATGCTCTCAGTAGTGTTGGTTTGATCCTTATTGGCCTTTGACAAATGATATTTAGCTAATTTCAATTTTCTAATGAAACTATAAATGTCCGCCCTAGTTTGCACATAATCAAAATTGGATTCCGGGCAGTATGATAGGCCCAATGATAATATTTGCTGTTCCTCTCTGGTTAGATTGACGTTGGCCAGGTCAATGATAGTATTTTCTACAATAGTGTTGGGGGCCGTGATGTTAGTCATGGCCATATTGGTTGCATTTATCTGCGATTGCCTCGTCCTCGCCCCCTCCTCTTGTTTTCTCCTACTTCTTTGGGCCTGTCTTCTCCCCCTTCTCCTCTGGGTGCTCCTGCTGCCACAGGTCCCTTGTTTCGGGGTCGCAATATGTCTCTCCGGCTCCTTTTTAAAATGTCCAATTCTTCCCCCGGGGTCAGTCTTAATGCCCCTTGTTCTCTTCTTCTCTGCCTGTTTTCCGTATCCGATTCACTATCCACAGTGGAGCTTAGTTCTGACCCAGATTCTGAACCTTTTTCTTGATGATTCAGATCTTTACCGGCAACTCCTTGCATCCGTCGGCTCGCTGTGGCTGTTCTCAGCGTGTCGTATCTCCTGGCAAAGGTGAATATGTGGCCATTTGTGTAATCGTCTCGATATCGTTTGAACTTATATGTTTTCCTTGCTTTGATGTGTCGATTTTCTGTCAGTGAACCAAATTGTGCATGAGAAAAAACTCCAACACGTTTTTGTAAAAACAGAAACTTGCTGCTATTTTTCATTTAAGACTTCAACATCCAATTTTACATCAGGATATTGAATTTGTTTCTGTTATGCCTCAACACAGCATGTTAGTTGTGTTGCTTTGTTTGCCAAACTAAAGATGGCCACCACGATTGTGACCCCACATTAGAATGTCAAGTTGCCCACAAGTCATATTAGCAGAAATGGTTCCATGGTGTTGCTGCGCCTTGTCATCATAGCTGTTGAGTGCTCGTGAGTCATAAATGTTGCAGTGCACATGCTACGATGAGACTTGAATATGTATATATATATATAGCCTCATCTGCCAATGTATGTTGAGTGGTACGCCATACTAAATTTGGTCAAATCTAATAACGCAGTAACTTTAAGGGATTTCCTTCTGATAGCTAGTGACCACAGGTAACCCTGCTTGGTATGAACATCTGGGGGTTGGTGGCATTGGTTAAACTTGTCCCTTGTGTTGTCTACACATGCCATGTATCCTCCTTCACATAAAGAAGAGAGCGTGGGATTGTTTGAAAGTGCTTATTTACTCACAGAGCAGCCACTAAAGGACTGGGCAGGAAGGCAGCTTGCTTCACTTGTCTGCTGTACATTCTAGTGTTCTCTGTTCATTACATTTTGGGTGACCTCATAGCATTCTAGTCAGCCTATTCTAAAAACAAACCATAAAAGAGGTCTTTAGTGTTATGCTGACTGACAGCCCTAGTTAACCTGACAGAGAGGTGCAAGTAGGTGTAGCTCTCATGTATACCAATGCCAATGACATAAACACCAAACACAAAGGGGCCTATTATGATGGCGGGCGGACATCGCTCCGGGAAATGGGACTGCCCGCTAAGGGTGCGGCGGTCCCGCATGGGCAATTGGGATGCGCCCGCCACACTGGCGGGCACATCCCGCATTTTTTGCATTGCGTTGGGCGGTGCTGTCAGCAGAACCCGTCGCAATACAAAAAAGGCATGTGCGCATTTGAATGCACAACGTGGCAGGCACTGTGCGGTGCCTGCCACGTCGTCCATACAAATGCAGGGGAGTACCATAGGTACCCCCCATGTGCCCCCCCACCCCTTTAACATCCTGGGGGCCCGCAACGGGCCATTAAAAGGAACTGGGTATAACTGGTATGATCAACAATGGCCTAAAGCTATAGTTCATAAATACAGAATTAAGATTAGTACAATACTATCAAATGTATAGTTAATCGCTACAAGTCAATGAAGAATAAACGGAAAAATATGGCCAAAAAATTGTCAAAAAAGAAAAGGTATACATTTCATTAGGTATAACAGTTAATGTTAAGCAACATTAAAATACATATAAAGTGAAAGGTGCTCGAAGAGTGGAGTGTGCATAAAGTGCTCAGGATTGTGCAGGCAGCTTGAAAAGGTAATTAAAGCAAGACATCAACGGCGAAAAAAGACAACAATTCAATAATGTGCATGAAAGGTTTAACAATAACAATTCAAAGTAACTTCATTGAACATATATGTATTCAATAACCAACATCTTGTTCAGCTGATATTATGTTGATGGTCAGGACAAAATAGTAGAGGAATACCAACAATAAAGATTGCTGCGAGTTCAGTACTGGGGTCATGAATAAATCTTGTACTGAACTGAACTGAAGTCAAATATAACCAGTCACTGAAAAATAAGCCTGGTGGGAAACAAACCCTCCTTCAACATGCCACATAGCACCTCAATGCATAATGGAATCATGGTTCCCTTCATTCATTGGGGTGCTGTGCGGCACATTCCCCACCTGACTTGCAGCAATCTATATTTTGGGTGTTCCTTTAATGTTTTGTACTGATGATGACCTGATGAATTATGAAGGGTTGAAACGTCGTTGACATTATATCAGCTGAAAAAGATGTGATGTCATTTATGTTCGCTGATGCAATTTGCATAGTGTGTGACTACAGAGGCATGTTCCTCACTCCTCCCGTGCAGCATAACATACTGAAAATTCAGGGTAGGTGCTTTGCTGGGAATTTTTAGACTATTGTTCTTTTTCCTCACAGATCAGCAAATACAGTTAAGAAGAGAAGAGATCTCTGCATGTGATTTTATGTCATGTCTATGTCTATGTTTCATGGATTGACTAAAACTTTCACAGGTTATTGATTACAGAAAATGAGATAACCAAAATGCACATCCTCATTTATGTGTCACGCCTACGATGGTCTATACTATATGGTTTCTACCACAAATTTATATTTTGTTAGCTAGAAATCATGTCCATCTCACAGATTTGCATCAAAATGCATAAAATTGCCGATCCAACACAAGTCTATTACTTCTTCTTTTACAGGACTCAAGACGAGTAGATAATGAGAAAGGGTGATCAGCCCTTTGCATGCTATATATGTT
This sequence comes from Triturus cristatus, assembly GCF_964204655.1. Taxonomy (NCBI): domain Eukaryota; kingdom Metazoa; phylum Chordata; class Amphibia; order Caudata; family Salamandridae; genus Triturus; species Triturus cristatus. Next base: position 84,472,439 of record NC_140591.1, read on the forward strand.
TGTATGTGATGTGTGTCCTGACTGAAATGAAGTTAGGTTGACGGATAACTCAATTTAACTTTACACCGGGGCACCCTAATGTATTTTGTCCTGATGAAAGCCCTGGACCTTTTGACCGTATTGTTTAGGGCTGAAACATGTTGACTTCTATATAGGGTGTAGAACTCTAATTTCCAAAGACACCCCTTTCTAACTTTTTAATCATACTAGGAAAACCAAGAATAAAGGATACCTAGGTGTTCCGAGGTATTTTTATCATAGAAACTCCAGTAGGAAAATGATCCAAAGTGCTCCCTTGAATATTGTCGCGCACATCCTGATTTTTAGGGACCAGTATGAGATCCGCTTATGAAGCATGACACCAATAAGTTGTGAGGATCTAACAAACAAACTAAAATAGATTGTGGACTTGTGATAATGAATATCCTGCTTCCACTTAAGATACCTGGTTGTGATATTTGATTAAGACTGGAGGATGTATCCTAGGTGTCCCGCTCTTCCCATATTGTAGCACTCGATTGACCCTCTGGTCGCTCCTTTGCTATGTATTAGTGTGTGGTTTTTATAAACTTTGCCCAGGAAGAAAACATCATGCTTAATTTGCAGCACAGTTGTAACACTTTTATTCAAACATAGGTGGGGTGTAATTTGGGTTTTCATAAACAAGATTTAATCCTGTGAGCCTTAGAAAGAAAGGAGAAACTTACAGGTGCTTCAATATCTGAAAATAGAATTACAGTTATCATGTGGTGGCAAGAATATAATCATGGATACTTTTGATGCCAGTGAGATAACTCTCTCTCTCTTTATTCCTTATTTTGGTCATCCAGTAACCAAAAAAGAAGCAGAATAAAATCAGACAAAATGCATTACACAATGTACTAAAAATTGTCATTTTATATAAAAATCACAAAACTAGCATATTTCGTGACACAATTGAAGACCTTATGTGTATGGCATTCTGTATAAAAGTTGCAGTTAAAAAGCATATCATCACTGTTGGCAGTGACTGAAAAAACTCCATGGCAGCCCTGCATTCTGTAAAATTAGCGTGTTTTAGGAAAGGTAAAATGAGCAACTTCCTTAGCAAGGAATAAAATTAGTAAAAAGAATAAAGTGCACCTTGCTTTGTGCAGAACGTCCATCACATGGGCAGACAGATAAATTAGCAACTAACATGCTCTGCCTGGGGTAAGCTACAACAAAATGTATGGTGTTCAGCTGTAATCTAATTAATAGGAATCTATGGTGTGTGTGTTATTAACCCATTTTAAATAAGGCTCAATTTTAAGGCAGGTACAGATCTGCGTTTTTAGACATTCTCTATTCCGTGCATTTGGCTAAGAATGATTTGCTCAATGATCTAGAAAATCTAGAAAATCTAGCGGAAAAGGTATCTGGATTCTTAAACAGTTTCCTAGATCCAACCAATTACAGATCAGTGGCAGCTCCCCCATTGTGGCGTGGGGGCGTTGCCCCACTGCTTTCTCGCAGTGCGAGAAGGCATAAACATAAATGGTAATAACTACCATTTACGTTTCTGCTTCTCGCACTGCGAGAAAGCAGAAGTGCCTGGTTAGGGGTGGGCGGTCCTGCTCGAGGGCAGGGGGGAGTGGCTTGCCCACTGTTGTGCATACTGACTGTTTGGTCGGTCCCAGGGCAGACCAAACAGTCAGTATGCATAACAGTGGGCAAGCCACTCCCCCCCCCTGCCCTCGAGCAGGACTGCCCACTCTCTCTTTTTTCTCTATGTAGAGAAAATGGCCCACCTGTGGGGCGCTCTCTGACACGGGTCACCAATCACAACGCTGCCATTGCATCGTTGTGATTGGCGGAGTGGAGGGAGGCTGGCTTATCTGATGACGAAAAGGCAGGACGGCGGGAGTCGGAATTTGTCTGATTCTGAAGCTGAGCAGCAGTACGGTAAATGGCGCATGTGGCTGAAAGTAGCCACAGACGGGGAGGGGCTGTCGGGATTTGTCTAAATTAAGAAGGAAAGTGTAAGGGGGGCGTGGCTTGGCTGCCGAGCGGAATGGCTGCCTGAAACCGCAGCTCCGCCGATCGAGCACATAAATCCTTCAATTATTGGCTTAACTGGTGTGCGGGCTCGGACCTCCTAACCCAAGAAGGAAGTCTAGAGTGTCCGCCCTATGCGCTGGAAGTTCTGACCCCGTCTGTGAAACGGTAGCGGAGAGCGGCCTGCTGGAGGCGGAGGGACGCGGCGGCCTGCGGCGTTCGTGAGAGCCGGGAGCTTGCGTGTGGTGAGGCCCGAAAGCGGAGCGAGCAGTGAGGCAGCGGCTGGTAGATCGCCCCGGCCGGGGGGAGTGCAGCCCGCCAGACGCTTACCCCCCGTGGCCGAGGCAGCGAGGCTGGGACGGAGGCGACCGGTGTGGTGGACCACTGATGGCGGATTGGAGGTGAGGCGAAGGGGGAGACCTGGGCGATTTGCGGCGCACCGGGAGCTGGCCGACTGCCGTGAAACTGAGCGGAGGGCACCTATGCCGGCATTCGGCGGACGCTGCTGGGCCCTGCTCTGAAGGGCCGCGGTGCTGGACCTCATGGGGAGAGACTCCGATCTGCGCCCTCGGATCGCCAGCCCTTGGACTGCATGATAGGGAGCGGTGGCAGGCCCGGAAGAAAAGTTGGAGTGGCGGCCATTTTCTCTGAGGGTGGCTGCGTGGCGGTGTCCTTTTGTCGGGGGCCCCGGGGGCGATCGGTGAGACGTGGTCGGCTACTGTGCCTGCCCCTGGCCATACTACAGTGCTGGTGAGGTCGCGCTCGGGACCAGTGACCCCTGAAGCAGTGGTGGGTCTGTGCGTGGCGCAGGGAGTCGACTGGCTCTGGCGCAGGGTCACGTGGCTTGCACCCCCCTCCTGACAGACGACGTGCCGGGTGGGTGCTTGGATGAGGTACGAGAGCGCCCCTGTGGACGTCCCTATATACTGTGCTGCATTGACCTGGGATACAGAAGGGGAACGGCTGCACGGGTGTTGGCCTGGATCTGACAGACCGTGCGGTGTCTCCCCCCCGTTTAGTCCGCTGCGCCACGGGTGTACCCCGAACCGGAGGACACAGCCTCATTAGCTGCCAACGAGGCCCAAACTCCCTGCTGCCCTCGGCAAGACGCTGGTGGGTGGTGACCAGTGCTGTGTGAGGAGAGTGCGGCTTGGCTGCCCACACCAACGGACTGAGCTAGGAGGCAACCATGGGCAAGCTGGACACACGACAGACGAAAATCACATTTGACAAGTCCAAACAGAAACCACCAGACCAAGACCACCGAGAGGCTGAGTCTGCTCGAGAAGACCGGAGTAGCGCACAGGACGTGGACATTAAAACCATGTTTCAGGAACTGAAAACAAGTTTGCATGGCATAGATGGCAAAATGGACGCGCTGGCGGCCCGTATGGACGGTATCACGTCTCGCATGGACAAACAAGAAGGAAGAGTGGCATCGCTTGAAACACGTGTGGCCGATACGGAAGAAAGTCAAACCGACCTTGACAAACAGCTGCGGGGCATGGATAAGATCCTGGCACTCATACAACAAAAAAATGAGGATTTGGAAGCGCGCTCGAGGCGTAACAACGTCCTCATCACGGGAGTGGCGGAAACGACGGACATAACCAACATGGAGCAATATGCCGAACACATGTTTAAAGAGCTGTTTGGGTCGGGCTTATCGTCGATGTTCCTTGTCGAAAGGGCACATAGATCATTGGGGCCCAGGCCTAAACCGGGAGCGCCGCCCCGGCCTATTATTGCACGAGTCTTAAATTATAGGGACCGGGACACGATATTACGTATGGCGAGAGACATGACCGACGTGCAATACAGGGGCAGCCACATCGCACTATACCCAGATTATACGATGCAGGTACAGGCCGCTCGGAGGGAATTTTTGCCGGCGAAGAAACTTTTCCAACAGACGGGCACCAAATACTCCCTCATCTACCCTGCAAAGCTCCGGGTACAAGGACCCGGAAAACCGTCCTTCTTCTTGGACGCGAAAGCGGCTCTGAAATATGCCAAACAACTGGTGAAGGACCAAAAGACTCAGGCAACTGCAGGTGGCCCGGACCAGCGAGACAGGCTAAGTGATGCTGAATAACTGTTCACGTTTGATTGTTGCTATGATGCTGGGTATTGCCTGTCCGAACCGGGTCGGGTCATAGTGAATGTTAGGTGCTGGAAGGGAGATATGTAAAATTGCGGGCCCGGGAGGGGGAGGTCCTTGAGCTGTCACACTAGGTCAGCGCTCGATCACCCTGTCATGAGTACAGGGCTTGTGGGTGGCTAACCTGCGTACCTCAGGGGATGATTCCCATTCATCGGTCACGACCAATGACTGTAGTTACAGTTTCTATGGTTGGGTGGGGGACCTGGGAGGATATTGCACAACCTGATTGGGGGGTTGGAGCGGGGGGGCTCGGGGTTCAGTTGAAGTTGGGGGATTTTGTTGAGTTTTGTTTATGTTCCAGAGTTGGGCCAGAGGAAGCGAGATCTGATGCTGAATTGTATATCGTACACTGTTCGCTGCTATGTCGACAGTCACCTAGCATGTGGTGTTCTGGCCTTTGCCGGGCAGGGTGGCCAGATGGGCAGTTAGGTTATGTGCTGTCTATCAGAGATGGGTGGCCGGGAGGAGTGCAACATGGACCAGGTCTGTGGCCTGAACGAGCTTTATTCCGATGCTTGTTGCCGTGCAGAAAATAAAATGCATTACTTGGAATGTAAGAGGTATGAATGACAGGCGCAAAGCAAGATTGGTGCAGGCCTTCCTACTCAGAAAAGACGTGGACCTCTGTCTCCCGCAGGAGACGCATTTGACTGCAAACGCGGCGCAGCTGCTCAGACACCATAGATGGGGAGAGATACTTCACGCCTCCTATTCTAACTACTCCAGAGGGGTGGCGATATTAATCAGGAAGGGGCTTCACTGGCAGACACATGAGGTACTCAGGGATACGGGAGGCAGATATATAATACTAGTGGGTACACTGTGCGGTATGAGAGTGACACTGGTGAATGTGTATGGTCCGAATGACGATAACCCAGAGTTTTACGGGGACTTATGGCATAAGGTGCAGACCCGTGGCCCGGCGGCGATTTTATGGGGAGGGGACTACAATGTCGTAATATCAGACACCATGGATAGACAGGGCGCGACTAGAGAACACCACCCCAGGGCGTCGGAAGAGCTCGGCTACATTATGCAGGATGCAGGGCTAGTGGACTCCTGGAGGATGCTGCACCCGGGGGTACGCGCGGGCACATGCATGACAGCCCATAGGGCGGCCTGGTCCAGACTGGATTACTGGCTATTATCCAGAGATTTGCACTCGGCGGTGCTAGAGGCGATGCACTTGCCGAGATCTCTGTCCGATCACGCCCCGGTGTCCCTTACTATATCCACACCGACCCAATACGTTCAGCCGTTCAGCTGGAGATTTCCTTCCCGAGCATTGCGTGATCAGGTATTTCAGCAGGATCTACGGGACAAACTGGAGGAATACTTTGTAATGAATGAGGGCACTGTAGATTCACCGGGCACGTTATGGGAGGCCTGTAAAGTGGTGATAAGAGGGCATTGCATGTCGCTGAAAACGGGTGTACTGAGATCCATTAGAGAGACGTTGAGCAAATTATAAAGCGAACTTGCGCAACTGGAGACTGCGCTGATCGATGCCCCGATGGATAAGCTGCGGGCAGAATTCAGGTCGAAGCTTACCAGGTATCAAGAGGAGGCGGACAGGGAGGTTGCATTTTTGTCGAAAGATCATCAGGCCAGACGGTATGGGGAGGGTGATCGGGCCGGACGTACACTAGCGAACCTGCTGCGCGCGCCGCGAGGGTCGGACCATATCATGGAACTACAGGGGGTGGGGGGTGGGGGGTGGCGTGGTACGAGAGCCCCCGGCTATACTGGCAACCATGACCGATTACTACAGGGACCTATATACCTCTAAGGTGACACCGGAGGACACGGTACTCAGCGACTATCTGGACACTATTGCCCTAGCATGGTTCAGTGATAGGGCTAGACAATTTATGGACTTACCGTTCACGCAAGATGACATACGTTCGGTAATAGCCGCTCTGCCACTTAGTAAGGCACCTGGCCCTGACGGGCTGACGGCGGCCTTCTATAAAGAATACGCTGACATCCTGGTCCCGAAGCTGCACGGGGTCTTCGAGGAGGCAGTAGAAAAGGGAATCCTCCCCCGATCGATGCGCGAGGCGCTAATTATCACGCTGCTTAAACCGGGCAAAGACCCGATATGCCCAGACTCCTATCGTCCGCTTTCACTAATTATTCTTGATGCAAAAATATACGCGAAGTTGCTGGCCGACCGCTTGAAATATATGCTGCCACAGATTGCACTGTCTGATCAGTCGGGCTTTGTGATGGGGAGGTCGACTTCCCATAACTTGAGAGTACTGTTCGGGCTCCTGCATTATCTGGATCCCAAGCTGCAGGCAGTAGCTGCACTGCTGGATGCCACTAAGGCATTCGACTCCCTGGAGTGGAAATTCCTACGAACCTTATTTACTCGCATGGGATTCAGCCCATCCTTCTCCAGGCGGCCAGGGTGCGGGTGAATGGGCAGATGTCCGCCCCGATCTCCATAACCAGGGGGACTCATCAAGGTTGCCCGCTGTCGCCGTTGCTGTTTTCTATTGCAACGGAGCCGCTCGCGGCTCGCTTGAGACAACACCATACTCAGCGCAGCATCGGATTCACGTCGCGTGGCCTACTCGTATCTATGTACGCCGACGACATCACCATATACATGCTGAACCCGGCGGAGAATTTTGATCCGCTGATGAGAGAGGTGACACGGTACAGTGGCCTCACAGGCATTGATATTAACTGGTCAAAATCGACAATGTTTCCGCTAACCGATGGTACGAACAAGTGCCACACGGAATTTCCGATCGACTGGGTGACGGATGAGGTCAAATATTTGGGCATTCAGCTGAGCCGTTCGGTTCAGGATATAGTGCTTGCTAACCTTGGTGTGGCTGTGGAGTGGCTGGAGAGCAAAATTCAGAGGTGGAAGAAGCTGCCGCTGTCCTTGACGGGTCGCATAGCTATTGCGAAAATGGTGGTGGTGCCCAAATTTCTTTATTTGTTCGCGAATATTCCCGTGCCACTAACGAAGGCGTTCTTTCGCCGACTCCACTCAGCCATGATAGAATTGGTTTGGGCGGGTAAGCAACCCAGAGTGGCCTGGAACTTACTTACGCTTCCTTTCCGACAGGGCGGCCTTGCAGCCCCGGATTTCGAACTATATGCGTACAGTGCGCAGGCCCAATACTTACATTACTGGCACCATCCAATCCCTTACCAGCCCCACGTGGTAATAGAAATGGACGTGGCGGCTCCCTGCCCGCTTCGGACAGCGGTGTACCAGAAATACAGACGCCCCCAGGGAGACGTGGACACCGTTGAAATGGTACGCTGGGCTTGGACGAACATTGCCAAGCGAGCGGGCATAGCGGAACTATATGCGCCGAGTATGCCACTTGCGGCTAACCCGCTGCTGGGCCCATTGACAGATGCGGCGGTGGCGCGCCGGGCACAGACCTGTGGCCTGAGGGTGGCGGGAGACTTGTACCCGGACGATGCTTTCCTGACGGTGCAGGCTGTGGCAGAAGCGCCGGAACCGACGGCATCGGAGCTACTTCTATATTACCAACTGCGGTCGGCGTGTAAACGCAGGTACACTATGTTCCCGAACGCTCCGCCGACGCTGGCGGCTTTGGTGGACATACTCTCGAATTCCTCCTCGCGCAAACTGATTACACGCATCTACAGGACTACTCAAAGCGCAACGCCTGTTGCGCACGTGGATTCTAGATCAATGTGGGAGGGCGAAGCGGGCATAAGTATTACAGAGAAACAGTGGGAGTTTTGCTGCTCCCAACTCGAAAACCTGTCGCCTAACTACAGATTGCGGCTGATACACTTCAACTACCTGCATAGAACATACCGCACGCCCATACAGCTGTTTAAGATTGGGCTGCGAGCCGATACGAACTGTTGGAGATGTGGTGAGGGGGAGGCTACGTTCTATCACCTCGTTTGGGTATGTGTGCCCATGCGGAGATACTGGGATACAGTCTTCCATACTATTGGTAAGATCGTGGGAACGAATATGGAGCCAGATCCGCTCGTGGCCCTCCTGGGGTTTGTAAATCAGGTGCCTAGTGAGTCACGCAAACTTGTTGCCCTTCTACTGTTACTTGCCAAGCGCCAAATAGCGATACACTGGAAGAAAACGACTCCACCGAAGGCATCGGCCTGGGTAGGATCAGCGTTGTACTGTAAGGAACAACTTACTTCCTACTGGGACCAGATGCCGCAGCGATCGAAGCCTGTAGACATATGGCAGCCGCTGGTGGGTTGGTTGGCAAGGGCGGAAGTGGTGGAGGATGCCTGAAAGGGTGGATTGTGCGTCTGGCGCGTTGGGGCTATTGGGATGGGGCTGCGGCGAGGGGCACACATGTGGGAGGCCAGGTGTGATCGGTCTTGGGGCTGCATGCGTATCGCATGGGTGGGCCCTCTGGTACTGCACAGGCACGGCAACACACGAATCTGGAGTGGTGACAGCTGTGCCCTTTGTCGCTGATATTGTTCACTTCCCTCTGGCCCTCGCTTATTGTTGTTGTTGTTGACTATTAAATACTGTACTATTATTGATATGCTGCTCAATTGCACGGCTGAGACTTGCTAAGGCGGAGTACCGCTGCGTAACCAGGCTGCCTGCCTCCGGGTTGTTGGCTGAACAGCAGTGTACAATCTATTGGAACAATAAAGGTTTTGGAAAATTTAAAAAAAAAAAAAAAAAAAAAGAAGGAAAGTGTAATCTCAGATTTTCGAACAAACTTAAACCCTTGTTTAGTAGGGGTCCATAGTGCCAAGAGATCACATTCTGGGCGCGTGAGTATGTTTCGCTCTTCAAAATTCCAAATGGAACAGAGGCTTTTAAAAGTGACCCCGAGAGACTGTTGGATGGTGATGGGGTTAGGACAGCGACGAGCGAGGCTGTGGTCTGGAGATGGTGACAAACATGAGAGATATTTTGGAGGTATTAAGAGGGGCTGTGGCGTAAAGCAAACGTTGCACCCATTGCTGACTATGATGAGGGGCCCCCCGAGTCTTCGTTTCTCACAATATTAATTGGCCATGTGATGCGTTGGTGAGCTCTTAATGTTTGCCCCTTCCTCAGCCGGCCCCACGCCTGCGCCGCAGGGGCCTGATTTAACCTCCTAGGCTGTCGCTACGTTGGGGGGGTCTGGAGTGTGATGCGAGTCTGTGGAGATGGTGGGGGAGGCCCTTTTGATGGGGTCGGTGAGAGGCCCGGTCGTTAAGGGGGGACCCAGGGGGTGCGTGGCATGAGCCGGTCGCCCCCTGGGTTGTTCGCACAATGGTTGCGGCACACAGGTGGGGCGGATGAGGGATCATGGAGGCGCGTGATGGGAGGTATTAAATAAGGGGTAGGCGGGGCGGGAAAATCACACTGCCCAAGGGAGCGGGGAGGAGGGGTTTTGGCCCGGAGCATTTTGTCCCACCCACCCATCCCTTTGTTTTCATTTGGTGTTTTGCATCTCTTGGGATGTTCTTTTCCTTTCGTTAGCTGGGTGCGTTTTTTATTTTCTCGCCACGTTAAGACAGGTCGTCATGTAGTTTTTTAGTTTGTTTTGGTAGGCGGATATTTTGCTGGGGGGGGGGGTGGGCAGCCTTGAGCGGGATTGTCCATCCTCCTACGGGGGGAGGTGGGGGGGACTAAGTCAAGGGGACAGGAAATTCGAATGAGGGGATGCTATCTACAGGGGTCGGTCATTCGGGCTCTGATTGGGATTTACAATGGGGATTTGCTGTTTTTTACATAGTTTGAAATAAAAGTGAAGAAGTTATTACCGATTTATTGAAAATGTTGAAAAGAAATTGATTGGCACCTGTCTTAATAAAGTGGCCTTTTCTGCTATGCAAAAGAATTGTGGGACGTGAGTTATTGTGCGATTTGAGACTTTTGATAAATCGTCATAAGTATTGCATGAGAGGGCGCCGGCACGGGCCGTGGGTGGGGAGGGTGCAAGTTGAGGTGCGTAGAGGCTCCGAGGGGGTGGCAGTAAGAGAGACTGTTGTGCTGTTGAGGTGGCTGTGCTGGTCGTGGGTAGGTTGGTTGGAAGCAGTGGCGGGAGAGGTTGGGAGGGTGAGGGGAGAACTTTGGGTTCGGTGGTAGGGAGATGCGGGGGTTAGGAGATGACGAGAGCCACATTAGTGGAAAGTGGGACTGGAGGTTTTGGAGTAGGGAAACGGGTTGGAGAAGAGGTGGTGGGATGCGGGAGAGGATCGAAGGGGGCGTTTGTAGGAATTAGGAGAAGAGGTCTGGTGTTGCGGTGGGGAGAGTATGGCAGAGGTAATGGGTAACATGTCGAGAGCACCTAGAAGCAGTAGTTAGGAGAGGTGATGGTAGAAGAGCAAAGCAATAGCCATGTGATGGAGCTGGGTTGTGATGGAGGGACAAGCTAGGAAGAGAGGGTGACTGTGAGGGGAGAAGTCGGGGTTGTGGTTGGAGAGGCAGGTGATGGAGAACGGTGGGCAGCTGCAGGAAGAGATTCAGAGTGGCAGGATCTGGGGGGTGATATTCTAGGAGTCGGATGCATTGGGATTCCAACTTGTGACGCTTGCTGCTGTGGCGGGGTGGCAGCTTAGAGCTGGGGTGCGTGTCTGAGACACTTTGCACACAGCCGGGCTGGGTGGGTGCCTGCCATAAAGCTGGCCAGGGGGACAAGGGGACACATGCTGCACGTGGGCGTCTGGTGTACAGCAGGTTACCTGACACACTGGTGTACAGCTGGGATGGGTGGGTGTCTGCCATAACACAGCCTGGCACACTGGTGCACAGCTGAAGTGAGTGCGCGTCTCATGTACAGCAGGCTGCTTGAATCAAATCTGACCTGGGGTGTGACTGTGTGTGTGTGTGTGTGTGTGCCTGGTGTAGAACCAGTGAAACACTGGATCCACAGCTGGGGTTGTGTGGGGGGGGGTGTGTGTCTAGTGTAGAGAAGTTTGAAGGAGAGGTTAGGTGCACACCTTGGGTGGGTGTCTGGTGTACAGCAGGCTGTATGACACACAGGCTGCATGGCTGACCCGGGGTGGGTGTGAGTCTGATGTAGAGCCAGTGACATGCAGGGCCCACAGCTGGGTTAGTGTGGGGGGGGTGTCTAGTGTTGAGAAGTTGGAAAGAGAGGTTGGGTGCACACCTAGGATGGGTGGTGTTTGGTGTAGAGTAGTTTGCAAGAAAGTTTGGGTGCACAGTTGGGGTGGGTGTGTGGGTGTCTGGGGTAGTGCTGGGTGCACAGCTGGTTGTGTGTGTGGATGTCTGGGGTAGTGCTGGGTGCATAGCTGGTGTGTCTGTGGGTGTCTGGTGTTGTGCTGGGTGCATAGCTGGTGTGTGTGTGGGTGTCTGGTGTAGTGCTGGGTGCATAGCTGGTGTGTGTGTGGGTGTCTGGTGTAGTGCTGAGTGCACAGCTGGTGTGTGTGTGGGTGGCTAGTGTAGTGCTGGGTACATAGCTAGTGTGGCTGGTGCAGAGCCAGTGTCCGTGAGAGCCCTGGTTCCCAGTATTCTTTTAAAGTTTTGAGGTCTCTGAATGTGTGTGAGGACATATTGCCGCCAGGCAGGCTGTGAGGGGGCATCTCCCTCGCTGGTATGTAGGGACAGCCGGGTGCTGATTTTCTGCAGGGTGGGTCTCAAGGAGAGTACCTCAGCACTGAATAGTGGGATGGATCCCAACGCAGGAGAGCGCAAGACTGTACCTGCCTCACAAACCTCTGTAAAAACAGTGTCTTTCGTCACAATCAACTGACTAAAATGTGCTTTGAAAATAAAAGCAGCTCCCTGCAAAGAGTGGCGTAACACTAAATGATGAGATCCCCTGCAGGATGTGATGCTCCTGTGTAAATATAGTGCCACTGCCATGCACAAGCACTCTACAAGTGATTGCGAGCCTTGAGAAAGCACTTGCTTGTGCTGGTTCATGATGTATTCGCTGGGTTTTGCTCCAGGGGTGCTTTTCCATCCAGAATGCTTGGAACTTTATTTTGTCAATGGTGACTTTTTATACTCTTGAACATGCACTGGTGCTTTATTTATATAACCATCATTTATGACTTGTGTTTTGTGGAGGCGTCGATCTTCTGCCAATTGCTTCTTCACTACAGAGGTGATTCTGCACCTTGATCAATCGGCAATCAGTGTCCCTTTCACGTTCACTTTTATGTCAATTGGTTAACCTGAAGAAATCATTCCTAGGGGCTGCCACCAAGGGAGGTGCTGTATGAAAAGTTTTAGTAAGTGGGACGAGCTCCCTCGAGAACAAAACCTACAAAAAACAACAACCAAGTTTGCAATTACCATGAAAACTCGAGCCTACTAGGTTGTATCATTTCTTTCTAAAAGGTGGTTAATTTTAAGACCATTTGTCAAACCAGCAACTGGCATTGCAAGGCAGCCTTTTGTGCTTCTAACCTTTGGGAACAATAATGAATATAATTATACTGCCATTAGAACATTGTCAAAGAAACAATTTATACTTGGAAATGCATTTATTTAAACATCAACTAACCTGCCTGAAAATTTATTTTAAAAGTTCATCTAAATTGCAGCAAATTGTATGGTCTGTCCTCCGGATAATTAATGTAATTGGCGTATTTAGTATTTGTTTGATATTTGTACACTACTGCTAATGGTGAAATCCTGAGGAAAAAATGTTGATTTACTGAAAAAAGCATTAAATGATGAAATGTCACCCTGTACAATTGATAACATTTGGTCTTTTTGTGAAATTCATTTACAAATAATGGCTTACAGATATTTTACAGGGAAAATAATTGTTTTGATTTATTTGAGGGTAGTTATATTGCCCTGCTTGAGATGCATTATATTTTGATAATGGGATCAAGCGGCCTTTTTGTTAAGCTGCAGCAGCAACATTATGTGTAGCTTTAACCTGTCTGTAATCTTTAATGTGTTTACTTTCCTGAGGCAATGGCATTTTAATTATTGATTTATTGCTGTACTACTTGCACATTTTTGAATGTTTTCTTCACACTTGTGCTTCCAAATGCTATATTTGGATCCCCATTTGTTCAACAATTTGCAGTAAATATGTGGTGTAAAACCCACCATTTTAATCCATTTTTTTCCAAATTTACTTGCGGAGGGAGAACCCCCACCCCCGCACCCTCCTTTTGCAGTTCGGGCTCGCTCGCTTCTTGCATTAGGGTACAACATTTTTCGCCCCACCACTTTCAAAATCCACCAGCCACCACTGTTACAGATCTTATGTATATCTGAAATCCAAGGTATTTTAGGCCCTTTCTTTTCCAGTTTGAGACAATTGGCTAAAATTGATCGATTCAGTAAGGTTTCCTCCTTAGTACATATTTTCAGCCATAGCAGAAGAGGTTGTAACTTCACAACATCATTTATATACCCAGCCCAATTTCAGTGTGGCATATATAATTACTAGTGGATTTTTTATACGGCTAGTAGTCTTTTTATAAAGCCATTTCCACCTTCTCCAACCCCAGTTGGTCACAAATCCCCCCCATACACCAGCCTCATATATGGCACCTGGGCAGCACTTAACCTTATAGATTGTTAATAGTTCTTTGATCCGCGTGCTGCCCAGTCTGGTCGCAAAACCTAGGACCACCTCTGTACTCCCCTGCCAGCTTTCAAAGTACCGCAGGTGAGTCTATTGTCAAATTGTACTCCCAGGTAAGGATGTGAGGAGACCGTGCTAATTTTTGTTTTATTTGCAATAAAGACCTTTATTTCTTGCCTTTGTATCCAAAGACAAAAATATGAGTGTTTGTTTGGTTGGCCATCAAGTCCAAACTGTTCATAAAAGCTCAGAGCTGATCTAATAGACACTGTAAGTCGATCACAGTTCTGGCCAATAAGACTGTGTCATCTGCATTAATTAAGGTGGGTATGCTATGAGTGCCTTCCCTAGGACCTTGAGCTTTAAAATTCAACAAATTATTCTCCAAACTGTTAAAATACATTGAAAAAAGAAAGGCAGCCAAAACACAACCCTTGCCTTTCTTTCTTTCTTCCCATGCTTGTTTTCTTTTTTTCTTGCCATCTTTCTTTTTTCTAGCCTTCTTTCTTTCATTCTTTCTTGTCTGCTTTACTTCCTTCTTTGTTTCTTTATTTTTTGCCTACTTTCTTTTGTGTCTTCTACCTTCCTTTGCTTTTCGTTTCTTTCATCTTTCCTTCTTTCTTTATTTCTTCCTAAGCTTGTTTTCTTTCTTTTTATCTTTCCCGTCATCTTTTTTCTCTTTCTTTGTTGTTTGTTTCTTTCTTTCATTTTTCTTTCTTTGTTTCTCTTCCTTCTGCATCTTTTTATTCCTCTCTTCCTCTGCTTGATGTCTTGATATCTTTCTATGCTTGTTTTCTTTCCTTTTTCTTTCCTGCCACCTTTCTTGCTCTCTTTGTTTGTTTGTTTGTTTCCTTCCTCTTTCTTTCCTCTTCCTTCCTCTGTATCTTTTTTATTTCTCTCTTCCTTTGCTTGTTTTCTTTCTTTCTTTCCTTTTTTCTCCTTTTGCTTCCTTCCATCTCTCTGTCTCTCTCTTTCTTTCTTTCATTCTTTCTGTCTATCTTTCTTTATTGCCCCTTTCTTTCCTTGTAATTGCTTGCCTAATTTCTTTCCTTCCTTGTTTTTTCTTTCTTGCCTATTTTCTTTCCTTCTTTGTTTCTTGCATTCTCTCTTCTTTTGTTTTCTTTCTTGTCTTTTTTTCTTTCATGTCTTCTTTTAAAGGTAAGAAGCTAGCAGCTGATGCAGACCAATTAGTTTTCTTAGGGCTGTGTTAGCCATGACCATTTGATTTTACTAAAATTATGTGCATAACATAGTTACTTATATGGGTTTTAAGCCAGACTTCATCTATTAGTCTTTGGTTGTGTCAATCACATTTTTCTTCTACCCACTTAAGCATACATCATAGGGAAATGCCTCAGCCCACTTTTTTCATCGGCTGACTTCACTATGAGTTACGGCATGCCTTTCACAAGGAGCACATCCATACACAAAGGGGCCGATTCCGATTCCGGCCGCAAAACGTACCGACCGACACGGACCCGGACCGGATACCGACTGACACGGACCAGCGCCGTACGACCTGTGCAGTACGATGCAACGCGTGTGAATTAAAACCGACACGTACGGAATACAAGCTGTACGATCGAGCCGTAGGGAAAATAGTGTTCCGGCCGGAAAACCGACGTGAATTTCACCGACCGACACGAACCCGGAATGAACCCGACCGACCCGTACCCGCGATGTCCGATCCGCGCAGTACGATGCAATGCGTGGATACTCAGACGGACTCGCACGGAGACCAAGCCGTACGACCGACACGCACAGAAAACCGGGCCCACAAGCAATAGAGAACTTCGCGACCGATGCGTATGAAACACAGAAGATAGGCAGCGTGAACGAGGCGGAGAAGCACGCACGAGGCAACATTAGCGTCCGTATCCGTCAGATGAACGTCTCCTTCGTGCCTACAAAACCCAAAGGAAAAAAGACAAAAAAGGGCCAAACAAGCAATGACAAAGCCAATAAATACCATGGGACAAAAAACCTGGGACAAAGACACACCCACAACTCCAAATATATAAAGGACTACAATCACTACCATCATCCCTTGCACACAGGAGACACAGCCAGCAGCAAACACCATTACACAGCAACCACAGACACACTCACAACTCACCCATCACACATCTCACACACCATCAGCACCTCATCCAACATCACACACACACACAGCCAGCAAAACCAACACCAACCCACCCTCACTTGCACCCTCACACACAGATCACTCACCACCACCACCCATCATCATGCCCCCAAAGAAGAATTCAAAGTTCACAGATAGTGAGTTAGAAGTGCTGGTAGACGAGATCATCAGAGTAGAGCCACATTTGTTTGGCACATTGGTCCAAAGGACCCCCATGTCACAGAAACCCAAGATGTGGGCAAGGATTGTGGACAAGGTGAACGCACAAGCACCAGCAAGGCGCACAAAGGACGATATCCAGAACAGGTGGTATGACGTGCGCAGGAGGGTCAAGACACTCATCGAAAAAGATCACGCTCTGAGTCAGTGCACCGGCGGTGGTCCTCCTGCCAAACCAGTCTACTTCAGGACCTGGGAGGAGAAGGTGCAGGACATCCTACCACCAGAGAGCGTCCATGGGCTAACAGACATACCAGAGCCTGGTGAGTACACAAACAACATACTCAAGATTGGATGTCAAGGGGACAGTGAAATCATGCACCGCAAGCAAAGCTACACTAACCCATAGAAAATCAACCCAAGATGTGTATGCCAGTCAGACAAACACAATACCTGCCATCTCATAGTGACTTGGAACTGTGTCATGGCATGCACCAACCTAAAAACAAATAGAGCAAGGCAGTGGCACAATGCTAAATAGACACTGCCAGACAGTTTGCCACCACAAACACACTACCTCACAGTGCAGCTGACTGACAGGAAGGAATTGTGGGGATGCAGGTGAAGTGAGTGTATCCCAAAGCATGATGGGGTTTGTAGTCACAGATAATGCCCCCCCTCAAAATTGGCCCATCAATACCTCTCTGAAACATGCCACATCACAGGGAGTGGAAAATGACTGACAAGATGGCTGACACTGGCTCCTGCTGTGGGGAGCACAAGGCCCTGGTAGGGGTTGTGTGTGTGCAAATCAGAAGCAGGACACCACTGACTGACATCCTGAAAGACAACTTGCACGCCCTACAATGGAAGCACGTTTCATGGTGGGATGTTTGGCCGGGTGGGAAGGAGGACTGACAGCCCTCACCATACTTACCAGCATGTGGAGACACACACCCCCCTCAACACAAACTCCACACAACTCACCGGGTAGAATGCATTGACTCACACCTCTGTGAAACATCATCAAAATACACCACGTACTGAGTGCAGCTGTGTGAAGCACAGGGGCTCTCTTTGGACTTGTAGCCAAACAAACACCAGGATTTCACAGTCAGCCATCTTGCCATTGCTGTCACACCCCCTCACAGGGAAGCAGAGTCAAGAGGGAGGAAGTATGGGCATGCTAGGAAGGGGGGTGTAGCCAAGAGTATGATGGGAGTCGCAGTCACAGACAATCTACACCCACCCACATGGCCCAGCAAGTTCCAACTGAACCATACTCGCCCCACAGGGAGTGGGAAGTGACTGACAGGATGTCTGACACTGGGCTCTGTTGTGGGGAGCACAAGGCCATGCTGGGACATGGGCTCCAACAAACACCAGGACTTTATAGTCAGCCTCTTTGGATGACGACGACCAACCTGGCCCCTCCGGTGTGAGTCATCATGCAGCACCAGCAGCATCAACATCTGCACCCCCTGTACCCACGCCTCCAGCATCTGGAAACCGACAGGGCACCCCCGCCAACACGGACAGACCAAGGCCACTGAACACCCACAGCACAGGGACACAGGACCCCCCGGAAGCTACAGCAAACACCACCAGCAACACCACCCAAGGGGTCCCAGTGTCACCTGTGCGTCCCGCCGCTGGTCCTGCCCGTGTGGATAGGGGTGCTGGGAGGGGTGGGAGGCAGAGGGCGCACCTTGCAGAGGGGTCTGGACTGCATGATGACCCACAACTGGCATGCATCATAGATGCGTACCAGGATAGCACCGGAGGATTTGGCCAGGTAGTGGGGATCCTCAAGGACATGCAACAGGAGCAGGCTGCCCACCATGCCCGCATGGAGGCCAAGTGGGATGCCCTTACTGTGGTGCATCGGGACATACTCCAATGCCTCCGCCAGATAAACACAAACCTGTCCACACCTCCCTGTGTGGCCACAACATCTGTTGTAACACCATCTACCAGTGCCACAGTGAGGGAGGAGGACTCTGGCGGAGAGTCACCTGCAACGCAGAGGCCTGCACCTGAGGATCCCCCCCCCGGAAGAAGAGGGGTCGTCCGAAGAAGGACATGTGAGAGGCAGATGTCCCAGCACATCCCCCAGGGCCTCTAAACCTGTTCTGGACAATGTTCTTTGTGCGCCACCCGTTCACCTTGTTCAATCGCACACAAATCGCCCACATGACATGGAGGGTTCATGTTGGGCCAATGTAGCAGATGACTGTGGACTTTACTCTGAACATTTCATCTACCAGCACTTCCAACTCTAATGTGGACTTTGGATTCCAAACCCAATGTACAGCACCCACCATCCTGTGCACTTTCCTCACACATGTTCGAAAATAAACTCACCAGTACACCATACTTGCCTCTGTTGTGATTCCAAATTGTCATGTGTCATGGAGATGTCGGTCTGCTACACAACACAGTGCATGCTAAATACTGCAACAATGTGACCAACGTTATGTGAGTCATGGTGATGTGACACATGTGAGGGAGACACACCACTATGGCACCACAACACATACTCACCATGGCCATGTTACTCATCACACACAATGATGTTGACTTGAAACATATAGGTATGCACAACAACACCTATCCACAGTCAGTGGTAACAAGTCCACAGGTGAGGTAAGCAAATGTCAGTCAGATGTGGAAAGACAGAAAACGCACCTAACAAAGCATTGCACAGGTTCATTACACATCAGCAACATGTTTAATCAAAAATTGTTGCAAGGCAATTGTACGTTACGGTGGACACACGATCACAGAGTGTCTGAGAATTGTAGTCCAGGGGTGTGTGGCACATCACTTGATGTCAATTGACTTCTCCCACACTGGTGTCAGATTCTTGGTGTTGGGGGTCAGTGTTGAACATACAACAGGCAAATAACCCTGTGAAGGACAGACACAAGACACGGTCAAAAGCACAGCAGAACAGGAGAGAAATGCAATACACATGCACAAAACATGTCGCAAGAAACCTACACAAAATCAAGTTAGCAGTGCTACCCTATTGTGGAGTACACACCACCTGAATGGACACATCACTGCACGCATCCAGTCAAGTGGCACACAGACACACTCAAACAGCAACAGAGCAGCCACAACACATTCCAGGCTAACTCCATACATTGACATGACAACCCTGGGAACTCACATTCAGGTGAAGAAGTTGTTGATGAGCTGGGAGCGGACGTCACCCTCATCCTCATCATCACTGGCATCTTGGCCCAGGCCGGGATCCTCCACAGGTGCCGGAGGTTGGTCATCGTCAATGTCATCCTGGATGAGAGGCACCTTCTTCGGCACTGCCATGTTGTGTAGCATGCAGCATACAAGGATTATTTTGCACACCTTTGCAGGTTCATATGGGAGGGCCCCTCCGGTCTTGTCCAGGCAGCGAAAGCGGTTTTCAGGAGGCCGAATGCCCGCTCAATCACCCTCCTGCTCCGACCATGTGCCTCATTGTAACGCATCTCGGCTGGCGTCACAGGGTTCCTGAGGGGTGTCAGCAACCACGGCATGTTGGGGTATCCAACTCCAAATATATAAAGGACTACAATCACTACCATCATCCCTTGCAAACAGGAGACACAGCCAGCAGCAAACACCATTACACAGCAACCACAGACACACTCACAACTCACCCATCACACATCTCACACACCATCAGCACCTCATCCAACATCACACACACACACAGCCAGCAAAACCAACACCAACCCACCCTCACTTGCACCCTCACACACAGATCACTCACCACCACCACCCATCATCATGCCCCCAAAGAAGAATTCAAAGTTCACAGATAGTGAGTTAGAAGTGCTGGTAGACGAGATCATCAGAGTAGAGCCACATTTGTTTGGTACATTGGTCCAATGGACCCCCATGTCACAGAAACCCAAGATGTGGGCAAGGATTGTGGACAAGGTGAACGCACAAGCACCAGCAAGGCGCACAAAGGACGATATCCAGAACAGGTGGTATGACGTGCGCAGGAGGGTCAAGAAACTCATCGAAAAAGATCACGCTCTGAGTCAGTGCACCGGCGGTGGTCCTCCTGCCAAACCAGTCTACTTCAGGACCTGGGAGGAGAAGGTGCAGGACATCCTACCACCAGAGAGCGTCCATGGGCTAACAGACATACCAGAGCCTGGTGAGTACACAAACAACATACTCAAGATTGGATGTCAAGGGGACAGTGAAATCATGCACCGCAAGCAAAGCTACACTAACCCATAGAAAATCAACCCAAGATGTGTATGCCAGTCAGACTAACACAATACCTGCCATCGCATAGTGACTTGGAACTGTGTAATGGCATGCACCAACCTAAAAACAAATAGAGCAAGGCAGTGTCACAATGCTAAATAGACACTGCCAGACAGTTTGCCACCACAAACACACTACCTCACAGTGCAGCTGACTGACAGGAAGGAATTGTGGGGATGCAGGTGAAGTGAGTGTATCCAAAAGCATGATGGGGTTTGTAGTCACAGATAATGCCCCCCCTCAAAATTGGCCCATCAAGACCTCTCTGAAACATGCCCACATCACAGGGAGTGGAAAATGACTGACAAGATGGCTGACACTGGCTCCTGCTGTGGGGAGCACAAGGCCCTGCCAGGGCTTGTGTGTGTGCAAATCAGAAGCAGGACACCACTGACTGACATCCTGAAAGACAACTTGCACGCCCTACAATGGAAGCACGTTTCATGGTGGGATGTTTGGCCGGGTGGGAAGGAGGACTGACAGCCCTCACCATACTTACCAGCATGTGGAGACACACACCCCCCTCAACACAAACTCCACACAACTCACCGGGTAGAATGCATTGACTCACACCTCTGTGAAACATCATCAAAATACACCACGTACTGAGTGCAGCTGTGTGAAGCACAGGGGCTCTCTTTGGACTTGTAGCCAAACAAACACCAGGATTTCACAGTCAGCCATCTTGCCATTGCTGTCACACCCCCTCACAGGGAAGCAGAGTCAAGAGGGAGGAAGTATGGGCATGCTAGGAAGGGGGTTGTAGCCAAGAGTATGATGGGAGTCGCAGTCACAGACAATCTACACCCACCCACATGGCCCAGCCAGTTCCAACTGAACCATACTCGCCCCACAGGGAGTGGGAAGTGACTGACAGGATGTCTGACACTGGGCTCTGTTGTGGGGAGCACAAGGCCCTGCTGGGAAATGGGCTACAACAAACACCAGGACTTCACAGTCAGCCATCTTGCCATTGCTGTCACACCCCCTCACAGGGAAGCAGAGTCAAGAGGGAGGAAGTATGGGCATGCTGGGAAGGGGGGTGTAGCCAAGAGTATGATGGGAGTCGCAGTCACAGACAATCCACACCCACCCACATGGCCCAGCAAGTTCCAACTGAACCATACTCGCCCCACAGGGAGTGGGAAGGGACTGACAGGATGTCTGACACTGGGCTCTGTTGTGGGGAGCACAAGGCCATGCTGGGACATGGGCTACAACAAACACCAGGACTTTATAGTCAGCCTCTTTGGATGACGACGACCAACCAGGCCCCTCCGGTGTGAGTCATCATGCAGCACCAGCAGCATCAACATCTGCACCCCCTGTACCCATGCCTCCAGCATCTGGAAACCGACAGGGCACCCCCACCAACACGGACAGACCAAGGCCACCGAACACCCACAGCACAGGGACACAGGACCCCCCGGAAGCTACAGCAAACACCACCAGCAACACCACCCAAGCGGTCCCAGTGTCAC
This sequence comes from Triturus cristatus, assembly GCF_964204655.1. Lineage (NCBI taxonomy): Eukaryota > Metazoa > Chordata > Amphibia > Caudata > Salamandridae > Triturus > Triturus cristatus. The sequence continues at coordinate 84,494,195 of NC_140591.1, forward strand.
CTGTGCGTCCCGCCGCTGGTCCTGCCCGTGTGGATAGGGGTGCTGGGAGGGGTGGGAGGCAGAGGGCGCACCTTGCAGAGGGGTCTGGACTGCATGATGACCCACAACTGGCATGCATCATAGATGCGTACCAGGATAGCACCGGAGGATTTGGCCAGGTAGTGGGGATCCTCAAGGACATGCAACAGGAGCAGGCTGCCCACCATGCCCGCATGGAGGCCAAGTGGGATGCCCTTACTGCGGTGCATCGGGACATACTCCAATGCCTCCGCCAGATAAACACAAACCTGTCCACACCTCCCTGTGTGGCCACAACATCTTTTGTAACACCATCTACCAGTGCCACAGTGAGGGAGGAGGACTCTGGCGGAGAGTCACCTGCAACGCAGAGGCCTGCACCTGAGGATCCCCCCCCCGGAAGAAGAGGGGTCGTCCGAAGAAGGACATGTGAGAGGCAGATGTCCCAGCACATCCCCCAGAGCCTCTAAACCTGTTCTGGACAATGTTCTTTGTGCGCCACCCGTTCACCTTGTTCAATCGCACACAAATCGCCCACATGACATGGAGGGTTCATGTTGGGCCAATGTAGCAGATGACTGTGGACTTTACTCTGAACATTTCATCTACCAGCACTTCCAACTCTAATGTGGACTTTGGATTCCAAACCCAATGTACAGCACCCACCATCCTGTGCACTTTCCTCACACATGTTCGAAAATAAACTCACCAGTACACCATACTTGCCTCTGTTGTGATTCCAAATTGTCATGTGTCATGGAGATGTCGGTCTGCTACACAACACAGTGCATGCTAAATACTGCAACAATGTGACCAACGTTATGTGAGTCATGGTGATGTGACACATGTGAGGGAGACACACCACTATGGCACCACAACACATACTCACCATGGCCATGTTACTCCTCACACACAATGATGTTGACTTGAAACATATAGGTATGCACAACAACACCTATCCACAGTCAGTGGTAACAAGTCCACAGGTGAGGTAAGCAAATGGCAGTCAGATGTGGGAAGACAGACAACGCACCTAACAAAGCATTGCACAGGTTCATTACACATCAGCAACATGTTTAATCAAAAATTGTTGCAAGGCAATTGTACGTTACGGTGGACACACGATCACAGAGTGTCTGAGAATTGTAGTCCAGGGGTGTGTGGCACATCACTTGATGTCAATTGACTTCTCCCACACTGGTGTCAGATTCTTGGTGTTGGGGGTCAGTGTTGAACATACAACAGGCAAATAACCCTGTGAAGGACAGACACAAGACACAGTCAAAAGCACAGCAGAACAGGAGAGAAATGCAATACACATGCACAAAACATGTCGCAAGAAACCTACACAAAATCAAGTTAGCAGTACTACCCTATTGTGGAGTACACACCACCTGAATGGACACATCACTGCACGCATCCAGTCAAGTGGCACACAGACACACTCAAACAGCAACAGAGCAGCCACAACACATTCCAGGCTAACTCCATACATTGACATAACAACCCTGGGAACTCACATTCAGGTGAAGAAGTTGTTGATGAGCTGGGAGCGGACGTCGCCCTCATCCTCATCATCACTGGCATTTTGGCCCAGGCCGGGATCCTCCACAGGTGCCGGAGGTTGGTCATCGTCATCGTCATCCTGGATGAGAGGCACCTTCTTCGGCACTGCCATGTTGTGTAGCATGCAGCATACAAGGATTATTTTGCACACCTTTGCAGGTTCATATGGGAGGGCCCCTCCGGTCTTGTCCAGGCAGCGAAAGCGGCTTTTCAGGAGGCCGAATACCCGCTCAATCACCCTCCTGCTCCAACCATGTGCCTCATTGTAACGCATCTCGGCTGGTGTCACAGGGTTCCGGAGGGGTGTCAGCAACCACGGCATGTTGGGGTATCCGGAGTCACCTACACACAAAAATGAACAAGTAGCTGAGTTTTGTAGGAGTGCGGAAGACAACATTGACAAACACACACAATGATAAACAGTCAGTACACACCGACAAGCCAGGCATGCTGAGCTGGCATCTGTGACATCAGCGTTGCAATGCGACTACTCCTCATTATGTAGGCATCGTGCGCAGAACCAGGGAACCGTGCGCACACATGTGTGATAGACATGTCTGCAAGACATACCACCAGAGCATTGTTTGAGTGGAAATGTTTCCTTTTACGGTATGCCTGCTCATGTGCCTGTGGTGGTATCAGGGCCACATGTGTCCCATCAATAGATCCGATGACTTTCGGCATCCTCCCCAGTGTATAAAAGGCATCCTTTATTTCAGGGAGTTCAGCTGGGCTCGGGAACTTGATGTACAGGTCAAGGAAATGCAACATCCCCTCCTTAACATCGCATAGCACCCGACTAAACATAGTTTGCGACATACAACCAGCAGTAGCCACAGTGTACTGGAAGGTACCAGTAGCAAAGAAGTGCAGGGCTGCCATCACCTTCACCTCTGGGGTCAGTGCTGTAGGGTATGTCTGGCCAGGTAGCAGATGTGGCGCCAACTGCTCCGCCAACTCCTCAATCAGTGGCCTAGTGAAGCGGTACCGTCGGATGCAGTCACGTTCCTGCATGGTTGCAAGGTCTGGGAACGGTTGATGGACAGCTGGTGCCCTGTAGAACAGAGATGAACAAAGGAAGATTGTCGGTTCATCCACCCATGTGGCCATGACCAGGCTCAATATTACATGATAGATCATGACATTACACTATGTACTGAGGTGGGTGCTGTTGGGCATGGACACATATGTCACCTACATGACCACCACCTCACATCTCAATTCCACATGCCCACATGAGTCCCATGTAGTGCAATGGCCAATCATCTGGCTGTGTAACCCGACCTATGTACTGCTGTGATGTTACAAACACACACCACAGTGACAAGTGAGGCCTGATGTCTCCCAGGCATCACAGAACTTTGCCATGCAGGCACCAAGGGTCCCTGTAATAATAAGAATAATAATAATCCACATTTGTAAAGCGCGAACAATCACCCGTAAGGGTCTTTAGGCGCTGGGGGCCATCAGGAAGATTAAGCAAGCTATTGCCCAGAGTCACATGGTGCTGGGCTGATCTGCCGCCGGCATCGTGATCCCCAGATTCTGGCATCAGTCGCCCTGGCCGCGGCGCCACACCTCTTCCTGTATTGCCACATCGACACTGGCATGGACATAGCGTATCACGTACACACCACAAGGCAAGAGTGAGTCCCACAGGTAGTGGCCACAGTTGTCCCTGCAGGCCCTACATGTACGTCTCTTAGACACACACACACCATCAAGGTTGATGCATATACCACATGGATGTGGAGACTGTCACCCATTGGGCACATTTGATCAGACACATCTGAGACACAACTTGCACACAGACTGTGGGTGCACATCAGAATTGTGGCTATAGGTCTCACTGTGACGTACATGCCATCACCCCCAGGACTCAGGGTGTATGTGACATGGCCCAAACATATCCAACATGAAACTGTGTCCGTGACACATGCCCATTACTGTACATTTTCACATCACAGTGGTAATGTGCACGACACACAAAGGATTCTGCCCCCATGTACACGTGGACAGCCTGGGAGTGGTTGCACAAAAGTGCCACCCAACAAACCAAATGTGGCCCCCCAAACACCCAGGGAATGCAGCCGTACATGCCATGGGACACTGTGTGGCCAATGCTGTAGTGTGGTAGGTGTGCACAGGTGTCCCTGGCAAGTAATTGTGTGTTGAATCCGTCGAATAGTCACACCAATGAGGTCCGACGCGGGTGACAATGTGTACGCATTACACGGTTCATGACCGAGCCGTGAGTACGCTTTGCCATTGACTGCAATGAGCTCCGACCCGGGTGACAATGCATACGCATTGCACGGTTCATGACCGAGCTGTGCGTACGCTTTGCCATTGACTGCAATGAGGTCTGACGCGGGTGACAATGCGTATGCATTTCACGGTTCATGACCGAGCCGTGCGTACACTTTGCCATTGACTGCAAAGAGCTCCGACGCGGGTGACAATGCGTACGCATTGCACGGTTCATGACCGAGCCGTGCGTACGCTTTGCCATTGACTGCAATGAGCTCTGACGTGGGTGACTATCATGCATACGCGTTGGGCAGGCATGGTCCGAGACAGGCATACGCCTTGGCCATTGAATCGTATGGAGACGGGTGTGTGTGTATTTTTAAAATATGCGTTGTACAGTCAGTTGACGAGCCGGGCGCACCCATTGGCTCTGGACTGTCATGGAGACGGATGCGGATTCAAAACTTGTACGAGTTGTGCGCTGGAAATTCAGTTGGATGCCTACAACAATGTTGCAATTTCAAGTGTTTCATGAAGGTGAAGATTTGAATTATGCGGAAGGCGTGTACGAGTCCTACATTTCCATGGATTGGCCAGATTCATAGAATGCAACCATGTTGGACCTATCACTTGGGACACATGGCACAGATTCTGCCTCTGCAGCACAGATATAAGGCTGGCTGGCCCCCAGGGAGCTCATTTGCCTGCACTACATGCTCCTGGACCACATCCCTGCTACCACTGCTGCTGTCTCTGCATCCTCTGGCTCCTGATATGGCACGTACTCTGGAGAGGGCCCCAGCCTTCACTTAGGAGGAGAACCAGGCCCTGCTGGACGGGCTCCTTCCACAGTACAGCAAGCTCTATGGGAAACCAGGGGAGCAGGTGAGTGTGCAGTCCACTGCCTTCCTAATTATGCATGTTGTCTGACTAGCAGTACTAGCAGTGTGTACACCAGTGGCAAGCATTCTCACTGACTACTTTCATCACCCAAAGTGTGTAGGTACATGTAATGAACAGGTGTCCTGCTGCTAAAGTGCATTAGTGCAAGCTTAAACTACCCAGGCATTGTTAACATGTCAGACATGCAGGTGATTTGTCCTTCCCCATAGTTGCACTACCTGTGTAACTCATTTTCCTTTGTGATGATGACATGTATCTCAAAATGTGTGCAGCACAAATATGGGGCATGTGTGTAAATGTACTTTTAACTTTGTCATCCTCACAGGTTGATACCCACCAGAAGCAGGAGATATGGCTGACCATCGCCCGGGCAGTTCGTTCGGTGGGGGTCTACAAGCGCCGGATCCGCAACTGCCAGAAGAGGTGGCAGGACCTTCGGGGCTGGACCTGGAAGATAGCTAGAGTCCAGCTGAAGCTGTCACCTCGACGCAGGAGGGGCGGACACCGGACCCTGACCCCCCACATGCTCCGGATCCTGGCGGTGGTCTTCCCGGACCTGGATAGGCAGCTGAAGGCCAGACAGCAGCAGGAAGGGGGTAAGTCCATGCCTAATCTGTGTACTATGTCTGACATGCTAATTGCAGTCTTTTGGCCTGGTCACACTTCCACATTACGTAGGTCTTGTAGTCCAATACTCAGGTCCCTCAATTGTGTGATGCACCCTCCTCATCTGTTCCACAAGTGTGGCCCCTACAGTCTGTTGCTTGTGTCACTAGGGCACTGTGTCCCTGCAGTCAGCTATGCTTCAGCTACCGGACAGCATCCTTTCCCGTGACTCTGTTGTGTGTTTCATGGGTGGTTCAATTGTTTGCCCAATGCCTGAGATCTGACATGTGATCTGTGTATGCCCTTGAGATGTGTTCCAATTGCTGGTCTGACTTGCCACATGTGGCTGGGGTATTCCAAACAAATCCATGCAGCAGGGGACTCCAATTTTGGGGCCTCAGGAGTATGTATATCAAGTATGTCACACTTGCTTAGCCACCTGACTACTGTCCAGCCCTGGGCAGTCATGCCTCCTCAAGGGCATTTAGAAACACTCTGTAATCCCACTCCTGTGTATCAAATTACAGGTTGTGCTTAGTGACATGTGCCTTCAGGTGTCTGCCTCTGTGTCATTATGGTGTGGCTTGTTGTTACGTACAACTGGGGTGTCCATGATTCAGAGGGTCAGCAGGACATCTGAGATGTGACTGTGAGAGACAAGACCTGTGTGACATATAGGTGTGTGATCATCTGACAGCACACAATGGTGTATGCAACTGTGTCCTTCAGGCAGCTGGGTTACATGCATGGCAGACTGTGATGTGCTAATGTACAGGGAGTTGTGTTCGCAGAGACTCATATGTCTGATTTGCATGATGTGGGGTCTTCTGGGTCCTGTATATGTTGTTTGCAGGGGATTGGCAAGTGCACCGGTCATCTGCAGAGTTAGCTTTACCCCTGAGCTATGATTGTGACACAGTGCATACTGTTGTTGTCTGGATGCTCTGCCCCTATGACATGAGACAGTGTTGACTGACTTTCCAGGCATGCCAGTGCCATAGCATTTAACTTGCTATGAGTGATCCTGCATTGTGTTCAAGTGTGCACCATGCACCCCATTGTGGCATTGCCCATCAGGACATGAGAACATCATAGTGTGTGTTGCTGGCATGCATCACAAGCATGTGAAATGAGTCTCTGCCCATCCCTTCATCCGGACACCTATACTGAGTCAGTAGCAAGCGATGTGCTGTGTGTATAGTGACATACGCCTACATGTTCATTTGCATGTACAACTAATGTGTGGGTGGTGCATGTCGGGCCATTGGGGTATTAGCATCCAGCATGCAACAGACATATGTGTGCAAGTCAAGGAGGGATATGTGTGCCATGGTTGATGTTGATAATGACAATTGGCTTATTCTAAACAGTGTTGGCACTTTGAGCAGTGTTCAGCTGATGATGCCAGGGCTTGCCCTGTGATGTGATGTACTCACTGTGGTGTGTGCAATCAGTGCAGGTGACTGATGTTGTTCTCTGTTTTCCTATTTCTATCCAGATACATCCACGGCCACAGGAGGGGACAGCTCCACGGACCAGGATGAGCCACAGAGCCTGACAGGGACAGAAGGAGAGGAGTCGGGGGAACCCAGCGGCATGGAGGGCGAGTGGAGCCACACAGAGGAGTCGTCAGCACCATCCCCCCCAGCTGAGGGCCACAGCAGCTCTAAGGATGACTCCCTTGTGGAGGCTGGTGCCAGCAGCCACCAAACCCCAGCTAGTGAGGCTGTCCCCACCACCGCCCCCACCACCACCATCACCACCCTCCCATCGGCTCCCATCCCAGAGTTCCCTGTAGGCTCTCGTGTTCGGGAGCATGTCTCCCTTGTGCCAGGCACCGCACCCCCTGCCCCTGTGTCCCCTGCTGCCCTGAGTGAGGAGTCTCTGGACTTACTTAGGCAGATCCATGTAGGGCAGACGTTGATGCTGAAGGTCCTCCATGCACACACAAGTCTGTTGACGCAACTGGTGTCGTTCATGGAGGGCATTTCCTCGGGCATGTCTGCCCTACAGAGGACCAATCAGTCCATGGCCTCCCTGACGGCAGCAGTGTCCCTCCTCCAACAGTCCCGCACCCCTCCTACCCCTGCACCACCCACAATTCCTAGCAGCCTACCTGTCCTAAGCACACACACACCTGCACATTCTCACAAAGCCACAGACATGGGCAGCACACAAACTCCCAAACCAAGGGCTAGACGTGCACACAAGCAAGCGCAGGGGACTGATACCACACTTACAGGGGCTGGTTTGCAGACACACACACAGTCATCCACAACCACTCCGCAGTCCTCCGAAACCTCTCCCTCCCAGCCCCCTTCCCTTGCCTCACCTGCAACCCCATCTCCACAGAAGCTCTTCCTCAGTGACCTGGCCTCTTCCCCACCGACCCAACAGATTCTGATTACAAGGGGAAGAGGAAGTCCCCACACACAGAGGGGAGTGCCCCTCACACCCGGACACCCTCCCTCATGCGCAGTCAGACTGAGAGCCCCACCCGCAAGTCCCCCCGGAGCCGGAAGAGCAAGACCCCACCACCACCACCACGCAGCTCCAAGGCAAAGTCTCCATCCCCCAGACCACCAATCCAGAGGTTCCCCCGCCACTCCCTGCCCCGGGTTCCCCCACCCACAGCTACACCATCCCCAAAATGCTGAGGCCCTCCCCCCCACCACTTGCTCCTCCACACCTGGTCAGATGGTTAGTGCCACTGATGTGGGGACCGTGTCCCCCCCTCTATCCTGCCGACCTCACCTGCACCCCATTCCGCTCACATGGATTTAGGCACTGCAGTGGAGTCCACGACCACCCCGTCTGACTTAGGCACTGCAGTGGGGACCCAATCCACTCCATCTGACCTGCCCACTGAAGTTGTGCCAGCACCCACCCCATCTGACTTGTGCCCCACAGTTGTGACTGCACCCACCACTTCAGTCAGCTCCACTGCAGTTGCAAGTGTCTCGCCTGCATCCACCACCTCTTCACTGCCTCCTTCTGCTGCGCCCTGATCCTTTCCCTGCGGTGCCTGGCCTGTCCCCATGTATGCCCCTCTGAGGGGATGTCCCCTGTCCTTAGCAGTGCAGGCAAGCAACGTGTGACAGTTGTCACTCTAGTTCACTCCTTGGCATTTGGAAATGGACTGGCCATTGGCCTTTTGTTTGAACGGACGTTTAACTTTTAATATGCTGAATAAAGCTTTTTTCTTTAGCCCTGTGAACTTGATTTAGCTGTACATTATATTGATGATGTTTAACATGCCCTTGTACCTATAATGCTTGGTTTCCAATGTTGCATACTGATGTGTTGATGTGAGGTACTCCATGTGGTCCATTAGATATGTATCCTATTCTGGTGGGTATCAATGTCATCCTTTGCAGCTACCTGGGTGTGTCATGATCAACTATTTGTGGACATCTCTGTGAACATTTCATTTGCATGGTCACATCTCTGGCTTGCACCCATGCACATATGATGTGCTTCCCATTGTCCAATTTGTCAATTTCAAAGACTTTGTGCGCATCACCACTGGGCCTACAGGTGTGGGCATCATTGGTATAGGAGTAACTGGGTCCTCTGTGCAACTTGCTGTACATATGTTTTGAGTATGTGCAGATGACTTAGGGGAGACTCCCGTATCCAGACTGTTGTGACCAGAGGCTTCATTGTGTGGTAACTGATGGCTGACTGACCAAGTGTTCTGTTGACATGAGTGAGACGTGCTGTAAATATGTTTGGCACAGCTGGGCTTCCACAGGAGTTGGGTCCCCTCAAGTAAGTGTGTTGTCCTGTGACATAGCCTGGGTGCAAGGTGTGTGTTGTCCACATCCCTTTTCATACACAGGCAGTGTTCCCTTGATATGTTCCTGTTGTTGATGCTTGCTGAGTGGTACTGTGTTCATCCCACTACTTTGCCATGGGCTACCAGATGTGTGGGTGCATGACACACTACTGTTAATTGGTGTTTCATCATTGGGATTTGTCAGTTCTGAGTGGTGATGATGTTGTCAGACACAGATGGGACACAGTCAGGGTTCCCCAAGGCACTTGTTTATTCGCAATATCATGTAGTTGTCCCTAGGTGGTACCTTTCAGTGATTGAGATATGTGTATGTGTGTGTGACTGCTCCGACTTGTCGGGTTCAGGGCTGCAATGTTGGCAGGTGTCAGCATGTGTGCCTTGTGGTTCTCCTTGGCTTCTGCATTGTCCTGGGACTGTGGCAGGTATTCTGAAGGTTACTTGAGCTTTGACGTCATGGCCATGTACCGCATACTGTGCAGTATGTCTGTCATTCACCAGGGTTGTAAACTGTCCTTGTGTGAGGAGTCTGTGCACCTTAGTTCCTCCAACATTCCTGTGTTTGTCATGGGTGCATGTGCAATTTCACCTGTCTATGTGGGCTTCACAGATGCACATTGTTGCAGTTCAGGGTGTGCGGTGTTGAAGGTGGACTGATGTAAATGTTTGTATGGATGGTCCCCTAGCTCCCGTTTGTCCATGGATGAGGGGCAATGCTGAGTGATTTATGTTTGTGTAGGTGTGATGTACATTTGTGGAACAGGACACATGTCTGGGTTTCCCAGTTTGTACGACATCTGCCTTTGTCATCACAGTGGAGGTGTCATGCATGCTTGTGTCACCCCAATGTCTGGTCCCTGGGGGTAGTGCTGTTGTGTGTCAGTCTCTTGCTGTGTTAGTTGGTGTTCATTCCAGCTTGTGTCACATGTGTCTGTTGTGCTTCCTCTCATCTCACAATGCCTGATTGCCCACTAAGGAGGTCCCAATGATGGTTTACTTTTGTATGGCACTTTGTCCATAACTGTGTCACTGTGGTTCAGCCCCCCTAATGTGTTGTGTAGTTGCCTGGGGATACTGAGACACACACACACATGTTGTGTCAGATGTGCAGTGTGAGGTTGCCTGTTTGTGTTTGTGCATCTGCATCAGTGCATTGGTATTGCTGTTGTGGGCCTTTGTCTGGATGCTGTTTCTGTGATTTTCCCTGCTGTCCCTGTGAGTCATATCACATCATTGTGCACATTCATCCTGGTTGTTAGGTGCCATTGCTGGCATGGAATGGGAGTTTGTGAGCTGACACCTACAGTCTACACAGGTTGTTTTGATTAGTGTGTCTATTTTCGAGATGTGTGTATGCTTTTTGATGTTCTCTTCTGCTCGTGTCATTGTACAGTGTATGCATTGTCAGCCCCCATGGGTGGTGCTTGTCTGCACATGGCCGAGAGTGCGTTAGGTTTTCACAGCACTGTTAGCCTCACCACATCTCTGTGGGTATGGGACACAACCACTACTTCGCCCCAGAAGTGTTTAATGTGTTGGGAGCAGGGATCATACATGCTGTTTGTTATTTGCAGATTTGACCATGATGACACTTACCTTTTGGTCACTGTGATGAGGGGGGGGTTTACTGGCACATGCATCAACAAAGACTTTTGCGATTCCTTAATTGCGATTTTTAAAGAAACGCAATTAAGGAATTGCAAAAGCCTATGCATGTAGGAATCGCTATAAAAATAGCGATTCCTACAAATTCCTTAATTGCGAGTCGCAATTAAGGAATGCCGTCCCATTCATTCCTATGGGCCTCCAGGCCCATAGGAATGAATTGGAGATTGCATGAGCAATTTGCGAGTACCAGTAGGTACTCGCAAATTGCTCATGCAATTTCAAGGGTGCAAGGGTGTCAAAATGACACCCTATTGCACCCCTGAAATTGATCTGTGCACATATGTTGCACACACACATGCTCTAAGGGCATGTGTGTGCGCAACATGAAACTTTGAAAAATGCACAAAAGTGCATTTTTCAAAGTTTTTGCAAATTACCATGAAGTTCAACTTCATGGTAATTTGCTCCCCCTATTAGCGAAATCGCTAATTTTTTAACTTTAATGCATTGCATTTAAGGAATCTCAATTTGGGATTCCTTAAATGCAATCGCAATTTAAGGAATCACAATTTAGAGATTCCTTAAATTGCGATTTTTTCATTTGGGATGATGCATCCCAAATGCAAAGATACCGTTTGCTAAGGGGCAGATTCTGAGAATCTGCCCGTTTGCGACCGGTTTTTACTTTGATGCATGTGCCTATTAGACCCCATCACCACAATGCTCAACATCTGCTGCAGTTTGGAAGCCTACACTTAACTTTTGTTCTACACAGTGAGGGGGTGTTCTTTTTACATTGACACAGTGCTATAGTGATGCTTGCCTTGTGTAGGGCACACTCATTTGTTGGTCACACATGTGCTGTTAGTTACATTGTATGTCCGAAGTCATGTTCATGCCTAACAAAAAATGAATGTGTGTCCTCATGTAACGTAACTGGTGCTATGTAAAGCGCTCTGATACCTGATTGGATTTGGGTCAAGTTTGCGCTATATAAAACTCTGCAAAAACTACACACTGTTGTCATGATGTTAGGGGGGATGTATTTTGCTGACATACCTAATGTTGGACTATGATGGATGTGTGGCGCATCACCCATCCTATGAGTGGGGGTGGCAGGGGTGATGGGCAACAGGTTTCCTATGGCTTGGGGTGGCAGGGGTGATGGGCAACATAAGCCCTATGGGTGGGGGTGGCAGGGGTGATGGGCAACAGATCCCCTATGGCTGGGGGTGGCAGGGGTGATGGGCAACAGGTCCCCTATGGCCGGGGGTGGCAGGGGTGATGAGGAACATAAGCCCTATGGGTGGGGGTGGCAGGGGTGATAGGCAACAGGTCCCCTATGGCTGGGGGTGGCAGGGGTGATGGGCAACATAAGCCCTATGGGTGGGGGTGGCAGGCATGAAAGGCAACAGGTCCCCTATGGCTGGGGATGGCACGGGTGATGGGCAACAGGTCCCCTATGGCTGGGGGTGGCAGGGGTGATGGGCAACATAAGCCCTATGGGTGGGGGTGGCAGGGGTGATAGGCAACAGGTCCCCTATGGCTGGGTGTGGCAGGGGTGATGGGCAACATAAGCCCTATGGATGGGGGTGGCAGGGGTGATAGGCAACAGGTCCCCTATGGCTGGGGGTGGCAGGGGTGATGGGCAACATATGCCCTATGAGTGGGGGTGGCAGGGGTGATGGGCAACAGGTCCCCTATGGGTGGGGGTGGCAGGGGTGATGGGCAACATAAGCCCTATGGGTGGGGGTGGCAGGGGTGATAGGCAACAGGTCCCCTATGGCTGGGGGTGGCAGGGGTGATGGGCAACAGGTCCCCTATGGCTGGGGCTGGCAGGGGTGATAGGCAACAGGTCCCCTATGGCTGAGGGTGGCAGGGGTGATGGGCAACATATGGCCTATGTGTGGGGGTGGCAGGGATGATAGGCACCAGGTCCCCTATGGCTGGGGCTGGCAGGGGTGATGGGCAACATACGCCCTATGAGTGGGGGTGGAAGGGGTGATGGGCAACAGGTCCCCTATGGCTGGAGGTGGCAGGGGTGATGGGCAACATATGCCCTATGAGTGGGGGTGGCAGGGGTGATGGGCAACAGGTCCCCTATGGCTAGGGGTGGTAGGGGTGATGGGCAACAGATGCCCTATGGGTGGGGATGGTAGTGGTGCTGGCCATGCAACCACTATGGTGGCTTGTTGTTGGTGGCCAGGATATGGATCCCCTGTGTGTGTGTACCATTTTGCGGGTACGTGTCGTTTGTTTGTGTGGTAGGTGTCTGACTTACCGTCTGCGCCGTCGGCGTCGGTTCCTGATCCGGTCATAGATGTAGAGTACTGGTATGACCTGCGCGATGGGATTCATGATGTGTTCGTGTCGTACACGCTGCTTGTTGCTCCGTCTCGTACCCGCTGCAAGCTGGTCCGTCTCGTAGCCGTGGATTGAGTTGTGGCGCGAATCATAGCTGATATGCTAGTTTTCAGGATGCTGTGACGTGCCGTACGTGGCGTCCCGTCTAGCGCGTAGGATGTACTCATCGTACTTCTCAGGGCGGAAACTGCTATGGATACTGATTCCGGCCGACTCGGTTCAGCGTTCGGAGTCACGTGTCCGTCGTGTTTTTGGCAGTTATGCCCATCATACTTCATCTACAGGACGGACCGGCTATGGGTACGTGTTGGTCGCACGGTAAGGCTATGGACAGCTCTCGGAGAGCTGTCCGACCCGGATTGGAATCGACCCCAAAGTAGTTCCCTTCAGTGCCAACGAGCACTATCGTATGGTGTGCTTTTAGAGACCAAAAAACAAAGGGCCCAATTCACAAAGGTAAAGTGAGACGAAAGTCTAACTTTGCAACTTTCAGAATTCACAAAGGGCATTTACTACTCGTAAATGCCCTTTGTGAATACTGAAAGTCGTGAAGTTCGACTTGCGGTATTCACAAAGGGCATTTACGAGAAGTAAATGCCCTTTGTGAATACCGAAAGTCATAAAGTTAGACTTTTGTCTAACTTTCCCTTGATGAATCGGCCCAACATGTTTGACTTTAGCCAATGTTTTTTTTAGATTCATGAGGGAGACTGGCAGCTTCCTGGCCACTACAATTTTGCAAAAATCATGACAAAACAAAACAAGACTTGCCAAAAGGCTGGTGGTCTGCACTGGCTCTCAATACACAAACACGCTCAATTCAAATTCTACACACAAAAACTCAAAGCAGTCCACAATCCAGGCCCCATCTACCTGAACAGTTGCTAATCAAGGATATATTCGGATAAATCTTGGGAATGTAATTGATCAATATAAGGTGCTTAAGAATTCATGTTATTTTACAACTTTGCAGATTCGATACACTTGCGTTTGGGCGGATCTAGATATCAGAACTGCAATTTTGGATATTATTCATTGGATTAGAAATACTAATAACCATCGTTTAGATTCAGGTAAGATTCACTTTTGGGAGTGCGGTCGTTCTTGATCAAATCAGACACCATGAAGAACCATTGCCTTATTTATTTAGTTTCTTTATTTTTGGTTTCAGCAGATTCAATTTTGAAAAGGATCTTTAAGGTACATTTTGAATGTATAATGCCTAAGTATAGAGACACAAGGGTTTTCTACTCTAATATGCACATCAGGGCATTCTTGGGTTTAATTATGGCTATCACACGTCACCATAATCAGAAGCATTATATATCTAGGAGGCTGCGATTCATTGTATAATTGTATTGCCGTATAATTCAGTGTAGCAATTTATTTATTCTAACAATTTTGGTTGCTGCTAATAAGCTTAATTGAGAAATTGTCACATGCAACCCCTATGGTGGCCCCACCCTCTTACCTGAACCGACCGTGCCTGGTTCTCACCTGGCTCTGCCTGTGGGAACAAATCCTATTCAAAAGAACAGGAAAAGCGCAGAAAAATGATTATTCTTTTTTCCTGCTGCATTTGCACACACTTGCCTGTTGAGGTAGCGGGTAGTAGCCCATTGATCTCTGTATCGATCAATTAAAATGATACTCCCCTTGGCCTCTTCTACCTGTGGTACCGGCTGCCACAGAGTGTCCAAGCATCCCCCACTTTGTATGAGGTCCTTGAAAACTTTAACAATCCCTCAACCACAACATGCCGGATGTTAATGCTGGCTTCTGATTCCTTAATAGGCTTGTTTGTCCATCCTTAGTAGCCCCTTGACTTCATTTGTAACTTCCCATGAGGACTGACTCTTTTACTTCTGTTGTTACACGGTATGTCTTATTTCTCCTGTAAGCACTATTTTCTTTCATGAGTTTCTCTTACTGCAGGCAGGACATGCTTTCCGGCAACATTCGGCGCACCATGCACGCTTTCACTTTCTAAGCGGCCTGGGAGAATGGGGACCGAGGTCTTGCATTTACAAGAGTTGTAGCTATTGGCATTGTAAATGACAATGCCTTTTATATATGTGTTAATTATCAAAACAGATAAATAAAAGGCATTGTTATTTAAAATTCCAATAGCTTAAACTCTCTCAAATGAGAGACCTATTGCATTGCAAATGCTTGTTTCTTCTGGGAGAAAGTGGCACTTGACCAGCCCTTAGTTTTTCCTTTGCCTTTAGTGCTGATGTGATGTTTAAAAATATTTGTAGAAAAGTATATTTGTCTGCAGCTGCTATTATATTAGGCATACCTCAATTAAAGAGCTCTGACATTCCAGGGTATAGAACATTTCCTCTCCATGCTGAAATAAAGCCTGCTGCGGGGAAGCAAGGCACAACGCCACGCGGCAAAAAACAAGGTAAGTGGGCCCTGCGTGACAGCAAGAAAGTTCCTGCTGTGAGGCAGGGCTTCTCTTTAGTCCAGAATTCTTATTAAATGCTTAAAACTCTAACTTCACAATTTCTTACATTTGTCAGTTTAAAAAATTTGCGAAGATCTAGGTTAACGACTTTAACCCCTTGAGTGCCCCGCCCTTTCCACGCCCTGTGCCGGGCGTTTCATTAGCGGGCGGGGCTCATGACGAGATAGTCTCGTCATGGGCACAGCGCAACCGCTGCCCATGACGAGACCATCTCGTCATGGGCACTCAAGGGGTTAAAACTTTGCTCACCTCTACGCAGTTCACAACTTTCGCCGCCCAACCATGCGGTCATTGTCTTTTGCCACAGATTCCACCGCTATTTTATGCCAAACAAAGTCTGGATAAAGGGCAGATAATAACAAGAAGGTTGTGTGGAGGAGCCAGTCCTCACTTTGGGCCATATGTAGGTAATTTCTATTTACCGATTCCTAAATACCGAATTTTACCGATTCGGTATTTAAGAATCGGTAAATAGAATGTAGGTAAACAATCGATAAATGTTACTGATTCGGTAATATTCGTTATTACCGATTTCATATTTACCAAATCGGTAATAAGGAATACCTTCCCATTCATTCCTATGGGCCTAGAGGCCCATAGGAATGAATGGGAAGCCATTCACTATTACCGATTCGGTAAATACCGAATCGGTGATAGGGGGAGCATATTCAAGGGTGGTAGGGTGTCACATTGACACCCTGTTGCACCCCTGAATCGTGCATGTGTGCACATGTGGCGCACATACATGTCAGGGCATGTATGTCTGCCACATGGCACTTTTAAAAAAGCACAAAATTGCTTCGGAAAAGGTATTCGGTATTTACCACCCACTAGTAGTTGGTGGTAAATAACGAATCCTTAAACCAAAAATGCACTCACTTGAGTGCTTCCTACATAGGATTTAAGGATTCGGTATTTTACTGATTCCTTAAAATAACGAATCGGTAAATTACCGAATCCTTAAATCCAGCCTCCTACATCGCAAAGGGCTAAATACCAGTCGGTAAGGGGAAATTTACCGATCTTCGGCCGTTACCGACCGGTATTAGCCCACCTACATATGGCCCTTTATCTTCTAAAGCAGCAGCTCTTAACCTGGGTCCACGCACCCGTAGGGATCCACAACGCCTACTCAGGGGGTCCACTGCTGTTTGGAAAATTAAAGAATATTAGCAAATTATTAAAGTATATGGGCCTAAAAGCCAAAATTGAAAATTTCAAAACACTCTATAAAGTTCAAGGACTCTGAAATTGGAGGCTAAACATTAAGTTGATGTCCTTATCTTGCTTCTAGGGAGCGTGCAAGTATAGCAAACAGGACCTGGTATAGGTGATTTGTGGCCTCAATGGAAGCACTGGTGTGCACCAGCAAAAAGGGAGCATGCATTAGGAGCAAAAAGTAGAAAGCGATATGTGAGTCTAGCATATTGCATCGTCTTTTCAACATAAAAATATTTTAAGAATCTCCAACCTTCCCATTAAAATTAGAATTTCGATTTTTTGTATATTTTCTGTTTGTGTATTAAATAAACTATGTCATCATTTGTGTATCTGTTTAAATATATTTATTTCTATATTTGTGTATTGTTTTGAGGTTCAAATCATAGAGATTGTACAGGTGGGGGTCCCCGGCTCCTAGCAGTAATATGAGTGTGTGGGGGAGTCCACAGAAGTCAAAAGCTTAAGAAACGCTGTTCTAGAAGCCAGCAATGTCGCATATTCCTGGGAGATGGAGAGAGACGGAGAGTTGTACCTTACAGTGAAGAGGGCCAGTATGTCATTGCATATTCCGGTCACCGCTTCCCACTTCTTAAATGCGCAAAAAGAACTAAAAGAAATGAAAGTGGGCGGTTTGCCCTGAGATCACCCAGGGCTGATTATAGGGGACTGAGTTCCAATCAGCGGAAAATGAGACTGACATGGTGGGAGTCCTGCTCGTCTGTAACTGAAGAGCACACATGCAGCTGGGGATCTGAGCCTGGCAATTACTGGTCCTCCGGCTCACGCAGCCATCTCGCTTCATGAGAAGGACAAGCCCCAGGCTGCGAGCTCCAGGCCCTCTAAGGACTGGACCAACCAGTACTGGAATTGAAAAAGCATCAGTCATGGAACCGAAGGGTTGAGGTTCAATGTGTGGCAGCGGAAAGACAGTAGAGTCATAAAAAGCAAAGTCAACTTATACAGTGGGGGCCTCATTTATGATGAATTGGCAGAGGGCCGCGCCGCAAGTCCTCTTACTGCACTGCCCTACGCCAATGTGAAAGGGCAGCAATGCACTGTATTTATTAAATGTGGTGAATTCCTGCCTTTTCACCCTGTGCTGGCGCACAATTTGCCGCCTAGTGCCAAAGTAGGCACCCTTGCACCATGGCACAATGTTGCTTCCGTTGCCGGCAGGATTATTTTCGTGCAGGAAGTGGCACCTTCCTGCACAAAAAAAACAAAAAACAGAGAAGCGTTTTGCTCTTTCCACACATGGAAAAAGGAAAAAACGGGAGAAATAAAAAGATTTCTCCTGGTTACGCCTGCTCTGGGAGGCGTAAGGTTTTGGTGCTGCCCCCATGTTTACGTGATTAGGTAAATCTTGGGCAGCGTCAAAATCCATAGGTGCTGCATGGAAAAGCCCACTTCGACACCTATGGAAAGCATCCTCAACACAGAGTAAGGCAAGGCAGCGACTTGTGCTGCTTTTTCGTACTCCATAGCTATGAGGCCATGCAAACCCGTGCAGCGGGGCTTTGAGTCGCCTTATGGATATGATTGAGAGACTTCGATGGTAGAGCGTCGAAACAAGTGATGCTCCGGCAGCGCAAGCCTCTCATAAATAAGCCCCTTATTGTTTTTAAATCTGCCATGAAGAAATTAGCAACATATATGAATGTAAAACTTGTCTGGCTTACTTACATGGTGACAAAGAGGCTGCATTTTATCTTACAGAAATGACACCCTGAAGAAATTGAAATCTTCATTCTCAGGGTAATATAACAAAGAACTTGGCAAAGAAGCTGAAATATGAAAAGACATCTTTATTAAAACTCAAATGAGTGAGACTACGTCACACAGAAGCCTTAGCAACTGAATGAGGCAGTCTCAAGAATGGTCTTAGCTCAGACCTTTTATACCATTTATTATGCCCTAGGCATGCAAGGGAGTTGTACCAGTCACATTCCTAAACAAATGAAAAAGCTAGAGAGGCAACAGGTGAGTAGCCTTTGGGGTTTTAGCAGGATATGAGCGAAACATTATAATTACAGGGTTTCATAAAGGTTACAGTTGACAAAGGTAAAAAGTCGGACAAAACCAACATTCTTCTTTAGACAAGCTGGACAAACCCATAATAAAAATGGTCACCTCCCCATCGTAAATAGGCCATAGAAGCAAGAACAGAAACAGATGAGAGGTAGGATAAGGGGTGTGTATGTGCATACCAAACTTTACAATCTCCTGTTCTTTGATCTCTATCTGACCAGCTGCCTAACAAGGAACTGGCTCAACGAGGTCAGCTTCAGGCAACAGGGTCAGTTCACTCAGGTCATTCAAAAGTCAGCTAAAGTCATCAGCCTATGTGAGGGCAACCACAAAATGGCTGCTATGCACAAAATGGAACCCATGGTTCAGAACGAAATCTTCAAATACACAGTGAATCCATCGGTGTAACATGACGAAAACACTCATGCATACCGCACTCATCATTCGCGGTTCGCTGATACCAAAATCGTCATGATACGACGATGTTTATAATACGGGTCCAGAATTTTCAGTACCACAGACCCTCCTTTTGCCCTTACATAGGCAATAACCTAAATTCACGTCAATCTGAATCCAGGTCTATATTCACCAGATCATCAAGATGTTGCTGGAGCAAAATCCTAGTACTTGGTAACTCTCTCTGGACAGGTCTCCTCGAACATGAAGTATCACAAAAGGCCACATATGGCAGGACAAAATAAGGAATACCTCTGTCTGTAGTAGGTGGCATAAGATCACACACCCAACAATTAGTGATGTTCACTACTAACTGGTGTTGATGCAGAAGCTGTACAAATGAATTGCTTACGAATTCTGATCTTCTAACTTGCTCATGTTCAGGAAAAGGGTGAAAAGAGTGCAAAGAAGCAGTAGTAGGAAAAGACATAGGTTGGGAAGTGGGTGCAGAAGTCAATTGAGTAGAGAAAAACAATCCCACCCATAAATGACAACGTCATGTTTAAAAAGACACTAGAAAACACGTTATTAAGAACATATAGACAACGGGAGAAAGCAGTGACCACTATTACAAATGAAATAATAATTTTTCACAACCCTAAGCAAAAAGCAAATCCTAAAATTATCTAGTAACATTTTTAGGGCTCCTATGCATTTCAGTAATTTTTGTATGTTCAGGTGAAACAGTGGTGACCCTCATCAATGCTCTGAGGTGAAAAGGGGGTACTCTTTCCACAGAAAATTGACTTTATTCTGCTTTTACTAAACAGAATAGTACTTTAAAACAATGCCAGCAAAACAATCAGTCTCCTAACACCTAGTCTATACAATCACACGGAAACCTCTTGTGAAACCAACTATGCCCAGAGTCCGTTCAAAAAGCCTCTCTGGCAGGCTTCTATTGTCCATCAAATCTTCTTTTGTTGTCTTCTTTCGCATGGGCCTCTTCATTCAAGCCTTTCATGATCCGTTGGAGTGCCCTCCTGGCAAACACTCATAGCTCATTCAAAAGTCTCAATGTCTCAAGGCAGTGCACCAGTATCTCTCCTTTGCGGCAGGCACTACAGGTAGTGTGCTCTCCATTGATCAAGGGCACAGGTCATCTCGTGCAGACCCAGGACCATTCTCAGGCTCCAACACTCATCATTCAGTGTCAGAGGACGCTCAGGCTGCTCTTTCATGGGCACCAGAATATAGTGCCTTTTGTCAATCTTGGATCCGCCGGTGCACTGCACTTCCATTGGAGCAAAGGAAAAAAGGGGGGTGTGTGGCCAAAAACTCAGGCCAAGGGGCTCAAGGGACTGCACACTGTCAGAGGTTACCAGCACATGACAGGCGCTCTTTTGCACTGAAATTCTGGTTCTGTGGCAAAACCAGCTCCTCCTTCTTTTCTGATGTTGAACGCCGCCTTCTGATGAAGCAAGTGCGATGCTTTAAACAGTTCATTGTATAACAAGGGGACTGCAAACAGGTGGCCTGCGGTCTTTCAAAGGAGTGGCCAGACGCCATGGGACAATTTTGGTCTAGAAAACACTGTCATTCTCAAAAAGCAATACAAATATAAAGGCAGTAGGCAAAACAGTGCCTCTAAGCTTTTCAATTGGGTTTCCGTGTGAGAGCCTCCATCATCTAAGGGTAGATAACTACACGAGAATTCTATCTAAATGGATGTCTTCACATATGGTGGCATTGTCTAATGGGGCAAACACATTTTTTCTCAATGATTACATCTAGGTGTTCCTAAATTCCTTACCTAGAACATCTCAATAGAGAAATCACATGGTACAGATTATCATGGGCATGTAGAAAACTTTCACATCAGGTGCACTATGCAATACACAGGCTAATAGTCAAATATGCAAACAAAAGACAAGAACTAGAGGGTCCTGATATTTGCATGATTAGAACACATCTGATCCCACCAAAAATTAGAGCAGCAGGAACAGAAGGGAACTGAAAACCACATTAAAATAGACATTGATAATTCGTCATGTTCAAAAAGGTAAACATAAGATATCTCCTATTGAGATGGAAAAATTGTCTTATTATAATATTGAGTCAGTTAACCAGTCTATCGCTACCCTGACAGTCAGGCTGGAAAACATTGAAGCAGGCCTAAGGAAAATTCTTGAAAACCAGTCTGGTCATACAAAAGGGAATTATACATAATATGGGGGTCCCTGGTGCATCACTGCAGTCTGGAAGTGTGTACCTGAATGATACACCTACAATAATAAATGGGCTGACTGGTGAAAGGAATACGGAAAAAGGGAATTGGAACTAGGACACAACTAAAATCCCCAATAACTAAGCATGATGCGACATCGGTCAGGGGAGAAGCAACAAAAAGAGAAGAAAAAAAAATCCATAGGAAGAACAAGAATTTACTTGGGTGATAGTCAGGCATGTGACACAACACCAAGAGTACGGGTGATACACAAAAGGCCAAAGTTACACAAATTTTAACTCTACCGCTGGCGACTACACCATATACGATAATCCTAGGTAATGTTCCAGTTCCTTCTACAGGGAAAAATGAAACCTGGTTTCCTTTATGATATAAAGCCATACACTACTTAGGAAGCAGAACAAAACTGAGTAATGTAATATAGAAATTAGGTCACCATGTACAAGAGTCACAAATCTATAATTTTATCCTTACGTCCAATCAGGATACATAATTTTAGGGCTGCCTGTTCCTTTAAGGGAAGAGGGAGCAAGTGACACATTTTGATCCTGTATATCTCTTTTATTTTTTTGAATACTATTTATAGCCAAATTTGACATACACTGGTGAAGTGTTGTCTGTGTCGTATTCACAAAAATGAAAATATCATATTTGTGAAATTTAGCAAATCAACCCAACTGTAGTGTAGCGATACACATCGTCATGTATATCCCTCCACAACACAGGTAAACTTGTAATTATATCAAAAGCAGCAACAAAAAAACAAAAAAAACATGCATAAAAATAAAAAATAACAAAAACGCACAAAACGTCAAGCCATCAGATATACTTGCTGTATATCAAGCACAAAAAGCATAGACAAAACAATAGCATATCTGAATAAGCGGTGACACACAACACCATGTCATGTACTTTTATGCACTGTAAACCTGCAGCCCAAAACCCAATATTTGGGCCTGTTTAATTTGTCAGGTTTAAAATCCTTACCCTCCTTTTGACAGTAGATCACCAGGCAATGGAAATCTGCTGTCAAATATAACTTTACTGTTTCTCTTCTAACATACAGGACCAGCAAGAACAATTCATGATAGGACCAAATACACAAAAATAAATTTCCATTACTTAACTGTTACCCTCTTGTCAGTCACCTCGCAACATCAAGCCACCGTAGTTTTACCTTTCTAAAAGTAAAAACTGTTACACTGACACTCCATATTAATTTGGCACCTACAATTTCCACTGTGAAAAATAATTCTTAATTGGCAAATCGTTCTCACTTAGGCATGTAGCCTTCAAAATTTTAGAAAAGGGCTGCATCTTAGTTTCTGTCTAAGACTTAATGCAACACTTCGTTTTCTGTCAAATAAAAGCAACTAGCAGGCATCATTTTATTTTTTTGAGAGCGGAGACACAAATGTATCAGTTCTGCAGAGCATTTAACATGATGTTGGGACTTTCGAAGAAACCCTTTTTTTTAATATTTTCCCTTTGGAATTAAGTTCTTTAATTGTATTGATGTTCTTATGGAGAAACCAGAAACCCCACCTTTAGAGGCCCGTTTAGCAAGGTCATTCTGCATTCCACAGAGACAAGGCCCTAATTAAAAAGGTCATAAATGTCAACGTGACAGCCTACTCCATTGTTTATGGGAAAACTAAAGATAGCATCTCAGCAGCGCAACTTGAGCCAGCCTCTGCAGCTCTCCTAGCCCCCAGCTTCTGCCACTCTGAATTTGTCAAAGCCAGAAGGCCTTCCTAATTCCTCCTAACTTGCAATAATTTACTCTATTTTGAAAAATAATTTCTCCTTTTTAGGCGCTAAAAAAATGTATCTCTATTCCCAGATTATTAAACTACATTTACTGTGAATAATTCACAAAACTTAATAACACACATACCAGTTTTTAGATTAAATGCTTGTTGCAATCCTATGCAATGGTACACATTTCATCAACCTCAAATGAATGAACATCTCAGTAGGCCCAGCTGAAGTTAGAACCTTCAATCCTGATATTAAAACAAGCCTTTGTACTGGCACATTGACTCATTGAATCATAAGAAGGCACAACCTGTAAATATATATCAAACCTAAATGTATGCATTTACTGAAGCCTGAGACACTTTAAAAAGTACTCTGAATGAAAGAAAATGCAGTTTAAACAGTGCTTTTACCCAAATTCGACTTTGATATTTTAGGCATTAAAAAATGAATATCCTACAATTTTTTTGCATAATATGCATTACCAGAATGTCTATTACACAACCCATGAGTCAGCCATTGAAAATATTAACTTATACTTTATAGAAATGAGCTTGTTTGCTCCTGCGCCAAGGGAAAATTGCACATACAAATGTCATTTTAGCAGTGCAACATAACTTAAATTAAATGTTAACGCTAGGAGGTCATAGTATAGGTATTAAGCTTTATAAATATCAAAAAACGATTTTGAAAAGCACTTATTTTTTTTTTTTCAATAATTTTTCCATGATTAATATTTCTCTTTAAAAAAAAAAATTACTTCGAAAAAAAACCAATTATTCATTTTTGTGATAATTCCACATATAAAAGCAAGCTGCATCCCTTGCCTATCATTTTGGACACATTAACTCACAAGCCTAAGCGCATAAGCCTAACTTGAAACGCGTCACATTTTTGCGCCACTGCAAAATTCCACCCGTGTTTAACTGGGAAAGTGCTGGCTGAATGAACATTCCTATCAAATATACTGCAGCTGAAAAGTTTGCCTGTGAACATCTAATACAATGCATCTAAGGAAAATGCTGTAAATGTATTTATTTTTGCAAAAATAGATAATTTCGTTTTTGGGGCCTTATTTATATCTATTGAATGTGTTTTCTAATTTTATCCTTTAAGCATTTAACGGCAGTTTTGTATATGTGCACAATTGCTCATTCTATAAATTAAAGAGCAACATATAGCTATTTTAGCACATCACATGGTTCATTTCTGGATTTTTTCTAAGTTTCTACTTAATATTAATTAACCAACATTTTACTTAACAGACTGAAAACATCAAGAAGACCCACAAACACACATTGAGCTCATTTCAGACATAAATAGAAAGGGGTCAAACACTCAGGACACACAATACAGCGCGCTTTAGCCATTTGTCATAAACAGCGCCGTCGCAATTTACTCACAGAACCGTTTGCAGATACTAGTTGTAAGTCATATTTACAAGAGAAAAGAAAACTTTTCTCAATAGTGTTCCAAAAAACTGCAAAAACAGCCTCACAGACCTTTATTTCCAAGAATAGCGGACCCATACTTTATTAAACGTGATGGGGCCCATGCCGTGTTTAGAATAGAGCTCATAAGTTGGAGTTCCCATCGGAGGTATCAGACATGAATCCTCCAATCGGGAATCCCTGTTGCAACAAAAACCAAACCAAGTACCAAATTTGCTACGATTCGGCATCTTCGCTCACTAACCGAGCTTCAAACTTCAAGGGGCTATCTCTATCGATACACTCGCAAATGTACGAGACCCTCGGTTTTTGAAAATTGCAATCTTCAAATAAAACTAAGGACCAATACTAAGAACCAATACTAAGGACCAAAGAACCAAACTAAGAACCAATGCAGAACCAAGAACCAAAAACTAAGAACCAAAGGACCAAGAAACTAAGGACTGGGAGCGACCCACTTATACTTCAACTAAAGCAGATGGAGAAAAAGTCTCTTCATTACCTGCCTACACAAATTGCAATTCGCGTATACAAACCTATACAAACCTATCAAAGCTATACCAAACAAATAGTTGTCCAAATTCTAACTGCCAAGTTCTAAATGACCTAACAGTCTTTTTTTTTTTTTACTTACGCCAAAAAGGTTCTCAGTCAGGAGTGACATCTTTTGGAGAGTCAAAGTCAGAAAGATCAGAGATATACTGGACTGCAGAGACAAAGAATCCCCAGAACCTCTGTGCACAGAGTACCTGCTTAGTGGATTTCTGTCCTGTTCTCCCCAGTAGTTTTCTGTCCTCTGACAAGATCACTCCTCCAGATAGCCACTTCTGATGATGCCTCGCTGTGGGCGCCAACTGAAGAAATTGAAATCTTCATTCTCAGGGTAATATAACAAAGAACTTGGCAAAGAAGCTGAAATATGAAAAGACATCTTTATTAAAACTCAAATGAGTGAGACTACGTCACACAGAAGCCTTAGCAACTGAATGAGGCAGTCTCAAGAATGGTCTTAGCTCAGACCTTTTATACCATTTATTATGCCCTAGGCATGCAAGGGAGTTGTACCAGTCACATTCCTAAACAAATGAAAAAGCTAGAGAGGCAACGGGTGAGTAGCCTTTGGGGTTTTAGCAGGATATGAGCGAAACATTATAATTACAGGGTTTCATTAAGGTTACAGTTGACAAAGGTAAAAAGTCGGACAAAACCAACATTCTTCTTTAGACAAGCTGGACAAACCTATAATAAAAATGGTCACCTCCTCATTGTAAATAGGCCATAGAAGCAAGAACAGAAACAGATGAGAGGTAGGATAAGGGGTGTGTATGTGCATACCAAACTTTACAATCTCCTGTTCTTTGATCTCTATCTGACCAGCTGCCTAACAAGGAACTGGCTCAACGAGGTCAGCTTCAGGCAACAGGGTCAGTTCACTCAGGTCATTCAAAAGTCAGCTAAAGTCATCAGCCTATGTGAGGGCGGTATAAAGATAGAATATCGACGGGAAAATATCGACTAGCATTAATATCGTGGTAAGAATATCGACTGTGAAAAATATCGTAATAGAAAATATCTTTGTTAAAAATATCATTTCTTGAGAATGACAAAAATATCGTCAAGAAAAAATATCGATGAACAGAATATCGTTGATCAAAATGTCGTTTCATATAATATCGACAGAAAAATATAAGTTGTTATAAAATTTATAAAAAAATATGTATTATGTTTTTAAAAAACTTACAAAACTCCTACTAGTAATAATATGTGTTAAAAAATATTTTCTACAAAAGAATTGTTAAAATTTTAGTAGCGGGTTATTGGTATTATAGGGGATAAGGGTGGGTAGTAATTTAAAATTTGGTTTTTACAAAATTTCTAAAATATAAAATTAGTAGAAAATAATTAAGAAATCGAAATTTTAATTAGAAATTTCGATTTGTTCACGAAATTAAATTTGTAATTAAATTTTAAAATTCCCCAAAAAAATTTTAGGAGCGGGTTATTGGTATTATAGGGGATAAGGGTGGGTAGTAATTTAAAATTTGGTTTTTACAACATTTCTAAAATATAAAAATATTAGAAAATAATTAGGAAATCGAAATTTTAATTAGAAAATTCGATTTGTTCACGAAATTAAATTTGTAATTAAATTTTAAAATTCCCCAAAAAAATTTTAGGAGCGGGTTATTGGTATTATAGGGGATAAGGGTGGGTAGTAATTTAAAATTTTGTTTTTACAAAATTGCTAAAATATAAAAATATTAGAAAATAATTAAGAAATCCAAATTTTAATTAGAAATTTCGAATTGTTCACCAAATTAAATTTGTAATTAAATTTTAAACTTCCAACAAAAAATTGTAGGAGCGGGTTTTTGGTATTATAGGGGATTAGGGTGGGTAGTAATTTAAAAATGTCGTTTTTTAAAAGTGTAGAAAATATTAATAAATTAGAAATTTATCATGAAATCAAAATTTAACTTCGAAATTTAAAATTTTACATGAAATTTATTTTGTTATATTAATAAAAAATATTAAATTAATATTGAATAAGCGTTATTTTGGTATTATAGGGTAATAGGGTATAAAAAATAATTTAGATAGAAAAATTTATATTGTTTACTAACCTGCACATTTCATGACTTATGTTGGATTGGAGTTAGAATAGTAATTTGTTATGGTTTACTATCCAGCACTTTCCCTGACTTATGTTGGATTGGAATTAGAATAGTAATTTATTATGGTTTACTATCCAGCACTCTCCCTGACTTATGTTATGTTTGGAGTTAGAATAGTAATTTATTATGGTTTACTATCCAGCACTCTCCCTGACTTATGTTATGTTTGGAGTTAGAATAGTAATTTTTTATGGTTTACTATCCAGCACTTTCCCTGACTTATGTTGGATTGGAGTTAGAATAGTAATTTATTATGGTTTACTATCCAGCACTCTCCCTGACTTATGTTATGTTTGGAGTTAGAATAGTAATTTATTATGGTTTACTATCCAGCACTCTCCCTGACTTATGTTATGTTTGGAGTTAGAATAGTAATTTTTTATGGTTTACTATCCAGCACTTTCCCTGACTTATGTTGGATTGGAGTTAGAATAGTAATTTATTATGGTTTACTATCCAGCACTCTCCCTGACTTATGTTATGTTTGGAGTTAGAATAGTAATTTATTATGGTTTACTATCCAGCACTTTCTCTGACTTATGTTGGATTGCAGTTTGAATAGTAATTTATTATGGGTTACTATCCAGCACTATCTCTGACTTATGTTATGTTTGGAGTTAGAATAGTAATTTATTATGGTTTACTATCCAGCACTTTCCCTGACTTATGTTGGATTGGAGTTTGAATAGTAATTTATTATGGTTTACTATCCAGCACTCTCTCTGACTTATGTTGGATTGGAGTTTGAATAGTAATTTATTATGGTTTACTATCCAGCACTTTCCCTGAGTTATGTTATGTTTGGAGTTAGAATAGTAATTTATTATGGTTTACTATCCAGCACTTTCCCTGACTTATGTTATTTTTGGAGTTAGAATAGTAATTTATTATGGTTTACTATCCAGCACTTTCCCTGACTTATGTTGGATTGGACTTAGAATATTCAATTATTATGGTTTACAATCCAGCACTTTCCCTGATTTATGTTGGATTAGAGTTAGAATAGTTAATTATTATGGTTTACAATCCAGCACTTTCCCTGACTTATGTTGGATTGGAGTTAGAATAGTAATTTATTATGGTTTACTATTCAGCACTCTCCCTGACTTATGTTATGTTTGGAGTTAGAATAGTAATTTATTATGGTTTACTATCCAGCACTTTCCCTGACTTATGTTGGATTGGAGTTAGAATAGTAATTTATTATGGTTTACTATCCAGCACTTTCCCTGAGTTATGTTATGTTTGGAGTTAGAATAGTAATTTATTATGGTTTACTATCCAGCATTTTCCCTGACTTATGTTGGATTGGAGTTAGAATAGTAAATTATTATGGTTTACAATCCAGCACTTTCCCTGATTTATGTTGGATTGGAGTTAGATTAGTAAATTATTATGGTTTACAATCCAGCACTTTCCTTGACTTATGTTTTGTTTGGAGTTAGAATAGTTAATTATAATGGTTTACTATCCACCATTTACCCTGACTTACGTAGGATTGGAGTTAGAATAGTTAATTATTATGGTTTATTATCCAGCATTATCTATTTACTATTTTTAATAAGAATAATATATGTCATGTTGTAATATTCATTTCAACAATATAAATTAAAAACATTTTTATAACATTTTTACATACATATGACAAGTTTCTAAATTAAGAAATAACAATTTTTAGATCTTTTTTTTTATTTATATTTTAATTTGTTACTGCAAAGATTTTGAACATTTTATAAAACATTTAACATAATTTTTGTTAACAAATTATATTGCAGTTTTGTACATAAATACAGTTTCAATTATGCATACTTTAGTATATTAAATTTTTATATTTTTTATAAAAATGTAATATATTACATATTTTTTATGACATTGATTTTATCACGATATGTACATAACATAAATTTACATTTTTTAACATCTGAGAAAAATATTTAACAATGAAAAACATATTTTAATATACAATAAACAATTAATATATAATTCTATTGAACATATTAATGTATATTTTACAATATTCATTTGTTTTTTAAGAATAAAAAGTAAATTATTACTAAACATGGTAAATTTATATTTAAAGGATGGATTTAGCTATTAGGTCTAAGTATGCTAGACCTTCTATACTTGGGTACAGTCTAGTTTTTTGCTGGCGATATTCGTACATATTTAATGTTTGTTTACTTAGTTTAGGGCCAATTTTAGAAAGGGATTGCTCTATTCTGAGTTCTTGGTAGCTTTGTTCTTTTTTAATGCTTTTGATTAGTTTGTGAAGTGTTGGTTGACTTCTTCCTAAAGTGGCTTGGAAGGCATTATGCCATCCTTCAACTGCGTTGTTAGTTTTAGCTTTCTGTGCTATTGTACTAGCATACACATTCCACCATGGAATTTGAAATTTAGGTTGTCTACGGTGGCCTGAACGATGTAATCTTCCAACCCAGGTATCTTCAAAATAGTCCAAGAAGGGAGTTAGTATTTTCTCATTGGTGCGGTAGAAAGGGCTGTCAATTAATAAATTGTAGTAGTTAGCTACTTCTGTTGTTGGTACATATGCCAATGCAATCAACTTTTTTATTTGATAAGCAAAGTGACTGTTTGTACAATATTCAATGCTTAAGGTAGATTTTTGTAAGTGCCTCCATATACTTTGGTTGTAGTGATAATAACAACCTTGTATTGAGGTATGGGGATATATCTTAAGGATAGCTTGAATCATGGCTATTTCAAAGTCAATTATAATTCTTTGAGGATAGTAATTATCTGTTAATTCTTTGATCTTTGTTAAAAGTTCAACGTAGGTAGTATTTGTTTTATTTGGCAGCAGAGTATAAAGTAGAGGGATATTTGTATCTTGGTATTCCCCATGGATGGTGTAAAGTTGATAGAAAGGTTTGGGACAAACTTTAAAAGTCCCGTCCATCATCCATGTTTCACATGATTTAAGTTTTTGCAAATTACTATTAGTAGCAAAAAGTAAAACTCGTTTGTCATGACTCTGGTTGTAGTACATTAGGAATTTATCCTCGTTATGTGTAATGGTATATTCAGGATATATTTTTATATCCTTAAAACTTTCTGGCGTTGGTGGAGTTGGATCTGAAGCACGTTTAGTTTTTGAAATTAATCTTTTTAAGTTGGGAATCGAAGGTAGCTGTCCTGTCACATGTTCTGGCACTTTGCTTAAAACATTTTTCAAAATACTAGTGCTTGTTTCTTGTGATCCTTTACTAGCATCTTTCAATGTTTCCAGTGCTTCTCTAACTTCCACTTCTGTTACATTTGGTGGGTGGTTATGCTCACGTACATTTACCACATTGTTATCAACAGTTGTTGCTCTACCATAGCATGCACTTGAGTAATATTTGCTACATTTCCAATGGGTCTTATTCGCTTTTACTCTTTCTTGGGTGTAGGTGTAACCCATGTAGTTCAGCATTAGTTTCCCTTTTTGCGAAGTAATGAAAGTAGCTCCAGTTGCCATGTCTAAGGTAGATCTGTGGAAAATATATATATGTATTTTTAAGAACATTGAAGACGATTTACAGAGATGTGTATAAGAGCAGGAAAAAGCGTGAACATATACTTACTATGTGGCTTCACTGGTAATTCTTTTATTCGTATTTCTCTTTCTGAATTTTCTTATTTTTAAGTTCTGTAGTAGTGTTAAAGAATAATTGAAAGACATGATTTAGTGTTATAGGTGTTTGATTTTACTTTCAGAATTGTTATACATACAGTGACTATACTTACTTGATGTAGTAGAAGATGTTGGTAGTGTAGTTGTAGATAGGTAAATAATTTTGTAGAGTCTGTGGAAAAAATAATCATTGGGTTACTTATAGTATTTGGATGATAGTAGTTGTTAACATATGAAGTAAATAGTACATTTACTTAGCAAGTTTAAATAATTTTTATCAGCTATCTAAGTAGACATGGATAAGGTAGTTTATAAATGTTTTTACATCTAATTTTTTGGTCGTTGTTGATAAGTTCAACATGTTTTGTTTTCACTCTAAAGAAGAACAGTTTTTAAATTAGGGAGTTTATCTACTTTTTGCTAAGTTCGAATGAAAAAAGCAATGGGATTTTACTTACTTGAAGTGTAGTATGACGTTTTGTAGTTGTAGTCGTAGGTTTGTATTCTCTTCTCTCAGCAAGGTAACCGTTTTTCTCCAAGTTTGTGCCAAAAATGGTAAATTACGTTAAGTGTATAATTGTTTTTATATTAGTGAGTTAATTAATGGTAGCTTTTGATTGGTTCAATTAGTGAAATTTCAAAATCATTGGTCGAGAACGTAATTTCGAATTAGAAAACCGTTATTTTCGTAAGAGTTTGTTGCATCACTATTTGTTTGTTAAAGTACATTGTAAAAAGGTTTATATGTGCTTTTTTGTTTGATATGTAAATAGTTTATATGTAGAAAATAATGAAATGTGTTTCACATTTAGGCCATCGGAGTGTATGATAGTATCAGTAAATGTAATTTTTTTTAACATATATTATATATTTTTATATCAATAAGTATTAGGAAAACTAAATAATTATATGTGTGAATAGTTTTGTAAAGTAAAATAGTAAAAACAAGTGAGTAAAATAAAAGAATCGTGCATATCGAGTTGGTAATAAAAAGACGATATTTTTTGTATATTTCTATAAGCAGATAGGTCGTTGATGTTAGTGTAGTCGATATAAATGTCTAAGGTAATGATATTTAAAATAAAGTCGATAATGTAGTAGTCGATATTTATGTTGTAGATATTAGTGTGAACGATATTAGGGTTGTCGATAAAAAAAAATCGATATTTGTGTGAAATCTTGTTTAAATATAGGATGACGATATTAATGTAAGCGATATTTTAGTGACGATATTTATTTCTGACGATATTTATGTTAACGATATTCCATCATGGAACCGTGAGGGCAACCACAAAATGGCTGCTATGCACAAAATGGAACCCATGGTTCAGAACGAAATCTTCAAATACACAGTGAATCCATCGGTGTAACATGACAAAAACACTCATGCATACCGCACTCATCATTCGCGGTTCCCTGATACCAAAATCGTCATGATACGACGATGTTTATAATACGGGTCCAGAATTTTCAGTGCCACAACCCGCTGCAGAGAGCTTTGGGTGGCCAGAGATGTTTAGGGTATTATGATATCAGTCAGACAACTATGGTGGTTAATGCGGTGTCAGGAGAGTTCTGTGTTTTGTCCAATCATAAAGTAGCACGGAGGGTTAATGTGCCTGCTGCAAAGCACATAGTGTAACATGCAGATCACCGATTTGTATTTTACTTAGATAGGCAAGTAAGATACTGTGTTTGTCACAAACATATGTTTGTTATTTCCAGTTCCTAAGTTGCAACCCCTGTAATAGAGCACAGTGCACAGAAGGGTTCTTTTTTGTAGTTCAGAGGAGTGTGTTCCTCCGCTGGCGGAAAGAGTCTGATGGAGACTGTCCTAGGGGGTCACCTACGAATGTCTTGCTCTAAGCCTAGTTGGATAGACAAATACTGATGACTGGCACTGGAAACAAATGTTAAGGTTTGTGTGACAAGTATTGGGGTTTTAGAACCATTCGATAAATCGCAACCCCATCACTGCGTAACGTTTGAAATACTGGCTCCGACCCGGATTTACTAACATTTCTTGCAACGCAACACAGCATGGGAAGTTGTTGCGTTGTGTGAAATCGAGAGGGCAGAGCTGCGCCATATTTACAAAGAATGGCACAGTTCTGCTCTCTCCTAGCACTGGCGCATTAGTGGCAGCCTAACGCCTACACAGGCACCCATGTGTCATGTTGCAAGGATGCCTGCATTGTAGGGAAAGTTTTTGTGCAGGAAGGAACACCTTCCTGCACAAAAACTATCCCTTGAGGGTATTTACTAATACACACAGATACACACAGCATTCTTACAGTGCATGCACATCTCCTACATGGGGGGGTGAACAAAGTCACAAATCTGACTCCACATTATAGCTACGCTTAGATAACCTGTGTACCATTGCATTGACATATAGATGTTGGGCTCCAGATGGCTCACAGCCAGGATGATCTGCCCTCTCCCCCTCCTTCCCCCTCCCCCCCCCCCCAGCGCCTTTAAACCCTCACGGGTGAATAGTTGTGCTATGCAAATCCCTGATTGATAGATACTTGAACAAAAAAAGGGCTGCTGGTCCTTTGAATCAGGCCTTTGTTTGGATCCCAGCTGAAAGTGAAAATACATTTTAGAAAGCCCCCTCGCTGCCTGCAAGTAGGTGCTCCGCAGGGGAAGATTACACTGGCACATTTTCAGACTATTTCACTGGGTCTGCCAAATCCCAGATCTGGCTCAGAAATAGCAGCCGGAACCGGGATCCAGTGAGATCCCCCTCATTTCCTGCTCTGGATACAGAACGCAAACACCCAAGAAGGCGCTTTTCACCTGAGCCCCACAAACATATCAAAGGAGTATATGATTGTTACAGGTCTTTGAGTCCTGCCTTGTCCCGTTTTTAAAGTAATTCCTTTAGGTTATATTTTTATTCCGAGTTTTGCTTGGAGTCAGTGCGGATTTCATTCTTTCACGTGGGCACACACCTGTTGTCGCGACCAAGGCTTAATTTACAAAAAGCAATATCACTGCGCGGCGATGCCACGTACAGTTCTGCTAAATGGGCACGTGAGAGTGGAACCCGCGCAGTGAGACGGAATGTGGGTGCACAAAAGTGCCTCCCGGCACTTCAAATAGTTCTTAAATTGCCGGCCCATGATTCTGGCGGGAAAGTAAAGAACTGGATTAAAGATTGCGGATTATTAAAGACTCCATTTTGTCTGTAACGTCCTCCGCTGTGCCTCCAGAGGCCGGGACGGGTCTATTGTGCTGAGCGGCTCTGACAGAGGAGGGGCGGGAGGGCGCTAGGGGACGTCAGGCACAGTCCAGTGCCCCAGTGCCTCTTCAATGCACCGCCGCGGCTCCCAGACATCATTCTCGCTGTACGTGAACTCCGCTGCGCATTAATGTGGATGCAGACGAGCCCTAAATCACCCACATTGCAGTTGTTTACAGCCCCTTCCTCCATAAATCTGTCAGGTTTCCGGCCGCCGGGCGAGGGGGCCCTGCAGAAGGAGCACCGCTTACCCCGGCTGCCGATGCCCGGGCACGTACGGCGCCCACCGCGCCTCGGGGGCAGCTCAATGGCGCTCTCCGTCTACCATGGTGGGGGCTGGGAGGATACACTGTGTGACGCCAGGAGTTGGGTTAAAGCTGTGCAGCTGATGTACTCCCAAAAGTCTCTAACAGAACACGCGACGCGAGACCCCAGCAGAGCAAGCTTCCCTCACACGCAGAATAACTGCAGTATAAGCAGGGCTGCTGTAATTATGCGGCAGGGGAGGGCCAAATGATGCTCCAAGAGTTAACAAAATGATGCATCAAGAAAGAGCATTATTTATGCTGTGCAATGTGAGTCATTTCATAATTCTATAATTTTTTACACTTGTTTGACACTGGACGTAGGTTGCACTTCGTTAGTACCAGCTAAACACCCACACCTAGCAATAAGCAACACAAAGGTGACCAGTTAGGCTTTGGAAAGGGCCGTCGTTTTTTGATAATTTGTGAACCGTTTGAACTAGAAATTTAATCTGCAGTTTATGCAGTAGATAGCGGATTATGGGGCAAATGAGCCGAATCCATAACTATGCGACAAACGCCGCGGCTGCCCAATCGCATAATTCCAGTGGCCCTGAATATAGGCAGAAGCTGAAGGGGGTCTGACCAGGCCCGCCTCCAGGAATTTATATTTGGGTGGGCCAAGGGTGCATTTGGGTGGGCCACTGCGGGCCTGATTTGTCACTTATATGTCTAGCCTGGCCTGCTTCCCGGGCCCTTCTTTATCTCTTCTTAGTCTTACAAGGCCCAGTAAAACGCACTCTTTTCCAAATCTCTTTGTAAATGTTATCACTCTCAAAAAGTGTTTTTTTTCCATGTAATGTCCCTTTGATGGGAAGAGGAGGTTTCTGAGGAGGGAGTATCAGGCAAGCGACACTACTCGGGCCCCCTCTGTGCGAGCCTTCAGGGAGAATCCCTCTTCATTACTACCTTCACCTGACCCCTGACTCTGCAGTGCACTCCCTTACAGGCTCCATCTGTGCGAGCCTTCAGGGAGAATCCCTCGTCATTACTACCTTCACCTGACCCCTGACTCTGCAGCGCACTACCTTACAGGCTCCATCTGTGCGAGCCTTCAGGGAGAATCCCTCTTCATTACTACCTCCACCTAACCCCGGCCTCTGCAATGCACTCCCTTACAGGCTCCATCTGTGCGAGCCTTCAGGGAGAATCCCTCGTCATTACTACCTTCACCTGACCCCTGACTCTGCAATGCACTCCCTTACAGGCTCCATCTGTGCGAGCCTTCAGGGAGAATCCCTCGTCATTACTACCTTCACCTGACCCCTGACTCTGCAGCGCACTCCCTTACAGGCTTGGTTATCCACTTTTCTACCACCCCTCTCCAGTGCACCTTATCTCATAGCTGACCTTGGGACTCAGCCCCATGTCAGCCACCATCCAGTTCCACTTTCATTGTTTCTGGAAAAAAAAACGTTAGTAAAATCACCTTCAAACTTGAAATATTGAATACAGCAGTAAATGTAATTAGCATGTACTTTGAAGTATGTTCCACAGTTGCCCTAATGACCGGACTGTTAATTAAATAACCAAACACTGAAAGGCCAGGACAGGGTTGGCTTTAGCACTGTGCGAAAGTCTTTTTTGACACCCCACCAATGACCTCTTTCTCCGTAGATACCTTTACTACCACCTTCCAACAGTGTCCTTCATCTCTCCGTAGCCCCTCCCCCTCATGACCTCCTCCTCAGACTCCCTCACTGCCACCCTCCACCAGTGTCCCTCATCTCTCCATAGCCCCACCATCCCATGACTTTCTCCTCGGATTCCCTCACTGCCACGCACCACTAGTGCCCCTCATCTCTCCGTAGCTCCCCCAACCCCATGACCTCCTTCTCGGATTCCCTCATTACCACCCTCCACTAGTGCCCCTCATCTCTCCGTAGCTCCCCCATCCCATAACCTCCTCCTCGGATTCCCTCTTTGCCACCCTCCAACAATGCCCTTCATCTCTCCATAGCCCCTCCCCCTATTGACCTCCTCCTCAGAATCAGTCACTGCCACCCTCTACCAGTTCCCCTCATTGCTCCATAGCCCCTCCCCCTATTGGCCTCCTTCTCAGAGTCCCTCAATACTACCCTCCACCGGTGCCCCTCATCTCTCAGTAGCTCCTCCCTTCACCCCATGACCTCCTCCTCGGACTCCCTCACTTCTACCCTCCACCAGTGTCCCTCATCGCTCCGTAGCCCCTACCCAATGACCTCCTCCTCAGATTCCCTCACTACCATGCTCATCTCTCGGTAGCTCCCCTTCATGAACTCCTCCTTGGATTCCCTCACTGCCACCCTCCACCAGTGTCCCTCATCGCTCCGTAGCCCCTCCTACAAAGAGCTCCTCCTCGGATTCCCTCATTGCCACCCTCCACCAGTGCCCCTCATCTCTCCGTAGCCCCTCCTACAAAGAGCTCCTCCTCGGATTCCCTCATTGCCACCCTCCACCAGTGTCCCTCATCTCTCCGTAGCCCCTCCTACAAAGAGCTCCTCCTCAGATTCCCTCACTGCCACCCTCCACCAGTGCCCCTCATCTCTCTGTAGCCCCTCCTACAAAGAGCTCCTCCTCGGATTCCCTCACTGCCACCCTCCAACAGTGCCCCTCATCTCTCCGTAGCCCCTCCTACAAAGAGCTCCTCCTCGGATTCCCTCACTGCCACCCTCCACCAGTGCCCCTCATCTCTCCGTAGTCCCTCCTACAAAGAGCTCCTCCTCGGATTCCCTCATTGCCACCCTCCACCAGTGTCCCTCATCTCTCCGTAGCCCCTCCTACAAAGAGCTCCTCCTCGGATTCCCTCACTGCCACCCTCCACCAGTGCCCCTCATCTCTCCGTAGCCCCTCCTACAAAGAGCTCCTCCTCGGATTCCCTCATTGCCACCCTCCACCAGTGTCCCTCATCTCTCCGTAGCCCCTCCTACAAAGAGCTCCTCCTCAGATTCCCTCACTGCCACCCTCCACCAGTGCCCCTCATCTCTCTGTAGCCCCTCCTACAAAGAGCTCCTCCTCGGATTCCCTCATTGCCACCCTCCACCAGTGCCCCTCATCTCTCCGTAGCCCCTCCTACAAAGAGCTCCTCCTCGGATTCCCTCACTGCCACCCTCCACCAGTGCCCCTCATCTCTCCGTAGTCCCTCCTACAAAGAGCTCCTCCTCGGATTCCCTCACTGCCACCCTCCACCAGTGCCCCTCATCTCTCCGTAGCCCCTCCTACAAAGAGCTCCTCCTCGGATTCCCTCATTGCCACCCTCCAACAGTGCCCCTCATCTCTCCGTAGTCCCTCCTACAAAGAGCTCCTCCTCGGATTCCCTCACTGCCACCCTCCACCAGTGCCCCTCATCTCTCCGTAGCCCCTCCTACAAAGAGCTCCTCCTCGGATTCCCTCACTGCCACCCTCCACCAGTGCCCCTCATCTCTCCGTAGCCCCTCCTACAGAGAGCTCCTCCTCGGATTCCCTCACTGCCACCCTCCAACAGTGCCCCTCATCTCTCCGTAGCCCCTCCTACAAAGAGCTCCTCCCCGGATTCCCTCACTGCCACCCTCCACCAGTGTCCCTCATCTCTCCGTAGCCCCTCCTACAAAGAGCTCCTCCTCGGACTCCCTTACTGCCACCCTCCACCAGTGCCCCTCATCTCTCCGTAGTCCCTCCTACAAAGAGCTCCTCCTCGGATTCCCTCATTGCCACCCTCCACCAGTGCCCCTCATCTCTCCGTAGCCCCTCCTACAAAGAGCTCCTCCTCGAATTCCCTCATTGCCACCATCCACCAGTGCCCCTCATCTCTCCGTAGCCCCTCTCTCATATGCAGTTCATTTGTTGTATAGCGCTACTCATATCAGTGTAGGGTGTCACAGTACTTTACACCATGCACACATTATACAGAGACAATAGATCAGTCTACAAGGAATGTCACATACATTAATGAGGATTACAAAGTGTAGGAATCACGTCATCTGTACTGGTGGGCAATATATTTTAAGAGGGTTTGGTCTGGAGAAGCACAAACACAGGATTTAAAGAGTACTCCAGTGGTTGCGGGTTGGCTTTACTGATAAAATGTATATCTGCCCGAACAAACTCCTTTTAGCAACATTATAATAATGAAAGACTGGGTAAATTCTAACTTTATCACAACACAAAAAAGCAAAGTTTTTATGCAGCTCATTGATGACAGTTCAGAGGTCACTGCCCTATCTTAGATTTGTAACTTCTGAACTGCAAGTAACACAAGGATCTCTGTGACAAAGGCAGTAACCCACTGAGCTATCTACATAGAATACAGTTTATCCGCATTTAAAAACTACCAATAGACAAATGACTGCTCTCCAGCAGGATTATAAATCACCAGTTATCTGAACATTTTTTTATTGTTGTACATCGGTGGCAGATTCACTGCGAGGGCCAAGGCTCATGTTTGGGTGGGCCAGGCTCATCTTTGGGTGGGCCTGGCCCACCCGGCTCACCCTCTAGAACCGGGCCTGGGTCTGACACACAGAGCAAATACTTTGCTAACAGGAGCGGTACACATCGATCTCACACATGGAACACTGTGCAGGACAGGTCTGCAAGAGACATCCATTACTGCACCTTCATGCCCACCTCCTCCCAAAGAGACGTCACTCACTGCCTCTACATGCCCACCTCCGAAAGAGACATCACTTACTGCCCCTTCATGCCCACCTCCTACTAAAGAGACACCACTTACTACCCATTCATGCCTACCTCTTCCCAAACAGACGTCACTTACTGCCCCTTCGTGCCCACCTCCTCCTAAAGAGACATCACTTACTGCCCCTTCATGCCCACCTCCTACTAAAGAGACATCACTTACTGCCCCTTCATGCCCACCTCCTACTAAAGAGACATCACTTACTGCCCCTTCATGCCCACATCCTACTAAAGAGACATCCCTTACTGCCCCTCCGTGCCTACCTCCTAATAAAGAGACATTATTACTGCCCCTCCGTTCTCACCTCCTTCCAAAGAGACGTCACTTACTGCCCCTTCATGCCCACCTCCTCCCAAAGAGACGTCACTTACTGCCCCTTCGTGCCCACCTCCTACCAAAGATACGTCACCTACTGCCCCTTCGTGCCCACCTTCTCCCAAAGAGACATCACTTACTGCCCTTTCATGCCCAGCTCCCCCTAAAGAGACATTATTTACAACCCCTTCATACTCACCTCCTCTTAAAGAGACATCATTTACTGCCCCTTCATACTCGACTCCTCCTAAGAGACATAATTTAATGCTCCTTCATACCCATCTCCCTCCAAAGAGACATCCTTTACAACCACTTCAAGCCCACTCCTCATAAAGAGACATCACTTACTGCCCCTTCATGCTCATCTCCCTCCAACGAGACATCCTTTACAACCACTTCAAGCCCACCTCCTCATAAAGAGACATCACTTACTGCCCTTTCATTCTCACCTCATCATAAAGAGACTTCATTTACTTCCCCTTTACATAGATGCCAATAGACCCAGTTCAGGCTTTAGACGCCCGCTTTTTGAAGCCATTTTGGCTGTCTCCCGTCTGAAATTGACTCTTTTAATAGGTATCAATGGGGATGACATTCTTCTAAAATGTTAATCTAGCCCTTCAGGCTGTTCTTCTAAAAGAGAAATAATTTACTGCCATTCCAACTCCACTCCTAGGACCATGTAATCCCTTATTGTCTGATTCTCACACCCTTCACCCCCCTCGCCCCCCCCAATCCAGGGGTGCATTTGACTCCAGTCGACTTCCAGACGACTTCTTTATTTCCACGCTAGCAGCTGCTTGGTTCCAGCTTCTTAATATCACCAAAATTCACCCAAACCTCACACAAAAAAATGCATTACTGATCAATCCCCTGATCAATGGAACATGGACTTCCACAACAGCTTAGTAGTCAAACTCATGATCTACTCGCCCCACCTGGGCAAAGTTATCACTTTTGCTACAAGAATGCTGTGCACCCTTCAAGACACCCCATCCATGTCATCTGTAGGAGGATTTTTTGTTTGAACTATGCACAGGGCTCAATGCAAGTCCCCCACCCTTGTGTACCACCAAGGTGTACTAGGCACATCACCTCCCTATGTCTAACATCATCTCCCTCTTTGCATCTCTTCTCGCTGTCTGCAGCCAGCCAATCAAAATCTCTTGAGTGTACCCTGATCACCTTTTGCCTACCCCGCGATCCAGGTCGTTGAAACTGCTTGACCACAAAGTATGAAATAGGCCCAAAGTCAACTCTCAGATGCCTCCTCCCTCCCACAGCTCAAGCATAACTTTATAATCTGGAACTCATTCCCTATCCACTCTATCATTCCAAACACACCCTGTCTCAATCCCAGGTTAGCGGGCACATTCCTTTGCTCTCCCCTTTGAAAGAAAGCAGACACTAGGGAAAGCTCATTGAAGTCTAACGCTAGTTTAATGCAAAAATAGGCTAGAAAGCTTTAAAAATATTCTAAGTGTGATTCTGAGTGTCAACAGAGCAGCGCATCACCATCTGAATCGTTGGAGCACATTGTGAAAAGTTGGCCTGGTATATGCTGTCCACTAGTTATAGTGGGCACCCTGTACCAGTCCAAACAACCCCTATTGATGATTAGGTTAAAGACAACCTTTATTGAAAGCTATCCTAGTGGTAGCTATGGAGAGCAGCCTTCAGGCTAAGTCTTGGAAGGAATGTATAGCAGCTTGTTTTACCAGTCTATAATCTCTTAAGTGCTTAAATGAAAGGATACCACACCAGGTATATTTATAAAATATATATATTTATTTCTAAACACACCCTCCTAGACTCTATGAGACTAGAGGTCAAAACACATAAGTTACACTTCAAATATGACAGTAATAAGCACAAATACATGTCAGGCCCTACGGGCGAGCCAAACCATATACTAAAATAGTGGTATAAGAACCACGACTTAACTAGACACAAGGCCTAGAGCCTGTAGAATCGCTGGAACACCAAGGAACCACCCAAGGTAGTAACACAGGGGACCCACGGGAGCCGGGTGCAGTGTGTGAACACAGCCACGAGCTCCCGTTAGCTTCTTTGGGGAAAGTTGCGGTTAGATTTTTAAAGACTAGGGACACTTAGAAACCAACTAGGACCAAACCCTTTGGGACTGAGGAAGTTCTAGGGTCAACACTCATGGGAGCACCGGAGTACTTGTGTTACCTCACCCAGGGAAGCCGGGTGCATAGGTGTCAAATGGTGTCGGGTCGCGTTGTCGATTTCAATGGGAGCTGGCAAAGAAGTGCTGCTGCCGGGAAGATGCGAAGTGTCCGAAGAGATCCAAGCCTGGATAGAAGATGAGAAGAACCTGAAAGCAGAGGGGACAGAGTCTGGGTCACTTGCCAGTGACCAGGAAGACGATAGGCGGATGCCCACCGATGTCGGGTGTTTCAGGTGAAGAAGCTTGACTCTTCAGCCACGAGGACCTGGAGGCGTCGAGGACAACCAGGAGCTGGATTCAAGCTGTCCCACGAAGGATGTCGAGTGCTGCAGCGTCGGTGCCCGGATTGGACACAACAAGCCTTGGCAACAGCAACCCACGCAGAAAAGAGAAAGATGCTTCGGTGCAGACCAGCAAGGTCTGAGGGACTCACCACTTGGTAGGAAGTCAGGGCACATCTGGAGTAACCAGGGAAGCCCAAGGAAATTCAAAGTTACCCCCTCAGGGACCCACCAGTCAACGGACCAGGGATCGCGAAGGGACCTCAAGAGGAAACACAAAATGGCGGCCCACGGATCACTCGGGGTGACTAGGCCGACAATCTTCAGTGGATCTTCTGCTCGATGTAGGGGCTACAAGTAACCCCTAGCACGACTTCAAGAGACGTCGAGAAGTCAATGCACTTGCAGAAGTGCACAGTGACCAGGAGTTACGGTTCCATGCTACTCATGAGGGCTGCGGGTCTCAGCTTTGCTGGGGACTCGGGTTGGCCTCTGAGATGTCTGGAAATCCTCTTCCTGGGCTGCAAATACTTCGGAGTATGGCGGGAGCTTCGGAAATGCAGACCAGCAAATTGCTTTGTTGGTGCCTGTCAAGCAGGGGAGTCACTCCTTGACCCCAAGGGAGATTTCTTCAGTCCTCTAGTCGTTAGTAGAGCATCAAAGCTCCAGGATTCAGCTTCAGAGTTTCATCCAGGGATATCTAAAGTTCTGGTTACAGAGGTTCCTTACTTATACCTAAGGAAGGGGTTGGACTAGCTCTAGGGACCCACCTATGGGAGGGTTTGGAAAGAGGGTTGGCTACACCCATTTCCTTTGTCCAGTTTCACGCCAGAGCAGGGGCTGGAAGCCCCTGAACCGGTTTGAGCTGGACTATGCCCAGTGACACCAAATGTGCCCCCAGTGCAGGACTTCAAAGCACTCAGAGAGTGCTCCCACCCAGCCCCAATACACATAAGCCTGTCTGGGAGGTGTTTACACCTCCCTGTGACAGGAAACCTATTGTCCAGGCCTCCCCTGCCAGAGTTTCGGTCAGCAGCAGGAGGCCAGTCCCGTGTCTGTGGCTGCAGCATCCATTTTGTGATGCCAGGGCTCTTTTAAGTTTCTACTGAGTATACCAGTACTGCCATGTCTCTCCCTCTAGAAGGGTGGGGTCATACTCGCACACCAGTTACTGGTGTGGGGGTATGATTCCAAGGTGTTTGACACCAAACACAACATGTTTC
This sequence comes from Triturus cristatus, assembly GCF_964204655.1. Lineage (NCBI taxonomy): Eukaryota > Metazoa > Chordata > Amphibia > Caudata > Salamandridae > Triturus > Triturus cristatus. The sequence goes on from NC_140591.1 coordinate 84,537,409, forward strand.
CATGCAGCCAGTCCAAAGTTAGCATTTACCGTTTGGTTATAATGCACTTAAGAGTATATGGTCAGGCTGCACCACTGACAACCCCGGAGAAGAGATTCCGAAGGCTGCAGAGGGGCTCAGCTCATGCCTGGGCACCTCCTCACATATAACCAAACACTCTGCCTTCAGGATTGTTAAGGCCTGTCATAGGAGCGACTGATAGGTTTGTATGTGCAGTGATAGGTGAGGTATAGTGAACCTATACCTCAGTAAGGGGTGCATGCACCATCTGACCCAGGCTGCAGTAGCAGACCTGTGGTGTCATTTTGGGTGGCTTTCCAGGGGTGGCATAATACATGCTTCAGCCCCGAGTAGGCCTCTGGGGTACCTATGCCCTGGGTACATAGTATACCATATACTAGGGACTCACAAGCGTACCCCAGAATCCAATCTGGAATATACCTTAAGTACATGGAATCCATTTTTTAAGAGAGAGCAGATAGGCTGGGGACCTGATTAGCAGGTTCCCGGCTACACTAAGTCAAAAACCATCAAAACACCAGGACAAACGTGGGGGCAACCATGCAGTCAGATTCCACCTACACACAACTTGCCAAGTTCTAAGGATATTCATGATACTTTTATTCATTTTGTCTCAATGCAGGAAGTGGAGGAAAGCACAAGCCATCAAGTAAAGCTGTACTAATGAACATGTGCCTTAGCTCTTCTCGTGGGATCAATGTGAGACATCCTTGAGCTATAGATACAGTGAGTTAGGGTAAAGAAATCTGACTTTACTAAATCTGCAGTTCTCGCCTGACTATGCCAACCCAAAAATGCAAACCAGGCAGCGTACACTTGAATAGTCAGGGTACATGTGCAATGTACAACACTGAATTACAAGATGGCGGTACATATAAAATGTGGTTAAATGTACAATATTGCAAAGCCTTTAGCAATGCTTTAAACAAGTATAAAAACGATTTTTCAAGTGTTATTACAAGCTGCTGTGCATGTATATAGATATATAAAAATATATATATGTGTGTGTGTGTGTGTGTGTATACATATTACCTACTGGCAGTCGCCAGTAGGTAGTTAAAGTTACCATAGGAAATCCGCAACATTCTATTTGGAATAACTTTGGCGCCGGTCGACGAATCCTCGCGAAATTTTCAAAATAGGTGGGGCGCTACGCTCCGCTCCTACCCTGAAAGTCTCGGGGGGATTCGTCAAGCAGGGGCCGAGAAAAAAGGGGGGTCCCAAAACGCGTTTTCCCCATGCATTTTTCCATAGGACCTTTAGACACAGCTACAGCCCGAACGGCTGAACAGAATTACTTGAAATTTGGCAGAGAGGTAGCCATAAGGTCAAGGAAGTGCCTTTTGCAGGTCTGGTGTAAATCTGTTCAGTATTTCCTGAGAAAATAGCATTTAAAAGCATATATATATGTGGGCGGAGCCTAACCACACATCTCATCCTGAGATCTGATTGGCTGTCAGTACTTCATCCAAGAAGTGTTGGCAGCCATCTTGGGACCAATATACATGATAGCACCTCATTAAAAAGCATTGCAGTTAATAGAAGGTTTTAAGACTTTAGTTACATTATAAATCATTTGTTGATGGTACCATACTCATTTTAGGAATTGTGGTATGTTCTAAGGTGATTTCACCATGTGAAAAAGCCTTCTGCTGGGATATCATGATTGAGAGAAAAATATTTTCTCATGCTTTTACCACAGAGGTTTGGAAGGTGATCTATAGGCTAAACTGAGAGCATATTTTCTGTAAATTCACATTATCTTTCTCAGTCATGTGAGAATGAAGTCTGACATTCTCAGTAAAACATGTACATCCAACAAGGGCAGAGACTGTCAGTTGATTCCTTTGTGTTCTACTGCAGCTTCCCAGAGTGTTCCAAAGAACAACTAGAGCGCTAAAATGTCCTACTTATGACAAACGTATTGCACACCTGAAGCCATCTTGATTGGAATAAAGTGGTAACACTTAAAACATTTAATGTAAAAAGGAACAAAATAAGGGGGTTCATTTTGCCATAGAAAGTATGATTAGTGCTGCAGAAAGAAAAATTAGGGCACATTTTGACTTCTCAAATCCTCTTCTATTTCATAAAACAATTCTGACATGCAGACTGAAACATGCAATTTCAATACCAGCAGCAGACTTCCCTGGTGAGCAGTAGCTTTACTACAGTGATCTAATAAGCAACTAGAGTGCTAACATTCTGAATTTATGGCAAATGTGTGACACATCTGAATGCCTTCTTGATGGAATCAAAGTAAAAAGCTGAAAGTATTTCCTACTGAGGAGACTGTAGTAAATGAGGAAATTAGGAAACTTCATAACAAATAAGTCTCCCAAAATGGCCACTAGAGACAAGAGAGCCTAAAAGTAGCCCAAATATCACCCAGATGCAGCCCAAGTATAGCCCAATGACAGAATGTCCCAGAGTGTTCTAACGAACAACTAGAGCGCTAACAGTCTTACTTATGACAAAAGTATGGCACACCTGAAGCCATCTTGATTGGAATAAAGTGGTAACACTTAAAACATTTAATTTACAAAGGAACAAAATGAGGGGGTTCATTTTGCCATAGAAATTATGATTAGTGCTGCAGAAAGAAAAATTAGGGCACATTTTGACTTCTCAAATCCTCTTCTATTTCATAAAAAATTCTGACATGCAGACTGAAACATGCACTTTGAATACCAGCAGCAGACTTCCCTGGTGAGCAGTAGCTTTACTACAGCGATCTAATGAGCAACTAGAGTGCTAACATTCAGAATGTATGGCAAATGTGTGACACATCTGAATGCCTTCTTGATGGAACCAAAGTAAAAAACTGAAAGTATTTCCTACTGAGGAGACTGCAGTAAATGAGGAAATTAGGAAACTTCATAACAAATAAATCTCCCAAAATGACCACCAGAAACAAAAGAGCCCAAATGTAGCCCAAATATCACCCAGATGTAGCCCAAGTATAGCCCAATGACAGAATGTCCCACAGTGTTCTTAAGAATAACTAGAGTGCTTACTGTCTTACTTATGACAAAAGTATGGCACACCTGAAGCCATCTTGATTGGAATAAACTGGTAATACTTAAAACGTTTAATTTAAAAAGGAACACAATGAGGGGGTTCATTTTGCCATAGAAATTATGATTAGTGCTGAAGAAAGGAAAATTAGGGCACATTTTGAGTGACTTCTCAAATCCTCTTCTATTTCATTAAAAAATTCTGATATGCAGACTGAAACATGCACTTTTAATACCAGCAGCAGACTTCTGTGGTGAGCAGTAGCTTTACTACAGTGATCTAATGAGCAACTAGAGTGCTAACATTCAGAATTTATGGCAAATGTGTGACATATCTGAATACCTTCTTGATGGAATCAAAGTAAAAAACTGAAAGCATTTCCTACTGAGGAGACTGCAGTAAATGAGGAAATTAGGAAACTTCATAACAAATAAGTCTCCCAAGATGGCCACCAGAGACAAAAGAGCCCAAATGCAGCACAAATATCACCCAGATGTAGCCCACATGTAGCCCAATGACAGAAGTGTGCAAAACACTTACTTTTTGTGCATTTGCAGTTTTATATAGTGCAGACTTGTCAGGTATTGGAGTGCTTTACATGAGCATTGGTTACATCTCACAAGATCAAATTCATTTTGGTTGTAGACAAGGGGAGATTAAGTGATTTGACCAGAATCACAGAATGTTGAGCTGAAGCAGAAACTCCAACCTGGTTCCCAAGTTGCAAAGTCTGCAGCTCTGGAAGTAACATCACATTCTCTCCCCTAGGTGCAACATTTAATCAAGTGGTCAACTGGATAAAAAAACATAAAGATTACAAATAATGTAAAAGTTCTTTGTCGCTATTTGAAAACTCAGAAAACATGTCCTCATTTTAATTTTTTAGAGCACTAACCATAATTTTGATGCAAATAAGACCCTCTCATATATGTAATTTCTAAAGGAAATGCTCTAGGTATTACAGTTTTGATTACATCAAGATGACGTCAGGCGTTGCACAGTTGTAATAAATATAGAATGTTAGCAATCTAGTTGAGAGGCAGAGGCAGTGGCCAGGGGCACGGACTCTGAAAATTGAAGGCAGGTAGGAGAGTGCAGAGGCAACAATTTGACCACACTGGGCAGACAGGAAGGGCAGTGGCAGCACAACAGACTATGGAGGGCAGTGGAAAGGGGGGCAGGGGCAACAAACCAACAATACAGCACTGGCAAGAGAGGCTGTGGCAATATAATAGACCATTTTGGGCAGAAGGAAGAGGCAGTGGTAGTACAACCATACATGCCAACAGACTCCTTTCAGCCAGGAAACGTCCAATGTTTTTAAGCTCAAATGGGCTTTATTTGATCTGTCTCCTGTCTACAATCTCCTCTTTTTCAATGTAACTCAAAGGAGAAAATCAATACCCCAGTTTGTTTTCAAAATCTCCCTCTTACCAAGTTCAAAATGTTCGCAAGTATGGTACATTGGATCATGGTAGGCAGGAGGAATTGGGGTAGGGACATGGACTCAGATAACAGAGGACAGGAGGGACATGGAGAGGTGCACCAAACTGACCCTACAGGGCAGGCATCAGGGTTTGGAGCAGCGCAATACACCACACAGGGCATGCGGGACGGGAGTGCAGCACAACAAACCATAGAAAGCAAGAGGGAGGGGACAGGACCATGCACATGGACAACAGAGAACAGAGGGGGAAGAGGCAATGGTAGCTAGCTGACCATAATTGACAGACAGGAGAGAAAGCTGCAGCATAACAGACCATAAAGGGCAGGAGGGACGGATCAGGGGCATTACAATGGAACAGACAAGCCAGGAGGGAGGGAATAGGGGTCTGCACATGGAAACAGAGGGCTGAGGGCAAGAGGGCAGGGCAGGAGCAGCAAGATGACCATGGAGGTCAGGCAGGATGGGCACTAGAAGCAAGACACACCATGAGAGCAACAATGAGACTATGATGGCATACACACAGACCATGGAGGGAAGGTGGGAGGGGGTCAGGGGCAGCTAGCTGACCACACAGGGAAGGTGGGAGGGGCCATGGCAGCACAGAAGACCATGCATGGCAAGCAGGAGGATTAGTGGCAGCACAATGGCTATGATGGGCAAGAAGGAGGGTGCAGGGGTATGCACAAAGGACCATGGAGGATAGAAGGGAGGGTCAGGACCTGGGCACAGACAAGAGAGTTCAGGGGAAGGAGCCTCACAACAGACCGCGCGGTGCAGGCAGGAGGAGCCGTTGCAGCACAACAGACCAGGGAGGGCAGAAGGGTGTGGCAGTAAAATGGACCATGGAGGACAGGAGGAAGGGGATAGGGGCATGGCATGTGGACAGGCAGGGTGAAGGTGGCAGGGACAGGTGACAGTCATCTGACAATGCTAGGCAGGTGGGAGGGGAGTGGCAGCTCAAAAGAACACTCACCATCGCAAAATGTAATGCCCGTGAAAAGGGTAGGTGGACAGAGTGTTATATAGAACATAGTCCTGAGAGCACGATTGAAAATGAAAACTAGATATAGTATATGGTATAAACTATGCACCAAAAAGTGTGATATAAGATGAACCGGGGCGTGAAATATAATATGCAATACATTGTGCGCAGTGACAGATTCATTGGAGAGCGTGAGATAGCACAGGCACTAGCGCGTGCTATGCGATATGCGCCTTGGAGTGTAATATGCACAGGGCAGTGTTGTGTAACCTAACTAGTCTCTAAAGATGTAATATAAAATATGTGCTGGGGAGTGTAACGTTGCATATGCACTGTGACAAAGATATGGATCCCAGATTGTAATATGTATGGCATAGTGCTGTGCGTTATAACATAGGCATCGAGGAAGGCACGTTAGATGGGGCAATATAACCCGTGCGAAGGCAAGTGTGGCATGACATATTCACGGGGTGGTGTTACAGTGCATATGGTCTGGAGAGTGTCATAGTATACGCACTAGCTGGTGGAATACAACACAGAGGTGTGTGGCACTCGGCGGGCACTTGTGGGTGTAACACAGCATTGGGCTCAGCCAGGAGCACGCTGTGACTCTCAAGTGAGGTTTGTCTCCTTTGCAGAGTGTAAAATAAAAAGTGTTACACATCCGGCGGTGGATGTGTGTTTTATTAACCGTGAGGGGGGTTTCTTGCATAGCAAATTTTTGTCGAATCCCCTTTGAATGGCTTGGTGTGCGTGTGTATTAAATGTGCCCAACAATAGCTACCCATGTTTGTATAAATAAACAACAAGGGTGTCTACTTGGAGAGTACCCACCGGTGGGGGCGCCGGGATTAGGCACGGTAGGGCGTCAGACACGTCAAAGCTTCACTAGCGGTGTAAATACATTCCACGTGGATTCATTGTATGCATAGTCGCCTTTTAATGAATATCACGCAAATCGTCATGGTGATAGGTACATACGGTTTGTCCAGTATGTCCTAGGTGTTTCTATAAATATATATTTTTCAAAAATAATAAAAAACAGAGGCCGGCCCCGGGGGATGGGGACCCCGGGAACATAAGTGGCCGGAAGAGGGGGGCAACGCAGCCCCCCTCCTAAAGAATTAAAAAAGATAAAAGGCCATGACCAGGGGCTTGGGGTCCCCGGGGCCGATTAAGGCCTTGGGAGTGCCAAATTAATTGTTTTCAACAAAAAAAATTAGGCTGCAGGCCCTGGGGATGGGGTCCCCAGGGCCAATAAATGAGAAAAAGAAGGGGGGCCACACAGCCCTCCTTCTTAAAAAAATAAAATAAATAAAAGACCGGCATCGCGCCGGAGGCCACGCCCCCTCCTTGCAGCACTCTGCAAATGCGTCCCCTGGCCAGTTGTAAGTTGGGGAATTAATTCCACTTCAATACTGAGGGTCCCTGAGGGCCAACTAGCCCAACAGGTATCTCCAGTATGCACCAGGGAGCTGCGTTGCAGACAGGTGTTCTGAGGCCACGCCCCTTTTTACACCTCTATGCAACGCAGCTCTGTGGCGCTTACTGGAGGTACCTAGTGGGCTAGTTTGACCCTAGGAACCCTTGGGATTCAAGGGGACTTACTCTCTCAACTTAGAACGGCCACAGGGCGCGTTTACACAGTGGTGAAGGGAGGGGACGGGGCCTGAGGTGACGTGTGCAAACACGCCCTGTGGCGCGTTTTAAGTTGAGGAAATAATTTCCTTTCAATCCTGAGGGACCCTGGGGTCCAACTAGCCCACCAGGTGCTTCCAGTAAGCGCCACTGCTCTGCGTTGCAGAGAGGTGGTGCAGGCCGTGCCCCTTTTTATACCTCTCTGCAATGGCGCGTGGAGGAGTGTGGCTCAATGGTTAGAGCGGCAGACCCTGAAGCAGAGTTCTGGCCAGGGACCAGGGTTCGATTCCCGCCTCGGCGGGGCTCGGGCTCAATTTCCTCAGACCTGTCTATTCTCGCCTCGGTGCCTATTCTAATCACGGGCCCCACGCTGCAACTCTGGGCAATAGCTTGCTTAGCCTCCACACCGGCCCCAACAGCGCTAAGGATGCCTGGCTTCACCCTGGGGGTGCCCAGGAGTGGACTCTTCACAGGGAAAGCCAGGAGGGGTTCCACAGCGGTATGAGTATCAGCGCCAGGAAACCGCAAAGGCGACACCGGAAGGTGGCCGTCTGGTGACAGTGCGCTCTATAAGTACCTTGACATTTACATTTACATTTAGAACGGCCACAGGGCGCGTTTACACAGTGGTGAAGGGAGGGGACGGGGCCTGAGGTGACGTGTGCAAACACGCCCTGTGGCGCGTTTTAAGTTGAGGAAATAATTTCCTTTCAATCCTGAGGGACCCTGGGGTCCAACTAGCCCACCAGGTGCTTCCAGTAAGCGCCACTGCTCTGCGTTGCAGAGAGGTGGTGCAGGCCGTGCCCCTTTTTATACCTCTCTGCAATGGCGCTTACAGGACGTACCTAGTGGGCTATTTTGCCCCTAGGGACGCTCAGGATTCAAGGGGACTTAATCTCCCAACTTAAAAAACGGCCACAGGGCGTGTTTACACAGTGGGGAAGGGAGGGGACGGGGCCTGAGGTGACGTGTGCAAACACGACCTGTGGCGCGTTTTAAGTTGGGGAAATAATTCCCCTTCAATCCTGAGGGCCCCTGGGGGCTAACTAGCCCACCAGGTGCTTCCAGTAAGCGCCACTGGGCTGCATTGCAGAGAGGTGGTCCAGGCCATGCCACTTTTTACACCTCTCTGCAACGCAGCTCTGTGGCGCTTACTGGAGGTACCTAGTGGGCTAGTTGGACCCTAGGGACCCTCAGGATTCAAATTAACTTAATCTACCAACTAAAAACGGCCACAGGGCGTGTTTACACAGTGGTGAAGGGAGGGGATGGGGCCTGAGTTAACATGTGCAAACAAGCCCTGTGGCGCGTTCTAAGTTGGGGAAATAATTCCCCTTCAATCCTGACGGACCCTGGGGGCCAACTAGCCCACCAGGTGCTTCCAATAAGCGCCAATGCGCTGCGTTGCAGAGAGGTGGTCTAGGCCGTGCCCCTTTTTACATCTCTCTGCAACGCAGATCTGTGGCGCTTACTGGAGGTACCTAGTGGTCTAGTTGGACCCTAGGGACCCTCAGGATTCAAGGGGACTTAATTTCCCAACTTAAAACGGCCACAGGGCATGTTTACACAGTTTGGAAGGGAGGGGACGGGGCCTGAGGTGACGTGTGCAAACACGCCCTGTGGCGCGTTTTAAGAGGTAGTTTTAATCCCCTGCCCTATTATATACTAGGGGCATACAGAGGAGGTCATGCTAATCACAGGGGGACCCCAACGCATAATGTTCCCTAGTGTATGTAGGTGTTTTCACTGTATTCTAAGTGTCTTTTAACATAGCACTGGCTCTAGGACTGGTTAGTCAGACTCAGTTACCACCAGTATCCGTCTGAAAAAGTTGAGGGTATAGGATGATTTTGCAACAAGGCTTCTTTATGCTCTTCTGTTTGTTCTTTCTGCACGTTATCCTTCTTCCTGCACTTTTCTTCGTCTTTGAGGACTTCTGTTGCTTCTTTCTGCATTTCTTTTTTTTTTTCTGTGCGTTTTTTCTTCTTTCTTCACATGTCCTATCTCTGTAGGCATAGTTAGAAATTAGCATTTAAAAAACCTTTGAAATTCACTGGAAAAAACCATAGGTTTCAGGCATGTTATAGTTAGGAACTAGCATTTAAAAAACCTTAGAAATTCACCGAAAAAACCATAGGTTTCAGGGGCGTTATAGTTAGCTGGACTTTTCACTCGTACAAAACCATTGAAATTCCCCCGTTATAGTTAGTTCAGCTAACTATAATTCGCGCACCCGCAATGCACTGCTGATGACGTCACATATTACATCACTCATGACATGGTTAGTGACATCACTCATGACATCACTGATGACATCTCAAATGACATATATATACACATTTATAAATGACTCATCCCCAATACTAATGATTTTTGTATAATTTTAATGTGTCCACAATGCATTTTAACAATCATTTCATTTCATTACACTAGTCTCCCAGTCCTATGTCAGGTCTTCCCTCAAGGACGTATCTGATTGTGTATCCGGCCGGGCAGTCTCCTGGAAGGATCTAAGAATTGCATTCCACTTATCTGCTATCGGGAACTTTGGTATTCCCAATGTGTCCTACCTGCTGAGGGAGACCCCTTTGGCTCTGGCCCAGTTAAGGAGGGAGTGTTCCCATGCTATCATAGCTGGTGAGTCTTTGGATTTCCAGCGTCTCGTTAAGAGCCGTTTGGCTACAATAAATCCCAGCTCCAGGAATCTATTCATGGCCCTGAGCTTCCAGTCCCTAGTATACATGTTTCCCACGTGTTTGGCAAGGATCTATCCGTGCATGTAGATAGCTGGTGAATTACTCCCTCCCAATAATGTCCTAGCTGTGGGCAGGGCCATAACATATGTATTATGCCCTCATCCCGCATAGTGCATCAGGGGCAACTCGTGTCGTCTCTGTGAAAGTAGCAATTTATTTTTTCTGAGGTCATATATGCCCTGTGCACCATATATAATTGGAACAATATAAACCTAACACTGCAGGGGATATTTGTGGGCCCTGCTAATATGGTACTCCATCCTTTAGTTGTGTATGGACATCAGTGGTCGAAGTGGGGGGAAAAAAGTAGGGGAACTGTGGGTGGAGAATCAAAGGGCAGGAATAACCCAAGGATTGGATCAGTGGCCGGAGCCAGAGGTGTGTCCAGAATGCGCAAACATCCCAATTTTTAGTATTTGTTTGACATTTCACTGCCCAGTTTAATCAACCAATGGATACACGTGATTATTTAAGGTTATAATGAGTTATTGACATTAAAATATACTCACAAAGTGGGATATGCTTCTAATCACTGAATGTCCCAAATAAGGTAAAATGTGGAAGCACAAGCCATTTGTCTCCGAGCCATGGAGTTTGTCATCAGCACTTCTCCCTTTTTTCCACAACAGCAGATCAAACATGAATGGCAAAATATCCTACATTGCAAATGTTTTGTAAATAAATATGGCTCTGCCATATTTGCCTCATAATGCAAGATTTGCTGCATGAGCTGACCATTTAAACTAATACATTGTTTGTAGCTCAAACGCATCAAAAGTTACACTGGTACTGATAAGGCAGAATCTTTCCATAGACTGTTAGCGTGTACACATATCAGAATAATAAAATAATCAGAAAATATACTTCATTACGCTGCAGCCTTTTTTTAAATGCATAATTTAGTCAACACTGCAGCATAATTTTGTCCTCCTTTGCTGCATAAGGAATTCCAGTGGCCCCACATTAGGCACCACATGTTAAAAGTGCTTGTGAATGAAGCAGAGAGACTGTGAAGTTTGCAAACTTAGTTTGGTGTGCGTGCAAATCCTGCATTGCCAATCCCTGGTGAGTTGCAGCTACTACTGCTGAAACAAGGCCAATGGAGGTACCTATGGGTGAGGCAGACTGGTCTCAAGGGCAGGGCCGGCCTTAGCACTGGAGTTGCCCTGTGCATTAATGTTTGTTAGTACCCCCCAATGACCACCCTTGCCATGGATTGCCTCACTACCACCCTTTAACAGTGCCCCACAAGTCTCCATAACCACACTCTTTCTCAGATGCATTTAATTTGATTTACAGCGCCTCTCATACCATTGTAAGGGGTCAGAGCACTTTACATCACACACATTACTCAGAGACAATCAATAGGTGTGTAAATCACTGTATAGAAAATGTTACATATGACTAAGGACTACAAGGTGTAGGAGTCACATGACAAACATACTAGTAGGCCGTATAGTTTAATAGTGATTGGTGTGGGGAAACACAAGCTCAGATTTAAAATGTAATTCCATGGTTGGGGGTTCTCTTTAATAATCAGAATTGATTTCTGTCCAAAAGAGCACTTTTTGCAACATTAGGATAATCAAGGACTGGGGGAAAAAATAAAACACTCTGATTTATATCTTGCAGTTTGTATGCAGCTCTTAGATTACAGTTAATAGCTCACTGTTCTATGTTAGGATTTTAACTTATAAACTGCAAGCAACAAAAGGATTTCTCTGACAAAAGCAGTAGCCCACTGACCTATTTACATTATGTGCACTTTGTGATCTGCCTGGTACATGTTCTTTGCAGCAGGTACATTAACCCTCCGTGCTACCTTTCCATGAGTCAAAACTTCCACTAGACAAAATTTCGATCTTTCTCTAGGAAGAACATTAATCACCAGAGTCATCATGACATTTTTATTGTTGCCGAAATTTGTTGGAGGCCAGGAAGAAGGCAGCAAGCGCTTTTAAAACCATAATATACTTGCAAAGATGATGCCTCCACCTAAAGTCAGCACCCGGTGCGGTCACACCGGTTGCACCACCCTAGATGCCCTTCTCAAGGGTCCTGTGACCTCAGAGACAGGGTCACTGTTGTTATAGGGTGTGCTGTTTCATAGGCATGCCCGCAAGACTGGAGGTGAACTTCAGTATGGATAGTGGTGGACGAGCCTTGAAGGTTAAACTACACTTGTCATGCTAGGGTCCACCTGCTGGTGCTACGACATCAGGGCTTCTAAGGTCTTGCGAAGCCTCCTAGGGTCTAGCATGGGATTGTGCTCTCTCAGGAGAGTGGTCTAGTGGACTGGTTATTAAGGCTGAGCCTGGTTCCCCAGTTCCAAATTCAGCAGCTCTGGCCATAGTGCCACATCCTCTCCCCCACTGAACACCATACTGCCCCACTGAGAAAAACTCACACTGCCTTCAACTACAAGCCAATTTTTGCTGGCTATAAACACCTGGATGAGGCTCAATTTATATTACGCACTAGACAAGAGCAATCTGCGGCCTACAAAAAAAAAGTAACAGCATCCTGGAAAAAGCAAACACTCATAGGGGGATGCAAAATTTAGCAAACCATGTGAAATGTAAGCAGGAACAACATGGTTACCTTAACGCTTTTACACTCACTATTCAGAAATCAGTGGGTGCTTTTGCCTGAAAAGTTAAGGACACGACTACAGGGCCCTGAATGGAACCATTTCAATGTGCATTGCTTATATCCTTACAAAACGTAAGCAGTATGGTAAAAAGACCCCATCCCTGGAAGCAGAGCCGCAGTACACATTTTGTTTTCCAATCCACACATTGCAGTACCTCCAGGATTTGTGCACTAGTTCCAAGTCCAGGGATAACAAAGACAAGAAAACAAAAGTAGCGCTTCACTGGCAAACTCTGTAAAAGTGGTGCTAGTGTGTTTGGGTGTGAATAAAATCAATCCGGCCAGTGTGCCACCACTATTTTTAACCTTTTATTCCCGACGCTGTACTTTGGAATTAAAATGTCAGAAAAATTCACATTTCCAGCAAAAGTGTTTTTTGGATCCATTTCACAGGGGAGCAAATAAGAGAAAGGAGATGAAAGAGAGTGAGAACTCCGTCTTGAAGCGACGGTTTTCAGTAAGAGCAGAACTGATAGACAGAAAGAGAGGGAAGAAGGAAAGAGTGGGGGGCAGCTGAAGCGGCAGAGAAGGAGTGGGCACTGTCCTTGTCTTCTCTGGGCAAGAAGGAAAAGACAGAGTCCTGTTACTTCTTTGCCGCCCGTCACGAATGCCAGGAAACGCCGAGCTTTATCTATAGGCCATGGAAATTTCCTGCGTCCTGGGACGCATTTTCAAAAAACAAAAGTAGGGGAACGGAATCTTTAGAATTTAAGAAGTAGGGGCAGGCCGTGCCATGCCGATCTCGCCCACTTCGACCATTGATGGAGATCCAAGATCTGTCTCCTATTTCCGTCGCAGCGGTGTGAGATCCACTGTCGTATGTCTATGGAGCGCATCCACAAACCAGCAAATTAGATGGCTTCCGTCACCCATACCGTGAATATATTGAAGTACTAAGTGTGTCTGCAATTCCTGCGGCATGTCTCCCCATTTATCGCACAATATACCTGTCCATGAAGCATATGTGAGAAACCTCCCTGCAGGTGTGCCCACTTCTAATGACAGTTTGTTATATGGGATTAGCATGCCATCATGATAGAGGTCCCCCAACGTGTTTATGCCAGCCGCATGCCAGGCGGTCAAATCCACTGCAGTCGTTGTCTCTTTTCCTGTGGGCATACTCAGGAGCGGGCTCGCCGGTGAGATACAGGGATCTATGAAAGCATCGAACAGCTGCCTGTGGCAGCATCTGCAAGGGACCAGGCCTGCTAAGGGCAGGGATGGAACATTGAGAGTAAGGTCTGTACCGTGTATGGAGCCCCTGTCTCCGCTGTGTCCGCCACCGCCACCCACCGGGCCACCCTTTGTAATTGCGCTGCCAGGTAATAGTGTTCTAAATTGGGCACTGTCATGCCACCTTGTAGGCAGTACAGTTTTGTGAGCGCTGCTCTTTGCCTTGATGTATTCCAAATTAAATCACGGAGCATGCGTTCGAGCGGTCGAATAAAGGACGGTGGCAGGTATAAGGGAAGGTTGTTAAAATAATAAAGGAGTTCCGGGAGGACTACCATCTTAATGAGTGCAACCCTTCCTGCGACGGAGAGGGCGAGTGATTTGCAGAAAGTCATTTCCGTCGATAATGACGTGATGGTCCTAGTAAGATTGCCGTCCAGATCCCTAGGTAGCGGAACATGGTTGGCTGCCAATCGACTAGGATGTCATTGACCCTGAGAGCGGGGTTAGAGGTGTGGGTAGTGAATGGGAACAGACATGATTTCCCCCAATTAACCCGCAACCCTCACATGCGCACAAACTGGACGAGACTATTAGATATGACATCCGGTATGTTCCCAATATCTCTTATATAAAGGAGTAGGTCATCTGAGTATAGGGAGGTGGCGTGCGTATCATCTCCCGGTGGGATACCCCATGTTGTAGCTGAAGTCCTCATGGCAATGGCCAGCGGCTCGATGGCCAGACAGAACAGGAGGGGTGAGAGGGGACAACGTTGTCTAGTGCCCCTACCTATCGGTACTGACTGCGAGATCAATTGGCCAGTTCTAATTCTCACAGTTAGGTTACTATATAGTAGTTTGATCAGCAAGATAAAGCTGGGGCTCAAGCCGTACCTATGCAGTACTTTGAAAAGAAAGGACCACTCTATTGTATCAAATGCTTTCTCGAGATCAAGCACCATACAGCCCGAGTTAGGCCAGCCATGGGGGTCATATCGCATGATTCGGTACATCCTGCGCATATTTAAGGGAGGTTGAACGATTCGGGATGAAGCTATTCTGGTCAGTGTGTATCAGATCTGGTACCAGCAGAGCCAACTGTCCTGCAAGTATACGTGCCAGTATTTTATAATCCACATTTAGTAGCTCCAATGGGCAGTGGGCTCCGAGTTGGGTGGGATCTCTATCTGGTTTTGGCAGAGTGACCAGCATGACCACGTTCATGGAATTTGGCAGATGTGACAAATGTACTGCCTCATCAAATACCCAGTGCAACGCTGGTGTCTAGACATCCTGATATGCCGTATAGAATTCATGTGGAATACCATCTGGGCCTGGTACCTTGCCTGATGCCAAGTATCTAATTGCTCCTTGTATCTCGTTAGGTTGGCTATTGTCATCTCTTTATGCAGTATTCCCACTGTATATGATGATCTCTGTGGTGGCAGTCAGTCAATTTGTTTGAGCGGGGAAAAGTGGTTAGAGGTCGGTATGATGTGAGAGTGAGGGAGACAGCATCCAGCAGGAGTGAGCATAGAGGTGGTTTGAAGGCCTGGTTTATAGAAATATTCCAAAGGTACTGCCATAATGTTATCTCTTGATGGTCTATGCACAGAGACCCTTTCCAATAGAGAGCCCACCATGTACATATTTCGAAAATTGATGACAACACAGTCTCCATAGCTATCCTTTGGTTGCCAGCCGACCCACGATACTCTCAGTACGTTGTTTATGCTCCTAAATAAGCCCTCACAGTTATTCCAGTTTGATGCTCTCACTAACCAATGTACCACTTTATTTTTCAGTTGCTGAGTATCCTCATCCTTCTCATGGTATATGGGTGGAACATTCTTCAAAACTATTACTGGGGGGGGTCGCTTCTGGTGAGAACTGAAGTACTCTTTTAGGGCTAGGACTCTCTCAATAATGCTTAGAACATGTGAGCTTATCATTTCCTAAGGTATTAAACCCTTGTTCAATCTGGGAAAGCACTTTACTTGTAGCCCTCCCCAAGTCCCTGGCAGCTCTATTTAAAATAGAAGAATTGGTCGCCAGGCTGTTTTATTGCTGGCTGTTCTCTTTTAAGTGATTTGATTTTTCGCGTGGTTGAGCAAGCGGATGGCTTTGCGGCCCTGACTTCTGCTTTGTAGCTGTTGTGGACCCACTACTTAAATTTGACCTATCAAGGGCCTTCAGTGATATGTCAATTCTGTCAAGAGTGGCCAAGTGGGGATCAATGTATGATTTTAAGGTTTTCCCATGTATATCAGCAAACACAGGCAAGGTTATAACCTCTCCTTTGACCTCTTTAATTAATTCTGCGGCAAATAGTGTCGGAACACTTCCTGTGTTGAGATAGATTTTTGAACAACTGGAGGCAACTTCTGACGTAGGGAAGGTTTAATGGGGCCTTTTGCCTTTTTCTGGGCAGTGAACAAGAAGTATCAATCTGGGCACCTGAATCATCATTGGGAATAACCTCCAAATTGCCCCTAAACACACAAGGGTTTAGGCCTTCAGGGGTGTTCAAACTATTTATAGCCAGGCAAGGTGATTGGGAAACTTTAGCTCCACCACTAGAAGGGCTCACTTGCTTGGCCTTTTTTGGTGGCCCTAGCCCTTTTTCCCACACACTCAATTTCAGTGTTGATGGCCCCGATGGCTGTAGGGAGAAAACTAGTTATTGTAGCAGTTAAAGCACGTTCTTTGGAGGCGGGCATTACAGACTTCCTCTTCACCATTTCTTACCTTGATCACAGTTATGGAACAAGTTCATGGAAATGTTGTCCGAAACTGCTATCAACCAGCCATGAGGGGTGGCTCAGCCCAGCCTTGGGCGGCCACTGACAGGCACAGAGGGTGTGCTCTTGGCCGGTCTTTTGATCAACATGTGGTGGGGTACAGTGTTGAAGGCTGCCGAGACGCAGAGGAGGATCAAAGCTGCTGTTTCTCCTCAGTCAAGGAGGGTTCGAATGTTGTCAGTGGCTGCGACCAGGGCGGTTTTGGTGCTGTGATTGGTGCTGAAGCCGGATTGTCCAGTAGCTGGTTCTGCTCCAGGTGTGTCATTAGTTCATCCTTTCCAGTACCTTCGCTGGGAATGGGTTCAGGGAGATTGGGCGGTAGTTTTTGAGCTTGCTTTGGTCTGTGGAGAGTTTTTTGAGGAGTGGTCTTACTTCGCCCTGTTTCCTGGTTTTAGGAAATGTTGCAGTGGTGATAAAAGGTGCTGAGTAGGGTGGTGAGTTCCTGGCTGATACTTTGGTTTCCGAGGTTGAAGATGTGGTGAGGGCATGGGTCTGTAGGAGTTTCCGAGTGGATGGATTTCATGGTGGAGGTGGTGTCGTGGGTGGAGGGGATGTTCCAGGTGGTCAGTGAGGGGTTTGTGACTGTTCTGGTGGTGGCGTATCTGTTGAGAAAGTCCATAGGTGTGGGTTGCGGTTGACAGTTCCTGTATACAGTTGCAATTTTGTTGTGGAAGAAGTGGGTGAGGTTTTAGCACAGCCCTTATGAGGGTATGATGTTGTTTTCGTTGGTGGCCAGGTTGGAGAATTCCTTAACGATGTTGAGAGGTTCCTTGGTGATGTTGGCGCTGGTTTCGATGCACGCGGCAAGGGCTGTCTTCTTTGTTGCCCTTAGCAGGAGGTGGTAGAGGTTGAGGGAGGTCTTGAAGGCTGCCCTGTCGGAGGTGTCCTTGCTGGCATGCCATCTCCTCTCCAACTGTTTGCTGTCTTGTCTGGCAGTCCTGAGTTTTTGAGTGTACCAGCTGACCTTTATGGAGGATTTTATCTGGATGTTGCTCTTGATGGGGAGGATGCTGTCTGCATAAATGGTGATCCAGGTGTCAAAGTTTTTCACTTCCTGTTTGAGGTTGGTGGCAGTAGCAAGTTGGAGGTGTTGAGGGCATTTGCCCAGCTGGTCTCTGAGAGTTTGTTCCACCTCCGGTGGGGGGCATTGGCCATCTTGGGGGTGGAGGTGCATGGGCTAGAGATAGATGCTGAAGTGGATGATGAAGTTATTGGTCCTCTTGAGTTCTCTGACATGGCTGTATTTGACGTGGTTGCTGAGGTGAAAATTGTGTCCAGCATGTGTTCTGTGGTGTGAGTAGGGTCATGGACGATCTGAGTGATTCTGAGGTAGGAAACAGCCTTTATAACTTGGGCTGACCCACCCGTGTTGATTCCCCGCAAGCGGAACCACTCTTGCTTTAACCACACATATGCGTGGTTAAGTCTGAGTGCGATCTAGATGCTAGGATGGGTGGGCACAGGAAGAGAAAGGATCTGGAGAGGAAGTGGTCTATTAGTGGGGCTGGGTCTAGGTTTTGGGGGGTAGTTTTTATGGGTTGGGGTCGTTTTTCGGGGTCGGTGTAGTTTATAGGACTCAGGGGGGTCAGGGTCGTTGTTAAGGCTTGAGGGGGTTGGGTCGTTTTTAGGGCTAAGGAGGGGTGGGTGTAGTGTTTAGGGGTCGGGTAGTGTTTAGGGCACAGGAGAGTCGGGGTAGTTTTTTAGGGGATCAGGGGGTTTGGGGTTTTCAGAGCTCGGGGGAGGGTCGAGGTAGTGTTTAGGGCTTAGGGAGTTTTGGGGTAGTGTATAGGGCTCAGGGAAGTTAGGGTAGTGTGTAGGGCTCAGGGGAGGAGTCGGGGTAGTGTTTAGGGCACAGAGGGAGCGGGTAGTGTTTAGGGCTCAGGGGGAGTCGGTAGTGTTTAGGGCTCTGGGGATCAGGGTAGTGCTTATGGCTCGTGGGGGAGGTCGGGATAATTTTTAGGGCTCGGATGGATCTGGGTAGTATTTAGGGTTCAGGTGGGGTCCGGTAGTTTTCAGGGCTCGGGGGATCTGGGTAGTTTTTAGGGCTCCGGGCAAGGAGGCTTGGGTGTGATCTTTACCACACATCCCTTTACCAGTTAAGCCTTTACCACGAATTGCGTGATAAAGGCATGGGTGGAAAAGGAATGTGTTGTTCAGACTCATTTGTTGTTGGGGCAGCGTTGTAGAGGTACGTGTGGTTTCACCATGCGTGCCTCTGTCATATAACCATATGAGGCTGCTCTTACTGTCGAGGAGGTGTGCTGTGTTTTTGTCGTTGAGGTCGTTAATGTGGATATTTAGGTCGTCAAGGAAGATGTTGTCCTTGGAGTCTAAGGCTAGGGGCGCAATGAAGTCTGTGATGGTGTTGCAGAAGCTGGAGTGTGGGCCTGAGGATCGGTATGTGAGGGTGCTTCTGATGGCTGTCTTATCGTCCAAGCAGAGACTGAAGTGGAGATGGTCCATGGGGTGGTGGTACACTGTATGGTCTCTTTGTGGTTGATGACTGTTCCCCCTCCTGGCTTGTTGGTGCAGTCCTGGTGAGTGATTTTATATCCATCGGGCATCGCTATGGCAATGTCTGGGGCAGATGTGGGGTTAAGCCAGGTCTCAGTGAGGAAGATGATGTTGGGTGCGAGGATGGCGATGAGGCCCTATAATTCAGTGGAATGCCTGCATAGTAAGTGTGTGCTGAGAAGGGCGCATGCAAATTGATGTTTTTGTTCATGTGGTGTCTGTGGTGTGTTTGGGGTGTGTATGGTCAGTGGGCTAGTGTGTGTGCAGTTGCAGGTGAAGTAGCAGTGGGTGCAGGTGAAAGGTCCTACCGTGGAGCGTGGGTTGGCGTGGTGGCAGGGTTTCTTATGGCATCTGGGGATGAGGGTGTAGAGCTCAGCAATGGTGTATCTTCAAGGGGCGGGAGGGCCAGGAATCGTGGCACTGGGTGTGGTTCTCAATTAATTTAATGAAAGGTCCTCGAGGTAAATTAAAACTTGTAAACTGGTTTGGAGACTCTCCTTTGGACTAAATAGAGGGGAGGGATTAGTATAGTCCCGCCTGCTCTCAAACCGTGATTGGGGTGTGTGATGTGTTAAGGGTATGTGATGGTCGACATGTTTCGCGCAACCTGGTGGTCCCTAATGGATCCTTGTGCGCTTCTTCAGGACCGTGTGTCTGGAGAAAAGGAGTAAATAGGTGGGAGTCAGGGAAAAGAACACCCTATACTACCACGTCAGCTAGAGTCAGGATATGGAAGACGTCTCTGCGTCCGAGAACCGCGTTGTCCGTATTCTCAATAAAACCGAACCCTCTCCTAAAGATATAGGGGCCGCATCAGCGTATCGTCTGGAAGCCGGGGAGGTAACAATGCTCCCTCATAGAGGCGTCCATAAACCTTTCGCTAAATCAGGTTACGCGAAACATGTCGACCATCACATACCCTTAACACATCACACACCCCAATCACGGATGGAGAGCAGGCAGGACCATACTAATCCCTCCCCTCTATTTAGTCCACAGGAGAGTCTCCAAACCAGTTTACAAGTTTTCATTTACCTCGAGGACCTTTCATTAAATTCATTGAGATACCGAGAGGTAATTTTATTATCACTCACTCTCACCACTTTGACCCACACACCCACATGCACAAATACGGCACCTCCTTCAAAAGATCTCCAACAAAGAGCCCTCTTGCAGGGCCTGTGAGGGACTGCAGCGCCACCCCCACGAGGAGCACCACCCAATGATGATGCTTTACACTCGCAAGTGTGTGTGAGGGCACAAAAGTAAACAAGCATTGGCATAGCCAATAGGTCTCGCCTTTGGGACCTTATAAGTGTTTAGCCATGCAACAGTTGCATAACTAAACACTTATAAGGTCCCAAAAGCGAGACCTATTGGCTATGCCAAGCGGCCGTGCGGCCGCGAAAGTGAAAGTGATTGCGATCAAAAGTGAAATTAATCGCGGTCAAGCGTGGCGCGCGCGCCCGCGCACATGCACTGTACCTCTAGGCTGACCTGGTAGCACTTTTTGGAGCCCTCTCAATAAGTCTCGCCAGACCAGCGCATGCGCTGGGTCAGGCGAGACCTAAAAAGGAGGTATACCCCCACCTCGAGCACACTCAACCGTCCTTTTGGAGACAATGACTAATGACTCACAACCATAGTCAGATTGTTGAGCCTTTGTCAGCCCCTTTCCCCTTAAGGAACTGTTACCATTTTTGTTTTTACTCCTTCAACTATCACCTAGGTTAAGAATTTGCCCCCGTCAACTTACTCCATGGTCTTTCATTATTTACTCTACACATAAGGATCCTCAAATGATTCCACTGTTAGACCTCCACATATCCCATAAAACTTTTAAGCAATGCCTCAAGACAATAATAAATTCAAAATCTAGAACTATCGATTTGAACTCTCTGCAAACTTGATTTTGTGTTATGTTGGGAAATGAAACTAATTTTCCTAGGGCTGCGTTTTGGCCTCTTTGATGTAGGCAAGTTAGTATTTACATGGAAATTGAAGAAAACGAACCCTGCATGCGGAGTTTGCTCATATCACAAAGAGTCGCTTGTGCATGTTCTCTGCGCATGTTCACCCTTTACTAACAAATGAACATAAGGAACTTATCATTTGTGGAAGAGGTGTGGCGCAGTGGCCAGGGCGACTGACTCCGGAACTCGCGGTTCGATCCCCGGTGCTGGCAGCAGATAAGCCCAGCACCATGTGACTCTGGGCAATAGCTCGCTTAATCTTCCCGAGGGCCCCCAGCGCCTTGACACCTTCGGGTAATTGTTAGCGCTTTACAAATTCTGGACATCATCAATATTACTCAGCGCTTTCACAGCACATATGGCAGGTTGATCTTTTGTCAAATGTATGGCCAAAGCTTTTGACTCTGCCAACACATTGTGCTATTTATAATGTTGTGAACATTCTAAAGTATGATTCACATTATAGGAAATTTGAATAGGAGAGAAGTCACCTGTGTGAGTGGATCCTTAGCGTGCTTAGATCACGCCCCAACTTGTATGTCCACCATCTACTTTGTTTAGTGCCATAAATTCAAAAATAAACATTATAATGCAATGAAATGATGGCTTAGGAAGAGCTAACAGGAGCCTCAGGAAATTTTCTAGAATTATTTAATTACCCCTTTAGGATGATACTCTACACAAATTACGATGCATCACACTAGGTGGAGCCAATGTGCAATCAGGAGACCCAATATAAACCATAACCACTACCTCTACCCTTGCCACCAAGGCAAAGGATGATCACCGAGTCACGATCGCGGTTCGATTAGGAACCCAAGGCATCAAAGGCTGATCGCCGAGTCGCGATCGCGGTTCGATTAGGAACCCAAGGCATCAAAGGCTGATCGCCGAGTCGCGATCACGGTTCGATTAGGAACCTAGGCATTAGTGCAATTTTGAGACTTTCAACCAACTGTGAAGAATCAATCTGTAGACCTTTTTTTTTTATTAATTACCAAATTCAGTACTAAAGTCGCAAATTTCTATGATGTGTAAATGTTGAAGGCCCATAAATATGGTTAGTAATGTCTTGATAATTGTGATGGTTTCAAGTAACTTGGCAATAATGATCCATATGCCACAGAAACCTGAGCCACTGGACGAAACAAACAAGTAATTCTCATCAGCATCAAATGTGTCGCATGAACACGTGACTGCTCTCAAAAGATGCTTCTCAGGCCCACATGTCAGCGAGTCTCTCGTAAACTACCCACGGCAAGTGACAGCAGCATCCATTTTAAAGATCTAACATCCGAATAAACAGAATAACGTATGAACAAGTACCCGACGTGTCGGTTCTGTGATGTTACAAGGTGTTTTTGTCTCGGACGGTGTGTCTGTGGAGGCAGCCACTGTGCCCCTCCGATGAGTCAGGTGTTTCTGGGAACAGAAGTTGCCTGTTCGCTCTTCAGTGGAACCCAACAGACTGGAGAGAGCAGATGCCGCCGGGGAGCCGCCGGCGCTTCATTTAAATTGAAATCGTGTCCAAGTGTTGGCATCAGAGCTGCAGGATTCTGTTTATCTGACCCCACTTTACCTTGAAGGATACAAGAACAAATAAACCCAGAAGCGTTGCAGCAGGGGGGAGTTCGCACTGTAGTGAGGCACAGAGGGAAAAAAAACGGTATTCATTGTTCAAACGTGAGAGATGGTACTGACACATCTATGCGTTTTAATTGTGCTTCAGAATGAGCAATACTTGTTCAGAATCAGTTCGCTGTATTTTGTAATGTCGATCCCTGTTCTAAAATGTCTTTGTTTTCCATTTCTATTCTTTTGTACAATTATTTATAAGCACTATATATGTTGTGTACTTTTAGCAATGGCTGCACAATCAACTTCCTCCTTTTTTGTCCTGGTGCTAAATGTTTCTTTAATTTACTCCTATATTATATAGGGCGTGGATTAGTGCATATCAATTTGCCTTGAATTGTTGTCGAATAAGTGGAAATTGTTCGCAATATGGCCACTGACAGGCTGCCCTCCAGTAATATCAATGTCCCGTCTCAAGGGGGAACTAACCATGTTATCCATCACTAGCCCACGAGGCCCTGAAATGTGCCAGATTTTCAGATTTACCATTGGTAACTTCCACCAACCCTCCAGACAAGGAGCGGCCCGTGCAGGTAGGAGCAGTGGGGCGGAGTAAGAGGGGGGGGGCTTGGCAGACGACAACGAGGGAAAAGTAAAAATGTTATTTTCCCTCGTCGTCTGTCGAGGACCTCCGATCCGCCCCACTGCTCTTACCTGCACGGGCCGCTCCTGCCCGGACACCTACGCTCCTCTTCACTTGCCCTCGCACACACACCCCGCACAGTGCTTAATTTGTGCATGTAGTTTTCGGTGCTCAGCACTGGCAATTCATTTTCACCACCGGGACTTATAGCAGTCTGCCACATGGTGGCACTGTTTGTCTGATTTAGAGATGAGCACAACAACTGTTGACTAATACCTGCTTTCCAAGCCATTCGTATAGCTTTGGGGTCGTAGAATAGTCTGATATGTCAAACTTGTAAGAGTGTGATGGGTAGTAGTTGTGTTGGTACTGTCATTGGCAGCACTGGCATGGGCAACGGGTTGTGCAAGCTGTGGTAGTCTCCTGAAGAGGGCCCTGGCACTTTCTGTTTTACAAATTAAGCACTGACCCCGCATCTGTCGCAGCGGCGGCCGCTCCTTCTCCTACACCACTGCTAAGACCTTCCCCTCCAGCTCCATACAGCCCCCTCGATGGCAGACTTCCGAAAGAGACTCAAGACCTGGCTCTTGGACAGAGACACAGCGCCTAGATACCCCTAGGGGTGACAGTGTTGCACTTTACAAATACTGTTTGATTGATTATTTGATAAACGGTTAACAGTTAGATCCATTGTGTGCAGAAATGATTCCATTCAGATCTTTTGAGGTCTCCTGTCTACGTAAAAGATTCCACATTAGATTCAGGTGAGTAAATTCATTCTGTGGATAGCCTGAAAACCTGGTGTGGAGCCTGAACTGGTGGATCAGCATTGGACACTCCTGTGACAAGTAATGTAATTCCGCAGTGGAAGGCCCCCCGCATCCTGATTTCCATGTGCATACTTTTGTGGCTTTTATAATGTTTATGGGCTGCAGGTTTCTAACCTTCACAACTCACTCCAATTAAGTGCCCCCTCCCATTGTGTGGAGTGGATGAATGAATGACTGAAGGCTTTAATTGTGCAGTGTGGCCTATATTGTATTGTATAAAAAAAGTATATAGCGCAAACTGTCACCCTGCGGGTATCCTGGCGCTGCGACTTAACGGATGACATCAGCAAACATCAAACCTGATTATCAGTGGAAAGCATTTCCCTCATTCCTTGGGAACAGCCAGGTTTTCAAAGTTTTTCTAAAGCATAGCAGGGAGTTAGCGTGTCTAATGCTCTGGGGCAGCTCATTCCATAGGCCTGAAGCCGCAGTACCGAATGCTCTACCTCCCATCCTGGACTTTTTAAATCTGGTGGTCATTACCAGATTTGCGCTGGAAGAGCGAAGATGTCTCTTGGGCTTATACCAAGTAAATTTCTTCTACAAGGGTACTGGACCCATGCCATGTACTGCTCTGAACACAATACAGAGAGACTTAAAGTAGACCCTTTCCTTAATGGGCAGCCAATGAAGATCCCTCAAGCCAGTGCCGTAGAGGATCTGCGCTGCCTGTTTAACACCAGCTTGGCTGCTATAGACTGGACTCTCTGCAACCCCTGCAGAATGAATTGTGGTGCTCCCAAATACAGGGAGTTGCAGTAGTCCAGTCTACTCAAGATTATGCTCCTCACTACAAGAGGTCTAGCATCACTAGGCAGTAGCGGGAGATCTGCCGAAGCACTTTCAGCAAGGTAAAGCAGACACTAACCGTTTTGTTAGCCTGTGACTCCATTTGGAGGTTGTCATCCACCAGGACCCCCAAATTACGCACAGTTTTGACTGGAACCAAGGGTTCATCCCCAGGGGTAAGTTTAAACTCCAGCGGCAGGTGCTGGGGCATTTTAGCAGTAGAGCAGTATACCACCTCTGTTTTCCCCCCATTAAATTGCAGAGAGTTTTTCCTGAGCCAGCTAGAAGTTTGGCGCATACATTTCTGGAATGTGTCCATGGTCACCGCTTGCTTCCCTTCCAAGGAGAACACCAAGTGGGTGTCATCAGCAAAGTTGACCAGGTCAATTCCGAAAGACTTGATAATAGAGATCAGAGGACGCAGATAAATGTTAAAAAGAATGGGGCTTATTGCGAGCCCTGCGGCACCCCTTGGAGCACCAGAGACTTAGTGGAGGCGAACAGTGTCATGGTCACGACCTGTTGTCTCCCTGATAGATATGATTGCAGCCACTTCAGAGCCCGTCCTTTCACACCTATATTTTCCAGTCTTTCCACCAGTACTGCATGACTCACCGTATCGAATGTGGCCGACATGTCCAGTAGCACTAGAACAGATGAATTACCATTGTCGGCTCGCATTCACAGGTTGTCCAGTACGGTTGCCACAGCTGTTTCAGTTCCGTGGCCTGGACGAAAACCAAACTGGTCCCTATCCAGCTGATGGTTATCCTGAAGATAGCAAGACAAAGATCTCATGATATATAGAATTCAACCCTCAAATGCCTCCAGAAATATGATTTTGTTTCAAAGTGCAATACTTAATATTAAGGTGTGAGGAGCGCAGGATAATGCCCAAATTATTTTTTTTTACGCAAGGTACCTTCCAAGTCATAAAAACCATTGATGTCTTGGAGAAGCCCTTTTTGGGCCATAGGCATATTGTGGGCTATTGCAAGTCTGCCGAATTAGACCCCACAGGGCATATTTACAAGCAGCTTGCGCCGCCAGTGCATCATGTTTTATGATGGACCGGTGGCACATTTTTTCTGCACCATATTTACATGGACACGTGAAGCCACCCTGCTTGGCTTTCTGTGTCATTGTAAATAAGGCCCCTATTCACCCAGTACTTTGAATGAAAGGGGCATTCCATGGGTGTTGCTGTGGCTGTTCCCACGCAACACCCATGGATTCTGCCACAGTCCTAGATTTAAACCTACGCCCCCCCCCCAGTGGAGGCATAGGGTGGCGCAACGAGGAGTAATGTTTTTTCATTTGTCCTCGTTTTTTCCTCTTTCTATGCTTGCTGCATTATAAAACACACATAGCAAGAGGAAGACACCTCTTGTGATTGTTTTTGTGCAGGAAGGTGTCCCTTCCTGCACAAAAACAATCTTCCCGTAACGCAGGCACCCTTGCACCATGTTGCAAGGGTGCCTACGTTGGTGCATGGCAGCCAATTGTGCCCCAGTGCAGGGGAGAGCACGGAGATGTGACATATTATTGTAAATATGATGCATCCCTGTGCTTTGAAAGGGACTTGCGGTGCAGCGCTGAGTCACTTTCTCGTAAATAAGACCCTACGTTTTGATTGGTGCCCTTCTCCGAAAAGCTTTGTAATATAGTCAGGTCGTCAGCTAAACTGATTCCTAATGCCTTTCCTGCCACCCCCAGTACTGTGAATCCAAATATCTTGATTCTATGTGGAGAAAGGTGTTTACCTCATGCAGCTCTGCCTTGGGCAACACCAATGCCACGTTTCTCCTTGGGCTGAGATCCAAACCTTGAGGCAAATAGCAAAACCAGCTACCATTGATCCCAAACAGATACTGGAATGAGTTCTCCACTCAGCACGCTATGTAGCAACAGTAATTGTAATTGTAATAGGTTCTTATACAGCGCATGCTGCCACCCTACAGGTATCCTGGCGCTTAGACTTGGGCATGCCAAGATACAATCTACAGGATTTTATGGCGATGTCCAGCCTTTCTCGATGGACATGTCCTTTGATAGGGAGAAACTCATTGGATATAAAACTCTGTCCTTCAGGGAACAGTTCAAGAAAAGTCTGGGTGCTTTTCAAGGTCTCAACTTCCGATCAGTCACCCATCTCAGCCCATCCGTGCAGACCCTCAACAGTTCAGCCACTCTTTTTCATAAGAGAAGGGTCACTAGCAGTAACAGCAGCCTTATGCCCCTAGCTCTGTTGCCACTCTGCTGTGACTGTCCCCACCCATCAACCTCTGGTTGGCAGGATGACCTCCTTCATTCCGTCCCAGTTGGTGTCCATCACCATAGGATGGTGGGTGACTCACTTGGTCTGCAAGGGGTATTTTTATTTTATTTTTACAGAGTTTTATATAGCGTGAACTTGACCCGAATCGGGTATCAGAGCGCTTTACATAGCACCAGTTGCAATACACGAGGACACATTCATTCTTTTTTTGATAGGCACGGGGAGATTATGTTTTTTGCCCAGAATCACAGGACGTTCAGCGTCATTGCTGAGACTCGAACCCAGTTCCCCAGATTCGAGGTTGACCGCCCTAGCCGTTAGGCCAATCCTCTAGGACAGTGTTTCCCAAACTGTGGGTTGCGAGTGGGTCACCAAACTCCAGGCAATAAATAAAGATGCCTTTAAATTCTTAAAAGACAGATGTCAAATGACAGGTTATGTCTTTGGCTGCTTTTTAACACAGGGATTGGTGTTTACGAACTCCTATCACTTTGCAGTCAGAGAACGAACAGCAGAGTGAATTATGAGACAATCTTCCTGGGCTACATGAAGTGTGAAAGGAAAGCGGGGGGATGTAATTTTATCCTGACACACAACAAAATGTAAATACCTGTAAATGAAGTGTACGCATTCAGCAGTTCAGAAACCAAAATGAAGCACTTTTTTTGTAATTCTGAATTGTGATGGAAACTTTTAGATTTTTGTAGGATCAGAACACATTTTAAGACCTTTAGTGATGCACTAATAATAAATAATATTAAATATTCACTGAAACCCGATTTTCACACATTATAATGTGTGGGCAATATAGTTTTATCTATAAAACTATATGTCTATGCAAATTTGGGGACCATTTTAATGAAAAGGTGCCGTCTGTAAATAATGGGTTATCACGCATATCTTTATTACATTAAAAAATCGCCTACCTCATGTCCGTTAAAGCTGGGTGGGTTGCGAAAGTCTGTTGCACTACAAAGTAGATCGTGGTTCTTAAAAGCGTTTGGGAAGCACATCTCTAGAACATCCCCCTGCTGCTTGGAGGCGTTCCCTCACCCATGACTCAAATCTAGAGGAAGACATCTTGGCCTAGTTGGGGAAAAGGGACCACTGAAGTGGGTGCTGGTTCCCAAGAAGCACTGGGGCCTCAGATCCAGTCTGGATTTGAGCTTCTCAAACTCTTTATCCACCCTGATAGGTTGAAGATGCTGCCCTTGATTCAGGGGCTCTTGGGACTCAATGGGAAGGATTGGAAGGTGAACCTGAACCTCCTGGATGCATATTTCGCACCACAGTACTTCCAGCCTCCTCTTATCAGCTTGTGGTGCTGATATTTAGCTTTACAAATGCTCTGCAAGAACTGTAGTATTGACTAATTCCCTCAGAAGGTCAGTATTTACCTTCTTTCCATGACTAGATAAATGGCGGATATAAGCACATCGCTCCCAGTAGATTTAATCCCACTTGCCATATACCGAGCCATATACGTTTTTTATTAATCTTTTTATTTAATTTTACCTATCCCGTTGTCTGTCAACTCCCTCCTCCACCCCACCGCTCTTACCTGTGTGGATGTCCAGAGCGGAAGACGTCACATCTGCTTGGTCAGTTTTTATTTATTTTGCTTGCTCGCCCTCCTCTCCCCGTAGATGCCAGCCGCTACTGCCTAGTGGATGTCCTGAGTAATCTTCTCTCTGCTGAGTCAACCTTTTGGTGATCTTTTTCTCTTTTCTCAACAGAAAGTGGGTTCTTTTCTGCACCGCGCTCTTTCAATTACATGGCTCGCTGAGGGACACCTTCTCCTCGCGTTGGACTCAAGGCTGTCTTTACACATTCACTATGATCTTGTTCGATTCGTGAATGTGGCAGATGGTGTGCAAGAGTGAAGTGCAATCATTCTCATCGCTCTAGGTTTAAAGCAGATGATTTAGTGTGCTGATCTGTTGGAACTCATTGCTTGAACTCTGTAGGAAAGTAGGATCTGCTTTCATGGTCACACCCACTTTTTTGTGGTATTGTGCAGTTTTCCTCACTAGTCTGACTGGGATCCTGCTAAACAGGACCCCAGTCACTGCGCTTCCTCCCTAAATTTGCAATGGGGAGTACCTTGGTACATAGCTAATTGGCTGCTGGTGTACCCGAGTAAGTTTCTACTATATGGTACTAAGGTACCCAGGGCCTAGGTACACCAGTGGTCCCCCATGGGCTGCAGCATGTGTTATGCCACCCATAAGGGACCCTCCAAACTCTGACTACAGGCCTGCCATTGCAACCTGTGTGAGTTAGGGCATGCATCTCTCACATAAGACATAAGTATCCTGATATCTTACACCACTGCACTTGAAACCTATAAGTCACGCCTCTAACAAGCCCTGCAGACCTAAGGGCAGGGTGCTCAATTCCGAGTGTGAGGATGGCACTGTATGAGCAGACCACCCCTACAAACCCCAGAGTCCATTCTCCAGACTTTGTAAGTGAATCAGCCATTATGATATAAAGAGGTCATGCGTCATTATGCAATGACCATCTCTAGACTGGCTGGAACAAACCCGGGCATGTTTGATACCAAACCAGTTGGAATCATACCCCAACACCGTATCCAGTGTTGGAGGTATAATTCCATCCACAGTAGGGCCCTTCCGGGGAGCCCTCCATGCTCCTGGGGCCAACCTTATGGAGCCTGACAGCAATCTAGGCCTGCTGCCAATCACAGACACGATTCTGCCCTCCTGCTGCTTGGCCAAGGCCGAGCAGGGGAAGGTAAGACAATAGGTTTCCTGTCACAGGGAGGTGTAAACACCTCCCAGACAGGATTTAGTAGACTAAAGGTGTAAGGTAAGGTGGGGGTGCTTGCCAGCGCCAAATAGTCTGCTGGAAGGGCACATTTGGTGCCCTCTTTGCATACTCCAGTTCAAACCAGATCAAGGAGCCATTGGCTCCCGCTCTGGTGTGAAACTGGACAAAGGTCATGGGAGTGTCCTCCCCACTGTCTATCCCCTTCTCTGGGAGGGACCCCTGGATCATCCCAACCCTTTCCAGAGGGTACTTAAGGGCTTACCTGTGGATGGGACCCTAGATTCATCCTGGGATTCGATTCAGCTCCACCTCCACTTCTACTTTGACTGTCTGACCATCGTGGCTGAGTTGTGCTGACCGCGTTGGACTGATCACATCGACCTTTGCTTGGGGGCCGAGACTGCAACCAGGATGACTCTGTCTACGCCTGACCTCGTCGTCCTGCAAACCTGCTGCACTTTCAATGTCAGTGCTCCATACAAGTTCCGTCCGAGGCCTGTGGACATCTAAAGACATCCAAAGGAATCTCCCTTGGAGTGAAGGAGTCACTCCACTGCATACTCAGGCATTGCAACACAATCGACCGGCCTGCCGAGCGGGGCTCCCACGGACTCCAAAAGCCTCAACTACACAGGTGGTGGTTCTGCATGTCCTCAAGTCCTGAGTTGTCCTCTTGTCGAGTTGAGGACAGCATCCCTCGTAGAATGCCCTACAACTGATCCCCTGTGCACCATGTCACTGTATCGCTTCATCCCACAGTAACCGCATCCGTTACTTCGACTGACTCGTGCCTATACTAAAGATTGTATACTGGTGAACTGAGCTGCTTTACACTCCTCTTAGACTAAGCCTGAAGACTGCTCTCCACAGCTACCACTTAGAGAGCATTTCCAAGGTTGTCTAAACCACTAAAATCACCATAAGGGTTGCCTGGATTAGTGCAGGGTGCTACACTTACATATGTGTGCATAATATACTAAGCCTGCCTCCTACAACCTCCTTTGTTCTCTCGTGACAGAGCAGATCTGCTTTTCCAGTAGTATAGGTGGGTCCTCCATCTCAATACTTGAGCGCTTTGGCTCCAGGAGTGAAGTTTGAGTGGAGTCAACTAGAGATGTTCAGCCTTCCATCACAGGTTGCTTATGGCTAACTGCTGGGACAAGAGCATCTCTTGGTATCAGAGAGCGGATTTGGACCCTTTCAAGACTCGCCTAGGCAGTGCCATAGCAAGAGTGGGGAGGGGGGACGGTCCGGCCCGGTACGAGTTTTGGGGGTGGTGGCATCCCCCCTGCTTTTATGTGCAGGTGTCGCAGGGCAGCAAATGTAGGAATTATCAGCACCCCCCACGCTTACATGCAGCTGCAGCGGGGCGGCAAACGAGGGGACCGCCACAGCTGCCAAAGGTTTAGCAATGATACTGCACCTAGCAGATGTTTTGTGCTTTGCATTTTCTCTATGGCAGCAGGGCTTGGGGCCTCTTCAACGAAGAACCATTTGGCTGCAATGTCTGCTTTCTTATGAGTTTCTAAACAACTTACGTTATACAGGTCTCCCTGTTGGACTTGTTGTTTAAAGGTTGGGGGCCTGATTCACAAACTTGTGTAAGTTTATTATTGTTTGCTTGTCACAAATTGTTTTACGAGAAGTATCTTTATGAAGGATAGGACAGTCCTATATTGTAATGTGTGGAGACTCCACCCTCGTAAAGATACTACTTGTTTAAAAATACCTTTGTAAATAGCAAAGAATCCTAAACTTACACAAAAGAGTAAGTTTACCTTTGTGGATCAGGCCCTTGTTGTACATCTTTCTGCTTGTGCGAGTCATTATTCCTCAGTGGAATAAACTTTGTTCTGATCTTTCTTATGGTGTGTCTGTTTCGATCATTGAGCGACTATACCGTAAGCCTCCTGACTCTCAAGAAAGTGTTTCTGGTGGCCATTATTGCAGTCCACAGGGTCAGCAAATTGCACTCTCTGTCAGACCTGATCCAGTATAATTTGTTTTACTCAGACAAAATACATATGAGCCCTTGCCCTCCCTTTGTGTCAGAGGGGGTGAATTATGCCTTCCGTATGGGTCAGTCTGTCTCGATTCCATCTTTCATTGTTCAGACCTGGTAATGCAGCCAGACAGCCTCTTGCCCCTCCCCTGGATGCTCTTAGGAAATCAGGCTATACTTTTCTTCTTGGTGTCTGCACTGCCACAGAAAACTTTGAGAGCTGAGAGGCTGCAGCAAAACTGGTCTTGGGTACCCAGAGAGTTGTGATTGACTTTATAGATAATCCCCAGAGGTACTTTACATTTCTGGATTTCCTCCTCCTGGACAGCTGGAATGCTTCTTTTACATTCACCCAGGCCTATAGCTCTATGATGATATCATCTGTGGCCACTACAATGGACAAAGTGTTGGCCACGCTCTACAGATGCTACGTTTATGGGAGCTCACGGGCAAGGTGGAATTTGTCACACAGTGCTCTCCTGAGGAAAGCTTGGACTCAATTAGGGATAGATATCCAAGGTGCAAGAAAAGAAACAGTGCCTCTATGGGAGATCATGTGGGGTTCACCATCCTGGCATTAGATGGATGTAGAATTGTGCATCACAGGGCTAAGGAATTTTATAAACTTGTCAGAAGGACATGATGCTTCAGAAATCTTCTTGTTTTTACAGGAAATGTACTTATTTCATTTGTTGTCAATGAGCGAGGCGACAAATCATGGTAAAATTATCATTATATCAAAGATTTGATAAGGCCTTTTCATATAATGTCCAGTGGTGGCTCCTCTGCCAAGGTGGAGGAGCGTTGCCCCACTGAACAAAATAAAAAATAAAATGATAATAACTGTTGTTATTATCATTTTATTTTCCCTATAAACTTCAGTGGCTCTCAGCAGGGGCGTGGCTGGGGGAGTAGAGGGAGGAGTGGTTTTCACTCCTGAAGTGCGCAGGACTGCTTGGCCAGTCCTCTCGGGCCGCCCCAAGCAGTCCTACGCACTTTGCATGTCCCCCACCAGGCTGCATTACAGAGCCTGGTGAGGAAAATGCAAACCCTCCCAGTCCCAGTCTGATCGCTGATCCACGGCGCTCAGACCAATCGCAACGCTGCATTGCAGTGTTGTGATTGGCTATGGGGAGGCTGGGAGGGTGGGTCCTTCCTGCTGCTGGCCATGAGTGCAGGAAGATGTCGGAGGGACGGACGACGAAGGAGAGGCGGCGGCCATTTTAGGTAAGTGGTTTTTTCCTGTTTGTTTTCTTTTTTTGTACCCACCAGCCCCACCACCCAGGTCCGGTAGGAACCACTACTGATAATAGCACAGTTTGGATTCTAGAAAAGCTCTGAATATGCAGATTCTCTAATTATAGCAGATTCTTAATTTGGCAGGGACGTGTTAATTTCAAGTTTATGTCAGCTGTTTGAATATACGCACCTTTTCCAGGGTGGTAAGAGAAACTCCCTGGAATGGCTGGTGGTGCAGGAGTGGTACCACCCAGGGAAAAATATTTTTTTCCATGGAGGGAAAAAGCAAAAGGTAGCAAGTCTATTTATGCTTGCTCTGTAGATTTTTGCATGAGCAGATACACACATACATTACCCGCTCATCTCCATCCTCCTCGTCGCAGTCCTAACTTGTGAGGCGTTTTGTCCTCCAACAGAAATTTCCAGGTTAGGGATCGAAAATCCCTTTAAGCTTTCTACTATCTCTATGGTAGTGCTATAAAGCCACACCCCACCTGCCCATCCACCTGTTTTGTTCTCTTCTTTCAGATCAGAGGTAAGCCATACAATTTGTACATGTTTATTATTGGGTTCTGGCTCTGCCAGGTGTTTGACAAATGTTTTTGACATGTGTTCCTTACCGTTGAAGCTGGGCGCAATGGTCTGTCTTGCACTGCGGGCGGCGTGCTCCATCTATATGCTGGGCCTGGGATGGGGAGCTCAGGTATGATGACTGCACATTCCTATACTTCTCAAGCCTTACTTAAGGATTTTCAGACTTTGTATGAGTCGATGCAGTCTGATGATGATGGCACCCCACTCCTGGCAAATATGGAGTTGCTGTTTCAGTTTCTTGGGTCTATTACCTTCTATAGTCTTTGGGAGACTTCCACGCGGATGGGTCTTCGATTACTGGTCGCAGGTTATTGTGGTTGAAGTCATGGAAGCTGGAGGCTAGCCAACTTGCCTTGGTTATGAAGCTTTCCTTTTACTGGTCAGAAGTTATTTGGGCCCGAGTTAGATGAGTTTGTCCAGAAGGCTGTGGAGGAGAAGAAGATCTTGAAACCTTTCCAGTTGTCAATGGGTAGATGTTTTGTTTGTCCAGAATATGTCGGCTCAGGACCTTCCTGACAGACTCTGTTTTTCCATACCTAGTTGACTGGCTCTTATCTGTTCCTTCTTTTTTTTAAGGCTCAGCAAGATCTCAAGCTGGTACAATAGACACTGCAGGAGTTGGGTTTACTGGTCGACTTTCCGAAGTCACAGTTGAAACCTACCAAGACCAAGTTGTTCATTGGAATACTGTTGGACTCTGTGTTGGAGTGGCTCATTTGCCTGCTTAGAGGGTGACGGCTGTTTCACACATTCTTAAAAAACCTGATGCGGACAGAATTGACCTCAACAACTTTCGTCCCATCACCAACATCCCCACTCTGGCTAAGCTCCTAGAAAAATGTGTGCAATCGCAAATCTTCACGCATATTGAGAATTTCAATCTCCTGGATCAACATCAATCTGGTTTTAGTAGCGGTCACAGCACTGAATCGGCGCTCATTCACATTATTGATGACATCTTAAAAATGTTAGACCATAATGTATCCTACCTCCTAATCCTCCTTGATCTTTCCTCAGCATTCGACATGGTTAATCACGATAACCTCTTAGCCATTCTGGAACACAGGATGGACCTTTCTGGTCTGGTATCGCAATGGTTCTCGTCCTTCCTTCACAATAAATCCCAAAGAGTCAAGGTGAATTAAAACCCTATCCCAGCCTTCTACAGTCTCCATGGGGGTCCCTCAAGGGTCTGCCCATTTCTCCCATACTCTTTAATATTTTCCTGGAACCGTTCGAGAATGCTCTAAAATCCATGAACATTTTTTTTCATATGTATGCAGATGACACACAACTTTACCTGAAAACCAACTCCTCTGAAGACTTCATTTCACTCAATTCCACCTTGAAGATAACCCAAAACGGGCTAACAGAGAACCACCTCCTGCTCAACACCGCCAAAACAGAATTCCTTCTCATATCTCCTCCTAATCACTCCCCCAAGATAGACCTCTGGATGAAACACTTCAATGGCTTCAACTGCTCCCCTCCTATCATTGACTCAGCTAAATCTCTTGGAATCACCCTAGACTTGCACTTGAACATGAAGAATAATATTAGTAAGATGTGTAAGGGTGCTAACCACCATATGAGGATTCTTAGTAACCTAAAACCATTCCTCCCTCAAGAGGACTTCAAGCAGGTGGTTCAAGAGCTTGTCCTGCCAAGGCTAGACAATGGTAGCGCAATGCTCTTTGGCCTCCCCAAATATATCTTAGCCACGCTCAGGGCTTTGTTGAATGCCGCTGCCAGACTGATTACTGACACTAAAAGAAATTAACACATATACCCAGCCCTAAGATCTCTAAATTGGTTACCCCACGAAGCAAGAATACAACTAAAGATTGCTTGTTTGACACACAAAGCCCTCCATTTCAAAACCCCTGGTTACCTAGCTCAAAAACTAGAATTATCAGGAGAGGGTAGACCATCAAGAAGTGCAGATTCTCTCCTATTGAAACCTCAGACCTTTCGCAAAAAGAGAACGAAGCTCG
Source organism: Triturus cristatus (assembly GCF_964204655.1). NCBI lineage: Eukaryota > Metazoa > Chordata > Amphibia > Caudata > Salamandridae > Triturus > Triturus cristatus. The sequence goes on from NC_140591.1 coordinate 84,573,123, forward strand.
GAGCCTTCTCTGGCTTGGCACAGAAGATCGGGTACTCTCTCCCACCGGAAATCCACAGAATCCCCTACACAGCTGCTTTCAAACTTGAAGTAAAAATAATCCTAATGAACAAGTTCTTGCCTTAAATGGCCATGGTTCGTCTGTTTTCTAAATGTCATTTGATTTCACTCTTTGTTTGGCCTAACAACTGTAATGCTCAGGATTGTCTGCCATACCCTACAAAGTAATGTTTGTTTGCATCCTTACACATTGTTATTAGTTCATTATGTTATCCTCTGTTACCCCCTCTGCAATGGCTCCTTTACTTTGTTCTTCCCTTACTTTATGTGAAGCGCTCCGATACCCTTCGGGGTCTTGTTCGTGCTATACAAAACTTTTAAATACATAAAAATAAATTCTGAACTCAGTGGATTGTCTCTTGGGACAGTCTTCCATGTCAGCCAGGGTATGGCGGAGGGTTCGGGTCTTGATGGCTGCCTCCACAGCCATGGTTCAATGGCGTGGTTTCATCAAAAGTCCTCTGTGAATTATGTCCTTGCTTTTTGGAGTCCCTGCTCCCACGACTACAATCGTCCCATTCCTGTGACGCCTGCAGTCAGAGGGGCCTTGACTTGGTGGCAATTGGAATCGAAGCTGATGCGGGGCATGCCGTTCTGCTATCCTTCACAGGTGTCTCTCACAACGGATGCCAGCCTATGGGGTTGGTGGTGTTCCAGGATCAGGAGAGGCAAGGTCCTTGGGTGGCTTGGAAAGCATGCCAGTCCTTCAATTGGAGGCAGCTGTCAGCAGTGTAGCAATCCCTGATGTTTTTTTCCCCTCATTTGGTGTGGCTGAGTGTTGTGATTGGTACGAACAACCATGGTTCCCCGGCTTATCTGAACAGACGGGGGACCCTGATGCAAGAGTCTGAATTGCATTGAGGCCCAGATTTTTACTTGGGCGGAGTCCCATCTTCTCCATATTTCTGCTGTATATGTTCAGGGTCTTTCAACATTCAGGCCGACTGTCTGAGCAGGAACATGCCATCTTCGGTATTGTACCACATATCAGGAGTTTAGTTGTGTATGTGTGGTTTTCAGAAGTCCATGGCTATATCTGTTTGTGTCGCCACACAATGCGATGCTTCTTCTTTTCTGTTTCGAAACCACGATGCCCCAGGTGTGGGCAGTCGATGCCCTCTCAGTTCCATGGTCCCAGAGTCTTGTCTATGCATTCCTTCGCATTCCCCTTCTCCCGAGGGTGCTGCAGAAGATTTGGGAGGAGATGACCATAATCATTCTGATTGCTCCCTTTTGGCCTGAGGGCCTTTGTTCCCTCTCCTGTTGTCTCTTTCCATGAGGGGGTATCTTCCTCTGGGTCTTCAGCTGTCCCCACTCCAGTTTTCCTCACTTCCAGTGCCACACCTGCATCATCTTCGTCTGACTGCCTGGTATGTGAAAGGTCAGGGCTGATGAGTCTTGGGTGTTCTGAGGTCGTGTCTATCGATATCCAGGGCGCGCATAAACCCTCCATTTTAAAGTCCTTTAAAAAGCACTGGGGTTCTTTTCAGAAGTTGTGTTCCACTAAAGACTTGGATCCCGTGGCTGTGGATTGTTTGTCTGTTCTTGATATTTTGTGAGATGGCTTCTTGAAGGGGCTGGCTCTGTCCAGTTTTTGTGCCCAGTGGGCTGCAGTCAAGGTGTTCGATGTGTGAGGGGACTTTACCAAGGTTTCCCCTCCTGAAGAGCTTCAAGTTTAAGAGGCTGGTGGTGTCTAAGTCTGTTCCCTCTTTGGATTTGTTTGTTGTTCTTCAGGGTCTTCAATTTGCTCCTTTTGAACCCTTCAATTCCTGTTCCTTGTCATGGTTCTCTGCTAAGACTTTTTTTCTGGTGGCCATCACATCTGCTACATGTTTGGGTGAACTGGTGGCTCTTCTTTCCTCTTTTCCCTTTTTGCACTTCTTTCCTGACTGGGTTGTGCTCCGGGTTCATCTCACTTTTGTTCCTACCATTTCCTCTTCTTCCCATTTGAACCAGGAAATTGTTTTGCCGGATGTGGGTTGTGCACTGTTGTTCTCTTTGTCTAGGACCAAGGACTTTCGTAAGTCCATGAGTTTATCACTTTTGGCTCTGGTACCCTGGATAACAAGGCGTTTTTCTGAGTCTATTGGCCAGTGGATCAGCGAGGCTATCATTCAGGCTTCTGCTTCTGCTGAGGTGTGTCTCCAGTCAGATGTCCAGGGGAGTTCTACTCAGGAAGTGGCTGCTTTCTGGGCTGAGACTGGTGGGCCTTCTATTCAGGAGATCTGTCATGCTGCGACTTGGTCTTCCCAGCTGACTTTTGCCCCGTCATTATCGTTTGGATGTGGCGGGTGGTGAGCGCTCTTTTGGGGAGTAATTGTCATTTTTACAATAAATGCATTTGTGTACGATTTTATGTCAGTGTGCTTCTTGTTTGGTATACCCTCAAAAGTTAGGACTCGTATGAGAAGGATGCAGATGACGGGGTAAGGTCCTATTACTTACTGGTAACCTTCATTACTCCGAATCGGAGTCCTTCTCGGCTCAGTCCATATGCCACACCTCCCACCAATGTGTTCACCTCCACTAGTTTGTTTTGCCTGGATTTGGTATTTTACAGGTGAATGGGCAGTAGGGGTGGGGCTTTATAGTACTAGCATAGAGATAGAAGAAAGCTTTAAGGAATCTTTGATCCCTAGCCTGGAAATCTCTGTTGGAGGTGGAAACGCCTCACAAGTTAGGATTGGGCTGAGGAGAACTCCGATTCGGGGTATTGAAGATTACTGGTAAGTAATAGGACATTTGCTCGTGCGGAAAAGGAATGCATAAATATTTGCTAAGAATATACCAGGAAATTGTGACTGTCGCAAGTTTCCAGGCATACCTTTGGACAATTTCCCAGCCTAGTTGCTTAGTTAAATAAGAGGAGAGTGACAGTGGTGGGGGGGCAGGGTGAGAGCTGAGGTCATGGCTGCAGCGCACCACTGGATTTTGATTTGCATCCCAGTGCCAAGGGCTTTACCGGGCTTAGCACCTGCTCCTCCATCCTCCTTTCCCCTCTGCACTTGCCTCTGTTGTCATATGCTCTCACCACTGACCATCCTCATCCCCCCTGCCTCTAGCATGCTTGCCTCTGTGCTCCCCCTCAATTACCCCTAGATTTTGTCCCAGCTGAGGCTTTCTTCCTACTTCCTAAGTAGAGTGTGCACCACCTCACAGTAGTAGTTTAGCAAAAAACCCTCCATCTGGTCCCCCAACTGGTGTCCTCATGAACTTGCAGTCCTCCTGACCCCCAGCGTAAATGTGAAAATCTTGGGTGTGTTTTTGAAAATCAACTCTCCTTTGAAGGTCAGATTAACCCTATGACATCTTCTTGTTATTTTATCCTGAAACTTCTTAGGAAAGTTCTTCCCTACATTCCACTAGCCTTGCAAAAAACAGTAGTCATGGCTCTCATCACCCCTAGGCTGGATTACTACAATGCGCTGTTCACTAACATCCAAAAACGCTTCTCGGACAAGTTACAGACTCTGCAAAACGCGGCAGCACGACTCCTTCTGGGCATTCCCAAACCCAGGTCTGATTCATAAGCCTTGGTCCCATTACATCGGCTCCCCATCGGGAAGGGCGTCAACTTTAAAGCTCTTTGCATAGCTTTCTAGTCTTTACACGATGTGGGTCCTGCCCATCTGGCACAGCGTTTTCAGCACTATATTCCAGGGAGATCTCTTCGCCCTTCCTTTAGCTGAAACTTGGTAGAGCCCAAATTCAATAAAGCTAAAAGGGGTGGAAAAAGCTTCGTAACATGTACTGCCAGGTTATGGAACTCGTTACCTCCAGAACTTAAGAAAAAGTCAAATTTACTCGAATTCTGTAAAAGTCTAAAAAGTTGGCTCTTGAACCAGTGGGTTATCTCCCTTGGTTCACTCTGATGCTACAATATGCAGTTTTCCTCAGTAGGGTTAGCGCCTAGACACCCCAGGGTAAGCAAGCGCTTTAGAAATTTTATTTTCATTTCAGAATATTTTAAGCACCGTGTGAGTTGATGTCCATATTTGGCAATCTGGTGCCAGAGTCTAGGCTATAATGAAGTCTGACATCCATTACATGGCTGACCATAGACAAGCACTCTGCCTTCCTGGTACCCAACTGCAGGATGAGACAGAAGGAGAGGGCCCGCTGGGTCACCTCCAGCACCCTAGAAGCAGGCGCCTCACACGGTAGAAGCCGGTAAGTCAGGCAGTCCTGGGGGGAGCACAGTGGGGACCCACAGCTGCCAGGGCGCACACAGATTAGGGTCTGGAGATCTCTCTAAGCACACAACCTGAAACATGTCACCTGGGAGCAATCATAGCATAAGACAGAGATTGAGACGAAACAAAGTAGAGCGTCAGCTGCCGAAGCCCAACAACATACATGAAAGATGCAGCCTGGAGATGCCAAAGAGCACAAAACACTGCTCTTCACAAGAGAGGGATCAAAGCTTGGGAGCAAACCCGGAGCTGGCGTTTAGGGGCTGAGGTCAGCTGTCAGAGACCAGCATCAGCCACTCATAGGGGCATATTATCAAGCCAGGCGATAAAATTATCGCCGCTTTAGCGGCAGAAAACTGCCGCTAAAACGGCAATAATGGGCTTGATAATATGCTCTATGGAATTCCAATTGAAGCCCATGTTAGATGTGCAATATGCCCCTTAGTGAGACCTGTGATGTGAACTCCTCGCAGGCAGCAATCACAGTGTGAGAGCTACACAGAACTGGAGAACAGCGCAGAGTGTCCGCTGTCAACTCCAGAAAGCAGTCATGCCGGATCGCTGGGGATCTCGGAGGGAAGACAGCATGAAACTCACTTCATGGGAGTTATTCTAAGAGAACAAAGACAGGGCTGGAGGTTGAGAGTCCAGGATCAGATACCACATTGTAGCAACATCCATGCAACGTGTTACCGGGGGTCACAAACAGCACAGAGCATGGGAGCGGTGGAGATTAGCAATCCATTGGTGTGGAGCTGGGCATCTAAAGGGTACTAGAATGCACAAACTGTCAGAGGGGGAGCCGGGCCTGCATAAGGGGAAGAGGGGCCCATCCCAGCTCAATGGGTGGAGCCCTCTGAATGCACTCCAATGTCTCCATAAATATCAAACAAAAGATACAAGTGTAGTAAAACAAATAACTACTGTGAAAGGCATGATAAACATGCCATCCCTAGCGCAGTCTGAGCTCCTGGGGCGGGGACAAAGTACTATGTGAATGCGCCCAGCTGCCTTCAGCAGAAGCTGCATGCTCTAAGCTGTCTCCATCATGGAAAGGGCCCCCCAGGGAGCCGGGGCCACTTACGATGGACGATGCCATAGAGGGGAGGGAAGGGGAGCAAAGCGAGAGGTGGAGGCTAGGTTGCTTCAGTTCATTTGATGCGGGTCCCAGTATTGCGCAAGTTGCCGTCTCTGAAACCCAAGGCATCCACAGTACACAAATGTTGAACAAGGAAGTGATCCTGCTGGGAGAACACAACCAACTCAAGGTTGTATTGTCAGAGCTCAGTAATATTTACACAGATGGACTTGCGTTTTGGACAGAGCACATGCACTATGAACTCATCACGTGAAGCAGTTCCTACTTGGAGAAATCCTAGCCCGAGAACAAAGACAGACCTGGAGACAAAGAAGAGTATTTGGGCAGCCATGAGAAACTGCTGAGATCCACACAAAGGAAGCCTGTATGGCCAGAAAAGCTCCAGCAATAAGCATGGAGGCTCAATCGTATGTTGAGGGCAAAGACAGTGCTGCAAACTAGATATACTCTGTGCTCCACTGTCAGAGCTTAGCAACAATAGGAGGCTTGGAAATCTCAGAGTCCACGCCATGAAACAGACGAGAGTGGAGTAAATATTGCTTTAGAGCAAAACAAAAGAGTGTATGTTGGAAATGTTGGTGATCAGTGTTGGTATCCTTCCAGAAAGTAAAGGCTGAATCTGTAGAAGGGTGAGAGGGGTGAAATGGGCCGCTTGAACCGGTGATAAACAGCAGCCTCACCCTTCAAGTAGGTTGCAGCGGGGACCTCTGGTGAGATGTTGCAGGGTCATTGACTGTAGATGGCCCTTAGGGTGATTGTGTATTGGTGAACTCTGGAGTAAGACAACGCTGCCCAAATTGCTGTATTGCCTTTCTCTGCCATGGGAAGGTATTGCATGGGTGTTTTGTGGGTGTTCCCACGCAACTCCCATGGTTTTTGATGCATTCCTATATTTGCCAGAACTGGTAGACCTGGGAATGCACCAAAAAGATACGCCTTCTCAGGTGAGGCGTAGGGAGGAGAAATATCTTTATTTTTTCTTCTTGCTTCCTCTTTCTACATGTGCTGTGTTATGTTCACCATCTCCTGTCCAGGCTCTGACAAGAAGCACAGATGGAAGTTGATCTATCCCTCCACCCCCGTCGGCAGTGACGTGTTCATACATAAAATACAGGGGACAGAAGCACGTGTGCTCCCTGGTCGCAAAACTGATCTTGTTAAACAAATGAGGGAACAAGAGGGTTTATTCGGTCCATCACGTATTGTCCCTATGTATAGCCCATCAAAATTAAAGTGTCGATTTGTGGGGGTTTTCATCTACACCGAGGCAAAACCAGAAGTGTTTCTTGCTTGACCTGGCCGTCCAACCTACATCTCCAGGTGTATCCCTTGCAGGATGCACTGACCTCAACCCCAGAGGTGGCATGCTTCATCATCAGGCCGTGCTCCATGGTGGGTGGGCACTGCAATACCCAGCCAGACCCTCTAAGGGGGGGCTCTTTGGTGGGGACCTTTTCTCACGTTTGTCCCAATGCGATGGTGGTGGTGGTATAAAGAGGGTAGTGGGTGTAACTAAGTAATCTTTATTGCTTGTTTATTAAAAACTGTTGCAATACAGTACGCAAAAAATGTATTAAAAACATATATTAAAGGAATTACATAAAACAGACACGTATAGTGGATAGTGGGTGTAGTGGAAATAAAATTGCCGACAGATAACCTACAGAGAACACTTTTTACTCCTGGACTTCGTGTGGGGCAAGGTTGAAAATGGGTGTGGTCCAATGTTACCTTAGTTTATCATTGGTCAGGTTAGTGGTCTCTCTGTAGGCAAAGACACTTCAGAACCCGGCTTGAGTAGGCAAAGCCGGACCTCATGGGGGCCCGGGTTAAACGCGTCCGGAGGCGGGAAGCCCTCCCCCGCTTCCATTTTGCATGCCGGCTAGGATTGGCGCCCTGCCCACAAGGCGAGCCCCCCCCAATCATGGGGCGAGCTGGGTAGAGTGAGGGGGTGATAAAGAGGGGGCCAACGGCCCAATGAAGCACATTCACCCTCCCCTCGCATACAAGGAAGGTAAAGAATACCTGCGGATTGACGGGCTGCGGGACGACCCTATGGCGGGAGTCGGCTGCGGACGACGAGTTTCGTGCCCTTTTCCAAGAACGGCCATTTTGCGAATTCCGCAGAACAACGGACAGCCGGGAGCCACGGGCCCGCTTCACCCCGCCAGAAAGCTGCAGGACCTGGGCCAAGGAGCAGCGGTAGCAGCGGGAGCCGAGCCTCCACCCCCGTCTCCACCAACAGGCAGCCTCCGTTGGTGGGGGCAGCGTGAGCGGAGCTTCTACCCCAGCCTCCTTAAAGCAGCGGATCGGCGTGCGTTCATCTCGGCGGGGGCAGAGTGATTTGAGCCTCCACCCCCGCTTCTCCAGCAGCCGGCGAACTGACCGGGAGGAGCCATAGCTCGGAGGCAAGGTCTCCAGTGTTTGGTGTTCGAGGCCCCTTAAAGGCAAAGGTGCAAGTCCCACAGTAGGGGCACCGGCATCTTTCGAGCGGCACCTGGCGATCGGCAAGAGCAGACCCGCGGTATTTCGAGGAGGCCGGGGGCAGCGGTAAAGAACCCCCACCCTCTCCTGCACTGTGAAAAACCGGTACGAGCGGCAGGTGAGCGCGGTTTTCGTGCGCTAGACAACTCCTCTTGGATGCTGCATCGGAACCGGCAAAGCAGCATCTGTTCAGGCGAAGGAGACAGCGTAGGGGAGGCGGTGCCAAGGAGCGCTTGCCTCTTAAAGGGACACGAGCACATTTGCACTGCGTGGCGAAGCAAAACAAAAGTTCCCATCGCAATTGGGGTCACAGCTGGGGACAGGACAGCGCACCACAGCAGCTTTTGCCTGTTTCACGTGGGCCACAGTGGGCAACCAAGAGGTCCTACGACGGGCTGCAACAGCACGAGGGAGGGGGCAGGCGCCAATGAAAAGGACACCCCACAAGCCAAGAGCAGAAAAGCGGCAACACCAGAGCAAGTGTCTCTATCGGAGTCGGAAGAGAGCAGGGACGAAGAGAGGGGTCTGTGGCCAGCACAGCGGCCCCCCAGAAGAGTCACGAAAGACATAGCAGCTCAGGCAGAAAAGGACATGGAAAGCATGGCACGACAAACAGCGGGCGGAGGCGAGGGCTGAGGCCCCTAAGCAGCCTGGGGTAAAACGTTAATATGGGGACACAATCAGGGGGGAACAACGTGGCGATACAGGGAGCGTGGCCTATGCACTTGCCATGGTAGGCAGGGTTAGGCCAGGGGGGCCCAGAATTCCAAGGGGTGGCCTGGACTGAGGGGGCACCATGGCCAACAGCATGGATGCCCTGGTGGCAATGGCCTGGGATGGGGGCTCTATTCCCTAGTAACACTGCTTGGAGTGCAGGGGGGTCTTGGGGGAAGCCCAGCACCAAACAGGAGTGCAGACAAGGGGGGGCCGAGCAGAGGGCACGACAAGGAAGGAGGCAGCCGTGGCAGGCCAGGCGCGACAGGGCGAGGCGGCCTGGGGGCCCCAAGGGGGGAGAGCCTATACACAACCAAGACAGGAGAGGGTCAGGATAGTAACGGGAAGCCAGCCAGCGAGTACCTGCGTGCGACCCTCCCACAAAAACGAAGATGCTAGGGTTGACCAACCTAATCTTACTTGCAGTAAAGGAGAGGATTTGGAGAAAAGAATTCATAGACATTTTTTCCCTGTTGGAAGTGCGTCAGGCGGGGTTAGACCTAACGGTGCAAGATAAAAAAGAGGAGGACAGGAGAGCACCGCGGAAACCTAGAGTAGAAAGATCAATAGAGAACTGGCTGAAGGCATTACGAACATTAGAGGCGCAACAACAGAATCAGGGCGATGCCTGGCTACAATATGATGAGGGCTTTAGAGAAAAGATGCAAGTGTGGCCCATAATAAGCTGGGACTGCCAAGACATGGAGGGTTTCTCAGAACACATGGTGGCAGACAGGGAGGGCGTTGGCGCAAAAGACAACAATTTTCGTCTCTACGGGAGTAAGGGCAAATTCGAGGGCCAGGGCAAAGATTTCAAAGGGAAAAGCCAGGCGGGTACCAAATCAAAAAAGCCATGCTGGAAATTTGACAAGGATGAATGCAAATGGGGAACGTCATGCAGGTTCAAACACGCTTGTGGGTCATGCGGGGGAAACCACCCAACCATACGTTGCCGACGGGGCACTGGGCTAGGGGCAGACAAGAACAAGGCAGGTGCAAAAAATGAGGTGCAGGCCCCTACGGGCGGGGCCAGTGGGGATGTGGGCGGAGGACAGACGCTACCAACACCCATAAGAGCAAGCAGACTGCTACATCTGCTGAAGAACTATCACAAACCCATGGACAGACAACTGCTAGTGGAAGGGTTCACACAGGGCTTTCCAATCTCATACAAAGGGCCCAAAGGGGCACGGGAGAGCGTAAACTTAAAATCAGTTAGAGAGAACCCAGAGATAGCAAAACAGAAGTTGGAAAAGGAATTACTGCTGGGGCGGGTGGCCGGCCCTTTCCCTTCACCCCCATTGAAGGACATGGTGGTATCACCACTCGGCGTAGTGACAAAAAAGGAGCCAAGAAAATTCCGGCTGATCCACCACCTGTCCCACCATGAGGGGGAGTCCATTAACGACTGGTTGGAACAGGGAGCGTGCACGGTGGCCTATGCATCAGTAGATGATGCGGTGGACCTGATTAGACAGGAGGGAAAGGGGGCCTTGATGGCTAAATCAGACATAGAATCAGCATTCAGACTGCTGCCATTGCATCCAGACAGCTACCACCTGTTAGGTTTCAAACTAGAAGGTAAATACTACTACGACAAATGCTTACCTATGGGGTGCTCGATAACAATGTGCACACTTTGAGACCTTCAGTAGTTTTCTAGAATGGGAATTGGGAGCACGCGCACCAAAGGGTCCACTACCTAGACGACTTCCTGTGCATTGGAAGGGCAGGCACGGAGGATTGCAGCAATCTCCTAAACAGATTCATAGAAATGGCCCAAGAATTAGGCATCCCATTGGCACAGGACAAAACAGAGGGTTCCACCACTAAACTGGCTTTCCTGGGAATAGAGTTGGACTCAGTAGCCGGGACGTGCAAGCTGCCACCAGAAAAGGTAGCCGAGCTGCAGGACAATATAAAGAGGCTGAGACAGCAAAGAAAAGCGACACTTAGGGAAATACAGCAGCTGCTAGGAAAACTGAACTTTGCCACATGCGTGATCCTCACAGGGTGCAAATTCGCAAGGCGATTGGCATGGCTAACTAGGGGCTTGACACAGAAACACCTCAGGGTCCGCATCACACAATGGGTGAAAGAAGATCTGGGGCAATGGGAAAGTTTTTTTGGCAGACTTTAACGGCACCCTCATATGGCGGGAGCCTTGGGCACAGCAAGCGAGCTAAAACTCTACACTAACGCGGCAGGGGGGGTACAGCTTTGGAGCAATACTAGGGAACGTATGGTCAGCAGGGGCGCGGCCAGAAGCTTGGCAAAAGGCTGGGCTAACAGCAAACATCACCCTGCTAGAGTTGTTCCCCATAGTGTTCCACATTTGGGCCGCACAGCTAGCGAACAGACAGATTACACTGTGGTCCGACAACCATGCAGTAGTGCAGGCAATTAACAGTGGGTCCGCACAATGTCCGGAAGTAGCAACCCTGCTGCGGAGACTGGTAGGCTGCCAGCTGAAGGGTAACAACTCAGTAGCGGATGCCATTTCTCATTTTCAGTGGGACAGATTTAGAGAACTTGACCCATACGCAGACAAAAGGATGACCCCAATGCCAGAAGAGGCGTGGTCCTGGGTGGAAGCGGGTTGAAGACATTGCTGGCCAATGCATTCATCCCAAAGACAATTATCTGCTACAGTAAGTGCTGGGAAACATTCAGGGCTAGAACAGGGCTAGGAATGGGACAGCGGGCCACACAGAAAGAGGTCCTAGGCTTCATCAAGTGGGCTTTTATGGCAGGAAGAAAGAAAACCTGGGCCCAGGCACACTTAAACGCAGTGGCATATTACGCGAAAATGACAGACCACGATGACCCGACTAAGACATTCAGATGCAGGATGGCAATGAAGGGCTGTGCCAGGCTACAACAGACAAAGAAAGACTCAAGGCGCCCCATCCTTTACAGCACACTGCAGGGGATGCTGGGGGCATTAGCAGGAATCTGCTTCTCAAAGCAGGAAGAAGCGCTCTTTAGGGCAGCCTTCACAATGGCATTCTTTGGCGCTTACAGGGTCAGCAAGCTAGTAGCCCCATCGGTGGTAGATCCAGGAACCGCATGCATCCACAGGGGGGATGTAGAAATACGTGAGGGTTACATGGACATACTGCTGCGGTGGTCCAAGTCAGACCAAGCAGGCAGGGGAAAATGGACCAGGATACACTGCATTAAGGACACAGCCTGCTGCCCGGTGTGCTCATTGCAGAAGCACCTGGGAGAAGGGGAAAGGAACAGTGGGCCACTTTTCAGGCACAGGAACAGGTCCTTCCTCAGCCGCTTTCAGTTCATAGCAGTAATGAGGAAAACCCTGGAAGCAATGGGCCTCCCCACGCATGAGTATGGCTCTCACTCATTCAGAATAGGGGCAGCCACCCCGGCAGCGGGGCTAGGTTTGGGGAGTGGGCTGATTATGGGAATACGGCGCTGGGCGTCCAGCGCGTTTAAACGTTACATATGCCAGATGATGTACTAAGCCCGACTTCTCCCGCCCGTCTAGGTCCAGAGGCTGCACGGAAGAAAGTGTGGATCATGGGGCACACATACGTGATGCTGGTCCATGGATGGGCAGCAGCCAGGCGTGATTTCAGTAGTATATGGCTGCAGGACACCACAATAGACTGGTGGGGATGCTCAGGAATGAAGTGGGAACTACTACCTGCAGCGTGGGAAGCATTACAATAAGGTGGCAAACCAGGGGGGGGGGGCGTGGCCTGGCGTTCGGCAAGATGGCCGCACAGTAGTGTTTCTCTGCCGGCCGCCGAATTAATCCTCTCATAATCCTGCTCCTGCCGGGCCGTATATCGCTCTTGCCTGCGAAGAGGTGCTTGTTGACACTGAGGGCGATCTGGCGGTGTGTCTATCGGTGGCGGAGCCCCTTTTGGAGGTGGTGAATGACTGGCGGCGCACCCCGGCTGGAATCGTAATGGCGGCCGCGATGCTGAGGCCGTGAGGAATCCTGTGTACCCCTAGCCGCCGCCGCGGTGTCGGCAGAGGAGATCGAATGGGTCTGGAGAGCTGCGAGGACTTCGGTGGCTGAATATTAAGGTACGTTCGTGACTGCGCGAGAGGGCCAGCGCAATTCAGTGAACTGCGAGCGTGGGCAGACGCTGGGACGCGGGCGGTGCTCTGCACTACGCAAGTGGCCGGCGTTGGCCTTGATCGCGGAGGCTGGGCTACGCTTGTTGCAGGGCTCCCAGCGCCTGCTGGAGACTGCTGTGGTCCGAGCGTTATCTCGACGTAGGATCGGATAACGGAGCTCCCCATTCAAGGAAGTGCCCCTCTGCTGTGTGATATATAGCCTCAATTCTGCCTGTGTGAGGGGCCTGTTACACAAGGTGCAGATACATGTCTAGTGAGACTGGACACCGTCAGAGCCTTCGTCTGTGAGGGGCACGTGTTGGGAGTGGTCATAATTGCATCTATGAGCCCTTCCTGATTACTACCTGGGCCCGGTTGTCTTTGCGACTGGGGGACTAGCGAGGACGGCTTAGGACCGAGTGATTGCAGTGATACGGTCACTGTATTGAACTGTACTACAGCGAAGGGGAGCACCAGACGCCACATTCCTCCTGCTACAGGGCACTGGAAATAAGGGGCACAGGGATACAGTTGGTTGCCCTCGAATTGCAGGAGCGCCCTTATTCTGTGAAGAGTGTCAAAATTGTGCAGATTTAGCGCTCAAGATAATCCAGCATCTACCTTACAGATCGGGGCCCTTATCTTGTGTGGCACACGTACAACTCCCTCTACACCTGCCACAGGTGGTGACGCATTTCATCTGGGCAGGGTTCTGACTACTGAGAGCATCATGGGCAAGCCTGATAGAAATCAGCCTCGGCTAACCTTTGAGCTGCACAAGGGCGGTAAGTCTTCACAGACTGCAGCCTCAGACTTGGAGCTAGAATCGACAGTCCAGGCACCCACAGCGCTGGAAAAGACATTATCTGCTATACAAGCCAGCCTACAGGCCATTGATAACAAGATTGAGGCCCTTAACGGCAGGATGGACAATTTCTCTGCAAAACTAGACAAACACGCGGTGCGGATTGGAGAGGCGGAGCAGCGTATATCGGATGCCGAAGATGGCCTTCAGCAAGTTGCTGCGAAAACTACTGACATCACGAAACTCTTGGCTGTCATCCAGGCAAAGAATGAGGACATTGAAGCGCGCTCTCGGCGCAACAACGTGCGCATTTTGGGCCTGCCGGAGTCGACCAATGTTGGGCACCTGGAAGACTATGTGGAAAGTCTTTTACGGGATATATGTGGCGCTGACAACCTTTCGGCAATGTTTGCCGTGGAAACGCTCATAGATCTCTGGCGGCACGCACACCACCTGGCGCCCTCCCAAGACCAATCATCACTAGATTATTGAATTTTAGATACCGAGACACCGTGTTGCGTATCACCCCTTAGAAGGGCACAATCACCTATCAGGGAAATGTGTTATCATTTTATCCGGATTTCACGGCTACATTACAGGCAGCACGTAAGGAGTTTCAGGGAGTTAAGAAACTGCTCATGAAGGACCAGGTTCCATATGCCATGCTTTATCCGGCGCGGCTGCGCATAGGCGAGACTGACAATGCCAAGATTTTCACGAATCCGACGAAGGCAATGGAATATGCCAGATCCCTCTGCCGCCGCCGGAACCCTCTGGCCCCTACATCAGACATTGATGACAGAGTAGTAAGGGGTCCTGGGCTCTGTTTGTCGTTTCTGAGTGCACATGTCTGTATATTAGTGTACTATGTTGTATAACAGAGTTGAATTGCATGGCTGTTTTAAGGCATGTGCGGAATGCAATGGTGCCACACTGTGCATTCGGGGGGGGGGAGGACTCTAGGTTTGCTGTTTTATATTGAATTTATGTCTTATTGTGATTCACTGCTGGGTAAGAGTGGGTTATTATCTTTGTCATTCACAGAGCTAGTTGTGCTCCATATCTCTGATGGGCTATGCCACATGTGTTATAGACGCGGAATCTCGCGTCCAGTGTCTTCCGTCATGCCCTCGCCCACAGATTCGGCAAGATGGCCAATGAGTAGGAGACCATCATGTCTCATCGGCGGCCCCCTCCCTACTCGATCTGGGAGTGTACTTTGCCGCTACGTCCCCCAGTGGGTATACCCCACTTAATGCATTGCATCACTTTGTTTTTGTTGGGATTGTTTATAATGGAGGGAATTGTCTTTGGTAAATTGGGGTTGCTAAAGTGGGTGGGGGGAGGGGAAGGGTTTGTTTATCTTCTAAGTTGTAGGTACTGGGGTCAGATTTCAAGTCGTAAATGTGGTATCTATCGCTATTTGTGCATCCTATCTGTAATCCAACATTCGGAGAAGCGGTTAGCCTTCCTGTATAGATAATAGGGGAAATGTATAAATGCATAACTTGGAATATTCGTGGTTTGAACACTCCAAAAAAGGTCCGACAAGTGCTAGCACATCTAGATAGACACGCTGTGCAGATCACTTTTTTAAAGGAGACACACCTGAGCAAACAAGCAGAAGTCAGGATAGCACATATATGGGCATCTTTCCGATTGGCCTCCTTGTACTCTACCTATTCCAGAGGCGTACTTATCCTCATTAAAAAGGGAATACCATTTTAGCCTATACATACCTGTACAGATACTGAGGGTCGGTGGGCCATGGTACAAGGCAAGCTGGGAATGGCATTAGTGACATTAGTAAACATGTATGGTCCTGTGGTGGATGATCCGACACCTTTTCTGCAAATGTTCAATGTTTTGCGTGCATGGCCTGAATCTGCGGTCCTGTGGGGAGGCGACCTAAATACCCATCTTAATCCGCAAGTGGACAAATCCAACCCTTCAGGCGCACGCACGATTAAGGTTGCCCAGTGTATCAGGACTGCAATGGTGGAAATGGGTTTGATTGACGCTTGGCGTCTGCGAAATGAGGGGACACATATCACCCCTGTGTTTAATAGTTGGTCTCGACTAGACTATTGGCTGCTGAACGAAGAAGCTAATGGGTGGGTAGAAGGGGTCCATATGATCCCGCATACATTATCTGATCACAACCCCGTTGTCCTTACCATCTGCATTCCCATAAATCCTCATCGCCCTTTCACGTGGCGGTTTCGGGCGGAGGCATTACTTGATCCGATATATAACGAAGCTATCAGAACAGCTATTGCACAATACTTTGACTTGAATGTGGGCTCAGTGTACAGTCAGGCTATATTGTGGGAGGCATTTAAAGTGACAATACGGGGGGTCGTGCATAGGTACCACAGCGGGGATCCTAAAGGACAGAGGTCAACTGTCCAAAACGCAACGGGCTCTGGAGGTGCTCGAGAGACAATATCTGCATTCACCATCTTCAGACACGCTGGCGCGCATTCATGATTTACTAGCGGATTACAACAAACTAGCTGATACTGAGGCGAGGTATGTAATTAAAAGGCTTGTGGCCCAAGCTTATGGTGAAGGGGAGGACCGGGTAGAAATCTAGCCAAAAAGTTGTGTTCTAGGACTGACAATCCCTTAATTGACCTCATTATTGACACTCACGGAACGGCGCACTACACTCCCCATGCTATAGTGGGTCAATTTCAGCAGTTTTACTCAGCTATGTATACCACACGAGGCGGGATGGATAACGAAGCTATGGATGAATACCTAGCAGATATGGCCTGTGCGTGGCTTTCGGAAGCCCACAGAGAATATTTGAGCCAGCCCATAGATGAAACTGATGTTAGGGAGGCTATTCTTTCTCTCCCTAATAATAAGGCCCGGGGCCCGATGGCATAACGGCAGAGTTCTACAAGGCTTACGCAGATCTCATTGTACCCCACTTATTCGAGATGTACGCGGAGGCCCATGAGGCTGGGGTACTTCCTCCTTCCTTACGCCAGGCCTTGATCATCACTCTCCTTAAAAAAGACAAATCGCCTACACGTTGTGACTCTTATCGCCCCCTTTCGTTGATAAACCTTGACGCCATAATACTGGCGAAGATTCTGGCTACAAAATTCCAGCCTCTAATGCCTCTTCTAGTTCTCCCGGACCAATCTGGGTTTATTCCAGAATGATCCACCTCCCATAATCTGCGCACTATTTTTGCTATGTTCCAGGTTCTTAACCCTGACTTATCTGCTGCTGCAGTCATGTTGGATGCGGCTAAAGCATTTGACTCCATAGAGTGGAAGTATATGTTTCACATATTGCACAGAATGGGATTTCCTTTTATTTTGACACGCTGGATACAGGTTTTATATACTGACGCCTCAGCGAGGGTACGCGTGGGTGGACTCACATCAGAACCCTTTAGTATAGAACGTGGGACCAGACAGGGCTGTCCCTTGTCCCCCCTCCTTTTTGGCGTTGTTTTGGAACCGTTGGCTTGTAAAATCCGGCAATGTCACAGAGCCGCTGCTCTTAATTTTAATCACCGTCCGGTCGGGATCTCCATGTACGCGGACGATATGGTCTTGTTTGTCCGCGACCCCCAGATTCATTTGTCACCGATCATCCGGGAATATATTAAATTTGGTCTATTCTCTGGGCTTCCGATTAACTGGGAAAAATCGGTTATTATTCCGCCAACACTGATTACGTCTCCGCCCCAGTTAGAATACTCATTGATAAAAGGTTAAATTGTGCTCTGCGCATTACTCTCTTGGACAAAAAGCAATCTTCTCATTTGTTTAGCAGAGGGAATTGGGGGGAATGTGTTTTTAACTTTGAATTGCTGCATCTTCGAATTTTTTTCTTCTTTTAAATAAACAAAATTACTGAATTAGTTGCACTCGCGTGATACCTTCCTTTCGCTAACCAATAGAGTATTTTTATTTCACGCCTCGTTGCTTGTTCAGTGGGAGGTTTAGAGGGATAGCGGCCATTTTGGACGAGACCCGCGTTGTTCGCGGTCAGCGTCCCAGTCGCTGCACGCTGCACGCCGGCTTTAGGCAAACCCTATTTAATTGGGGTTAATCCGGTCGCGAGGCGCTTGATAAAAGGTTAAATTGTGCTCTGCGCATTACTCTCTTGGACAAAAAGCAATCTTCTCGTTTGTTTAGCAGAGGGAATTGGGGGGAATGTGTTTTTAACTTTGAATTGCCGCATCTTCGAATTTTTTTCTTCTTTTAAATTAACAAAATTACTGAATTGGTTGCACTCGCGTGATACCTTCCTTTCGCTAACCAATGGAGTATTTTTATTTCACGCCTTGTTGCTTGTTCAGTGGGAGGTTTAGATAGCGGCCATTTTGGACGAGACCCGCGTTGTTCGCGGTCAGCGTCCTAGTCGCTGCACGCTGCATGCCGGCTTTAGCCTTCCCCTATTTGAATGCCGTCGGCTCGGACGCGCCTAAGGCAAGCCCGTCTGCACCCGTCAGCGCTAAGTCAGCGCTCAGGGCGAGCCATTCTGTCGGATTCGTTTCTGGGGATACTAATGCCAGTCAGTTTTCCAGTGAGCTATTTAATTCTCTTAGACCTATTCCTTGCCCATTACATAGTGGCAGGTGGGCAGGGGCGTCTCAGAACTTTGTTTGTGGAGACTGTGGGTTCTTATTTACACCAGAGCACCCGTTGAGTGACAGGCCAGTAGAGTTAGTTAAGACTGGGGGCATCAGTGCTTGCCTCATTAATGCCAGATCTCTAAAAAAGCACTATGTGGATGTGACTGATTTGATGATTGACAATGATTTAGACCTTCTGTTCATCACCGAGACCTGGCTTGATGCCTTCTCTAATCCCATCGTGGCCCTGGTTACACTGGCTGGCTTTAAAATTCATCGTGTGGACTGCCCAGTGGGCAGAGGTGGTGGTTTGGCCACTGTGTATAGGGATTGTTGGTCTCTTCTCAGTGAAACATCTATTCTCTGGGGAGACTGTGAGGTCTTGGATTTTTGCCTGCAACTGTCCGCCCAATTTATTTTGGGGGGTCCCTGGTTTATCAACCACCTGGGTCAGCCAGGGTCTTCTTGGATACTTGTGGGGAGGCGCTGGCTGAGCAAGCTCTGCGTTTTTCGAAGTATGTGCTTCTTGGTGACATTAATCTCCACCTTGATCAAGCGGAGTCCACTTATTCTGCAGCGTTTTTGGATTCCCTTTACTTGGCTAACCTGTCACAACGGGTCATGCACCCCACCCATTTGGGCGGGCACACTTTGGATATAATTTGTTCCAATTTTCCGGTTTCAGTGGTGAGGCCTAGGCCAGTTGTTTGGTCAGATAATTTTCCCATATTTTTTTCTTGGGATTATAAACATCCTTTACGACCAGTCAACTACCATCGTCCTCCAGCCACTAGGAAAATGGACCCGGGACGGCTTAGCAGCTCCTTGGCAACCTCCCAGCCTGCCCTCCGGGGGGACCTTGAAGAAAATGTGTCCCAGTTTGCTGACTGGATCTCAAGTTCGGTTGAGACTCTGTCTGTACCATGACAATTTAGGATGAGGAGAGAGTCTCCCTCCGAGCCATGGTTTACCCCCGAGCTGAGGATTCTAAAACAAGCGTGCAAACTATTGGAGAGAGCTTGGCGATCTAGTGGTTATTGTGCCATTGCTAAACGCGCACTTAGAGCTAAACAAAAACTATATTATATGGCCATTGGAGAGGCCAAGGGCCATTACTATTCCGCGGCCAACAATAATCCAAAAGAAATCTTTGCCATTGTTCAGAATTTTTTGACCCCTAGCGCCCAAGCGGTATTGACACCTATTTCGGAGACCTGGTGTAATACCCTGGCCAACTTTTTTAGGGATAAAATAATCAACATTCAAGAGACGTTTTCGACGTCCCCTAGGAAGCTTAGTGGTGCCGTGCTGGCTAGGCCGAGGGAAGAATCCGCTCCCTCTTTCACTGCGTTTAGACCGATTGATCTTCCTAGCTCTCTTAAGATTCTCAAGGCACTGAAGTCGGAATCACCTAAAGACCCTTGAGCGGCTAGACTTTTGTCTGATGTGGCAGATACTATCAACTTAGAAGTGAACTATATGATCAATAAATCGCTTCATGAGGCGCATGCTCCTCTCTCATGGAAGCAGGCGCTGATTCTTCCCCTTCTTAAGAAGCCATCTCTTGACCCTCTGCTACCTGTGAACTACCGCCCTATCTCGCTTCTGCCAAGTCTGTCTAAAGTCTGTGAGAAGGTGGTTACGTCTCAACTTACTAACTCTGTCAAGGTGTCAGGCTTGCTTCACCCGGCCCAATCAGGCTTCCGTGCCTCATATAGCACGGAGGCAGCCTTGCTTGAGGTGACGGAGGCGATCCGGGAGTGTTTGGATGCCGGTGGGAAGGCAGCCTTGGTGATGTTAGATCTCTCGGCTGCTTTCGACACCGTGCCCCATTCTCTGCTCCTTGACCGTCCCTTAGAAATAGGCATCTCTGGCTCAGCTCTGCAGTGGGTCAAGTCGTTCTTGGAGGGTCAGTCGCAGCAGGTCTGGCTTCCTCCATGTGCCGCTGCGCCTCTGCTGGTGACTACGGGTGCGCCTCAGGGGTCATCACTTAGCCCCTTGCTTTTTAACATCTACATGACACCGCTGGTTTATCTTGCGGAGTCATTGGGGGCTAAAGTGATGGCCTATGCTGATGACACTCAGCTATTATTTTCTTGGACCAGGGATGATGACTCGGCTGCAGCTGCGCAGCTTTGCCTATCTTCAGTATTTCATTGGCTGGCGAATGCTCAGCTGAAATGAAGGTAAATCCGAAGTACTTTTTTATGGCTCTTCTTCTTCGGAGTTTAGAGATAGGCTCTGGCCATCGGATTTTCCTCGACCAACTACTAGTAAAAGCGCTGTAAAAAACCTTGGCGGTCGGTTCGAGGAAAACCTGAATTTCTCGACACAGGTGAAGAAGCTGGCCGGTACCTGCTTTGGCACTCTTAGATCCTTGAGGAAGTTTCTTCCTCTGTTGCCAAGTAGTGCCAGGGAAACTGTTGTCAGCGCTCTCATTTTATCACGTTTGGACTACGCGAACCCCCTTCTGGTGGGCAGCCCTGGTTTTTTAGTTAAGAAGCTGCAGGTTGTTCAAAACTCGGCGGTCAGGCTTCTTCTGGGCCTGCGATCAAGGCTTAGTGTCCACATTCACCTGCGCTCCTTGCACTGGCTCCCAGTCGAAGCCCGTCTAAAATACAAAATGTTATCCATTGCCCATCCGGCCCTTTATGGCCGGGGACCCATCTATCTGCGGAAGAGGTTTGCCTTTTACACACCAGGAAGACAGCTGCGCTCGTCTGCTCAGCTGCTGTTTCAGACCCCCAGGTTTAATCGTCAAAGACTTGGGGGGAATTTCTTTGTACGCAAAGCTGGCCTTGCCTGGAATTTATTGCCCTTGGCACTTCGGGCTACTCAGGACCCTCTCCTGTTTAAGAAAAAATTAAAAACACTGCTTTTTTAGTCTGGTTTTGGTGTGCACTTCTTTTTTTCCTTTTTCTGAAGCTAGCACTGGGACACTTTCGAGTAGCCGTGCGCTGTGTAAATTAAATGGTAAACAGACATAATATCGAATTCAAAATATCGAGAGGACAGAATATCGAGTTTTTAATATAGAATGGACAGAATATCGAATTGCCAAAATATAGTGGTGAAGAATATCGAAAATCAGGTAAGAAAGAAAATATCGATTTAAATAATTTAGAAGTAAGTAATATCGACAGTCATAATGGTGCCGATTCCGTTCCATTAAAACCCGGGTACGAACCGTCGTACCCGGGAAAAATTCCTTACAAACATGCAAGTACGATTCGTACGCAAACACCATTTGCGTACGAATCGTAAAAACCACCGACCGACCAAAAAATACCCACAATTCTGATCTGGGACACCGCGGACGTGACGGCCGGACGGAGTCAGGCAGCGTTTCACGAACCATCAAGTACGATTCGTGCCCACATCACTCCGCACGGACAATATTTTACGGCAGCCAAAAACTGCTGGGAAATCAGGACGACGCACAGAAGGAGCACCTGTACGCGACGGACAGCCATGGACCCCAACCTACGTGTCATCCCGGCCCTTATAGCAGTCCACCTGGTGTACAGGAACCGACGCAGATGCTGCAGAAGGTCAGAACAACACCCAGGGGCAAAGGGGTGGGGGGGCAGGGGCAGGAAACATAAACCCCACCCAAGTCCAAAATCACACATACCCTGTACATACCTGACCCCCAGGGCCTTGTCACTTCGGGGGTGGGGGCGTCTCCTCAAAGGCCTGCGTCCGCCACAATGGAAGTCAACATGGACGCGACCCGGCATTACAACAATTGTGGTACGCACCGTACCCACGCCTTAAGAGCGTGGGTACGGGTAGTACCACGCTCACCCCTACGTCACCCCAACAATGGCGGTACGGCCCGTACCCACGTCCCAAAGGCATGGGTACAAGCCGTACCGCCATTGTTGGGGTGACGTAGGGGTGGGCGTGGTACGACCCGTACCCACGCTCTTAAGACGTGGGTATGGGCCATACCGCCATTGTTGGGGTGACGTAGGGGTGGGCGTGGTACGACCCGTACCCACGCTCCTAAGGCGTGGGTATGGGCCGTACCCCTACGGCACCCCAACAATGGCGGTACGGCCCGTACCCACGTCCCAAAGGCATGGGTGCGGGCCGTACCGCCATTGTTGGGGTGACGTAAGGGTACGAACCGTACCCACGCCTGAAGAGCGTGGGTACGGCCCGTACCACGCGTACCCCTACGTCACCGCCACAATGGTGGAATGGCCCGTACCCAGGCCCCCAGAGCGTGGGTACGGCCCGTACCACCATTGCAGTGGTGATGTAGGGGTACGCGTGGTACGGGCCGTACCCACGTCCTAAAGGCATGGGTACGGTACGTACCCCTACGGCACCCCAACAATGGGGGTACGACTCGTACCCACATCCTAAAGGCCTGGGTATGGGCTGTACCTCTACGTCACCGCCACAATGGTGGTACGGCCCGTACCCACGTCCCAGAGGCATGGGTACGGCCCGTACCACCATTGCAGTGGTGATGTAGGGGTACGCTTGGTACGAGCCGTACCCACATCCTAAAGGCATGGGTACGGGTACGTACCCCTACGGCACCCCAACAATGGTGGTACGAACCGTACCCACGTCCAAAAGGCATGGGTACGGGCCGTACCGCCATTGTTGGGGTGCCGTAGGGGTAGGGCCCAGACCCAGGCCGTAGGACATGGGTATGGCTCGTACCACGCCAGTGGACAGACACATAGGGGTGTGTGGCCATCAGCCCCAGCAGTGCCCAGACATAGGAGGGGTGGGTGCAGAGTCCTCCGAGCAGTGCCCAGACATAGGAGGGTGGGTGCCTATCACTCCCAGCAGTGCCCAGACATAGGAGGGGTGGGTGCCTATCACTCCCAGCAGTGCCCAGACATAGGAGGGGTGGGTGCAGAGTCCTCCCAGCAGTGCCCAGACATAGGATGGGTGGGTGCAGAGTCCTCCCAGCAGTGCCCAGACATAGGAGTAGTGGGTGCAGAGTCCCCCCAGCAGTGCCCAGAGATAGGAGGGGTGGGTGCAGAGTCCTCCCAGCAGTGCCCAGACATAGGAGGGGTGTGTGCAGAGTCCTCCCAGCAGTGCCCAGACATAGGAGGGGTGGGTGCAGAGTCCTGCCAGCAGTGCCCAGACATAGGAGGGGTGGGTGCAGAGTCCCCCCAGCAGTGCCCAGACATAGGAGGGGTGGGTGCAGAGTCCTCCCAGCAGTGCCCAGACATAGGAGGGGTGGGTGCAGAGTCCTCCCAGCAGTGCCCAGACATGGGAGGGGTGGGTGCCTATCACTCTCAGCAGTGCCCAGACATAGGAGGGGTGGGTGCCTATCACTCCCAGCAGTGCCCAGACAAGGGAGGGGTGGGTGCAGAGTCCCCCCAGCAGTGCCCAGACATAGGAGGGGTGGGTGCAGAGTCCCCCCAGCAGTTCCCAGACATAGGAGGGGTGGGTGCAGAGTCCTCCCAGCAGTGCCCAGACATAGGAGGGGTGGGTGCAGAGTCCCCCCAGCAGTGCCCAGACATAGGAGGGGTGGGTGCAGAGTCCTCCCAGCAGTGCCCAGACATAGGAGGGGTGGGTGCAGAGTCCTCCCAGCAGTGCACAGACATAGGAGGGGTGGGTGCCTATCACTCCCAGCAGTGCCCAGACATAGGAGGGGTGGGTGCCTATCACTCCCAGCAGTGCCCAGACCTAGGAGGGGTGGGTGCCTATCACTCCCAGCAGTGCCCAGACATAGGAGGGGTGGGTGCAGAGTCCCCCCAGCAGTGCCCATACATAGGAAGGGTGGGTGCAGAGTCCCCCCAGCAGTGCCCAGACATAGGAGGGGTGGGTGCATAGTCCTCCCAGCAGTGCCCAGACATAGGAGGGGTGGGTGCAGAGTCCCCCCAGCAGTGCCCAGACATAGGAGGGGTGGCTGCAGAGTCCCCCAGCAGTGCCCAGACATAGGAGGGGTGGGTGCAGAGTCCTCCCAGCAGTGCCCAGACATAGGAGGGGTGGGTGCAGAGTCCTCCCAGCAGTGCCCAGACATAGGAGGGGTGGGTGCAGAATCCCCCCAGCAGTCCCCAGACACAGGAGGGGTGGGTGCAGAGTGCTCCCAGCAGTGCCCAGACATAGGAGGGGTGGGTGCCTATCACTCCCAGCAGTGCCCAGACATAGGAGGGGTGGGTGCCTATCACTCCCAGCAGTGCCCAGACATAGGAGGGGTGGGTGCAGAGTCCCCCCAGCAGTGCCCAGACATAGGAGGGGTGGGTGCAGAGTCCCCCCAGCAGTGCCCAGACATAGGATGAGTGGGTGCAGAGTCCTCCCAGCAGTGCCCAGACATATGAGGGGTGGGTGCAGAGTCCTCCCAGCAGTGCCCAGACATAGGAGGGGTGGGTGCAGAGTCCCCCCAGCAGTGGACAGAGACATGGTGGTGTGTACACCATCCTACAATTAGCAAAACACCATGGGTGCATGAAGGCATACACAAAGTGCGACAATATTGAGAGTGGCATGCCAACACATCACTGACAGCAGTGTCCCACTCCCATGAGGGTGGATGTCCATCCCCCACTGCATGACACACCACATGTAGGTGTGATGACAAATGACACATGCATACCCACCTCTGGTGCTGGCAGCACAATACACACAATGAGAGCATGCAACAAGACTGTATACTCATGTGCCACCCTACTAAACTAAGAGACCCAAAGGGAACACACACTATCACGCACATTCCAGGACTGATAGGAATGTACAGGTGCTGGGGCAGCCAACAAGTTTTTGCCTCCCATGGAAGGAAAAGGGTGGAGTACCCACAGATACAATGCCCACAATTGTCAGTCAGGTGACCAAAGACCCTGCAGAACACGTAACACATATGTGCGAGGTTGCGAGTACACACATGCATAGGGCGTAAAAGGTAACATGTCCACATGAAGTCATGTCAATATACTCCATACACTAGTACAGTGACCACCAAGGATGCCACAAATGATGCAGGTGGAGACATTGCTGAGCATGCATGACCAAAGTTGAAGGGATCCGTCACACACCCAGGCTATGTAGACACAGCTCAGCACAACAATTGGGAAACAGCCTGCAGGGAAGATGTCAGGGTCCATAGAGGAAGGAACACACCTTGGGACAAAATCACCATACAGTAAGAGCACACATGACCAAGGATTATTTGCAGAGCCCTTGTGATGGCACACAGATACCAGGGTCCACCCCATGAGCAGCACACTACAACATTTCCCAGACACCTAACACATTATCACCACCCCAAATCATTGAGCAGCACCAACAACAGCAAGTCCAGGAAAGCATTAGTGTGCATAAGAAAAACAAAATGCATTATTCAGCAGGAAATAATATTTGCTAAATGAATGTCCAGAATATAGAGGGCCTATAGGCCAGGCCATGTGAAAAGTCCTGGTGGGGGACACTTAGGGACGTGTCTCCCCTAGCTTGCCTGCACAGTTCACTGTTCCATTTCATCCACAGAAGGGGGGGCATCATGGGGGGGGAAGGACCAGGCACCGCAGGGACAGGAGGGGCAAGGGTAGGTGTTGTGGGTGCAGGGACGGACGACTCCACCACAGGGGGTGGGGCAGCGCCAAAGGTGGTGAGGATGGCGCTGCATACAGTGGCAAGGTCTCCCAGCATCTCCCCTGCACCCGAATGAACCACAGGCCCCAAGGGAGGGGGGGGGGGTCAGAGGGATGGGTTGCAGCGCTACTGGGGGAGGGTGTGGACAGGGGGGAGGGACTCAACTCCCCTGCCCGGGGACTCTCTTGACCGCTTGCGGGGTGGTGTCACACTGGGGCTGAGGGACAGACTGGCCATGAATGACTCCTTGTCCGACTGTTGGGCAGGGGAGCTAAGGGGAGTGGTTTTGGAGAAAGTGGGTCTTGAGGACTGCGGACTTCCACTGTGGCTGCGTGCCTGCCGTTTGCCCCCAGACTCAGTGGGTGTGCCTACTTCCCCCTGTGTGTGCATGACTGGAGGAGTGCGCTTGGCCTTCCCTGGTGGTGTGCTGCCTGTGTCGGTGGGGTGCGTGCATGGCGACGTCTGGGTGTGCGTGGGACAGGCATGGGAGTGGGAAGTGTGGATGGTGCAGGGGTGGGGGGGGGACGGAGCGCTGCTGGAGATCCACTGCTGCAGTCAGTGACGAGTCTATGGACCTCAGCAACATCCATTGATCAGACATCACTGCTGACATGCCCTCCAAGTACGACACCATCGGTGTCAGCAGTGTGGTGTGGCCATGGAGGACAGTAAGCATCGATGTCTGACCAACCTGCAACTGCCGCAGAATGTCCACAGACTCGGCATTGACGGCAGCAGGGGAGACAGGGGCAGGGGGTGCGGTGCCTAGCCCGAAGGAGACCTGTTGGTGCATAGCACGGAGTGAAGGGACCCGAGCAACTGGGAGGCGGGTGATGGGAATGGAGGGGGCGGCGACAGATGGAGTGCTGCTTTCAGCTCTGGGAGCAGCGTCCATCCCCTCTGGGAGCTCAGCCTCGGACCCGTCAGCGTCATAGTCGGTGGTGGAACTGGACAGGTCCTCCGCCGCACTCCCCTCCGCCTCCGTGCTACTCGCTGAGCCATACTCGCCAGCACTGGTGGCACCGCTGCTGGATCCCTCCTCAAGGTCCGTGCCAGTGTCTCCCTCGGTTTCCCCCGACGATGCTGTGGGCAAGGTGAAGAGACAGGAAATAATCAGACACCTGTATACATATGACACATGAGTCAAAACTACATAGGTCACAGTGCATAGCATGAAAAGCAACATGAGTAACATCTACAATACTACGTACATATGTAGGCCCTGCACCACACAGTTGGTTGACCCACCATGCCACTGAGAAACAATGGAGAGCATGACACAACAGCAAAGAACTTGATATCAAATTAGACAGAGGAGCTAGCCTCTGGGGACAGTCGAGTACTGCATCTGGACCACACACCGTAGCCAAAAAAGGGATGAGCAGGAACCATGTCTTTTAACTTTTGGCACATGCTGCTTAGCAAATACATTAAACCCTGCCCAACATGACTGGCTCACTGCATGTTGAGTGTATGTTCAGACAATCATCACACACAGTCCAGACCTGGCAAGGACACATACGGTTTGGACATGTAGGCCTTGCCCGCAGAAACCCCCCCCTACCTGAGACAATGTGAGTGACACAGAGGAAGTACTTACACCTCTTATTCGGGGATTACTGAAATGCCCTTCAATGAATCCTGAATGTACACGAACTAAACCTCGTGCGCCTGTCCACACATATAATTGACAAACAACCATCATCAGATAGTTGTACCAAAACAGACAGGCACTGGCCACTGTGAGTATGCACAAGCCAAATTGGGTCACCCTGTACAGTGGACACATGTAGCACACAACGTAAATACAAATGAGGCCAGGGTACAATGCCATAGAGCCCAACCTATGCTGAAGACACAGAGAATGTCCACATTGTTGGATGACACACATGATACCTAGGAAAAGGTACCCCAGGGGACTGTAGGGGCCACACTCCTCCATGGTCCTGGATGGATATGACTGCAACAGAAACAAACGTCCCTGCACTATGCATATCTCCCACTCATGCACATCGTGTCTGAAGGCACAATATTGGTCATGCATGCTGTAAGGCAGTACACTTTTCAGACACACTCCTATGTCGGGACTCAGCATCAGTGCCAACTAACATGGACCCCACATTGACTGAACTGGCCAGGGCAAAGGCAAGGACCCAACACATGTTACACACCACCCCCACACATGCTGCTGCAAGCATTGGGCACTTGGATTAACTGGCAGCCTGATAACCTTGTGCAAGAGTGACTACACACAGACCAGGGAACACATGTCAAGGAGGGGAAGGGAGGAAGAACAGCACCGGTTGACTTGGGGGAACAGGATATGTACTGCACATATGAACCCTGGCAGTGTATCCATGCAACTGCACACTTCCAAAAGCTGGTGACACACAACAAACACACATGTACCTACCCCCTTCCTGCTGCTGCTTCTCCGCTAAGCGCCTATCCAAGTCAGGGAAGACCACCGCCAGGACACGCTTCATCTGGTGGGTCAGACGCCGGCGCCCACGGTTCTTATGGCTCTCTGGTGAGTCCCCCAGCAGGACCCGGGCGATCCTCCTGGTCCAGCACCGGATATCCTGCCAGCGTTTCCTCACCTAGGCCAGGCGCCGCCTCCGACCCTCCACCGACCTGACGGCACTGACGGCTTGCTTCCAGATCTCCCCCTTGGCATAGACGCCTATCTGTGAGGATGACAAAGTGAGACAACATCAATACACCTGCTCCATGTCACAGAGACACACATTTGAACAATTTGGCTGGTTTGAACAGGGCATAGTATGCAGCAAACTCATTGCACCTTTGTCATAGGGACATCATCCTGTGGGGACGGCCAAATGCACTACGTGGCATTGAAAGTCCACAGGTGGAATGAGGGGTGCAACACAATCACTGATCCCGGCTCACACTGTGCATCACAAGCTACACCACGATTATGTACAGCGCCTCTAAGCAGTCACATGCCCCAGGCCACTGACGCAACCTCAGCAGGGTACACAGACACACACAGGCATAGGACAATCACCTGCCACTGGCAACTGCGGGCACAAACATCACTCTGCACATGTGCCACTAGACTGGGGGGTGTCACAGGTGTGGGGCAGGCTCAGCACGTCAGACATACAGCACTGCTCCCTGCACACATCAGATGGGTAGGGTATATGCATCCCTCATGCAGCTGGGGTGCAACACTCCACATAGACAATCACCCACATGACAGGGGACTTACACACACACCAATGTCCAGGGGACGAACACATCATTTGGACACTCTCACCACAGGTACACTCAACTTACACACATCTGTGGGTACAGTCACCTGTCACACTGGGGGGGACCACCGAATCACATCAGGACTGTAGAAACAACATTCCCAAGAGGATTAGCCAGGCTGAATGTGGCATGCACCATGCAGGGATTGTCACAGTAAGCACTATGCAAGTGAGGAGTGCTGACATGCACTACAGCATGCTCTGCATGGGAGACATGAGGCATTCCCCCCCCTGGGACCCACTCTAAAGAACATTGCTTGTCTGTCACACCTGGACACAATGCCAGAAGTGACAGTCACAAAAAAGGGGCACAGTCTAAGCTAATGGAGTCAGCACTCACCTGCTCCCCTGGTCTCCCATACAGGCAAGGGTACTGTGGGAGGATCACATCCAGCAGGGCCTGGTTCTCCTCCTGGGTGAATGGCTGGGCCCTCTCCACAGACCTGGACATGGTGCCAGAGGAATCACGAGCAGCAGCAGTGGTGTGGAATGAAAGGTTGTGCAGGCAAGTGCTCTCTCATGGGGCCTGGCTGCCTTATATTTGCCTTGCTGGCCAGTTTTATTTACAGGAGTACAGAGTGATTGGTCAATCTCATTTGCATCCTACGTTTCCTCCAATCCCTTTAAACCTACCCCAGTGGGTGCCTTTGCATGTTTTAAAAAATGAGCATGATGTCAAGTCAACCACCACTTTGCAACTTTGTATATTGTCTCCAACCGACCTCTGCTGGCCACCTGATGAAAAAATTTGAACTTGAAACTGGGTCTCCATGACAACCAGCATGCATTTAGGCCCTTATAATTGTCCCACATGTGTCCCCTATGTAATTTCACTATACACACACAGGTACGGTGCGTTCCACGCCCCTAGGGCACCACTACTCCAGTGATACGGTCCGTACAGGCGTCTGTAGGGTCCGTATCACCATGGTTGTGTCGCCGTCCGCGTACACCATAGGGATACGGTCCGTACACGTGTGTGTAGGGGCCGTATTACTATGGTTGTGTCGCCGTACGCGTACGCCATAGTGGTACAGCCCCTACACACATGTGTACGGACCGTATCCCTAGGGCGTACGCGTACGGCTGCACTACCATAGGGATACGGACCCTACACACGCGTGTACGGACCGTATCCCTATGGCGTATGCCTACGACGACACAACCATAGTGGTACGGACCCTACACACGCGTGTATGGACCAAATCACTATGGCGTATGCGTACGGCGACACAACCATAGTGGTACGGCCCCTACACACACGTGTACGGACCGTATCCCTAGGGCGTACGCGTACGGCTGCACTACCATAGGGATACGGACCCTACACACGCGTGTACGGACCATATCCCTATGGCGTACGCCTACGGCAACACAACCATAGTGGTACGGACCCTACACACGCGTGTACGGACCGTATCACTATGGCGTACGCGTATGGCGACACAACCATAGTGGTAAGGACCCTACACATGCGTGTACGGACCGTATCACTATGGCGACGCGTACGGCGACACAACCATAGTGGTACGGACCCTACACACGCATGTTTGGACCGTATCACTATGGCGTACGCGTACGGCGACACAACCATAGTGGTACGGCCCCTACACACGCGTGTACGGACCGTATCCCTATGGCGTACGCCTACGGCAACACAACCATAGTGATAAGGACCCTACAGACGCCCTCAGAGCGTGTGTACGGTGCGTTTCACACCTTACACTGGTGACAGGCGGCACACAGAAAGGAATTGAGCTGTCATACTTGGCCGAGGCTGGACATCAAGTCATTGTCAGTGCAGTCCTACATGTCTCGGGCCTAGGTGTGTCAGGCTGTGATGTGGCACAAATCTCCTCATGTTTGAACCCAATAGATGTGTGATGAGCTGTGTACACATGTCATGTGTCAAGGTGCACTATGTGCCACACATCCCCTTCACACCTTTGACATGTGTGCATGTAGTACAGACTTGTTGAGCACTGCGTCACTGGCATGGCACAGTCGCCAACACCCGAAACTGTCCCCTGATGCCAGGTACACGGATAATGACACCTGACATGTGACTACCGGCGTTGCACAATGTGAGTATGTCATGTGTGTGTCATGTGTTCCCATAAGCTTGCTGTTGGTGTTCCGTCAAATGCATCTGGAGTTGCTGCATCCAACATGTGCATGTGTGTGGATGGGCATGGCACACTATTATGCACACCAGGACACATGTGGAATCAGACGTAACGTGTGTATGTATGCATCGAACATGGACTTGCGAGACAAGGACATATCTGCGTAGTATCAATGTATGTGTGATCAGTTTTGACATGTACCCCTTCATGGCAAGGTGTGTGGTCTGTCCTTTTTTCAGGGACATGTGACCTGTGCCTCTAGTGTTCCGCAACCTGTCTGTATGATACACATCCTTCTTCTGCACACATGTGGATGTCTGTCACTCCTGTAATGCGTCTGCCTGTTCACTTACACTGGCCCACAGCTAGTTTCATGCCATGTCATGTTGAGCTTGTGAATCCACGTTTGTAGCTGGCTCTTGGTAGGAGTGTCACCTGCCTGGCATACGTGTCCAGGATATATTGCACAGACCTGACTCTGCATGTAGCATATGTGTATTGGCTGCTCAACATGTGCTCAGTACATTGACAGTGTTGTTGTACTGTACTCACTCTTCGTTGTCCCTTCCAAATTACTGCAGGGCTCCGCCTCTCCCCCGACCAATCCCAGACTTGGCTGCCCTGAGGGAACGTGACTGTATATGCCGCTACCGCTTCACCCAACGGTTGATTCTGAACTTGACAGCAAGGCTGGCACCACACCTCCAACCGCTACACAGGTATCCTACTGCACTGACACCCAAGATGAAGGTGATGGCAGCCCTACATTTCTTTGCCACGGGTACGTTTCAAGAGACCATAGCTCATGTTGGTGGCATGTCCCAGACCATGTTCAGCCGTGTCCTGCATGATTTTTTAGAGGCCATGTTGGTTCACCTGGATGAGTTCATTCATTTCCCAACTCCTGAGCAGTTGACAGGTGTCAAGGGTGACTTCTATGCCCTGGGAGGGATGCCACATGTCATTGGGTCTATTGATGGGACACATGTGGCTTTGGTACCACCACAGGCACAGGAGGTAGCCTTTCGCAACAGGAAACATTACCACTCCATTAATGCCCTTGTGGTGTGTCTTGCTAACATGGTGATTTCCCATGTCTGTGCTCGTTTTCCAGGATCAGCACACGATGCCTACATCATGAGGCGTAGCAGGGTGCCTGATATGATGCTGCAGCTGCGCAACGCACAAGCATGTCTTGTTGGTGGGTATACTCTGTTACTCCTGTATTTAGTGTCATCTTTCTGTCTTACTGCTTCTCCTGACCCACTTCTGTCTATGATGTTTCCATGTAGGGGACTCTGGCTAGCCCAACATGCCATGGCTGATCACGCCTCTCCGCAACCCCAGAACAGCAGCCGATCACCGGTACAACTACGCCCATGGGCAGACCAGGCGAGTGATAGAGAGGACCTTTGGCCTCCTGAAGAGCCGATTCCGGTGCCTCCACAAGACCGGCGGCGCACTCCCATATGCACCGGTGAAGATCTGCAAAATCTTCCTCGTGTGCTGCATGCTGCACAACATGGCAGTGGAGAAAGCTGTGCCACTCATCCTGGATCCGGATGAGCAGGAACATCCACCCGTGGAGGACGAGGGGCTTTGTGACGAGGCAAGTGATGTTGAGGAGGAGGAGGAAGAGGACATCCGGAGTCGGCTCATACGCAACTTCTTTGCTTAGTGGTGAGTTGCAGTGTCTGAGTGTGCACGCATTGAGCCTTGTGTGGCATGTGTTGCAATGTGTGGGTCCATCTGCATGTATGGCAAGTGAGTCAGAGGTGTGTTTGGATGTGTCACTCGAGTGATGGTGTAATAACAGTATGTCTTACCTGAGACACTATTTTCACCTAGCATGTTGACAACCTTATACGTGTCGAGTACATGCCCATGCATGCGGATGTACTTCTTTTGGCTCACTTCTTATGTGTCTCTCATCCCCAGGTATTTGCGCATGCTGTCTGCTGGTGGCATTGTTGTGCTCCTGCTATTCCTCATGAATACAGCAACGTGTGCTG
The DNA here is from genome assembly GCF_964204655.1 of Triturus cristatus. Taxonomy (NCBI): domain Eukaryota; kingdom Metazoa; phylum Chordata; class Amphibia; order Caudata; family Salamandridae; genus Triturus; species Triturus cristatus. The sequence goes on from NC_140591.1 coordinate 84,606,145, forward strand.
AATCAGCGTAACATGCACGGACATGTCGAAAAATCACCTTAGGGTAAGGGATGCACCACGGCTTTTTGGGTGTGCTATTTGTTTGGAATGTGTGTGCACTGCTCCTGTTCATGTTTGGTTACTTAGCATACATGTAGAATCACCATGGGTCACATGACATGGAGCTGGATTCACCTGACTTGATAGTCACACTTGGTGACAGTCATCTGTAATGTGATTGTGGATTGTGATGAAGGCATCAATGTGTGTAACACTGCCCTTGGAAACATACGGGATGCACCGGGTTGACATAGTGTGGGACATCCCCATTAGTGGCTCAATGGTGAATTGCAGCCTCTCCGTGAGCAGCAGGGGGTGTTTGCCTCAAACCCGTCACTTGTGTGCCAGTTCTATGGGTTTCCTGCATCTGTGGTGCAAAGGGGGGTGCCAGTGTAGGTTCCACATGTTCATCCACATGACCTGTGCATCTGTTAATATAGATGCATTTGCCTTCCGGCAAACATGACTAATAAAGGTGTCCCTCAGCCTCCAAGGTGCCTCATCTCTGTCAATGCAGGTCTCTTGCCACTGAGCATGCGGCATGTCTGGCATAGTTGTCACAGATTGTGCGTATGAGTCTATGTGTAGAGTAGCAAGATGCAAGCTGTTTGTCAGGGATTATGATATGTATTGTGCATGATGTACATGGCTGTGTAGGTATTTTGGCATCTCAGTCCCCACAACGGCCACTTTGCTGCATGTGCATCCATTGTCTGTGTGTGTGCCATGTTGAACCAGACACTCCTCCCTTCTCATACACCTTTTGCAGTAGTCCTTTCTGACATGCTTGTGTTATTGTGCAACTTGTGGCATGGTTTTCAGGACATGGCGCCTGCTGCTGCAGGCCCTGCAGCAAGGGCACACAGAGTTTCTATAGTTGCCCTCACACACACGCCTCTAAGACGCACCCCACTTCCTCCCTCCACCCATTAATTTTGGTGTAATCTGCTTGTGTGTGACACAGTTGCGGTGGGAAAGGCTGGACTGTCTGCACATGCTACGTGCACATTGCACGTGCCTCATGTCCTTGCATGTGCCACATCAGGCTACCCCATGATGTTGAGGCCTCCCACCAAGCAATGTCCATCCAATACATCTGTTGCATGCACTCAGGCATGCACTCATCGCCCACACAACACCTTTGCATAATGAGTGTGCAACTCCAACTGCCTACACAGCGCTGGCACGCCTTCCAGGCCCTGTCACACGAACCAGGTCATGTCCCTCTTACTCCCCACCGGCTCTGTACCCCAACATGGCCATGTGAGTGGTACTCCAGGCCTCTGCATGTAGTATGGTGTCATTGTGGGACACATGGCACAGGTATAATGTCTCAGCGTGTCAGTCTACAATGTGTCCCGGATCCCCCTCTACACCATGACATGCGCACTGCATCTCATCATCATCTGGTGTCCCATTGGCAGGCAGGTGCTCCTCACCCTCCCCAAAGACACAGTCCTTGCCAGTTCTCATATTGAATAATGCATGGGATCCATTGGCAGATGGCTGCACGTTGGCCACATGATGCTGGACTTGTACACGACTGAGGATCTGTGGATTGTCCCCTTACAGCTGGGTCAACTGCTTGTGTCCCACCCGCAAGGGCCCTGCACAGGCACACAGTGTCCACGCACATGACCTGGTGAGCATCATGGATTTCTTGCTCACATGTGCTATGCTGATCACCAGCATCTGTACCTCAGGCTTCAGCACACTCTGCATTATGCACAAGATCCACATTTTGATCCACCTCAAGGCAAGACAGACTATTCCCCAGGTCAACTTCAACATCCGTGTCTAATCCTACCCTGCACTCTAGGGAGAAGTACGTTACAACTCCCATGAGACTTGTCCACATCCAGGGTGCATCTGCACAGCTCTGCTTCAACATCCGGTGACCCAGCCACATCACCGTCCAACAGAGATAGCTGCAATGGATCACTGTCAGCTGCAGGATGACCTTCACAATCTACGCCCACACTCAGGATGCAGCCCACGACCACGACCCAACACAACCTTGTGGCACTGTCATCCAAGACCCCATTGTGCCATCTCCATGCATCCAACCTTGGGACTCCCACCCCAGGACACTCCACATGATCCCTGACCTCTGCACATGACTGTTGCGCTTCGAAATAGGTCTGTCCGCACAGTTGTGCAGGCACCCCCTCAGCTGGTTGGGCCCATCACGGGTGAGTATGGTGCTCCATGTCTGTATTGGATGATACATTGTGACCCATGTGTGTCCTGTGCCAGACTCAGACCCCAGGGTATGCATGGTTGGAGTTACTACAAAACTCAGGCATGGTTTGACTTTCCAACACACACATGTAATGGAACAATGCTAAATGACGGCATCATCTCGTGATTTCTAAGATCTTTATTAGTGGTGGGGTACGTGTTTGGGGGGATGTAAGGTGGTGCTCGCCGGGTGTCTGTAATCCAAAGTTCACAGGGGGAGTTGGGATCCTTGCCATTGGAAGTCATCAGAGTCCATGCCACAGTGTTTGTCAACATTGGTCAGACAGTGACCAGCAAGTCCATGTGGCAGAGAATGTCATTGGATGAGGTCCTGCTGTTGCGCCAGAGGTCCAGGTGCCAGGCCAGGTGACCTGGGAGATGGTGATGGTCCGCTGACTCTCACGGTCTTTTGTGTGGACGACCCTACTTCCTCCGGGGACCCTCAGAAGCAGGCCGTGACGATGTCTGGGATGCTCCGTCGGACGAATCCTCCTCCTCCTGATCCCTCCCTGTGGCTGGTGGTGATCTCTGCCTGGTGGCACAGGGAAGGTTGCCCATGTTTTTGGCAATCCGACGGAGTACACGGGTCATGTCCGTTTGCACCGCCACGAGCTCAGCCAGTCTTGCCTCTATCCGTCCTTGGTGTTGCTGTTGACTGGCATATTGCTCGGCCTGCAGGTTCTTAATCTGATTGAGGGCCTCCACGGCCTGGCTGATGCCCCTGGTGTCACGCCGGTATGTGTCCAGGATGGTGCGGACGTGTGTCATGACCGGTTCCTCAGCTGTCTGGTCAGGTTCGCGCCTCCGCCGTCCTCCACTCCCACCACCGCTGCCCACTTGAGCCTGGCCGGACCCCTGAGGGATGGCATTTGCGGGGTCGCCTGCCTCCTCCAGGGTGCCCGGGGTACCTTGTCCCTCCTGGTCAGACTGGCTGCATTGTGTGCGAGCAGGGCTCCTGTGTGTATCCTGGGATGTGGCAGGAATGGGGGTGGTGGTTGGCACAGTTGTACCTGACGCAGGTGCTGCAGGTGCTTGAGCACCAGAGGGGCCAGGTTGGTCGGGGTCATCCACGGTGTGGTGAGAGTCGTCGCTGCCGGTGGGATCATCGTCACGCCGAGCCTGGTCCTGTGATTCTTCCCCCCCAGTGTTGGGGGGAGATCGACGACGTTGCCCTGTGTGTGAGGGAGAGACAATGTTAATGGTGTTTCATGCGTTATCCATGTTTCATACATATTCAAGTTGGCACAGTTCATCTGGGTAGTTGGATATGTCTAGCATTCCTCTCACAGTGCACTTGTGGATGGGTATGTTGCGGGGGACAGATTGATATGTACTCCTGGTTATTTGGCCTGTCTAATGAGTGTTGGGATGCTTATTTGGCTATGGATTGGTCTTGTTGTGTCACATATCCATTGTGGGAGTGCCAATTTGCGTTGGCTGCCCCGGGGGTGTGTGCTTGTGTAAGGGGGGGTGTGTGTGTGACCGGGCATGCTGTTGGGTGTGGTGTGATTTGTCATTGGGTCTTCCAGGTGATGGTGCCTGCTGGCATGACAGTGAATGTGAGTTCCTGTGGTAGGTAGGTGGCATGTGGAGTTGGTGTTTGAGTGTACAGTGGTCACAGGTTTGCCTTGTGCTGTCTACAGCAGGGCCAAGTGTCATCTACCTTGTCTGTACTTGGCAAGTCCCTGTGCATTGTGCATGGGTATTTCCCTTGGCCACAGCTGTCAACACTTTTCCTATGTGTGACACACTCTTTGTTGTTGCATTAGTTTTGAACGCAGTGAGCAGTGTAGCAAGCATGCGTAGCGAGCGCTGCAGAACCGACTGACGTGTTGCACTGTACGTGGCCAAATGGTGCTTTGTCATGTCTATTGGAGAATGCAGGTAGGTAACTTATGCATTTGTGACTGGGTTCTAACAAACACAGTGAGTGGGTATACTGGGTATGAGGTTAGGTTTGTGCCTGCAGCAAGGATCGACTCATGCACAGTTTGACACATGGCCCAGTGCTTTCCAAACGAATGAGGGGTGTTTCACGCACTGCCAGACCTTGTCAACATGCACACAGTCCACCTGCTGATGAGCGGACATGCCCACACCACCCAAGGGTGATTTTGTCTCCCTCTGTCTCCCTCTCTCCCTCCCTCTGTCACCCTCCTCCCTCTGTCTGTCTCCCTCTGTCGCCCTCTGTCTCCCTCTGTCGCCCTCTGTCTCCCTCCCTCTCTCTCCCTCTCCCTCCCTCTGTCTGTCTCCCTCTGTGGCACTCTGTTGCCCTCTGTTGCCCTCTGTCTCCCTCCCTCTCTCTCCCTCTCCCTCCGTCTGTCTGTCACCCTCTGTCGCCCTCCGTCTCCCTCCCTCTCTCTCCCTCTCCCTCCCTCTGTCTGTCTCCCTCTGTCGCCCTCTGTCTCCCTCCCTCTCTCTCCCTCTCCCTCCGTCTGTCTGTCACCCTCTGTCACCTCAGCCCAGCTTCCTGGGCACACACACTTTGCAGGTCTTTCAAAGGCCATTGGCTTGTTCATGTGGCTTTGTTTAGAATCTCCCGGACCCCATTGGGCAGAGTGTCTGTGAGTCTGCGCTGCAGCGGCGGTGTGTGCTGACACTCTTTCACAGTGATGCCTCTTCATTAGCTGCTGTTATGTGCAAATTGGGTCTTCATACCCATGTCATCCTGCGACGCGGCCGCCATTTGCAGGTGATACAGTACAGTGTCGGGACACACTGTTTGTATAGCTGTGCCCTAGGCAATGTGGGCTGAGGGCATTGGTGTCTGCTTCTGAGTTGCACAATGTGATTTTGGAGGGCCCCCCTCCCAGCATCACGGACATCCTGTCTTGTGTTGGTGTTTTGTATGGCCTGTGACTTGGCATGGCCTTGCTTGGTGCATGGGGCAGGGAGCTGCTAGTGGCATGTGCGTGTTTTTGGAGTGTGGTTGTGTCCGGTGATGGCTTTGGGGAGTTGCGTGCATTATTGTGAGTTGGGTTGTTGATGCTGTTCCCCCCATGTGGGGTGAGTTGTTTGTGTACTCACCAGGCTCGGCAACTCCTCCTACTCTGTGTACTTCCACCGGCGGCAGCGTGCGCATCACCTTCTCCTCCCAGGGATGGTAGTGTACCGGTCTGCGGGGCGGGCCACCTCCAGTGATGTTCCCCTGGTTGTATTCGTCTGTCATTTTGAGGGGGACCGTCCTCCGCAGATTGTACCACCTGGCTTGGCATTCATGCCTGGTCCCTCTGATGGACGCAACAGCATTCAACCTGTCGACGATCCTCTGCCACATGGCTAATTTTTCTGATATGCTTGTCTGTCTGACCAATGTTCCAAAGAGCTGTGGCTCCGCTGTTGTGAACTTTGGATTCCTGTCTGTGGGCATGGTGTGTGTGTGGTTGTGAAGGTGTGTGTGTGAATGTGATGAGGGGGTGTTTGTAAAGGTGGTTGTGTGAAGGTGTGCAAGTGTAAGGTGTAGTAAAGGTTCAAGTATGGTGCTGTGGGTTGTCTGTGGGGTCTGGCAGCAGTGGGTCTGTTGCAAAGGCTCATGGTTTGTGTGTGTGGGCCCTTTTTATTGGTCCATTTGTGGGTGTGGCTGTGTTTGAACTTTGGGTGGGTGTGTTATAAGGAGTGGTTGTGTTTTGGGCCTCTGTTTACCTGTTTGGCTGTTGCAGGTCTGTGTATTGGATGTATTTGGGCTTGTTGGATGTGTTTTGTGGTGTTGTGCGATTCGAATTGACTCTCCATGTGGTGTTTTGCAGTGTCCTGGTTCAGTACGTGTGTTTTTCGCGTCTGTGAGGTGCGTACATCGGCCATGTTGTTGTACAGTGCTCACATTTGCTATGGCTTGGTACGACTCGGCTGGGTGAGGGTGCTGGTGTAGGGGCCTCGGGTAGGGTGCGTACAGGCACGGGCAGGGTGTAGGGGCCTGGGGGTACATGCTGTACATACGTGAACCGAGGGTACGGCGCGTACATGTGGGGGGCTGGGGGTACGGCATGTACATACGGGGTGCTGGGGGTACGGTGTGTGCCCCCACCCCCGTATGGACGGTGCGTACCCCCAGCCCCTGTATGTAAGCACCGTCCCCCAGCACATGCCCCCATCCCCCCGTATGTATGCGTTGTACCACCAGCCCCCGTATGTACACGCCGTACCCCAGCACCCCCCCATGTCCGTGCCGTACCCCCACACCCCCTAGGTACGGAGCGTACCACCACCCCCGTAGGTACGGAGCGTACCCCCACCCGTAGGTACGGAGCGTACCACCACCCCGTAGGTACGCTGTGGACCCCCGCACCGTACATACAGGGGGTGGGGGTACACTCCGTTGCTACGGGGTGGGGGTACGCTCCGTACCTACGGGGTGGGGGTATGCTCCGTACCTATGGGGGTGGTGGTACGCTCCGTACCTACGGGATGGGGTGGGGGTATGGCGCGGACAGGGGGCGGTGCTGGGGTACGGCGCGCACGTGGGGGGATGTGCTGGGGGGGTGTTCGGCGCGTATGCGGGCAACTATTTGGCCGTCTCCATAGTTGCTATGGGAGTTCGCACTGTACGGTGTTTTTTCCGTACGGTTGTGCATTCGGACGGACGGGACGGATCGTACTTGCGCGCTCGGACTTCAGTTTCCCGAATCATAGGTAAAACTGTCCGGGTACGTGTCGGATACTTTTTCCGACCCGAGGACGTGTCGGGGAATTTTCCCAATGCGATTCGTATGGATTTTTTAACATACGAATGGTACTTGCCAGTTTGTACGGCACATGTACGATTCGTACGGGAAAAAAAGCGGATACGATTCGTACGGGGAATATTTTTAACGGATCGGAATCGGCACCAATATAGTTGTTAAAAATATCGAATTTTTTTATAGTGTTTTAAGTGTTAGTATATGTGTTAAAAGTATGTATACATTTTTGAATGTATGTTTGAATATTTTTTTATAGTAATGAATTTTATGTTATTTAATTTTTGTGTAATTTAATTCCGTAGCGGGTTGTGGGTTTATAGGGGATTAATTTTTAAATATTGAGTGATTGGTAATTAATTTTAATATTTTTATTTGATATTAATAATTTATTTATTTTTAATAAAATATTAAATTATTATTTTCCCTACTATTGCACTCAATGGAGTGGGAATAGTAATTTTTACCCCTATGCTATCCAACGCTTTCCCTACTATTGCACTCTTTGGAGTGGGAATAGTAATTTTTACCGCTACGCTATCCAACGCTTTCCCTACTGTTGCACTCTTTGGAGTGGGAATAGTAATTTTTACCCCTACGCCATCTGACGTTTTCCCTACTGTTGCACTCACTGGAGTGGGAATAGTAATTTTTACCCCTACGCTATCCAACGCTTACCCTAGAGTTGCACTCACTGGAGTGGGAATAGTAAATTTTACCCTCCCGCTATCCAACGCTTTCCCTACTGTTGCACTCTCTGGAGTGGGAATAGTAATTTTTACCCCTACGCTATCCAACACTTTCCCTACTGTTGCACTCTTTGGATTGGGAATAGTAATTTTTACCCCTACGCTATCCAACGCTTTCCCTACTGTTGCACTCTTTGGAGTGGGAATAGTAATGTTTACCCTCCCGCTATCCCACGCTTTCCCTACTGTTGCACTCTCTGGAGTGGGAATAGTAATTTTTACCCTTACGCTATCCAACGCTTACCCTACAGTTGCACTCACTGGATTGGGAAAAGTAATTTTTACCCCTACGCTATCCAACGCTTTCCCTACTGTTGCACTCTTTGGAGTGGGAATAGTAATTGTTACCCCTACGCTATCCAACGCTTTCCCTACTGTTGCACTCTCTGGAGTGGGAATAGTAATTTTTACCCCTATGCTATCCAACGCTTTCTCTACTGTTGCACTCTTTGGAGTGGGAATAGTAATTTTTACCCCTACGCCATCTGACGTTTTCCCTACTGTTGCACTCACTGGAGTGGGAATAGTAAATTTTGCCCTCCCGCTATCCAACGCTTTCCCTACTGTTGCACTCTCTGAAGTGGGAATAGTAATTTTTACCCCTACGCTATCCAACGCTTTCCCTACTCTTGCCATCTTTGGAGTGGGAATAGTAATTTTTAGCCCTACTCTATCCAATGGTTTCCCTACTGTTGCACTCCTTGGAGTGGGAATAGTAATTTTTACCCCTACGCTACCCAATGCTTTCCCTACTGTTGAACTCACTGGAGTGGGAATAGTAAATTTTACCCTCCCGCTATCCAACGCTTTCCCTACTGTTGCACTCTCTGGAGTGTGAATATTAATTTTTACCCCTACGCTATCCAATGCTTTCCCTATTATTACACTGTCTGGAGTGGGAATACTAATTTTTACCCTCCCGCTATCCAACGCTTTCCCTACTGTTGCACTCTCTGGAGTGGGAATAGTAATTTTTACCCTACCGCTATCCAACGTTTTCCCTACTATTGCACTTACTGGAGTGGTAATAGTAAATTTTACCCGCTCGCTATCCTACGCAAAAAATATAGCATTTTTGTAATAAATATTACGTTAATATATATGTATTATTATTATTAATTTTTTACTTACATTAATTCGTTATTCATTTTAAACTAATTTAAGTATTTTTAAGTATGTTTCAGTTAATTATATGTTTTATTTCATTAATTTTACATTAATTTTAAGACATTAAAAAAAATTCGATATTGTGACTAACTATATTTTTTACAACGATATTTAGGATTCTATATTTTTGTACTTACCTGTTTGGAGATAGGGCTTCGATATTTTGGCATTCTATATTTTTCCTTCGATATTTTGGCAATTCGATATTCTTCTTCTCGATATTTCGTCAGTGATCCAAATTAAATATAACATAACATAACATATGGTCTGAGGATCCAGTTAAATACCTGGGCGTATGGCTGCACCGTGATCCTGATCAAAGAGAACTGTGGCCAAGCATACAATACCTTGGTGCAACAAGTGGATAAGTGGTCCCATCTTCCATTGTCCCTGGCGGATCGAATTGCAGTGATTAAAATGGTCATACTACCTAGGTTTTTATACCTGTTTTGTAATATTCCAATCAAGCTGACCAAGCATTTTTTCAAAACAGTGCAAACTCAGTTATTGCGATTAGTATGGGGGAATAAGCAGCCTAGAATTAGTTGGCTCACATTAACACTTGCCTACGACAGGGGTGGATTCACTGCTCCTGATTTCTATGTCTACTACCTCTGCGCATAGGCCCAATATGCTTATTATTGGTTTAGGTCACATGACTATATTCCACACGTGGCTGTGGAGGACGGGGATGCTCACTGTGTATCTTTGATGAGTGTCCTCACATATACTCATAGGCAGACGCCCAGGGCGGAGATCAACACAATTGACACCGCTATTGTGACCTGGCAAGCGATTGGCAAGCGCGCACACAAACTACCTTTGTATGCTCCTGCGTTACCTCTCGCTGGGCACGCGGCTTTATTGGTCACTCAGGAAAGTGGGCCCATAGCCGCGTTGAAGGAGGCTGGCATCACGCACATGAGCGATCTTTACCCGGGGGGTAGTTATGTTGCGGATGATGACTTCAATTACATCCAAAATCCCACTCTGCTCTTTCAGTACACCTTCTATCGATTGAAGCGCGCAGTAAGAGATCATTATGTTGATTTCCCCATTGAGCCGGACACACTTAATTCGCTTCAGTTATTACTGGTAGCCCCAACCAACAAAAAACGAATTACTAAGCTATACAAGGCAGTGCAGGATGAAACTGTCCGCGGGCCAGATAAGAGCTTGGAGCGATGGAATACCATAGTGACTCCCCCGATTAATTCAAAAGAGTGGGAACAGATTTGCATCCTAACGGGTCGCCTTACTCCGAATGGTAATTTGCGAATTATTCATTTTAAATTCATTCATCAAATGTACCATACGCCTGTTAAGCTACATACAATGGGTCTTAGGGACTCTGATCATTGTCAACGATGTGGTCGAGTCAGTGCTGATTTCCTCCATTTAACATGGCAATGTGCCCCTGTGTTCCACTACTGGGAGAATGTTACCACACGTATACATACTATGACAGGTCAAGTGTTGCAGTGCACGCCTCTGGAATGCCTTCTTGGGTATGTCCCTCACTTGAGGGCTGTCATGGGTAGGTTTGTGCGAGTGGCCCTCTTGCTTAACAAGAGGCAAGTTCTGTTCACGTGGGAGAGTAAACTGGCTCCGAAAGTTGATGACTGGGTTAAGGATTTGGTGTACTGCCGTGAGCAGTTGGAGCTCTACACTGAGGAGCTGCCAACGACATCGAGAACCACGGACATTTGGGCACCGTTGAGAGAGTATTTGTTAACTCAGACTGATAATGATTCTGTGTGCTATTGTATGATAAACTATGCTTGATGTGCTTCCGTATCACCCGAAATGTTCAACATCGCAGCAAGTACAGGATAATTCAGATGCACATGTGACATCTTCTGATCACTGAAATGTACCTCGTATTGCTTTTTTTTTTGTGCTTTTTTTTGTGCTTTTTTTTTTCTCCCTTTCTTATATTGATGTTTTCCCTTGCATTGCTTTTTGGTATGTCTATATGCTGTATACGGATGCAAAAACTTTAATAATAAAAGAAAAAAGAAAAAAGGTGGCAAACCGGACGCGGTAGTGGTCCATCTGGGGGAAACGACTTGGCAATGTTGGGAAGGCGTATGCTGCTGGAGGACATGCATAAAAGCCTTACGACTCTGGCGCATTTAATCCGCTCTGCAGAAGTAATCTTTTCCAAGATCATAGTGCGGGGGGCCTGGCGGGGGGCTGTGGACTTGGGGGCAGTAGAAAAGTCCAGACGGAAACTTAATATCACCATGGCCAAAGTGTGTAGGGCCAATGGATGGGGCTTCGTGAGACACGGTTTCATAAACCTGAGGTCCCCGGGGTATCACATGGATGATGGGGTACACCTCACGGGGGTGGGAACGGACATGTTCCTACTAAAAATTGTGGGGTTCCTGGAGCGGATGGGGTTCAGATAAGAGCGAAGGAACGTCCGGAGTAATGGCGGAGCTCCCTCCAGTCGAGAAACTGTAGGGAGCATGGCGGAACAAACACAACAAAGTTAGTAAAAGGAAAACCATTTTCTAGGAGGTAGATGGCAGGCACTCACAGTGTCCTTGGGATGCCTCACTGCAGGGGGCGAGCTGGGTAGAGCAAGGGGGGGATAAAGAGGGGGCCAACGGCCCAAGGAAGCACATTCACCCTCCCCTCGCATACAAGGAAGGTAAATAATCCCACCCACCCACAACTAAGCTTCGGGCGTCGCAGCCGCAAGGGTAGAGGGGGAAGCGGAACAAACACAGCAAAGTTAGTTAAAGGAAAACAATTTACTAGGAGGTAGATGGAAGGCCCTCACAGTGTCCTTGGGATGCCTCACGGCAGGGGCTTTGAGAGGGCCAAGGGGCGGCGTGCCGCCAGAGAAATTAGATATGATGCTCCGGCAGGACCCCTGGGATGCCTCACGGCAGGGGTACCGAGGACGAAGATGGCAAGGACTCAGCCTCAGGAAAGGTAGAGTAGATGCTCAAGTATGGTCCTTGGGATGCCGCACAGCAGGGACCCCTGGGAGAGGAGAGGGCCCACGAAAAGGGTACAGGGTGAGCGGGACGACACTTGCAGCCCGGACAGGTCCTGATGGTCACCCTACAAATCGGTAGCAAGCTGAAGCCTAGACCCGTAAATCAGAACCCCAATAAAGTGGCCCCCTCCCCTTCCAGGAGATTGAGGAGGCTGGGTCCATAAGGCAAGAAAAAGGCTCAAGGAGCAAAGATGTGAATAGATAGCATGAACAATGAGATATGACCATAAACGTTTAAGGTGTATTAAAATATGTGGATGAATAAACTGCGACCTTTTCAGGCACCAAAATAATGTGGTCAGTGGTGTTTTTGGTAAAAGCGCGCAGTAGGTAAAGGGCAAGGGGAACGGGTAGGCGTGAATCGCCGCCTGGAGGGGGTTTAGAGACAGCAAGAAACTCTTCTGGTGTCGCCTCGGTTCAGGTAAATACCTCCACGGAACGCCAGGTTCATTCTTTCGGTTCCTCTCGAGACAGTGAGTCCGGGGGCTTCAGTTTACTCCCTGCAGTTTTGAGGCGGCCACAGCAGGAAGAGTCCACAGGGCCAGAGAGGGGGGAGGTGTGCGGGTACAGCTGCCGCCATGATGACTTCCTCCGAGGCTCGTGTGCTCCGAGGCTAGCCCTCGGCTGCCAGCCCACACCTAGCAGCCCCAGGCTTGTCTGTGACAGGCAGAGCTGCACGCTCGCATCCGAGGAGGGTTTGAGTGGAACTGAGGTGAAGCAGCTGGAGGGATGGATACAACGCTTTCAAGTTTAGTTTAATTCCCAGTTCCTGACATAAATGACAACGAATGTCAGTCCCGCTGGCTTATCTCAGGAATTGAAACTTTTACAGACATCTTGGCGCAGATTTACAAGCCCCATGCGCCACTTTTGAGTTATTTTTAACATGGGAAAAATGACGCGAAAGTGGCGCAAGGGGCTTGTAAATCTGCCCCCCTGTACTTTCAGAAACATGTTGGTCTGACTCTGCTCTGGCGCCCCTCCCCTCCTCCGCTGCACCTCACAGTCACTCACCTGCTCTGACCACGGTCTCCTGCTGCTCTGCCCTCAGTATCTACTCTCAGAAAAATCCTCTCCTCAGAAAGCCCCCTTCACTTGCTCTTGCAGTCTCCCGCTGCTTTACCCTTGGTTGGTATCTACTTTGTACCCTCACACAGCTCCACTCCACCACTTGCTCTCGCAGTCTCCTGCTGCTCTCCCATTGGTATCTACCCTGTACCCTCACACAGCTCCTCTCCCTCACTTGCTCTCGCAGTCTCCTGCTCCTCTTCCATTGGTATCTACCCTGTACCCTCACACAGCTCCTCTCCCTCACTTGCTCTCGCAGTCTCCTGCTGCTCTTCCATTGGTATCTACTCTGTACCCTCACACAACTCCTCCTCCTCACTTGCTCTGGCAGTCTCCCTCTGCTTTACCCTTAGTTGGTATCTACCCTGTACCCTCACACAGCTCCTCTCCCTCACTTGCTCTCGCAGTCTCCTGCTGCTCTTCCATTGGTATCTACCCTGTACCCTCACACAACTCCTCTCCACCACTTGCTCTCGCAGTCTCCTGCTGCTCTCCCATTGGTATCTACCCTGTACCCTCACACAGCTCCACTCCACCACTTGCTCTCGCAGTCTCCCTCTGCTTTACCCTTGGTTGGTATCTACCCTGTACCCTCACACAGCTCCTCTCCCTCACTTGCGCTCGCAGTCTCCTTTTTTTTGTTTTTGTTTTTTATTGTAATTTAGATGACATCAATGCTATCTGTGAGGTGGAAAAAGCTTGATGGAACAGGATACCTGTAATTTCGAATTTAGCTTGCCACCTTTCTGAGTATTTCTCTATGTCGTCCTTCTTCATCTCATTTAATAGACAGTATAAGGTCCCGATACGAGGGGGTGCTCTATTTCTTAACTTCTCCACCAATTAATTTTTTACCATTATACCTGCCCCACCTCCTTTCTTCTGTAAAAAATCCCTTATCTGGAGGAATTAAAAAAACTCTGGGGCATATCAGCAAGGTGAGGCGATAGAATTATCGTCGCTTTTGCGGCTGTTTTCGGCCGAAAAGCGGCGATAATTTTATTGCCTAATTAGCAAGCTCACGCTAACGCGTGAAAACTTGCGTTAGCATAGGAATTCCTAACGCCCAGCTTTGCATCTCTAATTAGATGCAAAGTGGGCGTTCCTGACCTGACATGATAATCTCACGTTAGGCAGTTAGCGTGAGGATTTTTATCGCTTTTGAGATAAGCGTTGCTAATAGCATGCTATCTCAGCGATAAAAATCCACGCTAGCCGGCGATAATTATCCTAGCGTGCACTTAGCGATAATTATAGCCGGTTGTTGCTGATATGCCACTCTGTATCTGTGAGATTGAACAATGTTTTACAATCATCATACGTGACAAAGCCTAATACTGAATAAGAGCACCCTAGTTTTGTCATCCCAGACCTCAACCATCTAACCATGTATGTATCTGAAAATACCACTGGCAGGTGTGGGTTATTCTGGAGGAGAGTATAAAAATTGAGCCTACCTAATCCCAGAAGTCGACAAATTGGTACCCATATTTTGTAGGCTGTCATGAGGGTCTTAAATCTAACCCTTTTATATTATCTAATTTCTAGCTGAAGCCATAGGCATCCCAAAGCCTCAACACCGATCAGCAATTGATACGGTGAGGGATACAGTGGTGAATAATCACTGGGGTAATCTTTTAGCAAGATCGAAAAATGTCCTAGCGTCGTGGCCCAATAATATAGCTTTAGATTAGGTAAAGCCAATCCTCTGCGTTCTATGGGGGGTGTCAACTATTTGGCCAATCTTCTAGGTCTCGAGCAGGCCCATATAAATTGAGAGAATATATTTTCATATTTTTTAAAGCAGTAGTTAGGAAATAGAAGGGGGATGGCTCTCCTCAGATACAACAATTTGGGGAAATATACCATTTTAATTAAGTTGCACCTGCCTACCAATGTTAAATGCAGGTTATCCAGCTTCCTCAGATTAAGCTTAGTTTTTGCTGCAACAGGTGTTAAATTCTCATCCACGATAGTGTCCAGGTCCGCCATAATTATTACCCACAGATAGTTAGCACTCGGACCACCCTACTGTCCATTGTTGAGACTGTACGTTAATAACTATCTGCGTTTTGCCCTTGTTCAGGAAGTACCCTGACAGTTCCCCAAAGATTGCTGCTTCTTCCTCTATGGTTTTGATGGCTAGATCAGGAGCTGGAGTGACTACCGCCACATCATTGGCGTATGCTAGAGCAGAAGTACTGTGACCCTGCGTTACAACGGGGGGTATATTTGGGTTACCTTCCAGTTTTTGGAGGAAGGGGTCTATATACAGTGCAAAAAGCAGTGGAGAGCAGGGGCAGCCCTGCTGTGTCCCTCTTGTAATGCTCAGGGGTCTAGATGATTCTCCGTTTATACTGACTCTGGCTACAGAATTTGTATACAAAGACCTGACGGCCTTAATGAAATTTGTGCCGATGCCCTTCCTCTGCATTATGAGCCATGAAAAGTGCCAGGAAACCCTATCGAAAGCTTTCTCTGCGTCAAGCAAGATTGCTGCCGTAGGGTCTCCTGTCACCTGTCCCACGTCAAATAAGGGTATTATCCTTCTGATGTGGTCGATAGTCCCCTTCCGGGAATAAATGCATGTTGGTAATTAACCACAATTTTGTCGACTACTTTGGACAAACAAGATGCCAGTACTTTCAAAGAAGCTTTTGCATCGCAGTTAATCAAAGTAATAGGGCGGTAGGAGCCTAACTCTTGTACAGGTTTATTCTTCTTGGGAAAAACAACAATTTTAGCTTCTGCCCATGACTGTGGTGGAATAGCCCCGTCAAAAGTTTGAGTAAAGAGTTCCATCAGTACATCTTTTAACTGGTCTGCAAATACCTTATAGAAATCAGAGGGTATTAGGTCTGGCCCTGCTACTTTCCCATCGGATAAGCTTGAGAGTGCCAGAAGTATCTCGTCCATTCCCAGAGGCTCTTCTAAGTCCTCTTTATCTTCTCAGTCAATACACTTGTGGGTATTAGAGTTAAATAGTTATTAATTGAGTCAAATTGCTGAGGGTCCAGTCTCTCAGGTTCCTCGGTATAGATATTTTGATATTTGTGGAAGGCTGCTTGAAACTTTTTAGGGTCAGTGACAATACCCACGTCAGGATCCCTGATGTTAGTAATCTCCCTAAGTACATACTCCTGTCGGGTTCGTACCGCCAATTGGTGACCTATCTTCTCACTATTTTCATAAACACTTTCTTGATGGAGTGTGGCCCTATCGATTGATTTTTTTCATGATGACATCACTAGCCGCTGCTTTAGCTATTGCACCTCCATTTGGGCCTCGCCTACCCCCCTATCTGTACAGTACAATTGATACGGTGAGGGATACAGTGGTGAATCATCACTGGGGTAATCTTTTAGCAAGATCGAAAAATGTCCTAGCGTCGTGGCCCAATAATATAGCTTTAGATTAGGTAAAGCCAATCCTCTGCGTTCTATGGGGGGTGTCAACTATTTGGCCAATCTTCTAGGTCTCGAGCAGGCCCATATAAATTGAGAGAATATATTTTCATATTTTTTAAAGCAGTAGTTAGGAAATAGAAGGGGGATGGCTCTCCTCAGATACAACAATTTGGGGAAATATACCATTTTAATTAAGTTGCACCTGCCTACCAATGTTAAATGCAGGTTATCCAGCTTCCTCAGATTAAGCTTAGTTTTTGCTGCAACAGGTGTTAAATTCTCATCCACGATAGTGTCCAGGTCCGCCATAATTATTACCCACAGATAGTTAGCACTCGGACCACCCTACTGTCCATTGTTGAGACTGTTCGTTAATAACTATCTGCGTTTTGCCCTTGTTCAGGAAGTACCCTGACAGTTCCCCAAAGATTGCTGCTTCTTCCTCTATGGTTTTGATGGCTAGATCAGGAGCTGGAGTGACTACCGCCACATCATTGGCGTATGCTAGAGCAGAAGTACTGTGACCCTGCGTTACAACGGGGGGTATATTTGGGTTACCTTCCAGTTTTTGGAGGAAGGGGTCTATATACAGTGCAAAAAGCAGTGGAGAGCAGGGGCAGCCCTGCTGTGTCCCTCTTGTAATGCTCAGGGGTCTAGATGATTCTCCGTTTATACTGACTCTGGCTACAGAATTTGTATACAAAGACCTGACGGCCTTAATGAAATTTGTGCCGATGCCCTTCCTCTGCATTATGAGCCATGAAAAGTGCCAGGAAACCCTATCGAAAGCTTTCTCTGCGTCAAGCAAGATTGCTGCCGTAGGGTCTCCTGTCACATGTCCCACGTCAAATAAGGGTATTATCCTTCTGATGTGGTCGATAGTCCCCTTCCGGGAATAAATGCATGTTGGTAATTAACCACAATTTTGTCGACTACTTTGGACAAACAAGATGCCAGTACTTTCAAAGAAGCTTTTGCATCGCAGTTAATAAAAGTAATAGGGCGGTAGGAGCCTAACTCTTGTACAGGTTTATTCTTCTTGGGAAAAACAACAATTTTAGCTTCTGCCCATGACTGTGGTGGAATAGCCCCGTCAAAAGTTTGAGTAAAGAGTTCCATCAGTACATCTTTTAACTGGTCTGCAAATACCTTATAGAAATCAGAGGGTATTAGGTCTGGCCCTGCTACTTTCCCATCGGATAAGCTTGAGAGTGCCAGAAGTATCTCGTCCATTCCCAGAGGCTCTTCTAAGTCCTCTTTATCTTCTCAGTCAATACACTTGTGGGTATTAGAGTTAAATAGTTATTAATTGAGTCAAATTGCTGAGGGTCCAGTCTCTCAGGTTCCTCGGTATAGATATTTTGATATTTGTGGAAGGCTGCTTGAAACTTTTTAGGGTCAGTGACAATACCCACGTCAGGATCCCTGATGTTAGTAATCTCCCTAAGTACATACTCCTGTCGGGTTCGTACCGCCAATTGGTGACCTATCTTCTCACTATTTTCATAAACACTTTCTTGATGGAGTGTGGCCCTATCGATTGATTTTTTTCATGATGACATCACTAGCCGCTGCTTTAGCTATTGCACCTCCATTTGGGCCTCGCCTACCCCCCTATCTGTACAGTACAATTGATACGGTGAGGGATACAGTGGTGAATCATCACTGGGGTAATCTTTTAGCAAGATTGAAAAATGTCCTAGCGTCGTGGCCCAATAATATAGCTTTAGATTAGGTAAATCCAATCCTCTGCGTTCTATGGGGGGTGTCAACTATTTGGCCAATCTTCTAGGTCTCGAGCAGGCCCATATAAATTGAGAGAATATATTTTCATATTTTTTAAAGCAGTAGTTAGGAAATAGAAGGGGGATGGCTCTCCTCAGATACAACAATTTGGGGAAATATACCATTTTAATTAAGTTGCACCTGCCTACCAATGTTAAATGCAGGTTATCCAGCTTCCTCAGATTAAGCTTAGTTTTTGCTGCAACAGGTGTTAAATTCTCATCCACGATAGTGTCCAGGTCCGCCATAATTATTACCCACAGATAGTTAGCACTCGGACCACCCTACTGTCCATTGTTGAGACTGTTCGTTAATAACTATCTGCGTTTTGCCCTTGTTCAGGAAGTACCCTGACAGTTCCCCAAAGATTGCTGCTTCTTCCTCTATGTTTTTGATGGCTAGATCAGGAGCTGGAGTGACTACCGCCACATCATTGGCATATGCTAGAGCAGAAGTACTGTGACCCTGCGTTACAACGGGGGGTATATTTGGGTTACCTTCCAGTTTTTGGAGGAAGGGGTCTATATACAGTGCAAAAAGCAGTGGAGAGCAGGGGCAGCCCTGCTGTGTCCCTCTTGTAATGCTCAGGGGTCTAGATGATTCTCCGTTTATACTGACTCTGGCTACAGAATTTGTATACAAAGACCTGACGGCCTTAATGAAATTTGTGCCGATGCCCTTCCTCTGCATTATGAGCCATGAAAAGTGCCAGGAAACCCTATCGAAAGCTTTCTCTGCGTCAAGCAAGATTGCTGCCGTAGGGTCTCCTGTCACCTGTCCCACGTCAAATAAGGGTATTATCCTTCTGATGTGGTCGATAGTCCCCTTCCGGGAATAAATGCATGTTGGTAATTAACCACAATTTTGTCGACTACTTTGGACAAACAAGATGCCAGTACTTTCAAAGAAGCTTTTGCATCGCAGTTAATCAAAGTAATAGGGCGGTAGGAGCCTAACTCTTGTACAGGTTTATTCTTCTTGGGAAAAACAACAATTTTAGCTTCTGCCCATGACTGTGGTGGAATAGCCCCGTCAAAAGTTTGAGTAAAGACTTCCATCAGTACATCTTTTAACTGGTCTGCAAATACCTTATAGAAATCAGAGGGTATTAGGTCTGGCCCTGCTACTTTCCCATCGGATAAGCTTGAGAGTGCCAGAAGTATCTCGTCCATTCCCAGAGGCTCTTCTAAGTCCTCTTTATCTTCTCAGTCAATACACTTGTGGGCATTAGAGTTAAATAGTTATTAATTGAGTCAAATTGCTGAGGGTCCAGTCTCTCAGGTTCCTCGGTATAGATATTTTGATATTTGTGGAAGGCTGCTTGAAACTTTTTAGGGTCAGTGACAATACCCACGTCAGGATCCCTGATGTTAGTAATCTCCCTAAGTACATACTCCTGTCGGGTTCGTACCGCCAATTGGTGACCTATCTTCTCACTATTTTCATAAACACTTTCTTGATGGAGTGTGGCCCTATCGATTGATTTTTTTCATGATGACATCACTAGCCGCTGCTTTAGCTATTGCACCTCCATTTGGGCCTCGCCTACCCCCCTATCTGTACAGTACAATTGATACGGTGAGGGATACAGTGGTGAATCATCACTGGGGTAATCTTTTAGCAAGATCGAAAAATGTCCTAGCGTCGTGGCCCAATAATATAGCTTTAGATTAGGTAAAGCCAATCCTCTGCGTTCTATGGGGGGTGTCAACTATTTGGCCAATCTTCTAGGTCTCGAGCAGGCCCATATAAATTGAGAGAATATATTTTCATATTTTTTAAAGCAGTAGTTAGGAAATAGAAGGGGGATGGCTCTCCTCAGATACAACAATTTGGGGAAATATACCATTTTAATTAAGTTGCACCTGCCTACCAATGTTAAATGCAGGTTATCCAGCTTCCTCAGATTAAGCTTAGTTTTTGCTGCAACAGGTGTTAAATTCTCATCCACGATAGTGTCCAGGTCCGCCATAATTATTACCCACAGATAGTTAGCACTCGGACCACCCTACTGTCCATTGTTGAGACTGTTCGTTAATAACTATCTGCGTTTTGCCCTTGTTCAGGAAGTACCCTGACAGTTCCCCAAAGATTGCTGCTTCTTCCTCTATGGTTTTGATGGCTAGATCAGGAGCTGGAGTGACTACCGCCACATCATTGGCGTATGCTAGAGCAGAAGTACTGTGACCCTGCGTTACAACGGGGGGTATATTTGGGTTACCTTCCAGTTTTTGGAGGAAGGGGTCTATATACAGTGCAAAAAGCAGTGGAGAGCAGGGGCAGCCCTGCTGTGTCCCTCTTGTAATGCTCAGGGGTCTAGATGATTCTCCGTTTATACTGACTCTGGCTACAGAATTTGTATACAAAGACCTGACGGCCTTAATGAAATTTGTGCCGATGCCCTTCCTCTGCATTATGAGCCATGAAAAGTGCCAGGAAACCCTATCGAAAGCTTTCTCTGCGTCAAGCAAGATTGCTGCCGTAGGGTCTCCTGTCACCTGTCCCACGTCAAATAAGGGTATTATCCTTCTGATGTGGTCGATAGTCCCCTTCCGGGAATAAATGCATGTTGGTAATTAACCACAATTTTGTCGACTACTTTGGACAAACAAGATGCCAGTACTTTCAAAGAAGCTTTTGCATCGCAGTTAATCAAAGTAATAGGGCGGTAGGAGCCTAACTCTTGTACAGGTTTATTCTTCTTGGGAAAAACAACAATTTTAGCTTCTGCCCATGACTGTGGTGGAATAGCCCCGTCAAAAGTTTGAGTAAAGAGTTCCATCAGTACATCTTTTAACTGGTCTGCAAATACCTTATAGAAATCAGAGGGTATTAGGTCTGGCCCTGCTACTTTCCCATCGGATAAGCTTGAGAGTGCCAGAAGTATCTCGTCCATTCCCAGAGGCTCTTCTAAGTCCTCTTTATCTCCTCAGTCAATACACTTGTGGGTATTAGAGTTAAATAGTTATTAATTGAGTCAAATTGCTGAGGGTCCAGTCTCTCAGGTTCCTCGGTATAGATATTTTGATATTTGTGGAAGGCTGCTTGAAACTTTTTAGGGTCAGTGACAATACCCACGTCAGGATCCCTGATGTTAGTAATCTCCCTAAGTACATACTCCTGTCGGGTTCGTACCGCCAATTGGTGACCTATCTTCTCACTATTTTCATAAACACTTTCTTGATGGAGTGTGGCCCTATCGATTGATTTTTTTCATGATGACATCACTAGCCGCTGCTTTAGCTATTGCACCTCCATTTGGGCCTCGCCTACCCCCCTATCTGTACAGTACAATTGATACGGTGAGGGATACAGTGGTGAATCATCACTGGGGTAATCTTTTAGCAAGATTGAAAAATGTCCTAGCGTCGTGGCCCAATAATATAGCTTTAGATTAGGTAAATCCAATCCTCTGCGTTCTATGGGGGGTGTCAACTATTTGGCCAATCTTCTAGGTCTCGAGCAGGCCCATATAAATTGAGAGAATATATTTTCATATTTTTTAAAGCAGTAGTTAGGAAATAGAAGGGGGATGGCTCTCCTCAGATACAACAATTTGGGGAAATATACCATTTTAATTAAGTTGCACCTGCCTACCAATGTTAAATGCAGGTTATCCAGCTTCCTCAGATTAAGCTTAGTTTTTGCTGCAACAGGTGTTAAATTCTCATCCACGATAGTGTCCAGGTCCGCCATAATTATTACCCACAGATAGTTAGCACTCGGACCACCCTACTGTCCATTGTTGAGACTGTTCGTTAATAACTATCTGCGTTTTGCCCTTGTTCAGGAAGTACCCTGACAGTTCCCCAAAGATTGCTGCTTCTTCCTCTATGGTTTTGATGGCTAGATCAGGAGCTGGAGTGACTACCGCCACATCATTGGCGTATGCTAGAGCAGAAGTACTGTGACCCTGCGTTACAACGGGGGGTATATTTGGGTTACCTTCCAGTTTTTGGAGGAAGGGGTCTATATACAGTGCAAAAAGCAGTGGAGAGCAGGGGCAGCCCTGCTGTGTCCCTCTTGTAATGCTCAGGGGTCTAGATGATTCTCCGTTTATACTGACTCTGGCTACAGAATTTGTATACAAAGACCTGACGGCCTTAATGAAATTTGTGCCGATGCCCTTCCTCTGCATTATGAGCCATGAAAAGTGCCAGGAAAACCTATCGAAAGCTTTCTCTGCGTCAAGCAAGATTGCTGCCGTAGGGTCTCCTGTCACCTGTCCCACGTCAAATAAGGGTATTATCCTTCTGATGTGGTCGATAGTCCCCTTCCGGGAATAAATGCATGTTGGTAATTAACCACAATTTTGTCGACTACTTTGGACAAACAAGATGCCAGTACTTTCAAAGAAGCTTTTGCATCGCAGTTAATCAAAGTAATAGGGCGGTAGGAGCCTAACTCTTGTACAGGTTTATTCTTCTTGGGAAAAACAACAATTTTAGCTTCTGCCCATGACTGTGGTGGAATAGCCCCGTCAAAAGTTTGAGTAAAGAGTTCCATCAGTACATCTTTTAACTGGTCTGCAAATACCTTATAGAAATCAGAGGGTAGTAGGTCTGGCCCTGCTACTTTCCCATCGGATAAGCTTGAGAGTGCCAGAAGTATCTCGTCCATTCCCAGAGGCTCTTCTAAGTCCTCTTTATCTTCTCAGTCAATACACTTGTGGGCATTAGAGTTAAATAGTTATTAATTGAGTCAAATTGCTGAGGGTCCAGTCTCTCAGGTTCCTCGGTATAGATATTTTGATATTTGTGGAAGGCTGCTTGAAACTTTTTAGGGTCAGTGACAATACCCACGTCAGGATCCCTGATGTTAGTAATCTCCCTAAGTACATACTCCTGTCGGGTTCGTACCGCCAATTGGTGACCTATCTTCTCACTATTTTCATAAACACTTTCTTGATGGAGTGTGGCCCTATCGATTGATTTTTTTCATGATGACATCACTAGCCGCTGCTTTAGCTATTGCACCTCCATTTGGGCCTCGCCTACCCCCCTATCTGTACAGTACAATTGATACGGTGAGGGATACAGTGGTGAATCATCACTGGGGTAATCTTTTAGCAAGATTGAAAAATGTCCTAGCGTCGTGGCCCAATAATATAGCTTTAGATTAGGTAAAGCCAATCCTCTGCGTTCTATTGGGGGTGTCAACTAT
This sequence comes from Triturus cristatus, assembly GCF_964204655.1. Classification (NCBI taxonomy): domain Eukaryota; kingdom Metazoa; phylum Chordata; class Amphibia; order Caudata; family Salamandridae; genus Triturus; species Triturus cristatus. Next base: position 84,629,453 of record NC_140591.1, read on the forward strand.
TTGGCCAATCTTCTAGGTCTCGAGCAGGCCCATATAAATTGAGAGAATATATTTTCATATTTTTTAAAGCAGTAGTTAGGAAATAGAAGGGGGATGGCTCTCCTCAGATACAACAATTTGGGGAAATATACCATTTTAATTAAGTTGCACCTGCCTACCAATGTTAAATGCAGGTTATCCAGCTTCCTCAGATTAAGCTTAGTTTTTGCTGCAACAGGTGTTAAATTCTCATCCACGATAGTGTCCAGGTCCGCCATAATTATTACCCACAGATAGTTAGCACTCTCGACCACCCTACTGTCCATTGTTGAGACTGTTCGTTAATAACTATCTGCGTTTTGCCCTTGTTCAGGAAGTACCCTGACAGTTCCCCAAAGATTGCTGCTTCTTCCTCTATGGTTTGATGGCTAGATCAGGAGCTGGAGTGACTACCGCCACATCATTGGCGTATGCTAGAGCAGAAGTACTGTGACCCTGCGTTACAACGGGGGGTATATTTGGGTTACCTTCCAGTTTTTGGAGGAAGGGGTCTATATACAGTGCAAAAAGCAGTGGAGAGCAGGGGCAGCCCTGCTGTGTCCCTCTTGTAATGCTCAGGGGTCTAGATGATTCTCCGTTTATACTGCCTCTGGCTACAGAATTTGTATACAAAGACCTGACGGCCTTAATGAAATTTGTGCCGATGCCCTTCCTCTGCATTATGAGCCATGAAAAGTGCCAGGAAACCCTATCGAAAGCTTTCTCTGCGTCAAGCAAGATTGCTGCCGTAGGGTCTCCTGTCACCTGTCCTACGTCAAATAAGGGTATTATCCTTCTGATGTGGTCGATAGTCCCCTTCCGGGAATAAATGCATGTTGGTAATTAACCACAATTTTGTCGACTACTTTGGACAAACAAGATGCCAGTACTTTCAAAGAAGCTTTTGCATCGCAGTTAATCAAAGTAATAGGGCGGTAGGAGCCTAACTCTTGTACAGGTTTATTCTTCTTGGGAAAAACAACAATTTTAGCTTCTGCCCATGACTGTGGTGGAATAGCCCCGTCAAAAGTTTGAGTAAAGACTTCCATCAGTACATCTTTTAACTGGTCTGCAAATACCTTATAGAAATCAGAGGGTATTAGGCCTGGCCCTGCTACTTTCCCATCGGATAAGCTTGAGAGTGCCAGAAGTATCTCGTCCATTCCCAGAGGCTCTTCTAAGTCCTCTTTATCTTCTCAGTCAATACACTTGTGGGCATTAGAGTTAAATAGTTATTAATTGAGTCAAATTGCTGAGGGTCCAGTCTCTCAGGTTCCTTGGTATAGATATTTTGATATTTGTGGAAGGCTGCTTGAATCTTTTTAGGGTCAGTGACAATACCCACGTCAGGATCCCTGATGTTAGTAATCTCCCTAAGTACATACTCCTGTCGGGTTCGTACCGCCAATTGGTGACCTATCTTCTCACTATTTTCATAAACACTTTCTTGATGGAGTGTGGCCCTATCGATTGATTTTTTTCATGATGACATCACTAGCCGCTGCTTTAGCTATTGCACCTCCATTTGGGCCTCGCCTACCCCCCCCTATCTGTACAGCAGCCACAAGTTTTAATTCCGTTTGAATAAGTCTTAGGTGGAGTTCCTGTAGCTTTCGTTTATCGTCTTTCACTTTGTTTAAAGAAAATTGGACGGTCTCCCCACGAATGCCAGCTTTAAGAGAATCCCAGACGATGACTAGGGAGGCTGTACCTGTATTTACCCTCAGGAATCCCGGAATCATGTGTTTCTTGTAATTTTTATCAAGAAGCAATGCCCTCTCAAAGGTCCAAGTAGGGGGCTTGAACCTGTCCCCATCCCTGTCAGTTCCAGCACGAGCGAATTATGATCAGATAAGAGTCTGGGGTATCTATCCATTTTGCATTTTGACTAAATCACGGAAGATGAGAAAAAATAGTCCAATCGTGCATGTTTGTGATGGGGAGCAGAAAAAAAAGTAAACCCATCTTCTAACGGCCTTCCCATTGCCCAGACATCCCTCAAGCAATGTGTACTACAGAAAAGGGAGAGTGCTTGAAACACTATTGGTTTTCTCTCTGCATACTTAAAGGCGGACTCCCAGTTGTTCGGTAGATTGACATTAAAATCTCCACAGAGAATTATAGGTAGAGGCCAGTGTGCCAACTCATTCGTTAGCCAATTAAAGAGCCCAGGCTCATCCACTATTGACCCATAAACCTAACAGAGAGTAAAGGTGTCTGTTCCTGCCAAGTTACACTTAGTGATCACCCACCTCCCCATTGAGTCCACCCTTGTCTGGGAAAACTGCATTTTATTGTGTCTGTCAAGGAAAGCAACACCCCGAATACGTGATCCTTGTGTGGTCCCTCCTTTAACAGGCCCACCCTTAACTCTTCTATGTGGGTTTCCTGCAGGCAGACAACGTCTGCGTGCAGTGATTGCAACCCTAGATATGCTCACTGCCTCTTAGCATCATTTAGCCTGCATATGTTAATTGTGGCTATGCGAAGCTTCCTAACACCCATCACCTGTTCCGCCATAGTGTATTGTGTAGCCCTCGTTCATCGCTTGTGCCTCGAACTGCAAAAGTGTCCGGTCTCAGAAATCAAACACCTGATGCAAACATATTGTATGGTTCTGTTTATCCACCTACCCACCCCCTCCTCCCTCCACCCCATCCCCCACCCCACTCCCTAAAAAATGAGCAATCAGGCATAGCCTGAGCGATGTGTCCCCAGGCCCTTACCCCCGCCACCCCTCTCTCCGCAGAATAGGAAAATGAAAATGCAGCCTACAAAGAGAAAAACATAATTCCATCCCTGGTTAACCCTCCACCCCTACTTCTACCAAGCATTGACTTTGTAGTTTTCTCCTAAGTGTCATTGATATTATTTGACATTGGTGTTGCTATTCTGTCAATTATTATTGGGCCTGTATCTCCAATGTAAAGCTATGAACGTGCCCTCCGAAGATAACCTTTAGCCTGGCCGTGTTTAAGAGGTAGACTTCGGCTCCGATCATTTGTAAGGGGTTGATTAACTGCAGGAGGCGCCATCGTCGTCCCACAGTGGCGTGTGCGAAGTCTGGTTTAGCAAAAAATGACACCCCTTCATAATTTTTTTTTGCATTTGGACGTGCCATATCTTAGACCTGTTGTCTCAGCAGAAAATTACCAAAATAGACCAGCATGGCCCCAGCCCTTTCGGATTCATTCTGTGGATGTTTCCTTGCCGTTAGGGGGAAGCGATGTGCCCGTTGGACCTCTGCATTCCAGTCCCAGTTCACTTGGTCCAGGAAGGTGCCTTTTAGTAACTTAACCACATATGGGCATATTTATAAGGGATTTATCTCTGCTTTTTTTGGCTTAAAAAGCCCTAAAAGAATAGATAAAATGATCACCCTATTTATAAGAGGGTGCTAACATGCATAATCGCATGTTAGCACCCTTTTTCCCAACGCCTCCATTTGCATCTCTAATGAGATGCAAAGTGGGCGTCACTGGGCGTACCCCGGATGGACAACCTTGCAAATATCGCTGATGTTCACATCGTGATATTTACAAGGCTGCCCCAGAATTTTAGCAGACGTGAGTTTTTGGAGAAAACAGCTGTTTTCTCCAAAAACTAACGTCTGCTAAAATGCAGACTTACCTATCCCCAACATTGGGGTGGATTATGCTGATGCGACCCTGTGGGTCGTATCAGCAAGGTTATCGCCGTTTTGCAGGGAACATCGCTGGAAAACCAGCGATGTTCCCTGCAAAAGAGCGATAACCTCGCTATCTCTGGAATTTTTATCGCCCTGGAGAAACGCGTTGTTAATAACGCACTACCAGGGCGATAAATTCCAGAGATAGCTTGCGATAATAAAATTATCGCTAAGCACGGCCAGCGATAATTATCGGTGGCCGTTGATGATAATATGCCCCATAGTCCCTTGGGTTATCACCCTCTACCCCCTCAGGAATCCCAAGCAAACGTAAGTTATTATGCCGCTGACGGTTTTCTAGTTTGAATATCACATCTGCCAGAGCCGCACCCTGTGATATGTTCTGGGCTTTCAGGGTTTCTACCTTAGTCTCCAAGGACTCTGTGCAGCCTTCAACTGTGGTTAGTCGGTCTGCGAACTCTCCACATACCTTACTTAGCTTTCGCATCCCAACCTGTAGTTTCTTAGGACCGACTCTTGTCCACAGGCTTTCACTATGGTTCTCCTCCTGTATCTGTTTAAGGGACAGAAAGATGGTGGTAAGAGATGGTTCTTGTCCCTCAGTTGTAGACCTTGCTAATGCACAGTCCCTGTCGCTTGTGCCGGGATCTTGGAAGGAGAGCTGGGCATTGGAGTAGTCCCATTTCAGCTGCTGATTGCTGTTTCCTTGCAGGCCCTGATTCTCTGACCACCTGTGTTTCTTCTTTGAGGACTTTCTCCTTCTTTGTGTGTTTTGAGGGTCGTCCAGGAATACACTACTGTCAGATTCCAAAGGAACTTCACTTTCGAGAGACGAGCACTCCTGCTTAGATGAGTCCGAACCATCCATCAGAGAGAAGAACTTCTCACCCCCCGGCCATTCGGGGGATAACATTCCCATCCATTTATAGTTTATATCTCAGGGACCAGTCATGATAATATCCTTAGGTTTAGTTACCCTGGGGGTCACCTCTTCCTCCTCTCCTTTGTCTGCCTCTTGCATGATGGAACTCATTTCTACCCCCGGGTTCAGAGTGGAATTATCACTTTAGGCTGCCCCGAGGGTGATTACAGGAGGATTATTGTTCTCATCCAGTTTATCTTTCAGACCCCCAGTGTTCCCAAGCACTACATAGTTTTCAGGTTACGGGTGACCCTTTCCTAGTGTGGGAGCAGCGCAGCTTAAATTACTTTTGCTTGCCTCTTGAGAAGATTCAGCCTTTTTCCCATCCCCCTAGCAGGGGAGGTAAATCAGGAGGCAATGTTTGTTTGAAGAGCCCCACCCTCCTGCAGCACGGTGCCTGAAAGTGCCTTTGCCACTTGTCTTTTCACTCCTCCTGGCTCTCATCTGGACTGGGCAGAGTTCTCTCTTTGCCTGGAATCCTTAGCTGCCTCCTGAGCCGCTTCCACACCTCCACCACCTGTTGCGGTTGCTCCGGCGGTCTGTAGCTTAGTGGACTTTGCTCCGCGCCCCGTCATGGTGAAGGATGTAGACGTTGCTCCTCTCCAATTCAGCCGCCTCCCAGTCCGTAGAGCAATCCGCAGAGCCGTGGTCCAGATGCCAAGCAGCCAGCCGCCTCCGCTTCGGTGAATCAGCTGCGCGCAGCTGGCTTGCGGGTCCCACAGCCTCCAGCTGCAATCAATTGTCCGGCCAGTCGTTGAGAGGCGAGAAGAGTGGCGTGAGCGGGCAGTGAATCTAGGCGATCACCATCCTTGCTCCTTCTGCTCCTCCATTGATTTCTACCCTGTATCCTCACACAACTCCTCCCCCTCACTTGCTCTCGTAGTCTCCTGCTGCTCCTCCATTGGTATCTATCCTGTACCCTCACACAACTCCTCCCCTCACTTGCTCTCACAGTCTCCTTCTGCTTTGTCCTTGGTCTCTACCCTGTACCCTCACAGATCTCCTCTCCCTCACTTGCTCTCACAGTCTCCTTCTGCTTTGTCCTTGGTATCTACCCTGTACCCTCACACAGCTCCTCCCCCTCACTTGCTCTCACAGTCTCCTGCTGCTCCTCCATTAGTATCTATCCTGTACCCTCACACAACTACTCCCCTCACTTGCTCTCACAGTCTCCTTCTGCTTTGTCCTTGGTGTCTACCCTGTACCCTCACACAGCTCCTCTCCCTCACATGCTCTTGCAGTCTCTTGCTGCTCCTCCATCTGCATCTACCCTGTACCCTCACACAACTCCTCTCCCTCACATGCTCTCGCAGTCTTCTGCTGCTCCTCCATTGGTATCTACCCTGTATCCTCGCACAACTCCTCCCCCTCACTTGCTCCCACAGTCTCCTTCTGCTTTGTCCTTGGTATCTACCCTGTACCCTCACACAGCTCCTCTCCCTCACTTGCTCTCACAGTCTCCTTCTGCTTTGTCCTTGGTATCTACCCTGTACCCTCACACAACTCCTCCCCTCACTTGCTCTGAGAATCCTGCTGCTCTGCCCTTGGTTGGTATCTACCCTGTACCCTCACACAACTCCTCCCCCTCACTTGCTCGCATGGTCTCCTGCTGCTCTGACCAAGGTATCTACCCTGTACGCTCACATAGCTCCTCTCCCTCACTTGCTCACACAGTCTCCTGCTGCTTTGTCCTTGATTTCTACCCTGTACCATCACACAGCTCCTCTCCCTCACTTGCTCTCACAGTCTCCTTCTGCTTTGTGCTTGATATCTACCCTGTACCTTCACACAGCTCCTCTACCTCACTTGATCTCACAGTCTCCTTCTGCTTTGTCCTTAGTATCTACCCTGTACTGTCACACAGCTCCTCTCCATCACTTGCTCTCACAGTCTCCTGTTGCTCTGTCCTTAGTTGGAATCTTCCCTGTACCCTAGCACAACTCCTCCCCCTCACTTGCTATCAGCCCCTGAGTGTAGCTTCTCACAGAATATCATGTGGTTGTGCTCTGTGCCACCAGAGGAGTAATGCAAAAATGATGCCCCCCCCTGCAAAATGGGCTCATTGGGGCCCCCCAGAACTGTTGCCCACCCCCTTGCACTGCAGGGGCCTGCTCATTAAAGCAGAGTGGCTTTCCTGAGCGTTTAACTATTTCTCATTCCATGCCATTGCACACATTCTACAGGGCAGGCAAAGGCATGGTTTAGAGAGGGTCCCCTCCACAACAAGAAACCCTGGGGGACCACCTGGCCTGTGGGTGCCGCACAGTCCTCCACGACGCCCCTTTGTGCCACAGACCTCAGCACAAAAGCAGTAGCAGCCAACAAACCCACACTCTGTGAGGTACAGGATGTCTAGATTACTTATCAGTAATCTTCATTACTCTGATTCTTCCTTCTTCTTCCCAGTACATAGTGTCTTGATGTTAAAAATAATTCCCCAACAATCACCACCTCCCAAAGCTGTTTCCACTTTCTATCTAGCACAAACCTTGTGCCTCCTATAAACGCCACTGCCCCCAGAACCACTTTCTGGACTACCAAGCCCTATTGTCAGAAAGCTGATGAAGGCTGACAAAGGAGGGATGGTCATTATCACTAAGACAAAGGAGAAAGAATCCGAGTTATGACGATTACCTGTAAGTAAGCTAGACAATAGAGCCTCATCTTCTTCCTTGCCCTGTTGCTTGAACATGAAATACCAAGAGACAAGAGGCGTTTGGCAAAACAAGAACAGTTCATTTAATTAAACAGTGCGCCTGGGAGAACAGTTACAGACATAGGGTCTGAGGACTATCTCAACTTACAATTGATCTGACATGGGTTTTTATACAATTAATTGAATGCCATAAAATTGTTTCGCTGATCCTTTTTTTGGTAAGGAATATGAACACCTCTCTTTGGAACCGCAAATTAATGAATTCGATGAGTAGTCCAGGTGTGCCGTGACCATGCATGGACACAATGCGGCCAGTGGGTAACTTATCCAGATGTCCAGCATAAAGAGTGTGTGATCACTGTGTGTACTGTGTCCTAATTGGCTACATGTTCCTAACTTCATGTGGCATCAGACTTGATGGTGTTTTGGAAACGTGCGTACCCCTCTCGTTATGTGTGCTTTATTTGAACCAATCTCCCTGGACCATTTTAATGTCCCTGCGCCTATCTGAGGGATTGATATGGGGTTTCTTGCTCGCGTGTTTATCTACCGGATCCATGCCACCACACATGTGACTAAGCAACCAGTGACATTGGGCCTGGGTCTCAGCACCTGCCTGACTACGTATTTCTGAGTCTTAGTTGACCTGGAGTTCGTAACGGGCAAATTTGTCAATAAAGATGAGACTTCTGTTTTATACATGAATGTATCATTTATTCATATTGACATCGACTTTCTCAATATTAACATTTCCCCACCTAGCTGAATTTTCAACTACACTTTCTAATCCATACTTCATGAAAGGTACTTTATTGATGACCTGTTCTTCGACTTTGACAATTACTACTTTCCTAGTTACTGGCACTCTACCCAATTTGAGGACTGCCTTTTTACAGCAGTAAATCCCCAATTGCACGGAACCCGGTCACCACCGAAGATAACACCACGACCATGAAGAGCACGAAGACCATGAAGAGCACTCACTCAGGAGGCCCCACGGACCCCTGCTCACCGCACATCTTCCACAGAGCCGCCACCACCATAGCGCCCGAGCTAGGACGCACCATCAACGCCACCTTCGAATCCGGCACTTTCCCCGACGACTGGAAACACGCAAAAGTCAAGACCCTCCTCAAGAAACCCTCTGCAGACCCGACAGACCTGAAAAACTACAGACCCATCTCTCTCCTTCCCTTTGTAGCCAAAGTCACCGAGAAGATCGTCCACGCCCAGCTGACAACCTTCATCGAAGAGAACGCCATCCTTGACTCTTCCCAATCCGGATTCTGCAGTAACCACAGCACCGAGACCGCCCTCCTAGCCGACACCCGCACGCTCCTTGACCAAGGCCACACTGCAGCCCTCATCCTACTAGACCTCTCTGCAGCCTTCGACACCATCTCCCACCGCACTCTCGCAGCCAGACTCCACGATGCCGGCATACAGGGAACCGCCCTCGACGGGCTCTGCTCCTTCCTCACCAGTAGAACCCAAAGTATCAGTCTCCCGCCTTTCCTCTCTGAACCCACAGAGATCAACTGTGGAGTACCCCCAAGGATCATTGCTCAGTCCCACGCTCTTCAACATCTCCATGGACCCCCTCGGCGCCATCGTCAGACACCATGGACTCAGCATAGTATCCTATGCCGATGACACCCAGCTCATTCTCTCCCTCACGAAGGAGCCAGGAGCCACCAGACTCAGTTTCCAGGAAGGAATGAAAGACATCACAGCTTGGATGAGCAGCAGCTGTCTGACACTCAACTAAAGTTAGGACTCCTAACCTCTGTGAATACCGAAATGAGTAAATGCCTTCTGTGAATACCAAAATGAGTAAGTGCCTTCTGTGAATACCAAAATGGTAGTACGTTTAGGATTTTGTCTTAAGTTAGTTCTGTGAATCGGGCCCAGAGTCTCCTTCCACGTACCCAAAAGAAACCTCCGCTCCTCCGACCTTGCCCTAGCAGAAACCCTGCGCATCTGCAGAACCAGAGCAGGTGGAAGAGCCTTCTCCTACGTAGTGGCTAAGGCCTGGAACGAGCTCCCGGTCAACATTAGACACTCCCCTACTCTCCACACCTTCAGGAAGATCCTCAAGACCTGGCTCTTCGGCTGACTCTGAGCTGCCCCCCCCCCCCCAATGCCTTGATACCCTCATGGGTGAGTAGCACGCTTTACAATTCCCTGATTGATTGATTGATTGAACAACACCAAAACAAGAACACAATGAAAACTGGCAACAACGATGAAAATGGCCCGGCAAGCCACTGGAGGAGCCAGGGGAACCAATTAGAGAAACACTCCTGCTCTGGGACACCTCCCTTCCCACGCATGTCTCTTTGTAAACAGGCAGTGCTTGGATGGCAAGAGTCAATGTCCCATTATCCATGTTGTCTCCTGGGATGAACGTGCAGAAGAACACACCAATCTTGACATACACTCCTTCCTCCATCGGGGTCATTAAGTCTAACAAAGACCGATGCATCACCATGAGGCAGATTGCTCTCAGTTCTTCCTTGATTGAATCAAGGCAGAGCTCAGTGCTGTTCATCATTTTAAGCATTTCCCACGTGGTTATTTGTAGCCTGTGGGCATTAGCTTTCATCTGAGCGATGAAGGATACGGACCCTCCCGCCGATACTTGTGTGTCCGAGAACAGTCTGAATTCTTCTGAAATGTCCTTGTACTGAACCCAGCCAAAATATTCCGCACTTCTTTTTTTACAGACCTTATGTAGCAAGGCTGTCTTTTTCCTTAGCGAGTGCTTGTGCAAATCCGATAGTTCTTCCCTGGGAATGACCAGGGTCGGGGTGTATAAGGTTATGAGGGAACAAAGTCCGCGCAATCCGGGGGAAGAGCTGAGTGTAGGCAAACTCGCTGCACTGCCAGTATGTTCTGTACTGCCAGCAGCTCCATGCTGGTAGATATGTATCCGTCAGCATGGAGCTGCCCCATGCATATCCGGAATGTGCAGAATCGTGCCCCAGTTTTCGTTCATGCCTAGTGGAAGTGTTCCTTTACCTCTGAAAAATAAGGAATACAGTGTAAGTTTCAGTACAATTAGGGGTTGCCCTTTCCCTTCTATCCAAGTGTACCAACTCACCTGAGTATCCCAGATTTCCTGACATGGGGTGTCTATGCTTTTGTTCAACCCTCCCTTGTGAGACCCATTTTCCTTTGTTTCATGAAGTTGAATTGCCCTGCACAGGAACTCCATGTCTGGAGTCTACTTGTTGTTAAAGAAGACTGCCCCAGATACATGAAGGGCCACCCTTGGACCACAAGTGGAGGCAGGAGTTGATGTGTTTGTGCATTGAGTTGGGGGTTTCTCTACCTCTAAGAATCTCTTTTCTGGGAAGTCTCATGGCCAAATACTATCCTCCCCCATGGTTCCCTTCCTGTCTGGCTCAGTTTGAATATTGTTAGGCTCGATGAAAAGGTGTAGAGCCATTGGGTTGGTCTCGTATCGGGTCAGATTCACTAGCACTCTGTGGTGTTCTACCTTGTTGGATTGGATTTTAGCCCTAATTCTGCATAGGTATAATTACAGAAGGCATTTTGCTTTTTCGAGGGCCACCTCTTGGGACAAGTACATTTTGTCTGCACCTACTACATGCAGTATCAATAAACAGATGTAACACGAGCTGGCTGATTTCTTGGAACCCTTGGCAGTGATGTACTGATACCACATGTTCTGTAAAAGTGAGCTTTGTAGTGCAAGTGGAATGCTACTGTTTGGGGTGGTGTAATTGTAAGTGACATGGGAGTGATCCCTGTGCCAGCGCTGTGATAGTTTTTGAATGGACTCCATTTGACCAGGAAGTTATTTAGCAGTGAATAGGTGTGAAAGCACCCAACATAGACAGAGGGTACATAGAAGTACAATAATACATAACTTGGATATGGATCCAGGGGAGGTGTCTGTGGTCCTCTGGTGATTGGCTTTTCTTGTTTAACAGTTCAATAATAAGTTTGTGATCCAGTTTGTAATCCTGATTGGCACACTTTAGATCCGTGTTGGGGTGTTGATGTGGCAGCTGAAAAGGTGGTGCACTTGGAGACTCGATTGTAGACCTATTGATTAAGAGCTTGGTTCATTTTGTTAATTCAGAAAAGATTTCATGTGCCAACATCAATGATTTTTCTTCGGGGTTCCAGTACTTCCTGTTCTCCACACTCCATTTACGCAATTTTTAGGGATGCACTGGAAGGTGGCCCTCATTATGGTATCTTTTTGATAGTTAAAACTTAAAGATGGCTTATTGGTAATCAAGCAAATTAATCTATTTTATGAGCCGCTGAGCCCCCCCCACTTTTTATTCGTACCTAACTGGGTACTTGGATTACTGTGAAATGTTTATCGAGTGGTCCTGTGATCATAGCAATGGATTGTATCAGTTTTTGTTTAGAGTTTTATAGGCGCCAGCAGTTTTCTGAGACCAGTCTCTCCTGGCGTGTACATGGGGGTCTAGGTGAGGACCCGGGACTACCCGAGTCTACGCTGTGCACAGCTAAAGTCCTGAAGGTTTCATAGGGTTGTCATATTTCTTACTAACCACTCAACATTAAAGTAAACATGTAGACAAGAGTTCTTCATCAAACATATATTATTCATAACATCATCATGATGTGATTCATTTCAAAAGCGTAAATCAATTGCGATAACTGATCATGAATACAATACATGAATCTTGAGAAAGGCTAACACAAAATTTCTAAGATGACCCAATGCATTTTGGGTGTGGAAAACCCCTTCTTCGGGGGTACAGATGAAAGAAGTGACTTGAAGCAAAATCTGCATGAAACTACAACAGTGAGTAAAAAAGTTATCAACATTGTGTTTGTTTCCAAGAAAAATTACATATAGGATCTGCACATAACATACATGCATGCGTGTAAAGAGAATCACCAACTAAACTACTGAAAGTTTAGAACGAATAAAGTGCGAGTTGTGTGTTGAATAATTGCCGTTAAAGGTTAGGTGTGAAATGATACTACCAAAAATACAACCTCACCCCGAGTGAACGAAGGAAGTAAAAAATGCAAAAACTGCAAAAGCATGCTCGACTCTTACCGCGTGTTGAACAGAGACACAATCCCTAGTCTGTAACAAATAAATGAAATGAGGTTAAGTGAAAAGAATGGGCGAAAAGCCAAGAAGGCACGAATAGTACAGACAGACGTGAAGAGACAAAATGCCAAACAAGCACGTCTCAATACGGTGACCCGGTGCTCTATGATAGCTGTAATCTTACCTAAAAGAAGGATTCTCGTGTTCTTATCTATAACGAGAACCAAACAACAAAGCGATATCGACCTCAGCTTCACATGAAAAGAAACAATATCAAAAATGAAGCTCCGGAATTAAAAATAATAGATGCCGTATACGGACTCACCCGTGTGATAGCGTCAACCGTTCTTAACCGAAAGGCAATTCCCGCCGCAGTGTGCGTGCGTCTTTACGTGTGAGGTATATCCGCTTAAAAGAAACCGCCTGTTTCAAAATCAACTTTATTCGTGCCGGTGCTCACTTACACCAAGTTTAAACAAGCCATTAAGGCTATTCGAGGTGAATGAACTAAAAAGAATCACTTGAAATCGCCGCTCCACTACGCATGAACAAAAGACTGAATCTAAAAATAGGATAGAAAATAAACGTAAACAGTGTAAAACTGTTTCGCCGAAGCTATGTCATACACAAATATGAGATAAATGACACCGTGCAAACGTCTCTACGTGTGAGGCATTTCCGCTTAAAAGACACTGCCTGTTTCAAGACCAACTTTATTAGTGCCGGTGCACACTTACACAAAATTTCGACAAGTCATGAAGGCTATTCGAAGTGAATAAGCTAAAAAGAATTACTCAAAGTCACCGCTCCCATATGCATGATCAAAAAACTAAAAACTAAATCTACAATTGTGATAGAAAATAAACAGTATTAGACAGTTTCGCCAAAGCTATGTCATCCACAAATATGAGATAACTGACACCTAGGGAAAGTGAACGAATGCATGAAGTCAAATGTACAAATCCTGTACAAAGTCAATAAACATGCAAAGAACTAAAATGGAAAGACAGTGCATTTGCAGAAATTACGAGAGTACAATATGTTTTGCAGAAAACATATAAGCTCATAATGGTCATTGAGGCCTCCTGGAATAATTGTACCTAAATATTTAATCCAAAATGTTTCTCTGCGTGCTAGAGAGACATTAAAATCTATGCCTGAGACCGGATCAATTTTTTCAAGGATGGTGAATCGAATCTGTGGAATAGTGTGTGATGTATTTACCCAATGTGTAGCTAAGCATGAGTTGAGGTTCTTATTGCGAATCATGCTCTTATGTTCTATTATACGTGTTTTTATTTTTCGTGATGCTCTTCCCACGTAAACTAACCCGCACTAACAGGGTATAGGGCTGTACCCTTTCACGCAGTAGCACGCATTAACAGATTACACTCAATTCTCATTCAGAAATTAGTATACTTACCCACAAGTAAGTTTGGTGAACTTGGGGTGCTGACCTACCCTCATACAGATTTTGTACATGGGGGTACCATCAATGAGGGCTGCTATCAACCTACAAGTGCACTGTACTGTACGAGGTGTGGACATGTCGCTGTTACGTGTTGGTGGTTGCAACGTGCCCCTAGATCACATGTGTATATTTTTCTCTATTCTCGGCATGTGGAGTGCAACGTGCCCCTCCCCTGTGGCTCCAGAGATCTCGACTCCACCCTTTCTCTGGAGACTTCTTTTTGGACTAACTTTGGGATCTTTTTGTTGGTTTTGGGGCGCTTCTGTAGATCTCATGTGATTTGCTATCTCACTTATCATGAGACAAAGGGGGTCGGAAAGTTGTTCGTTGGCCCCCATGTAGCCTTGATCATGCAGCCTTGTGGTGTCCGAAGTCGGGGCTTAGTGCTTTCTCTGCATGGTGTATGGCCTGGTGCATTGGTTAATTGCTAGGCCCCACTCTCCCTCGGACCACGTCTTTTCAGAGCATTTGGATCTGCGGTTCCTGGCTTGTGGGTAGGGACTTCTAACTAGTGGGCATGCTCCTGTCGCTATTTTGGAGGACTATGTCACGGTGACCAAACCCAAAGGAAAGAAAAGAAAACACAGGTCATAAGAACGTGGGGAATCCGGGGCCAAGGCCAAGAGCCCTCCCCAAACTTTGCTTAGGGATGATGACTGAACTAGGACTGCCTCACGATTCTGGGATGTATAGTCAGTTGGGAGGTTTGCCAGGTTGGCCAGCCACCATGTGGGTGCCTCACAACTTATTGGCTCTTGTGCGTGTGCTGTGGAGGGTATGGGATCTTCACTAAGCCAGCCGTTCAGGAAACTTGGCTCCTGTCACTTGAAGAAAGCTTAGTTTTAAAACTGAAAGGGCCCTCCATTTAGCAGGAGACTTCTAGTTTTTTTAGGGTACAGTTGGGATTTCACACCATGAAGGAAACATGGGTCCCCAGCAGAATGCCGAGAATAGAGACCTTTCAATTTGGTAATTGTAACCCGTCCCCTTTGACTTTGAACCCGGGGACATGGGTGCCTAGTTTTAAGTACTTTGTCTGGGAGCCACCCGCCCCTCTTCAGACTGCCCTCCCCTGGGGTATGGCCAGCCAAACCTGTCCTAGGGCATCAGCAGCCGAGTGGGGCCCTGGCTCCCGGAGGTGCTTTTAATGGTGAACTTTAGTGAGAATACCTGATCGACAGAACACATACAGCAGCACTGAATCCCCAGATGCAAGAATAAGTTGGTATTCCCAATGTTGTCTCATTGGTCTTTCTTTTGGTTTTGGTACAGTTCATTTTTGGGATGTGGATGAATGGGTGGTATTTACTTACTGCATATTTGGTCTCTGTGTTTGTGTAAAGGCATTACCTTGCCAGACAGTTACCCCTCCATGCTGAGGGTGGGGTCCCAATCCCTGTTGGTCTGAGTTCCCTGTTTGTGTTTGCTGTTGCTTTAGGAAGGTGGAATCTGACTGCATGGTTGCCCCCACTTTCTTTCCTGGTGTTTTGCTGGTTTTCGACTTAGTTGTCTGGGATCCTGCAATTCAAGACCCCAGCCTATCTGCTTTCCCCTTTAAATTGATTGCATGTACTTTAGGTACACCTCAGATTGGATTCTGGGGTACCCTTATAAGTCCCTAGTATATAATATACTAGGTACCCAGGGCATAGGTACCCCAGAGGCCTACCAGGGGCTGCAGCATGTATTGTGCTACACCTGGGAAGCCATTCAAAATGACACAACAGGTCTGCTACAGCAGCCTGTGTAAGGTGGTGTATGCACCCCTTACTGAGATATAGGTTCCCCATATCTCTCCATATCACTGCACATATACACCTATCAGTCCCCCCTATGACAGATCTTATCAAGCCTGAAGGCAGGGTGCTGGGTTTTATGTGAGAGGGTGCCCATGCATGAGCAGAGCCCCTCTGCAGCCTTCGGAACCTTTATTCCTGGGTTGTTTGTGATGCAGCCAGACCACATACTCTTAAGTGCATTATAACCTCGCGATAAATGCTAACTTTGGAATGGCTGCACGGAAACATGTCGTGTTTGGTGTCAAACACCTTGGAATCATACCCCCACACCAGTAACTGGTGTGGGAGGTATGATTCCACCCTACTAGAGGGAGAAATAGGACAGCACCGGTATACCCGGTACCAGCTTTGCAAGGCCTGGCATCACAAAATGGATGCTGCCAGCCACAAGTCTGCCCTCCTGCTGCTGGACCAAACTCCAGCAGGGGAGGCCTGGACAATAGGTTTCCTGTCACAGACAGGCTTTAGTGTATTGGGGCTGGGTGGGTGCACTGTGAGAGTGCTTTGAAGTCTGCACTGGGGGCACATTTGGTGTCCCTGTGCATAGTCCAGCTCAAACCGATTGCAGGGGCTACCAGCCCCTGCTCTGGCATGAAACTGGACAACTGAAATGGGTGTAGCCACCCCTCTTTCCTGACCTTCCCATAGGTGGGTCCCCAGAGTTTGTCCCACCCCTTCCTTGGGTATAAAGTAGGAACCCCTGGCTACAGGACTTGAGATATTTCCTGGACGAAACTCTGCTACAGAAACCAGTACTTCGACGATCTACATTGAACTAGATGACTGAAGAATCTCCCTTGGAGTAAAGGAGTTACTCCCCTGCTTGGCAGGCACCAAAGACGCCTCCTGGTCCTCGTGACTGCAGAGTCAAGCTTCACCTCTTCGCACCTGAAACACCCGACATCAGTGGGCTTTCGTCTATCGTGCCCCTGGTCACTGGCAAGTGACCCAGACTCTGTCCCCTCTGCTTTCAGGTTCTTCACATCTTGGCTCACCCCAGACACTTCTCCTTTCCACGGCAGCAGCACTTTGCAGCACATCGCCATTGAAATCAATGACGATTCCCGACACCATTTGACACCTATGCACCCGGCTTCCCTGGGTGAGGTAACACGAGTACTCCGGTGCTCCCGTGGGTGTTGGCCCTAGAACTAACCCTGGGCGTGACACTACGCTTCGCCCACGTAGTGTACGTAGCGCTGCCTGCTTCGCAGTTTTCGAAGTAGGCAAAGCAGGCTAGCGCTACGCACACCCAGGGCGAAGCGTAGCTGCCTGCCGCCGCCACCCGCCTCCCGCCCACCCTCCTTTTAAATCAAACCCCATATGTAAAATAAATAAAAAGTAAAGAAACTTACCTGAAGCGCGGCGTCTCCGGGGCTCCCTCTTCCTCATTTCCAACTTCTTCTGACAAATGCGCATGCGCGGACGCCCGCACATGCGCATTTCTTGCGAGAAATGCGCATGCGTGGGCGTCCACGCATGCACGAGGAGGCAAGGACGCCGCACCGCTCCTCGCAGCTCCACTGCTCCACTGCTCACTGCTGTACTAGCCCGCAGTTCACCGGCAGTTCACCGGTATTGGTACCGGCACCATAACATTATTCAGGCGGCAGAAGGCGGCAAGAACCGGCAAGAACCGTCCGAGTTCTCCCGGCGCGGCTGGAGCGTTGGGCGTTTTCTGTCTAGCGTGGCGGGAGCCGCTTGGGTTTCCCGGAGCCGGTGCTGCAAAAAAAGGGAATAACGTGCAAAAACAAAATGCCGGAGCCGCCCGATAATACCTTGGCACCATCTCCAGCGACAGGAGCCGCCAAGCAACGTTTCCCTTGGGGCACGCCGTGTCGTGCTGTTGCACATCGTGCTGGGGGAAAGAGGAGAAAAGGGAAGCGGCAGCAAGCGGTGAGCTGGGTACCGGAAGCCGGGTATTGGGTGTCGGGAGCAGGTGTGGCGCGGGTTGGGCAGAGGGGAAGCACCCCAGAGTCACTATAACGCCGTAGCAACTGGTTAACAGTGCCCACCCCGTGACCCTGCAATGAAGCTAACCCCGATTGAGGACACAGACAGGCTTGGGAGGTGGAGTGGGAAGCAGAGCGGAGACAGTAAGGGAAAAAAAAAAAAAAAAAAGGGAATGAGGTCGGGGAGAATACGAACAAACCCACCTAGGAATGCAAGGAGAAAAGCTAAAGCCAAGACCAAATCCCCTGCTAGCCCAGCCAAGGGAGGCCCACCCGCACTACTAATCCCGCCGGTATATCCAATTTTCAGTAACATGAACCGCACTGGCAGATTTGCCTTCTATAAAGACCCAGTAACGGCAGTTTACGCAATGGCAAATACGCCAACGGGATTACAGAAACTAATGTCACCTAAAAAAATTGAAATAAGGCCAGCAGGAACAACTGCACGAAGGACTCCTCGGAAAGCCCAAAACACGAATGTGGATAGGGCAAACAGAACAGAGGAGACACACAAGTGCACGAATGCCACTCTTGTGAAAAACATTTTTCAATTTCAAGCCCAGGTGCACAAGGATAATAAAAAGGACAATAAAAACCATGACATTACTCAAGGGCAAGGACAGGAGAAATCACTAACAATTCCCACAGGATTAATTAGGACCACGGACTGCCGACATGAAGGGCATAAAATAAGTTGCTCCCCTAACAATAAAGAGAACAAAGACAAAATTACATCAACATCAGTATCATCAACCAATGCCATATACCAAGAGCAAATAATAACGGGAAGCCACTTGGCCCAACCCAGCAACAAAGTTTCCTATAATTCGAACACAAGCATGTACGAATTGGCACACAAGGTGCCTCTATATAGTCATTCAACCCCTAGACTGGACCAACGCATGAGCCCAGTATTGAATAAATCTAAAGAGAGGATAAAAACAAAGGACTTAAACCTCGGTTGGGCGCCCCAAGCACCTAGCCATAATAAAGGAAGAACCATGACACAAGAAGTTTGTACGGACAATCATATAATTGAAAGCACCCAGGAGGTATCGAAAAATTCGTATTAAATCGATCACCTCCGAAAATAAGGCCCAGGAAATAACTGAAAGTAATCCAGAGGGACAAAAAATCCCTAATAAAGTATTCAATACCGAAAGAATGAATCAAGGAGCAACGGCAACCGGATGGGGTACAAAAATCTCTACATCACATGAGTCGCTAACCAAAAACATAGTTGATACTTCAAGTGGAATGAACCAAGAGGTGGGCATCATTGTACTAACAGATTCACCACACATGACTCATATTGGTGCTCAAACAGAACCCTCTATCATAGAGATTTCAAGTGCTTCAGCTGTCCCAGACGCGGTAGCAGCAATAAGTCCTGAAACAGGTCGCGAAATAAGACAAAAAACCAAAGCTCAGCGTAATGATATAACACCTACAAAGCAAGCATCAGCTGTCACAGACGCGGTAGCAGCAAAAAGTCCTGAAACAGGTCGCGAAATAAGACAAACAACCAAAGCTCACCTACAAAGCTAGCCTCAGATGGAATCCAACCTGGTTGCAACGCAGGAGACCGATACCGGCAAAAAAGAGGAAATGACATCGGCGATAATTTGGAATCCATAATCACAATGCATAGTACACTAGGGTGCATATTGGAAACCTCTATTAAAACCCTTAACATGCAGTCGGATAAACTCGACATTCATATACACCTCATGAGTACAATGGCGGAATACATCGCTAATATAAATAAAAAGCTACACGACATGGCCAGCATTTTTTACATCATCAAGGATCAGACCCGACCGTGGGCACCATCCCAGTCTTGCACCTGCCTCCCAATATTGGACAAATTAAAGAATTTGCCATCAATACTTAAAGATATATTGCAGGAATGCAAATACGTTAAACACAGTGACAATATTACACCAACTGGATGTGATCTCATCTCTTTCGAGAACTGCAAAAGTACACAAAGCGAACACGCAGACCAACCAAATGGACCTGTAAGGCAAACAACAGCGGGAAAAACCTCACAATACAAGCTGCCAACAAAACCTGACGATACAATAGAGGAACCGAAAACAACTGGTGTAATATCCCTCATTGTACAAAACAACGGCCACAAACTACTAGGATCAGAATCACCCGGCCGAGACGAGGCGAAAAATCAAAATGACCAGAAACGCCTAACTAAGAGGCAAAAAAAACGGGCAAGGAAAAACAGAAATCAGCTGGCAAACTGCCCACCCGCCAATAAACAGACGCTGGTCACTTATCCTATTTTTAGTCAGGTAAAAATGAAACCAAAATTTGAATCCAACGTCATAGAGGGGAAACATAATCCATCACTTAAGATAGAAACGGAATACAAAACTTGGAAAGATCAAGAAGACAGTCAAATACGATTATGGATAAGCCCCAAGGCTATACCACAAGTGAAAACATCAAAAAAGTCGTCACAAACAGCGGGGGTAGTCCCCGCAAAAAACTTAGAAGCAGAGAACTCTAGTAACATTGAACTATCGAGTCCAACAACTGCCGCAAGCATCTCTGGCGGCAGCACGGACCAAGGGCTCAGCGTCATTACTCAATTAAACAAAACTTCAGATAATCTGTTGGATGAACCCCAAAAAACTGAGTTGGCCCCAAATCAACTAGGGCGCACTAGTTTTGAAGATGGAAGCCACTGCAGAAAGATGTCCGAGCAAATAAAAAGCTATGAACCAAGTAATCAGAGATCCCATTGGGCTGCACTTAAAGATAAGAACAAAAATCAAAAAAAGGTTCCCGCTATTCGTGTCACACTACCAAGCACCAATGCAACCTCAGGGAAAAGTGTCACCATATCGTCTGACCTTCAAATCCCGAGAAAAAGTGACCAAAACACTCATAGGCAAATAAGAACAAAGGCAGATAGACATATGGATGATCAACTGCAACTCACGATATACACTGGCATCAATGGCATGCAAGCAACAAAAGAGAATGCAAACGTGGAAAGGACAGGACCACCCCCAGGACCAGTGATTACAACTAGTGGGTACCACCGTGACCAGGCAGGACCCAACAGAATAGGCCGGGAGGTAAAAGCCACGACAAACATCCCACTAGCACCAGCTCCGAATGATGCGTATAATCAAATAGCGCAATATCTCCACCTCAAGGCAAAGGGTCATGATGATCAGAAATTTGCAAATAACGAAAAGGCTCAGATCAGTAGCAAAACACCCTCTGACATGCAAACAGCTACTACAGGGAAGATACTTTTTATTCCCAACTATGAGCCTCAAGGCACTCAAGACTATCTAAATCGAGGGAACATCCTCCACCTCACATCAACCATCCCAAGCCTAAGCCACTTAACATCTGCGGACCTACTATCAATTGAATTAGTCGCATTAGGAGATAATGTGCCCAGGGAAGGCACACTTGCCACCTGGAGGAACTTAAAAGTGGCAAAAAGCATTCTCACAGAAGTGAATAAATTTGAAGAGTGGGGAATTTCTCTGAAAGAACAAACAAAAAAGGGTTACCCGTCACCCCTGCTAAGAAGATGTAGGAAAAGAGAAGATCATATAACCCCGACCACTCGCTCAATATTACACGGCACCAGGGGGGCCGAAACCACAATTAATAATCACCAGAGACAGTCATTGGGCATTAATGGTAATTGAACCTATTGCGAGGCAGGTAAAATTGAAGAAAACGTAATAAAACTGCTCTCCTGGAACATCGCAGGAGCAAAAAACATCCTAAACCCCAGTAGAAAGACAGCTCCCTGGGACCAATATGACATCATAGCGCTGCAACAAACGTGGTCAATGGAGCCAATCGATATACCAGGAAGATTATGTTTCCATGAAAGCGCGACGCGCTCCCGGCGCTATGGTGGCGCGAGGGGAGGTTTATCTATCTACGTATCCACTGCACTAAACATAAACGTCTCGCACATGCCTACATCAGCAGCAGACATGCAAATTATTAAGCTGGAGAGTATAATAAAATGCGTGGTAAAAACAATGGTCTTAATTAACATATACGCCCACCCGAAAAAACAGTATAAAAAAGAACTGTTCAAACGTGTTGTTAATGTTGTAACTTCCATCCGCCTTGATCACCCAAGTTGGGAGATTATAGCTACGGGTGACTTTAACTCCAATCTTCTACATCAATCGGAGGAAGAGGACAACGTCTCAGTGGCAAACGAAATGTGGAATGTCGAATCTCAGGAGGTCACATCGGCCTTGAAGAGAGACAAAGTGGGCAAGCAATTGGTGTGGGACCTGGAACGACTCGGTTTACGGGTAATAAATGGAAGATCCATCCACGACAAACCCCCTGCTGCCACATACATAGGTCACAATACAAATTCCACCCTGGATTACACATTAGTAACTTTGCCCTTGTTGAGTTTAGTTAAAAAATTCCAAATAATTAGCCTGGACAGCGATCACTCAATGCAACACATTGAGATGAAACTAAGCTCTCCCAGGTATGTAAACGCTCCAGCCATACCAGGTCAACTCTCAACAATCAATCTGAAGCAGTTACAGTGGACAAGCATCACATTACCTCAAATAGCGTTGGACGCTAAGAACTTATTACAAACAATCACGGCAGAGAAGGATCTATGCTCAAAAACTTGGGCTAATTTCCTGGAAATATTACCAAGATCCAGCAGTAAGGCTAAGAAGCAGAGCGGTCCTACAACCAAAACCAAATTCTCAGTAACTACACTAGCTATGAAGAAACAACTTCAAATGCTTACAAGACAGATACAAGGTTCAAAGACAAACCAAAGCAACTGGCAAGAAGTTTGGTCGATAAGGAAACAATATAAAAAGCTAGTATGGATGGAAAAAAGGAATAAAACCAATGACTTTTGGGCCAAATTGATGTATAACACAAAAAAAGCAGACTCCAGGGCATTCTGGGTGCAAGTAAACTCCATCAATAGAGCAGCACAACCCATAAGCATGACATGCATCCCCGGAAATGTTTGGGCTCAGCACATAGTCGATACATTCTCGGTAAAGCCAGTGGAGCATCAGGTCACGAAGGTCACGATGGCAACAACGGTATCCGAATCTCCAAGAAATATGGTACAGGAAAGCAAGCTTGTTTTCAGCCTCAATGGCACGTCCAACTGCCAGGAGAGCCTGGATCGATCAATGTGGTCAGTTGACGATCAACGAATATTAACTATAATTAAGAAAGGCAAGCAAGAGAGTGCACCAGGGCCAAATGGCATCCCACAGGCGATCTATAAAGAGGACTCCACATTCTGGGCATGCAAATTCAACCTCCTGTTCCGGGCAATCAGCAACTCAGGTCGGGTCCCAGAAAGTTGGAGGGGTGCCATTATTAATCCCATCTATAAAGGCGGAGACCGCAAAAATCCAACAAACTACCGCTTAATTGCACTGATCGATGCAGTGGCAAAATACTATGCATCTTTGATGCTAGCCGATTTAGCATAATGGTCGGAAACGAACAGCAAGATCCCGTTAAATCAGACAGGGTTTCGTCGTGGAACAGGTACAATGGCTAATGCAATGGCGCTGTGCTTAATTGGCGAAAATAGTCTACATAACCATCGGGAACTATATACCTGTTTTGTCGACTTCAAGGCGGCCTTCGACCGTGTCAATAGGAATTTATTATGGGCCAAATTGAAGCAGCAGGTTCTACCGGAGTCAATCCTAATGCCGCTTATCGACCTATATAGTAACACCTGGATGCAGGTAAAAATCAACAATGGGCAAAGGCTAACTAGGAAGATCCACAACTTTGACGGATTAAAGCAAGGCTGTGTATTGGCTCCCCATCTTTTCAACTTATTCATGGCCGATCTAACAGCAAGCCTTGACCTGATTAACGCACATCCGCCCCGGCTGGGCATGCTTCGTATAACACATCTACCCTATGCCGACGATGTGGTCCTGTTAAGCCAGACAAGAATAGGCCTGCAACACCTTTTACAGGAGCTAACCCGTTACACAAAGCAGAACATGCTAGAAATAAATAGCATGACAACAAAAACCATGGTCATAACCCGACGCCATAAAACACCACCAACCTTCTTAATAGATAACGTCAAACTGGAAGCGGTTGGAAGTTATAAGTATCTCGGGATACTGCTGGACAAGCGTCTTAATTTCCAGGCACAATACACCAGCATGGAAAAGAAGGGCATGGCCCTAATGCACGCCTTCACGAACTTAGCAACTGAACTCAAAGGTCCTTTGGTTTCGCCTCTGCTAACAATAATGAAAGCTAAACTAATCCCAACGATAGCTTACGGGAGCATACTGCATCATGGCAAGAGTGCACAACTTTGGATAAAGTGCAAATGAAAATCTATAAGCATGTCTTTGCCCTACCAAGTAACGCATCACCGGCCCAAGTAAGACTGGAACTCGGCCTGAAATCTCAAGTGCTGCTGAGAAGGTATGAGACCATAAAATTCTGGTACAATGTCTGGATGAACCAAGAGATTATGCTCTATCGAGCTATGTGGGAAACTATCAGTAAAAACCCAAACTCAAATCACGCCAAGTATCTCAAAATGTCAATAGAGTCAACAAACCTGACTGGCCTCTGGGAATTCAAACTCCCATTATCTTCATTCACAGTTGGCCAGGAAGGCAGCCATTAGACACTCATTGCTGGACGACAAAACAGCTTTTAGCCGCCGGTCGCATGCCTGGATGACAATCCATTCTTACAAAAAATTTGTGCCGGCGCTCTTTTTGGACCTTGCATTTCACCTTTTATTAAACGCAAATACCTTAACATAAGGCTGGGTAATCTACCAACTAATGCCGAGCATCCAAAATGGAAGCCCCAGGAAAGTGAAGGGTGCGGGTTATGTGGCGCAGCAAGACAATCCACCTGATTTGTATTTGCCCAGCTCTTACACAGGAACGTCGGAATTGGTTGAAAACCAAGTTCAAGGAGTATGGAATACGAACATGTCGGTCCGCAGTCACCCAAACCTTATGCACAGAAGACCCACAATTTATTTGCAGGACAATCAAATTCATTGAATATTTTGAGAAAAAGCAAAAAACATTAGCAAATTGTTGAATTTGGAACTTGTAACTTCTTGCAGTAGAAAGACATCTGATTTTACCTTTATTATTGTTTTTATAGTAGTGTAAATTCTTGGTGTTTTAGCATATTGTTGTGTTTATATTTTGTAATGGTTTTTATTAACTATACAATAAAGCAATTACAACACTGCCTTGGGTGGTTCCTTGGGGTCCCAGCAATTCTACGTGCTCTAGGCACTGTGTTTAGTCAATTTGTGGTTCTTATACCACTTTCTTAATATATGGTTTGGTCCCCCCCTGGGGCCCATTGTTTATTGTGCTATTTACTGTTGTTTGATAACTGTGTTATTTTGTGCCTTGCTCTTTAACTTCATAAAGAGGTTAGTAGAAAGTGTTTAGAAATAAATACATATGTTTTATATATATACCTTGTGTGGTTCTCCTTTCATTTAGCCATGCAGGAGGTTATAATCTGGTAAACCAAGCTGCTTTACACTCATTCAAGACTTAGCCTGAAGGCTGCTCTCCATAGCTACCACTAAGATGGCTTTTAATAAAGGTTGTCTTTAAACCTATCATCAATCAGGGTTGTTTTGACTGGTGCAAGGTGCCCACTATAACTAGTGGACAGCATATACCAGGCCAACTTCTCACAGTTGCCACTTGTTTGTCCAACTACATGATCCCTGTGCAGTGGTGCGGCAGCTGACTGACCTTCATGCTGCTGAATGTAAGGTGTATTCGGGTTTCCCTTGGCTTGGTTTTGTGGATGAGGGTTTTGTAGTGGCTGACCCTGGCCCATCGATCTCTGTTCATGATATGCTTTTAACCAGCATCTGTCTACCAGGTTGCCCATCCTGTAGAAATAGTAACAACCCCTAGTGCCTGGCTGCTATCAACCTCCCTGGCCTCTGCCTCTATAGGTAGGTTTAAACTGACCGGGGTTTTGCGGTAGAGCTCCCATTGAGACTGGTGCCATTTGCATGCTTGCGGCCAATGCGGCCCCTTCGAGGGCTGTCTTCTTCAATTTGTGCTGGACCAATTTAGCAATGTCTTTCTGGGCTTGCTCCTGCTTTTCTCTATACTTCTCTTGCTTCTTTTTGTGGTAATGCAATATATGGGCTTGCATCTCCTGCCAGGGTTTGGTGTCTAACCATTTTGTATCTTGGTGGACAGCCCATTTTTGAGAATATTGTAAAGGAATGCAACTTGTGGTCCCGTATCAGTCCACGGCTGTCCTTTCTTTTATCCCCACCGTTCCCTCATCATATCCAGAAAATTGGTTATAGTCTCCCCTAACTTCATAGTCTCTGCCATTAACCCTCCTATGTCAGGGGGGGGCGTGCCCGGCTGCGCAGCGGAATGGCCGCTTCTTGAGCGCGCTCCGCCGGCCGGGACAAAATCCTGTCATAATCCTAGCAACGGGGAGGTTCTGACCTGCTGTAGCCCGCTGTGTCCTGCGCTGGAGTGATCGCGGACCTGGCGCTGCCCTCCCGGTGTTCCCTCGTTAGGCAGGAGCTGTGAAAATCGCTGGGCCTTCGGTGCGTGAGACCCAGTTGTCGCCGACCGGGCGTGGAGGCTACGCGAGCCCGGGGTCACGGCCTGATTGTGATCCGGAGCGGGGGAACTGAGATCCCGCGACCTGAATACGCCGAATGTGCAGGCGGAGTGCGGTTGAAAGCCAGCCCGCCCTGAGGTGAGACGGGAGTTCGAGTGGTGGCGCCCTTTGGCGAAATTGCAGCGAGTGGGCCTTTGTGGCGGGGGCGGCGGCACCCGGGACTGTGGCGCGGGCCTGAACCGGCCGAGGGTGTGGAGATTTGCCCTGCTGGAGCGGGGGTGATTTAGAGGCCCGCAGCGAGAGGGTTCAATTGCTGGTGCCCCCCCGTGCTGCTGAGGGTGAACTTGCGCGCCGGGTGGTCCCTGAGGCGGGCCACACACGCGGTCGTGCTGGCCTCTTTGACCTGAGGAGAGAGGAGGACTGTCCATGCTGCCGGGGCAGTAACGGTGCTAGAGGGAGTGTCGGAGGAGCCTGCGGACCAGGATTGGGATCACGGCTTGGAGCTCTCCAGGAGTGGAGGAGGAGGGAGCACCCGGGTGCGCCGAGGTGGGGGCCTTGGCCGGGCGCACTGGAGATCTGCTGACCGATGCTGTCTGCCCCGACGCTGCTGTGTCCCTGAGGCTGTGGGACGGTGGGAGAGCTGCGCGGCCCTAGACGCGGTGCTGCACTTGGTGGATGTGTGATCGTGCCGGGGTGGAGCTCGTAGAAGTCCTGGAGGGCTAGGTGAAGCGACGCGGGTACTGAGCCTTTCCCGGACACTGCTGCGGTGACATTGTGGCGGAGGTGGGCTGCCGTGCTACGGGAGCCGTGAGCCCTAGTGAATCCCTGCTGGGGTGTGATCGGATTGGGTCCCCTGACCGGGCCTGCTGCCCTGTGGCGGACATGGGCAAGCACGACGCCAAACAACCGAAGCTGACCTTTGACGGTAAGCGCGCCTCACGCCATGCGGAGGCGGGACACGGCTCGAGGGAGGGGGGAGCCCAGGGCTCGCAGATGGATGATCAGAGCGGAGACCTGAAATCCCTAATGTTGGAAATGCGATCCAGCCTGCGTAACATAGATTCCAAGCTCGATGCCCTGACCGCGCAGTTGGACTCCGTCAAATCGCAGGTGTCGACCCACGAGACTCGCCTGGATGATCTAGAGGGCAGACAAATGGAATTTCATGAATTCCAGGTGGAGACGAAGGAACAGCTTCTTCACATGGACACTCTCCTGAGGGTCATCAGAGCCAAAAACGAAGACCTAGAGGCGAGGTCGCGACGCAGTAACCTTCGTATTACAGGAATTCTGGAGACGACAGCCATTTCTACAATGGAATGCTATGTCACAGAGTTGCTGCACGAGCTGTTTGATCCTCACCTCTCCCCGGTCTTCGTGGTGGAGCGAGCCCACAGGTCGCTGGGCCAGCGGCCCCCGGTGGGTGCTCCGCCCAGACCCATTATAGCGAAACTCCTGAATTATCAAGACCGGGACGTAGTCCTCAGGAAGGCGCGGGAGAAGGGCACGATCACACACAAAGGTAATACCATCTCCTTCTATCCGGACCTCACCCCTGCGGTGCAGGCGGCAAGACGCAAGTTCCTTCCCGTAAAGCGGATGCTGCTGCAAGCAAAGATTCCATACTCGCTGCTATACCCGGCAAAGCTGAAGGTGACGGCTGAAGGGCAATCCCACTTCTTCACGGACGCGAAATCTGCGCTAAAATTTGCCAAGCAATCCTGTGGGAGGCAGAAAAAGGGACATCGAGAGGCTGATGTGAGGATGGACGCCAACCTGAGCGATAATGACTAACATGCAGTGGTCCTGGCCAGTGATCGGCCCGGAGAACTTGAGTGGGGGGGCGCCTTGGGTTCTGCAAAGAGGGGGCGGTCTTTTACCCTGAGGGCCTCATAAGTACCATTTCCGGACTCCGAGGTGCACAGGGGGTTGCGTGCGGGCAGACCCCTTGAAGTCCTCCCGGCCACCTTGCATGTAGCAAGGACGTTTGCCAGCTTTGCGGCGCCCCTATTGGAAGGATCCCAATGACTTTGCTGAGGGTTGTATGTTTTGGTTATTCTAGGGGGGGTTTCCTGCAACCTATTTGGGGGGTTGGAGTGGGCGGGGGGAGGAGGGGGAGTTTTTGTTATTGTTTATTGCCAGTATCGAAGGTATTCCTTGGGCAACTTATACTGCAGTGGGTTGCAACATCACACATTGGGAACAGACATCACGTCTGGATTAATCACATTGGTAAATGGCTCCTCCTGACGCCCTAAGTTGCCTGACTTGGAATGTCCGGGGGCTTAATGATGGCAGAAAGGCGAGACTAGTTCATGCATATCTGACACGTCATAACATAGATATATGCATACTGCAGGAGACGCACCTGAATGTGATACCCTCGCAAAGACTCCGCCATACTCGCTGGGGACATGTTTATTCCTCGATTTATTCTACTTATGCACGGGGGGTGGCTGTGTTAATCAAGAAAGGGCTGGACTGAAGGGAAAGGTGCGTGCAGAGTGACCCGGAGGGGTGATACGTTCTGGTGCAGGGGCCCTATGTGGGATCTCTATGACCATCGCTGCTGTATATGGCCCCAATGTTGATTCCCCTGAGTTTTTCCGCACCATTTGGTCTAAAATTAGGGCGGCTGGAAGCCAGACTGTGCTATGGGGAGGGGACTTTAATGCTATCCTGGATGATGCGATGGATAGGAAGGGGACTGCCCGGGCCTTGCACCCGGCGGCCGGTGCCGCGCTGGGTGCGATAGTAGCTGATGGGGATCTTGTTGACATCTGGTGTAGCCGCCACCCCCAGCTGCGAGAGGGAACGTGCATTTCCGACCACCACAATTCCTGGTCCCGGCTGGACTATTGGTTGGTATCCCGTGATGTAGCCTCATGGTCTGTGGATGTTGCGCACCTGCCCCGATCCCTTTCCAACCACTCCCCATGTGTGTTGAAATTGGCGCTACCTGGTGCGCCGCAGCGCTGCTTCACGTGGCGTCTCCCGCCTCATGCTCTACTGGATGACGCCTTTAAGGAAGAGATCAGGGCTGACATTATTGAATATTTTTACCTGAATACGGGCTCGGTCGCGGCTGTAGCCTCACTGTGGGAGGCTTTTAAAGTAGTGATTAGGGGGAAATGTATCGCCCGACAGGCGGGAGTACTCAAGTCCATAAGGGGGACGCTTGCCTCGCTGGAGACCAGCATTAAGGCGTGGAGGACGAATTTTATTCTACGGGGGACCCTAGAGTGATGGGCTTGATCAAAGCTAAACTATTGGATTACTCCGAGGAGGCGCAACGGGACGTCAAGTTTCTAGGGAAGCACGCGGAGGCTAGGAGGTACGGGGAGGGCGACAGGCCGGGGCGAACGCTGGCTGCCATGACACGACCCCCCAGAACTGCGACGTATATTCACGAGATCAACACTACATCTGGGGATGTACATCGGGGCGGGGGGGGAGGTCTTGGCGGCTTTCTCGACATTCTACACTAATCTCTATAGGGCTACGTTGGACGAATGCCCTGAGGGTATGCAGTCATTCCTAGACTCCATCGCATTAGCCTGGTTCAATAACAATCATAGGAAATACATGGATCTCCCGCACACTGTTGCTGATGTTGTGCAGGTCATTAAGAGCCTACCCCTCGACAAGGCCCCTGGTCCGGATGGGTTGACCACGGCCTTTTATAAGGCCTATGCTGATGAGCTGGCGCCAAAGCTGCTGGAAGTCTATGGGGAAGCCCTGGAAACGGGGGAGCTACCTAGTTCCATGAGGGAGGCTACAATAATAACACTGCTGAAGCCAGGGAAGTCAGAGTCTCAGCTGGACTCGTACAGACCGCTTTCGCGGATAAATGTAGATGTCAAAATATACGCAAAATAATCGCCAATCGACTTCAGCCACTGCTGCCTATGATCGCGCTCCCTGACCAGTCCGGGTTTATCCCGGGGAGGTCGACGTCGCACAACTTACGAACTATTTTTTCAGTATTACATTATTTACACCCTGAAGAGCAGGCCGCTGTGGTGTTGCTCGATGCCACGAAGGCATTTGATACCTTGGAGTGGTCGTTTCTGTTCACAATCCTGGGTCGTGTGGGGTTCAGCCCGCTTTTTATAAATAGTATTCGGCTACTGTACGGCTCCCCCAGAGCTCGGATTAGGGTCAACGGGATGCTTTCTGACCCCTTCCCGATTTTCTGCGGCACGCGACAGGGATGTCCTCTTTCCCCACTGTTATTCGCAATAGCAATGGAGCCACTTGTGGCGCGTATACGTCAACATCACACGGCTCGGGGGATAGGCTTTAGCTCCAGGTGTCTTTTGATTTCGCTCTATGCGGACGATGTCACTTTATATCTGATAAACCCAAAAGAAAATCTGGACCCTGTTCTGAGGGAATTTATCCGCTTCGGGGGACTGGCCGGGATAACAGTTAACTGGTCCAAGTCGGTGATTTTCCCTTTAACAGACGGCACGCCCAAAGTAGACTCTGAGTTTCCGTTGCAATGGGAAGCTGACAGGGTAAAATATTTGGGCATTTGGATTAGTAGAGATGTGCAGGACATCTGGGATCTGAATTATGGGAGAGCTATGACATGGCTGGAGGAGAATGTCAAACTATGGACGAAACTCCCGCTTTCCTTGATGGGTAGGCTAGCCTTAACAAAAATGATCGTACTCCCCAAGTTTTTGTATCTGTTTTCAAATATTCCCATTCCCTTGACGTCACACTTTTTTAATACTCTAAGGTCACTGCTGGTGGCGCTGACGTGGGCAGGTGGTCAGGCTAGAGTCTCTTGGGAGCTGCTTACACTCCCGTTGAGACAAGGAGGACTGGGAGCTCCAGACATGAGGTTATATGCGCTTAGCGCTCAGGCTCAGTATCTACACTACTGGGTGCACCCGACGCCATTCCAGCCACACGTGGTGGTGGAGCGGGACGTGGTAGCGCCGACCCCGTTGAATGTGGCGATTTGCAGGCCAACTGGTCGCCCTCGGGTGGACATAGACACTGCTGGCGCGCCAGGATGGGCCTGGGGGGAGCTGTGAAAGAGAGCGGAGGTCCCAGTGCTTTATGCTCCATCGTTGTCAGTAGCACGGAATCCTCTACTGCCGTGCGTTATGGATGGCATTGCTGGGGCACTTGTGCAGAAAATGTGCCTCCGCACGTTTGCTGACTTATTCCCTGACAATGTGTTCAGACCCCCCCCCATCTGCGGAGGGGGTCTGCGAGGTTCCCTTCGTGGAGAGATTCTGCTCCGGGCGGCGTGTAGGGCCCTTAGTGGGGACTTCCCGGCCGCCCCACCGGTTTTGGCTGCCCTGGAGAGCGTGGTTGGGTCTCCGTCCCCCCGCAGGTTAGTAACACGGATTTATAAGACTATGCAAGATTCGGCGCCGGTGATTCGCCCTAAATCATTGCAATACTGGAATGCTGAGCTGGACGCCCCGCTGACCGAGGATCAGTGGAAGTTCTGCTGCGGACAGCTAACCGAGCTGTCGCCCAATTACAGGCTCCGTTTAATCCACTTCAAGTTTCTGCACAGATTCTATAGAACCCCTATAGGGCTGCACAGGATGGGTTTGCACGCGGACAGCGAATGCTGGAGATGTGGGTTCGCCCCTGCCACTTTTTTGCACATAGCGTGGAACTGCCCAAAAATAGCAGATTACTGGTCGAGGATCTTCACCGCAATTAACCAAATCACCGGGCGATCTGATCTGCCGACTCCCGAAGCGGGGTTGCTAGGGTTTGTCAAAAACACATTGCGAAAGCGCATAGGCTGCATGCTCTGTTGCTATTATTTGCTAAAAGACAGGTGGTGCTGTGCTGGGGTGGGAGGAGGCTGGCAACGTTTGAGGGTTGGCTGGCTGCGGTGACGTACGGCCACACTCAGCTCTCGACTTTCTGGGAACTCATGCCGCCCACTTCCAGGCCGCGAGATATCTGGGAGCCATTTCTGCATTGGGCACAAAGCCGACAGGATGAAAGTGGGTAGATCTGAGGGGGCTACTGGTTTGCTGTGGCGTGGGGGATGGGTGGGGGGGCGTGCGGCTAGCACCCAGTCAAATGTGTGATTCGAGGATGTTTTCCTTATCCTCTATGTATGCCCTACATACAAACATAATGTACTGAGGGAATATATTGACCGAACTGGCTTGTTTCTTTGTTGTTCGTATATTGTAGTTTATGCAATTGAAAATGTGTGATTCGAAGATGCTTTTCTTATCCTCTATGTCTGCCCCACATACAAACATAATGCACTGAGGGAATATATTGACCGAACTGGCTTGTTTCTTTGTTGTTCGTATATTGTAGTTTATGCAATTGAAAATGTCAATAACATTTTTTTTTTCAAAAAACCCTCCTATGTCAGGGTGGTCAGGGAACATCTTTCTCAGGGCGGTCCATATTCGGTGCCTGTATGAAATAAATGCGGTCCATCATGCTTGGCGTTTGCCAGCGTAATTGCTGGGATGCAAGCTCGGGTGAACACCATGTTAGTCTGCTCTCCAATAAGACTACTTAGCAAACTTTTGATATCGCCTATCACAAGGTCTATTCCTACGATTTTCTTTTCAAAACATAAGCTCCATTTCCCCACTACATCCAGCAATGGCAGTAACTTTGTTCTTAGCCCTTCTTTATCCATTTGAGGCCATGGTACATAGATGGTCCCTGACATGACCTTCTGTAGTAGCGAGTACATTCTTGCTTTGGGTATCTCTACTGGTTTCTTGGTAGGCATTCCTGCAAGTAGGGGAAGTTCCACTTGGGACCTCCTGCTCCATGCTGGATGCATTCTTTCGCTATGGCCATGTCCTCTGGTTTGAAGGATCCCTCTTTTGGCCAAGGTCTATCGTACAGGTCTTTTCCCTCGGTCCAGTGGAGTAGCAGGTGGCAGAATGGCCGCTCAAGGATCTTGCCTTCCTCTCTGGCCGCTATCTCCCTTGGGGTCAGTCTATCTATCCTGTGCATTCAGGTGGCGCAGTGTACGTCTTCGTCGCTGCTCCCCTTGTGCATGCACAAAGGTGCCATTATGTTTATCCTATGTCTTGGTTGGGTCAGCACCAGCTACCTTGGTCTCTTATTTCCCGGTCAGCCCCTCTCCTATGTTAAAATTTTGGTGACACTTGGATCCCAGCTAAAAGGCTCTCATCTAATTCTACCTCAGATTCTTCCCCCATCAATGCCCTGTACCTACCCCCTCTCTCTTCATGTGGGGGCGTGCTGCTCTGTTTTCTTGCTGTGCTTCCTGTGTGCGAGCTCTTTCTCTCTCCCTCCTGAGCTCACGCATTTATTCCTCATCCTGTCTAGGTTGCCTACTTTGCTCTGAGCTATGTGTTGTTCTTTTCAGTCTTGCTTTGCCCCCAAATTCACTCTGTTGTTTCCTTGGCTACCTGAGCAGATCTTGTAGTACCACCCTTGCCATCGGATCCTGGGGGACCGAGGCCCCCTTCCTCACTCCTTCTAGCTGTATAACTGTCTAGAAGTGGACAAATCTCCCTGTCCCTCATGTGTGTTCGCCTAAACTAGTGGGAGTGTGTGTTCTCCATGCCGCCGGGGTTCAATGTGTCAGGCACGATGGACTGGGGTGGTCGAACGTCTGGGAGCCCTCGCGTCGGACTGGGGTTGCATTGGGATCGCCTGCTGGTCTCTTAGTCTCTCCTGCCTGGGCCTAACCGTTTGTTGTTCGGTAGGGGGCCTGCCGACTTCTTCAACTGGCATATTGGATTATCCTAATTCGGGGAGAGCAGGGGAGAACATCTCCATACCTGCATATGGTGAGGGAAGTGCTGATGCCTTGTTTGCTATCTGTAGTGTGGGACTGCCAATCTGGGATTCCTCGAAGATGGTCCATAGATCTAAAAATGCCTCTCTCCTGTCTTTCTACTGACATGTGTATTTGGTTTGTATGTGTGTTTGCATGTGTTCAATTGTTTTAGTGTTAAAAGTTCCCTCTTTTGGCCAGGGAAATGTGTGTGCCTTCGTGTGGTACTGCGGCTGGAAGCGGACTTTGGTAGGTGCATGAGTACGATGGGCCTTTTGACAACTGTGTGACTGCAAGTGACAACGTCCCCTTCCCAGACAAGGCACCATTATCTCCTACAGTTTAGGGTTATTGTACCGTATCATCACTCAGGTAGGACTTGAGTGGTTTGATTATTGACAGATTAGCTCATAGCATCAGTGATCCATTAGTACTCCATGTTTAGATAGGGATCCTTAGTCCTGAACAATGTCCCTGACCTGCATGGCCTCTTTGTGAGGGCAGAAACATGTTGGCTAATTGAGACGGGCTGAGTCATTGTTCTCAGATTTACCGCCACACCCTGTTTTTAGATATACCTGCGAGCACCACTATTAAAGGTGATACACCAGTTGCCCACAAAGTATTTTTAGTGTATCTGGATCCCCCTTTGTCTGTCTAGTAATTTTTATCTAAGAAGTCTCTCCTGTCTAAGTCCACCAGAAGGTCGAGTCCGAACCTGTTGACACTGTCCTACCAGGGTGGGGAGAGGTTGCCGATGATGAAGCATGACACTAATGCTGAGGCCTCCTCTTCCTAAAGGAAAAGTTTCCCTCTTGTTCTCTTGATGATAATGGTCCTCTTACACCCCTACTTGGTTCTTAAATTGTTGACCCCCTTTGGGCAATAGTTTGTAATGTTCGGGGCCTACCATATTTTTTGTCAAGAGGGCATCTACCATTATCGCCTGAGGAACCTAAAACCTTGAATAAAATGGGGGGAACTTCGGAGTAGGTACTGTCTGCAAAAATCTTTTTCCAGAATCCCCCACTTGAGACAAATCCTTGAAAATACTAAAGGATTGTGAACAAAATCCTGATAACAAGGAAACAACTTAAATGGTCGGCTGGAACACTCCGAATCCTCTGTATGTGAACTTCTCTGAAGGAAAGTAAATTCTGGTCTGCCCATGAGCAAATCATTTGGGTCAACTGATTTAGACACCTAAAGTCATTGTCAAGCTGTCATATTTAATAGGATGTTGCCACCATGCTGCTTGTAGGAACAACTAGAACTGGATCAGAGCTGAAAACATCTGAAAGGCTTTCCACACAACCATCAGCTGCTTCCAGTTGGACGGTTGCAGTCTTTCCTGCTACAATCACAAACCCTTGGCTCAGCGTTTCCCTAGAACCTTTCTCAACCCAGGCTGTTGCCATCTTTGATCAGAATCAATGAATCTGGGAGAGAAAGCAAAGTCCCTTGCCACAGAGATGTAGGAATCAACCACCATGCCAACTGCTCCCTCAAGGACTGACTTACCGTCTGTTCAACAGAGAAAGATGTGGTAGTACAATATTCCCAAGTGATTCCACATCCAAGGAATAATAAAGAGAGTGACTGCCTACAAAGACACACAAAAAAGGAAGAAGTGAAGTTTGCCCAACTTCAGAACTAACAGAAACAATGGAATAAGATAAACACTTTAGGGCCCATTACAATGGCGGGCGGACAAAGAGAGGTGCGGCGGTCCCGCTGTGCCCATTAGGGTGTGGCCGCCTCCCTGGTGGTCGCATCCCACATATTCAACATTGTGGCGGGTGGTGCTGTAAGCAGCACCCGCCACAATGTTGAAAATGCATGTTGTGCATTGGCATGCACAACGTGACAGGCATGGCGCAGTGCCTGCCACCTTGTGAATACCAATATAGGGGGGTACCATGGGTACCCCCCAAGTGCAGCCCACCATCCCCCCACTCCCCTGGGGGCTCGCAACGGGCCCCCAAAGTAAACTCTGCATGCCTTTCCATGGCAGAGTCTCTGCCATGGAAAGGCATTCCACCGCACACATCATAATATGAATGGCGGTGCCTGCAATGCATCACCACCATATTATGGGCCTTTTCCACCCGGCAGGCAATCGCGACGATTGCCTGCCAGCGGAATGCGGCAGACGGTCTTTACGTCCGCCGCAGTACCCCCCCCGTCATGCTAATGAGGTGGGGGTAAATGGCTGTCCGGCATGGTGTTTTGGTGGGCGGATCGCCATGATAATAAGCCCTTTTGTCGCAATATCTCCTTGGAGTCAAAGCCATTCTCTTACGTGTGCCCATTCCTTTCTCAGCAGCACACTAAAGTGATCTTTTAGTTTCTCTCTCTGAGGTAATGGAAGGAAGCCTTCCCCAACTTGGTCCTCAACCAAGCCCCTGTGTACTCGTGAATAGTTCGTATCACCACCTCCATAGCATTCTCCATATGATAGTGAATAAGAGAATGAATTAGAAGATTGTCCAAGTAGAGATGTACTCTGGTGTCCTGACTATGAAGAGGGGTGAGCCTGGGGCTAAAACCTTGGTGAAAACTCTCAGAGTAGTTTTCAGTCCAAACATCAAGTCTTAGAATTGCATTTTTATGTCAGAGATTAATTTTGCTTGGATTTTTGAACATCACCCTGCTTACTGTACACCAGTAAACAGCTTTAACATCTTGCAATAGAGATTGTGACACATGGATGGACTCCTCGTCTGGCTCATTCCAGCATAAGCTCTTTCCAGTGTCCCTTTTGCATCCTTATCTACTGGAACATAAATTATATTATCCTTTGTTAATAGGGAAGATTGGCCACCAGGTTGGCCAACAGAAGATTTCACCAATGAGTGAGGCATCTTTATTTCACCCTTGGCCGGGTAATTTAGCCCACCCATGAATGCTGCACCTGAGAATCCCTTTGGGTTCTTCATTTCATCTTCAAAAGTCCTTGTATTGCAGAAATAACAGGTACTTTCGGGGAGGATGAAATTGACGGAACCACTCTCCACTTGTACCAGGCTGCTCCTCTTCAGCTGGCAACTGTAAGGTGGATGGAAGGTGTCAATTCTCCTGCTGTATTTAATTTCCCCTTGGCATGGAGGAATTTCCTGGAAACCCCATCTCTTCCTCAGCATACTCAGGAGAGATTCAGGAGGAACAAGATGAAGGTGAGTAGACTGAAAACTGAGAGCTGTTGGACAGTTTTAGAGATTAAGAAGGGGATTGACTCACCTCTATATGTGTCTTAAGCCTCCAATAGACACCTCACCAGCTCCTGCAACTTCTTATCTGCCATGGGTGAAGTCTGTAGATTCAGCTTCAAACCTCTTTGGATAAATAGAACCCATCCCCTCCATCTTCTTTTTTCCCTAAGAAGAATATCAGCAGCAAAGAAATCTTAGCAGTCTTCAGTCGACTTTTCCTATTCACGTCAAGGTAAGGGGACTGCAAACATTCAGTGCCACGTGCCGCTGCACTGCTTACTTTATCTTTGCAATTGGCATGTTTAATAGTTTTGAAGATGAGAGAGCAGGAGTGTGCCATAAGTGCTAACATATGGAACATTCCTGCTTTCTCTCTGTGCTGGCACACTTATGGCTGCCCAGTGGTGGAATCCACTGAATCACTGAGTAAATATGGAGGGGTCTACTGCTCCAGGGATCAGTGGCTATTAAAAAGAGCATGAAGATGTGGCCTACCACACCGAATGACTCCACTGAAACTGCTGCCATGCCCTCAGTCATTGCAGGAGTGATACCGCAAGCTCACCTCGCCGCCTGACTCCTTTCACAGCTTTTCTCCTTCAAGATAGGAGCTCAACGCACTGCACAACTCCTTATGGCCATACTAAAAATGTAACAATTAACAACAACAGGAGAAAATCCATAGACCCAGTTGAGACCTGGATGAATATAGTAACAAACAACAATGTCTCAACAGGTAATACTTAAGTAATTATTTACGCAAAGTAAAAGAATTACACAGAAAAATGAGAAAACACTAAGGATTGATTATCGCGGTTTATATTCACAGTAGGAACAAAAATAACTTTGGGACAACATTATTGTTTCTCTGAGAATGCATAACAGGTATGTGGTGGACACATAGTGCTCATGAGAAAAATGTCAGTACAAAAAACAAGGCGGTCGCAGTGGATAGCCCAGTACAACAATCGCACCACCGATATGAACAACGAAACAGACAATTTCACAAATTCAAGTATATTTATATCAGCATTTTAGTCATGCATATCAACTGTACATTTATATTACAGGTGCTCCAAGGGGAAATCGTGCTTGAGGAAGTGCTCTTGTGAGGGTTTGAAAGTGTGAAATTGGGGTGTTTATGCAATATTAACAATATGTCTTAAAAGAA
Organism: Triturus cristatus; assembly: GCF_964204655.1. NCBI lineage: Eukaryota > Metazoa > Chordata > Amphibia > Caudata > Salamandridae > Triturus > Triturus cristatus. The sequence goes on from NC_140591.1 coordinate 84,667,776, forward strand.
GACCTGTCTAGTTGCCTGATCGGTTGAGAACATATCGAAATACACAGTCATCAGATAGATACAGTAAAGAAATTGCTGTTATCAATGCTGTGAATCAAAATCAGTACAGATACATATTCACAGTCGACGTTTCGACCCCATAGACAAACGGAGGTCCATTAGGTCCTTAAACCGGGATCTTCATCAGGACATAGGGAGACACCTAAGAATGTATACAAAGTGAGAGGGATAACCAAATTATTATGGGTGACGGATGTATGTAACTACAAAAGTGAGATAACAAAAAGACAGTGAATGTTCACCTTAAGTCCACCGGAACAATACGTGGAGAGATACATCAATGGGCCCGTAGGCTTCTATGGCAGAGAGGCAAGTACCAACAGCCCAGTCCCTTAGTAGACTGCGTTGGTGCAGAGAAATCAATAGATCTTTCTTTGTATACAGGGTCAATGGTGATTTATAACTCAAAATGGTCCCGTCGGAATAATGTACTCACTAAATGAATTCATGTGAGGCATCAGTCTATTTTGTGGCTGTGGGCATCTGGCGGAATTAATCCAGAAACATCTGAACAAAGGAGAGGACAAAATAGTTTTAAGAGGCCGCTCACCAGCTCAACCACGGTGTTTAAAAATAATTTCCAAAAATCAACGTATTGAGGAGGAGTTCGTATCTTGAAGCGTGGACAATTCCAGACGTGTAGCCGAACCCGCCGGCAGGTTCACGTCAAAAAATAGATTACGGTCAGGTAGGCGTACACGCGGCTGTGCTTGCGTCAGAGTTACAGTCGCTGAATTCTAACACCGGCGGCCGGGAGTAGTAAGTGTCAGCAATAGACACTGACGAATTACTTCGGTGCATGAATCACTAGGGTCAGAGTGTATTGAAATTGGAAGATGTTATTTGAGATGTCATTAAAGGTTATGTGATGCCTGATACAGTTACTTAGAAAATTGATACAACTAAGTACACAGTCCACATGTGTGGAAGAAGTGGTAGATATATCCAAAATCATGTAGGGAGTCATCCGTGATGGTGCTGTCAGGAGTGGAAATAAGTACAAACCCTTAGTAATGTGGGCCAACGAGGAGTGTGGACCTCTGTGAGGCACAGCATATATGTCATACCTCTCTTGATAATTGGCCACATTAAACACATAAAGGAGTATAGAGCAAGCCAGCATTTGATAGCATATCGTGCGGTGTTGTATCATACATTTCAGTACGTCAGAGGTCAAATGCCTAAAATAACCATAATAAAAGTATCAATTGGCTCCATTTGGAGTAAGTTGTGAGAACACTTGCTGGAGTTTCTTAAATACTCAGACAGTGAAGGCAACGGAACAGAAAAGAATTAGAGATTTTATCAGAAAATATCACAGCATGGCATTTTTGGAACAAAATGAAACATACAGCTGAAATCATTCTGTATTGATGCAAGACAATTGTCTAGTGGTTTCATCTAATTTGTTCAGCCCATTCTGTGTGGTGTCCGGGGAGTGCATCCGTTTCCATTCACGAATGTTCAGAATCGCGTTAATGTCACCACCCTGGGGCCCAGTGTTACCTTTTCCAATGCAATCCATTTGAGACTCTCTGGTGGGTGTTTCAGTGTTTGGAAGTGTTCCACGAAAGGGGCACCTTGGGCACTACATCCCACCCCTACTGCAGTGTTGCAAAATGCGCACCTTGACTTTCTGGTGTGAGAAAAATTTCAACAGCACTTGTGAGCCACGTGAAGAGGCGAAAATAACAGCAAGAGGTCATCGATTTAAAATGGCACAAAACATGAATATTGGAGGAGACAATTTTACAAAAGGATGTTAAGCGCCAAAAGCCGTAAATCTGCTGATTTGTGTCGACTGCGGTTCGAACTGCATTAAATCAGGTCATCATCAGGACAGAGATTGCACAAAATTAATTTTATGCTGTCAGAACAATAAATAAAGAAAAGAGGAAATAAGAAGGGGGCCTGTTTAACTTGGCACTTGGTGAATAGGTGCAAGTAAATGGTCAATATAGCTCCCTCTATGCAGTCTTGTAGACTGAAAAGGGGAGACATACAACAAGACTGGTGTTAAACCACTGGTTTGAATGGAGACACTTGTGGTATTTCGACATTAAGGGGCATATCAGCAAGGCGAGGCAATAGAATTATCGCCGCTTTTGTGGCTGTTTTTGGCGAAAAGCGGCGATAATTTTATCGCCTAATTAGCAAGCTCGCGCTAACGTGTGAAAACTTGCGTTAGCATAGGAATTCCTGACGCTCAGCTTTGCATCTCTAATGAGATGCCAAGTGGGCGTTCCTGACCTGACATGACAGGAGAAATGTCGCTAAGCGACATTTCTCCTATCATCAAGCCCCACGCTATGAAGCATAGCGGCAGGAAAAGTAGCGATAACCCCTGTTATCGCTACTTTCCTAACACCTGCTTCAGGACTGACTTAGCCATGATATGCTATGGAAGGTGGATATCATGGCTAAGTTTGTGAGTCCCTATCAGCAAGCTAACACCACATTGCCTGAGATTATCGCTGGGTTTCCAGCGATAATCTCACGTTAGGCAGTTAGTGTGAGGATTTTTATCGCTTTTGAGATAAGCGTTGCTAATAGCACGCTATCTCAGCGATAAAAATCCACGCTAGCCGTCGATAATTATCCTAGCGCTAAGTGCGCTTAGTGATAATTATCGCCGGTTGTTGCTGATATGCCCCTTTGTTTCCACACAAGTGTAGCTTGGGTGCTGAAAACCGTGGCCTGGGAAGTGAAGTGCGGTCACACAATTAAAAGAGGGATCCGCCTGTGGAGAGTTAATCCAGAGCAAATGAACTGTAAAGTGTACCAGCCGGTCACACCTGTGGGAAGAGTCCAAAATCAATAAAGATCATCAGAGGGGTTATAGGAAGGCTGTGGGTAAACACGTGTGGTTGTACTCACCACTCTTTATACTGTATTTGGCAAGGGGGGCCTTAGGACGTTTCCAGCGCTCTGGGGAATATGCGGGTAGATACACAGGGTGGTGAGGACCACTAAAACTAGTTGGAGTTGGGATTGGGAGTCAATCAATTGCAGTATTTATGAAGGAGATCCGCATTTGGCAGACAGGGGATTACCAGGGATGAATTTCTTCGTCAGATCCGGAAGCCTCAGACTATGTGAGTGCTTCAATGCAAGTCTTGAAAAGCAGGCATCAGTTCTAGAAGACTCGACTGCATGCGGGAGAGACCAATGAAGGGGCAGGGGGGTACCACTGCAATTCAAGGGAGGAATTTAAAGCTTCGGGCACTTAACAGCTTTTGCAAAATTATCTCCTCCAATATTCATGATTTCTACCATTTTAAATTAATTCCCTCCCGCTGTGATTTTCACCCCTTCAGACGCCGTTCACATTTTTCTCACCAGCACTATGCGTCCACCACATACCGATTGCACATTCTCAGAGTAACATTAATGCTGTCCACAAGTAATTTTTGTTCCTACTGTGAAAACAAACCGCCATAATAATTCCTTGGTGTTTTCTCATTTTTCTGTGTAATTATTTTACTCTGCATAAATAATTACTTTACCATTATCTGTTGAGATATGTAAGCGCAGTATATTAGCAGCAACAGGCCCCTGCACTGCACGATGCGTAACTGGCCTTGTAATATATATATATCACAGAAAGAGGTCCCGGAGGCTGTGTAGTTTGCAAGAGGCACGAGTCTTGTGCTAGATAGAAAGTGAAAACAGCTTTGGGAGGTGGTGACTGGTTGGGGGATGAGGATTGACCTCAAAATAGTAGGGAATGTGACAAGGCAGACGATAATATTTACTTTTCACAAAGATATAACATTCCACTAATCTCACTAACACAATTTTCAAGTGAGGCACTGTTAGAAATTGGCTTACTGGTTGGAGGGGCGAAACCCTACTCAAGCAAGAACCACAATCCTTGTCGGGGTGAAGCACAAGTAAACCCTAAATGAACCTGTGCTCAACCCTACCGTAGCTTGGCACAGAGCAGCCAGGCTTAACTCAGAGGCAATGTGTAAAGTATTTGTGCATCACTCCAAACAGTAACACAGTGAAAACACACCACAAAAGAATCCAGACCAGATTGGAAAATAGAGTAAAATTTAATATATAAAACAAGACCTAAATGACAAAAATCTAATCAGTAGAACTGGGGATATGTAATTTTAAAGACTTCAGTGAAAATAGTGCCAAAAAGCACAAAGGGACAACTGTAGATATCTGGTCGTGCTGGGTCAGACAAAGCCCCAAGTTCAGGCCTGCCATGATGACGTGTGGGCCTGGTCAGGGACTCAGTTATGCCTGTTGAACATGAGTACCTTAAATCCTGGTAGCGGAGCATTGTGAGGTCCCTTGACGAGGATGCGTTTTGTGGCCAAGGAGATGGAGCCTTCTGTCACTGAGGCTCTAGTCAGGAGGCCAGCCAACTAACCCTTGGGTCCTGGGTTCAACAGATGCTGATCCACTCCTTCTCACCCAGCAAGAGGGAAGCAGGCCTCAGGTCAGCACCACAGGGGAGCAGTCCATCAAAGCAGCAGTTCAACAGAATGGCAGTCCTTTCAGCAGCACAGCAGACCTTCTTCCTAGCAGATTTTTCACTAGTCCAGAAGTGTACAGAAGAGTTGGTGTCTGAGTTCCAATATTTATGCCAAGTTCTGCCTTTGAAGTGTGTGAAGCTTCTAGAGGTTTCTCTTTGAAGTTCACAGTCACCCTTCCTTTCCTTTCATTGCCTCAGATTAACTACTCTTTATATGGAGGCAGGACACTGCCTATTCCAGTGTAATTAGGGCTGTGCCCTTCCACTCTCCCAGTAATGGCCCATCCAGGTACACCTAAGCTCTCTATTTTGTGGCTGTCTAAGAGGAATACACAAAGCTCAACTGTCAGCGACAGTCAGTCATGTGACCCAGAGACAGGCTGCAGGAAAATGCCAAATTTTTAAAGTGGCATTTTCAAAATTGTAATTTAAAAACCATCTTCACCATGAGAGAGTATTTTTCATTACAATTCCAAAGTCACCAAACATGAACTGGACACTTGCTCCCATTTGGAAATGATGACTTATTATATGTATAAAGGTAACTCCAATGTTAGCCTATGGGAGAGGTAGGCCTTGCAGGAATATAGCATGTGAAAACGCATGCCATCCCATCGCGTTCTATTACAACGCGGTCGTTACAATGACTGCGTTGTTAGAACGCGATACCTTTCATCGCAAGTCATTAGATCAACTTGCTGTAGGGGGCACGCTGGACTTAGGAATAGTATAATTTACTATTCCAACTCCAGCCTGCGCAACATTAGGGAAGGTGTTGGAATAGTAAATTATACTATTCCTTATGTTAGAGCGCCCCCTACAGCAAGTGGATCTAATGACTTGCAATGTAAAGGTATTGCGTTCTAACAACGCGGTCGTGGTAACGACCACGTTGTAACAGTGACGTGATGTGATGGCAGCGTAGTAAACACTGTTTCCCGCCTTGCAGTAGTGAAAAACTAATTTAAGAGTTTTTCACTTCCAGGACATGTAAAACTAAAAAGCACTTGTCCTACTTTCTAAATACACTGCACCTCCCTCAACAGCCTCTGGACTTTCCTTGGCCTCCCCTAGGGGTGACTTACATGTATTAGAAAAGAAGGTGTGGGCCTGGCAACAGCTTTATTTTTCCAGGTCGACATGGCAGTTGAAAGCTGCACACACCGGCTGCAATGGCAGACCTGGGGCATGTTTAAAGGACTACTTAAGTGGGTGGCACAACCAGTTCTGCAGGACTACTAGTGCATTTAGTTTACAGGCCCTGGGCACAGGTAGTGCCATTTCACTAGGGACTTACAGGTAAATTAAATAGGGTAATTGGGTGTAAGCCACTTCTATCATGTTTGGAGTACAAGCACTTTAGCACTGGTTGGCAGTGGTGAGGTTTACATAGTCCTAAGGCCAACAAAAACGAATTCATCAAAAAAGTAGAGAGCAAAGGCAAAATGGCTGGGGTGACCCTGCAGAGAAGGCCAGGTCCAGAAGGCACTCATCTTCATATTTCACCAAACAAACTTCCTCTTCAGACTTAACCTAAACGTGAAACCCTTTGATTACTCCTGTTCCCTTACCTTATCTCGCACCCATTTCTCCCCCCTTTGTTTTTTGTACTTCATGCCAAGTTATATCACCCAACTAAAAACCCATTTACCTTTCATCCTTCCCATGCCCCTCCTTTTCCTTTGTCCTCCCTACTTAACTAAGGGACTCATTGCAAAATGCCTGCTAATAACAGGGGGAGATATCTGTCCAGAGTTAATGATTCAGTCTGGTACCTCCGCTCCAATTTCCAGTCATCACTGGCTTCAGTTCTGCATGCTTTCCTCCATCATCTCAGAACTTTTTTCATAATTCTTCACATAATTGGCGGGTGCTTAAGGCTGAATGACTCCTTCTACGACCTTCGGCCTGTTCCCGCGCACATTTGATACTTATTTTCAGCAGGAAGGAACACATTTTGTTGCTTGTTTTATTTGGGATTCAAACAGCGCGCCAAAACCCAGAATCGCAGAGGCCGCTCCCGAAGGGGGCCTAGAGGGCCGGCGCCATAATGGCCGCCCGTGCCCACAAGGAAAGGATCCGGTTTGCGCTGGTCAGCGCCGCCGTGGAAGTGCCTCGCTGCAAAAGCGCCCGAGGCCCTGCTCCTCCCCCTCCCCAGGAACAAAAGGAAGAAGGAAAGGGGGAAGGGGATATAAGGCAACGCTCCCCCTGTGCAGCTCACCTTTTACATCAGGGAGCTGGGGGAGCGGCACCAACGGTTTTTGAGTAGCGGCGGTATCCATCATCATGACCCATGCGATGAAGGATCCAAACCAGCAGGAGAGAACAGGAGGTGCCAGGTGTCAGAGGACGACGTGCCCGAAGTGTCCCCACCCCTGCCGGGGCACAGAAGGTCGGGAGGGAATGGACCAAAGCTGAGACACGCGGACACAACCCCCAGCTCCCCAGGCAGTATGACGAGGCTTGCAGCGCCGGAAGCGATGGCAGGGTAAGGGCTCGAGGAACGAGGAGTGGCGGCGTCTCGGCCGGTCACCATGGCAATATTGTGATAAGTTGTCCTGCCCTGCCTTTGTTCTATGGCGTAATGGCGATGTGCGAGCTATGCAAGTGTAGTCAAAATGGGGCGTTACTACAGAAGGTGGCTCAGCGAGCGGAGGGCTGTTATGCGGAAACATTGCGCTATCACGCACAGCGGCTGCCGGACACGTGTTTGCTGTGCGTAATCTTGAGTAGAAATGTAGAAATATAAGTGTCTGGGCCCTTTCCGGGAGGACACTACGGCCTGTTCCATCGTTTGCCCCGCCAGTACTGCCAAGACCAGTACAAACCATATGGAGTAACCGCCCTTAGAGTAATGATCTCGCCCCATCTTTTTCTATTGGTAGGTGGGGGAATAGCGCGCCAGTAAATAGCAGGGCGCCTTCCCCTCCCGGAAACAAATTCTAGAAGGGTTTCTCCGTTTTCAAGCACCAGGAAGGAATGCTGCGTTAAATTAAATTCACCCGGGGCCGCGATGCTGGACGGGAGGGTCAGTAACGCTGGCTGGAGAGGAGGACAGGCCTGAAGAAAGGCACCGTGCGCTCGTTGGCCACCTCCGATCACACCAGTAGTTTAACACCGATCGGTACCGCGACCCAAGGGGCTCGGCTGTGTTAACAATTGTTCGGCCTCGACGGGCTTAGCCCAATAAAAAAAAAAAAAAAAAAAAAATATATATATATATATATATTTGCAGAGGTTCAAGGCAACCCACGGAAGCGCCACACACCATTACGGATGCGAAAAATAGTTCGAGCCCCGAGGTCGCGTCCACATCCTGCGATTCTGGGCAAATCACTAAATCTCCCCGGGCCTGAATGTGTAATAGAGATACGGGGCGCATGTAAAGCGCTCCGATAACTTCGGGTCGTGTTCGCGCTATATAAAAAAAAAAAAAAAAAAACAAGTTTGTCCCCATGTTTGGATGTGTAAAGTAAATACGGCGCTCAGGTAAAGCGCTCCAATACGGTAGGGTCGAGTTTGCGCTATATAAATATACAGCACCGTAATGTGTTAGTTAAAGGATCCTGAGTGCCTCCTTCAGGGAAACTTAAAGGGAATGTCCTACTGGCAAACAATCACTCTTCGCGGTCTGACCCAATGCTGCCGATCTCTGAAGCTAAGCAGGGTCGGGCCTGGTTGGTTCTTGGATGGGAGACCGCCTGGGAATACCATGTGTTGTAGGCATTTCCAATACATGCGGTTCGAGTCGCGCCATAAACATGCCGCAATAAATAAAAATAAAAACTTTGTAAGACATATTATCATAGTTCCCTCGATTTGGGTTTTTCAAAATCAGCCACATGAGAAGTTTCAAAGGCCCCCGCATCCCCCCACACACACATCCGTGGGCCTTGGTGTCCTTCCACTGCTGCCTTAATGATGGCTGTGACCCTTCTTAATGTCAGAGCGCCAATGGATGCAGATCTGCCACGTGCTTCAACGTACACAGCTGCTCGAAATACAAGTTCTGCCCCCCTTGGACAGGTAAAACATATAAGGGTCAAAGGTCAGGAATAGGAAGTGGTGTGGTGTGTCAGACGGTAAAGCAATAGATCTCCATGGAAACCACAGAAAGTAAGGGAGAATGATGTGTGCTGGGTCAGCACATATCTTGTGATGGTGAAATTTACCATAGTGCTCACTATTCATTCATTTACATTATGTCACTCGTATCACATGGCGCCACCCGGGTCAGAAGCCAGAAGCCAGCTGATATGACCACATAATGCCCTCTGCAGTGCTAGGAAACGTTGGTTTTGCCGATTCGGCGTTGATAAATTCTTCTTTTGCAACGTATGAGAGTGGCTGAGCGCTGCGTTTCTGGAAACCAATACAGGAAACAGGTCTGGGCTCCCCTGCAGGAGAGGTGCAAGGGCAGGAAACTACTATGACAAATGACCCTGTAAAGTGCAGCCCCTATGCGGTTTTCAGCTTGCAGCTCCAGACACTGCAGATGTACGACTGTACAGACCCCTGAAATATCCCAAAAGACCTTAATTTATGTACATAAATGTTGAAAAGAGTAAAAGGATATTTCAGGTAGTGTTCATTGATTTAACTGTCAGTGCACATATTCATAAGTCATGTTTCTCTTTAGTAGTATTTACACTGAGTAAACGATCGGCAGGTATGCATAGAATTATGCTAGATGTGTAGCATTGAAAAAGGGGTAATCAATATAGTGGTTCTGCTACTGCCTTGAAATAGAACGCGCACTGAATGAACAAGAACACCGAAGTGGAAAGCGGTACCCCGAGTCCTACCACTATAGGCAGTGTTGCGCAGCCTAAGCGGTGAGGAAGATGCGCAGAGTATAAATGAAACGTTGCTGTAACTGAAAAGGAAACCATAACGCTCAAACTACTAGAGGAGCACAGGGGTTAGATGTTTCAATTCGCTTTGCGGTGAAAGCTATCATGGTGCACAAATACAGGTTCAGCCTGCGGTGAAGCTGTAGAAGAGCTAAAAACCCTCAAAAAAAAAAAAAAAAAAAGTCAATTTGATAATTATGTTACTATCGAATGTCTTCAGTAGCCCTTATGTATAGTTCTAGGGAGTGCGGAGTTACTGGGAGGAGCTTACGTAGGTGTTACGTATAGCGCCAGTGCCAGCAGGCGCAAGTCGTAGAATAGAATGCAGAAGGAGAGGTATCCAAGTCTGGAAGGTGGCACAAACGGGATAGAAGGGGACTGTAATTGGGACAGTACATCTGGCTGGGGAACCACGTCCGTCGGTAGCTCAGTTACCTGTAATACAAGGCTAATTGTATAATACACACGCACGTGCACCGCGGGGCTACGTCCGGGTATAACAATGAAGATCAATGGAGCAAGTTTTCAAAGACAGCCTTTGCTGTGTCTGGTTATGTCCGTGTGGAAGGAAAGAAAGTAAACTGAGTTGGGTGACAATAAACATCTGTTACCCAGTGCCTAGATGGGGTTCACATGCGCTTTACAAATAGAGGGGTCAGGTTCCCTGCGACCCCAGTTGTGCCAAGTAAGAATCATGTACAGTTTAGCATGGCGTTATGCGAACGAAAATGTCAGATGTCGGGGGCAGGTGGTAAACGTAGTAAGGGAATACAGCAAGGTAAAACATCTGGACCATGGAGTGGGCAACAATAAACAGCTGCCCTTGGGCGTAAGGGAACTTTACAAACACGCAGGTTTTGGCCTCTGCCCACCGGCAGCGCCAGCTCAGGAATAGGAATTTGCCCGCTGTAATGCAGCTGGTGCCCAAGGAAAGCGACGCCCCCTGGGGAGTCCGTGTTACTAGAGGGACCAGCGCCCACGACAACTGCTCCATGCACAGAAGGGAAGGTAGACTTAAAAAAAAAAAAAAAAAACGCTCTGTATAGTGGGTTTACAGGCACGCCGGTGCGCTAAATACTAGGCCCCCAGACAGGAGCAGACCGGCACTTACCGGGGGTGCCTGCCAGGAGCATGGACGAAGTAAAGGGTGTAATGAAACACTGTATGTTGTATCATGCCTCCACGAGCGGTATCTGACCATCTCCCAATTTTGTTTGATTTCATGGGTGATTCATGGTGAGAAGATACAGTGCCATAAGACTCCGAACAGGACGCAGGCGTGCCACTACAGGAGGGCAAGGGCGGAGCTGAGCACACCACGGTGTTTGTGGGGAAGATTGCCAACAGACCTGACCAGACGTCAGCCTCCCGGAGACACAGCTAGAGGTGGGTATCCTAGCGCTCGAGTGGTACAACAACAGGGGCGGTTCCACAAAGAGCAACGGAGGCGCAAAAAGAGACGATACAGGGCAGGGGGAGCCGCAGGAAGACGGCAGCCTCCCTGACGGCGTGGCGGAAACAAGAGGTATATTGGTTGGGTAATGGAAACACACCGACAGGGCGGTGTGTAGAAGGAGGGCCACTCACTCTGGGATGCCTTACGGCTGGGTGAGTACGCCTGACAGAAAATCGGGGTAGCAAACGGAGACGGCACTCGCAGCCCAGCCCCTGCCAGACGGCAGGGCGCAGGAAAGACTAGCAAGGTCGCGAGTTGTGGCCTGGCTCCGGGAAAAGGCTAGCCCCCCCACACGCAAAGGGGCATGGACAACAACAAAGAACAATCTACAAACTGTCAGGGTGATTTACGACCCCTATTATATGCAAATGAGCAAAAGACAAACCAATGATTTATGGCCACCCGATGATTTATGGCTGATGATTTATGATGCCCATGCAGAATGATTTATGACAACAAAATGATGACAGAATTGTGACAGAATGATTTATGACATCCCGATGATTTATGACCAAGATTTATGGCAACAAAAATTATGACAGATTTGTGACAGAATGATTTATGATACCCGATGATTTATGGCCCATGATTTATGATGGCCAAATTACACTGAGCGATAACCAATTGTGATAATGTATGATAATGATTTATGACCCCGGCGCAAGAAGGTGTCCAGGGGAATTGTACAAATATGACGTATGTAATGTGAAATAAACTGCGGCCAACAACCACCACAAATACAATGACTGTTGGCTGTGTGTAGTAATACAGGTACACGGGTATGGTAGGTTTCCGGGAATAGGCACAGTGCGGCTGTTATCGCAGAGGCCGCTCCCGAAGGGGGCCTAGAGGGCCGGCGCCATAATGGCCGCCCGTGCCCACAAGGAAAGGATCCGGTTTGCGCTGGTCAGCGCCGCCGTGGAAGTGCCTCGCTGCAAAAGCGCCCGAGGCCCTGCTCCTCCCCCTCCCCAGGAACAAAAGGAAGAAGGAAAGGGGGAAGGGGATATAAGGCAACGCTCCCCCTGTGCAGCTCACCTTTTACATCAGGGAGCTGGGGGAGCGGCACCAACGGTTTTTGAGTCCCACCCACCCACACCTACAACAGCAATGTCGCAGTGCTGACAGGGACGAATGGAACTAAGGGTGCAACGATTGGCAAAGGAGACACACCGGGCGGCGTGTGGAAGTAAGGCCACTCACTTTGGGATGCCTCACGGCTGAGTGAAGTGGCACCACTCACTTTGGGATGCCTCACGGCTGAGTGAAGTGGTCTAACAAAAGGGGGGAGCAAACGGAGACGGCACTCGCAGCCCAGCCCCCCCACCAGTCGGCAGGGCACAAAAGAGACCAGCATGGTAGCGAGCTGAGGCCTAACTCCAGGAAGAGGCTACCCCCACGCGATGAGAGCGCATGGAGAGAAGAAATCCAACCAGAAGGTGCGGAAACAAGAGGTATATTGGTTGGGTAATGGAAACACACCGACAGGGCGGTGTGTAGAAGGAGGGCCACTCACTCTGGGATGCCTTACGGCTGGGTGAGTACGCCTGACAGAAAATCGGGGTAGCAAACGGAGACAGCACTCGCAGCCCAGCCCCTGCCAGACGGCAGGGCGCAGGAAAGACTAGCAAGGTCGCGAGTTGTGGCCTGGCTCCGGGAAAAGGCTAGCCCCCCCACACGCAAAGGGGCATGGACAACAACAAAGAACAATCTACAAACTGTCAGGGTGATTTACGACCCCTATTATATGCAAATGAGCAAAAGACAAACCAATGATTTATGGCCACCCGATGATTTATGGCTGATGATTTATGATGCCCATGCAGAATGATTTATGACAACAAAATGATGACAGAATTGTGACAGAATGATTTATGACATCCCGATGATTTATGACCAAGATTTATGGCAACAAAAATTATGACAGATTTGTGACAGAATGATTTATGATACCCGATGATTTATGGCCCATGATTTATGATGGCCAAATTACACTGAGCGATAACCAATTGTGATAATGTATGATAATGATTTATGACCCCGGCGCAAGAAGGTGTCCAGGGGAATTGTACAAATATGACGTATGTAATGTGAAATAAACTGCGGCCAACAACCACCACAAATACAATGACTGTTGGCTGTGTGTAGTAATACAGGTACACGGGTATGGTAGGTTTCCGGGAATAGGCACAGTGCGGCTGTTATGGTTTCTTGGCGCTAGGCAGATCTCTCGTGTGGTGAGTAAGCACTTAGTGGGTTTCCGACACTAGTTCGGACGGGCTCGTCCTCCACTTAATCACCTTATCATGGTCACCTGTTCGGTTTTAAAGCCTGCTATGGGATTGGCGGCTAAATGCCCCCCCCCCCCGCCCCCGCCCCAGGAAACCCTCCACCGGACTAGAAGTGGCGACCTAGGACTTTAATGACTCCTCTCCAGCTGTGTTCCTGGAAATCTAATTATCAATGTGCACGGGGCCCACTGGGCCACTACGGTTCATTTCCGGAATGTTAATCTCACGTTCTTTGCATTTCTTGGTATTCAGCTACATCGGAAACGAGTGATCTGTGACTGAGGGCTTCTGTCTCCAGGGCAGGTAAGAATAGAGCGCGAGCGGGCACCTTCCTGGTAGAACCGCGGATAGAAAATGTTAATACATGAATATATATATAATATCGAAGGGGGCACTGCCTGCTGGGTGGAGGCACTGCAAGAGAGTGATGAGGGGACATTGACTAAGAGGGCGAGTGTGACGTTAGCAGCCCCCAACCTGTCACATCTGCATCGAAGGCTGGCATTTAAATGTCATCAAGCTTGCATTATCCCTTCAAATTCATACCTTCATTATTATTTTGGGCATCCAGGACCTGTCAAGTCCTAGACCACACATAGGAGAAATCACGAGGGCACCCCCCCCCCCCCCGAAAGAGGGTCGCTTAAGGGCTATATAAGATACCGGGTACCCCCTCTTTTTTTAGGGGTCAACCCTCTGTAGATAGACTATGCTCCAGAGACGTGAATAAGGCTTTGGTCTCTGTACAGAAACAGACAACAGACGGGGACTTTCCACTACCTCTCCTGGGCTATACATGTAAGAGATGTTAGCAATCTGACCGGAAGGACCTGCCAGAGAAGACAGACAGACAGGTACACACACACACACATTCACAGACACACACCCAGACTCCCTCTCTCTCTCTCTCTCTCTCTCTCTCTCTCTCTCTCTCTCTCTCTCTCTCTCCTCCCCCATACCTATTATTTTCAGGACCGGGCATTGACAGTAATGAAGTGTGTATTTACTATTCTCACTCCATGCGCACTTTGATAGTAGGGTAGGTTATAACGCAGACCGAGGCAGATATAACTGCACTTTTCGGGCAGATTTACAAGGAACTGACCCATTTGCATAGTTGCATCAGTTTCCTTGCGCCAGCGCCAAATGTCCTTGCGCCACCATGGATGCGCTGCATTTACAATACAGTGCTCCATGGCGCAAGGATTAACAGATGCGTTAGACATTCTGACGCACCTGTTGGCCCAAAAGTGACGCATTGCTGGAGTTGCTCATGAAAGTGACGCAACTCTAGCACTGTGCCACAACAGATAGGTGAGTCCCATTCAAAAATCCCTGCTTCAATCCTTACGCCTGGTCTGAGCAGGCGTAGGGATTTTGAAGCAGTGAAGGCGTAGTGTGACGCAGTGAAATGTTGTAAATTTCACCACGTCAGTTCTACATGGCTTTTTTGCGATGGAACGCCCACCCTGCATACATTATACCCGACGCGTGTATTATATGACGCAGGGCTTTACAATATGACGCATCTCCCTAGATGTGTTACGTTGTAAATTGGTCGCATTGTTTGCACCGCCGTTGCGTCAAAAAAAGTGACACAATGGCGGCACAAGGAGCTTGTGAATATGCCCCTTCGTTTTTTGATACACTCACTCAAAAGTACTAAACACACTACCTGGACTGGTCTTGCTAACGCACCGGTCCTCACACAAGATAGTGTTTGTCTGGTTCTGTCAGAGTTTACTATCAAACAAAATAAGGGAGAGTACTTCCCAGAAGACAGAGAACTGTCTATAGGATATTGGCATGAGGAGTAGGTGAAGAAATAATGCTATAAGGACTGATCTGGTCCTCACAGTAGGCTAACGTGCCCTCACACACACACACACACAGACACGGGCACTCAAACAGAATCCACCCTTTGTATTATATATTAAACCCTGCTTATTATGTGCAAATATAATGCAAATCTGTATTGGGATTATAACAGTGATAAAAGATAACTCAGCAAAAAGAAATATGAGAAGGATGAACATGCTGTTTACCTCAAACAATATTTCTTAAACTAGTACTTTTTAACCTGTAAGCCATGAACCCCTGGGGATCCATAACACCTTCTCAGATGGTCTGTGACTGTTGAAAAATGAAATATTATTAGCAGATTAATAAAGTATATATACACAAACAAGATAAATGCAAACTTGAAAAAAATTAAAACAGTCTGTAAATGCAAAAGAATTTGGAACTGGAAGCTAAAACGATGCGTGGGAGCCATGGAAGTACAGCAGACAGTAGTACTGACAACTGGTGACCTTAATTAAAGCACTGACTAGCCTGCAACGACAAAAAAAGGGAGTTTATGCTAGAGCCTGTCATACCGCTTTGTCTTTATGGAATAAAGGCACATTTTGAAACGCTAAACCTTATTTAAAAAAATAAATGTAAATCTTTGTATGTCTTTTGTCTGTGTATTAAATAGAATATTTCATAATTAATGTATTTGTTTTAGGTATAATTGTTTCTGCAGTTTCGTATTTTGTTTTGACTTTCAAATCGTAGGAATTGCCTCTGTGGGTACCTGCTGTGTGTGTCCAGTACTCATTCATTGGGCGTCCCAAGAAGTCAAAAGGTTGAGACCCTGTCTTAAACCATCCCTGGTGGTTTTGTCTGATTGCATGATTCGCCCTCTGGCATTATGCTAATATCTGCCTGCTTAAGGCTCCATGTATTACCTCAAGACAAACCTGCCGCAGGCCGGATGCTCTTCAGAATATGGTCGCCTCGTGCCGCACCTTTCTGCCTCTCTCTAGCTGAGGTTCTCTTACACCCAGTGCACCACAGCATCCCTGCATCCCTAGGACGCCGGCGGAGGCGCATTTCTCTCAGCCCTTTGCCTCTTTCTGCCTCTCTCTAGCTGAGGTTCTCTGACACCCTGTGCACCACAGCATCCCTGCATCCCTAGGACGCCGCTGGAGGCGCATTTCTCTCAGCCCTTGCCCCTTTCTGCCTCTCTCTAGCTGAGGTTCTCTTACACCCGTGCACCACAGCATCCCTAGGACGCCGGCGGAGGCGCATTTCTCTCAGCCCTTTGCCCCTTTCTGTCTCTCTCTAGCTGAGGTTCCCTTACACCCCGTGCACAACAGCATCCCTGCATCCCTAGGACGCCGGTGGAGGCGCATTTCTCTCAGCCCTTCGCCCCTTTCTGTCTCTCTCTAGCTGAGGTTCTCTTACACCCCGTGCACCCCAGCATCCCTGCATCCCTAGGACGCCGGCAGAGGCGCATTTCTCTCAGCCCTTTGCCTCTTTCTGCCTCTCTCTAGCTGAGGTTCGCTGACACCCAGTGCACCACAGCATCCCTGCATCCCTAGGACGCCGGTGGAGGCGCATTTTTCTCAGCCCTTTGCCCCTTTCTGTCTCTCTCTAGCTAAGGTTCTCTTACACCCCGTGCACCACAGCATCCCTGCATCCCTAGGACGCCGGTGGAGGCACATTTCTCTCAGCCCTTTGCCCCTTTCTGCCTCTCTCTAGCTGAGCTTCCCTGACACCCTGTGCACCACAGCATCCCTGCATCCCTGGGACGCCGGTGGAGGCGCATTTCTCTCAGCCCTTTGCCCCTTTCTGTCTCTCTCTAGCTGACGTTCTCTTACACCCCGTGCGCCACAGCATCCCTGTGACGCCGGTGGAGCCGCATTTCTCTCAGCCCTTTGCCCCTTTCTGCCTCTCTCTAGCTGAGGTGCTCTGACACCCCGTGCACCACGGCATCCCTGCATCCCTAGGACGCCAGCGGAGGCGCATTTCTCTCAGCCCCTTTCTGCCTCTCTCCAGCTGAGGTTCTCTTACACCTCGTGCACCCCAGCATCCCTGCATCCCTAGGACGCCGGCAGAGGCGCATTTCTCTCAACCCTTTGCCTCTTTCTGCCTCTCTCTAGCTGAGGTTCTCTGACACCCAGTGCACCACAGCATCCCTGCATCCCTAGGACGCCGCTGGAGGTGCATTTCTCTCTGCCCTTTGCCCCTTTCTGCCTCTCTCTAGCTGAGGTTCTCTTACACCCCGTGCGCCACAGCATCCCTGCATCCCTAGGACGCCGGTGGAGGTGCATTTCTCTCAGCCCTTTGCCCCTTTCTGCCTCTCTCTAGCTGAGGTTCTCTTACACCCCGTGCACCACAGCATCCCTGCATCCCTAGGACGCCGACGGAGGCGCATTTCTCTCAGCCCCTTTCTTCCTCTCTCTAGCTGAGGTTCTCTTACACCCCGTGCACCCCAGCATCCCTGCATCCCTAGGACGCCGGCAGAGGCGCATTTCTCTCAGCCCTTTGCCTCTTTCTGCCTCTCTCTAGCTGAGGTTCTCTGACACCCTGTGCACCACAGCATCCCTGCATCCCTAGGACGCCGCTGGAGGCGCATTTCTCTCTGCCCTTTGCCCCTTTCTGCCTCTCTCTAGCTGAGGTTCTCTTACACCCTGTGCACCACAGCATCCCTGCACCCCTAGGACGCCAGCGGAGGCGCATTTCTCTCAGCCCTTTGCCCCTTTCTGCCTCTCTCTAGCTGAGGTTCCCTTACACCCCGTGCACCACAGCATCCCTGCATCCCTAGGACGCCGGTGGAGGCGCATTTCTCTCAGCCCTTTGCCCCTTTCTGCCTCTCTCTAGCTGAGGTTCTCTTACACCCCGTGCACCACAGCATCCCTAGGACGCCGGCGGAGGCGCTTTTCTCTCAGCCCTTTGCCCCTTTCTGCCTCTCTCTAGCTGAGGTTCTCTTACACCCCGTGCACCACAGCATCCCTGCATCCCTAGGACGCCGGTGGAGGCGCATTTCTCTCAGCCCTTGCCCCTTTCTGCCTCTCTCTAGCTGAGGTTCTCTTACACCCGTGCACCACAGCATCCCTAGGACGCCGGCGGAGGCGCATTTCTCTCAGCCCTTTGCCCCTTTCTGTCTCTCTCTAGCTGAGGTTCTCTTACACCCCGTGCACCCCAGCATCCCTGCATCCCTAGGACGCCGGCAGAGGCGCATTTCTCTCAGCCCTTTGCCTCTTTCTGCCTCTCTCTAGCTGAGGTTCGCTGACACCCAGTGCACCACAGCATCCCTGCATCCCTAGGACGCCGGTGGAGGCGCATTTTTCTCAGCCCTTTGCCCCTTTCTGTCTCTCTCTAGCTAAGGTTCTCTTACACCCCGTGCACCACAGCATCCCTGCATCCCTAGGACGCCGGTGGAGGCACATTTCTCTCAGCCCTTTGCCCCTTTCTGCCTCTCTCTAGCTGAGCTTCGCTGACACCCTGTGCACCACAGCATCCCTGCATCCCTGGGACGCCGGTGGAGGCGCATTTCTCTCAGCCCTTTGCCCCTTTCTGTCTCTCTCTAGCTGACGTTCTCTTACACCCCGTGCACCACAGCATCCCTGTGACGCCGGTGGAGCCGCATTTCTCTCAGCCCTTTGCCCCTTTCTGCCTCTCTCTAGCTGAGGTTCTCTGACACCCCGTGCACCACGGCATCCCTGCATCCCTAGGACGCCAGCGGAGGCGCATTTCTCTCAGCCCCTTTCTGCCTCTCTCCAGCTGAGGTTCTCTTACACCTCGTGCACCCCAGCATCCCTGCATCCCTAGGACGCCGGCAGAGGCGCATTTCTCTCAACCCTTTGCCTCTTTCTGCCTCTCTCTAGCTGAGGTTCTCTGACACCCAGTGCACCACAGCATCCCTGCATCCCTAGGACGCCGCTGGAGGCGCATTTCTCTCTGCCCTTTGCCCCTTTCTGCCTCTCTCTAGCTGAGGTTCTCTTACACCCCGTGCGCCACAGCATCCCTGCATCCCTAGGACGCCGGTGGAGGTGCATTTCTCTCAGCCCTTTGCCCCTTTCTGCCTCTCTCTAGCTGAGGTTCTCTTACACCCCGTGCACCACAGCATCCCTGCATCCCTAGGACGCCGACGGAGGCGCATTTCTCTCAGCCCCTTTCTTCCTCTCTCTAGCTGAGGTTCTCTTACACCCCGTGCACCCCAGCATCCCTGCATCCCTAGGACGCCGGCGGAGGCGCATTTCTCTCAGCCCTTTGCCTCTTTCTGCCTCTCTCTAGCTGAGGTTCTCTGACACCCTGTGCACCACAGCATCCCTGCATCCCTAGGACGCCGCTGGAGGCGCATTTCTCTCTGCCCTTTGCCCCTTTCTGCCTCTCTCTAGCTGAGGTTCTCTTACACCCTGTGCACCACAGCATCCCTGCACCCCTAGGACGCCAGCGGAGGCGCATTTCTCTCAGCCCTTTACCCCTTTCTGCCTCTCTCTAGCTGAGGTTCCCTTACACCCCGTGCACCACAGCATCCCTGCATCCCTAGGACGCCGGTGGAGGCGCATTTCTCTCAGCCCTTTGCCCCTTTCTGCCTCTCTCTAGCTGAGGTTCTCTTACACCCCGTGCACCACAGCATCCCTAGGACGCCGGCGGAGGCGCTTTTCTCTCAGCCCTTTGCCCCTTTCTGCCTCTCTCTAGCTGAGGTTCTCTTACACCCCGTGCACCACAGCATCCCTGCATCCCTAGGACACCGGTGGAGGCGCATTTCTCTCAGCCCTTTGCCTCTTTCTGCTTCTCCCTAGCTGAGGTTCTCTGACACCCCGTGCACCACAGCATCCCTAGGACGCCGGTGGAGGCGCATTTTTCTCAGCCCTTTGCCCCTTTCTGCCTCTCTCTAGCTGAGGTTCTCTTACACCCCGTGCACCACAGCATCCCTGCATCCCTAGGACGCCGGTGGAGGCGCATTTCTCTCAGCCCTTTGCCCCTTTCTGTCTCTCTCTAGCTGAGGTTCTCTTACACCCCGTGCACCACAGCATCCCTGGGACGCCGGTGGAGGCGCATTTCTCTCAGCCCTTTGCCCCTTTCTGTCTCTCTCTAGCTGAGGTTCTCTGACACCCCATGAACCACAGCATCCCTGCATCCCTAGGACCCCGGCAGGGGCGCATTTCTCTCAGCCCGTTGCCCCTTTCTGCCTCTCTCTAGCTGAGGTTCTCTGACACCCCGTGCGCCACAGCATCCCGGCATCCCTAGGACGCCGGTGGAGGCGCATTTCTCTCAGCCCTTTGCCCCTTTTTGCCTCTCTCTAGCTGAGGTTCTCTGACACCCCATGCACCACAGCATCCCTGCATCCCTAGGACGCCGGCCGGGGCGCATTTCTCTCAGCCCTTTGCCCCTTTCTGCCTCTCTCTAGCTGAGGTTCTCTTACACCCCGTGCACCACAGCATCCCTGCATCCCTAGGACGCCGGTGGAGGCGCATTTCTCTCAGCCCTTTGCCCCTTTGTGCCTCTCTCTAGCTGAGGTTCTCTTACACCCCGTGCACCACAGCATCCCTGCATCACTAGGACGCCGGTGGAGGCGCATTTCTCTCAGCCCTTTGCCCCTTTGTGCCTCTTTCTAGCTGACATTCTCTTGCACCCCGTGCACCACAGCATCCCTGCATCCCTAGGACGCCGGTGGAGGTGCATTTCTCTCAGCCCTTTGCCCCTTTCTGCCTCTCTTTAGCTGAGGTTCCCTTACACCCCGTGCACCACAGCATCCCTGCATCCCTAGGACGCCGGTGGAGGTGCATTTCTCTCAGCCCTTTGCCCCTTTCTGCCTCTCTCTAGCTGAGGTTCCCTTACACCCCGTGCACGACAGCATCCCTGCATCCCTAGGACGCCAGTGGAGGCGACTTCCGCTTGGAACCCTGTACTGAGCGAACCATGCCCAGCAGCATGTGCCAGACAAATGCTTTCATTAACAGCATCGGGAATGTTAGGACACATTGTCAACAAAACCAGTGGTGCGTAAACTGGGGAACTAACAAGGTAACAAGGACATTTGTGAGAAGTGCAGTTTTACCTTGAAGCTGTGGAGAATCACAAAGGTGTCCTTTGAAGCCATGGTTAGTAACAGAGTGCACACATAATTAAAAAATGCATTATTCTGCATACGCGAAGCAACGCATGTGTTAAGTAAACGTACCGAGGGTAATATCTGTTTTTTCAGCACCAAGCGAGGTAAGGGTGAACGTGCTCTTTACAAATACACGTTATATTACGTTACTCATATTAAGGAGCCGTGCATTATTATAAGTTAATATATGTTAAGGCCATATAGGGCTAAACATAATAACACGTAGGGGATATTAAAACATACCAAAAGGGGTATAAACTGTGGGGGATATGTACAAGGACTGGCGATAACTCCCGCTAACTCTAGTTAGCTGCAGTTTTCTTACTGCTGTGTACCGCTCAAAACTATCGCCTTGTTACAGACGTATGTACAAGACGTCGCTACATGGCAATAGCTTCAGGGATCAGCGGTGAAAACTGCTGCTAACAGAGGTTAGCAACAGCTTGTTATGTTATGTTATTTTTAGTTATGTGGGTATTTCTTGAGCGCACGTTCACCAACGGTCTCTTGGCGCTATGAATTGAGCAGAGACTTCGAAACCGTAGCAATCTAGTTATGAGCTAAGGTAAAGTGCCAGGTTTTGAGCAATTTTCTAAACCGCACATAATCTTCTTCAAGTCTCAGAGTAATTGACAGTGAGTTCCACTGTTTCGGGCCCAGCGTAGAGAACCGCGACCCTACAGTGTGTTTACGTCTGAATCTCGGTACAGCCAGTTGGTTCAGATGCATAGATCTAAGGGTGCGCTGGGGGGCATACTTGCTGATTCTCGATGAGATATAACTGGGACCGGTGCCCTGGATGGCTCTAAAAAGGATACACCCTGTTTTAAACATAGTTTGTTGCTCCACCGGAAGCCAGTGGAGTTCTTTCAGCAGTGGGCTAATGTGGCATCGTCTATCTTTTTGACAGAAGATTCTAGCGCCATGGTTCTGAATCATCTGAAGACGGTGCTTCTGATGTTGCGGAAGGCCAAGATACAATGCATTTCCATAACCAATTTTGGAAAGAACCCGGGCAATAATAATTTGGATACTAGCCTCTCTGCTGAAGAATCTTCTTCTCTTGCGCAGCTTACGAAGCTGAACAAAGCAGGCTAAGGTTACCGATCCAATTTGGGAGTTCATGGTAAGATCCGAGTCAATTTGTATCCCTAGACACTTAATCACTGGCTTGGGGAGCGGTGCAGCCCCAAGCTCCGGGGTCAAGTGTGTAGGAGTCCAGTGCATGAGTTTATTTCTCGGTACAATTATTTCAGTTTTTTCGGAATTCAATTTTATTTGATTGTTGCTCATCCAATTTTTGATGAACATCATAGCATTCCTAATGAATTCCTCTGATTCAGATGACTCATTTATAGTAAAAATTAGCTGCATGTCATCAGCATAATTATAGATCTTAATCCCCATCTGCGGGAGACTGGAAATTAGCTGACGTATGTAAACATTGAAAAGAATCGGAGAGAGAGAGGAACCCTGCGGGACTCCACAGCTCATGTCTACAGTGTAGGATTTAAAAGGTGAGAGCCACACAGATTGTTTGCGGCCCTCATGAAAGGATTTAAACCAATCCAGAACTAAGCCCCCCAGACCAGCTGCGGCTAAACGATCCAATAATATATCGTGGTTGGCGGTATCGAATGCCGCAGACAGGTCTAGGAGTATGAGGGCCTGAGTACAGTCCACATCTGCCTGGCCTTTAAGGTCGTCTATGACCGATAGTATAACTGATTCCATAGAGTGTGATGGACGGAAACCTGCCTGATGAGTGTCCAAAAGTTTGAGGCCTCTAGGAATGAGCTAAGACAACTGGCTACCTGGGTCTCCAATAGCTTAGCAGGAAAGGAGAGGAGAGATATAGGCCTGTAATTCTCCATCTTATGAGGGTCCAGGCCTTGCTTTTTTTGCAGTGGAACGACCACTGCTTCCTTGAAGACTGAGGGCACAATACCCTGGATAAGAGAGAGATTCAGAAACTGAAGGACAGTGTCAGGGTACGCCAAATAGATGGCTTTTAATATATGAAGAGGACATACCTCTTTAGGGGAGCCTGATTTGACCTTATTTACTAGCTCAACGAGGAGTTTCTTGTTTATGCCAGGAAAGACTGCCAAAGAAAGAGAGTTTGGAAGGACAGGAAGGTCAATGGGGCTACTGTGGCTAGAGTTAATTGAGTCCTGGATTTTTTAAATTTTATTTCAAAGTTCCTGAGTTGCTGTGATCGGTACAATCACGCGTTCAGGAGTAGATAGCTCCTTTACAATCTTAAAAATTTCCTTTGACCTATTGTCAGATTTCAGAACCTTATTTATGAAGAAAACTCTCTTAGCCTCTAAAATGGCTCTTTTATAGATAGTGAGGCTCGCGATATAGTGTGCTTTATCCTGTGCTAGGTAAGTTTTACGCCATTTCCTTTCAGCTTGGCGCACGTTGAGTTTGACACTTTTTAAGTCAGCAGTAAACCATTAGGATGCTTCATGTCATCTTAGGCGCGCGGTTTTGAACTATAAGGGGGCATGGATATCTATAGCATGAGTGTGCCAGTTTGTAATCTCCCTCTCAAAACTGTCCAGGTGTTCCTGAGGAGTAGGCTGCTCATGAATTAGTGTTTCCAACAAGGATACCATGTTAATCCGATTCCAGTTTCTGAAAGTGCTTTTATTTGGCGGTGACGGCTTATGCGACGACATATCCCTCACATGAAAGCTGATAATATAATGGTCTGACTATACACATGGGTGGATAGTTAGATTTTGGAGTATAAGATTGATGGACCACACTTGATCAAGTGTATGGCCTATGATGTGCGTGGGGGAATGGATATGCTGGGTCAGACTAAACTGGTTAGGGACTTTGTTAACTCCCCTGACAGCTTTCCCCCTTCCACCTCATTGGCCCAATAGTTCAGATCACCTAGGATCAGAACGTTGTCATAATCTACGGTCAGAGATGCAATGTTATTGGCTAGGACTTTAGGGAAATCTGACTTCTATGTGGGGGGTCTGTACAGAAGTACACAGACCAGTGAGTGTTTGGAGAATCCAATTTGATCACAAGAGTGTCGACTGTGGAGATTTCAATATGGGAAATGGCAATACAAGGTAATCCTTTTTTAATAGCAACAGCCACCCCACCCTCTCTTTTTCCCGTGGAGCTATTGGTTTGCAAAATGAAATAATTTCCAGGGAGGGCTGCTAGTATCTCTGGGGAAGACTCCTCTGTTAACCATGTTTCAACCGGGAACAACATATCTGGTGCATCAGTGGTCAAGAGATCAAAAAGTTCCAATTGGTGCTTAACAACAGAGCGTGTATTGAGGTACATAATGTTTAGGTTCCTGTTAGGTTGACTTCCCTCAGATTTAGCCAGATCTGTGTGAATAGGATTCTGCCTGTACATATGGCGATGTGAATATCGCCCCAAAACCGTCGGAAAAGTGCTGCTAAGGTGGCGTTAACTCCTTTTACACATGCCCCTGTGTGTTTGGGACTAGAGAGAGGACAGAGCTACTCCAAGCACTTACATGCAAAGTCTCCCATGTGGACTTGAACTTTTTATTTATATTGTTTTTATGCTACGATGGACATTTCGAAACCCCAATAGGGGCAGTATACTGGAATCACAGTCAGTACTGCTCTACTACCAGGAGCAATAAAATGTCTGATTTTGAATTCATTTATATTGTTGTTTTTATTCAGGTCTTCATCCGTTGTGTATGATACTGAAAACAGTTAGACCTAAACTGGGAAGGAGGATTGATTTGGTGTGGTCAATTGCCCTATATGCACCTTGGAGTTTCGAATGGTAATCACCGGCAATGTCCTTCACTGGTTCTTCTCTGACCTCTCCAGTCAACACCAGTTTATTCACATGGGCACCTCGAGGCCCAAAATATCCCTGTCACCTGCAGAGTCCCGCAGTGTTCCATACTGAAGTCACTTGGTGTTCTTCTCCCAGATACCAGCATCAAGATTCACCTGTAAGATGAAGATGCATAGCTTTTCCTGAAAGTCTCCTCTGCTATAGCCATCCAAGTGCCTGCCTGCTCATCATCCTCACCTGGGTGTTCAGTGCCTACCTGAAACTCACCCAAACAAGAGAGAATTCCTGTTATTTACAAAGATCAACAAATAAGAAACAGTACAAATCTGGCTCAATTACATGAACTTTGAGGGCTTCAAACACCAGCTTTCACTGAATGCAAAGAAACTTGGATTCACCCTGGAACCAACCTCGCCCCAAGGAACAGATTGTCCAAAAACAAAAGATGGCCTGATACCAGCTCTCTCTTCTAAAGGGAGTGAAGCTGTTTCTTCCAGAAAGCGACTTGAAAACTGTTGTTCAAGCCTTCATACTGCTGCATGTGGATGGGGGCATCGCCCTACCCCATGGCTTCCCGGACTCCACGTTGGCACGCCCAAGGAGCACACTGCAGAACGTCTCATCCAGAGCCTGTAGAATATGATGACATCACCCCCATCTTGATGCATCTCCATTGACTCCTTGTTGGCACTCACCATCTTGAAACCCAACTGCATCATTTACAAAGACATCACAACCAGCACCACACTTCTCTTGCAGACAGGGTCACCATCTCTGGTGGTTCTTAGCACACCTGCAGCCAGGACCTCATCACACAGCAGACTAGGACATGTACAACAGAAAAAACAAAGCATCAAGGTCTTTTCCAGCAATGGACTCGCAATTTGGACCACTCCAATGCTGAATGAGTTGAAGATGCACCGTTTTAAGGAACACTACATCACAATGCATTACCAGTCCACAAACTGGCTGTCTCTCCTATCACTTGATGACTTTATGCTGGACTTCGAACATCTACAGCACTCTTCTGCCTTTTGATTAATTTCACACTGTAGAAATACCATGTACATATGTACATACATACACGCCACCAGTTATACCATCAATTATATTACATTTGCCATCATGTTTATGTTCTGTGCAAGTTTCAAAACAGTATATAGGGATGTATTATGGCACAGCTCATCATAATTTGTGAATGCCAACATCCAGTCTGTGTAAACCCCAGAGCCTGCTTGCCGTGGTCATACCCTGTGGGTTCTTGGCATCTTGGCATATGGTGTGATATTTCTCAATGCTATTCCCCCAGCCTCTCTGATACCATAGGATATAGGCTGCGGGTGAAGAGAGTGGCCTTCAGTCATGTTCTACACCTATAGTCTCTGACCCTGTAGCCTCTTCCTGGATCTGGCAGTCATGTGCAGTGGGTGCTGTCTGCATGGCATTGCCTATGACCAGTTCCTTCATTCAGTACTCCTCCTTACCAATTAGACATGATCAGTGGGTATACAGAGCAGTAGCTGGAAACAGGCTGTGGCCTTTTTAAACACCTGTGTTGGATACCTGACTTCAGTACGAACTTGGTACTGCCCACAGTCATGGGTACCGTCTGTTTCTTTCATTCACATCACAATTAGCTGGGCCTAGTCCTTGGGTACATGTGAAAAAGGGGACGGTGCACCAGGATGAAGTCAAGTAGTTCTGTATATTTTCCAAAATAAACTTCTTTATTGTTTTTTCAGTACGATCTTGAACACCAGCCAACGCGTTTTGTTCCGATAGGAACTTCGTCAGGGCTGAAACAATACATGAATAAAAGACAAACTAAGCACAACTGCCACATAGGACACAGACATACAAAGCAAATATGGACATATAAATAACATACATTCATATATAACGATTACATACTAATTACATAAAGTTTACATAGGAGTTGTATAGAAACTACATAAAAACCACATATAAAAAAGATCACATATTAAAAATCACATATAAAATCACATATAGAGATCACATATAAAAAAGAAGAACAGCAAAGCAAACCAACACATATTAAGCAACATGATAGGTCATAGATGAATGGACATATATTAGATTTAAGCAAACAAACATACATAAAAGGGTCTTAAATTCGTTGTTTCACCACGCTAAGTTGTGTTTAATATAGAAAGCAACACCACCTTAATAGGGAAAACAGAATTGTTTATGTAACGCAGCAAGAACAGAATATATAAACAGGGAAAGTGTAATTAAAAAGGAAGAAAAAAATAGAAATAGAAAATGAAAGCAGTTGCACAATTCCTATAAGACTTAGATGTCAAATCCCACAGGAGATGTGTAGTATCGCAGGAGGTGTAAAGTGCCATAAACAATATTATCTCATAAGAAATCTGTATATATATATCTCTCATTTAGGCCAACAAATAGTCTCACCAGAAATGTCTTTATCTTTTTCCGAAAGTCGGATGAGATCAAGTAAACGCCAAATTTTTACGGTCCGGGTTCACGAGTTATATATGCATAAATATTCTGCAGAAATCCAAAGTTGATCGATCTATAAACGCTGTACAGCCCCGGCCTTACCCTCCAGAAAAACTTTTGGCTTGTAACTTTGAATCAACAATGTATCCAGAGGCCTAAGTAGCGGCCAGAATTCCTAGTGGGGAAAGGAAGGGCGATATATTTGCATTCAGATAATCTAATATAATAACCAATAAAGGGTGATCAAAATATGAGGGCGACCCGATATTAGTAGGCGGATACACTCATAATGAAAATATCATTAACATAACGCACACATAAAATATAACGAGACATCTGATGCCACCTCCTAATTGCATTAAGACGGCAAGTGGGTGAGATTAGCATATCCAAAATTTAGGTTAATGCTATCTAATATGTTCCCCCTAACATACAAAAAACACATAAAAGGTGAGACATATGGCGACTCAGAGTATTATCCACTGGCTATTTAGTGACAGTACACAATTCCTTCCTTGGATCATATATAAAATAAAATAAAAAAAGATATATCAAGCGTCATGATGACCTATGATGCCACCTCCTAACTATTTAACAATAACAAACAAATAAAGTTAATTTTTCGATAAGATCTAATTATAACACCCAAAACACATAAGATGGAAACATATAGCGACCCAAAGTATTATCTACTAACTATTACATGATAATTGCATTAACCCCTTCGTCGGTTCATATATACTAATATATGCCAAGCGTCATGGTTAATATTTGCTAATGGTCACACTAAAAATCGGGATATAGTATGTAACAGAAGTTAAGCCAAGAAGGCGCAAGAGTGAAGGGAAGCCACCACTTTCCACAATAGTTTAGACACGGCATCATCTAGTGTCCGATATCAAAAAGTCAAACTTTAAAAAAGAAACTACTCCTCCCCACCCTCTTCGTTAATTAAGGTCATATCCAAAGGGAAGATTAAACATTTGAAGGACCCGTAATTTTACCTTAAGTCACGATCGGAAGTCACGGTTCAAGTACCAATCCCTTATATGAGATTCAAACAGCCACGCTGATTTTAAGACATATAAATAGCAAGGACAAGTCATGTGGTCCGTCCATCCCGACGGTTGATTAGGTCACGTGTTTTTGTATAGAAGAGCAAGCGCCATGTTTGACTGGCAAGAAAAAGCCTTACCGCATATAAATATTAGTTCGCATTGTGAATCGCTCTTCTAACTCCGACAATAAAATATTAGATTTCGAAAAAGAAACACCGTTATAGTCTACACCAGTGCCCCTGATCCCGTGTAAAGATAATTATGTTTTATATTCCAGTTCGTATAGTATATGTATTGTAGGAAGATCCAATGTGCACGCTGCTCACGAACAAGTACTACATTTTAAACAAAAATCTTTTATTCAAATTCATATATTTAGTTAATCACGAAGTGATTTCGAGAACAAGTCATGTGATTCGTTCATACCAACGGTTTAATAGGTCACGTATTTCACCTGTTTTTATACATAAAAAAGTGGGCGCCATGTTGGACTGGCAAGAAGTGCCTTACCAAATATGAATATTATTCACATTGTCACTCTTATAAATCCGACACTGTACATATTAAATTAACAAGGGAAACACCCGGTCACATGTAAAAAATATATTCGTATGGTATATGTATGAAAGTCCAATTAGCCCACTGGTCGCTAGTAAGCACTCTATCACCGTGTGCAACACAATAACACCCGTCGGACCCGATAATTTAACTGCCAAATTGGCATATGGGTCACCGGTGTATTCCACCAATGTGGCGCCCCTAATCAGATAGGGCAATATCCGTGATGTAGTTCAAATCGTTAGTTAAAACTAAATAGTGAGAACAAGTCAAAGTCTTGTAAATGCTGCTACCCAAGAAACCACTTCTAAGTATAAATCATATGGAGACAGAATGCAGAGACAAAACTAGTATAGTAAACTGCAGATAATATGCAAGGGTGATTCTGCCGGAGTTAATAAGTAACACAAATGGTTTAGTATTATAACCATTTAGACCATAAGTTATATAGGCTACAGTGAAAATACCCCATGGTGATTTTAACTGACAATAGAATAAGAAATAGTCAATAATAATATGGAAAAGAAGAAAGAAGGAAGAAGAAAACACCATATAAGTATAACTCTCAGAAAAGAAAAAGAAAGAAATATAAAGAAGAGATGATAATAATCAAGGTCATCAGCAATGTTAGTGTTAAACCAACAAGAGGATAGAATTCATGTCTGGTAGACATAAAGTTATATGTATATATGTCATCATTCAGATTAAGGTTTTACAGTCTTAATTATCTAGAGAAAGTAATGCATTTCCCCATCGGTATTATGCCCCAACTGGGTCGCTTTCAGTCGACAAATCCATCTGGCCTCCATTTGCCTCAGTAACAGATCCCTGTTACCCCCTCTTGTTTGTACCGGTACATGGTCTATTGCATGGAACCAAAAGGTTAGATCGTCCGGATGTTCACAGGAAAAGTGGTTTGTAATAGGATACCTATTGTCCTTAGATCTAATGGCCCGACGATGCTCTTGGATCCTCAATTTTAAGCAGCGAATAGTACTGCCCACATAAATGATGTCACATTTACACCCCAAGATGTATACGACATGTGTCGTATTGCAATTCAAAAAGTGACCTATGTTAAACCTTTTAGATGTATTATAGTTAAACGTAACGGTCTTGTTTTTACCAAAGGGACATACATTGCACATCCCACAGACATAAAAGCCTTTTGGTTTGGGCGGTAACCATGAATTTATTGTCTTGGGAGTCGTTACATAGCTGGGACAAAGGGAATTTCTTAACGAAACTCCCCTCCTGTAAGTAATAGATGGTCTTGTCCCAATCGAATCCTTCAGGCCCGGTATTTCTGTCAGAATGTGCCAATGCTTACGAAAGATATTAAAGATGGCACCACTGTGTGAGGTGTACTGTGTTATAAATCTTGCCTTCGAGTTAATTTCATCAACAGGGAGTTTATCTGTTAGTGTATCATCCCTATTCAAATTGTAGGCCCCAGATTCCGCTTTATCAAGGATTGCCTGTGTGTAACCCCTCTTAGCGAACCTGGTTTTCACGTCCCTGATATTGGTTTGGAAAGTTACTTCCTCGCTACAAGTTCTCTGTATCCGTACCATCTCTCCAAATGATATGTTGTTCTTAACTGACCTGGGGTGTGCACTTGTGGCGTGAAGGACCGAGTTGCATGACGTTTCCTTTCTATAGAGTGTACTGTGTATTTGACCCTGTTCAATGTAAAATTGTATGTCGAGGAAGTTGATACGTTCTTTGTTGTATATCATTGTAAACATGTGTTTGTGTTCCTGCATATCAAGAATTTACACTGTGGCCTCCTGGTTACCAGGTATCACCTGAAGTGATTCCTTTCCACACCATACATTTATTTCAGCTCTATCACTTTTCTTCCCCTCATATGTTTCTAACCATCTCCTTACCATCAACCATCCTTATCACAAACTCTGCCTCATTTTCCCCTGATCTCTTTCTTCTGTACTGCCAAGAACTCTCCACTGAGAAGGTCTGTTTATGCTTCTTCTTGATTGCCTGAGGGAAAGACCACTCTTGCCAGTAGCCATGGTGCCAACCTGCACTAAATCGTACATGTGAAAGGTGTCGGGTGTCTCCTTAAGAGGGTGGAGTTCCACAGATGTCAACACAGGCGTTATTTCAACAAGCGAAAAGAGTTTTAGAAATTAAGGCCCAATATTGACTGTGTAAAGAAATTAGTTGTGAGAGTCAGACTCAAATGAGAGGTCAAACACTAACCTTATATACATAAAATGTGAATATGTTAAGGTTTCACCAGGTTAATCAGGTATCAGGTCTTAATCAGGGGAACTAAATGGTGGCATCTTACAATATGTCAATCAAACAAAAAGTGCTAAGCTTTGGTTACAAAATTCTGAACTGAAATACACCTAGAAACTACTTAGAGGCTTACTCCTTAGAGGTAAGAAAAGTATATACCTGTAGACAAACCTGCAGAAAGTCCTGTGATCTGGGATTCAAAAGTAACAACCATCACAATGTTTGTTATACCATGGTACGTTGTGCTGTGCACTTTCACATTTTCACTGTACACTTGCACTGCACCGCCACGTGAAGCACCTACCTATCATTTCAAAATTGTTTATATTTTATTCAATCAACTTGAAGGCAATCTGTGTGTGTTATAAAACTGTTTGTGTATATTTACCATGCCTTGAGGTTCTAGTAACTTATATATGGCTCCTCCTGAATGGTTTACTTGATCTGAGGGAACCACTGTTATCCAGATGATCTTATTAACTAGGGTCCCAGGAATACCAGGTTGCCCCTTGATTACAATTATCGGTACCTTCAGAGGTCAGGCTGCTAGAAGATACAGAGTGAAATGCCTGCGTAGTTACCTAATGCACATGATCAACATTTGAGTTCAAGAACTGTGGCACATCTCAGCTCACGTAGTTCCAACAAGGATGAACCCAGGACAGTTATGTGCAAGTCTGCACTGAGGAAAACAAAGGGTTTTCTTGTAAAACCCTCACTCACCATTGTATATAACATCAGTAAGTGACCCCAAGTAAGTCGTAGGTCGCAGCTATCCTATCCGCAGCGGAACTGGGTGGACCCGATGATGAAGCATGCCACCAAGGGGTAACCCCAGTGGGTGAGGGTTTTACAAGAAAAACCTTTGTATTTCTTCAGCGGAGATTTATTTGCACATAACTGTACTGGGTTTCTGTTTGTTGGAACTACTTAGGTCTACAGGAGGGCAAACCCAGTGTATCCTCTTACTTCCCCCTTCTTTTTTGGTACATTTCAGCTCACACCACTTATCAAGACTCGAGTTGGGTGCAAGGCCCAGGCCATAAACTGTTTTTCTGATGTCAGTATCGATGCCAGAGTCACTATATAGCGGCTTCTTTTCCAGATTCCTAATAGAGGTCTCTCATCTGTTTTGGCTCTCGAAGTATTAACCATTCTGTCCCAAGCTGTGGCACCTGCTCCTTCCCTCGGCTTTAGGGGTACCACCCTACGCTCCTTCGAAATTTTAAAATTTCTCTACTCCAAAAACCTAGTGATGGAGTTTTTGTCGATTTCCAGGTCATGGCTATCTGTCATTTGGCAATCAGACACGCCAAGAAATACTTAACCCGTAAACCAAACCCAACGGTTTATTTACAAGCCCCTTGCGCTGCCGGTACGTCACTTTTTCCCAAATCAAGGGGCATATCAGCAACACCCGGCGATAATTATCGCTCAGCGCTCTTAGCGTGAGGATAATTATCGCCTTGTAACGTGGATTTTTATCGCTGAGCTAGCGTGCTATTAGCAACGCTTATCTCCTCAGCGATAAAAATCCTCACGCTAACTGCCTAACGTGAGATTATCGCTGGAAACCCAGCGATAATCTCACGTAGTGTGGTGTTAGCTTGCTGACAGGGACTCTCAAACTTAGCCATGATATCCACCTTCCATAGGATATCATGGCTAAGTCAGTCCTGAAGCAGGCGTAAGGAAAGTAGCGATAACAGGGGTTATCGCTACTTTTCCTGACGCTATGCTTCATAGCGTGGGGCTTGATGATAGGAGAAATCGCTTAGCGACATTTCTCCTGTCATGTTAGGTCAGGAACGCCCACTTTGCATCTCATTAGAGATGCAAAGCTGGGCGTTAGGAATCCCCACGCTAAAGCAAGGTTTCACGCGTTAGGCCTTGCTAATTAGGCGATAAAATTATCGCCGCTTTTCGGACGAAAACGGCGATAATGTTTTACCGCCAGCTTGTAAATATGCC
This sequence comes from Triturus cristatus, assembly GCF_964204655.1. Classification (NCBI taxonomy): domain Eukaryota; kingdom Metazoa; phylum Chordata; class Amphibia; order Caudata; family Salamandridae; genus Triturus; species Triturus cristatus. The sequence continues at coordinate 84,700,971 of NC_140591.1, forward strand.
CCCAAAAGAGACATCCTGGTGGCGCAAGGGGCTTGCAAATAGGCCTCCCAGTTTCTTATTAAAGTACCCGTCTGGTTCGGATCCATATCAAACCAAAGGCCAAATCTTTATCGATTGATAAACTTCCAATTTCTAAGAGAAAGATAAACTTTAAAATTGCCTATATGGGCTCATTGAGCCACAACAATAGATGTGCACTCCTGTGCCCAGGGAATGACTGGGAAGCGGTTTGCTCTCCTTCTTCGACTCAAAGACTTCCCTCGTGTATAAAAGACTGCAGATTTACATGTCCACACCACATATGTCCGTATCTTCCATGCCATTTCATGGGGCAAATCACACGCGTGAACATTTGTTATAAATGTGGAAAACTCGGATCAGTTTGTCTCATGCCTTGTAATAAAATGTATATATTATTGAACGGAGGAGCAGACGTTTGCTCTTTGTGATGTAACTCATCACACAATTATGCTCAGAAAGCATTAAATTGGAAACATCTGCGGATTCCTTCACAAGTTTTCTTTCAGATGGCACGGTAAAACACTGTCTCGTTTTGTTCTCAGTGACGCACGGACACACAATGCATTATTCTCGTTTTATACATTTATCATACTTTTCTTACATTTGCGACTATTCACAATTCGGAACAGTTGATTTCATTTTTAGAAATCCTTCATTTTTTTGGCTTGGGCATTTTCCTCACATCTGCGGCTTCGTATCCATTTCAAGCGCCTGTCCACGCCTCTTTACATAGCGCCTATTTTAAATATGCACTTTGAGGAGGTAGAAAAGAGGGCCGAAGACTCAATGACCGCGTCTCCTGCTGCCTGGTCCACCCATCATTAGCCACAGTGGGAGCTAGTAACAAAGGTAGCTCACACCTGGGAATAGGTTACACGTGCAAGTTTACTCTTACACTTTTGAGTAACTTTTACTACTTTCGGTTATTCCCCATTCATGAGTGTAAAGTTACTTGAAAGTGTAGACTTACATGTCTCCACTCCCTGAAACAGGGTGGAGTCAAATGTACAAAAGTAAGTTACTACAGCCAAAAAGGGGCGGCCATAAGTCAACACTCGGTCTGCACAGTTCAAAGTAGGAAGGCTGGGCTGGTGCCGCGGTTCACTGAGTTGGCACATTGATACTCATCCACTGGCTGGAGCGCTGGGGATGTTTAACATGAAGCTGACCTGCTAACTGGTGGACTTCTTGAAACCTTGCAAACTCTTGCAGGTGGGATGCTACCCTATCCTGGGCAGAGTAGAGCTGTTCAGCCTGCAGGAGCCCCGCTTGCCTCCCTGGTCCGATGCCATTGTAGCCCGGTTAGGAAAGGTGGCCCTGCCTGGTTCCTGGAGCCCTGTCCTGCAGGGACTGGACCTCCCAGGCAAAAGTCATGGCTTTGACCACCTCTCACGTGGAATTATGGGAGCTGTTCAGCTCGCAGGTCTAACGTCACATTGGCCCAGGTAGGGGCGGTGGCCCTGCCTGATGCCTGTAGCTCTGTTCTGCATGGACCAGGTTTCTCAGGCAAAAGCCATAGCTTTGTCTGCCTCTCATTGGGGTTTACAGAATCTGTTCAGCCCGAGGGAGTCTTAAAATCTTCCCTGGTCGGACGCCACCCTGCCCCAGTCTCTGCCTGGTAGCTGAGTCTTCACACTGGGTCGTGTATCAGCTCCACTACCCAGTCTACTGCCTCCAAACCCTGAGCTGAGAATGTCACCCTAGTCCATAGGCTAAGGGTGCCCCGGTCAGTGCCTTTCACCTTCCTGATGCCCGAGCCTGGGGAGCTTTGGAAGGTTAAGTCCCCAGCAAACCATCCTCTCCCCTTGGGCCTGTCTGGAAAGCCATTTTCTACAAAGTGGGGGCTTACAAAACGAAAGGGACTTTGCTGGTGCCCACTCCAGCCATCTGGTCACCCTACTGACCTGCGAGGGATCGTGTCCCCATCCCTGTACCTGGCGGCACGGCATGGAAGGAGAAAGCCCCCATGCCAAAATGCACATGGTGAAGCAGACTCCAAAGGACCCGCACCCCGTCCCTCCCACTGGCTTGGTGGCAGAAGGACCCCAGGGAGGAACACACACCCATGGACTGAGTCAAAAGCTTGGCTCAGAGGATAACTTTCAATAGATCACAGGGAAATAAGCTGCTTTGCTACTTACGAAACCCTGACCCAGAATCAGGTTGCCTACAAATGATTTAGCACATGTGCACTAAGTGTGATGGAGGTAGCCCCCTTCCGCCCGCGCTCCAGTCCCCAGTTCCCGACCGAGCAGCTCTATACACCAATCCAGAGGCTGGCTATCGCAGGCCAACCAAGGCTCCACAGCACTGCGGTATCATTACAGTTCATGGGGCGGATTATGACTAGATGCATTCAGAGGTGGCTGCCAACTTTGACAAACAGTCCCTGAGGAAAGCGGGCTGTGCTGTCCAATGATGTCTAAGTCTACAACAGAGAGCTCTCGTCACCTGTGAGGGTATTCTGAAGCTTTCTACATACATATGGTCACCATCTGACATTAGGAACCAGAGTTGACCACCTTGTTCAACAGCATGTCCACAGTTCTTCTCAGGGAGGTCCCCGATATGTATGAACCACATCAGGTTTATGTCTGTTCCAAAAATAACAATTGATGGACCGATTGCAGAACAATGTCATACATTCACCCCAGTACAGAGATCTGGGCCTAAATCCATTGCTTTTTTGCTCCCCATGCCATTTCAGTTTGAACCCAGCCATATGCAAATCAGTCTTGACCCTGCGCCCAATGGGAACAGTCCAACCCAGACTGTCAGGCCAGGTCCTCCCTGGACTGGAAACAAGCATCTTAGGGCCGGTTTCGGGGTTTCACCCCTCTTCAGCCAGGATAGCTTGACTTCAGTGGCATGGAGAGCACGGGACCCACGTCGGGGCATATCCGTCCCACTCGGGGTGACAACGAAGGAGTAACTTTAGTCAAGTCAAGTCAAAAAGCTTTATTTCGATAAAAGTTATCATAAAAGCATATACAAGGAAAGCATGATAAAAATAAGAGTTCATTAGGGAACAAATTTTACAGCAAATTCCTGATAATGGCTTATTGACTATTTTAAAAAACATATTAAAAATACAAATTTAAAACTATAGTTTAAGACTGTGATTTAAAAAGACATATAGTAAGAACAATTCATTATATCAGCTAGTGCAGTTATTAAGTTTGTTTCTGATAATCCAAGACCAGCCCAAGAATTTTGCCACAGCACAGACTAGCACCAGGCTTGTGTCAGATCGCAGAATACGTAGGGCAACTCGATAGTTCGAGATGCCCAGGAGACGACAGGCAGGGGCTAACCATCGTTTTCTTGGGTTACTATACACTGGGCATTCAAACATTATGTGTGCTATGCTTTCGACCCTTTCAGGGCATATCGGGCAAGTGGCAGGGGTCTGGTAGGGAGGCTTCCATTTGCTAGTAAATTCGCGAGTAGGGAGGGTCTCAAGTCTGAATTGGAAGTACAATGCTCTGTCCCTAGGTTTTGATATAAACTCGAGGAAGGGCTCAAAGTTAGGTGTCTGCTTGAAGGTATAATAAGCTTCAGTTAGTCTTCCAGGGTTTGGGCTGCTAAGATCCCGATTGTCGATCCAAGCCCAATAAGCTTTTTTGATGTCAACCTTACTCACGGGGGCTCCGTGTTCCCAAAGGTCGTTGAAGCCAAGCTGGATAAGAAATTTTTTAATATTGCGTAGCCAGCTTACTTTTTGGGAGCCAGATGTATTCATTATTTCTCTCAAGCCCTCAGTATATTTTTTCAACTCCGGGGTACGCCATAAGCGAGCCCAAAATAGGAGGGGGCGTAGCCTAGCAATATCTTTAAATGAACGCCTACCCAGGTCACTAAAAAAAGGTTTCAAAGGAGTACCCCTGGGCATTGATACTAGTTCTCTTAGGAATTTGTTCTCGGACAAAGTAAGTTCATCTGTGTTTTCGAACCCCCACAGTTCGGCTCCATACATAGCCGAACCTAATGCTTTGGCCTGGTAGATCATTAGTGCGGGAGTAATTGGCTTACTCCTCGAGGAGCGATGTTCTTTAGCAATTACCCCCGCAGCCCGCTTATGATTAAGCAGCATTTTATGGATGTGGGGCTTCCAGCTCATATTGTCAGAGATCCTAATACCTAGGTAGTCGAATAATTTGACGTATTCTAGGGGGACTCCATCAGAAAAAATAGATACACTAGATGATTTACGAGATTTAAAAGAGAGGAGCTTAGTTTTGGAAGTGTTAATGACCAAACCTCTCATTGAACAAAACAAGTAAAATCTGTCTAAAAGCTTCTGTAACCCTGCTGGTGTCTTAGACAGTAGCAGGGTATCGTCAGCAAATAAAAGAGTGGGGACTTTTTCCCCCGCCAAAACAGGAGCGTCCGCCGGGACTTCTAGCAAAAATTTCACCACTCCGTTCACAAAAAGGGAGAAAAGAGTGGGCGCTAGTACGCAGCCCTGGCGGACTCCTCTACTGACTGGGATCTTATCAGTAACTTTAGTGGATAACTGGCCCCATTCTCTAGGGTTCTGTTTCCAAAAGCTGCGCTGTAATGCAGGCTGTGTCTCTCAGGGTGCGCGGGTATTCCTCCAGACGACTCCTGATTTCCCATACTGATGACTTGTGCAGATCTGGCTGAGCGTTGCCTCCCACCCTCCTAACCTGTACAAAGCCAGGCGCAAGCTGCCGCGTGGTGCTTTCTTCGCCACCGGTAGAGTGTGGGGTTTACCACGGTCCAGCAAGGACTTGGTGATTAGTTGGAAAAGTGTATGTGGAAGGATCCTCCGCAGTAAGGTACTAAGACACCCCACACATAAGGGAGGACTGGATACACGCAGTAAGGTACTAAGACACCCCAGCCATGAGGGAGGACTGGATCCACGCAGTAAGGTACTAAGACACCCCACCCATGAGGGAGGGCTGGATCCACGCAGTAAGGTACTAAGACACCACAGCCATGAGGGAGGACTGGATCCTACGCAGTAAGGTACTAAGACACCACAGCCATGAGGGAGGACTGGATCTTACGCAGTAAGGTACTAAGACACCACAGCCATGAGGGAGGACTGGATCCACGCAGTAAGGTACTAAGACACCACAGCCATGAGGGAGGACTGGATCCTACGCAGTAAGGTACTAAGACACCACAGCCATGAGGGAGGACTGGATCCTACGCAGTAAGGTACTAAGACACCACAGCCATGAGGGAGGACTGGATCCACACAGTAAGGTACTAAGACACCACAGCCATGAGTGAGGACTAAACCCACGCAGTAAGGTACTAAGACACCACAGCCATGAGGGAGGACTGAATCCACGCAGTAAGGTACTAAGACACCACAGCCATGAGTGAGGACTGAATCCACGCAGTAAGGTACTAAGACACCCCACCCATGAGGGAGGACTGAATCCACGCAGTAAGGTACTAAGACAACACAGCCATGAGGGAGGACTGGATCCTCTGCAGTAAGGTACTAAGACACCACAGCCATGAGGGAGGACTGGATCCACGCAGTAAGGTACTAAGACACCACAGCCATGAGGGAGGACTGGATCCTCCGCAGTAAGGTACTAAGACACCCCAGCCATGAGGAAGGACTGGATCCTCTGCAGTAAGGTACTAAGACACCACAGCCATGAGGGAGGACTGGATCCATGCAGTAAGGTACTAAGACACCCCACCCATGAGGGACTGGATCCTACGCAGTAAGGTACTAAGACACCACAGCCATGAGGGAGGACTGGATCCACGCAGTAAGGTACTAAGACACCACAGCCATGAGGGAGGACTGAATCCACGCAGTAAGGTACTAAGACAACACAGCCATGAGGGAGGACTGGATCCTCCGCAGTAAGGTACTAAGACACCACAGCCATGAGGGAGGACTGAATCCTCTGCAGTAAGGTACTAAGACACCACAGCCATGAGGGAGGACTGGATCCACTCAGTAAGGTACTAAGACACCACAGCCATGAGGGAGGACTGGATCCACGCAGTAAGGTACTAAGACACCCCACCCATGAGGGAGGACTGGATCCATGCAGTAAGGTACTAAGACACCACAGCCATGAGGGAGGACTGGATCCACGCAGTAAGGTACTAAGACACCACAGCCATGAGGGAGGACTGGATCCTACGCAGTAAGGTACTAAGACACCACAGCCATGAGGGAGGACTGAATCCACGCAGTAAGGTACTAAGACACCCCACCCATGAGGGAGGACTGGATCCTCCGCAGTAAGGTACTAAGACACCACAGCCATGAGGGAGGACTGAATCCTCTGCAGTAAGGTACTAAGACACCCCACCCATGAGGGGGGGCTGGATCCACGCAGTAAGGTACTAAGACACCACAGCCATGAGGGAGGACTGGATCCACGCAGTAAGGTACTAAGACACCACAGCCATGAGGGAGGACTGGATCCTCTGCAGTAAGGTACTAAGACACCACAGCCATGAGGGAGGACTGGATCCTACGCAGTAAGGTACTAAGACACCACAGCCATGAGGGAGGACTGGATCCTACGCAGTAAGGTACTAAGACACCACAGCCATGAGGGAGGACTGGATCCTACGCAGTAAGGTACTAAGACACCACAGCCATGAGGGAGGACTGGATCCACGCAGTAAGGTACTAAGACACCACAGCCATGAGGGAGGACTGGATCCTCCGCAGTAAGGTACTAAGACACCCCAGCCATGAGGGAGGACTGGATCCTCCGCAGTAAGGTACTAAGACACCACAGCCATGAGGGAGGACTGGATCCTACGCAGTAAGGTACTAAGACACCACAGCCATGAGGGAGGACTGGATCCTACGCAGTAAGGTACTAAGACACCACAGCCATGAGGGAGGACTGGATCCACGCAGTAAGGTACTAAGACACCCCACCCATGAGGGGGGGCTGGATCCATGCAGTAAGGTACTAAGACACCACAGCCATGAGGGAGGACTGGATCCACGCAGTAAGGTACTAAGACACCACAGCCATGAGGGGGGACTGGATCCTCTGCAGTAAGGTACTAAGACACCACAGCCATGAGGGAGGACTGGATCCTACGCAGTAAGGTACTAAGACACCACAGCCATGAGGGAGGACTGGATCCTACGCAGTAAGGTACTAAGACACCACAGCCATGAGGGAGGACTGGATCCTCTGCAGTAAGGTACTTAGACACCACAGCCATGAGGGAGGACTGGATCCTCCGCAGTAAGGTACTAAGACACCCCAGCCATGAGGGAGGACTGGATCCTCCGCAGTAAGGTACTAAGACACCACAGCCATGAGGGAGGACTGGATCCTACGCAGTAAGGTACTAAGACACCACAGCCATGAGGGAGGACTGGATCCTACACAGTAAGGTACTAAGACACCACAGCCATGAGGGAGGACTGGATCCTACGCAGTAAGGTACTAAGACACCACAGCCATGAGGGAGGACTGGATCCTACGCAGTAAGGTACTAAGACACCACAGCCATGAGGGAGGACTGGATCCTCTGCAGTAAGGTACTAAGACACCACAGCCATGAGGGAGGACTGGATCCACGCAGTAAGGTACTAAGACACCACAGCCATGAGGGAGGACTGGATCCACGCAGTAAGGTATTAAGACACCCCACCCATGAGGGAGGACCGGATCCTCCGCAGTAAGGTACTAAGACACCCCACCCATGAGGGAGGACTGGATCCTACGCAGTAAGGTACTAAGACACCACAGCCATGAGGGAGGACTGGATCCTCCGCAGTAAGGTACTAAGACACCACAGCCATGAGGGAGGACTGAATCCTCTGCAGTAAGGTACTAAGACACCCCACCCATGAGGGAGGGCTGGATCCACGCAGTAAGGTACTAAGACACCACAGCCATGAGGGAGGACTGGATCCACGCAGTAAGGTACTAAGACACCACAGCCATGAGGGAGGACTGGATCCTCCGCAGTAAGGTACTAAGACACCACAGCCATGAGGGAGGACTCACAACAGAAGTCCTTGCAAGGAGCCCATTCCTAGATGCCTAAACATTCTGGAAGGGGTGAGTGTGCGGGCTTCTAATGAAATCACTCCTTGCAAGTCACCTGCACAGTGAGTTTAGCAGAATCCAGCACAGCCGGAGGGCCTGTGGGGTTCACCCACCCACCGCAGAGTTTTAAAACTACACACACACACTGCGCGGCTGATGACCTAAATGCAATCTGTCATCTATAATGTATGTGATGACAACACTCAAATATGCATGAAACTCTCTGCCAGGGACAAATAGGCAGCAAGTGAGCTGTGCTAACCGAGTGTGACAACTCAACCGCAGAATGCTTACAAGCGGGCTGTGTAGATGCAGAGAGGGAGGCACACTTCCAAACACCAAGCCACGTGTCAACGCAGCTGCATGCCCCTGTCTTTATGGCACCAGCAGATGTGTTAACACAGTAAGCATAGAGTGCAAGGGCTTGAGGTGTGTATGTATGAGAACTTGGCCAATGCATCGGAGTGACCCCACGGTGACCCGGTAGCGTTTTATAAAAACAGGAAATAACAGTAAATAGGTAATCACACATCCTTGGCCCCGTTACCCCCTGGGTGCTCTACGTTGATTATCTACTCTTCGTGGGGTACAGACCCTTCTCTCACCATCCCTCGAAGGGCCCGGGGCCTTTCCCATGAGTGCAGAGGGGGGGGTCACGCCCTGGGCTGTCACCAGTGCACAGTGTGAGGCTGGATTAATCCAATTCATGGACACATTATTAACTGAACTGGACTCTTCCAACTCAGAAACGCACTTTTACACGTGGGAAATCTGACTGACGAATGATCAGTGATTTTAATGCTTTTAGACGTTCTATTTCTATGTTACTAAAATGTTCTTTTTTATTGGCGTAGAATGTGAATCTACCGAAGGGTCAGGAAGGAGGAATATACTAATGGTCGTTTTATGATTTCTGTTAGAAATGGGATTTCTGGTTGGCTGAGGCTTGCGCCAAAGCCAGACAGAAACCACCACTCTAGTCAGGGCTGGGGAGTTACACGCCAAAGATAACCCCTGCTCACCCCCTTGGTAGCTTGGCACGAGCAGTCAGGCTTATCTCTGAGGCGATGTGTAAAGCGTTTGCGCGCGCACCCAGCAACAACACCCAAGGCCCACCACAAAGGAAACTCCACACAAGGTATTCTATAAAAATAGCCTTTGTATTATACACAACACATTAGATAAAAACACACACTCTACAATGTGCCAACAGGCACGGGCAGAATTTACAAGGGATTATATATACAGGGGACAGGGCCACCTGGACCACTGTCCGGAATTAGCACTCTTAGAACATAGCACTTGGAACATAGGAAATAAAATTACTGTTGCACAAAAGTACACCTAGCACACAACCAGTCACTACTGGTATCAGGTAAGTACCACCTACGCAACCCTAACCACCTTAGGACAGTATTGCGCAGGGAATCAGGACCTCACTAGCACCACCTGTACTAGGGAGAAAACAACCACCTAAGTATCACAATACCTGTAGGGGTCTAAGCACATAAACACATGATGCATAACATTCAGAGGTGTAAAGCAAAGCACATGACGCATAACCATACATTCAGAGGTGCAGGGAAACACCATTGCGCAAGAACTCACATTAGCCACTATCTGTGGCAGTCCCTGGGCCAACTGGCCTTGAAGGGGCAAGGACGCCCTGTGTCCCAAAGTCAGGGCACGCCGGCGCAGGCTGCGCAAACCAGCGCACACAAAGCACAACCTACACGAGGCAGTTGCCCACTAAGTGCTGGGCAACTGGAGAAATGCTGGGGCCAACGTTGGAGCCTCCCAGGGCTCTGAAACAAATGAAATGACCCCTAGAGCCTCGCAGGCTCTAAATAATAATGTGCCCCTTTGTTGGAGCCTCACGGGCTCTAGAAAAAGGTGGGGGCGACGTTGGAGCGGCCCGCTGCCTCCCGGGGCCGCTCTGCTGGCTAAGAAATGCCCCCGTAGCGTTGGAGCCTTCACGGCTCTGAACCAAATGGCCCCCGTTCGGTGGAGCCCTCCTCAGGGACTCGAGGAGAGAGATGCCCTCGCTGGGGCGGCCCGAGAACTGCGCTGTTCAGTGCCTTCACTGGCACTTAACAGAGGACCAATAAATGCCCCCTAGCGCTGGCACAGGTAGGTGGGGGCCCCCTCTCTGGGGCCTTCTCACCGCGATCACCCCCGACGTTGGAGTCCCGCTCGGGGGACTCGTGAGCCTCGCAGGCTCTTACAGTACTTGGGGAGGCTAACCCGGCTCCCCCTTCAGCCCCCACTCACCAGGACTTCGATGGGCTGCTCCGACGGGCTGCTCCGGTCAGGCGATGGGGACAGCTGCAAGGGAACACGCAGCGCTCCCACCTCCTCTGTGGCTGTGGGGCTCTCCCGGCACACGGGAGCCCCGCGTACTCGCAGACTTCCTGGTTCCCGTCTTCCGCCCAGTGCAGGAGCGCGGGGTAGGCTCCCGTCGCTTCCTGCTTTGAAGTCCCGCCTACGTCCCGACGGAGGTCGCCTGACTTCCGGGGACGGACCGGGCCGCAGCGGTGATCCTTCTTCGGTGGTTGCAATACGGGGTAGGCTCCCGTTCCGTTGAGACATATAGCGGGGTGGGCACCCGCCAACGACCCCGGCAATGTCCCTGGCAGGGTGGGCACCTGCCAGGGGAATTCAGAAGCTGAAAAGACGGGGCAAACGCCGGGTGGGCACCGGTTTCCAGAATAAAGCGCTCCTAGCGCTACGGCCAACGTAAAAGCGCTCTAGAAGCGCTGGGGGCACCAAATAAAGCGCTCCTAGCGCTGAGGCAAGTAGAAGCGCTTCCAGGCGCTTTGGGGACACAAATAAAGCGCTTCCAGCGCTGTAGGATGAAAAGCACCACAAAGTCCAGCAAAGTTCTTCCCTGCATGCAGCAGGGCAGGGGTGGGGGGCAAGGCTGGACCCAGAGCCAGCGCACTGGGCCTCCAGGCAGGGAGGTAGTCCAAGTGGCGGTCCTCTGGTCCCGCAGCAGCAGCAGCCCCCCTCAGGTAAGATCCTGGCAGAGAACAGTTTCTGTGGGGACACAGCCCCATTTTTATACAGGCAAACCCTTTGTTCTGGGTTCAGGGTGAGGGGGAAAACCAGTCGCAGCTGGTTGGGGAGCACCCTTGATGTGCTCAGCCCCTCACTCTATTCACTGGAAGGGCTAGGGTCGTCAGTCGCACCACAGGGAGCGGGGCCAGCATTGTGTTTGGAAAACCCTGTCCTATTCAGGACCCAGGTGTACTCCTCCCACCCATCTAGCTGCTGATCTCCCCATTCACCACTGGGTGACTCATCCTGACACTGGGGAATCCCTAGCCCGTCACATGACACGACCAGCCAATCACGCGACAGACACACTGCACACCGAAGTGCCCACTTCTAGAAGTGGCACTTCCACACTAGGTACATGCACGCCGCACACATCATCGCGCAGCATTCACTCCCACGAGTCCGCACATACCAAACTCGGGCCTGCACACCCCACGCATCAGGAACTACTAGGGACACATACATTCCCCATGCATTCCTATGGGAGGGCAGGCCTATCTCACCACATGCACTCAGAGCACGCACGCACTTTACCCTGGGACACAGGGAAAGTGCGCAGAGACCAAACAATCACCATACCAAGTCACCAATAAAAATCCAAAAAGTCCAGGGGTGAACCTGCCAGAAGGGCCAAGTCCAACAATTTCCCACGACGGGAATTGATTTTATTTCATCTTAAGTGAATGACATGGTTGAATTCATCTGGAAATAACCTGGCATTGAAATGGAAGGCGGAGAGCGGATGTTAGGAGCTAACCTTCCTCTGTCCTTCTTGGACCTCCAGGCGGCCCACAGAAGCCTGTGACGTAGGTCGGAGGTATTCAGACGGAAGTCCCTCACTCCCCCTTCACCCCCTGTGCCGTGCCTCACCCCCATGGGCTGGCAGACCTACAGGGGTGACTGACCACATGCTGTTCTCCTACTACTCTCAGAATGTGGGTGGCCCCGGGTCCCAGTGACTCGTCTTCCTCACCAGCCTCACAGCCCGCGCCCTGCCCGCAGGTGCTCTGCGGCTGGATGGGGGCTGCATTCAGCGGTCAGGATGGACAGCAGAAGAGAGATGAACGGAGAGCCCGGCTTCCCAGTTGAAGATGGGGGGTGGGGAGGGGGGGGGGGGGGCAATCGACCCACCCCAGTCTGAGGGAGGCCTGTACTGCCAGGAGCTCGTCAGACATCTGGACTGGGTCCATGAGACTAGCTGTCAGGTCTGGAGACGGGCAGCCTGGGAACGCACCTTTCCCATTGGACGGATCCCTTGAAGTCTGCAGATAGAGGGGGTCCCTGGCTGCAGACCCTTATTCGTTCTTGTCTCTTCAGGATGACTGCCAGCAGTGACAGCCCATGTAAGCATGTCCAGGTTCACCTTTGTGCCATGGGTGGAGCGTTCTAGAACATTCTAGAAGTATCACAGGAGCACCTGACATAAAGAACCATTCATAATTGCTAGTCTGTAATTCTCAGCGAGCCCAACCTGAATCTGAGCTCTTTCCATTCAGGACATCCGGTTCATAGGATCTTTCCTGGTGGGCAGCTGCATTTCACACAGTGGCGTAACGAAAGCTGAGGGGGCCCCCCTGCAAAGTACATGGAGGGGGCCCCCCCGACTCACCACCTACCACTTAGTCACACCGCCAAAAAATCTGATATATTTTTTATTGAAATCGCCAACATTTAATGAAAGGTCTCTATATTTGCGTGCTCAAAGCTCTAATAAGATAGTGAGAAACACTCTTAACATATAAGCTACGCCATTTGTAACATTATTGTCAAGAGCAGATTATTTAACTAAGACAGAAATCAATAGCAAGGAGCGGTCCTATTGTTTCAAGAATTGCCTACCGCTGAAGAACAAAGAACAGCTACATAGGGTATGAATTAGAATTAACATTGATGGAAAATAACTTTAAACTTTGAAAGACAACCCCAAACCTGCAATTTCACAGAAGAGTAGTATACAAGATTTAACTCTGTATCTTGCCAGGTACAAGTGAAATAAACTGGTGTGAATTATGTGCATGTCACACACTTGCGTCTGTCAGGGGTTGTGCCTGAAAATACCCACTTTATAGTATTTAAAATTAACTGAGGAAGCTATTTCAATTTCTACCATCATGGCCTTATTAGTAAGCAGGACAAAAATAGGTAGGCAAACAAGGCTGAGGATGAAAACTGCTTGGATGCTTCAGAAAACTGATGCAGATGTTTGTCTGTATTTATCATTTCTGTATTGTAAACTATTACATGATTTAAGGTGCACATGTTATAGACAGGTGCAAACAACACCATAAATAACACATTATGAAGGATAAAAACAAACCATATCAGCAAGTACCTAATGACAGGGTCTATACTAACTGTAGCTGATGAACCAAAGAAAAAAATGCACATACTTCCAAAGTGCATAATAAAACAATCATCAATCCAGCAATATACAAAACTCAAGCGTGTTTTGTAAAGCAACCCCCCTTTCTTCTTGCATCAAGGTGAAAACACTTTCAAAGTGCTTGATAAAAAACAAGTCCAGCAGTATGCAGAAATGAAGCCAGGTTGGTCAAACAATTCCCCCCTTGGTTTGTGCATGAAGGTGCAAATATTTCACAGTGACATTTTAAATAATTACAAGTACAGCAGTTAGCAGCATACAAAATTCAAACCAGTTTGTTCAACAAGTGCCCCTTTGGTTTGTGCATGAAGGTGCAAATATTTCAAAGTGACTGTTAAAACAATAACAGGTACAGCAGGCAGCAGCATACACAGATACAAACACACATCTAGAGCAGAGTCACTACTCCTGCGCAGCACTTCACATCTATCTAAAGTAGGTCAACTTTCAAAAACGTGAGTGAGCCTGTAGGCCTCACTCCAATGACACAGGGTTAAAAGGACCTGTTCACTACTACTGATCACTACACAGTATACTGCCCCCAACGCCGTTGTGCTGCTTAACTCCTGGTGAAGGAGGTAGCCTTCCGCCACTATGAGGATAGCACTTTGGGTGCTCCTCCTGGTCTAACAAGACCACATTCCGTGAGACAGGCCTGTCATGACACACCCGCATGATCTCTTACAAAAAAATCAGCAATAGGTATCCAGACAACTAGGATAGATAGATAGATAGATAGATAGATAGATAGATAGATAGATAGATAGATAGATAGATAGATAGATAGATAGATTCTTTAGGGGGGAAAAGTCATTTGTATGCAATTATTAAGGCATTTCATGCCAGGATCAAGATCTTGATTGTAGGTTTCGAAAACCTCTCCCTGAAGCCATAATAATATAGGCAAATAGCTTGTTACTCTTCTCCTCGAGCCGGAAGGTGGGCATGGTATCATAAATTGAGATAACACTTAGGTTTTCTTTATCATCTCATCTTACTTTATTGTCTATTTTGAGTTTCTTCCTGCTAAAAAAGGTCCACGAATATTTCCCTTCAAGATTAAAATATTTTGCAATCTCTTTTGAATGCTAAAGTTGTATTTCTCGCTATGGTTATAAAAGCAGAACATGCAGCAGTTAAGGGTCATTGGGTAGGCACTCAGGAGAAGCCAATTCAATATTTCACCAAATATGGTGCAGAGAAAATGAATCGGTTTAAATCAAAGGAAACATTGGGCCCCCAACTACAAGTGGTTTGGATTAAGATGCCATGATACCGTCTAGCCAGAAAGAGGGATTCCTGATGGTATATCCAGATTTAAATCTTGCTGTACTGAGTACTGGTCCCTGGAATGTGAATTAACAAATGAACTGGGAGTTACTTAGTCCAAAACAGCATGTGGAGCCTTCCTTCTGTGGATAAATCTGCTTCGATTCACCACCAGCTATTAGGAGGTGATAAATGGGTGCAGGACCAGGTCAGCCTTTGTAGGGTGGGTAGGGCTTCAGGGGGTATTAGAGGCAATGGGTTCCGATGTCGTAAGAGGGGACCAGGGAATGGTGTGTATTCTTGGGGCTGAATGCCAAGAGTAAGCCAGGAGTTTTCCTGGATTATTAATGAAATTCTGAAGAAAGCCAGGAGTACTGCAAGAATATGTCATACCTACTTGTGACAAACCTTTTGTGAATCAGGCCGTGTGTGAATTGAGCTTCATGAGCCAATTCACAAAAGATTTGCAGGACATGGGTGAGACTTACACATTTAGTACTCCTATCGTACTCATGAATAGTAGACATAAGGATGACTGTTCGGAGCTTGCTCCTGCCTTGCTCACATATTTCAAGAGTAAGCCAGGAGTACCACAAAATTAAGCCATAACAAAACCTTCGGAGATATTGGCCTGTATCTTCCCCTCTGCAATGCCATTACACATTAAAAAGTTCTGCAAAAGGTAAACTCGCAGACACATTTTTCATCTTTGCTAGCTTTGTTGAAAGTGAAAAAATATATTGCTATGCAGTAAACATGATTACACTATGCAGAGACAAACTTTGCAGGATTGAAATGGGAAACTGCAAGCTTCTCAAATGGAAACAATTGGACACTCTGTAAATCTTTGCGAATTAAAAGTGGCACCCATATATATGCACTCTAACCCTTAAACCTGTTGTGCATCAAATGTCCTCTTTTGACTGACACTATTACCCTATTCATTCTTTTTTTGTATGGTTTGTAAAATCAATATTACACTCAGTACTGAGACAGATCAATGACATGAGAGTCCCAGACGTACTTTCAATGCACAGTAAGTAATTTAACTTAAATAAAGGGTTAGTAAATACAAACATACAGTAAAATGTAAATGATGGCCACAACAAACCACAAAACAAAACACTGCACGGTCAAGCATTCTCCAAAAAGTACATGCTCTCTATATTCAGAAATGTGTATGCATCTTAAAGGACCTTTAGTATGCCTAATATAATCCAGCCCATTGGAAGACGTTTACGTAATCTTCCAAGCAAAGGTGACCTGATCATTTCATGCTGTTCACAGTGCAGCCGAAATGACCCCAATAAATGAAGGAGGATTACCCAGACACTAAGGCAAACAACTGTGCATAGTACACATCTGGACATTTCCATAGCACACTCCATCTTTGCCTTTGGTGACACGTAGATCAAGCCAGGATTTCCAACCAACATTTCCCAAGGCAGTTGATAAGTCTGAAAGGACAATCTTTGTGTGGAGGGTTAGTTAAGAGTTCAAATTGGTTTTTATTCTACCTGTAATATGGGATTGGTTTCAGTGTGCGCAAGGTGCCACGCGGAGCTGCATGCCGGACTCACTTGATGTATTGTAATTGTATTTATATAGTGCTTACTACACCAGATGAGGCGTCAAGGCACTTTTTCAGCGAGTAGCACGCTACTCCGGACCCATAAAGGATTAGTGTTGAATTAGTATAGTGAAACATGCAAGTAAATCTTAAGTGGTGGATAGGTTAGTCAGTTGTTTGGATTGAGAAGGGTTGGAGAGAGGTAGAAAAGGGGAAAGGTTTGCATTTATATAGCGCTTGTAACCCTGATGGGGTGTTGAAGCGCTTTATTGGTGGGTAGCACGCTACTCCAGAACCCATAAAGGATTAGTGTTGAAGATTAGCATAGTGAAATATGAAAGTAGTTTGAGTGGTGGATGTGTTATTCAGGTGGATAGAAAAAGGTAGCGGAGGGATAAAAGAGGGAAAAAAGGTTTGCATTTATATAATGCTTGCTTACATCTGATGAGGTGTTTAAGCGCTTTTTTGGCGAGTAGCACGCTACTCTGGGATCCATAAGGGATTAGTGATGAATTAGTATAGTGGAATATGAAATTTGTGGTGATAAAGTATTTTAAAGCTTATAGGGCCAGTACTTACATTAGAAATTAACATTCCAAATGAAAAATAAACTTTGGAAGCACAGAATTCTCAAACATACAAGGAACTCACTTAATTTGTTTTTTTTTAACCATACATTTGCTGTCGATGTTTTGATTAATGTTCGCTGGGAAACATGACCTGGCATGGCATAGACCTTGACTGCCTTTGACACTCACCCAAGGCTTTTTTGATATTCATTTTATTTTTTGCAGTATTTAAGAGGCCCTCCCCTCCAATGCTTAGAGGTTGGTGAAAGAAGTTTTTTTTGTTTTGCTTGCTGTTCGCATCACATGTACGATGTGAAAAAGGAAATGATGCTAGTGTGCAATTTCAAAAAATAAAAAGTGTCACTTTCCTAACATGCAGTTTTATATAGCAAGAACTTGGCTCAGAGGCACTGGAGCACCTTACATGAGCACCAGATAACACATTAGAGTCATTCATTTTTTTAGGTTCATGTAGATTAAGAGATTTGCCCAGAATCACAGGAAGTTGAGCAGACGCTGGGACTTAAACCTTGTTTCCCAGTTTCAAAGACAACCAATGCCACACCTGTCCCCGCTGTCTGCAGTAAGTGAGATTTTACAAAAAAAAGAAGAGCATAAACTGATTTATCACTGCCTGTTGTGTGGAAAAGGACAAAATAAACTGAGGAGCTCTCTGGCTGGCCTTCGCCATCCCCACCACTCCTCTACTCTGTGGCAGCCTCCCGCAAAGCAAGTGCTAAAGGCTTCCCATCAGCAGCTCCTTGGGGCCTCTTTCACACCTGGAGGAAGCCTGCTGTGACAGATGGAGCAGCCCATTTTCATTCTGCCTCCGACATAGCCCACTGGTCTGACTTCACGTGGATGTGTTCACGCTCCGGATATGTTTGTTAAAGCTGTAACAAACAACAGCCTTTCTCGTTGTGCACTAGGGGCAGAGTCCTTGGTAGGCAAAAAAAAAATGGCTCACCAACTGGCCTCGCCAGAGGCCAATCGGTCGATTGCCCACTTTATCAATCCGAGTCTGTGGCTTATGAGGTCTAATAAAAAAGTTAATTTGTATTATAGGCCCAGCGCTGAAATCCAAGCCGCCTGCCATCAACAGGCAGAAACTTGAGACCTGAGACGTAGGTGTTGAAGCCGAATAATTCACTGAATAAAAAAAAATGCATAACGATGGTACACCCTGAATGAATATGAGCGGAGGTAAATGTGCCACATATCTCAAATCTTTACCAAAAACATTAAACAGAGTTTTTTTTTTGTTGCTTGCGAACTGAGGAACGATTCTGTTGCAAAAGACACACAATTCTGTTGCAAAGCATAAAAACGCTCAGTTATTGCTTAACAATTTCCCCTTTAATAGTGTCCCCAGAAGATTAAAAAAAAAAGAAAAAACTTAGTCCGAGCAAGAGACTGGCTTAAAATAATTAATATGCTTGGGCGCAGATTATTTGGCATACCACCCTTTTAACCGAGAATATTCACTGCACACCAGAATGAATAGAGGAAAGCTTTTTACCTGAGGAGAGATGGAAGGAGACGTGACTTTAATTAGTTGCTTGCTGCAGGCTGCTTCGGTGGCGTCCATGGGGGGAAGGCTCAGACGGCTGTTGCCGTTGCATGTGCAGTTATTTACTCACCGTGCAGACCACTACTGATGGCGCGCAGTCGGCGCACAAAATTTGAACATGCGTGCGTCACTGCAGCTGCGCATGCCTAGCCTCTGTCTCTGAGGCAGAGGGCCCGTTTTAATAATGGCCTTTCGCCCGTGCAGAGAGCCAGCTATTGGAGTGCATGGGCGGCAGGCCATTGTCATTAATATAACACTGCTCTGCCGAGGGGGCCCCCAGGACCACGGGGCCCACCCGCACCGCGGGGGCTGCGGGGGCCTGTGTTACGCCCCTGGTTTCACATAGTGCCAATATCGGCAACTGTAGTCACTTATCATGCAGCACAATACATCAATAAACCACACGACACCTTGTTAGTGGAGAATTTTGCTGCAGGTTTATTAGCATAACCAATATGCCAACATGGTGGGTTATCTTACGTGCAATCCCAGGGCAGGCCAACCCCTATGCCGCCTGCCCGTGTGATAAACCAAATTACACCGTGGCCATCGCCAATTGGTGCATACCAAATCTTGGGAGGGGCCACCCTTCCCATCCGTGGACCACCAGTCCACTCCCTTACTCACGCCCCCCCCTCCCCAAAGAGGTGGGCGGAGCGTTCCTGGCAGCCCCCCGGTTGCTCAGACCCACAACCGCCCGTAGGACTAACGGGACGCACGTTGGGCGGGGGACAGTATATGTACCCCTGTCCCCCCCCCTCCCCGGAAGTGGGGTCGGCCGGAAGTCTTCCCTGGACCCTGGCCCAGGGAAACTAGAAGGCCGACTCCAGTGCCTTCCTGTGGCACTAAGGCGGCCGCCCTATTGAGGGGCCGCTGCGCAGCCCCCCGGGCAGCCTTGGCATTCCATGGATGGTAACACGAGCTGCACCACAGCGGAGGCAGGGCCGGACTGACTACCAGGCATTTTGGAATGCTGCTGAGCTGGGGGCTGATTTCGTTGATGGGGACCTGCGTGTACTAAATGAAATTCCTTTTGCTTTAGTTATTTCGAAGTACACGCAGGTCTCCATGAACGAAATCAGCCCCCACCGCAGTGAAAGCAGCCCCCTGCTCGGCAGAATTCCAAAACGCCCGGTAGTCAGTCCGGCCCTGAGCGGAGGCTGTCACTCTCGAGCTGTTCTGGCCTTCACAGTGTTGTAGCGGCATTAAGATTTGATGGGAGATGCCCCTGTGATCTGCACAGGGCCTGTGGGCAGGCTGCACGCTGCTCTCTCAGCATCAAGCAATTCATATGAGTCCTGAGTCCACGTGGAAACCCTGTGAGCTGAGGGAAGTGCAGGTCAATGGAGGCGACAGGCGGTAGCGGAACAACCTCTGGGAGGGAAAGACCCCAATATGATATGAATGTGCCCCTTAGAAAAGGCACACCTTTAAATCTGTACACCTTTTAAATGTTTGGCAGAGGCAACACATTCACTCTCAATGGACTCATCACCTCTTTGAATGTCTGTCCCTGGCATGTCTCCAGCGCAGTCTGTAAATAACAGTCCAGTACATCACCAAGGAGAGTGCATTTGAAATTTGCCTCATTACAGCACCTCTGAAATACTATGTAAAACACTATAAGACCTTGTATGAAATTGGGTTACTGGTTGAGGGGGTGGTACCCTACTCAAGCAGCAAACACAAGTCTTGTCAGGGTGAAACACAAGCAAACCCCACTTTAACCTAAGTTCTGGGCTGGCTTTAGCACTGGTGGTGTCCTGTGCGACAGTGTTTGTTGGCGCCCCCCCAATGACCTTCCCCACCATGGAGTCCCTCACTACCACCCTTTGACAGTGCCCCTCAAGTCTCCATAACCACTGTCTCTTAGATGCATTTAGTTTTATAGCGCCACCCATACATGTTTAAGATTTCAGAACACTTCATCACACAAGCATTGCATAGAGATAATAAATCATCGGAGTGTAAATTGAGGAAGAGGTGTGGTGCAGCAGCCAGAGCGTCTGACTCTGGAATCTGGGGATCACGGTTCGATCCCCGGCGTCGGAGGCAGATTAGCCCCGCACCATGTGACTCTGGCCAATACCTTGCTTAATCTTCCCGATGGCGCCTAGAGACCCTTACGGGTGATTGTTTGCGCTTTACAAATGTGGATTATTATTATTACATACAAAATTTTAAATAAGACAGAGTCCTACAAGGAGTAGGCGTCAAATTTCATCCATTGTGGTAGGCAGTATCGTTGAAGAGTCCTTGGACTGGAAAAGCACAAATTAAAACGTAACACCATTGTTAGGGGTTTTCTTTAATAATAAGAATTGATTTCTACCCAAATGAACCCCTTTTGCAATATTAGGACAACTAAAGACTGGGCAAAAATATATAGCTCTAATATTTTCCTTGCAGTTTGTATGCAGCTCTTTGATGGCAGTTAATAGCTCACTGTTCTATATTAGGATTTTAACTTATAAACTGCAAGTAACAAAAGGATCTCTGACAAAAGCGGTAAACCATTGACTTATTTATATTATATGCACTTTGTGATGTGAATGGGGCACGTTTTTTGCAGCAGGCGTATTAACCCTCTGTGCTATGATGAGTCAAAACTTTCACTAGACAACGCTCAATCTATCTCCAGGAAGAACACCAGAGTTGTCATATTTAGTGATGCCTGAAAATTGCTGGGACAATGTACGCTACATCAGGTGCTTTTAAAATGGCGCCTCCAACCCAAGTCAGCGCCCGGTGCAGTGGCACCAATCACACCGCCTATGCTTAACCGTCTAGTAGCTTTGCACAAAAGTAGTTCGGCTTAACTTAGAGGCAATTTCTAAGGCATTTATGCATCACACAAACAGCAATGAAGTGAAAATATAAAACAAGAACAATTCCACACCAATTTAATAAAATAGAGTAAAATTATATTTTAGTGCAATTTTGAATATTTAGGTAAAAATAGTGCATACAATACAAAGCACCAACAGTGGTTATCTGGTCGTGCCGGACCAGGACAAACTTCAGGCCAACTGCATTCGAGCGTGAGTCGGATACAGGGACCAAGTTAGTTCCGCTGAGTAATCTACTTTCAATCCTGCTTGTGGAACATTGCGGCCATGCATTGGGAGTCCTGAGAAGCGATGTGAGTTTCTCATGGCACAGCGGCTGTTCTGCTGAGCTGCGTGCGTGGTGATGTAGGCTTGTGTCGAGGCTGTGTCGTAATGCATTGATTCCAATGAGAGGCTGTGAGGTCGTTGTCGAGGATGTATCACTCAGCGGCAGTTTCGATGAGCTAGGCAGGATGCAATGCGGGCTTGCACCGAGGCTGCATTGTGCTACGTTGGTTCTGATGATATACTGCAAATACCTGCATTAGGTTTGCGTCCACTGCATTGCTTATGATGAAACCCCAGCTGGGCTGGTAGAGCATCTTTAGCTTAACTTCTAAGGGCCCAGGTCTGGAGGGGTGCCACTTGGGGGGGGGGGGGGGTGAGTTAGGACTCGTAGCAGGACTGGGAAAGTTTGTTTATTTACCTAGGATCTTAAATCCATATATCCAAGTGATCACAGATGAGCTAGGTCTATGTATACGCTGTAAGACGTGTTACTTAATAGATGGCAAATTGTTAGGCATAGTCTGACAGCAATGCAATGTATAACTTATTGACATGAACACATGCACATTGTTTACTTCTAAAAGCAATACAAATATTAATAAAAAACAACTCACAACAGGCAGAGTCTAGGTGCAGGATTCAAAATGGTTAGAACCTTTTTTGTCTCTGAGGCTCTGCTCAGAAGGCCAGCCCGCTAGCCCTTGGAGTCGCTCTGGTGGTCCTGGGTTCAAGATGCAGGTCCAGTCCTACTCATTCAGGCAGCAGGACAGCAGGCATCAGAGTAGCAGGGCAGCAGTGTAGCATAGCAGTCCTTCTGATTCATTGACTGGTCCAGAAGTGTCCTTAAGAGTTGTTGGTTCTGAGGGTCAGCTGTTTATAACTGGTTCCCACTTTGACATAGAAAAAGCATCTAGAGTACCCCCCCCCCCCTACAGAGGTGTGTGGAATTTCCTTCCGTCCCGTCCTGGCCCCAGCTTGTCGGGGGCACATAAGACTAGTGTGAAACCCTTTGTAAGTGTGCTGAGGCAGAGTCTTTGTGATTTGAAAGTGTGGTAGATGACAGCTCGACCTCCATCAAGTCAGAGACCTCCGATCCTGCCAACAACTATTCCCCTTTGTCTCACTGTTTGGGAGTAGTATACAAAGACCAACTGGCAGCTATATCTAGTCATGTGACCCTAGAGACTGGCTGTAGGCACCAAATAGTTGAGAGAAGAAAATGCAAACTTTCTAAAAGTGGCATTTTCAGAATTATGACTTTAAATCCAGCCTTACCGTTAAAGAGGTTTTTAGAGATAAAATTTGACTTTCCTTCCTGCTCCCAATTGAAGGTCATCACTTATTAAATGTAATTAGGTAACCCAATGTTATCTTATGGGAGAGATAGACCTCACAGTAGTGAAAAACAAATTTAGGAGTTTTCACTGCCAAGACATGTAAAACTTACAGGTATATGCCCACCTTTTAAATACACTGCACCATGCCCCATGGGATCTTTTAGTGCCGATACATTAGGTGTTACCTATATGTATTAAAAAGGGAGGTTTCTGCCTGGCAAAAGCTTTATTTTTCCAAGTTGAAATGGCAGGGTAAAACTGCACTCATAGGATGCAATGGCAGACCCGAGACATGTTTACAATGATATTTATGTGGGTGGCACAATTAGTGTTACAGGCCCACCAGTAGCCTTTAATATACATGCCCTGGGTACATACAGTACCACTTTACTAGGGACCTACAAGTACATTAAATGTACTTATTGGGTGTAAGCCAATTTTACCATGTTTAAAGGAGAGATCACTCGCAAATTCAATTTCAAAAACTCTTTATTTCGACCACCAGGGCCATAAAAGAACAATTCATCACACAGAAGCATATGGAGTAAAACAATTAAAAACATCAATGTCCCTAACATCATATAGGATATAAATCTACATACAATTGTGATTGGATATATATAAATAAAACAAATCATTATAAAAAGGGAGTATTGCAAGAGATAACCCAAATAGGGCACGTATAAGACAACTGAGAGTTGGTTTGCTAGACAGGTGATCGACCTAGAGCTTTCTTGCGTTGAACCCACATTGCACCCACAAACTTTGCAACAGGAATGACTAGTGGTATAGAGGAATCTGATCTAAGAATACGAGGAGCATCCTGATGATTCAGTGCACCTAGTGAACTACATATCGGTGCCAGACATTTGTGCCGGGTGGATGAATGGCCTGGAAAGGCAAACATAACATGTGAAACACTTTTCATTCCATGGCCACACGAAGGGCAGTTGCTACCTCCTTCACCCTTACAACCTGTAAATGACCTAAGGGGCAGGGTAACTATGCAAAACTGGAAATAAAGTTTCCAATGTGGTGGTAAAGTTATTCCATCCCAGAATAGTTTTCACCCCCACCACATCTTGATGTCCATAGAGTCGCTTGTCAGCTTAGCAGTAGCTGACTTCCGAACAACCTCGTCATCTACATGTGACCAGCAGTTCATTCTGAGTTCATCTTTGGATGGAAAAATAGATGTGTTGGGTTGGTTCCACAAATCATGAAAACCTAATGCAAGACTGAATTCATATTTGAAAGCCATGGAATTATGGTAAATTGGTCAGGCTTCATGACATCACTTAGGCTATCAGTATATTGTGCATGCTCAGGAGTAGTCCCCAAGCACCTCCAGTACAATAACGGCCGTAAACAAATTTTGCATGTGGTCCTTGTAACACCTAGGATACTAAACAATGGGTGGGAACCAGGGACGGACTGAGAACCAAAATCGGCCCTGGCAAACTGGTCGACTGGCCCCCCTGGAGGCCAGGTGAGGTGCGGCCGAGCTGTTTGCAAGGGCCGGTTTCGTGTGATTTAGTTACAGGGGGCCGATATTGCCAGCCTCCAACCTTGCGGCCCACCGGGGAAACGCCCGGTACCCGCTATGGCCAGTCCGTCCCTGTTGGGAAAAACAGGGTACTAGATGGGAGGGAGTAAAATTCTTAAGAAACTTTTTCTCAGGTTTTGTGATGTCATCATGTGTGGCAAATCCCCACAGCTCAGCCCCGTACAGGGTTGAGCCCAGACCCTTGGCATCAACATTTCGAAAGTGCAGGAGTAATGAGTTTGGAATAGGATGTTGGAAACTCCTTGAGTATTGTGCCAGAGATCTGCTTTAGACTAGTTGTTGCCTTGCTAATGTGTGGTTGCCAGAACATACCCTCAGCAATGGTTACCCTTAGGTTTGAAAAGGAATTGACTTGTTTGAGAGAACTTCCTCCCAAGATGAATTTGCTCTTAAAAGATTTATGCTGCCTGAAGGACATCACCTTGTTCTTTGAAGTATTAATTTCCAAACCCCAATCCTCACAGAATTCCTTTAGACGATCCAAACGTTTTTGGAGACCTGAAGGGGTCTTGGAGATCAACAAAGTGTTGTCAGCAAATAAAAGAATTGGAGTTTTAAAACCTGCCAACGATGGGGCGTCTACCTCCAGTTAAGCCAAAATGGAAGTATTGTCATTGATAAAATGTGAAAACAGGGTGGGTGCCAGCACACATCCCTGTCGAACGCATTTGCAGACCGGTACTTTTTCTGTCAACGGAGTCTGGTCACCTCCCCATCTTATACGTGCATAGTTTCCTTCATGTAAGTGGATTAAAAGAGAGAACAACCTAGGAGGCATGTTCAAATTGGCCAGAGTGCTCATATGAAAGGCCAATTTTAGGTCAACAAACGCGACATACAGGCCGCCACCACAAATCAATACAGTTCTGCAATATATTAACATAAATCGAAAAACCCGATCAATAGTTGAAACCTTGGTGCGAAAGTCAGCTTGAAAGGGGCTTAGACTATTATTCTCATCTATCCAACGTTGTATCTTGCTGTGTAGGCACCGACCAAAAGGTTCCTGGATGCAATCTTTGAGGCTTATTGGCCTATAATTAGATGGTAAGGAACGGTTGCCTTTTTTAAATATGGGTAGAACTATTGCACCTTTCCATGAATCAGGAATAGGGTCCCCTGCTGCAATTGCCTTAGTCAAGGCTAAAATGTACTCGGACCAGGGTTCTATGTTATGTAAAAAAATATTGGCAGGAATGCCGTCTGGGTCAACCACATGTGAGCGTGAAGAGGAATTGAGGGCCTGAATAATATCTGCAATTTCAAACATTGGCATGTTACTAGAGCCTATCAACTACCAAAGTATTTTATCCAATTGGAGGTGGCCAAATTATTATCCCATTCTGTGTGGCTATTGAACAATCCTGAGCCACCAAAGCCAGAACTTGGACGAATTGCCAATGGAACAAAGGTCCAGCAGGGCCCTCCACCTTTGCTCATCCCATTCTTTTTTTGCATGCAAGACAGCCTTTTTGTATACTTTCCTTAAAACAGGTATCTGAGCCAAATCTCAGATTTTTACTGTTTTAATGAATAAACGAGTTATGACACGACATTCGTTGTTATACCACGAGTGCTGCCTTTTCATTTTTGGCTTTCTAAATGATACATTGGGGATTATAAAAAATGAGAAAACTTGTTTTAAGGGAACCTCGTGGATTGTGGTCAATAGGTCATGATCACTAACACAAGCCTCTTCAATCTGCCCAAGAGCAGTATAGAGGTCATTTTGGACTGTGGCCAGAATTTGAAGGGAAGCAGTGATCGGGGGCCATTTCAAATGGCGTTCAACACCTGTGGGGATGGCCACTCTGGTATAGGTAGTTGAAGCATAAACCGGATTATTAGATTCACGGAAAGACATGAAAGTTCCAAATAGAGAATTGTGGTCACTGTCTATTCTTTCTGTGATGACCATGTTGATGACTATTGGCCACAACATTAAATCAACCAAAATATAATCTATTCGACTAGTATGCAATGGTTTAATATATGAATGAGCACCTTGGATGTCAGATTTAACAGGACCATTGAGTGATCTCAGGCCATATTCAACAGTTAGAGATTTTAGGTAAACAGCTGTGTGAGCCCAAATGCACACGGGGGGATTTTGAGGCGTGGAACAGCCCAGGGTGCGTCCTCTTCCTCCAATGTAAGTTCATCTTGGTCAGCCAGTGGCTCAAAGGTTGTATTCAAAATCCCCGCCCCCCCCTCCCTATAATAAGATAATGATTTTGGGGGAATGAGTCTAGAATATGGACAATGGCTTGAAGAGTTTTTGACACTGAGCCCTTACTGGCACCCCTCACATAGATGTTAAGAATGATTATCTTTAAGCGATCACCAGTGGTTAACTGGATACCCAATATGTCAGAGGAATCGGTCTTGAGTTGGCATATTGTACAATTTAAAGAGTTCCTAATCCAGATTAGCAGACCCCTGAAACCCGGCCCCTCAAACTAGGAAAAGCAAGAACAAAAAAAATGATATCCTTGTTTGTTAGCAGGACCAACCAGTCATGTTTCTTGCAAAAGACAGGTATCATGCCTGTCCATAAAAGTGTTCCATTCTAAAAGTGGCATTTTAGAATTATGGTTTAAAACCCAACTTCACCCTTAAAGAGGTGTTTAAAGAAAAAACTTGACTTTCTTACCGGCTTCTGATTGAAATGTATCACTTACTAAATGTAATTTGGTAACCCAATGTTATCTTATGGAAGAGATAGACCTCACAGTAGTGAAAAACAAATTTAGGGATTTTCACTGCCAAGACATGTAAACCTTAAAGGTACATGTCAAAAATATTAAATACACTGCACCCTGCCCTATGGGCTCTTTGGGGCCTATCACATGGGTCTCCTATATGTATTAAAAAGGGAGGTTTCAGCCTGGCAAAAGCTTTATTTGACAGGTTAAAACTGCACTCACAGGATACAATGGCAGACCTGAGACATGTTTAAAAAGCTATTTATGTGAGTGGCACAATTAGTGCTGCAGGCCCACTAGTAGCCTTGGGTACATGCAGTACCACTTTACTTGGGACTTACAAGTACATTAAATGTACTTATTGGGTGTAAGCCAATTTTACCATGTTTATAGGAGAGATCACACACATTTTAGTATTGATTAGCAGTGGTAAAGTGTACAGAGTCCTAAAAGCCTACAAAAACAGGTTCAGAAAACAGGAGGGGAAGGCTCAAATTTCGTGAAAGTCCCTACAGAGAGTTAAAGTTCAACAGACCTGCTGAGGGACACATTTGTAACTTGTCATCTTGAATCTATAAGGTGACAACAATGGAATATACATGATGCTGTGCCAAGGACATTGAGACCAACAGTACTGAACACATTTCAGTTCAATGCAGGATGCATGAACCCTTGCTGTCTAATGCCAAGGACAACAGATATCATTCTAATCAACAAAAAGCAAAGTGTCAAATAAAGCTACACCCTCTTGAGTTTGAAATCACCTACAGAATGGTTCTCTTAATGTGTGAACAGAAGAATGCCCGGAAGTGTGTGCACCTGACACCCCACCCCTTGACCTAATATTGTGTAAGAGTAGAGGTGCACAGTGGGTGCAGTGTATGCTCTGGGTGAGCTTCAGCCCCTCGGTTGAGGGTGAAGGGCCCAGGATCAACGTCTTGAAAGTGCTTTGGAAATTAGGTTCCCAGAGGGGAGGTTGGTCTTGGTTGTCCTCCCTTGAGAGGGTGCAAGAATAGAAGGGGTCTGTGGGGATGTGGGAGCTTTAAGTCTCACTAACTATCTGATGACCTCAAGGAGTCTACGCTATGTGCAGTATACACGCTGCATATATGAGCAATCGGCACAAAACATAGACTGACAAACTGCATTTACTCCTTCCAGTGTGGCTTTAGGGCTGTGTGAACAGTGCCATCGCACCGGGCGCCAAGGTCGAGGGGCCCCATTTGAATCACAGGCGAGCGATAAGAGCACGCTAAAGAGGTCTTTGTGTGCACTGAATGTTTCAGAGGATAGTAACACCAGCATCTCGCAAATAAGGCCCTCGATGGAGAGGTCTGTGATAGTTTTGATTCCTGATAAAATAGCATAGAGGGTTAATATACTCGATGCAAAGCACAACGAGTAACATGCATATCTCTGATTTGTATTTTTTAAAGATAGCTCCGTGGGTTATTGCTTCTACTACAGAGGTCATTGCTACTTTTACTTCTAAATTATCTCCCAATTTACCACAATGTGATATGAAGTGGCATCAACGTGCTGCATGCAAACTGCAAGGCTGAAGTTCAGAAGCTTTTTTCTTTTTCGTCAATCTTTTGTCATTTTAAGGTTAGTAAAAAGGATTCCTTTGGGTAGTGATATATTTTTTTACATATAGACAACCCCAACCACTGTGATACGTTTTTGATCTTGAGTTTGTAGGACAGATTTACTAACACTTTGCACTAGATTTGCATTACAAAATTGACACTACCTGATGCAAAGCGTTGTTTTGGGATTTGCTTTCAGCACAAATCTTGATTTGTGTTGGAAAGCAGCCGAATGGTAACACAATGTGTAGCTATACTCTACTTTGCATTAATTTGTGTCAAGGGGACGTACCATGCTTGGTACATGCCAGGGCCGGCTTTAGCACTGGTGGCGCCCAGTGCGACAATGTTAGTTGGCGCCCCCAATGGACACCTCCTCCACGGATTCTCTCACTGACACCCTTTAACAGTGACCAAGTCTCCATAACCACTCTCTCTCAGATTCTAGGAAATCGCAAATTACCACCAACTTGAAATTGGTGGTAATTTGAGATTCCTTAATGTAATATCGCAATTTGCGATAGCTAAACGACTAGTATTTAGGGAATCGTAAATTGCGATTCCCTAACTGCATTCGCAATTTAGGTAATTGCAAATAATTTCGATTACCCATATTGTGAATTCTTAAAGCTTGATACATTGCTAAACGCTTTTTGGATATTTCAAACAGGCCGATTATGCGAATCGGCTCTTTTGCGATCGCAAAATGCGTTGATACATCTGACCCTAAAAGTGTAGGAGTCACATGTCATCCATACTGGTAGGCAGTATAGTTTAGGAGTGCTTGGTGTGGAGAAGCACAAACTCAGAGTCGAAAAAAAAACAGCATTGTTGGGAGTTTTCTTTAATAAGCAGAATCCATTTCTACCCAAATTAATCCTTTTTGCAATATTAATCAATGTTCTATACTTTGCAGAGTGTATGCAGTTCTATGATGAAAGTTAATACCTCACTATTCTATATTAGGACTTTAAGTTATAAATTGCAAGTAACAAAAGGATGGCTCTTTTAAAAGCGGCAACCTGCTGATCTATTTACATTAAATGCACTCTGTAAACTACTTGGTACATGTTCTTTGCAGTAGGCATATTTACCATCTGTGCTACCTTCACATACGTCAAAAACCTCAACTACATTAATCACAGGAGTTATCTTGACATTTTTGTGAGGCCCCGTATTTGCAGGAGGAAAGGAATGTGGCAGCAGGTGCTTTAAGAGCATAATAAAGTTGCAAACAGGCGCCCCCAGGAAGCCAGCACCCGGTGCGATGGCACCGGTCGCACCGCCCTAAAGCCGGCAATCACCCATGGAGTTTGATGCTAATCCATATCTACTATTGTCGTGTAGTTCCTACAAATCAATATAGGGTCTGCGTATTTAGACAACAAAGACTGTGGGATTGGTGTCCAGACTGATTCCAGAGACACCCCACCGGGTATGTTCGCCTGTATACCAGCTAGCTCACAGTGCCACTGTGAACTCCTCTTGCCAA
Organism: Triturus cristatus; assembly: GCF_964204655.1. Taxonomy (NCBI): domain Eukaryota; kingdom Metazoa; phylum Chordata; class Amphibia; order Caudata; family Salamandridae; genus Triturus; species Triturus cristatus. Next base: position 84,731,249 of record NC_140591.1, read on the forward strand.
GGAGAAAACAGTTCCTGGCAACTATCGAACATGACAACTCTGTCCCATCATGGATCGTGGAAACAGTACAGTACTTTTCGCTCAGTCACTCATGCTCACTTTGTCTCTGAGAGAAGCACAGAATAAACGGTGGGGACGTTTTCAATAAGCATTTATTAAACCAGCATCATTCGGCACTGAAACAACCGTAAGACAGAAACAGATATAAATGATTATAAGCACCAACACAGTAAATGGATGGTAGACTTCTACCAAAGTGCTAAAAACAATGAATATATGCAAGCATATAAATACATGTCAATAATAATGCATACTCCTACGATGCAACCCTAGCTAGATGTACCTAAGTGTACCTAGCATGTATGTAGGTGTGGAGCCAAGAATCCCCCTAGGCTGAAGCCATCTCCAATACCTAAAGTGAGAGACTGTCCCCATCTTGGTCTTGAGATGGACACCCTGCGAAGGATATCAGGCTACTGCGAGCTGGAGTGTCTGTGTGCAGGGACCTCAGCGTCTCGCGTCAGTGTGTCAGCATGGAAGTCTCTCTCCTCTATCTGCCTTTGCAAGGATATGGTGTATGTATACCCAAAAGGTACCCTCAGGCGATTCTACCTTGCTGTGTCATGTCGGTCGAGGATGACGGAAAGGATGACCCTTATACATAGAAATAATTTCACACTTGTAAGGAGCACTACAAATATACACAATATTTCCAAACAAATATCTTTGATTCAAAAACATTTATTCTCAAATCTCATATTTTTTAAACATGGAGAATGTCCAATTGGTCATGTACCAATGTGTTATTGCTTTGATGCCTCGGTTAGTCCTTTATCCATTAATAAATGATCTTGCCCCAAAAATGTTTTTCCTTTTAATCCATCCAAATTTTTTTCTTTTGATCCATCAATCGTTGTTACCAATTTTTTATGATCCAATCACTTTATCATCCTTTTGATCCATCCATCGTTACTTTCCAATTATATAAAATATTGTATGATCCAATCATTAGATCGAGAGGTTATACTTCCATTCCTAATGTCCAATACTCTCAACAGCCGACGCGTTTCGTCCCCTCCCGGGACATCATCAGGGCTGTGAAATAAATGAGAACATGCCATCATAATCAAGACTTTCCTGTCCATATATTCACACCTTCAAATCAAATCCTGCCTATATAACATGCTCCAAAGTAAATCAGAATAGTAAACAAGTTGTTTTAATTTATTCCTACCTATATAACAGGCTCCCAAGTTAATCAGGATGTTAAACCAGTAGTTCTAGTTTATAACAGACATCATCTCTATCAGTAAAAAATGACACAATTGGTGATATAATAAACCCCATGGGTAATATTCATAGCACTCATTGCAATAAACACCCCATTTTTTGTACCAAAAACAAAATCCTTTTATAGAACCCTATTTGTATGCATCAATCTGTCCCTGTTCTCTCCTTAGTCTCAATTCCTACATTCCTGATCGAAGTCTGCCCCTTTTATGACCCTACTTCTGTTGAATGTATCCTGTACTCAAAGTCCTAAGAACCATTCATCTATAACATCCTTAATTTCGCCACCCTATTTAATTCTCAGCTACATTTCTATATTCCCAGATCAAGTACAGTTGAACTGGTCTCACCTTTATCCAGTAATATTGGTGAGTGCATCCAAGACACGTTATTTCTAATGAAGTCTGTCCAATTCGACAAACACAAATATTATCTGTATCAGAGAAAAAGGAGAAAACACTTTCTATAACCTTTCCCCAACATTAAAAAGTAACCTAAATATTCCAAAAACCTATTTCCCAAATTCTCTGTCCAAGTACCTGTGAAATTTCAGAAGTCTTCACCATCCTATACGCATCCCCTCGCGGTTTCTCTGCAACTCATGCTCCGTATTTTTAAAAGTCCGCTCCTCTGGTTTATAAAGGCAAAGTAGCCAATCACTAAGCCTCCTTTCTAATTGTTAACCCTGTTCCCTCTCTGGTCCGCTCATTCGGTGAGCCAATCACTAAGCGGCATTTCAAAACCATACTTCCCTGGTCACAAGGCAAAGTAACCAATCACTAAGCCTCCTTTCTAATTGTTTTTTTTTTTTTTTTGAAACCGTTTATTACAAAACTCAAAAAATATACAAAGATGGGCCTACAACCGTCCGGCCGGCCGCTAGTAAACAAAAGGAGCATATGATACACATTGTAGAGAGCGTGTTGCGGCTGAGGAAGATGCACAGGAGTTAGCAGCGTTAATAGCCACTCCATCCGGACCCCACTGTACGGTTTCATTTTAAACTGAAATAACAACCAGAAAAACAAAACCACAAGGCAATCTACAATCAGAAATAGCAGCATGTGCTCCCCTGAGAGGGGGACCCTACCAATCCATAGGAGTATCAAGAAGGGGAAGAGATCAGGACTAGGGCTGGGTAAACTCAATGCCCGGAACAGGGAAGATGGGTCGGCTAAGGGGATGGGGCAGGCGACGGATCAGGCAATAACGGCGGAGTACAGATTCCCCCGCGGTAGGCGTTCCAGGGGCCCCAGACTTTCATCCATGTCCCAGGCTTACCTCTCGCAACATACCCCACCTTTTCCCGAAACATGCACCAATCCATATGTTCCTTCCAGGCCGAGACAGTCGGGGACCTCTGGGATCCCCACAATTGAGCAATATCACGCTTGGCCACCATATATCCCAGAGTCACCCACCACGTCTGTGGCGCCGAGTAGTCGGTAGGTTCCCACACATTCAACAGGCATCTCCTCGCTTCGGGTAGCAGCACCACATGCGTAGCCACACGCAGGACCTCATGCACACCACGCCAGAATCGCTCCACCTCCGGGCATTCCCACAATATATGCAGAAAGGTCCCCAAAGCGCCACACCCACGCTTACACAACCCGTCCACAGCATAGCCCATACGCAGAAGCCTTGGCCCCGTCATGTAGACTCTGTGGAGTATCTTAAGCTGGACGAAGCGAAGGCGGGCCGGTATGGCCACCTCTTTCGGGGAGGCCACCGCAAAGGTCCAGTCCTCGTCGTCCAGCTCCAGTCCATCGGCAACCCAAGCCTCACGAAGGGCAGTCAGCAATCCTGAGCGGTCATTGATCAGTTTTTTGTAGATCAGTGAGATCGCGCTGTCCGGAACGTGTCCATCCAGCACTCTATCCTCCAGGGGGGAATACTCCGGGATGGATGCAACGTCCGGGAAGACAGAGCCCAGTGCATGACGGATCTGCAAATACCGAAAGTACTCCCTGCCATGCAAGTGGAATTCCGTCTGCAGCATCTCGAACGTTTTAAATCCTCCCCTCGTCCAGAGATCCCCCACTTTGCTAATGCCTATCATGTCCCACTTCTCGAAGCCCTTCGAGGTCCACAGGGAGCCCAACTGCTCGGACGCGTATAGTGGTGACGCCCGGGTCAGACGATCCTTCCACCCCATCGCCACATTAGCCGCGTGCCACACTCGCACCATGACACGCGTGGGGCCGGTCAGCCGAGCGTCGGGCGTGCTGGAGTAGAGCGCTCGATTATAGTCCCACCCGGGAGTAGCATCTTATCCATTGCGAATGCCTGGTTTAAGACGGGCCCGTACAAGCCGTGATTAATCGCCGCCAGCTGGGAGGCCCAATAGTATCGTTTGATATCCGGGAGGGCAATCCCTCCGTCATACCATGGGAGCGTCAGCTTCGCCAGGGCGATACGCGGCCTCCCGTCCCAGAACAGGCTGCGCTGCAAACTCTCCACCTCACGGAAGTAGCGCGCTGGGACGAGGTCCATAGTATTCTGCAAAGCGTACAGGAAGCGCGGCAGAGACATCATCTTAAACAATGCCGCCCGGCCGAGCGGCGAGAGCGGCAAGCGCCGCCAGCGCGTGACATCTTCCTTCAGGCGCTGGAGGGGGGGAAGCAAGTTCCGATCATACCGGGCCTCCGGGTCCAGAGTAATGAAGACACCCAGGTACCGAAATCCCTGCGGGGCGATCTGGATCGGACAGCCCCGCGGGAGAATAGGCGCCTCCCCAGAGAGAACATACACGCACGATTTAGCCCAGTTGATGACAAGGCCGGAGTTACGACCAAATGAATGCAAAACATCAACCAGTACTATCAGTGATTTACGTGGGGAAGCTAGGTACAAAAGGATGTCATCAGCGTATAGGGATACGCGGTCCTCATACTCGGGGGTCCAACGGAGACCACGGATGGAAGGCTCCCACCGCAGCCACTCCGCAAGGGGCTCCAAGGCAAGCGCAAAAAGGAGCGGCGATAAGGGGCAGCCCTGCCGCGTGCCCCGGCCCAGCTCGAACGGAGCCGATACTCTGCCGTTCACCACCACCTGCGCCAGTGGGCCCGAATACAGCAATTTGACCCAACTGATGAACCCTGCGCCAAAGCCAAACTTCGCAAGCATCGCCCAGATGTATGGCCATTCAAGCGTATCAAACGCCATGGTGGCGTCCAAGGACGCCAAAATGGCCGGCTCCCGTATGTACTGAACACGTGCGAGCACCCCATGCAAACGCCGCAAGTTAAGAGCCGTGTTACGATGGGGAATAAAGCCGGACTGATCCTGGTGAACCAGTTCGCCCACCACGCCGACCAGCCGATTGGCCAGGACCTTGGCGAGAATTTTGGGCTCCGCGTTCAGTAGCGAAATGGGCCGATAGGATGTAACCCGGTCCCGAGGTCTCCCCTCCTTGTGGATAACCACGATTGTAGCCAGACGCTGGTCCAGCGGGAGGGAGCCCACCGAATGGGCCTCCAGAAACATCGATCGGAGATGTGGTGCCAGCGTATCCGGTCCCAATTTGTACAACTCGATGGGGAGACCATTAGGACCCATGGCCTTGCCGGAAGCGACCGAACGTATGGCGAGGGCGATTTCGTCGGAGGTTGGAGCGGCGTCCAACGACACTCTGTCTTCCTCCGAAAGGGAAGGCAGCGCGATATCCCTGAGCAGGGTACGGGAATCCTCTTCAGAGCAGGAAGACACCGGGGAATACACCCCACGAAAATAATCCGCGAAGCAGGAGACAATTTCTTCCGGCTCAGTAACACACACACCGTCTGTTTTCTCAATCAGCGGGACTACACGACTCGCTCTCTCCTTTTTGTCCAGCCACGCAATCAATTTACCAGCCTTATCACCCACATCATACAATCTCCCCTGTTGCTCTCTACTGAGGCCCCTGGCCGCCTCCGTGACGAGGGCCCTATAGGCCGCTTGCTTGAGTTGGAGGACATGTAATACGGCATCCGTCACCCCACATTCTAGATTACCCTCCAACTCGGCTATCTCAGCTTCCACCCGGGTCACCTCCTCCCGCTCGCGCCTCTGGGTGTGGGAAATGAGGGACAGGGCCTCTCCTCGTAGTACTGTCTTGAATGCCTCCCACAGTGAGACAGCCGAAGGCACGGACCCCACATTCTCGTCAAAGTAGCGCTGGAGGGATTTAATCAATTCAGCGCGAATGGTGGGGTCGCGCAAGTACCAGGGATTGATCGGGACCACCCTACCCTCACCCCTCGGAAAAAGGGCCAGGTGTAACAGGAGCGGGGAATGGTCCGAGATACCCCGTGCCAAATGGCGCACCTCTCCCACCCTCCCAACATAGGCCGCCGGAACCAGGACATAATCTAGTCGTGAGAGACTACCATGGGCCCCCGAATGGAAGGTATACTGTAACTGCGTGGGATGTTTTAAACGCCAGCAATCCACCAATCCCAAAGTGTCCAATAGACCAGATAGCCACGCTTGGGCCCGGGGGAGGTCCCTAGGGGGGTGACGATCCACAGTCCCGGAAACCACCGCATTGAAATCCCCCCCCACCACCAGAATCCCCCCCGGAAGGCCAAGGAGGAGGCGCCCCAGGTCCGCAAAGGTAGTCGACTGCAGCCCCGGCGGGACGTATACTGACACAAAAACAACCACTTTGCCCTCCATCCTTCCCACCAAGACCGCGTAACGTCCCCTGTCATCATGGAGCACCTCATCAATCTCCAGCGGAAGCGAGTTCTTAACCATGATGCCCACACCCCTTGAGCCAGACGTGAAGCCCGAATGGGCCACTAGGCGATAGCCACGCCGATTCATGGCGCAGAAGGAGTTGCCAATGAGGTGTGTCTCCTGCAGAAAAACTACATCGGGCGAGATTCGCTTCAAGAACTGCAGGACCACCCCACGTTTAATCCTGTCCCCCAGTCCATTCACGTTCCAGGACAACAGAGTTAGTTCCCTACCCCCCTTCATAGACAGAAGCCACCATTCGTCCCCCCGAGAGCACTATAGAGCTAGCACAATGATACTTTTGCCTTGTGGTAAAAACGAACAACACCCCCCCCATCCCTGCCCACCCACCCCAACAAAACTCCCCCCTCCCTGCACCCCTGCATGAGCCCGAACAGCCCCCCCAACGTGCAGTGTGCCTGTCGCCCCATATATATAGTAAAAACTAGATAAGCCCCCTAGAGGAGGAGGGAGAACCCCCAATAGACCCCACACAACCTCCATAGGAGGGGAAATTATACAGACAGACGCTTAATCGAGAGTGGCATCATTTTTGTCCAGAGTGAAGCCCAATATTACCCCCTCAGTCCCGATCCAGTGTGCCGTCTCCCCCCGCCGCCCCCCCGCCCCCCAGATCACGATCCCCAGACAGAGTGTCCAGCCAGTCTCCGGCCGCTTCGGGGCGATCAAAAAAGTGCGTGCGACCCTCTACCTCCACTCGCAGCTTGGCTGGGAAGAGCATTGCGTATTTAAGGTTCAAGTCCCGAAGACGGCGCTTGACGCCTTGGAAGCTCAGTCTCTGCTTCTGGACCGCTGGGGTGAAATCCGGGTAAAAGTTCACCTCCATGTTGTCAAGCTTAACCGGCCCAAGCAGTCTGGAGGCTTGCAAGATAGCGTCTCTGTCCCGAAAGTTGAAAATCCGGGCAATGAGGGGCCGCGGAGGGGCTCCGACCTTCGGCCTTCCCCCGGGAACCCTGTGGGCCCGCTCCACCGCGAAGAATTTACTCAGCCCCCGTGGCTGGAGATGGGTAGCGATCAGGTCCTCCACAAACAGGTCCGCCGCCGCTTCCTCCCGTCCCTCGGGTACTCCGATGATGCGGATGTTGTTCCTCCGGGCCCGACTCTCGGAGTCCTCCAGGCGCCGATCCATAAGCGCGCTCGCCTGACTAAGCCGGCGCACCTCTGTTTGTAGCGCCGCCACATCAGTAGTGAGGCCCGATGCGGTGTGGGCCAAAGAATCAACTCGGTCGTTGGTCTTGGAAAGATCGGCCCTCACCAGGCCAACATCCACGAGGACCGACTCGATCTTCTGTGCCAGTGTGTCGAACCGCTGGCCTACCGAGGCCTTCATCTCGGCAATGGTGCCCATGACATCCCGCAGAGTCAGATCCGTGGGCAGGTCCGGGGCATCAGGAGGGTCCTCAGGGGATTTGTGCGGTCCGCCGGGAGATCCCTTCTGGAGGGTATAGCGGTCCATACTGTTGGCCTGATGGGTGGTGCCACGCCGGGTCGGCTTGGTCTTTGCCCGGTCTCCATCTTGTTTCGTGGCCATGGCCACTAGTCTCCCGGTCGCACCAGTCACGTCGTGAAGGGCAGGCAATCAGGGCCACAAGCTCCGGGGGGGGCCACCCCAGATCGGCGGGGTGGGTCACAGCCGGCGGGCAGGCCGAGTCTCCCAGCGAGACCACACCAACACAAAGAGCCCCGCGACCCAACCCTGCAGTGACGGCAAGGGGGTGCGAAAGCAAAAGCGAAAGCGCGGGGTACGCGACTCGCCAGGCCCGGCCCGCCGCTGTTGTTCACTTTGTCACTGGGTCACCCCTCAGCGCAAATCCGGGGTCAGGCGAGGAGAAGGCCGCAGACTTCAATCGGTGCTCACTCCGGTGTCCGAGGTCCGATTTGACAACGGGAAACGGGTGCCACCTCAGCTCAGGCTCACCAACACATTCCCCTCATCCGAGACAGGATAAATTCAGGATAGTCGTGGGAGGTTGCGGAGGTCCTCGGGAGCCTCGCACCTACGCGGCCATCTTGGTTGCGCGCTAGGCTCCTCCTCCTCCTTTCTAATTGTTGACCCTGTTCCCTCTCTGGTCCGCTCATTCAGTGAGCCAATCACTAAGTGGCATTTCAAAACCTTACTTCCCCACGATTTCTCGTCTACTTGCACTTCGTATTCTAACAATTCCGCTCCTCTAATTCGACCAGGCAAAGTAGCCAATCGCTAAGCCTCCTTTCTAATTCCTGACCCTGTTCCCTCTCTGGTCCGCTCATTCGGCAAGCCAATCACTGAGCGGCATTTCAAAACCGTAATTCCCTGGTCTCAAGGCAAAGTAACCAATCACTGAGCCTTCTTTCTAATTATTGACCCTGTTCCCTCTCTGGTCCGCTATTAAGCGGGCCAATCACTACGCGGCGTTTCAAACTGTAGAATGATAATCCAGTTTCCTATATATCCCGCCTAGTCCAACGACCGTAATCATAGTCATTAAAACAAAAAATCCAATAATCATATCTTGCTACCAACACGCATATATATCTGAATCCAGTTATTTTCCAAATACGTGGGTTTCCCAGTTAGTTTAATAAAAAACATCTGTATGAATTATTCCACCATATGCAGTTAATATCCATGTCCAAAATCATCAATCAGTCAACAATATTTCAACATAATCCACACACTCATACCTCCTGCTCTTCAAATCATCACTAGTATGGTGGCCCATACTCACGCTATATTCTCCTGCTCCAACTATTTATATCAACCACCAATCACCTCAAATCTCCTATTCACGATGCCCCATCATGATGCGTTATTCCTAATCCTGGGAAATTCTCCCCCATCATTCACCCCTTTCCTGTAATTATATACGGGAAGGGTCGCCCATAACACCACTGTCATATATAACTGTACGGTTGTTACCCCATATTGTCTCCATTACGTATTTTTACCAATGGGCAGCCATTCCATATTCTAAAGTTACAACACAATACTCTAGTGCCCCTTTCCAAAGTGTGTGAATTTCCAGTCCACATGAAATCCCCAGTCTCATCCAAAGCAACATATAGTGGAGTCGTAGTTATCTTCTGATCTCAACTCAATTGAACTCATTTCCATCCTCACTATGCGGCTCCTCCCTCCACTTCACCACTCCTTATTTTCCTAATCTACAGATTTGTCACCTGATCACGTAGCTCGACCTTAAAACACAAGGTACTTGTCAGATTATCAAAATTGAACTTCAATCCTCACTCCCAAAATATCATATATCAAAGAAGTTTCTACACCCTTTGCTATGTCACACAACATTAAATAAAGTCCATTTTGCTTCTTCCTGTCTAATTCGCAATTCCCAGTCTCCACCCCTCTTATTGCGAAAAATCTTTTGAAAACCATGGAATTTAAAATCCTGTTGGGAATTGTGACATTCCTTGATATGCATGTACAGAGGTGATCTGGTATCACAATTGCGAATAGCACGTCTATGTTCCTGTAATCTCAATTTCAAAGTCCTTTTTGTGCTACCAATATAGATCTTCTTACAAGAACAAATAATTACATAAACCACTCCTGTGCTGTTACAGTTAATAAATTCTCTTATCACAAATCTTTTTTTTTGTGTTATACATGAATTCTTTGATTTTGTTAATACCCAATTCACACATATTACATGTACCACACACATAAAAGCCTCTTGGTTGCTTGGGTAACCAATTAAGACCCTCCGTTACATCTGATGGTATATAGTTCCTTGTGATAATATTTTTTATAGTTACACATTTCCTGTAGATTATATCTGGTTTGTCCCCTATTGAACTGACTAATCCTGGTACACCCGTTAATAATCCCCAATTTTTCTTGAGTGCTTTGTAAATTCCAGTTTTCTCAATACAATGCGTGGTCACAAAAGCTACTTTTTCCTTGAGTTGTCCTCTTTTCTTTTGAACAAGAGTAGTTTCCCTCTGTACCCTTCTTACTCTGTTCCTGGCCTCTAATAGATCAGTCCTTTTATCGCCTCTCTTTGATAGTCTGCTGTACAGACCATCCAACTCATTATCAAAATCCCCTTCGGTGCTGCAGTTTCTTCTTAACCTGATCATCTCCCCGTAAGGGATCCCTTTGATCACGGATTTTGGATGAAAACTATCTGCACACAAGATAGAATTAGTGGCCGTGGTTTTTCTGTATAGTTTACTCTTAATTTGATCATTTTACGTAAAAAGTTCCACATCCAGAAACGCTAAGCCCTTTGAACTGTAATTCATAGTGAACTTTACATTGAACTCATTCTTATTAAGAAAATCAAAATATTCATGTAGTTCTCCCCCACTCCCTTTCCATATCAATAGAATGTCATCTATGAATCGGACCCAAAATAAAATGCAATACGTCCATCTTGCTGCCCCTTGGCCCCAGGCATGCTCCTTCTCAAAGAACCCCATAAAGAGGTTGGCATACGAAGGAGCAAACCTGGACCCCATCGCTGTACCTTTGATTTGCTGGAACCATTGGTCCTCGAAAAGAAAAAAATTATTCTCCAAAATCAAAGTGCTCATTTGGACCAACATCTCCGAATGTGCACGTAGGCTTGCACTGCGACTGCTCAAAAAGTGTTTTAAGGCTTGTTTACCTTTATCATTATCGATACAAGTATAAAGCCCGATTACATCTAAAGTCACAAGAGTCATTCCATCTTCCCACTTAAAGTCCTGTAATTTATTTAGGACTTCCATAGTGTCTCTAATATATGCTGGTAAATTTACCACTAAGGGTTTTAAAAAACAGTCTACAAATTCAGACAGGTGTTCCCTAACACTTCCAATGCTGGACACTATGCGTCTCCCTGGTGGATCCGTTTTTGATTTATGAATTTTCGGTAGAGTATAAATAAAAGGGAAGGTAGGATTAGATACGTTCAGATATTTATACTCGGCCTCATCTATTAAACCTTCCTCTTTCCAAGCAAACAATCGTCCCGAAATTAACTTCTTCACCTGCTCTATCGGGTTCCCTCTTATCTTCACATAGCAGTAGGGGTCCTTTAATTGATTATGTATTTCCTGAACATAATCTGATTTCCTCATTATAACAATATTCCCCCCTTTATCTGCTTCTCGGATGATGATCTTTTTGTCATTCTTCAAGCCCTCCAATGCTATTCTCTCCTCCCTGGTGATATTATCTTTTAAACACCTCCCTTGAGACCCTGCATCTTCCATTCTATGAAATTCCTCTAAAGTCTTTTTCACAAAAATATCAATTGCTGCGAATTGTGACCCTTGTGGTATAAATTTGGATTTCACACTTAAACCACTAGTACAACCATAGTCAGTAGGTACATCCAACATTACTGCAATATCATCCATTTCAAACCTCTCTCCTTCTGTCAATGACATTAATAAATGAACATTCTGCAATTCTGCAATGGTCATGTCTGAACTTTTAATCACAGGGTGTACAGTCAAGGGTTTTTCAACTTTAATTTTTAGAAAATTTAAACAAATCTATCTCTAAATCCGTGTAATTACATTCATTTTTTGGACAAAAAGATAATCCTTTTTTCAAAACCGAGAGCTCATGCACATTCAAATCCCTGTCAGATAAATTAATTATTTCTAATTCATCTTCTCTTACTTGCCCCACTAATTCTTTTTCCTGTTTTAATTCCTGTTTCTGTTCTGACTGTGGGTACCCATCCTGGTATTTCCTATGTGTCCGCCCCCTTCTTGTTCTATGGGCACTTTCAATTGATGAGCCATCAGGACTAGGGGAAGCACTGCCAGCAAAGAGTTCGTCTTTCTCTGAGGAAATCTCAAGAATCAAGAGGGGTCGAAAGAAAATGCATGGCGGTCCAGCAAGATGAAAGGAGCGAAGTTCCTCAGACACTAGGAATATCCATCACTAGTGACATTGATTTATCAGAGTTTAAAAAACGTTGACCAGCCTGTCATACCACCAAGGAATGACAGGCCAAGAGTCATTGAGTGTCTTCACCAGGAGTGTTCCCTTAGGGTCAGTGAAAGCCCTTTCAGCTTAAATTCCCTATTAAAGAGGCTAGGTGATTTAATTTGGCCGGGCGAGTCACAAAGTGCGGCCAGGCCACCCAACTTTAAATGGGGCCCTAAGTTTCCTTATTTATTGGGGAGAGGAGTTGGCCTAACGGCTAGGGCGCTCGACCTCTGACCTGGGGAACTGGGTTCCAGTCTCGGTAATGACGCTGAACATCCTGTGATTCTGAGGAAATCCCTTAATCTCCCCGTGCCTAACAAAAAATGAATGTGTGTCCTCATGTAATGCAACTGGTGCAATGTAAAGCGCTCTGATACGCGATACCGTGTCAAGTTTGCGCTATATAAAACTCTGCAAAATAAATACTGTGAGGTGTATGTTTCAATATATAAGCACAATACAATAGAAAAAGTAGGTGTGACATCTTTGTTGGTGCCCCCTGTTCCCTCATTTCCTCCCTCCAATGACGCCACTCATTTCTCTGTATCCCCTCTCTCACTTTTACTTAATTTCTTTTATAGCGCTACTCAAGTGGGTCATTCTTTATCCGGCTATGAGTGAGCCATAAGAGCAAAAGTGTCAGTAATTCGGTACAACATCATAATAAAAACTCTCATAAATGTATGCACAAGACTTTTATACAATGCCACAAATACTTAATCACAGTGTGTTTCCATAGTTTTTCCTGCTCTTCAAAGATACTCGAATAAAATGTAAAACTGCAGAACATTTGTACACAAAGATATGCCTCCTTATGGGAGTGGATATTAAAATTGTTAAAAACTGGCAATAAAAACCGTTTCCAAAGACATTGCACAAAACAACAAGACATGAATAGTGCTTTGTGCAGATACATTTTCACAAGGACAATGAGGCAATGTTTTCGTCCAACAGGGAACACAAAAAGAAAGTATAAAATATTCAGCCTAAGTTGGGTTAAATAAAATATAGAGATGCCAAAAGGGGATGATGGACGGAGCGTTTGAGCAAATCAAACACTCACCCCCAGTCACTGATCTGGGTTTAATCCATCATCATTCTTTAGCTCACTCCACCACCCCAGTTCAGACATGGCCATATGCAAATTAGTCTGACCTTGTGCCTCATGGGAACAGTCCAGCCCGAACTGCCAAGCCATCTCTTCCCGGACCGGAATCAAGCATCCTGGGACCGGTTTCTGGCTAATCTGCCGTCATCAGCCAGGCTAGCTTGAATCCAGTGGCAAAGTGAGTAAGGGACCCATGTCTGGGCATACCCTGCCAACTTATGGCGAACAAAGCGATACCAAAGGGGATAAAATATAAACTGTTTTTTTTTACAATTAATAAATAAGGGTTAGTTGCCTTTGCTAAAATCAGGGGTGAGTAATCTCTCATCTCTCTCCACTGAGGAGCCCATTGCCGTAACCATCCGCTCTCTCTCATAAGTCTTATGAACTTTCTCTAATATTTTACATTTCACATCCCCATCAATGCTACCTGGATTTTTTTTTTTTTTTTTTGAAAAACCTTTATTGACATTGCAAATAAAGACAAGTATGGGCCTACAACCCTCGGGGCCGGCCGCCAAACAGTGAAGGTAACAGCGAGCAGATTATAATCACATGCAGCACCTCGGGAAGTCGATTCTCAATGCCAGTATTCTCTTATCCACTGAACAGCCCAAGAGGGAAACCAGGATATAAAAGGTTTTCATTTTACAATAAAGGAGAGAAGGATCAGGTGGCAATCAAGTTCTCAACAGCGAAAATTGGCAGGCAGAATAGTGAACGTCAAACAATAAATAGCAATCTATCAAATCAATGGCGCTGAAACAGGAAGTTCAGGATGTGGAGGGATATCACGAGCCGTTTGCGCCTGCAGTCTCCTGCCCTAGGACCCAGAAAACCCCACGGAAATGAGGCACAAATGAAAAACAATGATTGGCCACGAAGGAAACCTACCGCACTGACCCCAGAAAAGAAAGACAAAGAAGAATAAGAGAAGAAAAAGAAGGCCATAGAAACACGATAAAGGACTATAGAAGCCCCTCCCCCAACCCCCCACCCTGCACCTCTGCAGATGACTACGGCCCCCCCCCCCCGCAGCGTGCCTGTCGCCCCAGAACCAGACCCGAAATATAGAAGAAACAGAGAAAAAGGGAAAAGAGAGGAAATCCCCCCTAACAGAAAAGGGGAGAGAGTAATAATAAACTGGAGGAGGGCCTTCAACCAGGCCCCCGGCTTCTCCCTCCCGCACAATATCTTCCTCCCCAACGAACATTAAACAGCAAAAGTTCGGCCATGTCTGAGGGAAATGGGGAGCAGTATTCACCGACTACACTATTAGTTACATCGTGAAAGCACACAACCCCCAAGCCCGCCCGCCTATGAAATGACAACCTCTAAAGGATCAGCCTTATCCTTGGCCACTCTTTGCGAAACCACCAGTGCATACCCAGCGATCCATTATCATGTCCGAGATTACAAGGAAGATGAGCGTCCAGAGTTGACCAGGAAGGGACACACACATGTGGGGAGGACGTTTCGGAACACCAACACAGTCATCATCATGGGAGATCACCTTTCCCAGAACTGCCCCAAGGCCTGCGCCACACACGAGGTCCAGGAAGGAGGAATCAGCCAGAGCAGGCGACCGTTGCGTGAAGATTGCCTGGGTCGCCGGATGCCACGCATGGGACAAAGTCACCACCCTCCGCTCAAGTCCAAAATCTCCAGAACAGACCGACCCCACAGCCAGCCGACCACACGCTGCCACAGTGTCCAAAGTTTCCATCCGTCCCTTATTCACAGAGGCGGTCACGGCACTTTCCTCCTGTGAAAGGTGAGACAGTGCCTTATGTACCTGGGGACAGGAAGACCGCAATTGTTCCGACGCCAACACAATACCATCAAGCTTCCTCCCCAATACCCAAGCGCCATGAACCAGGGTGGAATGAAGGGCTCCGAGAGCATCGAGGAGGTCACCGTACCCCAGCACGGCCCCTCGCACTCGCTCCGCCACGCTCCTCTGCGCCACACACTCCCAATCTTGCTGCGACCCAGCGTACAGGATGGTAGAGTCCATCCCGTCAAGATGGCCGCAGGGCAGGGCCACCCCAGATGGGGACCGGGTCTCAGTCACAAGCACATCAAGTTCCATGTCGCTGCAAACAAGGGTCCGGAGGCAGGCGAGATGTGTATCCAGTGTGTGGTCACAGGTGACAGTCGTTCTCCCCCTGGGCCAGCGTCTGCGAAGACCGGGAGCAGCCCGTGCAGATCGGGACGAGCCACAGGCCGCGACCGATCAAATCATTGGCGAGGGTCCAGGCGATCGCCGATAACCCCCGGAATCGTCACCCCGGGTATGCACCCGTCACGCTATTCTCGGTGATAGGAGTAACCACAGCGAGATGTAGGCCGATATTCGCGCCGCTTCGGTATTCCGACTCCACTCGGTCACCAATGGCCGCTGTTGTTGAACTGCCGCCCGGCCATTTTGTCCACTCGAGGTCCCGGCCCCAGGGCTGCCCAGGCCGCAAACTTCAAACGAGCATTTCTCGGGCGGTACCGCCGCTAGAAGCTTCAGGATCACACGATCGGTTGCCGCTCTCAATCACCAACACGGGCATGTAGCGCAGGCTGAGGATCTCATGCAGGATATCTGTGCGGGATGCGGAGATTCACAGAGCCGGGAGCCTACGCTGCCATCTCGGTCGCCATCTTGGCTCCTCCTCGCTACCTGGATTTTCAAATAGTGCAGGGACTCCCAAATCCATAAACAATTGCTTGACATATGTAAGCTAGGGAATAACTAGAACATTATCCAACCTTAAACAAGGTTTCAACACAGCTTTTGAGAAAGCAGTTTCCCTTTTAGCCCAAATTGAAAGCCATAACATAACAGGAGAACTTCTTATAAAAACAGAGTAATATGGCATCCCGGTCTCCTCGTGTCGAACAAAACTACAGGTAGACTTCAGGACTACAAAAGCCAGCGTAAAAACCTATTTTCGACCTTCTACCATGGTGCAAGGGTGCCTGTGTTGATGTTAGGCAGGCAAACATGTTTAAATATGGCACATTTCTGCCCTTTCATGCAGCGTACGCTGATGGGACACCCTGAAGACGCTGTAGAAGATGTTCAAATGGATCCCAAGCAAAACTAGAAAAACTATTACAAACAATTTGGTCTACGGGAACACCATTTACGCTGGGATCACCACTCAACTCACTAGAATACAACAAACCATCCACAACACAACAGCCAGACTCATCCTCAACCTCCCACACAGAACTCACATCACAACTCAACTCCGAAAGCTCCACTGGCTCTCAATACACAAACATGCTCCTTTCAAATTCCTCACACACACATTCAAGGCTCTACACAACTGAGGCCCCACCTACCTAAACAGTTGCATCTCCTTACACCAACCACCCAGACACCCCACTCCGCAGGACTCCGGCTCGCACACTTCCGACGCATACACAGATCCAGATCAGGACTCTTACTCCTGAAGCTTGGAACGGCCTCTCACTATCTTCTTGGATTCTGCAAGCAGCTGAAGACGTGGGTCTTTTCAATTAATCAACGTACATTAGGGAGGGCTAGGCGCCCACCTGCTCAGCACCAGGATACCTTTGCTGGTGATAGTCCGTTTTACAAAGAAACATAACATAACATAGCATAACATAACACTACATAATATGACATAACATAACAACTTCCAAGCTCCCAGGAACAGGCAGAGTTCTCAAAAAATCATTGTTACCACAGTTTATGCAATTTTTTACATGGTAGCCAATTTTTCTTATTTTTGATGTTATTACATACTTGCAGTTTGTGGTGGAAAATCTAGAAATCTATACATTTCAGAAATGTAAGAAGGATTCTGAATTCAGCAAGGGGCCGTTTATTTCAATCACTCATGGTTTTCCCAATTAAGCTAATCATTGAGATGAAAAAAAAAATTACTGTTAGTAAGAAACAAAAGAAACAGGTGACAACATTTTCATCTCTAATGTCCAGCATTGTCAATCTACAAAAGTGATACACAGTTACATCCATCAGACATGTCTGGGCGCAGGGATGCATAGTGCTTGTGGTTGTCCACAAACACGCGATACCAAGGGCCATCAAGTGAGCTGCAGGTTATAATGGCTTTTCATGGTGTACCAACCAAGCATCAATTTATATGAAAAAAATCAAAGGAATGCAAAATGAGTATGACAGAAATCTCTGTATTTTTTAAATGTGCCCAAAATAATGAGTTTAGAAATAATGTTTATTTGTGCAGCTCTGAATCGGGAATTACCCATAATATCATGTGATTCGGAGGGCATTTGGCAGAATGTGTTCTTTCGTGTACCTTGGCTATATTTGGAAGCCAAAAATAAAGAGCTTAAGTGATAATAATGAATATTCTACTATTCTGTGTTCCCATACGTCTTCAGATAAAAATTCTTCCCCACCCACGTGAATGAAACTATTACTTGCATAGCCCCTTCCCATTTGCGACTGGCTTACCACCAATTTGAAATTGATGCTAACTACAATTCTTTTGCAACCGCATTTGCAGTCACTAAACAATCATACATCCCCCTGCGACTCGCTATTAGGAAGGGATGCCTTTGGAACCAGGGGCGGGTCCTCCGCTAAGGTGGAGGAGTGTCACCCCACTGCTCTGTGAGCAGGTCAAAAAGGAAAAAAGGAAATGATAATAACACATTTTTATTATCATTATATTTTTCTGTCGTTGCTCAGCTGGTTAGGGGCAGGGCTGGGCTGTCACAGAAGAGCAGGTAGGAGTGGTGAGCACTTTCTTCAGTGCGCATGACCGTTTGGCCTGCTGTCTTGGGCCGGCCAAACAGTCATGCACGCTTTGCTTGTTCTCCACCAGGCTGTATTGTACACTCTGGGTAGAGAACATGCACAGCCTCTCAGTCCCTCTCTGAGCGCTGAACCATGGCACTCAGACCAATCACAATGCTGTTGTTACGCAGCGCCGTAATTGGCTAGGGGATCCTGGGAGCCTGTGTGCTTCCTGCTTCCTGCCTCTGGAGCCCTGGAAGCGGACAAAGAGGACCGAGAGGCGGTGCGTGGCAGGCGGGTTAGTGATTTTTAAATTTCTTTTTTTCATTCCCTCCTCCCCCATCCGTGACTCGCCTCCCACCCTTCTGCCGTTAACTAGCAGCCGCCACTGCTTGGCACGCCCCTTCCTAATATCGACTCACAAACCCTATTTTGCAAGTCGGTAATAGGTTACCAACTTGTAAAACATGGTTTGTACATGCTACAACCCTTTTTTGCTGTCACAAATTGCCCGATTTTCTGTTTTCAACCGCTGAGAACGGTCGTACATCTGGCCCTTAGTGTTCTAGTTCTGGGTTTTTGTTTAACACATTTATGCGTTCTGAGAGTAGCTGTCCTGGTTCCTTTACATTTGATCCAATTGAACAAATATAACTGAAAACAATGACCTGTAAAATAAAAGCCACAACTAAATATTGAGTCACTGTGACATGGCGTTCTCTGGTAGACTTACTTTTGATGACACATGTCCTAAACAAAAACAGGTGCAAATTAGCAAAGACAATGCGCAAGGAGTGTCGTAACCAGAAGTGATGATGATTTATTAAACCACATCATGAAATAATAAAGAACATAATACTCTCAATATGGAACAACCAAAAGGATAAAAACTGAAAAGACACAATTGAAAACTGTACAAGTCTATATTAGATATGATGAGTTGATGTACCAGTCAATCTAATGTATGAGGATATAAAACAATTGTAATACTGATTCTCCAGTATTGAATCTTTCATAGATTCACATGTTTGTATCTTCCCCGTCGTCATGGTGGGAGTCTCACGGTAAAAGAATAACCATAGCAGTAAAAGAAAAAACTGCATAGAAAACCAATAGGGAAGTTTAGAGTTTGGTAGCTTATCATCATTATTATGAGGTCTAATGCCAACCAATCAGCTGCCAGCCCTGAGATCACAATCCCCAGCTGAGCCACCAAACCTCAGATTTCCAGCCCATAGTGTGAGCCAAGGATATATCCAGAGATAAAAGTGGTCTATCTGAGAAAACAGGGAGGCGGGTGGGCCGCATTTGAATCTATGAAAGATATCAATACTGGAGAACCATAGTGTACAGGTAAGTAACTAGTTTTTTCTCCTGTATTGAATCTTCCATAGATTTACATGCTTGGATCAGAATAAACAGCAGTACGCATACCATGTAACGTTTCCAGGATAGACCCCTTTTCCTAGTGCTCTGCTTCCTTAGTACTAAAATATCATATTGCCTTATACTGACCCAGAAATAAAGGTATGTGTCTCAGTGCATATTACCCTGGGACATGGTACATGAAACAAAATATCAACAATGCATATAACAGTAAATCTAATGGAATAAACAGTTATAGAGTAAAGGAATTAACAAACACATGTTTATGTTTAAGAATGGCCTACTGTGAGAGGCTGTCTCACCATATACTATACCACAAAGGGGTATAGTGTGTAGTGAATCCAGTGGTTCTCCAGAGGTTGTACAGAAGCTAAATAGATAACACTAATGCTCCTTTTTATCGTAGTGTGGGTGAGCTGTTAGGTTTATCGGAGGGTTGTGTGACTGCATTTGTTGTACACACAGTGGAAAAAACACGTTCAGAAAAATAAAGCCAAACCTCAATTCTCCAAGAAAAAGGTAGCAGGTACGAAGATCAGACATGCCGAGAATACTGAGAACCCAGCTCAGGAACGGAGAATGGGCCCAGACCATGCTGGACAGTGCAGCAGAAGTTACAATAGCTCGCCAAAACCTGAAGGGACTTCTGGAGACAGTGAACTTGAATGAAGACATGCAAGTAGAAACTGTAGACACCAGGTTAGTTCTCCACATAGGTTATATGAAATAACACTCCAGATGGAGGGAGACATACCAAGAAAAGTGAAAGCACTCTTTTGGGAGCATCTTTCAAAGGGTTATGATATACTTCTAGCAGAACAGGACTGGCCACAAGAATTTATCAGGGAGTGCCCATCATTATGCCTGCCTTCTCCAACCATGTTCCGGTTCATTTAAAATATACATTAGTCAGGAAATGGGCAGTGGCCCAAGCCCCAGCACTGTATAAAAATCATGTAGGATGGGATGAGGACACACCTCACCATAAAATCCAGTTAGAAAATCAACCGACTGCACAAAGGCAGTACCCAGTTAAGCAAGAAGCTAAAAAACAGGTCAGGGAGATTTTAGATCAACTTGAATACCAGGGGGTGATTGAAACATGCATCTCATCAATGAACAATCCTTTGTTTCCTGTCTCCAATAAAAAATATAAAACCACATTAGACATTTCAAATGGTTTCTTTTGTCAAAATATTGCACCAGAAAGCAGCTATTTGACCACTTTCTCAATAATGGGGACCCAGCGTCAATTTTGTCGACTGCCCCAGAGATTCAAAAACAGCCCGGGGTTATTCTCAGCAAGGGTAACAGAGTTACTACAAACGTATGATGACAAGGCATTGTCATAAGTCGATGATATATATCTGACAGACGATGACATGGATAGGCACTTGAACAGGGTGAGCACCATAATATTGGGCTTCGCCCCAGAGGGTTGCAAATTCAAAAGTCAAGAATTGCCCACCTCAACGTCCTTTTCCTAGGATATGAACTATGAAGTGAAGGCAAAAGCCTGGCAGCCAACTTTTTAGAAAAGTGTGCGCTGCTCCAACAGCCAAAAACGCTGAAAAATTTACTGTTGATTCGAGGTTTCCTGAGTTTTGGAAGAACTTACATTTTAAATTACGCAGAAAGGGTTCAACCTCTCTACGAATTAATCAAACCTGATTTTAAAATCACACATTGGACACAAAAACACACCAATTTTGCGTTCACTCCAAACAGACATGTTAGCAACGAAATACTTGCAAACACGCGTAACCAAACGCAACTTAGTGATCCAAATAATTCCGGGTCAATGCGGAGTCACCTACTTAACTTTTAACAAAGGTGAAAAAGTACCATGCATACAAATCCCACTTGTATACACAAGCAGAAATGAAATTCACTTCTACAGAAAAAATTCTGACAGCAGTTTTATTTATTTATTTATTAATTGAATTTATTGAGCGCGACAGCTACCCATGAGGGTTTCCCGGCGCTAAGAGACAGATCAACAACATCAGGCAGAAGATTTAGAGATCAAAGAGCCAGGTTTTCACCGCTCTGCGAAATCGCATATGACAGTTTTCCATCCGAATGGCCAAAGGAAGTGAGTTCCACAGTCTGGGTCCTAAGTTCGCAAAGGAACCACCACACATTCTGATGAGTTTAAACTTTGGTACATAGAAGAGATGATGGGATGAGGAACGAAGTGAGCGAGCAGGAAGGTAGGAGCTGACAAGGGCCTGAAGGTAGAGGGGAGCTGATCCGATTTTGATCCAATGCATAAAGCTCAAAGCTTTAAACTTTATACGATTTTCAACATGAAGCCAGTGCAGCTCTCTCAGGCGTTCTGTAATATGGTCACGTTTCCGACAGCCACAGAGAAGCCGAGCTGCGGCATTTTGTACCAGCTGAAGGCGCCGTGTGACGGCCTTGGTAGACCCCAGGTAGAGCACGTTGCCGTAATCTAATCTCGAGGTTACCAAGGCATTCACAACAGATCTCTGGGTGTTTTTGGGGAGTATCCAAAAGATTTTACGTAGCCATCGTAGGATGGTAAAACAGGTGGCTGCGACTTTGTTGACCTGATCTTTCATGGATAGTCCCCTGTCGATAATTACTCCCAGGTTTCGCACTTGTTCAGATGGAGTTGGTAGGGGACCCATGGTAGTAGGCCAATGTCTTAGGTTCCAGAGGTCGGGTTTGTTACCAAGAACCAGGACCTCAGTCTTTCCGCCATTTAATTTGAGTAAGTTGCTGTTCATCCATCCAGATATTTTGCTGAGTCCTGCTTGCAAAGGAGAAGGAACCGTGGGATCAATTTGAGATAGTGAAAAAACAATTTGTGAATCATCAGCGTAAGAGTAAAGGTTTAAGCCAGAACATTGTGCAACATAAGCCAAAGGTTTGACATATAAATTAAAAAGAAGAGGACTAAGGATTGACCCCTGGGGTACACCATGGGGGGAGGAGTAGCTCTTTGAGGAGGATGACTTAGAAAAGATTTGAAAGGTACGATCAGACAAAAAGGATGCGAGCCAGTCCAAGGCTTTATTGTCAATGCCGATGGCAGCGAGGGATTTGAGAAGGATACTGTGTAACACAGTATCAAAAGCTGCGCTGAGATCAAGTAAGATCAGCGCAACTGTATCTCCTCGATCCAAGAGCAAACGCAGATTGTCTGTAACACCCAAAAGGGTCGTCTCCATAGAGAAGCCGGGGCGAAATCCAGACTGGGATGGATCCAAAAGGCTATTGGCTGTTACAAATTTTGAGAGATGAACATGGATGTGTCGTTCCAAAATTTTCGAAAATACCGGTAGTAAAGAAATGGGACGGTAGTTGGCGGTCACCTTAGGATCCGCCAGCGGCTTTTTCAAGAGCGGGGTGACCATAGCATGCTTCCAACAACTGGGAACGGTTGCAGTATCAAGCGAGTGGTTTCACATTTTACAAATAGTGGAAAGATGTTAAGAATTCAGAGAGCGTAGTATCGGGGCGGGCAAAGGGTCCTGCGGGGATCCTGACTTGACTTTGCTCAATGTTTCTGAGAGAGTTTCCGGGCAGAGATCAGGCCAGGACAACAGTTGAGGCGAAGATGACACCAACGAGTTGACAGCCTCTTCCCTAGTCTGAGGAGAAATCGCGGAAACATTTAAGTTGCTTTGAGCAAAAATGTCCTGCTGTATATTCGTAATTTTGGAAATAAAGTACTGGGCAAGCTCATCGCATTTCGTGTTGGATAACTGGGGAGGTGTTGCCGTGGTCTGTGAACCAGCAAGCTCCTTCACCACGTTAAACAGAGTTTTTGATTTATTTATTGCTTCGTTGATAGTCTTATTGACGTGAATAGCCCTGGTCGTAGCACACGCCTTATGATAGCATTTCAGCTCTGTTTTATAGGCGGTATCAGATATAAGGGAGTAATCTTTCCGCCATAAGCGTTCTAATTTCTTACATTTAGATTTGTGCATGGGGAGCGTATCATTGTACCAAGGAGCGAGGGCTTTGTGGATTATCCCTTTCTTGTGGATAGTGGGAAGACAGGTATTTATGGCTTCAAAAAGCCAATCATTAGCGGCACTGGCCATCACATCCATATCATTGGATGCGAATATATTTTCAGGCTTGAGATCAGTTAGAATTTTATTAAAAGCAGCAGAGTCGAACTTTTTCCAGTCCCTTTTCTGTGTGTTAGTTTCAGGTTTGTGAGTAGGTGTGTTCTCATTGTTAGTGACGGTAAATTTAATTAAGAAATGATCAGACCAGATGACTGGCACCGCCGCGGAACACTTGACATGGATAGTATTAGAAAAGATTGGGTCTAGGAGATGTCCGCCCTTGTGGGTGGAGCGCTTGTTATATAAAAGGAGATTCATGGAAGCAAGGTCCGCAATGAGGTTGCAGGCCAGACTGTCATTACGGTCGTCCAAATGAACATTCAGATCACCGACGACGAAAAAGTTACTAGATGTAGATAGAGCCGAGGCTATGAGTTCAGAAAGTTGTAACTGCCATGTGTTAGCAAGACCTGGAGGGCGATACACTAGTAAGCCCGAAAGGGTGGTTTTAGGTTGGAGAGCCAGCTTAACCCCTTGAGTGCCCATGACGAGATAGTCTCATCATGGGCCGCGGTTGCGCTGTGCCCATGACGAGACTATCTCGTCATGAACCCCGCCCGCTAATTCAACGCCCGGCACAGGGCGGGGAAAGGGCGGGGCACACAAGGGGTTAAAATACGCTGCCTCACAGCCGTTTAACGGAGAAGGATCAAGATGGCATTGATAAATATTTTTAAATATTATTGCCACACCGCCTCCAATTTTCCTGGGGCGATCGTGCCTTACAATCGCATATTGAGCAGGGAGGGCTTCTGCCATGTCTGGTCCAGAACTATCGCAAAGCCACGTTTCTGTAATAAAAAGTGCGTCAGGGGATTCATCTGTGAGGAGATCGAAAATCTCACGTTTGTGTTTGGGCAGGGAACGGCAGTTCAAGCTGAGGAAGGTGTAACTTAAAGGGGAGTGAGTTCCTACTCGGGAAGCTAGGCTACAACATCGTTGTGGAGTATCCAGATGGAAGGAGCAATGAGGGCAGCATTGTGGAAACTGATCTAGCATATTAAAAGTAGCTGTTGAATGATCCCTTGTAGGTCTAAGAGCGAGGATCTGATCAGCGTCATAGCATAATCGAGGGCACACAATTTGACCAGGGGGTATGGCCCCCGGGCCCGAAAGGGCGCGGACGGGCGCAGACGGGCTTGCCTTTGGCGCGCTGACAGCGCGCCCGCTGCGCCCGTCCGCTGCGCGTACGGGGAAAGCACATTATTATTAGGAAGGGAGATGGAAGGGGCGTGGCCTGTTGGAGGGAGGCGTGGCCAGTGGCCTCTGGGGAAAGGCGGCGAAGATGTTGTGGCCCGCTGCAGCTATGCAATCAGCTGCGCGGGACTGCCCAGAGCGTAAATAGTTAAAGTGCAAGTGCCCAGGAGGGGGAAGTGAGTAGATAAAAATACAGTTAATACAACAAATTTAAAAGTAAATGCAATTTGCGCTTTCTCCCGGCTTCCGCCTCAGGAGTTCGGTATGCCTCTGCCTCGCGCTCGCATTCAGCGTTCAAGTTCAAACCGCTATAGCAAAAGAAAGTTCAAACCGCTATAGCAAAAGAAAGAGCCCTAGCACAGGGGAAACGCATTATGGTTGTGACTCCTGTACCAGCCCTAGAGGCATTTACAAAGGCTAGCATACCAAGTGCAAAAGCTTTACATCCAAGATGGATACAATGGGTTAATTCTCTTCCTGCAACTGATGTTGAATACGTTTTTGATCCATATTTAAAAAGACAAGCATTTCTGAACAGGAATGTCCTCTACCTACTGAAATTCTCCCTCTTGACCAGTACAAATTTATAATTTATACTGACGGATCTGCACAGCCCGCTACGGGGAGTAAACAAGCTTACAGTGCAGCTTGTGCTATCGCTAAAGGTCGCATGCGAGATGGCAAATTCAGACCAATAGTCACAAAAACCCAATCTCTAGGAGATTGTACAGCTCAGCGAGCTGAACTACAAGCATTTAAGATGGCACTTGAAAATACAGATCGCAAATTCCCCACACTGATAGTGTGCGACTCTTTTTACTGTGTTCAATCTTACAATTAATATTTACAGAATTGGATTCAAAATGGTTTCAAAGATGCAAAAGGTGGCACAATCAAGCACAAATTGCTTTGGGAACATGTAGTTCAGTTGCGAAACGGACTACAGAACACTCACGTAATACACACGCTGAGTCATCAACGTGATGGCGTTCACGTTGAAGGGAATTTATTGGCTGATGAAGCCGCGAAAGGGGCTGTGCAAACGGCTTCCGTAGCTTCAATCACTCGTTCAAAAACGAAAATAGAGAGCAAAATAATGCTGGCTGTCAATGCATCAAGCAAAGGCAGCGGTGCGGCATTACCTAAAAATTTTCTACTCAAATACTCATATATAATTGATGCGAACAATGTTCCGTTTGCTCGAATCCCTGGAGTGGGGGATAGAGTAATTTCAAACATGGAACATAGACTAGGGCTAATCCTAGCAGCACATGAATGGCTCACCTCTGCCCATGCAGGTGTTTCCGCCACAGTAGCATTATTAAAACAAAGGTACTGGTGGCCCGGCATTAGAAAACAGACTAGAAAATATGTTTTGGACTGTGAGATATGCCAAAAGATGAAAGTCTCTACTCTGAAACGTCCTGCGCAGACGCCCCTGTTAATTTCAGATAAATCATTATCTTGTGTTTACCTGGACCACTGCGGTCCCTTACAAAGGGATGGGAACGATAAATATATCATGGTCGCAGTGGATTCATGCTCTAGGTTCCTATGGATGTAGCCTCAGCGCTCGGCTGACGCTTAAACTGTTCTAAAGGATTTGCGAGTCTTTATCGGCACATACGCAAAAGGCACACTACATTCTGACCAGGGTCCTGCGTTTAGCTCTAGGGCTTACAAAGAAGCCATGGTCAGTCTGGGCGTAGCATTGCGGTATTCTTCTCCATTCCATCCTGAGGGAAATTCTGTTGTGGAAAGAAAAAACCGGGACATAAAGCAGTCTATAACAGCTAGGGTATTAGGTTTGTGTGATGGGTGGGTCAAACATTTATATGGGGTACAGCGCGCAATAAACAACTTGCCAAGAAGTTCTCTAGGGGGTGTCACTCCATATGAGGTCCTGTTTGGGACTAGAATGTTGGTTCCGGACTTAGATATGAAAGGCACAGTGGTGGAAAACAAACAATTTGATATCAAAGATCGTTTGGCTGTTTTACAGGACTTAAATGAACTTAGAACCCAACAAAGCAATGTGGTCCTGAAGCCAACCACCACTGAGAAAAATCTGGCAGTACCAGCAAGGCCTGTCTAGATCCCAAAGCTTGGGGATCTAGTCAGAGAAAAGATTGCTGACAAGAAGAAATTTGGGCCTTCTTACAGACAACCAGTACCTGTCCTAGTAATCCTCGGATCAAGAACAGCACTTTTGCCGCCCCTTGCTGGTAAAAAGGAGAAAAGATTTGTGTCCATCGACCTGATCAAACCACACTATGTGGCCGATACTGAACAGTAGGCCAAGTGGACTCTGCCAATGTAGCAGACACACTCCTCTAGCTACAATACACGAGGTTCAAATTGAAAGACTCATCACCTTTGAAGATTCGACAGTAAGAAATAGAGGACTAAGCAACAATGCTATGGACCTTGTATCTCTTGAGACCCAAATAACAGTTCGTCCAGATACACCTGTCTACAACGAAGTAACAAGTGATCAACTGGTTCCAGCAAATTCAACAAATCCTCATGCAATTCCAACCATTGACAGAACTGCTTCTGGCTATTTCATGAACTTTGATAAGTTTTCTGAGGATCCCAGCGAGCCTGAAACAACGCCAGTACAAAGAACTTTCAAAGAACAAGCAAAAGACTTTTTTCATCTACTGAAAAAGACTTATCTGGTTTCACCATGGATTGAAGTATGGATTGTTTTGGGAATGTTCTTCTTTCTACTTTGGTTAGCTCTAATAATAACTCTGGGTATGCTGATTAATGGAAGATATATTCAAATGGGCACAGCAAGTAAAAGAGTGAACTTACTTCTCTAGCCACACAAATCATCCCATCGTCAAGCAAGAGACTTGTCAGTAGTGAACATCACAGCGATTCCTATACCTAATGGTATGGTTTGGTACAAAATCGAATATGACATTTTTGGCCCGTCTGAGCTTTTGAAGATTCCACATTTATTTAAAATTTAATTAAGTGACTTTATGACCTCCAGTACCTTTTCTGATGATTGGGGCTTCAAGACTGTTAATAATATGATGTCTGATCTAGAGATGTCAACTGCATTCACTAATAATGAATATTTACAAGGTTCATCAGACTATGAACAACTGTATTGTTATAACCACTATGGTCATCATTTCTTGCATAAATCTGCAACACCTAGAAATGTATTTATGTATAACCTATGGGAACATTGTCCTACGCCACCAAAGGGTAGCTCGAAAACATTTGCAATGAAATTTCTATATTTTTCAGGGTTTACTATCTTGAATGCAGGGACATTTTACTTTACGAATGTCAATAAAACAGGAATGAAAACTATGTTAACGAATACCAAACAGATTTATTCTACAGCCTTTATTGCCCAACTGTCTAGACAGGGTTACGACTTTTGGAAAGACAACATTGAGACAAAAACTGTCTGGGGTACTAAAGATTGGCAAGTACAGGGAATAGAAGCTTTGGTTAGAGCCTGTATTATCCCTGAGCAAATTATGTTTTTGAACGACACGGTCCAACAAACATCATGCCTTGGAATAGCCAAGATAAAAGACATGAACACTCCGTCTATACCTGCACCTACGACTGAAAGCACTACACAGGGGGATGTTGACGTACATAATATTTTGCATCACAACAGATCAGATCCTGAATGGAAAAAATGGTTGCTCTGGCCCTTAGACACAAACAACTATCAAGATAGATTCCTGAACAAAACACAAGGTTTAACCTTTCATAGGCCAGACCCACGTTATGTCCAAAGACAGCATCCGGGGGTAGTAAGAGCTTACAGTGTAGGGAGACTTTGCCTTGATTGGCTACAGAAAGCTACACTAGAGGATGTAAAACAACACTTAACTTTACTTCAAGAAGGCACAGACCTTAGGGAATTCTTGCTCGGACCAAGAAAACCGCGTCAAAAACGTTTCATATATGCCAGTATCTACGCTGCTTATAATTAAGCATGGAAGGTCACCCAAGCAGAGACTGCAGAATGAATACGAGAAATTGATCGTATTAATTTAGAGAAATCTCTCTCTGTAGTAGACAATGGGTTAACAACTCTGTCGTCCAGGATATATTCTTTGGACACCATTGTATCCTCTGTCATAGACATCATGGAAAAAGACTTGGTCATGTTGTAACATGGTCAGTCACAGCTACGTTCTATCATGCTATTAGGCTGGACGCTTCAAAACCTGCGTTCTGGCTATGTGCCTTGGCGTTTAATCAATACTACGTCACTGTTTGCAGAATTCAATCTCGCTGATAGACAGATCAAACTGGCACGAAGGGGAGCAGACTATACGGTGCTGAGCATTGAAAAACTGGAGAAATTACCATTCACAGTGGCAGAAAAACCAGCTACTGAGTGGATCATACATGGTAAAATTACTCTGCCTGTTACGACTTTCCATTTTCAGTATTGCCTAAAAATATACCAGCAGGCAAATATGAAAGGTTGGGTAAAGAATACATCAAGACATCCTGGGATTTACCTTACACACACAGGTGTTGGAGTGGGGGACATGAAGTGTTTCTTAGCGGTGAAAACTGTGACAACGCACTAAGCAGTTCTCTCCTTTGTCAGGGTATTAACTTACACGGGGCCTGTGACGGTTCCACTACAAACTTATCTTACCACCTGCACAGTTCACCGGCAGCAGTGATTAATCCAATCTTTGGTCAACTTTAAAATGGGAGTTACATTATGTTGAATGATCACAGCATTTGTGGCATGCTGCCAGGTATCCCATATCTAGTAACGGTTACATCCAGGATCACTTGCTGTATGCAGGTCTTGTTTCCCCAAATAAACATGGCCAGGGAATCGCCTTGATGGCCTTCACTGAATATCTCTTCTATACGAGTTGATACTCTAAGCAGAATGAAAGCCATTCTTTTACAAAAACTGTGCCTTTGACCTCTGCCAAAGAAACCTAAGATCTCCAAGTCGCAAGGACTTCTGCAGAGATACATACCCTTTTGTATACAAACTGCTCTGTGCATTTCTCAGAAATGTTAGGTCGTATCTTAAACATGTCTGATACGAGCGGTATTGTACAAGTATTTAAGAACGTGTGTGCAGGACTGTTAACATCTTTTCAAGCAGTCCTCGGAATTTTTCCAAACTTCGTGCACTCTGTGTTTGGCGCACTGCCGCTCCTTTTAGCACTCGTTGCAGGGATACTATTTTTGCTCCTATTGCTTCGATATGGCAAGCCAAATCACCAGCGACACCCAGTTCACCATGGAAAGAACTCTATTGGAGATGAAGTGTCGTGAGCGCATCGTCCAAATTCTGGGTTTAGCTCATCTACGAGAATTAAACACAATTGTTTTCAGACCAATTTGGCAAGATTGCATCTTACCTGTTCTACGCTGCCTGCTATGGGGTGAAGAATGCGTGCTGGACATTTGTCTGACACTCCCATCAGTCATGCCTACGGATATCGATACTCTGCTGGACCCGATAACGGCCAATGCTATGTGTTGTCCCCAGCGGCTACCAATTCTGATGGCGGTATTCATTGAGATCTCACAGACGCAACATGATACTGCTGAGGTACAAGAGGAAACACCAGGCGCGCAGGTAACATCCAATCCGGACATTGCTGATGCTTCCCATGCTGAAGGCGATAGTTCGCATCTATGTGCTGCTGATCTTCTACACGAGGTATTCCAACTCTCACCCACAACGGTAGACGACTTGTTGTCTACAGGATTTGAAAATTTTATGTTTTCGCCATCTCCACACACTGACTTTTGATTCAAGCACACAGTGTTCCGGAGAGACTCTGAATTTGGCTTTCATCCTTATTCAAACGTAATACTGACTTTTAAATCTTTTTCTATGATTATATATATTGTTTTCTCTTCTCCGTCCCAAAATTGTATTTTTCATTTTTTTGCACAGTAATCTGCTTATAGTAGAACTATTCATAGAGAACAGAATTCTTTGATAACACTTCCAGGGACAGTTTGCCACCTTGACATGAATAACAATTTGACTTGTGTAACATGATATGAAATGGTTTCGGACCCTTTTTCTTCTGGATTTACGAGCCATTTCATCACATGTATATATTTTGGTTCATTCATTTAGCATTCCAATGTAATCCTATTTTTAGAATGGAACATTGCCTTTAATATGTACAACACTTTATGCATAGCAATGGTTTTGTAATGTATTTTTAGAACATGTGTTTTAGATATGTTTTTAGCTTATTTTAGCAAACCCATGCGATACTCTGTTTTAAGATATGTTTAGAACGTTTAGGATTTAGTAACGTCGTTCATACGAAACTGGAGTGGGTGTTGTGTGCAGATTTAGCTTCTGTATATAGGTTTCCCGATTTATGCCCGGAGGCTGCACGAAGAGCACCAGTGACAGCAGAGGTAAGTTGGGATGATGTGGGTTGCAGGGACTGTTGTGTGCAGATTTAGATTCCGTATATAGGTTTCCCGATTTATACCCTTATATAGGTACAACTCACATTGCCCTTATTTGGACATAGAAATCCGGCCCTTAGTTAGACATTGTCTGTACAAACCAAATACAGGCATGGACACCGACATCCGTCCATCCACGTCACAATGAATTCTTGGAAAACCATACCCTTAAGCCTTTAGGAATTTCCCCCAGCTTGAATATTGATTTCTCCAAGAACTCATTAAGTATGCATGAACATCTATTCCTTAGGGGTTCATTCATGACGTTCCTCTGCCCGACTTTTATGTCAATACTGGCATTCCTAGACACTTTCAAGGTATAAATATACCAGCACTTGCCCAGACAAATTGCGGTTCCCGGAGGATTTGATCCAACCCAGACTACGCGGTTTGCCACGGTAAGTTCGGAAGGAGATCGAGTTCCAGCCTGATGCACAGACCTGACGCTGCCATCCTCCTCGCAGATAATCCAGCTCCAGTGCTCTCTGACTTCCCTTGCGGGGGTTAGACTATCGAGTCCAGAAAAGAGATTCCAACCTCTCTCATTCTAAGGTATGGAGCTGACTAGAACTTAGAGAAACTTTTGGCAACTCTTGGCTAAACTAAAATATAGATAGCTATACTTTAGAAATGGCACCTACCTCAAACCTCGTACTACACTTCATTTAGG
Organism: Triturus cristatus; assembly: GCF_964204655.1. Taxonomy (NCBI): domain Eukaryota; kingdom Metazoa; phylum Chordata; class Amphibia; order Caudata; family Salamandridae; genus Triturus; species Triturus cristatus. Next base: position 84,762,890 of record NC_140591.1, read on the forward strand.
TACACTGGGGTAGAACACTTTAGAAGCATCAGATGAGTATCACATTTTAGCTTATGTTATTTATATTTGTATTTGTATATGTATTTTGATTAATATATGTCATAGCTACAAACAATGCTATTGCAGTATTATTTTATCTTACTGCTAACCTTGTACATATTGTACTTCGCAGTCTGTCTTACGATTGTAGCAATTCATATCTCTTGCATGAGAAATAAGACTGTTCAATTAACCCTTTTTATTGAAACACCCGTCTCTCTATTTCTGTGCAACTCTGTAGAAACGAAGCATGCACGATTGACTGAGTAAAACTGTTATTTATTGTTTCCACGATTCTGAGACTGTTCTGATTCTGAAAGGAAACAAAGTTGTCATGTTTATGCAGTTGTCAGAGACTAATCACTTCTTTTTTGTATTTTTTTATTGAAGATAATAAGACAATATTTCAGATCTTCAGATGATACTACACAGTCACAATAACATTTTTATACAGTAAGCTGTTACACATTTCCAGACTAATCCCTTCTTGTATTCAAGAAGTTTCTAGTGACCTCTTAGTTAGCTGGCACACACAAGTAATTAAGTTTAATATACTCGATAGAGACATACTGACCTTAGAGCTATGTATAGTGTATGTTATTCCAATGCACAGAGCCTATTGGGGATATAGGAACTACACTACAGGACACCATTGGCCGAGCTCTCAAAGGCCCAGGGGCTTCGGGTGAAGGCGTGTCCTTTGACGTTGGGTTTCTCTTACTGGAGCCAGTTGCTGTAGGGAGGAGCCTTTGGATTCACACTGCAGCATCGTTGTGGAGTCGAGGAGGGGTCAGCCAACGCTGGACTTGAACACAGGATCGCTGAAAACCTTCTCTGGATTGGTGCACCCAGGAATTAATTGCAGTTGTGCCCCGTGCCCTGCAAGCCCCAATTTAAACAGGAGGAAGCTGGTGGTCAAGAATCGGCCACTGCTCATCTCTTAGTCCTGACCTCAACTTGATCTTCTGCGGTGCCCTACCCATGCAGACAGAGCCCAACTTTTGTCCAGCAGTTGTCATGCCAACGTGAGTCTCATATTTTACAAAATATTCATTTTTGTCTGGGCTGAATTAGCATTTCCCAGGAGACAGGCATCTATCTGAAAGCACGCTCTCCCATAACTCGGGGATCGATCTGTTTGCATTCAGTGTGATTCTATCTCTTCTTCCAGATCAGACATTCCTTCCATATGTGTCCACAGATAATGTAAACATTTTAAGTAAACGTCAACACGCAAGTGGGCTTGAAAAACTAAAAGACAAGACAATTGATCAGGAATATATGAGCAGCAACTACCAATAATCATTTTCCAAGTAATTTACCGGGGAGATTATTCAAATGAAAACATATTCTCCATATTGTTTTATGAGTTATAGGTAAAAAATTGGCATTTGGTGGTGAAATTAATTAATGTGAAAAACATTAATTTAACCGCTAACACTGCCATTGTTTTTCTGCGCTTTGATTCCTCCAAATACCTATATCCGTCAAGATTATTATTCTTGTGCTCCGGCGAAACAATCTCCTGGATAGTATTTAATTCTTCATTTATTTATTCATGTATTTATTTATCTGTTTTATAGAGTGTTGGTTTTACCCAGAAGCAATATTAATGTTCCCGCTGAAAACAGGTCGGAGTTTCCTCTACTGCCAGTTTTGACTCTCACCATGAAGTAGCACAGAGGGTTAATGTGCCTGTTGCAAAGAAAGTCTACCAGCATTTACAGAGCTGCCTTTTATGTGCATAGCTCGGTGGGTTTCTGCTCTTATGACAGCTTGTGTGTCAGCTGCCCCTGGCACAGAGGTTAAGATGGAAGGTGCTGATTATTTAGAAATAATAGGTTTAAAAGCACCTGATGCAGAGTTCTGTAGAGTTTCTCGTTGCTCAAGTGAGTGTGATTTCTGATTTTTGTCTGTTTCCAGGGGCATCGTTGCATGATTTTAGTCGTGAGAAAGTGTCACTCATAGTCATTGAATGTCACTCATAAGTACATTGAAACTATGAAAATGTCACACATAAGCAATCTGAAACCTTGGCAGCTATGCTGGTGCAAAGGTTGGGTGGGCATTCCGAATAATAGCAGTATTGTTGACTAACAACATCTTGCGGCTCCAACATAATATGCCACCATCTTTGTGGGCAGGAGGGTGTGCTTGCCGTTCTGCTGCCCACAAGTGTTTACCCTCCATTACTCTCTAACACCCACGTCTTTTATGTTCCCCGTCACCCCGCTCTCACGCTAAATCGGAAACCTGTCTTCTTTACATGTGTTTTTTAAACTCAAGTCGGTGCCCCCCATCTCCCCCAGGTCTATTTAAATTAGATGTATGTTGTCCATGTGCTGGAAACGAGCTAATCCTGCTCATGAAATAAGAACCACCAAGCTTTCATGTGTACCTTAGCTGTATAGAAATCCTTCCAATGGCAGCTCCCAAGGCCAGGGGCACATAAAGGCCATTTCAACCTTTCATGGCTGCGTCCATGGTGTGCAATTTGTTTAGACCCTGAACTCGCTATGATTTCACATTATTCAGCTTTCTATAAAAACATCAGTGTTAATTTTAAACCATGCAGACCTTTTTGTGAAGAATGCCACTGTTCCCCTTTTCTGTATCTTCTCTGTGCCCCCAGGCAGGAGCCGTCCCAGTGTTAAGCCAGTACTCCACTGCCACCAAGGCAGCTTCACCAATTCCCTTTTTGTAAAAATACTTGGACATTCTTTCTTCACTTCCGCAATGCATTCACAGAGATAATGAAGTCATTTACCACTATCTACACCAACTACGTATCCCTCTCTATCTTGCTTTCTATCTATTCTGTGCAGCTCTCATCCCTGAAGCACATAATTCCACCACACAATTCCACTCCACACAATTCTACCCCACACAATCGCACAACTAACATTTCCGATACAATCTACATAATTCCACTCCACACACATCCCCTACACTCTGAACAAAACACATAAGTAAAAGACATTTTCATTTACAACACCAGTAGCTCTAACTCTTGCAAATGTGAGACCTATTGCATTGCTAATGCTTGTTAGAAGGTGGTAGCCCATATCACACAGTATGGACATGTCAAGCACTTGCAAGTCTACATCACAGCGACTCTCCACTAGCAATTGGTGGTTTCAGGTCGCAAGTTCCTTAACAGGGGTTTTTAGGTCTCGCCTACGCAGCGCTCATGCGGTGCTTAGGAAAAAGACCTCTTGGAATCAACTCGCTTTTTGCCCTAAAAACGTGCATGCGTTGCATTGCTTTCAATGGCAACGCGTGCACGTTTGGCGATTCCCTTCTGGGAGCGAGCTTTGACACCATATGTTTGTAATTAACTTGCAAACATATGGTGCCCCTGTTCGCTCCCGCAAAGGGAAATGCTCTGCAAGTCTTTTTTTTTTTAAACTTTTTTTTTAACTTTGAAACTGAGCACGGCGCTGCTTCACGGACACCGCGCTCGGTTTATTGATATATTTCTTAACTTTAGAACTGAGCGCAGCGCCCACTTCAAGGACACCGCCTCAGTGTTGAAGTTAAGAAATATATAAAGAAACCGAGCGCGGTGTCCGTGAAGCGGCGCCGCGCTCAGTTTTAAACTTAAGCATTTGCAATGCAATCGGGCCGATTACATTGCAAATGCTTGTTTCTCTTATGTGTGCAGAGCTGTGAGGACAGTTGGGCTGGATGTGAAAGCTTGTACATGAAAATATCTGTGTGTAAGCATGTTGTCATTAGTTTTGTGATTCTCAGGCGCAGTGCTTAATTAGGGAAAACAATGTGCAGGGGGCAAAGGTTCTCTTAGGAGTTCTCTGTACTACCTAGTTTGTCGTCATTCCTCAAACCACCCTACACCCCCTGTCTCTTTATCTCACACTTCTAGGTTCTTTTTCAGCCCTGATTTATTTCTCCCTTTGCAGTTGTTTTACTATCTTTCTCTTTCCCTTCCTTTCCCTTTTCATCCTTTCATTCTCTTGCCTTGTGTCAAAATCTGAGAATGAGAAATATCTACTGATCACCAGAAATGAGTGCCGTGCCAACCACCTGCTGCTCTGCTTTGAAGGGGTGAATCGTTCTCTCTCCTGAGCTTGGTACTTGCTCGACAGGTTCGGAGGGCGCGTCCTCTTCAGAGTCCCCATGGCGATCGACAACATCATGTGGGAGTCAACCATGCGACCGTGCCATACCAGACTTGTAATTTGTGCTTCATTCTCATCCACTTTAAAGACGCCACGATGGGGCTGTCAGGGTTGATCACAAGCCAAGTCTCTGGTACATTTATTCCTAGAGAAGTTGTTGGCTGCGTTTGATGCGTGAACGCTGAGATCATGCTGGTGTAATGGGTATTTTTTGGTATGCAACTCTATAGGAGAGGTACCAGGGACTGCCACCGAGGAGCAAACCTGGGATGAGTAGTCACAAGTCACACACAATTTAATGGATGTGAGATTTTTCAAGCTAGGCTTAACGTTTGTGCTTATTATGGACTGGCTTCATTTGGTAGTAACTTTCTTTATTATTGTTTACCTTTGACAAGACGAAATGCACGTTTTATGCCTTGTTTCATGTGGGATATTGATGCACGGTGGATTTTTGTATGCAGGTGTGATGCTTGATTTTGAGGTTTGAGTTATCTGGTTATTTTTGCGTAACATGCATGTGCATATTTCATTGTGGAAAATGATTTAAAGGTGTCCTGACGAAGGAAAACGCAGAGGCTTACCGAGTGCAAGTTTTTTACACGGTGTGGGTTGGAAAGAAGTGTGTTTTACAGTGTGTGAACGTTGGGAGTTTGCACAAGATTCCTGTTGTGTTGTAGCTGAACAAGGGTTGAAAACTACTCTTTTCGTGAGGGAAAGATTCCCATTGTCTGGTTCAGAAGCTGCCACGTTTTATGTTGCTTCTGTGTGATTCTCTGAGTGGCCGATAGATGAATTTTGTAAAGTGGTTATTTGTTGTCACTGCAGTCAGTGGCTCGTCACTCTGTCACTATTTCTTCTGGTGCTTTATCAATATGCATGAAACAAGAGTAACTTGAATAAACAAATAGATTGTAGCTCCTTTTTACGAGTCATAAACAATGGCGTGCTATATTCGGGTGCTACGAGTTTAATTTGTGTATATTGTTATTCAGGTTTGTGTATGCCAAGGGTGTTTCTATTTGTCATGAGCCTTCAGTCTTCCCTGGTACAGATTTCCCCTATATAAATACATGTAACTAATGCACCTCCCAATATGGCAGACACAGAACGTCCTGTTGTGAGACCCATAAAAAGAAGCCCCACCACGTATACTTCCTGATTTTTTTTCTGGATCCACCGGAACATTAATTTCACCCATAACATAAGTTGTGTCAGTTATATTGTTAAGTGAGAGTTTGGACCAGCAGCTTTAGCTGCAATCCAGTGATATGTTTAGGTTGCAACAGAGATTAGAGTGTAAAACGATAACTACCGGCATATAAACATGGAATACATGCCTGCTAAAGAAACAAGCATTGGCATAGCCAATAGGTCTCGCCTTTGAGACCTTATAAGTGTTTAGCCATGCAGCAGTTGATATTGTTGCACCAAGGATATTGTGCTGCATAACGAAATACTTATAAGGTCCCAAAAGCGAGACCTATTGGCTATGCCAATGCTTGTTTTCTTTCTCTTCGTCAACTGACTACTTCTTAGTATTTCTAGCATCATTAAACAGCAGCGTGTCCCGGAAGTCCTGCGAGACCAAGCTTAATACGTATGTGCCTGTGTGTTTCCTCAAAGCCTGGTTTCCTTTCAAGTCTGGTACCTGACACCGTCATCATCAACAGTAGGATGAGCATTTTCAGGCAGGCAGCTTAGTGACACCCGGCAAGGCTAGACGTTTGCCAGTAGCACTTTGCATTCTGGTTTTCATATTGCCCATGCTAAATGTGAGTCTACAAGACCTAAAGTGCAACGGGCTACTAGTGAATAACTACGACCGCCTGGCTTTGTCCTACATGCAATGAGGCCCTTGGCAAATATTAATGCATTGGGAAAGTGTCAGAGATATATTCAACAGAGTGAATTGTATTAAATGTGCATTGGAGAAGCTGACATCCAGATAACTGTCTTGGGCTTTTCATAAGTGTTTGTGTTTTACATATAACATTTGCTTCCTCTAGTTTGCCGCTTCGAAACACCGTACTACCTCGTATTTCCATTGTCTAAATAATGTTATCAGCTTTATGAGAAGAACCTTTCTAAGTTTTGCCCACTGTGAATTTGTATGTGACCCCCAGGTTCGGTTCAATATTCGACTGCCCAGAAGATGCTTGTTTGGGGGGGATGGGGGATCTGGGGGCTAATGGTAGGAGACTATGAGCCATATAGTGCATTTCTGGGGTTCATTTTATATTCCCATCCCCTAACTCAGGCCATTTTAAAAGCTGTACCTCAACCAGAGATTAAGCTTATCAAGTGTGATTACTGTTCGTACTGTATTTGAGTTCTAATCCCTTTACCAACTCCTGGAGTAAGCCTTGACTGCTCTCTATTGCAACTTTTGAGGCCCAAGTTTAGAAAATGAACTGTGGTATCCAAATGGAATGAAATAGTCTTAACCTTTGACCCACCAATGCTATATATCGGTATTTACGGTGACAAGGTCCAGTATCCACATTCTGCCACAGGATCTGGTCCAGTGGGTCGGTTTTATCCATGGAACTTGGAACTTGGATACTTGACATCTGATCTCAGATTTACCACTTCACTTAAATTTTCTGGAAATAAACATTGTTTTCTTAAGATGGGCCATGCCCACAAAGACACTGACAGTCAGAGGTCGCAGCTGTGCCCTCTAGCTTGCTCCCTGCTACAATATATATATATATATATTATAAGTATAATGAGGAATAGTGTTCTAGCAGACAGGACAATGTTCTTTAAATATATTCAAAGTGTCATTCACATTTTGTCCAATGGACTGACGTAAAATCTAGACTGCTTCGGCTTCTCTGGGGATGTAGGGTGTTGGCATTTAGACAACACTTTCCCTTTTCCTTGTGAGCCCTAAAGTGCTTCATGAATGTTAGTGCTTCTCATCTCTGGTACAACAACTTTACCTCCATTCTACAAGGAGGCATTGTGGAGGGTCACAGAATCCAAGTCAGGAGTGCTCATGTTCAGAAACAGCCCATTTTCATCGTCTCTTTGGTCCTGCAGACTTTTCTGAGCTTTCCAATAGTTTGTTTTCTCTTTCCATGATGACATGCATTGGTGTTGGTGAGCCCTGAGTTATGGGAAACAGATGGCTGCTGAAGTTTTGTCTGTTTCATTCCAGGCCCATTTATGGACTGGCTATCATTGACTTCCTAGGCAGACCTTTTAGCTGGTGCTTTCTTTTAATTGTGAGAAGAGAAAGACTGTCACTGACTCTCTAAATGAGAAGATGTCTGTGGTGGTACATTGTTTTGGTGTCATTGTTTACATTACCCTCTCACGAGTTACTTGTCATCACTCTTAATTATTATAAATTGAAGGTACTCAAGGTAGGAGTGGGACCCCTGGCTCTCTAGTGTCTACACTCTCATGAGCAGTCAGTGCTTAGTTTGTGAAAAAATAAGTGCCATGACCTTTGTCAGGAGGCCACTGCAACTTGCACCACCCATTGACAGTGCCTGCAGAACTACTAATCGTCACACTTTCCACGTTTGACATTTCAGACTATTCCTGGTCCACAAAGCTAGAAGATTGGCTTGGGAGGCAGATATTAATCGTTTTTAAGGTATATTGAATTAACAACCAACTGTTGTAGTGCTCATCTCAAAGTTAGACAAACAGCACCACCATGTGGCAGTCTATTGAAAGAAAGTGTCGGTGTTGACAATTCAGTGCCGGTGCCAAGCACTGGAAACCAGCTGTTCAAATTAAGCACTGTGTGAGCTTCAGAAGTGCACTGATGAATGCTAGCGATGGATTGGTCTTTTGATCTCTTATTTGATCCCTTTTAAAAAAAAAAAAGATTTAGTCATGTATGCTGTAAAATCCACTATTTGAATCCATTGTTTCCATAACTTTCTTGCAAGGAGAAGATCTCCATTCCACACCCAACCCCCACCTCTTTCAGCTCAGGCTCACTCAGGTATCATTCACAGGTCTAAGTTTCTGCCTCACCACTTTTAAAATCAACCAGCCACCACTACTCTTGTTTCTAACCAGTGATTCCAACAGTAATGGATCATGGAGGATCTTTTATACAAATAGTTAATATTTTAATGCTTTTCTAAACTTGTGCACAGAGCAGATGGCTGTCAGAGAGGGGTTTGCAATAGGCTCTGGCGAAATGTTCATGCCACCGGCACAATCAGATTAATTCAGGTAATAAATCTTGAAATTCCGCTATTACAACTCATTGTGGAATTAATTTCATGCCGTCTGCAGTAAAAATGTACTTTGAACGCATTGTTTGCAGTAGAAATGTAATGCAAATGCAAAGGAACAACGCGAATGACAGAGGTCAAGCGGCTGCTCGCTGTGCTTTTCTGTCCTTGGCCTATGGTTTTAGTGTGAAATGCATCCTTGTGTCAAAAGTGGGGCTGAGGACGCATTTTGTGCTAAAATACAGTACCAAATGTCAGTTTTGTATTTTGCTTAGTTATGGACATTACGTGTAATTTTGCAGTAATCACTTAATTATGCAACATAAAATTATGTTAATTTTGCACACCATTGATTTCACAACAAAGGCCAAGAGAGTGGACCTTTTCAGTAGGCAAAATGTTGTTTTGTTGAACTGCTGAACATCTTTCCCCCATTCCTGTGGGCCACGTGGACCTTTCTTAAAGTTAACAATGGCTGGACTATGTTCATTGTTATGTTACGTTAAGGGGATTTTTAAAGTGCATTGCTGGCCCAAAAATGGGGCTTGCCAGCGCTAGACCTCGAAGGTGGCTAAGCTGTGACCAACTGCCAGGAGAAAGGCCATGTATTCAGGGGTTTCCTGAAGTGCAAATGGTTCTTAATGCTTCTGATAGAAAGAGGTAGCAGATTCCACAGAACAGGGGCCTTGGTACGAAAGGAGTGGCCTTCAGCTCTGGCTCTCCTAAAATGCGTAGCAGTGGCCAGATTAAGATCGGCCGATCGAAGATGGTGGGAGGGTTGGTACCGAGAGAAAAGACTGGACAAATTGGGGTCCCTTGGGAGTACAGAACCTTATGAGCAACACACAAGATTTTAAAGACGCTGCACTTTTCCATTGGGAACCAATGCAGTTTGTAGAGAAGACCAGAGACAGGGCAGAACTTCGGGAGAGAAAAGAGCAACCTGGCTGCTGCATTTTGAGCAAGCTGGAGTCTTCTGATTACTGACTTGTTGGTGCTTATGTACAAGATGTTACAATAGTCTAGCCGTGACAGAATTACTGCCTCTGCGATAGTTTGTCGGGTGCTAGAGTCAAAGAGGCATGAATAGAGCTACCGTTGCAGCGCTGGGATGCCTCCGGGTAGCCATGCGCTATATAAAAGCCTCTTTCATTTCATTTCATTCAATAGGTTTGAAGCTTCCCCAAAACCCAAACCAGGTGCCTGCCGCCAATTCAGTTGAGCCTCAAAGGCTAGGGTGCTGTCCATGACAACTCCTAAATTTTTTATGGAGAGCTTGGGAATAGGGGGAGGCCCGAGAGAAAGGGACCACCAATGGTCACTCCAAGAGTGGGTATATTTCACAGTAGGAGGACTTCAGTTCTATTCGCATTCAGGCAGAGGCAGTTGGCATTCATCCATTCTGCGACAGCTGGCAGTCCCCTTAGAAAATGAGACCTGTCAAGTGTAGGATTATCTGTAAAGGAGTGCACGAGCTGAGTGTCACCAGCATAAAATATTGGTGTAATCTATGTGGATTTGATGACCTGTGCCAGTGGTTGAATATAGATTTTGAACAAGGTGGGGCTCAATGGAGAGCCCTGGGGAACGCCATGGGGTAAAGTGTGTGCTTGAGAGCTGTGGGTGGGTGAAATGACCTGGAAGGAGTGTTTAGAAAATGAGACACTCTATCAACGAGAAACAAACACAGTAGCAGGCAAAGATTGTGTTTGTGGTCCAATAATCGATAAGCTGAGTAATGTGCCAGCAATTCTAACATGCATCTAAAAGGAAAGGCAAATGAATGGCGATTGCCGGACAAAAAGTACAAATCTTGCAAGCAAGACACTAAAGTCAAATCAACAAACTTCCTTTGCCGGTCAATCAAATGCATTGATTACACCAGATTCGTTAATGACCTCAAAAAGAGGGTCAGGTCTCAAACACAACATCAGTGAGCATGTGAAAGAACCACCAAAGGTATTGCTCACAACTGACCAACTGAAGATCATTCATGAAGGGACAGGGATTGAAAATAATGACATTGGCCAAGTAAATCATCCTCCCACCTTGCTAGATGGCCAAGGTAATACAGAAATACCCTTGCAAACCAAGAGACAGAGGAAACGAGCAAGGAAATCTAGAAAGAACAATCAGAATACAACAAAAGATACTTACACCAGTAGGGGATGGTTTCATATCTTTGAAACAAAAAAACTCTGAACAAGTCTAGAAACTCAAAGTACGCATACAGAACAGATGAATATAGCTGAGGAAGAGCAAAAACAAGGACACCTCACCTCGTGGACTTCATTAAGTCACAGCCTACAAACAGACGAATCAACTGATAAGATACAGATAAACCAAGAATTATTGCAAACACAAACAGCATCTATTGACAACAAACCATCGGAATCAAAAATAAGAAAGCTGCAGCCACAACACAAATATGATTTGGGAACAAAACAGAAAACTCGACGCACAAGTCAAGGAGAACCCAAAGACAGAATAACGGTAAATCAAGTAACGCAGGAAGTTGGCAGTACAACCATTGATGACATCTATGAAGAAAACAAAGGAAGACAGAAGCAAATAAAATGCGTACCAGATCTCATTGTTGTGAAACAACCAATTAATGTTAGGAATAATACAGTGCAAACCAAGGGCAGCCCTGAGATGGAGCAAAGAAGCCCATCAAAAGAAAATGCACAGAAGGAAAAGATTACAATATAAATAAATATGCAAAAAGATGGTTGAGTTGGGATTAACCACAGAGAGGTATTACAACACTCAGCCCCTACAGCAATAACACCGGATATAAATCAAGAAAACACTTGGAATAAGCAGATTGTACTAACACCTCATTACATCTTTCAGGGGCAGAAAGCCTCCTCAATAGAGGAAATATACTGAGACTAATTGCCAAAATTCCTACTTTAAAGCATCTTACCACCACAGACCTATTGTCAATTCAGTTCTTTCCTCAAGAAGAGAACAGCCAGACGAAAAAACCCTATCGACTTGGAAAAACGATGAAATAGTGTCTTCAATAATGAATGCCAGACAACAGTTCGAAAGGTTGGGGTATTACAATGGCAAGACCATCCTAGCCACGCTATCCCTCACCTCTACTAAATGCACCTAGGAGACCTAATATAGATGAACACAACATCCCAGTGTACTCAGTATTACAAAAGGCCAGGGGAAAAACAAGCAATTCTGAAAAAATCAGGAACAGAAAAACTTCATAGCAAGACACCAATAATTGGAACTGGATGGCCTCAGCTCTAAATGGGCAACAACAGAATGACTTGCCACAAAGGGAAAAAGCACCAACTATAACAGCTTAAAGCTCCTGTCCTGGAATATTGCCGGTGCAAAAAGAAAACTACAGGACAACACTTCTCCGACATACTGGGAGAACTATGATATTATCGCACTCCGAGAAACATGGCTGACACAGTGCAAGGAAGTGGCCAATTACATACACCAATATGTAACGGCAACTAAAACACACAAATATGGAAGACCAAAGGGTGGCCTAGCAGTATATATATCAACGGCACTAAATATTAAAACTGAACAGCTACCTAGTACGACTTCAGTCCTACAAGTAATTAAAATGGACCAAGGGCTTAAATACCCAACAACAACCGTCATACTAATTAATGTCTATTTGCACCCAAATGCAAGAAAAAAAGAGTCACAGTGTGAAAAACTGCTGTCGATAATCACTTCAATCAGATTTGAAAACCCAGCTTGGGAGATAATAATAACTGGCGACTTTAATTCATACTTAATTGATACACCGGATGAAGATGTGCAATTAACAGCAGCTAATGAGCTATGGTCAGTTCCCTCACAATCATCCTCGAAAACAAAATGACATGATTTGAATGGGCAAAAGCTGGTTTTGCATTGGAACATCTCGGCTTGCGAGTACTAAATGGTAGAACAAAAGATGACACGCCTCCACAATGGACTTATCAGGGTGCACATACCCAGTCAATATTAGACTACACAATCCTAACGCTTCCATTGCTGGCCCACCTGGGGAAATACACTATCAAGTACTCAACCCGAAGTGACCATTCATAACAGGTACTTGAAGTAGAAATAAGCTACCCAAAACATCAACCAGCCCCCATTCTGACGGGTCATCTGATTACAACTAATTTGAAACGTATTCGATGGTCAGCAGAAACACTTCCAGAACTAACATTGCTAGCAAAAACAAATATTGAAACTCATGGCAGCATTTCAGCAGTGAATTGGTCCATTTTCAAAAAACAAATTATTAATTCAAGCACCTAAAATCAATTATGCACAGAAAACAAGGAATAAGCACATTGTTAACACTTCAAGTAAAGCCTATTTGCTTAGAAAAGAACTGAGAAAGGCGGTCAGGAAAAACAAGACGCTGAAAGTCCCAAATCACTCCTGGGAGAACATAAAGAATATCAGGAAGTGGTATAAAAAGCAAATCTGGAAGGACCAGAAAACACAACAGGATATATTCTGGACAAATTTACTTTCCTGCGCCAAACAAACTAACAACAGGCTCTTTTGGGAACTAGTATATGGTACAACAAGACCAAAACAAGTAATAAATAATGCCTCTGTAACAGAGAGAGGACAGGCAGTACATTTAAGTAAAACATTTGAAGACCTCACACCATTCCTTTAAAGCGAAATAGACAATAACTATAAAGCTCTGGAGCCTAAACACACAGGGAAGAACTCAACCGGACCACAAGACCTTAGTACCATCCTAGCTCTACCATTAGCCCTGGCCAGCCAACACCGCACAGTAGAAAACACATCCAGAATAATAAAAATGGGACGCAACGATGGGGCTCCTGGCCCAAATGGCATCCCGCAGGCCATCTTTAGGAGTGATCCCAATTATTGGGCAACTCCGTTGGCAGGCCTTTATAATGAGATCGGTTCAACAAATACCCTTCCTCCGAGCTGGAAAGGGTCAATCATCAACCCGATCTTCAAGGAAGGTGACAGGTCAGACGCGGCAAACTACAGGCTACTTGCACTAATAGATGCCGAAGCCAAATATTATGCATCATTAATCCTGGAGGACTTGGTAGAATGGTCCAACACAAACGGGCTGATTCCATTTAACCAAACAGGATTTCGCAAAGGATGTTGCACAACAACAAATATTTTAGCCCTTGCCCCAATAGCAGATAAGTGCAAACGCCTGCAAAGAAATCTCCAACGATGTTTCATAGACTTTAAAGCTGCATTTGACCGTGTGAATCGTAGTCTGTTATGGAGTAAATTACAGAAAGTGGGTCTACCGGAAACAATACTACGACCCATAATCCAATTGTACACATCCACATGGGTCCGTGTAAAAATAGCAAATGGTACAAAATTGTCCAGGAAGATACAAACAGATATCAGATTAAAACAAGGCTGTGTATTAGCCCCCCCAATTTATTCAATCTATTTATGGCAGATCTCTCACCACGATTGGACCAGGCTAATTCACATCCTCCGCACCTGGCTACACTGCCCATAACGCATCTTTCGTATGCCGATGACATAGTCCTGCTTAGTCTAACCAGAATAGGCCTACAAAGAGCACTTAATGAGCTACTACTGTTTGCCAAGACTAACGCCCTAGAAATGAACATCACAAAAAACAAAACCTATGTCAACTAAGAATTGCCCGCAACATCAATATCAATTCAAGCTGGGAGAAACGAGCCTTGGAATAGTTAGTACATATAAATACCTGGGGGTATATATAGACAATCGACTAAATTTCCAATTTCAGAAACAATATCTGGAAAAAAAAGGAAATGGCCTTATTTATGCATTCTGTGCCCTTGCAAAAAAATTACAGGGTCCATCCTTTAAGCCGCTAATAGCAGTGATGGGCATGAAACTACTATCTACAGTAACTTATGCGAGCATAGTGTTAAATGGCAAGGATGTGTAACTCCTAGACTCACTGCAAACTGGAATTCGGCTTTATCCAACAGGCGATAGGGAGAAAATATGCCGCAATTAAAACCTGGTAAAAACTTTGGCAGGACCGATCCAATATTTTAAATGATGCCCTGTGGCGTGCCCAGGAAGATGATCCAAGTTCAAGTTACGGCAAATTCCTGAAAACCACACTGAAGGAAGCCAACACAACTGAACTCTGGGCTCAGAACCCCTCCTTCCAAGTATTCCGCAGAATGACAAACAAAGCGGCCAAGCTTCAATCATTATTAGGAGACAATCGCACTTTAGCCAAAAGATCCCATGCTTGGATGGTTCTCCAATCCTATACATCATCACGACCTGCGGAATACCTCAGTACAACATATTCGCCTCATTTGAAACAAAAGTTAATGGCGATTAGATTTGGGGTATTACCGAGTTTGGCCGATCAACCTGCATGGAAGTATAAAGGCGTCAAAACATGTAGCTTATGTGGTGCAGCATGGCAAGATTTCGTTCACCTCATCTGTGTCTGCCCCTTCTTAAAATCGAACCGAGTGCTGCTTCTAAAAAAAGCTTTTAATAATAGGGGCATTCGAACTTGCAGATCGGCCATCATTAAAGGACTTGGTACAACAGACCCTCAGTTGACTTGTAAGCTGCTTAAATTTTTATTACTTTATGAAAAAATCAAATGGCCGAAGGAATCAGACACTTCCAATCCAGTAGTGTCTAGCAACCCTATTGAAATTCTAAATGCTAAATGATTTTAATGCAAATATCTGATGAAAAACTAATTCCGTCAACAATTTAATGATACAGAATCATGCTTTGCTTTTAATTGTTAACACGATAAGGATACTGTGTTTTGCTTTTAGGATAAAATAGTAACCTGCTCTTTTTTTTAATTTTGAATCATTTTTATGTTTGTAAACTGTTGAACCTCTACTTCTATCATGATATTGTTACGGTTTTTATTAACTTAAACAATAAAGTATTGATTGATTGATTGATTGACACCCTACCAAATGCGGTGCTCATGTCCAACAGGATCAGGACTGAGGACCGACCTTTATCCAAGGCACTACCGAGTTGTTCAGTGACTGCGAGAAGTGCAGATTCCGTACTGTGCCCTGGCCTGAAACCATTTTGGGAATATCCAAGATGTGGTTATTATCCAGGAACTTGGTCAGGATAGCATTAACAAGCCGCTCTGTAACCGAAGCGAGAAAAGGGAGGAGAGAAATAGGACAAAGGCTTTCTGGGTTGGCGGCGTCCAAGGAAGGTTTCTTCAGAAGGGGGATAACCTTGACATACTTCCAAGAGCTGAGCACACAAGCTGATGACAAGCAGGGATTAATCACGTCCAAGCAAGGTAGGAGGAGAAGGTCATGACATTTGAGAAACACATCAGGGTTGAGCAGATCTGCAGGTGAGACAGATTTGACTTGTCTACAGTTCAGGCAGACTCAAGAGAGGAAGCGAATTGAGTGCAGGCATAAGGCTGATGAGAACTGGCAGTGCTATAACGTTTCACCTCATCACTAGAGGATCCAAGAGGGTCATAGGCTTTCCTCCAACAACGTTCTAGGGCCTTGTTTTATTTTATTTTGGAGCTGAGCAAACAAGAATTACAAAATGTCTTTTTGTTTCTTCCATTTGTGTTTTATGTTGTGTCATCCACAGCTGACACCGGCCATGCCTTTGGAAATGAGACAATACTTGATTCTTTTCACATAAATAAAGGGTTGTGCGATGGTACAACGCAGGTAAATACATTGCCTGCCTTTGCCACACATATTTTGGCACTCATGTTTTTTTTTACCGCAAATATGCATTAACAACGCATGCCAATACCACGGATTGTTTTTAGATTAAAAACAATTTATTTATGGGGGGAGACCCCCTCACCCACCCAACTTACCTCAAATCCGTGGTATTGGCATGTGTTGTAAATACATATTCGCTGTAAAAATAAAGGTTCTAAAAATGCGTTTTAAAGGCAGCACAAGGTAAAAACCTCGTAAAGGCTGTTTCCCAAATAAAAGGGCGATGTAAGTTTTGTGGGGGAGGATGTTATTGTGTGTTGAGGGTGTAAGGGTCAGCCTCTTACCGTGGGGCTACCCCTGCATTACTCCAGTTGTCTGCGGATGCAAAGAGGGGCAGACTAGCTCCTCCTTGTCTTTCTGAAACTCGACTCTTTGTAACACACTTTTTATCTAAATTTATTTGTAGAGTACTTGCACACCCGAAGGCTTTGTGGCGCTAGAGGGACAGCATCAGAAATTAATCCAAGGAAAACTATGCCAGAAAAATGTCAGAAATCTGCTCACTTTGGCCAAGAATAGCCACATTCCACCTAATACATCGCTCCGTGGATAATCAGTCAAGATTGCCAAGCCTCAAAGGTCATGAGGCTGACTCTGGAATCAATCTGGCTGCTGGTGCAGCATTTCTCGCGACAGTCCCTGGTAGAAGCCACTGTAGTGTCTTGTAAATTAGAACTGATGGAACCCTTTTGGCCCCAGATGGACTCCGTAGAACGGTGACGTAAGTGTTAGAGCCGAATGCACTGTAGGCTGGATTCAAAATGTTGAGTTTGCGGTTGAATGCAGAAGAATAAAGACGTGTATTACTAAGCTCTGTGTGTGGCATAATCTTTTGCGGGTACCCAGGCTGACGAGGACGCTACAACTATGACAGTAGTACTGGGGTTAGAGGTGGGGAGGTCATTCACCCTGGCACCAGAGCACGGTTGGATCCCAGGGGGAAAGGTCAACTCCTGGGCAATATCTTCAGTAAAGGTGGGGCAGACACAGGGCAAGAGGCTGGTAAATGTCTGCTCTATCCTCCCAAGAGAGGTTCAAGTCCTCCAGAGAGCCGGAGAGAGTGAACATCCTGGCACTGGGCAAGCCAAGAGATATAGACGTCCTTGGCACAGGCCCCAGAGCGACCTCGATTCATGCTGCTCCTCTGTGACAAGTGAACAATACATTTTCAAATGATTGTGAATCTCCATTAAGATCAGACAGTGGCTGTTCATTTTCTTCGCATAGGTACATAGGAATGAAGTCCTGATTCACATTGGTGAACTTACACTTTTGTGTAATTTGACCATTTTTCGGCAGTTCAGAAACTCCAAGTTAATAGTAACTTCATGATTGATGCAACTCTGCAGTCGGGGCGGAGAACTCCACACAAAAAAGATAGGACAGGCTGTGTAAGTTTACCTTTGTGAATAAGGCCCTGAGTGATTGCATAGGAAGTCTGACCTCAGGCCCTGAGTGATTGCATAGGAAGTCTGACCTCAGGCCCTGAGTGATCACATAGGAAGTCTGACCTCAGGCCCTGAGTGATTGCATGGGATGTCTGACCTCAGGCCCTGAGTGATTGCATAGGAAGTCTGACCTCAGGCCCTGAGTGATCACCTAGGAAGTCTGACCTCAGGCCCTGAGGGATTGCATAGAAAGTCTTGCCTCAGGCCCTGAGTGATTGCATAAGAAGTGACCTCAGGCCCAGAGCGATTGCATAGGAAGTCTGACCTCAGGCCCAGAGCGATTGCATAGGAAGTCTGAGCTCAGGCCCTTAGGGATAGCATAGGAAGTCTGAGCTCAGGCCCTGAGGGATCGCATAGGAAATCTGACCTCAGGCCCTGATGGATTGCATAGGAAGTCTGACCTCAGCCCCTGAGGGATTGCATAGGAAGTCTGACCTCAGGCCCTGAGTGATTGCATAGGAAGTCTGACCTCAGGCCCTGAGTGATCACATAGGAAGTCTGACCTCAGGCCCTGAGTGATTGCATGGGAAGTCTGACCTCAGGCCCTGAGTGATTGCATAGGAAGTCTGACCTCAGGCCCTGAGTGATTGCATAGGAAGTCTGACCTCTCCTCGAGGAGCCCGGGCGATTGATCACACACTCTTGTAATGTAAGTTAATTGCTACAGCTGCCTGGCATAAGGCTGTCACATGTTCAAGTTTCACGCTTTGTAACTCAAACATAAACTGTGCCTGCACAAGATGTTTTTCCGAGTCGAGGCAGCAGACATACGTTGTGAATCTTTTTCTGTAACTGCAGTCTTTCATCACCCTGTCAAAGTGCATTGTGTGTCAGGGACACTGTGCATTGTAGAGCACAAGCTGTTCAACAGAACAATTCACTCTCTATATTTAGATAATAAACTGGCTGAATTCAGCAGATTTCAGACGATTGTTTCACAGCACCTCACTTTCATAGGGCCCTTAATCAATGCAGAAATATGTTACCTGCCCTTATGGTCCACCATATATTGATAACAGTAGCAATATCCCAGGTGCAATTTAATTTAAAAATGCAGAACTATCAAAACATTAGCATTTTCTAATGCCCCCTTGTCCTGTTGCCGGGTGGTGCAGTGTGAGACAAGACAATCAAACGCCCAGAAGGTATCATTTTCAGCTGTGTAAATTTAATAAATGCTACTTTATCCAATGCACTGTAAATCTGAATATTTGTTGGGTTCTCAACATAAGCTGTAGCCTGTGATTTCATATACAATAATTAGAATTTAACACCAGTAAGACAGCACTGTGTTACTTGAAACTCTAGAATAACAGAGTGAGATATTTCTGTTCTGTTATTATTTATTTAGTGCACCTGTCAATTCAATTCAAATCAAGCTTTATTCGACTATTTTTAAAATAATCATAAAAGCACAATAAAACAAGTTAAAAAAAATATGTAAAATACTTTTGCTGCGAAAACTGGGTAAGCAAACACAGACATTAGCTAGTCGTTAAATTCTCAAAATTAAAACCACGGTTTAAATAAACACAGTCTTTCTGCATGTAAAGACCGACCTCAGAAATGAGGTTACAGATAAAATTATGAGTTCCTCCCCGAGCGATTGCATAACCAAAAATGCAGGTCGACATTGACGCAGACCTAATGATCGAAGGACAGGGAGTATCCATCTCTTCCTTTGAACTTGATAGTATTTACAGAAAAATACAACATGCATCGTAGTCTGAACTGATATCTCGTCACATGGGCACCTGTTTAGCACTCTAGACCAGTCGTTTCTAGCTGGGAAGCTGAGTGATCTATGAATAATGCCCAACCTAAAAGGAGTGAGCAAAAATCTATCGTAGTCATGGGTAACCAGTTTTAAATAGGGTTGCATCTTGGGCAAAGTCATAATGTGTTGGTGGGCAAGAACTGTAATTTTGGTAATTTCTAAATTAAATCTAAAATTTTCGACAAAATGACGACAACTTTGTTTAAAAACTTTCCTGTTTAAATTACATAAAATGGATGGGTTATCAAAATATTCCTGGTGGCTTTTTTACACAAGAAGTCTCTGACGTATTTCAACCAGCCTAAACAGAGAGCCCCATCTAGACCGCAGCAATCGGTAATCAATTGGCGGTTCAAAATGGCCTGCTCTGAAGTCCATATACAATGCCATAGAAGAATCGGTTGAATACGAATCTCATCCGTTATATATGGTAAACCAAGTTCCGTATGGCAGTTAAAAGTGGAGACACTCTCCGGGACGGCCGATAAAAATCTAAGAAATCTATTTTCCGCCGTCTGTAGAGTGGTCACATCAACATAACCCCAGATGCCTGCCCCATAAGTTGCGATAGCAACACATTTGGCTTTATGTATTTGAAGTAATTCTGGGGGCGGGCATTTACCCAGTTTCCTGCTAAAGTTAGTCAAGGCTGCCAGAGCCTTCAAGAATAACAGTTTCCTTGACTGAATAGCCTTGGACCACGTGCCAGTTTGATCAAATAGGACCCCCAAATAGCAGAAGGTATTACAGCATTCGATGTGGTTTTTCTCTAGGAAGAACGAGCGGGTGTTCTTGCTCCCTACTCCACATTTTAAAATAAAGGTTTTGGAGGTATTGACTGAAAGGCCCAAGTTAGACATAAAAGTAGCAAGACTAGATATAGCTTTCTGTAGGCTAATCGGGGTACGGGCCATGAGAACAGCGTCATCTGCATACATAATACGTTAATATACAAAGTGAATAAGAAAGGTGGAGAAGGGGTCAGTGTACTCACCCCCTGCTCCGTAGCATACTCTGGCCCTAGCCCTGATATAAAATTGTCTCAAGAAGGAGATAAGACTTAAGTCCACTCCCTTACTTTCCAGGATCATCCAGAGTTTGTCGTGGATGACGCAGTCAAAGGCCGCGGTTAAATCCACAAACGCCAAATAAAGGTTACACCCCTTAGCCTTGGCATAGTTACCGATGGTAAGATCCAAATTTAAGCATTGTTCAATGGTACCAAGGCCTTTGCGAAAGCCATATTGGATGTCGCTAATTATTTGATGGTCATCAGCCCAGTCCTGTAGACGGGCTAAAAGAGCTCTCCCAATTATTTTAACTGTTGAGTCCAACAATGAAATTGGCCTGTAGCAAGCCGGGTTATGCCTGTCCCCTTTTTTAAAAATGGGCACCAAAATCGATTCGCTCCATGTTGAAAGAAAACCAAAAGAACTACATGCGTTAATTACCTGAGTTAAAATGGATCCCCAGAACTCAATATTATACTTAAAAATGTCCACGGGTATACCGTCTGGCCCGGGTGCCTTCCCCCCCTTACTCAATGTTATAGCCTCCACAATTTCGCTCAAATCAAATTGTAGGTGCGAATGGGAAGGTATAAGCTGGAGTTCTTCCCTATCCCCAACCTGATCATCACTTGTGGAGTCAGAATGGGATTTATTATATCATTTAGAGAAATGCTCAACCCATTCACCCCTCGTTATTGCAATTTCAATGGTTGCCCTCTCTGTATCTACTAAGAAGGGGGCATTAACCGCATTCCAAAAAGCTGAAGAGTCTCTTTGTTCTGAAGCTTCACGCAAGGCCTTCCAAGCTTCCTCCTTTAAAGGTTTTTTCCTTAATGCCAGTGCACACTGGTAGTCCCTTCTAGCTTCTTTTATCTCTTTCTGATTTTTAACTGTTCTATGGAGGGCAATTTTAAGAGCAGAGTGAGCTTTCGTGCAGCAGGTATCAACCCATCCTCTCTTTTGTGGGTGCTTACTTCTTGATTTTATATGAAGATCATTGCTAACAAACTCTGCTATTTTGGAGTAACCCTCCACAATATCTTTCGGGGGTTTACCACTACCAAGACGCATATTAATAGCATCTCTACAATTTGTGACAACCTTAGTCATAAACACATCTGGGTCAAGTTTCTTCCAGCGCAGGGCGTAGCCATTTTGTCTGGCCAGGGTAATATCTACCACATGGGGAAAACTAGTTGCAGACCTGCTAACTGCCTTATGGTTGACCTTGACGTTTATGCTCTGTGGAAAGTGGTCGCTAAGGGAGATGTCATGAGTATGAAACTCCAATAGTCTGGAAGCATGTCTTACAGATATTAAAATAAAATCTATCAGAGAGAACAACCCTCGACCACTAAAGGTCGGATTAAAAGGGATCGACGGGCGACAGAGATTATTTGCAAAACCCAGATCTTCTGTAGAGATTACTTCATTAATCATATCTCCCTTGGTAGAATGGCTAAAATGGGGAATGCTTGAAACTTTGTCCTGCTCAAGACCACAAACCATATTATCTTCCGGGTAACATAAGGTTATGTTAAAATCTGCCCCCCAAATGAAGATCAGATCCTTTGAGGTAGCTGACTGTAGCCTATTAATGTGCAATTTTATAACACTCAACAAACCAGATAGATCTTCGCGTGGCGCATTATTATAGAGATTGACTATTACAAAGCCTGTTGAATTATCCATGTTGGCTACCAGGATTTGGACATAGCGATTAATCGCCAAAGATGTAGTTATCCTAAAGTTAAAGTGATTTGACACATAAGTACACAACCCTCCCATGGCTCTTTCATGGGTTGATGCAACCGCAGGCGTATGGAATGTTTTGGAACCGTTGATGTGAATGGGGTCGATCAGCCAGGTCTCTTGTAGGCACAGAATTTTAAAGCCCAAAACAAACGCTGACCAGAAGGGTTTCACAATCTTCACCTTTAGGCCCGCAATATTCCAAAACATAATATGACATCCGATATCCCTCTTAGGACCATTAGCTACATGAGTACAAGTTCCAGGGGAAAAGACAATAGGGACCACAGGAGGGATGGTTGAACTAGCAGCTGTGAGGTGAACAGGGGGAGTAGCTGGGGGCAGAGTCTTACACCTGATCATGGGTCCTGCTATCACTGTCGGTGGATCGTTATTGTGCCCCTGGTGACCAAATGAACTGAAGTCTAGTGCTGGTGGGGTGCTCGCAGAGGCTTTGACCCAGCCAGTCTCCCTGTATGCTATCACGGAAGTGCCCGTATTTATAAAGATTCCCCCCTTTGCCATATCTCCTCCTCGGACGGTAATAGCGAGTCAATCCACCTGATCTAAACGGGAGAAGAGGTCAAAGAGGTTGTGGACTGGGACATTAAACAAAGGGGAAGCATTCAGATAGTGTCCCCCATTAAAAGAATTTAGACAATTGGGGCGACACAATTGATGGAAAAACCCCAGAGGGATCACATTAATCTCGCGATTTGAGATGAAGTGGGAACCTACCCTGGTTAGGATGTGATTTACCAGTTGTGGAGATTTAAAGGTCAAAATCACGCAATCCCCTGGTAGAGACTTCTGGCCTTTCCCTAACCAGCTAACACGTCTGACCATTTTGAAATTTAGAAAGAGACTCTCTGATAACCCGATTTTAGAACCCAGCCAAGACAGCGATTTATACCTGAGTTCCTCCCAAGATTCAGCTACCCCCGCTGATAACACAGGAACATAAGCTAGAATGACCGTGTATGGAGTCACAGCTGGGGGTAGATCCAACACTACCGTGCACCTATCAAAAAGCTTCTTGACTTACTATCTCTTCATTGACAATGGAAGTGACGTTTTCAGAGACTTCCTGAACTTGGACAAAGCTGGCTCACTGTGTGCAGACAAGAGTAAGACCACAATCTGGATGCAAGACTGGGGCACTAATCACACGTACATGGAGATGACCTTCAAACACTCCAGTAACAGTGTCCTGAATAAATGAATTCATTGAACATACTTCATTAATTGATTCCTTAAAAATCTTACAATCTACACATAAATCACAAATTTTCATGAGGTTATCCTAAATAAAATAATCTTAATGTATTTAATAGTAATGTAAAACTCATACATAAGAACTATTAATATCAAATGACAAGATTGCTCATTATGCTCAAAATGGCTTATAATTCTTAAAATAACTGTGTTCTGGGAGCTCACTTTTAGCGGGGTGATCTTGAGCTTCATAAATTTGGCAGAAATCCAACACTGAATAAATGGTAAGCGCTCTGGTAGGGAGGTGGATGGTTCTGCATCCAGGTCAGAGTAGAGGACTGCCCAGAGATCAGTTGAGCGTCATCCACATACATGTAGATATTGCATCTTTTGTTCTCTATGCATGTGCGTGGCATTTGTATAGTGTGAATCTAGCCAAAAGGTAGCAGAGTGCTATACAAGATCAAAGACAAACAGAAAGTCAACGAGAGACAATAGAGGTAGCTGGGTTGTGAATTGTTATTACATTCTGGTGAAGTGTTCTTTAAAGATGTGCGTTTTCAACTAATTTCTAAATTGGAGTAGCTTTGGAGCGGTCCTGATGGATACGGGCTGTTGTTCCAGATCCTGGGTGCATAGATGGAAAAAGACTGCTACCCTATTTTTTTCTCCTTTATACACCTGTACATTAGTGTGTGTCAGAAAAGCGCATGTCGCAACAAGTTAAGCGTTTTCAAGGTGAATTATCCCGTATCGTGCTGAGGCACAAAACTAGGAGTAACACACAATCATAGGCTTGCACAGGACATCCCTGCAGGACCTACCCAGCACTAACCCTGGGCCTGTGGAATGCCCACTGAGATGAAACAGTGAAGTTCTAGCATTATCCTTAGGGTTATCAGAGGGATATTTGTTCCCATTTTTCATTCAGAGTAATCCACTGCACCTCACTCGAAATATGGAGTTGTTCGGTACCACTTCCCGCTACTGAACTGATTACACCTACCAAGCAGCGGCCCGTGCAGGTAAGAGCGGTGGAGCCGAGTGGGGGGAGGTTTCGAAAGACAACAACGAGGGAAAATTTGTTATTTATTTAATTTGCCCTCGTGGTAGTCTGTCGAATCCCCCCATCCCGGCCCCACCACTCTTACCTTCACGGGCCGCTGCTGCACTTACCTTGATTAGACTGAAGGCTACATGTGCAGAGTGAGAAACGCATTGCCTATTGTAGTGGATACAAAGTTGTGATTTTGTATTAGGCCCTTAGGCAGGGATTTGAGGCACATGAACCCCTGTAATAACATGAGCCTTCTGGGGAAGGATGGTTTCAGTCTCCGGAAATGTATTGGCAGTATTGAAAATAATGTTAAAGCACTGAATGCATTTTATTTTCCATTTTCATTTGTGGTATTTTGGTAAATCCCTCCCCCGGGATATCTGTAGAAAATGTGTGACAAATAGTTCATTATGAAGCACGTTTCCCGGGAACAGATGCTAATCAATGGAACATGATACAGATTGTGAGAAATTAGGACCTGTTTGCAGTCACCACACTTTTTACCTCCATTTTGATAACTAGGTGCTGGTTTTCTGAATCTGATTGTGCCCTGGGCTCTGCCAACCAGACTCAGGGCCTGTGCTCTGATTAAAAGTACATGGTTACGTATAATTAAAATTCTCAATGACGGACCCCTGTGAATCCTTAGTATATAATAAGTCAAGGGGGATTCAAACTACCTATAAGTCCCTAGTATAATAATAGGCAGGGAAGTTTAGAGGCCCAGTAGATTTCTTGCACTGGAATGTGCACTACTGTGTTGCCTGCTGTCATTTAAAAAGCCAGCCCTGCCTTGCATGCCGCTTTTCAATTGTAATAATATGCAAATTCGACTTTGGCGTGAAAGGTACTTCCAAAGTATTAATCTACCTTATTTTTATATATAACTCACCCCTAAGGGCTCCCCTAGGTGTCCCAGAGGTAAGATGAGTTGTAACTATAGGCGGGAACATTATAAAATATGTTTTATACGCCCTGGTGAGAGAATGACTGCCAATGTCGGGTTTCCCCATTGTAGTGTATGACTCCCTAGGCTAACATTGTAATATTTTTTTAAGTAAAAATATTGATAGGAGCCACAAGAAAATATACTTCAAGGAATCAAATTAATAATTTAGACACTAACTGCTCCTGGGATTGACGCCGGACTGCCCTTTGTCTTCTTTCAGCGTTCCTTCGACCAGCAACTCGCCGGACCCGCTGCGCGGGTCCCGCAGCGTGGCAGATCATCGCGGGAGTTACAGAAGGGGCTGACTGTCACCTGGGGTGAGTGCATTTGGAACAGGGCTGCGAGCAGCGGGGACTCCATTGTCCAGGAGTCCCAGCGAGCCCAACTAGCTTCACCTGGGCTGCTCTCCCTGGTCGCCACGCCCCCTCACCCACGGAAGTAAAAGTGGACTATCTACCCTCCATTAGCGGGACTCTAACTGCTCCTGGGATTGACGCCGGACTGCCCTTTGTCTTCTTTCAGCGTTCCTTTGACCAGCAACTCGCCGGACCCGCTGCGCGGGTCCCGCAGCGCGGCAGATCGTCGCGGGAGTTACAGAAGGGGCTGACTGTCACCTGGGGTGAGTGCATTTGGAACAGGGCTGCGAGCAGCGGGGACTCCATTGTCCAGGAGTCCCAGCGAGCCCAACAAGCTTCACCTGGGCTGTTCTCCCTGGTCGCCACGCCCCCTCGCCCAAGCATCTCCCTACTTCAGGAATACAGGAAGCCCGGGCAAAGGGCGGGCCGTTTGAGGCCGTTCGAGGTCGGATGAGACCGGACCGGGCCATCTCCCTAACTTTTATTGTTTCGGATTGTTAGCCTAAAATTACACATTCTGTTCCCATAGACTCAGTATTATTGACGATCTGTTTATATAAGACGTTACCTCCCTGTAATAGTTTAGTTTATGGGAATTATGGTTGTAACTAGAGGAAACAAAACCAAAGTGTTGGGGGTAAGCTTTTAGGCCCTATGGACGACTTTATTATCAAGGCAAATACATTTATAGATCAAAGTATTAGCTTGATAGAAGGTAGGGTGTCTTTGAATTTAGCGCTGGCTAAAAGATCCTCCATAGGTAACTTAAGGGACGCAAGAACCCCGGAAATATCTAATCATTCCGGCCGCAGGACACTCTGTGAAGGTAGGCGTAGCCTACCAAACAACGTGGACTTATCGGCTTCCCAGCTTTCAGATTTTCAGATAAGTTCAGACCTAGAAAGGTCACCAGAGATGATACCCCAAATGACACCGGATGAAATAAGGCAAACAAGAGGGAGGAGGGAGGGTGCCACAAGGAAACGAAAGAACGATTTGAAAAATCCACTTCCCCACGAGAGTAGTGACATGCTTAGTAGGAAAGAGAAAGTACCCCCTAGAGCAGAACAGATAGTAGATTCTGTGATTACAAACCAGCCCACGCATGATATTCCAGACCCCATTAGTGTGGAGCTCTCTACCTATTCACCATTTAGCAAGGTATTAACGGATAACAATAACTCACAATTGTTACATAATATCGCAGATCTTTTGAAATCTTTCATTGCTCCCGTTGAAGTAAGACTAACACAGATAGAGCACCAGCTATCGAATCTCGTAAATCTTACAAAATCCAAGCAAGTGCAGGGGGACCAAAAAAGGGGGGGAACCAAGCAGCCCCCTCTTAAGCCATCAGTCACACAAAAGAAAGTATCTGTTCCTATACATTTAGAAATAACATCTAAACCACCACCTCCTGAAATATTAAATATCAATAGAGGAGTGGAATCTCCCACGAATGCTACTGTAATCCTATCTCAGGGAAATGCCCCGACAGTAAAAACACCGGTACCCTAAAACATCGGCACCAAAAAAATTGGCACCTAAAAGACCTGCCTCAAAAACTTTGGCGCCAGTATTTAATAGAGGTGACACCAGGGGACCTTCTGAAGCTAGATTTGCTGTCGATATGCCACCGGAAGCAAGTCCCTTTGTAGTTGTAATGACAGGCATGCCTGAGTTAGAGGACTGTAACACAGAACCTACGTGGTCATTGAAAAACAAGGCCCTATACTGGCTAAATATCAATCGCCCTATTCCAGCAACCTGGACATGTAGGATTCTGATGGTACGTAGGACCCCCTAGGTGGGAAACAGTAGGAAAACAATACCGGGAGACTGCATTCTGATTACATTTGAAGATCCTCGTGTGGTAGACTACATTTGCTGCTGGGAGTTCCCGAATGTAAATGGAGACATAGGAACTAAGCGACTTTCCTTTTTTTATCCTTCAAGGTACCGTAATGTCACTTCCAATGATTACGATAGCCCCTGGGAAGTAGCTGCTCTACGTCATAGCGAATATGGCAACCCAAGACAAATAGTGGGCCCTCGATATCATGAGGATGATAGTTCCTGGCATACAGTGGGGTTACGTCACTGGGGAGGAGGACGGGATAATTGGGGTCCCCACACTCAGAGGACGGCCTTTAGAGAGCTACCCAATAGGGACCCCTGGTCCAGTATCCCGATGACAAATAGGTTTAGTGCCCTTGAATTGGTCGATTGACCACTAATGGCGACTGAACCTATTAACCCCAAGACACCCCATTTAACGCCCAAAGCAAAAACAACGTGTCTAGTAAATGAAGCTCCAGTGATCACCACAGAACTGCAGTCCTTACCTATCCTCTTTTGGAATGTTGCGGGTCTCCGTCCCAAAATTGAGGATGGGACTGCAGTGAATTTCTTGGAGTCGGGTAAAATGATCTGCCTCCAGGAGACATGGTCCATGACGGAGCTACATCTCCAGGGCTATAAAACATACTTTACTTCAGCTCTGGGTAGTGGTTTAGGCAGACCCAAGGGGGGACTGATTACCTATATTGCAAATACAGTAAACCACCTAAAAGTATCTGTAGTTGTTTCTGATCCAAATTTTCAATTATTTTCCCTTGCTTTTAAAAAAAAAGAGTCCATTCTGTTGCTTAATCTCTACAATAATCTGGAGGAGGACCAATTCCTGACCCTTCTCTCTAACATCAAGGAGAAACTAATCCATAAGCTAAAGGCAGGAAAAGGGGTTGTTCACCTTCTATGGGGAGGTGATTTGAATCTGCACCCATGCCCACATGTTGGAAAAAATCGATGTGGGATAGTGGATGAACTTGACGCTCCATTTATGCACTTTATCCATACCAAGGTGGGGATTGCTATGAATAATATCTTATTAGACTTGGAACTCACAATAGCTAACGAGCCAAGTCCAGGCTCAAACTTCCTGCACCCAACATATGTGGGTAGGGGATACAAAACGACAGTTGATTACATCTTCCTGTCATCGGGATTGTTGCCCCGAGCTAGGTCCTTTGAGGTCCTGACTAATACTTTAAGCGATCATTCTGCCTTGAGGATGGAGCTTCATGTAACCCCTAACCGTAGTTATAGCGAAAACTCTTGCCCAGAACAATTTCGAGGTAGGTAGGCAAAATGGATACACATTAAAGTGGGGGAAGGTAAATCCAGCAGACATTACCGAAAAACTGGTAATAGAGGCATATTCAAACATAACTAAATGCCTGGATCTATTAGAATCGGATGAAGAAGTCCTAAATAATTTTACCCAGATATTGGAGAAAATTAAGGGACTTCTTACAGTAAATACAAAGAGACCGAATTCAACTACTAAAGGGTGGTTTAATCATAGCTGCACCACGGCCCTAACTAGGTTAAAGGTGGCTCTGAGTAAAACAGTCAGAGACTCGGAGCAGATTCAACTTCTTAGACAGCAATACAGTAGGGCACGTAAAGAAAGAATAAAAGAACTAAAACAGAAATTATGGGACGATTTACACACTAGTGCGGTCTCTAAAAATAGTGTGGCTTTTTGGCAAACTGTTAAATCCCCCTATCTAATAGATGATAAAAGTCCCAAGATAGAAGTGGCCATAGAAGAAGATATCTGGGTGTCCCACTTTTCTAAAATCTTCAAAAACACAGCAACACCAGTAGGGACAGAAATTTCACATCCAACAGTTGAATACCCAATATCTCTGCACTTTGATATCTCCGAGGTTTTAGTGGCCCTGGAATTAAGTAAAAACGGGAAAGCCCCAGGCCCAGATGGAGTCCCAGTGTATCTTTTTAAATACAATCTGGATCTCTGGGCCCCCATTCTTACTAGAGTGTGCACTGCAGCCGCAAAAACGGGTCTGCTAAAATCTTGGACCAAATCTATCATGGTTCCAATCTTTAACAAGCATTTGCAATGCAATAGGTCTCGCATTTGTGAGAGTTTGAGCTATTGGCATTGTAAATGACAATGCTTTTTATTTATGTGCTTTTAAAACCTGCAAGTTGTGTGTAAACACGCACTTTGTAGTTGTCGTTGCTTACGAGAAGCAAGGTTGGCAGTAAATGTGCCTCTTTTACTGCCAGCCTTGCTTCTCGTAAGCAAGAACTATAAGTACAAAGTGCGTTTACCCACCACTTACAGGTTTTTGAAACACATAAAGAAAGGGCATTGTCATTTTTAAAGGCAATAGCTAAAATTCTTACAAATATGAGACCTATTGCATTGCAAATGCTTGTTGAGCTCTGAGACGGAGGCAGCAGCCTTGTGCATGTTCCCATTATCCCTTGTACCTGGAAATACTTTTGAGATCTAGAGATCCTGTAAGTAAGATAATGGGGCTTGACATGTGGCACAGTTATCGACGGAAAAAAACTTGGAAGTGAGAGCGAATTCACCTCATCTTCTTGAAAAAATAATGTACCTTTCCCAAGATTAGAAGAAAAGCTTAACTGGAAAGAACTAAGTGTACCTGTTAACTGGGTGCTTCATACAGAATCTATTGTTTAGTGCCAAAAAATAATATTTATTTAGCAGTGCTACTATAGTTTGTTGTGCCAAATGTCTAACCGCAGCAACACAACCTTTGGTGGATGGGTACACGCAGATAGGCATCCTAGATAAAGTCGACAACAGGGATCCTTGTAGAAGATCTGTAATGCAAGTAATTATTTCACCCTGAAAGAGCGATGCTTTCGTAACGTAGACCATTCGTAGGTGCAGAGCAGAACAGAAACTGGCTTTTTACTTGTACATTAGAAGAAAAATAGAGGATTACCAACCCTCCATTTTCCTCTTTCCTATGAAGTTAATTGGGCAATGGCTCCATTTACTAAAAGCGACTTGGCTCCGTTCCATAAAGTTTTGTATTTAGAAGTGCAGTGACATAAAGGAGTGTAGATTTAATAGGAATCTGACAATCTGTGTCAAGGAACCATTCGTTGGAGATCTTTCAAGGCTGATTACTAAAAGCTTTTGGTGGGAAGGACAAGGGTCAATAAATATGACACATGTGGGCTAAAAAGACCAGACATTGCTTGTCTCCAAGTATTGGACATTTTACAGAGATCAAAACTTCCATTAGGTGTAACTCAAGAAGTCCAAGCCTTGCACGAGCCATTTGAAATGAAACCCTTTTCTGTTGGCTGTCAACTCGCACATTGGTGATAAGACAAAGAAACCCTGAACCTTTTAAATACGCAGTTTATCTTGGCTATGGGCAATAAACGAAAAAAAAGGTAATAAGCAATGTGTAACTGATCTGAATTACATTTCTGATAACTTAAATATACAAATATATTTCACTAGCAAGTGCTGTATGAGACGAGATTACAGAATTCATGAAACTAGTAGTAAAATATACTGAAGAAGCAAGTTTCAGTCCCATTAATACTAATTATTTAGTTATAAAAAACACTGCAAATCAAATAGTGAATCAAATAAAACGCCATGAATGAGAAGGTGGAATATTGAAAGGTGGTGCACTAATACGCAAGCATTTAAAGTCTTTGAGATGCAGGATTTGAAGTACAAGAGTGGGATGTTATTCGTGTCCTGCTCAGCCTGCATGATTTCCATGTGATGAAACATGCCCTCGAACTTTCTGTGGCGATCAGCAGCAAGTTGTTTTCCTACCTATGGATTTATATATATATATATCCGAGTAAATTAATTTAAAAGAGTAACACTCTCACCAGCTTAGCGATGTGCGATGCCACTGAAAGGATGGTGAATGGAAACAATAAATTGTCAAACCAAGAGCTATGTAAACGTAAATTCTGAAAGGAAAATGATTCCTATGCCATCTGGAAAAAGTCAGTTGCAAAGAAACAGTTCCTAGTACGCAACAAAACAATTAATCAATTCAGGCAAGAACGGAGTAAAGAATGTTTAATAATTCTTACCCAGCACGTGGACAGGCAGGGGATTATATCCCGGGACTGATGGCAGTCAGGTATGTGTGCGCGAGGGTGGTCACTAGAGCAGCCAGATGTGCTCCGCTTATGGCTGACAGCGGAGACTGCTGCAGGGGGAATGTGCCTCCGATACAAATTAGCTAGGCACTGGTGCATTGGGAAGGGTGATCGCCGTTTTAATTCTCTAATTAGCAGCGGTCTGGATGTTAATGCTTTGAAAGTTGACGGGACGTTTTAGTCCCTGCAACGTATTGCTGAATTACAATTCCATTATAAGTAAACATTTGTGTTTGAAAAGAGTGTGTGAGCGACTTTTGCCCCGGGCAGCAGCTGTGCAGGGCCAATGACAGAGCAAAGCTTCTACCCAGGGAAATTCTTGCTGGCTTTGAGGAGAACATGTTGTGTCGCATAGCGCTGATGCGTGCCCCTGCAAAAAGGGGCTTAACAATTCCTCGCCTACACCGGTGAATATAAAGGGACAGACAGGGATATCGCAATTTTGAATAATGTTCAGGGGCCGTCCAGGGCTACCGTAAGCGCCACTGTGCAATGCAACAAAACAAAAACACAATTCAGGCACGAAAAGAGTAAACATTGTTTAATAACTCTTACCCAGCATGTGGACAGGCAGAAGATTAGACTCCGGGACTTGAAAGGAGAAACAACGAGCGCTTGGGGGTGGGGGAGCGGACCCTTTGAAGTGCTTCAAAGGAGCCAAAGCTATAGAGGAGGGAGGGGGGAGTGGGAGCAGCTGTGCACGTGCATGTGATCGTGCACTCAAGGTTTAGGCCGGCCAAAACTGTGGGTAGCACTTTGAAAATCCCACATATAAAATGTCTCTTCGAGCCTTTGGCTCGCGAGACCTAAAAAGGGGGATCGTCAGGACGTCCAATGCTACCGCCCTATCTCACTGCTGGACTCCCTGGGCAAGGTCGTTGGCAGGGTCGTGCTTGAAAGACTCCGGCAGTGGGCTGAGGAGGGAGACATCATTTCCGATCTCCAATTTGGATTTCGGAGGGGTTTGGAACGGTGGAGCAGGCCCTCAATCTTAGTTTGATAGTGGGTAAATATATCCAAGCAAAGAAGGACACGGTCTATATGGTCTATGTAGACCTGTCCGCTGCTTTTGATTGCGTCTCACACGCAAACCTTTGGATGGTTCTGACACAAATGGGTGTGGACCCCCCACTTTTAGATTTCTTGAGAGAGCTCTATTCTAAAGCATCAGCAAGGGTGCGTTTTGGTATGAAGGGGGAGTTGACAGCGTCTTTTGGAGTAGAGCGTGGAGTCAGGCAGGGATGCGTCCTGGCCCCCTTCCTCTTTTCTTTGTATACGAACGGCTTGGAGGAAGAGATGTTGAGGGGGGCCGAGGATCTCCCACGGGTAAAACAGCGCCTGATTCCCGCTCTGCTCTATGCAGATGATGCGGTCATCTTGGCACGCACGCCCCGTGAATTACAGAAGTCCCTGAATAGGTACGCTGATTTTATGGCTGGACTGGACTTACATGTGAATGTTAAAAAAACATTTGTCATGGTAGCAGGCCCTGGGAAAAATCGAGTAAAGAATATCTACCTTAAAGATCAAAAACTTGAGGTAACTGCCCAGTATTCCTACCTGGGTATCATGATGGATAAAAGGCTAAATTGGAGGCCAGCAGTAGAGGCCAGGTGCCATCTTTTTAAAAGAGCCATAATGTCCCTGATGAGCTTTTCCCAGAGACTAGGGAGAAGGGCCCCACTGGAGCTATTAAAAATCTATACCGCCAAGTGTCAGGCGATTGCGCTGTATGGGGCGGGAGTCTGGGGACACGTAGATGTTAGCGCCCTTCAGGTGGCAGAAAACACCTTCCTCAGATTCCTTTTAATAACACCGACTAGTACATTTATTTACGCTTCCCATTTGGAACTTGGAATCCCCTACCTGGTGGATTTGATAAGGATCCAACCATTATTGCTTTGGAGGCACATCTGGACTTCTGATAAAAATGCCTTAACCCAGGCAATCGTGGTGGACTCAATGACTCTTGATCAATCTTTAAAAATAAAATGGCTTCGGTATGTTAGAAATTTCTTTAAGGATCTTGGTCTGGAGAAATATTACCTTGAACCCAAAGATATAATTAATCTACCAAAGAGAGCGTTGAAACAACTGGCTCTGAGTCATTTAGAGTCCCTGAGGTTGACCTCTGAGTCGACAAAACCCTCGGTCCTTCATGCCAACATGATTCAGTCCACTAATTCTATCCAGCCTTATTTAACATTACAGATTAGTATGTACGATAGAATGTTACTGACAAGATTCAGACTAGACTTTTTTTATAGACTAGTAGCTTTTCCTGAGAGAAATAGGTGGGATTTAGTTCTCACTACTTGTCCCTGTGATGAGGAATCAGCACAATCTAATTTGCATACAATTTTGTTTTGTAAATTCCATCATCCACATCGGAAAATTTGGCTACTACCCTTACTAAGGCGATGGGGACTTAGACAATATCGCCCTGCAATGCTACGTCTCCAACTCTTAGAATCTGAACTGGTTTGTTATCATGTACTTAACTTTTTAAAAAGCATTCTGAAGCATAGGAAAAATCTATAAAATTTACGCTGGATCTAGTCTTACACGATGCAATGAAATTATATGATTCCTTGTTTTTAATATATATGATTTTGTGTTTGTACGAATTTTATTTTTGTAAGATGATTTTTGTTTTTATATGAATTTGTATGATCAAAATGTTCCTTTTATGGTTTTCCAATGTATAAAGCCGAATAAAGAAGATTTATTATTATTTTTCTAATTTAGATAAATCTAACAACTTGCTGCTTAGATTTATAATAACTATGATAGAAAATATGTTAATAAACTTTCTTTTCTGTGAGCCAAAATCCAGCCTTTCAGCTGCTCTCTCCTGATTGGCCAGCCTGTGCTCAGGATGGCCAGGCTTCTCTAATGAGGTGTGAAAAGCCATGCTAGAGAGACAGTGGGTTTCCTGTGGGAGGAGAAGAGCAAGCTACAGAGCAGATGGCAGGAAAGGGGTGAGAGGTAGCCAAACTGGTCTTCAAAGGGAGAATGAGACTTTAGGACAGCACAGACCGATCCCCACATCCTGCCAACTCCGCCACACAGGAGCCCCTGTAATTAGATTAGGCAGAGGGTTGGAAGGGGTGTGTTAGTGAAACTTAGCCACACCCGTGGGTTGGCTTAGCCAGATCTAACCCCAAAGGAGAATTTCCCATGTTGGATTTTGAGAGAATGGTGGTTTCTGAGACAAGAATATGCCACACTTTGGAGGAAGTGGTCATACACCTGGGTGGCACCCTGCATCCCATTGGTGAGGGGCGCTCCCCTGCTAGATGCCCAGAAATTGTGAATAAATATGGGAGAGATGCATAGCTCCTTAGATCGGCTGCCTGAAACTACATGGAGAAGAAGGATGCCCTGCTGGAATCTGGATCTGCACCCAAAGGATTGCATTCTGAAGGACTGCATTTGCTGCACCATCTGGTAGTACGTTCCTAAGGACTTGGCCCTGCTTCAAGAAGGATTAGGGAGTGGATTCCCTGAAAGCTACGTATTAACAGAGCCCACCTGCATCATCTCCATCAAGAGTCTCCATCCTGAAGTGCGTCCAGTGGGCTTTTAAGTATTTGGCCAGGTGCATTGTGGGCATTGTAGTTCAGATATCCCAGGCACCATCTAGGAGATACCAGACCCTTGGATTTGTGTTTTGGACACTTTGAAACCTCAAGAGGAAGGTCAGGAAGAAGTTCCATGAGTCTGTAGAAGTTTGGAGCAACGTTTGGAAAAAGCTTCATAAGGTGACTGATTCGATGTCGAGAGTCAAGCCGGCAAACTTCAACCACGACCCGGCCTGGATTTCAGATTCATCCTGCTGAAAAATGTTCTAAGTCTGAAGATAACACTTTGACCTAGGCCTCCCGCTTAGTGCATCCGTCCAGGGCTCCATCGCAATTTACCTCAAACTTTGACTTTGTCCCAGTCAAGCGTGACCAGATGTCCCAGAGTGGTGCTAAATGTTTTCAAGCACTGGAAAGTGTTTATTCTTTCAAAATTCATAGCTCCGGTTCCTTACATTGGATTTGTGTTGTTTTGGTATCTATTGGTACTTTAAAATATAATATATTTTTATAAATATGAGTTGGATTTTTATTGTTTGTTTCTTACTTATTTAATCTATTTAAATGCTTTACACACCTGTCTCCTAAGTTACTCCTGCCTGCTTGTTGCCAGCTACCAAGAGATGAGCGAGGGAATCATTTAGTAAGACCTTGGGCCTCATGTAGGTAGCCAAATACCGGTCGGTAACGGCCGATATTCGGTAAATATGCCGTCACCGACCGGTATTCAGACAAGTGAGATGTAGGAGTCCAAAAACCACTTTTCGGTAAATATGAGGCGGTAAATACCGATTCATATTTACCGAATTCCAAAATACCGAATCAGATTTACCGAATACATAATTAACGATTCGGTAAACATGAAGTGGTAAATATGAAGTGGTAAAAATTAAAATGACATGTAGGAGCACTCGGTAATTAAGAAATCCAGGAAAATCGGTAAATAAGAGTCGGTAATTAACACGGATTGAAAGCAGGTGGTAACCATCAACAGTGCAGATAAGCAATCCCAAATTGCAACAGCGTGGACAACATGGCCGCTATGTACGTCATTGCAAGGTGCCTACGTCTACAGGCAGCAGGACTGAGGGTGTGGCGACGGGAGGAACAAATCTACAGACAGCGCATCACACTATTCCAGCTGACTGATGCAGAGATACATGAGAGGTACAGGCTACACCCCGAAACCATCATGGACTTAATCAGGGACCTACACCCACTCCTGGACCATCCAATAAGAAGGGCGCACGCCATACCCCCACATGTGCAGGTGCTCTGCAGCCTACATCTGTTGGCATCCGGCAGTTATCAGGTGGTGACAGCTGCGGTGGGTGGGGTATCCCAGAGTTGCCTGTCACGTTTCTTCAGGAAGTTCCTGGATGCCATGATGCAGAGAATGCACCACTACATAAGCTTCCCAAACACACAGGCTGCACTGCAGAAAACAAAAACAGACTTTTATCACATGGCACAGTTCCCCCATGTCATCGGCTGTATTGATGGTACACACATCCCAATCTGTCCACCAGCTGACACAGAGCACATCTACAGGAACAGGAAGTCCACCCACTCCATCAATGTGCAGGTGATCTGTGATGCAGGGAACATCATCACAGATATTGTTGCAAAGTTCCCTGGGAGCACCCACGACTCTTACATCTTCCAGAATAGTGGGATCTACACACGACTGAGTGCCGGAGAATTCGGAGAGGGATACCTGCTAGGTAAGTAACAGTGACGCCCCTTGAAACCTGCAAATCATAGTGTATAGAGGCATGTTACTGATGGTTCCCTCTTACTCATCCAGGCGACAGTGCATATGCATGCCGTTCATTCATCCTCACTCCCTACCTACACCCAGCAACCCAGAGTGAGAGACGATACAACGTGGCACACAAAACAACACGCAATGTGGTGGAGCGCACGTTTGGACTACTGAAGAGCAGGTTCCGCTGCCTGCACAAGAGCGGAGGCGCACGCCAGTACAAACCCATCACCTGCTGCAAGATTATTGCCACTTGTGCAATGCTGCACAACCTTGCCACGAAAAAAGGTACAGATGTGGAACTAACATATTTTGAGGACAACGAGGATGAGTCAGGCCAGCCAGAGGGCAACGCAGCTAGAGTGCCAACTGCAATCGATGGGAGAGAGAGACGGGCAGAGATCACATGCAACTATTTCTGAGTAAGTGAGGGGACACAGCGAGTTGTGAGAAGTCATGACGTAGTTTTAATGTGGCACCACGCCATGAACACATGAACAGGCCAATCTGGCAATATACCATCTATACAAGGAGTATGTCCAGGGTTACGTCACCCAATGGGAAGTGGCTAAGCAGGGCTACATCAATGTTTGCGCATACGCGCTGCAGTGGTGGATTGCACGGCCTGTGCATCCTCACTAGAGCCAACCCCAAGCCGCCTGCTGCTCCTGCGTGCTTCTGGGACGGGGGTGTGATGCTGCTGCTGGTGTCGATGCTCTCCGCAGCATCCCCTGCAGCAGTTGTCGACGCCTGACTAGTCAATAGCACCCCTAGTGCACTTGTCACCTGCACCATCCCCCGAGACAGGTCGCTGCAGCACTGTGTTAGGCCCTCCTGCATCGTCACAGAGCGCCGGCACAGTAGAGAAGTCGCAGTTGCCAGACGGTTGAGTGCCCTGCTGGTAGTGTCCCTTCTCTGGCGTTCCCGGCGCCGTGCTTCGATGTCAGCATCTAATTTGCTGCACAACTGCTGGATTGACTGGGACATGTCCCGAATGCCCGCAGCCATGCCGCTAATGTTACTGTCCATGTTGACTAATGTTGTCCTCATCACCCGCATGTGCCTCTGGACTGACATGACTGCCTTTGATTGCAGGCGCTGTTGCTTCAACATTTGGCCCTCGAGACCCAAGAAGACACCATGGCCGTCAGTGGGTGCTGGTGGACTCTGGACACGCGACCTGCGGCGCCCTCTTGCTCCCGTCTGTGCTGCCTGTGAGGTGTGGTTCACAGTGGCATGGCTCCCTTCCTGGGGCCCGGTGCGGTCTTCTGGGCCCATGCTGTCGTCTGACGAGGTGTCTAAGGCTCGTAGCCTGGCTGCTGGACGCCTCCTCATTCTCACACCTGCAAGCGGAGATGTGGCCGGTGATTCGAACATGAGTGGCGATGCTGGCTCTGGTTGTGGTGATGCTGGCTCTCGGTGAGGTGATGCTGGCTCTGGGTGCGGCGAGGCTGGCTGTGTTGGTGGTGCGGCTGCCAGTGGGCCTGCTCCCTGGTCTGAACTTGTGCTGGCTAGAGGTGATATTTGTGGCCGGTGTGCCGTCTCTCCTGCAGCATGCCCTGTCCTGCATGATGTCACATCTGTGGACAGAAATACAACATTGGCTCAGTGTCCCCGAAGGGCTGCATTGCAAGCGTCACAATAAAACATTTCACATTCCAATATGTCCTCTGTCTCCTTGTGCCTCGAGTGCGTGACATGCCTTGTTGCCCTGTAACATTTACGTCATGGTTAGTGTTGCCCTGACTACATCTCCCGGAATGCATTGCCTGTCTGCACTGACACGTGTGGACTGCAGTGTGATTCTCGTTTCACAATGGGGGATGTGGGATAGGGGTAGGGGGGGCTACATTGCTGTGCTTTCGTCTTACCTTGGTGTGTTGCGGCTCTGGCAGAGCTGTCGGCGTCCCCAAGACCCACGACGCTCTCCTGCTCGATTGTGGCCGCCACCAGCTCCTCCAGTTCGGTGAGGGCAGGTGCCCTGTTGGTTCCACCTCCGGTCTGGCTGGCCTCCTTCTGGATGTCGCCCATCTTCCTCTTGGTTACAATCCTCAGGTCATACCAGCGCTTTTTGAGGACCTCAATGTCCCTGTGGGTCACTCCCACAGCATTGACCTGCGCCTGGATGGCCAGCCATATGTTGCGCTTTTCAGCCTCAGGCACTTGCAGGGATTGCCTTCCAAACAGCTTCTGGTGCTGCTTCACCACCTCCTCCACCAGCACCTGGAGTTCCTTGGGGCTAAATTTCAGCTTCCTCCTCCTTTCCCCTCCGTCTCTCTGTGTTCTCTGGCTGGACATGCTGTTCGTTTACCCGCTCGCACATGCAAAGGCTCCCTGCCTCTCCTCTGCACTCCAAGCCTCTCCAGGGTCGGCTAATTATGTACACCTGCCTGGGTGTGGCCACTTCGGCTAATTATGTACACCTGCCTGGGTGTGGGCACTTCCTGGTTGGGTGGGCTGTCGTTGCACAGGATTAGCTGTTTCGTCAAGTCATGTGATTTTATTTACCGAATCCGTACATACCGATTCGGTATTTTCCGATTCGGTAAATACCACCTCGGTATTTTCCGATTCGGTAAATACCACCTCGGTATTTTCCGATTCGGTAAATACCACCTCGGTATTTACCGATTCGGTGAATTCCGATTCGTAATTACCGAATGTTACCGAATCGGTAACTGTTACCGAATTTTTTCCTACATATAACTTACCGATTCTAATTTACCGATTCGGTACGGCTCGGTATTTAAGAACCGGTAAAATTTATTTACCTACATGAGGCCCCTTGTCTTTACATTTTTTTGTGTTTGTTGCCTTATTACTAAAGGTAAGTCACTACTTATCACTACTAATAAACCACTTTTCAACACAGATCAAATCCTATCGTTTGCATTCAGCGCCTCACACACCTTCCCCTGATCAGCCCTGAACCTTCTGTCCGAATACCACTGATAGAGTGTAATTTTTCTTTCACGAAAAGTAAACACATTCATTAACAAACTGTGAATTAAAAAGTTAAATAACATATGCCTATTTAATGTATAATTTGTAGTAGGTAGCCACACTTAGCTATTATAAGCAAATACTCGAGTTGCCATGTTGTAATGAATGAAGGGGTTAGCTTAATATTAATTCAGTTATGAATGTCAACTTTACAAGATTATGGCTCAGAGACATGCTCGCATATTTTCATATTTTGTTTTGCACAAGATGTTTTTGTTTCTCTCCTTTCTCTTCCCACTGCAGATGCTGTACTTTTTCAGAAGCCTTCTATTAGCTAGTGAATAGGCATTTGTTATGTATTAGATGGCTGATAGTGAGGTTCTCACTGGGAGGAGAAGATGCCAGGAAATGCGACTCGTGTTGAACCAGAGATTTTGTCCAGTGTAACATCTCAAGGATGTAACCATGTACAAAAAATTGTGAAAACATGGGAATTAAGAGAGTTTTCCTGTTCTCAGCTTCTGGAGGAGAATGATTGGTTCCTTAGAGTGGGCACAAGCTGAGATGTTTCAGCTAGAGTTTTGTTGAATTATAATAGCCTGTTTTCCTTAGGAGGAGAGGAGAAGCAGACCCCAGTGATGTTTTCTGACTTTGATCTGAAAAAATCCTTCTCAACTCAGCCAATCTCCACTGCCTGAATGCAAAGGCTTCATGCCTGAAAATTACAATTCTCTTATCAGAAACCTTCATTTGGTTTTTCTGAAGGTGACACCTTACCTCATTGACTAAATGCTCTTTTCAATTTATTCTTCTTTAATTTAGATTAGGGGATTCCTTTATAAAATACACGTGTTGCATATTCTGCATTCTGTTTGTAATTCTTACTAATGTTCTGTTTTACCTTCTTTAGAAAAATAAACCTATGGCGAATTTAAATCTGTAATAATAATGAATAAAAATTAAAAATGTAAGGGATTAATGATTGTGAATTAAATTGATTTGTTAATAAATCCCTTTTAGCTCATTCCTCTTCTTTTTGTCGCTTCCTGTGAAGTCTCAATCAGTCTTCATTGTACCTGGAAATGAATGTAAATGATAGCTCCTTAGGACACACATTTTCAAATGATTGTCCTCTGTATTCACTAAATATGATGTTTTTGTACATGTTTTTTGATATCAACTGTATCATGTTAAATAGCATTTCATATATAAATGATTGACTATGTACACATCACATTTGGAATTTTGTCAATGTAAGAAACTTACCTCTGTCATCTGATTTACTGAATTTGATGTGAACACATATAAAGAGGACACTCTTTTGTATTTCTCGTCTTTTTGTGTAATTTAATTTATCTAAAATAATTATAATAAAAAATATTTGTATACTATCAAATAGAGGTTGTATGTACATGTTTATGATACAATCCGTTCAGGTCCACAATTCTTCCCATTGTTCCTAAAGATCTGATACTCACACACCAGTGACAGCTTCTTCTCCACTCTCCTCGTCGACTAACACAGGTTCATCAGAGCAATGGTGGGCTTTGTCTGATGATCATTCCCCAGGTTTGAGATTCAAGCCCCCGTGGAGCAGCGCTCGGTCCTTCGGCATAGCGTTTACCCACAGCGCCCTCTCTTTCTCTCCTCCAATCGAACCTTCTGTGGGCTCCCTCTGCCCTCCCCCGTCTGTTTACATCCTACCTCCGTTTCCAGGCACATTTTGTACTTCCTGATCACGATCTTGTAATGTTGTCTCAATAAACACTCGAGACACGTGTGATCTTTCCGTTGTGTTTATTCGTATCTCACATGAGCAGTACGCCGAGGAGCGCCGGCCAACACTCTCTGCACTTCGCTGCGACGCGCTAACTCTCCCCCGCTCCGCGCTCGCTATGCGCGCGCATGCCGGCGCCAACGTGCCATGCCCGCGTCACGTCTGCGTGACGCGGTAACAACTAGACCGCTACATATCTCCCCCTTTTTCCAACCCAAAGATCAGTCACTTACAGTTCGCAGTCCAGTTCAAAGTCTTGGAACCTGGAGGGCCTTACAACTTGTCTTCCGCTCCTGGTCACTTTACCACTGTACCCACGAGTCACTTGGCTCTGTGTTTCCTCACGTTCTGTTCCTTCAGTCATCGCTCCTCCACTGTTCATATTACCTCTCGGTCTGTCCATCTCTGCCACAGGGGTCTCACCCCCTTGATCTCCTACTTGCTCCTCTCCTGCCTCTGCTTCTTCCCTTTCTTCACTTCCGCTCACCTTATTCCCTTCATCCACGTCTTCCGTGCTTTCACCTTCCGGTTCCCACTGTTCCCATCTCAATATCTTGTTGCACCGGGCCATGCGGTCCTGCGACCACACGTTCCCATCGCTGAGCAGGGCCGCTCTATCATACACTTCCTTGACCTGCATGGGCTTGCTGTACTTGCTGTCTCCTTTCCTTTGTAGGGTAGCCAATTTTACTCTCACCCATTCTCCTTCCACTAACTGAGTGTCCTTCACGTTCCTCATCTTGTTGTAGTTATTGGTGTAGATGGCTTGTGCCCTCTCCAGATTTGCTCTTACGACCGCCGGAGACCATTCACTGGTTACTACCTTCTCCTTCCAGATTCTGTTGTCATGCGTGAAAGGTTCCCGTCCTCTCAATATTTGAAACGGGCTGTAGCCCGTACTTGTGGGCGTTATGCGGTAGGCCCATACCATATTCTCCACCGCTTTCTTCCAGTCTTTGTTACAGTTGATGGCCGCTTGTATGGCCCCCATCACCACCCTGTTAAATCGTTCCACCAGACCGTTTCCTGCCGGATGGTAAATGGCCGTGTGCTTTACCGAGATGCCATTTCTCCCCATGAACTGTTTCCATTTTTCTGAGGTGAACTGGGGCCCATTGTCGCTTAAGATGGACTTGGGAATTCCCTCTCGGGTGAATGTCTCCGATAGGAACTCCAGGATGTTCTCCGTGTCCATGGATTCGCTCACTTTTATCTCTGGCCATTTGGAATAACGGTCGATGAGGACACACACATATTTCTGTACGCTCTGGTCATCCAGCACCGGTCCTAAAATGTCTATCGACAACTCTTCCCAAGGGTTTGAGGGAGTGTCGAATTTCCCCAGTGCTGGGCGTAAGGGCCTCAACGTTTTGTCGGCCCCTTGGCATTGGGGACACTCTCTGACGTGTCTCTCTGCTCTCATGTCCATGCCTGGCCACCAGTAGTTCTGTTTCGATCTGGCTTTGAGTTTCCCAATGCCAAGGTGGCCTTCATGCAATAAGACCAGCTCCCCTGTAGATGAATATGCCCTCGTCTCCCACTGTCAGTTCTTCTCTCACCTCATAGAAAGGTTTGAGGTTGGGTTTCACCTTTTTCTTATCAGGCCACCCTTGGGTGATGTGCACTTTTGCCTCCATCAGGTCAGCATCTTCTTCATAAGCTTCAGTCCACTCTTGTATGCTGATGATCTTCTCTTGGTCCTCTATGAGAGCCACCATCTCTCCTCTATCCGCTGGGTCTTCTTCTCCCGGCTCCATGGCCGCCGCTCGGCTCAGGTAGTCCGCCACTCGGTTCTTGTTTCCAGGGATGTACTCCACGTCGTATCTGAATTCCAACAATTTTAGGGACATCTTCGATATCCTGGGTGTGGCGCTGGCGTGTCCGCATGATGTTAAAACCTTCACTAACGGCTTGTGGTCCGTTTTGAGCAGGAATCGGGTGCCCCATAGGAACTGCCGGAACCTCGTCATGGCCCACACTACCGCCAACATCTCCTTCTCAATGACGCTGTACTTGCCTTCTGTCTCCGTCAGTGCTCTGGAGGCGAAACTAATTGTCTCCATGTCCCCACTTCCTCGGTCTTGCATAAGAACAGCACCTAACCCCTTGTCACTGGCGTCCGTGATGAGTATGGTGGCGCCTTGTGGGTCGTACCCCTTGAGTGGTATTGCTTCCAGGATCCCCTTCTTGATGACTTCAAATTCCGCTTGGGCTTCCGGTGTCCATTGGAACACCGTGCTTTCTCTGGTCAGCCTCCTCAAGTTGTAGGTCTTGGATGCGAATTGTACCACAAACTTACTGTAGTACTCTGCCATTCCCAGGAATGATCTGACCTCCTCCTTGTTCTTGGGGGGCGGTGCTTCAACAATGGCTTTCACGTTCTCCTTCTTGGGTGTGATCCCCTGTTGCCCTATTTCGTGGCCCAAATAGGTCACTGATTGCAGTCCCAACCGGCATTTCGACCATTCCGCCGTGAGCCCTTTGGCTTCCAGTGTCCGTAATACCTTATCTAGTGTCCGGTCATGGTCCCTTCTATCTCTGCCCATCACTAGTATGTCGTCCTGGAAGTACTGTACGTCCTTGCAGTCTCTGAACAGTTGGTGCATCATCTTTTGGAAAACAGCCGCCGCCGAGGCTAGCCCGAACGGCATGCGACAGAATCTGTAGCACCCAAACGGGGTAATGAACGATGTGAGACTTTTGCTGTCCGGGTGTAGAGCTACCTGGTGGTAGGCTGATGTGAGGTCGATGGTGGAGTACCACTGGACTCCTCTGGTTCTCGCCAGCATCTCCTCTATCTTGGGAAGGGGAAATTTCTCCACCACTATGTTCTTGTTGAGTTCCCTCAAGTCCACACAGA
This sequence comes from Triturus cristatus, assembly GCF_964204655.1. Taxonomy (NCBI): domain Eukaryota; kingdom Metazoa; phylum Chordata; class Amphibia; order Caudata; family Salamandridae; genus Triturus; species Triturus cristatus. The sequence continues at coordinate 84,807,511 of NC_140591.1, forward strand.
GCCTGACCTTCCCGTTGGGTTTCATCACGACCACCAAAGGCGCCAGCCATTCGGCGCAGGTTATGGGTTCTATGATGCCCTTCTTCTCCAGATCTTGAAGTTCTGTCTGGACAGCTTCCCTCACTGCAATGGGCACATTCCTCACTTTATGTGCTACTGGTGTGGCTCCTTCCTTAAGTACTATTTTGTGTTGGAATTTCTCCATTTTTCCTACTGTGCCCCCAAACACCTTTGGGTAGTTCTTCTTCCATCGATCCATGTCCGGCCATTCCTCCTGGTCTGTGAGCAGGATCTGTTCCTTCCCCCCTGGGTCGAGTTTTATGCCCAGGTCGCCTTGGTCCAACCATCCCAGGACGGAGGGTCCTTTCTCGGCCACATACAGTTTGCACCACGCTGATCGGCCTCTGAACTCAAACAGTAGACGTCGGAAGCCTAGCATGGGAATGCGATCACCATTATATGTCACCGGTCGTATGTCTAGTTTCTCCAGCCCAGGGCCCAACTCCGTTTCGAATTGTTCTACCCACACTGCTCTCTGTATGATGGTAAATGGGGATCCGGTGTCTGCCACGACTGAAATTGTTATGCCGCCCATGGACATCTCTAGGACCGGTTTGGTTGACCTCTTGGCATCCACGCTCAATACCTGATCATATATACACAAGACTGTGACCACCTCTTCCTCCGTGGCTTCTTCCTGGTCTTCTGTGCTTTGGTCCATATATTTCACCACTCCTTTCTGCTGTTTCTTCCGACACACCTTCTCGTAGTGTCCCATGATACCGCAGTGCATGCATTTGGCTCTGAAGGCCGGGCAACGTCTGTCGTGGGCTTCGTGGGACCAACTTCCACACCTGTAGCATGTTTTCTTGTTTTCGCTGTCCGCTTGTTTCCCTTGCCATCTGCTGGTCCCTTTGGCCATGGGTGGTTTGGTTTTCTGGTCCCTGCGGTGATCTCCCTCTTGTATCCTGTTCACCATGGTTGGGGTGACCGTCTCTTTTCTGGTAGCCTCGGCGCACCTCTTTGAGAGTTCTGCCCTCTTCACTATGACCATTACTTCTTTGAGTGTGGTGTCCCCACTCGCCCACAGCTTGTCTTGCACGTTTGCACTGGTGGTGTGCATGATCACCTGGTCTCTTATAAATTCGTCTTCCCACAGTGCGTACCTGCACGGGGCTGCTAGCTTCCTCAGTGCTGCTACATACTCTTCGATGGATTCCCCCACCTTTTGTTTCCTTTGCTGGAAGTTGTATCTATCTACTGAAACACAGACGGTGGGGCGGTATCGCTCATCCAGGGCCTCCACCGCGTGCGCATACACATCATCGTCTGTGTCTTCTCTCTTCGTGGGTACCAGACTCTTATATATCCTCAGTCCTTCTGGCCCTAGATTTAGTAGTAGGATGCGTTTTTTCCTCTGAGGAGTGAATTTTTCTTCGTTCTCATCCTCCAAGACCCCTATAAAATTGTCTATGTATTCCTTCCAGTCTTCCCATTTCATCATTGGTTCACCGGGTTTCGTTAGGAATTGCACCGGTGCAATCGCATACCCTGCCGGGGAACTCATCTTTGCTTCCTTGGTGCTTGTTTCGTCGGTAGCTTTGCTCGGGGGGCTACCTGGGGTGTTGTCGTTGTTTCTTGTGTGCTTGATCCTCTGGGGGCTCTTGTCACTGGACCCCACTTCCTCCTCTTTGGTAGCCAGTGCAGCGCTCTCTGTGCCTGATTACGTGCGAAGGCGGCTCGTGTGCTTGTGGCGGTTGTGGACGGCGTCGTCCCTGTGGCCTGTATGCTGTTCGGGTACTGTACCGTGGCACTGCCACGCTCCTCGGTTGCTCTGTGCCTTGGAATCGACCTGCGTGGTCGGCTAGGGCGTGTCCCGTGACTCCCCCCACTCCAGGCGGCCTGTGCGGTGTTCTGTTTGGGCCTGATGGCCTGGTAACGTGTCTTCCTTCGACTCGTGGGGGCCACGTGGAGTGTTGCCCTCTGCTGTGCTTCCCGTAGGTCTGGTTTCCGTCCCGACCTCGTCGCCACTGTAATGTTGTCTCAATAAACACTCGAGACAAGTGTGATCTTTCCGTTGTGTTTATTCGTATCTCACATGAGCAGTACGCCGAGGAGCGCCGGCCAACACTCTCTGCACTTCGCTGCGACGCGCTAACTCTCCCCCGCTCCGCGCTCGCTATGCGCGCGCATGCCGGCGCCAACGTGCCATGCCCGCGTCACGTCTGCGTGACGCGGTAACAACTAGACCGCTACAGATCTCCCTCACTCTCCCTCATTCTGTGTCCTGCACTCTGTATCTCCTTCCCTTTTCCCTCCCACCTTCCCTCTCTCTCTCAGCACCCCAAGATCTCAGCCGAGTGGACCAGTGGAATTGTGCTACTGTGCTCATATCTTCGCTCGTCTTCCATGCTTCGATTGTGCTCTATCTTTTCAGAGTTCTTTAATGTTTTACTTAACCATAATGTTCTCACTGAAGAGCGGCCAGAGCCGCCGGTTTGTAGGACTCATAACCTGAGGCCGTAGCAGGCTCCGTCGAAGCCTCAAGAATGCCTCTTGCTCTGGTCAGTGTGTAATGACTGTGGGGGTCCGGGCGAGGTGCCGTTAGTCCTCTGCCAGACAAGTCGGAAGCTTTTGTGGGGCTGGTAACCAAATGTTTGGGGGGCCTCTCCTTGGTATCTGATCGATGGAGCTGTTCAAATGTAAGAAGACGCGCGCTCAGGCGAAAGAGCAAACACAGTATTTGGCACCACCTAGTGGTGGTGCTCTGTTAGACACACCAAAAAAGAGCAGCTTGGATCCTATTGTTTAAAACACATTGTAACCAGTGGTCGGAGTGGGCTGGATCGGCACGGCGTGCCCCTACTTCTTTAATTCTATAGATTCCGTTCCCCTACTTCTTTCATTTTGAACATGTTTCCCGGGACGTAAGAAATATCCAAGGCCTGCAGAGAAGGCTGACATTAGTGGCTGTTCGGGGACGGGCGGGGAGCAGGGAAGGAAAAGGTCTCCTTCTCTTGCTTCCTGCCCAGACAAGACAAGTAAGGTGTCCGCTTCTGCTCTGCCGCTGGCAGCCGCCCCCCCGCCTCTTTCCTACTCTCATTCCCTCTGTCTGTCTAACTCATCCTCACTTACCGAAAACCGTGACTCAAGAAATGGTTCTCACCCTCTCTTTCTTCCTGTCCTTCATTTGTTCCCCTGTGAAATGGATGCAAAAAAGAAAATAACTTTTGCTGAAAATACCGTTTTTCTATTCCAAAGTGCAGCCTTGGAAATAAAAGGTTCATAATATAAAAAATCAATAACTAAATAAAGCAAGAGGGAGTGTTCTTAAAGTGGCCAGATTGTTTTTCTTAAAATCCCCAAAACATTAGCGTCACTTTACGGAGTTTGCCAGTGAAGCGCTGTCCCAGCCCCCCTGATCCCCCCCCCCCCCCTTCCCCCCAAGTGCGCCAAACCTGGAGGTACTGCAATACCTGGTTGATGGGTGGATTGGAAAACAAAATGTGTACAGCGGCTCTGTGTGTTCACGGATGTGGTCTTTTTAAGCCATACTGCTTACGTTTTGTAAGCATATAAGCAGTGGACATTGAAATGGGTCCTTTCTGGGCCCTGTAGTTTTCAGGCAAAAATACTCGTTGATTTCTGCATAAATGTAAAAGCGTTAAGTTCACCATGTTGTTTCAGCTTACATTTCACATGCTTTATTTAATCTTTCATTCCCTATGAGTGTTTGCTTTTACCAGGATGTTGTTACTTTTTCCTTTAGGCAGCATATTGCTCTTGCCTAGTGCGTAATTTGAATTGAAAGCACGGTCCTGGGCACACGTAATGAAGGTATAACCTTATCTGAAAGGTCTCGTTCTTGTAGGAATGTTAATGGTCTACACCAGAATGTTATTCACAAGTCTTTAATTTTACAACAAAAAAAAAGCAACCAGCCGACACGTGTTTCGTCACACAAGGGTTGTAACCCGTGACTCTTCAGGGCTGTGGTATCCGTCGGCCGGTGATAATTCCAACCCGGCGAGGGTAGTGCGAAGAGGACCAAGAACAATGGTCCAAGGCAGGGTAGGGTCGAGAAGGGGGAGTGAGAGCAAACGAGGGCGGGTTGGCCACAAGTAATCTGCAGTCCTCAAATAGTAAAGGACGTCTGTGGCGATTATCGGAGCACTGGTGAGTGGTGCACGGATAAAAACCGTAGAGAGTGCGCTCAAGTGGAACGAGTATCTTCGAGGAAAAATGGCGGGTGCGCCAAATTAGCGAGGCCAACTAAGAGGTACTGGAGTACTGGAGGGAGACACTGGTAGCGTGCGGTTATCCGGGCTACCGCATAAATCGCTATTCGAAGATACTCGTTCTACTTGAGCGCACTCTCTACGGTTTTTATCCGTGCACCACTCACCACTGCTCCGATAATTACCGCAGACGGGAGACCAATGGCGTTTAACGTAGTGGGTAATGGTACTGTGAAGGAGAAACAGTGTCGGGGGAACCCCCTGTGCACGGGTGAAATTGTCATGGTCCGTCAGTGTGCCCTCTACGAACAGTGTTCCAACAGTTGATACCCCCTCCAGCTCCCAGGGGGACACAGTCTGCTTCGTTATTAATCCATGTGCGCCAGGAATCCCAAGGAAGGGAATACTAGGAGAGTATGGGAGGGTTCGTCTGGTGTAGTTGAGAGACTTCTTCCAGTATACCAATGCAGTCCTGAGCAAGGGGGGGAGCCGTGGGCGGGATTTTAGCCCGTGGCAAAAGTAAAGCATGCAGCGTACCCTGACCTAGGAGGCGATCGGTGTACGCAATTTCATGAATGTGCCTGCCCACCAGCCAATAGCACAGCCATTGTAATTGGCTGGCCATACAGTGTGCCCGAAAGTCCGGCACCCCCAGGCGTCCCTCAGCAGGTCGAAGCTGTAACTTTGCCAGTCCCACTCTCCTGCGTCCCCTTCCCCAGATATGGTCTAACAACAGGGAGTCCAACGTCTTAAAAATACCAGGCGGGATGACAACCGGTATGTTAGTAAAGAAATATAGAAGATGGGGGAGCATCACCCTTTTTGAGATAGCTATTCTGCCCATCACAGACAATGGCAAGGAGGTCCAGAAGGAGATCTGCTTACGGAGGAACCGTATTGTCTTCTGTATATTGCCATCAATCAAGTCCTGGGGAGTTAGATAGATTTGTATACCAAAATATTTGAAAGTGTCTGGGGCGGTTGTCAGTAGGAGATCACCAAAGGCTATCGAGTCAGAGGTGTCCCGATGCCGCATAAAGAAAGCGTGAGATTTTTGGGCGTTAATCATCATACCCGATATCCGTCCAAAGCTTTTAAGTAGAGTCGGGGCGGGTACCAGGCTGGTCGTGAGGTCCTTAAAGTAGAGGATAATGTTGTCGGCATAATCAGACGCAATGTGAGTCATCTTAAACGCGGGTATCCCCAAACTTATGGCCTCCTTACGGATCTTGAGGAATTGGGGTTCCAGTGCCAAGACAAATAATATTGGTGGCAGGGGTCAGCCCTGCCGTGTACCCCTGGCCACAGGAAATGTGGCCGATATGAATGTGCCTGTTCGGGCCCGGGCCGTGTTAGAGAAGTACAACAATTTGACCCACTGCAGGTAGCCCCGTGGGATACCGAATTTTTCAAGAGAGGACAGCATATATGTCCAATCAAGGGTGTCAAACGCCTGTCGCATATCCAGTGAGATACATCTGGTGGTATTGGAAAGAGCTGCAGCGGTTTCCATCAGGTAATGGAGACATTTAATATTGAGAGAGGTGCTGCGGCCCGGGACGAATCCGCACTGATCCATATGGATAAGTCTTGGGAGATGGGGAAGCAGACGCTGGGCTAATATTTTGCTGAGTATTTTATACTCAGTAGCTAAAATAGAGAGGGGACGATATCCCGATATGTCTCGGGGATCCCTGTTTGGCTTGGGGAGGGAAACAACCAGTGCTTGCATAGTTGTTACAGGAAGTGTGTGCTTGTCTAGAGCTGTCTTGTAAAGGTTCAGTAGGCGTGGGGCCAGTTGCTCAGCAAAGGTCAAATAAAATTCAGAGTCTTGTTTTTAGGGAGATCCTTGAGGGCTCCCACTACTTCAGCTTTAGTGATAGGGGCCTCCAAGTTCGATTGCACATCTGCCGACAGTGTGGGGAAGGTGAGATCATCCAGGAATGTAGTCAGGAGGTCTTGGGACACAGCAGTCGGGGCAGTGTAGAGGGATTTGTAGTAGGTGCAAAACGCTGTGTTAATATCGGCTTGGGTAGTGACCACAGTGCCGTCCAGGAGGAATACCTCCAGTATGGGGTGCAGGAGTGGAGTGTCGTGGATGAGACGAGCCAAAGTCCCTGATTTGCCAGCCTCTTTATGGCTATATTGGGTATATGTACTTTAGTCTATTAAGCGGAGTCGTTCAAGTAAGTCAAAAGGAAAAAAAAATCCTACAATACAGATAGTGTCAACATCTTACTGTCCCTCAGCGAAGCAAACCTGGATCATAGTTACAAAAGACTTGCAGAGGACAGGCCTCCGCTTCAGCCAAACGGGTCCTTGACCACCTGAGGAGTAATTGAGGGGAACAAAGGGTCATTGCTGCCAGAGTATGACAGCGTCATGTCATCATCAGATTGTTCCAGGGAGGAGGAGATCTGCGTAGGATCCCGCATGGCAGCGGCCACCTCCAGCGCCGATTCCTGTTCCAGCACAGCCTGTTCCAGGGTTGGTTTCTTGGAGAAGGCAGTGTTCGCGGAGCTCCATTAAAGCGGGGTCTGAGCCGGTTGGACTGCGCCCGCACTCCCCGCACGAGTCCATGCTATCCAGAAACTGGGAGGGTAAAGTGTGTTCAAGCCAATCTGTAGTTGAGAATGCAGGCTATGAGAGGTCTGGGTGGCTGGCCAGCAGCCGGCCTGCCCTTGGGGATACGATGTGCACGTTCCATGCAGAAAAAGGCAGAAAGACCCTCTGGGGCCACCTTGTCCCTGAGCCATTTCTCAACAAAGTGCGTTGCGTCAGTACCTTTAGAGCGTTCCGGCAGTCCAATTATGTGGATGTCATTTCGCCACGCCCTCTCCTCCGCATCGTCCACCCTGTCCAGCAGGATTGTCAGTTGTTAATTCAAGTGCGCTAGTTGGGCAGCATGATCTTTTTGTTGAGGCACAATATCAGTTAGTGTGCGGGCATGGTCCTTGACAGTGTTTGCGAGATTACCATGATCTGCCCGCAGGAGATTAAGGCCAGTATTAAGCGTACCTATCTGGCGCTCGATTGCCTGGCGTGAGTCTCGTATCTCCTGCAAAATCAGGTCCAATTTGTCAGGTGGGGCAACAGGGCAGTCGGCGGAACGTAACTAATCGAGGAAGCCTGGGAGGCCGAGTCCGCAGCCCCTTGATGTGGATCCTCAGTGTTGGGCCCCTCAGGTTGCTTCTCTCGCTGGCGCCCCATAGCAACGTGCACAATGACGAGAAGAAAAAGTGAGATACCCACAGGTGGCCGCAGCAGGCGTCACACCCAGCACAACAGGAATTCTATGCACCACCGGGCAAGAGGGCAGCCCTTACGCAAACAGTCTGTAGGCTGCGAACAGGGGAGAAGAGGTACTCCAGCCAGCAGCAAGCGGATATGTCAGGGAAAACACAGGCAGTACTCACGGTGTCCAGTCTCAGTCAGTGTGTCCGCATCCACTCAGGGGGACAAGCATGGGGTCTAGATCATCTCAAGTGCAGCATCGGTTCCAGATATGGCCGTCCAGCCGTGCGCGCGCCCAGGACGCCGCCAGACCACAGGATCTGCTCACCGCACCCCTGGCTCGTGTCCAGCGCATGGGACTCCCTCGCATTCGGGGTTGAAGGGGTAATTAGCGCGTTGTAGAGTGGCTCCAGTCACACAGCCACAGGAGCACCAGCTGCAGCCTCAGGGCGGACACCACAAGCACCTCCAGTGACGCAGCCAACACAGCAGCGCGGCGGCTGCACGCCCGGCCAGCCACCGGTCAGGGCCCAGGGAACAGTACCCTCACAGAAGGCAGACATGGAGGCCATGCAGCAAGGCACCCCGCGTTGCCCCCGCCCCTCCAGAGAGGTGCGCAGGCAGGGTGGTCGACACGCCGTAGATCAGAAGGTCTCCATACAGAAGCTGGGGCCCTTCACCATTGAGGCCCCTGATCCGGTGCGAATCCGCGCCCCCTGCTGTGACAATGTGGGGCTGGGTGCACGCCGGCCCGCGCCATCCTCGATCGCCTGCACGGCAGGCAGCAACAGCAGCCGGGCAGCAGACGCAGGCTCCCAGCAGCCCTCCCTTCCGATGACGCAGGGCCGGGGAGCGCCAAAGATGCTCAGGCCAGGATATCTCGGCCATCTCGGGGATTTGCTGCCCTGTCGTTGCAGGTAGGAGACCCCAGTGGAATCCAGCAAGCAGGCAGACAGATTCTGTAGCGGGGAGACCCCCAGGTTCGTCAGGCATGTCAGGATGACTCGAGTCCCGGCCGGGGGCTCTGCTACAGAGCGACCGCCATGTTCGGCGCCTAGCCACGCCCCCCACCAAATTAAGTACCATACGTACCATTTTAAAACATGTCTCAGGCCTGTAGTTGCAGCCTGTGTGTGTAGTTTTAAAACTGCCATTTCAACCTGGCAAAATAAACATTTTTCCAGGCATAAACCTTCCTTTTTCATGCACGTAAGTCCCCACTGGGGTAAGCCCTAATCAGCCCATAGGCCAGGATATAGTGTATTTCAAAAGTTGGATATGTACTTTTAGCTTTTACATGTCCTGGTAGTGAAAAACTCCTAAATTCGTTTTTCACTTCTGGAAGACCTGCCTCTCCCATAGGAAGACTTTGGGTTACCTTATTACATTTAATATGTGATACCTTTCAATTGAGAGCAAGTGGGAATGTCAAGTTTGGTGTCTGAAGAATTGTAATTTAAAACCCTCTTGGTGGTACAGTTGGATTTTCAGTCAAAATTCTGAAAATGACACTTTTAGAGAGTTGGCATTTTCCTGCCCTAATCATTTGGTGCCTACATCCTGTTTCCTGGGTTACATGACTAGGAGTAGTTGGCAGTTGATCTCTGTGCATTGCTACCAGACAGTGAGACAAAAGGGGAATAAGTGTTGGCTATATGGGCCATCTCTGACTTGATGAGGGGGAAGAGCTGTTACCCACCACACTTGCACATCACAAATGCTCTGCCTGAGACACTCACAAAGGTTTGTCACTAGTCTTTTGTACCCCCAGAGACGCTGGGGCCAGGGCAGGGAGGTAGGAAATTCCAGATGCCTCTGGGGGTTGGAAAACTCCAGAACCCTGTCCTACTTCATAGCTGGCACCAGGTACACACGTCTGGACCGCAGACCTACTCATCAGTACAATTCTCCAGTGTTGGTTTCTTGGAGAAGGCAGTGTTCGCGGAGCTCCATTAAAGCGGGGTCTGAGCCGGTTGGACTGCGCCCGCGCTCCCCACACTCGCTGGTCGATGCTATCCAGAAACTGGGAGGGTAAAGTGTGTTCAAGCCAATCTGTAGTTGAGAATGCAGGCTATGAGAGGTCTGGGTGGCTGGCCAGCAGCCGGCCTGCCCGTGGGGATACGATGTGCACGTTCCATGCAGAAAAAGGTAGAAAGACCCTCTGGGGCCACCTTGTCCCTGAGCCATTTCTCAACAAAGTGCGTTGCGTCAGTACCTTCAGAGCGTTCCGGCAGTCCAATTATGTGGATGTCATTTCGCCGCGCCCTCTCCTCCGCATCGTCCACCCTGTCCAGCAGGATTGTCAGTTGTTAATTCAAGTGCGCTAGTTGGGCAGCATGATCTTTTTGTTGAGGCACAATATCAGTTAGTGTGCGGGCATGGTCCTCGACAGTGTTTGCGAGATTACCATGATCTGCCCGCAGGAGATTAAGGCCAGTAGTAAGCGTACCTATCTGGCGCTCGATTGCCTGGCGTGAGTCTCGTATCTCCTGCAAAATCAGGTCCAATTTGTCAGGTGGGGCAACAGGGCAGTCGGCGGAACGTAACTAATCGAGGAAGCCTGGGAGGCCGAGTCCGCAGCCCCTTGATGTGGATCCTCGGTGTTGGGCCCCTCAGGTTGCTTCCCTCGCTGGCGCCCCATAGCAACGTGCAAAATGACGAGAAGAAAAAGTGAGATACCCACAGGTGGCCGCAGCAGGCGTCACACCCAGCACAACAGGAATTCTATGCACCACCGAGCAAGAGGGCAGCCCTTACGCAAACAGTATGTAGGCTGCGAACAGGGGAGAAGAGGTACTCCAGCCAGCAGCAAGCGGATATGTCAGGGAAAACACAGGCAGTACTCACGGTGTCCAGTCTCAGTCAGTGTGTCCGCATCCACTCAGGGGGACAAGCATGGGGTCTAGATCACCTCCAGTGCAGCACCGGTTCCAGATATGGCCGTCCAGCCGTGCGCGCGCCCAGGACGCTGCCAGACCACAGGATCTGCTCACCGCACCCCTGGCTCGTGTCCAGCGCATGGGACTCCCTCGCATTCAGGGTTGAAGGGGTAATTAGCGAGTCGTAGAGTGGCTCCAGCCACACAGCCACAGGAGCACCAGCAGCAGCCTCACGGCGGACACCACAAGCACTTCCAGTGACGCAGCCAACACAGCAGCGCGGCGGCTGCACGCCCGGCCAGCCACCGGTCAGGGCCCAGGGCACAGTACCCTCACAGAAGGCAGACATGGAGGCCATGCAGCAAGGCACCCCGCGTCGCCCCCGCCCCTCCAGAGAGGTGCGCAGGCAGGGTGGTCGACACGCCGTAGATCAGAAGGTCTCCATACAGAAGCTGGGGCCCTTCACCATTGAGGCCCCTGATCCGGTGCGAATCCGCGCCCCCTGCTGTGACAATGTGGGGCTGGGTGCACGCCGGCCCGCGCCATCCTCGATCGCCTGCACGGCAGGCAGCAACGGCAGCCAGGCAGCAGACACAGGCTCCCAGCGGCCCTCCCTTCCGATGACGCAGGGCCGGGGAGCGCCAAAGATGCTCAGGCCAGGATATCTCGGCCATCTCGGGGATTTGCTGCCCCGTCGTTGCAGGTAGGAGACCCCAGTGGAATCCTGCAAGCAGGCAGACAGATTCTGTAGCGGGGAGACCCCCAGGTTCGTCGGGCATGTCAGAATGACTCGAGTCCCGGCCGGGGGCTCTGCTACAGAGCGACCGCCATGTTCGGCGCCTAGCCACGCACCCCACCAAATTAAGTACCATACGTACCATTTTAAAACATGTCTCAGGCCTGTAGTTGCAGCCTGTGTGTGTAGTTTTAAAACTGCCATTTCAACCTGGCAAAATAAACATTTTTCCAGGCGTAAACCTTCCTTTTTCATGCACGTAAGTCCCCCCTGAGGTGAGCCCTAATCAGCCCATAGGCCAGGGTATAGTGTATTTCAAAAGTTGGATATGTACTTTTAGCTTTTACATGTCCTGGTAGTGAAAAACTCCTAAATTTGTTCTTCACTTCTGGAAGACCTGCCTCTCCCATAGGAAGACTTTGGGTTACCTTATTACATTTAATATGTGATACCTTTCAATTGAGAGCAAGTGGGAATGTCAAGTTTGGTGTCTGAAGAATTGTAATTTAAAACCCTCTTGGTGGTACGGTTGGATTTTCAGTCAAAATTCTGAAAATGACACTTTTAGAGAGTTGGCATTTTCCTGCCCTAATCATTTGGTGCCTACATCCTGTTTCCTGGGTTACATGACTAGGAGTAGTTGGCAGTTGATCTCTGTGCATTGCTACCAAACAGTGAGACAAAAGGGGAATAAGTGTTGGCTATATGGGCCATCTCTGACTTGATGAGGGGGAAGAGCTGTCACCTACCACACTTGCACATCACAAATGCTCTGCCTGAGACACTCACAAAGGTTTGTCACTAGTCTTTTGTACCCTCAGACACGCTGGGGCCAGGGCAGGGAGGTAGGAAATTCCAGATGCCTCTGGGGGTTGGAAAACTCCAGAACCCTGTCCTACTTCATAGCTGGCACCAGGTACACATGTCTGGACCTCAGACCTACTCATCAGTACAATTCTAGACTCAGACGCTGCCTTGCTGTTCTGCTGCCCTGATACCTGAGTGAAAAGGATTGGACCTACATCTTGAACCCAGGACCCCAGATTGACTCCAAGGGATGTGGTCCAGGCAGCACTGGCACTGCGAGACACATCGGCTTGCAGCTCCGCATCGGAACTGCCACTGTGCGAAGAATCCCCGGTGCAGGACTCTGCAGCTCTTTGGAACCACTGCTGTGTGATGCCACCTTGACGCAAGACTTCTGCTGCGAAATACATCCTTGACACAGGACCTCGCATCGCAGCTATGTAGCTTCCCAGAATTGCCGCTGCATGATGCTTCCTCTAAGCAGTACCTTGCATACCAGCCCACAGTCTATTGGAGCTGCGACTGTGCGATGAATCCTCCACATAGGATCTCCCAATGCTCCTCAAGCCGGATTTAAAGTACAAAGGGGCATATCAACAAGGGCTTTATCTCTGCGTTTTTGGCTTTAAAAGCCAAAAAAGCAGAGATAAAACTAGCACCCTATCAACAACAGGGTGCTAACATGCAAATTCGCATGTTAGCACCCTTTTACTCTACGCTTCCCCTTGCATCTCTAATGAGATGCAAAGGGGGCGTTCCAGAGTAAAATAATAGGAGAAATGTCGCTAAGCGACATTTCTCCTATTATCAAGAATATCGCTAACCCTGTTAGAGACAAAAAAAGCAGCGCTAACCGCGGTTAACGCTGCTTTTTTACGTCTGGTATTTTTCTGACTTAGCCATGATATCCTATGGAAGGAGGATATCATGGCTAAATTTGTCTGTCCCTATCAACAAGCTAACGTGAGATTATCGCTGGGTTTCCAGCGATAATCTCACGTTAGCCACTTAGCGTGAGGATTTTTATCGCTATTGAGATAAGCGTTGCTAATAGCACGCTATCTCAGCGATAAAAATCCACGCTAGCCGGCGATAATTATCCTAGCGCTAAGTGCGCTGAGCGATAATTATCGCCGGTTGTTGTTGATATGCCCCTTTGTTCAGCAGGCCTAACTTGGTCCCTGTATCCAGCCTGCTTTCCATTGCTGTCAACCTGCAGTTGTGTCTTTGTCCCGGTCCGGTGCAACCAGTTAACCACAGTTGGCGCTTTGGGGCATATCAACAAGGGCTTTATCTCTGCTTTTTTGGCTTTAAAAGCCAAAAAAGCAGAGATAAAACTAGCGCCCTATCAACAACAAGGTGCTAGCACGCAAATTTGCATGTTAGCACCCTTTTACTCTACACTTCCCCTTGCATCTCTAATGAGATGCAAAGGGGGCGTTCCAGAGTAAAATAATAGGAGAAATGTCGCTAAGCGACATTTCTCCTATTATCAAGAATGTCGCTAACCCTGTTAGAGACAAAAAAAGCAGCGCTAACCGCGGTTAACGCTGCTTTTTTACGTCTGGTATTTTTCTGACTTAGCCATGATATCCTATGGAAGGAGGATATCATGGCTAAGTTTGCCTGTCCCTATCAACAAGGTAACGTGTGATTATCGCTGGGTTTCCAGGGATAATCTCACGTTAGCCTGTTAGCGTGTAGATTTTTATCGCTATTGAGATAAGCGTTGCTAATAGCACGCTATCTCAGCGATAAAAATTCACGCTAGCCGGCGATAATTATCCTCACGCTAAGAGCGCTGAGCGATAATTATCGCCGGTTGTTGTTGATATGCCCCTTTGTGATTTTAAAACTATTTTCACTTAAATTTTTAAAATTGCATATCTTTGGTTCTACTGATTGGAATTTTGGCATTTTGGTCCCAAATAGTTTATTAAATTTTACTGTATTTTTCTAAATTGGTCTGGGATTTTCTTGTATTAATGTTTTCGCTTTATTATTGTTTGAAGTGCTGCTAAATACTTTACCATTGTCTCTAAGTTAAGCCTTACTGCTTTGAACCAACCTACCGGAGAGTTAAGCACAGGTTTATTTGTGGTTTGCTTGTGTTTAACCTGACAGGAATGGTGGTTTCAGCTTGAGTAGGGTTTCACCCCCGCTGAACCAACAATCCAATTCCCTACGCTGCTACTGTCTTATATTGTATGCAACCCCACAACCCCCTTCACCCTGCAGTGATGTGTTTCTGATGCCCTTTGTAATTTCTTCTCTTATTGTGGTCAGTTCTCCTTATAAGCGCACCTGCATGTCAGTGTATCCCAATATGTTGCCTACTGATCTTGTTGCTATGTCCAGTGCTTAATAGCCCTTCAGGGCTAAGTTCTTCAATTGTAAATGTCTTCAATAAAAAAACTAAAACTAAAATACAGTCTGTCTGATATTTAGCCATGGATCTGAGCCAAAGAGCTCCACTCTGTGCCAAGATATTGTAAGCACTCTGTATTCTACTCTCCACTGCATTATTGCATGGCCTTGGATTTGGATAGACTGGTATCGCCTGGCCTGTGGAGAAACTTGGGTGTCATTGTTCGGCCTGGCTTGACAACACAGCTGTCACCTGACCTACTGTGATCAACAGTAAAAGAAATGTAAGAAGCACGACTGAGAGAGGGGATTTGGCAACACGCAAATGTTGCTTACCTTGAGTTCAGACTTTGATTAGGCAGAAGTTGTGTGCTTCAGCTGAAAAGGAGTGCTTGTATTCCACATTTTGCATTGGAGAAAACACACACCTAACACAACAGGGTTGAGCTTGTTACAGCAACAAAACATTGATCAAGGCTATGGGCCTGATCTGTTGATTCTGAAAAGTTATGACAAAGACAGTAGGCCTGACTCATGTATTGTGAAAAGCATATGCTAAAGCTAGTAGACCTTTAAGAGTGACTAGTTACACTGTGTTATAGCATGCTGTGGGAGATTTAAACATTCACTTGGAGGCCCCTGTCTGTATGCTCAGCCAGAACCTCATTCAGGATCTGGATTCCCTGGATCCTAATCTTACCAATTCTGCTGCCACTCAGAAGGCTGCCACCTCCATGACTCCATAATCTGCAATGTTACCGGCCTCACTACGGAGCCCCCCTTGCCTCTACTTTGGCCAGATCATTTTGTAGTACCCTTTCACATACCCTTACACTCTTCACCCTCTTTGAGGGTAGCTAGGCCCCAAGTTAGGATCGGACATTGGTCTAAACGATAAATCAGTTGGCACAGAAGGTGAATTTAGACCAGCCTGTGGTGGACAACTGAATTTGTGACTCTTTAGATGAAATCCGGGATGCTAAACTCAAATTGTCATCTAGGATTCACCTTCCTGCCTCGTGGTTTAACAAGGCTTCACTTGAAGAGAAATAACTCTGTAAGAGACTGGAAATGGCCTGGTGGAAACGGTATGCTGGGAATTTAAAGCTTAAATGGAAAACAGCCCTAAACCAATATCATGTGTACTGCAGACAAGCTCACACGCTCGCGCCTCATTTAATTCAGTGAAAAGCTCTGAAGTGCAAAACTGCTCCAAGACACTTTTTAAAGTGGTCCAAGAATTATCTGACCCCAGCAACAATATAGCTCCTCCTCGTTAGCACAATCTCAGTGTGAGGAACTTGCGGGTTTTTTTTATTAAGAATGTGTCAGATATCCAGCTTCGCCTAACCACAGCTCAGATAGCCAAACCTCAATCGGAGGGTGATAGCCAACACAACAAATCAGCATCGCACTATGCTAGGGTTGGAAATACCTGGAATTTGGGATATTTTGCCCGAGGAATGCAGCTGTGGGCTTCTCTGGACTCATCTCTCCTTTTGACTTTATTGCAATCAATAAAGTCAAGCTCGCCTTTAGATCCTCTTTCCTCGGCTAAACCGACGAATCTGAGTCCAACCCTGCTACAACTTCTTGTAGGACTCATGAACTCCTCCCTTCTGGAGGGACATATACCCAAAGCATGGAAGCCTGCAATGGTTCTACCTTTGCTAAAAAAAACTGCATCTGGACCTGTCCAAGTGATCCAATTCCAGACCCATTTCTATGCTGCCCAAACTCGTGAAGGTGTTGGAGAAACATCTCAACAATCAACTTACCACTTTAATGGATGCCTAAAACCCCCTTCACCCTTCTTAGTCTGGTTTTATATGAGAACACAGCACAGAATCCTCCCTTCTGGGAGTCAAGGAACATCCCAGATGGCTCCTAGTTTCAGGTTTCACAGCCGCACTCATTTGGCTAGGTCTCATCTCGCCCGTTGACACCGTCAAATTACATCCTTGTTGAAATACTGACTCAACTGGGTCTTCAAGGGGCAGCGCTTGCTTGGCTAGCCTCCTTTCTGACTGACCATTATTTTCAGTTTATAATGTGTCCAGCTCTTTTGCCATTACTTCTGGGGTCCAGCAGGAGTCAGCCCTCAGCCCTATGTTGTTGAACATATATGTCCACCCATTAGCAGATCTGGTGAAACGCTGTGGCCTCACCCTGTTTTTATACACTGATGACACACAAATCATTTTTTCTCTGCACTCAGAGCAGGGACACAATTCTGGAGATTTAAAATACTGCCTTGGTCTTGTCTCCTCCTAGATAAGTTCCAACTCTCCTAAGCTAAATGAGGACAAGAATGAGGTAATGGTATTGGGAAAGAATCCTCAGCTCTGGGGACCCCAGCACAGATACTCTAGGGGTCTTTCCAGAACCAGCCCAGAAGGACAATAAATCTAAGCTTCTGGCTGGATTCCACTCTGTCCATGAAACCACAGGTGACCAAAATAGCCTCTACATGCTTCGGCATTATGAAATGGTTAAAAAGGATCCTGTGGATGCTTTCTTTTTTGGCCCAGAGGACAGTCATCCAATAATGATCCTATCCAGATTAGATTATGGCAACATGCTCTATCTCGGGACAGACATGACCATGATCAGATGCCTTCAAGTGGTCCCAAACTCTGCTGCCAGGCTTCTGTTCTGACTATGCTGTGCTGTCTGGCTTACTTCGTGGTACACAAACGTATCCAGTTTAAGGTGCTCTGCTATATGCATGAAACCAACTCTCAGTCTGGAGTACGATACTTGCAAAAATTGGTGTCTCTCCATGCCACCCTTCTCGCGCATTGTGCTCTAGTAATCGGTTACTCTACCCAGTCCCCAGAATTAAATTGTCTCGGATGGGGGGGTTGTTCCTTTTCTTTTCATGGCCCTAAGTTTTGGAACACCCTTCCAGAGTCTGTACTTTTCTTACCACCTTCCAGAAGGATCTGAAAACTTGCCTATTTTAAAATGCATGTGTCTTGGCTGCCCCTTCTGTTACCTAGTGATAAGAAACCCTCAGGGGTAGGTACGTGCTTTGTAAAATCGTAATAATAATAATAATGTAGACATGTATTTTGTTACAGAGAACCTCACGGGTTAGCATAGAAGGCAAGGATTTTAGTGTTAGTTGTCTCCTGTGCCAAACCCTCAGTATAGAAGGTTTGCACTTTGAGAATCTTCTCCATATGCCAGTCATGCCATGATCTATATTTTTCCAACCCCATACATTTGGTATGTATCCTTTATGCCCCATACACAAGCCATTAAAGCCCTGATGTACATATTTCCCTATATGCAAGCCATGATAAGAAATGGTTCTCGGGGCAGGCTATGGGATCAGCCACCTTTCCCACTTTCCAACTACAAGAAATTGGACTGTAAATCTCCAAATTACAAGGAGCAAAACCATGGAAATCCACATCTCTGTCTGGAATCCGACACTATATAAGAATAACAATTAAATAAATAAACATTTTCTGGCTGCTATACTTCCTCTGGGATCAAGGCATCTGCTACTTCTTTGGCCATCTTGATTCCACTCCAAGGTCACACGTGTTTCGATAGGTGTTTTTAGTCTACAAGGCACATGCGTAAAGCCATGAAAGGTGATGAACAACCCATCTGTAATGGGCCCAGTAAAACCTAAAAATACTCCACTTTATTCAGCTTGGATTATTTGGAAAACTTTCTTTTTAAAAAATGGATGCCAGAGAGAGCGGCGAGAGTTAATACAGCAATATGTGTAGGCTGCTCAGTTCAATTACAGCACCACAGGGTTTCAGCTGCTAATAAAACAGACTCATGAAAATTGTACCATTAATTCCAGATGCTTAAGTCCTCAGTGCTCAGAAACTTGAAAAGTACAATCTCAGCATCTTCAGCATGTCAGAGCTGTAAGGCCTTCCAGGCAGACGCGGGTGCATGGTAACAGCAAGCATAGGCCATTCCATCTTTTCCATCTTCATGTCCTCTCTGGTGTTTGCACAAATCTATTATATGTATGTCTGTGTGTGTTCGCGCGAGTGCACGTGTGTGTGTGTGTGTGTGTATGTGTATGTGTGTGTATAAATATATATATATATATATATATGTATATATATATATATATATATATATATATATATATATATATACACATATATTATCTACTGGCGGTCGCCAGTAGATAGTTATGTTAGGACCGTGTTTCCATAGGAAATCCGCAACATTCTATTTGGAATAACTTTGGCGCCGGTTGACGAATCCTCGCGAAATTTTCAAAACTAATGGGGTGCTATGCTCCGCTCCTACCCTGAAAGTCTCGGGGGGATTCGTCAAGCGGGGGCTGAGAAAAAAGGGGGGTCCCAAAACGCGTTTTCCCCATGCATTTTCCCATAAGGACCTTTAGTCCGAGCTACAGCCCGAACGGCTGAATAGAATTACTTGAAATTTGGCAGAGAGGTAGTCCTCAGGTCAAGGATGTGCCTTTTGTAGGTCTGGTGTAAATCTGTTCAGTAGGTCCTAAGAAAATAGCATTTAAATCAATATATATATCTGTAAGCGCGCTCCCCGCGCTTACCGTAAGCTTACCGTACGCGTACGGTGCCGTGCGCGAGCTCAATTCTGTTTGGTGGTTACATGACTGTAAACATTCGAATCGGTCGAAATCAGGAAGTGTCGGCCGCCATTTTCTGTCTCTCGCACAGAGAAACAAAGGTGGGGAACGTGAAAAGGGGGCAACGAAGAGAGTTGCAGACCCCCTAGTGTTTGTCCGGGGGTCCAAGAAGGACCCAAAAGTACGAAAAATACATTTAATAATTTTTAAAAAAAATCGCGGAGTGCGCGTACGGTAAGCTTACCGTACGCGCACGGGTAAAAAATAAATAAATAAATAAATAAAAACGTAACAATCACATTTATTAAATAAATTAAAGGACCCACAAGGGAGAAAAAAACAAATGTTACTGTGTAGAAAAAGGCGAGGCGCGCACGCCATGGACTGCGCAACGTGGGCGCTCGGTGCTCGAAGCGCACCGAGTGTCCACAGCGCGCGCACGGTGCGCGAAGCGCACCGTGCGCGCTGGGTGTGCGCACAGTGAAAAACCAGAAAAAAAAATAAAAAATAAATACATAACTTAGCATTTAAAAAAACGTACAAATTCACTGAAAAAACCATAGGTTTCACACACGTTATAGTTAGGAATTATCATTTACAAAACCTTGCAAATTCACTTAAAAAACCATAGGTTTCACACATGTTATAGTTAGCTGTACATTTCACTCGTAAAAAACCAATGAAATTCCACATTATAGTTAGATCAGGTAACTATAACTTGCGCGACCGCAATCCACAATGTGTAATTTCAGATGTCATCATTGATGTCATGAGTGATGTCACTGACCATGTCATGAGTGATGTAATATGTGACGTCATCAGCAGTTTATTGTGGGCGCGCAAGTTATAGTTACCTGATCTAACTATAACGTGGAATTTCATTGGTTTTTTACGAGTGAAATGTACAGCTAACTATAACATGTGTGAAACCTATGGTTTTTTAAGTGAATATATATATATATATATATATATATATATATATATATATATATATATATATATATATATATATCTTCACTGAAGAAACCAAAGGTTACAGTAACGTTATAGTAAGACTAAGATTTAACTCGTACAAAACCAGTGCAATTTTGAAATTCAGCAGTTATAGTTCCCCGAGCTAGCTATAACTTATGCCACCACAATGCACTGCTTATGACCTCAAATATTACATCACTCATGACATGGTCGGTGACATCACGGTGTGGGACTTACTTGAAGTAACAGGAGGGGTAGTTGGCCCACAAGGATCCTCAAGAGCGAATGGGGACTTTATCCCCCAACTAGTAGTGGGCCAGCAGGTGTGTTTGCAGAGTGGTGGAGAAAGGGGGCGTGTCTCCAAAGACTTCTTAGCAATCCCACTGTGTGGGACTTATTAGAGGTAACAAAAGGGGTTCCTGGCCCCCAAGAACCCTCGGCATCCTAGGGGACTTCATCCCCAAACCAGTGGTGCATCAGGAGGCACGTTTGCAGAGTGGTTGAGAGAGAAGGCATGGGCTCTGAAGACTTCTCAGCTATCCCAATGTGTGGGACTTACTAGAGGTAACAGGAGGGATAGTTGGCCACCAAGGGTCCTCGGCAGTCAAGGGGAGTACATCCCCAGCCAGTCGTGTGCCAGGAGGCCCTTTTGTAGAGTGGAAGAGAAAGGGGGTATAGCCTCTGACAACCTCTCACCAATCCAGCTGTGTGTGACTTACTAGAGGTAAAAGGAGGGGTATTTTGCCCCCAAAGATCCGCAAGAGTCTCGGGGACTTCATCCCACAACGAGTTGTGCACCAGGAGGCGCATTTACAGAGTGGTGGAGAAACAGGCCGTGGCCTCCGATAACCTCTGAGCAATCTCCATGTGTGGGACTTACTGGCGGTAACAGGAGGGGTTGTTGGCCCCCAAGGACCCTTTGCTGTCAATGGGACTTCATCCCCCAACCTGTTGTGTGCGTTTGCAGAGTGGCGGTGAACAGGGACGGGCCTCTGGCGACTTGCCAGTCCTGCTTTTTTACCCCTTAAATTCATTTGGGTAGGGGGGCACATGGCACCCCTTTCCTGGGTCAATTATGGCCCCGGGGACCCCATCCCCTGGGTCCAGGCCTTTTTGAATGGTAAGGGAGACCTCACGGCCACCCCTACCTGGCCAATTACATCTCCCGTGAACCCCATCCCCGGGGCCCAGCCTTTAAAAAAAAGTTTTTTAAAAACAAATAAAGGAAGCACCCCCCCTCACTGGCTTACTTTGGCCCCAGGACCCCATCCCCTGGGGCCCGGTCTCTATTGTGAGTGCCTTGATCCCACCCAGGGCACCCACTTACATCTACCTTAAGGCCCCCGCTGTCCCTGCCAGCTCCCGCCTCCTGTGAAAGCAATTCTGCTCCACTTCTAGCAAACAAGAGCATTTTTTATGCCCTTGATTGCTAGAAGCTGGGCATTTGCTATAGCTTGGGGGGAGCAGAAAAGCTCCTGCCAAGCCATAGCAAACAGCTATGTCCTTGGGTTGGGCATCCCAGGACATAACAAGAGCCGACCCTGTGGGGTGGCGGTCCCCAGGGTAATCAATGGTTCCAGGAGTGGGGCCTTGAATCCCCCTCCTTTCTAATTTGTAGGGCCTGCCAGGGAGGTGGCGGTCCTCGGGTCAAGAACGTTTGGGAAGTGGGACTGCACAGCCCCCTCTTATTTTTTTTTAAATATAGAGAGGGACCCACAGATGTGGTGGTCCCTAGTGCCTGGAAGGTCCCTGAGTCCCCCAACAACAATGTCATAATGGCCCGAGGTGGTGGTGTTCCCCTGGTCTGGGGGAGGGGGTCTGAGAGGCCCTCCCATAATAATATTTTAGCCCCCGGGAAGGTAGTGGTCCCCGGTACACTGGGGGTCCAAGAGGCCCCCTGATTACTTTTTGACATGTGGCCCTGTGGAGGTGGTGGTCCCTGGGACAATAAAAAGCCCAAGGAGGGGGGCCTGTGTGCCCCCTCCCTTATGACCAAATTGCCACCAGGACCTGACCCACACAGGGGTCAAATATTAATGAAGCGTTGGAGCCTGCGCTTCATTGTTTTATTTTTGTTTCATCCAAATCCACAGACTATTCACCTAGGTGGAATTCATTAAAATGCACCGGGTACTGTTGTGGTCTGGACTGATACTAAATAGGGTGAGTCCTTTGAGTTTATTTCTTGCTGCATTTTAATGAATTCCACCTAGGTGAATAGTCACTTTACAACACCACGGGAATTCACCACCAAATAATGTTTTCTGATGCGTTGTATAGCATTAGAAATCACCACCACTTGAGTTAAAGAACGATTGAAGAGTCACGGCTATGGCTGTTTTTTAAATTTCCTGTTTATGGTATTCCTTCTAACTGGCATCACCTACCTTTTCCCTTCTACAGGTAATACCAGACACCAACAGGTATTTTACTAGGCGATACTTACTCGCTTCACACCATCCAATTGAGAATACTATTAGTATTACATTCCCCTTTTTTGTAGATAGCTTTTTTCATAGGTCCTGAAGAATCGTGAGTGTAATAACTCTAAGCGAGAAACATGTTGACCATTATAACATAGGTTACTCTCACATGAGACATTATGCTCTGTTGAGTGCTACATCTTCACGTTTTTAATCAGGGAAGGAGGCCCCCAGAATAAAACTAATCCCTAGCTGGCACTCTCAACCCTGTTTTAAATCACTTAGTTACTTCGACATCACCCAGGCCCCCACACCCGCACTTCACCATACGGCAGTTGGATTGAAGATCTCCGATAAAGTGCCCCTTATTAAGGGAGCCCGTTAGGCATTGCACCGCCGGCCCGACGAGGAGCAGCCCATATGATGAAGCATGACACCTGAAAGGGTGTGTGAGGGCATTATTATCCAACAAATGGATTACCAACTCTAAACATGTATTGGATGTAGTTGGATCCAGCCTCTCACTTGACTCTTCTTCTTCTTCTTCTTTCATATATTGAGGAACAGTAGGAATACCCTTCTTGTTGGTAATGTGCATTCCTGGGGTACCTCTTCTTGCTGGACCTCCCGCTCCCTTGTGAGCGGAAATAGCCCCTTCTGTCCCTATCTTTGTAGTTCATGCAGGCAATATTCCCATACACTCAGCCAACGCGTTTCGGGCAATAAACGCCCTTCATCATGGGCAGGATGAGGCAGTGACGACAAACCAAGCATTGAACAAGCAAAATCCCTCTTTTATTTTGGTTATTCTGCATGTTGATTCCACTCAAAGCCTTCTGGGACAGGTAGTGCTACAATTATAAACCCAAATGGGTGCCGTCAAAGTCACCCCTTTAAACAATCAAAGGGAATTGAACATGTCCTGCAACCTCACAGTCTCATTAAACGGCATCTCCTGTTCTACACCAGCTGCACGATCAGACAGCCAGCGGACCCACGAGGCTGCGGTGGTGGGACTCCTCGCAACCATCGCTACGTTGGAATCGCAGCTCCGTGTGTCCAATCCATCCAGAGGCACACGGAACTCCAAAGCGCAAGTGGTGGTGCCAGACCGTGACCAAGGGCTGGTCACTATTTTGTTTATTACGAGTTACCCCTTTGTGGTCGACACACCCAGGACTATTCAGCTTCATAGGTAGGTATGAAGACAATATTCACATACACTCAGCCAACGCATTTCGGCGGGCGATAAACGCCCTTCATCATGGGCAGGATGAGGCAGTGACGACAAACCAAGCATTGAACCAGCAAAATCCCTCTTTTATTTTGGTTATTCTGCATGTTGATTCCACTCAAAGCCTTCTGGGACTGGTAGTGCTTCAATTATAAACCCCAATGGGCTCCGTCAAAGTCACACCTTTAAACAAACAAAGGGAATTGAACATGTCCTGCAACCTCACAGTGTCATTAAACGGCATCGCCTATCTACACCAGATGCACGATCAGACAGCCAGCAGACCCACGAGGCTGCGGCGGAGGGGCTCCTCGCAACCATCGCTACGTTGGAATCGCCGCTCCTTGTGTCCAATCCATCCAGAGGCACACGGACCTCCAAAGCGCAAGTGGTGGTGCCAAACCATGACCAAGGGCTGGTCACTATTTTGTTTATTACGACTTACCCCTTTGTGGTCGACACACCCAGGACTACTCAGCTTCATAGGTAGGTATGCAGGCAATATCCCCATACACTCAGCCAATGCGTTTCGGGCGATAACTGCCCTTCATCATGGGCAGGATGAGGCAGTGACGACAAACAAAGCATTGAACCAGCAAAATCCCTATTTTATTTTGGTTATTCTGCATGTTGATTCCACTCAAAGCCTTCTGGGACTGGTAGTGCTTCAATTATAAACCCCAATGGGCTCCGTCAAAGTCACTCCTTTAAACAATCAAACGGAATTGAACATGTCCTGCAACCTCACAGTGTCATTAAACAGCATCTCCTGTTCTACACCAGCTGCACGATCAAACAGCCAGCGGACCCACGAGGCTGCGGCGGTGGGACTCCATGCAACCATCGCTACGTTGGAATCGCCGCTCCGTGTGTCCAATCCATCCAGATGCACATGGACCTCCAAAGCGCAAGTGGTGGTACCAGACCGTGACCAAGGGCTGGTCACTATTTTGTTTATTATGAATTACCACTTTGTGTTCGACACACGCAGGACTACTCAGCTTCACAGGTAGGTATGCAGGCAATATTCCCATACACTCAGCCAACGCGTTTCGGGCGATAAACGCCCTTCATCATGGGCAGGATGAGGCAGTGACGACAAATCAAGCATTGAACCAGCAAAATCCCTCTTTTATTTTGGTTATTCTGCATGTTGATTCCACTCAAAGCCATCTGGGACTCGTAGTGCTTCAATTATAACCCCCAATGGGCGCCGTCAAAGTCACTCCTTTAAACAATCAAAGGGAATTGAACATGTCCTGGAACCTCACAGTGTCATTAAACGGCATCTCCTGCTCTACACCAGCTGCACAATCAGACAGCCAGCGGACCCACGAGGCTGCGGCGGTGGGACCCGTCGCAACCATGGCTATGTTGGAATCGCAGTTCCGTGTGTCCAATCCATCCAGAGGCACACAGACCTCCAAAGCGCAAGAGGTGGTGCCAGACCGTGACCAAGGGCTGGTCACTATTTTGTTTATTACGACTTACCCCTTTGTGGTCGACACACCCAGGACTACTCAGCTTCACAGGTAGGTATGCAGGCAATATCCCCATACACTCAGCCAATGCGTTTCGGGCGATAACTGCCCTTCATCATGGGCAGGATGAGGCAGTGACGACAAACCAAGCATTGAACCAGCAAAATCCCTATTTTATTTTGGTTATTCTGCATGTTGATTCCACTCAAAGCCTTCTGGGACTGGTAGTGCTTCAATTATAAACCCCAATGGGCTCCGTCAAAGTCACTCCTTTAAACAATCAAACGGAATTGAACATGTCCTGCAACCTCACAGTGTCATTAAACAGCATCTCCTGTTCTACACCAGCTGCACGATCAGACAGCCAGCGGACCCACGAGGCTGCGGCGGTGGGACTCCATGCAACCATCGCTACGTTGGAATCGCCGCTCCGTGTGTCCAATCCATCCAGATGCACACGGACCTCCAAAGCGCAAGTGGTGGTACCAGACCGTAACCAAGGGCTGGTCACTATTTTGTTTATTATGAATTACCACTTTGTGTTCGACACACGCAGGACTACTCAGCTTCACAGGTAGGTATGCAGGCAATATTCCCATACACTCAGCCAACGCGTTTCGGGCGATAAACGCCCTTCATCATGGGCAGGATGAGGCAGTGACGACAAATCAAGCATTGAACCAGCAAAATCCCTCTTTTATTTTGGTTATTCTGCATGTTGATTCCACTCAAAGCCATCTGGGACTCGTAGTGCTTCAATTATAACCCCCAATGGGCGCCGTCAAAGTCACTCCTTTAAACAATCAAAGGGAATTGAACATGTCCTGGAACCTCACAGTGTCATTAAACGGCATCTCCTGCTCTACACCAGCTGCACAATCAGACAGCCAGCGGACCCACGAGGCTGCGGCGGTGGGACCCGTCGCAACCATGGCTATGTTGGAATCGCAGTTCCGTGTGTCCAATCCATCCAGAGGCACACAGACCTCCAAAGCGCAAGAGGTGGTGCCAGACCGTGACCAAGGGCTGGTCACTATTTTGTTTATTACGAGTTACCCCTTTGTGGTCGACACACCCAGGAGTACTCAGCTTCACAGGTAGGTATGCAGGCAATATTCCCATACACTCAGCCAACGCGTTTCGGGCGATAAACGCCCTTCATCATGGGCAGGATGAGATAGTGACGACAAACCAAGCATTGAACCAGCAATATTCCTTTTTTATTTTGGTTATTCTGCATGTTGATTCCACTCAAAGCCCTCTGGGACTGGTAGTGCTTCAATTATAAACCCCAATGGGCGCCGTCAAAGTCACTCCTTTAAACAATCAATGGGAATTGATCATGTCCTGCAACCTCACCGTGTCGGTAAACGGCATCTCCTGTTCTACACCAGCTGCACGATCAGACAGCCATCGGACCCATGAGGCTGCAGCGGTGGGACTCCTTGGAACCATCGCTACGTTGGAATCGCCGTTCCGTGTGTCCAATCCATCCAGATGCACACGGACCTCCAAAGCTCTAGTGCTGGTGCCAGACCGTGACCAAGGGCTGGTCACTATTTTGTTTATTATGAGTTACCCCTTTGTGGTCGACACACCCAGGACTATTCAGCTTCACAGGTAGGTATGCAGGCAATATTCCCATACACTCAGCCAACGCGTTTCGGGCGATAAATGCCCTTTATCATGGGCAGGATGAGACAGTGACGATAAACCAAGCATTGAACCAGCAAAATCCCTCTTTTATTTTGGTTATTCTGCATGTTAATTCCACTCAAAGTGTTCTGGGACTGGTAGTGCTTCAAATATAAACCCCAATGGGCGCCGTCAAACTCACTCCTTTAAACAATCAAAGAGAATTGAACATGTCCTGCAACCTCACAGTGTCATTAAACAGCATCTCCTGTTCTACACCAGCTGCACGATCAGACAGCCAGCGGACCCACGAGGCTGCGGCGGTGGGACTCCATGCAACCATCGCTACGTTGGAATCGCCGCTCCGTGTGTCCAATCCATCCAGAGGCACACGGACCTCCAAAGCGCAAGTGGTGGTGCCAGACCGTGACCAAGGGCTGGTCACTATTTTGTTTATTACGAGTTACACCTTTGTGGTCGACACACCCAGGACTACTCAGCTTCACAGGTAGGTATGCAGGCAATATTCCCATACACTCAGCCAACGCGTTTCGGGCGATAAACGCCCTTCATCATGGGAAAAATGAGGCAGTGATGACAAACCAAGCATTGAACCAGCAAAATCCCTCTTTTATTTTGGTTATTCTGCATGTTGATTCCACTCAAAGCCTTCTAGGACTGGTAGTGCTTCAATTATAAACCCCAATGGGCGCTGTCAAAGTCACTCCTTTAAACAATCAAAGGGAATTAAACATGTCCTGCAACCTCACAGTCAAGACTGATTTGCATATGGCTGGGTTCAAACTGGAATGGCATGGTGAGCAAAAAAACAATGGATTTAGGCCCAGATCTCTGTACTGGGGGGAATGTATGACATTGTTCTGCATTTTGTCCATCAATTGTTGTTTTTGCATTTGTCACCCCGAGTGGGACGGGTATGCTCAGACGTGAGTCCCGTGCTCTCCATGCCACTGGAATCAAGCTATCCTGGCTGAAGAGGGGTGAAACCCCGAAACCGGTCCTAGGATGCTTGTTTCCAGTCCAGGGAGGACCTGGCTTGGCAGTTCGGGCTGGACTGTTCCCATGAGGCACAGGGTCAAGACTGATTTGCATATGGCTGGGTTCAAACTGGAATGGCATGGTGAGCAAAAAAACAATGGATTTAGGCCCAGATCTCTGTACTGGGGGGAATGTATGACATTGTTCTGCATTCTGTCCATCAATTGTTGTTTTTGCACCTGCAACCTCACAGTGTCATTAAACGGCATCTCCTGTTCTACACCAGCTGCACGATCAGACAGTTAGCGGACCCACGAGGCTGCGGCGGTAGGACTCCTCGCAACCATCGCTACGTTGGAATCGCCGCTCCGTGTGTCCAATCCATCCAGAGGCACACGGACCTCCAAAGCGCAATTGGTGGTTCCAGACCATGACCAAGGACTGGTCACTGTTTTGTTTATTACGAGTTACCCCAGCTGGTAATAAATAAATATATATTTGGGACTCGTGTTGTCTCTGTTAGCTGACCTGGAAATGCGGAGACGGCTTGTTATTTTGCTATATATATATATAAATATATGATAAAACAAAGAATGTAACAATACAAGTTCTACTGGTCTCATGAGCCTCATTTTACATAAATGTGAGTCCTATGAGATGTTTTAGTGGTGATATTGCTATTCCCAGAGTGAAACACCATGCTCAGGGGCCAATTCCAATCTGGGTCAGAAGGGCACCGAACGCCATCCAGCCGAAAAAACTACGCGCCATACGCGTGTTTTCTGCCCGACTCGTACAGCTTTACAAGCGAGCAAGTACGATGCGAGCTACATGAAATTCACCGACCGACTCGTTTCCGGGTCCGAACCGCTCCGTACATCTCGGTCGGAAGCTAATCGCGGTGTGCAATGGATGCGATTCACGACCAAGCCAGTACGATGCACGCGTCGGACAGCCTGTGCGAGCCGGAGTGTCCGGCTCACAAATGGTCTGGGTGGTTGCCTTTGGGCGTCCGCGTCGGACCCCCTGTCACCCGCAGCCCTACGACTCGGACACAGGGGGATACCCATGGGTCTCCCCAAAACAGGCATGTACGGTGCGGATGGCACCGACACGTACTCACTGTAGGGGGCGCACTTGTCCGCGACGTACCCATTCAGTGAATGGGAGCCCATGTATGCGTCGTACGACCGGCTCCCATTGACTTCTATGGGAGTCCGACCGAACCGAGTCCGACAGCAAACGGCCACATCGTACTCGCTCGGTCGGACTGCAGAACTCCGGCTCGGTCGGAAAACACTCCGGATCTGGCTCGGTCGGAGTGCTTTCTGTCCCGGATCGGAATCGGCCCCTTAGTGTTAGCAAACGTGTCTCTAGAGGAATGTGTAACTTTATAAACTTTTATGAAATCAGGTTTGATGGCATATTATAATTTATTTGTGAAAAAATGCACTGGGTGAGGCTGTGGAATTTTTCTTGAGAAAGGAATAACAAGTTAGTTGTACACTAGATATCAATATGCGATTATGGGTGAAAGATGTAAAAAAAATTACAAAATATAGGGAAGAATGACTATTATGATTTATTGACTAATATGTAACTTTGACATTTTTGGGTTATTTTCACTTTTTGTAGCAGAAGAATGAAAAACAGAAGTAGTGAACAAGAAAACTAAAATGTGAGAAAGTATATGGAGAAAAAAAGAATTCTAGTTCACTTTTGAAAAAACAGGAAATAATTACTCTGTGGAACGCGAGGGAAAAAACTATTAATTGGAGAAATGATAATGTTTGAATTGCATGCAGGTGCATTTGTTATCTTGGACAATTTTGTGTTGTGTAGGTCTACTTGCCTCTGTGGAAATCATTATCGGCTTACATAAACACTGCAAAAATTAGCTAAGTTAAGATAAGCAGGATTATTGTCTTGTTCAACATTGAGTACCCTGAGCAGGCACAGTTTATCCAAGTTGAAAAGATGCCGAAGCATGTGAAGAGCTCTGCAATCCAGCTGAACAAGCTAACTCTGCCCTTTGTGAATTCATGTAAATACTAGCGGTGGGCGGAATTTGCGTAGTCGCAATACGCAAAGTTCCGCAAAACGGTAAAAAATCTCTGCAAGCTACGCAGAATTCCGCGAGCATGCGGAATTGCTTGTTCCGCCTGTTTGCGATGTGTTTTTCCTATTCGGGGATGCTGTTTGCGTGCTGGGGGGAAATATCTCACAAACTTGCCCATGCGGTCGCCAATTGGTACGGCCATCTTGTTTCACTTGTCCCCTCCGCTTGCGATGCGTGTTTCCTGTTCGTGACCGCGGATGTCCGATGGCACGTCTGAATGACGTGTTCGCGATCACACACTCTCCTGGGATCGTGCAGCCGGCTACCAAAATCTCGTAGTGCACGCGAACAGATAGGAAAACTCATCGGCGAACACAGGGATCCCAGTAAGTCGCTACTGTGTGCGTGAACACGCATTTTGAAAGCGCGAACAAGGAAAAAATTCCACTACGCAGTTCCGCCTTCTACGCAGAACATGGAATTGCCAAAATAACCGCAAATTCCGCGAGAGGAGCGGAATTTATCCGCCCAGGTCTACTATAATTAATGGTGTATTCTGTAGCCCAGCGGATAATGTTGTGTCCCAAAATCCAAAGGCGAACCATAATGCAGTATGGAGATCTCAGCCACAAGAGAAGTGCTCAGCAGAATGAGTAAGCTCCAGGAGCATTTTAGAGTTACATGAGAAGAGAAAAAATGGGAGAGTGACAAAATTATTAATACAATTGGTCGATTTTGGGCAGTTACAAAAAATAGGCTAGGTTGTGCTCAACTGCTGTTTGTATGGTGCACTGTTACTAGATAAACAGTATGAACTTTTCTATTGTCTGATTTACAAATTTTGGTACGATCCCACGAGAGTGTTGCGAGGTTCGCATGGAAATGTACAGAGTGACCCTGCCATGTGGTCTTTGCTCGATCTCACAGGAGTCTCACAAACTTGGGGGCATATTTACAACAGACGACGATAAATATCTCAAAGCGCGCTTAGCGCTTTTAAATTTATCGCCGTCTATCGCTAGAATTCATCGCCATGCTTGCACTGTATTTACAACGCATAGCGCAATGGCGATATGAATTCCAGCGATAGGCGGCTAATCGTCATTTTAAAGGGAACCTTTTGTTCTGTCCATCAATAGATATTTGCTGCCCTACAACCACTGCCAGAGGGGCCCAGACATCAGATCCAGCCTGAGGAGTCAGCACCTGTCCAGCTTGAAGCCAAGGTGAAGGGAACCAGCACAGGCATTGCTGGCAACTAGGACCTCAGTGAAGGTAGAAGGCCGGAAGCACTGGGATGGAAAGTGTGTACCTCTGCCACTGTCTTGGGCGAAATCAGAATGAAGAATTGATCCTTTGTGTATCCAGTTTTTGATGCCCAGCTGAGAGAGTCACAGACCGACAAGGACGGTAAGGAGGCTTTTGCTTGAGGTGACCCCCTTTGAAATAAGGGTTGCTTCAGGTACTTCAGCATCACGCCCCTGAATCCTGGTCGTAATGTGAATGAAAGTCTGCACCTTTGTTTGTTGATCAAGAGATACCTGGGCATACTGGGTACAATCTGTGGCCCCAACAAAAGTGCAGTGTGCCAGCGGAGTAGGGAAGGACTTGAGTTCAGGGTACAGGTGCTGTGCCTTTGGTGCCTGTTAGATTAAAGTGAAGAAAACTAGTGCACTGCCTGAGACACTCCCTGTGTTTGGGAGACCCATGGGTCTCCCCCTGTGTCTGAGTCGTAGGGCTGCGGGTGACAGGGGGTCCGACGCGGACCCCCAAAGGCAACAACCCGGACTATTTGCGAGCCGGACTCTCCGGCTCGCACAGGCTGTCCAACGCGTGCATCGTACTGACTCGCTCGTGAATCGCATCCATTGCACGCCATGGTTAGCTTACGACTGAGACGTACGGAGCAGTTCGGATCGGGAAACGACTCGTTGATGAATTTCATGTAGCTCACATCGTACTTGCTCGCTCGTACAGCTGTAGGAGTCGGCCGGACAACACGTGTACGGCTCGTAGTTTTTCCGGCCGGTTCGCGTTCGGTGCCCTTCCGACCCGGATCGGAATCGGCCCCTAAGTGATACTCTAGCCCTCATAAAAAGAACATTGGAAAAGTATTAGATATGTGTTTTCCTGATACCTGTGTGTTAATTATGACCCAATGCTCTGTTCCCTTTGTACTCCTGCTTATACCTTATATATTCCCGCCTAATGATATGTTTAGGAATGAAAATGCCCACCTAGCAATGGATCAGAATATTAATGAATTTATGAGAATAAATGTGCAAAATATTTCCTATATTCCTTCTAGATCATAGCGGATGTCTTCAGCTGAGGCTAAAACGGCCATCTGTGGAAAACTAGCTGCAATGGCTGTTAGCATCAGCTGAAGCCATTTTGTTTTGTGGCAGCCATTTTAGTTAGCCATGTGCTCGCCATGTGCTTTCTCCCTCTTCACTGTTGACTGCCCTTGTATTCTGCTTGTGTCATGTGATATAGTTAACTCTTTCAGCACTGAGCCAGAGCCTTGCACATGCTCAGAGGAGTCTGTAGCTGCTCATGCACCTGCCTTAGACTGTAACTGTCAGGCTGTTCCAACTGATGTCAGCAACTCATTACTCCACCTACTTGTTGACTGTGCATTTTCTGTATGATCATCCATGTGTGTAACTCTTCTCATGTGTACTTGTACCGCCTCCTTTTGAGCCCCTGTGTGGGTATAAAAGGCCCCTGTTCTCTGCACTCCTTAGACTGTCTCCTATAGTGGCCTGAGGGTACCGTATGACGCAGTCTTCTTCATGTGAGGTTAATAAATACTTCTTTTTGATATTACAGCTTCCGTGCCAATCTCTTCTTTGTTGAATTAAAGGACCAGGTGTATCAGTGAACCCCTAAAAAGGTTTTTATTTCTTCACTAGGTTTAATAAGGATCTTAAACTACAATGGCAGCGCTGCAAAAAACTTGAAAGAGCTTGGTGCAAATGTTATCTACCCATGGATAAGGGAGGCTACAACAAGGAGCTATTCATCTATTACTGAGGCATAAAAAGGCCCATGCAAAGTTCTTTACTGATTAAATTGCTGGATCAAATAATAAATTTAAGGAGGTTTTGAAAATCACATAAAAAATGTATCAATCCTTCTGCTTTTTTTTTAGCCCCTGGAAGCATCTCCAAAACTCTGCTCTCAACTCTCAGATTTTTTTGAGACAAAGATTCTGGCCATTTGGAGTCCTTAAAGGCAGCGGGCACCAACAGCAGCAATGACTCTTTTGGGTCAGTCGGCTTAAGTACATCTACCGCCATTGATAGCTGTGTGACTGTTCGGTCTGGTGATCGGACCCTGTCAGAGCTTTTTTCATCTTCCTGTTCCTTGACAGAGTTCTCGCCTATTTCATTGGAGGATTCAGAGCAGGTTCTTTGAGTTTGCAAGTCTGCCTCCCCTGAGACCCTTGCCCTCCCCAAGTCCTGGGTGCTAAAGCAGAGGCTATAAATCCCATTCTGAATGTGCTGTTAAATAACTCTCGGTGCCTTGCACTGTTCCCATTTGTTAGAAGAATGGCAGTTTGATTCCACTGCTTAAAAAACCTTCGGCAAATAGATTCGTTCTGGCCAAATGCAGGCTGATTTCTTTGCTCACGGCCTTTTCTAAGCTCCTTGAGAAATTAATTACGACTCAGCTCTCTAGCTATCTCGACTCCAACCATTTGCTGAATCCCTCTCAATCAGGCGTTGGCCCTGGTTGCATTACTGAGTCTGCTCTGGTCGAGATCTCGGATACTATTAAAATGGCAGTGGACAACGGGAAGAAGGTGACTTTGTTGCTTTTAGACCTTTTAACAGTGCTTGATACGGGTTTCCATCCTATCCTGATGCACCAGCTGCGGGACATCGGGATACGTGGAAGGAACCACCTGGGCCTGGCTGCGTTCTTTTGTAACAAACAGATCTCAGTCAGTGTGGATGCTTCCATTTGCATCTGACATTAAGCCTACCATGCATTTAAGACTTTGTCATGCTGCAGACTTCAAATCCCAGAAGTCTGTGGAAAATGCATGGGGATTTTCTGTTTTTGGGCCCCTGTTTTTTCTAGGCCCCCACTTAGCGGATCACCCCAAAACTTTACACACACAAACTAGTCAAACAGAGCTGTGTTTTTGGAAAGGTTTGTGGAGATTCATCAAACGGTGCTGAATTTATTACCAGTACAAAAAAAAATTCCTATGGAAACACTGACCTAACTATAACTACCCAGTGGTGTCTGCCACTGGACAATATCTCTCTCTCTCTTTTCCACAGACTTCTGAGATTCGAAGTCCGGAACACAACAATTTAGTAACCCTCAAGCCTGAAATAGGTAAGTACATTGTCAAAATCTTAAAACACATTACCCAGATTGTCTCTGCATGATAACTGTATGCAGAATGTTCCACAGAGGGCTACAATTCAATGCCCCGCAGGCCCGCTAAGTCTCGCAGTGGTGTTGTCTCTCGGATGGCACGCCAAATTAATCAAAACTCATATCTCTGCCAAGAAGAATGGAGACGCACTCCACTCCAAGCGTCATTCACCTATTTCAGGATTGATGGTTACTAAATTGTTGTGCTGCAGACTTCGAATCCCAGAATGCATCAATGAGAAAGTGACTGAGACGCTCACATGAGCCCAATCGGTATTATGCAAATTTGAATGGAACACGCGGCACGCTTTAATTGGCCCGTGAGCAAGGACTGAAAACGTTTGCAATGTGTTGGGCCTTCTCACATAAATTGTACCTGGATTGCCTGAAGATTGATGATAAATGACGCTCTGAGTCTTTGAGTGGAGTGTCTCTACATTCTGTTTAGCAGAGATGTGAGTTTTGTGGGTATATATATATATATATATATATATATATATATATATATATATATGGCCAGAATTTCTCCTGGAACCTCCTCCCATGAATCGGGCATTGCAGTTGAGATCCTGGAATGGGGATTAAAAAAATATATTTTTACAAATAGACGCAGTACACAGAAAATGGAATGCAACAGTCAGTGTAATTTATTCTGAAATATAGTGTACCAACATATTAGTACACTACAGAAACATTAGAACAAAAGGAGGAAGAAAAAAACTTCCCAATTTTCAATTTATAATGTGTATTGTGCGTGGGGAGTTGCTCATGTGGCAGTAGCGCAAATGTCTCTCAGAGACGAACCCTTGAATGCCGCCCAAGACGAAGCCTGTCCACTCGTGGAATGCCCTGAAAAACTTGAGGAAGGGAAAGTCCGCCCTTTGGGTAGACTAAAGAAATATGGCCCTGGGTCTCTACACAAAGAGACTTTACTTCAGCAGAGGCGACCTCCTAACCGCCATGTGAAGGTGGTGGCACACCAGTAATAGGACGAGGGCCCACACAATAGTAACACATGGTGGTGGCCCTGGAGAAGGCCGCAGTAAATAGATAAACTTACCATTATTCTCTCGCCAGAAGAATCCATGTTTTCGTAAGGACAGATAAAAAACACAGGAAGTTCCTGTCTAGGCCCCTCCTATTTGAGGTGCCGGAAGTATATTGGGAGGGGCACTAGCCAGGAGTTTTTTTAGATAGGTGAATTCTGTCCACTGAGGAGACATCGCTCCATAAGGTAGGACCAGGACGAGGAAGGCGGAGGAGGAAGGTAATGCAGGTTGTGCGGTGCAGCTGGGACGCAGTAGTGCTGGAGGCCTGTCAGATAAGCTCCCCAGACGAAGCCTGTCCTCTCGTGGAACGGCCCTGAAAAACCTGAGGAAGAGAAAGTCCGGCCTTTCGGTAGACTAAAGAAATAAGGGCTTGAGTCCAACGGCTGAAGGCGGCAGTTGTTGGGCAATGACCTTTGTCTGCCAGACTGAAGGTAACAAAAAGGAAGTCAACCTTCCTAAAAAGAGGAATTTGTTCCAAATAAACAGAGAGATCCCTGTGGAGGGCTAAAGAGTGAAAACGGGCTTCCTCGTCAAAAGTAGAAGCGGGGAAGAACGTTGGAAGAACAATGTCCTGAGATAAATGAAAGGATGAAAAGACTTTGGGAAGGAAGGCAGGATCAGGACGCAGGACCACTATGTCTGGAAAGAAGCGAATAAAGGGGTCATGACAGAGAAGTGCGCCTATCTCACCCAATCCCCTTCCCAAAATGATTGCAGCCAGAAAAATACTTGAATCAAGAGCTGCAAGGAAATGGACGGGAGAGAGGCTAGAAGGGGCTTATTGTAGACCAGAGAGAGATCTCAAGAAGGAATGGGTGTATGAACTACTGAAACTAACTTGAAGCTAATGAATCAAACAGATCTAGCGATAGGCCACTAATGGGCCTCAATGGCTGTCCACTGGCTACGGAGAGTGGAGACGGCTAACCTCAAGAAAAAGCCATCTCTCAAAAGTTCTGGGCTCTTCCCTCCTTCACACAACAACGGTCTGAGATTATTCTTTTCACATCTTCTGGAGTTTTAATTGAAAGAGCAGTGTCTGGAGCGACCCCACAAGCCTCCAATCTTAACCGTTCAAACTCCAAACCCCTAGGCACAGACGATGGAGCGTCTTCTCTTGTAGAGGCAGGAATCGGAGAGGGGAAGGATCCAGCTAGAAAACCCAAAGTGGGTGGGATTATAAATGTCCAGTATTTGTAAAGCGCGAACAATTACCCGAAGGTGTCAAGGCGCTGGGGGCCCTCGGTAAGATTAAGCAAGCTATTGCCCAGAGTCACATGGTGCTGGGCTGATCTGCCGCCGGTGCCAGGGATCGAACCATGAGCCCCCAGTTTCCGGAGTCAGACGCCCTGGCCGCTGCGCCACACCTCTTCCACTCCAAGAGCAACAGGAAGGAAGACCGGTGGCTCCAGGTTGGAACAACTAGCAGCACCTCTGCTCTCTCCGTCTTGATCTTGACTAGCACTTTGGCTATTGGAGGGAAGGGAGGAAAGGGGAATAAAAGGCTCCTGGACCACAGAAAATTCATTGCATCCACCCTGAAACTTGCCTTGGATAAAAGAAAAGAGCAAAACTTCGGCAGTGGAGCATTCTGCGGAGAAGTGCACAGATCCAGCCAAGGTTCCCCAAGAGGCATGAATGGCATCTTCACCAAGGAAGATCCACACTTCCATTCTGCCTCTCTGGCAGATAGATCGCTGCCAAAGAGATTGATATGGTTTCTGCCACAACCCGATCTTCACTACCAAGGGAGCCAAAGGAGAGTCCCTGGAACTCCCCAGGTGATTGAAAGATGCTCAAACTACCTGATTTTCTGTGCAAATCAACACAGGTTTGCAGCTAATCAGTGGAAAAAGGCGAGCAAAGGTCTGTGAACTGCCTGCAGCTCCTTCCAATTCGAGAAATTAGGCAACTCCAAAACCATCCACAGAACCTGGACTAATTGAGCCCCCAAAGTCACCCTCCACCCCAGACTGCTCACCTCTGATGTGATTGTCAGGCGACCATCTTGTTGAGGTTCCTAGAATCCAACCACTTGTGAACAGTTTTCTGGAGGACTAGCGCCAGAGCTCATAGTATTGGGAAGACGGACACCATATATTCAAATAGGCATCCCTTAAAGCGAAAGAAGCCAAAAACATCCCTGGGAAGGCCAGAGCTAAAATATCTTTGAGACTCTCCATTTTGAACCTCTGGTAGGGTACAAACATGTTGACATTCTTTAAGTCCAGAACCTACAGCAACTCCCACAAACCTTACTGGACGAGGAACATGGTGGAACAGCACCCTTTCCTCTTTCTAGAGGTGGCACAGGGATCACAGCACCTTTTCCCAATATATCCTGGATCACCTGCTTCAGAGCTGGTGCTTCAAATTATTTTGCAGAGTTGGAGCTGGTAGGAAAGCATTTTGGGGACAAGAAGAAAATTCGATTTTGTAACAGTTTTCCACCACATTCACGACCCAATAACTTAGTTCCAGTGAAGAGCAAAAAGCTTAACAGAGCTTTCTGGGCATCGTCCGCATTCCAGGACCTCATCCAGGGGTGACGTCTTGCTGAGATGGAGGAACCAGCCGAAGCGGCTGCCGCCAATAGGAAGCTTAAAGTAATATCGGGGCCGCGTTATAGTGGCCGTTTCCCGTTCCACAAATGCCAATCTAGAATTGATGTTCTCTCCCTCCACCTTCTTGTCTACCTGATGTGGAGGGAAGGCCTCTCCAGAAATGATCGACCCACCCAGTACATCCGGCCATCAGCGAGTCCACCTTCACAGATGAAGGTAAATCCTCAGGGAACCCCTGCAAAGGATAACACTTTGTCAAAAGTCTTGGAAATGTGACCTTTTCAATGTCATTCCCAGGGCAGCAATCCTCTGATTGCTTTGTGGGCTGGAAAGGATCCTGGCTCATTTCTTCTATATTGAGAGGAGAAGTCCTCCTCCTCGAGCTGAAGAGGAGCATTCAGAAAAGAAAGGTTTCGCCTTATATGTGAGAATAGAGTGATTTATTCTGAAGCCTGAATACAAAGTCTTCTCTTTTCTTTATCCTCCGAATGATCAGAATCCACAGCTGACCCCACATTCCTGGGACTCTTGAAGGGGGTGGCGGGGCTGTCTAGCAGCTAAGGCAGCCTCAACTGCCTTGGTCACCATCCACTGTAAAGAATTGAGGTAATTAGAGGAGCCTGCACTAAGACAGGGCACAGGCGCCTCCCCAGAGTCAGAAGAAGAGGATACTCTTTCCATTCTTCTTTTCTTCACGCGCTTTCCCTCCATGGCAACTGCGATTCAGAACATAGAGGGGAGGACGCGCTTGAAATACACTCCCAGCTTCCCCAGTTGCCAAGAAACAGGTTGCGGGACCCGGGCCGGACTGGGAACCACAACCGGCCCTGGCAAAGTGCTCGGCCGCCTCCCCCCCCCGGGGGTTGGGGGTGCCGCCGAGCTCTTTGCCAGGGCCGGTTATCGGCAGATTTTGATACAGGCCCGATTTTGCAGCTATGCTGCATAAACGGCCCTGTAACAAAAATGGTACCCAGGGGCCCTAAAACGGCCCCCACCCGTGCGGCTCACCGGGGGATTGCCCGGTGCCCGCTACGGCCAGACCGGCACTGTGCGGGACCGCCACCGTCTTGGATTGAGCAGAATATAAGACTATAGAGATAATAAGGTCCGAACCTTTAAGCAACACAAAAAGAGGCTGAGACCTTCACCATCCTGCACACACTGAGGGCCATAATGATGGCCAAGTCACACGTGGGCAGAGCGAGTCCCCTTGCTGCGCTGCACTGTGTGACAGGGAAAAGACAGGAATGCAATGTATTGAAGGCAATATGGTGCATTTCTGTGCTTTACCTTTTGCTGGCACCCTGCTGGCAGCCTGGCGCCAATGCAGATACATCATTGTTTTTTGTGCAGGAGGGTGTTGTTGCAGAATGCAGCACACATAAAAAGATGGAAGAAACAAGGAAAAATAGAGATATTTCTCCTCGTTATGCGTCCCCTGGGAAGGTGTAAGATATTGGTGCATTCCCAAGTTTACAAGTTCTTGTAAATTTGGGCATGCATGAAAATCCATGGGAGTTGCATAGGAACACCCAGGCAGTGCCCATGGAATGCCCTCATGAGCAGATAATGCAACGCAGTGATTTGTGCTGCAGTGCATAACTCCAGCTTTTAGAACCACTTGGAGCCACACAAAGTGGCTTTAGTTGGCTTCAAAAGATGTCTTAAAGTTTGCATCGATCCTGCAAGATCGATGCAAACTGGGCCATAAATATGCCCTCGGTCTCTACACAAAGAGACTTTACTTCAGCAGAGGCTACCACCTAATAGCCAAGTGAAGGAGGTGGCACACCAGTAATAGGACGTGGGCCCACATAATAGTGGTGATGGCCCTAGAGAAGGCCACACTCACTGAATAGATAAAGCTCTTACCCCGATTCTCTCGCCAGAAGAACCCATGGTTTCGCAAGGACAGATAAAAAACACAGGAAGTTCCTGTCTAGGCCCCGCCCATTTGAGGTGCCGGAAGTATATTGGGAGGGGCACAAGCCAGGAGTTTTTTTAGATAGGTGAATTCTGTCCACTGAGGAGACATCGCTCCATAAGGTAGGACTGGGAGGAGGAAGGCGGAGGAGGAAGGTAATGCAGGTTGTGCGGTGCAGCCGGGATGCAGTAGTGCTGGAGCCCTGTCAGATAAGCTGCCCATATTCACCCATTGCTTCCCTTTCCAGTAGCCATAAGACTACAGCCCACAGAGACAAGCATAAACATATCATATTTGAGAATAAAAAAACACTTCAAATAGATCTACACAAACAGATATTCTATTACTGTATGGTAGTCCAGATTTGCGAATTAATATATACATATTCGAGACTGCACATTTTAATAGCTATAGCTTATTGTATATGTATGTCTTGGAGTCAAAAATTTATTCTTCACAACAGTGCTTGATTTGCAAAACTAAAAAATATTATTAAGTAGTGGAGTCCACAAGTTGTTTCCTTGAATTCTGCTGCTGAGTGCCGGGGTTGCCGAATATTGCGCTGCCTGGTTTTGATTCCACCTCATGCCTTTTTCTTCCACCACACTACACTTGCTTTTTTCTCTCACTTGCAGGTTCTTTTTCATTCCTGCTTTCTCCATTTGTCACTGTTTTCCCATCTT
Organism: Triturus cristatus; assembly: GCF_964204655.1. Taxonomy (NCBI): domain Eukaryota; kingdom Metazoa; phylum Chordata; class Amphibia; order Caudata; family Salamandridae; genus Triturus; species Triturus cristatus. Next base: position 84,847,787 of record NC_140591.1, read on the forward strand.
TCTCGTCTTCTTTCCTCTCTCCCTTCTTATCTCCCGCTCTGGAAAAAGCCTGATGAAAAATGCACAAACTAAGCACTGCTTCAGAGGACTGTATTTAATCTGATGATTCACAGGTTATGGACCCTAAGGACATGAACGGCTGAGTCAGTCCCTTCTGTACTGGAGTCTACGACCTGTGGACTGACCACAGGCTTCTACAGCAGATGCATTAACCCACCAAGCTATCATTCGCAATGCCTCCACACTGCTAAAGGAGAACCTTTGAGAAGTCACATTTCATGCTGCAGTGATGAAGCTGGGCTTGGTGGGAAGTGTACATTAAATGCATCCTTACTGTTCCATTCGGAAGTGACGAGGAAAGTGAAGGTCAGAGTGGCGAAGGTCACTGGCCTGTTACACCGGAGCAGTGCCAAGGGTGACCCCCTTGACCCCATCACAGACATGGTTTCCAGGCCTGGGCTTTCATTTCCCAACCTAATGCATTCTGGGTCTTGTAGTCTTCGTTTGATGATCTCAATGAATTGATGGCCCCCATAGTCGCCCCTTAACCAACCTGGGCCCAGGGATTGTATTGTGTATACATTAAGCCTGGTCACGGGTGCCAGATGCACGTGGGCATCACATGCACTGCTCTTGCAGGAACTGAATGCATTGCACAGTTGCTTTTCTTAGGGCAGGGGTTTGTGTGAGGGGGAATAATAGTTATAAAGGTTATGTGAAAGGTCACTTAGGGAGTGGTATGATGCATCCCTGATTCTTAGGGAGTCCCTTACCCTCTGACCTGTGTCCCCAAACATCTGCCAAATATAGCCATGAACTAGACCCCAGTAAACGGTGTCTCAGTTTGGAAGCTCATTCGTTTTCACTCATAATGTCGATGCAACACCCTTTCACAAACAATACTATATCTCTGTTTGTTTTGCCCACATATAGGGTATTTTTCTGGTAAACCATTTTATTGGGTTTTAGATAAAGAGAAAGCATTCCATATTCGTGCAAGTCTGAAGTGTAGACATAGCATGATGGATACATGACATGTACTGAGGCGACATTACATGCAAAGAGCGCAAGGGCCGAGCTCTCGGAATGTCATTGAAGCACCTTGGCGGGGGGTGGGGGGGGGGGGGGCACGAGTCGCTCCCAGGGAAGGTGTGTCTACTTTTTTTTATAATTCTGTTTATTGATGACAATCAACGCACTTCAGGTACAATGCCAAACATTACTTACAATATCGATCCACCTGCTGGTCCCATTCAGTCATTTTCCAGACCCCTCCTATTTGCCAGACGCATGCCCCTCTAGTGACTACCTTGAAGCGTCCCATTCCAGCATTCTGGTGGACGCTATGTTGGAGTTTTCGGGAAAAGTAGCGGCGAATGCTTGCTTCCTGTTCATGTCGAAACACCTGGTCTTCAAGAAAGTCACACAGCAGCCCCCAAATCGGTACAGGGGTGGAGGGGGCTGCCACTTAAGGGCTATGAGGTGTGCGTCATGGTCAGACAGGAACCGCCCCAGGTATTCCGTGCACTGAACCAGCGGCGCAATAGTAGGCGGGCACAAGAAGCGGCCACGGTGCACATAGAGGGTGTGTGGGATAGAGTGAAATGAATATAATTTAGTGGTGGGGTGCAGGGTCCTCTAGGCACCCACGAGTGACCAGTGCTGCACCTGTCTGTGCGTAGGGCGGGGAGCGAGGGATGCTTGGGTGGGACTTATCCAGGGAGAGGTCGAGCACACAGTTGTAATCCCACCCCTAATAGCCCTGGTGAGGCTATGAATTGAGTCAAGACGTCCGAAAGTGAATCCCAGATTTTCCCCTGTTCAGTGGTGGGTGCGTAGGTGCTACCTAAGAGCACAGGTTGCTGTCTAGAAGCCCTTCAAGTAATGCATATCGCCTCTCAGTGTCTACCACCCTATGGGTTTCCTGGAAGGGGATGCCAGGCCATAGCCATATCATCGCCCCTGCCTGAATGCCGAGTAGGCAGTGGCACAGAAGGTTCCATGCCATCGCTTGCGTAGAAGGGCTAGCTCTCTTGTAAGAGAGGTATCTGCGTCTGCTGATGCTTGATATAAGAGTATACCATGTAGCGCTTGCGGACAGTATATATGCCTCGTAAATTCAGAATGAGGAAACTGGTATCAGCATTAGGGGTTATAGCGAGGTAAGAGCGATGCAATGGAGAAAGAGGAGGAGGGAGATGAGCTTACAGCCCCGCTCCTGCCCAGAAAACAACAGTCCCCGGAGCATAGTGGCACCCGCCCACCACTGTACAGCGACGAGAAGGGAGGAAGGGACCAGGAGCTGAGGAGATAACTGGGGAGGGACATATTCCCAACACTGGCGACCTACTGCAACCAACAGTACGTCCAAACAAAACATGGCGTAAGTGCTCTAGTCTATGAAGGGGGAGAGCTGACTATGTGCCCAGAACAAGCGGTGTGTGTAGCCCGTATGGAGTTGATAGAGCATAAAGGGTCAGGAGCAGCAAAGAGTGCAGGAACAGTGTCCCATTGGCATTCAAACAGTAAAAGAGAGAGAGGAGACTATGCAGGGGGTATTTAAATGAGAGTGTCAGCTGTTTGGGGCGTAACAATATGTGGCGTCATTGATTCAGCCCAAGGGGTACCCGAATCAATGGGATCCTGCTCGGAGGTAAAGATGTGGGGACCCCTCCCGTCATTGGAGGCCACCGAAGTAGGGACCAGATCTGCTGCAGCCTGCAGAGCTTTCTGACGTTCGCAATAATTTCCTCCTGATCAGGAGAGCCAGAAGCGGTGCCCCGGGCTAGGGACCTTGAACGTGATGGAGTACCCCTCCTCCGGTGCCACTTGTTCCAGGGTCTGTATTTTCACAGGATGCGACCAGCATCTAAGAGCCTGGATCCATTTGAGTGCTGGCCAATCAAGTCTGATGATTCAGCCTGGTCAGTGAAAAAGGAGGTGGTGCCCTCAAAGATTATCTTGAGGCGTGCTGGAAATAGCAGTGAGTATTGCACTCTATAATGGCGGAGGTGTCGTTTGACTTTCATGAAGGACAAGATCTGGCGCTGCACGGCCTGGGTGTAGTCGGGGAACAACATGACGTGCTTGTCTTCCATCCGAAGGGGACCATTTTGTCTGGGAGCATGCAGTACCGCATCTCTATCCTTGAAGTGCAGGAATTTCTCCAGCAATGTCTTAGGAGGAGAGCCAGGAGGTGGGTGGTGTGCCAGGACGCTGTGCACCCTTTCAAAGGAGAAGGATTTGAGGTCCAGGGGTGGGGTGAAGGACTTGAACCAGGCCTCCAGGTAAGTGATGGGATCCGATCCCTCAACCCCCTCCGGCAGACCCAAAATTAGAATGTTGCTCCTCTGGGATCTGTGTTCCGTGTCATCTGCCCGGTTCTCTAACTACTCTACGTGGCTCTGGAGGTCATGCAGGGCCCCTTGGTGGTCTTTTGCAAGTGGTTGAAGAGCAGAGAGAGATTTCTCTCCATCAGTAACCCTGTCTGCAAGCTTTCGGTGGTCATCTCAGAGAAGATTAAGGTCTGTGGCCTGGACCCCAAACATATCCTCCATGGTGACCCTGGAGTGCTCTATAGCAGCCAGCCCTTTGTCCAATTTCTCATACATGGTAAAAGCAGCCATGGTGTCCTCTTCCTCCCGCAGGGCGCCAGGGCCGGAGGAAGGTGTCATGTTGGAGCCAACGCCTGGAGCCTGGCATTAGAGTGGAGCCTCCCCATGCGGTGAGGGGATGTGCACTCAATATCAACTGTGTTCCTCCTGCCGAAGTCCTCGTAGCACTATGGACACCATTGTGCCCCTGCCTACAGGCACGCCAGGGCAGTCAGTCCAGATGGGGAGCGCCAGTCAGGCAGGAGGGGATGCTGCCCCAGCTCGCCTGGTCCATTAAAGGCCGGGAACGATGGAGGGCTGCTCCTGCCAGATTTACAAGGGACCCTCTGCTGAGAGGCGAGGTCAATCTGGCAGGTAGAAAGGCGATGTTTGGGTACGGTGGCATCCAGCCTTGCGACGGAGGTGCTCCCCTCCCATGGGCCTTGATTATGGCGTTGATTCGGTAAACCAAGTATCCCTGGGGACTACCGTCCCAGGGAGCCAGCAGGGAGTCCCCTTTCACTGTAGGCAAAGCAGGGCAGGAAGGCGGCCAACCAGAGTCAGGAGACCACTAGGCCCGATCCCCCAGCAGTGATGTCTCATTCCACGCCTCAGATGCAATCCATGTGCATAGCCCAGCAGGTGAGGGCAAGCTTCACTTCGCGCTTTGATTGTGGTGCCGATGCCGGATCCAAGGGGGAGAGGGCACAGAGTGCAGGCCTCCCACTCAGGGATGTCTTCCCATCACTCACCAGTGGGTTGTTCGGTAATTTTCGCCTCTCTCCTGCACCCCGATTATGGGGCCGAATTGGGGGGCTCAGAATGCTGGGTCCATGATGCAGGCCCCACCCAGGTATGGCACTGCACCGCACGCCAGTTAGAAGTGGGGGCAGGCTTCACAGCAGTGTCAATCCGAGGATGGCTTTGTGGAGTCTTCCCCTAGCGCTCGCAGGACGCACTGCAGATTAGGTAGTGGGAAAGAGGGTCCAGCTCAGCATGGCAACGCAGGACAGCACAGGCGGCACCATCCGTAGGCCTTCCAGGTGTGTGGAGAATGACAGGAGGTCTGAGGCAGCCGTCCTCACTCACTGGCCATGGTGCTGCCTCCTCTCAGCACTTCAACTCAGGTGCTGGGGCTGCTAGGCTCGTATTAGCACTCTGTGCAGGCCTCTCCCAGGGGACGCCAGTACAGTCTCTTCCCCACGTGTGTTCTCTCAGCAGGCGGCAGGTGTTGGTGAGTGGCCCTGAGGCAGGATGTGCAGGATACAGTAAGGGTGCCTCATTTGCCCAGATGTATCGCTCCCGGGGTCAAGACTATCAGGCAGCCCCTGCGGTCTGTTCGCAGCTTCTCCACCAGACCCTCTCCATGTCCCGAATTAGCAGCCGGGGCAAGGGGCCCGCAGCTAAGCTTCACTCAGGCCACTCATGCTGGCCAGGCTCTGTGAGGGGCAGTGGCAAATTACAGTCCTCGCGCTTCCCCTCAGTGCCAAGCCCTGTAGCACTCGACAGCAAAAAAAAAAAAATATATCTATATATATGTGTGTGTGTGTCTGTGTGTATTTAAGCATATATATATTCACTGAAAAAACCATAGGTTTCACTCATGTTATAGTTAGCTGAACATTTTACTCATAAAAAACCAATGAAATTCCCCCGTTATAGTTAGTGCAGGCAACTATAACTCACGCGACCGCAATCCTCTGCTGATGCTAATACTGTATTTAGACACTTATTTGCCCATGTCTTCTTCCATTAAATTTTAGCTATACATATATTAAAAAAATTTTTTTTCATAAAGACACATATGTCATCAGCAGAGGATTGCGGTCGCGTGAGTTATAGTTGCCTGCACTAACTATAACGGGGGAATTTCATTGGTTTTTTATGAGTAAAATGTTCAGTGAATTTGCAAGGTTTTTTAAATGCTAATTCCTAACTATAACGTGTGTGAAACCTATGGTTTTTTCAGTGAATTTGTACGTTTTTTAAAATGCTAAGTTACTTTACGCCGTTCGTGGCGTGCGCGCCCACTTAACGCAGTTCGTTCCGTGCGCGCCCACTTTACGCAGTTAGTGCCGTGCACGCACGGTGGGCACGCGGTGCGCGTAGCGCACCGCGTGCCCACGTTACGCTGGATGGGCCATGTACGCACGATGCGCTTCGCGCACCGTCCGCACACCGAGGACATATTATGCGCTTCGTTGTGAAAGGTAAACTATTAAATGTTCCATTACATATTTTGCCATGCACAAAAGGTGCCCTGCGGGCGCATTTTGCACACGGGGGGGGGGGAATGTGGATACTTTTTTTTTTATTATTAATTTTTACCGTACACGTACGGTAAGCGTAATCGCCGTTTTTTTGAAAAAATATAATATTGAATTTTTTGCCTTGGGGGTTCTTTTGGGACACCTTAATCAAGGATAGGTGGTTAGGAGCTGTCTAACCTGCCCCTTTACACGTTTTCAACCTTTGTTTTTCCTCCCCCCTCAGAGTGCGAGAGAGAAAATGGCGGCCGCCGCTTCCTGGTTTCGACCGATTCGAATGTTTAATACGATCTAACAGCCAATCAGAATCGCGCTCGCGCACGGCACCGTACGCGTACGGTAAGCTTACCGTAAGCGCACGGTAAGCGCACCGTAAGCTGCCACAGATATATTTATTGATTTAAATGCTATTTTCTCAGGAACTACTGAACAGATTTACACCAGACCTACAAAAGGCACTTCCTTGACCTGTAGACTACCTCTCTGCCAAATTTCAAGTAACTCTGTTCAGCCGTTCGGGCTGTAGCTGTGTCTAAAGGTCCTATGGAAAAATGCATGGGAAAAACGTGTTTTGGGACCCCCCTTTTTTCTCAGCCCCCGCTTGACGAATTCCCCCGAGACTTTCAGGGTAGGAGCGGAGCGTAGCGCCCCATTAGTTTTGAAAATTTCGCGAGGATTCATCGACCGGCGCCAAAGTTATTCCAAATAGAATGTTGCGGTTTTCCTATGGAAACAGGGTCCTAACTATAACTACCTACTGGCGACCGCCAGTAGGTAATATATATATATATATATATATATATATATATATATTACCTACTGGCGGTCGCCAGTAGGTAGTTATAGTTAGGACCACGTTTCCATAGGAAAACCTCAACATTCTATTTTGAATAACTTTGGCGCCGGTCGACGAATCCTCGCGAATTTCTCAAAATAGGTGGGGCGCTACGCTCCGCTCCTACCCTGAAAGTCTCGGGGGGATTCATCAAGCGGGGGCTGAGATAAAAGGGGGGTCCCAAAACGCGTTTTTCCCATGCATTTTTCCATAGGACCTTTAGAACGAGCTACAGCCCGAATGGCTGAACAGAATTACTCAAAATTTGGCAGAGAGGTAGTCCCTAGGTCAAGGAAGTGCCTTTTGTAGGTTTGGTGTAAATCTGTTCAGTAGATTCTGAGAAAATAGCCTTTAAATCAATATATATATCTGAGCCCGCTTACGGTACGCTTACCGTACGCTTACGGTAAGCGTACGGTGGCGTGCGCGAGCGCGATTCTGATTGGCTCATAGATCTTAGTAAACATTCGAATCGGCCGAAACCAGGAAGCGGCGGCCGCCATTTTGTGTATTTCACTCTGAAAAAAAAGAGTGAAAACAAGGAAAGGGGGCAATGAGGAGAGTTACAGACCCCCTAACATTTGTAAGGGGGTCAAAGAAGGACAGAAAAGTACAATAAAAACATTTATTGATTTTAAAAAAAATCACGGGGTACGCGTACGGTAAGCTTACGGTAAGCGTACGGTAAAAAAAATAAAAATAAATAAATGAAAAGCAGATTTAAGAGTTTAGAAATTAGGGAGCTCTAAAAAGAGCTGTTGTGTTTATGAAGTCATTTTTTTAGTGGTACCTACAAGTAAGTACCGATGCAGAGTCTAAGGTTCAAGAGGAAGACTCTGTTCCCTTCATCATTGAAGTGCACACCATCTCCTCTATAAATGTCTTGCATGTCATAACGCAAGTTGTTGTGGTAAATGGCACCCATACCATAGTCACGGAGGAAAGCAGAAACAGATTTGTTGACGTGCTTTCTTGCTTTGTCAATCTGCGGACAGAAATGATTGGACCAGTTCCATTTTTGCCTTTGGCATATGTTGGAAAACACAAAGGCAGTTTTAGGGAAAAGTGTAAACAGTTGTGCAAAGGTGTCCTTCATAAGCATTTCCAGACCTACCCCAGTCAAAGTGCCTAGGTCATTGCCACCACAGTGCACTATTATGAGGTCAGGGTGTTGGATTTGAATGAAGGATTTCACCAATGGCATCAATTGGTGCCACTTTAACCCTCTCTGACCAATCCATTTAATGTCTACATTTGGCAAAGCAAGGTCTCTCACCATATCTGTTTTCTCTGCAAACTTTTCACTCCAGAAGACATAGCTGTGCCCTACAATCCACACTGTGAACATCTTCAAAGGAGAACTGGATGCACTCAGGAGGTGTCTTTCAGTAGAATGGCAATATGAAAAGAAAGACAGTTTGGAAATGGAGGCATACATATTTTTTACAAAACAAAAAGAACTGATTGGCTGTTTCATACCATTCTAGAAAAAAAACTAGGCTGTATGTGAAAATTAATACAAGCATGTTTTGTATTGGTACAAAAAAATGTGTAACCAAAGAACAGTACTATGGATTTGCTGTTAGGTTTGAAAAGTCAAGCACTCTTGCTCTGTGGAATTGAAACATTGTGTGTCGAACTTCTGACCTAACTGAACACAGCAGTGTTCCATGAGCTGTTGCTATGGTAGCAGGCAGAAGTCAAGTTGGGGGAAGGGTACTAGGCAGAAGTCAAGTTGGGGGCAGGGTACTTTTGGAAAAGGGTTGGTTTTCAACCAATAGAAATGTGTGATTACATTTAAAAAAAAGGGGGAAGCACTGAGATTTGAAACTTACATGTATATGTGTGGAAAAATAGAGGGAAAGTTTGCCATTATCTGGTTCTGCTGAGAGGAGACAGGTGAACACAACAGAGATCCTGGCTCTGATAATCTGCTGTTTGAGTGTCACATTTCTTTCAGAACTAACTAATTTTAAAGGTGAGTTTACAGTTTGAGAGGGTATGTATGTGGTAACTTAAGAAATGAATAATAGAAATGGGAATTGTTTTTGTTGTAGTTACACATGGTGGTTTCATAATGTGTCAGTGTGTAAAAGTGATTTACATTTGCCCCTGAAAAAATAAAAGAGCAGTAAGTGTGCTTTGAAATTGGCAAAGAAATTTCGTTTTGGCACTAATGTGAAAACATGACTCTGTGTGCATAGAAGAATTATAGACAGAGATTTATTGCGTCTTGCTCTGGTGATTTCACAGTTGCATTAGATGGAAAGGGGGAGCGAATTTTTGGGGGAAGAAGCAGAGGCTTAGCACACACCCATGTCCTTGCCGTGTATAGTCATGCACAGTATGTACAAGCCAGTGGGGTTTTCAGGTTTAAGTCTGTAATGCAAATACATTCAGCATCACTAAGGCTGGTTGCCCTTGGTGGAGTGTAGGCAGTCACAGAGAATGCACATGGTGGTGGTCTGAAAAAAAAAACAGCTTGGACACGTGCAATTAAATAAAGCAAAAATAGTGGTTTCATAATGTGTCAGTCTGTAAAAGTGATTTCAAATTGTAAAAAGAGATTTTCACTTGCCCCTGAAAAAATAAAAGAGCAGTAAGTGTGCTTTGAAATTGGCAAAGAAATTTCGTTTTGGCACTAATGTGAAAACATGACTCTGTGTGCATAGAAGAATTATAGACAGAGATTTATTGCGTCTTGCTCTGGTGATTTCACAGTTGCATTAGATGGAAAGGGGGAGCGAATTTTTGGGGGAAGAAGCAGAGGCTTAGCACACACCCATGTCCTTGCCGTGTATAGTCATGCACAGTATGTACAAGCCAGTGGGGTTTTCAGGTTTAAGTCTGTAATGCAAATACATTCAGCATCACTAAGGCTGGTTGCCCTTGGTGGAGTGTAGGCAGTCACAGAGAATGCACATGGTGGTGGTCTGAAAAAAAAACAGCTTGGACACGTGCAATTAAATAAAGCAAAAATAGTGGTTTCATAATGTGTCAGTCTGTAAAAGTGATTTCAAATTGTAAAAAGAGATTTTCACTTGCCCCTGAAAAAATAAAAGAGCAGTAAGTGTGCTTTGAAATTGGCAAAGAAATTTCGTTTTGGCACTAATGTGAAAACATGACTCTGTGTGCATAGAAGAATTATAGACAGAGATTTATTGCGTCTTGCTCTGGTGATTTCACAGTTGCATTAGATGGAAAGGGGGAGCGAATTTTTGGGGGAAGAAGCAGAGGCTTAGCACACACCCATGTCCTTGCCGTGTATAGTCATGCACAGTATGTACAAGCCAGTGGGGTTTTCAGGTTTAAGTCTGTAATGCAAATACATTCAGCATCACTAAGGCTGGTTGCCCTTGGTGGAGTGTAGGCAGTCACAGAGAATGCACATGGTGGTGGTCTGAAAAAAAAACAGCTTGGACACGTGCAATTAAATAAAGCAAAAATAGTGGATTCATAATGTGTCAGTCTGTAAAAGTGATTTCAAATTGTAAAAAGAGATTTTCACTTGCCCCTGAAAAAATAAAAGAGCAGTAAGTGTGCTTTGAAATTGGCAAAGAAATTTCGTTTTGGCACTAATGTGAAAACATGACTCTGTGTGCATAGAAGAATTATAGACAGAGATTTATTGCGTCTTGCTCTGGTGATTTCACAGTTGCATTAGATGGAAAGGGGGAGCGAATTTTTGGGGGAAGAAGCAGAGGCTTAGCACACACCCATGTCCTTGCCGTGTATAGTCATGCACAGTATGTACAAGCCAGTGGGGTTTTCAGGTTTAAGTCTGTAATGCAAATACATTCAGCATCACTAAGGCTGGTTGCCCTTGGTGGAGTGTAGGCAGTCACAGAGAATGCACATGGTGGTGGTCTGAAAAAAAAACAGCTTGGACACGTGCAATTAAATAAAGCAAAAATAGTGGATTCATAATGTGTCAGTCTGTAAAAGTGATTTCAAATTGTAAAAAGAGATTTTCACTTGCCCCTGAAAAAATAAAAGAGCAGTAAGTGTGCTTTGAAATTGGCAAAGAAATTTCGTTTTGGCACTAATGTGAAAACATGACTCTGTGTGCATAGAAGAATTATAGACAGAGATTTATTGCGTCTTGCTCTGGTGATTTCACAGTTGCATTAGATGGAAAGGGGGAGCGAATTTTTGGGGGAAGAAGCAGAGGCTTAGCACACACCCATGTCCTTGCCGTGTATAGTCATTCACAGTATGTACAAGCCAGTGGGGTTTTCAGGTTTAAGTCTGTAATGCAAATGCATTCAGCATCACTAAGGCTGGTTGCCCTTGGTGGAGTGTAGGCAGTCACAGAGAATGCACATGGTGGTGGTCTGAAAAAAAAACAGCTTGGACACGTGCAATTAAATAAAGCAAAAATAGTGGATTCATAATGTGTCAGTCTGTAAAAGTGATTTCAAATTGTAAAAAGAGATTTTCACTTGCCCCTGAAAAAATAAAAGAGCAGTAAGTGTGCTTTGAAATTGGCAAAGAAATTTCGTTTTGGCACTAATGTGAAAACATGACTCTGTGTGCATAGAAGAATTATAGACAGAGATTTATTGCGTCTTGCTCTGGTGATTTCACAGTTGCATTAGATGGAAAGGGGGAGCGAATTTTTTGGGGAAGAAGCAGAGGCTTAGCACACACCCATGTCCTTGCCGTGTATAGTCATGCACAGTATGTACAAGCCAGTGGGGTTTTCAGGTTTAAGTCTGTAATGCAAATACATTCAGCATCACTAAGGCTGGTTGCCCTTGGTGGAGTGTAGGCAGTCACAGAGAATGCACATGGTGGTGGTCTGAAAAAAAAACAGCTTGGACACGTGCAATTAAATAAAGCAAAAATAGTGGTTTCATAATGTGTCAGTCTGTAAAAGTGATTTCAAATTGTAAAAAGAGATTTTCACTTGCCCCTGAAAAAATAAAAGAGCAGTAAGTGTGCTTTGAAATTGGCAAAGAAATTTCGTTTTGGCACTAATGTGAAAACATGACTCTGTGTGCATAGAAGAATTATAGACAGAGATTTATTGCGTCTTGCTCTGGTGATTTCACAGTTGCATTAGATGGAAAGGGGGAGCGAATTTTTGGGGGAAGAAGCAGAGGCTTAGCACACACCCATGTCCTTGCCGTGTATAGTCATGCACAGTATGTACAAGCCAGTGGGGTTTTCAGGTTTAAGTCTGTAATGCAAATACATTCAGCATCACTAAGGCTGGTTGCCCTTCGCGGAGTGTAGCACTGTGGACATGGGCTTTTTAAAAAATCTGAAAAGTGGTTTCATAATGTGACAGTTTGTAAAAGAGATTTTCACTTGCCCAAAAAAAAGAGCAGTTTGTGTGAATTCAAATTGGCAAAGAAATTTCGTTTTGTGACTATTGTGAAAAGAAATTTAGTAATATATTTAAATACAATAACGGATTTTTTTTTTAGTTTTTTTCAGGTATTGCTGAAGAACAGTGAACAAAATTTAAGATGCCTACAAAATCTCGAGTTCAAAAAACGCTAAAAAAAAAACTATATTTGAAGACAACTGGAGGACCAAAGTTAGTAGAAGATGCTGATGTTGGGAAAAAGAAAAAATCTTCTGGTAAGCAAAAAAAACAATTTCTAAACAAAATATTCAAAACAAAGAAAAATGTACAAAATGTCTGTTCTCGGAAAAATGTAACAAAAAATAGAGAACAGCAAAAAATTGAGAATTTAGTTAATGCAAATATACCTTCTGCAATTGAAAAGTTTAACATAAACAGAAAAACAGCATTTAAAGAGATACGTAGAAAAATGTTTCAGAGAAGAGTTATGTCCAATTTGATAAAGGATATAAAGAAATATAAGCAAAAGGCAAAATATTACAAGAGAAAAAAAGAAATTGAAGCCATTGCAGCAAAGGCATTAGAATTAAAAAGGAAACTATTCATTTTAATTTTGAATAGGATGCGTACATTAGATAAAATGGTTAATGTACTGAAATCACAAAGCAAAAGCAAAAGAGTAGTGAACAGAACAAACTTTTGTAAAGTTTTTTTAGGAAAGTGGATGCATAGTTCAAGTAGTGAACCTTTTTTTAATGAAGAGAGCTATTTTCAAAGTAATAGTTTGCTGCATGCAGTTGACACCAGAGGTCGTTCATACGAAGTAAAAAATGGTTGCATAATGGAGAAGGAGATTATGGTTCCAAGAGATGAGGTACAAGTGATGGCAGATGAGGCAATGGGGAGACGTCCTAAAGCCCCAGTGTACACTTGGAATTGTAGTAGTATTTGCACTGTGCGTCAGGAATCTATTGACAGATTTCGAGAGTTTCTAAGAGAATATAGTAAAAAAAGTGTAAAACAAAAGATTAAGGTGCTTCAAAGTCTGGATCCATGCAGAGTGAGAGAGAATACTGGTTTGCAGGGTCATTCTCTTGCTTGTCTATCTAGAAAAGTGTGCAATAGTGTTTTCCATCATTTTAGGATGCTGGCTGTTCATCATACTGAAATGAGAAAGTTTGTGAGACGGTTGTATTTTGCCAAAAGTCCAGCAATAAAGTTAAATGAATTGAATAGGGCTCTGTTCCGAGGAACGGTATCAGATGTAGAGAAGGTTGTTGATGAAATTCAGTTTTGTTACTTTGGTCCTGAACAAAACAGTGCAGAGAAGGACACAGTAAATGAGGCAGAAGTGGAAGAGAATGTAGAACCTTGTGTAAGTAAGACATTTAATGATCACATAACAAAATTTGCAATAATCTCTAATGAAAGACCAAATGTTACTTGTATTTGTTGCCGCAGAACTCATTATAGAAAACAAACTAGGAATGTTGATCTCTACAGAAAGAGTGAAAATGAAGATAATTATAAGTGGATGGATTTTGCCACATATATATTTCTTGAAAATTGTTTTGAATTGGGTGAAGATCAGCGTATTTGTAAATACTGCTACAACAAGTTAGAGGAAAATAGAATGCCGACCAGAGCTGTACATAATAATTTAGAATTGGATGCTATTCCTGCTGAACTTTCTGAATTAAATACATATGAGTCTATACTCATTCAATGTGTTCATCCGTTCCAGACCATAGTACGTATGGAGCCCAAAACTGGTAAATTACCTCCTTCAGATTTACTGAGAGGTTTAAAAGGTAGAGTGGTGTATTTGCCCTTGGATTTGAAAAAAAATATGGAAACTATTGATGCGGATACTTTGGAAACTGAACCATTAATTATTCTGGTTAATGGTGTACCTACAAAGAATAAGAAGATTTGGCAGGAGCTGGTAGATGTGCGGAAAGTACAAAGAGCAAATTTGTATTTGAAAAAAAATAACAAATGGTATGAATCAATTTATATAGAAGAAGAAGAAGAAGAAGAAGAAGATTTACAAGGAGACACAGAAACACCAACTGGACAAATTGAAAAAGTGGACAAGTCAAAGGAAGAAGAAATTTATGAACATTTTAGCATACATCCTCTCCATTCGAAAGAAGTTATGGGAGACAATATTGATCTCTTTCAGATGAAGAAAGCAAAAGGAAATCCCGTGAGTGTATGGGAGGAGAGCTTGGAAGCTCGATGTTTTCCCCAGCTGTTTCCTAAAGGAAAAGGAGGACGATACGATGAACGTCCAGAACAGATTCCAGCTTCAGAGTATCGAACTACAAGACTATATGCTGAAGATCCCAGATTTCGACAAAGTATTCCTTATTTGTTCCATCTTTTATTTGAAAGCGACTTGTCTGGACTGTCTTATGCAGTAAATCACATTTTAAAAAGTGGAGTACATTTACAAAATGTGTCTGCTAAGGATTTTATGGAGAAAGTGCAGCACCGAGATGATCATTTGGAAACACAACTGATCAATCTGATGGCTTGTCAGCGTGGGACAAATGAATATTGGTACCGACGCCATGGTGAACTAAAATGCATGTTACGCAATTTAGGAACACCAACATGGTTCCTTACCCTAAGCTGTGCCGAGTACGCTTGGGATGATTTACTGGATTTTCTACGAGAGGCCAATTCAAACATTAAAAACATCGAATACAAGACAGCAGGAGAACTGTGCTCATTGGATCCGGTTAATGTTTGCAGATATTTCAATCATAGATTTGAGGCTATGATGTCCTTCATCTGCAATAAAAAAAATCCACCCCTTGGAGAAGTAGTGGATTTCTTTTGGAGAAAAGAGTACCAGGCAAGAGGTGCTCCTCATATTCATATGCTGCTGTGGATCAAGGATGCCCCAAAGTTTGGAACAGATACTGATGAAGCAGTGTTATCTTACATTGAAGAATATGCAACATGTGCTATACCTAAAAGCACAGAAGAGAACAAGTTAAAGGAGCAAGTTCTACGTTTCCAAAGTCATCGGTGTGGAAAATACTGTCGACGGAAATAGAAGAGCAAAGAAAAATACTACACTAAATGTCGATTTGGATTTCCTAGACCTGTTCTTACAAATGGAAGAGTCAACAGTTTTATGTCAGCTGTGAGACATACTATCACAAGAAAATCACCTAAGAATACCTACAACCTTAAAAGAAAAGAAGAATCAAAAAATATAAATGACTACAACCCAGTCATTTTATCCATGTGGAACGCTAACATGGATATACAGTATGTTGCTGACAATTCCATTGCTGTTGCTCGATATGTAACGTCTTACATTACGAAATCAGAAAAAACAGAATTGAAGGAAATGTGGGAAGAGATTTCTCACGAGAAGACTGTCAGTAAGAAGCTGTACAGTTTCAGTTTGAAGATGTTATCGCATCGAGAAATTGGATCCTACGAATGTTCAGATAGGTTATCTTCTGCAAGTCTCTACTCGAAGTCAAGAAGAATAATTTGGGCAAGTTTAGGCCTTGCAGCAATGAGAAATCGGGTACTGAAATCTGTTGGAGAAATTGAATATTTGGCTGAGAATGACCCAGAAAGTACAGACATATTGAAAACAAACATGTTGGACACATATTATCCCAAGAGAAGTCATCATCTGGAGAACATGTGTCTCTATGAAGTGTTACAGAACTACATTTATTCACGGAAAGCTGCAGAAGACATCAACAGTGGAAAATATAAAGTTGTTGGTGAAGAAGGATGTTTGGTGAAGCAAACCAAAGGAAGTTTGATAAATCACCGGAAGCTGAGTTGCGACACTACCGACAAGAAAGAATTTTACTACTTGGCTCTTTTACAGTTGTTTAAACCATGGCGTACAGAGGATGAACTACTGGGAGAATTCCAGAGCTATGAAGATTCTTTTAATGCTTGCAAAGACAGCATACAATGCAGTACATTCTCAACTTATCTGCAAATGTTAAATGAAGAAATTGAACAGGAAACTACAATTGCAGCAGAAATAGCTAGAGACAGTTCTCAGGACAGCCAAAGTTCAGGAACACACAGTCAAGATCCCCTAGGACAACCAATCGTTGAAAATGAAGCATCAATAGCCATGAATGAAGTGGAAACGGCTATGAATCAAGCTCAAGAAGAATTTATAGACTTAGAAAATTTGGAAAGACAACTGAATCAAGAGCAGCAACAAATTTATGAAGAGATCAAAAACAAAATTGATCACGGATTTCTACATATCAAAAAAGAGTGCTCATGCACATCATTTCATCCAATCAGGATGTATGTAAGCGGACAAGCTGGCACTGGAAAAAGTTTTCTAATTAAAGTCATCAGAAGCTACCTAAAGCAAAAAACGGATTCTACTTTGTCTTGTGTGGTTACTGCTCCAACTGGGTTAGCAGCATATAACATAAAAGGAATCACCTTACATCGTTTGCTAATGTTACCAGTGGAGCATGAGAACAAAATACAATTCAACAAGCTAACTGGAGAAGCATCCTTGGAAGTTTCACGAGTATTGAAGAAGATGCAAGTTCTCATTATTGATGAGGTGAGCATGGTATCAAACTTAATGCTTGCCTTTGTGCATTTAAGAATGCAGCAAATTTTGAAGACAGACTATGACGTGTTATTTGGTGGAAAACACGTCATAGTTTTTGGGGATCTTTTGCAACTTACTCCAGTTAAAGGACAACCAGTGTTTAATACTGTGACACATGAAGACACAAAGAAGTCATTGGGAAGCATTGGAAATACAAATATTTGGTCCTTCTTTGAGTACAAGGAACTTACAACTAATATGAGGCAAGCAAACGATGAAGAATATGGAAGTATTCTGAAAGATATCAGGATTGGACTACTCACAGATGTTGGGAAAAAAGCATTACAGAGTCGGCTGCTACATAATTTATTTCCAAAGGAAGAAATAGTTGCAGAGAAAATATACAAGAATATTGCAGAAAACAAAAGTGTCATCTGCTTAATGCCAACTCTACGTGAATGCTCAATATTTAATGAGGAGCTTTTGAAATTGGAAAAGGAAGACATCAGGAAATTGGAAGCAGTGGACAAAATTGAGGATGGAAGAATTACTGTCACAGTAACAGGCAAACTGAAAAATAAATTGGACTCACTAGAGAAGAACATCTCCAAAACAGCAGGATTAGAAAAAAATCTTTATGTTTGCATGAACTGTAGAGTGTTTTTAAGGAGAAATTTGGATGTTGAGAAAGGCTTAGTGAATGGAGCGATGGGAAGAGTTGTGGGTTTTATTAATTATCAGAAAAAAGAAGGAATTGAATGTTTACAGATAAAATTTGATCAGATAGAGGAAGTTAAAGACATTTGTCGTTGTTCAGTTCGTTTCATGCTTGTGAAAGACTTATATGTACGTAGGAAGCAGTTTCCGTTTTCACTAGCATATGCTGTAACTATCCACAAGTCTCAAGGATTGACTGTAGATTGTGCATTTGTGAACATTGGTTCAACTGTGTTCAAAGAAGGTATGGCATATGTAGCTTTGTCACGAGTCAAAACATTATCAGGTTTATTCATGATAGACTTTGATGACTCAAAAGTTAGTGCTGATACAAACTGTGTAAAGGAGTATAATAGATTAAGAAGAAGCTATGCTCCTCATTTAGGTCAGTATCCTGTGTTGGAGAAACGTGTAGTTTCTCGTAAAAGGAGAAATGAGAATATCTGTAATGAGGATGTAGAGAAGAGGAAAAAAAAGAGGAGTGATGTAATTGCAAGCAAAAAGAATAAGGAAAATGAAGAACAGGTTGTAGGATGTCATTTTGAAAATAGCTCTGGTGTCAACTGCTACGCTAATGTAGTGCTGAATGTTGCATTTTATCTGGAAAGTTTGCAAGAGCAGATAATAGTAAATCAGGGAAAAAGATTCTGTTCAGAGCTCAGTCTCCTTTTTCAAAAGCTGAGTAAAGATAAAACTCAAATAGAAAGTGCTACTGATATTAGAAAACTTTTAGATGTATGTTCAGGACGAACACAGTTTTCTCAAAATGAACAGCAAGATGCACACGAATTTTTGATGTATTTTCTTCAGGTAGTGGAAGAAGAAGGAGTTCCCATTGACATTTTTTTTGGTCTCTCTTATAAATGGGAACATAGTTGTGATAATTGTTATAATATATGTGGCTCTATTGTTGATAATGAAAGGTTTATTTATTTGACATTGCCAGAGAGTAAAACAGTCACTTTTGCAAAATTAGTTAAAGATGCTAATCATAGCATGAAATGTGGTGAGTGTAATTCTGACATGTTATCAACATTAATTTTAAGGGAATACGGACAGTATGTAATTTTAATGATGCAACGATGTAGAGCTGATGGATCAAAATTGGATACTTTAATAAAGAAGTTTATAGGACAGCAATTATCAATTTCAGGAAAAACTTTTGTAACTGTTGCAATAATTTTCCATGATGGACCTACTGTTACTTCTGGACATTACACAGTTTATCTAAAATGTGAAAAAGGCTGGACACTGTGTAATGATTCCCAATTGATTTTCAAACAACGTTTGCCTTTTGATTTAGCAAATTCCTATCTAATCTTCCTGAAACCTAAATTTTAGAGAGATTTGGCAAGATCTGGACAAAATAATTTTACCATTTTACTGGATTACCATTGCAATTTTGTAGAAAAAAGATTTTTAAAATTATCATTTGGCCTAAAGGAAAGATAACCAATTGTAATGTGGACTTTTTTAATTTTTAATGCAATTTTGAAAAACCAATAATTTAGAGATAATCGGTAACTTCTGCACATTTTAAATTTTGGAATGCTATTGGACTGCCATTGGAAATTTTTTCAAAAATGATTTAAAAAATTACTATTTGGCCATGTGGAAAAGTAAGCAATTCTATTGTGGACTAAATAAATTATTCAAAAAATTTTCGTGTACCAAAATGTTACAGAGAATTGGTGAGATCTGGACAGATTAAACTTTAGAATTTTAATGGTTTTCCCTTGGAAATTTATTCCAGGAAAAAAAAAAAAATACTATTTGGCCTAAAGGAAATAAAATCAGATGTATTTTGGAGTTATTTGAGATATAATATTGTGATTATACTTCTGAAACAAACATATCAGACGGTATTTTAAAGAAAAAAGTATTGTTTTTAGATGATATTTTTTTAGAATAATATGCATTTCTGTAATGATAAGTTTAAGTGAGAAGACATTCTGGGCTTTTTTAATACAATCTTTATGATTGTTAATTTTTTTTGCCCGCTGTAAAATGATGAATGCAATTGCTTTCACAATTAATAGTGAAATGCAATATATTCTGAAAACAGCAAAAATAAGGCAAAAATATTTTTTTGTAAAAAATGTAAATATGTGTATTGTATTATAAAATGGATACAAAATATTAATACTTTTTTCTTTATTTTCAGATCGATATAGAAAATTTTCGGAAACTACAACCATTTTAAAAACTATTTTTTAAAAAAACAAATGAATAAATATTTTTTTGAGTGAGTATGGTAAGTTAAAAATAAAAATTGTAGTCTCTCAAGGACTTTGTAATGAGATAAATGATTTTTAGTGTTTTTTTTAAAAAAATAAAAAAAAGGTACGCTTACCGTACGCGTACGGTAAAAAAAAAAAAAAAAAAGTTTTTAAAAAAAAAGAAAAAAAAAGATGAAAGATAAGGTTGGCTCTTAAAAGAACCGTTGTGTTCATGCAGGGACAGAGGAAAGAAAGATTGGGAATATTAGACGGTACGACAAGTGTGCTGATCTATTTTACTGTTCACCAGGGAAACACTGGTCTCCCTATAAGTAATTAGATCGTGACAAGTGGCGCACCGTACTTCAACCCTCGCAAACCGAGGGTTAATTTCCAGAGGGCCAGCAAAAGGAGATTCTCCCCCCACAGATGAAGGGCTCACCTGACCTGCAGAAGAAGGAGTCTGCCCTGCAGATGATGGTCCAGGCTGAGCTGCTGTGGATGTACTGGCTCGTCTTTCTGAAGAGTTACCTCCAAAAAGATGACCATGTGTCCTTCTGTGTACTTCCTGGAGGTGTCTCTTCATGGTGTGATTCCCAAAGGAATACTTCCTGTTAGGATTACCTCTAGAAAGTACACGCTTACACAGCTTGCAAGTAACTAAGGGTGCATTCACCTTTTGCTGGCCTTCTGGAAAAGTAAAATACTCCCAAACGTAAGAAGGCTTTACTTTCCTCGCTCTCTGCCTCAAGACAGTGCTGCTGGTGCTAGCCTCACTCTCAGAAGAGCTCTGCTGTTCTGCCATCGTATCCCAAAGACAAAGCAGCTCCTTCTCCCAAGGGATCACAAGCAGAAATGAGGGGAATGGGTGTGGTGTAGGAGAGTTCTAGAACTGAAAGTAGTTTCAACCAATCAAAAGTTGTGTTTCAAGATCACATGACCTACCGTACGCTTACGGTACGCTTACGGTACGCTTACGGCAAAAAGTACGCGTGCGCGTAAAAAAGACACGCGCTTGCGCGCATGCGCATAACAGTCATTTCCCGGCACTTCCGCGTAACGTGCGCGTGTTGCGTAAGCGCGCACGCGTCCCACGCGCAGTACGCGCGGCTACGCAAAGTACGTAACTATGCGCAAGCAGCGTAGATAGATTACGGACGTTGCGTAAACCGTACGCTTACCGTGAGCTTACGGTACGCGTACTATAAAAAAAAAATACAAAAAAAAAAAAAAAATCTGGAAATACATTTTACATGTTTATTTTAAAAAATATATATAAAAAAAATATTTAAGGATTTTAAAAATTTAAGCATAGTCTTTATAAAAGATAAGAAAATTAAATTAAAAATATGTTTGAAAAAAATGAAGAAAAAAAGAAAAAAATAGCATTTAAAAAACCTTGCAAATTCACTGAAAAAACCATGGGTTTCACACACGTTATAGTTAGGAATTAGCATTTAAAAAACCTTGCAAATTCACTGAAAAAACCATGGGTTTCACACACGTTATAGTTAGGAATTAGCATTTAAAAAACCTTAGAAATTCACTGAAAAAACCATAGGTTTCACACACGTTATAGTTAGGAATTAGCATTTAAAAAACCTTAGAAATTCAGTGAAAAAACCATAGGTTTCACACATGTTATAGTTAGCTGGACATTTTACTCGTAAAAAACCAATGAAATTGCCCCGTTATAGTTAGTTCAGCTAACTATAACTCGCGCGCCCGCAATGCACTGCTGATGACGTCACATATTACATCACTCATGACATGGTCAGTGACATCACTCATGACATCACTGATGACATCTCAAATGACATCACTGATGACATCACTGATGACATCATCCTTGTGATAGAGTGGCAGACCTCCTCTCACCTTAATATAAGCTTTGATACACACATTCAAAAATAGAGACTAAAAATTTCAAAACAATGGACATACCAATACCAGTTACAACAACCTCTTCAGTAATTCTAAGATCCACATACACATCCACTCATTCACCAACAGTCCTATACAGTCACTCATACATGTACTCACTCATCATATGTACTCATACATCTATACATCCTGTTACACAATGCCACTCATCCATAGAGTTACTCACACACATAGTCACTCATGCTAATAAAGAATAAAACATACATTTACTTGCATATACAGTAATACACACACCACCATACTTACTTCTACGGAAACTTACACATACTTAGTCTTTTAAACAATCACTTATAGAAACACATACTTATTCATACAGGAACTCTTTCAATCTCTCCCTCTCACATATACTCACATATATACACCAATAGTCACATATACTAGTTAAAAACATATGTAGTTACTCCTGAAGACACTATTGAGACAGTCATTCACTCAATAACACACCCATACACACACTCATCCACACATACAGTCCTGCACACATGCTGTCTTCAACACATACAAACAGTGAGTCACTCATTCATGCATCTATGCACTACGTAATACCCCCCACCGTACCATACAGACACTCAGACTGATACTCAAAAAAACAACTAATAACCTATATAGACACCCATGTAGCTACTCACCAACCCATGCAGCCACTTATACACAAAGTGAGAGATACACTTAATCAGTCAGTAACACAATCAATTTTTCAAAAACAAATCATCCATTTAGACACTTATATACCCATTTATTCTTCCATCGACCTTGAGATACACATATATAAAACATATTTAATTTTCAGAAAAACACACATTCACTGGATGATGCCATCAGTGATGTCATCAGTGATGTCATTTGAGATGTCATCAGTGATGTCATGAGTGATGTCACTGACCATGTCATGAGTGATGTAATATGTGACGTCATCAGCAGTGCATTGCGGGCGCGCGAGTTATAGTTAGCTGAACTAACTATAACGGGGCAATTTCATTGGTTTTTTACGAGTAAAATGTCCAGCTAACTATAACATGTGTGAAACCTATGGTTTTTTCACTGAATGTATATATATATATATCCTCCATCCAATGCATATAGAAGACGTGCAGCCAGATCGCAGGGAGTGTTCGTCAAACGCCCAGCCCATGCGTGTATAAATTCAATCAACTCCTGTAACTCGTAAAGGATTACAGAACGGCACTCAGAGCAGTGTTGTAATTTTTAATCAGCATGGCAGAAAAAATGTATACACCGTCAGTAGCGTTTTGGCTTCCAAAGCCTTTGTCATGACACCTACGCAAGTAAGAGCTTCCTATTTACAAGATTATTTTGACACTGGAAACATACATGTCTCTAATATAATCAAGCTGGCCTGACAATCAGCGCTTATCTGTGCTGGCGGGGCAGCGCAAAATCATGGAGGGCTTCTGAGGAATTTGCTGATCTGAGCTCCTTCCCTGCTGTGGCCCGGGAGTCAGAGGCTCCATAGCCGAAGAGACCGCTGACTTAGCCTCACTAGGCCACTTCCAACAGGTTTCTTTGTTACGACCTGCGGGGTAATGGTATGCGTTGTTACAATGCGGTTGTTGTAACGACCCTGATGTAACAACATGCGGGGTAACGGGATGCGGGGTCAAGAGGCATATTCTATCTCTCTGTCTCTATATATTTGTATATATACTGTTTGAAAGAAGAGTCAAGACTGAATATCAAGGATAAAGTCAACTCTCCCAAAGGGAATGAGGAAGGATAGAGGCTTCCATTATGCAGAAGAAGAGAACTCCAGGATGGTTAGATAACATGCGGCAGACGAGCAGAGCTGAAAGGGCTCCTGCAGAATATACTTATTATTGAAAGGTTAGTGAGCGCGTGCAAGAACCTGCCAGCAGAGGTGAGAGGGGAATACATAATCAAATACTGTACTCTCTGCTGCAAGGCCTTTTAAAAAAATATATTTTATATTTGTGAAATCAAACCTTAAATACCTTATTTGATTTTTTTAAAGCTACACGGAAACACTGTGCATTATTTGTTGCTATAAGACAGTCACTCTAATCATTTCCACGTGTAAACGTCTTGCATTTACCCGTTTCTGACAAATCTCATAATATGATGCACTTTTGTTTTCTGAGAGCGTCTATTGAAATGTGTGAAAACAAGCATTTGTGTGTGTCTGTATCTGCCTGTCTATCTGCAATTGGGTGAACACGCTTACAATATCTCTCCAAAGAGGCAGAGGTAAAAGCAAAATGGGACACGTTCCTCCTCAGGTCTGTCACAGATGGCCAGTTTCTCATGTTTTCAAGATTCAGACCTCCCTGCTCCAGGGAGGCCAGGAGAGCAACGAGCAATATGGAAACCTAGAAAGATGCCCAGCATCTAAGGCACTTCTCTAAGAACAGGAAGGAGTCCATTTTGAAAAACTTCTCCTTAACATAATTCACAAAAAATCTGAATAAATTAAAATGAGAACAATGTGTGTGTTCACAGCCTTCATTCTTCTGGTTTAGAGGAAGCCAGATTTCTCTAGACGTCTCACTCAAATGTAGCTTCAGTTTGAAAGAGTGTCTTTAGTGCACGCACTGGGCCATATTATGTAAAGTGCCCTGGGGGTGTGCCCACTTTTTGACCCTCTGGACGGTTTGGCAGTACAGAAGTGTCCACTGACACATGTGTAGCCCCCTTCCGTCATACAGATAGCCCCAACGCATAGGCAGCATCGATAGTATCCTGAAGGGGCGTTCCTTCATTTGCACCCACGCCCTCTTATGGACACAGGCGCAGAGGCAAAGAGGCTGTTAGGAGGGGCACTGATTGTGTGACATAAAGCGACACTCACTGCACCCACCTGCAGGGTCTCACTGTGCCCTTCTAAGTGCAGGCCGGGTGCTGCCGCACTGAGATCGGCAGACGACAGCTTCAATCAGAGACACTCACTGCACCCACCTGCAGGGGCTCGCTGTGCCCTTCTAAGTGCAGGCCAGGTGCTGCCACGCTGAGATCCGCAGAGGACAGCTTAAGAAACACTCACTGCACCCACCTGCAGGGGCTCACTGTGCCCTTCTAAGTGCAGGCCGGGTGCTGCCACGCTGAGATCCGCAGAGGTCAGTTTCAATCAGAGACACTCACTGCACCCACCTGCGGGAGCTCGCTGTGCCCTTCTAAGTGCAGGCCGGGTGCTGCCACACTGAGATCGGCAGACATCAGCTTCAATGAGAGACACTCACTGCACCCACCTGCAGGGGCTCTCTGCGCCTTTCTAAGTGCGGGCCGGGTGCTGCTGCACTGAGATCCGCAGACGACAGCTTCAATCAGAGACACTCACTGCAGCCACCTGCGGGGGCTCGCTGTGCCCTTCTAAGTGCAGGCCGGGTGCTGCCGCACTGAGATCCGCTGATGACAGCTTCAATCAGAGACACTCACTGCACCCACCTGCGGGGGCTCGCTGTGCCCTTCTAAGTGCAAGCCGGGTGCTGCTGCGCTGAGATCCGCAGACGACAGCTTATATCAGAGACACTCACTGCACCCACCTGCAGGGGCTCGCTGCGCCTTTCTAAGTGCAGGCCGGGTGCTGCTGCACTGAGATCGACAGACGACAGCTTCAATCAGAGACACTCACTGCACCCACTTGCAGCGGCTCGCTGCGCCCTTCTAAGTACAGGCTGGGTGCTGCCGCACTGAGATCTGCAGAGGACAGCTTCAGAGACACTCACTGCACCTACCTGCAGGGGCTCGCTGTGCCCTTCTAAGTGCAGGCCGGGTGCCGCCGCACCGAGATCGGCATACGACACCTTTAATCAGAGACACTCACTGCACCCACCTGCAGGGGCTCGCTGCGCCTTTCTAAGAGCGGGCCGGGTGCTACTGGGCTAAGATCCGCAGACGACAGCTTCAATCAGAGACACTCACTGCACCCACCTGCAGGGGCTCGCTGCGCCTTTCTAAGTGCAGGCCGGGTGCTGCTGCACTGAGATCCGCAGACAACAGCTTCAATCAGAGACACTCACTGCACCCACTTGCAGGGGCTCGCTGTGCCCTTCTAAGTGCGGGCCGGGTGCTGCCGTGCTGAGATCCGCAGACGACAGCTTCAATCAGAGACACTCACTGCACCCACCTGCAGGGGCTCGCTGCGCCTTTCTAAGTGCAGGCCGGGTGCTGCTGCGCTGAGATCGGCAGACGACTTCAATCAGAGACACTCACTGCACCCACCTGCAGGGGCTCGCTACGCCTTTCTAAGTGCGGGCAGGGTGCTGCCGTGCTGAGATCCGCAGACGACAGCTTCAATCAGAGACACTCACTGCACCCACCTGCAGGGGCTCGCTGCGCCTTTCTAAGTGCAGGCCGGGTGCTGCTGCGCTGAGATCGGCAGACCACTTCAATCAGAGACACTGACTGCACCCACCTGCAGGGGCTCGCTACGCCTTTCTAAGTGCGGGCCGGGTGCTGCCGTGCTGAGATCCGCAGACGACAGCTTCAATCAGAGACACTCACTGCACCCACCTGCAGGGGCTCGCTGTGCCCTCTAAGTGCAGGCCGGGTGCTGCTGCGCTGAGATCGGCAGACGACAGCTTCAATCAGAGACACTCACTGCACCCACCTGCAGGGGCTCGCTGCGCCTTTCTAAGTGCAGGCCGGGTGCTGCTGCGCTGAGATCGGCAAACGACTTCAATCAGAGACACTCACTGCACCCACCTGCAGGGGCTCGCTACGCCTTTCTAAGTGCGGGCCGGGTGCTGCCGTACTGAGATCCGCAGACGACAGCTTCAATCAGAGACACTCACTGCACCCACCTGCAGGGGCTCGCTACACCTTTCTAAGTGCAGGCCGGGTGCTGCCGCACTGAGATCCGCAGAGGACAGCTTCAGAGACACTCACTGCACCCACCTGCAGGGGCTCGCTGTGCCCTTCTAAGTGCAGGCCGGGTGCTGCTGCGCTGAGATCGGCAGACGACAGCTTCAATCAGAGACACTCGCTGCACCCAGCTGCAGGGGCTCGCTGTGCCCTTCTAAGTGCAGGCAGGGTGCTGCCGCACTGAGATCTTCTGACGACAGCTTCAATCAGAGACACTCACTGCACCCACCTGCAGGGGCTCGCTGTGCCCTTCTAAGTGCAGGCCGGGTGCTGCCGCACTGAGATCCGCAGAGGACAGCTTCAGAGACACTCACTGCACCCACCTGCAGGGGCTCGCTGTGCCCTTCTAAGTGCAGGCCGGGTGCTGCTGCGCTGAGATCGGCAGACGACAGCTTCAATCAGAGACACTCACTGCACCCACCTGCAGGGGCTCGCTGCGCCTTTCTAAGTGCAGGCCGGGTGCTGCTGCGCTGAGATCGCCAGACAACAGCTTCAATCAGAGACACTCACTGCACCCACCTGCAGGGGCTCGCTACGCCTTTCTAAGTGCAGGCCGGGTGCTGCCGCACTGAGATCCGCAGAGGACAGCTTCAGAGACACTCACTGCACCCACCTGCAGGGGCTCGCTGTGCCCTTCTAAGTGCAGGCCGGGTGCTGCTGCGCTGAGATCGGCAAACAACAGCTTCAATCAGAGACACTCACTGCACCCACCTGCAGAGGCTCGCTGCGACTTTCTAAGTGCAGGCCGGGTGCTGCTGCGCTGGGATCGGCAGATGACTTCAATCAGAGACACTCACTGCACCCACCTGCAGGGGCTCGCTATGCCTTTCTAAGTTCGGGCCGGGTGCTGCCGTGCTGAGATCCGCAGACGACAGCTTCAATCAGAGACACTCACTGCACACACTTGCAGGAGCTCGCTGTGCCCTTCTAAGTGCAGGCCGGGTGCTGCTGCACTGAGATCGGCAGATGTCAGCTTCAATCAGAGACACTCACTGCACCCACCTGCAGGGGCTCGCTACGCCTTTCTAAGTGCGGGCCGGGTGCTGCCGTGCTGAGTTCCGCAGAGGACAGCTTCAGAGACACTCACTGCACCCACCTGCAGGGGCTCGCTGTGCCCTTCTAAGTGCAGGCCGGGTGCTGCTGCGCTGAGATCGGCAGACGACAGCTTCAATCAGAGACACTCACTGCACCCACCTGCAGGGGCTCGCTGTGCCCTTCTAAGTGCAGGCCGGGTGCTGCGGCGCTGAGATCCGCAGAGGACAGCTTCAATCAGAGACACTCACTGCACCCACCTGCAGGGGCTCGCTGCGCCTTTCTAAGTGCAGGCCGGGTGCTGCTGCGCTGAGATCGGCAGACGACTTCAGTCAGAGACACTCACTGCACCCACCTGCAGGGGTTCGCTATGCCTTTCTAAGTGCGGGCCGGGTGCTGCCGTGCTGAGATTCGCAGACGACAGCTTCAATCAGAGACACTCACTGCACCCACCTACAGGGGCTCGCTGCGCCTTTCTAAGTGCAGGCCGGGTGCTGCTGCGCTGAGATCGGCAGACGACGGCTTCAATCAGAGACACTCACTGCACCCACCTGCGGGGGCTCGCTACGCCTTTCTAAGTGCGGGCCGGGTGCTGCTGCGCTGAGATCGGCAGACGACAGCTTCAATAAGAGACACTCACTGCACCCACCTGCAGGGGCTCGCTGTGCCCTTCTAAGTGCAGGCCGGGTGCTGCCGCACTGAGATCCGCAGAGGATAGCTTCAGAGACACTCACTGCACCCACCTGCAGGGGCTCGCTGTGCCCTTCTAAGTGCAGGCCGGGTGCTGCTGCGCTGAGATCGGCAGACGACAGCTTCAATCAGAGACACTCACTGCACCCACCTGCAGGGGCTCGCTGCACCTTTCTAAGTGCGGGCCGGGTGCTTCTGCGCTGAGATCAGCAGACGACGGCTTCAATCAGAGACACTCACTGCATCCACTTGCAGGAGCTCGCCGTGCCCTTCTAAGTGCAGGCCGGGTGCTGCCGCACTGAGATCCGCAGAGGACAGCTTCAGAGACACACACTGCACCCACCTGCAGGGGCTCGCTGTGCCCTTCTAAGTGCAGGCCGGGTGCTGCTGCGCTGAGATCGGCAGACGACAGCTTCAATCAGAGACACTCACTGCACCCACCTGCAGGGGCTCGCTGTGCCCTTCTAAGTGCAGGCCGGGTGCTGCCGCGCTGAGATCCGCAGAGGACAGCTTCAATCAGAGACACTCACTGCACCCACCTGCAGGGGCTCGCTGCGCCTTTCTAAGTGCAGGCCGGGTGCTGCTGCGCTGAGATCGGCAGACGACTTCAATCAGAGACACTCACTGCACCCACCTGCAGGGGTTCGCTATGCCTTTCTAAGTGCGGGCCGGGTGCTGCCGTGCTGAGATTCGCAGACGACAGCTTCAATCAGAGACACTCACTGCACCCACCTGCAGGGGCTCGCTGCGCCTTTCTAAGTGCAGGCCGGGTGCTGCTGCGCTGAGATCGGCAGACGACGGCTTCAATCAGAGACACTCACTGCACCCACCTGCAGGGGCTCGCTGTGCCCTTCTAAGTGCAGGCCGGGTGCTGCCGCGCTGAGATCCGCAGAGGACAGCTTCAATCAGAGACACTCACTGCACCCACCTGCAGGGGCTCGCTGCGCCTTTCTAAGTGCAGGCCGGGTGCTGCTGCGCTGAGATCGGCAGACGACTTCAATCAGAGACACTCACTGCACCCACCTGCAGGGGTTCGCTATGCCTTTCTAAGTGCGGGCCGGGTGCTGCCGTGCTGAGATTCGCAGACGACAGCTTCAATCAGAGACACTCACTGCACCCACCTGCAGGGGCTCGCTGCGCCTTTCTAAGTGCAGGCCGGGTGCTGCTGCGCTGAGATCGGCAGACGACGGCTTCAATCAGAGACACTCACTGCACCCACCTGCGGGGGCTCGCTACGCCTTTCTAAGTGCGGGCCGGGTGCTGCTGCGCTGAGATCGGCAGACGACAGCTTCAATAAGAGACACTCACTGCACCCACCTGCAGGGGCTCGCTGTGCCCTTCTAAGTGCAGGCCGGGTGCTGCCGCACTGAGATCCGCAGAGGATAGCTTCAGAGACACTCACTGCACCCACCTGCAGGGGCTCGCTGTGCCCTTCTAAGTGCAGGCCGGGTGCTGCTGCGCTGAGATCGGCCGACGACAGCTTCAATCAGAGACACTCACTGCACCCACCTGCAGGGGCTCGCTGCACCTTTCTAAGTGCGGGCCGGGTGCTTCTGCGCTGAGATCAGCAGACGACGGCTTCAATCAGAGACACTCACTGCACCCACTTGCAGGAGCTCGCCGTGCCCTTCTAAGTGCAGGCCGGGTGCTGCCGCACTGAGATCCGCAGAGGACAGCTTCAGAGACACTCACTGCACCCACCTGCAGGGGCTCGCTGTGCCCTTCTAAGTGCAGGCCGGGTGCTGCTGCGCTGAGATCGGCAGACGACAGCTTCAATCAGAGACACTCACTGCACTCACCTGCAGGGGCTCACTGCGCCTTTCTAAGTGCAGGCCGGGTGCTGCTGCTCTGAGATCGGCAGACGACGGCTTCAATCAGAGACACTCACTGCACCCACCTGCAGGGGCTCGCTGCGCCCTTCTAAGTGCATGCCGGGTGCTGCTGCGCTGAGATCGGCAGATGACAGCTTCAATCAGAGACACTCACTGCACCCACCTGCGGGGGCTCGCTGTGCCCTTCTAAGTGCAGGCAGGGTGCTGCCGCACTGAGATCGGCAGACGACAGCTTCAGAGACACTCACTGCACCCACCTGCAGGGGCTCGGTACGCCTTTCTAAGTGCGGCTGGGTGCTGCCGCGCTGAGATCGGCAGACGACAGCTTCAATCAGAGACACTCACTGCACCCACCTGCGGGGGCTCGCTACGCCTTTCTAAGTGCGGCCCGGGTTCTGCCGCACTGAGATCCGCTGACGACAGCTTCAATCATAGACACTCACTGCACCCACCTGCGGGGGCTCGCTACGCCTTTCTAAGTGCAGGCCGGGTGCCGCCACGCTGAGATCGGCAGATGACAGCTTCAATCAGAGACACTCACTGCACCCACCTGCAGGGGCTCGCTGTGCCCTTCTAAGTGCAGGCCGGGTGCTGCCGCACTGAGATCCGCAGAGGACAGCTTCAATCAGAGACACTCACTGCACCCACCTGCAGGGGCTCGCTGTGCCTTTCTAAGTGCAGGCCGGGTGCTGCTGCGCTGAGATCGGCAGACGACTTCAATCAGAGACACTCACTGCACCCACCTGCAGGGGTTCGCTATGCCTTTCTAAGTGCGGGCCGGGTGCTGCCGTGCTGAGATTCGCAGACGACAGCTTCAATCAGAGACACTCACTGCACCCACCTGCAGGGGCTCGCTGCGCCTTTCTAAGTGCAGGCCGGGTGCTGCTGCGCTGAGATCGGCAGACGACGGCTTCAATCAGAGACACTCACTGCACCCACCTGCGGGGGCTCGCTACGCCTTTCTAAGTGCGGGCCGGGTGCTGCTGCGCTGAGATCGGCAGACGACAGCTTCAATAAGAGACACTCACTGCACCCACCTGCAGGGGCTCGCTGTGCCCTTCTAAGTGCAGGCCGGGTGCTGCCGCACTGAGATCCGCAGAGGATAGCTTCAGAGACACTCACTGCAACCACCTGCAGGGGCTCGCTGTGCCCTTCTAAGTGCAGGCCGGGTGCTGCTGCGCTGAGATCGGCAGACGACAGCTTCAATCAGAGACACTCACTGCACCCACCTGCAGGGGCTCGCTGCACCTTTCTAAGTGCGGGCCGGGTGCTTCTGCGCTGAGATCAGCAGACGACGGCTTCAATCAGAGACACTCACTGCATCCACTTGCAGGAGCTCGCCGTGCCCTTCTAAGTGCAGGCCGGGTGCTGCCGCACTGAGATCCGCAGAGGACAGCTTCAGAGACACACACTGCACCCACCTGCAGGGGCTCGCTGTTCCCTTCTAAGTGCAGGCCGGGTGCTGCTGCGCTGAGATCGGCAGACGACAGCTTCAATCAGAGACACTCACTGCACCCACCTGCAGGGGCTCGCTGTGCCCTTCTAAGTGCAGGCCGGGTGCTGCCGCGCTGAGATCCGCAGAGGACAGCTTCAATCAGAGACACTCACTGCACCCACCTGCAGGGGCTCGCTGCGCCTTTCTAAGTGCAGGCCGGGTGCTGCTGCGCTGAGATCGGCAGACGACTTCAATCAGAGACACTCACTGCACCCACCTGCAGGGGTTCGCTATGCCTTTCTAAGTGCGGGCCGGGTGCTGCCGTGCTGAGATTCGCAGACGACAGCTTCAATCAGAGACACTCACTGCACCCACCTGCAGGGGCTCGCTGCGCCTTTCTAAGTGCAGGCCGGGTGCTGCTGCGCTGAGATCGGCAGACGACGGCTTCAATCAGAGACACTCACTGCACCCACCTGCGGGGTCTCGCTACGCCTTTCTAAGTGCAGGCCGGGTGCTGCTGCGCTGAGATCGGCAGACAACAGCTTCAATCAGAGACACTCACTGCACCCACCTGCAGAGGCTCGCTGCGACTTTCTAAGTGCAGGCCGGGTGCTGCTGCGCTGAGATCGGCAGATGACTTCAATCAGAGACACTCACTGCACCCACCTGCAGGGGCTCGCTACACCTTTCTAAGTGCGGGCCGGGTGCTGCCGTGCTGAGTTCCGCAGAGGACAGCTTCAGAGACACTCACTGCACCCACCTGCAGGAGCTCGCCGTGCCCTTCTAAGTGCAGGCCGGGTGCTGCCGCACTGAGATCCGCAGAGGACAGCTTCAGAGACACTCACTGCACCCACCTGCAGGGGCTCGCTGTGCCCTTCTAAGTGCAGGCCGGGTGCTGCTGCGCTGAGATCGGCAGACGACAGCTTCAATCAGAGACACTCACTGCACTCACCTGCAGGGGCTCACTGCGCCTTTCTAAGTGCAGGCCGGGTGCTGCTGCGCTGAGATCGGCAGACGACGGCTTCAATCAGAGACACTCACTGCACCCACCTGCAGGGGCTCGCTGCGCCCTTCTAAGTGCATGCCGGGTGCTGCTGCGCTGAGATCGGCAGATGACAGCTTCAATCAGAGACACTCACTGCACCCACCTGCGGGGGCTCGCTGTGCCCTTCTAAGTGCAGGCAGGGTGCTGCCGCACTGAGATCGGCAGACGACAGCTTCAGAGACACTCACTGCACCCACCTGCAGGGGCTCGGTACGCCTTTCTAAGTGCGGCTGGGTGCTGCCGCGCTGAGATCGGCAGACGACAGCTTCAATCAGAGACACTCACTGCACCCACCTGCGGGGGCTCGCTACGCCTTTCTAAGTGCGGCCCGGGTTCTGCCGCACTGAGATCCGCTGACGACAGCTTCAATCATAGACACTCACTGCACCCACCTGCGGGGGCTCGCTACGCCTTTCTAAGTGCAGGCCGGGTGCCGCCACGCTGAGATCGGCAGATGACAGCTTCAATCAGAGACACTCACTGCACCCACCTGCAGGGGCTCGCTGTGCCCTTCTAAGTGCAGGCCGGGTGCTGCCGCACTGAGATCCGCAGAGGACAGCTTCAATCAGAGACACTCACTGCACCCACCTGCAGGGGCTCGCTGTGCCTTTCTAAGTGCAGGCCGGGTGCTGCTGCGCTGAGATCGGCAGACGACTTCAATCAGAGACACTCACTGCACCCACCTGCAGGGGTTCGCTATGCCTTTCTAAGTGCGGGCCGGGTGCTGCCGTGCTGAGATTCGCAGACGACAGCTTCAATCAGAGACACTCACTGCACCCACCTGCAGGGGCTCGCTGCGCCTTTCTAAGTGCAGGCCGGGTGCTGCTGCGCTGAGATCGGCAGACGACGGCTTCAATCAGAGACACTCACTGCACCCACCTGCGGGGGCTCGCTACGCCTTTCTAAGTGCGGGCCGGGTGCTGCTGCGCTGAGATCGGCAGACGACAGCTTCAATAAGAGACACTCACTGCACCCACCTGCAGGGGCTCGCTGTGCCCTTCTAAGTGCAGGCCGGGTGCTGCCGCACTGAGATCCGCAGAGGATAGCTTCAGAGACACTCACTGCACCCACCTGCAGGGGCTCGCTGTGCCCTTCTAAGTGCAGGCCGGGTGCTGCTGCGCTGAGATCGGCAGACGACAGCTTCAATCAGAGACACTCACTGCACCCACCTGCAGGGGCTCGCTGCACCTTTCTAAGTACGGGCCGGGTGCTTCTGCGCTGAGATCAGCAGACGACGGCTTCAATCAGAGACACTCACTGCATCCACTTGCAGGAGCTCGCCGTGCCCTTCTAAGTGCAGGCCGGGTGCTGCCGCACTGAGATCCGCAGAGGACAGCTTCAGAGACACACACTGCACCCACCTGCAGGGGCTCGCTGTTCCCTTCTAAGTGCAGGCCGGGTGCTGCTGCGCTGAGATCGGCAGACGACAGCTTCAATCAGAGACACTCACTGCACCCACCTGCAGGGGCTCGCTGTGCCCTTCTAAGTGCAGGCCGGGTGCTGCCGCGCTGAGATCCGCAGAGGACAGCTTCAATCAGAGACACTCACTGCACCCACCTGCAGGGGCTCGCTGCGCCTTTCTAAGTGCAGGCCGGGTGCTGCTGCGCTGAGATCGGCAGACGACTTCAATCAGAGACACTCACTGCACCCACCTGCAGGGGTTCGCTATGCCTTTCTAAGTGCGGGCCGGGTGCTGCCGTGCTGAGATTCGCAGACGACAGCTTCAATCAGAGACACTCACTGCACCCACCTGCAGGGGCTCGCTGCGCCTTTCTAAGTGCAGGCCGGGTGCTGCTGCGCTGAGATCGGCAGACGACGGCTTCAATCAGAGACACTCACTGCACCCACCTGCGGGGTCTCGCTACGCCTTTCTAAGTGCAGGCCGGGTGCTGCTGCGCTGAGATCGGCAGACAACAGCTTCAATCAGAGACACTCACTGCACCCACCTGCAGAGGCTCGCTGCGACTTTCTAAGTGCAGGCCGGGTGCTGCTGCGCTGAGATCGGCAGATGACTTCAATCAGAGACACTCACTGCACCCACCTGCAGGGGCTCGCTACACCTTTCTAAGTGCGGGCCGGGTGCTGCCGTGCTGAGTTCCGCAGAGGACAGCTTCAGAGACACTCACTGCACCCACCTGCAGGGGCTCGCTGTGCCCTTCTAAGTGCAGGCCGGGTGCTGCTGCGCTGAGATCGGCAGACGACAGCTTCAATCAGAGACACTCACTGCACCCACCTGCAGGGGCTCGCTGTGCCCTTCTAAGTGCAGGCCGGGTGCTGCCGCGCTGAGATCCGCAGAGGACAGCTTCAATCAGAGACACTCACTGCACCCACCTGCAGGGGCTCGCTGCGCCTTTCTAAGTGCAGGCCGGGTGCTGCTGCGCTGAGATCGGCAGACGACTTCAATCAGAGACACTCACTGCACCCACCTGCAGGGGTTCGCTATGCCTTTCTAAGTACGCGCCGGGTGCTGCCGTGCTGAGATTCGCAGACGACAGCTTCAATCAGAGACACTCACTGCACCCACCTGCAGGGGCTCGCTGCGCCTTTCTAAGTGCAGCCCGGGTGCTGCTGCGCTGAGATCGGCAGATGACGGCTTCAATCAGAGACACTCACTGCACCCACCTGCGGGGGCTCGCTACGCCTTTCTAAGTGCGGGCCGGGTGCTGCTGCGCTGAGATCGGCAGACGACAGCTTCAATAAGAGACACTCACTGCACCCACCTGCAGGGGCTCGCTGTGCCCTTCTAAGTGCAGGCCGGGTGCTGCCGCACTGAGATCCGCAGAGGATAGCTTCAGAGACACTCACTGCACCCACCTGCAGGGGCTCGCTGTGCCCTTCTAAGTGCAGGCCGGGTGCTGCTGCGCTGAGATCGGCAGATGACAGCTTCAATCAGAGACACTCACTGCACCCACCTGCAGGGGCTCGCTGCACCTTTCTAAGTGCGGGCCGGGTGCTTCTGCGCTGAGATCAGCAGACGACGGCTTCAATCAGAGACACTCACTGCACCCACTTGCAGGAGCTCGCCGTGCCCTTCTAAGTGCAGGCCGGGTGCTGCCGCACTGAGATCCGCAGAGGACAGCTTCAGAGACACTCACTGCACCCACCTGCAGGGGCTCGCTGTGCCCTTCTAAGTGCAGGCCGGGTGCTGCCGCGCTGAGATCCGCAGAGGACAGCTTCAATCAGAGACACTCACTGCACCCACCTGCAGGGGCTCGCTGCGCCTTTCTAAGTGCAGGCCGGGTGCTGCTGCGCTGAGATCGGCAGACGACTTCAATCAGAGACACTCACTGCACCCACCTGCAGGGGTTCGCTATGCCTTTCTAAGTGCGGGCCGGGTGCTGCCGTGCTGAGATTCGCAGACGACAGCTTCAATCAGAGACACTCACTGCACCCACCTGCAGGGGCTCGCTGCGCCTTTCTAAGTGCAGGCCGGGTGCTGCTGCGCTGAGATCGGCAGACGACGGCTTCAATCAGAGACACTCACTGCACCCACCTGCGGGGGCTCGCTACGCCTTTCTAAGTGCGGGCCGGGTGCTGCTGCGCTGAGATCGGCAGACGACAGCTTCAATAAGAGACACTCACTGCACCCACCTGCAGGGGCTCGCTGTGCCCTTCTAAGTGCAGGCCGGGTGCTGCCGCACTGAGATCCGCAGAGGATAGCTTCAGAGACACTCACTGCACCCACCTGCAGGGGCTCGCTGTGCCCTTCTAAGTGCAGGCCGGGTGCTGCTGCGCTGAGATCGGCAGACGACAGCTTCAATCAGAGACACTCACTGCACCCACCTGCAGGGGCTCGCTGCACCTTTCTAAGTGCGGGCCGGGTGCTTCTGCGCTGAGATCAGCAGACGACGGCTTCAATCAGAGACACTCACTGCACCCACTTGCAGGAGCTCACCGTGCCCTTCTAAGTGCAGGCCGGGTGCTGCCGCACTGAGATCCGCAGAGGACAGCTTCAGAGACACTCACTGCACCCACCTGCAGGGGCTCGCTGTGCCCTTCTAAGTGCAGGCCGGGTGCTGCTGCGCTGAGATCGGCAGACGACAGCTTCAATCAGAGACACTCACTGCACTCACCTGCAGGGGCTCACTGCGCCTTTCTAAGTGCAGGCCGGGTGCTGCTGCGCTGAGATCGGCAGACGACGGCTTCAATCAGAGACACTCACTGCACCCACCTGCAGGGGCTCGCTGCGCCCTTCTAAGTGCATGCCGGGTGCTGCTGCGCTGAGATCGGCAGATGACAGGTTCAATCAGAGACACTCACTGCACCCACCTGCGGGGGCTCGCTGTGCCCTTCTAAGTGCAGGCAGGGTGCTGCCGCACTGAGATCGGCAGACGACAGCTTCAGAGACACTCAATGCACCCACCTGCAGGGGCTCGGTACGCCTTTCTAAGTGCGGCTGGGTGCTGCCGCGCTGAGATCGGCAGACGACAGCTTCAATCAGAGACACTCACTGCACCCACCTGCGGGGGCTCGCTACGCCTTTCTAAGTGCGGCCCGGGTTCTGCCGCACTGAGATCCGCTGACGACAGCTTCAATCATAGACACTCACTGCACCCACCTGCGGGGGCTCGCTATGCCTTTCTAAGTGCAGGCCGGGTGCCGCCACGCTGAGATCGGCAGATGACAGCTTCAATCAGAGACACTCACTGCACCCACCTGCAGGGGCTCGCTGTGCCCTTCTAAGTGCAGGCCGGGTGCTGCCGCACTGAGATCCGCAGAGGACAGCTTCAATCAGAGATACTCACTGCACCCACCTGCAGGGGCTCGCTGTGCCTTTCTAAGTGCAGGCCGGGTGCTGCTGCGCTGAGATCGGCA
This sequence comes from Triturus cristatus, assembly GCF_964204655.1. Lineage (NCBI taxonomy): Eukaryota > Metazoa > Chordata > Amphibia > Caudata > Salamandridae > Triturus > Triturus cristatus. Next base: position 84,884,931 of record NC_140591.1, read on the forward strand.
GACGACTTCAATCAGAGACACTCACTGCACCCACCTGCAGGGGTTCGCTATGCCTTTCTAAGTGCGGGCCGGGTGCTGCCGTGCTGAGATTCGCAGACGACAGCTTCAATCAGAGACACTCACTGCACCCACCTGCAGGGGCTCGCTGCGCCTTTCTAAGTGCAGGCCGGGTGCTGCTGCGCTGAGATCGGCAGACGACGGCTTCAATCAGAGACACTCACTGCACCCACCTGCGGGGGCTCGCTACGCCTTTCTAAGTGCGGGCCGGGTGCTGCTGCGCTGAGATCGGCAGATGACAGCTTCAATAAGAGACACTCACTGCACCCACCTGCAGGGGCTCGCTGTGCCCTTCTAAGTGCAGGCCGGGTGCTGCCGCACTGAGATCCGCAGAGGATAGCTTCAGAGACACTCACTGCACCCACCTGCAGGGGCTCGCTGTGCCCTTCTAAGTGCAGGCCGGGTGCTGCTGCGCTGAGATCGGCAGACGACAGCTTCAATCAGAGACACTCACTGCACCCACCTGCAGGGGCTCGCTGCACCTTTCTAAGTGCGGGCCGGGTGCTTCTGCGCTGAGATCAGCAGACGACGGCTTCAATCAGAGACACTCACTGCACCCACTTGCAGGAGCTCGCCGTGCCCTTCTAAGTGCAGGCCGGGTGCTGCCGCACTGAGATCCGCAGAGGACAGCTTCAGAGACACTCACTGCACCCACCTGCAGGGGCTCGCTGTGCCCTTCTAAGTGCAGGCCGGGTGCTGCTGCGCTGAGATCGGCAGACGACAGCTTCAATCAGAGACACTCACTGCACTCACCTGCAGGGGCTCACTGCGCCTTTCTAAGTGCAGGCCGGGTGCTGCTGCGCTGAGATCGGCAGACGACGGCTTCAATCAGAGACACTCACTGCACCCACCTGCAGGGGCTCGCTGCGCCCTTCTAAGTGCATGCCGGGTGCTGCTGCGCTGAGATCGGCAGATGACAGGTTCAATCAGAGACACTCACTGCACCCACCTGCGGGGGCTCGCTGTGCCCTTCTAAGTGCAGGCAGGGTGCTGCCGCACTGAGATCGGCAGACGACAGCTTCAGAGACACTCACTGCACCCACCTGCAGGGGCTCGGTACGCCTTTCTAAGTGCGGCTGGGTGCTGCCGCGCTGAGATCGGCAGACGACAGCTTCAATCAGAGACACTCACTGCACCCACCTGCGGGGGCTCGCTACGCCTTTCTAAGTGCGGCCCGGGTTCTGCCGCACTGAGATCCGCTGACGACAGCTTCACTCATAGACACTCACTGCACCCACCTGCGGGGGCTCGCTACGCCTTTCTAAGTGCAGGCCGGGTGCCGCCACGCTGAGATCGGCAGATGACAGCTTCAATCAGAGACACTCACTGCACCCACCTGCAGGGGCTCGCTGTGCCCTTCTAAGTGCAGGCCGGGTGCTGCGGCACTGAGATCCGCAGAGGACAGCTTCAATCAGAGACACTCACTGCACCCACCTGCAGGGGCTCGCTGTGCCTTTCTAAGTGCAGGCCGGGTGCTGCTGCGCTGAGATCGGCAGACGACTTCAATCAGAGACACTCACTGCACCCACCTGCAGGGGTTCGCTATGCCTTTCTAAGTGCGGGCCGGGTGCTGCCGTGCTGAGATTCGCAGACGACAGCTTCAATCAGAGACACTCACTGCACCCACCTGCAGGGGCTCGCTGCGCCTTTCTAAGTGCAGGCCGGGTGCTGCTGCGCTGAGATCGGCAGACGACGGCTTCAATCAGAGACACTCACTGCACCCACCTGCGGGGGCTCGCTACGCCTTTCTAAGTGCGGGCCGGGTGCTGCTGCGCTGAGATCGGCAGACGACAGCTTCAATAAGAGACACTCACTGCACCCACCTGCAGGGGCTCGCTGTGCCCTTCTAAGTGCAGGCCGGGTGCTGCCGCACTGAGATCCGCAGAGGATAGCTTCAGAGACACTCACTGCACCCACCTGCAGGGGCTCGCTGTGCCCTTCTAAGTGCAGGCCGGGTGCTGCTGCGCTGAGATCGGCAGACGACAGCTTCAATCAGAGACACTCACTGCACCCACCTGCAGGGGCTCGCTGCACCTTTCTAAGTGCGGGCCGGGTGCTTCTGCGCTGAGATCAGCAGACGACGGCTTCAATCAGAGACACTCACTGCACCCACTTGCAGGAGCTCGCCGTGCCCTTCTAAGTGCAGGCCGGGTGCTGCCGCACTGAGATCCGCAGAGGACAGCTTCAGAGACACTCACTGCACCCACCTGCAGGGGCTCGCTGTGCCCTTCTAAGTGCAGGCCGGGTGCTGCTGCGCTGAGATCGGCAGACGACAGCTTCAATCAGAGACACTCACTGCACTCACCTGCAGGGGCTCACTGCGCCTTTCTAAGTGCAGGCCGGGTGCTGCTGCGCTGAGATCGGCAGACGACGGCTTCAATCAGAGACACTCACTGCACCCACCTGCAGGGGCTCGCTGCGCCCTTCTAAGTGCATGCCGGGTGCTGCTGCGCTGAGATCGGCAGATGACAGCTTCAATCAGAGACACTCACTGCACCCACCTGCGGGGGCTCGCTGTGCCCTTCTAAGTGCAGGCAGGGTGCTGCCGCACTGAGATCGGCAGACGACAGCTTCAGAGACACTCACTGCACCCACCTGCAGGGGCTCGGTACGCCTTTCTAAGTGCGGCTGGGTGCTGCCGCGCTGAGATCGGCAGACGACAGCTTCAATCAGAGACACTCACTGCACCCACCTGCGGGGGCTCGCTACGCCTTTCTAAGTGCGGCCCGGGTTCTGCCGCACTGAGATCCGCTGACGACAGCTTCAATCATAGACACTCACTGCACCCACCTGCGGGGGCTCGCTACGCCTTTCTAAGTGCAGGCCGGGTGCTGCCACGCTGAGATCCGCAGACGACAGCTTCAATCAGAGACACTCACTGCACCCACCTGAAGGGGCTCGCTGTGCCCCTCTAAGTGCAGGCCGGGTGCTGCCGCGCTGAGATCGGCAGACGACAGCTTCAATCAGAGACACTCACTGCACCCACCTGCGGGGGCTCGCTGTGCCCTTCTAAGTGCAGGCCGGGTGCTGCCGCACTGAGATCCGCAGAGGACAGCTTCAGAGACACTCACTGCACCCACCTGCAGGGGCTCGCTGTGCCCTTCTAAGTGCAGGCCGGGTGCTGCTGCGCTGAGATCGGCAGACGACAGCTTCAATCAGAGACACTCACTGCACCCACCTGCAGGGGCTCGCTGCGCCTTTCTAAGTGCGGGACGGGTGCTGCTGCGCTGAGATCGGCAGACGACGGCTTCAATCAGAGACACTCACTGCACCCACTTGCAGGAGCTCGCTGTGCCCTTCTAAGTGCAGGCCGGGTGCTGCCGCACTGAGATCCGCAGAGGACAGCTTCAGAGACACTCACTGCACCCACCTGCAGGGGCTCACTGTGCCCTTCTCAGTGCAGGCCGGGTGCTGCTGCGCTGAGATCGGCAGACGACAGCTTCAATCAGAGACACTCACTGCACCCACCTGCAGGGGCTCGCTGCGCCTTTCTAAGTGCAGGCCGGGTGCTGCTGCGCTGAGATCGGCAGACGACGGCTTTAATCAGAGACACTCACTGCACCCACCTGCAGGGGCTCGCTGCGCCCTTCTAAGTGCAGGCCGGGTGCTGCTGCGCTGAGATCGGCAGACGACGGCTTCAATCAGAGACACTCAGTGCACCCACCTGCAGGGGCTCACTGCGCCCTTCTAAGTGCAGGCCGGGTGCTGCTGCGCTGAGATCGGCAGATGACAGCTTCAATCAGAGACACTCACTGCACCCATCTGCAGGGGCTCGCTGTGCCCTTCTAAGTGCACGCAGGGTGCTGCCGCACTGAGATCGGCAGACGACAGCTTCAGAGACACTCACTGCACCCGCCTGCAGGGGCTCGCTACGCCTTTCTAAGTGCGGCCGGGTGCCGCCACGCTGAGATCCGCAGACGACAGCTTCAATCAGAGACACTCACTGCACCCACCTGAAGGGGCTCGCTGTGCCCCTCTAAGTGCAGGCCGGGTGCTGCCACACTGAGATCCGCAGACGACAGCTTCAATCAGAGACACTCACTCCACCCACCTGCAGGGGCTCGCTGTGCCCTTCTAAGTGCAGGCAGGGTGCTGCCGCACTGAGATCTGCTGACGACAGCTTCAATCAGAGACACTCACTGCACCCACCTGCGGGGGCTCGCTGTGCCCTTCTAAGTGCAGGCCGGGTGCTGCTGCTGGAGCAGGATTTTCTGATGAAAATCTATTGGGTTTTTAAGCTCTGGTTTGTCTATTTGTCATAATTAACATTAATAATCATTAATTATTAATTATTTGTTTTGTGTAAGTGTTTTTACTTATCAACATGTACGAATTAACAAGAGAGAATTACACGTGGGAACGCGTATGTGTTGCCTATTGACAATGTGCATGTTTTATTAAATAAACGTTGCTGAGTGCTGTTTATTTTAAAGCACAAAACGCTTTTGAACTAATGCTTTCCTGTGTTGCAAAAGCTAGATAATTACATACACATAAGGGTATTAGTGGGGTTAACACTGTTTAATCATTATGCTGTGGTAACGTTGTTTTTGTCTCTTTTAATTAAGATGGTCCATTTTGGCCTAATGAAAAATGGCTGCCGTTTGCAGCCTGGCCTCAAGTGAAAGATTTGTGATGAGAGGGCCTTGCTGAATATGGTCACGAGACATCTGGCCACAGTCCTTGCCTGGTTAAAACTTTCCGTGAGGATAGCAGCAGTTCTGGGCGAGTTTCCAGATGTATCGGAACAGCCTTGGAGGACAAAGGAGCCATAAAGAAAGAACTCTGAGCTCATTGTGTCATCGCCGAGGAAATGTGGATGTTAAAAGTTACTTTTTATTTTTGGTTCCTGTTCTGTCTTTTTATTTTTGTGATTTTCCTGAGCGGAGATTTTCCAAATGTAGCGATGCTACATCCTTTCCTGCTCGCTCTGCTCAGCGGTTCGGCGGACGTGTAGAACATTTAATGTTTCTTTAATATTGCAAGTTTCATTATAAATATTGTTAGCCTAGAGAGGGTGGGAGGCCACTTTGCCATTTTCTTCCCAAACCTGCGTTGGTGAGGATCGATGCTGTGAGGACGGTGACTCTGGAGATTTCTACTGAGAGACTTGTCCTGATGACCCATTCTGACATTTAGCTAGAATAGGTAATTATGAGAAAATGATTTATTCTGATTAATTTCTTTTGACTAATTTTAGATAAAGAATCATAATTTTAAATACGGTGTTGGTGATTATTTCTTGTCAATTATTGAGTACTCTATTTGATTATTGTTGTATAGATTGTTTAGATTATGACAATTACAATAACTAGGTCTTATCGACCTCAGTGTAGATGTGGGGTGTTTAGGAGTTTTCTTTCCACAGGTTCAGTGCTGGTGGAGTATTTTAGTGTATGTTAGTGAAATGGGCCCTAGTGTATGGTGAGTGTATGTGCGTGTAACTGTGAAATTACTCTATCCGTGGAAGTAGGGAGATTTTGTACACCCCAATCTGCATCAAGTTCCTGGTAGCAGAGTGAAGATGGTTATTGATGATTGTCTTGATCTGATTAGATTGCTTGTACATTAGCTTATTGATTATTTATTATTGATTGATGTTGGTATATGTACTAATATTATATGTTGGAGTTGTCATGTTGAGTTATATGTAGTGCTTCTGGAACTTGGGAGCTAGTAGCAGTTCCGTAGTAGGGCAGAGGGAAGTATATGCTGCTCTCGGGAAAGACGGGATTGTTGGTCCTGTATGTATTCAGGAAAAAGAAAACGTGTGACAATCGAAGTTGCGCGTCACATTGTCTGGATTCGGAATCAGTGACATTGTTGTATGTTACTATTAGAGATATTTCTGGTATATAAGGAGTGCGTATGGTAGTGAAGGTTATCTGTGAAACTCTGGTTTTAAGTCCCAGGGATCCGTAAGGTTCGCCGTTAAAGCTTATCGCGGGAGAAGTAATAGGTATTCTCTGAGCTTGTTTGAGAAACTGGGTAGAAGTAAGCTGCTTGGTTAATGTGTGTTATAATTCTGTAGTAGAGCAGATTGTTCGCTGTTCTCGGGAAAAGCAGGATTCTGTGTGTATGTACTATATTTTCTTGTATGAATGTGCGTGAATGTTCATATATTTAGTTGATTGTAAGACTCTTTGGACAAGTCCTAGAGGAAACAATTAATGAATGTATGTTAGAAGGGAAGAGTAGAGGGATGTGCTACTGTGTCAACGGGATTCTTGTGAAATAGATTTTCTTTACTATTCTGTGGTTAGCGAAGCAGACAATGGAGATGTTTATATGTTGTAACTAATAGATTTTGTAGAAATTTGACACGGAGTCTACTGAGAAATTTTGTAAAGGAGGGGTAGACGAGTGACAAGAGACAGGAGACAGAAGCGACTGCAGCGACTACTGACGTCAAACAGACCGTGCTCTGATTGGATATTAGATCACAATAGTGCTCGCGCTGAGATTGGTGCGTTGGTGTGAGCCGCGCAAGGATTGGAAGAGCTATTCTAGTGACGTAACGTTCCAGGATTGGTGCGTTAGTGTGAGTCGCGCTGTTATTGGTTAAAAAAATCATATTGTGCAGTTGTATTACGGAAGGGATTAGAGAGTTTTGGTAAGCGTTAAAATGTTTTACCAAGAAGAGAAAAAGAAAAAATCTTTGTTCAGAAAGATTAAAAATTGGTTCGACAAGGATAAAGATGTTAAAACGAGAGAGGGTGAATTGTTACCTCCATCGAAAACGCCTGCATCCTTCATGGCTGCGAGATATGGGTATCATACCTGTATATGGTTGGAGAATTGGGTTAGGTATACCAAGGAAGATGGAGTTTTAGCATTTCCAGAACATGGTTCATTTAATCTGGCCGTGTTGAAAAATTTACGGGAAAAGATGTTATGTCTTGACCCAAGACCAAGGCCGACACAGTTCGAGGCTTTAGTGGAATGGGAAGAGGAAGTACATGAGCGAGAGAAACAGAGGTCTGGAGGCAACTATAGGTATATGTTCGGGAGGAGACATGGTCGTGAAACTCATCATGATCGAATGACGAGATGGCGAGATGCTAGTATGTCAGAGGGATTATATCCTATGAGAACAGTTGAAGAAGGAACAGAAAGGGTTCCTGAGGCAGAAGTGAGAAGATATGGAGTTAATGAATATGAGGATGAGGTTTTGAATGACATGATTTACAAAAGACCACCTCCATATAGACCGGAACCAGAAGAGAGTACACCAGTTGTTTCTCCGATAAGAGATACAGTGCGTATCATTGAGACAGAAAATGTGACACCTGAGTTAAGAAGTGGTAATCCTTTCAGGGAAAGAGAGAATAGAAGCAGTGGCGAAAATACGAGAGAATTAGCCAGAACTACATCGGAATTGACTGAAAAGATCAAAGAACTGACAAAGAATCTAGACGCTGTTACGGTACCCGTAATCATAGGTCCGGTTATGCCTGTTTTTGATAAGCAGAGGACAAGTGAGAATGGTTTGGTTATTCCATATGTTGGGAATAGATTGACAAGTTTGGCTGGTCCTTCAGGAGATTCAGGAAAAAGGGCAGGAAAATTTAGACATGACACATGTAGTGAAGGATTAGAGGTACAGTCTAATTCAGGACTGGATGCTGGTGAAGCTAGTTGTTCAGGGATGGCAATTTTAGAACCGCAGAAGAAAGTGGTTCCAGTGAGAAAATCTACTGAAATAACAGCTGAAGATTTGAATGAATGGATGAAAGTTCTTCAAAAGAGGGATAAAGATTCACAAGCAATTGATGTTGCTAGGTTACGTGTAGAATTAGAAGAGCTTGTTGCAGGGACAGTTCCAACAGAAATTCTAAAAAATCATCATGATGGTGAATTATTGTTTATGTGTAAAAATATCACCTGGAGAGCGAGAAATACACATGACAGATTAAGAGCAATAGCAAATGACTATGGAGTTGACATTGATAAAGTGAAAGTTTTGCAGAAGTCTTACAGGATGGATTTCACAGATAAAGATATTGAAAATTTGAATGGTACTGGTAGAACAGGACAGATTAAAGAGATGATCGCTTTATTGCGAAAATGGGGTGATGTTGAGAAGTGGAAGGATAGATGGTACAAAAAGAGAGAAGAATCAGGGGATAGGACTTATTCAGCATTTCCTGTGAGAGAAAAGGAGAAACCAGTGGATACTTATCCTATGAGAGAAATACCTGGAGGAGGATATGTACATGTTCCATGGACCAGACAGGATATTTTATCATTTACGAATGATTTCCCTCGATTGAGAGAAAAGCCCGTCGAGTGGTATAGGCAGGTAGACAGGTTTGTGAAATTGTCAAAAGTGCTGTGGATTGACCTGAATAGTCTGTTTGATATAATTGTTCCAGCAGACTTGTGGGCTGAGTGTAAAATAGTTGTGAGTTGGCCTACTGAGGAATATCCAAGAGATCAGAGAACAGGAGCACCAGATCCAGAAGTAATGAGAAAGTATGAGCAGGTGATTGTATACCTGAAAAATAAAGTACCTCCAAAAGAAACAGACTGGGTTAAAATAGATCGAACACATCAGGAAGCAAAAGAATCAGTTCATGCTTTTTACGAGAGGCTGATACTGGCATTTAAACAATTCAGTGGAGATGAACACCTGGGTGACAAGGATTTGAGTCATTTTGTATACAGATTTGTATATGGCCTGAGACCTGAGATTAGTGAAAGAATTCGTGAGCATACTGTGGATTGGCAGAGTAAGAAAATAGATGAGATTCTGAGACATGCAAAATACTTCAGTGATGAGATTGAAGCAAAACAGAGAAAGCTGAAAGAAAAAGCAATGTGGGCACAAGTGAAAGTTGCGGAAAGACAGGAAGCACAGTTGGTGGAACAGGTGAATAATGCAAGAAATAATGCAGGGAATAGACCTAGGTATGCAGGGAAAGGAAAGGGGAATCTTGAGGAAGCTAAAAAAAAGTTCCCATGTCACAACTGTTGCCAACTGGGACATTGGAGATCTGAGTGTACCAATCCACCATTAGTGAATAATGAGGGAAAATCCTTAAATCAACAGGTGCAGAACGAGGGGAATAATCAACAGCAGCAACAGCAGAAAGTTGTGAGACAGCAGAGTCAAGAGCCAAAACCGCCCTTGCCGCAGAATAGAGGATCACAAAAGTATAATCCGGATTCGGGATTCTACAATGATGAGCAGGTAAACAAACCAAGGCGTTCTAACCAGGTACAACAGTACTTGTTAAAGAATGAAGGGAGTGAGTCTGAGGGTGATTATTGACGGTGCCGAAGAGAGGAGGAAGAGTGCATACTTGGTGCAACTCTAGAAATAGACCAGGCAGGACCATTTGTGGATGGAAAAATAAATGAAGAAAGTGTTACTTTTTTAGTAGACACAGGTGCGACAAGATCAACTGTCAGGTCAACAGATATTAGAAATCTTCCTCTCTCGGATGAAGCAATCCAAGTAGTTGGTGTAGCTAATACACAAATCAGAACACGTCTTACTGAACCAGTAAGAGTACAAATAGGGAAATTTTCAGACATGCACAGATTTATCGTCTGTGACACAAGTCCAGTGAACCTGTTAGGTAGGGATCTACTTTGTAAAATGAATTGTACAATTTTTTGTACACCAGATGGAATAGCTTTTGAAACACCAGATGAGGATGTTTTGTACCGAATGACTCTAGAAAATAGAGAGAGTGAGTTAATTGGTGCATATGCTGTGTTTGATCCGGAGGATTTGCCTCAAGAGCTGAGAGACACAGTGAAAAGGACAGTTTGGGATTTTACTGGAGAGGATGTGGGATTGATGAATAATGTAGATCCTGTGAAAATTTCAGTGAAAGAGGGAATTACTTATCCTAACATTCCTCAGTACAAAATGACACCAGAAATAATTGAGGGAATAACTCCTATAATTGAGAAAATGATTCAGCAGGGAGTTCTGAGAGAACTACTGAGTAGTCCGTGTAATTCACCGATAATGGGGCTAAAGAAGCCTAATGGGAAGTTCAGGATTGTACAGGATTTGAGAAAAGTTAATCAAATTGTGGTGGCATGTTGTCCTATTGTGCCAAATCCATCAGTGATTTTGTATCAGATTCCACATGATGCTGAGTGGTATACAGTGATTGATTTGTGTCATGCTTTCTTTTCAATTCCATTGCATCATGACAGCCAGCCGATTTTTGCATTTAGATTTGGCCAGCGTATTTTAGCATGGTGTCGTATCCCACAGGGGTATACAGAGAGTCCTTCAATATTCAATCAGTTATTGAAAAAGTCATTGGAGAGTTTGATCATGCCTGAAAACTCAGTATTAGTGCAGTATATTGATGACCTACTTGTGGCATCAAAGACACGTGAAGCTTGTGAAGTAGATACTATAGCTTTACTGAATCATCTGGCAGATGGAGGGTTAAAAGTATCTCCAGCCAAATTGCAATTCTGCAAGAAAGAGGTGCATTATCTTGGACACAATATTGAGAAAGGTCTGAGAAAAGTGACTGATGACAGGATCAAAATTATCAGGGAAATGAAGGCCCCAAAGACCCAGAGGGAAGTGAGAATGTTCCTGGGAATGGTGGGTTATTGTCGTCAGTGGATAATTAATTTTTCGCTGATAGCAAAGCCACTGATTAAGCTGACAAAAAGTGAGATGACAGACCCATTGGAACTAGACGGAGAACAAATGGCAGCATTTGAAGAGTTAAAAAGCAGAATGTGTGAAGCCCCTGCTTTGGGTATGCCAGATTATGAAAAAGAATTTGAATTGTACTGCAGTGAGAGAAATGGATGTGCACTTTCAGTGTTAATTCAGAAGCATGGATTACTGAGAAGGCCTATTGCGTACTTCTCATCGACACTTGACCCTGTAGCTGTGGGTTTACCAGGTTGTCTGAAATCTGTGGCTGCAACATGCAGAAGCCTAGAACAGAGTGAGGAAATCATAATGGGATATCCTGTAAGGGTATTCGTACCTCATAATGTGGCAATTCTTTTGACAAGAAGCAGAACTCAGTATATGTCACATAGTCGGTTGACTAAATATGAGAAAGTCATTCTGGGAGCATCAAATGTGACTCTTGAGAGATGTGTGAATGTGAATCCAGCGACATTGTTGCCGGATATTGAAAATGTGGGTGTGAAAACAGAAGATGATCACAATTGTTTGGATGTGCCTGATTACTGTACAAAACCGAGACCAGACATAAGGGATCTTCCCTTGCATGAGAGTGATCATGTGTTGTTTGTGGATGGATCATGCTTGAGGAATGATGAGGGTGTGCTATGCGCAGCATATGCAGTGTGTAAGGTTTCAGAAGTAATGGAAGCGTCATCATTGAAAGGAGTGAAATCTGCGCAAGTTGCTGAATTAGTGGCATTGACAAAAGCTTGTGAAATTGGGAAAGATTTGAGAACGACTGTGATGACTGATAGTCAGTATGGATTTGGAGTTGTGAATGACTTTGGCCAACTTTGGCTACAAAGAGGTTTCTTGACGTCGAGTGGGACTCCAATAAAGAATGCTGAAGTGATTGGGAAATTACTTGAGGCGATACAGCTGCCTAAAGAATTAGCAGTTGTAAAATGTGCTGCTCATGGACAAGGAGATGATTTTGTGATAGTGGGCAACCGTTATGCAAATGACATTGCTCAATATTGCGCCAAGAATAACCAGTCCATTAATCGGGAACGAGAAGGTGAAATGTCTTTTTGTTCTGTGATGTTTACTAATGTCTTAGAGACGTGGGATGAAGTGAAACAGTTGCAGGATGAGGCAGAGGAGGAAGAAAAGAAAGATTGGATTAAGGCAGGTTGTGCCCCAAGAGAGACAGACCATGTTTGGGTCTATAGAGATGGTAGACCAGTAATGCCGAACTCCATGCTGTCAGCAATGGCAAGGATGTATCATGGCCATGGACATTTGGGGAGGGATTCGATGATTAGGTCTTTTAAGCAAACCTGGTACAATGCAAAGTTCAGGACAATTGCAGAAAGTATCTGTCAAAGATGTTTGATTTGCCAGCAATTTAACACTGGGAAAAAGACAGTGGTGAGTCTGGGAACAATAGGCAGAGAAGGAGGTCCTTTTACAAGAATGCAGATTGATTTCATTGAAATGCCCCAAGTGAACAGACTGAGATATGTACTAGTGGTAGTCTGTTTGTTTTCAAGATGGGTTGAGGCCTATCCGACTTGGAGAAATGATGGAGTAACAATGGCGAAGTTACTGTTAAGAGAGTTGATTCCTAGGTACGGATTTCCGGTAACGATTGAGTCTGATAGAGGTGGACACTTCTATAAGGAACTCATGAGTTTGATTTGTGAAGCATTAAGCATACAGCAGAAGCTACATTGTGCATACAGACCAGATGCTTCTGGTGTTGTTGAGCAGATAAATGGCACAATCAAGAACAGGATTGGTAAGATGTGTTTAGCCACTGGTATGAAATGGCCGGATGTCTTGCCTCTAGTGCTAATGACTATTAGATCTACTCCAGATAGAACTACTGGTTTAAGTCCGCATGAAATCATAATGGGACGTGCAATGCGACATGCATATATACCTGTCAATAAGTTGATGACAATAACTGATGACATGATTTTGGATTACTGTAAAGGCCTGGCTGACGCAGTTCATTCTGTGTTTCACCAGATTGGAGAAGAAGCTACTACACTTGAGAAGAAGCAAGCTCATGATCTGAGTCCAGGAGACTGGGTGAGGATTAAAGTTCACAGAAGAAGAAATTGCTTGGTTCCGAGGTGGGGAAGACCAAGACAAGTCATTCTAACTACGACGACTGCAGTGAAGTGTGCTGGTGTGAAAAACTGGGTGCATGCGAGTCATACTCTGAGAGTTCCAAACCCAAAGGATGGGACTGGTAGAGAGTATTTTGAAGAGTCAGATTCCAGTGATGATGAAGACCCAGAACCAGTGAGAAAAAATCAAAGTTCAGGAAAAGAAGCAGAAAAGGCTTCAAGAGAACCATTGAGAATCTCAGAAAGGAGATCTGATTCTGAAAGAGAGCCTGAAGTTCCAAAAAGCAGTGGAGGAAAAAGAAAAGAAAAGAGCAGTTCCACAGAAATTACTCCTGAATCAGAAGAGGAGGAGATTGAAGAACCACTTGAGATTATATCTGAAGAAGTAGGGTCAGAAGAAGATAGAGAGGGACAGATTGCGGAAGACCCCCGAGGAGGTGTAGGGAACACTTCTAATAAGCTAGGTGAAGGGACAAGTAGACAGCAAGAAGATTGCGTGTCGGAGACCCGAGGAGGGAAAGAAGTAGGGAAGTCTCAAATAGTGGTGAAAAAGTCTGTGGAGCGAAAGAAAACTGCTGAAGAACAAGAGGCATTTGAAACAGAATCGGATGAAAGTGAGAATGGAAAATCAGAGGGTCGAGTTCTGAGAAAGAGAACTTGGATTGGAGAAAGAAATAATACAGAAACAAGACCGAAAAAGGTTGTAAGAGGAGATTTTTGGCCTAACAACAGAGTAAAGAGGCTGAGATACAGACTGATAAGAGGGAATACATCGAAAGCTGAACAAGTGAATGAAGTGTCGAGTCAAAACGAAGTAAAAAGGAAGGAGCAAAAGGAGTCAAGAGAACCTGAGGAAATAAAAAGAATTAGAAGACCCAACCAAAAGTACAGATCACCGAAATGGTCTTATGTGGCACTGTCTGAAGAAGGAGAAGAAGAAACAGTGAATCGAGACAATCCGGAGGGGATCTTGAGAAAAGTGGTTGAGGAAAAGGAAGCATCTGTTGGAATCTTAAAAGTTATTCTGACTGACATTGGAGAAGAGTCAGATGCACAGGATGTTGTTGATGATCTGATACAATTTGATGTTGCTGAAGAAGGAGGAGTGAAAAGTGATGAATATCCAAATTGAGTGAACTGAAGAAATCACTTGGAGAAAGTGAAAAGGAGAAAGTCTGAAATTCAGCTGTCTGAAGTAATCCAAAGTTTGAGAAATTACAGTAGTGGAGTAGTAGAGGCTAAGTCGAAAGACAAGGTCAAAGTAGTAAAATGGCTAACAGAGAGAATAATCAAAGTAGATGTGCCTTCTTAAGAAGATGGTGTAGAATGTGCTGCTGCTGTACTGGATTATTAATGCTACTATGGGGTATTTTAGCTTTATTAGTTACATTTAGAGTTTCAATAGGTACATTTGAAATACATACTGAGAATGAGACAAATGTAGAAAAGAATTTGCAAAAAGTAGTTCCAACTAGAATTAGTAATACTTACATGCATAAAGATAGGTCAATTAATGATTTTTCTAGTAATGTTTTTTCAAAGTTGTTATACGAATATGTGAAAACAATGGAAGTTAGGGATTGCTACGTTTGTATGCAATTACCTGCATCCGTTTCAGAGGGTGTTACTTATCACCATTTACCAGCTACGTATGGAATTTCTTGTAGTGTATTAAGTAGTGTTTTTTATCTGTTAGGGAAAATAGATTATAAGATGTCTAACAAAGATAGTATTTTTGGGCACTTGCCAATGAACAAAGAGCTGAATCCAGCTAAAGAAGCTAACATTTTTGGTGAGATTTTTATTGAGAAAGAAGAATTAACATTAGATTACATTTTTAAGAATAATTTAACTTGTAGTTTGGAAGAAGAGGAGAAAGCTTTCCTGAACATGGTGGAGGAAAGGAGATTGAGTATGCATGAAAAGGCAGGGAAATATAAAGTGAGTGAGACAATTTGGGACATTGAGATGGGAAAAGAATTGAGAAATGGAGCTAGTCCAACTTTAGCTTTAGATGCACCACAGAAGGGTAAGCTGTGCATTACAAGAGGGAAATCCCAATATGATACATATTTTGTTGGGACTAGTGAATGTCATGATACATACTTCATTGCAACAGGATGGGGTTTCAGAGGTGGAGAAGATACAATTTTTCCAGGAGTGTATTATGTTTGTGGGAACAAGGCTTATTACAAGTTGCCTGACCATTGGTATGGCACGTGTTATGTGGGCCTGGTTTTTCCAAAGATTTTTCATATAGATAGAATAGAAGATGTAGAACATATTAATTTACTAATGCGCTTCAAGAGGGAAACTTGGTCTGAAATAGTGGGTGACATTTTTGGAGCTTTAATTCCAGCAGTGGGAATTTCTTTAAATGCTTATGGGATTCGGAAACTGTCAACAGTGGTGGATCGCTTATCGACAAATACCGCTGGAGGGTTTCTTTTGGTGAATACGGAACTAATTGCCGTACGTGCCATGTCTATGCAAAATAGACTTGCTCTTGATATTCTATTGGCTAAGGAGGGTGGGGTTTGTGGAATGCTGAAAGTTCAACATTGTTGCACTTACATTCCAGACGAAAGCAAAGACCTGAAGGTCTATATCAAAAATATTACTGATTTGCATGAAGAATTAGTACCACTTGAAGCTGAAAGTATCTGGACTAAATTAGCTAATAAGGTGATAGCTGTTAAGAGTTTTATTGCAAAAATAGGTAGTACTATTATAGGTAAGATATTGTTTCCTTTAACTTGTATAATTGTTGCTTTATTGATATTGAGATTGGTGTGTTTGTGTTGTAAAAACAGGGGAGGGAAAAAGAAATTAATTAAAAGAAACAATGAAAAGAGAAATAAAAGGTTGAAAAGAGAACCACAAGAAATTGAATTAGAAGAATTAAGGGAGAGTGTCTACTTAGAAACAAAGAGGGATGATGAAAGAGTGTCTGGTGTGTAGTGTTGTGTAAGGAGGAAAAAGACATTTCCAATTTCTCCTAAAATGGGACTAAATTTCACAAAAAATTTTTTTTGGGTTATTTGGTGATAAAATCACCAAAGGGGGGATTGCTGGAGCAGGATTTTCTGATGAAAATCTATTGGGTTTTTAAGCTCTGGTTTGTCTATTTGTCATAATTAACATTAATAATCATTAATTATTAATTATTTGTTTTGTGTAAGTGTTTTACTTATCAACATGTACGAATTAACAAGAGAGAATTACACGTGGGAACGCGTATGTGTTGCCTATTGACAATGTGCATGTTTTATTAAATAAACGTTGCTGAGTGCTGTTTATTTTAAAGCACAAAACGCTTTTGAACTAATGCTTTCCTGTGTTGCAAAAGCTAGATAATTACATACACATAAGGGTATTAGTGGGGTTAACACTGTTTAATCATTATGCTGTGGTAACGTTGTTTTTGTCTCTTTTAATTAAGATGGTCCATTTTGGCCTAATGAAAAATGGCTGCCGTTTGCAGCCTGGCCTCAAGTGAAAGATTTGTGATGAGAGGGCCTTGCTGAATATGGTCACGAGACATCTGACCACAGTCCTTGCCTGGTTAAAACTTTCCGTGAGGATAGCAGCAGTTCTGGGCGAGTTTCCAGATGTATCGGAACAGCCTTGGAGGACAAAGGAGCCATAAAGAAAGAACTCTGAGCTCATTGTGTCATCGCCGAGGAAATGTGGATGTTAAAAGTTACTTTTTATTTTTGGTTCCTTTTCTGTCTTTTTATTTTTGTGATTTCCCTGAGCGGAGATTTTCCAAATGTAGCGATGCTACATCCTTTCCTGCTCGCTCTGCTCAGCGGTTCGGCGGACGTGTAGAACATTTAATGTTTCTTTAATATTGCAAGTTTCATTATAAATATTGTTAGCCTAGAGAGGGTGGGAGGCCACTTTGCCACTTCTTCCCAAACCTGCGTTGGTGAGGATCGATGCTGTGAGGACGGTGACTCGGGAGATTTCTACTGAGAGACTTGTCCTGATGACCCATTCTGACATTTAGCTAGAATAGGTAATTATGAGAAAATGATTTATTCTGATTAATTTCTTTTGACTAATTTTAGATAAAGAATCATAATTTTAAATACGGTGTTGGTGATTATTTCTTGTCAATTATTGAGTACTCTATTTGATTATTGTTGTATAGATTGTTTAGATTATGACAATTACAATAACTAGGTCTTATCGACCTCAGTGTAGATGTGGGGTGTTTAGGAGTTTTCTTTCCACAGGTTCAGTGCTGGTGGAGTATTTGAGTGTATGTTAGTGAAATGGGCCCTAGTGTATGGTGAGTGTATGTGCGTGTAACTGTGAAATTACTCTATCCGTGGAAGTAGGGAGATTTTGTACACCCCAATCTGCATCACTGCTGCACTGAGATCGGCAGACGACAGCTTCAATCAGAGACACTCACTGCACCCACCTGCGGGGGCTCGCTACGCCTTTCTAAGTGCGGGCCGGGTGCTGCTGCGCTGAGATCGGCAGACGACAGCTTCAATCAGAGACACTCACTGCACCCACCTGCAGGGGCTCGCTACGCCTTTCTAAGTGCGGGCCGGGTGCTGCCGCACTGAGATCCGCTGACGACAGCTTCAATCAGCCGGTGCCTCTTTCATTAAAGTGCTGCCCCAGGGATGGCGCGACTTCTCAGCGGCCCTAGGGACAGGACGTTATCAGTAATAAGGCGTTCTGTCCCTGTTTAAGTCCAGCGCACATGGTTAAAGGTGTGCCGTGGTGCAAGCAGGGACACTGCACCCCACTTATAACACGGGTCCACTTTGCTAATGAGTGCAGGTGCTCCAGACATTGTGAACCCAATCTGTAAGGGGCCGTTAGTCCTCATTGCTGCGCCTACAGCAGTCATAGGGAGGCCTTTTCAAGCATTTCCATTGACCATGTCACTTGCGGCATGCAGCAGCCCTGTTTCAATACCATGAGTGAGGCTCAGCTCCCACAATGCACCTCTGCCCTGGCCAATATGTCCAGCCGAGCAAGCCTCAAGCCTGGCTGGGGCTGGATGCCTGGCGCTGACCGAGCTGTTCTCCCAGGAGACACCGCATCCCAGAAATGCCCCTCTCCCCCTGAGGCAGGGATTCCACCTTCCGAAAACACGAAACGCCGCTTCTTTGCTTCCACTGTGTTCCAGAGTCCAGCGGTGTGAGAGTCTGTCCGCAGCTCTGCGCGAGTGTCCGCTACTGGAGGCTTGTAACACGAGAGCAGGCTCTGTGGGACCTCCTAGGGCACTCCCTGCCTGTAATGCTAGCTGTACACTTTTACTCTAGAGATACTTCTTCTATCAGATTGATTTAAACACAGAGGCATTTTAGAGTACTTGAAGCAGGATTCAAGGAGTATTCATTTCTTACATCTAA
This sequence comes from Triturus cristatus, assembly GCF_964204655.1. Lineage (NCBI taxonomy): Eukaryota > Metazoa > Chordata > Amphibia > Caudata > Salamandridae > Triturus > Triturus cristatus. The sequence goes on from NC_140591.1 coordinate 84,903,131, forward strand.
AATGGGAATAAAATGGGATATTCATGTCCACTTAGTACCAACCGAAGGAAAGGGCCTCTCTGCACTTTTCCTGAGACGGAGTTGAAGTTGGAAGATTCGGAGCTGATCCCTGAGGGCGGGCAGGAGTACGCAGAAAGAATACTCCTGTGGCACTAGTTCCGTACTCATTAATTCTTCTGTGAACCGGCTCCACAATGTAGATGAAGACATTGTCCTGATTCCACTGGGCCCTCGTGACATTTTCATTCGGGTGGTGTCATTGCTTCTCTTTAGAAAATTTCACGTTCGTTTTGCGCGAAACTCCACCCTTACGCTGTTACTACGCACTGCGTAATTACGCACCATTAGTACACATTTACCAGGCATGCACCATTTGCGGTACAAATGTACCACAAACATAACGGACAGAGCGAGAGCAGGTGTTGTTCGCTCTGCTTTTTTATGCAGTATTTGTTTAGCGTGAATAGCGTCCTTGCACTCAAAGTGGATACAAAGGGGCATTCGGCACTAAACTATAGTGCCCAACGTAGACTTTTTGCATTTTGTGTAATTACATGTAATTTGGCCAACATTTTACATAATTATGCAAAAGCAAGTTACACAAATTTCACACATCCCTAGTAGTCAGCCACCCCATCGACTTCTACTTAACGTGCAAATTAGCAGAGAATTCTTCCCTGGGCACACAGGGGCATATTTACAAGCCCCTTGCGCCACGTTTGCGGCACTTTTAACATGGGAAAAGTGACGCAAAAGTGGCGCAAGTGGCTTGTAAATCTGCCCTTCAGTGTTCCAGAGATAGCTCTTGACAGCTGAATCTCGTGTGTAGAAGGGCTCACGAGGGATAGGAAGGATTTAAAGGCAATCCTCTTCCTGGCTTGGAGAAAACCCTGGGTCCTCGAGGCTGGGATGATGTGGTGAGAACACTATTCAGACACTCAAGCGCTGCTCAAGAACTGAGAGGTGCTTAAGTAAATACAAGTTGCATAGTCCTCGGTGCGCAAAAGTATTTATTTGTCTCAAGTAACTTTTAGAACACTCGCCAAAGTCTTGGGGAAAGAGCTAGGTTTTTTTTTGGGGGGGTGAGGGGTGAGGAGGGGAGGCAATAACAAATTGATATAGCTCTCCAGCAAAAAATGTATTAAGCAGATTTGAATGAGTATGAATGATGTTACCAGTCCCATTCAGAGAGTGTGATTGAAATTTAAACTAAGTTAGAGGGTGTTCTTTTAAATTCATGGGCGTGGTTGTTTGTTAACATGTATTGCTTGATGCCTGGGGCACAAGAGCACCCCCTACTGTTTGTAGAGTGTCTGCGCAGTCTGTTTGTGTGAGCTATGTCCCTCCCAGTGAGTCAGAAGAGTGGTGTCATCTGCTGCTGTCACTGGAGAGAAAGTGGATTGGCTGGAGGTCTCGATGACCCTTCTCTGACTGGCTGGTGTGATGAGAAGCCTAGGATCATATGACGTATGATTGGACCGGGTGCCTGTCTGTCTTGTGCCCTGGTTTATATATGTGCGTTTCAGAGTGCGAGACAGAGGGCTGCCGCAGCCATCAAAAGCTCATCACCGCCAGAAGACATTTGGCAGACGAATACAAGACTGTGCGATAAAACTTGCTGACACTTCCACAAACCAAATTGACCACAACCCGCGGCCTATCACAGCGCTGACCTTGTGATCCAACCTCAACTGTGACAAAGCGTCACACATCAATAAGACAACCGAAACAGCGACTAAAAAACTCAAAATGAATGTGGAGTAATGAGGCTATCGCCTCAGTAACCAAAAACTCACCACTGTCAGATGGAATCTGACAGGCGAAAACAAGACACACGGCGAGACAGAGGGGAGGGTGTAAGTCAGTCTCGGGTGAGTTGCAGATACGAGATTCTGCACAGAGCCTTAGAGGAGAGGATGATGAGGGTCAGTGTCTTCATGCTTCTGCACAGGTAGTATTGAGTCGGGGGCGAGGGAGTAGCCAGAAAAATAAAATACCACCCACTACGACCCATATATAGCAATGAATGTATGAGTAAAGTGAGTGACCCCGGCCCTTTTTATGAAGTGCCATGGGAATTGTACCGCTGGGGAAAATGTGCAGAAAATGGTGCAAAATTGTAAATATTACAGAAAGATTTTCAAGGAATAGCGCCAAAAACTACACATTTACCAGTACTCGCTTATTTCTCTAATTTATCCTTTCCCTCTTTTTGTTTTCCTTTCATTCCTTTTCCCTTTCTTCTTTCCATCATCTTCCATTTGTTTTTATCCATATTTCTTTATACCTTTCCATCTTTCTCTCCTTCCGTCTATTCTTCTCTCATGCCAGGTGACCTTTTCCTAGCTTTCTATCCTTCTTCATATCCCTTTATTCTTATCATGCTCATGTTGTTCCGTGTCTCCTTTTTATTTTTATATTCCTTCCATTCATTATTTCTTTTTTCTCTTGTTTCCTTCAGTCGCTCATCCGTTCATCTCACATTTATTCTTTGTTATTTCAATATATTTTTCTGCTTTCCTTCTTCCTCTCCTTCAATTGTTCCTATTTATTTTGTTGTTCCTGCCTTTTCTTTTTTCCACCCATCTTTCTTTTCTTCCTTTTTCCTTCCTTTTACTTCTCTTACCGTTTTTCCCTCTTCCTTCCATGCTTCTTTTTCCTTCCTTCGTATTTGCATTTTATTTTTTCCTCTTTTTGCTGTCTCACTCCATTTGTCTCCAACTCACTTTTTCTGTGCCATTTTAATAATTTTTCTTTCTCACTCTCACCGTTTTAGGCGTTTTGGTTTTCTTTTGGTCCCCACCACGCAGTTGTCCTATTGTAGTTTATTCTTGCGGGATTTATTTGTTTCTCCTAACTTGTGATGACCTGCGAGCCAAGATAAAAGTTAAGAAGGATTGTAAACAATTTAATTTGCTTCTCTATCACCACCGCTTAAGCTGGTAAAGCGGGTGGTTAACTACGCCTCTGGGTGGGGGAGTTTATCATGACTTCCATCCTTTATTTGAATGTCTCTGGCTATTTTTCACATTTTCCCAGCCTGAGAAAATGGTTGTGTTAAATCCAAAGTCAGACATAGGAAAGCAGGGCGTTCTTTCTGTATGCCACAGTTGAGCTGCGGTTATCCATGTCTTGGCGGCCATCTTTGATTGGGCTGATTTTTACCCCTTTTACTTGTCTAGCCTTTAGTAGGTGATGCTCCATTGTGTTGCTCTCAACATCTAGGTCCTGTCTGCTCATGTTGTTCGGGATCTGATTCCATCACGGATGAGGAGAGTCTGCACAATGTTGGAGGCTGAAAGAGTCTCTGTTGGCCAGTGGTCTGTAGTATGCATACTAAATACATAATTTGGTGTATGGATCTCTATGCCGGGTGTGTTGTCCAGTCACAGCTGCATTCCTTTACTGTCTTACCCTGGACCCTACACTAAGGTTGAGATCCTTATATGGTTTAATTGCCATATATTCAGTGGAGGCGCTCCAAGGACATGATGGTTACTGGAATACCCTAGTTATTCTCATAAGAACTTAAAGTCCATTCTATTAAAGATGGGATTACTTACCCATTCCCTGGCTGCTTGATAGTTCTGTAGCCATCCAGGAAAAGAGGCTTTGCTTGCCCCAAACAATTCTGCAACATCCAGACGGCACAAAACATGTGGAGCGGTGATGCACTCCGAAAGATGCATGGTCTTGATAAAGTTTAATGTAAGGGAAGAACAGAATCAGTTATCCCCGACAGTCGCTTAGACACAGAGGGCAAAGACCAGAAGATGGAAACTTCTCTTGAAACCTTCGAGTTGGGGGAGCTGTGTCTCTGGCCCATGCAAGTGATTTTAAGGACCATGGAAAACTTTGCCAAAGTAGTGTTCCAAGCTGTGTGTCACTGGTAGAGGACATTTGTCTCTCTTAGATGGATAAGCATCTTGTAAGTTTTTAAGTAATTGGGTGACTACCAGTAATATTTTTATTTCACCTGGCATCAACTTTAGCCAGTTTCCTGCATGAATTTCAGGGACGCTTGATGAAGTTCACATTCACACCATTACCTTATATATGCTTACCATTTCATTGTAAAAGCATGCATGGTAAAGGTATATGCATGGTAAAAGCATGTGTGGTAAAGTTATGTAGATGTAAAGACATTGCGTGGTAAAGGTATATGCATGGTAAAAGCATGTGTGGTAAAGGTATGGAGTGGTAAAGGCATTGCGTGGTAAAGGATGCGAGGTAAAGGCACTGCGTTGTAATGCCTGCGTTGTAAAGGCTGTCTCCCGCTTCAAACTGCTGGAGCTTAACCCCTTCTATGCCCATGACGAGATAGTCTCGTCATGGAGCGCGGTTGCGCTGTGCCCATGACGAGACTATCTCGTCATGGACCCCACCCACTAATGAAAGGCCCGGCACAGGAGGGGGAAAGGGCGGGGCACTCAAGGGGTTAAACAAATGTTAGTGAGCCAAGGTGTTCTTGTAGGATCTCTTAACCCTGAGAAAATGTGTACAGAGAGGGATGCAAAAATGTACCGTGGGCTTTACAGGCAGGTCTGAAGCAGCTCTTAAGGACTATTCAGCACTTTGAGGTCTGCAGAGACATCCTGAAGCTTTCAACGGGCGCTAAGAGGCTCCCAAGAAAAGTTTGAAACAAACTGGATACATGGTGCATTTTTAAACTCAATTTCCTAAGAAGCCAGAGCTCTGAAAGGACGCTCTTCCAATATTCCTTGAAGTCTGACACAGCCAGTGCATTCATTCTTCACCGCAACAAACAGGGCCCCACACGCATTGCATAATGAGTGGATTAAAATATGCAGTCTCCAGAGCTCGCCTGCTGGGCACTAGAATAAGGAGGAAGGTTCCAATGGAGCCTCCCTGTGCTTTTCTAAAGCTGAAAATAGGTCCAAAAATAAATGCTATTTACAGCCCGCATGAAATAGAGCTTCATGCCGAGAATAAGGGTCTAAGCCTAGCAGGGTCTTTAGAGATCCTATTTAATTTCTAAGTGGGAGAGTACACAAATGAACGATGGACTACGAGGAAAACACAGTTTGACGCTTAAAGAGCAGCACACGTATATCACAGAAGGCAGCACAGAGCTCCCAGACCCAGGACCGGACTGGGATAGCAAACCAGCCCTGGCAATAATGTCCGACCGGCCCTTTTTTGGGGGGCGGTGCTGGCGGGAACAGTGCTGCTGCGCTTTTGTTACAAGGGGTCTATTTTACTGCTGCCAAACCGGCACCCAGTAACAAAAATTGCCACCACCAGTCGACAACCAGCCCCCATCCTTCCGGCCCACTGGGAAACGCTCAGTGCCCGCTACAGCCAGTCTGGCCCTGCTCCTACCATAGCAAAGCAATGTTCAGCACGTTGACAACAGCAATGGTGCTTGTAATTTCGTGCGCCATGACAGCATTTTGCCGTAATCTATTCATCTCCAATCCTTCAAGATATCGCAGGTGAGGCACAGAGGTAAAATAAAGGGTCATTTGCCCAAGATCACACAGTTTGGTCATATCGAGGAACCATGCAATGAGACCACATTTCGTTCTGTATAGGGCTGTCTGAGGGTGTCTTGTTTCTGTAGGCAAGGTACATTTTATTGTACAGGCCAGAAAGGTTTCACTCCTTCTCCACCCTACCATTTGATCGACGCGCAAAGCTTCCACAAGGCTGCACAAATGCACATTTTGCCGTTTTCCACAACAGCATTGTGATAAGTCAGTTTGTTTATTATTAGCATCTGTCTGGACATCGCAGCCGTCGCCACACGATTAACCTCCATGGATTTTTAGGTCTGGCTTGACATTGCAACGTTCACCAAACATTTTAACATACACCAATATAATTCTTCAGTTCTTTGCTTCCACACAACTACTTATGCTTTCCCATGCTATTTACTTATAATGCTTCGTATTACCATGCAACATTCTTTGAATGCCAACCTATTGGCAATGCCAGAGCTTGTTTACATTGCTGCGACAAAGCGCATTTTTCTTCAGACCACGCTATGTAAATCTGCAGCAAAAACAAAAAAACGAAAAATGGCGCATTGACCAACTTCCAAAAAATCCTTCTTGTTCTGTCTTTACTTTGTAAAGTGCTGTAGATCCCCTCTTAATATTCATATAGGTAGTTAGGTGCATTTTTTAGAAACATGTAAATAACAAGGTTTTAGTTTAATTAAACATGACAGTATTTTATTACAATTAACAACATTGCTCAGAGGTTTTTGAAGATAAACCGGAAGCCTTCATGCGTGGTCGCGTCACCGAAAAATATATATATCCTGTGTAGTTAGAGCACTATTGGTCTGTACTTCACTATATATGTGCAACTGCACACATGATCATGGTATACTCCGGTGTGTGCTAGATTTACTGTTAACTGCAAAGGTTGTTTACGGTGGATAAAAATTGCAATTCAACTTGCGACTCATAGGTCCAATTTTCGCTGCTCTGCGCCGTGTTAACAACTTGTAAAGAGTCCCCACCAGCAGGGGGATAAGTTGTGTTAGAAAGGCACGAGGAATGTAGGGTCTTTCTTTCCTTCAAGGCGACTGACGTTGCATTTTTTTCTTGCAGTGTTAAAACATTCCGAGAATTTTCAATCTCCTTCATAAAAAAGTGTGTCAGCGCCCAAGGTGGTCACCTCGGTGGTCGGATGCCAGAGCTGTGGGATTTTCATGGGTTGGTCCCGATTATGTAAAACCAGGCATAGGCTTGGAAGGCATTTCAAGGTGAAATCTCACCAAAGTACTGTTACCTTTGGGCCTAAAACTCTCTACAAACATTGCAAAATCATATATGCTCTTACTTTGTATACTAGAGTGACTCGGTGAGGGTGGCAGACTCCTTTAACTCCTATTGGCAAGACACAATGGGGGATATTCTCAAGAACGTGCGATAATCATCGCCAAAATCAGCTAACGCAATGTGTCATATCGCCGTCTATCACAGGAAAATAACTTTGTGTCAACGTCCTATTCACAACACTGCAATAACATGCGATAGTCTCCCGATAACGCAGCAAATGTCCGCGTTAAATTCACCGGGACGACGATAAAAATATGAACGCCAATCCCTGCAATGCCCGCACGTCAGGCGGGACAAATCACTATAAAAGTAGAGAAAAAAAAAGCAGAACAACTGCGAAGGACAATGGAAGTAGCCGGAGCAAGTACAGAGGACAACCAAAACCCCACAAGCCCCCCGGAGGACCAGACTGGGTCCTCGGGGTTAGGGAAGGGTGATAAGACGAGCCATGGACAAATCAGACAGGAACCAGGATACTTCAAAGGTAAGTTTACCCCTTAGCACAACCTGGCATCCGACCACCTCGACAGTCCAGCAGCAACTGACAACTGTCGAGTGCCGTTAGCCTCACATTCTATGGAACAGAGAAGAAAGAACGTGCATGACATAGAAAGGAAGCTCCACGAGGGAAGAGCTTGCTGCACACAGGTAAGTGACATCATTAAAAAGGGCAAGGAGAAGAAGAAGAGGAAGACGTGGTTCAGTCCGCAGGAAAACAGGATCCTGATAGCGGAGGTGATAGAACACCATCAACTACTGTTCGTCACCTCCACTGTGTCATTGGCAACGAAAAATGGACTATGGCAGGCCATTGTGGACAAGGTGAATACAGTCGGAGTGCTGAAGAGGGCAATGGAAGAGGTCAAGAGGCGCTGGAATGATGTGAAGTGCAAAACCAAGCAGAAACTTGGCAACAACCAGAAGGCAGCAGTGCAGACTGGAGATGGGAGTCCAGTGCCACAGGAGGAGCTGGATGAGATGGAGGAAATTGTGTCCACAGTCATCAGACGGTGACAGGAGTCGGGGGACCGGGCACTGCTCAACATGACCTGACACAACAGCAAAAGGGTGAGTAATGACCAGGGACGGGGGGACGGGGGGAGATGGGCACAATGGCACACATGCACAATTAAATAGAGCACACTGCATACCCACAATGACTCTGGAGCATGTCTCTGATCCCCTGGGCACACTGCAGCACATCTGGAAACAGCAAGTAGGCCCCCGTCCACTATGTGCACAAAGGGGCCCCGCTCCCTATCACCAATCCCACAACCAACCCATGCACATGTGCTGAATCCAGCAAAGCAGCGGCTCTGTGAGCCACACTGACAATGCAAGTGACACTGCATGACCAACAGCATGGCTGCAGTCAAAATACATGACATGGTGCACGCCACGACACTGAGGTGCCTGAGGGTGGACCACATCCATAAAGGAGCAGGTCACACTCTGACACATCCATGTGCACAAACCACCCATGACGTGAACAACACATCTGCGGATAAACCATGCCCCGGACCCCCTACTCCCACCAAGAGACCAATGTACCGAAGTATGCGACATTTCAGCACTGTATAAGCACAGAAGTCAGAGGCACACCACATGTAATGGATAAGGGGCAGTCAAATCAGAGCTGCAGGGGCGACTCCCCCAAAATGCGGCACACACATCACATGCAGAGCACATCAACATTGACAACAATGTGGTACAAACCGCAACACATCCACAACAGAACAGAGGACACAACTGGTGCCACGTGTGTGTAGAAACTGGCCAATCAAATTTGGTATTGCAGGGAAATGTGAGTTGACAATGTACAAGTACAAACACACATCCGTGATGTAGTCAAAATGTCCACTAACCCCCATCAAACTAGGCAGCTCCTCCCAAACAGTCACAATGTACCATGTCATGCAGTCTGTATGTAAACATGTACAATGCATCAACATACATGTGAAAACACAATGTTAAACTGCATCTCCCCTTCAGATTACAGAGGGAAAACCAATACCTCCTGCAGAGCAGACTGAACCTTTCTTCTCTGATGACGAATAGGTCCACCACACCTTTGACACCGGCGCCCTCCAAGAGTTCCTTGACAGCTATGTCAACCCACCTCCAGGAGCAGGCCAGCCCAGCTGCATCGATGTGACCCCACCCCCTGCACAGACCACACAGCAGGCAGCACCCACCAACACGGCTGCCTCCCAGGACCCCCACAAAGAACACATGGCCTTCCAACGCCGTGTGTTGGGGTGCCAGGAGAAGCTGGCTGAACAAGTGCGGGTGGGGTTTGACCGCATGGCAGCCAAACTAGATGCCATACGTGGGTTTCTAAGTCCCATCAGGGACAACTCACAATCCCTAACGGATACCCACAGTCTGCTCCATGCTCTCTAACAATCCATGGCTAACATTGCTGGAGTCCTGACTCAGAGACAAAAACAACTGTTGAGTCGGAGTGGCTCTAGCGATGTCACCTGGGATTTGGGACACATGCGGAGGATAATGGAGACCATTGAGCGAACGCAGGCGAAAAGAGCGGCTGCCATGGCTGCACACCAGCGAGAGGTAGCTGGGTTCCTCAACGCCCAAAGACCCTCATCATGACATTGCTGCCACAAGGCCTAGCGCGGATGACTACTGCTGCTATCACTCCATCCACATCTCCGCCCCCGTGAAGTGTCAGTGCCACACAGTGTGGCAGCCATTCCACCTCCTGCCCCAGAGGTATCACTGCCACACAGTGTTGGAGATATAACAGCACCACCCACATGTGAGGCACATGAAACAGCAGAGGAAGAAGATGCTAATGAGTCTGCATTCGTGGTAAGAAGGACGCAGTAGCATTTATCTCCGCCCTATGGCTGGTTTCTGCTTGGTTCTGCCCTCTGCATCATCATCTTCCACTGTCCCCCGAAACACTCTGCGACACTCACCTTGGACTTCGACATGGTCTGCCATATTGTGTTTGGTCACCAATGACACAGCAATCAGACTGTGGACTGAACACTTCCTCTTCCAATGGACTTGTCATTCCCTAAAGGACTCTGGCTGGCCCTCCACTGGCCAACAATGTAAAGTGGGGTTTGCATGACCCTGTACTGCTCCAGCTACAACACTCCGCTGAATGTACATTAAAATTCATATTCACACAGATGTGTCATGTCTATGATCTTTCAAGTGTGGAAGTATGGATGAATGTAGGGTCAGTGATTCCCCCTTATGCCCATGTTGCTCATGTTGTGGGACTTGGGTCACAGGGTGACACATTGCCGATTGCGGACCGGGGAGAGCCGACACTACAGCAGAGACACACGCATTAGTTACTTCCTTGTCCAGCCCGGGACAGAACCACACCCAGAGCCCCGGGGTCATTGTTCACACCCTTACGCTGGACTGGCATACGCCAGGCCAGCTCACTCCGCTTACGCTCACAGGGGACGACGACAACGCTACATGTCCCAGGTCTTCCCTGTAGTGATCTGCTGATCACAGGTCTAGTTGTCAGCATGCCACAGCCACTCCCTCAAGGCTAGTTTACAGCCACACCACACCCATCCAGCACAGGCGTCACAGGACATGTGACCAAGCCAATAAAAAGGACCGGGCGCACGTGCTCGACGCCATTTCCACACTCTATCTGGGTGTGTCCGTGTGGTTATTATTTATGCATGAGGGGCTAGGGCCCTACCACATCACATTCCCCACTGCCGGAGGTGACATGATGGCGTCCGCACCACGATCTCCAATCATAGAGTGTCCTCGACTAGCGGTGCACAGACTTGGTGGCACCGGATACACTGCGGCCGGCACAGGCACACCACCAAGGGACAGTGTCTTTCGGTGCACTGTGGTAGGGGCACCTAAAGAGCTGAGCGGGTCTTCAGCCTGCAATGATGCCCCATCCTGGTGGTCCAGACTTGTGACCGGACTGGTAATGATTTGTGTGTGCCCTGCTGGACCGCAGTGTAGGCCTGAGCCAGCGGGCAGCGCGGGCCTACCACCACATGGCGTTGCCTCGCGGGTCACAGAGTTAGTGGCACCTAAAGAGCTGAGCTGGTGTGCAGCCTGTGATGATGCCATGTGCACTGATATGATCTCTGCCATTGCGAAATCAAGACCCAGAATCAAGTGTGTGACCTGGTGGCCCGCGGTGCGGGACTGCATGATATGGAGGCTGCCAAGGTCGCGGACCCCGGGCTTGGAGCTTGCACCGGCACATGGTGGGCCCTCTTCGAGACACGCCGGTGTCGGAAGGTGAGCAGTGAGGCCTGTGTGCGCAGGGGCGGGCAATCACTGATGAGTGGCGGGAGGGGCTGAGGTGCAGCAGCCTGTGTGCGCAGGGGTGGGCATGCGATGATGGCTTGTGCAATGATATGAACTCTGCCATTCATAAATCTGGACTCTGTTTCAGATAAGGGACCTGGTGGACTGCGGTGTATACCAGCACGTGGTTGGAGACACACCAGTGGTAGCAGGTGAGCAGTGAGGCCTGGGTCCGCAGTGTTGGCACTGTCTCTCCCTCTCCTTCTCTTCCTTTCACTGTCTCTCTCTCTCCCTCCCTCTCTCTCTCTTTCTTTCTCTCTTTCTCTCTCTCTTTCTCTCTCTCTTTTTCTCTCTCTTTCTCTCTCTCTCTCTCGCTCTCTCACACTCTCCCTCTCTTTCTCTTTCTCTCTCTCTCTCTCTTTCTCTCTCTCTGTCCTTGGATAAGCGCATGATGCACCTTCTTATCTTGAATTTTGTCTTGCAGGCTGTGACTTACAGATTGTCCTGAGAAGACCCACCATGACTCTTCCAAATAGTTGTTTTGAGTTTAATTTGAATAAAATGTTTTGCTTGGTAATTCAAAGTTGAATGAGTGATTCTTCTTTTTCTGACCACACACGAATGTGAGGTGTTGTAATTGTGTGACATCTGGCAAATTCTTTTGTTCATGATTTCGTAAAGTTGATGTAACATATCTTTGTCCACGGGGAGGGTTAGGGCCCCGGGGGGGCGGCATGGGGGTGGTGGTGGTGGGTGTTGCGGCCCTCTTGGGTGTCCAGCTGCATGATCGTTTGCTCCATGGCATCTGCTGTTCTTCAGGTGTGGCTCTGGGCTGGGCTCCCTTTTATGGTGCAGGTTGTCGTCCGACTTCACACCAGGTAAGAGCAGGTGTTAAATTCCTTATGTTAAATTGGCTCCTTATCGCCTGTTTTGTGATCTTATCGCTGATCTGGCTGGTCATTGAGAATGTTGCGGAGTGTTGTTTTCGCCACTTTTTGCACGGGAACACCTACTCTGCATCTCATTAGCGTTAGTTCTCGGGGTCATCTGTCGCAATGTTTTTTGCGGCTGCTATCGCAGGTAAACTGGTGGTATCAGCTGTTAGCACCAGCTTGTGAATGGGGCAATACATTTATCTCCACTTTGGGTGCGATAAAATGCTGATCACTCGGCGATAAATCCTTGAGAATATGCCCCTCTATCTTGCACATCATTGGTGGTGTGAGAATTTAGATGACAAATTAAATTTTCCTCCGGGTCCCTCGCAAATTAACATGTCACTGGGGGAGAAACACCCAATTTACTGTTTCCACTGGTCTCCAAATGTGTGTAGTAGTTACTTGATGTGAAGACAGAGAGAAATCTCAGAATACAATTTCACCATGATTTTGCTTCCAGTAGTCAAATTTGTCTAAATTAAGATTGAGAGAAACATAAAAATGTAAATTTATAAACTCTGCACACTCGGAGGCTCTCAATTGCCTTTCTCTTACTGGCGCTGACTGTGAAAAAACATAACAATTGCCTCAGCATTTTTACAAACCTTGACATTTTCCTAAGGGATGACTTGCGAGAGGGGATTGCTCAGGGACACCCCCACATTTCAGATCCAACAAGTGTCTTGAGTGAGAACTTTCGCGCCTTGAGTAGTTTTCATGTGTGTAGTAGGCACTACACTGGCCACAGTGCAGGTGGCTAGAAGTCACTCAAGTGAAAATGCCAGCTTGGCATACATGTCTTTATTGGAAGATGCCATTCCTTTAGTTACAGGAAACCCATAACCCATATATTTTCTAGATTTCAGGCCATAGATATGTATCAGTGAGGATATCAGTGAGGGCTGGGCATCCCTCATCCTGCATGGCCTGCAGTAGACCCTTTTCTCCGTCCTGCACTGAAACATGTTGTCAATGAGGCTCATCCCATTTATGTGATCTCAGGTGTCTCTTGAGTGTAGGAAGGACAGTCGAGCAGAGGTGATTCGGGGTTCGATCATCCACAGCACATAATCAATGTCTCCTTCTGGTATCCTTTTACACAATACAATGAGTCTGTTTATTTGGAAATAAAACCACAGAACTGTAGAGATTGGGCACATCTGTAAGGGTTCCTTCTGGGAGCCATCATCGTTCCTGATTGCCTGCCCAAGAGAGTGCACTGAAAATGCCAGTTTTTTTTGCCTCAAATTCCATTAAAGCAAAAAGAACAAATGATGGACGGAATGCTGAACAATGCAATCATTCACCCCAGTCACAAAGATCTGGGTGTAATCCATCCTTCTTTTGCTCACCATGGCACCAGAGTTTGGACCCATCCATATGCAAATCAGTCTTGACCCTGCTCTTCATGGGAACAGTCCAACCTGAACTGCCGAGCCAGGTCCTCCCTGGACCGAAAACAAGCATCCTGGGACAGCTTTCAGAGCATTGCCCCTCATCAGTCAGGCTAGCTTGAATCCAGTGGCACAGTGAGCACTGGAACCACGTCTAGGCATAACCTTCCCACTTAGGGCAACAAAAGCAAAAAGAACAAATGATGACCGGAATGCTGAACACTGCAAACATTCACCCCCAGTCACAAAGATCTGGGCATAATCCATTGTTCTTTTGCTCTCTCTACCACCCCAGTTTGGACCTAGCCATATTCAAATCAGTCTTGACCCTACTCCTCATGGGAACAGTCCAGCCTGAACTGCCAAGCAAGGTCCTCCCTGGACAGGAAATCCTGGGACCGGTTTCGAGACATCACCCCATATCAGCCAGGCTAGCTTGAATCCAGTGGCACAGTTAGCATCTTGCTCCAAGAAACAGAACTAAACACAACAGAGCACGAATAGATAGCAGCTGCTCGTGCTTGATAAATGTGCTCTCATGGTAGGATTTTTCCTCCCAAATTACTCTTTATTCCGCATCAAAGAGTAACGCAGAGTTACTGAAATTACTCCAATTACTCCGGCTTAATCTAAATTCTACCAAGGCCTAATTCTGTTGCTTAAGTGCTATTTGCTTAGTGCAAAAGGCACCCACATGTCCATTTTGGACACAAGGGTGCATTCTGTGTTAAGAAACAAGAGCTAAATGCCAGTAGAAATTTGGGGGGAAATCCTGCCTCAAGTGCACATTTAGCGAGTGCAAGCAGCTGCTGGCTATGCTATCCGTGTTCTGTTGCATTTAGCGCTACCATTCATCCATTTTGGACTTGAAGGGGTATTTTTGTGCTAAGAAAATAGCGCTAAATTCAGAGTGACTCTTCTCACGTGATTCTGCGTAATCTTGTAGAATTCTTAGGTTATTCCGAGTCATTACGGTACATGGAATTACCTGAGTTACACCCACCCTTACCTGTCATTTGCTCCCCTCTCGCGAGTGTTTTATACCATCCAGGTTTTCAGATGAACTGAAGTACTTGCTGTAAAGTGAATAGATGGGCAGCTTATCAATTTACTTGGCACCGAGCAGCGCTACAGCAATCAGTGGCTGTGATACTACAGTAAATTTAGCAAGAAATGAAGAACAAGTGGAGTTGGTTGTAGTGTCTTATAAGTGTCTTATAATAATTATGCATAGTGGGACCATTCTGGTCCCTGATGGACTCCGTAGGAGAATGACAATCTTTTGGGTGTGTCTGGGTGTGGTTAATAAAGTTCATGATGCAGTGCGTGCAGTTAACGGTTGCACTCTGAAGAATAAAAACGTGCACTGCAGAGCTCCGTGTGTGGCGTAGTCGTTAGCATGCTACCAGGCCGGGGAGGATGCTACATTGATGTTCTGCATATTTTTCTACAAATTATTATGCAAGATTAGTACCAGCGTTTTGCTGGTGCTAGCAGTGACAGATTTCCCATGCTGTGCTGTAATGTCGCTGCTTTTTTGATGCTGCATGATCATAGGGACTTAAATAGCTATATTATGTTAAAATTAAGAAAGTTTGCTTTGTGAGCATTGGTTGTATGTCACAATATCAAGGTCAATAATATAGACCTGCACATATGTCACCTCTCAGTGTCGACTACCATTTCATCATGAAGTAAAGTTCGGATTCACTATTCTACAACAAAATCCCAAAGCGGGATAGATTTTTTGAGAATAAAAAAATTAATGACACCTTTTCCATGGGAGTTTCCTCCCATAGCGTGGGGGTCATTTCACATTTTACACTGTCCCTTACTGCCAGGTGACGGACAGGGAAAACTTGCCATTTGTCTGCCCCCTTTAACAAGGGGGGATGGACAAATGGCAAAACCTCCAACAGCCTTACTGTTTTAGGGCCGTTGGAGGTGTATGTCAGTGGCACACTGAAGGTCCTCCCGACTCTAAATGAGGTGGGCAGACCTTTAGTTAGGCAGAGAGGGTACTTTGTTGCTGTTGTGATGGAGTACCCTTACCGTCAAACTCTAAATTGAGCCCTTAGTGTAAATTAAAGTCACTTTTTGCTGTAGACCAAAGCTAGCATAAGAGTGCTGGATTTCCTAACCTATGAGTGTTCCTTGCTGCTTGGATGAATTTGTCTCCTCGTCCAGGACTCACTCCTAAACTCAGACTCAGGGGCATTTTGCACTGCGGCAAAACCGGTCACATTGACCCAAAATAGCACCCAGTATTGATAGAGTATTTACTTTTCACTGAAAAACGTTTGTGATTGATCTGAAAGTAGCCCCACACTCTTTATTAGAGTGGCCAAAATGTTCACGTACACCGCATTACTTCCATACTGCAGAGAACATGTTTGGCACTGTGATGAGCAGCGTGCACAGTTCACTGACTTTACAGTGTCAAAAGTGAAAGCAGACAGAATTATTAGGCACTGTCTGCTTTTCCTTTGATCGGTGCTTGCAGGGCCTAACTCTGTATCCCGAGCACCGAGCTGTGCTGGAGAGGGGACACTGTCTTCTCCCAAGTGGATCCCTGCTTGGGATCACCTCAGGACTGCGAACCTCATGCAGGGATCCAACCACTAGACACCAGGAATGGCTTTGAAGGGGGCAGTACCCCCTGGCAAAGAGAAGTGCTTCCATGCCTAGAAACTTAAAAATAATATTCTGTCCCGCTAAGGAAGGGCAGCTGTGCGGTGCACATCCGATATGCTCCACTGGACTGGCTGGAAACTCACTATACACCATAAATCGTATTATTAAAAAAAGAAGGGGTGGAGCAGCCCACTCAGGCATTGTCCCACACCCCCACACAATAACAGCCCCAGAAGCCTTGCAGTCTCCCACCCCATGGGCAGAAACACCACTAGACACCAGGGATATATATTTTATTTTTAAGAAGGGGGCTGATGGCCTAAGCATTGTGACTTGCACCCATCTAACAACAGCCTCAGCAGACTTTCTGACCCCAAGAGGCAGATTGAGGGGTGTTTGTCCCCAGTTTTCATTAAGGGGCAAGAACCCCCACTAGACACAAGATTTTGTTATGGAAATAATAAATGGGAGTGGTTGGCCCAGGCATTGAGCCAATCCCTTGCCCCATAACAACTCCAGCAGTCTTTCTCCTCCCCAGCGAGGCAGATAATGGCCCGGAGGGCAGGAAACCCACTAGACACCAGGACAAATAGCTCAAAGAAAACAAGAAAGGGTAGGGGCAGACCTCCCAGGCATCAAACCATGGCCCATAATAGCCTGTAGGGGAAAGGTTTAGGATGGTTAGCCTCCTGGGGTTAGAAAGATAACTAGACACCAGGGAAAAATTATTTTTTTAAAGAAGTGATGCTGTGGCCCGTTTAGGCATTGGGCCGTGGCCCACTCCATAATGGGCCTAACAGCCTTTTTGGGGGCAGATTAGTTGGGTTTATCCCCACCCTGTCCCCAAGGAGATCTAAAAGCCCACTGGATGCCACAGATGATAAAACAAATAGGTGACAGCTGCCTGTCCTGACATCAGGAGCAAGTAAGAGGAAATGTTGATTTGTTTTCAGCATAGTTTTGGGCCGGCATATAGGGATAAATCCCAATTTCCCTTCACTTGCCATTGTGATTTACTACAATATTTGGGCTCTGGATCATCTGTAAACCAGGGAACCCTACAAATAATGGGCGGTTCTGAATTCTAGAGACCCAGGTGAATCCTGGGTTGTGCAGCGTGTGTGGATCCCACTATGTTTCTTTCCCAGAATGCCCTGCAAACATTAAACTTTAGGTAAACTCATGCATTCTTGTAGGAAATTGGGTTAGTGGTTGAGGGGTTGCTGGACTTGGCCCTCTCTGCAAGGTCATCCCCAAACATTTTGCCTTTACTCTCCTCTTTTCTGAACCTGTTTTTGGTGGCTTTTAGGACTCTTCACACTTTACTTCTGCTAACCATTGTCAAAGTGCTTGTGCTCTCTTCTTTAGGTATGGT
This sequence comes from Triturus cristatus, assembly GCF_964204655.1. NCBI lineage: Eukaryota > Metazoa > Chordata > Amphibia > Caudata > Salamandridae > Triturus > Triturus cristatus. Next base: position 84,920,556 of record NC_140591.1, read on the forward strand.
AAAATTGGCTTACACCCAATTGGCATATTTAATTTAATTGTAGGTCCCTGGTAAAGTGGGACTACATGTAACCTAAATGCCACTAGTGGGTCTGCAACACTAATTGTGCCACCCACTTAAGTGGCTCTTTAAACATATCTCAGGCCTGGGAAACCTCCTCAACAATGACTCCGGAACAACGAGTTCCAGAGTCACTCAAGCCGAACAATGACTTAGCCTTAATCACGCATGTGCGTGGTTAAGGCTAAGTCGGTCCAGTGTTTGTGCAGGGCGGAGTTCAGAGGAGCGTCGGAAAGGAACAGGTAAGAGGAGTTCGGGGGAGGAGGGGTGTTTGTGTTCAGTTTTTGGGGATGGGAGGGGGTCGTGGGGGTGGGGGGTTCATGTTAGTTTTAGCGTGTGGGAGGGGTTCGGGTTAGTTTTTAAGGAGTGGGAGGTTTGTGTTAGTTTTTAGGGGGTGGGAGGGGTTCGAGTTAGTTTTTAGGGGTGGGGTTTTAGTTAGTTTTTAGGGGGTGGGAGGGGTTCGTGATAGTTTTTAAGGGGTGGAGTGGGTTTGTGTTAGTTTTTAGGGGGTGGGTGGTGTGTGAGTTAGTTTTTAGGGGGTGAGGGAGTTTGTGTTAGTTTTTAGGGGTGGTAGGGATTTGTGGTAGTTTCTAGGAGGTTCGGGGAGTTCGTGTAAGGTTTAGGGGTGGGAGGTGGGGTGGTACGGGGTAGTTTTTTGGGTGTCAGAGGGGTTCGGTTTAGTTTTTAGGGGGTGGGTTTACCACACATTATTTTACCACAAAAATTTGTGGTAAAGGAATGCGTGGCTTTTTCTTGTCCCAACAATTTGGTGCCTGTAGCCTGCATCCTGGGTCACATAACTAGGTGTAGTTGACAGTTGGTCTTTGTGTATTTTTCCCAGACAGTGACAAAGGGGTAATAGGTGTCGACAGAATGGGCAATCTCTGAGTTGATGGGGGGGGGGCAGAGTTGTCACCTACCACACTTGCACATCACAAAGACTCTCCCTCAGCACACTCACAAAGGGTTTCACTCCAGTCTTTTGTGCCCCCAGACAAGCTGGGGCCAGGGCAGGGAGGCAGGGAATGCCAGACATCGCTGAAGGGGGAGGACCCCAGAAGCTTCTCCTACTTTGAAGCGGGCACCAGGTATAAATAATGGAACCTCACACCCAACTCTTCAGTACTCCTCTGGACCTGTGGAAGACTCACAATGTCTGTTGTGCTGCTCTGTTGCAAGAAGGACTGCTACTCTGCTGCCTTGCTGCTTGCTGCCCTGCTGCATGAGTGATAAGGACCAGACCTGTGCCTTCACAGACGGACGCTCCCTCCCACTGCTGCTACCTACCTGCCTCCGCTGCCTGACGCCTGTTTGCCGCTCCTCACCACCTACCTGACGCCGCTGCCTGCATCTCGCCTCCGCCTCCCAGGTAACGCCTGCTGCTTCCTGGTCGCTAGCCACGCCGCTACCTTCACTCCTCACGCCCGCTGACCACCGCCACTTACCTGGTCACTCCTTGGGCTCCGTCGCTTCCCGCCGGTTTTCCTGCGGTTTTTTCTCGGCGCCGCTGCCCCAGGCGCACACTCCCACTCCCGCCTCCTCCTTCAGTCCCGCCCCCCCCTCCCTGCCCATTGGCCACCCCGCTCCCGCCTCCCGCTGACCCTCCCTCCCGGCTCCTTATTTAAGGGGACCCCGCGGGCTGGTCAGTGCGACCCCCTGTGCCTTCACAGACGGACGCTCCCTCCCACTGCTGCTACCTACCTGCCTCCGCTGCCTGACGCCTGTTTGCCGCTCCTCACCACCTACCTGACGCCGCTGCCTGCATCTCGCCTCCGCCTCCCAGGTAACGCCTGCTGCTTCCTGGTCGCTACCCACGCCGCTACCTTCACTCCTCACGCCCGCTGACCACCGCCACTTACCTGGTCACTCCTTGGGCTCCGTCGCTTCCCGCCGGTTTTCCCGCCGTTTTTTCTCGGCGCCGCTGCCCCAGGCGCACACTCCCACTCCCGCCTCCTCCTTCAGTCCCGCCCCCCCCTCCCTGCCCATTGGCCACCCCGCTCCCGCCTCCCGCTGACCCTCCCTCCCGGCTCCTTATTTAAGGGGACCCCGCGGGCTGGTCAGTGCGACCCCCTGTGCCTTCACAGACGGACGCTCCCTCCCACTGCTGCTACCTACCTGCCTCCTCTGCCTGACGCCTGTTTGCCGCTCCTCACCACCTACCTGACGCCGCTGCCTGCATCTCGCCTCCGCCTCCCAGGTAACGCCTGCTGCTTCCTGGTCGCTACCCACACGGCTACCTTCACTCCTCACGCCCGCTGACCACCGCCACTTACCTGGTCACTCCTTGGGCTCCGTCGCTTCCCGCCGGTTTTCCCGCCGTTTTTTCTCGGCGCCGCTGCCCCAGGCGCACACTCCCACTCCCGCCTCCTCCTTCAGTCCCGCCCCCCCTCCCTGCCCATTGGCCACCCCGCTCCCGCCTCCCGCTGACCCTCCCTCCCGGCTCCTTATTTATGACGCCCCATCCACGACCGCGCAGCGGACGCGCGCAGCGGGAGCGCCTTATGTGCGCCGAAGGTGTGCCAAAGGTAAGCCCGTCTGCGCCCGTCCGCTCCTGGACCGCGCCCAGCGCCAGACCCCCTGGTCCCCGCACCCGCCAGCCCCCCCGCAGGACCTACGACTTCGCCACGCTCTTCGCTCTCAACACCACCCGAACTCCCGGATGCTACCGAGCGACCCCTCGACGCACCCATGGACCCTTCGTCTGCCGCTCCTGCAACTTCTCCTGCCTCCGATCCTGCACCACACCCACCGGGACTGGAAGCAGTAATCACCTGAAGTGCATCCTTCTGAAAACCCGCTCCGTCCACAGACACGCCGTTGAGCTCTGGAACCTCCTCGACAACGCATCCCCTGACGTCGCCTTCCTCACGGAAACCTGGATGAACGCCTCCTCAGCCCCCGACATCGCCATAGCCATCCCGGACGGCTACAAGATCATCAGGAAAGACCGCATCAACCAGACCGGAGGAGGCATCGCCATCGTACACAAGAGCACCATTCGCATCTCGACTGACTCCATCAACACATTCAGCGCTGCCGATCACCTCCACTTCCAGATCCACACCGACCCCAAGACGACCCTCAGAGGCACCCTCATCTACAGACCCCCGGGACCACGGGCACAGTTCTGCGATGACATCACGGACTTCATCAGCCCACACGCCCTCCACTCCACCGACTACATCCTCCTCGGGGACCTCAACTTCCACCTGGAGAACACCAACGACCGCAACTCCACCACCCTGCTGGACAACCTGGCCAACCTCGGACTGAAGCAACTGGTCAACACCCCCACGCACTACGCCGGCCACACGCTCGATCCTATCTTCTCCTCCAGCAAGCACGTCTCCTTCAGTCACTCCACCGGACTCCACTGGACCGACCACAGCTGCGTCCACTTCAGCTTCGCAAAGAACACGGCCCACCACCACCCGAGGCAGGTTCCACACAGAAACTGGAGCAAGATCACCGCCGACCAGCTCACCGCCTCCCTCAGCCAGAACCCTCCGGCCAGGACACCGGATCCTAACACAGCAGCCCGCAACTTCACGCAGTGGCTGTCCACTAGCGCCGACAACCTCGACCCACTGAAGGACCCACTCACCAGGCCCAGAAGCAAGAAGGCCCCCTGGTTCACCGACGAACTCAAGGACTCCAAGAAGGCCTGCCGCACCCTGGAGAAGGCCTGGCTCCTCGACAAGACCGCCGACAACATGGCCGCCCTCAAACTCGCAACCCGCAGGCATCACCAGCTCATCCGCACCACCAAGAGGAAATCTCTGAAGGAACGACTGGACAAGAACGCCCATGACAGCAAGGAGCTCTTCAACATCGTCAAGGAATTCTCCAACCCCAGCACCGGCAACAACGACATCGCCCCCTCACAGGACCTCTGCGACTCCCTCCCCTCGTACTTCCACCGCAAGATCGCCGACATTCACAGCAGCTTCGGCGCTCACCCCCTGCACCCATCGTTCGAACCCACACTCCCAGCCGCCATCCTCCGGACATGGACCGAGGTGACCCCTGAAGACACAACTCGCATCATGAACACCATCCACTCCGGATCCCCGACCGACCCGTGCCCCCACCGCGTCTTCAACAAAGCGGCCCCCACCATCGCACCCCACCTCCGAGACATCATCAACGCCTCCTTCAACACAGCAACCTTCCCGGAGAGCTGGAAGCACGCAGAGCTCAGCGCCCTGCTGAAGAAACCAACAGCGGACCCAACCGACCTCAAGAACTTCCGCCCCATCTCGCTCCTTCCCTTCCCGGCCAAAGTCATCGAAAAGGTCGTCAACAAGCAACTGGCCGCCTTCCTCGAGACGAACGGATCCCTCGACCCGTCACAGTCCGGATTCAGAACCAACCACAGCACCGAGACCGCTCTCATCGCAGCCACGGACGACATCCGAGCCCTGCTCGACAAAGGTGAAACAGCAGCACTCATCCTCCTAGACCTCTCCGCGGCATTCGATACTGTCTGTCACCGCACCCTAGTACAACGCCTCCACGACACCGGCATCCAAGGGAAGGCCCTAGACTTGATCACCTCATACCTCTCCGGAAGAACACAGAGAGTACGCCTGCCTCCGTACCGCTCGGAGGCCACCACGATCATCTGCGGCATCCCACAAGGATCATCGCTCAGCCCTACGCTCTTCAACATCTACATGAAACCTCTAGCGGCCATCGCTCGCCAACACAACCTGAACATCATCTCCTACGCCGACGACACCCAGCTGATCCTCTCCCTCACCAGAGACCCCGACACCGCCAAAGCAAACCTCCACGAAGGGATGAAAGACGTCGCCGAATGGATGAAAGACAGCCGCCTAAAGCTGAACACGGACAAGACAGAAGTCCTGATCCTGGGACCATCACCCTCCGCGTGGGATGACTCCTGGTGGCCCCCGGCCCTAGGCACCGCACCCAAACCAACGGACCACGCACGCAACCTGGGCTTCATCCTGGACTCCACTCTTTCGATGACCAGACAAGTCAACGCCGTCTCCTCATCCTGTTTCCTCACACTCCGCATGCTCCGCAAGATCTTCCAATGGATCCCGACCGAGACGAGGAAAACAGTCACCCAGGCCCTCGTCACCAGCAGACTGGACTATGGAAACACCCTCTACGCCGGAACAACAGCCAAGCTTCAGAAAAGACTCCAGCGCATCCAGAACGCCTCCGCTCGACTTATCCTGGACATCCCTCGACGCAGCCACATCTCGAGCCACCTCAGAGACCTGCACTGGCTCCCGGTCAACAAAAGGATCACGTTCAGACTCCTCACCCACGCACACAAATCCCTCCACGACCTGGGCCCAAGGTACCTCAACGACCGCCTGACCTTCTACTCGCCCACCCGCCAGCTACGGTCCGCGAACCTCGCCCTCGCCGTCGTCCCCCGCTTCCAGAGAGCCACCGCCGGAGGAAGATCCTTCTCTTACCAGGCGGCAAAGACATGGAACTCCCTGCCGGTCCACCTGCGGCGGACCCGGGACCACCTCGCCTTCAGGAAACAGCTCAAGACCTGGCTGTTCGAGCAGTAGCAGACCCCCCTCCCCTAGCGCCTTGAGACCCTTTCGGGTGAGAAGTGCGCGATATAAATGCCATGATTGATTGATTGATTGATTGACCTGCATCTTGAACCGGACTCGATCCCAGCACCTGGACTCTGTCTGCTGTGAGTCCTGCTCCCCAAGTGGTGTCACCCCAGTCATAGATGCTTGGAAGTGGGCCTGAAGTTGCTCTGCCAGCCCAGGGGATGTATGAAATTACAACGCATACTATTACAACGCATGGCTTTACAATGCATTTTTTACATCGCAAATACCTTTACAACGCATTTTTTTACAACGAATACTGTTACAACGCGAGATAGTGTTAATAGGTGTAAAGTACTATTACAACGAATTCAATTATAACGCATACCTTTACAATGCATAATAATGTTTTTTTTGTTGGTTTTTTTTTTTGTTAAATAAAACCTGGCACGGGATGCAGGGAAATTAAGGGTTTTTGGGTGGGGAAGTGTTTTAAAATGAAGAGAAAAACTGAACGTTAATTTAATGAAATGCAAAGCATTCATTAAAATTAATACCCGCGTATTAAAATTAATACTCGAGTATTCATAAAAATACTCAATTATTTCTTAATTTAGAAATTTTTAAAAAGGCAACGAATTATTAAATATAATAAACTTACAATATATTACTATTTTGAAAATAATTATCGTAAAAACAAACATTTTACATACACATTATCGCTATTTTTAACATTGTAGTTCCAAAAATTGTCCTACAACTCTTTCCATGAAAGTAATACCACAACAATACTTTCAAAATGGATGCCAAAACGGAACTCTAAAGTGAAAACAACACATCTTAAGATGATTTTTTAAATTATAAGTTTCCACAGTAATTAAAACAATTTAAAAAAATATAATCAACGCTGTCTTTCTTAAAAATAACAATCACACTGACTAAAACTTATAAATACGAGCAAGACACCATTTTAAAATCGGTTGATTATCAACTCCCAGAGTGACCAGACGCCAGAAGCTGCCCCTCTGACCTCTTCACCGAGATAAGACCCGAATCCACTTTAGAAGCATATTTTGTCGAAATACAAGTACGTTTCTAAAACGAATAACAGAAATGTTTACTTGAAACATTTAAAACGCTGCACCTAATAACTTTGTGTTTCCAAATGTATTTAAAAAAATAGCACCAAGCTATTACTATAAATATGCATACATATATCATTAAAAAAACAAAAGATTTTAGGCTGACTAACATCTAAAGTAAATTGTTTATTTAATAAAACGATTGTCAAAAAAATAAGAACATATATTATTTTTCAAAATCACAAAATGATTTATTTTTCTCTAAAATAGAACTTCTATAAAGTGTGACGTAAAAGACACCTTTCAAAAATTTGCGTTTTGCAAAAGGAGCCACACTCCTCATCAAGAATAATTTGAAGGTATTTTTCAAAATATTTTTAAACACAATTCTAAATTAGTAAGACAAAAAAACATTTTGTAATCCACACATATTTAATATGTTTTTCACACAGAAATTGAATAAGGAAAAAAAAAAAATACTTTCATCTTTGAAAATTCTAACGTCGAGATTTAAAGTAGGTAAATATTTTATATTACTGCATTTATTTTTCTGTCTTCATTAATGAAAAAAAGATTGTGAAAATGTAAGAAATTGTAGAGATTAAAATAATTCAGGTAACTCCATGAAGGTGCAGCAGTAGGGAAAATGTGGGATGGTGTAGAGGTATCAATTACTATTCTAACTCCAGAAAGGTGCAGCAGCAGGGAAAGTGTGGGATAATGTAGGGGGAACAATTACTATTCTAACTCGAGGAAGGTGCAGCAGTAGAGAAAGTGTGGGATACTGTAAGGGTATCAATTACTATTCTAACTCCAGGAAGGTGCAGCAGTAGGGAAAGTGTGGGATACTGTAGGGGGAACAATTACTATTCTAACTCCAGGAAGGTGCAGTGGCAAGGAAAGTGTTGTGAAGTAAAATGTCACTTATGCACAGAAATGTTTAAATTTTTGATTGTATCACAAACATTCAAATAAAAAATTAAATTTCCATTACTTTCTCAATGACCAGCAAAAAAAGAGAAAATAGACCAGAAACCAGACCAAGAAGAAAACACCTAAATCAAAAGGTATTTTAAATGAACACTACAAACTAGGAAACAAATCAATAGGCATAACTTCAAAAAACATATTCAAGAAAGCTGCAACAATACAGAAAGTGTGGGATAGTGTAGCGGTAACAATTACTATTCTAACTCCAGGTTGTTGCAGCAGTAGGGAAACTGTTGGATGGTATAGAGGTATCAATTACTATTCTAACTCCCGGAAGGTGCAACAGCAGGGAAAGTGTGTGATGGTATAGAGGGAACCAATTACTATTCTACCTCCAGGAATGTGCAGCAGTAGGGAATGTGTGTGATAGTGTAGGGGTAACAATTACTATTATAACTCCAGGAAGGTGCAGCAGTAGAGAAAGTGTGGGATACTGTAAGGGTATCAATTACTATTCTAACTCCAGGAAGGTGCAGCAGTAGGGAAACTGTGGGATACTGTAGGGGGAACAATTACTATTCTAACTCCAGGAAGGTGCAGTGGCAAGGAAAGTGTTGTAAAGTAAAATGTCACTTATGCACAGAAATGTTTACATTTTTGACTGTATCACAAACATTCAAATAAAAAATTAAATTTCCATTACTTTCTCAATGACCAGCAAAAAAAGAGAAAACAGACCAGAAACCAGACCAAGAAGAAAACACCTAAATCAAAAGGTATTTTAAATGAACACTACAAACTAGGAAACAAATAAATAGGCATAACTTCAAAAAACATATTCAAGAAAGCTGCAACAATACAGAAAGTGTGGGATAGTGTAGGGGTAACAATTACTATTCTAACTCCAGGTTGTTGCAGCAGTAGGGAAACTGTTGGATGGTATAGAGGTATCAATTACTATACTAACTCCAGGAAGGTGCAACAGCAGGGAAAGTGTGTGATGGTGTAGAGGGAACCAATTACTATTCTAACTCCAGGAATGTGCAGCAGTAGGGAATGTGTAAGATAGTGTAGGGGTAACAATTACTATTCTAACTCCAGAAAGGTGCAGCAGCAGGGAAAGTGTGTGATGGTGTAGAGGGAACCAATTACTATTCTAACTCCAGTAAGGTGCAGCAGTAGGGAATTTGTGGGATAGTGTAGGGTTAACAATTACTATTCTAACTCCAGGAAGGTGCAGCAGTATGGGAAAGTGTAGGATTGTGTAGCAGTATCAATTACTATTCTAACTCCTGGAAGGTGCAGCAGTAGGGAAAGTGTGGGATACTGTAGAGGTGACAATTACTATTCTAACTCCAGGAAGGTGCAGCAGTATGGAAAGTGTAGGATTGTGTAGCGGTATCAATTACTATTCTAACTCCTGGAAGGTGCAGCAGTAGGGAAAGTGTGGGATACTGTAGAGGTGACAATTACTATTCTAACTCCAGGAAGGTAAAGCAATAGGGAAAGTGTGGGAGAGTGTAGGGGCAGGATTTACTATTCTAACTCCAAGGAGGTGGAACAGTAGGGAAAGTGGAGGATAGTGTTTAGGTGCAGGATTTACTATTCTAACTCAAGGAAAGTGCAGTAGTAGGGAAAATGTAGGATATTGTTCTCTCTTATTTGTCATTTTAATCCACATAGTAAAATTATACATTTTGTCTTCACAGATAATGTCTACTCATGAAACAGCTTCCTACATAAAATCCAAAAAAGGAAACAGATTACTTAAGCATGCAGGATACACATATTGTAAAGAAAGGATAAGTTTTCCAAGAAATCATTGGAGGTGTGTGCAATACTACTCATCCCATTGCAGCGGAAGAGCGGTTACCCTTGATGATATCATTATTAAAACAACAGATCATAACCACTCTGCCTCTGCAATGGAGATTGATGTAAGGGAAACCTTAAATGAGATGAAAGAACTTGCAAGCACCTCCAATGTATCTACTGGATCCATTTTAAGACAGGTTGCACAGCATGTCCCCAGTCATGTTGCTAGTAATATGCCTATAATTCCGAATTTGAGGCGAATTATTCAAAGACAAAAGCAGGCAAGTAACACACAAATCACAACACCTCATACCTTTTCTGACATTGTTATTCCACATGAACTTACTATTTCTTTTGCTAATGAACCCTTCCTTCTCCTTGACAACGAAAATCCTCAAAAACGTATTCTAATTTTTAGTACACCCCGCAACCTTGTTAAGTTAGAAAATAGTGAAATTTGGATGATGGATGGGACGTTTAAAAGTACACCCCATCCTTTCACTCAAATTTACACTATGCATGCAAAAATTAACCATAATGTGATCCCCTTAGTATATAGTTTGCAACCTACACTGAACTTTTATCAGTTATTAAAAGTAGAACATCCAAAAGTCCTAGGAAAATAATTGTTGATTTTGAATTGAGCATGATCAATGTGATCAGTAAAACGTACACGGTTACCCAAATTCAGGGGTGTTTTTTCCATTTTTCCCAGGCATTCTGGCGTAAGTTGCAGAAACATCCCTGGTTGCAGAATATTCAACAATAGCAAACTACAAGTTGAGTTAAAAAAATTAACAGCTCTTTGTTTTGTTCCTCCCAATAGTGTAGACGAGTACTACACTGCCATTACAGAATCAGATTATTACAATGTAAATGAAGACAAATTGGCACCCATCCTAAATTACTATGAAGACACATGGATTGGGCACCTAAGGAGATCGGGTCGCAGGAGGAAGCCACGTTTCCATGTGGAGTGGTGGAACTGTTACACGAGCTGTTTAGAGGGAGAAGCTAAAACAAATAACGCCATTGAGGGATGGCATAACTCCTTCAACCATACAATTGGCAAACCACACCCTAATTTCTACTCTTTTTTGGAAACTTTGAAGAAGGAGCAAAGTTTTTAGGAAATGAGACTTTCACAAACATTAACTGGTAGTCGAAACCCACGAGTTACACAAAAAACAAAGGAAATGTCTGAGAGACTATTGGGTATTATGCAACAGTTTTCGTTGTGTGTGGCTCTAGACTACCTTGAAAATTTTGCTAACATTCTAAGCTTCTAAATACTTTTTTCACCTTACTTTCCTGCTTTGCCCTAAATTTAATCAAACACTAATTACAATTGGCAATAACATTTTTCCAAAACATTTTTCAAAAATATACGTCGGGTCAGCCTACCTTTTGTTGACTTATTTCTTTTTCTTCTCCTTTTTCCACCATAATATATCCAATTTTTGCAACATCAAAAAACCCCAAGCAATCCAAAGTATAAAGGAGTTAAACATTTTTTAATTTTTTGCCAAAGTGAAAATCAATTAAAAAAAAATCCTTGTCCATAAGCATCCAGGTGAAGACCATGATAAAGAAAAATAAAACTCTTTGGCACTCCTTGTTTATTGAATATGTAGATCCATGTTCTTGATATGATAAAAACATAGTGCAAAAATATGACAGTACTATAATAGCATCCTAAATAAAGTACTAACTCCTAACAAAACATTTTCTCACTAACTCACCCTTGCTATTTACAATTTTGATGCAGAAATGTACTTCCATTATTTATAAATAGATCCAAATCTACCTCCTAACAAAGCATATTCTGCCTATGTCAACCTCTGCTAGTTTCCTTTTTGCACCATATACAATTTTGTATTTCTTCTAACCATCCAAGTCAAAATTAAACAATTACTACCTCTTACCAAATCATACTCTCACTATGTCTGCCATAATACTTGTAAAAAAGAAATGCAAACAATGATTTATTTTTTTCTTTAAAGTGTTTCTAACCAAAATATCAGTAATAAATCAATGAAGCATTTTTCCATAGTAGATTAACCACATTTCTTTTTTTTTGGCAAAAACAGCAAGATATTTTCCAAAAAAAGCATTTTTAAAATCATCTTGGCGTTAACAAATACGTAGTAGAAAACATTTATATTACAAATCTTTTTTTACTTTTGGCAACAAATTGTAAACACAAATAACTTTTCACTGGAACTTTTTGCGACCCGACATAGGCATGCTCTAATAAAACGTTCGGCGACATGTATTTTTACCAGTTTAACATTACATTCTTAAACCGCAACCTCTCCTTATCCTTTCTTTACAATATATGTATACTTTTTTAACTTAACATGTATAAATAAAGTTTAAATTGTTTCCTACCTGGACGTAGATCAGCTTCCAGCTGCTTCCTCCATCGATGCTCTTCAAAATGGCCGCTTACGTTCACGTTTACGTGCTTACGTCATCTGAAACTGCAAATATTGAAAACGGACTATTCAATAATATTATTTGTGGAATTACTTATTGTATTTATTTAAATATTATATTACATTATAATAAATTTGTAAAATATGTGAAAATTTCTAAATAATAAAACCTATTTTTCTATATTTTTTAAATAAAAAAAATAATGAACGAAACTACGTGATCTTTATTTTTATTAATGTATTATTTTGATCCCTACTTGTTTTTTGTATATTATTACTTGTAAAATAATGTAATTTTATCCTTACCTGGATACTTATTCCATTTCCTTTCAAAAGATCGCCTTTCTTCTTTTTTAACACCTTCCTTTTCAGTTCCGCGGGACAAACAGCTTCATCTATGGAAATAAATGAAGGACAATTTTTCCCATTGCAAACAATGCAAAACCGTGGGAACTTTTTTTATAATAATAGTTTACATTAATTTTTGGAAAAAAATATATATATATATTTAACATTTCACTTTTAATACATTTTAATACATTATTAAAAATGTTAAGTTTTTTTTATTTTTTTATTATTAATTTTAATACCTAAGTATTAAAATAATAACTTTACACTACATTTTGTAACTTTAAAAATAATAATTATGTATTCCCATATTTAAATTAAATTTCTAAATTTACACAGTATATTTTATTTAAATAAATACTAGAGTATTAATTCCCATTTTTTGTGGTTTTTACAAAATATTTTTGTTTTAAAAATCTATATAATTAACTTTATTTCCTGAGTTTTCAAACAATACTTTTCATATATTTGCTCACTCTTAAAACTATTTTTAAAAATATATAACATTTTCAATTAAATTGTCAATATTAATACTATTTTTTTAATTAATAATACAAAAGTATTATTTCTCAATACTGGAGTATTTTTGCCATCTTGGTGCCGATTACGATCCGTTAAAAAATGTTCCCGTACGACTCGTATCCGGTCTTTTTACCGTACGAATCGTACAAGTGCCGTACAAACTGCCAAGTACGATTCGCATGGGAAAAAGTCCATACGAATCGCATTGGGAATATTTCCCCACACGTCCTCGGGTCGGAAAATGTGTCCAACACGTCCTCGGACGTTTTACCGTACGAATGTGAAAAGTGAAGTCCGACCACGCAAGTACGATCCATCCCGTGCGTCCGAGTCTACAACCGTATGGTAAAAACACCGTCCGCACCGAACTCCCATAGCAACCATGGAGACATGTGCCCACATACGCGCCGTACCCCCCCAGCCCCCACATGTACACGTAGCGCTGGGGGTTCGCCCCGTACATACACGGGTGGGGGTACGGTGCGTACATACACGGGTGGGGGTACGGTGCGTACATACACGGGTGGGGGTACGGTGTGTACATACATGGGTGGGGGTACGGTGCGTACATACACGGGTGGGGGTACGGTGCGTACATAGACGGGTGGGGGTACGGTGCATACATACACGGGTGGGGGTACGGTGCGTACATACACGGGTGGGGGTACGGTGCGTACATACACGGGTGGGGGTACGGTGCGTACATACACGGGTGGGGATACGGCGCGTACTCACGGGGGCGGGGGGGGGGGTACGGCGCATACCCGGCCCCCTACACTGGTCGTTTTGCACCGTACTTCGCTTTTCCGGCACTTTTTGGGTGCCATAAAAATATTGCCGTCCGGGCTGCTGTCGGTTCGAATCGTACTTCCTGGGTCATGAAACGCTGCCTGAGTGCACCCCGACGTCACGTCGGAGCATTCCCGGATCACATTCGTATGGTTCTTTTCGTCGGTCGGTGTTTTGTACGAATCGTACTTGCATATTTGTAAAGTTTTACGACCAGGTATGAGTCGGACGGGGAAAAGCCTCCGTCCGACGGTTCGTACACGGTTTTTCCAGGATCGTAATCATCACCCTTAATAATTTAAAATATTAATAACACATTTTCACTAAATAAAAATATTATTTTTAATACAATTAATATAAAAAATCACAAATATAAATTATTAATCTTTTTATTAATTTTAAATAAAATAAAATAGAAAACATAATACTTGCGTTGTAAAGGTATTTGCGTTGTAAAGGTACTTGCATTGTAAAAGCATGCGTTGTAAATCCAATTGCGTTGTAAAGGTAGTGCGTTGTAAAAGTTGCGTTGTAAAGGTTGTTTACCATTCCAGACTCAGGACCTTGCAGCTCCTTGGAATGAATGCTGTGCAATGCAGCCTCGATGCAGGACCCCACATCGTGGCCTCGAATCACCACTGCATGACACATCCGTGACACGTGACCTCACAACCCTCTGCAACCAGGATTTAAGGTGCTTTGTTCAGCAGGCCTAACTTGGTCCTTGTATCTAGCCCCTGCTCCACCATGGTCCGCTAAATTTATGACTTGTCCTGGTCTAGCGCAACCAGATAACCACAGTTGGCGCTTTGTTCTTTTGAGTGCTATTTTTACTTAAATCTTAAAAATGGCATATTTCCGGTTTTACTGATTGGATTGTGATCACTTTGATCTCAAATAATGTATTACATTTTACTCTATTTTGCTAAATTGGTGTGGGATTTTTTATGTGTTGTGTTTTCACTTTGTTGCTGTTTGAGGTACTGCATAAATACTTCACACATTTCCTCTAAGTTAAGCCTGACTGCTCTGTGCCAAGCTACCAGAGGGTGAGCACAGAATAATTTGAGAGTTCCTTGTGATTTCACCCTGACAGGAATTGTGGTTGCTGCTTGAGTAAGGTTTCACCCCCATCAACCAGTGGCCCAATTTCTCACATTGGTGTTCAGTGGTGAGGATTAGGACTTGTGTTTGTGCAGTGCCTTCTAGTGATTCTGTGTTGCACTAAAAATCCAAGAGAAATAATCTGAGACTATTTCGAGTTTTTCCAATTTTCCTTGATTGACTCTTTTGACTTTTTCCAAATGTACCCTCCTTTTACCTGACTGTGTCTGTGGCCAGAACTACAATGATGGAGTTTGAGCTTGCCAACACAGATCTACACTGTGGCTGAGCTCAAGGGATTCTGCAAGGAGAGAGGACATCCAGTCGAGAGGAATACAGGAAACAGGAACTCCACAAGGTATGAGGGCCTGGGTGGAGGCTCATCAAGTACTTGCAACAGCGGATGACCAGGATGATGAGGATGATATGGAAGGGCTAGGAGAAGACCTGGGTGTAGGCCCTGAAATGCAGCACACAGGGGAGGGGGATGTCTTGCTTCCGGAATTGGAGATTCCTCCCAGAGTGGAAAGCAGTGTGTCCTCCTACAGCTTGTCCCCAGAGGAGCTGGCAGACAGGACGCCTGAAAAGGAGTTTAAGTTGCAAATTGCCAAGCTTAAGTTGGAAGCAGTAAATGAGAAGACTGGGGCAAAGAGTTCCTTAGCTAAAAAGAAATTGCTTCTGGCTCATGAACTGTGTGGGAGAGTTGGACTCAAGGCAAAGCATGCAGATTCCAGCAGTAATGGTGGCAGCATACCCATAGTGTCTGAGAGGGACAACAAGGTTCACATGCCTAAAGATCTGGTGGCCAGTTACGCGGTAGGGGATGATATTGACAGTGTTTTTCTGCTTATGAGGCCTTCAGCCTCCTTTTTTCTGAACCCATATTTGTTGGCTTTTAGGACTCTGCTTACCTTACCACTGCTAACCAGTGCTAAAGTGAATTGGCTCTCTCCTTTAAACCTGGTGACATTGACTTACACCCAATTGGCACCTTTCATTTATTGTAAGTCCCTAGCAAAGTGGTACTACATGTACCAAGGGTCTGTAAATTAAATACTGCTTGTGGGTCTGCAGCACTAATTGTGCCACCCACTTAAGTAGCCATGTTTCAGGCCTGCCATTGCAGCCTGTGTGTGAGGTTGCAAACTGCCCTTTCGACCTGGCTAAAGAAACATTTTAGCAGGCCTAAACCTTTCTGTTTAATACATATAAGTCACCCCTAGGGTAAGTCCTGGACAGTCCAATAATGCAGAACCTGGCATTGCAGCCACTCGGAACAGGTGCTGTGCGATGGTTCATTGATGCTGGACCCCAAATAGTGGCCCTGAATCACCACTGTGTGACATATCCTCGACAGTGGACCTCGGCATGCTCTATAACTAGGATTTAGGGTACTTTATTCAGCGGACTTACTTGGTCCTGGTATCTGGCCCGCTCACCATCGCAGTCTGCCTGAACTTGTGACTTTGTCCGGTTCTGGTGTGACCAGACAACCACAGATGAAGCTTGTGCTTTTAAAGCAGTATTTTTACTTAGATCCTAAAAAATAGAAATCTCACTTCTACTGATTGGATGCTTGTTATTTTGGTCTCAAATAATGTATTACATTTTAATCTTTATTTCTAAATTGGTGTTTTTTTTTTCTTGTGTTAGGTTTTCACTTAATTGCAGTTTGAAGTGCTGCATAAATACTTTACACATTGCTTCTAAGTTAAGCCTGACTGCTTTTGTGCCAGGCTACCAGAGCGTTAAGCAAAGGCATTGTATTAAGTATTAAGCATCACTCAAACAGTAATATAGTGAACACACTACACAAGAAAAATCCCACACCAATGTACATAAATAGAGAAAAAATGAATCAATAATTTAACACCAAAATGACAACAATCCAATCAGTAGAACCACAGTTATGAATTGTAAATATTTTTAGTAAAAACTAGCGTGTAAAAGATCAAAGCACCAACCTCTGACCTTTAACCACACAAGACCGGGGCAAAGTCGCACGTTATTGCCGACCGCGATGGAGCATGGTTCGAGGTGAATTGGGCTGAGTTGCCGCTCACCTTTGGACTTAGAATAATCTTGGAAGAAAAGTGTCTGTGGAGGTAAAGTTGAGACCGGCAAGGCAGCCGGCAGTGTCCGAGGAGGAGGAGTTGCCTTTGGGGAGCCACTAGACGAAGTTGCAGTGAAGATCCCTAAGTTCAGACTTAGGTGCCGATTCCGATCCGTTAAAACATTTCCCCGTACGACTCGTATCCGGTATTTGTACTGTACGAATCGTACAAGTAGCGTACAAACTGCCAAGTACGATTCGTATGGGAAAAAGTCCATACGAATCGCATTGGGAAACATTCCCCACACGTCCTCGGGTCGGAAAATGTGTCCGACACGTCCCCGGACGATTTACCGTACAAATGTGAAAAGTGAAGTCCGACCGCGCAAGTACGATCCGTCCCGTGCGTCCGATGTTACAAACGTATGGTAAAAACACCGTCCGCACCAAACTCCCATAGCAACCATGGGGATATGTGCCCGCATACGCGCCGAACCCCCCCCAGCCCCCGTATGTACGCGCCATACCCCCACCCGTGTATGTACACCAGTGTATGTACGCACCGTACCCCCACCCGTGTATGTACGCACCGTACCCCCACCCGTGTATGTACACCAGTGTATGTACGCACCGTACCCCCACCCGTGTATGTACACACCGTACCCCCACCCGTGTATGTACACCAGTGTATCGCGTAGCGCTGGGGGTTCACGCCGTACATACACGGGTGGGGGTACGGTGTGTACATACACTGGTGTACATACACGGGTGGGGGTACGGTGCGTACATACACGAGTGGGGGTACGGTGCGTACATACACTGGTGTACATACACGGGTGGGGGTACGGTGTGTACATACACAGGTGGGGGTACGGTGCGCACATACACTGGTGTACATACACGGGTGGGGGTACGGTGTGTACATACACAGGTGGGGGTACGGTGCGTACATACACGGGTGGGGGTACGGTGCGTACATACACGGGTGGGGGTACGGTGCATACATACATGGGTGGGGGTACGGTGCGTACATACACTGGTGTACATACACGGGTGGGGGTACGGTGCGTACATACACGGGTGGGGGTTCGGCGCGTACATGGGGGGGCAGGGCGGGGTACGGCGCGTACCGGGCCCCCTACTCTGGTCGTTTCGCGGCGTACTTCGCTTTCCCGGCACTTTTTGGGTGTCGTAAAAATATTGCCGTCCGGACTGCTGTGGGTACGAATCGTACTTCCTGGTTCGTGAAACGCAGGCTGCATGCGTCCCGACGTCATGTCGGCGCTTTCCCAGATCACATTTGTATGTATATTTTCGTCGGTCGGTGTTTTGTACGATTCGTACGGAAATGGTATTTCTGTACGAATCGTACTTGCATTTTTGTAAAGTTTTACGACCGGGTACGAGTCGGACGGAGAAAATGCTCCGTCCGACGGTTCGTACCCGGTTTCTCCAGGATCGGAATCGACACCTTAGTCTTCCTTTTTGGAAGTTGAAATCAACAATCGGACGAAGTTGCAGGCTACAGCCGACAAAGGCTCCATGAGGCTGGATACCCGCTCTGCAAGGCCCCGCTAAACAGTATTTGCTGCTGCAGAGAAGAACGTAGGGAAGCTACGGCAAAGTCAGACTGACTGGTGATACACCTTGGGCAGATTGTCAAGCAGGTAGGTCCCGGTCTTCTGTCATTTCCCAGGGCTTTTTCTGGATGAACATTTTTTAAGTCTCAAGTTTTGGCTTTATTTTGTTCAGGCACCTGTAGCACCACTTTCAAGGGTCCAGGACTGTGTGGGCACAACTTGGAGGGCAGGACTCACTCCAGGCAGGATCCAGGTGCAGGGTTCAAGTTGTTGAAGCTTTTTATGTGCCTGTAGCTCAGAACAGAAAGCCATTCAACCAGCCTTTGGAGTCACTCTGGTAATCCTGAGTGTAAGCAGCAGGTCAGTTCTCTGAGGGTTAGAAGCAGACTTCAAGCAGAATGGCTGTCCTCTGAAGTGCAAAGCGGGCCTCGTGCGGTAGGGCAGCCCTCTGAAGTACAGGGCAAGCCTTTTGAGTGTCCTCCACAGGTCCAGGAGTGAATTGAAGGGTGCGTTTGAGGGTCCTATTTTAATGCCTGGTACCAGCTTTGAAGTGGAAGAAACTTCTGGAGTTTTCCCCCAACAGATGGCTCTGGAATTTCCTCCCTCCCTCCCTAAGCTCCAAGGAGTCTGGGGTGACCAAACCCTGGGATGAAGTTCTTTGTGAATTTGGTGAGTTTGGAATGTAAGTTGGACAGGGAACAGCTCTGCCCCTCCCACCCTGGAAAGATGGCCCGTCTCACTGTCTGGGAAAAATACACAAATGCAAATTGTCACTCAAATCACATTCATGTGAACCAGGGCAGGCACCAAATGGTTAGGACAAGAAAATACCAAGTTTCTAACAATGGTATTATCAGAATTGTGACTTAAAATCTGACTTTACAATTAAAGAGGATTTAAAAATGCAATTCTTTATTCTATTCTATTCATATTCAATTCTGCACTTATATAGCGCATGGCTACCCTTAGGCATCCCTGCACTGATAGTGCGGCACAATCCAGCTAGAGAGGATTAGTGGGATCTGGTCTGGAAGAGTCAAGTCTTTAAAGATTTTGGAAGGGAAGTTCCATTTTAGCTGATCTAAGAGAAAGTGGAAGGCAAATCCAAAGTTTAGAAGCATTGTAGGCAAAATAATGCCTTCCAAATGTTGTCAGTCTGATCCAAGGAACTATAGCTAGATGTTCCATGGATTAGCGCAAGATTGCACCGGGACGTTTGGGGGCTACTAAAGTACAGGAGATCATGGGTCCTTTGTTGAAGAATGCCCTGTGGGCAATACAAAGTGATTTGAACTTGATCCTCTCCGCCACTGGAAGCCACTGAAGACAAGCCAGGGTTTGGCGGGCAGATTGATGTCTAGGTAGATTGCACAGCAGCTGGGCAGCAAAGTTCTAGATCACCTGCAGTTTTCTTATTGTGGTCTTTAGTGACCAACATTACATTTCTTCCTGTTTTCCAACAAAAGTTATCACTTATTAAATGCAATAAAGTAACTCAAAGTTATCCTGTGAGAGAGGAGGCCTCAAAGTAGTGATAAACAAATATAGGAAATGTTCACTACCAGGCAATATAAAACTTAAAAGTATATCTCAGAATTTGTAAATACACTGTACCCTTCCCTATGGGCTATTAAGGGCCTACTTCAGGTTTGACTTATATGTATTAAAAAGGGAGTTTTAGGTCTGGCAAAAAGGTTATTTTGCCAGGTCGAATTAGCAGTTTAAAATTGGACCCTGGCAGCAATGGCAGTCCTGAGACATGTTTTAAATGGTTACTTGAGTGGGCAGCCGAATACCTGTGGCAGGACCACTAGTAGCATTTAATGTAAGGGCCTTGAGTGCATTTTGTACCATTTTACTAAGGAGTTATAAGTAAATGAAATGTGGCAATCAGGTATAGGCCAATTGGGCCATGTTTTAAGGAGTGAACAAAAGCATTTTAGTTCTGGTCATCAGTTGTAAACTGCATGGAGTCCTAAAGCCAACAAACACGAAATTCAGAAAACAAGAGAGGTGAAGGCAATACATGGTGGGGGGGTGACCCTGCAGAGAGGGCCAAGTCCAAAAATTCTCATTACATTTCTATAAGGGAACATTCAAAAATCTGTGGGGATCTACAGAATTCGTACCACCGAGCATTGTCACACTTCTCCTGATAAAAACAATACCTCACTTGTGTATACCATTTCCCTGGGTGTATAGAATACAGAATAGAATCATTTTTGGTATTGGCAATTGAATTTCTCTCAGTTTCTGGCTTCCAAATGTAAGTCAGTGTGCAGGAAAGAACACATTATGTTAACAGTATGTTAGCTCATTCTTCAGAGTTGGAAAATATGGCTACTATCACTAAATTCAGTATCCTGTGAACATTTTAAAAATGCATTGGTTTCCTTTATACCCATTTTTCCTTTATTAAATTTTTCTATATGAATCGAAGCTTGCTTGGTGCACAAGGGAAAATCACTCCAAGCTGAAGCTCTGCTGTTGACTCTGGGTATTGCGTGCTGGTGGACAGCCAACAAACAATATGGGCCAGATTTATTGAGGGATTGCATTGCCTTTGCATCACGCACAGTGTCACAATGGAAACATTTTCCCTAAGTGAGTTTCACCTATCAACGCAAGGCCACCTTGCACGGCCCTACATTGCTTAGTAAATTAGGAGTAATGCAAGGCAGCGCAAGTTGCTGCCTGGCGTTATTCTGCCCTGCGAAGGCATTACATGGGTGGAGCTTGGCTGCTCTCATGCATCCACCCATGGATTTTGGCACATCCCCAGATCTACCAACACTGGTAAACCTGGCAATGCATCTAAACTCTATGCCTTCCCACCAGACGTTCAACAAGGACAAATATCTTTATTTATCCTCGTTGTTTCCTATTTATGCATGCTTTCTGTATGCTGCAGCACACTTAGAAAAACAAAAAAGCCTCAGTGGATTGCTTTTGTGTAGGAAGGGGCACTATGGCAAAAGGGTGGCTGTGTTGGCTCTAGGCAGCACAGTGTGTGCCAGCGCAGGCAGAAAGCAGGAATGTGCCATGCGTTGTCTTGCTGCGTTGCATGAACCATTGACAAATCTAGCACTAAATATTCCTGTGTCCAGAAGGTTCAGACAGACGTAGCAGCATATTGATTCTCTAAATTGACCATGTGGGTAAAACATTACAGATGAAAATGCCACATATTTTTATTTATTCAGACCTATTTTCATTTTTTTGTTATTTCAAAGATTAATTTCTACCTGATCTATAAAGAAGAATCTTGTCTAGTGTTCAGAAATGTATAGGTTTCCAGGTTCATCCATGGATTTCACACTTGTTTCCGCCATAAACTGTGTGTGGGTAAAAAGAACAAATAATAGGAATAATCAACTACCACTTAGAAAAATGTAAAAATTGTGGAAAGAAAACATTTTTTTTACAACTCTGTTTGCTCTTCAAAACTGGGGAAATTGTATTCTTAAAACAGCTTACCTTTTGTTGATGCAATTTTTATGTGCACAGCACATCATTTACCCATTTTAGAAATTATGGGGCAGATTCATAAGCCCCATGCGCCACTTTTGCGCCGCCGTTGCGTCACTTTTGTGACGCAGCGGCGGCGCAAAGCCAGCGCCATGCTGCGGGCTATTTATAACGTGACGCATCTAGGGAGATGCGTCACGTTGTAAAGCTTGCGCCACATGTGGGCGTACCTGCACGGGGGGGCGTTCCGGCGGAGGAACGCCTCCGAAAAGTGGCTGAGTGAAATCTACAAGATTTTACTCAGTCACTTTTTTGGCCATGCTGCGTCAAAACCCTGCGCCTGCTTGAAGGATTGACGCAGCATGTGAGGGATAGGGGCACCCCGAGCCTTGCTGGAGCTGCGTCGCGGTCGCGTCAACCTTACGCCGGCAGATGCGTCACGCATCTGCTTGTCCTTGCGCCACGATGCACCGCATTGTAAATACGGCGCATCTGCGGTGGCGCAAGGGCAAACTTGCGTGACGCATCTTCCCTGGCGCATCCCTGCTGATTTGCAGGGATGCGCCAAGGAACATAAATCTCCCCTATATATATTTTGGCTGTTTTCTCATTTCCTTCCAGGACAATTCACAAACCCTAGGTACCTGTAGAATGCTCACCATGAGGGGAAAAAGAACACAAACTCAGCCTGGGCACAGTTTAAGCAAAATATTGATGAAGGCCTAAGCTCGAAGTGTGCCAAGCATTAAACAAACACAGATCTCAGCAGTGGGGTGGGAGAAGCCTCAGCAGCTGAGGAGCGAGAGGGACACAACAGAGCTTTCTTCTTTGCACTACTTTGAATTAAGGGGGTGTCCCATGAGTAGTGCAAGTGCATTCCCATGCTGTCACCCACATTTTGTTAAACAAAAGCATATCTCTTATAATTGTTAGGCAGGTTTTTGAGTCCAAAAAAGCACCTTCTTGAGATAGATGCCAAGTATGAGAAATCTTTTAATTTCTCTTAGCTTTTCACACATCGAATGTGTGCAGCGCTGTACAGCATACAATGCAATGTGTGAAAAGTTTAAATGTTTGTCTAGGCATAGTATTTGAACTAGAATGACACTCACCCATGACAAAGCCTATGTTAGACATCACACACACACATTTGCTCCACGATGCAAAAGTGTGTGCCTGGTGCTAGTCAGCCTGTTTGTGCCCCAGTGCCTGGGAAGGGAGCAGCGTCACTCCAGCTTAGTAGATCTGGCTCTGTGCAGCTCTCTCCCCAGTGCATTCAGAGCCATGCAGCAGCATTGGGTGATGCTCTGTGTTATGCTATATTTTAGTAAATCTAACCCCCTAGTCTGCTTTCTGGTTGTCAGATTGTTGTTGCGGGAAAGGCAGGAGGCTGTAGCCTCAGAAGCACCCCTGCCTCACAGACAAAAGCTCTGCGTGGCCCAAGCTGGCAGCCCTTATCCAACAAACGAATCATGTCCCTCTAGGAGAGTTAGCTGCTCGTCCCAGTGCTCCCAAAATTCAGGGAAAGGAATAAGGGCATGATTCAGAGTTTGGCAGACAGGGGACCGCACCACAAATGTGGCAGTATACCTTATGCGCCCAACTGATGGCCTGCACACTCTGTTTAGAGTACAGCTGACATTCATGGCACTTCCGGCGGTGCTCCCTGCTGGCTTTGCTAGCAGAAAAATGACACCTAAATTTTGATTGATGGATTTTGGGCCATCGGTGTAAGTGCATCAGACCATCCTCCCTAGGTTGGACTGATGCACTTTTCCCCCATTTTGGACTGCCAGGAAAAACCTGTCAGTCCCAAGCAGAATAATGGTCCTCACACCCTGGGAGACCCCCAACCTAGACTATCAGCACCATTAGTTTTTTTTTGTTTTCATAAAGCCAAAAAATGTGCTTAGATGCCTCATGAATCATAGTGGTCACTCAGCAGACTTCGAAGGCTGTAGTGGCGGCTCCGGTGGCGGTATAGAGATCTCCGCGTGGCATATGGAGCTCATTAAATAAGGCAGGCAGTAACTGATTTGTGCTTCTGCTCCCTAGAAGATGACAGCCCACCTGTCACATTCTGATTGAAGGGGTTAAGATCAATTTCCCTTGATACTGGGAAAGTCTCTTCTGGTGTCTCTTACAGCAGCTCCCAGTTCCTCACTGAAGACTTTCAATGCCCACGGTTCTGTCCAGCCAGGGCTTCCATAAGATCGAGTGTTGTCCACTCCAAACTGACCGGCTGGCTCTTCCACACAGGATGGACCCTTTCTCAGCCTATTGTGTTCCATCAGCAGTTGCAAGTGGCCACCTAGCAGCTCCTTAGATGTCAGCTCGAGGTCCGGTGAAGGTGAAGAGCACGCGTCACCTCAGGCTTCTCCCCAAGCAGGTGAGGCTTGACCCTGACTTCTGATGTGTCTTCCAGCTCCAGGGATGCTTGGAGGAGCTGTGGGTGGGGGGCCAAGTCTATCCAGTGCACTAGCCAGTGACAGAAGAGTTCTCTAGACCCACTTCCTGCATAATTGACACCAAAATTAAATTGTCGTTTTAGTACTTTCTGTCCTGAGTGGCTGAAAACCTTCCTAGAGGCCTCGATCCAAAGTGGAAGAAGCCAGGCTCCCCTCGCAGGGGCTCTAAGTCCCCTCCCATGGGAACAACCCCTCCTTCTGATCTGGGAATATCATTCCTTCCCTCTTACTGAGGACAGAGAGGAATGACGCAGAGGGCCTATGGATTAATGCTACAGCACGCAGAGTCATAATAGCAGCAGAATCAATCTGAAAGAGTGGAATACTACTCCAATAATATATCCTTTTCTTTACTTGAATGGCACTGCTGGTCAGATCTCTCCATGTGAGTATCTCTGGTGGACTGATTTCAATATGCCAAGCCCTGGTATATGATAGATTAGTGATTCTACTAGGTTAGGTAGGACCCAACCTTGAATTAAAAAAAGCCTCTTGTGTGGCTCTGCCCTTTGTTATTGTCCCTGTGCAGTGTCTGTGCTTTTTGTATTTGCACAAGACAGCCAATCATGTGTGCTCACTGAGGGGCTAGCCTCTTAAGTGAACTGAACCCAATGAGCAGTACTTTGAGGTCAAGGGGGCACCCAATGTGCACCACTCTTTAAGAACGTGACTTCTGTCTTCTCTGACCACGCTTTGTGGACCTAGCTGACAAGCTCCCCAAAACCTATTAAACACTTTTACAATTTTAAACAACCAGCACACATCTGAGTAGGACCAAGAAAAAGATTGCTGTATTTTATAATATCCATTTTATAGCAGTGTTAAGACATTTTCTTTCTGTCCCCTTCATTACCCTTTTCTCCCTTCCCTCTGCTCCCCTGCCCTTCCTATGACATGGAACTTACCAACATTCCATTGTCAGTTAGAATGTCAGTTGGAGCTTGGTGTGAGAGATGCTGACTGAACAGCTGATCTGGTCTGGAGGCTGTTGCAGCATTAGAGAATAAAGGGCCGGATGTATCAATGCTTTTTGCAATCGCAAACGGGCCCGTTGGCGAACGCATAAATGCGTTTGGCCATGTATGAAACATTTTGAATTCGCAATATGGTTAATCGCAATTATTTGTGATTACCTAAATTGCGAATGCAGTTAGGGAATCGCAATTTGTGATTCCCTAAATGCAATTCTTGTAGCTATCGCAAATTACAAATAAGCATTAAAGAATTGCAAATTACCACCAACTTCTAGTTGGTGGTAATTTGCAAATTCCTAGAAAAATGCACGTTTTTGCATTTTTCTAAGTGCCATGTGGCGCACATACATGCCCTTAGGGCATGCATGTGCGCCACATCTGCATCCATGCATATTTCAGGGGTGCAACAGGGTGTCCTTTTGGCACCCTTGAAATTGCAAACCCAGTTAGCGAGTACCTATTGGGTACTCGCAAATTGCGCATGCAATTCCTATTCATTCCTAAGGGCCTCTAGGCGCATAGAAATGAATGGGAAGCCATTCCTTATTTGCGAGTCGCAATTAAGAAATGCGTAGGAATCGCACATTTTTTGCAAACACCTACATACATTGCATTTTGCGAGTCTACAATAGCAAATTGGTAAAGTTCGCTATTATAGACTCGCATAATCCAATGTTGAAACATGTGGTCCAAAGTACCTTCTTGACTTGAATACAGCAACTACAGTGTACTTTATAATATTTCCGACAAGGATGGGAAAGATGTCTATATAATATCTCAAAACAGCAATTTACAGCCCCAGAGCAAACAGATTAGTGGAACGAGTCAATCACATGATTAAAGAATGCATTCTACTTGCTTATATGTCAGGGAGTACAGCGGACAAAGCTCTTTAAAAAACTCTTAAAAAACCACTCCCAATTCAGTCACAAATGCTTCACCATTTCAGGCACTTAAGGGTAGACTCCTCTGTACAAAAATGACTCTTAATTGGCTTGGTGGTGGAGAACCTAGATGGATGTGTAGAGATGAAATGGGTAACCAAGTAAAACGGAATCAAGAAGTGCACAAACAAGCTATGATCAAAAACATGGGACCAAAAGAGACAATTGAAAAGTGGGGGATTTGGGGTTAATCAAACTTCCTGTTTCCCGCCAAAGCAGCAGCAGCAAATTTTCCAAACCTATGAAAGTGATTAATATGAAGAGAAATGTTGTGACTCTAGAGGATGGTATAACATGGAGTATGGACAGATTAACAGCTTGCCACCATTCTTTGAGTAATGTCAATCCGATTGAGAATTCCCAAGAGGGTTCCAATTTTGGTGTAATTCACCGAAATCTTAGGACTCACAGTGTCCCTGTATGGCACAAAGACTACATTCTTCACTAATATATTAAGGAATGCGACAACAGTGTTATGTGTGTCATAATTACTTTCCAGTTAGACTTTGTCAAGGTTGCAATGTATTTCATCTTATACCTGGGTACAATGAATTTATCTTCCATTATTCATAGGAAGGAGATGTGTTGTATTTTAAAATATCCAATTAATAGCAGTGTTAAGACATGTTCCACTTGTCCCCTGTGTTACCCTTTTCTCCCTTCCCTCTGCTCCCCTGTCCTTCCTGCGACATGGCTCTTACCAACATTCCATTGTCAGTCAGAATGCCAGCTGGAGCTTGGTGTGAGAGACGCTGAGAGAATGTTCTATTACTTACCGTAATCTTCATTACTCCAGGTCCCGTTGTCCTCGTCCCATTCATTTACAGATTGGAGATAACTATCTCCCGACAGAAAAAAAGAGCAGAGGTATGCTGGGACCATAATACTGCCCCTCCCACCGGGAGTACATAAGCAGTACTTACCCAGCATCCCGTCTGTACAACCAAGCCCAGACAGGAAGGCCAGCCGCCCGGGAGGGTGGGAGGGGCGCATGAATGGGACGAGGACAACGGGACTGGTGTGAGAGACGCTGAGCGAACAGCTGATGTGGCCTGGAGGCCATCACAGCATGAGAGGATAAAGTACCTTCTTGACTAGAATATAGCAACTACGGTGAACTTTATGATTATGGCTCCCGGTTATATGGTATTTATTTTTCTGGCATTTCTGTCTGTATTTATCCATATTGATTTTTTGTCTGTTTTATCAGTATTTATACATATTTATTTTGGGTGTTCTGAAATAATATAGCTGCAACTGGTATATTTCCACATTTATTTAGCTGATAAATGGATGCCTGGCAGGATTCAATGATATGAATACCCACAGACCATAAAGCAATATTCTTATATGAAAACATGGACATTTTACTATCAAGCTTGGGCATATCTGCTGTTGTTTAAACCTCATTAGTTGAATGTCTTTCTTTTTTTTCCCTTTACCCCTCAATCTGCACAGCTATTGGCCTGGTAGTCATTTAGAATCAATTAAAAACAACGGAATTTCCATTCTTTATCCATATTTAAAATTAAATACATACCGGAAAATATACGGTTTTCTGTCTGTGTTTATCTGTAAAAATCAGTAAAAACGGAGAGCTGGGAGCCTTCCCTATGATACGGATACATACATAGTGTGAAGTGTCGCAACAGGGACTGATGCCTACAGGACAGGGGCGAGCACGAGTCTTAGATTGTGCAGTTCCACTTTTGTTTGTTGTGGACCGCGGACTGTGCCCTGAATCCGTGAACCCAACATTGACGAACACCATCCATTGAAAAGCATTGGCCACAAAATATAACGTTAGTGGAACATCTGGGTCTCAATTCACAAAGGTAAAGAAAGTGAGATGAACTTTACGAATTTCAGTATTCACAAAGGGCATTTACGAGTACTTTGTGATACCAGAAGTCATAAAGTTAGACTTTCGTCTCACTTTACCTTTGTGACTGGGCCCCCTAGTGTCTAATTTATAGGCATTCAAATAATGCTTAGCGCAAGATCTTTGGACAGGAAGGAGCTGTAGAGTCCTAATATTCTTTGTTCATCTTTTAAATATGGTATAGTATTTTGTGTATATTAAAGTACTCTTCTCTGTACAAAGCTTAACTTGAGATATTAAGGGGTAGTGCGCTGTTTAAGTGCATTCTGAGGGCTCAGTTCAAGAAGGTATTTACGTGTAGTAAAGTTACGAGTGTGGAGTGTCCACACTCGGGCCGCGTCTCTGCATTTGGGGTGGAATCCCTGCACTGTGCACTCTCTGCACTGCGCACTACACATAAGTTACCTTCATAAATCGGGCACTGAGTGTCTAAACCTCATCGTCCCCTTGAGAAGGCCTTGGACTGCTCTGTCTCATTACCTTGGAGAGTCAAGTGCTAAAGAGAAGTGCTTGATCATTTATTTTGGGGTCCAACAGTACAAGGGCCCTGGACACCGGTGCTAAAAGAGTTCAGCCGGAGCCCAGAAGCGTCTGAGTGCCCTGAGGCCACCTTAAAACTGTTCCACAACCTGTAACACGCGGTGAAAGCTTCACCAGTCCTAGATTCATCCATAGGGTACTCTGCGGCTTCAGGCTGTTCGCTACAGACCGTACACTCTTAAAATAACAATACATGTTGTTGTAGGACACACAGCTCTCCCAAACAGCCTGAAATCATATTTGGTAAAGAGGCACATGAGAGGGAATAGGCCTGTGAGTTGCTCTGAGAAGAACTGATTCCCAGGTAGGAACTGTGAAACAATGTATTGCAAAAGGCACTCCATAAAGGGAGACATTAGACCAGTCCATTAAAGGTGAAGCATTTTTCATAGATTTTTTAATTTCAACAATCTGGCCTCAGCGGTACTTTCCAGAAGGCTTCCATTAAGCAGTGATCCCTACAGAAAGACATAGGTGGTCACATTATGAGAGCCCTGGTGAAGGCTGTGAGGGGCATTTACCTTATATTGCCAGCCCATCGGGATTGCCAGGGCACATGTAATGGGCTGCAAGGTGATGAAAGACCCGGTGATGTTACCTGAGATGTATAAAACGTTTAGCAAACCCAGGATAAATAGTGCCATTTCTCATAGAAACGACAAGATTAATGCAGAGTATTTGCCACTCATCGTAGGCAGCGGCTCCTAGAACTGAAAACATAGAAACTGCAAAGTGAAGCTGTCTTTGGGACCATGCAGTATTACTAACCAAACATGCCATGACTCTGGGGCGAGGTGCAGGGCTGCTGTGACATGTACACAAAACAAAGTGAACCACACAACCCGAAAATAAACACTGACGCCATTAACATCTCCAGGTTCCCCCTTTGTACTCTTGGGGTACCGGGCTAGGTTTATGCTTTACAAATACTCACACACTTACATATGGAGGTCTTTACACTTTACTGGGCATAGATCACCCAAGAGCATGGCACAGCATGTCAGCACAAGCATGCATGCATTGAACACAAGAGCAGGGCACAGCGTGTCTGCACACACATGCACGCATTGAGCACGAGAGCAGGGCACAGTGTGTCTGCACATGCATGCATGCATTGAGCACAAGAGCAGAGCACTGTGTGTCTGCACACATATGCATGCAATGAGCACAAGAGCAGGGCACAGTGTGTCTGAGCACACATGCATGCATTGATCACAAGAGCAGGGCACAGAGTGTCTGCACACGCATGCATGCATTTATCACAAGAGCAGGGCACAGTGTGTCTGCAAACGCATGCATGCATTAAGCACAAGAGCAGGGCACAGTGTGTCTGCACATGCATGAATGCATTGAGCACAAGAAGCACAAGAGCAGAGCACAGTGTGTCTGCACATGCATGTGAGCAGTGAGCACAAGAGCAGGGCACAGTGTGTCTGCACACACATGCATGCAGTGAGCACAAGAGCAGGGCACAGTGTGTCTGCACACGCATGCATGCAATGAGCACAAGAGCAGGGCACAGTGTGTCTGCACACGCATGCATGCATTGAGCACAAGAAGCACAAGAGCAGGGCGCAGTGTGTCTGCACATGCATGCATGCAGTGAGCACAAGAGCAGGGCACAGTGTGTCTGCACTCACATGCATGCAATGAGCAAAAGAGTAGGGCACAGTGTGTCTGCACACACATGCTTGTAATGAGCACAAGAGCAGAGCACAGTGTGTCTGCACACGCATGCATGCAATAAGCACAATAGCAGGGCACAGTGTGTCTGGACACACATGCATGCATTGAGCACAAGAGCTGGGCACAGTGTGTCTGCACACACATGCATGCATTGAGCACAAGAGCAGGGCACAGTGTGTCTGCACATGCATGCATGCTTTGAGCCCAAGAAGCACAAGAGCAGAGCACAGTGTGTCTGCACATGCATGCAAGCAGTGGACACAAGAGCTGGACACAGTGTATCTGCACACGCATGCATGCAATGAGCACAAGAGCAGAGCACAGTGTGCCTGCACACACATGCATGCATTGAACACAAGAGCAGAGCACAGAATTTCTGCAGACATGTGCATGCATTGAGCACAGGTCACCCAAGATCAGAGCACAGTGTGTCTGCACACACATGCATACATTGAGAACAAGAGCAGGGCACAGTGTATCTGCACACACATGCATGTAGTGAGCACAAGAGCAGGGCACAGTGTGTCAGCACACGCATACATGCAAAGAGAAGAAGAGCCTTTGGACAGTGTGTCTGCACATTCATGCATGCATTGAGCACAAGAGCAGGGCCTAGTGTGTCTGCACACACATGCACACATTGAGCACAAGAGCAGGGCACAGTGTGTCTGCACACACATGCACGCATTGACCACAAGGGCATAGCACAGCATTTCTGCACACACATGCATGCAATGATCACAAGTCACCAAAAAGCAGAGCACAGTGTGTCTGCACATGCATGCATTCAATGAGAAGAAGAGCAGGGCACAGTGTGTCTGCACAAGCATGAATGTAAGGAGCACAAGAGCAGGGCACAGTGTGGCTGCACATGCATGCATGCAATGAGCACAAGAGCAGGGCACAGTGTGTCTGCCCACGCATGCTTTGAGCACATGAGTATGGCACAGTGTGTCTGCACAAACATGCATGCATTGAGCTCAAGAGCTGGGCACAGTGTGTCTGCACACACATGCATTGAGCAAAAGAGCCAGGCACAACATGTCTGCATACGCATGCATTGAGCCCAAGAGCAGGGCACAGTGTGTCTGCACATGCATGCATGCATTTAGCACAAGTCACCCAAGAGCAGGGCACATCGTGTCTCCACACATGTACATGCATTGAGCACAGGTGATCCAAGAGCAGGGCACAGCATGTCTGCGCACTCATGCATGCATTGAGCACAAGAGCAGGGCACAGCATGTCTGCAAATGCATGCATTGAGCACAAGATCAGGGCACAGCGTGTCTGCACACGCATGCATTGAGCACAAGAGCAGGGCACAGCATGTCTGCACACGCATGCATTGAGCACAAGAGCAGGGCACAGTGTGTCTGCACATGCATGCATTGAGTCGAAGAGCAGGGCATACCGTTTCTGCACATGCATCCATTGAGCACAAGAGCAGGGCACAGCGTGTCTAAACATGCATGCATGCATTCAGCACAAGTCACCCAAGAGCAGGGCACAGCATGTCTGCACGTCCATGCATGCATTGAGCACAAGAGCAGGGCACAGCGTGTCTAAACACGCATGCATGCATTCAGCACAAGTCACCCAAGAGCAGGGCACAGCGTGTCTGCACACACGTAAATGCATTCAGCATAGGTGATCCAAGAGCAGGGCACAGCATGTCTGCACACTCATGCATGCATTGAGCACAAGTCACCTAAGAACAGGGCACAGTGGCAGCCCTGTGTAGTGCAAGCCATGCTCACAGCCTGCCAGTCTTCCACATTTCTAGTTCTGGAGACTCTGATGGGCACTGCCAGCACTATGGGCTGCCAGCCTGGGTCTTAGATGACTACCCCTGCACACACAATCTGGATCTACAGCAATCGATACCATGAAAGAATGCAGAAGCACAGCTGCGCACTTGATCCAAGTCATGCATGACCCCTCAGACAGTCCTGGCTTTTTAGCCATTAGCTCTGGGCATGTTGTGATTTATTTTTTGATCCATTGAGCAAACTGTGGTCCCAGAATGCACTGTCCTAGAGTGCAACATGTTTCCAGGTACAAAGCGAGGATTGACTGATGGTGTGAATGTGGCGTGTGCTCATTTGGCAGCTCTGTGATTTATTGAGTCGTGTACTTGAGGTGCTGTGTCACAATGGTGTACTGCACAGCACTGCTCTAGCTAAACATGTTTCTTTATTTTTGCTAATAAAACTTCAATATTGACTCTGCTGAAGGAGCCCAGGGCTTGATTGAGAAATGATGTGGGTGGAGGCGGTTATGTGGTATCATGCAGCCCTAAATCAGCCGGGGTCACCTCTGGTAGCTTGTCACGGCTGCCATCCTGGCGCCCACCCAGCCTGGTTAATGGGCAGTACGGGCCTCAACGAGGTGGTTGATCCCATCTACCACTGATGTCCTGTTGCCTGGCCTACTATGGACACTGATAACTGAGCACCAGCTGCACCCCTTTAGCAGCTGACTCTCAGGGCAGTGAGGCAAGCAGCCCAAAGCTTAGTCAGGGAGGTGGTGTGGGGTTAGAGACTTAGCAGTGCACCTGGTACCGCACAATAATGCAATGTCTGGTCAATGCTTTAACATCATTAAAAAAAGGACTTAAATGTACCCTTGGTAAATACTGCATGAAGATGTGGAACACAAGAATGCAAGATACTACTAATAAACTATAATACACAGGGCCAGACTGGGAACCCAAAGCAGCCCTGGCAAATTGTGTCAGACCAGCCCCCGTACGCTGCATAGAGTGCAGCAAGTGAGCCTGACCACTACAAAGTGGGAATTTGGGGGAAAATGGTGGATTCTACAACATATTTATCATTATATCTTCGATTGTATTACATTTTAAAGCTTAGTAAATGATGACCTTACTGTGCACCAGGATACGTCAATCTTTGTTGGGGCTCTTCAATGATTCGCTCACCATCACCGTTTGACAGTGCTTCTCATCTCTCCATAGCCCCTCTGTCATGTGTATTTAATTTGTTACATAGCACCTCTCATAGCAGTGAAGGTTGGTGGAGCACTTTACATCACACACACTCAGAGACACTGAATTATACATGTGTAAATCAGTGTTTAGGAAATGTTACATAAGGCACAGGGGAGTAGGATTCACATGTCTTCTATACTGGTAGGCACTTTTGAAGAGTGCTTGGTCTGGAGAAGCACAAACTCAGGATTCAGAACATAACACAGTGGTTAGCGTTGACTTTAATAATAAGACATTTTTCTAACCAAACAAAACTTTTTTAGCAACATCAGGATAACGAAAACAGGGGAAAAACATAACTTTCTAGCCTGTACCATGCAGCTTGCATACACCTCTTTGATGGCAGTTCATTGCTCACTGTGCTAGATTACGATTGTAACTTAAGAACTACACAGTAACAAAAGAATATCTGTTACAAAAGCAATAACCCACTGAGCTATGCACATCAAATATTGTTCTATGGTATGCCTGGTACACGTTCTTTGAAGCAGGTATGTGAACCCGCTGCACTACCTTAGATGAGTCAAAACTGCCACTAGACAAAACTCTCATCTCTTTACAGCAGGAACATTAATCACCAGAGTTATCTTGACACTTTTATTGTTGCCTGAAAATACAGCATGCAAGGAAATGTATGCTGGGGGGGGGGGATCTGCCTGTGCTGTCCACGCAATGGAAGGGGAGCGGCTCTCTGAGAGGTTAGGGATGCAAGCAAGGGTCAATAACTTTTATGAGCCATGTTGGGGGCCATGTTGCCAGGGAGCCGGGTTTACCTGCTGTCGCCACAGTGAGGACGTCGGACCCAAGGCTGCCGCTGGATTCAGTTTACAGCCTCAGCCCAGGGGCATAACACAGGCCCCCTTATCCCCCGCAGTGCGGGTAGGCCCCCAAGCTCCAGGGGGCCCCCTCAGCACTGCACTTCGGCCGGGGAGCTCCTGATAGAGTCCGGAGGGGGTCCCTCCACGTACCTTGCAGGGGGGCCCCCTCAATTATCGTTACGCCACTGCCTCAGCCCTGCGTCCTCCAGGAGACCTCCAGTCTTCCAGAAGCGCCCTGGTCTTGCAGGATAGTGGTCAAAGCAAACAAGAAGCGCAGATCATTTGGTGGTTCAGTGGGGGACTAGATTTGAGTCTCCAACCTGCAACATAAAATCCCTGGGTTTGTGGCAGTCAGGGCTGGCTCTAGGGCAGTGCGGCCTGGGAGGACTGGTGCTGATCTCATGGGGGAGCTGTGTTTAGCAAGAAATTACGATTTAAAAACACCTGCGGCAGAGTTCCTTGTGCATCCAGTTTTCATGCAGCAATAAAAATGTCATGATAACTCTTGTAATTAATGTTCCTGTTAGAGAGAGAGAGATCAGATTTTGTCTACTAGTAGTTTTGACTCACCATAAAGTAGCTCAGCGCGTTAATATGCCTGCTGCACAGAACGCATATCGTGCAGATCACAGATCTGTATTTTCTTGTGAATAGCTGAGTGGATTACTGCTTTTGTCACAGAGATCCTTTTGTTACCACAGCTCATAAGATACAACCACAATATAGAACTGTGACTGTTATGAACTCTCATCGAAGAGCTGCATGCAGACTGCATTATATAGTTAGGACGTTCTGTGTTTTTTCCCAGGCTTTCATTATCTATTCCTACTGTTGCTAGAAAGGGTTCCTTTGGGTACATATACATTCTTATTAGTAAAGCCATCCTTTATCAGCACTTTAAAACAAATGAAAGGTATGTGAGAGGCGGGTTATGGCGAGATGAGGTGACAGTGCGGAATACCAAGGAGGAGGTCATAGGGGGGTGGGGGAGAAGATAAAAAAGATTGTCGCACCGGGCACCACCTGAGCTAAAGCCGGCCCTGGTGGATGCCTCAGCTGCACTACAGCAGTAAGTCGGTCCCTCAGGCTGGCCTGGCACCTCACACAGCTCAGTTGTGCTCGTAGCTTCACTTTCTCTGTGACTTCAGGCTGAATCACAGCCACAGCTGTTCCCGCGGGATGGGGTCTTGATGGGGTGCAGTGCACCAGGGAACAGGGACCCAGTTCTCGTTCTCTCTCGTCTCTGGAAACCCTGCTATCACACGGTCAGGGAGCAGAAGACTTTCATATGTTTGCTTCATCTCCCCTTATCTAGGTTTGCTTTGCTCTTGCACTATAGTATGATGCGTTCCTGCTCTCTCACTGCACTGGCGCACTATGTGCTGCCTAGCAGCAACACAGACACTCTTGCATTATAGTATGATGCGTTCCTGCTCTCTCACTGCACTGGCGGACAATGTGCTGCTTAGCAGCAACACAGACACTCTTGCACTATAGTATGATGCGTTCCTGCTCCCTCACTGGACTGGCGGACTCTGTGCTGCCTAGCAGCAACACAGACACTCTTGCACTATAGTATGATGCATTCCTGCTCTCTCACTGCACTGGCGCACTATGTGCTGCCTAGCAGCAACACAGACACTCTTGCACTATAGAATGATGCGTTCCTGCTCTCTCACTGCACTGGCGCACTATGTGCTGCCTAGCAGCAACACAGACACTCTTGCACTATAGTATGATGCGTTCCTGCTCTCTCACTGCCCTGGCGGACTATGTGCTGCCTAGCAGCAACACAGACACTCTTGCACTATAGTATAATGCGTTCCTGCTCTCTCACTGCACTGGTGGACTCTGTGCTGCCTAGCAGCAACACAGACACTCTTGCACTATAGTATGATGCATTCCTGCTCTCTCACTGCACTGGCGCACTATGTGCTGCCTAGCAGCAACACAGACACTCTTGCACTGTAGAATGATGCGTTCCTGCTCTCTCACTGCACTGGCGCACTATGTGCTGCCTAGCAGCAACACAGACACTCTTGCACTATAGTATGATGCGTTCCTGCTCTCTCACTGCCCTGGCAGACTATGTGCTGCCTAGCAGCAACACAGACACTCTTGCACTATAGTATGATGCGTTCCTGCTCTCTCACTGCACTGGCGGACTCTGTGCTGCCTAGCAGCAACACAGACACTCTTGCACTATAGAATGATGCGTTCCTGCTCTCTCACTGGACTGGCGGACTCTGTGCTGCCTAGCAGCAACACAGACACTCTTGCACTATAGTATGATGCATTCCTGCTCTCTCACTGCACTGGCGCACTATGTGCTGCCTAGCAGCAACACAGACACTCTTGCACTATAGAATGATGCGTTCCTGCTCTCTCACTGCACTGGCGCACTATGTGCTGCCTAGCAGCAACACAGACACTCTTGCACTATAGTATGATGCGTTCCTGCTCTCTCACTGCCCTGGCGGACTATATGCTGCCTAGCAGCAACACAGACACTCTTGCACTATAGTATGATGCGTTCCTGCTCTCTCACTGCACTGGCGGACTCTGTGCTGCCTAGCAGCAACACAGACACTCTTGCACTATAGAATGATGCGTTCCTGCTCTCTCACTGCACTGGCGGACTCTGTGCTGCCTAGCAGCAACACAGACACTCTTGCACTATAGAATGATGCGTTCCTGCTCTCTCACTGCACTGGCGGACTCTGTGCTGCCTAGCAGCAACGCAGACACTCTTGCACTATAGTATGATGCATTCCTGCCCTCTCACTGCACTGGCGGACTCTGTGATGCCTAGCAGCAACACAGACACTCTTGCACTATAGTATGATACATTCCTGCCCTCTCACTGCACTGGCGGACTCTGTGCTGCCTAGCAGCAACACAGACACTCTTGCACTATAGAATGATGCGTTCCTGCTCTCTCACTGCACTGGCGGACTCTGTGCTGCCTAGCAGCAACGCAGACACTCTTGCACTATAGTATGATGCGTTCCTGCTCTCTCACTGCACTGGCGCACTATGTGCTGCCTAGCAGCAACACAGACACTCTTGCATTATAGTATGATGCGTTCCTGCTCTCTCACTGCACTGGCGGACTATGTGCTGCTTAGCAGCAACACAGACACTCTTGCACTATAGTATGATGCGTTCCTGCTCCCTCACAGGACTGGCGGACTCTGTGCTGCCTAGCAGCAACACAGACACTCTTGCACTATAGTATGATGCATTCCTGCTCTCTCACTGCACTGGCGCACTATGTGCTGCCTAGCAGCAACACAGACACTCTTGCACTATAGAATGATGCGTTCCTGCTCTCTCACTGCACTGGCGCACTCTGTGCTGCCTAGCAGCAACACAGACACTCTTGCACTATAGTATGATGCGTTCCTGCTCTCTCACTGCCCTGGCGGACTATGTGCTGCCTAGCAGCAACACAGACACTCTTGCACTATAGTATAATGCGTTCCTGCTCTCTCACTGCACTGGTGGACTCTGTGCTGCCTAGCAGCAACACAGACACTCTTGCACTATAGTATGATGCATTCCTGCTCTCACACTGCACTGGCGCACTATGTGCTGCCTAGCAGCAACACAGACACTCTTGCACTGTAGAATGATGCGTTCCTGCTCTCTCACTGCACTGGCGCACTATGTGCTGCCTAGCAGCAACACAGACACTCTTGCACTATAGTATGATGCGTTCCTGCTCTCTCACTGCCCTGGCGGACTATGTGCTGCCTAGCAGCAACACAGACACTCTTGCACTATAGTATGATGCTTTCCTGCTCTCTCACTGCACTGGCGGACTCTGTGCTGCCTAGCAGCAACACAGACACTCTTGCACTATAGAATGATGCGTTCCTGCTCTCTCACTGGACTGGCGGACTCTGTGCTGCCTAGCAGCAACACAGACACTCTTGCACTATAGTATGATGCATTTCTGCTCTCTCACTGCACTGGTGCACTATGTGCTGCCTAGCAGCAACACAGACACTCTTGCACTATAGAATGATGCGTTCCTGCTCTCTCACTGCACTGGCGCACTATGTGCTGCCTAGCAGCAACACAGACACTCTTGCACTATAGTATGATGCGTTCCTGCTCTCTCACTGCCCTGGCGGACTATGTGCTGCCTAGCAGCAACACAGACACTCTTGCACTATAGTATGATGCGTTCCTGCTCTCTCACTGCACTGGCGGACTCTGTGCTGCCTAGCAGCAACACAGACACTCTTGCACTATAGAATGATGCGTTCCTGCTCTCTCACTGCACTGGCGGACTCTGTGCTGCCTAGCAGCAACACAGACACTCTTGCACTATAGTATGATGCGTTCCTGCTCTCTCACTGCACTGGCAGACTCTGTGCTGCCTAGCAGCAACACAGACACTCTTGCACTATAGAATGATGCGTTCCTGCTCTCTCACTGCACTGGCGGACTCTGTGCTGCCTAGCAGCAACGCAGACACTCTTGCACTATAGTATGATGCATTCCTGCCCTCTCACTGCACTGGCGGACTCTGTGATGCCTAGCAGCAACACAGACACTCTTGCACTATAGTATGATACATTCCTGCCCTCTCACTGCACTGGCGGACTCTGTGCTGCCTAGCAGCAACACAGACACTCTTGCACTATAGAATGATGCGTTCCTGCTCTCTCACTGCACTGGCGGACTCTGTGCTGCCTAGCAGCAACGCAGACACTCTTGCACTATAGTATGATGCATTCCTGCCCTCTCACTGCACTGGCGGACTCTGTGATGCCTAGCAGCAACACAGACACTCTTGCACTATAGTATGATACATTCCTGCCCTCTCACTGCACTGGCGGACTCTGTGCTGCCTAGCCGCAACACAGACACTCTTGCACTATACTATGATGCATTCCTGCTCTCTCACTGCACTGGCGGACTATGTGCTGCCTAGCAGCAACACAGACACTCTTGCACTATAGTATGATGCATTCCTGC
Organism: Triturus cristatus; assembly: GCF_964204655.1. Taxonomy (NCBI): domain Eukaryota; kingdom Metazoa; phylum Chordata; class Amphibia; order Caudata; family Salamandridae; genus Triturus; species Triturus cristatus. Next base: position 84,959,608 of record NC_140591.1, read on the forward strand.
TCTCTCACTGCACTGGCGGACTCTGTGATGCCTAGCAGCAACGCAGACACTCTTGCACTATAGTATGATGCATTCCTGCCCTCTCACTGCACTGGCGGACTCTGTGATGCCTAGCAGCAACACAGACACTCTTGCACTATAGTATGATACATTCCTGCCCTCTCACTGCACTGGCGGACTCTGTGCTGCCTAGCAGCAACACAGACACTCTTGCACTATACTATGATGCATTCCTGCTCTCTCACTGCACTGGCGGACTATGTGCTGCCTAGCAGCAACACAGACACTCTTGCACTATAGTATGATGCATTCCTGCTCTCTCACTGCACTGGCGGACTCTGCGCTGCCTAGCAGCAACACAGACACTCTTGCACTATAGTATGATGTGTTCCTGCTCTCTCACTGCACTGGCGGACTCTGTGCTGCCTAGCAGCAACACAGACACGCATCATATTTTGGTAAATATGGCACATTCCTGCACTCTCCATTTGACGCAGCGCAGCGCACCAATTTGTCTTGCTGAGTTGCGCTGCTTCAAATATTGATTAATCTGACCCACGATGTACACCATGGATTACATCCCTCTCTTTCTATCATGATCTGCTATAAGAACTTGTTTCAGGCTATATAGACCTTCAGCTGCCTAGGAGGGGCTCTAACCATGTCATGACTTCCCAGTGCAGAGTAAACCAAGGCAGCAACTTGCGCTGCCATGCATTACTCCAGACTTGCCATGCCACTCAGAGCCATGCAAGGTGACTTTGTGTGGCCTAGTAAAGCTCACTGAAGCCCTTGTGTTCACTTGTGCCATCTTGCGTGACGCAAGCCAACGCAAGGGTTTCGTAAATCTGGCCACAGTTATAAGGCTTTCATTAGCTGCATCTCTTGTGCCACTGGAGGTGTTCTCGGTGCTTCCTTGAGGGCGCACATGAATAGTTGCACTTCCCAAGTGTCCTGGGGTCAGTGGGATGTGATGTCTGTGACCATAGCCCACTAACAGATTCATTGCAAGACGTTGGTGCCAGTGGTGTGCCCTTGATTGTGAAGAGCATATGCAGTACAGGCCCTTAATGATTCATTGCTTCTATGGATGATAGGAATTCACCAATTGGGCACAGAGAAAAGTCATCTATGATTATCACCATGAACAGGTGCAGAAAAACATGCAAATGTGCTGCAAGGGAGCCGCCGAGCGTCACCTGGTGATTATGAGAACTGATGGTTATGCAGCTTAGTGCCAGGTGCAACTGGCCACAATCTGGTCAATGAGGGCCTCCATGCTGGGGACAGCCCTTTATCTTTCAGCAGTGCTTTTGTTCAGTAATGCTTGGTGGTTCTCATGTGCCAGTGTGCCCATGGAGCACCTGGGTGTTTATGGTGCAAGAGTCCTGGTGCTTCGAGCAAGATTCCTCAGGCATAGAGAACATTTCATAGCAGACTTGCATTAGTGCCCTCAACCCATGCAATACCCGTGGGTACCAGAAGCTCGTCCTCTCGGGATGTGGTTTTACCTCAACAGCCGGTCGAGGGCAGTTGACTTCAGCAGCTCCCTAGATCATTTACAGTATTCAGTGGCGGCTTCTCTTTAAACAAGCCTTGGCAATGCCAATCGGTCTCGCCATATTGCTGAGTTTAGTGTTGTAGTTTTTAATAAAGAGCATTATTATAATGCTAATCTATGCTAACCTGCCTATTTGGTCACATTAGACTTACTCCAGCTCTTTCTGCATAGCAGCTCCCCAAAAAGCATGCAACCTTTGATACAAACACAATAAGTGTAAATGCTAATTAAGAGAAAAGCACCAAACCGAATTTGCCTATCAAAGAACAAACAAGCAGCAAGCTCCAAGCTCTAGCACTCTGCAGCCACATAAGTCCTAAATAAAAGCCCACACCCACTGCTTAATTTGTAAAACATAAAGTGCTGGGGCTAAAAGCAAAACTTCAACAAGCATTGGCATAGTCAATAGGTCTCGCATTTGGGACCTTATAAGTGTTTAGCCATGCAACAGTTGCATAACTAAATACTTATAAGGTCCCAAAAGCGAGACCTATTGGCTATGCCAAGCGGCCGTGCGGCCGCGAAAGTGATTGCGATCGCGATCAAACATCAAACGGCCGCGAAAGTGAAAGTAACCTCGGTCAAGCAGTGCAGGGGCTACAAGCAAAGCAGAAACTGCCACGTTCTACTCTGCAGCACTCTTCAGCGAAATAAGTCCCAAATAAAGGCCTACATCCATTGCTTAATTTGTAAAACAAGCAGTGCAGGGGCTACAAGCAAAGCAGAAACTGCCACGTTCTACTCTGCAACACTCTGCAGCGAAATAAGTCCCAAATAAAGGCCTACATCCATTGCTTAATTTGTAAAACATGAAGTGCCAGGGCTAAAAGCAAACTTTTAAAAATGCCCAAAAACACATCAAAAACGCAATAAAGAACTATACTCTAAATACTCCTTCTCTTGAATGAATTATCTCCAAACTATTTGCAATTAAATAAAAATAAAAAATGACTCACCTTTATAGCGACACAAACACAATAAGTATAAATACAGCTGAAGAGAAAATCCCCAAACCAGATCTGTCTATGCAAAATCAAACAAGCTGCAAGTTCCACGCTTCAATACTCGGCAGCTATATAAGTTCCAAATAAAAACCTACAATGCTTAATTTGTAAAATATAAAGTGCCAGGGCTGAAAAGCAAAATACAGGTCCGAGACATATATTACTTCGGTTCTATCTAAACTTAATAAGATACTAGTTTCAGCAATTCTCAAGCAACTAGAATAATTCATTAAAAAATGTGTACGACTTTTGACACAAAGAACTACCACCCCTACATATTAAAAAATACCCTGAACTTAAGCCTGTTACATATTATTTTGGAATAGTAGTAATATAAAAGATATAGGGGCAGGTTTATGTGGGACTTGCGCCCCTTTTACGCCGCCGTTGCATCACTTTTGTGACGCAGCGGCGGCGTAAACCCTGCACCACGTTGCGCCCAATTTACATCGTGACGCATCTATGGAGATGCGTCACGGTGTAAAGCCCTGTGCCACGTGAAACCTGCATCAGGTTTCATGTGGGCGTTTCGACACAGGAATGCCCCTGTAAAGTCACTCAGTGAAATCTATAAGATTTCACTGAGTCACTTTCCCAACGCTGATGCGTCAAAACCCTGCGCCTGCTTGAAGGCTTGACGCACCATGTTAGGGATAGGGTAGGTTGGAAAGTGCTGGAGTTGCGTCGCACCTGCGACGCAACTTCAGCACTGCACCAACCTTACGCCGGCAGATGCGTCACACATCTGCTTGTCCTTGCGCCACGATGCACCGCATTGTAAATGCGGCGCATCTGCGGTAGCGCAAGGGCAAACTTGCGTGACGCATCTTCCCTGGCGCATCCATGCTGATTTGCAGGGATGCGCCAGGGAACATAAATCTGCCCCATAGTGTTAATATCCCAAACTAAACTACGTCATCTGAATCAAAAAAAGGTACATTTAACAGAAAAGTATTTCAAATGCACGATGGAGGTTGACTTAATTAAACGGAGATGGCTGTAAACTAAACCAAGTATGGGAACACATGGAGAGAAATATTGCTTTTAAGCAGGAAATGGTAAAGTCCAAAGTTCTGCTGTTAATATAAAATTAGGGCCTTCGGTGGTCATATCACCGAAAATGTAAGATTTGAAAAAAATATTACTGTCTACGGGTGCTCGTGGAAGACAATTTCTATGGACTGGAATCTAGAGAATGCTAAAGTGATTCTGGTATTTTACTGACCTCTGCTGGTCGTTTTCTATCAAGAAAGTTAGACTGAGGAAGATGCCAGAAAAATTAAACAAAAGAAAGTCCCTAATCAGAAAGCTTGTTTTGTATCAAGACAGATAAATAGAGGCAGTTGAACAGGAAAAAAAGTCCCTAAGCTGAAGCAGACTAGTCCTAGGGCTGATCTCCAGAGCCCACAAAGTACATACACATTTAAGTATATGCTAAAGTATATACAAGAGGTCTTGAAAGCTCCACCTAAAAATATGGTGGGGTGCAATGGCACCATGCTCACCATAAATGTTGGCCTTCCCGCCGGCGTTCCATGAGAAGAATGGAAAGACTTCCTTCCTTCTCAGTGGAACGGGAATCCAACCAATCCTGGAGCTGCTCTCAGCAGCGTAAGAGCAGCTCCAGGATGGCTGGGAGCAGGCTAACCCAGAGCTCAGTTTGAGGCTGGGACCTGTGCTAGCAATGCCCCAGCTGTTTCACTGCTGGGGGATTGCTGGGTCATTAGTGCGCATGTCGGGCTGGCCGTAGTTAGCCAGCCATCCAACCAGAAGTGCGCACTGAAAGGGGCAGCAGTAATGCTGCAATAGCAGGATTCAGCCCCACCCCCTGCCCCACGCTTGCGCTGTACACAGTGTGAGCTGGTGCCAAAATAAAATGCCATTACTATATCATTTTATTTATGTGTGTTTGCCCGCTGCGCTCGCTGCAGGGGGGTGACACTCCTCTGCTCTTGTGGAGGGGCCGCTGTTGACTCTGAAAGTAATCTCGGTCAAGCAGTGCAGGGGCTACAAGCAAAGCAGAAACTGCCACGTTCTACTCTGCAGCACTCTTCAGCGAAATAAGTCCCAAATAAAGGCCTACATCCATTGCTTAATTTGTAAAACAAGCAGTGCAGGGGCTACAAGCAAAGCAGAAACTGCAACGTTCTACTCTGCAACACTCTGCAGCGACATAAGTCCCAAATAAAGGCCTTCATCCATTGCTTAATTTGTAAAACATGAAGTGCCAGGGCTAAAAGCAAACTTTTAAAAATGCCCAAAAACACATCAAAAACGAAATAAAGAACTATACTCTAAATACTCCTTCTCTTGAATGAATTATCTCCAAACTATTTGCAATTAAATAAAAATAAAAAATTACTCAACTTTATAGCGACACAAACACAATAAGTATAAATACAGCTGAAGAGAAAATCCCCAAACCAGATCTGTCTATGCAAAATCAAACAAGCTGCAAGTTCCACGCTTCAATACTCGGCAGCTATATAAGTCCCAAATAAAAACCTACAATGCTTAATTTGTAAAATATAAAGTGCCAGGGCTGAAAAGCAAAATACAGGTCCGAGACATATATTACTTCGGTTCTATCTAAACTTAATAAGATACTAGTTTCAGCAATTCTCAAGCAACTAGAATAATTCATTAAAAAATGTGTACGACTTTTGACACAAAGAACTACCACCCCTACATATTAAAAAATACCCTGAACTTAAGCCTGTTACATATTATTTTGGAATAGTAGTAATATAAAAGATATAGGGGCAGATTTATGTGGGACTTGCGCCCCTTTTACGCCGCCGTTGCGTCACTTTTGTGACGCAGCGGCGGCGTAAACCCTGCACCACGTTGCGCCCAATTTACATCGTGACGCATCTATGGAGATGCGTCACGGTGTAAAGCCCTGCGCCACGTGAAACCTGCATCAGGTTTCATGTGGGTGTTTCGACACAGGAATGCCCCTGTAAAGTCACTCAGTGAAATCTATAAGATTTCACTGAGTCACTTTCCCAACGCTGATGCGTCAAAACCCTGCGCCTGCTTGAAGCAGGCGTAAGGCTTGACGCACCATGTTAGGGATAGGGTAGGTTGGAAAGTGCTGGAGTTGCGTCGCACCTGCGACGCAACTTCAGCACTGCACCAACCTTATGCCGGCAGATGCGTCACACATCTGCTTGTCCTTGCGCCACGATGCACCGCATTGTAAATGCGGCGCATCTGCGGTAGCGCAAGGGCAAACTTGCATGACGCATCTTCCCTGGCGCATCCATGCTGATTTGCAGGGATGCGCCAGGGAACATAAATCTGCCCCATAGTGTTAATATCCCAAACTAAACTACGTCATCTGAATCAAAAAAAGGTACATTTAACAGAAAAGTATTTCAAATGCACGATGGAGGTTGACTTAATTAAAAGGAGATGGCTGTAAACTAAACCAGGTATGGGAACACATGTAGAGAAATATTGCTTTTTTTTTTTTTTTTTTTTGTGTTCAAATATTTTTTATTGTTATTTAAAAGAGATAACACATTGATAATATATTGCAATTCAACATAGCATTAGATAATAAATAGTCAGTTAAAAACAAAGGGAGTACAGATCAAAAACAGAATTCATAGCAGTGATTAATGCACTGGGGTAGAAAAAAGATAAACGTTATCTCAATAGAACTAGGGTAACCCACAATATAAATAAAGATGGCAAATGTGATATGTTATTGAACAGATAGTATTATTAAACCCAGGTATATGGAGTAAATAGAAATACCACCATGAAAACATGTGAAGTTCATACATTAGTGGAATTGCTGGTAAAAAAGAGCAGCGAAAACAGAAAGAAAAAATAAAAGGCAGAAGAAGTAGAGGAGAGAAGAGAAAGAGGAAAGAAGAAGAAAGAAGAAAGAAAGAGGTGGGAAGAACTGCTTCGACTGTGAAAAAGAAAAGAACAATCTAGAGAGTAGAGTCAAAAAGGATATTGAGCTATTAATCCCTGAGTGGACACATTTATATAAGTATCCAGTGAACTCCATACATTACTAGAAATAGCAGGGGAATAATGCTTCTCTTCAACAAAAGTGTGAGCACTACGAAGATAAGATACCCATGCCCACCAAGTATGATAGGATAGGAGATGAAAAGATTTCCATTCTGTTAAGATAACTTTAACAGCAATGGATATAAGTAAGTCCAGTAGCTGCAATTCCGTATGATCAAGGGGTAAAGGAGAAGTTGAAGCCCAAGGACCCAATAAGATCAAAGGCAAAGAAAGCTCCAACGATATATTAAGGATGAGTGATCAATGCACTGACTTGATTGAGGAGGAAAGGCATTTCTTGCTCGAATGTCCAATATTTAATCGAGGGCAAAGAGGATTGGGGATTTGCTAAGCACCATGAACGCCGGTAATCTGAAACTGATGATAGCATTATGTAAAACAATATCTGTCACAGTTGCTTATATTGCATCACGTTTTTTTGGCAGCTTGTATAATTAGACGCCGCTATATTAATCAATTATTTTCTTTCACAGCGTTTTTTCCAGTTTTGAAGTGATCACTAGTATATGGCTGCAGTTACTAAATTCGGGTCAGAAACCACATTTTTACAGACCTAATGGCCTTAAAGAAGTATTTTGACCTCTAATGCCACAGAGCTCAAATCCAGAATTGCAGTTATTATTTTTTTTTATTTCAAAAGAATTTTATTATTTTAAAGAAGCAAATACGGACATGAGATACAAGCAAAAGTGATACAATTGATATCAGACAAAGGCAATAAATATGTTAGAATAAAATTAAATAATAGGAAATCAAATCATTGTCATTCATTAATCCGCAGATATCAGATAAATAAATTAATTAAGGAGAGACGAAACAAATTGATATCCGGCAAAGATAATTATCAAAAGTATCACCATCAGATAGCAAAATAGGGATAAGAAGAAAGAAAAGAGAGGAAGAAAGAAAAGACGGAAAAGGTAGGAAAGAGATGAAGAAAGAAAAAGAGAGACAGGGAGGAAAAAAGGAAGAGGAGAGGATTTCCAAAGGATTCACCCGACACACAAGACAACACTAAAGAGACAAATCAAAGGGATATTGCTCCACCAACCCCTCGGAGGCCAACACCATGTACGAATCTAAGGCTTTCCAAACACCAGTAGATATAGAAGGAGAGAGATGAGCATGGTCAACTGACGTATGAGCACTTCGTAGAAAGGAAACCCAAGCCCACCAAGTATGGTAAGAGACGGATGAAAAGGATTTCCACTCCATGAGAATTACTTTGACTGCAATAGTCAATAAGAGATCCAGCAACTGTAACTCCATGGGATCTAAAGGCAGAGGGACTGGGGCCGCCAACGGACCTAAAAGGATTAATGGAAAAGAAAGTTGGAATTTAATATTAAAGATGAGCATGAGGTGTTTGTGAATTAAATCCCAAAAGGGTTGGAGAAGGGAGCAATCAAGGAACATATGTTGAAAATCGCCTGGTAAAAGCCCACAACTCCAGCACAGATTGTCTTCTTTGAGATTTAGCGAATACAAACGAATGGGAGTCCAGTGAAGAAGATTAATAGAGAAAAACTTAGACTGCATTAAAGAGGGGGCGATTTTGTTACGAAGAGAAAATTTACCAATATCTTGCCAGGTATCAGAAGAGATATGATCGGTAACTCTATGATCAAAATGATGTAGCCATTTTTGCTGTGCGACAGTTTGAGAAGGAAGTGAAGAGGACGATAAGAATTTGTAAATCCGAGACGCAACATGACCAGTCCTGATCCATAACTGAAAAAGCGTAATCATAGGGGAAGAAGGATGAAGGTGCTTTTTAGCAAGTGCTACCTTTATCTTAAGAAAGGTATAAAAGTCTAAATTAGATAAAGAGAATTGTTGAGCTAGGGATGAGAAAGGGGAAGGGTCATTGTTGGAATCATAGAGATGTTTAACAAGTGAGACACCTTTCCCAGCCCAGTAAGACATCAACTTTGGATCAATATTAATTTTAATTTTAGAATTCCGCCAAATAGACGACCATCTAGTTTTATGCAGTGGAATTGCTACTCTTTTATCAACCTTGCAAACCGCAGCAATAGTGTCTAAAATAATAGAATGAGAGAATGGAATAAAAAGGGTATTCGTGGTTAAAAAAGAGGCAGTCGGCAGTGGGGATGCCAGTTCCTGTTCTATTGTCAACCATGCTGGAACATGAAGAGATGGAGAAGAAAACCAAAGGGCACCCTGGGACGCCAGAAAAGCAGTTTGATATTTCCCCCAATCAGGAAAATTACAGCCTCCCATATCATAAGATTTCCGTAAAAATTTATAAGCAATCCTAGCCCTTCTGTCATTCCATAGAAATTTGGAGGTAAGTAAGTCAAGTTCATGAAAGAAGGAATCAGAAAGCCTTACTGGAAGCATAGAGGAAACAAAATTAATAATAGGTGTGATCATCATTTTAAGAGTCTGCAGTCGGCCCCACCAAGAAATATGCTTCGGAGACCAAGTTTCTAAAAGACGTCTCACCTTAAGAATAGTTTGGGATTCATTATAAGTAGCCGTAGCATATAGAGTGGAACAAAAATAGATACCCAGGTATTTTAGCTGTTTAGATTGCCACTTAAATCCCGCCGAACCCATATGAGAAGAGAAACAGTAAGCATTTAAGGGGAACATCTCTGTCTTATCTTTGTTCAGAGTGTATCCTGAAACTTTTGAAAAAAGAGAAATCGTGTCCGAAATAGCAGGGATGGCCAGTGCAATATCATCAGAAAAAATGAGAACATCATCTGCATACGCAGCTGTTTTAATCTGATGAGACCCAAAAGAGAACCCCTTAATACCTGGATGTGAGTCAATCATTCTAAGAAGAGGATCAATAGATAACAAAAATAAAAGAGGAGACAAGGGACATCCCTGCCTAGTACCTTGGCGAAGGTTAAAAAAGGACGACGTAGCTCCATTCACTCTTATGTTCGCTCTAGGTTGGGAGTAAAGAGACATAACCATACGGATAAAGGAGTCACCAAGATTGTGTGCACATAGAACAGCTCGTAGAAAAGGCCAAGAGACCTTATCAAAGGCCTTTTCCGCATCAAGGGCCAAGGCCGCTGCCGGAAGCTTGGAGCGCTTGGCAGAACCGAGAATGTGACAAAAAGTGCGGATATTGTCACGTGCAAGACGACCCTTCACAAAACCTGTTTGGGAAGGATGAACCAATAGAGGAATAAAGGATTCTAGACGTTTAGCTAATATTTTAGCAAAAATCTTAGCTTCCATGTTAAGAAGAGAAATAGGACGAAAATTTTTGGGATCCGAATGATCTTTTCCTTCTTTGGGGATTACTACAATAGTAGCATCAGCAGCAGAGCCAGACACAGAGCCATCTTTAGTAAAAGCATCAAAGACGGATTGAAGCTGCGGCACAATCTCAGGTATAAAGGTTTTATAAAACAAAATAGGATATCCATCAGGACCAGGAGCTTTACCAGAGCGAGTTGCTTTAATTGCAGAAATAATTTCGTCAGAGGTAATCGGGCCATTTAAAGAGATATTATCTGCCTCCGATATAGTTTTCACCGGAACTGTCTTTAAAAACTCTTGGCATTGTTCAAAAGAAGATTGAGTAGAAGGGGTATATAATTTATTATAAAAATCTCGAAAGACCTCAAGAATTTCAGTAGTCTGAAACTTTTTCTTACCAAGATGATCATTAATAGCAGAGATTTGTGAAGATTTATAAGAAGAATCTTGGAACTTTAATGTAGCCGCAAGCATCTTGCCAGCCCGGTTTTTTAGCAGCAACTTCTTAGATTTCTGAGCCTGAAGACCTATATGAGCTCTCTTAGTGACTATAGTATTATATGTATATTTTAAATTCTTAATAGATTGAAGGCAAGATTTATCTTTAGATTGCCGAAAAAGAGATTCCTGAGTTTTAATTTCCGCTGCTAAGTCCGTAAGTTCCTTTCTGATGGCAGCGTTCCTCTTTGACATACAGTTAATGACCTGACCACGGAAAGTGCATTTAAAAGAGTCCCAAAGCACAACAGGGGAATCAACTGAACCCACATTCTCACGGAAAAACAACTCAATAGCATGGGAAAACTCTCGAACCTCGGAAACATCATGTAATATTTCTGTGTTTAGTCTCCAAGATCGAGGACTCGCCCTAGGGGTGAAGGACAAAAGTGTGAACGTCACCGCGGCATGGTCCGAAACCAAGATAGGGTGAATAAGCGGAGATGAGGAAGATTGAACAAGAGAGGAGTGAACCAAAAGAAAGTCAATACGTGAAAAGGACGAATGAGGAGACGAAAAAAAGGAGAAATCACTGCCAGTGGGATTATGAAGACGCCAGACATCCTGAAGATGGATAAGAGAGCACATATTGAGCATTTGTTTATGTGATTTAGGGGGACGAAAATTAAATGCAGAATTCCTATCTAGGATAGGATCCATTGGTAAATTAAAGTCACCACCTACAATAAGATTACCAGAATGAGGTGTGTCATTTAGCTTTTTGGTGATTACTTTCCAAAAAGAGGGATCATCCTTGTTAGGGGCATAAATGTTCATGACAAAGAGATCAGCATTACCATCAGACAACTTAGATAATAACCAACGTCCCTCTGTATCCTGTTCAGAGGAAACAATAGACAAACCAGAATGTTTAGAAACTAAAGTAATTACCCCATTTCTTTTGCCACAAGCATCTGAACAAGCAACATCAGAAACCCATTCTTTCTTCAAAAATGACGCCTCCCTAGCAGAGACCTTCGTCTCTTGAAAAAGGACTAGATCCGAAGAAAGAGATTTGCAGTAATCTAATATCTTTGACCTTTTTACTGGATGATTTAAACCTTTCACATTAAGAGAAAGTATATTCAATCCAGACATAAAACCAATAATAGGGAAAAATGATATTCTATATTTGATAGAGGATGTACAACAACCAAAAAAACTTGAAAACAAACACTAGCCACCAACACAAAACAGGAAGAATCCAAGGAGGAAATCCGAAGAGAGAAGAGGAAAGAAGAGGAAAGAGAAAGCAGGAAAGTAGGCAGAAGAAGAAAGAGAAGAATCAACAAGGAAGGTCTGAAAAAGACCAAATTCATACCAGGGGAGACATGGGAAGATGAGCAAGGGGACCATCGCGAGGGATAAAACAATCAGCATAACCAGCCCCAAAATAGTACATAACTGATTATACTTAACTTAGAAGGAAAAATATCTGATACATGAACTAGAACTAGAATTCATTAGAGAATTCTAAAAACTATTCATCATGTAAGTCTAGATCGGAACATGTATATACCAAATTAATAAATATGTAACCAATACATTGTAACATAAAAGAATGGAGAAAGCAGAAGAGGGAAAAATGTCCAATGTTACAAATGAGGAAATGGTGAAAAACAAGCTAATAACTATCTCAAATATGAGAAAGCATCAAAACCGATACATAACTTATGAAGAGCAGGAAAGAATAAAGAAAAAGAAACGATTTCCACAGAAGATTATAAGGTGTAGTATGAAGAGAGAAGATGAAGCATAAGAAAGTAAAGGATGAAATAACTGACCAATATAACAGTCAATGAAGCTCTATGAAAGATAAATAAGAAAGCAAGTACATAGTAAAAAATGTAACATCTAAAGAAAGTTATCTAGTAAACTGTCCGCAAATACATAAACACTTGTTATACTTAATTTAATTTAAAGAGGCAAGAGTATCTTAAATATATAACTATATAAGTAAAATAGCAGTGGAATAAAATAGAAAAACTAACTATACAGACAATAAAGTTATCTCTCTATATAGCAATTAATAAGTGTCTACGAAGCAATTTATGCAGCTAAACCATAAAACAATACAGATAATAATCAATAACGTACTCCATAGAGACGAAAACACCAAAACAAAAGAAAAAATACAACACCGCAAGAGTCAGAAATTGAAACCAGGAAGAAAGGAAGAACAAGAATGAACCGGAACCTGACACATATAAAAAAACAAGCAAAAAGGAAAAAGAATAGTATGCACGAAAAAAGCGAACAGGAGTGAGACCAACCTATCAAGAAACAATATCACGAAACAATAGAAAGTACATAAAGAAGAAATATCGAAGATATCGGTCCATTTCACCATAAAGATATGAGGTAGACCTGACAAAGAAATGGAGAAAAAACACAGGCCACACTGAGCTTACACCGTCACGCACGAGAAGAACAGCAACAGCACACCAACAACAGCGGACAATAAGACCACCATGCAGATCTAAAAAAGACAAACTTAATAGATCTGGATAAGAGAAAACTCATTGCAGTTATATGTAACCACGTCAGGTGCCAGAGGAACCAGGGTCCCGCGAGGCCTCCACTTGAAGTTCCATCTGCAGCTCCATCTGATTATCCAAAAATGAGGCTAAATCAGCAGGTTCATCAAAAATTCTGGAACGACCTTTGAAGGTAATGCGGAATTTTGAAGGGGCAGAAAAAGAAAAGGGATTATTCATCTCAGAGAGACGCTTCCGTAGAAATATTGCTTTTAAGCAGGAAATGGTATAGTCGGTATACAACCTTTACAACGCAACTTTTACAACGCACTACACTTACAACGCATTTTTTACAACGCAACATCCACTACAACGCATTCCATTACATCGCAGGACACTACAACGCATTTTTAAAAACTACCTTTACAACGCATTCCACTTACCCTACTGTTGCACCCCCTGGAGTTAGAATAGTAATTTTTACCCCCATACTATCCAACAGTTACCCTACTGTTGCACCCCCTGGAGTTAGAATAGTAATTTTTACCCCTATACTATCCAACACTTACCCTACTGTTGCACCCCCTGGAGTTAGAATAGTAATTTTTACCCCTATACTATCCAACACTTACCCTACTGTTGCACCCCCTGGAGTTAGAATAGTAATTTTTACCCCTATACTATCCAACACTTACCCTACTGTTGCACCCCCTGGAGTTAGAATAGTAATTTTTACCCCTATACTATCCAACATTTACCCTACTGTTGCACCCCCTGGAGTTAGAATAGTAATTTTTACCCCTATACTATCCAACACTTACCCTACTGTTGCACCCCCTGGAGTTAGAATAGTAATTTTTACCCCTATACTATCCAACACTTACCCTACTGTTGCACCCCCTGGAGTTAGAATAGTAATTTATACCCCTATACTATCCAACACTTGCCCTACTGTTGCACCCCCTGGAGTTAGAATAGTAATTTTTACCCCTATACTATCCAACACTTGCCCTACTGTTGCACCCCCTGGAGTTAGAATAGTAATTTTTACCCCTATACTATCCAACACTTACCCTACTGTTGCACCCCCTGGATTAAGAATAGTAATTTTTATCCCTATACTATCCAACACTTACCCTACTGTTGCACCCCCTGGAGTAAGAATAGTAATTTTTACCCCTATATTATCCAACAATTACCCTACTGTTGCACCCCCTGGAGTAAGAATAGTAATTTTTACCCCTATACTATCCAATACTTACCTTAAATGCAATGTAATATTATGCGTTGTAATGGTATGCGTTGTAAAGGTAGTATGCGATGTAATGGAATGCGTTGTAAAGGTAGTTTTTAAAAATGCGTTGTAGTGTCCTGCGATGTAATGGAATGCGTTGTAGTGGATGTTGCGTTGTAAAAAATGCGTTGTAAGTGCATGCGTTGTAAAAGTGTGCGTTGTAACGACATACATCCGGTATAGTCCAAAGCTCTGTTTTTAATATAAAATTAGGGCCTTCGGTGGTCATATCACCGAAAATGTAAGATTTGAAAAAAATATTATTGTCTACGGGTGCTCGTGGAAGACAATTTCTATGGACTGGAATCTAGAGAATGCTAAAGTGATTCTGGTATTTTACTGACCTCTGCTGGTCGTTTTCTATCAAGAAAGTTAGACTGAGGAAGATGCCAGAAAAATTAAACAAAAGAAAGTCCCTAATCAGAAAGCTTGTTTTGTATCAAGACAGATAAATAGAGGCAGTTGAACAGGAAAAAAAGTCCCTAAGCTGAAGCAGACTAGTCCTAGGGCTGATCTCCAGAGCCCACAAAGTACATACACATTTAAGTATATGCTAAAGTATATACAAGAGGTCTTGAAAGCTCCACCTAAAAATATGGTGGGGTGCAATGGCACCACGCTCACCATAAATGTTGGCCTTCCCGCCGGCGTTCTATGAGAAGAATGGAAAGACTTCCTTCCTTCTCAGTGGAACGGGAATCCAACCAATCCTGGAGCTGCTCTCAGCAGCGTAAGAGCAGCTCCAGGATGGCTGGGAGCAGGCTAACCCAGAGCTCAGTTTGAGGCTGGGACCTGTGCCAGCAATGCCCCAGCGGTTTCACTGCCGGGGGATTGCTGGGTCATCAGTGCGCATGTCGGGCTGGCCGTAGGTAGCCAGCCATCCAACCAGAAGTGCGCACTGAAAGGGGCAGCAGTAATGCTGCAATAGCAAGATTCAGCCCCGCCCCCGGCCCCACGCTCGCGCTGTACACAGTGTGAGGTGGTGCCAAATTAAAATGCCATTACAATGTCATTTTATTTATGTGTGTTTGCCCGCTGCGCTCGCTGCAGGGGGTGACACTCCTCTGCTTTTGTGGAGGGGCCGCTGTTGACTCTATTATTTTCCTCTTTTCACAAAATCATTTATTAGACTTTTGGTGCAGATACACAAAACACTCCATATTTAAAATATAATGCAAATGATGGTACACGTTACAAATAGGAATAAAAACATCAAGCACGCGTATCATATTCATATATTTATAAATAATACCAAATCATTGAAAATCGGTACCAAGACAACCTTTTCATGTAAACACTAGAAACAAGGCACACTCAAGGGCAACCTTATCTGAAGTTAGTTCCAAAGGGAATCACAAAGTTTTTTTTATTTTTATTTATGTTTATTAAATTCCAATAAACATGGCAACATATATGAAGATACACGTCAAGGAGCATCAATCAGCAATAAACAAGCCCCCACAACCCACCCCCCGGCATATCAAACGCGGTACATAGGTAATTTGGTGCATCCTGAACAAAGCAGTCACACATGAGTAGTATATCCGAAACATAATCAAAGGATGGAGTCCCGAATCAAGTGAACACAGTCCGATTAGAGGGTAGCACATGGACAACTTAATTATTGCAGGTCGGGATTGTTCAGCAAATACACATTTAGTGGAGCCCGGAAATCTTTTGGGCGCGAAGCCTCGGGTAGCTCCTCCGCATAGACCCCCAAC
This sequence comes from Triturus cristatus, assembly GCF_964204655.1. Lineage (NCBI taxonomy): Eukaryota > Metazoa > Chordata > Amphibia > Caudata > Salamandridae > Triturus > Triturus cristatus. The sequence goes on from NC_140591.1 coordinate 84,975,462, forward strand.
TGATCTCTACAGTAAAGTAAATCGCGGATCCATTTTGTTCCAGTAGGAGTGGTTTTCGCCCCCCAGCATTGCGCTACAGCCCTTTTGGCTAACAAAGTTGAAACCGCAACTATACGTCGGTTGCAGGGCTTCAAACTCTTAACACTCCCAAGAAGGCAAATCTCCGGAGCACAGAGCACAGGTTCCAGCACAATATCAGTGAGCGCATTCACCACTTTGGACCAAAATGCAAATATACCTGCACACATCCATGCCAGATGCAGAAAATCAGCATCTATCTGACCACACCGCATGCAGCCCGCAGTCTCACGCAGCCCACACCTATAAGGTTGCAGTGGGGTATAGCATAATTGATGCAGATACTTAAAGTGAATTATGCGAGGATTGCAATTCGCTGTGAGGCGACCCGTTAGCTCACAGCAAGACTTCCATTGCTCGAGCGTGAGCCTGGATCCCAGAGCTGCATTCCATCTAGGATAAGAGGGGTGTTCACCCGGCTCCCGCTATTGTTTAGTGATCAGACCCTTTTTCTCTTCCCCTGCTCGCACCGCCTGCAGCGCAAGCAGAGTCGTAGGTTCAGTCGGAAAGTTCGGGTAGATAGCTCTAATTGCCTGCCTCACTCTAACATATACAAAACCCAGCATAAAGCCACGATTCCGACCCCCCTGAACATCCTGTAAGGATCGAAACTGACCCTGTTTATACAGATCCCCCATTGGGGTGATCCCAAAGTTGATGGAACAGCACGGGGACTCTTTACAACGAGCAGGTGTTTCAGATATTTTATCCTCATGGACTTGCGTGCTGGCGTGAGAAGCATCAAATTTACCTATTCATCATCTCTGTTGTCACTTTTGTGAAGTGCATGCACTAGTGCACAGTTGCTATGGGAGTCTAGGAGACATGAATCACATTCTTCTTGCACGGTGGGTGGTTAGCTCTAGAGAAAAGGACTGGTGACATAAAAGTTATGACTTGTTATGACTTGTTGCGGTTGCAGCATCAACCGCTTGATTATTTCTAATGACTTGGATGCATGGATGCTTTCTTGCTGGATGCATGGATGCATTCTTGCTGGATGCATGGATGCTTTCTTGCTGGATGCATGGATGCATTCTTGCTGGATGCATGGATGCATTTTTGCTGGATGCATGGATGCTTTCTTGCTGGATGCATGGATGCTTTCTTGCTGGATGCATGGATGCTTTCTTGCTGGATGCATGGATGCTTTCTTGCTGGATGCATGGATGCTTTCTTGCTGGATGCATGGATGCTTTCTTGCTGGATGCATGGATGCTTTCTTGCTGGATGCATGGATGCTTTCTTGCTGGATGCATGGATGCTTTCTTGCTGGATGCATGGATGCTTTCTTGCTGGATGCATGGATGCTTTCTTGCTGGATGCATGGATGCTTTCTTGCTGGATGCATGGATGCTTTCTTGCTGGATGCATGGATGCATTCTTGCTGGATGTATGCATTCATTCATGCAGATGCCCTCCTGGGTGTTCAATTCCCTTCCTCCCTCCCTCCTTGTGCGCATGTCCTCCTGGGGTTCGGCTCCCTTCCTGCAGAGCACCAGCTCCCATCATGGAGTTGCAGCTCCCCTCCTGGGGGTTCAATAGTCTTCCTCCCGAGGGGATTCATAGTCCCACCTCCAGGTGTGAAGCTCCCCTCCAAGTGAATTTAGTTTGTTTCCTACTGGGCTGCACCGTCTCTTCTCCTGGAGTGGGTTCAATTATTCACCTACTGGGGTGCAGTCCGTCTCCTGGGGGCTCACTACCCCTTGTCATGACGTCCAGCTCCCCCCAGCAAGGTCGGTTCCCTCCCCTGGGATGCGGTCAGACAGGCAGTTTGTCAGAACCTCCAATGGGCTGTTGCCATCCTCCTGGGGTGCAGCTCTCCTCTGAGGTGCAGAGTCCCTTCTGGGGTGCAGCTCTCTTCCTAGGAGTTTAGTTCCCTTTCTTCTGAGGTACATCTCTCCTCATGCTAGTGCATTTTCTTGCTTCCAGTGGTGGATTTAATTTTCAGCCCCCTGCTACGGGATGAACCTTCCCTCCTGATGTGTAGCTCCCCTTCCAGATGAAGGTATTTAACCTGCTCCCTGTGGCCCAGCTCCCCTCCTCCTAGGGTACAGCTCCCCTCTTCCAGAGGTGCAGCTCCCCTCCTCCAGAGGTGCAGCTCCACTACTCCTGGGGTGCAGCTCCTCTCCTCCTGAAGTACAGCTCCACTCCTCCTGGGGTGCAGCTTCACTCCTCGTGAGGTGCAGCTCCCCTCCTCTTGGGGTGCAGCTCCCCTCCTCTTGGGGTGCAGCTCCTTTATCCTTGTGTATAGCTACCCACTTCCTGTTGTGAAGCTCCCCTCCTCCTGAGGTTCAGCTCTCCTCGTCCTGGGATGCAGCTCCCCTCCTCCTGGGGTACAGCTCCCCTTCTCCTGAGGTACAGATCCTCGTATCCTTGTGTGCAGCCCCCCATCTTCCTGGGGTGCAGTTCCCCCTCCCTGGGTACAGCTCCCCTCCTCCTGAGGTGGGGGCTCCCCTTATCTATATGTACACCTCCTGTCCTCCTGAGGTACAGCTGCCCTTATCCTTGTGTGCAACTCCCCTCCTCCTGAGGTGAAGCTCTACTTAACCATATGTACAGCTCCCCTACTTCTGAGGTGCATCTACCCTTATCCTTGTGGGCAGCTCTCCTCCTCCTTCTGCGGTGCAGCTCCCATCTTTCTGAGGTGCAGCTCCCCTTATCCATGTGTACAGCTCCCCTCCTCCTGAGATGTAGCTCCCCTTATCCATGTGTACAGCTCTCCTCCTCCTTCTGGGGTTCTAGCTCCCCTCATCCATGTGTACAGTTCCCCTCGTCCTTAGGTGTAGCCCCCACCTCCTGGGGTGCAGCTCCTCTTATCCATATGTACAGCTCCCCTCCTCCTACAGTGCAGCTGCCCTCCTCCTGGGGTGCAGCTCCCCTTATCTGTATGTACAGCTACCCTCCTCCTGAGGTTCAGCTCCCATTATCCATGTGTACAGCTCCCCTCCTTCTGAGGTGCAGCTCCCCTTATCCTTGTCTGCAGATCCCCTCCTCCGGGTGTGCAGCTCCCCTCATCCTGGGTCCTCCTCCTGAGGTTCAACTCCCCTTATCTTTGTGTGCAGCACCCCTCCTTCTGAGGTGCAGCTCCTCCTATCCATATGTACAGCTCCCCCCTCCTGGGGTGCAGCTCCTCTTGCCCATGTGTACAGCTCCCCTCCTTCTGAGGTGCAGCTCCCCTTATCCTTGTGTCCAGCTCACCTCCTCCAGGGGTGCAGCTCCCCTCCTCCTGAGGTGCAGCTTCCCTTGTCCATACGTACAGCTCCCTCCTCCTGGAGTGCAGCTCCCCTTCCTCCAGGTGTACGGCTCGCCTCCTCCTAGGGTGCAGCTCTCCTCCTCCTGGGGTGCAGCCCCCTTCCTCCTGAGGTACAGCTACTCTCCTCCTGGGGTGCAGCTCCCCTCCTCCGTGGGAGCAGCTCCCCTCCTCCTGGGGTGCAGCTCCCTTTTTCCTGTGTTGCAGTTTACCTCCTTCTGGGGTACAGCTCCCCTCCTTCTGGGGTGCAGCTCCCCTCCTCCTGGGGTGCTGCTCCCCTCCTCCTGGGGTCCATTCCAGCTCCCTTTCTCCCGGTGTGCAGCTCCCTTTCTCTCAGGGTGCAGCTCACCTCCTCCTGGAGTACAGCTCCCCTCCTCCTGGGGTGCAGCTCCCCTCCTCCTGGGTGCCTTCTTGACAATGTGCTGTTTCAGGGGCCCACAACCCCTGCTCCAGGTGGTCCAGCTCCCCTCTCGAGGACGTGTTCAGACCCCCCAGTTTTTCAGGTCCCAGCCCCGGAGCCGTGCTTTTCAGAAGGAGGGAGAGTCAGTCTGGGAGAGGGCAGCTAAGCGACGGGTGTGAGAGAAGGGGCACAAGATGAACCGGAGACTGGGACAGGCTGCGGGAGAGTGTTCGGAACCCCCCAGGCTGGCAGCGAGGAAGAGGAAGCAGCCATTGAGACTTCACAGCAGAGAGGCATCGGTGTGAGGAAGAAGGAAGTGCTTCTGCGAGATGCACCCTCTGTAGTGGGCAGGTCAGCGCCGAGCACAGGGGGAGCAGCGGCTATAGGGCGAACACGGGCCAGCTCTATGCAAAGGAGACCTCCGTGCACAGGAGGCGTTGAGTTCAGTTCCGAGAACAGGATAACTCCCTGCACAGAGGGTTTGAGTTCAGCACCGAGCACAGGACTGCTCCGTGTACAGGAGGCTTTGAGGTCAGCACCGAGCACAGGACAGCTCCGTGCACAGGGGCTTTGAGTACAGCACCGAGCAGGGGACAGCTCCGTGTACGGCAGGCTCTGAGTTCAGCACCGAGCATAGGACAGCTCCGCGCACCAGAGATTTGAGTGCAGCACCGAGCGCGGGACAGCTCCGTGTACTGAAGGCTTTGAGTTCAGCACCGAGCGCGGGACAGCTCCGTGTACAGAAGGCTTTGAGTTCAGCACCGAGCGCGGGACAGCTCCGTGTACAGAGGGCTTTGAGTTGAGCACCTGGCACACAGCAGCTCCGTGTACAGAAGGCTTTGGGTTGAGCACCTGGCACACAGCAGCTCCGTGTACAGAAGGCTTTGAGTTGAGCACCTGGCACACAGCAGCTCCGTGTACAGAAGGCTTTGGGTTGAGCACCTGGCACACAGCAGCTCCGTGTACAGAAGGCTTTGGAGTTCGGCTCGGTGCACATGAGGTTTTGAGTTCAGCTCCGTGCACATGAGGTTTTGAGTTCAGCGAAGAGCACACGGCATCAACAGTGGGAACTCGGTCAAGAAGTTCAGCACCAGGGACAAGGTAGCTGGGTGGGTTCGGTGCTCACCGTATGAGAGCTCTTCTGCAGAGGCGGCTGCAGGCAGCGCTCCCCACACCACTGCCGTCCAGTCCAGCACCGAGGACAGGGGTGAGTTGAAATGGGGCAGCAAGGGACAGGCGCAGTGGGTGTGTGTGAGGAAGGCGGAGCGGAGGTTGTACACAATCTGGAAACAGAGGTCTGGGGGTCTGTGAGGTGATTAACAAGTGGCACCCCTCGGACTCTGCTCGGTGGGGTATTGCTACCAGATGCCGCGGTCTCCAGTTCAATAAGGGTGGGGGCAGATACTGCCACAGGCGCCCCCATTTCGCTCGCGGCCTTGTGGGGTGGGGAGTGTAAAGATAGACTTTCACAAGCTGCAGGGGTCTCCAGTTCACTGACGGTCGGGGGGGGGGGGGGGGCTCCTGGTCTAGTGAGGGGAGGGATCCTGCCACCAGCTGCAGGGGTCTCCAGTTCACTGACGGTCGGGGGGCTTCTGGTCTAGTGAGGGGAGGGATCCTGCCACCAGCTACAGTGGTCTCCAGTTCGATGAAGAAGGGGAGCTCGTGGTCTGGTGGAGGGCGGGGGGAGGGGGGCATCGAACCCCCGGACCCTGTCAGTCGGAGCTGTTTTAAAATTTTCAGATCTGTCCTTTCCTGCTTTTCCCCTTCACGCACCGAGCCTGCCACCCTACTCTCTGGGCAGAGATTGGGCGCCGCTTAGTGTCCGCACAGGCCACGCCCCCTCCTGCGCCTGGGGCAGGGACGGGGCATTTACTCACTAGTCTGTGCGTGCGAGTTTATTAATGCCTCGTTCGTTGGTGCATTCGGCAGGTCTCTGTGAAGCAGGAAGTCTGGAGAAGGCCCGGTGAATTCTAGACTCAATGCCGGACATATGCCAGTGAAGCCCGGTCACTGAGGAGCCCCCGGGTCTGGAGACTCGCGATACCAGGACTGTGTACGGGCCCTCTCCAACCCCAGCAGGCCGCAGAGGCAGTAGACATGGCACGTTACTCCTCCCCTCACGGCTCCGGGAGGCTCTAACCTGGGAGGGAGGAGTGTGAACTGGTGCCCAGCTCCAGAGGCTGCGACGGCAGAACGGAAAGCCACTGCCTTCAGTCCAAAAGGGTTCCTGGGTCACAGCGGACAAGTCGCAGGTCTCCCGCTCTAGACTGCTCTAGGGTCAGGGGAAGGACAAGGGACTGCCTTTCAGCCCCAGGGAGCCCTGGAGTCAGTGGAAGGACAAGTTGCAGGTCTTCAGCTCTAGACTGCTCTGGAGTCAAGGAAAGGACAAATCACTGGTCTTCAGCTCTAGACTGCTCTGGAGTCAGGGAAAGGACACGTCACAGGTCTCCAGTTCTATACTGCTCTTCAGGACACATCACAGGTCTCGAGCTCTACACTATTCTGGAGTCAGGGGGAAGGACATGTCACAGGCCTTCAGCTCTAGCTTGCTCTGGAGTCAGATGAAGGACAAGGCACTGGTCTCCAGCTCTAGACTGCTCAGGAGTCAGTGGGAAGGACAGGTCACAGGCCGCCAGCTCTGGAGTCAAGGCGAAGAACACGTCACAGGTCTTCAGCTCTAGACTGCTCTGGAGTCAGGGAAAGGACACGCCACAGGTCGCCAGCTCTAGGCTCCAGGAGGGTCAGAAACAAGGACAAGCCACTGCCCGTCATCTCTAGGAATCTCTAGAGTCAGGAGTACAAGTCGCTGGTCTTCAGCTCCTGGACCGCTGGGGCCAGGGATGGACCAGTCATAGGTCTTCTGCTCCAGAAGGCTCCGGGATCAGAGTAAGGACAAGTCATTGATCCGGATGGGGGTCCACGGCCGGCTCTGCCCTTGCTCTCGGTCGCCCTGCAGAGCTCCGTGACTGACTGGAGGAAGGACTTCAATTTGGGCAGGCTCTGGCGGGGGTTGCTTCCGCCCCACAAGCAGCATCGGCAGGTCCAGGGCTAGAAGATGAAGTCCCACCGTGCGCACCGAAGCCCTCTGTCTCCGCAGGTGGCGCCTCGCCTCTCACCACAGCTAGCGCCTGCCTGCTGGAATATCTGATGCTGCCGCTGTCTCCCGGAGCCGCCTCACCGTAAAGGTCAGTCCTGCCAGCTCGCAGCCGCCTCTAAAGTGCCTAGAGGTCTGCTTTCTACCTCTCCTCCTCCTCTTTCCACGATCCTATTTTGACTCTTCTCACCATGTTTTCTGTACTGCTACTCCCGCCTCCCACATGTTCCTCAACCACCCCTTCTCCTGCTCACTGCCCACCAGGGAGGCGGGCTCTAACATCTGTTATCCAGCGCCAAGATATCCCCTCCTACTAATACACGTTAACGCCAAAACACTTTATTGTGATCAGCAAACTGTGTGATCTTGGGCAGATGCCTTTCTTCCCTTGTGTCTGATTTCTCCTATCCGCCACAATCAAAAGTGCACCCCCACATGTAGCACTAGCCCCTTGTTATGTCAGCCCCTGAACCTCACACTCCCCACAGCGTTATGCTTCTCTTTACTGTTTAGATGGCAGGCCCGCTCCCACCACAAGTCACGTGTCATCTTTCAACACATGTGTATACAAAGTTGCAGAAATCCGTAAATTAACGCATCGCAGGCATTGGCTGTCCCAGCGCTTAGACACCATTTTATGTAGAGGGTGCTTTATCACGTGTTTGCTACTGCCCAGTTTATACCGTCACATCATACTGCCCAGTGCCCTCGTTACTGCATTTCACACCCCTTTGTCTTCCTCTTCGCGGTTTCCCACCTCTGTGTTTGGGAAGATAGCTCAGCGGATGAAGGTGTCTATTGCGGAGGACGGTGCCAGCAAACATATGACAAGGCTGATTCCTGGTTGGTCCACTCCTTCTATTATCCTGCTAAGAGTTATGTGTGGTTTTGCAATGAGTAAACCTACTATTATAGCGCCGCGAGACTTAAGTGGCATGGCACTGTATACACGATTCTCCATAACTCTTCCCTCTGCATATTTCCCTACATTACGCCTGGGTTTTTCTGCTTTCAGTGTTTTTTGTTTGTGGATTTCAGGGGTGTTTTTTCCGTGTTTTCCAAACTTTTTGAAATCCGTGTTTGTGATTTTCCAGCTGCCTAGCTCCCAAATAGACAAAATGCGTATTTTTCCAGCGCTTACAAACCAAGCTGCAGAGATTGTTATAATGCACGCACTCACATGCAGTGCCTTCCCACTGCCAGCGTGCCGAACGGTAGACTGTGCTGAGCACAGCAGTCTGTGAATTGTACCCTCTCTCACAGACACTCACGGGCTCTCTCTCACATCTCATTACCTCTCACCCTCACTCTCTTTGCACTCTCTCTGCCCAAGAAAGGAAGAAAGTGTTATATTCAGACGTCTTTGATTTAGCAAATTCCTGGAGGCAGTTGGGGGTCATTCATCTATTCCTTATGAAATATGATGTCATTGACAGCATCCTACACTGCAGAACGTTCTCTATATTACGTTGCAGTGCTGTATTCTAAGACCCCTGGCGCCTTCAGCGGGCGCGCCGCTGCTTTTCTGCACTTGTTGCCCGGCTCCTTGGAAGTGCTGTTGGCGCTGGAGTGCCATTGCTGCGAACTGTCCCCAGCGCAAGCGACACACTTTAAGTCACGCGAGACTTTGAAAGCTGCATTACACCCAGGAAGAAATAAAACGGACACATTCTCTCTCACTTTATTTTCATTGCATGGCATTGTAGGTAGCGGATGTGCATGTGTTATCAGTGCTTAAATGTGTTATATTTATATAAGTACATATGTGTTATACTTATATGTGTTATCAGTGCTTATATGTGTTATACTTATACAAGTACATGTGTGTTATACTTATATAAGTACATATGTGTTATACTTATATGTGTTATCAGTACTTATATCTGTTATACTTATATAAGTACATATGTGTTATACTTATATAAGTACATATGTGTTATACTTATATGTGTTCTCAGTACTTATATGTGTTATACTTATATTCACTGAAAAAACCATAGGTTTCACACATGTTATAGTTAGCTGGACATTTCACTCGTAAAAAACCATTGAAATTCCCCCGTTATAGTTAGTGCAGGCAACTATAACTCACGCGACCGCAATCCTCTGCTGATGCTAATACTGTATTTAGACACTTATTTGCCCATGTCTTCTTCCATTAAATTTTAGCTATACATATATTACAAATATTTTTTTTTCATAAAGACACATATGTCATCAGCAGAGGATTACGGTCGCCTGAGTTATAGTTGCCTGCACTAACTATAACGGGGGAATTTCAATGGTTTTTTACGACTGAAATGTCCAGCTAAGTATAACATGTGTGAAACCTATGGTTTTTTCAGTGAATTTGCAAGGTTTTTTAAATGCTAATTCCTAACTATAACGTGTGTGAAACCTATGGTTTTTTCTGTGAATTTGTACGGTTTTTTAAATGCTAAGTTACTTTACGCCGTTCGTGGCGTGCGCGCCCACTTTACGCAGTTCGTTCCGTGCGTGCACGGTGCGCTTTGCGCACCGTCCGCGCACAGTGAGCACCCACTTTACGCAGTTAGTGCTGTGCACGCACGGTGGCCACGTGCCCACGTTACGCTAGATGGGCCATGTACGCACGATGCGCTTCGCGCACCGTCCGCACACGGAGGACATATTATGGGCTTCGTTTTTAAAGGTTGTCTATTAATGTTTCTGTATTTACTACTGAACAGATTTACACCAGACCTACAAAAGGCACTTCCTTGACCTGTACACTACCTCTCTGCCAAATTTCAAATAACTCTGTTCAGCCGTTCGGGCTGTAGCTGTGTCTAAAGGTCCTATGGAAAAATGCATGGGGAAAACGCGTTTTGGGACCCCCCTTTTTTCTCAGCCCCCGCTTGACGAATCCCCCCGAGACTTTCAGGGTAGGAGCGTAGCGTAGCGCCCCATTAGTTTTGAAAATTTCGCGAGGATTCGTTGACTGGCGCCAAAGTTATTAAAAATAGAATGTTGCGGTTTTCCTATGGAAACAGGGTCCTAACTATAACTATCTACTGGCGACCGCCAGTAGATAATAAGTACATATGTGTTATACTTATATGTGTTATACTTATATAAGTACATATGTGTTATACTTATATGTGTTATACTTTTATAAGTACATATGTGTTATACTTATATGTGTTATCAGTGCTTATATGTGTTATACTTATATAAGTACATATGTGTTATACTTATATAAGTACATATGTGTTATACTTATATGTGTTATACTTATATGTGTTATACTTATATAAGTACATATGTGTTATACTTATATAAGTACATATGTGTTATACTTATATGTGTTATAATTATATAAGTACATATGTGTTATACGTATATAAGTACATATGTGTTATACTTATATGTGTTATAATTATATAAGTACATATGTGTTATACGTATATAAGTACATATGTGTTATACTTATATGTGTTATCAGTACTTATATGTGTTATACGTATATAAGTACATATGTGTTATACTTATATGTGTTATCAGTACTTATCAGTGCGTATAGGTTCGCGCGGAGAAGGACTGTTTCCCGTTCGCAGAGCTTGTGTGAGCTTTTATAGGTTTAAGCACAAAAACAACAAACCCCAATGATGCCTTTGATGCCATCCTTCCCAGGCTTGCCTCCTCGCTGTGCTCAATTCAGCCAAGACGTGGGCACTGCGCCAGGGTAGTGCTAGGCATGGGCACCATTTAAATTACACCAGTGTCATTTGCATAATTTTGTGCATTTCATGTCACCCTTGTTATTCGAAATTTGCAAAGTCACACCATTGTGCCACCTTGCATAATTAGGCACCTTTTGTGGTAAAAACGTCCTGAAAATGGCACCATTTGCAGTGATTTGTGGTAAAAAATCAATGGCGAACTGCAGAACGTGAGCATCTGTGGTTCTGAGTACTCTTGTTTCAATGCATCCTGGTGCCAGAAATGGACTCAAGTATGCATTTCATAAAGAGCAAGAGTCCAAACAAAGCTTAGCCTGTGCAGCAGGAGGGCGGGCCCATGGCAGGCCAATCACGCCTTGCGCAGTCCAATTGCACACATATATCGCGAGAAGACTAGGTGGGAGGCTGTTGGTATTTATTAGTGGCACATCCTCCTTTGATATGGTTCTTTGTTGAAGCTTTCACCTCGTTTGTTGGCCTCTCGAAATAAGTAAAGTGCCCTTTAAGGCCATGCACAAGCGTTATGTTGTTATTTCTGCTGCATTATGGATTTAATACTGCATTTATTTATTTTCTATCTTTAATTGTGGTCTACTGTTATGATATGCTTATTCTTAAAAAGAACAACAGAAAGTGCATCCTCTCAGGGCGCCTCCTCACCAGTTTGACACAGCCAAATAATTAAGTGATTGGGCCTCAAAGGAGACGAAGCAATGTTGCTGATACAGGCATTTCATCGCTCTCTTTCTCTCTCACTCTCTCACTCTCTCTCTCTCTCTTTCTCTCTCATTGCCATTCTGTCTCTCACTTTCTCTCTTACACTCTTGAAATAAAATCTATTGCTTTCTCAGTGTACAAAGTAAACAAGTAAAGCAAATGTGGCAAAAAGTGGGGGTGCAAATACACAACCAATGCGATAACATGAACTATAAGAAGGGGAGGCAGTCTTATTTAGGATGGATGCGAAAGCCTCACCCACATCAGAGGGCATCCTTCTTTATTGGCTGAGTCATCCAACCCAGATAAGCTAGAACCATCAGGGTGGCCTCTATGTATATCCAAAATAATGCCTTTTATTTGAGGGTACATAAAAAAGAATGACCAATGAGAATGGTGTTTCAGTCATCCTTTATAAGTACCAACATGTTTCAACCCCCAATGATGGGCCGCACAGAGTCTGGGACCTTCATCAGGGATAATGGGATGCCTAATCTAATTATAAGTGCACATATATATGGGGTAAAAGTAAGTCTTACCTTATCAGTGATTTTAATGTCTTAGTCCCTAAGAAGACACAGCTCAAGAAGCAAATAATGCAATAATACATGACTGTGTTCACTCATCTTGCACTATTACCTGTATGTTTCTGAGACCCATCGAGGTTGAGTTCACCCTGAAAGCACTTTCTTGCCTGGGTGGGATGAGTCAGCCAATGATGAAGCAGGCCCTGGAATGTGGGCGAGGCGTTCTCCTCCATTCCAAATATGACTGGTTCCCCTTCTTGTCTTTTATGTTATGCCATGAATACTGTGTTAGTGCTTGCTGTGTTGGAGGATGTGTAATAACTCAATATGTCCGTCCCTCGTATTGTGGTGTACAGAAAGTGTGGGGGGGGGGGGTCACTTGCTACCGCCACCAGATTTACGGAAAAGGCTTGCCCAGCTGTGCTGCTGGAGCCGCAGCTATTCCCAGTCCTTTCTATTTGCTTGAAACACAGATCTTACACGAGTGCAAGAACTCACTGTATGCTTCATGACTTGCAATGGTGTCTGCATGCATTACCCCACGGAGTCTCCAAAGTAGGTGATGTATTCTGAGTGGGCGCACTTTTTGTAATTTCAGAAGTTATCTTGAATTACTGAGTTTCGTCAGAAGTAGCGTCCTTCCTTAATACGATTCCATATAAATTTATAGCCATCAGAAACAACCTATTATTATGAAACACATGCACACGAAACCCTATTGTGTCAGGGAATGCTTCCATCAGCAGAAGATGGCCTTTAAGCCAGGTCAAGCCACCAAGCCACCAGGCCAGAAGCCAGGTCTGGGGGCTTAGTGGACTAATGCGCTCACGGTGGGGGCTTGTGTTTGCCCGCATGGTCACAGGTTCAAATCGTGGTGGGACCACTCAGCCTTCCATCTTTCTGAGGTCGATAAAATGAGTGCCGTTCGGTAACAATAAAAGTCTTTTATTCACTGCCAAGATACCCTTGGGTGAACGTGTGCTTTACAAATACACGTTATGTTATCAGTACTGCTGTGTGCCCAGGGGAAATAAAATGCCACACTGCTACTGTGTCACCCGTCCACACTTTGCGATGGATTTGTGCATCTAAAAATACTGGGCCAAGACCAAACAATATATTGTGCCAGAGACAGATTTCAACCAAGCAGAATGTTGGCACTATGCCATCTCATTTTCTATAACCAGTGGTGCCAGAATACTCCTTGTCAGAGGGCATCGCCCATCTTGACAGCCCTTTCCTTTCACAAATCACTGGTTCAGCTTCGTCCTTTATTTGGGGTCATCACAAGCAAACAAAAAACACAACTCTGAGAATCCAAGGATTTGGTCATCGAGGGCAAGCACTGGAAGCAGGGTCTCAGCAGGGAGCAATCATGTGTCCCTAAGCCCACCATAGACCCCAGCAGCCTGGAGTCCATGCAGAGCTGCACCCTTGCCTAACTGCCCCCACTGCACCCTATCAAAGGTGGGTGTCCTCAGATGATAGGGGGGTGTCCTGGCTACGACAGATCCCTGCGGTGGGAAGGTGAACTCATCCTAGCCTCCCACTGTCCAGCCCACAAAGTCTTCCCATGCCCAAAATAATTTGTGATCAATATAAATTCATTATTAAATGTGACTATGAGCCATTTATTATGTAACAATCCATAATTACGTTTAGAACTAGTGGCCGCCTAGTATTTGTAGGGTGGCTCTGAAATCTGTTATACTGCATGATTTAAATGTTTAACTTAAATAAATAAATATGAGAATAAAGATATTGATTAGTTTTATGTATTATAGCATCCAACCGTGTTCTGTGTTTGTCACGCACTATGGGGCATATTAACAACAAGCTGCGATGAACATCGCAAAGCGCGCTTAGCGCTATTTCACACATCGCCGGCTATCGCTGGGTTTCAACGCCGAGATAGTGCATAATTATCAAGGCTTATCTCCGAGGCGATATGAAACCCAGCAATAGCGGCGAAATCACCAGTATCGCCTGAAAAGAAGAGATAAAATGCAGGAGATAAGGAGATCCTTGCTGATACGCCCCAGTGACCTTAACCATACAATCCACCTTCCACTAAGCAGATAGCGTAGTCGACTTTTAAGCAGGTGTTAAGATCCTGCGATAAGGGGGCTTAGCACGATTTATCTGGTCGCTAAGCGGGTCTGCTGCAGGCTTGTTAATCAAGCAAAGCCTTGTTAGCGACTATTTCCATGTAGTTTAGCTCCGGAACGCCTACTTTGCATGTCATTAGCGATGACATGCAGGGCGATAAGAAACCGGGAGCAAACTCATGGAAACTAGCGCTAACAAGGCTTAGCGCAAGCTTGCTGTGAATATCGCCGCTTTTCTGGCTATAAAAGCCAGGAATGCGGCGATATGGCCCTTGATGATATGCCCCTATATTTCTCATCCCTACTTATAGTGAAAATCTCAAGCAGTGTAAACATAGATGTAAGAGAGCAGGGAAGAATGCTTTATCCACAAATTATTGAAACAGTAGGGAAAAAAGTGCACAAACCATATGTTAGAAATAACATAAAAATACGATTCTCTGAAGCAACCTGGACTGTAAAAGGTCAGGAGCCTTGGGCTCCACCCCCTAATTTAGGCTATTCCTGGCAAAATTAAGACATGTTGTGCAGCGATATAGCTAATAATAGTCGTAGAATTAATAATAATAATTCATTTGTTTAGCACGCAGAGGTCGACTGTGTAACTGGGGAACCAGGTTTGAGCCTCAATGTCGGCTGAACATTCTGTAATTTTTATTTAGATGATGGCAGGACCACCATGGAGTGGCCTTTTTTTTGGCAGTCTTCTCGCCCACTAACCTGGTGGTCCACCGCCCTATTTAGATGTTGGCTGGTAATCGGAGAAAAGACCGCCGCAGTCCTGCCGACTCCGCCAGGGTTTCGCTCCATGCCCCTATAGCAGGATGCACTGCAGCAGTTGGTGGCGGGACTCCACCAGATTTCCCACCATTCAGATTCGGATGTGGCCTTTATTGAAGGGAATCCCGTGAGGAATCCCTCCTACTTCGATTTGGTGGAATGGGAGGAAAAAGGGTGAAAACTCACCTTTTCACGGGGTCCAAGATGCAATTTCACCCTCTTTGCCATTGTCCAAGTCCTCCATGTCCTGCTGCACATTGACCACAATAGACCGGCACTCCATTTTGAAGGTAGATGTTTGTGATGAGTGCGGGTATACAATGCATGGTATGTGTATGTTTGTGGGGTGCAATGCAGAATGTACAAAATATGCTCACTACACATAACCTATATACACATATGTACACATACACAACACTATGTGTTTTACATTAAAAAAAATCCCATATGGTCACCACCATCAGTACTCTGCCGACACCACCAGGCCAACGAGAAGGTGCAAAAAAACTTGTCGGGAGCCCGCTGTCCAGACAGTGACGGCGGACGGCTCACCAGCACAGAAGACCGACACCGCAGCGGTCTTCTGTGTGTCGCGTATACATCTAAATATGCGGACGGAAGACCGCCAGCTCGATGGAGTACTTGGGGATGCTGCCACGACAGGTTGACGGTAAGACGCCAAAATCTAAATCAGGCCCTTAATCTCCCTGTGCCTAAAAATAACAAGCATTTACAATGCAATAGGTCTCGCAATTGCGAGATTTTGAGCTATTGGCATTGTAAATGCTAGTTTGCAAGGCAGACTACCAAGGGTTGTCTGAAGTTGTTGCAGCAGTTTCTTTAAAGCAGTTTTTCCCATTTAACTGACTGATGTGGTCTATGGCTGCGCTGCTTCACCCAACTGCAATCTCTGGCGAGTTATTTTTCTTGTTTAAATGCAACCATGTCTGTATGAACGCGTTACTTAGGAAGAGGTCAAAAAGGAGTTCTGAGTTGTGTTGTGCAGCGCTCCACCGGTCCTATTTAAAACCAGTATGTGGAAGAACAAAAGAAACAGAGGGACAGTAAGAAGACAGGCAGTGAGAGGGGAATTAGAGAGATGACAGAAGACACCCAGTGACATGCTACACACAAGAGACTGCTTAGAGCAGAGAACAGGGGGCTGGACAGGCCTGAGAGCCGGGGGGAGAGGGGGTATCGCCACAATGGAGAGAAACCTGGAAAGAATGAGGAAGTGACGCCGTCGCCAGAGTTTCATTGTCCCAGGCTCTGCCCCTCCCACACACACCTGCACTTCAAGCGCTGATTACCACTTTCGGCTTCGTGGCACACACCGCACCCTGTGCGAGTCACCAAGGTCACAGTGTGCGACAGTCACCGCAGCCGCCGTCCTAAGCACAGCGCAGCCTTACGCTGCATGAAACCTTGAATAAAGAAAGGAATCAAGGTGCTGTGCAGGGGAGCTGACGACCTGCGCAGCCTCACGTTCCATGAAACCTAGAATAAATGAAGGAATTGAGGCGCTGTGCAGGGGGGCTGAAGACCTGGAGTTACCCTGTGCGCCTCTGAGCTCCGTGCCTGCTTTTCTGGCCTGGCTGCTGCAGCTCTGCCGCTCCCTGTGCGCCCATGGGCTATCCCTGCTTCGCGATAATACACGCCAGGCAGAAATCAGAGGACCGCAAAAGTAAAAGCGGCCCATGCGCAAATCGTTCGGCTAATTAATTAAAAAATAAACACGCTGAGACAGGAGGGCACACGCACGGCCCCCTGTCCCAGGAGTCCCCCTCATATGGCGCTGCCTCAATGCTGCTGCAGCTGGGAGGAGGGACAGTAACGTCGGCGTGAATGCAGCGTGATTGTAATAGAGGCCCAATCAAAGGGCCGAATGGCTCGTGTAAACACCGTGACTGATGACGTATTTTGCTCGGCTTTATGTGCCGTCCCACTTGGACGACCTCGCCTGCCAAAAGGTTTCTTGTCTTTATGGGGCCATGTGTTTGGGTCCAAATGGGACGGCTCAGAAAGCCGAGCAAAGACATCACCGACACCTCTTTTCCAATGGCTGGCCACCGTTTAGCATAAACGGTGACGCCAGCCAATGGAAAAGAGGGGCGGGGCTTAATGCCCCTTACAGAAAATACCACATCTCATTAAATCTCGCCAGCGAGACTGCGCATGCGCGCAGCCTATGCCAGGCGAGACCTAAAAAATGAATGTGTCCTTGTGTAATGGAAAGCGCTCATGTCTGTGCTCGCGTAAAGCCCTCCAATACCTGGGGGTCGAACTCCTGCTATTTAAAACTGCAAAAACAAAAGAAAAAAGAGGCATCCCAGCAATAAGCGGAGAAACACAAAAGACACCCCACGAATAATGCAGTCTAAGATTAATTAAATCACCAGGGAAAAATGCGATCTGAGACTAATGGAAAAGGCTTGATTTTAAAGATATATTCTGATGGAGCTCTTCTCAGCGAGAGGGGGGCGCTTGCTTAGTTCAGATGCTGCGAATATAAAAGATCTGCCCCCCCTTCTAACTTTACATACTTTGGGAACTTGCAGCAACAGGAGGTTGTTAGATCTCAGAGACCTGGAGTAACAGTGAGGCTTCCACCTTTTCCTTGTATGAAGAGGTCTTTTCTGACAAAAAGGTCTCCAGGTTACTGCATCCTTCAGCACATTTTACTTTACGCATCTGGATGATGGACACAGGTTCTGCTTACTCCCAGGTGGTTTTTGCCTTTTGGATATATTTAAAGTGGAGAAGCAATGAATCTGAGTGGTTGAATCTGGTGTGCAGCAAACACAACTCAACAACTTGTATCTTGTCGCGGTGAGATCTGACTCCACTGAAATGGTTGCTCCCGTCACACTTAGGATTACGAGATAAAGTGCTTTATTGGCTCTTAATGCTGCTGAGTAATGTGAAATGCTGGTAACAGCGATATTGTAGAGTGAGCGCACCTGTTAATAAAGGTCTCCTATGAAACCTTTGACGTACGTAAGCCGTTTTAAGATTCTCCTTAACAGAAGTAAAAGTGTCTCTAGGGTCGTTTTCACAGGTGCTTTCTCGCTGCATCCTCAGAAAGCCAAAGTAAATAAATGTTAAAAAAATTATCAGCAGGTGTTCAGAGAAAAATGTCTGATCTTTGATACTCTGACTTTGAAGAGACAGTAAATACTACAGAAAACATGTAAATGAGACTTTACTGATTATATTCTATTGAATTCCTCCAAGGCTCTCTGGGGCGCTGCAGCGCCCCCACACCTCTACGTCAGGCACCAGAAGGTGTTCACTGCATCATGCCCCCATTTCTACAGCCTGTCGCTGCTTTCAGGCTAGGTTGACTCTATGCACATCACACGTTTCTCAACCAGCACTAAGTGTTTACAAAAAGTACCATCAAAAAATAAAACTTTGCAAGGTTTCCACTGTGCAGGCAGGTGTGTGTATGGGGGGCGGTGTGGGTGTGTGTGAGTGTGTGTATGTGCCTGAGTCTGGGTGTGTGTGCCTGTGTCTGTGTGTGTGTCACAGGGCTGGTTTCAGATAGCCCAGTGCACTGAGGTGTGCTCCATGACTTGCTCTGATGTGCATATTGTGTTGTGGTTAGAGGGGAAACATATGGAAAAGTTTACCTCCACTAACCTCTACTGACACTACAATGTTGCCCTTTCTTTGACAACCTAATAACACCTTGCTTACATTTGTCCTGTATACCAGGGGAACACTGTTAAATGATCCCGCATATCCAGGTCACACACAGTTCGACTGACCTGTCTGAGTCACACGCAGTTAGAGTGACCCTGCATGTCCGGTTCACATGCGTCTCTAGTGACCCTGCATGTCCGTGTCACACGCGTCACTAGTGACCCTGCATGTAAGTGTCACACACGTCTCGAGTGACCCCGCATGTCTGGCCCATGCACAGCGCGAGTGACTCTGCCTTTCTGTGTCGCACACATCTCTAGTGAACCTGCATGTCCGTGTCACACATGTCTCTAGTGACCCAGCATATCTGGGCCATACACAGCTCGAGAGACCCTGTCTTTCTGTGTCACACACGTCTCTAGTGACCTTGCATGTCCGTGTCATACACATCTCTAGTGAGTCTGTATGTCCGGGCCATGCACAGCTCGAGTGACCCTGCATTTCTGTGTCACACACATCTCTAGTGAATCTGCATGTCCGTGTCACACATGTCTCTAGTGACCCAGCATATCTGGGCCATACACAGCTCGAGAGAGCCTGCCTTTATGTGTCACACTCGTCTCTAGTGACCATGCTTGTCCGTGTCACACACATCTCTAGCGAGCCTGTATGTCTGGGCCATGCACAGCTCGAGTGACCCTGCATTTCTGTGTCAAACACGTCTCTAGGTGACCCTGAATGTCCATGTCACACACTTCTCTAATGACCCTGAATGTCCGTGCTACACACGTCTCTAGTGACCCTGCATGTCTGGATCATGCACAGCTCGAGTGACCCTGCCTTTCTATGTGACACACATCTCTAGTAACCCTGCATGTCCATGTCACACACGTCTCTAGTGACCCTGCATGTCTGGATCATGCACAGCTGGAGTGACCCTGCCTTTCTGTGTGACACACATCTCTAGTTACACTGCATGTGTGGATCGTACACACCTCGAGTAAACCTGCCTTTATGTGTCACACACATGTCCATTGACAAACTGAGCGACGACGCGCGTTTCGGAAAGGACCGAGGTCCAACAAGTCCTTCGTCAGGGCGCAGGAGATCACAGTCATTCAGTGGTCATAGATCCAATCCAAAATTTCTTTAAGTAAAATATGAATGCAAGCTGCGAGGTGGGAGGGCTCCTAAGCAACACAGTATAGAATGATTATTAGAAGGCCCGGCCACTAATTGCCAACAACGTAAGAAAGGTTCAAATTGAGGGCGCGTAACCTCAAATTATAGGTCCAATATAGGGTGGTATATATGTCTGGTAATCAGGAGCATGTAGAGATGGCAACGAGCACAGTAATGTGTGAATATTCCTCGACTTAGGATCTGGACATGGCTTGATAAATCTTTGTTATTTGAGAGAGCCACGCTATGTCCACAACTTCTTAGGATCAAGGCATAGTCACAAATATAGTGAGCCAGATGAAGGGGGCTGGCAAATCAGAATAGAATCCCGCATAGAGGTTGCCTTAGTACGTGGAAGGTCCCGTGTGGATCGTACATACCTCGAGTAAACCTGACTTTATGTGTCACACACATGTCTAGTGACCCTGCATGTCTGGGTTATGCACAGCTCGAGTAAGCCTGCTTTTCTGTGTCACACACATGTCTAGTGACTCTGCATGTCTGGGCCATGCACAGCTCGAGGGAACCTGCCTTTCTGTGTCACACACATCTTTAGTGACCCTGCATGTCTGGGTCATGCAGAGCTCGAGTAAGCCTGCTTTTCTGTGTCACACACATGTCTAGTGCCCCTGCATGTCTGGGCCATGCACAGCTCGAGTAAGCCTGCTTTTCTGTGTCACACATATGTCTAGTGACCCTGCATGTCTGGGCCATACACAGCTCGAGGGAACCTGCCTTTCTGTGTCACACACATCTTTAGTGACCCTGCATGTCTGGGTCATGCAGAGCTCGAGTAAGCCTGCCTTTCTGTGTCACACACATGTCTAGTGACCCTGCATGTCTGGGCCTTGCACAGCTCGAGTGAACCCGCCTTTCTGTGTCACACACATGTCTAGTGACCCTGCATGTCTGGGCCATGCACAGCTCGAGTGAACCTGCCTTCCTGTGTCACACACATGTCTAGTGACCCTGCATGTCTGAGTCATGCAGAGCTCGAGTGAGTCTGCCTTGCTGTGTCACACACACATCTCTAATGACCCTGCATGTATGGGTTATACACAGCTCGATTGAGCCTGCCTTCCTGTGTCACGCACATCTCTAATGACCCTGCATATATGGGTTATACACAGCTCGATTGAGCCTGCCTTCCTGTGTCACGCACATCTCTAATGACCCTGCATATATGGGTTATACACAGCTCGAGTGAGCCTGCCTTCCTGTGTCACTCACATCTCTAATGACCCTGCATGTATGGGTTATATACAGCTCGAGTGAGCCTACCTTCCTGTGTCACACACATCTCTAATGACACTGCATGTATGGGTTATACACAGCTCGAGTGAGCCTGCCTTCCTGTGTCACTCACATCTCTAATGACCCTGCATGTATGGGTTATATACAGCTCGAGTGAGCCTACCTTCCTGTGTCACACACATCTCTAATGACCCTGCATGTATGGGTTATACACAGCTCGAGTGAGCCTGCCTTCCTGTGTCACTCACATCTCTAATGACCCTGCATGTATGGATTATACACAGCTCGAGTGAGCCTGCCTTCCTGTGTCCCACACATCTCTAATGACCCTGCATGTATGGGTTATACACAGCTCGAGTGAGCCTGCCTTCCTATGTCACGCACATCTCTAATGACCCTGCATGGACCCTGCACGTGTGAGTCACAGACATCTTGAGTAAACCTATATTTCTTTTTATTGGCATTTCTTAAGCACACGGCTGCCCATACAGGGCTTGCCTGTGCTAAAAGGCAGAGAGATGAACCAGATTCCAACCTGCTGACTCAGTCTCCCTCAAACAACCAGGTCTTGAGAGACTTCCTGAAGCTGAGTTTGTCAGGGGAACTGCAAAGTTGTGTGGGGAGGGAAGTTTGGCTGGCAGGTAATTAAAAGATTGACCCGCATCTGCTTTTATTAATTGTCTGAGTCCACGCATGCAGCACGTTAGAGGATGTTAAGGCTCTGAATGGCACACAGGACTCAACACGATATGTTTTACACAACGCTTTAAATTGAACCCTTTTTAGGTCGAGCCTAGGCAGCACACATGCGCTGTCTGCAAGACTTGATGTATGTACAAAATGGGCTTTAACCAAGCCCATGGCTTGCCATTGGTTCTTTGTAGTGGCACACAAACTGCTGCTTTTTTATTGGTGCATTGTCCCTTCTTTGGGCGCTTGGTTTCCTCCCAGGTGATTTTACTCATTGTATAATTTGGTTGTCCATCCCAACGTGTTCACTCTGCTGGCACAGCCCGCGATGGCCCCTCCTCCGGTGTTCCTCCTGGTCGACCATCGCACACTACAGGCGCAGTATTTCAAGCATTCAGAGGTGTTCACGCGCGTTCTTCTGTTAGCGCTGCCTCTGCCTCATCTTTAACCATAGCGGCCGCGCACACATTCGTTTATTGGTGTGATGTCCAACATAGTACCCGCGCATCTGGCAAAGAATACACCTGCTGCTGTAACTGGTTTTCTTCCGTTGACTGGCTCTCTGACTCTACTGGTTGACTTTGAGAGTAAGTTATGTATAATCAGTGGCAACCGGGTCGGTGAGAAAAACGGACTTCTGTTACCGACAGCCACTCTGTCTGTACCTTGCGTCACAAGTTTGTCGCCTCCAACGACCCTCCTCATTTCACCACGGCTCTGTCACTGTGCTGCCACTGTAGGGTCACTTGTGTCAACAACGCTTCTGCCGTGCTTACACTCACACCTCAGCATGGCTGCCCCGCTGGTGAGTGTGACGAGCTACCCCTCCAAACCATCACTTACACAAACTCTGTTCCATCTTCTACGCGGAGAGCAGGACCGGCTGTCCCCTCTACACCGGCCTCAGACTGGGCTTCATTGGCATGTAGGAAGCGGGGCGCAGAACCAGCAGCGAGCTGCTGACAGGGTTCTGACAGAGCATTTGATTTGTCCTACTCAAATGTAGGTATTGCAGAAAAGCAGCGCTTTAAATGGGGGAAAAATAGTGCAGGTACTAATTTAAATGTGGCGCGTGGGCGGGGCTTAGGAGAGGTCATGTTGATACTTCTTGACTTCTATACTACTTGCAGCACATACCACAACACATGAGAAATGTCTTTCAATAAACAAAGGTTTGTTTACTCAGTACACAACAAAAGCCAAACGTGGTGATATTTTACCATTTCCTTGTTTTTTAATATTTGCATCATCAATACTGTTCATTGCTGTTGCTTGGCACAATACTGTATATTCTGGAGCGGCACGGAAACAAGCAGAAGTGCACACACAAGCATTCCACGCATTTCCTTTAATATACCTTCCATGAGTGTCTCTATTCTCTCCCCCTTTCTCTCACACAAAAACAATCACAAGCAAGCAGACCAACATAAGCAGACTCTTACACAAAAGAATCAGGGGCGATTAAAGCCATTTGAACCTGGTTACCTCCCACGGCTTTCTGATTGGCGCTGTCACTGGGCTGCCTCAATTTCTGTGTTTGCAACACAGCGTGATGGTGAACACCCCGACCGTATGCAGATGAGCCCAAGCTGAATAGTTCAGCGAGGCTCGGCTCAGGTCTACAGAAGTGCCTTGGCTGTCAGTCAGGCCGCCAACACCAGCGTTTCATGAGTACCGGTACTCTCCTCAGCAGTAGAGAAGTGCCGGTACCCAGAGAGATAAAACTAGGAAGTGCCGGTACTCAGTACCTGTGAGTACCGGCCCATTTAAAGCACTGGAAAAAGTAATCCATCGTGTAGGTTTAAATATTTCTACAGTTATGGAACTTGTATAGTTTAGTCTATTTGTTGAGTTTCCTTTAGGCATTTTGTCTTTTCAAAGAGCTAAAATGCCAAGTGGGCAAGTTTTTGCTGCGGAAGGAATAATTTCCCAATCCATGAATCTGAGAGGCTCAGTGCAGCTTCATTGCAAGAACTCCAACGCATCTTTAACGTCCCTTATCCAGGCCACAGTGATCTCTGATGGAATGAAGGCTTGGTTTTCAGTGCTGCTAAAGGTTGTGTTTATGTGTTTGGTGGCCACTGCATCGACTGAACTGCTTTTTTTGGGAAGTTTTTGTCTCCCTGGTGAGCTTGGGAAGGGTGTGCGTGGCGATCAGACGGTTTCCACCTGAAACTGTCTGTAGACTCCCTTAGAGCTACTTGTTGTCCTAGGGAAGCCTGTTTTGAACTGTGACGGGCATTTCCCAAAGTAACGACCCTTATATATCGCACTCATGTGACTGTGTAAGGTTCCAATGAAAAAAAGTAAATATTCCCAAAATACATGAAATTGTTAAACCAGTCCTCCTCCCTTTAAAGTTATCATGTAGGTCAACTAATTCACCTTCGTTAGGTAAATTGAACTTGCCTATCAATGCGAGGGAGCCTTTTTACAGCTTTGATAGGTGGAGAGCTATAGGAATGTTAATCATTTGCATCTCCTGTATTTGTATCATTTATATAGTGCTTCATGCAGCAGTCGAAGTGCATTCAAACAGTATGAATACTGTGATCCTAAGTGCAATGGGATGGACTGGTATGGATACTGTGATCCTAAGTGCAATGGGATGGGCTGGGATGGATGCTGTGACCCTAAGTGCAATGGGATGGGCTGGGATGGGTACTGTGATCCTAAGTGCGATGGGATGGGCTGGGATGGATACTGTGATCCTAAGTACAATGGGATGGGCTGGGATGGATGCTGTGATCCTAAGTGCAATGGGATTGGCTGGTATGGATACTGTGATCCTAAGTGCAATGGGATGGGCTGCTATGGATACTGTGATCCTAAGTGCAATGGGATGGGCTGGGATGGATACTGTGATCCTAAGTGCAATGGGATGGGCCGGTATGGATACTGTGATCCTAAGTGCAATGGGATGGGCCGGTATGGATACTGTGATCCTAAGTGCAATGGGATGGGCCGGTATGGATACTGTGATCCTAAGTGCAATGGGATGGACTGGTATGGATACTGTGATCCTAAGTGCAATGGGATGGACTGGTATGGATGCTGTGACCCTAAGTGCAATGGGATGGGCTGGGATGGGTACTGTGATCCTAAGTGCGATGGGAGGGGCTGGGATGGATACTGTGATCCTAAGTACAATGGGATGGGATGGGATGGATGCTGTGATCCTAAGTGCAATGGGATTGGCTGGTATGGATACTGTGATCCTAAGTGCAGTGGGATGGGCTGGTATGGATACTGTGATCCTAAGTGCAATGGGATGGGCTGGGATGGATACTATGATCCTAAGTGCAATGGGATGGGCTGGGATAGATGCTGTGATCCTAAGTGCAATGGGATGGGCTGGTATGGATACTGTGATCCTAAGTGCAATGGGATGGGCTGCTATGGATACTGTGATCCAAAGTGCAGTGGGATGGGCTGGGATGGATGCTGTGATCCTAAGTGCTATGGGATGGGCTGGGATGGATACTGTGATCCTAAGTGCAATGGGATGGGCTGGTATGGATACTGTGATCCTAAGTGCAATGGGATGGGCTGGGATGGATACTGTGATCCTAAGTGCAATGGGATGGGCTGGTATGGATACTGTGATCCTCAGTACAGTGGGATGGGCTGAGATGGATACTGTGATCCTAAGTGCAATGGGATGGGCTGGTTTGGATACTGTGATCCTCAGTGCAATGGGATGGGCTGGGATGGATACTGTGTTCCTAAGTGCAATGGGATGGGCTGGGGTGGATACTGTGATCCTAAGTGCAATTTGATGGGCTGGGATGGATACTGTGATCCTAAGTGCAATGGGATGGGCTGGTATGGATACTGTGATCCTAAGTGCAATGGGATGGGCTGGGATTGATACTGTGATCCTAAGTGCAATGGGATGGGCTGGTATGGATACTGTGATCCTAAGTACAGTGGGATGGGCTGGGATGGATACTGTGATCCTAAGTGCAATGGGATGGGCTGGTTTGGATACTGTGATCCTAAGTGCAATGGGATGGGCTGGGATGGATACTGTGTTCCTAAGTGCAATGGGATGGGCTGGGGTGGATACTGTGATCCTAAGTGCAATTTGATGGGCTGGGATGGATACTGTGATCCTAAGTGCAATGGGATGGGCTGGGATGGATACTGTGATCCTAAGTGCAATGGGATGGGCTGGGATGGATACTGTGATCCTAAGTGCAATGGGATGGGCTGTCACTGAGTGCGGGGTCGAGGTCAGAGACGTGACTAAAAAGAAGGAAATGTCAACTACTCTGTTTACCTTTCACCTATATATAATGCAAACACTGTAAATGAAAATATATTCCTGGTAAAAGATCTGTGAAATACGTTGATCTGGTACAAAATCTCAGTTCATTAATGCATTCACTTAAGATATCTATCTCTCTATTTGGAGGGTCCCAGATTTGAATCTTGACTGGTGCACTGGGGAATAGTGACACACATTTATAGAGCTATGACGTCAGAACCTGTGACAAAAAGCACTTTGAATATTCAAATCTTTAGTTAGGAAAACGAATTACACACCGCAGGAAGGCAATCTGCTTCCCTTTGATGAGCTGGTGGACCACTATAACATACATAGGGTCACCTCCTACTATACCACACACTGACTACTATCTTGAGCACTAACTGGAATTCCATGGCAATAGAACCGCCAACCCATGCTGTTGTACAGTACCTCACCGTCACGGGCAATGGGTGGACACCAATCATGTGGTTGGCAAAAGCTATTGGAGGGCACATTCTGGTCTATCCAGCCTGTCTTTCAGGAGAGATGGAAGACAGAACTTGGGCGGGCCTTTGCTCACAAGGATAAGGGCAGGGTCATGGCCTCTCCAGCCTCTGTATCTAGGAATTCAATATTTAGGAAGATTATCCCATTCTTTGTGCTGCATTTGATGTATTTATCTCTTGCTAAAATGACCAAGTTTTTTCCTGGGGTGAACACCAGCTGTCCTTGTTGCATCCTCCCATCTCATTATCAGCACAGCACCTCCTTCGTATCAGTGCACCACCTTCAGGACAGCTCCATCTCTGCACCAGCGCTGCCCCACCTCAGCACCAACACAGCACCATCTCAGCATCAGTGCAGCATCACCTTTCTCTTCTTCCTCTTTCTCTCTTCAGTTTATCTCTTACCACTCTTCCTCTCACCATTTCCCCTCTCCACACTTTCTCTTTGCTGCTCTTTTTTCTGTCCATCTCTAGTCTTCTGCCTTCTCTCTTTCTCTGTCTGACCATAACCCAGGCACTCATCCTCTATTTCGCGCCCGTAAGGCAGAAAACTCTGATTGTATGCTCCTCATGAAAATTGCACTGACGCTTGATTTTAAAATATTCAGAACATTGTCTGAACTGACTCCGATTTCATCTTGCTTTTGTTTGCGATACTTGCACAACTTTAAATTTGCACAGCACGATACTGCACAACTTTTTAACTGTTTTAAAATCATCTTACTTGTTTCTGATTCCTCTTGCTGTTCCTCGGCTTCTGTCGCCCTCCCCGGTCTACCACGGGTGACGTCCCGGTTGAGGGGAGGGAGATTTAGGCGACTCCCGGTTTTCGGCGAGGTTAGCGGTCTAGTGGCTACTTTCCCCCCAGATATAAACCGGATGCCCTGCTCGACGCACAGCGGACGCGCGCCTGTAATGCAGAAAGCTCTGATTGTATGCTCCTCATGAAAATTGCACTGACACTTGATTTTAAAATATTCAGAACATTGTCTGAACTGACTCCATTTTAATCTTGCTTTTGTTTGCGATACTTGCAAAACTTTACATTTGCACAGCACGATACTGCACAACTTTTTAACTGTTTTAAAATCGTCTTACTTGTTTCTGAGTCCTCTTGCTGTTCCTCGGCTTCTGTTGCCCCCCCCCCCCGGTCCACCACAGGTGACGTCCTGGTTGACTGGAGGGAGATTTAGGCAACTTCCGGTCTAGTGGCCACTTTCCCCCAGATATAAACAGGATGTCCTGCTCGATGCCCAGTGGACGTGTGCAGCGGGCGCGTGCAGCGGGTGCGTGCAGCGGCATGCCAAAGGCTCGCCAAAGGAAAGCCTGTCTGTGCCGGTCCGCGCCTGTGCGGGACCAGGGGCAACAACCCCTGTTGGTTTCTCTGGAAATACTATTTTCTATACCCCCCAAACTCTGCACGAGCTGAGAAGGGTTCTTAACGTAAACTGTTTGCACGCTATCAACGTTGCTAATAGACATTCTCACTACTCTCATTGTAATTTCGCCTTCCGGCCATATAACAAAACTGTGGAATCTGTTACTACTCCATCTTCCTTAAGGATGTTCCTTCTGAACTGCAGATCACTCTCCAGTCGCTCAACTGAACTTGCTTTATTATTAGAAGAGCTAAAACCTGACGCTCTTTTTTTAACCGAGACATGGCTTCATGGTGAAGCTGATCCTGTCCTTGTTCAAACCCTCCCCCCCGGGCTATTTAATACTCATGGCTGATCACAAGATTGGTAGAGGAGGGGGATTTAGCTATCGTTTTTAAAGAGACCTTTAATTGCTGGATTACCACAGACTCTCTATCTGATTGCGAGAGCCTGGCCTTTTCCTATAGAGTTTTCTCCAACAAGCCCCTTCTCTGGTCTACTATTTTATCCCCCCGGGCCGTAGGGAAATTCCTTACCGACCTCTCCACCGCCATTGCTAACCTGGCCTGAGCCCCTTCAATTTTTACTGTGCTTGGGGATCTTAACATCCACCTAGATGATCCCGCCGACCATGCGGCCAATGAGCTATCAATGAATCTCTTAGCGCTTCAGCCCATCCAGAATGGATTTACGTCTACGCATATCAAAGGTCATCTTCTCGACCCTGTTTTTAGTAACCTGCATGAGTTCATCGTAGGCACTCCAAACCCACTCCCTAAGATGGATCATTTCTTGATCCCCCTAACCTGGGAAATCCGTGGACCTACCTTCTCTTCCAACACAATGCCTCTGTTGGAACGGAATTGGTCCATTCTCCCTACTGACCAATGGACTTCAGTTCTTGAAGCCACCAGACCAGCCAGTGATCCCAACCCCAACCCCAATCTGGCCAATGCTAACTTCAAACACTGGATCCTATGCTCTCTTGATTCAGTCCTCCCTAAGAGATTCACCCACAGGAAATGTAGACAAAAGACGGCTCCCTGGTTCTCCCCTAAATTAAGAGAATTAAAACAAGCATGCAGAAGATTAGAGAGAAGGTGGAGGCAGAATTATTCAGAACCCAGAAAAATCAGACTATAGAGAGGCAATCAGGCTATATAAGTCAGGAATTAAAGCTGCCCAAGTCGCCTTTTATGAGGAGAAAATTAACCTAGCCGCAAACTCACCTAAAGAGTTCTTTCGAATTGCTAAAACTTTCTCTACGTTGCCCCAGAAACCACCAATCTTAGAGGGAGCACTTACTCGGTGTAACAACCTTGCGGAGTTTTTCCATCAAAAGATTCAAAATATCTACATGTCCTTCTTAGCCTCTCAGAATGATCCCTATGCTACCCATACTGCAGGACTGCAACCTGAATCCCAGTTCTCATTAGGGCAACCCCCTCTTTTGGACTCAAACTCACTTGATATGATCATGCCCAAGGTAATCTCGGGCTCTCCTACTGATCCTGCTCCCCCACAGCCTCTTACTATAGTTGCCAACACCATTCGCGCCGTAATCCTGGACATCCGAAACTCATCTATCTCTTCCGGTACCGTCCCTCTTGCCTGGGAATGTGCTCTGGTGAAGGCCTTTTTAAAGAAACCCAACCTTGACCAGTCTAACTTAACTAACTATCGTCCCATCTCCCTCCTTCCTTGGCTGAGTAAACTGCTCGAGAAACATATAAAAACCACGCTGGTAGAGTATCTGGAGTCTAACAATCTTCTCCACCACTCCCAAACAGGCTTTTGCCCTCAATTAGGAACTGAGACTGCCCTTCTGGCAGTAACTGAGGAGGCGAGGAAGATACTGGACCAGGGAGGTACTGCAGCAATCATCCTCCTCGATCTCAGTGCCGCATTCAACACTGTCAATCATAACATCTTGACCTGTCGACTTAAGAATCTTGGAGTGACCGGCAAGGCATGAACCTGGTTCCAGTCCTTTCTCAGCGACCGCTTTTTCCAGGTGTTTGAAGGAGATGCTGTGTCCAACCGGTTTTCTCTTAGCTGTGGGGTCCCCCAGGGTTCCTCCCTGAGCCCCACGCTATTTAATATCTATATGAGACCCATGGCGGAGATTGTCCATCCATTCGGCATAAAGATCATCACCTATGCAGATGACACGCAGCACTTGGTGGTATTAAACCACCCCAAGAGGTCATCTAGCACCCTAGGTCCTTGCCTAGAGGATGTGGCCGAGTGGATGGAAATCTCATGCCTCAAGCTCAATGGGGACAAGACCGAGCTCATGCTCCTCGGCAACTCACCCTCCTTCAACCCTGCCCTCCTCTGACCGGACTGCCTTGGCCCTGCCCCAGACCCAAAAGCCCAGATCAAGAGCCTTGGTATGTGGCTTGATTGCTCTCTTAGCTTCAACCACCAGGCCACCAAGATCTCAGCCACTTGCTACGGCCTGATGAGGATGTTGCGTAAGATCCTCTCCCTCCTTCCCTTCCAGGCGAGAAGGATCGTGGTCCAAGCTCTCATTCTTTCTCACCTGGATTATGGGAATGACTTCTATTTGGGAGCTCCTGAATTCACTATTCATAAACTCTACACAATCCAGAACTGTGCTGCTCGCCTACTCCTTCAGATTCCTCGCAGGCAATCTGCAAAACCATCATTAAGGAGCCTGCACTGGCTCCCTATTACGGCAAGGATACCATTTAAGGCCATGTGCTTGGCTCACAAGGCCTTCTGGAAGAACGGCCCGGTCATCACCCACTCCCTCATTACCCCCTACCATCCTCCCAGAAATCTCCGCTCCAGCTCCTCTTATCTTGCCGCCCCGAAAAAAATGCAAAGAACTAGATGGGCGATCGCTCCTTTTCTTTCAACGCCACTAACCTCTGGAACACCCTCCCTCCAAATCTGCGGAAGGAGCCTAACCTGTTAGCGTTTCAAAAACTCCTGAAAACCTGCCTCTTCAAGGACTTGCTCTAACTCTCTGATTTTGTCCATCTGTGTCTGTCCTCAGCGCTGGGAGGCCTCAGGGTAGCCATGCGCTATATAAATATTAATTAATTAATTCATTCATTTCTCTTAATCTCTCCTGTGGTCACTCTCATACTAAAGTGCACTATATGTTCCCCCTCTCTTTGTTTCGCTCATTTTCTCTCTCACTTCCTCTATCTCTCTCTCAAGCACACACACACACATCATTTCTTGCTCTTGCTCATACTCTCTCTTGTTTCTCTTTCTATGTCACCCTTTGTCCTTCCTGCAGGTATCATTCTTTCTCTTCAGTTGCTCTCCTCTAATAATAACTCAGTCTGCCTTTCTCAGATGTTTATTTCTTCCCCCTACACACACCCTCTTACCGCTGTGTTTATTTTCTATCTCTGGCTTCAATGCTTCTATATAGCTTATATTATATTGATTTCAGACTCCGTCCACACAGTTTCTAATATGCCCCATTCCAATACGCGCCCTCGGAATCTGGCATCTGCTGATTCTCCCCTAGTGTGCGTCTGCTGCTCGTGTAGTAAAGCAGGTCTGTTTCCCAACCTCCACCCTCCCGTTGTTTATGTCCCTCCATAACAAAAAAAACCTATAACAAAAAAAGCATTGCAATGGCAGGAAGAAGTTACCAGCATTGCAAAGACAAAAAAAAAATAGAAGACATTTTTTATGTTCATCTTTTTTTCAATAGGGTCGTTCAGTTATACACAATGTATTGTTGGTTATATATAAGGTAACAAAATGCTTATAACACTTTTTTGCTATAACTTTTCAACATGCTAAACTGCTGTCACCCTTCTCTACAACAGAGCTTAAAGACATTGCCAAAGCCAACAGCTAGCGCTAAACACTTATAAAGTCCCAAAGGGGAGACCTATTGGCTATGCCAATGCTTGTTTTGAAGGGGAGTTAATGAAATTTGGCAAGTAATTTGCAGGCAAAGTGATGCTTAGGCACCCTCATCAGCAGGCGTGCTGGCTTTATTTGGACATTCTGTGGTCTTCTGAACCAGGATTAGGAAGTACCTAAGTAAAGCGCATTCCTGTAGTCCAGACAAGATGTCATCAAAGCTTGAACAAGTTTTTTGGGGAAGTGATAGGTAGATGGTTCTCAAGATGTTAAAACAGCCTGCCGCTAGTTTCCTGACTTGGACTTCTTGCCATCCATCCGCAACCCTAAGTTCTTAACCGAAGTTTTAGGCCTCAGGTGAACTGTCAGGCCAGCAGTGCGATGTCCAACAAATGGGGTTTTACCTAAGATCATGACCTCAGTTTTTCCACCATTCAGTTTAAGACAGCAGTTGTCCATCCAGGTGGCCACTGCCAAGAGGCATGGTTGAAGGCATGCCACTTTACAATGATGTTCCGGAGCTAGCCAGATAATCAATTGGGTGTCATCAGCATCTGGCATCAATGAAAGACTGTAGGACTGGACTATGTCTGCAAGAGAGAGGACATAAACAATAAACAATGTGGGGCTCAGCGATGAGCTCTCTGGAACTCCACATTCAAGGGATAAGAGAGCGGAATGAAGAGGCTTATCCCATACTTAAACGCTTCGATCAGGATGAGAGCCATTTAAAGCGATGTTCTACCCAAGATTGTACAATCTCCCCAACAGAATAATATGGGAAACCATGTCAAAGGCTGCACTAAGATCTAGGGAGATAATGGCTGCCTCACCGCCCACATCCAGAGTACAATTGAGGTCCACGGCTACCGCCAGTAGTGCTGATTCGGTGCTATGGCCAGGACGGAAGCCCGTCCGAGAGCAGTGAAACAGATGGTTATTTTCTAAAAACTCAGATAATGAAGTATTCCGATGCTTCTCCAGCACCTTTCATAGAAAGGGAGGGAGGGAGATCTGCCTGTAGTTCTCCAAATGTGAGAGGTGGAGGGATGGCTTCTTTAAGAGAGGCTTCACTACTGCATGTTTCCAGGCCTTGGTTAAAACTGCACTCAACAAGATTGGTTCAAAGCTCCTTTACAACAGGGAGAAGAGTTTCTGTCACGAGGTTGAGAATATGAGGCGGGATGGGTCTAATGGACAACCCGCTTTTACTTTCCTAACAAGACTTGCTAAGTTTCATCATCAAAAGGTCGAAAAGCAGAGAGAGGGCCTAAGGCCTTTGGGCTAAGTACCTGTTCCACCTGGCTTGGGGAAGGCAGCATAAATGTCATGTATTTTCTAAGAAAAGAAAGTCTTTAAGCCATCACAGCGGGATCTGACGGGGCTGCCACTGGGTTCTTTGCTGCAGGGTCAGTGAAAGACTTCACTGCCAGAAACACTTCTTTGGCCGAGTTGGCAGCATTGTCTATTTTCTTGGCAGAGAAGTCTGCTTGAGTACCCTAATGGCGTGGTGCAGGATGTTAATATGTAGATATTTTTCCATATCAACCCCAAAGTATAACATTTCTATTTCCGTCTTGTAACTGAGACTTGAACAGAGTTGCAGACCTCTTTGCCCTTGGGTCTGTCTGTATGCTTTCGCACCAAGGGGCAGTGCTATCACGCGCTGTGGTAATCCATTCTCCAAAGATCCGGTCTCCATCAGTCCCAGAATCCTTGAATTCTGGCCTCGTAGAGGCTAAGAGGGAGTTCAGTCTTATGGGAGTGAGTTTAGACCCACATCTACTCCTGCTTAGCATCTTAGCAGAGGATGACGGGTTCTTGGGGAGGAAAGTGAGACAGAGAGTAGAAAATGATGGGACCACATAACTGGAAGTGGCAGACTAACCAATAAATCACCGATATTAGAGAACACCAGGGCAAGAAGTTGATTTTCTTATGCGTTGAGGAATTCACCAACTGCCTGAGTTGGGTAGCAGCCAAATCTTGAATTAAATTATTTGTTTGTGGACAATAAACATCCTCAAGATGGATGTATGTCTGGGTCACATTCAGCTCAAGTGACCCTGCATGTGTGGGTCATACACAGCTTGAGTGGTCCTGATTGTCTGCCACACAGAGTTCGGGTAACCCTAAAAGTTCACACCACACACATCTGTCTCTATTCACTCTGCTTGACTGGGTCACACACAGCTCAAATGACCCGACCTATCTGGGTCACACACAGCTCAGGGGACTGCATGTTCGGGTCACGCACAGTTCGAGTAAACCTGCATGTGTGTATCGCACATAGCTCTTGTGACCCTGCATGTGTGTATCACACACAGCTGGAGTGACCCTGCATGTGTGTATCACGCACAGCTCTAGTGACCCTGCATGTGTGTATCACACACAGGTCGAGTGACCCTGCATGTCTAGGTCACACACAGCTCGAGTGACCCTACAAGTCCATGTCACACACTGCTCCAGTGACTCTGTGTGTTCAGTTTGCACACATCACTAGTAACCCTGCATGTCAGGGTCACGCACAGCTCTAGTGATCCTGCATCTTGTGTTAGACAGAGGTTGTGTGACCCTGAAAGTCCATGTCACACACATCTCTAGTGACCCTGCATGTGTGTATCACACACAGGTCTAGTGACCCTGCACGTGTGGATCACACACAGGTCAAGTGACACTGCATGTGGGTATCACACACAGCTCTAGTGACCCAGCACGTGTGTTTCACACACAGGTCTAGTGACCCTGCAGGTGTGGTATCACACACAGGTCGACTGACCCTGCATGGGTGTATCACACACAGGTCTAGTGACCCTGCATGTGTGTATCACACACAGGTCTGGTGACCCTGCATGTCTGTATCACACACAGGTCCAGTGGCCCTACCTGTGTGTATCACACACAGGTCTAGTGACCATGCACGTGTGTATCACACACAGGTCTAGTGACCCTGCACGTGTGTATCACACACAGGTCGAGTGTCCCTGTACGTGTGTATCACACACAGATCTAGTTACCCTGTACATGTATATTACACACAGGTCTAGTGACCCTGCAAGTGTATATCAAACGCAGCTTTAGTGAGCTTGCATGTGTGCATCACACACATGACTAGTGACCCTGCATGGGTGTATCACACACAGCTCTAGTGACCCTGCATGTGTGTATCACACACAGGTCGAGTGACCCTGCATGTCTAGGTCACACACAGCTCGAGTGACCCTACAAGTCTATGTTACACACTACTCCAGTGACTCTATGTGTTCTATTTGCACACATCACTAGTAGCCCTGCATGTCAGGGTCACACACAGCTCTAGGTTGTGTGACCCTGAAAGTCCATGTCACACACATCTCTAGTGGCCCTGCATGTGTGTATCACACACAGGTCTAGTCAACCTGCACGTGTGTATCACACACAGGTCGAGTGACCCTGCATGTTTGTATCACACACAGGTCTAGTGACCCTGCATGGGTGTATCACACACAGGTCTAGTGACCCTGCATGTCTGTATCACACACAGGTCCAGTGACCCTACCTGTGTGTATCACACACAGGTCTAGTGACCATGCACGTGTGTATCACACACAGGTCTAGTGACCGTGCATGGGTGTATCACACACAGGTCGAGTGACCCTGCATGTTTGTATCACACACAGGTCCAGTGACCCTACCTGTGTGTATCACACACAGGTCTAGTGACCATGCACGTGTGTATCACACACAGGTCTAGTGACCCTGCACGTGTGTATCACACACAGGTCGAGTGACCCTGCATGTTTGTATCACACACAGGTCTAGTGACCCTGCATGGGTGTATCACACACAGCTCTAGTGACCCTGCATGGGTGTATCACACAGAGCTCTAGTGACCCTGCAAGTGTGTATCACACACAGCTCTAGTGACCCTGCATGGGTGTATCACACATAGCTCTAGTGACCCTGCACGTGTGTATCACACACAGGTCTAGTGACCCTGCATGTGTGTATCACACATAGCTCTAGTGACCCTGCATGTATGTAACACACACATCTCTAGTGACCCTGCACGTGTGTATCACACACAGGTCTATTGACCCTGCATGTGTGTATCACACACAGCTCGAGTGACCCTGCACGTGTGTATCACACACAGGTCTAGTGACCCTGCACGTGTGTATCACACCCAGGTCTTGTGGCCCTGCATGTGTGTATCACACATAGCTCTAGTGACCCTGCATGTATGTAACACATACATCTCTAGTGACCCTGCACGCGTGTATCACACACAGGTCTATTGACCCTGCATGTGTTTATCACACACAGCTCTAGTGACCCTTCAAGTGTGTATCACACATAGCTCTAGTGACCCTGCATGTGTGTATCACACGAGCTCTAGTGACCTTGCATGTCTGTATCACACACAGGTCTAGTGACCCTGCATGTGTGTATCACACACAGGTCTAGTGACCCTGCATGTGTGTATCACACACAGCTCTTGTGACCCTGTATGTGTGTATCACACACAGCTCGATTGACCCTACAGGTCCATGTCACAGACAGCTCTTGCGTCCCTGTGCCAGTTGTGCATCCTCCTTCTATGTACAGTCGGGTCTAGCCAGGTTGTGGCGTCTGGGTTTTGCTGTAAAAATCTTTCATTGGAGCAAGAAGGGTTTGTTTGGGTTCACTCAACTGGTCTGAGTAAGACTGAGAAGAACATCCACGTGTCTGCAAGTCGCATGGCCATCTGCCCCCAGGTGTGAAAGGTACGCCCTCCATGCCCACGTCATGCTTCAGAAGAGCTGTCTGCAGTGAATAGACATCCTCTGCAAGAATAGGGGCTGTTGGCCATCACCATGGCTTCCAAGTCATTGCTACCATCATAGGATATCTCTTACCAGGTGGCCGGACGCTGTTCCTAGAACAAGCTTTGTTTGCTCCAAACTCACATGTGCTGCACAAGACCCGGGTGCCTGGGTGGCCGGGCCAGAGCTACGCCTAACCTCGGCTGTGAGCTGATCCTGTGAGCCGTGGTGAGCTCACCTTTTTATCCCAGCAAAGTTCTGTGCATGATCACAGAGGAAAGAAGGGGCCAGGGGACTGATGTATCAAAGGGTTGTACCCTCCTGTGTCTATGGGGCAAAGACTGAGAAGCAAAGATGGCCCTTTCTTGGTCATGGCTATGAGGATCCTGGCCTACCTCATGCTGAACACCTGCCCTGGTCTCATCACTAGAACGACAGAGGCTCAGCTGCTGACCCTTACCACCAGGAGAAGTTGCCTCAGATAAGGAGCTTCTCAAGACTGGCTACCATGGCCTGTCAGCAGTAGCCGTGAGGAGCTCCCTCCTGTGAAGTGATGCAGACATCTGATGTACACCCACCGCACACCCAGGAGCCTGTCCTAGGGCCCCGTCATGAATGACTGCACTGGCCCCTACCTCCATATTGTAAAGCTGACCAATGTAAACGTCCAGCTCTGAATCTACATTGCCTCAGGGGAATGGCATCTGTATAAAGCC
Source organism: Triturus cristatus (assembly GCF_964204655.1). Classification (NCBI taxonomy): domain Eukaryota; kingdom Metazoa; phylum Chordata; class Amphibia; order Caudata; family Salamandridae; genus Triturus; species Triturus cristatus. Next base: position 85,012,386 of record NC_140591.1, read on the forward strand.
TGTAGGAGTCTCCTTGCCCCCTTTCAGGGGAATGGCATCTGTATAAAGCCTGTAGGAGTCTCCTTGCCCCCTTTCATGAGTCTTCATGGGAAAACAAGCCAGAATGCACTGGTTTAGGCAAAATGGTAATTATAGAACTATGGGGCAAATAAAAACATTCACCAAGGAATCCTGAGTGATGAAGCAAGTCTGAAGACGCACTAAGGATTCCTGAGTGATGGAGCAAGTCTGAAGACGCACTAAGGAATCCTGAGTGATGAAGCAAGTCTGAAGACGCACTAAGGATTCCTGAGTGATGAAGCAAGTCTGAAGACGCACTAAGGATTCCTGAGTGATGGAGCAAGTCTGAAGACGCACAAAGGAATCCTGAGTGATGGAGCAAGTCTGAAGACGCACTAAGGATTCCTGAGTGATGAAGCAAGTCTGAAGACGCACTAAGGAATCCTGAGTGATGGAGCAAGTCTGAAGACGCACTAAGGATTCCTGAGCGGTGAAGCAAGTCTGAAGATGCACTAAGGATTCCTGAGTGATGGAGCAAGTCTGAAGACGCACTAAGGATTCCTGAGTGATGAAGCAAGTCTGAAGACGCACTGAGGATTGATGAGTGATGCTGCAATGCTGGGCATGTATTGTGGATGCTGGTGCAAACGTCAGCATGCCCTGATGATTACACAATGATGGTGCAAATCTGTAGAATAGTTAGTGATTTTTTCAAATCTGAACCTGCACGAGATGCTGAGAGTCTGAATATGCAGGGGTATAACTGAGTGAGATTGCAAGCCTACACATGCACTATTAGTGAATGAGTTATGGGGACAAATGCAGCCCTGAAGACTAGACTTTTAAATGAAGGTGCACATTTGAGGGGTCACGTGATTCCTGAGTGCAAAAGTAAACATACATTCAAGGTTAACGAATAATGGTGCAAATCTGAACATGCAGAACTGCGCTACGTCTTGACATATTGTGGGCATTCTTGACACAATGATTCCCTCTCCTGCATAATGCTTGCACTGACATAATGAAAGCAATTCTTGACCTAGCCTTTGACGTGCCACACCAGGTGCAATGCTTATTCTGGTCTTATGTGAGGGGACTATTCTATGCAAAATGGTGCCCCTCCATGGTGTAACCATGCACTAGCAAACTATTAGTAATTCTAAGCTTTTTAAATATTATCATTTTTGATATCTGAGGCCTAGATGTAAAGACTAGTGTAACCTATCTATCCACCCATGCACACAAACTCACTCTCTCATACATCCATTGATTCACTAACCCATCCATGCACTTATTCAAACAGTCTTTTATGCACTCACCCATTTATCCATCCATTTTCTCATTCTCACATTCACCCACTCATCAATCCACCCAACCACCCACACAAACTCATCAATCAATGAAGAAGCACGTTAGCTTATAAGTTAAATAGAATCTATTGGCTTTTCCAGTGCTTGTTTTATAAAGATGTAGCCCTGGCTGGAGAATCCATCTGTGTTCACTGTATTGAAGTTTTGAAAACTGCACCAGCTTCCAGGAGTGAGCCTTGATTACTCGACCTCGGTATCTCCTGAACGTCAAAGCCCATAGGAGTTCCTTGGCTCCTCCAAGGGCTCCAGCCTGGGGCTTCAGGGGCAGATACTTCCTGAGGCCAACGGTGCTGATCAATGATGCTCAGATAAGCCCCTGGAGTTCCCTTCGGGACTGAGTGCACTCTACATTGATGCTTCAAGTACATCACAATTGTTTTAACACATGAATCCATGCGATGCCACCCATACTATTCTCCAATATTCCTGTTAGGGAGACTCCAACTGAGAAGCCCTGATTGACCACTAATGGTGCCACCTTTTTAAGCTTGTACATCTTTCATCAAGCACCTCTCTCCTTCATTTTCTCCAGAGGTCTTCGAATGGACTACTACACTGCTCTCTTTCTAGGTGCAATCTTGGGGCCCGATTCACAGAACTAACTTAAGACAAAATCCTAAACTTACTACCATTTTGGTATTCACAGAAGGCACTTACTCATTTCGGTATTCACAGAAGTTAGGAGTCCTAACTTTAGGACTCCTAAATGCCTTCTGTGAATACCGAAAGTCTTAAAATTAGGATTTTTCTCAGTTTAGTAGTAGTATAGTTAGGACTCCTGACTTTAGGACTCCTAAATGCCTTCTGTGAATACCGAAAGTCTTAAAATTAGGATTTTTCTCAATTTAGTAGTCCTAAATCTAAATTTAGGACTACTAAACTGAGAAAAATCCTAATTTTAAGACTTTCGGTATTCACAGAAGGCATTTAGGAGTCCTAAAGTTAGGACTCCTAACTTCTGTGAATACCGAAATGAGTAAGTGCCTTCTGTGAATACCAAAATGAGTAAGTGCCTTCTGTGAATACCAAAATGGTAGTAAGTTTAGGATTTTGTCTTAATTTAGTTCTGTGAATCGGGCCCTTGATATTTAACCCCTGCATTCCCATTAGCCTCCTAAAAGTTATGGATGTAGACTGTCTGTAGGACTTTGAGGTTTGTGGTTTCACTTTAGTTGAACAGTCACTCAATCAATCAATCAGCAAGACTTGTATAGCGCGGCTAATCACGCTTGAGGGTATCCAGGCACTGAAGTTCATGCTGCGGAGGTTCAGTCGCAAAGCCAGGTCTTGAGTCCTTTCCTGAATTCCAGCAGTGAGGGTGCGGTCCGGAGAGGGAGGTTGTTCTCGGCCCTGGCCATGAGGTAGGAGAAGGAGCAGCCTCCGCTGTGGATTCCACGTATGCGAGGGGTTTAGGCAAGGTGCAGGGAGGCGGAGCACAGTTGTCTAGAGGGTTGGTGGAAATTCAGGTGGTGGTTGATATATGCTGGTCCTTGGTTGTGCAGGGCTTGGTAGGCAGTATTCTCCATCTTTTTGGTCGCCATCCCTTTAATGCCACGTGGGCCACAATAATTATTGACGTTGGTTGTCCTTGTCACTGAGTTAACACGTCCCCTGGTCCAGCCATTCCTACAGCTGGAAGCATGGTTTGTTCTCAGTTCACTGGTTGAAGGCTTTGTGATTTAATCTTTCATACATTTCAGCATATGTTGGCTTTTTCTTTCCAATCATGTGATGCCCCTTTCTTAATTGTTTTGCTCTTTGGAGCATCCGACCCAGGCTTGTCTTTGGCTCGTACTCCTCTCTTGACCACAAAACATCTCACTAGCCACCTTTATTTTCTATATTGACTCTTCCCTAGCCAAGCTCTTGTATGTTAGCCCAGTCTCCGCCGATCATGCTGTTCCTCAGGTGCACCCAGACCGAAAGCGCTCCTAGAAGTAGCATACACTACGCATTCTTGAAGCAGCGCGCCCTACCATGAACCTCTGACTTACCCTACCGGCAGATCCCAGACTGAAGGACCTTTGTACGATGCCGCACGCCTCAGACAACCTAAGAGGTAAGGTGGGGTGTTTGGAAGCCTGATGCCACCTCACTTGATCCTGAAGCCCTCCTTGAGACCCTCACTTGGCCGAAGCCCGCATAAGCAATGCTCTTCGTAATAGTGGTAGTAACTGAAGAGAGATCTGACATGTCCTTTCCAAGCTATAGGACCTAGTCGTGATGTTAGGTACAAGGTACAGCTCAGGCGTTTCTTCGCATATTGCTAAAGTCTTCGTGGAGGAAAGGTGCAGGGTACACATATCCTTATTCTGCCAATGCGGTCTGGGGCACCGATACTAGAAAGAGCCCATGATGAATGAACTGTATGCACCATTTAGAAGGTAACCTCCTGGTACTCTTTTTTACCTGTGATGTAACCAGCTGCCCAGACTGTATGCATGCCCGGGCACAGCCAGTAGTGGGCTCCCTGTGCAGCCTGATAGTCACCATCACATGTTCGGTAGGATAGTGTTATAGCTTCACCTCCACCCTGCAATGCATAGATGTATAAAGCTCGCCCCCATATCCCATATTTCATTATAATGTCCTCCCAGCCCTCAGGTTCTACCTGCGATCCCTCTGCAGACCCCCTCGGTTCTTACTTCACGTTCCCCAAACCCCCTCCACCTTCCACCTTGCAGCTTATTAATGTCCCTGACACACCTCTGTTTCCACATCCTTGACATTTACCCACCGCTCATCCTCACCCAATGGTTTCATACTTATTTTTTGATAAACAATTCCATTTGGTTTATGAGCAACAAAGAATAGTTTCATATTTCGATACACTGGTATTTTTTGTTCTCTTGTTCCAGGCTCTAAAATGCTCTCTTTTGTACACCTGTTCACATTTGTGGCCGGCTCCGCCCTCTATAAAACTGAAAATCTAATGACGACAACAGCTCTGGCGCAATATAACACACTATCCAAGGTATACAGGGGCAGATTTACAAGAAAGTGACGCATCTGTAGAGATGCGTCACTTTCCTTGCGCCACCCTAAAAAATGCTTGCGCCACAATGGATGCGCCGTATTTACAATACGGCGCACCATGGCGGAAGGATTGACAGATGCGTCAGAAATTCTGACGCATCTTTTGAGGCTAAAGTCACGCATTGCTGGAGTTGTGGCGCATGCACGACACAACTCCAGCAATGCATTTTGTGGCCTATTCCCACTACACTGTGTCACTCCTTACACCTGCTTCAAGCAGGCGTAAGGTTTTGACGCAGTGGCGTCCTAAAAGTGATGCAGTGAAATCTTGTAGATTTCACTGCGTCACTTTTACGAGGCTTTCCTGCGAAGGAACGCCCCCCTGCATACACTATACCTGACGCAGGTATAATGTGACGCAGGGCTTAACAACGTGATGCATCTCCCTAGATGCGTCACGTTGTAAATAGGGAGAACTGTTTGCGCCGCCGTTGTGTCAAAAAAAGAGATGCAATGGCAGCGCAAAGAGGCGCAAAGGGCTTGTAAATCTGCCGCATAATTGTTAAACAACCTGCATTGCCCCCTCCACGGGCCAGCTGTCCACAGCCTGTATTTAAATACATTGGGCCAGATTCACAGAAATAACTTAAGACAAAATCCTAAACTTACTACCATTTTGGTATTCACAGAAGGCACTTACTCATTTTGGTATTCACAGAAGGCACTTACTCATTTCGGTATTCACAGAAGTTAGGAGTCCTAACTTTAGGACTCCTAAATGCCTTCTGTGAATACCGAAAACCTTAAAATTAGGATTTTTCTCAGTTTAGTAGTAGTATAGTTAGGACTCCTAACTTTAGGACTCCTAAATGCCTTCTGTGAATACCGAAAGTCTTAAAATTAGGATTTTTCTCAGTTTAGTAGTAGTAAAGTTAGGAGTCCTAACTTTAGGACTCCTAAACTGAGAACAATCCTAATTTTAAGACTTTCGGTATTCACAGAAGGCATTTAGGAGTCCTAAAGTTAGGACTCCTAACTTCTGTGAATACCGAAGTGAGTAAGTGTCTTCTGTGAATACCAAAATGAGTAAGTGCCTTCAATGAATACGAAAATGGTAGTAAGTTTAGGATTTTGTCTTAAGTTAGTTCTATGAATCAGGCCCATTGACTTTCAGATAGGAGAGGCAGAGTTTGATTATTTTGCTTCATGTACAGACAGAAGAGTGGAGTCTTTCTTCCCAAGACAGCTACAAAGAGACCATTACTCAGTAATAGTTCAGATGCTTTATTCCAGATTGAAGATCCTTTATTTCATATTCATCCTCAATCACAATTAAAAGATAACAGCCAAAAAGTTTCGATCCCAGATTGCAGAGCTTCTTCAGGGCTGCACACGAACATAGCACAATCAATTGAACTATGAAAAGAAAAATCATTAAATACAAATTAAAATAGACAAAATGATTTAATTGCAAAAGTCTAGCTGCAAAGTTATAGAACCATGGTGCAAGCTGTATGGAACTACTGGAATCTTATGAACTTTTCTTGCACATGTTATTCTTTGTGGGCTTTTAATGTGACTTTGCATTTTGTGACGTGGTGTGGACTGAACACAATATAAATTAAACATTACTCACACATGTGTGCACTAGCTGTAAGATCTTGACTGTAGCCAACTCATGCTCATGAATACTAATAGATTCGCATGCCCGAGCACTATATTATGCAGCCCACTCAACAGACTTGTAAGTCATCTTTCTTTTCCACGAGAAAGCATCCTACAAGCAATGTACAATGGACTAGGCATGTCTTACAAACAGATGGGCATATCTATGGCATTGCAGTGTTGATTTATAAATATATTATTCAAATTCTTCAATATATGGTCCGCGTGCAAGCCCCCCCCCCCCGGTGTCAGTTCTCCTGTCCAGCTTGCCCACAGTCCACTAACCTCTGCTGCCTGTTTACCTGCTGTTCTCTGTTTCTGCCTCCTCTGCTAATTTCTTGCTCTGTTTTGCCTTTGTTTCTTGTTTTACTGCCCTCTGTTTTGCCGTTTTCCTCCCTCTGTTTTGCTTTTTTCATCTCACTTTTCTGCCCTCTGTTTTGACCTTTGTTTTGCCTTTTATGCTTGTCTTTCAGCCCTCCGTTTTGCTTGTAATGCTCGTTTTTCTGCTCTCTGTTTTGCCCTCTACCGCTTTGCCTTTCCTGCTCATTTTTCTGCCCTCCCTTTTGCCTTTTCTTCTCATCTTTCTGCCCTCTGTTTTGCCCTCTTATGCTCTTTTTCTGCCTTTTCTGCTCATTTTCTGCCCTCTGTTTTGCCTCTTCCTGCTCATTTCTTCCCTCTTTCTGCCATTTCCTCAAGACCTGTCTTTTCAATGAAGACCTTGCACCCCAGTGCCCAGTTACTACCTGGGGTGACTGCAGCGCTCTACTAATGCTGATTGATTGACTGATATGTATCTCTCACTCTATTCTGTTCTGTCAGGCAACTTAGGCAGGTTGTTCAATGCTCTCAGAGCATATATAGAAAAACCAAAGGTTACAGTGACATTATAGCTAGGCTCAGATTTCACGTGTACAAAACCAGTGAGATTCAGAAGTCATGGTTACCTGAGTTAATTATTACTTACCCTCCGCAATGCACTGCGAATGACCACACATATTACATCACTCATGACATGATCAGTGTTAGAGTCGGGGATCTCTGGTTGGCGCAAGGTTGCCCTTGTGTCAAGCAGGAACCCTCTCCTCCACGTCAGGGCGCAGGATAACCCCTCGCGAATGACCCTTGCTCACCCTCTAGGTGCGTGGCGTGAGCAGCCAAGGCGATTCCTCAGGCGTTGTTGGTTAAGCACTTACAATCACACACACAGTAAATACATCAATCCCCCCAGAAACGGACACCAGACTTGGATATATATAAAAATACGATTCTTTATGTAAAAATACGGTATATATATCTCAACAGACTTATCACAAGACCAATAACGTTTTCGCTAGGCCACCAGGTTATACAGCAGGCAAATGTTCTGGGTTCGTAGTTTCTTTACTTGTAGTTCCAGTACTCACAGAGATCGGTTCCTGCGAACGGGGAAATAAGGCGTTGCGGGCCCCGAGCCCGATACTGGAACTTCTTTCGTGATGTGGAGAGTCGGCACAGGTCGGTGCGACTCTCAGCTTGGGAAGTGTTCTTGGGTCCTCAATCAGCAGGTGTGGGCAAGTAGGCAGGCGCGGCCCGCGACCCTTTAGCACGGCGGTGCAGGAGGGTCTCCACAGCGGGGGCGGCGCGGCCTGAGATGTCCGAGGATAGCGAAGCGGGGCCACAGGGCACAGTCAGTGCAGCTGGGTGACCCGGCGTAGATCACAGTCGTCGGACGGCTTCCGGCAGGAGGGGTGATAGCGCGGTCAGCGCGCTCCAGTAGCAGGCGGTGACAGGGATGCCGGCGGCCTGGCCCGGGGACAGAGAGCGGCTCGGGACGGAGCGGGGCTCTCACGGGTTGGAGGCAGGCGAGCTTCTGAGTGTCACGGCCCTAGGAGGGGCGATGAGGGGCGCAGTCTCTTTTCCAGCGGGATGCACACACGGCTCGAATTGGAGGACGAGCAAGAAGCACAGAGAACCCACTGTTCCTGGGGTTCAGTTCAGGGGGCAAGCTCAGATCAAGCCCTTGGAGAATGTTCAAGCACAAAGTAGCAAAGTCTTTTCAGTAAGTCTCTTCCTCTCCTCTCTCAGCAAGGCAAGCAGCAGGCCAGCTCCTCCGGCGTCTTCTTCTCCTTCTAGTCGGGCAGAGGTTCTTTGTGGTAAACAGGATTCTGATTTCTTAGGAGCCAGGCTCCTACTTTTATACACCAATTCTTTTGTTCTTTAGCGCCAGGGGGCCTAGGCCTGGCTCAGTCCAGTTCTGGAGCACTTTGTTATGGTGACTCTGCTCTTTCCTTTCAGCAGCAGGGCAGAGACATCAGCCGCCCCGCAGGGGGTGGCGCCGGCTTTGTGGTGGCAGAGCACAGGTCTATTCAAGAGTCAAGGTGTACTCCGCCCACCCATCCAGGTGTAATCTCTCTACCTACCACCTGGCAGCCAACCTGTCTCTGGGGATTCCCCAACCCTGCTCCTTACTGTTGCTGGGCAGAACACACACACATACAGCAGAGGCGGACTGAGATGGTCAGGTCAGTAAATACTAACTTTCTAAAAGTAGTATTTACAAACCCAGGATACTAAAATAAACTTGACTACAAGAAGTATTTTATTATTCTGAGTTCAGGCATACTAAACTTGACACTCTACCATGCTCTCTGAGTCCACTGGGGTCACAGCGTTGGCGTGACCCCGGTAGCCCATTCTGGCCTACGGAGAGCAGGTAGCCTTCAATAGTGAAAAACGACAAGGGCTGTAATTCACTACTAAGACATGCCACAAACATCAGGGCAGGTCCTACCTTATGCCTACAATGCACCCTGCCCTCGGGCCTACCAGAGGGGTGGCTAATATGTAGGTAAGGGAAGGTTTAAGGACTGGCAAGTGGGGGCACTTGCGCAGTCAGCGCGACGGTCCGGGACCGCGCACAGGGTCTGCGGTGGCAGACCCTAGACACACTTTACAAGGCCGCTTCCGTGGGTGGCGCAACCAGCGCTGCAAGCCCACCAGCAGCATTGGCATTCACAAGCCCTGGCACCCCTGGTGCACTTTACTGGGGACTGACAGTGAATCCAATAACCCAATCATGGACATCAATTACAGGTACACTTTACTTAGGGAGCACTTGCACTGCGGCACGGATTAGCCGTGGCGCAGTGCCCTGAGCGGACAACACCAGCAAAACAGTCGAGGCACACCATCAAAAAAGTGGAAGGGAAACTCACGCCAAGGTGCCAGGTCTAACACGTGTCCCCTCCAGCTGAAATGTGGGGAGAACTACCCTTGCCCAGGGGGTTCCTCGTCACTAAGGCGGAAATGCCTGGACAGACCGTCAGCGTTGGCGTGATCTGTACCAGGACGGTGTTCCACCGTAAAGTCCATACCCTGTAGGGAGATGGACCACCTCAACAGCTTCGGGTTTTCACCCCTCATTTGCATCAACCATCTGAGGGGCCTGTGGTCCGTCTGAACCCGGAAGTGAGACCCAAACAAGTAGGGTCTTAGCTTCTTCAGCGCCCAGACCACAGCAAATGCTTCTCGCTCAATTGCACTCCACCTACTTTCCCGGGGAAGTAACCTCCTACTGATGAAGGCTACGGGTTGGTCCCAGCCCTCCTCAGTCATCTGTGAAAGAACAGCCCCTACACCATGCTCTGAAGCGTCTGTCTGGACTAGGAATTCCTTGGAGAAGTCAGGGGCCAAGAGCACGGGCGCCGTGCACATGGCCGTCTTCAGGGTGTCGAAAGCTTTCTGACAGGTGTCAGTCCAAATCACGTTCCTGGGCTGCTTCTTCGAAGTCAGCTCTGTCAAGGGGGCAACGATCGTTCCATAGCCCTTGACAAACCTCCTGTAGTACCCAGTGAGCCCCAGGAAGGCCCTCACTGCGGTCTGCGTCTTGGGGGGTTCCCAAGCCAGGATGGTCTCAATTTTGGGTTGCAAGGGTGCCACCTTGCCACTCCCCACTTGGTGTCCCAAGTACACCACGGAACCCTGCCCGATCTGGCACTTGCTTGCCTTGATCGTGAGGCCTGCTCGGCGCAGCGCCATCAACACTTCCCAGAGGTGGCGCAGGTGTTCAGGCCAGGTGGCACTGAACACCGCGATGTCATCCAGGTAGGCGGCACTGAACGCATCCAGCCCAACCAGTACCTGGTTGACCAACCTCTGGAAGGTGGCAGGGGCATTCTTCATCCCAAATGGCATGACTCGGAACTGGAAGTGCCCATCTGGTGTAGAGAATGCTGACCTCTCTTTGGCCCCATCGGTCAAGGCGATCTGCCAGTACCCAGACGTTAGATCAAACGTAGTGAGGAACCGGGCAGCCCCCAGCCGATCAATGAGCTCATCAGCTCTGGGGATGGGGTGCGCGTCAGTCTTCGTGACTGAATTGAGTCCTCTGTAGTCCACACAGAACCGGAGTTCAGGTGTGGCTCCCGGCGCAGCAGCCTTTGGGACCAAGACCACGGGGCTGGACCAAGGACTGCTGGAGGACTCAACCACCCCTAGCGCAAGCATTTTGGAGACCTCCTCCTTAATGCAAGCTCTGACCCTGTCAGTTACCCGGTAAGCCTTGTGCTTTACAGGTAAGCTGTCTCCTGTGTCCACATCATGGACGCACCAATCTGTGACACCAGGAACCAGGGAGAATCGGTCGGAAAACTGTCCCAGCAAGTGGCGGCAATCTTCCTGTTGTTCGGGCGTCAGGGTGGGTGAGAGGCTAACTCCATCCACTGACCCATCTTTCTCAGAGGCCACTAAGAGGTCAGGAAGAGGCTCGGTCTCCTCTTCCATTCCATCATCAGTGGCCAGCAGCATGCCCACTTCGGTCCTCTCCAAGTGGGGCTTAAGGCGGTTAACATGTAGGACCCTCAAAGGGTTCCTGGGAGTCTGCATGTCCACCAAGTAGGTGATAGGACTTTTGCGCTCCACAACCTCAAATGGACCTGTCCACTTATCCTGAAGTGCACAAGGCTCCACTGGGGCCAAGACCCACACCTTTTGTCCAGGTTGAAGCTCTACCAGAGTGGCATTCCGGTCGTACCACCGCTTCATCTCCTCCTGGCTGGCTTCCAGATTTGCCTCAGCAAGTTGCCTGAAACGCCGAGTCTGGTTTCGGAAGGCCAGCATGTAACTATATACATTCTGGGGAGGTTTCCTGGGAGATTGCTCCCAGCCTTCCTTTACCAAACTCAGAGGTCCTCTTACCGGGTGACCATACAGAAGCTCAAAGGGGCTGAACCCTAGAGACTTCTGCGGCACCTCTCGGTAAGCGAAGAGCAGGCATGGCAAGAGGACGTCCCACTTACGCCTCATCGGACCGTCCAGGCCCATGATCATGCCTTTGAGGGTTCGGTTGAATCTCTCCACCAACCCATTTCCTTGGGGATGGTAAGGAGTGGTGAACTTGTACGTTACCCCACACTCCTTCCACAGGGATTTCATATATGTGGATATGAAATTGGTCCCCCTGTCGCTCACCACCTCTAGAGGGAATCCCACTCGGGAGAAAATTCCCATCAGTGCCCGTCCCACCACGGGGGCCGTCACTGTCCTCAGAGGGATGGCTTCAGGGTACCGGGTGGCATGGTCCACCAAGACCAGGATGAACCTGTTGCCCAGGGCTGTCTTGGGATCCAGAGGCCCCACAATATCAATACCCACTCGTTGGAATGGCGTACCGACCACAGGGAAAGGTTGCAGGGGAGCATTGTGCTTCCCTCCGCTCTTACCACTTGCCTGGCAAGTCTGACAGGTTCTGCAGTAGGAATCTGAATTCTTATGCATTTGGGGCCAGTAAAAGTGGGTGACAAGCCTGTCATAGGTCTTGTCCATCCCCAAATGTCCTGCTAAAGGCACATCGTGAGCCAGCCCCAGTAGGAAGGTTCTGAACTTCTGGGGTACCACCAGCACACGGGCTGACCCAGGTTCAGCAGCCTTAGGCTCGGAATACAGGAGGTCACTCTCCCAGTACACGTAGTGTGTTTTGGCCTGAACACCATTGGCCTGGTCTGCAGCCTGTTGCCGCATACCTACGAGAGAAGGGCATTCTTTCTGCTCCCTGCAGAATTCCTCCCTGGAGGGACCTCCTTCTTGCTGCCAATGGGTCAGCTCAGGCAGATCTCCCAGTTCGGCAATCTGTTCCCCGGTAGGCTCCAGAGCATCCCCCTCAGGGTCTACTTCCTCCTGGGCCGTGGGAACTTCGGGGGCCGGTTTCCCGCGCCTCCTGCGCCTTCTCCCTAAGGCCGGTTCCTGGACCTCTCCCTCAGGCTCCAGGACCCTCTCAACACCCCTACTGGCTGCCATGGACCGGGTGGTCACGCACGCCCAGTCGGGTAGACCCACCATCCTCAGATGCGTGGTCTTCTCCACCTTTTCCCAAGGGGAACTCTCCAGGTCGTTCCCTAGCAGACAGTCTACAGGCATGTCAGTTCTCACAGCGACTTGTAGAGTACCAGAGACCTCCCCCCACTCAAAGGGAACTTGAGCCATTGGACAACGACTCTCTACGTTGTCAGCATTGACAACCCTACAGTAGGCATTGGGTACAATTTGCTCTTGAGACACCAGGTGTTGCCTCACCGAGGTCACGCTGGCTCCTGTATCTCTAAGAGCCTCAACCTTCTTTCCATTGATGGTCACCACCTGCCCATATTTCTTAGTGTTAGAGGGTAGGTAGGTTACAGGGACCATCTCACTGTCTCCTAGCGAGACTAGGGTCATCTGCCCGGGACCCCCACCCTCCTGGACTGCTACTTCCTCCCCAAAGTTAACACTAGCTACTTGCCGGGGTGGAGCACCAGTGGGTGCGGTCTTACCAAACAGGCGACACTTAGGATCAGAGGCAATGTGACCCGGATCACCACACTTATAACAATTGAAGGGCCCCTTTGGAACAGGTCTACCTGTCGGGGCCCCGTTCTGCTGCGGGGGTGGGGGAGGCTGAGAACCCTTCTGCTGGTTCCCTTGGGAATTACTTTGGGGGCCTTTTTGGAACCCCTTCTGTTTACCCTTGTCCCCCCCACTCTTCTGCTGGGGACCCTGCCCACCTTTGGCGGAGTCTCCCACTTGACCCTTGTGGACCCTGGTGCTGAGCCAGCGGTCCGCCTCCTCAGCAAGCTTCCTCGGGTTGGACAGCTTGCTATCTATCAGGTGCTGGCGTAGCTCAGGAAAACATTGACTGGACAAGTGCTCCCATGCAATTAAATCAAGCAGCCCTTGATAATCATTCACTTTGCTACCCTTCACCCAACCATCCAGTGCTCTGCAGAAAAAGGTCACATATTCCACATACGTACTCTCAGGGATCTTCTTCGTCTCCCTGAACCGCTGTCTATATAGCTCCGGAGTTAACCCATACCTGGTCATTAAAGCTTCCTTCATATGGGGGTATGAGGTTTGGAGATCTAAGGGTAAATCTAACAGTGTGTCACGCCCTTCAGCAAGGAACCTTCCCCACAGCCCCGCTCCCCAGTCTTTCTCAGGGACCCGGTGTGAGGACATGGCCACCTCGTAGGCCCTAAACCACTGCCCTATGTCATCCTTTCTGAAATACTCCTTTACTACATCTTTGGGGATGTACACCTTGGACTCTACCTGCGCTGGTGGAGTGCTGCCACCAGAAGGAGCGGTGTCCAAACTTTTCGCCTTCAGCTCCAACTCCTTCAATCTTATATCATGATCCATTTGGCGTTGTTGTGCCTCCAGGGCCAACTTCTGCTTTTCCATTTCCATCTGTCCTGCCAACTTTGCCATCTCCATTGCATGCGCCCTGTCTGCTGCCCTGTCTGCCAGCTCCTCTGGCGACCGGACTCTGCTGGGCTCCTCAAGATTGTCGGGTGGAACGATGTCCCCCGCATTCCGTGGGTCTCTTGACTCCTTCCAGGCTCTCAACGCCTTGGTGTACTGGGTCTTCCTCTTGAATCCAGCATGGGGGACTCGGAATTTTACACTGTAGCCTTTCAATTGCTCCATCGAGTAGCCTTCCAGTCTCTCCCAATCCACCTCATCGATTCCAGAAATCACAGAGAGCGCTCTTCCAGCAGAGAGTGAGCCAGGCATGGTTGCAGTAATGGCAGATGTCTCAACAAAGTTCAGAAAATGAAAACCTGTGGCTGCGTTATTTGGTCTGCTCTCACTATCTGGTGATTAATAATTCACTGTATGCAAACTACAAGTGCAAATCCGAAATCCCAACCGCTGCCAACAATGTTAGAGTCGGGGATCTCTGGTTGGCGCAAGGTTGCCCTTGTGTCAAGCAGGAACCCTCTCCTCCACGTCAGGGCGCAGGATAACCCCTCGCGAATGACCCTTGCTCACCCTCTAGGTGCGTGGCGTGAGCAGCCAAGGCGATTCCTCAGGCGTTGTTGGTTAAGCACTTACAATCACACACACAGTAAATACATCAATCCCCCCAGAAACGGACACCAGACTTGGATATATATAAAAATACGATTCTTTATGTAAAAATACGGTATATATATCTCAACAGACTTATCACAAGACCAATAACGTTTTCGCTAGGCCACCAGGTTATACAGCAGGCAAATGTTCTGGGTTCGTAGTTTCTTTACTTGTAGTTCCAGTACTCACAGAGATCGGTTCCTGCGAACGGGGAAATAAGGCGTTGCGGGCCCCGAGCCCGATACTGGAACTTCTTTCGTGATGTGGAGAGTCGGCACAGGTCGGTGCGACTCTCAGCTTGGGAAGTGTTCTTGGGTCCTCAATCAGCAGGTGTGGGCAAGTAGGCAGGCGCGGCCCGCGACCCTTTAGCACGGCGGTGCAGGAGGGTCTCCACAGCGGGGGCGGCGCGGCCTGAGATGTCCGAGGATAGCGAAGCGGGGCCACAGGGCACAGTCAGTGCAGCTGGGTGACCCGGCGTAGATCACAGTCGTCGGACGGCTTCCGGCAGGAGGGGTGATAGCGCGGTCAGCGCGCTCCAGTAGCAGGCGGTGACAGGGATGCCGGCGGCCTGGCCCGGGGACAGAGAGCGGCTCGGGACGGAGCGGGGCTCTCACGGGTTGGAGGCAGGCGAGCTTCTGAGTGTCACGGCCCTAGGAGGGGCGATGAGGGGCGCAGTCTCTTTTCCAGCGGGATGCACACACGGCTCGAATTGGAGGACGAGCAAGAAGCACAGAGAACCCACTGTTCCTGGGGTTCAGTTCAGGGGGCAAGCTCAGATCAAGCCCTTGGAGAATGTTCAAGCACAAAGTAGCAAAGTCTTTTCAGTAAGTCTCTTCCTCTCCTCTCTCAGCAAGGCAAGCAGCAGGCCAGCTCCTCCGGCGTCTTCTTCTCCTTCTAGTCGGGCAGAGGTTCTTTGTGGTAAACAGGATTCTGATTTCTTAGGAGCCAGGCTCCTACTTTTATACACCAATTCTTTTGTTCTTTAGCGCCAGGGGGCCTAGGCCTGGCTCAGTCCAGTTCTGGAGCACTTTGTTATGGTGACTCTGCTCTTTCCTTTCAGCAGCAGGGCAGAGACATCAGCCGCCCCGCAGGGGGTGGCGCCGGCTTTGTGGTGGCAGAGCACAGGTCTATTCAAGAGTCAAGGTGTACTCCGCCCACCCATCCAGGTGTAATCTCTCTACCTACCACCTGGCAGCCAACCTGTCTCTGGGGATTCCCCAACCCTGCTCCTTACTGTTGCTGGGCAGAACACACACACATACAGCAGAGGCGGACTGAGATGGTCAGGTCAGTAAATACTAACTTTCTAAAAGTAGTATTTACAAACCCAGGATACTAAAATAAACTTGACTACAAGAAGTATTTTATTATTCTGAGTTCAGGCATACTAAACTTGACACTCTACCATGCTCTCTGAGTCCACTGGGGTCACAGCGTTGGCGTGACCCCGGTAGCCCATTCTGGCCTACGGAGAGCAGGTAGCCTTCAATAGTGAAAAACGACAAGGGCTGTAATTCACTACTAAGACATGCCACAAACATCAGGGCAGGTCCTACCTTATGCCTACAATGCACCCTGCCCTCGGGCCTACCAGAGGGGTGGCTAATATGTAGGTAAGGGAAGGTTTAAGGACTGGCAAGTGGGGGCACTTGCGCAGTCAGCGCGACGGTCCGGGACCGCGCACAGGGTCTGCGGTGGCAGACCCTAGACACACTTTACAAGGCCGCTTCCGTGGGTGGCGCAACCAGCGCTGCAAGCCCACCAGCAGCATTGGCATTCACAAGCCCTGGCACCCCTGGTGCACTTTACTGGGGACTGACAGTGAATCCAATAACCCAATCATGGACATCAATTACAGGTACACTTTACTTAGGGAGCACTTGCACTGCGGCACGGATTAGCCGTGGCGCAGTGCCCTGAGCGGACAACACCAGCAAAACAGTCGAGGCACACCATCAAAAAAGTGGAAGGGAAACTCACGCCAAGGTGCCAGGTCTAACAATCAGTGACATCCCTGATGACATCTCAAATGACATCACTCATGACACTATCAAGTGAGTGTAAGTGTTTTAAAGAAGTTGTGGGTGTTAAACATATATACTAACCTACTACAAAAGTTAAATTAGTATACTAGGTGCACTACTACTGAGTGATATTAGTCACATATATTATGTGAATGGCTGTGTGACTGTATGTATCATTGTGTGTACGGGTGTGTACTTGGCTTTATGGGTTTATACGTTGGTGTGTCAGTAGCTGTGTGGGTGAGTGAGATGCTGTGTGATTAGCGGTATTGGGGAGTGAGGGGGTGTATCAGTGGCTGTATGGGTGAGTGAGTGGCAGTGGGAGTGCCTCTACCGGTGGGTAAGTGGGTGTGTAGTGACTGTATGGGTGAGTGAGTGAGTGTCTGAATGTCTGTAAGAGTGAGTGGCTGTGTTGAGAGGCTGTATGGGTGAGTGAGTGGCTGTTTGAGTGGGTGTTTGGTTAAGAGAGTTGGTGTGTTAGTGGCTATAGAATAAGTGTCTGTGTGAATGGCTGTATGGGTGAGTAAGCAGATGTGTGAGTGCTTGTTTGGGTGTGTGAGTGTTTGTATGGGTGAGTGAGTGGCTGTGTTGAGAGGCTGTATGGGTGAGTGAGTGGGTGTGTGAGTGAGTGACTGTATGGGTAAGAGGCTGGTTGTATCAGTGGTTGTTTGGGTGCGTGAATGGTTGTGTGAATAGCTGTACGACTGAGTGAGTGGGTGTGTGAGAGCCTCTATGGAGGAGTGAGTGGATGTGTGAGTACTGGTATGGGTCTGTGAATGGGTGTATGAGTGGTTGTGTGGGAGTGGGTGTACAAGTGTTTGTATGGGGTGTCAGTTGATGAGTGAGTGGTTCTGTAGATGATATCATCAGTGATGTCATTTGTTATGTCATCAGTGATGTCATCAGTTATATCACTGACCATGTCATGAGTGATGTAATATGTGAGCTCATAAGCAGTGCATTGCAGGGGGGGGTATATTATAGTTAACTCAGGTAACTATAACTGCTGAATTTCACTGGTTTTATACGAGCGAAATCTGAGCCTAACTATGACATCCCGATAACCTTTGTTGTTTTCAGTGAATTTCTAAGGTTTTTTAAAATTCTATTTTCTAACTATAACAACCTTATAACCTTTGGTTTTTTAAGTGAATTTCTAAGGTTTCTAAGGTTTTTCAAATTCTGTTTCCTAACCATAATGTCCCTTTAGCCTTTGGAGTTTTTAAGTGAATTTTTATGCTTTTTTAAATAGTAGTCATGTTCACAGAATGGTCGAGAAAGGAGGTGGGGCTTCCAACCAGCTCTCAGGAATCCTGATATGTTGGACTTAGTGGAGATAAAAGGAGGGCTTCTGGGCCCCCAAGAATCCTCAGCATCCGAGAGGACGTCATCCCCCAACAAGCAGTGTGCCAGGAGGTACATTTGCAGAGTGGTGGAGAAAGGGGGCGTGGCCTCCAAGCACCTCTCCACACTTCTGTGGTGTGGGACTTACTGCAGGTAACAGGAGGACTTGTTGGCCCCCAAGGACCCTCTGGCACCAAGGGCACTTCATTCCCACAACCACCAGTGCGCCAGAAGGCACATTTGCAGAGTGGTGGAGAAAGAGGGCGTGGCCTCCAATAACCTCTCAGCAATCCCATTGTGTAGGACTTACAGGAGGTAAGAGGAGTTTTCCCCCAAGGACCTGCTGGAATCAAGGGAACTTCACCCCCCAACTAGTATTGCCACAGGAGGTGTGTTTGCAGAGTGGTGGTAAAAGAAGGAGGGCCTCCTGCGACTTGCCGTCTTTTTTTCCCCCTTTTTTAATTTATTTATTTGGGGAGGGGGGCTGTGTGCCCCCCCCCTCCCAGTGCTGATTTCAGCCCCAGGGATCCCATCCTCCAGGGCAGAGCCTTCTCTTTAAAAAATGTTTTAAATTAAAGGGAGGGAGTTGAGCGGCTCTTCTCCCAGACCGATTTCAGCCCTGAGGACCCCATCCATCGGGTCCCGGCCTTTTTATTTTAAAAAAAATGGGAGGGGGGGCTATGCACCCCCCCTCCTGGGCCAATTGTGGCCCCGGGGACCCCATCCCCCCGGCCTCAATTGTGGGTGCCCTGGTCTAACCGAGGGTACCCACAGCCACTGATGTGGATCGCGGGGGAGCCTCAAGGCCCTCACAGTCCCTGCCAGCTTCCCGCCTCTGGCGGGAGCCAGCATTTCCTTTACACATAGGGAGCTGCTAACATGCAGCTCCCTGTGTGTAAAAGCAATGGTGCTCCGCTTTCAGAAAGCAAGAGTATTTTTAATGCTTTCGCTTGCTGAAAGCGAGAACAGTGTGCTATGGCTTGGTGGGAGCGGTTAAGCTCCTGCCAAGCCATAGCAAACATCTATGTCCCGGGGGCGGGGCACCCCGGGACATAGAAGGTGCCGGCCCTAGGGGGTGGTAGTCCCCAGGGCCGGCATGTGCTTCCCCCTTTTTTTAAATGCCCCAGGGACCTGGCCCACCCGGGGCCAATTAGAAACAAAGCGCAGGAGGCGGTGCTTCATTTTATTTTTAATTTTCAGTGGGATTCATAGATCTAGCGAGACGCACACCGAAAGTTTTCATAAAAAATTGCGTTTTTGACCCTGCGGGGTTCCTCTGGCACTCCTCCAAGAGGTGTTCCTTTCCTACCCTGCCCTCTTTTCTTTTTAACAACTTTTTTTCTGTGACTCGACTCAACCGAGTCACAGCTCGCACTTTCTGATTCGAAGTGTGGCAGCCAATCAGATCTCAGTACAAGATCGGGAGGTGTCGGATCCTCTGTATTCAGGGCCGACTTTAGGGCGGTGCGACCGGTGCCACCGCACCGGGTGCTGGCTTCCTGAGGACCCCGTGTTTGAAAGTTTATTATGCTTTTGAAGCACCTGCTGCAGTGTTTCTTTCCCCCAGCAATTACCAGGCCTCACATAAATGTCAAGATAACTCTTGTGATTAATTATCTTCCTGGAGAGAGATCAGCATTTTGTATGGTTGAGGTTTTGACTTCGGTGAAGTTAGTGCAGAGGGTTAATATGCCTGCTGCAAAGAACGTGTACCAAGTGGATTACAGAGTGCATATGATGTAAACAGATCAGCAGGTTACTGCTTTCAAAAGAGGCATCCTTTTATTACTTGCAATTTATAACTTAAATTCCTAATATAGAATAGAGAGCTATTAACTTTCATCCTAGCACTGCATACACACTGCAAAGTATACATTATTAGAACATTGGTTAATGTTGCAAAAAGCGTTAATTTGGCTAGAAATAGATTATTATTAAAGAAAACTCCCAACTATGCTGTTTCTTTTTCGACTCTGAGTTTTTGCTTCTCCACACCAAGCACTCTTAAACTATACTAGTTACCAGTATGGATGACATGTGACTCCTACACATGTAGTCCTTTGGCTTATGTAACATTACCTATACACTGATTTACACACGTATGATTGATTGTCTCTGTGTAATGTGCATGTGATGTAAAGTGCTCGGACAACCTACACTGGTATGAGTGGCGCTATATAACTAATTCAATGCATCTGAGAGAGTGTGGTTATGGAGACTTGGTCACTGTTAAAGGGTGCTAGTGAGAGAATTTGTGGTGGAGGTGGTCATTGGGGGGGCGCCAACAAACATTGTCGCACAGGGCGCCACCAGCACTAAAGCCGGCCCTGTCTGTATTCCTAGATATACAACTGGAAATTTCTTCAAATAACTCCGCAACTACTGAACGGATTTACACCAAATAAAAAGGCATTTCCCTGAATCAATATCTACCTTCCTGCCAGATTTGTTGTTATTCTGTTCAGCAGCTTGGGCTGTAGTCGGGTCTATAGTTCCTATGGAAATGAACATGGGAAAAGCGTGTTTTGGTACTATCCCTTTCTCTCAGCCCCCACTCGATGGATCATCCCGAAACTCTCAAGACAGCTGCAGAATTGAGCGTAGAACTCGTTTTGAAAATTTCAGGAGGATTCGTCAAACGAAGCTAAAGATATTTGCAAATGAAAATACGCTCTTCCACCTTAGGGCATGAGTAATAGCTACTTGAGATAACTATAACTAGTGAATTGAAGTCATTTTGTACGTTTAAAATTGTGGGAGAAATTTACGAAAAAGTCACGCAATGCAGCGCAGCCCCCCGCAAGGCTGTGCTGCGTTGCACGACAGGTAGGGAGCATGAGAGTGCCATATCTTCAAAGATATGGCTATCTCCTCCCCTTTTCCTTGCGCCGGCGCTGATTACAGCTGCCGTGCGCCATGCACACACGATAGCGCTGCAGCGCTAGGGTGTGTGCATCAGTCCAGCATAGGTTTTGTACAGGAAGGGTACACTTCCTGTACAAAATACTATGCTCAACACAAGGGAAAGCTTTTCCCACTTTGTATGCGTGCTGCACAGTGAGCACGCATGCAAAGTCGGAAAAGGAAGGAGAAAGGAAAGCATTTCTCCTTCCTTGCGCCTAGTTGAAAAGGGCGCAGTTTTCTCATGCTAAACCCATTCTACTGTTTTTAGTAAATTGGGTTTGCCGTGAGAAACCTTGGGTGGTTGCATGGGAACGCCCATGCACCACCCTTGGTACGCCCCCATGGCGCAAAGTAACGTGAAGAAACGCAATGCGCTGCTTCGCATTACTTTTACGTTGTTTCCAGCGTTAAATAAGTTTAGCGCGGGAAAGTAAATTACAAACAAAAGATTTTGCGTCGTTTTGCGTCACAAACACAGCACAAAAGCTTAGTAAATCTCCCCCTCAATGTTTTAACTGCAGTTTTCACCTAACCAGAACTGTCCCTTTAACCTTTGTTTTTTCAGGTGAATTTCGAAGGTTTTTTCATAGCTTTGGAGCCCGATGTAGCAGGTTCTACCGGCTATTAAAGGCCTGCTCAGAAGCGGGCCTTTAATGGCCGGTAGAACCTGCTATGGAGGACTCTAAGGCTATTAGAGCATTCAGCCAATAGAGGTCAGAATGTTCTCATTTGTAAAAACAAAGGCCTCTCAGAGCCCGAGGGGGTTTAAATCCCCTTGGGGTCCGAGAGACCTTTGTTCACAGCAACCGTTGTGAAATTAATAAATCATTGGAATGTTGCTCTCCGGGCTTCTACCAGCCAGTAGAAGCCCAGAGCACTCCTCTGTGATCAATGTAGCGCTCAACATTCCAATGTTCTAATATGCATAGTAATAAAAAAAGATATTAAACTTTTATTTAAAAAAACATCAGCATATATTTGAGTTTCTTTTTTAAAATGTTTGATGTTACGAAATTAAGTTATAAAAGGTGGCTCTGCACTCCAGCTGAGCAGCATAGAACTTTGGAAATTATATAACGTTTCATAGGGAACGATTAACAACAAATAATTTACCAGTAGAAATGTGTAAATATGATGCATCAATTTACAATAACATTTATTTAAGGCATTTCCCCACATCAAAATCCATTGTCCTCACAACAATACTTAATTTCCATAAGACTTTTTAACAGCACCCAGGGGACTTCGCAGCAGGTCCCTCATTAGAGGCAGTAGGGAGAGGCCTAGGGCCTCTGCACTCCCGCAAGTTCGGTGAGGGGGACCATATTCCCCCTCCATACCATTCTGATTGACCGGCTCGCTGAGTTAGGGATAAGCGGCCTTGCCCTTAGCCTGATAAAATCCTTTCTAGCAGAGAGAGTGCAGCACCTTGCATTAGGACAGTTCATTTCTGATCAGTTCTGCCTGCCATGTGGGGTGCCTCAGAGCTCCACATTGAGCCCTACTCCATTCAATCTTTACGTCCCCCCACTGGCTAAGGCTGATCAAATCATTTGGGTTCTCAGTCGTGTCCTATGCCGATTGTACCCAAATAGTGGTATCGTTATCTGGCAATCCTGAAGATACTGCCTCAAGATTCAACTCTTGTATGTCTCAAATAGGTAACTGGATGAAGTTAAACTGTTTAAGGTAAACTCTGGGAAAACGGGGGTCTTCCTCCTGGGCACAAACACATGATTCTGGTCACCAAGCTCGTGGCCTCAGGAAGTGGGGGCACTTCCTGCACCTGCCCGGAATGTGAAGTGGGATTGCCTTTAACAATAAACTCTACTTTGAAGATCAGGTTAATACCCTTCCATCATCAGTATTATTCACTTTTGCACCTTCATACCCGCAGACCATCAGAAAATGGTGGTAACCTCTCTTGCTCTATCCAAACTGGATTATGGGACTGCCCTATTCGTGGGCATCCAGAAAAGATTTTTTCATGAACTTCAGATTCTACAGAATACATCGACCCTATTGCATCAGGACTGTAGTTGGGAATCTCAAAATATCATTGTCTGTTTCAGACCCTGATTAAGCTACACTGGCGTCCAGCTTTCAGTGGAAAAGAGGATAGAGTTTAAGGCTCTCTGCTGAGCCTTTAGGGCCTTGTACAACATTGGCTCAGGCTATCTCCAGAACAGATTTAGTTGGTATGTTCCATCCCAAAAACCTTAGATCCTTGGAAGCCAAGTGGTTAGTGCTACCAAGGACCAAACGAGCATCTTGGGGAGGCAGAAGCTTTCTGTTGAGGATGGAAAAGCAATGGAACACTCTCCCCATGGCCCTAAAGACCTGCTCAGACCTCCAGTCTTTCAGGAAATCTCTTAAGACCTGGCTCTTTCATAATTGAATATCATTGTTTTAATGGTCCCATCTACGTCAGCTGCAGCACCAAGACGCCCACGGGCTTTTGAGCACTTTGTAAAATTAAAATCAAATCATCTTAATATTTTTTGCGACCTCTGGGATGGGGTTCCTGGGGCTTTTTAGGTCTCTGGGAGGGGTGCCATGCGACCCCTCTATACCTTTATTAAAATGTCGGCCCTAGGGGATGGTACCCCTGAGGCCTCTTAGAGGCTCTGGGAGGGAGGTCACAAGACCCCACCCCTATATAAATAAATATGCCATACCTTCGGGCCCTGGACCACCCTAGATGGGAGAGTTTAACATTGCTTAAAATTTTATTGGGAAGCGATGCAGAAAATTGGCTGTGCAGCATTACACCGAATTTGGTAGAAAGTTAGAACTTTAAACATACAGGGGCAGATTTACAAGAAAGTGACGCATCTGTAGAAATGCGTCACTTTCCTTGCGCCACCCTAAAAAATGCTTGCACCACCATGGATGTGCCGTATATACAATACGGCGTACCATGGCTGAAGGATTGACAGATGCGTCAGGAATTCTGACGCATCTGTTGAGGCAAAAATCACGCATTAATGGAGTCGTGTCGCAAGCACGGCGCAACTCCAGCAATGCATTTTGTGGCCTATTCCCATTACACTGCATCACTCCTTATGCCTGCTTCAAGCAGGCGTAAGGTTTTGACGCAGTGGCGTCCTCAAAGTGACGCAGTGAAATCTGGCAGATTTCACTGCATCACTTTCACGAGGCTTTCCTGCGTAGGTATAATGTGATGCAGGGCTTTACAACGTGACGCAGCTCCCTAGATGCGTCACGTTGTAAATAGAGAGCATTGTTTGCGCCGCCGTTGAGTCAAAAAAAGTGACGCAATGGCGGCGCAAAGAGGCCAAAGGGCTTGTAAATCTGCCACAAAGTGTAGTTTAATTTGTTGGTGAGACAACATGTAACTGTTTACATGGAACTTGGGTTCAAAGTGACTGGCAGTTACCCAATGGTAGTTAAAGTTAAGACCACGTTTCCATAGAAACTGGATTTTTTAGTTAACCAGTTAACTTTGACACTATTTGCCGAATTTTTTTTAAAAAAGTCTCATCCACCTGAGCTTCTTCCTGTAAAGGTTTTGGGTGATCTGTCAAGCAAGAGCCGCAAAAAGGGGAGATCACAAAATGCATTTTCCCCATGCAATTTTCCATGATAAATGGAGTAGCGATACTGCAAAAACAGGCTGAACTGTATTATTCTAAATTTAGCAGGAAGCTAGTTCTTGCTCCAGAAAACTCTCTTTTTGTGATTTGGTATAAAATCCTTTCAGTAGTTTTGGAGAAATTAAGCTTCAAATGTATGCATATTTCAGGCCGCGGTTCCACTGCGGACCCACCGCGAAGGATCCATGAGGTCAAGCATGTGCTGTGATTGGCTGGCTGAAATCTGAAGGAAAAGTGTGACTGCCATCTTACGATTCTGGGACTTAGTCCCTAGTGCTATAAAACACATAATTATGATATTAGGGGACAGGATAGGGATACCTGACCCCCTGGGCCTTGTGGTAGGGTCCCAGAGGGACCACTCCAGGGTCAAAGTTAAAAAAAGACATTTTGGGGGAATTCCGTAGAGCCATGGATTTACTGAAAGGTACAGTGTGACCCCTTCTGGAGAATCTCGGTGGATCGGTGGATCCATGATACAACAGAATTTTAAAAAACAGAGTTGGGCACCGAAGCCATGCTGCACACGGCGAAGGACATCCCACTTTACATTTAAAAAAACATAGAAATTCACCGAAACACACAAAGGTTAAGTGACATTATAGTTACTTTGGGCCTGAATATGATGCCGGTTGGACTCTTGTCCGACCGCACAGTGCAGTAAGCAGGACTGCCCGACTAGAAGTGGGCGGTCCCGCTGCCCGCATTATGATGCGGCCGCCTTCACGGCGGTTGCAATGTGTATATTTTGCATTGTTATTTTATGTTAACCTCATTTTGTAGCGCGCACAGATACTAAAAAAGTGTACCGCGCGAAAGCCAACGGCAAGAGGGGAAGGGAAGCTTGCAATACCGGCAAGAAATCGTGTCCAAAAGGCAAATTACTGGAAGAGTAACGTTTTTAATTGTTTTTTAAATAGCCTAAGGCTATCCGTGTTCCGTAGATCAAAGGGCAAGGTATTCCAGGCTCTGGCCGCTGTCACTGAGAAAGAGCAGCCACCTAGCCTTATCAAATGGAACCTGGGGATCACCGCGAGGCATTGACCCATCGAGCGAAGCTGCCGAGAGGGCTCGTAAAACGAAAAACACCTTCTAAGGTAGTGAGGCCCGGTCTGATAGAGAGCACCGTGGGCCAATACCAAGACCTTAAACCGTAGTCGCTGCTCAATCGGGAGCCAATGTAATGCTCGAAGGTTCTGGCTAGCGCTAGATCTAACTGGCAAGCCCAGTAGAGTTCTAGCCGTCGCGTTCTGTACAATCTGTAACCTTTTTAATTGGTAGGCCGGAAGTACCAGATACAAAACGTTGGCATAATCCAGCCTGGACAAAATAAGTGCCCGTGTTACCATTTCCTTGGCTTTTTTGTTGAAGCAACGGCAAGAACTTCTTAAGATGTTTAAGCATGCCAAAACAGGCCCCCACTAGTTTGCTAATCTGGGTCAAGAATCTCAAGTCCTCGCCAAACCAGATACCCAGGTCTTTTGCTGGGCATCCTGAAGCACTCGGCAAAGGATAGCCAACCGGACAAATCTCTTCCCTAAAGTTAGAGGGAAAGGCACCATAGAGGAGCACTTCGGATTTCTCCTTATTACACTTTAATTGGGCCTTAGCTAACCATTTAAAAACCTCTGCAAGACAAGTCTTGGCAATGGTAGGTGAGAAGTCCACTTTGCTCCATGTGAAGAGGAGCTGGGTATCATCAGCGTAGACTATAATCCTCGCACCCATCTCCTCGGCTAAATAAACCAAAGGAGTCATATAAACATTAAAAAGAAGAGGGCTAAGTGTAGAACCCTGCGGGACACCAGTATTCAAACTGCGCGGGGTAGAAGAAAAAGGCGGCAACCACACTTGCTGCGGTCTATTAGCAAGGAAAGATTCAATCCATTTCCATACCTGCCCAGTGATGCCAATGTGGGACAACTGTGCCAAAAGTTGTTGGTGTGGCACGGTGTCGAATGCGGCCGAGAGATCTAATAGCACAAGTGCAGCTCTGCCGCCAGCATCTAGACAGTCTCTAAGCGCCTCAGCCACCTCGACCAAAGGTGTCTCGGTACTATGAGAAGCTCTAAAACCTGACTGGGCAGAGTGAAGCGCACCAGAGATCTCAACAAACTCAGAGAGTTGTTTATGGGCAGCTTTCTCACAGACCTTAGCCACAGCCGGAAGAAGGGAAATAGCACGATAACTGGCTGGACATGCAGGCTCAAGAGAGGGTTTTTTCAGTAATGGAAGGAGTTTAGCTTGCTTCCACTCGAATGGAATCGTGGCGGTCTGAAAGGACAAATTCACCATATTGTTGACTTCCGGGTTAACTGTATCGGCAACCGCTGCCAAAAGCCTAGCACCGCAAGGATCACTAGGGGAACCTGATTTCAGCGATTTAAGTATCGTCAAGGTGTCCGAGAGGGGAATAACTGAAAAGTTAGTCAAAGACGGGCCAACCATGCTTGACTTAGCCCCAATGGAAGGAGATTGTGTCACCAAAGACTGGCTAGAGGTCCCCAAACTATCCTGAATGGATTTGATTTTATTGCAGAAAAAGACTGAAAGTTTTTCACACCAATCATTAGAACCCAGTGAGGGCCTTTGTTCAGCTCTAGGATCCAAAAAACTCTGCACAATTGAAAAAATTTCTTTGGATTTGTGTTTAGATTGTGCAATACGCTCAGCAAAATAAACCCCCTTGGCCGTCTTCACCATAGAGTAATATACCTTCTGAGCATTTCTGAGAGCTGATTTAGCTAGGGGACTATAAGCCTGTCTCCAAGTCCGTTCAAGCTTTTTACAGACAGATTTTTGTAGCTTAAGTTCATTAGAGAACCAAGGTTGGGACGGAGACTTTCTAGCTCTATTATGACCAGGCGAACCGATAATTTTCTCCACAGCACCTGTCAGCCATAACTTAAATCCATCCACCACTTCGGATAGATTCCCTGACGTACCCGAACGGGTATCCGCTAAAATCTTCCGGAATCCCTCCATTTCAATATGTAGAGGAGGTCTACCCGCTGGTACATTCAAAGAAAAAGTGGACGGTTGAATAGACCAGGAAAAAAGAATTAAAAAATGATCCGTCCAAGTAACAGGAAGAGGGTCAGGCACTATTACAGGGAAATTAGAGCAAATCCCATCAATGATATGCCCTCCACTGTGTGTGGGGGATTTGATCCACTGGGACAATTGGGCAAAGTCCAATGACTCAGTAAAAGAGAGTGTATCAGGGGCTTCTCTACAATCGAGGTGGATATTAAAATCACCCAACAAAATATAATTGGAATATTTTAGGGATCTCTGTGCAACAACTTCATCCAACATTTTAAGAAATTAGCTGGGCGACCCAGGGGGCCGATATGTAAGTGTGCCTCCCAACAAAAAATGAGGAGAAATAGAGAGAGAGAAGTCAAGGACTTCGCTTTCCACCACATCCTGACAGTTCATCTGTGTAAATACCCATCTTTCCCTATAAACAACCGCAACCCCTCCCCCTCTTCCTAATCTTCGGTCCTTCCTGGCGATTTTAAACCCCGTAGGGATGGCCAAAGAAATAATCGGGGCGGAGAACTCATTTAGCTAGGTTTCGGTAATAAATAAAAGATCAAGGTGGCTGTCAACCAGGAGCTCAAATATGTCAGATGCGTGCTTTACCATGGAGCGCGCATTGATCAGAGCTGCATTGATAATATGTCCGGTCAAAGGGGCAGGGAAGATGCAATGGGGAAGGGGATTAGAGTCCCAAGTAGTAACAAAACCGAAATTACAGCTTGGGCAAATCTTATCAGTGTTATCCAACACCGACCAAACATGATGACATCTAGTCAGAGACTCACCGATAGTTCCTAATTCCTCCCTACTCCACACCCTACGAACAACGTGCACCTGGGCAGCACCGCGAGCACTGGCTGCATCCGGGACGCGGACGGGCGCAGGCGGGCTAGCCTTAGGCGCGCCTTCGGCGCGCCTGTGGCACGTCCACGCAGTGCGCATGTTTTATAGCTAATTCCCCTAAGTGCTCAAGCACGCCTGACCAAAGATGGCGGCTGAGCAGGAAGTATGCCTTCAATCTGATGTAAGATGGAGCGAAAGTGCGGGTAAGCGGATCGTATTTCTAAGTGTTATGAATAAAGCAGCAGTTGAATTTTAAAATAAATTGATATATAAAAGAAGGAGCGCAAATATAAAAACAATGAGGATCACAGAGCAAGTCACACTGAGCAAATATCACGCATACGAGAGCAAAGCCCCGGGAGGAAAAGCAACTTCCCCTCTCACCATTGTGGCGGGTGCTGTGAGCTGCAGCACAATCCGCAATACAAAATATACACATTTAAAACATCCCTGCACTATGTGGCAGGCACCATGCAGTGCCTGCCATATGGTGCAGGGATGTTTAGGGAAGCACCATAGGTGCCCCCCAGACCCTATAGCAAAGGGCCAGGGGGGATGGAGGCCCTGCTAGTAGCTCCCAAAGTAACTTTCTGCCTGCCTTTTCATGGTGGGTGAACCGCCATGAAAGGGCATGCAGAAAGGGACATCCTAATCCCTACAGCGGTGCCTGAGCAGGCACCGCCCTCTTTGCAGGGAATAGGAGTCTGGCTGCCGCCCTGCTGGGATCCTTGATCCTGTTGGACGCAGCGGACTTATCCCTGACAGCTGAGCTCCAACCGCCTGCATCCTAATGCAGCGGTCTGACCAATGGGCTGAAGGGCGGTGGGACCGCCACTGACGGCCAGACGGTGGCAGTCCCACTGCCATCGTAATCAAGCCCTTAATGTTAAAAGGTGAAAATGTAGTTAAAACAAAACATTTTAAACTACCAAAACCACTGAGATTGAAATTCACTAGTTACAGTTATCTCAAGTATCTAAAAATTGTACCCTAAAGTAACTATAACTCAATCCCTCCCCATGCACTGCTTGTACCCTCACATCACTCATGACATGTTCAATGACTGCATTGATAACATCCCTAATGACATCTGAAATGACATCACTTATAACACTGTGCATGACGGGGTGCGAGTTATAGTTACTTAAGGCACAAATTCTGTTTACTTCCTTCACATGTGGCAGGGATCTCTGCAAAGAAAAGACAGGAGATGTGGGGCAGAGGTCTCCACATGCAGGTTTGTGAACAACATTTGGTAGTACCTGAAGAACATAATTGTACTACGAAACTTACAACAATGTGCAATTTGTGTATTGGATTCATACAATGTAGATGAGATTCAACCCGCATGATAGAGGTGTAACACATGCAATAGAGGGTGTGGTAAATATTTCATTACCGGTACTATTTTTTATGCGGTAAAATCTAGTAAGAATAACTCAGTAAATATAAGAGGCAGAATCCGTGGTATTAGAGGTTCTAAAGGCTTTATTCCTTGACAAAGGAAATACAATTCGAATTGCAGGCTTCAAATTCCATCACCACGAAAGTTCAGGAAGGAAGGGCATACATTATTGACAGGTAATGGTATTTATATGGAAAGCATTACGTTAAGACAGATACAAGAGGCGTAACAGCTGATAATACAGATAAAATAGGCATACGTAACTAAAAAAGGCGGACATATAGGCGTAATTTATAAAACGTCATTATACATGATGTCACAAGTGGGTGGATCCATAAGAGAATCCTGCAATGTCAGCAGAAATATTTGGCAGAGATGCGCGCGCAGCCGCATGACGTGTGAGTGACGTGCAACTAGAGGGTGAAGGGGACTTGACATTTAGCTCTACATGTGGAGACAGAAGTCTGGGGGGTCATGTCAACCTAATCCCAAATCATATCTAATATCCTATGTTTAAAGAACTGTGTTATCCAAAAGGAAAGGTCTCTAGGATAGAATCTATTCTATACTGACTGTTAATGCGTGTACAAGCGCCTAAGTGTCTACATGAGATGCGAGGGGGCAGGAATCTTCCATGGTAACAGGGGCTATGAATTACTTGCACGAGGACAGCGAGGCCTGGCCCTTAGCACGGTAGCTGGAAGAATGTTTACCTAAACTACTAGACAGGAATGCATCGGATGAGGAGCGGAGCAGATAATCTTGAAGGTGAAATACAGTTTTTGGCAGGCAACAGGCTGGATCAGGCACCGTTAGCCGCGCAGGGAGTAGGACAAAGTTCATGGATACAGATACAGGCTCGGACTGGAGCTTTCAGAGGCAGAAGGCAGGAAAAGGCTTGATGACAGAATTCAGGGCCTACTCGCCTGAATCTGTAAAATGTGGAAAGTGAACCACATAAAGTCGGTGGCCTTTCATACTTAGGAATGGAATATCCGACCCATTCATGGCGGATCTGAAAGAGGACATGTTGACGGTGGACGCACATATATTTGCGTCTTCAAAACTGGAACTGGAGGGAACATACATGTACTTATAGCATGCACATGGAGCCGTTGGGGTCTACGATAGGGGACATAACTGATCACAAAATTCATATTTCCTCATTCCCTCCTTGTCCCCTACGGACCCTCAGGTGATATCGATCTTCATCAATCCATCGATCTGTTCATATAGCATCATTTGTTCTTCTTTCTTCTTCCGGGATTTTGAACGAAAACTTGGAGGTGGGATACACGATGTGGCACACAGGCCGCAAATCGCTGGCCCACATTGTAGACATAAGCAACAACTGAATAGTATGAGGAAGCCAATACCTAGGAAGGATAGGATCCTCCATCCCCAGGCGGACAACACGCCCCAGAACCAACCGGACCAAGTCCAGGTGCCTGGACTCTGGTGTATCTGGCTTATAATCTTATGAAGGCGGGTTATGGCTTTATATACTGACGGCGAATTTTCTGGTATGAAAATGCAGCAACTTGATCCGATGACCCTACAAGCTCCGCCCCTATCGGCCAGGATGACGTCAAGGACAAGACGATTTTGAAGCACAACAATCCGCATAGCAGACTGCTCTTCTGTTAAATTGCCTAAGGCGGAAGTAGTCTCGTTCACTACTGCTTCAAGGGTTCTAGTTAATCTACGTATCAGCTTACTATTAGTGACTGTACCTATATAGGGAAAGAAACCTTTATTGAAATCTGTGTATTGCTCCCATGCTGTTTCAGTGTAATCGACAATCGGGAGATCTCTCTGCTGTCTATTGTGTACTAAATGGGTATTTCTATGATAATCAGGAGGAGCTAGGAAGACAGGTGGCAGAAGGAATGCTATGTAACAGGTACCATCCCAATCTAGAGGTAGACGTATATATGCGGTCTGGCCACATATGAAGTAGGAATGACGGGAAGCTCTAAATGTAGACTTGCCTTGATCACTGAATTTTATTACAGTGGTGCATTTACTATGGCCCATGTGTATGGAACCATTCTTGCTTACACATAATTCCCCTTTAACTGGGAATACTGACATAGCGGGCAAGATTGGTGTAGCTTCAGATTCAACATTCAGGATCATGAGGTTAAGTGTAAAATTACCTAATCCATATACTTCATTTTCTAGATCAGTTCCTGTTCTTTTGGGAAGTCCCTCCTTGTTAGGGTAGCAGACTTTAAGCAAAACTAGATTCAGGTTTCCCCATACCCAGTTGTTTTGATAAACTGCGGAATTTGAATCTAGGGAATTAATCAAACTAAACCATGCTCCACAGGAGCCATTGTGTGTGAACGGATATGGAAAGAGGGGCAAAACTCCCTTATAGTTCTGATAGGGAGGGAGTCGGCCACATATCCAACAATTTGTAGCATTGCTGGTCTGATGGGAATGATGTAACATACTAATGAATGTGTTGTTGCGCAGCGCAAATCTATAGGACAACTCATGCGGAGGTAATTCGCTAAAAGAATGTTCTGCAGTTACATTGTAAGCACGTTTAGGAATAGGGTAAAACATATGCAGTAATATACTAGAAACGATGATCAGAAGACTTAGATAAAACAAAATTAATAATGTTACTGTGCAGTGACTACGAAGTGATTTACAATACGCATGCTTTTTAAGCTGCATCTGTTGATTTCTTTCTCTATTCCGGTCTAGAGGATACATGTCAGAGACAAATTCAACCGATTCACCTTGGAGAGGACTTAAACAATCAAATTGTCTGACTTGCTAGACCTTAATTTCAGTTTATAAAGTTCCGTTTTTGACTGCTCAACCAAGGGGAGCTTTGAGTCTGTCTGTGAGGGAATGCAGGGTGAGTATTCACACTAGACGGTAGTCCATAAAATTTCTTGATATGACTCGAGTGCAACCACCCTTTACGTCCCTCGATCTTCACGGCTGTCCTTGTGGTTAGTAGAACAAGTTTTGGCGATTTCCACCTAGGCTCCAGTTGGGTCTTCCGGTCGAAATTCCGGACCAGAACCAGGTCGCCTGGAACCACGTCATGGGGCTTCAC
The DNA here is from genome assembly GCF_964204655.1 of Triturus cristatus. Lineage (NCBI taxonomy): Eukaryota > Metazoa > Chordata > Amphibia > Caudata > Salamandridae > Triturus > Triturus cristatus. The sequence continues at coordinate 85,045,028 of NC_140591.1, forward strand.
CTCAGTATTATCGGGAAAAGCTGCAGCTACCTGTCAACGACAAGATTGTAGTGCAGACATCAAGGAAGCCAGGTAATCTGTCAGCATATTACAGTCAACATCAGTGATTTTGCGAGGTATAGGCGTCCCCCACATATTTGGTGGTCTACCGAAGATCACCTCGTACGGGGATAGCCCTGTTCGAGAATGTGCTACCATTCTCATGTAAAAGAGCGCAACTGGTAAGGCTACTATCCAATCGACACCTTTTTCTCTACATATTTTGGACAATCTAATTTTCAGAGTTTGATTATGGCGTTCCACGAGACCTGCTGCCTCGGGATGTCGGACACAGTGGAATTTCCATTGGTAGCCTAACAAAAGGGAAACATGTTTCATTAGTTCGGATGAGAATGGCTGGCCGTTATCTGAGTAGACAACACGTGGTAAACCGTACCGTGGGAAGAATTCTCGAACTAACTGTTTGGCAGTAGTCGGGGCAGTGTAATCTGAAACCGGGTAAGCTTCTGTCCAACGGGAAAGAGCACAGACAACTACGAGAACATATTTGAATCCTCGACATCGTTCCATCTGGATATAATCCATCTGGAGGACTTCAAAAGCATGATCGGGAGATTGAAATCCACCCTGTTCTACGGGGATGCTTTTACCTGGATTAAACTGACAACATATCATACAGGTACGAACTTTTTGTTTAGCTGCGGCTCGTAAATGTTTGTTGAACCAGATGTGTTGAATGCTGTCTAGCATAGCTTTTTCTCCTAGGTGCGCTGGACTATGTATTGTGTTAATGATGACTTGAACCATGGAGTCGGGAAGAAACCATATAGATTTTTCCTTCGTCATCCATCCTTGATCCGTTTGGATCCCTCCTAATTCAGTCCATTTCTTTATTTCTTCTGGTGTAGCATGTGTCTGTATGTCAATTACATCAAGGGCGGGATCCTTAACTGTCATGCAATGTGTTGGTGTCGGAACTATTGTCTTTGTCGCGTCAGTTGTATGAGTCTGGTTCTGAGCAGTCTGTTTAGCTGTTCTGTCAGCTAGGTCATTACCCTGAGAAATGATATCGGTAACTTTTGTATGGGCTTTGCATTTCATAATCGATATTGCAGTAGGTAAATGAATCGCGTCTAATAGGGCTTGAATGAGGGGTCCGTGTTGGATGTGGGCCCCGTGAGAAGTTAAATAACCTCTCTCTCGCCACAATACGCCGAAGTCATGGACGACTCCGAATGCATAACGTGAATCTGTGTATATGTTGACTTTCTTATCTTTTGCTTGAGTACAGGCTTGTGTCAGAGCGATGAGCTCTGCTGCTTGAGCTGACAAAGTGTTAATACAATTTGTTTCAATGACTTCAGTGTCTGTTGTGACTGCGTAAGCGGCCACTAACTCTCCTGTACTTGTTCTCATACATGAACCATCTACATACAATGTCAAGTCTGGATCTGATAAAGGGATATCTGTCAAGTCTTGTCTGGGTTTCGTCGTGATAGCAATGACTTCAACACAATCATGTGCCAAGGGATCTGTTCCGCCTACTGGTAACAGTGTGGCAGGATTTAACGTATTACAACGTCTGATTTCTATGTGTGGCTGAAACAATGTCAATTCGTAACCAGTGAGTCTCGCTATAGTCAAATGTTGTGTTTGTGTGCGGTTCAAGAGAACCTCTACTGCGTGGGGTACTTGTACTGTCAATTGATGTCCTAACACAATGGCATCGCTTTGTCTGATTGCTAAAGCTGTTGCTGCCACCGATTTCAGGCACGCAGGAAGAGCCTGAGCTACTGGATCTAATGTACTAGAGAAATAAACACATGGTTTGTGTGATCCTGCTTGTTCCTGAGTGAGTACTGACAAGGCAGTACCTTCGCGTTCTGTAACAAAGAGTGTAAACTGTTTACTGTAACATGGTGTTGCTAAAACAGGTGCTTGGCATAAAGCTTTCTTTAAGCTTTCAAAGGCATGTGTGTGTTCTTGAGTCCAAGGGAGGACAGTCGATGTGGCTGCCTCCTGTGTTGTCAACCGGATGAGTGGTTTAGCTAGAAATGCATATTGAGGGATCCACTGCCTACAGTATGAAGTGAGACCTATAAAAGCCCGTACCTCCTTTTGTGTCTTGGGTGGTGACATGTTAGCGATTAACTGGATGCGGTCGGGTGTAAGCTGTCTTCCCTCCTTGGACAGCGAGTGCCCAAGGTAAACAACTCGCTGGACACAGAATTGCAGCTTAGAAGGGGACACCTTGTGCCCCTTGTCGGCCAGAAATTTTAAAACCGTCAGTGACGCTGTTTCACATTCAGGTTCGCTTCGGGCGGTGATCAGCAGATCATCGACATATTGAAGCAAGGCAGTGTTAACTGGCATGTGGATACTGTCAAGTTCTCGTTTCAGTGCTTGGCTATAGATGCTGGGGCTTTCTGTAAATCCTTGAGGTGCGCGTGTGAATTTAAAACTTCGTCCATTTAAACTGAATCCGAACAGATATTGACTTTCCGGATCTATTGGGACGCTAAAGAAAGCATTCTTGAGATCAATTACAGTGAAGAACGTTGCTTCTGAGTCAATAGCTGTTAGTAATGAAGAGATATCTGGGACCACAGGGTATTGTGGTACAATACATTTATTTAGTTCGCGCAGATCAATAATCAATCGATATACTGGTGGTGCTTTTGGATCCGTTCTTTTAAGAATCGGAATTATTGGGGAATTGCATACATTGGAGTCGGTTTCTACAACCACTCCTTGTGCAATGAGCTCGTCAATGATTTGCAGCAAAGCCACAACAGCATCTGGTGGTAACTTGTATTGTCGCATTCGTGGTAGTACTACTCCTGTTTTCAGTGTGACTCGATATGGTGTAATGTTCATGCAACCAACATCAGTGGGGCCTTGTGCCCATAAATGTGTAGGTAAATTCTGCAGCCGGTGATCCATGTCTCTGGACACGTAGTGACCTTTAAAGTCACGTAGAAATAGTCGTACTCCTTCCGGAGAACAACATATTATAGCTCCTAGAGCTTTCAATGTTTTTATACCTAACAAGTTTTCTGGACAGGATTTAGTAAGCAATAAATCTGTAGTACGTGTCAATGGACCAACCGTGAGTGGAAGAGGTTGTGTTACGTCATTAATTATAGGTTTTCCTGAGAATCCAAGGGAAATATTCTGTGAGCCTGAGAGGGGTGCCCCTGGAACTTCACTGCGTCGTATAGTTGTTCTGCTTGCCCCTGTATCAAGTAAAAACTTTCTGTCTTCCCCTAATAGTTCACTGTGTACATAAGGTCCCTCTTGATCTACAGGAACCTCAATAAGGGGTAAGCCGACTTCCCTCTCTAGGCTATTTCATGTGTATCGCTGATAATCGGGGTAATCTGCTTGTGCATACTGATACATCTGTTGTGTTGTTGCTTGTGTGGCAGCAATAGGCTGCGCTTGTGGTGGTGCTACGGTCTGTTGTGGAGCTGCCTGTTGCGGAGCTAGTTGTTGCGGAGCTGACCTGGGTTGTACATGCTGAGGGATTTGTTGTTGATTCTGATCCTGTCTAGGTGGACGTGGTCTTTCCTGTGTTCTACCTGTGGCAATATTATGTTTCAGGACTGGACAATCGTGTATATAATGACCTTGTTGTTTACAATAGTTGCATGTCCCTTTCATTGGACCTGCGGAATCACCCTTTTGATGACCATCAGCTGGAACTGACTGAGCAACAAGCATTTTCATTTTTGTATCTTTCATACGTCTCTGTTCGTGTTCTTGTTCTTCTCTAATTCTATTGTGGTGATATTGTAACATCTGTAACATCTGTGACGGGGTATTACCTTGCCAGGTACTCTCGAATTTCAATACTCTATTCTTAACTTGCGGCAGGGAATTTTCAACTAATTTTGTCACAAACAGATGCGGATATGACTCGCTACTTGCTTTTATGCCACTGTTAATACCAAAACATTTTTCAAATCGGGAATAGAAATCACTAGTGTCTTCATCTTGCTTTTGTTTACAGGCTGAGATTGCACCCCAGTCCTCCTTTTTCGTAGTTAATAAACGTGGCAGTACCTGCACTAGTAATCCTGGTAGTGCTGTAGTCTTTTCCCCAAGCCCTGATCCTGCAGCTCGAGCCTTTTCTTCGTTTTCTAATGCTGTCCAATCTATCTTTTGGTCTCCCACCTCCCATTCCTTTTCTTTGAGTTTCTCGTAAACACCGGCAGGCATTAACACTTTCAATATTTTCATAATATCGGGGTAGGTATACTCTCCCATGAGTAACATGTCTTTTATCTCACGGTGGAAACCTGCTGGATCCTTGTCATGGCTGGGTACTACTTTCTTCATTTCTAATAATTCCATTTTAGTTATAGGCGTGTACACAAACACGCGTGTAAAGTTATTACCTTCACCTCTGATTGGGTGTACTTCGCGTAACGGATTCTGTCTATCTATATGATACATTTTTCTTCCCATAATGGGAACTGGAACGTGTTCTGGACACACGAAAGCTATATACTGGTTTCGGAATTCTAGAATTTCTTTAATCAAATCAGTACCTGACCCTCTCCATGTATTCGTGAGTAGTTCTGTCAATATGTCAGGTAAGGGTCCAGGATCGGAGTGTTGGCTTTTATATAATATAAGGAGGTGTTGAATCATGTATATACTAGCTAAACGCTGTTCGTCTGGGGCAAGATTCAGAAACGTGTGTGCTAGTGCATCATCACTGTATTTACTGGGACTGTCAGCCCATTGTACTGCTGACCTGGCTAATTCTTGTTCATCCATGGAATCGAGCATATGGTACCCCCTTCGATCTCGGAGTAATTTATCAGCGGCTTGGAATAGGTGTTCAGGGGATCTTGTATTTAACATAGGGGTTTGAAAGTGTCTGCTACATTCTGGACGTATCGGACGTATCGGATCATTAAAGCCTCTAGTATTATTATGGGGTCTTCCTCTACCTACGTAAGCTATCGTTTCTAATTGTTCTGATTCTTGCTCCTCCTCTTCCTCTGATTCAATTCTGTCTGCTTCTCGTCTTTCTTTATGTATTCGTTCTACTTCCTTGCGGATCTTTCGATACATGGCGATTATACACGCCTGTCTATCATGTTTCTCGTCTGATATGTTCTGACCCCATTTGACAAGTTTTTGCATGGTACCATGATCTGCCCCAGGCCTGTCCTGGTTCCTAATTACGCAATTTATGAAAAAACGTAGTAGTTGTCTTTGGACATCCACTTTCTGGTATTCCATAGCTTCGTTAATACTTTCTGGACCTCGCCCTGTTTGGACAAAGCGATATATATTGTCTAGGTGTTCATCCATCCCTGGTATCGTCATTAAATACAATGTAGCTCGTCGTTTACGTAGTGATGATATGAGCAATCTGTCCTGTTTACCTGGCACTGGATCATATCTACAATCCACAAGCTGTTCTTTAAACATGTCGGATGTCGCTAGTTGGGGTGTACGCTGGAGTGCTAAATCTCTAAGGGTCTGTTTATTTCGCGGCGGTGTGGCAAACATGTCTGTCGTACCTCCTGTAGCACCATCTGAAGTGCTGGGCAAGAAAGGATTCGTTGGACGTAAGATAGAAATCGTAGATGTGGGAAAAACAGTAGAAACGGACGGACCTGTGGGAACTTGTGTAGGAGTTTGTTGTTGCGGGGATACAAACGGATGCTCTTGGTGTTGAACACCATCGGCAAGCGGTGTATGTGGTATGGTATTAGCATACTCTGGAGCTACGTCATCTAAATAGGAGGAAAGGAAAACGTCCTTTGCTGTTTTGGGATGTGTTTTGGGATGTGCTTTTATCGGGAGCAATGGAGGAGTCAAGTCTTTTGGTATTTCCGGGGTAGCCTTAGGTAACCCTTCGGCCAGAAGAGGATACATACCATTCATAAGAGTGTTTCTTTGTCTATCTACTTGTTCTGATTTTACTCGGGTACCTTCCTCAATTAATAGATTTTCTCGGGCTTTATTTGAATTCTCTCTACCTTTCTCTTCCTGTCTGAGCGCTTTTTCTGTACGTCTATATGATTCTTTACGCCATAATTCAATGGCATCTTTCTGTGACTGTCTGGCTTTCTTTTTCCATAATTCTTCTTCTACTCTCATGATGCAATCTGCATCCCAGGTCCCCGCTGCGGGCCATCTCTGATTTTCTGGCAAATCCTTGGTGTAGTCCACCCATAAATCAAGAAATAATACGGCATCTAGGCCATGCTTATGATACATAAAGTACCCTGGAGTGTCCCTAGGTGGGATGGGAACAGCTTCTTCGAGTACACCTTTTCTAGTTTTGATCTGTCTTAATTTCGAAAAGAGCGGCATTTTTAGATCTGGTTACTTAACCTTAAACACACTTAATACAGTAAAACACAATGAGGAAACAATCATTCACACCACAATATGTAGAACATATTAAAACATTTAACACTTAACAGTTTAACGAACGATGATAACTAATAGAAAACTAGTTATTGACATAATACTGACACTAGATAATACTTATTTATATGCAAGACATACTAGATATACTGCTAAACAGTACAGATACACTGCTGAAACAGTGCAGACCGGATTTGTGTACCCAAACCCGTCTTGACCGGCACAGACTATGTGCACGTTAAATGCCTCCCCGGCAATGGTACTCACCGGGTAGCTCGGAACGGAAGGCCTCGGAACGGAACTGAAACCGGACTGGACTCGACTCGACTGGACTCGGAACTTCGGAACCTGGTGGGCCTCTGTATACCTCGGATCTTGCTCTCTCAGCTAGGCTCTGGTTGGGATACTTCGCACTTCTCACCGCCTCGTCTGGGTGTTGATCGCAGCCTCAGTCGCCCCCGCTTGGCCGGAGGGAGATACAGGAAATCCTGCAGGTACGCGTTTTTGTCCGTTCAGCTGTGGCAGGAGACCGGGCCTGCAACGCACCGCCGGCGCGTGAGATGAGAAAGTGTCCCGAACTTTAGTTCCTCCAAAGAGAGGGCCTGATTTAGAGCCTCCTTTTCACCTAATTACACGTGCATTGTATCCTAATGCACTTATACTTAGGGGGATGGGACATCCGTCATGTTTGTGATAGGGAAACCTGTCCACCAAACTCGAAGTCAGGCCCGGAGTTTTCAGAAGTGCTTCCTAGAAGGGTTCAGTGCAATGATGTGCAAATGTGAATACAATCTACCCACTCTAAGTTTAGGGTGATATTCAGATATGAGTCAATGCATTTGCCTGACTGTTCAAATTTCCAAGTTTCACCTGATAGGTCCTGTCAAATTTCGGCCTAAAGTGTGAGCAAATGCACTAATTACAGCAGAAGTTAAAGGAGGTGTAAGAAGGAGAACAATGTTAGAAAAGATGTTTTGAAGAGAAAGGAAAAATGAAAAAACAAATGCTTCATAGTTCTTAAAACCTGCACAAGTGTACCCCAAAATAAGAAGACTACACACACCTATAGTTCGGAATATATGGGTTAGTCAGCATTTGTCATTAATATAATTCTTTTACATCTGCTTCTTCCCACATGTGGATCTTACACATGTGGAAAGTGGAAAGTTTTGTGAATGTGCTACACAGGTGCGATCTGCATTTGTTCATGTGAATCAGAACTGTAGGTGAGATGCTACCCACCAGCTCTGAGGTGCATAAGGAGAACTTGGTGGAGGCCTTAATTCCAAAATTACAGCCCATGTTGCATGTTAAGATTGAGGTGCTTTGTTAGGGTAGAGCGTAACTTGCGTAATTCCGTGTAGCGTAATCATTTGTGATTACCTATGAATTCTGTGAGATTACGTAGAATTATGTGAGAAGAGTAATTCTACATTTAGTGCTATTTCTCAGCACAAAAATGGCCACTTCTGTCTAAAATGGACATGAGGATGCATTATGCACTAAGAAATATACAATGTATCTAAATGTAACAGAACATGAATACCGTGTACGAACAGTCGCTCGTGCCCGCTAAGTGTGCCCTTGGGGTAGGATTTTCTGTCAATTTAATAATGGCATTTCTTAGTGGAAAATGCACCCTCACGTCAAAAATGAATGTGAAGATGCAATTTGCACTAAGAAACTACTCTAAATGCAGCAGTTACTGAATAGCGAGCACAAGTGGCCGCTCGTGCTTGTTAAACGTGCAGTTGCTTTAGAGTTTATTTTTCTCCCAAAATACGCGAGCAGGAGTAATCGTGTAATTATTGGTAATTCTGTGTCAAACATATATGTGGAATTTCCAAAATTACTTCGATTACTCCAGTGTAATTAAAATGCTGCCCAGGCCTGGTGCTTTGGCAAAAAAGCATGTGAGCCAACATGGCGGCAATGTTAGGGGGGGCTACAGTCAGGGGACTGGAGTAATCTGTACCATTTGTACTTTACAAAGCCACCCCTTCCGCAGATGTGTTTTTTAGATTTTGTTGTGGTGTGAAGGGCGTGGGCTGTTATTACCACTCATGCTGGCCTGGACTGCAGGCATTGGCTGAGCTGGGTCTGAGTGGTGAATTAATCGTGCTACATGTCAGATGTAATGGTATGGTACCAATGAATCCATTAATAACATCCCTAATGACATCTGAAATGACATCACTGATAACACTGTGCATGACGGGGGTGCGAGTTATAGTTACTTAAGGCACAAGTTCTATTTACTTTCTTCACATGTGGCAGGGACCTCTGCAAAGAAAAGAGAGATGTGCACCCTTCCAGTACACGGCAGGTGACGAGTGGTGTGTGCTCTGCTAAGAAAAAGACAACACTGTCTCTGTGCTGACACATGGACTCCGTGCATGCACTATTTAGAGTTCCGCAAACAAAGGGTAAGCATTTCTCTATGTTATTGTGGAAGTGGTTCCAGTGGTGGCTGCTACCTAAAGGGGGTGGCGGGGTGGGAGAGGGCAGAGGGATCAAAAAAATCCACTTGCCGGCCAGCAGCCTCCTCTTGGTCCTCTTCGGTCGTTGACATGCAGGAAGCAGGAAGCGCACAGTTTCCCCTAGCCAATCACAACACTGCTGTCACCAGCATGTCAGCAGTGTTGTGATTGGTCTAAGCGCCGTGGTTCGGTGCTCAGACGGGGACAATGACCCTGTTCATGTTCTCCACCCAGGCTGTGCAATACAGCCATTGGAGAACATGTAAAGTGCGCATGACTGTTTGACTGGCCCAAGAAGGCCGGCCACACCGTCATGCGCACCTAGAGTGTACTCACCACTCCTCCCCCTGGCCCCTGCTCTGGCCAGCCCAGCACCTCACCGCACCCAAGCAGGAACGGAAAAATAAAATGATAATAACATTGCATTATTATCATTTTATTTTTCCTTTTTAAACTTCTCGCAGAGCAGTGGGGCGACGCTCCTTTGCCTTAGTGGAGGAGCCGCCCCTGAGAGGTTGCCTTCAGTGACTGCAGCCATCCTCATGTAGGGCTTCAGAGCACCCCCTACTGGCGGGACTGTGGAATGCCCTCAAGAGAGATGGTGCAGGGGCAGCCTCACACACTCAGGATCGTGACAGGGGAGGGAAAAGAGAGGACAATATATCGACGGCCCTGTGCTTTCCAGGGCCCTCTCACTTCTTTAGCAAAAAGTATTTATATAGATTTTTACTTGCAAGTAATCTTTCTGCTTTCAATAATTTTAAGGCAGCTGACATGGGTAGATCACTAGACGGGACCAGACATAATGTTTTCACTTTGCCTGGTGTACATTTCCTTTAGTACTTAGAAACAGGTGCTTATGGCACCTGGTAAAAATGTAAGAAGCAATCAGGGGACCCACATTAAGGCTCTCATAGGGATTTGGTGTAGGGCAGCGCAACAAGTCATAGAGCAGCACAACAAGTCAGCTTGCTGCACTGCACTACGCCAAAGTGAAAAGGCAGGAATGCACTGGGTTTATGCAATATGGTGAATTCCTGTCTTTTCTCTCTGCGCTTGCGCCTTTTCAGCAGCCTAGCGCCAACGCAGGCATCCTTGCACCAGAGTGCAAGGATGCCTGTGTTGTCGGCAGGATTGTTTTTGTGCAGGAAGGGGCAGATTCCTTCACAGAAACAATCCTAAGAGGTGTTTTCCTCTTTCTATGTGTGCTGCACAATCTATGTGTGTTGCAAAATGCAGCACACATAGAAAGGGGAAAAATGAGGGAAATAAAGATATTTCTCCTTGTTACACCTCACCTCGGAAGGTATATGGTTTTGTGCTTCTCCAGGTTTACATGCTCTCGTAAATCTGGGGAAGTGTCAAAATCCAAGGGTGTTGGGTGGGAAAACCAACGCTCATAGAACGCAACAACAACAAAGAATACTTTTATTTAATTTGTTAAAATCATAAATGGGTGGAACATACCACCATGTGCTAGACAACGTCATTTAAAAGTGAAACGTACCCCCATGTGCTGCGCAGCATTACACAAATGTACATGATGACTGAAATCAGAAAGACAGTTTTAAAAAGTGGAACATGCCCCCGAGTGCTGGGCGACATTACGCAGGTGTACTTGCTAAATAAAAACAGAAAAACTGATTTTTTTTAAATGGGATGGATAAACCTTGCATTAGAAGATTGATGCCAACAAACGACTGGTATGACAAAAATGCAGCACGAGTTAAAACTTGTGTTTGTGTGAGCATGTCTGTCCCCCCTTTCTCGGATAGAGTGCTTAAAGTGACATAGAATAAAAGGGAAGAGGGAGGAAAGGAAACTGCAAAAGAATGTCAAAAAAGGTCTGGGGCCGGCTGCAAGATGTCCATATTTCGCAGTTCCTGATTTGCTGCAGCCTTCTTTTTAAGCTCTTGAGCTGCAAATGTCAGAAATGTAATTGTTTTTCAGGAAAGTTGGATCGAAGAGCCGCTGAGACATTTTGTCACGGCCGCTCTGCGGGTCCTGACTTGTGTTTCTCCTAGCATTAGCCTCAGAAGGATCTTCCTTAGATTGTGTAGTGCCGGGCAGATACATAATAGATGTAATAGCGACTCTTTTCCCTTATCACAGAGGCGACAATCCAGAGATGGCCAAGTCTGTAGCCATTCTGGGGTGAGGTCTTTGGACGGGAACAACCCCAATCTCAGTAGACTTAGTTTCCTCTTATAGTGATCTCTGAAGCATTCTATTAAGTAGGGTTATTGTTTCAATTGTTTGTACGTTGGCATCACCATCCAGGCTTGACTTTTGCCAGCCACTAATGCTTTCGCGGTTTGCAATGATACTTGTTTAATAGCTTTGTTAGTAATTTGTTTAAAAGCGAGGTATGACATTGGTGAATGCCAAGCTTCCTCCAGGTTTAGCGAAAGCAGCGCTTGCTTAAGAATCTTACATGTGGAATTATTCTGCCTAGCCAGTGATAAGCCTGTGTGTTGTCTTCAGCTGCCCTCATTCGGAAGTAATATTTGGCCGAGACTCCTTGTCTGGCCCGTGTCTGGTTTGTTAGTCCGTATTCCAGACGTATTTGCGCTTGAGAAATATGACGCGGAATTGAGAACAATTTTTTGAACAGTCTTGACTGGACGAGATTTTGCGTTTTAGAGTCCTTGGTGTCCATTATTTCCGAGCCATATGTAATGGAGGGCAGAAATAATTTTGCTGCTACCACCTTTTGAAGGTGTCTAGTTGAAAATCCGCTTAGTTTTTTCTGTATGGTTTTGAAGGTGAGTTGTAGTTGTTTTGATTTTGTTTTGCCAAGGTCTAAGTGATGTTTGAAGTTTAATTGGCGATCTATTAGGACGCCCAGGTATTTATATTCATCCACCTGTTCTAGGGTGCTGGAATTTATCCTCCAAACAAATTTTGATCGTTTTTTGCGAGTGCTGGAAAAGCATGGGACGTTGGATTTTTTTAGGTTTATTGTTAAATGAGCGTATGAGATATACAGCGCAGGTTGTGAAATTAGCCGTTGCAAGCCAAGAGGAGTTTGGGAAAGTAGCAAGATATCGTCCACATGTTGCAGGCTCGCTATTGATGTTTTTCCCAGTTTTGGTGGGTCACCCTGGATTATTCGAAGGTTGCTCTCTAGGTCGGCAGTATAGATGTTAAATAGGCTGGGCACCAACACGCATCCTTGCTTTAGCCCATTTGTTGTTAGAAATTTCTTTGTGGACCATCCCCTTTTTTTATTTGGACCCAGGTGTGCGAGTATTAGTTGATGATTGCGCCAAATAGGTTGGGGGGGGCACCCCAAGCTTTCATTTTGGCCCATAGTTTGACTCTTGGAACTTTATCAAAAGCTGCTTTAAGATCAAGATAGCATGTATGGAGGATGTTAGAATTGTCTATTGCTTTCTTAGCTAAAAGGGTTAGTGCTGATATGTTTGTTAGTGTGCCCATGCCGGCATGGAATCCTGTCTGTGTTTTTAAAATCAGGTTTTTACTACTGACCCAGGTCTCCAGATCTACCAGTAGGTTGGATGCATAGATCTTAGCCTCAACGTCTATTAGGGCTATTAGCCTGTAGTTGTTTGGGTCTGAACGTGTCCCTGATTTGTAGATCGGTTGAAGGATGCTACCCCTCCAGGATTCAGGAATAATCCCGGTCCTTATGCTGTTGTTAAACAAGGGGTATAAAAAGCAGGACCAAAATGTGGGATCTTGCCTGAACAAAGCGTTCGGGAGGCCGTTTGGCCCAGGAGCCCCATCCGATCGTAAGTGATTTATTGTGGTCTCAACATGCTTTGGAGTTATCTGGGCTGTTTCTTCTCTTTGCTCCAGAATAGCTAGCTCACTACTTTCTTTTTGGGTTTCTCTGCTTGTAATTTGCAGTTTGATTTTGGATAGCTTTTTTGAATCCGTGGCTGCGGCTTCCACTGATGCCAGATTGAAGGTAGGAGCTAATCCTTTTTGCATGCTGGGGCTCCCGGCTTCTGATTTCGTTCTCGAACGGAAAGTCGGTTTGTGCTTTGTTGGGATATCAATTATGCTGTCCGTGCTCATGTCCAGTGTGAAGTTATGTGTTGCGTCGATGTGAGCGCTCCAAGTTTGATCTGTCATGTCTGAGTTAAACTGCCGCTGTTTTCCGTTTAGCAAGAGATTTATTTTTGCCCAAAACTGTTTTGAATTTCTCAGTTTGCTAGCATGCAGCATGGTGATCTCAAGGTTTTTCTTGTATATTTGCTTGGCCACCTTGATTTTGCGTTTTAGCTCCTTTTTAAATTTTCTATTATTGTGTGGTTTTGTTGTGACAGTTGAGGGTCCTCTGTTCGAAATGACCATTAGGTGAGTGTTGAGACGCATTTTTATTGCTCGTATTTTTGGCATATACGACTGCCCCCTCCATTTCTTGTTGTTTTGTAACCTCTGTAATTGATTTGATATCTTTTGCTGATGTTGACTACGAAAGACTCCCAAGCCTTTACGGTGTCGTGATCTTCTACTGGGTGTAATAGCAATGAGCGGCATGTCTCCATTAAATTGGTGATATTTTTTTCATTCCAGTTTAGTCATTGTAAGTTGAAAAGTTGGGTGTTTAATGTTAGAGGATTCGCCCGCTCCGACCTTTTTGGGGTGATACATAGTGTGAAGATCTGGGGGTAGTGGTCGCTTTCAACCCATACCAGGATGTGTAAATCTGTTATATGGGGAAATAGATCGGGGTCTGCTAACGTAAAGTCTATTGTTGAGTCTGTATTCCTAGTAACCCTCGTGAAAGCTGCTGGTCTATCCAATGGGCCCCTACCGTTTAACGTGTGCACAAAGGTCTTCCAATTTTGCTGCGCATTTCTTCCCCATGGTATCTTGTCTGCATTGGTTGCCATGTCTTGGCTGTATAAAGCTCGCTAAGTTTTCCTCCTGTCCTTGGATTAGGTTCATATTAAAGTCACCTGTTATTATCATATTGTCACTTGGGTAGGTACTTTTTAGTGTTATAATTGCCATTATTAGTTGCTTAATTCTTTGCCCCTTGTGTTTTCCAGCTGGGTGCATATATAGATTTAGAATCAATAGGCCCATGGAAGGTAAAATGTCGACTTTAATGCATTGCATCCATGTGGATTCAAGATCGATGCTAACGTCTCTCCAAAGGATGTTAGTGGATATAAAGGTCGATAGCCCTCCTTTTGCCCTGCCATGCAGTGCCTCCTTTTGTGCTGGAACAAAATGTTCTTTGTAACCCACGAGTGATGAGTTTTTGTCTGCCAGGTTTCCTGAAAGAGAAGTATGTTATGTTGTTTAATGAACTCTATGAAAACATCGTCTTCTAGCTTTGAGCTTAGACCGTTGACAGATCTTGCAACCCTGCACTTTTCCCGATGCTTGGCTTGATTTAATTCATTCTACTTCCCTCTGTTTTGATGCCGAGGTCGCTTGGGAATGCCCCTCAAGTGTGGTTTCTGCACGTTGAGCAATTGTAATTGTAATTTGCCTGGACAGGAGACCCTCTTCTACCATGGTGCTCCTTTGGTCTGGACCTTTTGTGCCTTTTAAGAGCCTCTGTTTCTGACCTTGTTTATGGAGCGGGCTAGGGTATTAAGAGGGCTCCACCTTTTTTAGCTCCATGCCCCAGTTGGAGAATTCCTCCCTATGCTGCAGGATCTGGTCTGAGAAGCTGTGTTCAGACCATGTTATAATTGAGGAATATGGGCCTATTTGGTGAGGGTTCGGTTTAAATTCTATTGATTCCAAGTCGCCTGTTTTTATGTGGCGCAAAGATGGTAATTCTTCTAGGAGTTTTAATATAGACCCTCTATTCAAAATGTCATGTGGCCCCATCGAGCTGTATTGTGGGATTAGTTCAACTTTTTTGCTTGGGATGGATCGTATGGGTTCTATATAACTTTTTCCCCCCCATTTCTTGGTATGGCTACAACTGCCCGAATTAGATCCTGATCTGGGGGGGGGCAAAGTTACATTGGTTTTGGGAACTGTTTCTTTCAAGACTGCTGGAATTCACAACTGGTGTGACCTCTGTTACTCCAGGCTGCTGCTCCCGTTACTTTCTTCCTTTAGGCTTCGAGCACCTCTCTGAATCCGCTTGACTGCTAGTGGAGGTGGCTTCTGTAGAGAGGGAGTTAGTGCTTACTATGTTACCATGCGATATGGCTGTGATTTTTAGTGTTGCCGGGCTCGATGGTTTAAGTTCTTCTTTCCCTGCCGGAGTATTGAATATGCTGTACACTTTCCTTGCTTGCTGGTTTATACTAGTTCGTTGGTTTGAGGCGTCTGGGATTATTACCTCCTTTGTTATGGGGTTGTCAGTTGGAATCGTCCCAGGCACAGGCTTTGTTTTATTTTTAGAGTCATCTCCCTCGATCAGATCCTTATCGTTGGTGTCATTGGGGTCGAACGTATCGCTTGCGGCCCTCGTTGTTTGATTAAATTTTTCTTGCTTTTCTCAAGCGTTTTCTTTCTCTCTAAGGGCCTCATGTAGGTAAATAAATTTTACCGGTTCTTAAATACCGAGCCGTACCGAATCGGTAAATTAGAATCGGTAAGTTATATGTAGGTAAAAATTCGGTAACAGTTACCGATTCGGTAACATTCGGTAAATACGAATCGGAATTCACCGATTCGGTAAATACCGAGGTGATAATTACCGATTCGGAAAATACCGAGGTGGTATATACCGAATCGGAAAATACCGAGGTGGTATCTACCGAATCGGAAAATACCGAATCGGTACGTACGGATTCGGTAAATAACATCACATGACTTGACGAAACAGCTAATCCTGTGCAACGACAGCCCACCCAACCAGGAACTGCCCACACCCAGGCAGGTGTACACAATTAGCCGAAGTGGCCACACCCAGGCAGGTGTACATAATTAGCCGACCCTGGAGAGGCTCGGAGTGCAGAGGAGAGGCAGGGAGCAGTTGCATGTGCGAGCGGGAAACGAACAGCATGTCCAGCCAGAGAACACAGAAAGACGGAGGGGAAAGGAGGAGGAAGCTCAAATTCAGCCCCAAGGAACTCCAGGTGCTGGTGGAGGAGGTGGTGAAGCAGCACCAGAAGCTGTTTGGGAGGCAATCCCTGCAAGTGCCTGAGGCCGAAAAGCGCAACATATGGCTGGCCATCCAGGCGCAGGTCAATGCTGTGGGAGTGACCCACAGGGACATTGAGGTCCTCAAAAAGCGCTGGTATGACCTGAGGATTGTGACCAAGAGGAAGATGGGCGACATCCAGAAGGAGGCCAGCCAGACCGGAGGTGGAACCAACAGGGCACCTGCCCTCACCGAACTGGAGGAGCTGGTGGCGGCCACACTCGAGCAAGAGAGCGTCGTGGGTCTTGGGGACGCCGACAGCTCTGCCAGAGCCGCAACACAGCAAGGTAAGACGAAAGCACAGCAATGTAGCCGCCCCTACCCCTATCCCACATCCCCCATTGTGAAACGAGAATCACACTGCAGTCCACACGTGTCAGTGCAGACAGGCAATGCATTCCGGGAGATGTAGTCAGGGCAACACTAACCATGACGTAAATGTCACAGGGCAACAAGGCATGTCACGCACTCGAGGCACAAGGAGACAGAGGACAGATTGGAATGTGAAATGATTTATTGTGACGCTTGCAATGCAGCCCTTCGGGGACACTGAGCCAATGTTGTTTTTCTGTCCACAGATGTGACATCATGCAGTACAGGGCATGCTGCAGGGGAGACGGCACACCGGCCACAAAAATCACCTCTAGCCAGCACGAGTTCAGACCAGGGAGCAGGCCCACTTGCAGCCGCACCACCTACGCAGCCAGCCTCGCCGCACACAGAGCCAGCATCACCTCACCGAGAGCCAGCATCACCACCACCAGAGCCAGCATCGCCACTCATGTTCGATTCACCGGCCACATCTCCGCTTGCAGGTGTGAGAATGAGGAGGCGTCCAGCAGCCAGGCTACGAGCCTTAGACACCTCGTCAGACGACAGCATGGGCCCAGAAGACCGCACCGGGCCCCAGGAAGGGAGCCATCCCACTGTGCCCCACACCTCACAGGCAGCACAGACGGGAGCAAGAGGGCGCCGCAGGTCGCGTGTCCAGAGTCCACCAGCACCCACTGACGGCCATGGTGTCTTCTTGGGGCTCGAGGGCCAAATGTTGAAGCAACAGCGCCTGCAATCAAAGGCAGTAATGTCAGTCCAGAGGCACATGCGGGTGATGAGGACAAGCTTAGTCAACATGGACACAAACATTGGCGGCATGGCTGCGGGCATTCGGGACATGTCCCAGTCAATCCAGCAGTTGTGCAGCAAATTAGATGCTGACATCGAAGCACGGCGCCGGGAACGCCAGAGAAGGGACACTACCAGCAGGGCACTCAACCGTCTGGCAACTGCGACTTCCCTACTTTGCCGGCGCTCTGTGACGATGCAGGAGGGCCTAACACAGTGCTGCAGCGACCTGTCTCGGGGGATGGTGCAGGTGACAAGTGCACTAGGGGTGCTATTGACTAGTCAGGCGTCGACAACTGCTGCAGGGGATGCTGCGGAGAGCATCGACACCAGCAGCAGCATCACACCCCCCGTCCCAGAAGCACGCAGGAGCAGCAGGCGGCTTGGGGTTGGCTCTAGTGAGGATGCACAGGCCGTGCAATCCACCACTGCAGCGCGTATGCGCAAACATTGATGTGGCCCTGCTTATCCACTTGCCATTGGGTGACGTAACCCTGGACATACTCATTGTATAGATGGCATATTGCCAGATTGGCCTGTTCATGTGTTCATGGCGTGGTGCCACATTAAACTACGTCATGACTTCTCACAACTCGCTGTGTCCCCTCACTTACTCCGATATAGTTGCATGTGATCTCTGCCCGTCTCTCTCTCCCATCGATTGCAGTTGGCACTCTAGCTGCGCTGCCCTCTGGCTGGCCTGACTCATCCTCGTTGTCCTCAAAATATGTTAGTTCCACATCTGTACCTTTTTTCGTGGCAAGGTTGTGCAGCATTGCACAAGTGGCAATTATCTTGCAGCAGGTGATGGGTTTGTACTGGCGTGCGCCTCCGCTCTTGTGGAGGCAGCGGAACCTGCTCTTCAGCAGTCCAAACGTGCGCTCCACCACATTGCGTGTAGATTTGTGGGCCACGTTGTATCGTCTCTCACTCTGGGTTGCTGGGTGTAGGTAGGGAGTGAGGATGAATGAACGGCATGCATATGCACTGTCGCCTGGATGAGTAAAAGGGAACCATCAGTTACATGCCTCTATACACTCTGATTTGCAGGTTTCAAGGGGCGTCACTGTTACTTACCCAGCAGGTATCCCTCTCCGAATTCTCCGGCTCTCAGTCGTGTGTAGATCCCACTATTCTGGAAGATGTAAGAGTCGTGGGTGCTCCCAGGAAACTTTGCAACAATATCTGTGATGATGTTCCCTGCATCACAGATCACCTGCACATTGATGGAGTGGGTGGACTTCCTGTTCCTGTAGATGTGCTCTGTATCAGCTGGTGGACAGATTGGGATGTGTGTACCATCAATACAGCCGATGACATGGGGGAACTGTGCCATGTGATAAAAGTCTGTTTTTGTTTTCTGCAGTGCAGCCTGTGTGTTTGGGAAGCTTATGTAGTGGTGCATTCTCTGCATCATGGCATCCAGGAACTTCCTGAAGAAACGTGACAGGCAACTCTGGGATACCCCACCCACCGCAGCTATCACCACCTGATAACTGCCGGATGCCAACAGATGTAGGCTGCAGAGCACCTGCACATGTGGGGGTATGGCGTGCGCCCTTCTTATTGGCTGGTCCAGGAGTGGGTGAAGGTCCCTGATTAAGTCCATGATGGTTTCGGGGTGTAGCCTGTACCTCTCATGTATCTCTGCATCAGTCAGCTGGAATAGTGTGATGCGCTGTCTGTAGATTTGTTCCTCCCGTCGCCACACCCTCAGTCCTGCTGCCTGTAGACGTAGGCGCCTTGCAATGACGTACATGGCGGCCATGTTGTCCACGCTGTTGCATTTTGGGATTGCTTATGTGCATTGTTGATGGTTACCACCTGCTTTCCATCCGTGTTAATTACCGACTCTTATTTACCGATTTTCCTGGATTTCTTAATTACCGACTGCTCCTACATGTCATTTTAAATTTTTACCACTTCATATTTACCACTTCATATTTACCGATTCGTTAATAATGTATTCGGTAAATATGAATCGGTATTTTAGAATTCGGTAACTATGAATCGGTATTTACCGCCTCATATTTACCGAAAAGTGGTTTTTGGACTCCTACATCTCACTTGTCTGAATACCGGTCGGTAACGGCATATTTACCGAAAATCGGCCGTTACCGACCGGTATTTGGCTACCTACATGAGGCCCTTAGTGAGGGAAGTTGACAACTTAAATTGTTTAGGGAATGTTTGATCATCTGTTTGTGGAGCTTGGTTTTGTGGTACCTCCTCTTCTGCCTCAGGGTGGGCTTATTCTGTAAAATTGTCTGGCGTCTTGGCATCGTCTATAGTGGCAGTGCTTGGATGCTCTAGGGCTGCGTGTCTCTCTTCTTTCCACAAAATGCTGCATGCTCTGCCAAGTCCCTCCTGGCCGTCTTGTTCGTCTCTTTCCTGTCTGGTGGTTTTGATAATCTCTTTAGGTGATTCCTTAACGACCCCTAATATCTGTGACATCAAAGTTGGTACGGTTGCCAATTTATCAATTATTTGGGGGCAGTGGCAAGTATGAAATGTATTGTCCTTATCGAGTTGCACCGTCTTTATCATTGTGTTAAGGTCGTGAATGTTTGATTCTATCCCCTGGACATGGATTACCAGGATGTTTAACAAATCGACTTGCATATCAAGTTTGTCTGCATGGTATGATATTGCTCTGCCAATAGTTGCCATAGTGTTTAATAGTTGGGGCCATATGGTGGCCTTTGGGGTACTCCTCGATGTTTCCCCCTGTGTTTGGGTTAGTTGGGGTGAGCATTCTAGATACTCGAGATGCTCCGTGTAGTTGTGCTCACCCAGCTGTTCACTCCTCTGGGGGGGTCATATTTGGAGTGACCCCTGCCTTTAGTGAACTTGGCTCATTCATTTCTAATGGCGAGCGCCTGCTTTGCTGAATATCTGCTATGTCGTTGACTTCTTTTGAATTGAAGGTCTTGGTGTTTTTGATATCTGACGATGGAAAAAAGTTACTATAGTTTTCCACCGTATTGTCTTGTTCCAATAGATGCTGCTCTGTCGTTAGACTGGGAACGTGAACCATGGTGAAAGAGCACGGGGTTTGCTCCGGTTGATCTTGGTTATGATTTTGGTTGTGCGGAGTGCCTCTATCTGTTTCTTTGATTATCAACTTCTGGTCTATCCAGGGGCTTTGTTGAATGGGGGCAAGGTCACTGCATGTGTCAGGCTCCCTATGGACGAGGGCACAAGCCATTTGAAGGTGATTTGCTTGTTGAGCCTGGGATGGTAGCGGTACTGAGGGTGAATCTAGTCCTTTAGATGGTTGTAACCTACTATGGTCTTCTAGCCCAAGAAGGCCGATGTCGGGTTCCGCTAAGTTCCCTGTTTTTTTAGTTTTGGGTGCTTCGCTAAACTAGCTGCCACTCATTGATTCGTGGCTTGAGGTGTTTAATTTGATGCCACGATGCGTGAGGTCCTTGATGTCCTTGTGATCCTCAACGTTAACGTTGGTACTGTCTTTATTTTCTATGTGCTCCTTGCCGCTTCCTGTGGAAAGTCTGTGGCTTTCAGAAATCAGTGCCCGCTTGCTGGCTTTGAAGCCTAGGCCAGGTGCATTGTGGGCTGGGTAGGCTGTCGCATCGTCTATTTCTCCCCTGTTACTTTTTACTGATCTGCTTTCTGTGTTATCGGCGTTGGCAGACTCTGCGACACTGAGGACAGGGCTCAACGACCCTTGTTTTGTAGAGTCTTTGAACGCTGGGGGTTCTGTGTATAGGTCGGACCCGTTGTCAATCACTTTCTCAGATACCGACCTTCGGAGACTCATGTCCCTGCCCGTGGCGTTCCTGCGTCTGCCTCTTTGTTTGTGTTGTGTGTGCTGAGTGGGCCCCCTCTTCCTTTTTTTAAAAAATTTCTCCTGAGATTTTTCTTCACCACCTCGAGGCTTCCCTGATCTCATGGTCTATACTCTGGGGGTTGTTTCTTAGTCCCGAGGAACTCTGGTGTGGTGTCGCACGGGGCCTATGCTGATGACCCCCACTGGATAGGCCCAACACGTGTGCTGAAATAATGACACGGGACACTGGTGTGGTGCGATCTCCGTCTCCGCAGCCGTGGCGCTTCTGCCTACATGCCTGCGTGACGTAGTATTTATTGGGGGCTAAAGTGACGTGCCCTGACGTGCACGCCAACGCGTGTCACGTCAGGGGTGATATCGCGACACTACATTCCTCCCCAACACACAAAACAACAAAATAGCATAACCCCAGATTCGTGACGGCACCCTAAGGTATGGACAACAGGTCCCATAGTGTCCCGCACCTCTGCCTTCGGCATATGCAGTCTGAAATTGTAACAAACAAAAACTTAAACAGTCTTACTTGACGTAGTCACGTAGCCGCTTGGAGGGCGCGGGGTGCGGCCGCAGGTCATATCGCACTCCACCACCGTCCACCACAACATCCTGACCTCCGCTCCCGGAGTCGCCATCTGCACCGCTCTCTCCGGTCTCAGGCACGCCGGCTGCTTCGGGTGGCAAGTTCTCTGGCTGGTGCTGCCTGGTGTCAAGTCCATGACCTGTGGACTCCGCTCCTCCACTCGCCTGGCCCTCGAGCTCTACGAGTCTCTCATCTCGCGGCATGTCCACCATAGCCCTGTCCTGGCGTCGTTCCTCCACTCCAGAGGGCACTGGGACTTTCTTGAAGTATGAAACATTCCTTGTTATCTTTTCGGCCCCTTTCCGGGCTGTCACGCACGTGCCTCTGACTTTCTCCACAGTCCAGGGCTGAGGTTCAAAGTTCAGACGAAACTTGCCCCCTGGCATCCGATTGCGGATCAGTACATTGTCACCTGGGGCTAGTGGTGAGGACACTGCCCGCCGGCGGGCGTCGGCGTGAGCAAACGCTTTACGTCGATGCGCATCAATGGCACTGTCATTGGGAGTTTCGGGCTTCCATTCTGGGTGATGCGGTATTGAGTCGGTGACAACCCGCCCCATCAGCAGGTGCGCCGGTGCTACTCCCGTAATTGAGTGGGGCGTTTGGCGATAGCTGCGGAGAAATGTGAAAATGGCAAGTTCCACAGACTGGCTCTTTTCATGGGCAATCCGTATCACTTTATTGAGTGTCCTCATGAAGCGCTCAGCTTCTCCGTTCGCTTGAGGTCATCGGGGGGTGATTCGCCGGTGATGAACCCCAAGAGTCTGTAGGTACGCCGCGAAGTCTTGACTCTGAAAAGGTGACCCATTATCAGTTCTGATCTCCTTGACGATACCGTGTGTTGCCATGATTTTCTCGAGCTTCGGGATTACTTCCTGAGCACTCAGGACCGTCAATATTTCCACTTCCGGGTACTTGGAGTGATCATCTATGGCCACCAAGGTGTGCCGTCCGTCTGGCAAGCTGCCAAAATCGACGCTGATCTTGGACCAGGGCCTCCTCGGGCGAGGCTCCATCACCACGGGGGCTGGCCGGGGCACATCTCCGGTTAACTGGCACGCTTGGCATTCGCGAACGGTGGCCTCCACAAGTTCGTCCATGAGAGGGAACCACACTTTGGTTCGGAGCCTTGACTTAGTCTTGACCATGCCTTGGTGACCGACGTGAGCCAGATCCACCACTCTCTGGGTGAGGGATGTCGGTATGACCAGCCGGTGGCCTCTCAGCAAACACCCTGTATCGTCTTCCGTCAGTTCTGTTCTCACATGGTACAGGCTCTCCATTATCTGTTTCGCCTGAGGCGTCAAGCTCTTCCACTCCTCTCTGGCGCGGGCCCAGCTGTTGTCTCGGACCGCCACTCTTGCTCTTTGTAGGCACTCGTCTTCACTGGTGGCCTGAGACAGGCTAGCCATGGACACTGGCCAGGGACATGACCGCGCCGTGATGCACCGGACATACTCTTCTGTTTCTGCCGCCTCCTTCATTTCTTTTGGAGTGGCTGTACGAGGGTGGCGAGATAGGTAGTCCGCCGGGTTCCGCGCACCCGGCTGATACTCAATCTTGCAGTTATAGTCCTGTAGTTGCAACATCCACTTTTCGATTCTTGGCGGCGGCTTAGTGGAGGTGCCTGCAAACAGGGATACCAGTGGCTTGTGATCCGTGGTCACAACAAAGGGTTTGCCGTAGACATACAGGTGGAAGTGACGACACCCCCAATGAATGGCGATCGCCTCTTTTTCTATTTGGGAGTATCTCTGCTCCGTCTCAGTGAGGGACCGGCTGGCGAAAGCCACCGGGGCCCATTCCTCGGCACTTGTCTTCCTTTGCAGCAGGACCGCGCCCAGCCCGACTGGACCGGCATCGACAGCGATCTGTGTCAGCTTGGCCGGGTCGAAGAAGGCCAGCGTCGTGGCTTCTGAGAGTGCCTGTTTGACTTCCTCGAATGCTCGGCTCTGGTCACTGTTCCATGTCCAGGGGGTTGATTCCTTAGTGAGTTCTCTCAGTGGCGCCGTGAGGTTCGCCAGATCCTTGATGAACCTGCCACAGTAGTTCACCATCCCTAGAAAGCTCCTCACCTCCGTGACATTGGCAGGGGCGGCTGCCTCCTTGATGTCCTTGACCTTGTCCGGATCCGGGTTGACACCATCGGCCGAGAAGGTATAGCCGAAGAACTGGATCTTCCGGCACAGGAATTCGCACTTCTCCCGATGTAGCGTGAGGCCTGCGTCTCGTATGCGTCGTAGCACCTGCACCAGTCTCTCGTTGTGTTCCGCTACGGTCGTGGCATGGACCATGATGTCATCACTGACGTTGATCGCTCCGGGGATTCCTGCGATCAGTTCCTGTATTACGTTCTGGAATACCTCCGCAGCGCTCGACACCCCGAAGCTCAGCCTCGTGTACCGCCTCAGACCTACATGGGTGGAGAACGTGGTTATGTTCCGGGATGCTTCGTCCAGAACTAACTGGTGATACCCCGACCGTAGGTCCAGCTTTGAGAACCACTTGGCGCCGGCCATTTCCCCAACAATGTCATCGATGGTCGGGGTGATGTGTCGCTCCCTTTTGATGGCAGCATTGGGGAGCCTCATGTCCACGCATATTCTGACAGCGCCTGGCTGCTTGGGTTTCTTCGCCACGACAATTGGCGACACCCACGGGGTCGGTCCGGATACTTTCTCAATGATCCCCGCTGCCTCTAGCTTCTTCAATTCCGCTTCCACCAGTGGCCTGAGGTGAAACGCTATGCGGCGGTGCCGGAGGGCTATCGGCTGGACAGTGGGATCGATATGCAGGTGGACTTCTTTTCCCCGGAACTTGCCTATCCCTTGAAAGATTTCCTCGAACTCCTCCAGGGTGTGGTGTACTGATTCTTGGTGTACTCCGAACGCGAACGTCACCACTCCCAGATCTTCTGCCGCCCGACAGCCCAGGAGCATGCCTTGTCCGTCTTCGGTGACGTAGACATTCGACGTGATGGACCTCGTCCCATGGGATATCACCGTTCTGAACTTTCCTCGTACCTTTAACGGTTCTTCCTGTCCATAGGCGAACACCGTGATTGTCGAGGGCTGGAGCGTGGGCTGTGGGCGCATGGATTTGTGCATCGCGGCAGCCATGATGTTTATGCTGGCTCCTGTGTCTACCACTGTCGTGACTTCTTGTGACCCTACTCGGATGCTGCATTGCGGCAGTCTCCTAGTCCGGCGGGCCGCCGTGCCTATCATGTGTACCCGGTGAATGACTTTTTCCTCCTCTTCATCGTCGTCCATGTCGCTGGCCCCCGGACCTCCTTCCTCGACCGTGTTAACGGCTTGGCGGGGCTTTCGGAAGCCCTTCGATCGGCACACTTTCTCAAAGTGGTTAAAACGTCCACACCCTCTGCACTTGGTCCCTCGCGCTGGGCACTCCGACGGGGTGTGGGGCGAGCCACCGCAGTACCCACAGGACTTTGGTTGGTCTTGAGCAGCCGGGCCTGGCTTTCGTCGGGGCCACCTCTGTTTAGGCTTGACTGCCACAGCGTTGACCGGCTCGGTCTTTACTGGCACTTGCAGGGCCGCCTCCATGTGCGCAGCGCGCGCCTTGGACAGTTCCTTCGTTCGGCCCATCGTCAGGATATCAGCTAGGGGCTTACCGGATTCCTCCAAGATCCTCTCCCTCAGCTTGACGGACGCACACCCTTGTATTATCTGGCCTCTTATCTCCTCCGTCTCGTCCCGAAACCCACAGGTGGCCGCCAAGTTCTTTAGACGAGCGTAGAATTTGTCAAGGGACTCCTCCGGCAATTGGCGCGCCTGGCGAAATATGAAGCGTTCATAGTCGCGGTTTGCCATTGGCTCAAAGTGTTCGTTGAGCGCCGCTATTAGCGTCGTGTGCGTCTTGGGGGTGGCTTCCGCAAGCGTCTTCACTATATTGTGGGTCTCTTTCCCACCTAGGTGAATTATCATTGCGCGCTTTTGATCCCTGTGGACCTTCGTGGCTTCGAAGAATATGCGCACTCTGTCCTCCCAGTCTCTCCATCGGGCCGCGACCGTCGATGGGGACCCCTCGACAGAGAATGGCTCTATTGGCGGAATTGTCGCCATGTTGCACGTGCGCGGCTTGCGCTGGACAGAACCTCCTTCTCACGTGTGTGCTAGCGCTGGGCGAGGCCTTCGGGCACGTGCGCTCTAGCGCTGGGCGAGACCTTCTCCTTCTCACGTGTGTGCTAGCGCTGGGCGAGACCTTCGGGCACGTGCGCTCTAGCGCTGGGCGAGACCTTCTCCACCCCAGGACAATGAGGGCCTCCACGTGGGCTGCGGGACCTTCACCCTTAGGCAGTGTCAGATTCCCCAGGGGGGGGGCTCCAGGACAGCAGGGGTCGTGAGGAAGGGCACATGCAGGCTCAGGGCACTTGGTCCTACCTTCCAGGCAGCTGCAGGCCCAGGCGGCGCTATCTGTCACCACAGTAGACAGGAGGCAGGGCACAACAGGCGCTGCGCGCTCTCCAGGCCAGGGGGGGGCAGGGCACATGAGGTTACCGAAGCGCGCTGGGGCGCCGATGCCAGAGACGGCCCCAGCGCGAACCACCAGTCAACACGGAGCACTCCGGCGCTTCCGCGCACGTCTCAGGCAGACCTGGGAGGCAGGGACAGCAGCGCGCTCCGGCGGGGCACGAGCACCGCGAGCGAGGAGCGCTGACGGCCGCCACACCAACCGGACGCGCAGAGCTGGAGCGGGGGCACGCCCACCCTCGTCGCCAATTTGTGGTGTCGCACGGGGCCTATGCTGATGACCCCCACTGGATAGGCCCAACACGTGTGCTGGAATAATGACACGGGACACTGGTGTGGTGCGATCTCCGTCTCCGCAGCCGTGGCGCTTCTGCCTACGTGCCTGCGTGACGTAGTATTTATTGGGGGCTAAAGTGACGTGCCCTGACGTGCACGCCAACGCGTGTCACGTCAGGGGTGATATCGCGACACTACACTCTGGCAGCCCCCCCCTCCCCCCCGAGGCGAGTCTTTCCCATTAGAGGCTAAGGCCTTGAGGAGCGCCTGAGGAGAGCCATTTTTTGGGAGGGCCCTTGGGTGGACTGGGCGCGAGAGCAGGGCCTGTGCCCGGTGCGTCGGATGGAGTGGAAGGAGACTGAGCTGACCTCCCTCGTGAGGTAACCCAGCCAACCCTGCCAGCCCAGTACCACCAAGACCCCAGACCCCCACCGCGCCCCCAAGCCCCTTACCTTGCCAACACCTTGGAAGCGCCTTTACTGCCAGAGGGGTCAGGGGTCGAAGTTACTGGTTCGGCTCTGTCGTCTCTGACTCTGGTGACCCGGTGTGACCCGGTGTGGCAAGGGAGAAGCGGGAGACCTGAAACCGGAGTCCTGGAGGTCCGTGCTGAGCCTTGTCGACCCTCTGTTGTCCCCCTGTTCCCAGTCCACTAGCCCGCTGGTCAGCTAGTCAGCTAGGAGGCCTCGAGAACGCTGTTGCTGGCCAGTGGGGCCACGGAGCTAGCGCAGGCTGCACCCGGCACTCACCGGGCCGCCTCCACCCTGCTCCGGGCACGCTCTCCTCAGCTGCTGTCTAATGGCGCTGAACTCGCTCTGCTGCTCTTTGCTCTTGCGGCTGGCGGTTGGTGACTACCGGCAGTCACAGCCTGTGTTACCTCTGGGGGTGGGGAGGCCCGAGCTGCAGGGGGCCCCCCCTGCAAAGTACCCTGGCCTGAGAGCTCCTGTTTGAGTCGGAGGTGGGGTGGCCTCCGTGTACCTTGCAGGGGGTCCCTTCAAGTTTCTTTATGCCACTTTTTAAGGGTGTCCTAACAAAGGTCAAGGCAAGGCCTTTACAAAAACAGAGACACATTTGGTGAACGGGATTCCGAGTTTCACTGATACACCCATGGTGTCAATTAGGAGTCGCCTGGGGAGCAATTGTTACCCCTGCCCTCCCCGTGCCCTGACACTGCCTTTATCAGGGGTCACGAAGAAACAGGAAGTGAACTGGGCTCATGCACCTATACCGTCCCGAGGCCCTCGTGAGCAGACACGAGGCGACTGTGGGGCCGAGAGCCGCTCAATGTGTCCATCATATGACGTCATCACAGGGTGGCAGGGCGCGGGGAGTCACTTCTGCTGCTTTGGCGGTTTGGTGAACTAATGTGAGTAGATAAACAAAAAGTGAAATATGTTTAAATGTAAGGAAGAAATTCCACATTTGTGTCTTCCAGATAGAGCTCAGCTGTGACAACAATCATAAAACGAAATGAACTCTTCTCACATCGAGCCCTGCGGCTGCAGCCGGCGCCTTGTGCAGTTTGTGAACAAACCACCCCCACCTCCCCCTCCCCCCAGCTCTGCTACCCTGCTCTGCCCTGCGTGAGAGCTGGCAGTTCAAGGGCAGCTCCCCTGGGCCCTCGCAGTCCAAAGAATACAAATGATTTATCCTTTTTCAAGATGCGAATCCCAGCGGCCATAAACTAACTTCCTTTTGCGTAATTGTAGGACATTATGGACGTTTTAGAAGTAGATATTGTTTCCTCTAAAATATAATGCATCTCCCGCTTCAGCACTGCGGTTTTTCCATTATGCTGAGCTGAGATTGAAAACGGCTAGTATTCCATTGTTTATGGGTGCTCATTTTATCAACTTTGGAAGGCTAAAAGGCTGAGTTAGCCCTGCCAAGATTCCAAACTGCTACATATATCTTGGACCCAGAACTCAGTCAGTCAGTCATAAACTTTACTCTGTAGTTCATCCATAAAAGGTCATTTTATGAATAACAATTCCAAACAATCGTTACAAACAATTCTGAGTGATAAAAACATTCACATAAAAAAGGATAAAAACTCACATTACCTAAATAAAATGCTCAATAAAGTCTGAATGTGCAATTTATTTTATCATGAAAAATATAACATACAAAAATGATGGGCTTGACCAATACTGAGCAAAAGATGGTTACGAATATCTCTTTCTGCTAATGAGTGACCCTCTAATGAAACTAATCACAGCACAACAAATCCAGCTGCACCTAACTGCTGTAAGTGATAAAGAGAGCAGAAAAGCATAATGTGCAATGTGCTGTGAAGTGAGTGACTGACGCCAGAGCAGGCCGGAAGATGAATGAACCACGCGCTGGAAGATGAATGAACCACGCGCCGGAAGATGAATGAACCGCAGGCAGTAAGATGAATGAACCACGCGCCGGAAGATGAATGAACCACGCGCCGGAAGATGAATGAGCCACGTGCCGGAAGATGAATGAACCACAGGCCGGAAAATGAATGAACCACGCGCCGGAAGATGAATGAACCGCAGGCAGTAAGATGAATGAACCACGCGCCGGAAGATGAATGAACCACGCGCCGGAAGATGAATGAACCGCAGGCAGTAAGATGAATGAACCACGCGCCGGAAGATGAATGAACCACGCGCCGGAAGATGAATGAACCACGCGCCGGAAGATGAATGAACCACGCGCCGGAAGATGAATGAACCGCAGGCAGTAAGATGAATGAACCACGCGCCGGAAGATGAATGAACCACGCGCCGGAAGATGAATGAACCACAGGCCGGAAGATGAATGAACCACGCGCCGGAAGATGAATGAACCGCAGGCAGTAAGATGAATGAACCACGCGCCGGAAGATGAATGAACCGCAGGCCGGAAGATGAATGAACCACGCGCCCGAAGATGAATGAACCACGCGCCGGAAGATGAATGAACCGCAGGCCGGAAGATGAATGAACCACAGGCAGGAAGATGAATGAACCGCAGGCCGGAAGATGAATGAACCAGGCGCCTGGCTGCAAAAAGCTAAAAGGAAATGTTAGGACACCATATGTAAACTAGTAATCTATATTTTGGATGCTATCTACACGACTGAGATAGATCTCCAGCTCGTGACTGGGTGATAAAGAGTGGCAATTTCCCAAATAGGACAACCGAAGAGCATTGGATCAGTGGTAAAATGTGCCTGATCATGAAAAGG
Source organism: Triturus cristatus (assembly GCF_964204655.1). Taxonomy (NCBI): domain Eukaryota; kingdom Metazoa; phylum Chordata; class Amphibia; order Caudata; family Salamandridae; genus Triturus; species Triturus cristatus. Next base: position 85,074,472 of record NC_140591.1, read on the forward strand.
GACTTTGTCCGAGCTCTAGCCGCAGAGGCTAAGAGGTTAGGATTGGTCAAATACTCTGGGACCCCATTCTAGTGAAAGTACTCTTGACCAAAGCTAGCCAAATATGTAATCTGTCTTATCCAAGGCCAAAGCGATACCAAAGGGGATGATGGACGGAGCGTTTGAGCAAATCAAACAATCACCCCCAGTCAACTGATCTGGGTTTAATCCATCATCATTCTTTAGCTCACTCCACCACCCCAGTTCAGACATTGCCATATGCAAATCAGTCTGACCATGTGCCTCATGCGAACAGTCCAGCCCAAACTGCCAAGCCATGTCTTCACTGGACTGGACACGTCAAGTTGGCTGCTTGACAACCTAGCCAACCTCGGACTCAAGCAGCTGGTGTCCACCCCCACCCACCTCGCCGGACACACACTCGACGCCGTCTTCTCATCCAGCAAAGACATCGCCTTCAGCCACGCCACTGGACTCCACTGGACGGACCACAGCTGCGTCCACTTCACCTTCAGAAGAACCACGATCCACCACCACCAGCAACAGGATGCTCGAAGAAGCTGGAACAAGATCACAGCCGACCAGCTCGCCGCTTCCCTGAGCCAGCACCCTCCAGCCAGCTCAGCGAACCCTAGCCAGGCCGCCGACAACCTCACGAAGTGGATCAGCACCTGCGCGGACGAACTCGCCCCACTGAGGACCCCGCCCAGCAGACCCGGCAGCAAGAAGGCCCCATGGTTCACCGACGAACTCAAGAGCTCCAAGAAGAACTGCCGAGCCCTCGAGAAAGCCTGGAGAAGGGAGCCAACACCGGACAACATGACCTCCCTCAAGCTCGCCACCCGGAAGCACCATCAACTAATCCACGCCACCAAGAAAACTGCATTCAAGGACCGGTTGGACAACAACGCACACAACTGCAAGGAACTCTTCAACATCGTGAAAGAGCTCTCCAACCCCAACGCCGGAAACAACGACATCACCCCATCGCAAGACCTCTGCAACTCCCTCGCCTCCTACTTCCACAACAAGATCGCTGACATACACAACAGCTTCATCCCACAAACAACGCCCCCACGACCGCACCAACGCCCCCCACCACCACCCTCAGCGCCTGGACCCCGATCAACACAGAAGACACCATCCGCACGATGAACTCTATCCACTCCGGATCTCCGACCGACCCCTGCCCTCGCCACGTATTCAACAAGGCCGACGCTGTCATCGCACCCCACCTGCGAGACATCATCAACACCTCCTTCGACACCGCCACCTTCCCTGAGAGCTGGAAGCACGCCGAACTCAGCGCTCTACTAAAGAAACCAACAGCGGACCCCACCGAACTCAAGAATTACCGCCCCATCTCGCTCCTCCCGTTTCCAGCCAAAGTCATCGAGAAGACCGTCAACAAGCAGCTGGCCGCCTTCCTCGAGACGAATGGATCCCTCGACCCCTCACAGTCTGGCTTCCGAGCCAACCACAGCACCGAGACCGCCCTCATCGCTGCCACCGATGACATCCGAGCCCTGCTGGACAACGGAGAAACAGCGGCCCTCATCCTCCTAGACCTCTCCGCGGCATTCAACACTGTCTGCCACCGCACCCTAGTGCAGCGCCTCAGCAACGTCGGAATCCAGGAGAAGGCACTGGAATGGATCATCTCCTTCCTCGACGGAAGGACACAGAGAGTCCGCCTACCACCGTACAAGTCAGAGGCCACCGAAGTCATCTGCGGCGTCCCCCAAGGATCCTCACTCAGCCCCACCCTCTTCAACGTCTACATGAGCCCCCTTGCGGCCATCGCATGCCAACACAACCTCAACATCATCTCCTACGCCGATGACACCCAGCTGATCCTCTCCCTGACCAACGACCCCGCCGCCGCCAGAGCCAACCTCCACGAAGGGATGAAAGACGTAGCCGAGTGGATGATGACCAGCCGCCTGAAACTGAACTCAGACAAGACGGAAGTCCTCATCCTGGGCTCCTCGCCCTCCGCCTGGGACGACTCCTGGTGGCCCCCCGCCCTGGGCACCGCACCCAAACCGACAGACCACGCACGAAACCTGGGCTTCATCCTGGACTCCTCCCTCTCCATGACCAGACAAGTCAACGCCGTCTCCTCGTCCTGTTTCAACATCCTGCGCATGCTACGGAAGATCTTCCGGTGGATCCCCACCGAGACCAGGAAGACGGTCACCCAGGCCCTTGTCACCAGCCGACTGGACTACGGCAACGCCCTCTACGCCGGAACCACCGCCAAGCTCCAGAAGAGACTCCAGCGGATACAGAACGCCTCAGCCAGACTCATCCTCGACATCCCCCGAAGCAGCCACATCTCCGGACATCTGAGAGACCTGCACTGGCTCCCCGTCAACAAGAGAATCACCTTCCGTCTCCTCACCCACAAAGCCCTACACGACCAAGGCCCGAGCTACCTCAACAACCGCCTCAACTTCTACGCTCCCAAACGCCATCTCCGATCAACCAGCCACGCCCTCGCCGCCGTCCCCCGCATCCGAAGAGCGACAACAGGAGGAAGGTCCTTCTCCTACCTGGCCGCCAAGTCCTGGAACTCCCTCCCGACCGACCTGCGCATGACCCAAGACCACCTCTCCTTCAGGAAGAAGCTCAAGACCTGGCTGTTCGAGCAGTAGCGGCACCCCCCCTCCCCCACCCCCCCCCCCTAGCGCCTTGAGACCCTCCGGGTGAGTAGTGCGCTTTATAAATGGCTTTGATTGATTGATTGATCCTGGGACCGGTTTCGGGTTCATAACCCTATTTAGCCAGGCTATCTTGAATCCAGTGGCAAAGTGAGCAAGGGACTCACGTCTGGGCATACCCTGCCAGGGCGAACAAACTGATATCAAAGGGGATAATGGACGGAGCGTTTGAGCAAATCAAACACTCACCCCCAGTTCTTTTTGCATTTGTCACCCCGAGTGGAACAGGTATGCTCAGACGTGAGTCCCGTGCTCTGCATGCCACTGGAATCAAGCTATCCTGGCTGAAGAGGGGTGAAACCCCGAAACCGGTCCTAGGATGCTTGGTTCCAGTCCAGGGAGGACCTGGCTTGGCAGTTCGGGCTGGACTGTTCCCATGGGGTACACGGTCAAGACTGATTTGCATATGGCTGGGTCCAAACTGGAATGGCATGGTGAGCAAAAAAATGATGGATTTAGGCCTAGATCTCTATACTGGGGTGAATGTATGACATTGTTCTGCATTCTGTCCATCAACAGTTCTTTTTGCATTTGTCACCCCGTGTGGGACGGGTATGCTCAGACGTGAGTCCTGTGCTCTCCATGCCACTGGAATCAAGCTATCCTGGCTGAAGAGGGGTGAAACCCCGAAACCGGTCCTAGGATGCTTGTTTCCAGTCCAGGGATGACCTGGCCTGGCAGTTCGGACTGTTCTCATGGGGCACAGGGTCAAGGCTGATTTGCATATGGCTGGGTCCAAACTGGAATGGCATGGTGAGCAAAAAAAAATGATGGATTTAGGCCCAGATCTCTGTACTGGGGTGAATGTATGACATTGTTCTGCATTCTGTCCATCAACAGTTCTTTTTGCATTTGTCACCCCGAGTGGGACGGGTATGCTCAGACGTGAGTCCCGTGCTCTCCATGCCACTGGAATCAAGCTATCCTGGCTGAAGAGGGGTGAAACCCCGAAACCGGTCCTAGGATGCTTGTTTCCAGTCCAGGGATGACCTGGACTGGCAGTTCGGGCTGGACTGTTCCCATGGGGCACAGGGTCAAGACTGATTTGCATATGGCTGGGTCCAAACTGGACTGGCATGGTGAGCAAAAGAACGATGGATTTAGGCCCAGATCTCTGTACTGCGGTGAATGTATGACATTGTTCTGCATTCTGTCCATAAACAGTTCTTTTTGCAATTTTCACCCCGAGTGGGACGGGAATGCTCAGACGTGAGTCCCGTCCTCTTCATGCCACTGGAATCAAGCTATCCTGGCTAAATTGGGGTAAAACCCCGAAACCTGTTCTAGAATGCTTGTTTCCAGTCCAGGGATGACCTGGCCTGGCAGTTCGGGCTGGACTGTTCCCATGGGGCACAGGGTCAAGGTTGATTTACATATGGCTGGGTCTAAACTGGAATGCGATGGTGAGCAAAAAAACGATGGATTTAGGCCCAGATCTCTGACCTGGGGTGAATGTATGACATTGTTCTGTATTTTGTCCGTCAATAGTTCTTTTTGCATTTGTCACCCCAAGTTGGACGGGTATGCTCAGACGTGAGTCACGTGCTCTCCATGCCACTGAAATCAAGCTATCCTGACTGAAGAGGGGTGAAACCCCGAAACCGGTCCTAGGATGCTTGTTTCCAGTCCAGGGAAGACCTGGCCTGGCAGTTCGGGCTGGACTGTTCCCATGAGGCACAGGGTCAAGACTGGTTTGCATATGGCTGAGTCCAAACTGGAATGGCATGGTGAGCAAAAAAACGATGGATTTAGGCCCAGATCTCTGTACTGGGGTGAATGTATGACATTGTTCTGCATTCTGTCCATCAACAATTCTTTTTGCATTTATCCAAGGCCAAGCCATCTACAAGAATGCATTTGGAAAGGCTTGAATCTGGGGATAGCCAACATTTCAGCCAAACAAAAGGGGGGCGAGCCGGAGAGAATCTTCCAGGTTATTGAAACCCACTTTAGCGTGGCAAAACAATTTGGGCGAACCCAATGGAATCATTAATCATCTACTCCAGAAAAATGTTTTCTAGTTTATGGAGAGTAATACAGTTACAATACCCCCAAACTCCTGCCCCATAGGTGGCACTCAAACAACCTTTGGCTTTCTACAAAGTTATCTCCTTCACTGGCTAATGGCTCAATTTTGATGCAAAACGAAAAACAGCTCATCCCGACCTAGACAATTGCTGTGCTCTAAACGCCAGCAGTGATCCCCAATTTAAATGTGAGTCGAAAGGCACGCCTAAATAATTCAAGCTCTCTACTTTAGAAACAGGGGTACCATCAATGAAGTGGGCCTTAGTTTTTGTGCCTTTCGGCCCACAGACCATAATAAAAAACATTGAACGATAAGTCTTCAAGTTTAAAGCGGTCGTAAACTCAGAGAAAGCGTCCATCTATCTCTGCAGACCATTTGCAGTCCTAGCTATAAGGAATGCATGAGCAGCGTATAGAAGGTTCGGAATTAACCTACTACCCACCCTTGGGAAATCCAGCTTTTTATGCAATAACCTTTAATGCTGTTTATATAAATAGGAAATAAAACAGAAGGAGCACACATAGAAAGAGGAAAAATCGAGGAGAAATATAAGTGCTTCTCCCTGTTGCGCCTCCTTACGCGTTCCCTGGGGAGGCGCAGGATTCTGACGCATTCCCTGGTTGTAAATCTGGCAATACAGCAGAATCCATGGGTGTTGTGTGGTAACACCCACAGCAACACCCATGGCACGCCCCTTTCAAGGAAAGTGCTGTTTGAAAAGGGACTTATTTACAAGGCCAGAAAAAGACACGCAGGGTGACTTTACGTGGCCTTGTAAATATGGAGCACCAAACCGCGCCAAAGGTGCGTAAAAAAAAAGTGTTGCACCTGCACCGCAAAGGGCTTGTAAATATGCCCCTCGGTTTTAAAGTTCAAGTTAGCAATCATGTCTTCTAATAGAACTACAATGCCAGGACAACGGAGATCAAACAAATTGCGTTAAAAGTTAATAATTAACAGAGCAACAGGGCCCGAAGCAAACAACCCCAATAATTGGAACAAGGGAGAATATACTAAGGACTTTACTTTCAAATGAGGAATCTTAACAGAGATCAAGGTGTCCAGACCCCCCCTTGCCCGCCTGGAGGTGGGGGGAATTGCAGGGTTACTGAATGGACGAAAACCATCTATATGAATATCGTCCAGTGACCAAGTCTCTTGTAAAAAAATTAAATACAATAATTTTATGAATCCTATCCAGTCTTCGTTGGTTGACTTGGGATGATCCTGCAATATTCCACAATAACAAATTGGAGGTTACAAGATATCTGTTGGCTCCGGGTATAAGGTCCACTTTAGGTGTGGGGGGGCAAAACAGTCCTTTGGCGGGTTACATTCTGGAAAGAGGGAGGAGAGAACTCGGGGTTCAGGCAGCAAATGGCATCAATCAATGTCCAGAAGATTGATCAAGGGAGAAAAACGATGACGTAAAAGAACAGAGGGGGCCTGAATTGGAACCCCTGGTTCTACCTTGTCCTGAGCAAAACCATCACCCACCTGACCCAGTCTGTGAAATGGCTTATTTAAAAAAACAACAAAGGAAAAGCTCTAATTAGGCCATGAGAATTGACCAGGTGGTTCAATGCTGCTGCAATTTCCCCACCAGCCATGGCCTTCTAAAGTTTATGACCACACAGTCGCCAAAGGAGGGTTTTGGTTCTTGACTCACCCGCGACACTCTCCTCACTGTCAGGATCTCAGGTGAAAGGTCACCTGCCCAGCCTGAGATCACCTTGATCCAGTGAAGTACCTTGTGTTTCAAGTCCAACCAGGTCTCCCTCTTAGCTGAATGCATAAGAGGGACTTGATCCAAAATGAAAACAAACAGGGTGGACTCTGGAGGACGATGTAGACGGAACTGTAGCAAATTGGGAGGATGGAGGCCTACTGTCGTGCAAGAGGTGGTACTGATTATTAGGGAACAACGCAGAGCTAGAGTGTGAGGAAGCGACTATTCCTTCACAGCAGTCTCTACTGGTTAGGATGACAACCGGTGGACTGGAAGCCCCTGGGGATGAAGGGGCATTGTTAATGGTGTGGATAGGCCTTAGTTCTGGGGTGGTCTGAATTGGCTTAGAAACGACCGCTGGAGGCCAGGGAATGCTAAAATTGTCCCTATCCCCTGCTCAAATTTAGCAAAGAAATCCTCCCACAAATCCTTTAGGAACAACTCCAGTTTCACAAACAATCCTTCACATTGTTCTTTGACAATGGAATTTCGAAGAGTCCCATGGGGGAGTAATTCATACTTTCCTCCCGTGGACAGAGGTAGACGAGGAAAGCTAGCCTTATCAACAGGAAAAGATTTGGGTGGCATTTTTCTCTTCGGGCAATCTGCTCGCTCCATCTAGTTCTCTTTAAAGGTGGTGAAATTAGGTGAAGTAGAGGTTCTGCACTATCACCCATCATCAGTGCCGAGATGTCAGGGACCACTCCGGCATTACCAGATGGACCATCACCGAGACCAATGAATCTTCTCTTGTTCGGATTGTTGATAATGTTGCTAGTGTTGCTGATGGACATTGGCCCACTACCCTCCTTGGCAACAAGTGCCTCCACCCCGGGATTGGTTGGAGAGCAGCGGCCTCCAGGAACACTAGTGACATTGGAAGGTGGCAGGAAGTGACATCGAGCGGTTCCACCAAACCAGTTTCTGAGTCAATAGCTCCCATAACAGTGAACCGGTAATTGGTGTTTGAAGCAGCTAGCGCAGTTGCAGAGTCCTTGCCCGTCTCTGGACGTCAGTGCTTTTCTTTTACCCATGATCCCCATTTTAAACCTTGTAGGCGCTACAAAGAGATGAAAGGCAAGAGTTAAAGTCCTGCTTTCTCTTAAGCAGCGTCAAGGGGGGTGTCCCTGCCCTGCCTCTTCCTGGCGATGACGGGCATAGACGGGTGCATGCTTGACCTGGTCTTCTCCCCGGCATGTCCCACGTTTGTCTTGTACCGTAGAAGTCCCAGAACGCTTTTAAGCGCGATGGTCAGCTTGCGCCCCTCCTCCTGACTACGGGTCAGCTGGGAGATGAAGTCCCACCACAGCGGCTACAAGAGCAATGCGGAGGAAAACACGGCCCCAGAACTCAACAACCAGTTTGCAGTTCACTGAGCTACCTCACCAGTGCATCACCAGAGTTGATTGTGCATCTAAGTGCTGCAATAGCATCAGGTAATGCTAGTAGAAGTAGGAAAGTTAGCAAATGAATGCATGAAGCAGAGCCAGAGCCGAGCCGGACAAGAGCCGAGCCACGGAAAGGTTTGGCATATAAATCAATCAACAAACGTCATGTAATACTGTAAAGAATTATCTTTTTTTTAAATGTTCCTTTATTGTGTTTCAATTCAATACATTCGATGGTAACATCGCACTGAATGGCATTTATTAAAGGTAAGAGTTTGTAAACATGAAGTAGAAACATTGAAGAAGCCCCGCCCATGTCCTGATCCCTAGAGACCCTAGTGACAGGCCAGCTTGTCATGTGCAGGGGGGCAGGGCCAATATTCTTTTTATAAAGGGAGAAACCATTTAATCATACACGAGTGAGAGTGTCATACAGCGCACACTCAGAAGGAAGTTACTTCAAGGCGCTCACAAATCTTACAGTCAAGAAAAATAGGAGAGTGAATTAATGTGACTGGCTTTGGATCCAGCAGTGTGTCTACAGGATAAATATTTAGTCTCGCCCTTGAACACCAAAAGACAGCACTTTATGCTTAATCGTTCCTGGAGTCAAGTCAGAGCATTTTATTCATAAGTATGAGGGGCCCATTCACAAAAGCATTTACAACAGGAGTACCTCAGGAGAACCGCAGGAATACCACAGGAGCACCTCAGGAGTACCGCAGGAGGGAAACAGCGTTTACAACGCTGGTACTACCACGCGGGTAGGTTAAAACGCGGACGTTACATCGTCCGCGTTGTTACCACGCATGGCATTACATCGCAAGTCGTTTCAACGACTTGCACTAGATGGCGCGCAACACCAGGGAATGTGTTGGATTTATAATCCAACATATTCCCTGCTGTTGCGCTAACTGGAGTAGGAATAGTAATTTATACTATTCCTAAATCCAGCCCGCAAGTCGTAGAAACGACTTGCGATGTAAAGCCATCCATGGTAACAACGCGGACAATGTAACGTCCGCGTTGTAACCTACTGCGGGGTAATAGATGGCGCAGTAATGTCATACATTCACCGCAGGAGTACCACAGGAGTACCTCAGGAGTACCACAGGAGTACCGCTGAAGTACCGCTGGAGTACCACAGGCGTACTTCAGGAGTACCACAGGAGTACACAGGAGTACTGCAGGAGTACCACAGGAGTACTGCAGGAGTACAACATTAGTACCACAGGAGTACCACAGGAGTACCGCAGAAGTACCGCTGGAGTACCACAGGCGTACTTCAGGAGTACCACAGGATTTTCTCAGGAGTACCACAGGAGTACCTCAGGAGTACCTCATGAGTACCACATGAGTACCGCAGGAGTACCACAGGAGTACTGCAGGAGTACCTCAGGAGTACCACAGGAGTACAGCAGGAGTACCGCAGGAGTACTGCAAGAGTACCACAGGAGTACCACAGGAGCATTCCTTGAGGAACTCTAAAACCCTACATGAATCAGCCTGGGCACGAGGGGGGCGCGGACGTGAGTCCGTAAAGCTCGAGCCGTTAATCCCCCAACTCCGGTACTTTCTCCTGAAAAACTTGCCACCCACGTACCTGCTTGCCAGAACCTGGTAGCAGAAGCTTTCCTGCATCTAGCGAGCTGTGCCCGAGTCTTTTTGGCCTGCCGACACCGCGGCAGTGCGGGTGAGACTGCGCGGCCTTGCCTGCTGCGGACCCCGCGCGCGGGCTTTCCAAACTGCAAGATGGCCGCCAACACTTGAGTAAGGAAATCAGCGGAGGCGGAGGTCTCTGGCCCGGGCGGGCTGAGCGGGGGAGATGCTGCGGCCGGCGGTGCGCATGAGACCACGCTGCCCCCTTCCCGAAGGCCTGATCGCAGCGGTGTGTAGTCAGCTGTCCCGCCCGACCAGAGGGGTGGTTTCCCGTGCTGTGCAGAGTCGGAGAAGCCGGAGGTGGGCAGGACAGACTCTCGCGCCGCCGCCGGGTGAACCCAGACGGTAGAGGCGCTGCACTCGTCGAGGCCCCCCACCTACTGACACAGTCCCTCCGGCGACGGTACGGCTCAAAAGCCGGGGGCTTTTCGGCGTCGGTGGCTGTCTGGGGCTGTGCCTACCTGAAACTTGACACGTGGAACCAGCGGGACTCGGCGCTGGTAGGTGACAGAACGCCACGCACTGGACACCTCCCAGAGCATTGGAAGCGCAGTCCCTGGTGAGACGGGGGGCCCCTCATGCGCCGCCGAGATTGAGGGGAGTGTGCGGCCCAGACAAGGCGGAACTGTGGTGAGCGGGCGCAGCAGCTATAGACAGCCCACGGGGATGCCTGGAGCGGCCTGGAGCGGCCTGGAGCTGAGGTAGACCGCTACGCACCGACCTGTAGTACCAGCGGCAGTGGCCTCTGGTGGGAGAGGAGGGGAGCCACGTCCACGGAGCGTGACCTGGAGGCCTCCACCGGGACCACCCTGCTGTGGCCCGGCACCCGCACCATCCACAGTGGTCACGAACATATCAGCTAGTGCCTGGGCGTGTGGCACCCCAGTGCCGCGCCCTAGACGATGATGTGGGGTGGCGCGGGTGGGAACCCCACGTGTGCACCGCGCCCAGGAGGACGTTTGCCGGCGGTCGCTACCGGCGCAGTGGTGGCCCCTACAGAGTACAATAGGAGTGTGCGGAGGCCGTGCTGGACGAGCGCAGAAGATATCAACCCCCCTACTTGCGCACCTGGGGCGCAGCCACTGGAGAGGCGACCACCCCCGGGGACCTTAACATCGCCTGCACGGGCTTGTAGCTGTGCAGACTGACAGCCCCATACTCCGGCACACAGAGCTACCGTGGTCCATCGCCTCACCCTCACTGGACAACTTGAGGCTGAGTCCATACGCAGCCCCCACAGGCCGCTACCCGAGTCCTGACCACAAACAGCGGGGAGAGGTCGCCACGATCTGCCCTGCCAGGCTATAACCCTCATGCAGCTACCACGCGAGCGGACTCCCCTGTCAGTAATATCACTGCTGGCACACCGCCCCCACTGGTGTCCACCCGCGAATGCCCACGGCGCAGCAGCTTGTTATGGGCCGGATGAGAGCCAAGATGCAGCAGGGGCCCTTACGCGGGTACGCCTTTGATCCCTCCTCCATGCAGACCACCGTAAGCTGGCGGACAAAGTCACTGCGCAAGGCCAAACAATAAAAGAGCTTCAACCTGTCACGCAAAGCCATACTGCTGCGCTGCAAGACCTGATAGATCGTGTCCACGACCTGGAAGACAGAGCAGATGATGCGGAGGGACGTTCCCGCCGCAACAACGTCTGCGTGGTGGGCCTGCCGGAAGGCGAAGAAGGAAGACACCCGGAACAATTCATGGAACGTTAGCTGCGCTACCTCCTGCCTCAGGGAACACTGTCACAGCAGTTCGTGGTTGAAAGAGCCCATCGCATCCAGGCACAGAAACCCCAACCGGGAGCCAGACCACGGCCGTTCATCTTTAAGCTGCTCAACTATAGGGACAGGGATGCGGTCCTTCGAGAAACGCGCAAGATGGACAACCTTAAAGTGGGAGGCAACCCAGTTATTCTCTTCCCAGACTATACAGCTCGGGTGCAGAGGTGTAGGAGCAACTACACAGTGGTGAATTGACAGCTCCGTGTCTTAGAACTACCTTATTTGTTGTTGTTTTCAGCCGGACTGCGTGTAGTCACAAAAGAAGGGACCCGCTTCTTTGACTCACCAGAGGAGGCGTGGGACTGGCTTGAAGAGTCGGGACTGTGGTCGGGCGTGAGGCTTTTCGAGCTCAGAAAGGGCAGGAGAACCCGGCGACGACGGCGGCGGGGGACAATAAAGAATGCCCAACCTGGGATAAACGCCCGAGCCCGAAGAACATGCGAAAGGAAAGACTGGAAGCCCTAGAAGCAGTCAACACCCTCGGCTCCCCACACACACAAGAACGACCGGACACCCACGTGTGCACCACCTTGGTGCCCAGAGCTCCTCATCGCCATCCACGGAAGTATCAGAGGATCTCGGATTACCATTGGTAACTCTGCAAACTGCGGATGACATTATCTGAATTGACACACAAGTAGACCACTGTCTGTTAACCTCTGTGTTTTGGCTGCAGTTGGGGGGAAGGGTGAGCCTACTGAACTAGCTGCAATGTCCAGTCCACACGGTGGCAGAGCAGCCACGACACACCTGCCACTGGTCAGGTTCCGTACATCATCACAAGGGGACGGGGGAGGGGGGAGAATGGGAGGAGAGGCACACTCGCCCGGTGCACCGGTTCGACTCACAGTCTGTTGGTTCCACGAGGCAACACTGGTGTTCACACGGATGGCACATTGCACGTGCAGGAGCAAGGGGGATGGCCATAACACGACACCGCTAGTGCACGCACCCCAATAGGCACCCCACTGACCTAGTTCACGCTACTTCACAGTTACAGTGGTTTGGACGGACATCGCGAAATGTCCGCCCCAGATGTTACACCGTTTTTAGTTCTTCAATTATGTTTTCTGTTGCAGCACACCGACATGACACTACCTGTCCCTGTTCCCCGCGCCACCCAGGCACGTCCCAGCCCCGGCGCCCCCATTGAATCGACTCATCCCAGATGGCGCGCACTGACATAATCACGTGGAACATACGCGGCATGTACACACCCACGCGACGCTGCTCAATATTCGCATATCTCCAAAGACACTACGCTGCAATTGCCCTCCTGCAGGAAACACATATGACACAGCCGGAATTGGACAGGCTGCGCAAGCGCTGGAGGGGTCAATTATATGGCAAAACATACTCGGCACACGCATGGGGCACACTAATTTGGGTGAGAGCGGGTACCCGGTTCATTTGTACAGACACAGTGATAGATCCTGCAGGCAGGTACACTCTGGCACGGGGGACACTCAATGGTCAACAAATCCTGTTGGGCTCTATTTACGCTCCGAACACTGACCAACCCTCATACCTAGCGCAATTGTCCACAACGTTGGCCCCCTATGCTGGGCTCCCCTGGCTGTTAGGCGGGGACTTTAATGTGGTGTTAAACGTACACCTAGGTAGGTCCTTCCCACTCCTCCGAACAACAACGGCTGTCTCAAACGCGCAGGCCCTCACAGACAGGCTATCACACTGGGCGTTATTGGATCTGTGGCGTGGTCTACACCCTAATGATCGTATCTATTCTTATTACTCTGCAGTGCACGACCTTCACGTGCGGTTGGACAGGGTGGTGGGCTCTCAAGCACTAACCCCATTGATTGAGGATGCAGAATATTTAGGGCGGACACATTCTGACCATAACCCCTGAGGCTACGGCTGAACTGGGAATCCGATCGTCCTCCGGTCCCTACCTGGCGTCTCCAATCAGCGGCACTGGAGGATCCGGAATTCCGTGCATCCCTGGGGACGGCTATTCTGGAGTATTTCGAACTGAATGAAGGGACGGCGAGTAACACATTGGTGGAATGGGATGCCCATAAAACAGCTATCAGGGGTCACTGCCTCGGCGCCATGTGGAACATCCGCAAAAACCTGGCGTTGTCACTTACTCGCCTTGAATCGCAATTACTCCAATACGAAAGAGTGGGCGAGGGCGGTGGCCGCCACTCAGACCGTCTGGTGAGCCTTCAGGCGCAGCATACGGACCTCATAGAACGTCTGCGATGCCACAATTATGCAGCCCACACGGCTCGTACTCACGCAAAAGCCGACAGGGCGGGCCGCTTGTTAGCCTGGCTACGCAAACAGGAGAGCAACCACGCCCCAATCGGGGCCATACGCACACCTGAGGGGGCCCTGGTATACACGCAGCGAGAGATACACATGGTGATGTCCGTCCGTTACGCACAACTGTACTGATCCGCAGGGAGCTGTTCTGGCCCCGATCTGGATAGATTCTTCGAGACTATCCGCCTGCCCACGGTCCCCGAAGACCACCAAGAAACACTCAACGGCCCCCTCATTTTGGAGGAAATCAGGGAGGCGATCGGCTCCTTGGCATCTGGGAAAGCCCTGGGGCCGGATGGCCTACCTGCTGAATACTATAAGGCCTACCGGTAGTCCCTAGTGTCGAGGTTGTATGCCCTTTACTCCATAGCTCTTGATGAGCGCACTCTGCCCCCTTCAATGCGGGAGGCCTACCTGGTGTTCCTACTCAAGCCGAACAGGTACCCAGAGAATTTGGGATCATACTGACCTCTGGCACTTCTTAACGTAGACTATAAAATATTCACCAAGGTGTTGGTGGAGAGCCTGGCACCAGTAGTACCTGAGTTAGTCCACAGTGATCAGAATGGCTTTGTACCCAAACGTAGTACCTCACTGAATCTGCGGAGGTTCTTTAGGGTGGTGTCGGATAGCGCATGGGAGTGGCCTAGGGCGGATTGCCTTGTGCTGGACCTCGAAAAAGCTTTTGACTGGTTTTTCCAGATGGTTGCCCTGCTATACAAGAACCCTACAGTGAGGGTGAAGACAGGGCCATACATCTCTGACGCCATACCAATTTGAAGAGGCACCAGGCAGGGGTGCCCTCTTTCACCCCTCCTGTTTGCGCTAGCAATCGAGCCTCTGGCAGCGGCACTGCGTGCGACACTGGGAGATGGAATCCCCCTGGGGTATGCGACACATCAAGTATCACTGTATGCGGATGACCTCTTGGTCTTCGCAAGATATGTGAGTAATATTCCAGCCCGGTTGGCGCACACGTTGCGCGACTTTGCCGCTTTCTCGGGCCTCAGTGTAAACGCCAGCAAGTCCTGCCTCTATGCCTTCAGAGGAGACACACAGGACCCGTGCTACATCCTAGACGGTGTACGGGTGCAGTGGAAAGTGAACACTTTCCGCTACCTAGGAGTTCATATATATCGTCAACCAGTGGATCTCCTCGAGGGTAACCTGGGCTGGGCTGTAACAGCAATTAAGTCCCAAATACGATTCTGGAACACGCTCCCACTAACAGTTATGTTATGTTAAATATTTTTTATAACGCGCAATAGGAGTGTCCCAGCGCGAAGCCAAGGGAGGAGAGCCAAAGTAGAGAACTTATGGAAACAGATGGGTTTTAAGGAGACGCTTAAAACAGAGTGGGTCCTGAGTATTACGCAGGAAAAATGGGAGGGCATTCCAGGCCACGGCAGCTTTGACAGCAAGCGAGCTGCCCCCAATCTTGGACCGGGAGAAGCGCGGAACCCTGGCCAATAAAAGAGCTGACGAGCGAAGTGCTCTAGTCGGAACGTAAAAGGCAAACCGCCTCTGCAAATAGATGGGACCCAAATTATGTAGGGCTTTGTGGGCGATGACCAAAGCTTTAAACTTAACCCTCTCAATCATGGGCAGCCAGTGCAAGGCATGAAGATGAGCGCGAACACTGCTACTTCTAGCGATGCCAAGAAGGAGCCTTGCGGCCGCATCCTGGATCACTTGTAGTTTGTTCATGGAATAGCCGGGAAGGCCAACATATAGGGCATTGGCATAGTCCAGGTGGGACAAAACCAGTGCCCGAACAACCATTTCCTTAGCAGATCTAGGGAGAAGAGGGAGAAAACTCCTAAGAGCCTTAAGAAGACCAAAGCAGCCGCCCGAGATCTTCTTCACCTGGACCGAAAATGACAGATTATCCTCGAACCAAACTCCAAGGTTTTTAGCGGAGCTCCCATTAGAAGAGGGAGGGGGGAAATCCGGGGGCCAGATCTTACATCTAAAGTCCAAGGGGAAGTTACCATAGAGAAGGATCTCCGATTTGTCTTCATTGCACTTGAGTTGAGCTCTAGCAAGCCAGCCAAATACCGAAGACAAACACTTCTGCACAGGCAGGACGGAATCATCCCCCTTGCCCCAGGTGAAAAGAAGCTGGGTGTCATTGACATAGGCTATCACCTTAGCCCCCAACATCTCGGCCAGAAAGACCAGAGGGGTAACATAGATGTTAAAGAGGAGGGGGCTAAGGGACGAGCCCTGGGGGACACCTGTGGAGACCTCCTGCAGGGACGAGGCTGTGGGTGACAACCAAACCTGTTAGGTACGACCCTCCAGAAAGGACCGCAGCCAGGCCAGAGCCAAGCCAGAGACCCCAATCTCGGAGGGGCGGGAAAGCAGTCTGGCATGCGGCACCATGTCAAATGCAGCTGACAAATCAAGCATCACCAAAGCTGCTCTGCCACCTGCATCTAAACAGTCCCGAATAGCTTCCGAGATCTCAACTAGCGCTGACTCCGTGCTATAAGATGCCCGAAACACAGACTGGGCTGGGTGCAAAGCCTCAGATCTTTCCACAAATTCGGAGAGTTGTCTAGTCACTGCCTTCTCACATACCTTAGCTAGGCTGGGGAGGAGGGAGATAGGGCGGTAATTACCGGGCAGTGCGGGGTCAAGGGACGGTTTCTTCAGTAAAGGAAGAATTTTGGCCTGTTTCCATTCCGGCGGAACCCAAGCCTCCCCAAGGGAGAGGTTAATAATAGCATTGACCTCAGGATTAATGGTCTCTGCGACTGCTGCCAGCAGTCTGGCTGGGCAGAAATCCGAGGGCGAGCCGGACTTAAGACCCTTAAGTAATTTGAGAGTGCTAGCAAGATCGACAGGAGAGAAGACCGACAAGGCGTGATTCAGAGCCCCCTGAAGAGGCACAGTCCGTCCATCTTCCACCCGGGAAGCCGCACACACCGGCAGGGACTGCTGTATCAAATGGATTTTATCCGAGAAGAAACAGGAGAGGGTGTTGCACCAGTCATCCGTGGCCTGGCCCGAACAATTGAGAGCGGCAGGGGATGTAAAACTCTGGACTATGTGGAAAATCTCCTTCGAATTATTACCAGCCTGCTCAATACGCACGGTGAAATATTGCTTTTTAGCCTGGAAGATGGCAGAGTAATAGATCTTTTGACTGGCCCTCAGAGCGGCCTTGGCCAAAGGACAGTAATCCTGGCGACGCCAACTCCGTTCCAGCTTTTTGCAATCTTGTTTGAGCGTGCGTAGCTCAGACGAAAACCAGGGTTTTGATGGCGAAACTCTCGAGGACCGAGAGGAGGTGGGAGTAGCCAGCAAGGTCATGGACTTGTCTAACCAGTTAGTAAAGCTAGCGAGACTCTCCACAAGATCACCAGTAAGGGTCGGCCTGGAGGCCGCCAAGGCCCCAGCCAGGGAAGCGGGATCCACCTTCTTAAAGGCTGGTTTCCGCGAGATAGATTCGGCAACATGGGGCGGGCCAGCCTTCCAGGAGAAAAAAGTGATGAAGTGGTCTGACCACACAAGGGGAAGAGGATCCTCTACTAGAATATTAAAATTAGAGCAGATAGGATCAAGGATGTGACCACCCTGATGTGTTGGGTGGACAACCCATTGAGACAGCTGGGCAAGCTGAAGCATATCTTTTAGAGCAATAGCATCAGTACACGACTCTTGATCCAAATGTATATTCAGATCTCCAAAGAACAGGAACTGTGAAAAACGAAGCACCCTAGAAATTAACTTATCGCCCCACTCCTGAATGGTGGCGTTGGCAGAACCAGGGGGGCGATAGACCAACGTCCCCCCAAGTAGAAAATGGGGGGAAATCCTGATACTAAAATCTAACGCTTCTCCTGACCCCCAAGCATGGGACTCGCCCCTGATAAGCTCCCACTTTTCTCTAAAAATAACCGCTACACAGCCACCCCTTGCTTCTAAGCGGTCAGCCCTAGCAACTTTGTAACCCGCAGGGATAGCCAGAGTAACAAAAGAGTCAGAGTTGGATTCGAGCCATGTTTCCGTAAGGAACAAAAGGTCAACAGGGTGATCAGAGAGCAGCTCGAAGATGTCGGAGTGATGTTTTTTAAGGGAGCGTACATTGATTAAGGCGGCAGAGATGGATGGTGCAGTAACAAGCTTAGGCCGTCGGCCTGGGGCGAGTGAAGCAGCTGGAGAGGTGGCCGGGAGACAAAAACCACATACAGTACAGACATGCTCCTGAGCGTCGAACAGGTCAAAATGAGGGTGGGAGGGGCCTAAAGGCACAAACAGATTTAGTAGCTCATCCCTACCGTAAGTCAGCGCTGCACGAGCCCCCCCCCCCCGCCCGTCGAGCAGAGTAACAGGCCACGGCCGCAGCCGGGACGCGGACGGACGCAGACGGGTTTGCCTTAGGCGCGCCTTCGGCGCGCCAGCGGGGCGCCCGCTGCGCGCGCGGCGCGCATGCTATATAGCGTGCTTCCTAAAGTCCCCAGGTGTCGATGCTCAAGCATGCCTGACCGAAGATGGCGGCTGGGCAGGACAATTGCCTCGAGCTAGTGTGGGCTGCAGTGATAGTGCGGGTAAGCGGAATCAATTTTAAACTGTCACAAAGTTTAAAAAAAGCCCCCTAATGTCCCAGCAGAGACTGCAAGATGACAGCAGAATAAAAAAACTGTTTTTAAAAACAAGTAAAAAGCATTTTTAAAAAACGGCAATAAAGCAGACCAAACAGTGCCAATATCGGTGAAATCACAAGCCCGGGGGAGATAATACTTTCGCTCTCTCCCTCTTACCTAGGCAGAGGCGTTCGCGCAGCGCACATGCTATATAGCGTGTTGCCTAAAGTCCCCAGGTGTCGATGCTCAAGCACGCCTGACCCAAGATGGCGGCTGGGCAGGACAATTGCCTCGAGCTAGTGTGGGCTGCAGTGATAGTGCGGGTAAGCAGAATCAATTTTAAACTGTCACAAAGTTTTAAAAAAGCCCCCTAATGTCCCAGCAGAGACTGCAAGATGACAGCAGAGTAAAAAAACAGTTTTTAAAAACAAGTAAAAAGCATTTTTTTAAAATAACGGCAATAAAGCAGTCCAAACAGTGCCAATATCGGTGAAATCACAAGCCCGGGGGAGATAATACTTTCGCTCTTTCCATCCTATCAGTCACCGGCAGGGAAGCATTATCTAAGATGGTGATCCTTCCCCGCCTCCTGTACTACTTTGCCAACCTGCCAGTTTATGTCCCGGCGGCCTTCTTCACCACACTCACTCAGTTACTTCGGGACTTCCTCTCGGGCAACACACGTCACAGGGTAACGTTGTCCAAGTTGTACTTGCCCACTGACCAGGGAGGCCTTCCTGCGCCGTGCTTAAAGCATTACTATTTGGAAGCGCAACTAAAATAGATAGCCCGCTGGCTAGCTGACAGAGGCCCTGACGACACCGCAACCACAGCACCTCCCCTCTCTCTAGTTGACATTACAAAACTCTTTCACCCCGCCGCAAAAGCCCCAGCACCAACACCGCTCCTTATGGTGGTGGCTTACAAATGCTACTGCCGTAGTCTATACCTTAATAGAACTCTGGTCCCGTACGCTCCGGCCATACCACTAGAGGGCTCCCCCAGTGGGCTGGGAACGCTTACACCATTTGAGCTTGTGGAGTGGCACGAAGCGGACATACAGACCCTAGGAGACTTATATCGGGACGGCACTCTTATGACGTATGAATCACTGGTTGAAGAGGCGGGGCTGCCACCTGGGCAATTTCTTACCGCTCACTGATTGTGAAGCTGACCTCTAGATGGGGGGACATGAAGGAGGAGCCAAGCCAACACCTTACCATACAGTATCTTTATGTTATGGGGCGAGGTAGACACTTGATTCGGTGGTTTGCGGCATCCCTACGTACACACGCAGCGATAAGTTTGGAACCACTATGCTGCAAATGGGAAACTGATCTGGCGGGGCCACTAGAGGATAGGGAGTGGGGTAAGATGCTACAGAGTCTAACACGCATACCCAAAAATATGAGGTTCCGCCAAATACAGCTATTTATACTCCACAGAGCATACCTTACACCCGAAACGATCAATAGGTACTTTCACCGCACAGATAAGGTCTGCCCCCGCTGCGCGTAGTTAGGAGCTGGGTTAGTACACATGTTGTGGAGCTGCCACAAGCTACACCCCTACTGGGGGGCAGTTCGAGAGGCGCTACACACGTGCATGGGCCGCACCATACCCTTTGAATGGCCTGTTTACCTGTTGCACCTCTTTCGCAGAACACCGTCCACAAAAGTTTCTTCCCACTTTCTCGACTTGGGGCTGATGGTGGCTAAATGGCTACTCACTAAACGGTGGAAGGCGCCAGACCCACCACACATAAGGGCGTGGAAGTATTCGCTCCTGGCGTGGGCCAAGGCAGAGGGAATAGCTATCCTGAGAGAGGAAACGCTGGGACTCTGGAAGACGCCTATTGCGACACAATGGGAGGGTCTATTACAGGCCTTGACACAGACTGGGGGGGACAACACAGAGGGGCGTCCTGAACATGGGGGAGGCGCCCTTATGGGGCGTGATGAATAAACCACCAAGGGTCAGTAGCGTCACCATGTAAACACCCGTGTACTATCTGTCGCTCAGGATGGGCAATGCCGAGCTCTCTGACTGGTTGTGTCCACGTGCGGGGAACCGGGGGGCGGGGGAGGAAGAAGCAGTGGGGGCACGGTGTGAAATGCACATTCAAAAGTCAGACTATGCTGCTGTTCTTGGTTATTGGGTTTTATTGAGTTTTGCCCCCTTTAATGTTTTCTTTCTAACATCTGTGCACACATGTATCTTGAAGACTCTGAGTAGACTCTGTACACCATACCACTGGAACCATGTCACCAATGTATGATGTTGTTTATCCTGTCAAGGTTCAACTTGTAACTCAACCACTACTGTCCTTGATATGTACATCGGTTTATCACTGGTCCACGGTCATGTTCATCTTATATTGCCAAATGCTTTAAGGTATGGTTGGTGTTATATGATAGATGCTGCCTGTCTACAAGATGTTAATTCTTCAAAACAATAAAAACTGATTTATAATTTTTTTTTTTTTTTTTAATGAATCAGCCTGGACACATCCAACTCCCTAGTTGTAAAAGTGCGAAGACGGGAATGTCCTTTCTATTTGTACTAAATGGACATGAATATCCACAGAACTGTCACATTTTATACCCATTGTAGATGTTTTGGGGCAGTACACAAAGGCATGTAGGAGTGCGTAATACAGTACCACAGGAGTACTACTTTACGTACCTTCAAAGGCCAATGTGAACGTTGTATGTATGTCCTGAATGGTTAAATCTATCTGACGCAAGACGAACCTCTAGAATCAAAGTGTAAAGCTAACATTACAGGCAGGGAGTGCACTAGGAGGTCCCACAGAGCCTGCTCTCGTGTTACAAGCCTCTAGTAGCAGACACACGTGCAGAGCTGCAGACAGACTTTCCCATCTCTGAACTCTAGAAAATTGCTGAAGGAGAGACTCAGCCTTTCATGTTTTAGGAACATGGTCAGCAGTATTTGTGTTTCGAAAACTGCATAAGGGAGAGATGGGCATTTTCTGGATCCGAGGCCCCATGCTGTGTCTAAACGCACAATCATAGGGCCCTTCTGCAGTCTGCAGGTTTTATATATATATATAATTCACTGAAAAAACCATAGGTTTCAGGGGTGTTATAGTTAGCTGGACTTTTCACTTATACAAAACCATTGAAATTCCCCCGTTATAGTTAGTTCAGCTAACTATAACTCGCGCGCCCGCAATGCACTGCTGATGACGTCACATATTACATCACTCATGACATGGTCAGTGACATCACTCATGACATCACTGATGACATCTCAAATGACATCACTGATGACATCACTAATGACATCATCCAGTGAATGTGTGTTTTTCTGAAAATTAAATATGTTTTATATATGTATATCTCAAGGTCGATGGAAGAATAAATGGGTATATAAGTGTCTAAATAGATGATTTTTTTTGAAAAATTGATTGTGTAACTGACTGATTAAGTGTATCATAGTGAATACATGGCTTAGTGAGTAATGTTTAAATATGTAAATATCTGTATCAGTCTCTCACTTTGTGTATAAGTGGCTGCATGGGTTGGTGAGTAGCTACATGGGTGTCTATATAGGTTATTATGGTTTTTTGAGTATCAGTCTGAGTGTCTGCATGGTTCGGTGGGGGGTATTACGTAGTGCATAGGTGCATGAATGAGTGACTCACTGTTTGTATGTGTTGAACACAGCATGTGTGCAGGACTGTATGGGTGGATGAGTGTGTGTATGGGTGTGTTAGTGAGTGAACGACTGTCTCAATAGTGTCTTTATGAGTAACTACGTATGTTTTAAACTAGTATATGTGACTATTGGTGTATATATGTGAGTATATGTGAGAGTGAGAGATTGAAAGAGTTCCTATATGAATAAGTATGTGTTTCTGTAAGTGATTGTTTAAAAGACTAAGTATGTGTAAGTTTCCGTAGAAGTAAGTGTGGTGGTGTGTGTATAACTGTATATGCAAGTAAATGTATGTTTGATTCTTTATTAGCATAAGTGACTATGTGTGTGAGTAACTCTATGGATGAGTGGCATTGTGTAACAGGATGTATAGGTGTATGAGTACATATGATGAGTGAGTACATGTATGAGTGACTGTATAGGACTGTTGGTGAATGAGTGGATGTGTATGTGGATCTTAGAATTACTGAAGAGGTTGTTGTAACTGGTATTGGTATGTCCATTGTTTTGAAAATTTTAGTCTCTATTTTTGAATGTGTGTATCAAAGGTTATATTAGGGTGAGAGGAGGTCTGCCACTCTATCACAAGGATGATGTCATCAGTGATGTCATCAGTGATGTCATTTGAGATGTCATCAGTGATGTCATGAGTGATGTCACTGACCATGTCATGAGTGATGTAATATGTGACGTCATCAGCAGTGCATTGCGGGCGCGCGAGTTATAGTTAGCTGAACTAACTATAACGGGGGAATTTCAATGGTTTTGTATAAGTGAAAAGTCCAGCTAACTATAACACCCCTGAAACCTATGGTTTTTTCAGTGAATTTCTGAGGTTTTTTAAATGCTAATTCCTAACTATAACGTGCCTGAAACCTATGGTTTTTTCTGTGAATTTCAAAGGTTTTTTTAAATGCTGATTTCTAACTATGCCTACAGAGATAGGACATGTGAAGAAAGAAGACAAAATGCACAGAAAGAAACAAAAGAAGTGCAGAAAGAAGCAACAGAAGTCCTCAAATACGAAGATAAGTGCAGGAAGAAGGATAACGTGCAGAAAGAACAAAAAGAAGAGCAGAAAGAAGCCTTGTTGCAAAATCATCCTGTACCCTCAACTTTTTCAGACGGATACTGGTGGTAACTGAGTCTGACTAACCAGTCCTAGAGCCAGTGCTATGTTAAAAGACACTTAGAATACAGTGAAAACACCTACATACACTAGGGAACATTATGCGTTGGGGTCCCCCTGTGATTAGCATGACCTCCTCTGTAAGCCCCTAGTATATAATAGGGCATGGGGATTAAAACTACCTCTTAAAACAGGCTACAGGGCGTTTTTGCACACGTTAACTCAGGCCCCGTCCCCTCCCTTCACCACTGTGTAAACACGCCCTGTGTCCGTTTTTAGTTGGGAGATTACGTTCATTTGAATCCTGAGGGTCCCTAGGGTCCAACTAGCCCACTAGGTACCTCCAGTAAGTGCCACAGAGCTGCGTTGCAGAGAGGTGTAAAAAGTGGCACGGCCTGGACCACCTCTCTGCAATGCAGCTCAGTGGCGCTTACTGGAAGCACTTGGTGGGCTAGTTAGCCCCCAGGGGCCCTCAGTATTGAAGGGAAATTATTTCCCCAATTTAAAACGTGCCATAGTGCGTGTTTGCACACGTCACCTCAGGCCCCGTCCCCTCCCTTCACCACTGTGTAAACGCGCCCTGTGGCTGTTCTAAGTTGAGAGATTAAGTCCCCTTGAATCCTAAGGGTCCCTAGGGTCAAACTAGACCACTAGGTACCTCCAGTAAGCGCCACAGAGCTGCGTTGCAGAGAGGTGTAAAAAGGGGCTTGGCCTCAGAACACCTGTCTGCAGCGCAACTCCCTGGCGCATACTGGAGATGCCTGTTGGGGGCGCGTTTGCAGAGTGCTGCACGGAGGGGGCATGGCCTCCGGCACGATGCCAGTCTTTTATTTATTTTAATTTTTTAAGAAGGGGCCTGTGTGGTTACCCTTCTTATTCTAATTTATTGGCCCTGATGACCCCATCCCCCAGGGCCTGTCTCCTAATTATATTTTTTTGACCCCAATCCCCAGGGCCGGCCACTGTTTTTTATTATTTTTTAAAAATATATATTTATAGACACACCTAGGACATGCTGGACAAACCGTACGTACCTATCACCATGACGATTTGCGTGATATTCATTAAAAGGCGACTATGCATGCAATGAATCCACGTGGAATGTATTTACACCACTAGTGAAGCTCTGACATGTCTGATGCCCTACCGTGCCTAATCCCGGTAGACACCCTTGTCGTTTATTTATACAAACATGGGTAGCTATTGACGGGCACATTTAATACACATGCACACCAAGCCATTCAAAGGGGATTCGACAAAAATTCGACCAAAACTATGCAAGAAACCCCCCTCACGGTTAATAAAACACACATCCACTGCCGGATGTGTAATACTTTTTATTTTACTCTCTGGAAAAGGGACGAACATCACCTGAGAGTCACAGCGTGCTCCTGAGAGAGCCCAATGCTCTGTTTCACCCGCCATTGCCTGCCGAGTGCCACACACCTCTGTGTTGTATTCCACTAGCTAGTGCATATGCTATGACACTCTCTAGCCCATGTGCACTGTAACACCACCCCGTAAATATGTCATGCCACACTTGTCTTTGCACGGGTTATATTGCCCCATCTAACGTGCCTTCCTCGATGCCTATGTTATAACGCACAGTGCTATGCCATACATATTACAATCTGGGATCCATATCTTTGTCACAGTGCATATGCAATGTTACACTCCCCAGCACATATTTTATATTACATATTTAGAGACTAGTTAGGTTACACAACACTGCCCTGTGCATATTACACTCCAAGGCGCATATCGCATAGCACGCGCTAGTGCCTGTGCTATCTCGCTCTCTCCAATGAATCTGTCATTGCGCACAATGTATTGCATATTATATTTCACGCCCGGTTCATCTTACATCACACTTTTTGGTGCATAGTTTATACCATACACTATATCTAGTTTTCATTTTCAATCGTGCTCTCAGGACTATGTTCTATATAACACTGTGTTCACCTACCCTTTTCACGGGCATTACATTTTGCGATAGGGGGTGGAGGGTCAGGGGGTGTTTCTGCCAAGTGAGCCCGGAGTCACAGTCACAAACGTCCTCTTCTTCCTGAATAAAAGTGAGATTATGCTGCATACTTGTTCATATTTTAAGTAGTTCGCACAGACACAATGTTTTAAAAACAATAAAGTTCCTAATACCCGCCTTCTCTGAACAGTTAGCTTGCTGCCCCATCCCCCTCCTCCCTATCCTCTGTTGTGTGAATCCATGGACTAGCCTCCTCCCTCCTGCCATGCATGGTCTGATGTGCTACCACTGCCCTCAATTTAGTACGATGTACCAGTCCACTCCTCCTGCCCTCCATTGCCCAATTCTATGCCCCATCATTGACCTCCTGCTTAAACTCTGTGCTTAGCTTGCTGCCCCTATTCTCCTTCCCCCTGCCCTCCGATGTCTTTGTGCATGCCCCTGCTCCATCCTTTTTGCCCACCATGTCCCATGGACCTGCCACTCCTATCTACTCTGAGTGTTCTGTTGAGCTGCCACTCCCCTCCCACCTGCCTAGCATTGTCAGATGACTGTAACCTGTCCCTGCCACCTCCACCCTGCCTGTCCACATGCCATGCCCCTATCCTCTTCCTCCTGTCCTACATGGTCCATTGTACTGCCACACCCTTCTGCCCTCCCTGGTCTGTTGTGCTGCAACTGCTCCTCCTGCCTGCCCCGTGTGGTCTGTTGTGAGGTCCCTTCCCCTGAACTTTCTTGTCTGTGCACAGGTCCTGACCCTCCCTTATATCCTCCATCGTCCTTTGTGTATGCCCCTGCACCCTCCTTCTTGCCCATCATAGCCATTGTGCTGCCACTAACCCTCCCACTTGCCATGCATGGTCTTCTGTGCTGCCATGGCCCCTCCCACCTTCCCTGTGTGGTCAGTTAGCTGCCCCTGACCCCCACCCACCTTCCCTCCATGGTCTGTGTGTATGCCATCACAGTCTCACTGTTGCTCTTCATGGTGTGTCTTGCCTCTAGTGCCCATCCTGCCTGACCTCCATGGCTATCTTGCTGCTCCTGCCCTGCCCCCTTGCCCCCAGCCCTCTGTTTACATGTGCAGACCCCTACTCCCTCCCTCCTGGCTTGTCTGTTCCATTGTAATGCCCCTGATCCGTCCCTCCTGCCCTTTATGGTCTGTTATGCTGCAGCTTTCTCTCCTGTCTGTCCATTATGGTCAGCTAGCTACCATTGCCTCTTGCCCCTCTGTTCTCTGTTGTCCATCTGCATGGTCCTGTCCCCTCCCTCTTGCTTTCTATGGATTGTTGTGCTGCACTCCCGTCCTGCATGCCCTGTGTGGTGTATTGTGCTGCTGCAAACCCTGATGCCTGCCCTGCAGTGTCAGTTTGGTGCACCTCTCCATGTCCCTCCTGTCCTCTGTTATCCAAGTCCATGTCCCTATCCCATTTCCTTCCATGATCCAATGTATCATACTTGCGAAAATTTGAACTTGGTAAGAGGGAGATTTTGAAAAAACACTGGGGTATTGATTTTCCCCTTTGAGTTACATTGAAAAAGAGGATATTGTAGACAGGAGACAGATCAAATAAAGCCCATTTGAGCTTAAAAACATTGGACGTTTCCTGGCTGAATCGGGTCTGTTGGCACGTATGGTTGTACTACCATTGCCTCTTCCTTCTGCCCACAATGGTCTATTACATTGCCACAGCCTTGAAGGAGGGTAGATTTTGTATCACAGGGGGCCCCTGGCCCGTTCTGTCCACACTTGAAGTATTAGACCCTTGTCCTTGCCCTGCCAGCCGCATTTGTAGGCCGTATTAAATTGACCAGCGGGTCCTGTGTTGCTATATAATTATCCTGAGACATCCTTACCACTCAGCCAGCATAAAACCCCTGTGTAGGCCCTTCTGTTCAATATGTAGGCCTCTTTGTTAAATTGACCATAGCTCTGCAATTTTAGTGTATAGCAGTCTGAAGGCAGGTCTGCGAGGCCTTCTGCTCCAAACTAGTAGCCCCCACCCTACCCGAGTGCTCCGTGCTCGGTATCAAAGTTCAACATCCTCCTGAAGCTGTCGACATACAGTAGGCTGCATCCTGGACTGGTACTTGCTTCCTGGGCAGGTTTCCCGCTTTTAAGGAAGTGGCAACCGCAGAGCGTCAAGTTAGGAGAACTGAGGAGATTTTATACATGAATATATTGAATTCCCGTACAATACCCATTATTTTCTGCTTGCTCTATGGAACTTACGATAAGCGATTGGCCTGAGAGACTGACCTTTTCACCCAGTCCATTGTCAGCATTAAGTGGGTAAATGACGAAATGTCTGGTAAAATCTGCAGACGAAGCTTTTGGGTAGCATACGTAGGTAGATGTAGCGTGCAAAGGAGCCCACAAAATGATATAAAAAGGGAGCACCCACAGATATCGATGGACTACCTCGCCGTCTGTATGTAGGTTAACAGGCTGTGCAGGTTTTCCTCAAGAGCTGGGAGCTCTTGTCTTCCTTTGCTTAAAATGTCTTGCTCTGCTTTGCTTGAAGTATCTTATTCTATTTTACCTATATGAAATGTCATGTTATGTTTAACCATTGTTCTCTTTACTTTTGCATTTAAAAGATTTTGTATTGTAATTGCAGGAATGCTTGCTCTAAGAGTAAACGTGAGTGTTCCTAGGTAACATTTTCCTTGGTGTAACTTGTTTCTCATGATGCATTTATAGATGTGTTTTCTCTCTCTCTCTGTCAGTACATTAATTGAGATACAGAGAATATCATGACAGCTGTATGATTATCTGGATTCTGTATTTTGTACTTTATGTCTCTATTCTGCGGTTTCTTTGAAGTTGCATCTTCTCATTAAACTGCCATTGTATTCTGCCTCCAATTCCATGTCTCATATGTCTGTTTTCTTCATTTTTGGAGCAAGCGTTCCTAGGCACCCCGGCTCAAATTAAGGTGCCCCTTTTGTCCCTGACTCACTCTCCTGCTCAGTTCTGTGATGGCTCCCGGGGCTCTGGGGACCGCCCCTAGCTTTCTTGACCCGTAATAGATCTTCCCTCCAACAGCCTCTCTTGCAAGTCCTGTATTGTTGGTTTGTTGCCCCTGCCCCCCTTTCCACTGCCCTCCATAGTCTGTTGTGCTTCCACGGCCATTCCTGCCTGCTCAGTGTGGTTAAATTGTTGCCTTTGCACCCTCCTACCTGCCTTCAATTTTCAGAGTCCGTGCCCCTGGCCTCTGCCTCTCAACAGTATCCTAATGAACAACTAGATTGCTAACATTCTATATTTATTACAAAAGTGTGGAACGCCTGACGTCATCTTGATGTAATCAAAACTGTAATACCTAGAGCATTTCCTTTAGAAATTACTCATATGAGAGGGTCTTATTGGCATCAAAATTATGGTTAGTGCTCTAAAAGACTAAAATAAGGACATATTTTCTGAGTTTTCAAATAGCGACAACGCACTTTTAAATTATTTGTTATCTTTATGTTTTTTTATCCAGTTGACCACTTGATTAAATGTTGCACTTAGGGGAGAGGATGTGGTGTTACTTCCAGAACTGCAGACTTTGCAACTGGGGAACCAGGTTGAAGTTTCTGCTTCAGCTCGACATTCTGTGATTCTGGTCAAATCACTTAGTCTCCCCATGTCTACAACCAAAATGAATTTGTTCTTGTGTGATGTAACCAATGCTCATGTAAAGCACTCCAATACCTGACAAGTCTGCACTATATAACACTGCAAAAACACAAAATAATAAGTGTTTTGCACACTTCTGTTATTGGGCTATATTTGGGCTACATCTGGGTGATTTTGGGCTACATTTGGGCTCTTTTGTCTCCGGTGGCCATCTTGGGAGATTTATCTGTTAATGAAGTTTCCTAATTTCCTCATGTACTGCAGTCTCCTCAGTAGGAAATGCTTTCAGTTTTTTACTTTGATTCCATCATGAAGGTATTCAGATATGTCACACATTTGCAATAAATTCTGAATGTTAGCACTCTAGTTGCTCATTAGATCACTGTAGTAAAACTACTGTTCACCATGGAAGTCTGCTCCTGGTATTAAAAGTGCATGTTTCAGTCTGCATGTCAGAATTTTTTAATGAAATAGATGAGGATTTGAGAAGTCATTCAAAATGTGCCCTCATTTTCTTTCTTCAGCATTAATCATAATTTCTATGGCAAAATGAACCCCCTCATTGTGTTCCTTTTTAAATTAAATGTTTTAAGTGTTATCAGTTTATTCCAATCAAGATGGCTTCAGGTGTGCCATACTTTTGTCATAATGAAGACAGTAAGCGCTCTAGTTGTTTTTAAGAACATTCTGGGACATTCTGTCATTGGGCTATACTTGGGCTACATCTGGGTGATATTTGGGCTACATTTGGGCTCTTTTGTCTCTGGTGGCCATCTTGGGAGACTTATTTGTTATGAAGTTTCCTAATTTCCTCATTTACTGCAGTCTCCTCAGTAGGAAATACTTTCAGTTTTTTACTTTGATTCCATCAAGAAGGCATTCAGATGTGTCACACATTTGCCATAAATTCAGAATGTTAGCACTCTTTTTGCTCATTAGATCACTGTAGTAAAGCTACTGCTCACCAGGGAAAACTGCTGCTGGTATTGAAAGTGCATGTTTCAGTCTGCATGTCAGAATTTTTTAATGAAATAGAAGAGGATTTGAGAAGTCACTCAAAATGTGCCCTAATTTTTCTTTCTGCAGCACTAATCATACCTTTTATGGAAAAATGAACCCCCTCATTTCGTTTCTTTTTAAATTAAATGTTTTAAGAGTTACCACTTTAATCCAAGCAAGATGGCTTCAGGTGTGCCATACGTTTATCATAAGTAGGACTGTTAGCGCTCTAGTAGTTCTTTGGAACACTCTGGGAAGCTGCAGTAGAACACAAAGGAATCAACTGACAGTCTCTGCCCTTGTTGGATGTACATGTTTTACTGAGAATGTCAGACTTCATTCTCACATGACTGAGAAAGATAATGTGAGTTTACAGAAAATAAGCTCTCAGTTTAGCTTATAGATCACCTTCCAAACCTCTGTGGTAAAAGCATGAGAAAATATTTTTCTCTCAATCATGATATCCCTGCAGAAGGCTTTTTCACATGGTGAAATCACCTTAGAACATACCAAAATTCCTAAAATGAGTATGGTACCATCAACAAATGATTTATAATGTAACTAAAGTCTTAAAACCTTCTATTAACTGCAATGCTTTTTAATGAGGTGCTATCATGTATATTGGTCCCAAGATGGCTGCCAACACTTCTTGGATGAAGTGCTGACAGCCAATCAGATCTCAGGATGAGATGTGTGGTTAGGCTCCGCCCACATATATATATGCTTTTAAATGCTATTACTGAATAGATTTACACCAGATTTACACCAGACCTGCAAAAGGCACTTCCTTGACCTTATGGCTACCTCTCTGACAAATTTCAAGTAATTCTGTTCAGCCGTTCAGGCTGTAGCTGTGTCTAAAGGTCCTATGGAAAAATGCATGGGGAAAACGCGTTTTGGGACCCCCCTTTTTTCTCGGCCCATGCTTGACAAATCACCCCGAGACTTTCAGGGTAGGAGCGGAGCGGAGCGCCCCACCTATTTTGAAAATTGCGCGAGGGTTCGTCAACCGGCGCCAAAGTTATTCCAAATAGAATGTTGCGGATTTCCTATGGAAACACGGTCCTAACTATAACTATCTACTGGCGACCGCCAGTAGATAATATATAGATATATATATATAAAACCAACAATCTGTGAGCAAGGGCATCCGCCCAAAACGCGTCAGATTTTGCAGCTCGAAGAATAAAATAATCGTGCCTAAGGATTTTGGGACTCGTGTTGTCTTATGTTCGCCGAGAGGAAGTACTAAGACAGCCTGCTTTTCGTTGATATATATATATATATATATATATATATATATATATATATATATATATATATATATATATATGGAAACCACAGTCCTGAAACGATCGTAGTTTTGAGATCAAAAAAACAGGTACGGACTTCCAACGTGGTGAAAAATTATTTTCTTTATTTGTGCAGATTTAAAAGTGCCAGTGCAGAGTAATTCGACAGCAAGTGCCCAGCCTGACGCGTTTCGACTGCCAAACGCCAGTCTTGATCACATGACGCACTGGACCAATAACAATGTATATATAGTTTGAAACTAAAGAGTCACATGATATAACAATTCCAATAAGTTAAAGACACAAGCATAGACGGTGAAAACAGACAATTACATTCGTAAAGCATACTAGCTTTACCATAATGCATCATACTTGGGAAATATAAATATAGTCAAAAAAAAAATATATATATATATATATAGAGAGAGAGAGAGAGATAGAGAGAGAGAGAGAGAGAGGGAGAGGGAGAACAAACTCGACCCAAAGGCATTGGAGCGCTTTACATGATCACCAGTTACGTTACACAAGAAAACATTCATCTTTTTAGGTACAGGTAGATTAAGTGGTTTTATCTCCCAGATCCCACGGGACAAGAGCTGGGCCAGAGCCAGACATTTAGCGCCAGACATTCAGCCCCAGGCAGGCTTGAGGTTTGCTTGGTCATACAGGCCAGGACAGAGGTGCAGCACTGTGGGAGCTGTTCCACCATCCAGGAATTGAAATAGAGCTGCTGCATGCCACATTTGAGATGGTCCCAGGAAAAGTTTGAAAAGGCATACTTATGGCTACCGCAGGCGCTGCAATGCGGACTAATGGCAGAATGTGCGCTATACAGGTTATGCTTCTATCGGATTCTGCAAATCTCTCTGTTTCATTGTGTTGCAAATGACAGGGGCCCACTTTCGAATGGCCTGGTTTGTGACTTTGCTCAAGTCACTGATAAATGTTTTGCAGACCGGGGCTGTGCGTGCGATGTCTGAAGCACATGCAGCAACCTGAGCCCGTATACCAGACACACCTTTACCTATGTAAAACTGACACATACAGGGACATATTGATAATAACAATAATGTGCTGCCCCCAGGGCATCGCATTAGTGAAATATGGACGGCTGAAGCAGTCGGTCTGCCATTCTCAGTGCAGGCAGCCCCCAGGCTGCACTTTCCCGAGAACAGAGCGCCCCCTGCAGGTGGGCGCAGTGAGTGACTCTTTGTGGTGCAGTCAGTGTGCCGTCTGAAGCCTTTTTGCCTCTGCGCCTGTATCCATAACATGGTACGAGCACCGAAGCAGAGTGTTTCCCTCATTGGCGTGGGAGCGCTGCCCTTTCCCGAGAACAGAGCGCCCCCTGCAGGTGGGCGCAGTGAGTGACTCTTTGTGGTGCAGTCAGTGTGCCGTCTGAAGCCTTTTTGCCTCTGCGCCTGTATCCATAACATGGTACGAGCACCGAAGCAGAGTGTTTCCCTCATTGGCGTGGGAGCGTTGCCCTTTCCCGAGAACAGACCGCCCCCTGCAGGTGGGCGCAGGGAGTGACTCTTTGTGGTGCAGTCAGTGTGCCGTCTGAAGCCTTTTTGCCTCTGCGCCTGTATCCATAACATGGTACGAGCACCGAAGCAGAGTGTTTCCCTCATTGGCGTGGGAGCGCTGCACCGTGCAAATGAGGGAACGCCCCTGAAAGATAGCGACATTCCCACCTGTGTGCTGGTGCTCTCTGCATTATAGGAGGGTGATTGCAAGCATCTGTGGCCCCTTCTGTAATGCCAAAGTTCAGTAGGGCTGCATAAAGAAGGCACACATGCCCGTTGCACTCCGGTGCGCTTTCGGTAATATGGCCCGACGCCCGCACTACAGACGCTCTCAAACAGAAGCTTCGCATGAGCCAAAGTGAATGAGAGGGCGGCCTGTCTCCAGGCTCCAACAGGACTCACGTCTAGAGAAATCCGGCTTCCTCAAGCTCAAAAGAATGAAGACCGTGAGCTGCCTCATTGCGCTCATGTATTTATTTTCATCAAAATTACGACTTTTTGTGAATTATGCGAAGGCGAAGTTTGTCAAAATGGACTCTTTCCCGTTCTTAGAGAAGTGCCTCAGATGCTGGGCTTCTTTCTAGGTTTCCATATTGTTCGATGCTCTCCTGACCTGCCTGGAGCAGGGAGGTCTGAATCTTGAAAACATGAGGAACTGGCCATCTGTGACAGACCTGAGGGTGAACGCGTCACAGTCTGTTTTAAACTCCACCTGTTTGGAAAGATCATGCGAGTGGATCGCCTTCATTCCTCCTGAATGCACAGAAACAGATGGACCCTTGTTTTCACACCTTTTAATAGACGTCTTCTGAAAAAGGCAATTTTGCATCATATTTTAAGATGGTTCGGAATCCTGGATATCATTGGAGTCACAGTCGTATCACATTAAAGAATGCAAGCTGTTTCTGTGTAGCCTTTATCAAAAATGTGGTATTTAGTGTTTGATTTAAAAAATGAGAAACAGCAAAAAAACGGCCTTGCAGCAGGGAGTAGAGAAACTCTTAGGAGTAACTGATTATATCTTCCCCTCTCACCTCTGCTGGCAGGTTCTTGCACGCACTCACTAACCTTTCAAGAAAAAGTATATTCAGCAGGAGCCCTTTCAGCTCTGCTCGTCTGCCGCATGTGAGCTAACCACCCTGGAGTTCTCTTCTTCTGCATAATGGAAGCCTCTATCCTTCCTCATTCCCTTTGGGAGAGTTGACTTTATCTTTTCTTCTTTCAAACAGTGTATATATATATATATATATATAACTCCTCGCAGCAAGTGACCCCTTTCACCGTGCTCAGCATGTGGGTGGCTACAGGGCCAGGCCTTTAACCAGGCACTGAGTCCAGCTCCCCGCGCGCATGTCAGATAGGGGTCGGCGCAGGGTCTGGCCTGCGGTCAGTACCAGCGTCCAAACTCTTGAGAGCAGGCAACCCTGAGGCACACTCAGCTTCTGGCATTCCTAACGTACGGCTGGTCTTCCTGGCTGCACTAAGATAAACTTAATGACTTTGCCAAGAGTCACAACACAAAATATAAAAAGTGGGCCTATTATCATCTTTTTCCAATATTTTTAATCTAATGTATATTTCAGTAATTTGCGCAATGTAATGTTTAATAATAGTGATTATTGGCAAACAGATGAACTTTGGGAGTATTTATGCCCCTCCCCCGCTGGGCCAAACGTTCATAGACAAAATTACACTGCTGTGGGGGGACCTTCCTAGTAGCTTGACGATATTGGGTGGCGACTGGAGTGACACCATGACTCCTCATGACCGATGGCAGGCGACGCCGCTCGACAGATCCCCTCCCATTTCCAAATTAAATATATTCGCACATACACTGGGTTGGTCTGACTCTAGGCGCGCATTTCATCCCGCCTAGTCGTGGTTCTCATACGCATCGGCTGTCCACCCTACGCTTTCACGTCTTGACTATATCTTCATCCCACACAGTTATATATATAGAGTGACACACACATCCATTTTGCCGAGAGGCCTCTCTGACCATTCGCCTGTCCAACTCAAGCTGCGCCTGCGGATCCACTGGACCCCGTATAGGTGGCCATGTCCCAATGGCTCCTCCGGGATGCTAACTATCAGGAGACTTTACATTTAGCTATTGCAGACTATCATAGTTTTAACGTGGGCACTTCACTGTCACATACCACCATTTGGGAGGCTCTTAAGCTGACGATTAGAGGGGCAGACATCAGTTTCTGCACGGGGGAGAAGCGGCGGCGCTTGGCACAGGTGAGGAAGCTGGAGGACCGTCAGGGCCAACTGCAGTCCCAAATGGTGGAGGGATTTGGTCCCAACTACCCCTATCGTTATATGGTAGGTCTGCGATTTTTAAAATGGTGTCCTTACCGCGCTTACTCTATAAGATCCAGAATTACCCACACCCTATCCCCCGTAATGGTTTACCCAGCTCAAAGCACTTTGAATAGATTCCTCTGGCAGGGGGGCGCGATTCATGTGGCTCTCTTGACGTGTACGTAATCCATGTACTGTGGGGGTATCGCTGCTTCGGAAGTTCGGGCGTACTACTCCGCCTCGCATCTCTTGGTGATCAACGAATGGTGGTATGGATCCCGGATGGACCCGGCTAGTGCCGTGGAGCGGATCACCATGGCGGGCACCCCTTTGCTGCATCTTCTATATAACAGTGCATCACTAGATGCGCTCCCTCCGGCTTGTCAGATAGTCATCCAGACATGGAGGTGGGTGGTTCGGTCCACGGGTTGGTGGGGCAGGCTGATGGGCACCACTCCCCTCTGGCAGGGTACCCACTTGTGGCCGGTATTGATGCATGAGGGATTCAGCAAGTGGGAACTTAGTTGTATCTCCACGCTCGGAGATGTTATGCAAGGGACCACTCTTCAATCCTTTCAGAGGCTACAATTGGATTTTGATCTTCACAAGTTGCAGTTCCATCACTACTTGCAGCTTCGCCATGCCCTGACCCCCCTTCTTCGGCAGCTAGAGGCTTTACCTGAGTTTCACCCACTGGAAGGTCGCTTGTTGATGGGGGATATTGGGGTTCAAGAAAGCCGGCAAATTTATCAGACACTCATCACACATACTAAGACCACAATCCACAAAACCCAGGAGGCATGGGCCGCCAACCTGATGGCCCTTACAGACGATGACTGGGCTGAGGCTTTGGCTAGTTCTCGATATGCAGCCGTGTCTACCAGATACAGACTAATCCAGTTTAAATAGCTCCTTAGGGTGTACTACACTCGCCATAGACTCTGGAAAATGGGAGCTATCCAATCTCCGATCTGTCTATGCTGCCACACGGATGATAGTTTGTTTCTGAACACGGTGTGGGGTTGCGTGGCGATTCAGCCGTTCTGGCCGGCGTATTGTCCTGCCTGGGCTGTGTCCTGGCGTGGGAAATCCCGTTAGACCCCAGACTGCCGCTTTTACACAGCACAGAGGACATTGGGGGGAATCGCTACAAGAGGACACCTTTTATTTTTGGGCCTCACCTTAGCCAAGCATGACATAGCACAACATTGGAAGGACTCGTCCCCACCCGGCGTCACCATCTGGAAAAAGGCACTGGATAGATGCATGTCAGCAGAGGTCATCGTGTTTCAGGCGAGGGGTTGCCCGCAGAACCATGGGAAGATGTGGTCCCGATGAGCCGCCTATAGAGGCATCGAATTGCCCCCAGTGTCACAGTCTGATGCTCGTGACCCCATTGAACAATTAGTGGTGAACAACCTACCTATTTAGTGTCTTGTTGCTAATGAAACGTGGTTGGGAACGTCACAGGCATTTACTTGTAATGTTTCTTAAGTATGTATGGTGTGCTTTTGGGGGGGTGGGGGGTGTGGGGGGTGTCATGTTTCCTTGGTGTTCTGCAGGCTATTGGGGATTTGTATAAGGTGTCCACAGATATTATTTGATGCACTTTCTCTGTATATTTCTTGTTGGACTTTGCCCATCTGGTACGCTGAAAACTCAATAAAATTTGTTGTTAAAAAAAATAATAGTATTCATTTCTTAAAGTTTTAAGGTAAAACGCATGTCTGTGAATCCTTTAACATAATTTTTATTTCTGTATTTTGTGAACTGAAAAATGTTAAAGTAAAGACTCAGAGGCATAAATATATATATATTTTTAGGCTCTCTTTTTAAATTTTTAAGCACCAAAAATGCAATCATAAAAACAACCGCAAGGGGACTTTGCACTCTAGATGACGAGATAGGAGTGCTTTAAAAAAAAATATATGATAAGTTCTCCATAGGTCATGGTTTTAGGTCAACACTAAAAAAATACTTGGTGGTGCCCCTGCTGCCTCTAGGGGCACACAAACCTAAAGATATTGTTTAATACAGTGCCCTAGGGCATTAGGGGGTGCTTCTTTCCAGGAGCAGTGAATAATAAATGAGGGGCTCCTGAAGCTAATTTAATTTTCACTTTTTTAAAGAAAATTTATTTTGGCTGTCCTGGTGTTCACCCATAAATAATATTTTCAATTAAAGGGAAGACCGCCCATATTCCCGAGCCATAGGGCCCCAGGGACCCCATCATCCGTGGACTTTTTTAATTCTTTAATTAAGAGGAGAGGGGTGCATTGTCAACCTTCCTGAGTCACTAAGAGCAAAGGGACCTCATCCCCAGGGCCTCTGGTGGGTGCCCCAGTGCCCACCTGGGGCACTCACAAAACATTATATTGAGGGCTGCTGGGGAGCCCCAGGGCTACAGCAGTCACAGCCAGCTCCCTAGCAAGCACCTTTCATTTACTACCACCTGGGAGAGAGCATAATATTTCTAGTACTCCCGCCGGGCAGGGACAAAGTGGAGTTCCCTTCCAGAGATAGTGTGGGCATAGTATGCCTACAGTCTCCCGGCCAGGGAACCACAGTGTCCTGGGACTGAGCTCCCCAGACCACTGTGTAGTATCATGCCCCTGGGGTCCCCAGTGAGGATACCACCACAGGGAGGGGGCGCACAGCCGCCCTCCCCTTTTTGTAGCTTTCAGCTCCGAGGGATGTGGTCTCTGGGGCTCAACAGAGGCTCGGGGTTGGGGGCCATACTCCCACTCCACTTTTTTAAACAAACTGACCCCGGGGGAAGATGTGATGGGGCTAATTAGTGGCTCAAGGAGGGGGGGCACATGTCGCCTCCCTATAATGGCCAGTTGGCCCGAGGGATGGGGTCCTGGGGCTCTAAGTGACTCGGGCGGAGGCCTGCTCATTCCCCCTCCCCATATATATAATATTGAAGACCCTGGGGCCCTTGCCCACCCCATGAGTCAAACTAAATTAAGTAAAAAATGGCAGCAGATGTTTTCTCTTTTTTTGTAAAATATGCTGTGATCCTGCATGAGTTCCATCGGAATCCAGCGGGATTTCGTTATTTTAAAAATAAATCTTTATTATGGCCCCAGGAGAGGTCCCTCTGGGATCCTCCCAAAAGGACTAGGGGGCAGGGTATCCCTATGCGGCCCCCTTATATATTTATTTTTCTTAATACACTAAGGACAAGGGGCTAAGTCCCTGAGTATTGTAATGGCTGTCTGCAAATTTTTCCTATGTTGCAGGCAGCAAATCAGAGCACTAGCTCCCACGGGAGCCTTGCTTCCATGGGAGAGAATTGGGACAAGGGAAAAAAGCCCCCTTGGCTAATCAGATTGCTGTATTTTTTTAAACTGGGTTTGAGGGGCTCTCACAAGAGTCCCTCAAACCCAACCGTCCAGATATGCAATGATTGTTGATCCTTAATTTCTCCAAAACTACTGAATGGATTTACACCAAATCACAAAAAACACAATCTGCCGACCAAGATCTAACTTGCTTCCAAATTTGGTTAAGAAATATGCCAGGACCTGGGGAGGGGGGCGCATACCCCCCTCCCACTCCAAAACATGCTTTGTCCAAGGGGATGGGGTCCCCGGGGCCGAAAATGGCCCATTGAGGGGGTCAGCATGCCCCCGTTGAAAAATTTACTGGGACTTGTGGGATGGATTCCCTGGGGCAGAAATCGGCCCTGGGAGGGGGGACGCTTACCCCACCCCCCTTGGAAATGCACCAGGCCCCAGGGGATGGAGTCCCCAGGGCCAAATGCAGCCTAGGGAGAGGTGTCACTCGTGTCCCCTCCGCCCAAATATAAATGTACCCGCAGGCCCCTGGCCCACCCCAGGGGGGTTTTGAAAAGCAAGCACAGCAGCCCACATTTTTTTTTTTTTTTTTTATTGTTGCCACGTCCTAAGATGGCTGCCACCACTTCCTATTTGCAGTGGTGGGTGCCAATCAGATCTCAGCTTGAGATCTGTCAGGACCTGCAGAGGGTCTATGTCCCTAAATATACAAATTTTGTGAACAATAATTGCTCAAAAAACACTGATTTGATTTACACCAAATTTCAAAAGCACTCTTTCTGGACCTAGATGTAGCTTTCTTCCAAATTTGGAGTAAATTCGTTTAACGATTTAGGCTGTGGCTGTAGCTGTGTCTAAAGTTCATAAGGGAAGATGAATTGGGAAAAGACGTTTTGGGACCTCCATTTTTTTCTCGGCCCCTGCTCAATGGAGCACCATGAAACTTTCCATGTGCAACCTTGCCAAAAAGCAACACTGTTTTGGAAAGCTTTGTGGAGATTCATCAAACAACGCCAAAGTTATGAGCAATACAAAAAATGTATTTCCTATGGAAACACGATCCTAACTACAACTACCCAGTGGCGTCTGCCACTGGGTAAAAAAAACACACACACACACACACACCACACACGCACCCCCCCCCCCACACACACAAACACACACACACACGCACACACCTTGAAAGAAGAAAAGACGTCTTTGAGTCAAAAGCGTGTCTTTTCCAAAGTATTGTTCTAGTGAAGTAAATCATAATGGTGGCATTAAAAATACCCAGTAATCACAGAAGAAATCCTGTGTAACCAGAAATATAAACTTATAATTGCATGCAAGAAATATCTAAAAAAAAAATATTAACCGTTCATATATAAGTACAAACTCATACGGGAATCAAAATTGTGCTGCTATTCAGCAAAGATTCGGGACATTACAGATAAGGCCATTGATATATCACTGTGATATAAAGCCTTTACATTGTCATTCATCAGCAACGTCTATACAGCATTATGTCCAACAACATAATCTTACCTTTATCATGTTGCCACCACAGCTTTAAGACCAGCCAACAGAGATCCACACAATCCAGAGCCTGTGTGCAACAGCACCAGCGCTAAGAGCGCTTTGAAACCATGGGAAGCTTTTCTTGGGGCAAGTTCTTTACTCCCCTGGATGTCTTAGGGCATTTTGTTTGAACAGCTTCTGGGGGCAGCTGTATCTCTGGCAACCCCCCCCCCCCCCCAACCTACTACTCTTCCTGGGCACTACAAGAATAAATATGCAAATTAAGAGCCCTCCCAGGGTTTGATGGAGTGCTCCTAAGCCTTCGGGCAAATGAGCGGGCCACTCAACAATAATGCTTTTCTTTTCTTCACAGTTTTTTAACAATGCGGCCACAAGCTGCATTTTCTTCTTTTACTGCAGAGTTCCCCTGCTCCTACTATCGGGCACCCAGCACGTGCAGTAGATGGGGGCAGTGCAGGGAGCCCAATCCCGTGCTGTCCAGCTGGCTCCACACCTGGCTGACAATGCTCTGGTGCGGGAGCTGGCCTCTTATCTTTCCCGTCAATGGCCTCACAGGCAGGTGGGGATTGTTATGTTATATTATGTTATGTTATGTTATGTTAATGGTTTTTGTACCGCGCACAGCTGCCCCAGCAAAGGGGCGTCCTGGCGCCAAGAAAGGTGAACACAACATCACAAAATGCAGCAAAGTCAGTTAATGTTATTAAAAAGGAGCGTTTTGATGACACGTCTGAACCTGGTTAAGTCTTCCAAAGCACGGATGTCATTAGGGAGAGAGTTCCAGAGCTTGGCGGCTACTACTCGAAAGGAGCGGCCTCCAGTCCTGCTCAACAGAAAACGGGGAACAACAGCTAAATTCTGGCCCATCGATCTCAAAGAGCGAGGGGGGATATATGGAGTCAGGAGATTCATGAGAATAGGTGGAGCCAAGCCTTTCAAGATTTTAAAGGCCAGGCAAAGCACCTTAAACTCGATCCGCCGCGCAACAGGCAACCAATGGAGTGTATGCAATGATCCGGACACTGAGCAAC
Organism: Triturus cristatus; assembly: GCF_964204655.1. NCBI lineage: Eukaryota > Metazoa > Chordata > Amphibia > Caudata > Salamandridae > Triturus > Triturus cristatus. The sequence goes on from NC_140591.1 coordinate 85,115,059, forward strand.
ATTTGGGCAGCCCAAATATCGCTCTTGCGGCGGCATTCTGCACTCGTTGTAACCGCAGAAGTTCAGCCTTGTTCGTGCCTGCAAGCAGAGCACTGGCATAGTCTATCCTGGATAGTATCGATGCCTGGACCACAAGCTGTCTAGTGCTGGCATCGAAAAATTTAAGCACCGGCCTGATGCTCCTAATAATGCCAAAGCAAGAGGCAGCCACCTTCTTAGTATGGCAAATAAAACTAAGTGAAGGGTCCAGCCAGACCCCGAGGTTTTTTAACTCCATAGCAGGAGAGGGGATCATTCCTAACTTGGGGGGCCACCAGCTGTCATTCCAACATACAGGATGCTTCCCAAACACCATCACCTCTGTCTTCTTTGTGTTCAATTGGAGACAATTCTGGTTCATCCAATTGGCCACCGAGCGCAACCCCTCACAGAAGTTAAGGGCGTCCAAAGCTGAGTCCCCACTTAGTGTGACCGCCAGCTGCGTGTCATCAGCATAGGACACCATTGTCAAGCCCCAGCCTTTGACTACCGCAGCCAGCGGCCTCACGTAAAGATTGAAGAGAGTGGGGCTCAGAGATGAACCCTGTGGGACCCCCAGGGTGAGCGGGTGAGAGGTGGATTTACCGGGAGGTATCGCAACCTGAAAGGATCTGTTGGAAAGGAAGGAGCGGAACCAGCCTAATGCCAACCCCCTAACCCCAGCTTCCTCTAACCGCCGCAACAAGATATCGTGTGACACCGTATCAAAGGCGGCACTCAGATCTAACAGCAAGAGTGCCGCTGTTTGTCCGGTGTCCAGCACGGAGCGCAGATGTTCAACCATGTATAACAAGGCAGTCTCCGTGCTGTGGGCTTTACGAAAACCATTTTGCGTGGGATCCAAGATGTTAGCTTTATCGAGATGGTCAGCCAGGATCCCATTCACGTGGGCTTCGATGACTTTAGCAGCCCACGGCAGCAAAGAGATGGGACGATAGTTTTCAGGTTTTGTGGGGTCGAGGGTAGGCTTTTTTAGGATGGGGGTAACTACCGCTTGCTTCCACTTGGTGGGTACAGTCCCTGAACCCAGTGACATATTGATAAGGGCAAGCAAGGGTGCACGACAAATGGCCTGCATGTTTTTAAATAGGGCCGGTTTGAGGGGGTCTGCAGGGGAGCCAGATTTAATTTTTTGGCTCAGAAAGTCAAAACCCTCCTCAGATAGGGGGGCCAAAAAATCCAGGATCCTATCATTAAACTTAGGACAATCAAGTGAATCCAAGCAGTGCACGATAGTTGGAAAAGAGTGGTAAATTGCTTGCACCTTATGAACAAAAAACAAAGCCAGACTCTCGCAATGAGAGTTAGTGCAGATTTCAGCCGCGGAGGCCCTCTTAGTTATAAGGTCCTTTAGGACCTTAAAGATTAATTTAGAGGGATTAGGGCTGTTCCGGAACTCCTGCGCATAAAATGCGGCACGTGTTCGACACACCGCCCTGTGATATGCCTTTGATAGGGTGAGGTAGCAGGTCTTAAGTGCGGGATCATAGGCTTTCCTCCATCGCCTTTCCGCTTGCCTACACTCTCTCTTAAGAGACGCCAAGGTCTCATCATACCACGGGCTATGTGCCTTGGTCCGGCACTTAGAACGTACAAAAGGAATAAAAAAGTCCAAGGCCGTGCCAATCCAAGTGCAGAATGACTCATACCCACCGTCAACATCAGCGAGGAGAGGTAGGGGTGTTTTTCCTAATAAGAGGTAGAAGTCTTCAAGTTTTAGTTTACTCCACTGGCGGGAAACAGACGTTTTATTCAATGCCACAAAAAGAGGATCTACCACAGTGAGAGCTGCTTTCACCAGCATATGGTCTGTCCAAGTCAGCTGAACAGGTTGGCATAAGGTAATCTCCTCTAAGGAGGTAAAAAACGGGTCCAGAATATGTCCACCAGAGTGGGAGGGGGACGTCACTCTCTGTGTGAGCTGCAGGGCTTCTAGATCTGCTAAGCAGCTCTTAATGGAGGGTTGGGAAGGACAGTCGAAGTGCAGGTTGAGATCACCTACCACATTGAAATTTGCACAGCCAAGAGCTTCTATACTAATGACGTCCGGGAGAGCGGCCCTAAAGGCCGCATCGCAGCCCGGAGGCCGGTATATTAGAAGACCTGAGAAGCTAAAGCAATGAGACAGAGAGATTCTAAAACGAGCACATTCACAACCTGGGAGTTTTAGTTCTTTCCATTCACAAGGAAAGCGACGTTTCACCGCCATTGCAATTCCGCCACCTCTCGAACCACGGTTGAGAGTTGCCACGGTATAGTCAGGGGGGAAGGTGAGGTTTAAAATTGCAGTATCAGCATCTTGAAGCCATGTCTCGGTCATAAAAAACACATCAGGGGAGTCATTGGTGGCAATATCAAGAATCTCCGCCTGATGTTTGACCAGAGATCTGACATTTAGGCTATATATACTGACAATATTCACCCCCGACACGTTAATCTGCCGGGATGAAATTTGCATAGAGCGGGCGCGAGACGGGGGAGGCAGGCGCCAGCAGCAACAGGTGCACCGATAAGGGCCCCTTAGCGGTGCTACAAGTGGAAGTGGACAAATGGGAAAATGGTCACGTACGGCCAGTAAGTCTGCTCTACCGTACCTGAGAGGGGAAATAGCCATAATGGTGGTGTAAGGGTCTGCCGCACCCCGCACTTCCTTAGCGCTGACGGGCGCAGACGGGCAGACTCTGGCTTGTCTCAGGCGAGAGTCAGGCGCTACCGCTGCGCGGCCCGTACGAGCTTTAAGTACCGGCTCACCTGAAGTTGTGGCAAGCGCTAGAGCGCTCAAGCAAATGGCCCAGTAAACAAAGCACCCCCCAAGATGGCGGCCAAGCGCCACACGAAGGAACACAAGAACTACCAGAGGAGGTCAACAGACTCCGCAAAATGCGGTGAGGGCACAATTTAAATGCAAGAGTGTGGGCAGTGTAGTTGCAGTATTGCAGTTGCAATATTTAAAAGCAAAAAGAACATTTTACAGCAAAACAGAAAAACGCTGTCTAAAATGTAAGTTAAAAGCGCACCACGCTTCACTAACTAGCAGCACAAAGCGCGAGCATGCACCTTTCGCACCATTGTGTGGTGCGCAACCCACTCTCTCCAGACATGGGCACAGGGGTGGGGTAGCACTTCTTTGGACCAGGGGGTTTCCGTGGGTTGGTGCCCCCTGGGACGTTCTGGGATACCTGGGCCATGGAAGATCTCTTTCACTAATGGTAGCAGAGCATACTTACCCTGGCCCCACCTCAGTCCCTCCTTTTAAACACCAATCTTTTTGTGCTGCTCTTTCTGGGCCCTTAAGGTGGATGTTGATGATTCTGGTCATGTTTTACTCTTGTGGACCATCTCTAGCCCCCAGGAGGACTTTAAGTTCCTGGCCTCTATGGGGTGTTTTTTTTTGGAACGCTTGCTTTAAAAGGCTCCTTTCACCAGACCGGTCCTCTGCTCGGGCTCCCGATACTCTCTTCTGCTCTGGGGCATCTTCCACAGTCCCTCCACAGCCCTCAAGCAGAACTCCCTCTCTGCCAGACTCCCCATAGCTGTGGCCATCTTGTAGGATGCCTGTGTATCAGCATCACAGTCAGGGGCCGGTTCACAGAAGTCGCAGGGAAACCCTCCAGGATACCCCTAGTTGGTCCATTCCCTGACTGTTTCTCAGGGGCATAAGGGACTAAGTGCCACTGACCCTGGGGAAACCAATTCTAGCTCTAATAATAATAATAATAAATGAGTTTCTAAAGCGCATGGTTATACTACCCAGTATGTCCACGCGCTGCAGATAGATACCCGTCACTGGACAGGATGCACAGGATGAAAACCGTACCTCGCAGAGGCATTATATGTGGAACAGCCATGTTTTCAATTTTATTCAGACGATCCCCTCCGATGGTTCAGACCTGAGTGACTGCGGAAGGTCATTCCAGAGTTTAGCAGCCAGCCATCTGAAAGATCTTCCCCCATCCGTGCTCTTTTGATTACTAGTAGTTCTACCCTTCCTGTTCCCACAGATCTCAGAGCCCTGGTAGGTATGTAAGGGGTCAGTAGATTGTGTAGGTAGCTAGGGCCCTCTCCCTGCAGGATGTGGTGACTAATGCATAGTGTTTTGAACATATTTCTCCCCCTAACCGGGAGCCAGTGTAGCGTTGCGAGAGCGTTCTTGGATGGCGCTCTTCTGGGTAGCCTCAGAACAAGACGAGCTGCCGCATTTTGAATGCCTTGCAGTCTTTGAACACACCTCCTATTTGCCTCAAGGTACAGCGCATTCCCGTAGTCCAGGCGCGATGTCACCAGTGCATGGACCATCGTTTTTCTGGCAGCTGCAGGGAGCACATCTAGTGTCTTCCGGAGGACCTCATTATTCCGAAACATTTTCCGGCAACCACCCTGGTGTGGTGGTCGAAGGAAAGTTTTGGGTCCAACCATATCCCCAAGTTCTTAACCTGTTCCCTGGGAGCAGGGGTGGAGCCCAGGGACTGAGGCCACCACCTTGAGGTCCATATAGACGGAGTCCTGCCAACTATTAGAACCTCCGTCTTGTTTCCATTCAATTTAAGGCAATTGCTAGCCATCCAGACCTCTAGCTCCTGTAAGCAAGTGGAGAAATTGGTGGCTGCCTTGTCATGGGCTTGCGATAGGGATACAACTAATTGCGTGTCATCCGCATATGACACGACACTAATGTCGTATTTTGCAATTAGGTCTGCTAAGGGGGACATATATAAATTAAAAAGGGTGGGACTAAGGATAGACCCCTGGGGTACTCCTTGTGTCAGTCTAATGCTTTTCGAGTAGAATGGCCTCTGAGACACTTGGAAGCTCCGATCTTGTAAGAAGGATCTCATCCATTCCAAGGTTTCAGCTGGAGGCAAAGTCATTCAGCCTATCTTTTCAGGATCAGCAAATGGCTTTTCTTTCAAACTGGGCATTCTTTTGCCATCATCGCTTCCAGCCTTGTTGTGTCTTCTCAAGTGTCTCTCCATTGTGCAGAGGTTTTTCAGTGGAGGTGGAAAGTTCTGGAAGGTGAGCACCTCTGCCCAATCTGATGGTGCCACATCATCACTCTGTCTTTCCCTAACCCTCCTGCACAACATTCTCAGACATTTCAAGATGGCGACTTCAAGTGGTTTATGAAAGTATCTTGCCTAAGAGCTTCAGTCCCACCACCCAACTGACACAGCTGCCTGATAAATTCACACTAAAATCTAAATGTGGAGCCCCCCAGTGCTTGGCTCTAGTGGTCTGGCCTTTCTTCTTTGTTTCTGTGGGCTTGAGAATGCCCAGCCTTGGTGCAGTGTGTGCAGATTTGCTTCCCACTCCTTCGTTTTCCACAAATAGGCCCAATCACTGTTTATGTCTCTACAGGCCTATGATCCTCCTGCTGGCCAGCAGAGTAAAACACTTGACCCAGTGAGGGTGGGGGGGCGAAAGACCTGGAATCTACTTTTGGTTGAGGCAGGGAAATAAAACAATTCCTAAAGTGCCATGAGGAGTACGGTTATAACAAAAGAGACAGAGGACCTGCCCTCGAAGTATGTTTACCTTAAAATTGATACAGGATCACTAGGCCTAAGTATGACGAACCAATGTGGTGGCACAGATTTCACCCATAAGGTAAAATGTAGTGAGCACATATCCTTTCAGTAAACACTACAAATCTACACTATGAATGCCCTCTCACATTATACGGCCCACATCAGATTAGCACCAATCCCTGAAGGGTCTCTTCTGTGGCAGGATACCTGTGTGCAGATACCGAGCTGAGGTACACACTCAGCCTGCACATATGTGCAGAGATGCGTGCTCATGTGTTCATCCGTAACCAGCCCAGAGCCTCTTATCCTAGCTGCACAGCATCAGCCTTATCTTCTAAGGCAGATAGTGGCTGTTAGCACTGGTAGTCCATTTCCATAGAAATTATCTTGAGTGATAGGCAGTTGGCGAGATTCACTCACAGTAAATGTCTGAAACCGGGTAGTCAAAAAGCAAAAAATTCAAGGGCATTAACTGAGCGGAGAACACTTTGCTACAGGTTCCATCGCATATTATGTGATATTCAATTGGATTTTTGGTAGTTCTGTATGCTTACTACTATTAGTGTCTTAGAGTGCCTTTGCCTAGGTTCATTCTTTAGAAAATCCATAAACGTACATGCGTACATACCTTCAGAGTGTTCTGGAGCAATCATAACATAGCATGAAAAGCTGCATAAAATACTTCCTCAAAAAACCAAATACTGGCTAAAGCGGCGATAATGGGCTTGATAATATGCCGCAGAGAGTTCCAATAGAAGCCCATGTTCTGGTGTGATCCTGGGTTTCTATGGGAATTAACAAGGGCATATTATCAAGCCCATTATCGCTGCTTTAGCAGCAGTTTCCTGCCGCTAAAGCGGCGATAATGTTATCGCTGTTCCTTGATAATACGGCCCTTGGTGAGCTCAAGCTTGGTGCATCACATACTGACCAGAAATACCACTATTTCTCATAAAAGGGTGCAGGCTTTAATGAGTGCATATGGGGTGGATTGAAGATTGTATTTTATGACCAATGAGGGTTTACAGACGTTTATGACATACACATTGGGAATCAGAAACTGTAGCATGCGTTTTCCTATATTTACATGTTAGATTTATAAAACAAAACTTAGATGTGATCAAAACTGTGAAAACAAAAGAATATATAATATGTGATGAAAAGGGTGTTGAATCTACATTTATGAGTTAGAACACATGCACGTGCACACTGAATAATATTTTGCTGGGGCCTACTCTAGGGCTACGTTTTGTACATGTTTAGGAGACCAGCTCAGTTAGTAAGGGACATAGCAATGAACTCGAAGACCAGCCCCAAAAATTAGGGATGAATGATAACATTCCCTAAGGAATATTTTCACCAAACCTTCTCAAATATGTTTAGCTCATACAAAGCCCCTCCCCTAATGGTTGAAATGAAAGTGTGCCTTCAGTTCTTGCCAATATGTATATCTCTGAGACCAGAGGAAGCAGCAGCAGTGCTTGTTAGCCCTAAGGCCATCTGGTACCCTGACTAGTCCTAATGTATGTCCCTGGCCATGGCCAGGCCCACCTCAGGGAAGGCATGCCCAGGGTGGCCATCAAAGTATCGACATCAAATGTTAGTTGAATTGGTTTAATGGAAGAAAACTAAGGCTACAAGACCCATAATGCATCTGGTTGTCACATGAACGCTCAGGACTGGAAACAATCTCTGTGATGAAGTGAGGGCCACCAATGCTGTTTAACAGGCCATTGACCTTCACCCTTTTGAGCTTCTTGGGTATGCCAGGGTAACAATGAATAACAGGGATGCTTTCACTGAGGGCTTCTCAGTGACCTCAAATAGACCGCAAGAGTGCAGCCAGAGTTGTCTATGGTGTCCCTCATAACCCTGAGGTAAAACATGTCCCAGTTATTCCCTGTTACCCATCCATAACTGCATGTTATTTGTGGCCCACCCAAATCATCTGCCCCTGTTTTCAAGTACCCTGTAGGGACAGTGGAGAATGGGGGAGCCCTGTGTAACACTCAAACACAAACCTGCCCTCCTGCAAGCCACCCTAATCACCCTCGGTGCCTTCATTCCTCCTCCTCTGCCCTCCTCTCTATATGTGCTGTCTGCTCTGCCATAGGTGCCACACCTGACCTCCTGCAAGCCACCCCCACCACCCTCTGTGCCTTCATTCCTCCTCCTCTGCCCTCCTCTCTATATGTGCTGTCTGCTCTGCCAGAGGTGCCACACCTGACCTCCTGCAAGCCACCCCCACCACCCTCTGTGCCTTCATTCCTCCTCCTCTGCCCTCCTCTCCAGATGTGCTGTCTGCTCTGCCATAGGTGCCACACCTGACCTCCTGCAAGCCACCCCCACCACCCTCTGTGCCTTCATTCCTCCTCCTCTGCCCTCCTCTCTATATGTGCTGTCTGCTCTGCCAGAGGTGCCACACCTGACCTCCTGCAAGCCACCCCCACCACCCTGTGTGCCTTCATTCCTCCTCCTCTGCCCTCCTCTCCAGATGTGCTGTCTGCTCTGCCAGAGGTGCTACACCTGACCTCATGCAAGCCACCCTCACCCCCTCTGTGCCTTCATTCCTCCTCCTCTGCCCTTCTCTCCAGATGTGCTGTCTGCTCTGCCAGAGGTGCCAAACCTGGCCTCCTGCAAGCCACCCTCACCACATCTGTGCCTTCATTCCTCCTGCTCTGCCCTCCTCTCCAGATGTGCTGTTTGCTCTGCCAGAGGTGCCACACCTGACCTCATGCAAGCCACCCCCACCACCCTCTGTGCCTTCATTCCTCCTCCTCTGCCCTTCTCTCCAGATGTGCTGTCTGCTCTGCCAGAGGTGCCAAACCTGGCCTCCTGCAAGCCACCCCCACCACCCTCTGTGCCTTCATTCCTCCTCCTCTGCCCTTCTCTCCAGATGTGCTGTCTGCTCTGCCAGAGGTGCCAAACCTGGCCTCCTGCAAGCCACCCCCACCACCCTGTGTGCCTTCATTCCTCCTCCTCTGCCCTCCTCTCCAGATGTGCTGTCTGCTCTGCCAGAGGTGCCACACCTGACCTTCTGCAAGCCACTCCCACCACCCCACCACCCTCTGTGCCTTCATTCCTCCTCCTCTGCCCTCCTCTCCAGATGTGCTGTCTGCTCTGCCAGAGGTGCCAAACCTGACCTCCTGCAAGCCACCCCCACCACCCTCTGTGCCTTCATTCCTCCTCCTCTGCCCTCCTCTCCAGATGTGCTGTCTGCTCTGCCAGAGGTGCCAAACCTGACCTCCTGCAAGCCACCCCCACCACCCTCTGTGCCTTCATTCCTCCTCCTCTGCCCTCCTCTCCAGATGTGCTGTCTGCTCTGCCAGAGGTGCCACACCTGACCTTCTGCAAGCCACTCCCACCACCCCACCACCCTCTGTGCCTTCATTCCTCCTCCTCTGCCCTCCTCTCTATATGTGCTGTCTGCTCTGCCAGAGGTGCCAAACCTGACCTCCTGCAAGCCACCCCCACCACCCTGTGTGCCTTCATTCCTCCTCCTCTGCCCTCCTCTCCAGATGTGCTGTCTGCTCTGCCAGAGGTGCCAAACCTGGCCTCCTGCAAGCCACCCCCACCACCCTGTGTGCCTTCATTCCTCCTCCTCTGCCCTCCTCTCCAGATGTGCTGTCTGCTCTGCCAGAGGTGCCACACCTGACCTTCTGCAAGCCACTCCCACCACCCTCTGTGCCTTCATTCCTCCTCCTCTGCCCTCCTCTCCAGATGTGCTGTTTGCTCTGCCAGAGGTGCCACACCTGACCTCATGCAAGCCACCCCCACCACCCTCTGTGCCTTCATTCCTCCTCCTCTGCCCTCCTCTCCAGATGTGCTGTCTGCTCTGCCAGAGGTGCCAAACCTGGCCTCCTGCAAGCCACCCCCACCACCCTCTGTGCCTTCATTCCTCCTCCTCTGCCCTCCTCTCCAGATGTGCTGTCTGCTCTGCCAGAGGTGCCAAACCTGGCCTCCTGCAAGCCACCCCCACCACCCTGTGTGCCTTCATTCCTCCTCCTCTGCCCTCCTCTCCAGATGTGCTGTCTGCTCTGCCAGAGTTGCCTGACAGCTCTGTGAGAGCCCTGCCATGGCAGCCTGAAAACCCTTTGTAATAGGGACAGTCATGCAGAACAATAAACATAAAACATTGATGGAAACTTTCAGCCAAGCAGCTTAATCAGTGCAATATATAACGAGAAAAGTTTTCTTTTTTAGCAGAGTGGAGGCATGTCACATTGGACGACGCTGAGAGAGACAGCTCGGTGGAATGAGGCATCTTCGACAGAAACCTGTGGTCAGTTTAGAGGTCAAAGACTCCAATGCAATGCTAGAGGGACTAGATCAGCCTTTCATGCCATCTAGATCACAAGTTGAGCGCCGTCAAGTAGATAGATAATAGCTATTATTAAATACAGCACTCTGGAGCAGGTGGCGGGGACCAACACTCATTTTTGGGATCGGGGCTTATGTTTTTTTAATCAGGCAACCCTAATTTATTCAGAGCAAGAGATAAAAAAAAGGCAGAAATAGGTGACAGAAGAAAAAAAATATAGAAAAACAGTGTTAAAGGGAAAAAGCAGGGATGAAAAAGCACTTGCAAGTGAGCTAGAGACGAGGGGTCTTATTTACAAGAATCTGGCAGGCAGTTTCCCTGCGCCTGCGTGCGAAACCCTTGCGCCACCGTGGGTCACGCGCTTATTAGTGGCTTCCCGCAAACAAAACAACAGAATTAATTATATTCATTCAAAGCGAAGATATCGGCAAAGGAGATGCAAATAATACAAAAACGGGTGTATACTTTGAAAGAGCAAATTTATGTAGAAAATTATGTTTATAAATAAGGGTACACAATACAACTCACATAAATACAAAAGTGGCTGAGATAAATTATTTCACGACAATTATCTTCTCATAAACACTTTTGTTGTAATCCATTTCAAATATTTACAAATAAGGAGAACATCATTGTATATACAATGAACATTTCCGGAAAGATCATTTATACATGAAAATGGGTAAAATGTCGACATTTCGGTCTTGTCTCGTGCTAACGTCTATAAGACCATCTTCAGGGCGAACTGTTCTTATGTGGATTGAAGACCCTGAATCAGTGAATGAAGGTAATCTGATTTAGAAGGCATCAAATCAATGAGGCACAAGAATGGAGCCTGCAAAGATCTTGATAACTGTCATGACGCCATTTCCAAATGCTTACGTACGCCACACGTTTGCCATAAAAAGCAGTGTGAGGCACCCCCTTTGAACAGTAACAATATCGATTGTATCGACAATGAATCCGCCACTTCAGGAGTCCGACGCTGATCGGGCACAAGGATTGACAGATGCATCAGAAATTCTGACGCATCCGTCGGCGTAAAAGTCACGCCTTGCTGGAGTCGTGGCGCAAGTACGACTTAACTCCAGCAATGCATGGGGAGGCCTATTCCTAATGCACCGTCACTCCTTACGCCTGCTCCAAGCAGGCGTAGGGTTATGATCCAGTGGCGTCCCAGAAGTGGCACAGTGAAATCTTTTTGATCTCACTGCGTCACTACTACGAGGCTTTCCTGCGTGGGAACGCCCACCCTGCATACATTATACCTGATACAGGTATAATGTCATGGAGGGCTTTACAAGGTGATGCATCTCCCTAGATGCATCACATTGTAAATGGACCGCAACATGGCGCATTCTTTACGCCGTTGCTGCATCACTAAAAGTGACGCAACGGCTGCATGAAAGTGTCTCAACGGGCTTGTAAATCTGCCCCAGGAAGGTAGAGGAAGAAAAAGACATGAAACAGAATCAAAACCAGACAGCCTCTGTATTCAGCAACCCCAGCACTCGGCAGCACCAGCAGAGGGCATCTAGGGAAAGATTTGTGGACATGTGCCCTTTTTTCCTATACAAATTAAGCTGTTATGAAGAATACATTTTGACCCCAGGAACGTTTTTTTATTTTTTATTTTAGTCAAAGATTGTCATACAAAAAGTAAGAAAAAGATTTCATTTACATAATAAGCTTAAATAGTGGTATCTTGCGGTCAATCAATAGATACATCTCATATGCATTATTCCGTGTGCCAAAACAAAAATACACAAATATGAAAATATGAAAAAGTGAAGATAAGAAGACAAATAAATAGGTAGATACCAACCTCATGAAGGGCATAAGAAAAGGACCCCATGAACTACATATACAACAATATATGGCCATTAAAGGGTGCAGTCTCGAACATGCATTTAGTACTTTGAAATAAGGACTATCAGCACATTTATAGGAAAAGTGTGTTTGGGTGTGTGCACAGGTTCACTTGAAATCTCTTTTATTGGCAAGCATGCCATGTTTGTGGTTGACACTTTGGGCTGTACAGCTGTGGCTACTGAACATACAAGCAATGTGTGGATATGGGAGTCTCGAGTGGCGGCCCCCAGCAGTGTGATGTCTTCCCTGGGCTGGACAACCTGCATTTCTATGCTAACCACTTGCAGCTTAAATCACCATTTCTGTCCATCATTTGCACTGGTCCAGATGTCTAAGACATCCTCTTCCTTGTAAAGCAATCAGTCCAACTAGACCAGTCTGAAATATAAATTAGATTAATGAATGTATGGGTGATCATAGGAGCTATGGTTCCCAGTCCATTATCCCTGCTTGATATAACTTTACACTATGCATTCTCCAGCTCTCTCTGAAAGGCCTCCTCTATGAACTTACCCTTCAGCTGTTTTACGCCTTGTACTGGTTTTGCTCGAATGTATGATGATACAACGCAAACATTTACAACGCATACCTTTACAATGCAGTTTTTACATTGCAACTTCCATTACAATGCATGATTTTACATCGCATACCATCACAACGCATTTTTAGAAACTACATTTACAACGCATTCCATTACAACGCATACCATTACAACACATACCAATACAACACATATTACTTTTAGGGCAACAGTAGGGTAAATGTTGGATAGTGTAAGGGTAAAAATTACTATTCCCACTCCAGTGAGTGCAACAGTAGGGAAAGTGTTGGATAGCGAAGGGGTAAAAATTACTATTCCCACTCCAGTGAGTGCAACAGTAGGGAAAGTGTTGGATAGTGTAGGGGTGAAATGTACTATTCCCACTCCAGTGAGTGCAACAGTAGGGTAAGTGTTGGATAGTGTAGGGGTGAAATGTACTATTCCCACTCCAGTGAGTGCAACAGTAGAGTAACTGTTGGATAGGGGAGGAGTAAAACTTACTATTCCCCATTACTTACCTTATATTGCGTTGTAATGGCATGTGTTGTAGTGACATGCATTGTAATGACATGCGTTGTAGTGATATGCGACGTAATGGCTGCATTGTAAATGTTGTTTCCCATTTTGCTCTCACCCAGAAGGTGCTGTGACTTTTGTCCTCTTCTATACAGCACTCCCGTGCCTCCCACCCACACGTTTTATCGCATGACCACCTTCTTCTAGAGTAACATCAATTCTTGAATCGTTGTTGAGATGGGTTATGGGAATCTTGAAAAAACGTATTCTCAGAATTCCCGGCAGAATTTTAGTACAGTAACCAAATCTTGGCTAACACAAGACCTAGAAATACAGAGAGGATTTTCCAGATGCAACTCAAGTACCAGCTCCTGGCCCTTACAGAATCTCAGTTAAATGTCAATGGGGTGAGCCTGTGTCCCTCAGAACATGTATATCATATACAATACAAACAAACATTTGGTTCTGTCGCGTAATTATGTAGCTAATAGTATAAAGAGTTAACAGAGGTCTAGACAACTGAATTTCCAAAAACAATATATATTTGGTTTAAATAACAACATTGATTTCCATAAATTAAGCATTAAGGCGATCCATATGTGTAACCGAAAGAAAGTGCTCGAGAAATAGTGTCCAAAACATTTGTACAAAAACAGTAGCATCTATGCAAAATATTTCAAGCTGATACTGGAGTGATAAATACTTACAGTTTTCAAATAACACTTCTACCACCATTTTCTTGATCTCTGAGGCAACTTTTCTGATTCCGTGGCAGCTACTCTCGTGGAAGCTTTTACTATTGTGTGTAGGTAGTTTTTATGACCTACTTGTCACTGTGTATAATGGCTGTCTGATGCCTGTGTCTGTAAAAAGCTCTGATTGGAAGAAATTGGAGTATTGGTGGAGGGGGTGATAACCCACTTCAAGTAATAATCACATTCATTGTCATGATGAACAGTCACTAAATAAGCCTATACGTAACCCTCTGGTAGCTTGGCACAAAACAGTCAGGCTTAACTTAGAAGCAATTTGTGAAGTATTTACACAGTAATCAAACAGTAGTAAAGTGAACACACAATATAAGACAAATCCTACACCAATTTAGAAAAATTGAGTAAATAAAAAAAAATGAAAAGACACAAAACAACAGATATCCAATAAGTATAACTGTAGATTTTAAAAATTAAATCTTGTGATTTAAAAATGGCACCAAAATTAACAAAGCTCCGACCGCAGTTATCTCGTTGTGCTGAACCAGGTCAAAGTCTAAAGCTAAGGCCGGTTGCGATGGATTGCCTTCAGACACAATGGCCAGGTTATCTTCCGTGCAAAATTTAGGTTCAGACCTAAAAATGTTTATGGAAAAAAAGGAAAAGTCAACGTGTCATTGGTGGAGCCAGCTGCAAGTTTGATCTGAAACTTTGCTCAATGCCGCAGGGGTTGATGAAGAGCAGTGACCTGGTGTGGTGGATGATGAAGGAGAGAAAGCTCTGAGCAGGCAAAGTCCAAAGTCATTGCCCATTGAGGCCTCGCCATCAACGGGTTGCTCTTTGGTGTTGGGCCTAAAGAAGCCCTCTACTTTCGGACTCATAAATGTTTCTGTTTTCATTCAGAGGGAGAAACCAGCAAGCTGAAACTGACCAGTGATTAAATGTCAACAGCTATGGCTTCAACAGCAATCCTGGTCTCATTCGGTTCTCCAGGCAGAAAGTTAGCAAAAAGTTTCTAAGTTCCAGATTTTGCAATGTGGACAGTAGGAGTACCCTCTAACCCCAGCCATGGCCCAGGGGAACCACTTGCTAACTCCAAGTGGTGCCCCTCCAACAAAAGCCAGCAGCAGGGGTCCCAGGCTGGCCCAGAAAGAACTTGTCAGCAGGGCAGTTGCAGGAAGAGAGGCCTCTAGAAGCTTGTTGTGTCCCTGTAACTCAAACAGGATGGCAGCCAACTGCCCCTTGGAGTCACTTCTGGGGTTCTGGGTTCAAGACAAGCCGGTCAAACCTTCCTTCATGTTCTTCAAACAGCAGTGCAGTCCTTCTTCTGATTCCTCATAGGTCCAGTAGTGTTCTGAGGAAAGGCCAGTGGGGTCCACGTTTTTACCCAGTGCCAGCCTGTGGGTGGAGGGTAAGCTTCTGGTCAGTTCCTCTACCCGCACTGGGATTTGTGCCAGCCTGACTAGAGGAACAAAGGAGAGCCAGGCCTAGGCGTGAGTTCCATCTGCCAGCGACAAGGTAGGCTTCCTTCGAAGCTCATGAAAGAGCTAATATAGCCCCCAGACCATCCTATCAAGACAGGTATCCCTCTCCCCACTCCCAGGGCCCTTTGTCCACTGTCTGATAGCCGTCAGGAGTCAAGTGACAGCTAGACGACACTGGCAGAAAAGTCTTTAGATTTTAGGCAGCAAAACGACAACTGTATAAGTTTAATTTCCAAAATAGTATTATGAAATCTGACTTGACCTTTAAGTTGGATTTTAAATTTCAATTAAAATGAGTCCTTGAATCAGCTTTTGAGAAGCTGCCAAACTGAAATTAAGTACTATAAGTTGTGAAAGTGTAACCTTGGGTTTTCCTATGGGAGAGCCTGCCTTGCCACAGTAAAAAACAACTTTGAAGGGTTTTCACTGCCAGGACATGAAAAACTTTAAATATACATGTCCTACCTTTTAAATACCATACACCCAGCCTTTAATATTTTAAGGCCTATGTTAGGGGTGACTTAAAAGTATTTAAAAGGAAAGTTTAAGCCTGGAAAAGGGTTTATTTTGAAAAAAGTGGTTGAATGCACACCAAATTGTAGGCTGCATAAAGGCGATATCTTGGTGTGCTGAACTCGGCTTATGCTCTGTCCCTGGTATGTGTAAATATTCCATGAACTAAAGGGTGCATGGAGCACACCAAATCTGAGACGCACAGCCTGTAATGTAAATTGAAAAGCCAGGTATTCCAGTTTCTTCAGTAGTTTTGAAGTTCATACAGAGACAATATGATTCCAATCTAAAATGCTGGTTAAATGCCCATCCAAGCTTGTTTCTACAGCATGACGCAAATCACATTTCATCCTGGGTAACCGTGAAAATATCCACCCAATGATTTCAGGCAAGCAGCCCTTCATCAGGGGTAACTATAATGTGAAGAAGAAACCCATCCGTAAGGATGCAATGTGTGTTGTCTCTGTATGAACTTCAAAACTACTGACGAAACTGGAATAAAAACTTTGATTACTGTTGATTACATGGTTTGAATTCAATTTACATTATAAACTTTGTGTCTCGGATTTGGTGTTCTCCATTTCGTTCATGAAAAGGTTTATTTTGCCAGATTGAAATAGCATTTTAAAACTTCATACCCAGACTACTTTAGTGGTGGTACAATAAGTGCTTCAGTCGACTAGTAGCATTTAACTTACAAGCCCAGGGTGCAGGTGTTACTATATACCAAGGACTTATAAGTAAATAAAATAATCAAATATGGTGTATACTAATGTTAACATGGTTGACAGGGAGAGCCCAAGCACTTGACCACTGGATAGCAAGGGACCTTTCTGAGTCCCTCTTTTTTCTGTGAGGTCAGCTTCTGTGAGGCACAAAAACACCAGAGACTACTTTGGCTTTGATCGAATGTGCACTGCTTAGCTGTGAATTTTTTGAAAATAAAAACATAAACATAAACATAAAGCCTTGAAATGAAAAAAGCAGTTCTCAATGATGATGGGTAAGAGCGTTGAGTTTTGTTTGACAACCTAAAATCTCTGTGCATTAAACTAAAAGCAATTGGCACGCAATCAGAGCTGCAAGAACAAAATCTAATTTTCCGCAACACTAGAGTAGATAAAGGGCTTAATCCTTTTTGCAGCTGAGAGACACATCAGACGCACATTTGTGGAAACGTCAATCACCGTTTCCTGCCAGGAGATAGAAACAATGAACCTTTTCTCCTGTTACATGAGGATAAAGGCTCCAGAATATAGGGCCACAAGTATGATGTCTTTCTGTGGTCACAAAGGGACAGATTAGCAGAACGGGCCGTTTGCGACAGCAAAACGGCCTTTTCTTATTTACAAAACTAAAGTATGATTTGGTAACACCTTAAATGTAAATGTGTTGTACTTGTATAGGGCACTGTTACCCTAGGGTGTCCTGGCGCTGTACTCATACCGCTGTGGAACCCTTCCTGGCTTTTCCCTGTGAAATTTCCACTCCTGGGCACCCTCAAGGTGAAGCCAGGCATCCCAGCGCTGTTGGGGCCATTGTGGAGATTAAGCAAGCTAATGCCCAGAGTTGCACCCATGATTAGAATAGGCACGAGGCGAGAATTAACAGGTCCAAGGAAATTGAGCCCAAGACCCGCCGAGGCAGGAATTGAACCCTGGTCGTGGGCCAGACCTCTGCATCAGGGTCTGCCGCTCTAACCATTGAGCCACACTTCTCCACCTTACTGAATCGCAGTTTAGGTTTGAGACAAATACTGATTCAGGATTTGGAAGAGGCGTGTTTAAGGCATCCCTTCAAATTACGGATTGGTATCAATCAATCAATCTGCATTTGTAGAGTCACTGTCACCCCCAGGGGTATCTGGGCGCTGGGTTCAGAGGTCTCCGTAGAAAAGCCAGATTTTGAGGAAACGGCAGGAAGAAGGACAAAATGAGCACAAAAAAATGCAAAACAGAGGGCAAATAAACGAGCGAGCAGAAAAGGCAGAACAGAGGGCAGGAACACAAGCAGAAAAAATAAACAGATGGCAGAAAAACAAGCAGAAAAGGGCAAAATAGAGGTCAGGAAAAGGCAAAACAGAGCAGAAGAGGGCAAAACAGAGGGCAGAAAAATGAGCAAAAAAGCAAAGTGGAGGGCAGGAAACCGAGCAGAGAAGGCAAAGTGGAGGGTAGGAAACCGAGCAGAAAAGGCAAAACAGAGGACTGAAAAACATGCAGATAAAGGCTAAATTAAAAGACAGGAAAAGGCAAAACAAAGCAGAGGAGGGCAAAACATAGGGCAGAAAAACGAGCAGAAAGGCAAAACGGAGGGCGGAAAAACAAGCAGAAAAGGCCAAACAGATGGCAGAAAAGGCATAACAGAGAGCAGAAAAGGCAAAACAGAGCAGAAAAGGGCAAAACAGATGGCATAAAACAAGCAGAAAAGCAAAACAGAGGACAGAGAAAGTAGCAGAAAAGGCAAAACAGAGCAAGAAATAAGAAGAGGAGGCACAAACAGTTGGCAGCAGGTAGACAGGCAGCAGAGGGTAGTGGACTGCGGTCAAGGAGAACTGTCACAGGGGGAGCTGACACGATGGCCTGCTAAATGGTCGCGCTGCAGCCTCCATTAAGTAGGTCTTGGCGGGAGAGAGGGGTACGAGGTGGCGGGTAGAGGGAAATGGCGGGAGGAGGGATATGGCAAGAAGAAGAAAGAAAAAGCAGAAAAAGGCAAACAAGAGGGCAGACAAACGAGTAGAAAAGGCAAAACAGAGCGTGGAAAAACATGCAGAAAGGGCAAAACAAAGGGCAGAAAAATG
Organism: Triturus cristatus; assembly: GCF_964204655.1. Lineage (NCBI taxonomy): Eukaryota > Metazoa > Chordata > Amphibia > Caudata > Salamandridae > Triturus > Triturus cristatus. The sequence continues at coordinate 85,133,377 of NC_140591.1, forward strand.
AGCAGAAAAGGCAAAACAGAGAGCAGAAACATGAACAGAAAAAGGCAAAACAGAGGGCAGAAATAGCAGAATAGGTAAAACAGAGCGTGGAAAAACATGCAGAAAGGGCAAAACAAAGGGCAGAAATATGAACAGAAAAGGTAAAACAGAGAGCAGAAACATGAGCAGAAAAGACAAAACAGAGGGCAGAAATATGAACAGGAAAGGCAAAACAGAGGGCAGAAATAGCAGAATAAGCCAAACGGGCAGAAAAACAAGTAGAAAAGGCAAATGACAGCAAGACACAAGCAGTGGAGGCACAAACAGAGAGCAGTAGGGAGACAGGTAGCAGAGGGTAGCAGACTGCGGGCAATCTGGACAGGAGAGCAGTCGTAGGGGGAGCAGGAATGAGGACCTGTATGTATTAATGTTTTTCAACCTAATTCAGGTCGCAAAGCATAAATATTTTATCACTTCTTCAAAGGCGGTAGTATGCCATCCACAAACACGAAGGGGTCCCCAAGGGACCCCTTCTCCTTGGTGAATGTTGAACATTTTTTTTAGAAGTCGGGAGTATTCCTATGGACCACTCTCTACCCGAAACAAAATGCTTCATAGAAAAGTAAACTAATCACAGACATGGATTTCTGCTGATTACTGCATAGGTCGCTCACAAATTACCACAGTGGTCGCAAAAATACTGGTTGCAAATTGCGGCCAACATTTTGTGACCAGTTCTTAGTACATCTGGGCCACAGTTGTCACTCCAATCCATCTCAGCAACAAGAAAACACACCAAATGCATCTTTAGCATGGTAGACCAGGGTACTTCAAAAGGACTAAGCACCGTCCCAGAAACTGCAGTAAATTACCCTTGGTGGTAATCAGTTGTCGCTGTAGGTAGTAGACAGGGCTGGAAGGTTTCCCACATAAATATGAATTTGCGGCATGTAAACCATAATCCATCATCTGCTAAAAAAGCTGCAGATTAAAAAAAAAAAAGTTTTTTTAGCTCAAACGGATCAAAAGTTACTAAAAACGCAGCAACACGTGTTGGCATGCAGTTGAAGGCCAGTCACCTTTCCAGTGTTTATTGCTATTTTTTGGTGTTAAACTGGTGTTAATGAGATGGTACCTATGCCCAGGGTGCTAACTGGAAAACCATAAAATAATGAAATAGTTCTATCACAAAATGTGCATTATTGGGCCGCATAATTTATCTTTTCTTGCTGCATGATTTAGTCAAGCCTGTCGCGTAATGTGGTCCTCCCCTGCCGCACAGCTGCGGTGGCATTGGTACTATGGTACCGCTCACACATAGCCAGTAGGAAGGAAGCTGGCGCGCTGCGCTCATTGGCGCAGAGATATCACGTCGCTGCTACTTCCTTATTTACTTTACTGCTCATCTTACAGGAATCTTACAGGAATGTATCCATATCTGATATCTTCGATTGCAGCCGGTAGGTTTTGCACAGGTGTAGGTAGGCAAAGCAGACATACGCTCATCTGAAAACATTGTGCGATAGTCCAAACACAAGCACAAACGCACCAATTTAAGATCGATTAGGAAATATTGTCTATTTTGGATCACCATGGGCCTAGCAATAAGAGTATTAATCAAAAACTATGTGTCTCACTTAAAATTGATGCCCAGCATCCACCTCACTCCTTCAGGCCATGTCTCGGTGGTTCCTTGGTGTAGATTTCCAGGGGAGCTTAATTTGTGCCGGTAGTTGAGGACACCAGCTCTCCTTTTATGGGACCGGGACTTATTTTTCATCTTTCGCTTCTGACTCATTGAAAGAGTGAGAGAGACAGAAAAAGAAGAATACAAAACTGGACATCACTGGCAAAGGGAGAAGGCATGGTTGTAAAGGAACTGCCAGAGTAAGAAAAAGAGACAAGGCGTTTAGGGCGGCAGAAGAAAGAGGCAGTAAATGGAATCACGTTTTGATATGCGGCTGCTCCAATTTGCAGCTTCAGTAGGGTCCCTGGGAAAACTTTATGGCCCCACTTCTTTTTAAACAAGTGAAGCACTGGGTAATGGCGCTCCTAGGATAACCGAAACCTGATAGTGATGACCTTGGCCGCCGTGAAGGTCATTGTCTGCCTTGGGTGGATGGGCGAAAGGTGTAGCGCAGCAGCCAGGGCAGCTGACTCTGGCACATGGGGCTCACAGTTCGATCCCCAGCACCGGAGGCAGAGCAGCTCAGCTCAGCATCTTGTGACTCTGGGCAATAGCTCACTTAAGAGACCCTTAGGAGTAATTAGTTTGTGCTTTACAAATACCGTTTGTTTTTTTAGGGCAGCGCCTCCTAGGTCCCCTCAGGCAGTAAGGTCACAATTGGTCAGAGGGCCTGGCCCAGCTCTAGCCTGAAAAGTGTAAACGAGGCAATGCCTGGCACTCCGATCACAAGAGAGATACCAAAGGAACAAGGGCTCACATCCACTCTCATCCAGGACCACTCAACATCACTTACATTGACAAAGCCAGCAGGTCTGGGTTTAATGTGACAATACATGCCAACACAGATATGTAGACATGTTTTTAGAGGTCATGATGAAAGCTTTCAGCAGTCGCCTGCTGCTTGGAAATGTGTTCTGAATGCAGTGCATCTATGATATGAAGAAGACAATGAGACAAAGAGCGTGATGATGGAGCGCTCTTCTTGGATGTCCCTCAGGCATTGCCATTCAGCCCCTCTATACACTGAATAGGTAACAGGAGGAGGGTGAAGCAGAAATACTTGTCTGGGCGGATCTAGGATATGATTGACAATGCTTCAGACCAGTGGCTGATCCAAATAAGCCATTGATTGCTGGGCCTGACCCAAGGCCCATTCTATGTATATCGTAGGCAGGAGGTCTTGTAGACGGCTGCAGCATCAATCCATTTCTAAACCGAATCTGTAATTGGGCGCAGGGATAAGCACACTCAAGTGGCTTCATAGGGAGACAAGCACCCCTGCTGAAAGAAATTAACTCTTCTCAGGCTTATAAACTGAAGGCCAGATGTATCATAGGGTTGTGTTGCGCTTGCTTCATGCAGGGTGACACAAGGACAACTCAGTCCGTAAGTCAGATTTAGCAAGCCACGTAAGGCCACCTTGCGTGGTCCCAGGGGCGGGTCCTCTGTTAGGGCGGAGGAGCGTTGCCCCTCCGCTGAAAGCATGCTGAGGCAAACCAGAAAAATAAAACGATAATAAAGCTATTTTATCATCATTTTATTTTTTGTCCTGCAGGTTGCCAGCTGAGCCGCGGGGGGGGGGGGGGGGGGGGGGGCGGGACCATCCATACTCACACTGCAGCTGCAGCACCAAGGAGGAGGGGGGAGTGGTGGGCGCTGCCAAGTGTGCATCACGGTTTGGCTAAAGTCTGTGGCCGGCCAAACCGCCTTGCGCACTTAGCCTTTCTCCAACCCGAGCTGTGTTGCACAGCTGCTTGGAGAACCAACACAGGCTCCCAGTCCCTGACTGAGCGCCGACCCAGCGTGCTCAGACCAATCCCAGTGCTTGGTACATCTGGAGCATCGCAAGTCAGCCCAAGTCGCTGCCTTGCATTACTCTGCACTGGGAAGACATTACACGGTGGAGTGTGGGTGTTCCCAGGCATCCACCCATGGATTTTGGCGCATTCCAGATTCACCAAGAAGCAAGGTGAAAATGCCTCTAAAGATTCTTTTTTGCAGGAAGGTGTCCCTCCCGGCACAAACATACTCTTGCCTGCCACGCAGACACCCTTGCACCATGACGCAAGGATGTCTGTGTTTGTGCTGGGCTGCACTCAATCAATCAATCAATCAATCAGGGGTTGGTAAAGCGCGCTACTCACCCGTGAAGGTCTCAAGGCGCTGAGGGGGAGGGGGGGGGGGGGAAGAAGGGCTGCTCCGGTCAGTCACTGAGTGTGCCAGCGCAGAGAGCGAGCAGGAACGTGCCATATGTCTGCATTTGACGCAGCGCAGTGAAGCGAGTTGTCTTGTGTTGCGCTGCATTAAAAATGATAACCTGGCCCAGAGTTTACAAGGTGTGCCATGCATGCATGCCTTGGAGTATGCACAGGCATCCTATCGCCGCAATAGGGTCAGCTCGGAGTTTTGTCTTTCCACCGGAAGACAATGAAGGGACACCAGTGCTAAGAGTCCACATCCGTGGTTTATTTCTGCTGCGTGTGGTGTGCCTCTTCGGGGTGATTTTTCAAACTCTCCTCATGCACGGCTGCTACTCAGGATTACCACCCTATAGTCTTGAGAAGAGTTTGTTGCTTCCATAGTTTGTAGGATGATGTTGTCCACTTGTTTTTTCTCTGCATGATCTCTTTGAGCATGTGATGTAAGATGAACGCCTTATCAAGAGAATGTTCTGGCTGTGGAGTAGTCTGTCGTCATTTCAGTGAAAGATGGAGTTTTATGTTTCTGGTGGTGCACACCGCGTATTCTTGAGAATGATGACTTTCTGATCTAAGGTTGGACATGGAGAATGTGGAAGAAATAGCATTGCATGAGCCCTCTAATGTGTCTAGCATTGCACGAGCCCTCTAATGTGTCTAGCATTGCACGAGCCCTCTAATGTGTCTAGCATTGCACGAACCCTCTAATGTTTCTAGCAGTGCACGAGCCCTCTAATGTGTCTAGCATTGCACGAGCCCTCTAATGTGTCTAGCATTGCACGAGCCCTCTAATGTGTCTAGCAGTGCACGAGCCCTCTAATGTGTCTAGCATTGCACGAGCCCTCTAATGTGTCTAGCATTGCACGAGCCCTCTAATGTGTCTAGCAGTGCACGAGCCCTCTAATGTGTCTAGCAGTGCACGAGCCCTCTAATGTGTCTAGCATTGCACGAGCCCTCTAATGTGTCTAGCAGTGCACGAGCCCTCTAATGTGTCTAGCATTGCACGAGCCCTCTAATGTGTCTAGCATTGCACGAGCCCTCTAATGTGTCTAGCATTGCACGAGCCTCTAATGTGTCTAGCATTGCACGAGCCCTCTAATGTGTCTAGCATTGCACGAGCCCTCTAATGTGTCTAGCATTGCAGGAGCCCTCTAATGTGTCTAGCATTGCAGGAGCCCTCTAATGTGTCTAGCATTGCACGAGCCCTCTAATGTGTCTAGCATTGCACGAGCCCTCTAATGTGTCTAGCATTGCACGAGCCCTCTAATGTGTCTAGCATTGCACGAGCCCTCTAATGTGTCTAGCATTGCACGAGCCCTCTAATGTGTCTAGCAGTGCACGAGCCCTCTAATGTGTCTAGCATTGCACGAGCCCTCTAATGTGTCTAGCATTGCACGAGCCCTCTAATGTGTCTAGCATTGCACGAGCCCTCTAATGTGTCTAGCATTGCACGAGCCCTCTAATGTGTCTAGCATTGCACGAGCCCTCTAATATGTCTAGCAGTGCACGAGCCCTCTAATGTGTCTAGCATTGCACGAGCCCTCTAATGTGTCTAGCATTGCACGAGGCCTCTAATGTGTCTAGCATTGCACGAGCCCTCTAATGTGTCTAGCAGTGCACGAGCCCTCTAATGTGTCTAGCAGTGCACGAGCCCTCTAATGTGTCTAGCATTGCACGAGCCCTCTAATGTGTCTAGCATTGCATGAGCCCTCTAATGTGTCTAGCATTGCACGAGCCCTCGAGCCCTCTAATGTGTCTTGCATTGCACGAGCCCTCGAGCCCTCTAATGTGTCTAGCATTGCATGAGCCCTCTAATGTGTCTAGCATTGCACGAGCCCTCGAGCCCTCTAATGTGTCTAGCATTGCATGAGCCCTCTAATGTGACTAGCATTGCATGAGCCCTCTAATGTGTCTAGCATTGCACGAGCCCTCTAATGTGTCTAGCATTGCATGAGCCTCTAATGTGTCTAGCATTGCATGAGCCCTCTAATGTGTCTAGCATTGCACGAGCCCTCTAATGTGTCTAGCATTGCATGAGCATCTAATGTGTCTAGCTTTGCATGAGCCCTCTAATGTGTCTAGCATTGCACGAGCCCTCTAATGTGTCTAGCAGTGCACGAGCCCTCTAATGTGTCTAGCATTGCACGAGCCCTCTAATGTGTCTAGCATTGCACGAGCCCTCTAATGTGTCTTGAGCCTGGAAAAGTGACAGGATTCGAGGAAACGTGTTGGAAGCCAGTGTTTGTCATAAGATTAGGGTGGCTTCACTGTGCAGAAGATACTACTCTGCTTACTCTGTGTGACGTTTACTTGTTGATATTATATTGACAACCAATCTTAAATGAAGTAAACATTAGCATGAATCCATTCATTGTTGTGTGCATTGGATGAGGACTCTGAGAGATGCTCGTGAAACGAACAAAATAAAACCTTTTTTAATGAATGTCAAACGATCTTGTCGACTGGTGATAAATGCATCGTTTGGAATTCAGATAAACTGCATTCTCTTCCTTGGGGGGCCTCCTTTCCTAGTGTGTCTCAGAGACACAGTTGTTAAGTATGCAAAGGAAACAGAGGAAAGTTGGTGAAAGATTTTGGGCATCGAGAACCTGGAAGCCAAATGAGGCACTGGGCCTTTCCCGGTTGGTTGCCCACAAAAAGCTGCTGAACACCCACTACGTGTGTGGACCTTCATGTCTGCAAATCCTCTCACTCCCACAAAAGTCAGTCCTAAGAAGAGCCTGAGTAAGGAAGCCAGGCGGTCATTTAGACTTTGCTGGTAAATGAACGTCTGGCGGGAACCCCACGATGGCCCGCCCCGCCACACTTGGGACTCCCGGCCTCTGCTAGAGGTGGGCAATGGCTGGATGTCCAACTGAGGAGTCCCAGCTGCCTCTGCCCTCAGACACCCTATGCCAGAGGCCCATCCCAGCAGGACGGCCAGGCTTGCATCACTGTCAGGCTCCTCCTACTTCGGTTATGTCTTCCACCTCTGCCTTCTCATGTTTGCAACCACCCTTCACTCATGGCGGTCGCGAACATTAAGAAAAGAGAATAACAGTCCCACCATGTCACTAATATTTACTCTTTGTTTTTCAGAAAGAAACCCCTACTTCGGGGGTGTATTTGTTGAGATCATCAGAAACTAGGCAGACCCTGGTGCCATGACATGGAGGCCCAGACCTCACTGGGGGTTTGTGGCAAGGACTCTTGTGCACTTTCAGCACAAGGCCCCACCAGAGCAGTGGCTGGACCTCCGACCCCACAGGACCCTGGAGGCTGACCCTTCAAATGACGTCTAAATGACATCATAGGTCTCTGTCTAGTGCTCGGGTTAGACTCCAGCACCATCGAGCCCCCCTCCTGGAGAACTACTGCCCTACGAAGTCCATATCACGGGGAGAAGGTGATGACAGTGGAAAGTGGAGTGGAGGGTGGTAACAGGAGCTAGAGAAGGGTTTGTCTTTTCTGAATAGTCCTGAGGAGCAGCAGGAGAAGGCTAGGCAGGAGCAGCTGGAGAGAAGAATGTTGTGGGAACAATAACCACATGAGTTGGAGTTCATGGGAAGAAGGCAGTGTCTGGGCTCCCTCAAGGACCCGGAGCCCAGAGCTCTAGTGGTGGGGATGGAGTGGGCATCCAGGGCTTCAAGTGGGGCGGGCCCCTCCAGCCCCGAGTCCAGGTAGTACTTAAAATCTGTTGTTGAAACAGGTCCCTATGCGGCCCTATAGTCTGTCCGTAACTTTACAGGGAAAAACCCTGATCGATTTCTGAACAATTTTTGCACAGACCTTTAAAAACATGGAGTATCTTTCGGCCACATGAGAGATGATGTCATGAAGTGTGCGCCACGACAATACGCCACTTAAACCACTCCACAGAAAAGTCGGAAAAAAGAAAAATAATCATTTTTTTATTTACAAATATTGTATGGCCGAGGGATATTCTGGGGCATGTTTACAAGTGTGCGGAGCTGCGCCAAACTTGACAATGCCACGCTCCAACATTTCCTAAATGCAGAGATGCACCGTGTTTGCAACAATAGGGCGCACCCCTGTTTTTTCTCTAGTGCTGCCGCTATAATTAGCTGTCTAGCGCCATAGTGCAAGGGTGCAGGGAGTTATTGTTTGTTTCCTGCACATAAATGGTCAATAATGGTGATTTGCATTCTGCAGCAAACATAGAAGTAGCAAATCATCATTATTTAATGATTGTTTATGGGCAGGAAGGGAGTAAGGGACACCTTCCTATACATAACAATAATTAATGGAGTTTTGCTCTGTCTGTGTGTGCTACAGAAGGCAGCACACATAGAAATAGCAAATCACCATTATTTAATGATTGTTTATGTGCAGGAAGGGACACCTTCCTGCACATAAACAATCATTAATGGAGTTCTCTTCTTTTTCTGAGTGCTGCTGAATGCAGCACACATAGGAAGAGCAAAAACGAGGAATAATAAAAGTATTTCTCCTCACTGCGCCATTCTAACGCCAGCTATTATATGGCGTTCATTTTTGGCACTGACTCAGATTTACACATCCTTGTACATCTGGGGCAGCGTCAAAATGCAATGGGTGTTGCAGTGGAACGCTCACGGCAACCTCCATTGCACGCCCTTTTCTCGCAAAGTGAAGCATGTAAAGGGGCCATATTTACAAGGCAGCGTTAAGCCACTGAAAGTGACTGAGCGCCGCTTTGTAAATATAGAGAGGGGCATGTCGCCACCAGAACGTTGGTAGAAAGTGAAGTTCTGGTGGCACTATCCCCTGGTACATAAACCCCTTTATGTTTTGAATTGTATGATCCCAGGAGAACGTATCCCCTGTGTTAGACCCGGCCCTCGTAACGTAGTCAGACCTGACCCCTGCACCTCACACCAGCCCCGAGCCCACGGCCTAGCCGATCCTTCCCACCAGAACACACACCCCGACCAAGACTTCCCCCGTCCGTGGCCTTCCTCCTTCGGCCATCCCGGGCCCGCGTGCCCACTTCATGCACCAAGATGGCCGCCCGGCCCCAGCGCGACCCTAGCCTATAGGCGCCACTCCGGCTGGAGGACATCGCACTCCCCTTGGGATGAGAGAGGGAGGAGCAGTTTCCATCACACCTCTGCGCTTCCCTGGGAAGGTGGGTTTCGATCGACCCGCCGGCCTCCCCGAGGGCTGGCTCCACGCCTGCTGGGTGTCTGGGACTCCTCCCAACCCGGCCCGGAAAGGATCAAAGGACAATGGCAGGAAACCCCCAGCAAGCGACCCCCAGGTGACAAGACCCCTGCCTGCACAGACTCCGAACATCAAAGAGGAGTCGCTCTATAACAAGGGGTGCTCTGGGACTGTCCGGCAGATTCGCCTTGTGCTTGAGCCCTGCTGAGTGACTCGCGGCTCCCTGTCGATCGTAAGACCTCCGGACTTTGTGCTTGAGCCCTGCTGAGTGACTCGCGGCTCCCTGAAGATCGTAAGACCTCCGAACTTGTGCTTGAGCCCTGCTGAGTGACTCGCGGCTCCCTGAAGATCGTAAGACCTCCGAACTTGTGCTTGAGCCCTGCTGAGTGACTCGCGGCTCCCTGAAGATCGTAAGACCTCCGAACTTGTACTCGAGCCTGCTGAGTGACTCGCGGCTCCCACAGACTCTCTTGGTCCCGCCGGACCCCACGACGACAGCGTATCCCCCAGCTCGAGGATTGTGAGCTGCGCGCCGGGTACGCTCCTGCATTTGATCCATATCCCCAAAGACTGTCCCGCTACCTCCTAACCCCTCTCCAAGACTTTGCGAGCCCGCGCTCTACTTGTATATATTTTGCCTTGCTGATCATAAAGATCCTACCACTCCGATCTGATAAAGATTTGCTCTTAAGAACTTCTTGTGTGGTGTCTCTCTGTCGTGTGGTGCCGAGTGTGCGATCCTAGATACGAGGTTCCTCCCCTGAGGAGTCTCCCGCCAGTGCCCGGCTACGATACCTCGAGGGTGGGTCTCAGGACAGTCAGGGCCCCTTCCGGGCCCCTCTGAGGTCGCCTTCTAACATTGGTGGCAGCGACGGGATTCGGGCCCATAATCTAGAGATCGTACCGTGAACGGCTGTCGCACTACCGACAAAGATGGCAGAAGGAAACACCGTGGTTCTCGTAGAAGACGACGCCAGTTCCGTGTTCCAGGTGGAACAACTGGAAGAGTACACTCACAAAGAACTAAAGCAATTTTGTAAGGAACTCAGAATCGCTACCACTGGTCTCAACACCAAAGAAGATATGCAAAAGGCACTGAAAGCTTGGGTGGATTCTGGAGCCTCCCGCCCAGAAGGAGCGGGGGAGCCCCACAACGAAGCTGGACCCTCCCAAGGAGAGCGCAGCAGCAACCAGGTGCGAGGATTCGTACCAGACGGGGGCCTATCCCCGGAGGAACTCGCAGACAGAGAAAAAAGTCGCCATCACGACCTCGAATTAGCCAAACTCAAAATTGAGGGCGAGTTGAAATTAGCCGAGAAAAAGCTAGCAGTAGAACAGTTGCGAGTACAAGGAGAACTAGAAGAGAAAAAACTCCAACGAGAACACGAGGGAAGGAGACTTCAACTGGAACATGAACGCAGCTTGAAGGAAATAGAACTGAAAGCAAGAAGCGAAGAAGCGCGGCCCCCGGGGAACCGGGAGGCGGCCGCCCCGATGGAGCAGAAGGTCCACATCCCCAAGGATGTGGTCAAAGAATATTACAAAAATGATGACATTCAGCAGTGGTTCCAGGCCTACGAGGTCGCCATGACCTCCCATCGGGTCCCGCAGAAGGATTGGGGGGCGGGGTTATGGGGACGATTCCTGAGCGAAGGGAGAGACACCCTGCTCGACCTGCCCACCTCCATGCAGACCTCCTATGAACACATGAAAACGGCCCTCCTCACAAGGTACGGCCTCACCCCGGAGATGTACCGCCAGCGGTTCCGGGACTGCAGGAAGATCCCGGGTACCACCTGGGTGGAATATGTGAATTTCTTCAGCCGCGCCTTCGATGGGTGGATCAAGGGCAGCAAGGTAACCACCCTGGAAGAACTAACCGACCTTATGTTGTGGGAACACCTGGCTGCCAACTGCTTTGTGGAACTACGCCAATATCTGCTCGACAGCAAGCTCACGGACCCGAGAAAGCTGGCTGTCGAGGCGGATCGCTGGACCAACACCCGGGTCTCCCGGGGCCCTGTAGGAGAGTACCCCCGAGCCAGTCAGGGACCACCCCGCCAGAGAGGGGGGGGAAACCAGGGAGGGCAGAGAGAGCCCCAGGCTAGTCCCCCAAAGTCCCAACCTCCACCTTTCCCAGCACCCCCACCAGCTGTATCCGGCCTCCCCTGAGACGGGGGCACCGGGTAACCATCACTTGTTTCCGTTGCCAGAAGCCCGGGCATTACGCCAACGACCCTGAATGCCCCATGGCCCCACGCACCACCCAGGCAGCACCCCCTGCTAGACAGATAGCCAATGTAGCCCTGGGGGAGGAGGTTGAGGAAGACGAGGAGTGGGAACGCGCCGCTATGGCCCTAGTGTCCTTAGGGGATAGAGAGATGGTCCCTGGGAGCCTCCTGCCCTCTAACACAAAGAAATATGGGCAACTCGTAACGATCAATGGCCACCAGGTAGAAGCCCTCCGTGACACCGGGGCCAGCATCACCGGTGTCCTCAGCCATTTAGTCCACGAAGACCAGGTCCTCCCCAACGTATTTTACCCTGTCATTTCAGCCGACAACACAGAAAGCCTATGTAAGGTAGCCCTGGTGCCCTTCGAGTGGGGAGGGGTGGTCAGTAAACTGAAGGTCGCAGTGAGAACCTCCCAGCCCATCGACTGTCTCCTGGGGAACGACCTGGAAAGTTCCCCCTGGGGACAAGTTGAGCGCAAGGCCCACCTAGGGATGCTGGGCCTCCCTGAGTGGGTGTGCGCCACCACTCGATCCATGGCGGCTCGACTGACCCCCCTGAGGGACGTCGACGACGCCCCGACCCCTGAAGATGGGATAGCCCCGGCCGAGGGCCTCCACATTCCCCCACCAGAAGAGTCGATCGCCAGTGGCGAATCCCTGCCTTCCGACTCCACCTCAGACGCCGAGTTAGGCGATCTGCCCGAATTAACCCAGTGGCGCCACGAGGGGGGCCCTCCCGAGAGGAGTTCTGCCGAGAGCAGGCTACCTGTCCCTCCCTGGTCGGGCCCCGGCAACAGGCAGAGGCCCAGGCCGCAGGCGACCAGACGGGGACGCACCGGGTGTATTGGGAGAATGACCTTTTGTACAGCGAACAGAAGTCGGTGGAGCTAGGGTCCGGCCGGGTGCTGGTGGTACCCCTACGCTTCCGAAACCTCCTCCTGGGCTTGGCCCACGACGTTCCCCTCGCAGGTCACTTGGGTCAGGACAAAACCTACAGTCGCCTCGTGACTCACTTCTACTGGCCCAGAATGAAAGCAGACGTGGAAGCCCACTGCAAGTCCTGTCCCACGTGCCAGGCCAGTGGGAAGAGTGGAGGGAAGCGCAAGGCTCCCCTCCAACCCTTCCCTGTCGTCAGTACCCCTTTTGAGCGGGTCGGAATCGACATTGTAGGACCTCTGGACCCCCCAACTGCCCAGGGGCACCGGTTCATGCTCGTCCTGGTGGACCATGCCACCCGTTACCCTGAGGCCATCCCCCTGCGCACCGTCACGGCCCCCGTGGTGGGCCGGGCGCTGATGGGGATTTTCTCCCGCATGGGTTTTCCCCGCGAGGTCGTGAGCGATCGCGGTACCAACTTTATCTCCCGATACATGAAGTCCTTATGGCAACAGTGCGGGGTGTCCTACAAGTTCACCACCCCGTACCACCCCCAAGGAAACGGCCTGGTAGAACGGTTTAACCGGACTCTGAAAGGGATGATCGCGGGCCTGGAAGAGCCCCTCCGGCGTAAGTGGGACCTCCTGCTCCCCTGCCTCCTATTCGCATACCGAGAAGTTCCCCAGAAATCCTTGGGTTTCAGCCCCTTTGAGTTACTCTACGGGCACCCCGTCAGGGGGCCCCTCAGCCTGGTCAAGGAAGAGTGGGAGGCGGCGCCCCGAGGCCCCCCCGAGACGTGTTCCGTTACGTCCTGACCCTCCGAAATCAGACTAGGAGGTTCCGGGAGATGGCCAAGGCCAACCTGGAGGCGAGTCAGGAGGAGATGAAGCGCTGGTATGACCAGAACGCCGCGCTAGTCGAGTTTCAGCCGGGCCAGCTGGTGTGGGTCATGGCCCCCGTGAAACCCTGCGCTCTCCAGGATAAATGGACCGGGCCCTTCAAAGTAGTTGAGCGGAAGAGCCCGGTCACGTACTTGGTAGACGTCCAGTCACCTCGGGACCCCCTCCGGGTCCTCCACGTGAACCGCCTCAAGCCCCACTTTGTGCGGACGGAGCTGAGCCTCCTACTGGCCACTGACGACGGGTCCGAAGAAGAGTCAGATCCGCTCCCTGATCTTCTGTGCACCAAGGAGAAGGACGGCTCCGTAGAGGGAGTGAACCTCTCCCCGTCTCTCACTCCCCAGCAACGTGAGGATTGCCGCCAGCTCCTAGGGCAGTTTCCGGACCTTTTCTCCCTGGTCCCCAAGGTCACCGACTGGTGTGTCCATGATGTGGATACCGGGGACAGCCCGCCAGTGAGACACCGGGCCTACCGAGTCCCTGATCGGGTCAGGTCCTGTATCCAAGCCGAAGTCTCGAAAATGTTGACCCTAGGCGTGATAGAACCCTCAGACAGCCCCTGGGCCAGCCCCGTGGTCCTGGTCCCAAAAGCAGCTGCCCCCGGGGTCGCCCCGGAACTCCGCTTCTGCGTGGACTACCGGGGACTCAATGAAGTCACCCGAGCCGATGACCACCCCATTCCCCGAGCCGACGAGCTCATTGACCGGCTCGGGGCTGCTCGGTTCCTTAGCACCTTCGATCTCACCTGCGGCTACTGGCAAATTGCGCTCACAGAGGGAGCCAAGGAGCGGTCCGCCTTCTCCACCCCGGATGGGCACTATCGCTTTCGCGTGATGCCCTTCGGGATGAAAAATGCCCCGGCCACCTTCCAGCGACTGGTAAATAGAGTCCTGGTCGGGCTGGAAAAATTCAGCGCTGCATATCTCGACGATATCGCAGTTTTTAGTTCCGAATGGAGTGAGCACCTCCAGCACCTCTGGAGGGTGCTAATCGCCCTACGCCAGGCGGGCCTCACCGTGAAAGCCAGCAAATGCCAGATTGGGCAAGGTTCGGTAACCTACCTGGGGCACCAGGTCGGAAGCGGGCAGGTCGCCCCTCTGCAGCCCAAAATCAACGCCATCCTAGCCTGGGAACCCCCCACTACCCAAACAGAGGTCCGAGCCTTTCTGGGCCTCACGGGTTACTACCGGAGATTTATCCGGAATTACGGCAGCCTGGTCGGTCCCCTCATGGGACTCACGTCCAAGAAGCAGCCCAAGAAGGTACAGTGGTCCCCTGCCTGCCAAGAGGCGTTCAATGCCCTGAAAACGGCCATGTGTACGGTCCCCGTCCTCCAGGCCCCCGACTACTCCAAAGAGTTTGTGGTACAAACTGATGCCTCCGCGCATGGCATTGGGGCAGTCCTCTCCCAGGTAAATGACCAGGGTCTAGACCAGCCCGTGGCCTTCCTCAGCCGAAGGCTATTGCCCCGGGAACAGAGATGGAGTACTATCGAGCGCGAGGCGTTCACCGTAGTCTGGGCCCTCAAGAAACTACGCCCTTACCTGTTCGGCACCCATTTCAGGGTCCAAACCGACCATCGCCCCTTGCGATGGCTCATGCAGATGCGAGGAGAAAACCCCAAGCTTCTGCGGTGGTCAATCTCCCTCCAGGGGATGGATTTCACTGTGGAACATCGCCCTGGTACGGACCACGCCAACGCCGATGGCCTCTCCCGATTCTTCCGCCTCAGCGAAGAGAACCCCCAAGAAGATGGGTAGTTCTCTCCGGCTTTCAGCTGGGGGGGACGCGTGTTAGACCCGGCCCTCGTAACGTAGTCAGACCTGACCCCTGCACCTCACACCAGCCCCGAGCCCACGGCCTAGCCGATCCTTCCCACCAGAACACACACCCCCGACCCGGACTTCCCCCGTCCGTGGCCTTCCTCCTTCGGCCATCCCGGGCCCGCGTGCCCACTTCATGCACCAAGATGGCCGCCCGGCCCCAGCGCGACCCTAGCCTATAGGCGCCACTCCGGCTGGAGGACATCGCACTCCCCTTGGGATGAGAGAGGGAGGAGCAGTTTCCATCACACCTCTGCGCTTCCCTGGGAAGGTGGGTTTCGATCGACCCGCCGGCCTTCCCGAGGGCTGGCTCCACGCCTGCTGGGTGTCTGGGACTCCTCCCGACCCGGCCCGGAAAGGATCAAAGGACAATGGCAGGAAACCCCCAGCAAGCGACCCCCAGGTGACAAGACCCCTGCCTGCACAGACTCCGAACATCAAAGAGGAGTCGCTCTATAACAAGGGGTGCTCTGGGACTGTCCGGCAGATTCGCCTTGTGCTTGAGCCCTGCTGAGTGACTCGCGGCTCCCTGTCGATCGTAAGACCTCCGGACTTTGTGCTTGAGCCCTGCTGAGTGACTCGCGGCTCTCTGAAGATCGTAAGACCTCCGAACTTGTACTTGAGCCCTGCTGAGTGACTCGCGGCTCCCTGAAGATCGTAAGACCTCCGAACTTGTGCTTGAGCCCTGCTGAGTGACTCGCGGCTCCCTGAAGATCGTAAGACCTCCGAACTTGTACTCGAGCCTGCTGAGTGACTCGCGGCTCCCACAGACTCTCTTGGTCCCGCCGGACCCCACGACGACAGCGTATGCCCCAGCTCGAGGATTGTGAGCTGCGCGCCCGGGTACGCTCCTGCATTTGATCCATATCCCCAAAGACTGTCCCGCTACCTCCTAACCACTCTCCAAGACTTTGCGAGCCCGCGCTCTACTTGTATATATTTTGCCTTGCTGATCATAAAGATCCTACCACTCCGATCTGATAAAGATTTGCTCTTAAGAACTTCTCGTGTGGTGTCTCTCTGTCGTGTCGTGCCGAGTGTGCGATCCTAGATATGAGGTTCCTCCCCTGAGGAGTCTCCCGCCAGTGCCCGGATACGATACCTCGAGGGTGGGTCTCAGGACAGTCAGGGACCCTTCCGGGCCCCTCTGAGGTCGCCTTCTAACACCCTGTATCCTTAGTCTTACATAAAGGTCTCCTGACCCTTCTGGTGAATAGCTCCCCTGACCTTGACACCTTAGTTTAAAGGATGCACAAACCTTTAGACAACCCATGTCACGTGGTAGCACCTGTTTACATTTCACATCTTTAACTTAATTTGATTTCCCAAGGGTATTTGCTTTTTCAGCACATTGTTTTTCTGTAGTTTGCATTTCACACAGCACGGTACTCTTTAATAGTGCAAAGCGTGAAATGGGTCGCATGTTGCGTCTGTGTGAGTCAAGCGGTGGGTGGGTGTTTATAAGGAAGCACGTTTGAGAGCTCTGGAGCTGAGGCTGAAGGCAGTGGGAGCTTCTCACAGTGCCTGTTAGCTGGGCTGAAAGGTGTTCGGAATAAATGCACATCCATTCCTTGGCGCCTCTGCAGATCGCACAGAGCTATGGTCATGAATGCCAATAGTAACTGTGATTCTAGAGAAAAGCGTGTGAAGGAGGTACACAGCTGTCAAAATATTTACATTGCTAAAGTAAATGAAAATGCAGTGCTAAAAAGAAAGAAGTGGAAGAAAAATGGTGTGTCTCACAGAGAGGCTACAGAGGAAGGTGGTTTGAGGAGGAGAACAGGAGTGATTGCGACACTTTGCAGGTCACTACCCTTTCCAGAGACCTTCAGTTCGCAGTCTTGTATTTTCAGAATTACATTTTTTTTAATTGTAGTTATTTACAGCAAAATCATCGTTGTTAATCATTTGTCTGATACTACTAACAAGCATTGGCAAAATGCAATAGGTCTGGCTTTTTTAGATGTATGTCTTTTCTTGTGTGCTATGTATGGAAACAATCACAGAAAATTTAGAGAGGCGCCAACATACTGGTTTGAGGGCATGCTTTGAAGAATCACAGGGCCAGATGTACGATCCTTACAATTTGCAAATTACACATTGCGTTGTTTTGCGACTCGCAATTTGAGACTTGCAAAATTTAATTTACAACAGGTTCTCAGACACTGTTTAGATTCCTAATGGGCTCGCAAATTGCCTGTGTCATTATTATTCATGAGGCAGGTGCAATTTGCGACCCCACTGGGAATGGCTAGCACTCCTAGGGATATTGGCCTGCTTGTGTCAACATACAACCATGTCTGTGACTGCTTGTTAAATAAAAAAGCTAAAATTGGTTCCGTCAGGTAAAAACAATTGCTTATGTGATCAAGGATGAATCATAAACATAGTTTCAAGAAAGTAACAGCATTATTCGAGGGAATGAGCTGGAACACGAGACCAACAATTTATGCAGAGTTGTAAATATTGACTTTTTCTCTGAATTTCAATTTTTTATCATGCGTCTGTCAGCATTTCAGTAAGAACAAGGTGATAATAAAGGGAAGAAAGTGCTCAGGTGACATGGGTGAATGAGTGTCATTTACACATTGGTGAAACAAGGACTCTATATACAAATTATACAAGGGGATGATTTTTCAATGCAGCCAGTATGTAGATGAGTCAAGTGTCTAGATCGTAGGGGTTCTTGCTCAAGAATTCATGTTCCGGTCCACTCAGGAGTCTGGCGACCTGTTTGAATCTGGCCGTGTGATTCTTGTGGGTAAAATCGGACTTGGGAATTGCCTCTCTTGTTGGTGTTGGCCCTGTTCCAACCCCCGGGTCTGTCCCACCCCTGCTCTTGCCCCCTTGATCCAGGAACTCACTCTGAAAGGGTTGACGGAAGGTTTCCTGAGTGGACCGGAACATAAAGTCTTTAACAAAACGGACCCCAGAATCCCTACGATCTACACACTTCCCAAGGTACACAAGTGTATGGATAAACCACAAGGAAGACCCATTGTCTCGGGTTGTGTCTCAATCCTTGAACCCCTCAATCAGTATATTGACAACTTCCTCCAACCTTGGTTGGTCAAAACCAAGTCATTTGTAAGAGATACCATGCACATCATTCAGCTGGTAGAAGGCCAACCCTTTGACACTACTACACAACTCATGGCGACCTCTGATGTCTCATCCTTGTATACCAGCATTCCACAGAACAAAGCTTTGGAAGTGACCAGAGAAACACTGGGGAAATGGCCAACGCCCCACTGGGTACCCACTGATTTTTGGTAGCTATGTGGGTGATTGCTCTGTCAAGGAACTATTTTGTTTTTCAAAATCAGTATTTCTATCAATGCAAAGGCGTGGCCATGGGAGCTGGATTCGCTCCCAGTCTGACTAATCTCTTCATGTATTCCTATGAAGAAGAACATCTCCACAATCTCAATAATCCTTTCATAGATAACATCGCCATGTGGAAGAGATATATTGATGATGTGATAATGATTTGATCTGGCACAGAAACTAACCTGATTGATTTCAGCGACTGGCTGAATGGTAGATCAACCGATATGCAGTTCACCATGGCCATGAATCCATCAATTTCCTGGACCTCGCGTTCAAAGTTGAAGACAGATTGGTCTTCACTTCCTTATACAGAAAACCGACTGAACAGAAAAGGCTATTCAAATATGACTCACATCACCCTAGAAACCTCAGGGATAATTTGCCATACGGACAATTTCTGAGGCTAAGAAGAAATTGTACCCACAGAGCTGATTTTTTTTAAAAGAATCCAAGACTCTCACCCAATGACTAAAAGAAAGGGGATACCCCATTGGACTACTCAAGCGTGCCCAAAAACGAGCTTGGTATTGTCCTTGAGACAACCTCTTGGAGGTTAAACCCATAGAACCAGGGAAACACAGCCTTGTCTGTGTAACCACCTACAATCCAAGAAGTAACGAGATTAAGAAGATCATGAAGAAATATTGGAATCTGGTAGCGAGCGAACTCGGACCCACTGATGACCAGATCTTTGCTTTCAAGAGAGGCAAGAATGTCAAGGATTGTGTTGTTAAGGCCCACTTAGAAACTCCGCGACCACCAGATATCAGGAGCCAGCTGAACTTACCACCCCCTCTGGGACACCACAAATGTGGCCACTGTAAGGCCTGCACCTTGCCCATTGAAGGTACCTCATTTACACATCAGAGTAGGACATACAACACCTCACAGCACACCAATTGCAATAGCACAAATGTAATATATGCCATCAAGTGTCCGTGCGACAAGGTATATGTGGGGCAAACAACTCAAAAGGTGAAGTCTAGAATATTACAGCACTTCAGCAGAATCAAGTGTAAGGTTCAGGGGGCTCCCCTAGTTGAGCATTTCAGCATCAATAGTCACCCGCCAGACACTCTCAGATGATGGGTACTGGAAAAAGTCTACCCACACCCTAGAGGAGGCAACACTGGCATGACGTTCAACCTCAAGGAGTGCAGGTGGATTCACTCCCTGGACACCGTCAGCAGTGGGCTGCACGAAATGGAAGAAACCTTTAGACAGACAAGCCAACTACAATACAATTGACACTGGTTGGTCCAGAGACATTGACTTTCATTTCATGATCAAGCCCACCATTAGGACGTTGGTAGCCTCCAAACATCCTGCGCATGCGACCTACCCTACTGAATGCTTTAACACTTGCGCGCATTACTCCTTGTTAAACTCTAGTGTTTGCTCTTACTAGCACTCATACATATCACACCCCGGTATGAATTTGAAGTTTAACATGTTAATAACTGCACTGGTTCTTCCAGTATGTTTCTGTCTCATGCAACGTCTTTTCATAATGTTACAATGTATGAAAAACATCTTTCGTGTGTTATAATGTGTATTGTTGAATAATACCCTTGTCGTTTTTTACCTCTTCGGGGAACAGTTTTGTGTTTCTGGGACCCTGGAGTTAATTGGTATTTTAATAAGGAAGAACACGTAAACAATGATTCAAAAGGTTTTAATATGCCTGAACATATATTGATAAGTATTTTCCCTCTTTGAGGAACCCCTTGTTCGATGTTATTGTAATAATGTTGAGCTAGGTTTTAAATACCCCATTTCCTGAATGACACCAGGGTCACAACTCATCAGTAGACTGTCTTCCATAAACAATTATTTGAAATGTGGGACCGTTAATTCTGGCCCTTCGGATAACACCATGTAAGAATTTTACGTTTCAAGACTCCGACATCCTCTCGGAGTTCTAAAACAACTAGGTTCTTGATGTATTTCAGTAGCGTGACGTTGAACTTGACCCCTTGAGTTCGAGCAGCAACATCTAGCTGCTGCAAAAAAACGTGCACGCCGCCCTTACGCCTAACCGACATAAGACGTACCGGTTTTCAATCGAGACTGCTGACTGTTAGGCCGAAGCGCTCCGATATCATAGGTAAGCGTAGGCGTCGTACACTAGTATGCCAGTAAATTTCTGATGGCAGGGCTATTTATGCTCCTGTTTACCTTCGGTGTTACAAGTAACACTTTAGACTAATGCCTGATCTTTATCCGTCAGGGATTTTGACCATGAATATCCACAGGGCGATGGAAACCTCGAAATAATTAAGAGAGGTAACTATTTTACGCTTTTAAAGCGGGTGACTATCACGGCCATACAGTATTGGTACCTGACATGAGTTTATGCTTTTTTACACAGTTCCGCCCCTACTTGCAGATTCCTCACTGCATCAGCCCAGCCTTTATTCCAAACAATCAAAAATCAGGTAAGGCCTCAGCCTTTCTGGCCACACATTTTGGCCCTCTCGCCCTAGACAACAGTTCATGGTAATTAATTCCTGCACTCTTCTGTTCCAGATCCCAACAGCAACCTCCCATCCACCATTGAGTGCCATCATTCATCTTCATGAGTCTACCGATTCACTGAGAGAATTAGGTGAGGCTCTAATTCAGTGCAACCTTCACTCAGGCCTACCCCTCCAGTCAGTGATATAACCAACTATCTTTAACTATTTTAGATGCCCAGTGGTTTTCCAGCACACGTTAGAGGCATTGTTTTGCTACCTCTAGTTTGATAGATCTATTCCACATTGAATCGGTGAGTATCATTATTTTGGTACCAACTTCGTATTCTAGATCTCATCAGCTGGAACACGCCTGACACATATGGATTAATTTTATTTTAGGCTATCCTGTTGTCATCTTGTCCTGAATAACAGCCGTATGATAAAAGATTTAAATTCACAGAAAAAGTAAATATTTACAACTCTGCATATATTGTTGGTCTCTTGTTCCAGCTCATTCCCTCGGGTAATGCTGTTAATTTCTTGAAACTATGTTTATGATTCATCCTTGATCACATAAGCAATTGTTCCTACCCGACGGAACCAATTGTAGCTTTTTGTATAGACACCCAGGTTCTGAGGGACACAGGGTTACCCCATTGGTATTATACATGCTTTTTAAATAAAGCAGGGTTTTTTTTTAAATGCAGCATGTTTTACTTAAAGGAAAACGGGCTGCGTTTAAAAAAGAAAAATGAAACGTTTCTGTTTTATTTTTTAAGAGCAGGCAGTGGTCCGTGGGACCACCACCTGCTTTGAAAAAATATTTTCACCTCCATTCACAAAGGGGAAAGAGTCCCCAGGGGACCCCTTCCATTTGCGCGTGATTTACCACCTACTTGAAGTAGGTGGTAAACTGTGAGTGTTTTCGCAATTGCATTCTCAAAACAATGGTACATACTATTGGGACTCGCTATTAAGAAGGGATGCCTTTGGCACGCCCCTTCCTAATAGTGAGTCACAAACACTATTTTGCGAATTGGTAATAGTTTACCGACTTGCAAAATAGGATTTGTACATAGGGCTGTCCAATTTTGTGGTCACAAACGGGCCGATTTCCAGTTTGTGACCACAAAAACGGTCATACATCGGGCCCACTGTTTTTAGTTTACATGCTTTAGGGCCATGCCCTCAGTTACTTATACCACACCTCTTGGAAAGGATTCCAAGATACACTTTGTAGGCCACATCCCTTTAGGAAACACCCACACTTTTTCCATCCCACTTAAAGCCTTGCGAGCATTGCTAGGTAGAAGAGCAGTGGAGGGCAAAGGCTGACTTTAGGTGTGTGCAGACCTGGATCCTGCGACTTTTACCTCTGGCCTTCTCTCTGGGTGGTTCTTAAACAAGTTTATTGCACATGCTCATTGAACCCAAGATTATGAGGTCTTCATTTTTTATTCCATCATTGTGTTTACACTTGCAGAGAGGTCGTGCACGTGGACCACAGTAGTGAACACAGATCAAGATTATGGAGTGTGCAACCAGCCTTCACAATACTAGCTTGAGCTCAAATTTGTATCCTATGTTCTGTACCCCTTTCCTGAATATGTTTAATTTATTTGTTGAAGCCACGGCTAACCTGTGCTGGTATTGCAGTGTGTGCTCCTCCTACCTTTAGATAATGATGCAATGTCTCATGTTGTATGAAAGCTGATAGAGATGCACTCGCACCTTAACATGCGGTCACCAGCAAATCATTAATGTTAATTAATCAATAAGAAGAGAGAGGCTCAGGCCCAATGTTAGAATGTGGTTTATTATTAGTAGGGGTAAGCAGGTACCAACAACTAGTAAGAAGGCCACAATCTCAATATAAGGCCCAACCAATGTCTCAATAAATTATTCCCTTGCTCAACCCCGTTGTAGCTAGCTACAAGCAGGAAGGCTCAACTTAGGAGACAGGTGTGTAAAGCATTTAAAAATAACAATATATTAAATAACTTAGACTCAAAACACAGTAAAAATTCAAAACCAATTTATAGAAAGGGCAAATATGTTTATGATTCGAATAAAACCAAAACAAAAAAATTAAAATTTTTAAAGAATAAACACTCTCTAGTGCCTAAAAATTAAAAGCATCAACTTGGAACATCTGGTTGCGCCTGACCGGGACAAACTCAAATTTTGAGGCCAAACACAATATAGTTTGAGTTGGATACAATGAGCGGTAGGGCCCGGTAAAGTTTTTACCTTTTGACTTAGTCGGTTTTTTTTAGATTTGTCTCTCGACGTCAAGCGAGGCACCTTGTCAGGCCAGGTTTTGAGTCGATGACGAGGCTTGATTCAGCGCAAGACCTTGGAGAAATCCTGGAAGTCTTGAGCTCCAGAGCTTTCAGTGGGACAAACCTGAAATCCAGGCCAGGTCGCAGTTCAATGTCGGCGGCTTCACTCAACAGGTCGGTTAACTTTTTCTTAAAGATTCTCGAAATGTTCTCAAACTTTTGAATCTTCTTCCAGAAGGGTATTTTAGTGTTCCAGAGTGTCCACAACACCAATCCAAGGTTCCAGAAACTCTGAGTGGCTTCTTGGGATATTGGGACTATGTTACTTACAATGCACCTGGCCAAATCCTTAAAAGTCCACTGGACACTGTCCAGCTGGGTTCTTCTTGGTGGAGATGATGCAGGTGGTTCTCTTTTAACCTGTCACTTTCAGGGAGTCCACTCCTTCAACTTTCCAAGCAAGGCAAAGTCCTTTTTGGGCTGAAGACCTAAATGTGAAGCAGTTGCAGCCCTTATGAGTGCAGCCCTCTCTTGTGCAGTCGAAAGGTCCAGCAGGGCAACCCTTCTTCTTCTGGTAGTTTCAAGGCAGGGATCTGAGCTGCTGGTCAGCTCCCCCGTATTCAGCCAGTGTTTCTGGGTGACAAGCAGGGGGCACCCCAGACAAATAGGGTACAGGGTGGCACCCAGAAGTATGACAACTTCCTCCAAGGTATTGCATATTCTTGTCCCAGAAAGCACCATTCCTTTAAAATGCAAAATGGAGAAACTTTCTCCTGGAGGTTAGATCTGGCTAAGCCAACCTACTGGCATGGCTAAGTTTCACTAACACTCCCCTTCCAGCCCCTCTGCTAATTCAATTACTGGGGTTCCTCTCTGACTACCCAGCTTCCTTCCTGCCGTTTGCTCTGCAGCTTACCGATCTCCTCCCAATAGACGTCCTTTGTCTCTATGCAGGCCCCTTCACACCTCATCAGAGCAGTGTGACTCAGCCTGTCAAAGGCTGGCCAAACAGGAGAGCTTGCTGGAAGGCTGGATTTTGTCTCATCAGAAAAGCAAGTTCTATAAATTCCTTTCTGTGATAGTTATAATAAATGCAACTTTTGCAAGTTGTTGGATTTATTCTATCATTTTAATACTCTGGAATATATTTTGAGCTCACTCCTTTCAATAGTTATACTTTACTAAAGTATTCCCATGTTAGCCTATGGAGCCAATGTGCTACAATGAGGACAAATTCAATTGGCAGTTTTTTCCTCATCAGGGCATAGAAAACATCTTTTAAAATGGCCCTGCTTATGTTGACAGGACACCCTACTCTGGGGGCATCTAGGGTAGTCATTAGGGTTGATTTATATGTAAAAATAAGGTAGTTTAAGAATTTGGAAGTACCTTTAATCTCAAAGTCGATTTCGCATATCATTTTAATTTAAAAGCAGCTTTTAAGGCAGGGCTGCCTTTTAAAAGTACTGCAGGCCACACAGCAGTGCACACTTAAGTGCATTAAATCTGCTGGGCCTCTAAACCTACATGCTCTACCATATACTAGGGGTTTACATGTAGGATGTCATATCAATAGTAATTATGCCTAAGTACCATGTACCATTTACACAGTGCACAGGCACTGTGTCTGGTTAGCAGAGCCAAGGGCACAATCAGATTCAGAAAACCAGCATCTTGCAGTCAAAATGGGGGCAAAAAGTGGGGGGACACTGCAAAAAGGCATGGTTTATCACACCCCATGACAACATTTCCAATCCACATATAAATGGATGGGCCATCAATTATGCCAAGAAAGAACTTAACTACCCTCCTAACTCTAGAAGCAAATTCTCTGGATATTCACAAATAAATAAAAAACGGAAATGTCAAAATATAACTGGCATAAAACAGAAGCCTTAAATATTAATCATTATCGATATTTACAAAGTCCTGATTATTTACAGGGGTGCTCCATTATTCTTCATCCTATTCCTCTTCGTTCCTGGTAATTCCTTATTGTCAGACCCCGTTTGGAGGGCTGCAGAGCAGGTTGTGGGTTTAGGTCATTTTCTACTGGTGTCCTACCATGGCGCTACAAACGTGTACAACTCTTTCACACTCGACTCTCAGAGGAGCGAAAGCAAGTAATGAAAGAGATCTCTGGAAGGTCATTTGGGGGCAAAAGTTCAGAACTCAACAGTCAAACAACAGACACAATAAAATACTGCCCAGCCCAGTGGTTACCTTACAAAAGAAAGTACTTTAGTACTGCAGCAAAAAGAAATACTATACACTTGAGTAGGGGCTCAGTTACAGGTTTGCAATCTAACCTAAAATTCCTAGTCAAGCGTTATACCTACCATGATGCTTTTTCTCCTTACTCACAATTTCTCATAATGTCTATGGTGACTTATGCATAAGTAATAGCATAGATTAGACACACGTGTAGTTGACTAGTGATTACCGCATAGGATAATTCGTGGATCTATTCAAACAGTTTGCTTATGGAGAAACAGCTTGTTTAGCACCGGAGCGCATGCTCATCGACCGGAAATTTCAGTGTCGGCTCAGGTGACTTGGGACCCGAGTAATGGCCTTGCTCTGAACTCAGATGACTGGGAATTGAACAGTGCATTGGGCCTGTCTCAGCAGGCACCCATCTTCAGAAGATGTGTCCTCTGGGCCCTGGACCAGATGGGTGCTCCTCTCTGGAAGTAACAGTTTCTGGACCGAGAAGAAGGCTTCAGTTTTGCCAGCAATGGCAGTTCCTTTATCCTGTACATCATTGTTGGGCAGTGGCAGCACCAGTCCTTCAGGCACTCTGCAAGGGTGACAGATGGCATGATGCTGCTTTCAGGCTTCATTTCTTTATGCAATCCACTACAAGAACAGCACTGTTCGACTGTGAGGCCCGTCTTCATACAGGTTGTCTCTGGTTTCGCTGCCAAGAGCAGATGCTTCTGGGTGTTTTTCATGCTGGGAATACAGCATGGCTTTTCCTCATGGGCAGTCTCTCCTCCTACAGGGCTAGACACTCTCTTTACATTTCTGAGCAGGCAAACAGGCTTCCCGGCACTAAACAGCCCCTCATCTTTTCCAGCAAATTGCAAAGACTTCACACCTGGGAGACTGGCTATCAAAAAGTCACTATCCATGGTATTCGAATACACTATAGAGCACTACCTTCCTTGGTCAAGAAGAACATGGAACTGGAACAAAGTGGGGAGCTTTTGGTCCCACTTTTGAACTCATTTTCCAGTCAGAGAACATGGATCAACTGTCTAAGGTCCTGGAAGTGGTTTGGGGTGGTTCCTTTTTTAATGTCTTTTTTTGTATGTAGCGCAAACACTGAAAGGTAAATAGAGAGGGGCCCCTAGACCAAAGGGACAGCACCGTGTCGGACTCAAAAGTCGCTAAAATCTCCCTTTGGGACTAAAATCAACCACAATTAAGTTTCTGCAGACTTACTCTCAAATATTCACTACACATGTCTAATACATCATTCTATAGCAACCCCAACACTAATCAAGTCAGGTACCACTGAATTACCAAATAGTTCAAGTCTTTAATATCAAATCTTTACACACAGCATTTAAAATAACATAAATAATGTATAAGAACTGTACAGAAGTGACACCAGGTCTCTTAAAATCATCAATTTAAAACCATAAAAATGATAACAATTCATACACAATAAAATTATTTTTTCAAGACAATATAAAGGAAAACAGTAGAGAACAAACAAGACTATACCTCCTGTCTTGGTATCTTGCTAATCAATGTAAATCAAGTAATTAGACACATGATTGTTAGAGGGATCATCATCTATTGTATATAAGTGTTCATCAGATTTAGCATAACCAAAGCATTGACACGTTTCAGTGCTTAACACAGATTTTGACCACCTTCTTCAGGACAGCAAGTTATCTCCCATACATGGGTACATGAGATTGAAATATATCTGTATGAAACATATGCATCCAACAATTATATTTCACAAAACCATAATAATGTACATTTCTTTACATCAATTAACAACATTTCATTGTATCAGAAACAAGTTTAAATCAACAATCAATTGGTATAAAGCTTAAACAAGAAACAGTTCATGGAGTCTCTCATTCAGTTCCTTAACCACTAATATTCCATTCTTTCTCCAGCTACTCACATTACTGATACCACCATGCAATCCTCTAATCGTATG
Organism: Triturus cristatus; assembly: GCF_964204655.1. NCBI lineage: Eukaryota > Metazoa > Chordata > Amphibia > Caudata > Salamandridae > Triturus > Triturus cristatus. The sequence continues at coordinate 85,160,490 of NC_140591.1, forward strand.
TATTTACCTTTCACTTCAACCAACTCACATCCTGAAATGTATCTGTATATAAATCATTTAAGGACTCACCTGCCAAAAGCAATAGTCGTTCATATTTAATCGGCTCATTTGAGTCCAATTTCTTCAGTTATGTCCAAATCTTTGTGTTAAAGGCTCCTTAACTTCATGATCACGCTCCCAGTCACTATGGGGAAAATAACGGTGCATTTTTAATTAGTACAATTCTCCCTGTATCGCTTTAGTTTATACCGGTTATCTCCCATCCCCTTTTATATGTCATATATAAAAAAGCTTTGGGTATCCTACCTTACATTCTTGATAAAGTGCTCGCCTGAATGGGCTAGAGACTGCAGTGATATACAGTTCCTCCCCAGGGTAATCTAAGCCTTCTTTTTTCTCATTTTTTTAAAAGGCATTCAGGTTCCCAGTACCTGAAACAAAGTAATATCCCAGGGTTATCTGTTTGCTTATTAAAGTAGACATGTCAATCAATCAATCAATCAAAACACTTTATTCGGATAACAGCGTATCCATAAAAGCACAGCGGTCTAACACGTTTTTAAAACACACAGAAAGAGAGTCGTAATAAAATCCATTAACAATGTACATAAAAACACAATAATAAAATATGTCAGATTAGTACAAAAGTTCATATATAGATAATAAAAGGACTCAAAGATTAGACATAATCTGACGTGCTCTAGCAGCGATTCTCAAAAAAGTGCCTGTGCAAAAAAACAGCTCTTCGTCAGCATTTTCCAGACTAATGGGTCTAAATATTTTAAAGAATGGAATTAAAAGCCACTTAGTGTACTTAAAATAATATTTACAACAAAACAGATAATGTAAAATGGATTGGCCACTCTGGCCATCACACGGGCAGGGTGAGTGGTCAAGATTCGGGTGATGGCCGAGGGGAAAACATAATACAAATTTAACAGTAACTTCCCTTAGGCGAAATAGAAGCCTCCTCTGCCAGTGGCTAAAGTGGACAGGTATTATCTTGAAGAAAACTACCTCTAGTTGGTCTATTGGTCCACCCACCTAAATACCTAAAACCATCAGACCGTTCTGCCGATAGGAGATTTTGGATGTGGCCTGTATTTTTATTAGTAGTGCTGCATGTATATAGAGACTATCTCCGCTGCTTTAGTTTTAACAGGGTGCTTTCCAAAATGTCTTACCTCATCACTGTGGTGCAGTCAGTAAGTCTCGGACTCACCTATGCTTGTTTCTATACATGTAGTGTGACATAATTAATACCACGTTGACGTGTCGTTTTCGGACGGGACAGAGGTTACGCTCTAGACATCAATTGCATGCCCTTTATGTCCCACTAACACAGCATTTTCGAACCCCACCCCCTGGGAGGTGATTAACCGTCATTCTAAACAGGAGAGAAAACCCTTCGTGTATTTCTCTCCTCTGTATCCCACCTCATGGGCCGTGCCCATCAGATGTGTCACCCAAACTCACACATGGGCAGGGTTCCCAATGAGAGATGTCCATCTGTTAGTCTATTTCTGGCTCGTCACTTACTTAAGGACTTCCGTGCCGCGTGTCTGCGTCCGCACTCCGTGATGGGATTCTCTATCGCTTTTCCAATCCTGCCCTAACCTTTTGAATATTTTTCCGGTGCCTCATAGTGACATCAAGCCAATCCGGCTTAACAACCCTCAATGTACGACGCTGATCCGGGGCATGGGCAGTCCCGTCTTGGACTATGTACATTTTTAAGTCCCAGCATTCTCAAGCACCACAATTATTAATAAACTACCTATCCGACCGTGATATTGCCTCCTAACTTATACTTTTGTGTGTTTTGTTGGAGTATATGTCTCCGAGGTTCACCTCTCTTGGGTAAGTTCTATTCACCCTGATTTTTCATAATTAAACCTTGCTCGTTCAATATTATATCAATAAAGTGCAGCTTACCTTTAACTCGTAAAGTTTCCATTACTCCCTGTTTATATATTGAACCTGCGGTATGCCTACGACTTACCCCGTTTTTAAGCCGTTCCACCATGTAAGGTTATATGGGAATGATGGGGCATATCATCAACTGCCAGCGATAATTATAGCTGGCCGCACTTAGCGTTAAAATGTTTAACGCCGGCTCTCGCAGATCATTATCGCCATGCTAGCGCTGTATAACAAAGCTCAGCGCAATGGCGATAATTATCCTAGCAATAGCGATGTTTTCCATGGAACATCGCTGGTTTTCCAGCGATGTTCCATGGAAAACGGCGATACCCTTGATAATAGGGGCCTGTGGTCTTAGCCACACAATCCACCCCCCATGTTAAGTATGCCTTAGTCAGGAATTTAACAGACGTTAAATTCCTGCGTTAAGCCATACTTAGCGTGATTTAAATAATCGCTTCCCCGCATTGTAAATATCACGAAGCCTTCGTGATATTTACCCATGTTGTTTCCACAGACACGTCTACTTTGCATCTCATTAGCGATGCAAAGTTAGGCGTGCTGGAAACGGGAGCCAAATCAGCAAAACATGCGATAGCGTGTCTTTGCTGATAAGGCGATAAAATTATCGCCGCTTTTCGGCCAAAAACGGCCGCAAAAGCGGCGATAATTTGTTATCGCCGCATTGTTAATATGCCCCAAAGTCACTTATGGTGAACTCATGCGTATTATCCCATCCTTCCTGTCTCTTCTTTCCCCCACGGTGTGTATCCCAGCCGTCGTGCGCCCTTGAGAGTGGCGCGTACCCCAGTGTTTCATGGTCGACCCTTACTACAATCCGCGTTATACTCCTGTTCGATGCCTTGCATTTAACTAGTACATTTATTCCAGTGCTCCCTGGAGTTGCGTCCTTTCCTTACAGTGTTCAGCGTGAAATATGCCATTGTTCTCTCAATGTTCTCTTCTGTTCTAAGCAGCCTCCTCTCCTGTTGCATGTGATCTTCTTTAAAATGAACCAGCGGAAGTCTGTAAGTCCATGCTTTTCTTTGATGAAATGTTCCACTCGTGGAGCATTGAGTTGAGATGTTTTTAGGGCTGGCTTATGCTCTAACAGATGTAGTATCAACACTCTCCCCGTCTCCCCTACTTACCCCAGCCCTCATGGGCATAGTAGGAGGGATACAACATTGCTACTGCAGCAGTTGTTCAGACTACTGGTGGCCACTTTGACCCCATTGTGTTCAATCATTTTACCCACTAGACATTGGTCACACATGGTACAATTACCACATTTATGGTACCGTGTGGTCTTTGTCATGTGTAGGGTTGTCTGTTTTTCACATTTAGGCTCTTTATATGTCTGTACCAGGGAATTACGCAGGTTTTTGTTTAGCCTAAAGGCAAGCAATGTTTTTCTAACTGTATCTCTTCGTTATCATTTAAAAAAATGCAGTTTCTATTAATCACATTTTGTATCTAGTCCAAACACAGTCTTTGTGCAAGTAGGTAGCTTTTACAGCAGATAGTGCCAAATTTGACTCTAAGCAAAAATACCCAAAACAAGGACACAGTGAAATGTAAGATCTCTGCACTTAGCTGTCATCAGCCTTCCTGAAGGAGCGATCAAGGAAGGAAAAAAGGGCAAGCCCTGCCTAGAAACGTCTTCACCTTTAATGATAGAAAACTGCTGACCCACACCTCAGCCTACCATCCACGAAATGACAGCGCTCAGTAAAGAACTAATTAGCAGTCCCTGTGAGAGTGAAGCAAAACTTCCGTTCCCCAAAGTCCAAATTGTTCAAAAGTTTTCTTCAGCAAGGAAAGCAAATATTATTTATATGTAACATGAATCACATGAAGTCTGTGCCTGTCATTTGCTTTATTCAAAACAGACACTTCAGCGAGTTCAACAAAAATATGTTGAATTATGAATCAAGTGCACAAGCATATCAGATAGGCAATCGCTTTTCAAGGAAAGCATCAACCCGACACCGCTGGGATGAAACTTTTATGAGGAATATGAAAGATTTAAAAGAAGGTGACCTCATATTTTTATACTATGGAGGGGGCTTCATCGATGAAAATATCTGGGCTTTCTGGTGCGAAAGTATTGTCTAGATGCATTATACATAACGGGCCTTACAGAAAGCATTCGCGTCTGCAGTCATCTTACACAGAGGAGCATAGCTGTTTGCTTCTCTCTTCTTTGTAAAGGAAGAGGCAGAAATCTGTCTGATGTGACATGGTATGCCCTGGAGTAAAAACTCAAAGAACTATCCCGTGCAGTGCAGCCAAGTACAATTAACAACAGAAAGTCCTAAGAGAACACTAAGGTGCAGCAGCAGGTTTGCCTTCCTGCAAGCCAACCTCCCACATCTAGCACACTTCGCAGCATAAACATCAGCCACTCAGGCTCCTAAACCACTGCCCGTCACAACCATCACCAACCAACCTGCCAACAGTGGCATAACACAGAATGATGGGCCCCCCTGCAGAATGTGATGAGGGGCCCCTGGGTCTCCCCTAGCTCAATGTTATTCCTTTACCCTGGGCTAAATGGGGCCCCGTTGAAGTATTTAGGGAGCCCTGAAGGGTTGGGGTCCCCATGTGGCGCAGGGGCCTGAGGTACGCCGTGCCTGCCAAGGTTCTCTGGACATAGCAGAGGAACTGCATACCCCTAACGAACACAAGCAATAACGGAAATGTACCACTGCCATTCCTTGACTCCAGCAGCCCACCAAGGCGAACTTACTTCGCGACACAAAGACTGGCACACAAAGCACCCTGAAAGAAGTACTTCATATGAAAGCAATGACAGACTTACACAGACGATTACTATCTCTATAACACACAGTTACACACCTGGGTCTGGCTTACACATTGGGTACACTATCCCTGGTCTGAACAATGTCCCACCTTTTACTACTGGGTGCCCTGGGTGCAGGCCAGGAAGGTGTGTCCTACAGCGACAAATGTACTGTCACCAGTGCAGGTGCAACCTCGTGCCAGCACTACAAACAGTGCATTAGTGAAAGGCAGACCACCTGTTTGAGGTTACCAACCCACCTATCACTGGAGGCAGAGGCATTCTTTCAAGGGGAGGGCAGTGCTTTCATGCAGGCTGGTGCCCTGTGACACTGCACATGCCTACATGGGGGCACCTGTATGGTCCAAGGATGCTCCTTGCCCCTGCCCAATAGGCAAACATAGGGACACTGACTGTGATACCTATATGTGGCACGCACTCCGTTGGCCTATATGTGGCACGCACTCCGTTGGCCTATATGTGGCACGCACTCCGTTGGCCTCCTGACACTTTTCTTGCCTCTGTGTCCATGTCTGTGATATGGCATGAGAGCAAAGGCAAACGGTTCCGTAATTTGGATGCAAATGATGGAATACCCCGGGGCACATTTTACACCACATGATCCTTATTACAGACAAGGTCGTGCAAGCATCTGCGGTCCCTTCTGTAATGCCAAATTGTCCTTGTGTGAAAAAAGAGGTGTAAATGTCCTTTGCATAATATGGCATTATATGGCGTGCGGTCTTATTACTACTAAAAAGGAGACACACACCTTGCTTCATTAAATGTCACTCAACTTAGAGGTTCAGGCACTGCTACGCTTCGCGCTGGCTAGGCGTTCCTTCGTTTTGCTCATTTGCACATTGTGTCTTATTTTTCCTCATACTTGCATCTTAAAATTGAAAAATCAACTTTTAACTTTATTTGTCCTTTGAATCATTTTTAAATCTGTGTAGTAAAGTGGCTGAAGCTCACGTGGACTATTCACTTCCTGGTCCTTGTGGTGCCGCCGAGAGCCGCCATTTTGGGTCAGGGGCGCTCTAGTCTCGGGCACACGGGACGACTATTTAGATGCGCGCCGGACGGACGCGCAGTGGACGCGCGCAGCGGGCACACCGCAGGCGCGCTGAAGGCGTGCCCAAGGCAAGCCCGTCTGCGCCCGTCTGCGTCCCGGAAGCGACCAGCGCCAGCCACGCTGGTTGCGACCCTTCGCCTGCGGGGTCCCCACTGGTATATAGCCACCTTGATCTATTGGGTTTGAGACCCAGCTTGTGTACTGCCAATTCTAGCTGGGAGGTGTATGGCACTCGTACTTTATCATGTGTCCTTTCCATCTGAGCCCCTCTCTGAGTGTGTGTAACTCTCGCTTTGGAGGTACGTTTAGATCCAAATCCCGCCCTACCATTAGAGCAGGGCTGATTAACAGTCGGTCTTATCCTGGACCAACATCTCGACCTTCTGTTTATCACTGAGACTTGGATGAACTATTCTTCCAATCCTATCGTCCATATGGCAATTCCGGGGGGTTATAAGATTTCCCGGGTGGATCGCCTTAGTAGCAGGGGGGGTGGCGTGGCTATTGTTTATAAAGATGCTTGGGAGGTGACACAGTGCAATAATATCGCACTGGGCCAGGGCGAGCTCCTTGACTTCACCATTGCTTTCTCGGCCCACTCTACGCTAGGTGGTACCTTAGTTTATAGGCCGCCTGGCTATGCTGGACCTTTTTTAAGCAATCTGGGAGAGTTACTCGTTCCCCTTGCTTTGCGCTTCTCGCAATATCTTTTTCTGGGAGATCTTAATATTCATCTTGACCAACGGGATCTGGGCAATACTCGTGCCTTTTTGGAGGTGGTAGATCTGGCACAGCTTACTCAATGGGTGAGCTCTCCTACCCATTGTGGCGGTCATATTTTGGACCCTATTTGCTCCAATTTCCCGATTTCTATTGAAAATCCTCTTCCAGTTTCCTGGTCCGATCACTTTTTGTCCTGTTTTACATGGTCTGTGAGTGATGGGGCTGCCGACCAACAGGTCAGTCCCTCGCCGCCGACAGCCAAAATTGATCCAGCAGCCTTTAGGGCCTTATTAAACAACTCCAGGGTCACTCTCCCGACAGCTTGTTTCCTGGGATGGATTGGGCGAGCTGTAGATAGCCTCTCTCCTCCATCCTGTCACCGCCGCCTTAGAGTTTCCCCTTCGAAACCCTGGTTTTCTACTGATCTGAAGCTGCTCAAACAGCATTGCAAAAAGCTTGAACGTTGCTGGCGAATTGACTTTTGTTCAGCAGCCAAGAAGGCATTGAGATATGCCCAGAAGGTCTATTACCAGGCCAATCGTAAGGCCAAATGCCTTTACTATACCAATCGGATTGAGTCTGCCAGCAATAATTCGAAATACATTTTTTCAATTGTCCAGAGTTTTATGGCCCCTGAAGCAATGGCCACCAAACTCTCAGTTTTTGCGGCTTGGTGTGAAAAGTTATCGAACTTCTTTATGGCCAAGATTCGGACCATCCAGGCGACGTTTGCTTGTCAAAGTCTGTCTCCGGTTGTGGGACCGACCCCTGTTGTTTCATTTTCAGCTTTCTCCCCTGTTAACATCTCTAAGTCCCTTAAATTACTGGAATCCATAAAGTCCGGGTCTCCTTCGGATCCGTGTCCGGCTAGGCTTTTGGCCTCAATTGCCGAGTCAGTTAATTATGAAGTTAATACACTCATTAATCTGTCCCTCACTGAGTCGGTTGTTCCGTGGGAGTGGAAACAAGCAAAAATCATCCCGTTGCTAAAAAAAACTTCCCTTGATGCCGGGAACCCAGCGAATTATCGCCCTATTTCTCTACTCCTGTGTCTGGCTAAAATCTGTGAAAAGGTAGTCAACAGACAGCTTACTGATTTTGTTGAGAGCGCTAAGCTACTCCATCCTGCACAATCAGGTTTTAGAGCTACCTACAGTACGGAGTCTGCCTTAGTTGAGGTTTCAGAGGCTATTCGTGAGTGTTTGCATTCAGGGGGGAGTGCAGCCCTTATTTTGTTAGATCTGTCGGCTGCATTCGACACTGTCCCTCATGCTTTGTTGTTGGCTCGGCTAGCTGAGATTGGTATTACAGGCCATGCCTGGAAGTGGCTGGAATCCTTTCTTACACAGCGGTCACACAGGTCTCGCTCCCGCCTTTCTCGTCTCTCTCTCAGCCTGTCTCTACTGGCGTTCCTCAGGGGTCCTCGTTGAGCCCCCTGCTCTTCAATATATACGTTACTTCTTTGGTTCAATTGGCAGAGGAATGTGGTGCTAAGGTCATTGCATATGCCGACGACACTCAGCTCCTGTTTACGTGGGGCAAATCTGATTTTTCCACCTTCAGAGTGCAGGAGTGTCTGACTGCCGTTTTCCAATGGCTATCTGCCGCTCAATTGAAATGCAATGAGGATAAGACAGAACTCCTCCTATATGGTAAATTCCCCCCTCCTTTTAGCGATTCTCTATGCCCCCCTGCCTATCCATCACCCTCATGTACGGGTCTCCCAGTTAGAAACTTGGGGGTCTGGTTTGACGAGCAGCTGTCTTTCCTGACCCAGATTAAAAAACTCTCAGGCTGCTGCTTCAGCATACTAAGATCTCTTAGGAAGTTTTTACCTTTATTACCGAGATCAGCCAAAGAAACAGTGGTCCGGGCTCTTATTCTCTCTCGTCTCGATTATGCCAATGGATTATACATTGGTCTTCCTGACTATTTGCTGAAAAAATTGCAGGTAGTTCAGAATGCGGCAGCCCGGCTGATGTTTAACATTCCGATCAGAAATTGTATTGCTCACCTGTTACGCTCGTTGCATTGGCTTCCTGTCAAGAAACGTGTTGAATTTAAGGCTCTGGCTCTTGCGCATCGCGCTTTATATGATGGAGGTCCTCTTTATGTTAGAAGGCGTTTCTCTTTTTACCAGCCTACCAGGCTTCTGAGATCGTCATCTCAGCTTCTTGCCTCTATCCCATGCGTACGTCTCCAACGTATGGGGGGTAGATCTCTTGCCTTTAGGGCAGCCACCCTATGGAATGCGCTGCCTTTTTCTATGCGTGCTACTCAAGACTCTAATCACTTCAAGAAGCACCTCAAAACTCTCCTGTTTTAATTGCCTTTCTCTGCCTTCCCTCTAAGCTCGCGCCGGGACACTCCTAGGAGTAGCTGTGCGCGCTATAAAACACACTAACACATAACATAACATAACTCACATGGGTATCAAAATCAGGAATGAAGAACAGAAACATCACGCAGTGAGATGTACCACAGCATTCACAGTAGAGCCCAAGCTGCACAAGCATCACACTCACCTATTACAAAATACTAAAACACCTCTTTCCAGAATATCACTCTAATATGAGTATTCATTTCTTATCAAGTGCATCCTTAAACACAGGGTGGCAGTGGAGGCCCAGGTCATTCTTTTACCTGGGGGAACAGGTCTTCCATCCAGAAGAGGGCACTGGGATGAAAACTGTGGCAAAATGCTGCTGGTGTTCCAGAAATACGTCGGCTTTTGGAAGGCTGCGCCACTCACAGTGACAGGCTGCATTGTGGGGGCGCCATTTATGTCTGTTCAGTACATTGCAAATGTGGGTTCCTAGAAGTTTCTTCAACGAGCTCGACACATTAGTGGGGGACGTATTCTGGATCTCACACAGACATGGAATAGCCATGTGTTAATTAGGGCATCCGAAAGAAGACGGAGTTCTGGACACTCTGGGCTTCAAAGGTTACTACCTGGCAGCGCAATTACAGTAGCTTGTCAGATAGAAACTAGCCAGAAACAGGGCTAACAAGGGCGCAGCTGACAGAGATAAAATTAGCAACCTGATTCTATAGAGCACTAGAAAATATGCCGAGGCTACCCACCAATGAAACAAAAGCAAATGGGAGGTGGACTTGGGCAATGATATGACAGTCATTATATTCACAAGTGCAGCCAGTTCAAACTTCTCAGGCACACACACAAAGCTACACAGGATGAGAATACCTGAACAGCCTCATACACCTTCACCATCCCACCTGACACCTATGCTCACCCTCACTCGCACACCCACTTTGCATCCACAAAAGCAAAATTAAGGGTCGCTCATGCTCCTACATCGCACTCGCGAGATGGAATGACCTCCCTGAACACGTCAGAGCCTCCTCTCACTTATTGAGTTCAGCAAGAAGCTGAAGACAGACCTGGCTCGTCATATAAGCACCTTGCGACCACCACACCTACACGCCTGTCCAAGCACCTGGATACCCTCTCAGGTGATTAGTGTGCTATACAAATCACATAACATAACAAGGGTGCCTGTTGGGACACTTACCGCACCCAAAGACAAAGAAGGCCAGCACCAGGTTCATTAGTCTCATGTTAACCTTAGCCAAAAGAGCATTGGCGATTGCGTGGAAATCAACTAAAGCCCCTCCTATCCAACAGTGGAGAAGATGCGTCCAGAAATGGACAGGAGCACCTTACACTGAGAGGAACTTGAAATCCCAAAGAAAAGCCAATAGCCGGGCCCTGGCATTAAATGTTAGTAACATTTGCCTCAGAGGATGAGTCTTTAAATCTACCCACTGACTCAACACGACAGGTGCCAACCGGGGCTGACGACTCTAGACCACCACTAAGTGGACCCATCCTACCGTCTCGCCGGTGTCTGTGCCAGCCTAGTGTGGGGCGCTTGACCCACAGCCCATTGCAGAAGTGTCTTAGTTGTTTGTAATAATCAGAGACTCCATACTGAGTTCTCAAGTTTACGGTTTTTGTTCACCTCACACCACCCATCAATTGCAGACTAGTATGACACCAAATCAGCAGCGAAAGCTAAATTAATTATTTGCGATATACCACAGAATAATATGTAAATTATGAGCAGGATCTGAAATGAATACTTTTGATACTGTATGCAATGTGCTTGTTATTAGAACCAACTAGAACCTCTAGTGTGTAGCCTTAAGAAGTTCACCCCTGTCACCTTGGATCAAACCAGAGAAGTTATCCTAGCGTGCAAATCTGGCTCTCCCTCCGACCCCTGTCCTCCCAAAATCCTCCACCAACTCATAGACGTGCTGAACCCGATCATTAACGACATAGTTAACTTGTCGCTTCATTCCGGTTCGGTTCCTCACCTATGGAAAAAGGGCACAGTCAAACCTCTCATGAAGAAGGCAAACAAATCTCCGTCGGACCTGACCAATCTCCGCCCGATAACACTTCTCCCGGCTCTTGGAAAAATAACCGAACAGATGGTCTACAGAGAGCTCAAAAACTATCTGGAAGCTCATAATATACTCCACCCTCAACAATCTGGTTTCCGCCCCAAGCACTCGACCGAAACAGCTCTGATTGAATTGTCAGATACGCTAAAGACGCTGCAAGACCAAAGGAAGAAAGCTATTCTCATACTTCTCGACCTCACGGCGGCGTTAGATACCATATCCCACCCCATTTTGATCAACAGATTGACAGCTATAGGGATCTCGGACATAGCCCTTTCCTGGATAAAATCCTTCCTTACTGACAGGTCCCAAACTGTCACGCTTGGCCCGTTCCGCTCCAATGAGAAGAAGGTCTCCTCTGGAGTACCTCAGGGGTCCATTCTGAGTCCCCTTCTTTTTAATATCTACCTCATACCACTCCTATCCCTGATTGAATCATTCGGCATACCGGTTACATCGTATGCCGATGATACGCAGCTCATCGTTCCTCTAGAGGATAGCTCAACCAAAGCAGAGTCCAACCTCAAAGACTGTTTGACAGCCGTTTTCCACTGGATGGACACTAACCATCTCAGATGCAACTCGAGCAAAACAGAGATACTTCCTATCGGAAAAAACACCTCCTTCTGCCCAGGTCTTTGGTGGCCGGAGAACTCAGTTGCCCCTCCCCAAACCGTAACAACAGCTAGGAACCTTGGTGTCCTATTCGACTCTGATCTATCATTTGACCAGCACGCTAAGAATGTTGCAGGCCGATGCTTTGGAATAATAAAATCACTAAGAAAGTTCTTTGACTTTCTTCCTCTCGACGCCAGGAAAACAGTAACAGTAGCCCTCATTATCTCACGCCTAGATTACTGTAATGGCCTTTTGGTGGGGTCAAAAAAGTCCACACTGACCAAACTTCAAAGTGTTCTTCACACGGCTGCACGACTGGTCCTAAAACTGCCCCGAAAATCATCTATCTCCGCAGCTCTTAAATCCCTGCATTGGCTCCCCCTCCACAAAAGACTACTTTTCAAAATACTGATTATTGCATTTCGGGTATTCACTAACACAGGTCCTAAATATCTCACCAGACGCTTCCCCCACTACATTCCTAGCCGATCTCTCCGATCTGCCCAGGACAACCTCATGCTACCCGCTAGGTACAACCTGAAGACGAAAGGTGGCAAAACCTTAAGTTTCCTGGCCATCAAAGCCTGGAACAACTTGCCCAAAAATCTAAGGCAACAAACTCTTGAAAAACCTTTCAGAAAACTTCTTAAAACCTGGATTTTTAACCTCCCCGACGACTTCACTAAAGCTGCCATCTAATCTCCTACCGCTACCACTACTGGGCTTTCAGGAACTCTAGCGCCATGATGCTCCCTCCGGAGCGAACGCTGCGCTTTAGAAATACCCCCTCAAATATCAAATATCAAAAATAAAAATACTGTTTAACTAAATAAAAAGTACATACTTAACACAATATTCAACATAAATGCTCAACATCTAATCTAGAAGAGACAAATTGATGAGGTGAAAATGGCTTCATATAGACCTCCTAAAAAGAATAATCGCCATGCAGAACTTCAGTTAACGTTTTTGGAAAGAAAGTCATAAAATACATTGCATAACATCGACGCGCACTGTCCTCCTGGTGATCATCCAACCTCGGCGCCGCTCTGGCCCCTTCAGATGACTCGATGGTAATGGATTGCTCTAAGGCGCGACTTCCACTCTTCCCTGGACTTTGAGACGTCTTGGCTGATGCCCAATGGAGCCGCCTGGTTTGGCTATCGAGGAGTCAGGCCTGGGTTCTCCAGCGGCCGTCACCTTCCCAGCTGGACATCGGGGAAAGACTTTCCTCGCCCCGCTGCTGCTGTTGTTCTCTCCCTCTGCTCGCTGCCTCGGTGTGGGTCGCCGCTGGTGAATAATGGTGGGGCCAGCCAAGGCGCAGCTTCGTCTCCATCGGCTGCCTGCCGGTCCTCGCTGCTTCCCCATGCTGGCTGTCTACCTGGACGTGCTCCACCTCGTCCCCGACTTCGGAATCCCGGGAGACCTTTTTCCAGGTATGGGGGCACGGGAGCCATGGCTGGCAAATTGCGTTCACCGATGCCCCAGTGGTCCCGAGCCTGCACGCCTCTTCTCCCTTCCTCCTACCTTTGACTTTTGAACTGCGTACCCCCCTTTGTCTTCCCTTGTGCACTTTTGACTCAGGCTCCCTCAGCCACTTCTATGGACTTTGTGACTTTAGTACTTCGCCCTGCCCGCAATTTTGTCGCTGATCTCCGCCGACTCCTCCGGACCCGGATCTGTCCTTTTGTTGATCCTTTGTCCTCTCCCCTGTCCCCTCGTTCCCCCCCCTGACGATCCTCTAATGTTTCTCCATTTTTCTGTTCTGCCGTTCTTCCATCCCCTCCTATCTGACGGAATGTGTAATTGTTATCATTTTCTGTAACATTGTTTAACCGAATGTAAAGCGCTCTGATACCTACGGGTCCAGCCAGTGCTACACAAAACTCATTAAATAAATAAATAAATAAACTTCAGTTGTAAACAAGCGGCAGTTGGTATTGAGACAGAATAACGAGTTGGAAATGTAAACTTACACAAATATCGACTTGAAAATATCGTGACACAGAAATATCAACAGCAAGAATATCGTGGTCAAGGATATCAAATTTAAGGTAAGAAATATGTTTTTCAAACATATAGAAGTCATTAATATAATTTGCAAAAATATATAGATTTTTTAGTTAGTGTTATGTATTTTAGTTTATATTTTAAATGTATGTGAGGTATGTTTTTTTGTATAATTATTGTTTATGTTTTTTAATGTGTTACATTTTTAGTAGTTATCAATTTTATTTTAAGTACATTTTGTATTTTTTAATTTGGTAGCAGGTTGTGGGTTTATAGGGGAATAGGGTGGGAAGTAATTTAATTATAATAAATTAATGATCATTTTATATTTATATATTTATTTGATTGAGATTTTATAGAATTAATTGTGGTAAGTAATTTATTTGTAATTAATTAATTAATTATTAATTGGTTGTTAATTAAAATTAATTAATTAACTGGTAATTAATTATGGTACTTATGTAATTTGTTTTAAGTGCGGGTTGTGGGGCTAATAGGGGTGAATGGTGGGAAGTAATTTTTGGTTAATTAATAATTAGTTGTTAATTTATATTTATTATTTGATTGAAAATTAATCATGGAAATTGTGTAATTAATTTTAGGTGCAGGTTGTGGGATTTATAGGGGGTAAAGGTTGGGAAGTAATGTATGTTTAATTAATTCATAATTAGTTGTTAATGTATATTAATTAATGGAAATTGTGTAATTAATTTTAGGTCTGGGTGTGGGGTTTATAGGGGTAAAGGGTGGGAAGAAATTTATGTTGCACTGACCGGAGTGGGAAATTTAAGTTAGAATTTTTTTTTATTCAAAGTCTATTGTGGGAGTGGACTGAAGGTTCAGGCCATTGCACTCTGTCAAGGGTTTTTTAGATCCCAGAGAATGGATCAGTCAGTTTCAGATCACAGTTTCCATTACATTGCAGGATTTTACAACGCATACCATTACAACTCATTTTTTAAAACTACCATTACAACACATGCCATTATTACTCATTCCATTACAATGAACAAACTTTTATGTTATTTTAAATTTTTGTAAAATGTTTGCACTGGTTTTAATTAACTATGCATAATAAACTTACTTACTTACTTACTTACTCATTCCATTACAACGCATACCATTACAATGCATAATACCATTAGTGCAACAGTAGGGTAAGTGTTGGATTGTGTAGGATAAAAATTACTATTCCCCCTCCAGTGAATGAAACAGTAGGGAAAGTGTTGGATAGTGTAGGGGTAAAAATTACTATTCCCAACTACCCCAAAGTCTATACCGACCCTAAAACTTAAAATTCTCCATTACTAACCTTATAATGCATTGTGATGACATGCGTTGTAATAGCGTGTGTTGTAATGATATGAGTTGTAAGGACATGCATTGTAATAGCATGCGTTATAATGGCATGCGATGTAAAGGCACTTGCATAGTAAAAGTTGCATTGTAAAGGCATTGCGATATAATGCCTGCATTGGAATGGACATGCTTTGTTTATTTTATTGTGAAGGTTTTATACAGCGCGGGCAAGACCCTTGCGGGTATCAGAGCGCTGTACAACGAATAAGGAGATAGAGGAAATTGAAATATATACGTACAAAAATGTTTTGGTTATGACAGTCAAACAATGGTAACTGTTCCAACAAAAAGCAAATATTTACATGCCTGCATCTACAGATCAAGTGAATTTAGCCAGGAGAATAGATTTTACTTCATTTTTAAAGGATGCCGCTTGAGGGTTCTGTCTTGTTTTTGGGGGTAAGGCATTCCATCTCCTAGGGGCCATCCCTGAGAAGGAGCGGTTATAAGTTTTCTTCTTGGTGAATCGTTGTGGTTTCAGTAAAAGGTTATCAGAACTCCTGTTGGTTCTGTTCCCACCAGATGGTATTAATTTCTCTGCAAGGCATCGAGGTGTTTTTTGATGCAAAGCCTTGTGTGTCATACAGCCGATTTTCACATGGATTCTGGCTTCAAAGGGTAGCCTGTTAAGGGCATGTAGGTCCGGGGAGATGTGACAGTTTCTTTTGGAGCCAGTGATTATTCTGGTGGCTGTGTTGATTGATGCTCTTAGTGGGCTGTAGTTGATTTGGGAAGGCCGCAGAGAGCGGCACTCCCATATTCCATTCTGGGGATTACTGGAGTTTGGACTGCCTGTTTAAAGTCATTTGCTGGTATGAAGGGCTTCAGTCTTAAGGTGTTCATTCGAAAGTTTGCTCCTTTAGTTGCTGCGTTGATGTGCTTCTGCATATTTAGCTTATTATCCAGAGTTATGCCTAGCGATTTGGCAGAATCGATCAAGAGCGGTTGGCCATCAAGTGCTGTTAAGTGCTTCCTCCATTCCATTATGGTGGTTGTTTGGCTGGGGGGCGCTATTAGAAGGAATTCTATCTTTAAGGTGTTTAGTTTCAAGTGGTTATTTCCCGTCAGTGAATATGTGATGGACAGTTGAAGATACATGCCAGGGCAAGACCTGCTGCGGAGACAGTTTCCGCTGGTAGTCATTCTGCAGCTACAGACTGCTGCACAATAAAACTTAGAATGGCTAGTGATGTGGCGTGATTATAGGGCACAAGAAATGGGAGCACATTTCACCTGTCCTGCTCAGGGATAATGCCCAAGTCCTTGACTATCATCCATCTGTCAGTTTCTGCTCAATCTCTCTCTTTCCTTCCATCAACATGTATATAACACACATCCCCATGTACCGTAAGATCCTCTTCCCACGACCTCCCGCGTAGTCCGCTAGGTAACTCAGGTGGTGCAGCATTCTCTGTGACCGCAGCGAAGCTCTGGAACTCTTTGCCAGCTGCCTTTCTTGCTCAGCCTTCATTGCAAAAACTGAGGAAACTATTGAAGACGTGGGGGCAGATTTACAAGCCCCTTGCGACACTTTTACGCCACCGTTGCATCACTTTTGTGATACAGCGGCGGCGCAAACCATGCGCCACATTGTGCCTTGTTTATAACGTGACACATCTAAGCAGATGCGTCACGTTGTAAAGCACTGCGCCACATGAAACCTGCATCAGGTTTCATGTGGGGGTTCCTTTGCAGTGTGGGCGTGTTCCGTTGGAGGAAAGCCTCGGAAAAGTGGCGCAGTGAAATCTACAAGTCACTTTTCCGACACTGCGTCAAAACCTTGGGCCTGCTTGAAGCAGGCATAAGGCGTGACAGAGCATGTTGGAGATAGGCTGGGTTGGAACAGTGCTCGAGTTGCGTCGTGCTCGCAACACGACTATCGCACTGCGCAACCTTACGCCGGCAGATATGTCACGCATCTGCCTATCCGTGCGCCACGGTGCACGGATAGGCAGCATCCATGCGGCGCATCCATGGTGGAGCACAGGTAGCTTTGCGTGACGCATCTTTCTTGGTGCATCCTTGCTGATTTACAGGAATGCACCAAAAGTTGTAAATCTGCCCCCTGGTTGTTCCCCCACCTACTTGTTCCAAAGAGACAACTGCTGCATGTGTTTACCTGTAAATTATATTTCTTTGCATCTGCTGTAAATTGACCTGTGGTGTCACTGTATTCAAAATTGTTTGATTTACTTGTCAGAAATGTGTTGCTGTGCGTTCACTTGTGTTTTAGGGAGGGCTTAATTGGCAATCTGTAATAATGAAAATAAAACCTGATCCAACCCCACATGATGTTTTGTATGGAAATTAAATTATTTTCTTTAAAAATAAAACAGTTTTTGTCTGTGTATGCTACAAGTTTATTTTGAGTTCTCAGCACAGGAATATGTTCTGTTCAGTTGTTGGGCGGTGGCAAAAAATTTAAATATATGTTTTATTATTTATGAATGTTTACATTTTCAAAGGCATTTCAATAATCTGAATATTGAATAATGTCTGATCCAGCCACTGGTGTCCACACAAAACCCCCATTAACTGACACAACCTCAGCTTCCAGTGATGAAAGTCGCTGCCACATCTTGAAATTTGACATCTCCTACAAGATGCACAATGTAGGAAAGAGCTTCTTTTGACATGGATAGCCCCCCACCTTTTGCCTGGAACATGATGTGATTCCAAATGAAAGTGCACTGGGTCCCTGCAAACCAGGTTCCTAGTGCCAGAGCTCTTTCCCAAAACGGTACCATGATTGGCACAACTTCAGCAACCTCTGTAGGTCCCTAGTAAATGGTACTCTTGGTACATAGGACATTGGGACTGAAGAGGGTCCACTAAGGCTGCAGCACAAATTGTGCTGCCCTAGGGACCCCTCACCAAAACCATGCAAATTACCAATGCAGGCTGCGTGACTTGGTGCAGAGAAAATTGAAGAGTCGACATAGCACACATCACTGTGTGCCATGCCCACAGTCACTGCATGAGATATAGGTAAGTCACCCCTCCTGCAGTCGTTATTGCCCTAAAGCAGGGTGTACTATACTACATGTGGTCCTATCTACCTGAGCAGATATGACCCTACAATATTTAAGTCCGTTCTTGGATATAGTGAGTGCACAGGGAAGCCGTACAGAGTAGATGGGCTGTACACCCATTATTGCAGGGTCCCCAACAGAATGAAGGCTTGACTGTACCCAGGGATGTTTCGTACCAAACATCTCGTCTTAATAAATCCACACTGATGCCAGTGATGTATTTATTAATAAAGGCACCTGCAAACCTACTAAACACTGGTGTGGTCTCTGACTAGTCTTACCAGCCTGCCACCATGAGACATGTTTCTAACTTCATGGGGTGAGATCTTTCGGTCACTGAGGCTAGGAACAATGCCTTCCCTGGGCGGAGGTGCTTCAACGATTGGCCAGGCCAGAAAGGCCGCCTTTAAAATGCAACCCAGGTATTTCTAGTTAGTGGAGGATGCAAACCTCCCTGTCCTGCTCCACTTTTGGTGGGAGGACAGGCGGTAAAATTAGTTAGATTAGGAGGTGTGCCCACATTCAGCCAGAACAGGCACCTAAGGTGGGGCAGGTGATGTGGACCCCATTTTTCGAATTCCTCCATCTTGGGATGGAAGGAATTCAGGGTCCCGGTTGTGGCCCTTCCCACAGGAAGTGGTCACACAGATGGTGTAGTCATCCTGTTACTCCATTTAAAGCACCTACATTTAGTATTCAGGTGTAACACCTGGGCCCTGAACTTCAGATTTGACGGACCTAAGAAGAAAAGGGACAAAGAAGAGGTGCTGACCCAAGAACGGAGTACCTGCTGCAGACCTTTGGTGCAAAATCCTGCCTGCTGCCTCAAGTACTCGGCCATCATGGTATGTTGTCATGTCCTGTTGCTGTGAGGCCTCCAAGAGCCCCGGAGCACCTCCAGCCCTTCGACAATCACCAGAGAACTCCCTTGGAGAGGAGCTACTCCCCTGAATTCCACAGGCACCGAACTCGCAGATTCCGACTTATTGACTTGCTTCTCCCTGAAGACGTAGCAACCGAACCAGAAGTGGTTCACCATCTTAATAGGGTCAAATCTGTCTCCCCACTAAGTGAGAGGACTCCAGGACCTACCAGAGCCATTCTGTCGCAATATCAGAGGGACCACACCACCTGAAACCGAGAGGAAGAGTCTAAGCAAGCACCCAACAAGGGACATCGAAACCCCTAAGTCCTTTTGTGGTGAATGCCCTGTTTTTGATGCTTGGGCACTTTGGACCACTGTCAAAGGTGACGCAAGGCGGGGCTGTGGGAGCATGGAGCAGGAGCAGACAGAGCAGGCAGAACAGGAACAGGGACGCTGTCCACAGCCCCCGATTGAAGCGACTTTCACCCAGGAGAGACTGGGCCCGGTTGGTGCTTGTGAGACCCCGGTTTAACACAAGGCAAGGTTCCAGGCCCACGACACTGGCCTGTGAGCAAGACCACCACGTGACCCTACGTTTGCGCCTGCATTTGACCTCCCTCTGCGTCCTACCTCCTGTATCTTCATGAGACACAACTGAGCACAGCACAACAGAGCCTAGCTGGAAAATAGGGGTCAAACCACTTCAAACCATTCTCAGCTCGCGTCAGTTTGTATGGCTGACAGCAGGACATAGCAGCTGCGTTCAGAGGTGAGGTCGGGTTACGAGCGCGGTGGTAGTAGCTACTGTCTGCTAATTGCAAACCTGGGCCCTCACGGAATTGGCCAAGCTAGGTCTGGGTGTGGCTTGCGGGTGTCCCGGCACATTCCAGCTGGTCCTCTCCCATCAGAACCCGCTTGCCGCATCGGCCCCAAAACCTTTTCCCACTGCACCCAGCATCAAGCGCAATATCCTTCTGTCCACCCGATGGGATTTTAAGCCCACCCCAGCGTGACCAAAGCAGCCCTCAAGCACTCCAACTCAGCTCCAGGTAGAAGAGAGTGGCCACAACAACAAAAGGGGGGGGGAGTAGCCCTACATCCCACCTAAAAATAAAAATGAAAACTCTACACTGAACTTCCAAGCCCCTGCGCCATTCTCTAGCAGCAAGCCCATAACAGAGAACACCACAGAGGGTCTAAGGGATCCAGCTGCGACTGCATAAACACCCCACTCTCCTCCAGCCGACTCTGCGGACAAGAGCAGATTTGTGCAGCAAGGGCACTGGAAGGGCACTGAAAAGGCAAAGCAACCTTATGTGCCTGATGCCACTATGAGATTAAGCAGGATTCGAGAGATCGCCAAAGCAGCGAAGAAAGGAATCCAAAAGCCCAAATCCAAGGAGCCAGCTCAAGTAGTAACAGAGACTGCTCTCCAACAGCTGAAACAAATACAAGCAGGCCTTTTGGGCATTGTCTATTACTCCCTTATTTAATTTGGCATTTATCACCAATACACCCATCATCATGGAGATGTAGTGCTCTTCACTCCATCTTCAAGTCAGGCTCACAGACAAACCCAGCGAACTATAGACTAATCACTCTGAACAATGTCAAAGCTAAACTTTACGCCACAAACCTTTTAACCGATCTGGAAGCATGGCCATCAGCCAAAAACACCATCCCGCCCACTCAAACCGAACCTGGGCCTGTATGAGCACAACCACCAATCTCCTGGCCCTTATGCTTCTAATCAAAAAGGCAAATCACAAGGCATCAAACTTATACACCTGTTGTTAGAAACGGGGTAGGCTAAACTCCGGAGTATTGTGTAAAGCATCTGCGCAGCACACACTCACAGGCGACACACTAGGCACACTACAAAAGAGACTCCACACCAGGTTATGTAAAAATAACTTGTGTATTAGGAAAACACATTAGAGTCAGAAACACAGGCACATATAACACTGTGCCAACTGTCACCAGGTAGCAGTTCACAGGGAAATATGTACAGGGCAGCGCCAATCGGGCCGCTGCCAGAACCATCATTACCTACCACCAACAAATGCAAAACAGCCAGTAGTTACTGGTAAAATCGTGAACTTAGCAATGTCACGTTAGCATAAACAACCTATGCAAAAGAGAAGCATAACATGCACGCACATTAGGCATAGAAATACATTATCCCACAATCATAGAGCACCAGTAACACTTGGCAAGCACTAGCTCGAATACATTGTGCACACTCCCATTAGAATGGGCATAAAATAGGGACATGAAGGCCTCCTCAGCAGGCAGGAAACACATTAGGTATTCTCATTAACATACCTGCATTAGCCGCACCTTGGGCATAACATTAGCATAAACATCACATTATGCATAAACAGCAGAAGTGCACTGGGCATCATGGCCTTCCTGAGAGAGGCTTATCCTGCATAAAGTCATCAGTGTAAGTCCATCATCCCAATAGGCATAAATCCTATTTGCATGAACCATGAGCATGGGGCGTAAAACATAGCCCTCATGAAGCAATGACCCCTTCCTTAGTTGCACATATCATCAAGCCGTGGAGAGCACATTATACCGAACACCAATAATGTGCATAGGGGCCATCCAGGGATGCATCATTGTATTAACATAAGGCTTGAACACATTGGTATGAGACAGAAGCCTAAACACCACCCAGCATGATACTAGGCGTCATCATCAATGTTGAAACATTTAGGCATAAACCTATGCATTAGGCATCCTCCTGAGGCAGAAAACACATCCTGCATGTTGTTAGGCATAGTCCTAAAACATCATGGTAATAACGTTAGGCATCATCCCATTAGGCACCAGTAGGGGCATCAGACACATTGTGCATGACATTAGGCATTATCACATGCATGAATCACATCATGCAATTCATTGGGCCTAATCATACTAACCTTGGGCATAAGTCCTCAGCACAGGTACATTAGGCATAAAGTCAGAAGCATAAATGCCTCAAGGAAAAGCTGCACACATTACTCCAGCCCCCAATGCTGTAGATTAGGCCCTGGCACCACTGCGCCGGGAGAACCCCACTCTCGGACTCCCAAAGAAGAATTGCCCCCACGTTGCAACTGCCCACTGTCCGGCGGGGCAGTTGTGCGGAATAATGTCAGCACTGTTACGTTGGAGTCCCCCTTTGGGTCTCTAAGATTGGAAATGCCCAAAAAGCTGCAGCTGCCTGTCCTTGTGTGGCGCAGCGGGGCACAATGAGGCCCACCAGTCACTGGCCAAGTTGGAGCCCCTCTTTTGGGACTTCTAAAAACAAAAATGCCCCTTTGTGGCAGCTGCCTACTCTCAGGCAGGGCAGCTGTGCAGGAAACCAAAATGACACTTTGGGTGCCCCTCCCGACAGTTGCGATGCCCCTCGGAGCCCGCACCACTCACCGGGGCTTTGCTCGTGCTGTGCCGGGGCCCGCGAGGCTCCTGTCATCTCCCTTGGCTTCTCTTTCTCTGGCTGCAGGCGCGGCAACACGCTGGGCTCTTTTCACCTCACAAGAGCCCCACCCACAGCAGCACCATTCTGGACTTCACCCGGGCCCCCTCCCGGGACCCGGGACTTCGATGTGGAGCCCACCGGCTTCGAACTTCCCGCTCCTCCTTGCGGGGCGGGACTTCCTTGAGGCGCTCCCGCCGGCGCCAATCGCAGCGCGGCTCCCCTGACGTCAGCGGGGGAGCCCGTGCGGTGATCTGCAGCGATTCCTCTGCACGGCAATGAGGGGTAGGCTCCCTCCTACGTAAAAGGACCATGCGGGGTGGGCACCCGCTACTAAAATATGCATAAAGCGGAGTGGGCTCCCGCCGAAAAGCGATGAAAACGCGGGGTGGCCACCCGCGACCGGCTGCAAAAACGCAGGGTAGGCTCCCGCTGTATTTTTAAGCAGGCAGGGGGGAATCCCACTTGTCGGGATTCCCCCGTTGCACTTTAGAATCACAGCGCTGCAGGCGTCAGCTCCTCTTCTCCTGGGCACAGTTGTAACGCCTTGGGAGCACCGCGCTGCACACGTCAGCTCCTCACTCCAGGGCAGACAAAGCGCTCACAGGGTGCTGTAAAGCAGGCAGAGCTGGAATAAAGTTATGGTGCTCACTGGGTGCTGGGTTTAGGAAAGTAGGAGAGCACAGTAAATGCTGGGCAAGATCAGCAGGCAGCGGGTAGCTCATCAGAACAGGACAGCAGTCCCTTGGGACAGTCAACCCCCATAATGTGGCACTCCACCTGGCACAGCAGTCTTCACTCTAGTAAAGGTTTCTCCCTGGCCCTGTGGACAGCAGAGGGGTACAGATGGGCTCAAGGGCCAGCAGGCAGGCCCTTGCGGCAGTACCTCCTGGCAGAGTGTCCCCTCCAAATCAGAGTCCAAGTACAGCACACCACATGGAGTCTCAGCTCCTCTCTATATACACCCCTCACCCCACCTACTGGAACAGGCCAGAAGCTTCTGGAAGGCTCCCTGGGGTAACCGGTCCCGACTGGTTTTGGGGGAGGTGTAGAGCACCCTGTCACTTCGAGAACTAGACTGGCAACCCAGCTCAGGCAGGCAGGCACAAAGCACACAAAAATGGCGACTGTTGAAAGTGACATTTCTATAACAGTGTAAATAAACCTGCATACGCCATTGCGCAGCGTTCATTATTTTCCGTTCAACCACACCACACATACATATTTATTGTGTTTCATTTTAAACCACCTATTTCATGTTAGGAAAAAACTAGGGGGAAGGCAAAAAAGTTCCGGGATGACCCTGCAAGCAGGGCCAAGTCAAACACCAGTTTTGTCGACTTCAAAGCAGTCTTCGACACGGTCCCAAGGGACCTCCTATGGGCAGAGATGGCTAGATGGGGCGTACCCTCAAACCTTCTCAAGGCCATCACTGAACTATACACAGATAATTGAGTAAAAATTAAAATAGATAAGGGTGACAGAACGACCAGAAAGATCCCCACATTCATAGGCCTGAAGCAAGGGTGTGTCCTTTCCCCTTGTCTCTTCAATATATATACAGCAGACTTGGAAGCCCTGTCATCAGAAGCGTCGAGTGATCCACCAAAACTCGCAAATAGTTTACAATACGCAGACGATATCGTTGCATGCAGGCAGACTCCCAGTCGCTTACACATTGGCTTACAGGGTCAAATTACAGCCCTCCTTAGTATTACTGAATCATCAGGCCTGAAGTTAAATCACAGCAAAACTAAAGTCATCTGCTTCCTGTCGAAAAACAGACAGCAAAACACAAAATCTAAATGGAAAGCAGCTGGGAACATGATTGACAAGGTCAGCACCTACAAATACTTAGGGGTGGACTCCAGATTAAATTCAAAAAAGCACTTCGCACAACAAAAAGGGCCCTAGCCAATAAACTATTTATCACCTTCTATCTAATAAAAAAAAAGATGGGAAGCCCATCCCAATTATATCTGCTACAAATCATTGGAGCAAAATGTCTACCCTCACTGACCTACGGTTCAGAACTCCTTAAGAGCAAAGACTCAACGACTCTTAATCAGTTACAGTCCGCCTTCTTCAAACACCTCTTTTATCTACCACGACACTTCTCCCAAGCACAAGTGTGCCTGGCATTTGGGCTCTTTCACCAGCTCCTGGTGAGGATGGCCACAATTATCAAATTGTGCTGAAAGATGAGAGCCGCTCCATCCAAGTCATTGGCTGCTCTGTGTTGGTCTGAAATGGAAAGCCAGCATACTAACGAAAATGACTGGCTAACTGTGCTCCATCAGGCTTTGGGATTCCTTAATCTTTCCTAGGCCTGGGAGTTGAATATCAGCTTTGCAGTGTTAAAAAATATCGCCAACAAAGCCAGCCAAGCTAACATCTTGGTCACTTGACAAAGCGGATGTGGCTAGAAAAAAGCACGGCTGGACAGTCTTACAGTCTTATAACAACTGGGGTCCCCAACCATACCTTACGTGCCACATCTGTCAAACTGTCCAGCATCTGTTTCTAATGATCCAAATGGGAGCCTTTCCTTCAAAACATCAGGTTCCGCCCTGGAAACAAAGATGGCCGAACTTTCTATGCCATTTGT
Source organism: Triturus cristatus (assembly GCF_964204655.1). Classification (NCBI taxonomy): domain Eukaryota; kingdom Metazoa; phylum Chordata; class Amphibia; order Caudata; family Salamandridae; genus Triturus; species Triturus cristatus. Next base: position 85,185,409 of record NC_140591.1, read on the forward strand.
GTGGCCAATTTGACGAAAGCCTATTACAGTTTCTTTGCATTTGCCCCACTGCTAATCAATTAAGACACAAATTACTCTGCCCTGCCCTCGGGCACTCATGAAAAGTTCCTGCCGCTGTGCGTTGATGACACTATTGAATAGCAAATTGAGCCAGCTTTACTGCAGGTCGGCAAAGTTTCTACTACAAGTGAAAAATTTATTATCAGCACCCTCTGCCACGCTAGGCAAGAATTCTCCCCCCCCAGGGACACTACAGACAAAGTAACTGGAACTCATCAGCTGACTTATGTGGCATTATCTTATTACCACCAAATATACAGCCCCATCCATCAAGGAGCCGGTCTTCTTCAACCTGCCTGGCAAAATCTACCCTTGCCGGCTTGCAAACTTTTGTTGAGGCCTTCCAGTCTGAAGTTGGCACACACGTATTTGCAAATGCCGATAGTATGCGGGCACGTAGCACTTTAACAGACTACGGGATGTAATGAATGCTGTCATCCTTTTTGTATAGAAGGACGCTTTTAACAACGAGATCCTTTTAGTCTACAATGTTTTTAGCAATTGTTTGATCTTCCCGTGTGGCGTAATGACTTTAATTAATCTGCAAATAAATTATTACTTACCATAAGACCCACTTTGTGAGTGGACCAGCTGTCCCAAATTCATCCCTGCAACCTGCTTTCTCCAGACCGTGAAGACCACCTTGACGCTCAGAGCCTGGGTGACCTACCTGCACTGCACCCAGCCCACCCAGCCTGAGTACCGATATACCAGCTGTGCTCCCATGGTCCTGAGGCCCTTGGGACCCAATGCCACATTTAGGGTCCCCTAGACTTATCTGTAAGTCCTCTTGTAAAGTCTGTTTAGAGGTGCACCCCTTCTCTATAGCCCACCTGCTTCCAACGACCTCAGGATCTTGCTCCTGGCCGAATCCAGGACGTTCCAGACGATCGGCTAGTGGGACAATGGACCTAACCTTGCTACCCTATCAGAACCCCAAGATGAACCCAGAGAACCAAAAGTACAATTTTCTGTATTTTTGTCTTTTTTTCTCCGTAGATTTCTATTATGCATAATTGTGCACAATGGTGAGTTCTTTTCCGAACTGTAAAAATTCATAACAAAATAAGAACTTACCTGTGAACAAAGTTCTAGGTCTGAAATTTATTTAAAAATCAGTGTTATTTTTGCAAATTGGTCTCGGATTTATTGTTGATTGTGTGTCTCATTTTTTGCCTCTGTGAGTACAGCAAATGCTTAGCACTACCCTCTGATAAGCCTAACTGCTCATTCACACTACCACAAGTAGTACCAAACTGGGTCTCACTGGACTCTCTGCACCGTGTACTTCGTTTTGGTACACTATATATTGAGACAGCATCCTGCACACAATGATGGTGGCATCCGCAGAGGAGCCAGGGACATCTTAAGGATTTTGGGGGCCATGGGCCAAACCTATTTTGAGGGCCCGTGTTCGGAATAGCCTTGAATTTATGATACAATTTAAGCTCTTTCATGCCCTCTTTGGCTAGGTCACTGACAGTGCACAGGCACCTCCCCCAAATTCTAAATGTGTTTACATCTGATATGCGGGGGTAAATTTCAATATTGTAACACAGCAGCGGCTCAAAATGCTACCACAAATAATCTCTGTGACACCCTACCATTTCGCATGTGTGAGGCCCTGTTTTGATCTAAAAGAAACTTTTTATGGATGTTGCATGAAACAAACACAACATTTATGTGCAAAATGTGTATACCGGACTTTCACACATCATGTACATTAAACATCGATTAAAGGAAGACAGTATTTAAAAGAGTCTGTTTAAGACATATTCAAGGTCATTAGGGCAAGACGCTGCAGAACAGAGGCGGCTCTAACAGGGGGCCCCCTGAAAGGCTGGGGCCCTGGGCCCACATTGCCCATGCATTAAAATGTTTCTGAGAGGAGCCACAAATAGTTGCATGGCCGCTGACTTATCAACATGTCAGGAGTAGCCAGAGTGACATCATACACCCTTGGACCAGTGGCGGCTCCTCTGTTAAGGTGGAGGAGCGTCGCCCCACTGCGCTCCGAGCAGTGAAAAAAGGAAATAAAATGATAACATAACGTTATTATCATTTTCTTTTTCCTACTGCAGTGCATCCATTGTTTCCTGGTGCAGGGCTGGGTCCGGTGACACCAGAGCACTGCAGGGGGGGGGGGGAGTAGCGGAACTCCAAGTGTGCATGACATTTTGACCTGCCCTCTCGGGCCACCCAGAACAGTCTTGTGCACTTGCCATGTTCTCTATCCAAGCTGCATAGCAGCCTGGGTGGGGAACATGCCCCAGGCTCCCAAGCTTGGTCTGAGTGCCAAACTACGACACTCAGACCAAGCACATCGCTGCAGCGTTGTGATTGGTCAGGAGAGCTTGGGAGCTCGGGTGCTTCCTGCTGCCGGACTCCAGACAGGCAGAAGACATGAAGTTGAAGAGGATCGGAGGAGAGTCTGCGGCAACACAGCCGTAGCCAGGTAAGTGTTTTTTTTTATGTTATCATTTTCATTTCACCCATCTAACCCCCACCTCCACTCTCCTCACCACCCAAGTCCGGTAGTAGCTACTACTGCCTCGGACTCTCAGTGATATAACAGGATTGACCCCTTTTCACGCTCTTAGAACTTCTGTCTTTGGTGTCATTGATGGTGTATCTTATCACAAGCAGGTGATTCCCCAGGGCTTTGGACAGGATCTTTGCTGCTAGGTTAATGAGAGATATTGGCCTGTAGACTTTACAACTACCACTATATTCCTGATGAGAAAACACAGGAAGGATGCTTGCTAATAAGCCTAAATGTTGCTTAAATGTTTTTTGGGGGGTTATACTACTACAACTACTGCTTTTACTACTACTACAACAATTATTCCTATTGCTACTACTGTTATTACTTCTACTACTGCCATTACTATGGCTACTAGTACAGCTATACCACTGTTATTATCACTTCTTCTACCACTCCAACTATTACTACTGATATTATTACTTCTACCATTGCTGATACTCCTACCTCTACTACTGTTACTGCTCTTACAACTACTAGTATTACTACTGCAATTACTATTATTTCCACCATTGCTGATACTCCTACCACTACTGTTATCACTTTTACAACCAGTACCACTGCTATTATTACTTCTGACATTGCTTTTACTACCACCACCACTACTACCATTGTTACTACTACGGCTTCTACTACTGAGGTTGCCCCTTCTAATGCTAGAATTACTGCTAATATTACTACTACTTTTACATTTCTACTGCTGTTACTTCTACTACAAGTGACTGCATATATAACCACTACTAAAACAAGCACTGGCAATGTCAGTAGGTCTAGCTTATGAATCCATTCATCCACTGACTCATTCTTTCATTAACCCTCTGACACAACCAGTACTTTAAATGGGCAGGTACTGTCCGGTAGTGAGTACCTGCACTTCTTTATTTGAAAGGAAGAGTACCTGCACTTTTCAGCACCGGTACAATACATTTAATGGAAGAGTACTGGCACTTCTCAGGAGCAAACAGGTACTCTAAAGAGTGAGTATTTGCACCTCTAGATTTCAATTTTAAGCACTGGACACAACCACAATAAAACACACACAAACTCAGCAACAAATGCAAGATACATTAAAAGAATACAAGTACGAAATAGAAAACATGCTGCTGTCTAAAAACAGCAGGCCTGTTCACAAAAATAAAACAAAAGATAGCAGCGGTTATTAATCTTGCATAGGTATCGTGCATAGTCTGTTGATGTTTTAGAGTTCTCGCATGGCCGCCACATTTAGAACCAGCATGTTGCCCATCCTGGATTGGTGAAGCAATGCTACAGTAGGTACTACAGAATTCCAGAATACTGGCCTGGTTTAGAGGAAGTGGCCATGTGGGAACGTGTCTGTTTATTTAAATGCTGAGTCCAACCAAATAATGTTTACACATTCACTATACATTAAAGTTTGAAAAATAATATGTCATTCAGGCCATTTTTACAACTTTCTGTGCCCCAGAGTAATACAAATTGACTCAACGGTTGGAGTGTGATTATCAATGCATGAGAAAAAATGTATAGCAATACACAAGTCAGGCCTTTTACAAAAAAGACATATGGCATATAACAATTAGTACAAACACATATTTCACAACACTAATTCAATGAATAAATACAAAATACACAGCACAAAATATATGGAGTCCTTGTATATGATGCAAATGAATTATAGACCAGTATTCGAGTTCATCTTGGTTGAAGCCATTCGAAGCTGGTGTATGAGTGCCACGGAATGTGTGATCCACCTCGTAGTTTGCTTCCTCTTTATATTGCTGTTTCGAGGTGAGCTTTTTATGAAGTATGTGGACGTGCTTCGGCCCAAATACAGTTTACAAAGGCCTCATCAGGACCTCTTTTATTGTATGTTTCATCAAAAGAATGGCAAGTTGTCAGGCCAGAAGAGGTAAATCCCATCCAAGAGGACCCAGGGTATAGCCAGCTGATGGACCAAGTGTCGCGGTTGTGCTTGGAATAAAAATCATTTTGTGGTATGCTCTGGCCAAAAAGACTACAGTAGAGTCCGGAACGGTCCAAAAAGGTACCTGTGGTGAGAGACATGGCTCAGCGCCCAGACCGCTGCCATGTCAGCACATCGAAAACCTTAGGATTGTATAATTACATAGCTGCCAAGTTTGCCAGGTCCATGCATGATGTGCTGCTGCAGTTCACGTTTATTTCTTTGTATTGTGGGACATGCAACCCTGTTTTATTTTGCAATAAACAAGACTACATATCCCAGAATTCAAAGACAAAACCTAGACTGAAGCAGCACATCACGTGAACAGTAGAGTCTTTGAATCCTCTTTATACTTTCGGGACGCCTGCTCAAACATACGAGCGCACACATGACTTTATACTGAAATGAATGCCATAGCTGCAAAGTTTCCCAAGTCCATGCATGATGTGCTGCTCCAGTTCAGGTTTTTTTCTTTGTATTGTGGAACTTGTAGTCCCGTATTATATTGAAATAAACAAGACTACAAGTCCCAGAATTCAAAGAAAAACCCTGGATTGGAGCAGCACATCACGCATGGACCTGGGAAACTTGGCAGGGCTGGAATGCTAGGAAGGCATTAAGGTGCTCTTAGGCTCTGCCTCTTCCTCTCTGGCTGCCCACTACTTCCGGTTCACACATTTCCACTGATTTCTTCCAGTCTGCATAGAAATCCCTGTTTTCCAACACTGGACTTCTACTAATCGTTGTGCTTCTGTGTTCATATCAGTTAGGAATAATGGTATTAGCGTTCCATTGAACTGTTATTTTACCCTTCAATATTGTTTATTAATTTTTAGTTTTTTTCTTACATCTATCAAGTCAGTAACAGAAATCTGAATATTTATTTATTTTTACAGAGTTTTATATAGCGCAAACTTGACCCGAAGGTATCGGGTATCAGAGCGCTTTATATAGCACCAGTTGCGTTACATGAGGACACATTCATTTTTGTTGTGCACGGGGAGATTAAGTGATTTGCCCAGAATCACAGGATGTTCAGCGTCAAATAAAAATACAAAAAGAGAAAATTCCTTAGAGCAAAGCATATAAAAGTAAAAAAACACATATAAAACAATGTGATAGTATGTTATAATCTAAGAAGCGCCCCATAAAGTGATTCTCCATTTTAGTTTTTACTTTCCTCCCACATTGTGTGTCCCATTTCCCAGTGCAGACCTGAGCCTTTCACTCATCTTATGTCAGCTGGTTTTGCAGCTGACCACCCATGAACCATCATTTTGGCATGGACTTTAACAATATTATTGGGATAGCAACTTTTACCGGTAATAACAGCAACAATGTCAATAATAATTATTAAGACTATCGCCACCACCACTACTACTACTAATAATGAAGATTATGTGTCACGTGGGGGAGTCACTGGTGCCAATGAAACACAAGAAAGGGTCAGGACACGGTGCCATCATAGCCATCAGTGAGTTATGCATGTACTGCATTCGGGGTTTTGCACATTGGATAAAGGGCATCCCTGGGTACGCACGTACAGGGCATTACCTACACAAATTGTAGCTGTGCATAGGCAGGTCATGGTTCCCAATTCTGCACTCATTAACAAATCTGCCAAGAGAGGAATTCTCCCTGGTGATATCCTCAACCCATCTCATTGGCTGGCAGGCCCACGCGTAACACTCATTTATTTATTTATTTATTTATTTATCTATCTATCTATTTAATTAGGAGTGTTACAAAGTGGCTCATGGTTACTACAGAGCACTGAAAGGAAGGATTTGAAAGAAGCATGGTTAGTAGAGTAAAGCATCTCTAGCGGTACTCTTGTCGAAGCTAAAGGTTAGCCAGAAGCCTGTTTAAAGATTTTAGGGCCATATGTATGAACACATTTTCCCATAGACACAGAATGGGTAAAACCCTTTGATACACCTGGCCCTTAGTTTCCATTTTTGTGTGAACAGGAGGTGGAAAGGCTTGGCTCTCAGGCTGGGCTCCAGCATGTTCCAGAGTATCGGACACTGCACAGCCAGGACCTGTCTCCATTCTTTGTGGTTCGTTCTTGGATGAGGCAGAGATTGGTCGATTGAATGTTCCAGGCAGGGGTGGCAAGTCTCCGGTTCCATTTGGCCCGTGGTTGGTCTACAGGGATTTGAATTTAATCCTTAATTCTACTGGGAGAAGAGGGGGTATTTGAGGCTAATTGGGAAGGTTGTCTTTCCAGACTTAGTTCCATGATTTTGCAGTTTTTTCAACCTATCCATGAACTTTTTAGGGAGTCCTGTATGGGTAACATTCCAGTAGTATCGCCCACGCACAACAACGGCTCTTGTCAGTTCCACTGGATTATTGATTTGCATTAGCAGCGCTGTCAACTTCCTGATCATGGACAACTGAAGGTTAATGCCACAGACTACCATACTGATTTGTGGTCTGAATTGAAAATTATCTGCAGTTATTTTACTTTCTTAGCCCTATCAATTGAAGGAGTCAGGGATGGGATTTGCACTGTGCAAAAACTACGGTGCAAATCTGCCACTCGGTGGATGGATCTTTGTCTCAAATTGAGGCTTAACATCAACGGTTCAATAAGATATTAATGACAATGAAGCACATTTTGCCCCACAAGGGCGACAGCGAGTAGTAGATTTGCAAGACCACAACGGTTTATTAGCAGATTATTAAGGTTACAACCTCAAATCAGTCAGGTTAGTCATAAACCAATAATCACTTGATTACAGCATAGTTTGATATATTCCAAAGCTGGTCAAAATAGCAAATAAAAACACAGATTATTCAAAGATAGTTACATGCACATCAAATGACGAGAGAACCAAATGAAGTTTCAGTGAGACAAAGAGAATAGACTTGCTCGAGAGTCAAACTCTATGAGCAGGACAACGGGAGCAAAGGGTCTGAAGAGGGGAAGAGACACCCACTCTCGCATCTGCTCCCAGAAGTGGACAGGAGCAAACTGCACCTGTCCAGCTTAGCAATGCACAATTAAACTACACGGTTCAACAAACTGCACCTGTCCAGCTTAGCAATGCACAATTAAACTACACGGTTCAACAAACTGCACCTGTCCAGCTTAGCAATGCACAATTAAACTACACGGTTCAACAAACTGAACCTGCCCAGCTTAGCAATGCACAATTCAACTACATGGTTCAACAAACTGAACCTGCCCAGCTTAGCAATGCACAATTAAACTACATGGTTCAACAAACTGAACCTGCCCAGCTTAGCAATGCACAATTCAACTACATGGTTCAACAAACTGAACCTGCCCAGCTTAGCAATGCACAATTCAACTACATGGTTCAACAAACTGAACCTGCCCAGCTTAGCAATGCACAATTAAACTACATGGTTCAACAAACTGCACCTGTCCAGCTTAGCAATGCACAATTAAACTACATGGTTCAACAAACTGAACCTGTCCAGCTTAGCAATGCACAATTAAACTACATGGTTCAACAAACTGCACCTGTCCAGCTTAGCAATGCACAATTAAACTACATGGTTCAACAAACTGAACCTGCCCAGCTTAGCAATGCACAATTCAACTACATGGTTCAACAAACTGCACCTGTCCAGCTTAGCAATGCACAATTAAACTACATGGTTCAACAAACTGAACCTGTCCAGCTTAGCAATGCACAATTAAACTACATGGTTCAACAAACTGCACCTGTCCAGCTTAGCAATGCACAATCCAACTACATGGTTCAACAAACTGAAACTCATCCGGCAGTTCCTAAGAGACGGGAACCAGTCATATTTCAACAATTCCTTGACAAGGGGTTGTTGACCACTGTTCTACAGACATCACACAAAACAGGCTCACAGCTACACCGCCTTCATATCATGTAGCTCCAACCAGCTCACACGCAGGCTGTCCCCAACATAGGTGCAGAAATACTCATTATATGGGTTTGGGTGAAACTGGAAACTGGAAAGTATAAACATTTTACACAAGTACTAACACATTGTCTACAACTTACCCGAGTTTATTACTGCAGCTCTGCTTCTGAAACAATGTGATAAGGCATGGTAGTCAAAGGCACATGTGAAGGTTTAAAACTCATTATTTTAACTGATGCTTACATCAACTATGGCTAACTTAGCATGAACACATTTTAACTAGGGTTAATTATAACAATCACGTTTTAAATATGCAAATATAATATACGCTTGTGTAATTTCTTAAGAAAAATAAAGAAAAGTGACAGAGTGTCACCACAATGCACCTCCAGGCCTTTAGAAGGGGTGTACTGTACATAAGGATTGAGTTCAAAAGAAAAATTCACCAGCACCCTGCCCCACTCTTTAGCACCTTGTTTCCCACTTCAGTCTCATTTGCTGTGTTAGGGTCTTGCATTGGAGACCCAACCCCACACACTGCCCATACATTATCTCGACTATAGCTTATCAAATAGAAATAATAATATAAAATGAACGCTATTAACTGAGAAAAATTGTTGAGTGCCACAACCAACTGTTTTTGACCATGTAACATATTTTTGTATTATATACAAATGTGTGATAAGTTACTTAGTAACACTTCTGTACTTCGTATGCACCTGCGCTACTGATGCTGTGAACCAAATGTATTGTAATTACCTTTATGTAGCGCTTGCTACCCCTAACAAGGCGCTGAAGTGCTTTATGCCAGGCAGCAGGCTGCTCCTGAAATCAAGGTTAGAAGTTAGTCCAGTATTATTGGTTATTGCTGGCTGTCGGGATAAGTCTTGTGTGCCCAAGCAAACCATTCCATGCATTCACTCCAGTTTCCTTGTGGCAGATTAAATAAATAGGAGTTAGTTGTGATCACTGGTGGGGGTGGGAACGTTTGAGTTCATGAATATGGTTGATAGGATTAATAAATGATCTAGAGGAGATTAGATATTGTTAGGTTGCAAGGGTGTGATTTCAGAGGAAGGGAAGGAGGTTGTGATCTTGGCGATAAGTTGTAGCCAATTGGTAGAAATACAATAATAGAGAATAAGTGAAACATACATGTGACTGCAGGTCAAAACGTGAATATCACGGCCCCTGGCTAATGCTTCTCTACCCTTGATGTTAGATTTCACCCTTGCAACCCATGCCATATTTTCTTTGGGCAGCTTTTACTGCCCCTAAATCACTGTGTGTGCATGTGCGTGTGTGTGCTTTTTAATCAACCATTCCACTCTCTCAACAACCTCACAAACCGCAATTCCTACATGAAGAAAACAAATTTGTATTGGATCACTTTGAAGCTTCCATAAGACAACACGCAAGGGCTACTTACAACTCTGTAAATAAATACATACATGCATTAATAAATACATTCGAACAACTAGAGAGTAAGGAAAGAGTTTACTTGTCCTTTTCCCCGGATAGTATATGAATAAACAATATGGACAAGTCCTTTAATGGGTTTGGGTCATAGTTCTTTGCCCAAACTCTCGTAAAAAGGAGCGCAAACAACAGAGAGTTGTTTTAGGAAACCCCTCACCCACCTACCTAGTAGGTGGCATGCTTCACCATCTGGCCCAGCTGGATCACCTAGTGCAATCCAGCTGTGCTTCAACGCCTGAAATACAGCGGAGCTGGGTGTTGGTGTGGATAAGGTGAAGTGCTATGTGAAGTGCAGTTATGTGATAAAAATGTCTCTAGGAATAACCCTTTTAAAAGTTTTACTGGAAGGGTCCTAGGACATGTGTAAAAAACATAAAAGGGATCAACGTGAGGGTTTAAAATATACCTCTGTATCCCTTAGATTTTTAGGTCTACTAGTTTCAGCCTTCTGGTGTGTTAAAGAGGCTTTCGTCAGGACCAATTAAGTGTGTGGCCAAAAACAGAAGGCCACAGTGGTGTAAATATCATCACACACCCTAAAGTGTGCAGTGAGTGTAGTGGGACCGTATTACTTACAGATCCTCAGTGGGGAGTACATGTGAAGGAAGAAATTGTTAATTTTGCAGGTACAGCACGGCAAGATTATTACCATGCATATCATAATTATGTAGCGCTCCTGTATGTTTGAAATTATGGCATCATGCATGTGACTGTGTGAAGGCATGCATGATGACTATCTGTAAAATAACCATGCGTGGCTGCAATGTGCTTGGGTGGTGCTTTACTTAGATTGGAGTCCAAAGATTTAATAAAACACAGAGACAATTGCGTTTTGGGGCAGTGATTGACTGTGTCTAATCTAGAAATATGTCGCATTATGGCACATTTGGTGAGATTATAAAAAAGAAAAAGAATAAAAAGAATTAAAAACTTGCGTATGCAGTGATTGCGCGTGATTTTTGTCAGAAGGAACACATGTAACACGGACTAACACATCACGGTCACTAACAATATGTAACAGAAATGCGGCCTCACTTTAACTCAATATGGACATTGCCTCATGGATCCGTTCTCTCAGAGCTGTACCCCATATTGACCCTGTGGGGAACAAAGCGGCCCAGACATCAGTTGCGGTACAGTATTTAAGTTGCTTCGCGGCTCCTGAAAAGTGCCCGCGGGCGCTTGTTCTCACGTTTTGTCAGGGTATAGGAATCATTATGACCTACGCTGTTCGTTCGGAACCCACCGTTCGCGGTGTATAGTAGGTGTGTCTGCGTCAAGTAGGACGGGGGCGAAGTGCTCATACCGTCACGTGGGCAGATTAGCTCTCCCGTCCTTACTGCTAGAGCGCTAACCTAGCGTTAGCCTGAAGCGCATGCGTACTAGATCGCCTTCGCCTAAGTTATCTAAAAAATTATTATATACACCCCTCCGTGAGGAGGTGTGCACGTGGGTTGGCTGATTGGATGTTTATAAAAACACAATGTGCACTGGTTAAGAGCGCATGTGTGTTAGAGAGCCTGTGCCTACGTTTGCCTAAAAAAATTACTGATACTGCCCTCCATGAAATAATGTATGCGTGGCCTATCTGAATCAATGTTATGAAAACAGAATGGGATTGTTACTTAGATGTTCCCTGACGTGATGCACTTGTGATGTGTATTTCAGGGTCCCTATTCAGAGGTCAGTAAATTATCTGTCTCTGATTGATAGTCTAGGGAGGGTTTCTTGTCTAGTGTCATTCATCTTAGTAGTGGCGACCAGATGTGGTAATGTCACTTTTTTCGCTGTATGCTATTCCATGGCACATTGTCATTAAGCCCCTTTGTGTGCGTAGCTAGTCTATACACCCAGCGTTGCTCTTTTTCCAGCAGCTCGTCTTGTATATTTCTAGTCTGTGTGTCTAGTTGTTTAATGACTACCCAGGTCATGTCATTTGTCGTATGTCTAGCCTTTAGGTAGTGGTCGGTTAGTTTTGTGGTATTACGTTTACAACGGATGTTGCTCCGATGTTCGCATATTCTAGTCTTTATTTTGCGGCTGGTCATTCCCACATATCTCAGTTGGCATGGGTATGTGATTAGATATATCCCGTTGGTAGAGTTACAGTTGGTGTGTCTCCGGATGTTCCATATTTTGCCTTGTTCTAGATGTAGGGTTTTTGTAGAATTGGTTAAATGACAGACACTACAATTGCCACATGGATAGTGGCCGGTGACATTTGGTAAACCCCATGCATTGAGCACTGTGTTGTTGGTTGTTGTCATTTTTTTGGGGCGTGTGGATACCAGACTGTCTCGTAAGTTTTGTGATCTTCTGTAGGAGAATAGCGGTTTTTCCCATTGTAGTTTGCCTGAAGTCACAATTTTCAATTACTCTGGATAATTTTGGCGACTTTGTTTGAGATTGAGTTATATGTAGTCACACAGGTTAGAGGGATGGTAGAGTCAGTGTGCCCTTTGTTTTCTAGGAGGCTTTCACGATTTTGATTTCTTGCTCTCTTTTGCGCTTTTTTGATGATTTTGTTAGGATAACCTCTGTTCTTCAGTTTTGTTGTTAGTACATCAGCCTCAGATTTAAAGTCTTTGACTTCACTGCAATTGTGTCGTAATCTGAGATATTGGCCAAAGGGTAAGTTTTCCCTCAATGGTCTAGGGTGAAACTTTCGAAGCGCAAGAGGGAATTCTTTGCAGAGGGTTTGAAATGGGTCTGGTTGTGAGTCCGCCATTACGTGCCTCTATGTCCAGATCCAAAAAGGTGATGCTCTCTCTGCTTGTCGTATGCGTGAATCTTAAGTTGGGGTCAATGGAGTTGATCCAGGTGAGAAAATCTTGTAGTCTGTTTTCCGCATTTGTCCAAATGAGGAAAACATCATCTATATATCTCTTATATGTTGATGAAATGGAGACTGGTTGTTCAGGATGTGTAGTCCTTCAAATTTGGATACGTGCAGTCCGGCCACGCTCGGCGCGAACGTTCTGCCCATTGAAGTTACGTATTGTTGCAGAAAGAGAGTGTCTTCATATTAAAAAAGTTGTCCTTCAATGCTAGTTCCGCTCACTCAAGGACAATTGATTTTGGTGTTCTGTAATTCCATTCTATGTTGTCAAGAGAAGAGACGTACGGAGAACCTCTAGTGTGTCATCTTGAGGCAGACTGGTGTATAAGCTTTCAATATCCATACTCACTAGAATAGATGTTATGGGGTTGAATTGAAGGTCGTTTATCTGGCTTAGAAGGTCTTTTGTGTCTTTCAGATAGGCCGGGGTTGTCTGTACCACCGGTTGTAAAAAGAAATCGCAAAAGCGAGACAGTGGTTCTAGGAGTGAGCCTATTCCGGACACGATTGGTCTGCCAGGTGGTGGTAGTTTGTTTTTGTGAATCTTTGGGATTGTATAAAAATACGGTATCTTGGCGCCGCCAGAAGTAAGGAACGTTGCTTCTTGTTTGCTGATGTCTCCATTTGATTCTGCCTCATGTACTAATATTTGAATTTTGGTTTTTAGGGCATTGCTTGGATCTTCTTCCAGGTTTCTATAGTTTTCTGTGTCATCTAGGAGGCGTAAGCATTCGGTATGGTATGGATTTTGGTTTTGTATAACAATGCCACCTCCTTTGTCCGCCGGTTTTATGATAATCGCATCATTATTTTTCAGCCCTTAGATGGCGGCAAACTGTTTCGCACGTGTGTTTCTGAAAACATGGTCTTCTGTGGTGTTTTTAATCTCTTTGTAGATGGCTTGTTCGAAGGCTATTAGTTCCACAGGTGTTGTGTGTGGAGGCGGAATAAAGGTAGATTTAAGTTTTACGGTGGTGTCGCCTTTATCCTCGTTCTGTGTCTCTGTGGGGGATTGATTTTCAAGAAAGGCTTTGAGTCTTAGCTTCCGAAAGAATTCAGACAATTCACAATGGAGTTTGAATTTGTCAAGTTTAGCAGTGGGTGAAAAACTAAGGACTTTGTTGAGTAATCAAAGATTTACACCCAAGAATTATTTACTGTTTTGAGGAAACGATAAAATGATTGATGTCACTATTCTGTTAGTTGGACATTCTGCTTGAGAAATTAGACTATTGTGTGCACCTTGAGACAAGCTGAAAAAAATGCACTCAATTTTACATTTCTGAGCTCTCCAATTAATAGATGGGTGAAACATCATCCCTTGACATGCAGGGCCTCATTATGAGTCTGGTGGTCCATGGACCGCCAGACTCATCAGAGCGCTTCGGTGGTGGTCTTCCAACCGTCCTATTATTACCAGGGCAGCCAGGCCACCCTGGGACCACCGCAACCGCCAGGGATTAGAGATTCTTGGCGGTGACGCGGTGGTCTTGAGGCTGCAATATGCTTGGCGGGTCCGCTGCGGTCCCGCCAAGCATATTACGAATTTCCTCACACTAAAACATTCATGGCGGTGCGACTGCCATGAAACATGTGCGCCTCCTTGTGCCTCTGCGCCATGGAGTGCATGCAAGGGGACACATGTTGTGCCCCCCTGTATGCATGCACCCCAGTGCCTGCACGACATGGACTGCAGCATGCCATGCAAGTACTGATTTTGACGTTCCCATTGCAGTGCTTATTTCATAGGCACCACAGTGGGAAAGCTAAAGAACCGCCCGCCAGACAGGAGAAAACTCTTAATCTGGTGTGCAGTTCAACCACAGATTTGGCTGTGTGGGAGCGGGGCCATCCCGCTTACGCCCCACCAAACTCCTATTATGGCCCCCAGCGATCTCCACGAAAAAAAACTCTTGCCAAATAACACAAGCATTGCCAAAGATAATAGGTCGGGCGTTGGTCGCCCGCCTTTTGGCAATTACTATTTTGTTTTGTCATGATTTTTGCAAAATATTATTGTTCAGAAAGCTGTCGGGCCTTCATCAATCTGAAAAAAAATTGTTAAAGGTAAGCATGTTTTTTGATCTCAGAAAACATGCATTACCATAGTGCTCCCTGGCACTGAACGTCACTCCTTTGGGTGCAAATGTGCTCCTTGTGAATGAGCAGTATGCTGTAACTCACAGTGGACTGATGTACTGCCCCTTCATAAATGCACAACAATGGGAATGACACAACCACAGGTGAATACATGGCGTGCACCTGAAAACTCAATAAGTAACTATGTCATACAAATTATTTTAGTAAAATCAAAAGGTCTTGGCTAACACAGACATAAAGAAGCCAATAATTCTGCCATAAGATGTCAGCCATTCACCTTTAAGAAAGAAAGAAAGAAAGAAAGAAAGAAAGAAAGAAAGAAAGAAAGACATGGAAAATAAATAATTAAAGAAACAAAGAGAGAAAGAAGGAACGGAAGAAATAAAAAAGTGATACAAATGCTGCAAATTAAACACCAAAAGTGATGGTTTTCTTCTTGGTCAAAGTTTATTAAAGAACCATTGGCAAAACTGAGTCCAGAATGAACGTGCCCTGAAAAATGGTCCACTTATGAATTCACATGCATGATAGTGAAGTTTTCGATTTGTGCATAGTAAAAGAGGAACAGTTTCAAACTGACTGCACAGTAAAAGTGAGTTAAAATTTAATAACGGTTATGTACAATCGTTTTTTGTTGGGAAAAAGTTTTTAATTGGAAACTATTGATAACAGACTGATATTTAGATTTAACAAATTTAGGGTATTTCTGTAATATAAATTAAAATGTGAAAAAGGGCAAATAAATCCTTGGAAGTTTTAATAAAGTTTTTTTTAAAGTTTGTAAATAGGCAGGGAACTCTGGTGTGTAGGGATATGCACATATTGCATTAAAGATGACTACAGTGGAAAATGAAAATGTTTTTACCAGTTTAAAAAATAAAAACGATTAATATGAGTGGAGTCTTGGGGTGCGGAAGGCACTATGGGTGATTTTATAGATATATATAAATGTTTTTGTAATAATGTCAAATAGGCATTATATGAGTGATCTGTATATCTTTTAATTTGATTTACAGCCCTGATGAAGTCCATAGATGACAAAACACATTGGCTGGCCTAAAATTTTAGGTATTGAAAAATCAATAAAAGTTGGATTCTGAACGCATTCTTGAGACTCCTGACAATTGAATCTCACTTCTTGTTCATCATTGTGATCTTTGTGAACATTGGATTGCCTGAATTTGGATATGAAACAAAACAATACAGTGGACGCTCCTTTTCTAATTGTTGTCGCGTAAATTGAATAGTTGTGCTTTTAGGCAGTGGGGCCATGAAACGTTGAGCTTGGATCACTGATGATATTTAGTACGATCCGCTTGTGCAATGATAGGACCTACACTGCTCTGGCTTATTTTTTCTGACTGCAATCTGTTAAATTGAAAATACCTGCAGTCTGATAAACAAAGGTCACTTCAAAAGGAATATAAAACAGCATTAATAGGAGCCAGAAGCTGATAAAGCTGGAATGTGCCCTGTGCTCACCTCTGGTAGAAGCCTCCTGCTAGCTCATCAGGCTCTAAACACAAGGGCAACACTACAGTAACAATAGAGTAAAAACGAACATATTGCCACTGAAGGGAACTACCTTGTGTGTGGATTTGCTCCTTGAGAAAGAGCACAATGCAGTCACTCAAGGTGAAGCTAACCTGTAGCTGAAGTAGGCTGACCTATTGCCCCTTTCTCTATGCTGTTTTGGTAGGTAGAGGGAGCGAAATGTGAATGACACAACCACAGACTAATGGATGATGAGAGGTGACCGAAAGACACATCAAGTAAGAATATTATACATATACTTTTAGTAAAATCAAAAGCTCTTGACTAACGCCAGAGCTAAAGAAAGGGTCTGTCACCAGGCACTCAGGCACCACTTCCACAGTGTGTAAGATTGTGCAACAGTGCATTCAGACTCTCTCACAGGTACAGGTCACACCCCATTTCCTTGACTACAATGATTATTACACAGCCACGTATGACCTCTTATTTAATTCGAGCTTTCATGAACACTAGCTGCTTTAACCGCTTTTATCAGGATACACTGACCCAGAGAAAGCTCAAAGTGCCAATCTGTAGGAGCCCTTTACTGGAAAACGATGCCTTGCTCCAAGTGTTGTTACAAAGGGTATTTATTTATCTTACCTACCAGGGCCTGATGGCTGGTTAATTGTTAATACCTTTTAGAATGTTATTCTCTAATCTTACAAATGGCTGTATAATTCTTAGAAGCACTCCAATCATCTGTACCATTTCTAAATAGCAGGTTCATTTTTCATACAATTAGAATGAAGTTGTTCTGTAAACTTCCAAGTGTTAGTACTGTACAACTTTTCTGTAAAACTCACTTAGAAATTGTTGAGTAACTGTTAATATCATTAGAGTCTAAGTTTTCTGTAACCTTTCACTTATAAATGGCAGGCTCCTTTTTCGTAAAATTAGCATGTATGTTTCTATGACCTTGCAATTATTAGTAGTGTCTCAACATTTCTGTAGGGTTTTACTTACAAATTTCTGATTAGCTGATAATCTCATTAGAATTGAATGTTCCTGTATCCTACCACTCATACATTTCAGGTTTATTTATCGTATAATTAGAAGGCGTTTTTCTGTAACCTTCCAATTCTTAATACTAACCTTTCTGCAAGGTTTCACTAATCAATGGCTGATTGGCTGTTAATTTCAGTACAATCTAATGTGTCTGCAACCTCCCACTCATCAGTGGCAGGGGAATTTTTCATACAATTGGAACGCATTTTTCTGTAACTTTTCAGTTCTTACTTTTCAGTTCTTACTACTAACGTTTCTGTAGGGTTTCAATAATCAATTGCTGATTAATGTCATTAGAATCTGATGTTTCTGTAGCCTCCCACTTACAAATCGTTGGCTATCTGTTGATTACATTAGAATGTAGCCTGTCTATAGCTTTTGACTTATAATTGCCTGGTTAATTGTTAGTAGCAATAGAATCTATTTGTTCTTTAGCTTTCCAGTTACAAATGGTTGGTTAATTGGTAAAATCATTCAAATGTAGTTCGATATCCTTATTGTGAAAGGCTGATGATAGCTGCACTGAAATCAATATTGAGAAAAGGGGTGTTAAATGCCGACCAGGCGTATGTATGATCACTACTCGCTTTAGCCTTAGATGGAATGAATGACAAGCGGCCTTCAGTCCACCCCTGGTGCTCCAAGTGTGCCTTCTGCCTTTATTGTAGCCCCGGGAGCTTGGTGCCTAGGCCTCCAAGCTAATTTACTCAGTTTTATGTAGCGCAAACCTGTCCCGGAGACCTCAAAGCGCTATGCTGATCAACGCTGTAGTGAAAAGAGGGAAAAACAACAAAACTGTGACATGAAAACAATGGGTTACTCAAGAGAGTAAATCATGGTGGGTACATGGAAAATGTCACGGGACAGGTTACAATACCTTCAACAAATAATAACCAGCAGGGACACGAGGGAGGAGCATAATCAATAGAGTAAACAAGTCTAGGGCAGAAGTAAGAGGTGGATCAGAACCAACAACAGCCCATAACAATCATCAGGCTCTCAAGAGTAGAGTAAATACCACAGAGCTGCAAGGGAAGAAGTGACTAGAAGATCCTCATGGTTGGAAGTCGAGCGCATGAAGACATGTCTCTGGGAGCGTGCTGGCTGGTGGAAGCAGCCTCCTGCCTCCACAGGTGATGCTAGGTGGCACGGCTCACTGACCGGTGCCCAGTAGGTCCCTTGCCTTGGTACCTCTAAGAGGGCATGAGTCTGAAGGGAGCTGCCGGGCACCCAACGCTACCCTGGCTCCTGTGTCTTCTCCCGCCTGGTGCTTTGCCCTGCTTGGGGTCCTTCATTGATCAGAGGTAGGTGATGAATACTGTGGGGCATATTTACGAGGGCCTTGCATCATGCTTGCCAAAACGATGCCGAGAGATAGAGGAGAATCAAAGCGGCTATTTCTCCTCGGTCAGGAGGGTTTAGATGTTGTTGGTAGCTGCGATCAGGAAGGTTTCAGTGCAGTGATTTTTGCAGAAGCTGGATTGGGATGCGTCAAGTAGATGGTTCTGCTCTAGGTGTGTCATGAGTGGCTTTTACACCAGGAACTTTGCTGGAAATGGGAGCAGGGAGATTGGCTGGTAGTTTTTGAGTTTGCTGGGGTTGGCGGAGGAGTGTTTTTAGTGGTGGTCTGACTTCGGCATATTGCCAGGCATCGAGAATTGTGGCTGTGGTGATAGAGGTGTTGAGGAGGGTGGTTAGTTCCCGGCTGATCCTTTGATTTCCGAGGTTGAAAATGCGGTGCAGTCAATGGTCTGTGGGAGCTCATGGTGGAGGTGGCGTCCTGGGTTGAGAGGATGTTCCAGATGGTCAGTGTGTGGTTTGTGTCAGTTTCAGTGGTGGCGTATCTGTTGAGGGAGTCCGTAGGTGTGGGTTGGGGTTGTAAGTTTCTGTACATGGTTGTAATTGTGTCATGTAAGAAGTGGGCCAAGTTGTTGCACAGCTCCTATGGGAGTGTAATGTTGTTTTCATCGGCAGCTGGGTTGGAGAAATCCTTAACAATGTTGAAAAGGTCCTTGCTGTTGTTGGCGCTGGTTTCGATGCATGCGGCCAGGGCTGTCCACTTTGTTGGCCTCAGCAGGGGGTGGTAGAAGTTGAGGGAGGTATTGAAGGCTGCCCTATCGGAGATGTCCTTGCTGATGTGCCATCTCCTTTCCGAATGTTTGCTGTCTTGTTTTGCTGTTCTGAAATCTTGAGTGTATCAGCTGGCTTTTTGGAGGATTCTCTCTGGATGTTGCTCTTCATGGGGACGATGCTGTCTGCCCAATTGGTGATCCAGGTGTTGAAGTTTTTTAACTCGGTGTTCGAGGTTGGTGGCAGTAGCAGGGTTGGAGGTGTTGAGGGTGTTCGCCCAGATGGTTTCTGAGATTTAGTTCCACCTCTGGTGGGGGGCATTGGTCATCTTCAGGGTGGCGGTGCACGAGCTGGAGACTGGAGATGCTGAAGTGGAAGGTGGAGTGATCAGTTCATGTGAGTTCTGTGACATGGGTGTAGTTGACACGGTTGCTGGAGGTGAAAATTGGCTCCAGTGTGTGTCCTGTGGTATGTGTAGTGTCGTGGACAATCTGGGTCAATCCGAGGTTGCTCAAAATGTCAAAGAGGTGTGCTGTCTTTTTGTCTGGGTTGCCATCGTGGAAATGTAGGTAGCCAAGGAAGATCTAGTCCTTAGATTCTAATTCTAGGGGCGCAATGAAGTCTGTAATGGTGTTGCAGAATCTGGATCGCAGGTCTGGGGTCAGTATGCGAGGGTGTCACTGATGGTTGTCTTGATGTCCATGTAGAGCTTGAAGTTGAGATGATCCTTGGCGGTGGTGGTAGTGGTGGTGATGGTGGTACACTGTATGGTCTCTTTGTGGATGATGGCTGTTCCTCCTCCCGGTTTGTTGGAGCAGTTCTGGTGAGTGATTTTATATCCGTCAGGGATCGCTGTGGCAATGTCTGGGGTGGATGTGGGATCTGAGCAAGTTCTCAGTCAGGAAGATGATGTTGGGTGCGAGGGTGGCAATGAGGTACCATAATTCAGCAGAATGCTTGAAAAGTGAGTTGAGAAGGGTGCATGCGAGTTGGTGTTTTTGTTCAGGTGGTGTCTGTGGTGTATTCGGGGTGGGGCTGGTGTGTGTGCAGTGGCAGGTGAAGTGGCAGTGGGTGCAGGTGAAAGATCTAACTGAGGAGCTTTGATCGGCACGGTGGCAGTGTTTGTTGTGGTGTCCGCAGTCGAGGGTGTAGAGCTCAGCGATGGTGTATCTTCGGGGTGGGAAGGCCAGGATTCATGGTTCTGGGCACAGTCCAGGTGTGGCCAGGCACAGACGGGCTTGCCTTTGGATCTCCTTCGGAGTTCCAGTGGCGCGCCAGCTGCTCACATCCACAGCGCAGTCATGCTGATACCTGCATTAAGTAGATCCTGGGGTGAGCAGGGCTTCTGTTGGTGGGAAGAATGGTGAGTGGGAAAACCCAGTCGGAAAAACCCCAGTGGGAAAACCAGGGCTGCTTTAGTGTCACTGAATCAGTCTGGAACCAGCAGGAACTGGAGGTTCCAGGCAAGTGGCAAGCTAGGTGTCCAGGTGCCTACACCTGTATGTAACAGAGATATACATATTTGTAAAATGCACATTGGTCTCAAAGGGTCCTTCATGCCCCAAAACAGATATTTACTGTTATTACACCCAGTTATGCTGATTTTATCGACCTTGGAAGGATGAAAGTCTGAGTGAACATTCTCAGATTGGAAACTGTGACCTTGGGTCAAAGACAGATTCCTACAGTGAGTGCATTAATCCCAGACACAGCACTACACTTCCGGGCGCTCTAGACTTTGAAACGGGACGCGGCAACTATGTACAGGGGGCTTATCAAGGCTCGTATCATACCTCACGACGTCCCTAGGATGGGCAGCGGGAGGACGTTATCGATGTCTCGTATATCACTGCTACAAGAAATTTACCACAGTAGGACGGTACAGACGTCCTCCACTTTTCAGGGACCACACGAGGAAACTACATTAGACTACGTCATTTTACCTTTTCGAAGCATATTACTACCAAGGACAGACTTCACCAATTATATTAAAAGGGTCCTTTTGAATTTCTGAACCACATCAGCCATTTCTTCATTCTGACTGCTCGACCTGATCGCCATACTCGATCAGCGGCTTTGTACTGCTGTTTTAGCCTTGAAAAAGTCACTAGCGTGACGAAAAACGTGTCGGCTGTACTTTCCTGACTGGCTGTTTTTGCAGCAATTGAAAATACAAACTTCAATGAAAAACACAATTTGGCTCCTCTTGTTGAATTATCAAAATGTACTAAATGACTAAAGTAAATTGGAAATAACTGTATGTAGATTGTTGTAAGGAGTGACCTGTTTACACTCATGAGTACTCCTGGAAAGCTGTGACTGCCTTAATTCTCCACAAAGCGTATGTGAAAACATAGGAGTAGAGACATAAAAAGCCTTTTCAGTGATTCATGCCCTGGGGTCCTCATGACGACTATGATGCAGTTGTATACTAAGAAATACCTGGGTCAGACCCAGTTGTAAAACTCCTTTAGGAGGGTCAGGCAGAGGGAGGGCCTGACCCTAATCTGGCTCCTGCAGCACCCTGGGGGAGTGATAGCGTCCCCCCAGCATATCCCTGCCCTACTCACAGCAGGTGATAAATCGCTTCCTAAAAGACACCCAAATTCAGTCCAGAAGGGGAAATTTCCTGCAGAAAAGGAACAATTTTTTCCAGGCCTGCATGTCATTCCAGCTTGGAAAACATGTTATTTGGAGCAGGGATGCCAGCCAGGATCGAAGATTCTGCATCCTGGTATCCCTGTGCTAAATCATGGCTAGCTCATAGAGAGGCCTGTTAGAAAGTCAACCTTTTGCCCTGTTCACTCCCATTTTTTGCTGACTGGTACTGGTGGTAACTGACTAAGACTGTGCATGGCCTCTGCTAACTAGGCCCGGGGCCAGTGCTCGAATTAAAAAAGTACATAAAATTGGGTACACTTACCAATGGCAATGGCAGACCCTTGTCAGTCCCTAGTATATAATAGAGCCAGGGGGGGTTTAATCTACCTATAAGTGCCTAGTTAGACCATTACACACCTGATGCCGAGCTGCTAGGACACACAACGGATTACACATTACACACTGGATGCTGTGCTGGCGGGGCACACAACAGACTGCACCATTGCATACCCAATGCTCTGCTGCCAGGGCACACAATGGATTACACACCTGATGCTGTGCTGCCATTACACACAACAGAGGGCCCCACTACACACCTGATGTTGTGCTGCCAGGACACACAAAAGATGACATCATTACATACCCGATGCTGTGCTGCCAGAACACATAACGTACTGCACCATTACACAGCTGATGCTGTGCCGCCAGGACACACATTGGATTGCACCCAGGACACTTAGGATTGCACCTAGGATGCACAATGTGTTGATCGCCGCATACAAAACCCTGAACAACGAGAGACCAGCATACATCAACAGGGGCATGAGCTTCCGCCAACCGACCAGATGCCTGCGGTCTGCCACCCTCTTCCTCGCAGACTCCCCCCGTATCCACCGAAGCAAGAGCGGAGGACACACTTCTTCTCTCACCTGGCGACCAAGGCTTGGAAGGACCCTCCCCTGCACCTCAGGACCGCGGCATCACTCCAGGAGTTCAGGGAAGACCAGGCTGTTCGGATGAGCACATCACCACGAAGCAGTTAGCTACTCCAGAGCCTTGAGACCCTCATGGGTGATTTTCCACACTTTATAAAATCCTCATTGATTGATTGCACAATTACACACCCGGTGCAGTGCTGGCAGGGCACACAACAGACTGCAACATTACACACCTGAGATTGAGCTGCCAGGGCACACGAAAGGTGACAGCATTCCACACCTGGTGCTGTTTTCCCAGGGCACTCAACAGATGGCACCGTTACACACCTGATGTTGTGCTGCCAGGGCACACAACAGATTGCACACTGTGCTGCTGTGCTGCCAGAACACACAACAGATTGCACCGTTACACACCTGTTGCTGTGCTGCCAGGGCACACAACAGTTACACCATTACCCACCTGATGCTGTGCTGCCAGGGAACGCAATGGATTGCACAGTTACACTCCTGATGCTGTGCTGCAGGGACACACAACAGATTGCACTGTTACACTCCTGATGGTGAGTTGCCAGGACCTGCAATAGATTGCACCGTTACACCCCTGATCCTGTGCTGCCAGGACACGCAACAGATTACACACCCGATGCTGTGCTGCCAGGACACACAACAGATGGCACCGTTACACACCCTTGCTGTGCTGCCAGGACACACAATGAATTGCACTATTACATACCTGATGCTGTGCTGCAAGAGCACACAATGGAACGCACCGGTTAACACCTGATACTGAGCTGCCAGGACACACAACAGATTGCACCAAGGACACACAACGGATTGCACCGTTCCACAACTGACGCTGTGCTGGCAGGGCAGAAAACGGATCACTCCATTACACACCTGATGCTGTGCTGCCAGGACACACAACAGATTGCACCAAGGACACACAACGGATTGCACCAAGGACACACAACGGATTGCACCGTTCCACACCTGCCAGGGCAGAAAACGGATCGCTCCATTATTTTTTTTTTAATTTATTTTATGTAGTTTGTAGAGCGCACAGCTACCCCCGAAGGGGTGTCCCGGCGCTAGAACCTGAACCTCCAAAGGAGAGGAGAGGAGCAAGAAGGGGAAATAGCGTAGTAAATCAGAGTCCAGAGAAGAGCCAAGTTTTGAGTCTGGCCCGGAAGATGGATTCGGAGGGACAGAATCTAAGATCGACTGGCAGCGCGTTCCATAGTTTTGCCGCACCTGATGCTTTGTTGATAGTTCGGACAACGGATTGCACTACTACTAACTAGGGGTTCAGATGCATGACCATTCCATTTTGCAAGTTGCAAATTGCAATGTTTCGTGACTCGCAATTTGCGACTCGCAAAATGGAATGTACTAATGTGTCTCAGACACATTTAGCGATTCTCAATGGGGTCGCAAATAACCTGCCTCATCAATATTAATGAGGCAGGTCGCAATATGCGACCCATTTGTAATTGGCTACAGACACAGGGATGGTGACCTTTTGGGGACAGCAAACCACCATGTCTGTGTTTGCTTTTTCAATAAAGCAATTTTTTTTTTCAAATGTGGCCTGTTTTCCTTAAAGTCAATCGGGATGCGTTTAAAAGAAAAAGATGAAAAGTTTCCTTCTCATTTTTTAAGGGCAGGCAGTGGTCTGTGGGACCACTGCCTGCTCCTAAAAAATATTTCCGCTGCCAAACACAATTGGGCAGGGGCCCCCTGATGGCCTCTTCCCGTTTGCAACCGGCTTACCACCAATTTAAAATTATTGGTAACTGCGGTTGTTTTGTGACTGCGTTTGCGGTCACAAAACAATTGTATATTTCCCTGCGACTCGCTATTAGGAAGGGGAGCCCTTGGCATGCCCCTTCCTAATAGCGACTCGCAAAACCTATTTTGAGAGTCAGTAATAGGTTAACGGCTCCCAAAATAGGGGTTGTACATGCTACAACCCTTTTAAGCCATCAGAAACGGCCCGCTTTTCTATTCGCGACTGCTACAAACGGTCGTACATCTGGCCCTAGATACTGTGCTGCCAGGACACACAACAGATTGCACCATTACAAACCTGATGCTGTGCTGCCAGGGCACACAACTGCCTGCACCATTACACACCCTATGCTATGCTGCCAGGGCACACAACAGCATGCACCATTACACACCTGACAAAGGCAGATGGTGGCATTTCACAGTGTGAGACACCACATCTCCCAGTACTTTGCTGTCTCGTCCACCCTGGGGGAATTTGCTTTATTTTGTAAGATTTGTGGTGAATATATGAAAAGACTTCGAAGCCTATCTTCTTAAAATATAACATTACTTCGAGATGGAAATAACCTCTATTAGGAAAGGCAGGAAAGAGAATACAGATCTAATCTGTGAAATGAGTTTGTTGTAGAACCACTGCTGGTCAGGGGGGGTCAAATCATGACAGGGAGCACCTTCAGTAGAGATGCTCTGATAACCACTTGCTTTAACTGAGAACAAGGATACCTTGTGAAACCTAATTATGTTTATACACCATGGAGGCCTTGAAATAACCATGAAACTTCAATTTCTTCGTGTGATAAAATAATGGAGACGTTAAGATTATTTCTTTGATATGGCATGCTATTAATGTTCAAAGTCAAAGTCCAAAAACTTTGGAGCATATTAACTAGTAAAGTGGCGAAGCGTGTTGTTTAGCCAAGAAGGCTAACAACCACCTCCGTCACTTTAGAAACGCAGGGCTGCACCATATTTACAATAACATGGTGCAGCACAGCGTTTCCCCCTGCGCGGGCGCTAAATTTAGCTGCCTAGCGCTAACGCAGGCTTCTTTACACCATACGTGCAAGGGTGTCTGCGTTGAGGGGTAGATTGTTTATGTGCAGGAAGGTCTCCCTTCCTGCACATAATCAATCTTTAAATGGCGTTTGGTAACGTCTATAAGTGCTGCTCAATGCAGCACACATAGAAGTTCCAAAACTTCATTTTTTTTAAAATGATCGTTTATGTGCAGGATGGGCCTCCTTCCTGTGCATAAACAATCATTGGCGTTTTGCTGTTTCTGTGCGTGCTGCAAAAACGAGGAGAAATTAAAAAATTCTCCTCGTTTTGCTTGGGTAAGATCAGGTTTTCCTTGGTCTTAAATTTGGCATTGCCCCAAATTTACGCCACCCTTGTAAATATGGGGCAGCGTCAAAATCAATGGTGCTGCGGTGGAACGCCCACAGCAACACCCATAGCCCCCCCCTTTCTCGCTAAGTACAGCGTGAAAGGGTGCATTATTTACAAGGCAACGTTAAACCACGTTAGGTGGCTTAAATCTGCCTTGTAAATAAGGCGAAGCCCCTAACGCCACCACAACATCCCGAAAAGTGACGCTGTGGTGGCGACAGGGGCTAGTAAATATGCCCCTTTATTTTGCTCCATTTTCGTAGCATAAAAACTACATAAATACAGATCACAAAGTACTTAATAGGGAAACAACTATAAAAACCATTCTAAAATTGAATAAAAACAGAAGACTATAGTACATGGCCATCTTCTCATAAAAGCTACATAATTGTGCAAAATAATGCTTTCCTTAAAAATAATGATGTCCAGTGCATAAAATCAAAAACATCACATGGGTCCATCCAATTGTTTCATTAGGCCCATGTGTCTTAAATTATTAAAAGGTTATAAGTTAAATAGATGATCCACTCAGAGGTAATCATAGGTATTACAATTCATCCTCCAGAATGCAGGTCAAACTATCAATTCATATTCTTACCAAAAATCCATATGAAGTCACCTGCTCTTCAAAGAAGCCCAGAGGAATGACCCTGCAGAGTGACACACCAGAGGGTCGTCCAGCTGTTAAATGTAAAATAATGCAGGCCGACATTGGATACAATTAAATCTATGCAACAACAGGACAATGAATCTTCTCCAGTGAGAAATACATTTGTGCAAATTCGACTGCGTTGACACCCCACCACAGGGGCATGGCACTTGCGATGGCTTTAGCTGCGTATACACTTATTATTTCAGGGATGGGTTTTGACCCCCAACTTCTTCATAAATTTAAAGATGGCCACTAGACTTTTTTAGGTCTCGCCTATGCAGCGCGCATGCGCTGCATAGGAAAAAGACCTTTTGAAATCGATTCAGTTTTGGCCCCAAAAACGTGCACGCATTGCATTGCTTTGAATGGCAACGTGTGCACGTTTGGCGATTCCCTTGCGGGAGCGAGCTTTGAAAACTCGCTCCCGCAAGGAAAACAGGACCAGGCCCCCTCCTCTCTCCCCTCCCCCTGCTGCCTCTTCCTCTCCTCATCAGTGTGAGGCGCGCGCGCTTGTTAAATTAAGGAAGTGCAGGTACTGGGCAGTTTGGAAATCTCCAGATGTTCTTCTAGGTCCTTCCCTCTCTTTCCCCTTGCAGTACCCTCAGAAAGCCCAGCGAGAAAGGAGACTCCGTTAACATTTCTTCGTCTTCTAAATCCAATTTAAAAAAAATAATGTTTTACCTTTAGCGCAAGGCGCGAGCGCTTGTTATGTTTGCTACAGGTCTCTCTCTTTGTGTGTCCAGGATCACACTGAGAGCTGAAGAGCCCTGTACTACCCTGATCTGTTGGGGTATGAGCGCTTCTCTCCCAGTACAGGTCACACACAGTCTGTTCTTCAAGTCTTGTGAATCCCGAGAAGTGCCCATAAGCCGTGCACGCCGACCTTGGGCCACAAGACTCAACACTTCACCGGCACCGCTTGGAAGGTGGGCTGGAGCGGCTTGTGTGTGGCTTTGCAGGGTTAGATGGGAGTCATTGGACCCAGCTGTCAGTCACAGTGTGACGCGGGCCCTCTCCACCCCTGGCAGGGCGAGGCAGCCCTGGGGAATTTCAGATGAGCGCTGCTGAAATCTCTGCAGTAACTCCGCATTGGGGTACACAGAGGTTCCATGTGCTTAGAAACCCCTCAGGAGCAGAGCATCGCCTGTGCTGAGCTAGTAGCCATACCTAACCTGAGCTTGCCAAGCCCACCGCCCTGCTGTTCCATAAGAGTATTTGTACGCTCCCTGGAAAAAGACAAGCTCTGGAACTGAAGGGTGGAACATGCAGAACTGTCTGTACTGGGTACCGGTGAGTACCGGCCTATTTAAAGCACTGCACATAGGGCTGATGGCATAAAGGTAATGGTGTGCACAGACACAAACATGCAGGTACCCATGAACGCGTCGGCAGATGAGCAAGGCACCAACACAAACAGAGGCACACAAACACACGCAAAAACTGATAACAAACCGACCGATGGACAGAAACATACCGGTCCGACCGGACTTACTTCTGCTATTTAGGGCCTCTGTGGAGGAAATCAAATCTAACGTGGTAAAAGAGCAGAGTGTCCAGGTCTCAGGAGAGGATGTGGTCCGTTGGCTAGACTGCCGACTTTGGTGTAGGAAACCAGGGTTCGATCCTCGGGGTCGCGTCCACATCCTGGGCAAATTACTTAACCTCCCCGTGCCTGAATGTGTATTGTAAATACGGTGCTTATGTAAAGCGCTCCAATACCTTCGGGTCGAGTTTGTGCTATATAAATATGCAAACACAACCTTGGCCTCTTCTTGTGAGCATCACTTGCCCTGTGTGACTCAATCCTTTTGACTACAAGCGCTTCAACCCCTCATTCTCTTAGACATAATCATCCCTAATACGTAACAACACATGCCCTCTACATGGGTCTTTCATCCTTGGCCTCTATGAATACATTACGGACTGGGTGCACATACCTTCTTTGGCCTCTTTGCTACAAACTTACAACTGTGGCATTGCAATTCAATGACTGCGACTCTCGGGAACTAACCTATGTCTCATTTAGGACTGACAGATTGCTCCTGTAAAACAAACACAATGCATCCGGTACCGAGCTTTCCTTTTACAAATGTGTTAGTCCAAGCGGGCCAGTAAAATAAAGACTCCAACTCCCAGATTGCACTGTTAAAAACATGAACGCTCGGGACTAGAAAATAAATCCAAAATGTCTTCTGTAAAGATATGCACAAATGAACACGTCATGTGCAAGACCAGCGTGGTGCAACTGCTGGATCCCACTCAGACACGCGACTTGTGCTCAGCCAGCCACAGAGCCGGCAGTGCCACTTGGCCCACTCAAGTCATCTTCAAAATATCCGACACGAAGTCGGAGATAAACAAACAGCCCAACTTAAAACGTGAAACAAGTGCAATCATGGCAGAAAAGGTGCTCCCACAGATGCAGGGAAACTTGCTTCTGCCTCTGTGACACTGACGCCTTTGCTGCTTCGATGCATTCATTTAAGTTTTCCCCAGTCCAGGTTTACAAGCAAGGACTTAATCTAGTCCAGGTGCAACTTGGGAGCTGTAGTCATCCGGTCTCCTTAAGAATAGTTCCCTCGAGCTGTGAAGTCAGAGGATTGATGCTGAGATCTTGAGATTTAGTGGCATTCGTGAGTACTTTACCAAAGCTCGTTTTTTAGCTCGAAACTGGCAGGTCAGCGCCCAGGATAATATGCTGCATGTCTAAACACTTATAAGGTCTAAAAAGCGAGACCTATTGGCTATGCCAATGCTTGTTCTAATAAGATGGCTCTATTTGTCACTGTATTTTTCCATGTCTACTTCCCGTCAAAAAGGATCCCCAAATATGAGAATGTTTCCGCCACCTGCACCCTGCGCGTGTCTATGCGGAAAGCTGGAAGTCTCTTTGGCCCTTCATCAGCAACACGTACATAGGACATGGCTTCATTTACGCGGACATCCAAATTATCCATGGAGCTATTTATTATGTATGTTCTGAATTGCTTATTGGTATTTTTAAAGGCCAGATTTGCCATCACTTTTCATTTCTTTTCCCCCTTACTTTCTATCACCCAGTCCCTCCTGTTCTTTTACTATCTTTCTTTCTCTTGCTTCTTTTTCACCATACCATTCTATATTTCTCTTGTTCCCTCCCCCTCCCCTTTCCACCCTCTGTGCTTTCTCTTTCTTTCCTTGTGTCTTCCACTCTCTTTTGTTTCCTTCCCAGTCCCCACCTCACTTTTTTGCTCTTCTGGTTGGTGTCATTTCACCAGTGCCATAGAGACTGAGGAATTAACATCACATGTCCATTAACAATGATGACATCACAGGAAGTGACACTGCATGACCTTGGGCCTCACTTACACAACGAGGCAGTACTGACAACATGATGTAGCTTCATGTTAATAATGGCTGATCAGCACAAACAGCTAAAAGTTCTTCTTTTTAAACATCAATACGTTACGTCATCAGCAAGTTGTATAACAAGTCGAGAGCAGCCAGTGTAGTGCCTGGATACCGCCTGGCACCGGTAATGCTGGGGGCAGTATCACTGCCCCGCAAATACCATCGAGACCGTGCCCTATCTTTCGCCGTTCAACTCCATCACTTGTTGGGTACTCACTCCTGCCACTCTCATGCCCCCAAATCCACCCCCTTCTTATTCACTTATTTTTCCTCTAGTGATTTTTATTCACATTTCCCCTTCATTGTTCATTGTTTTTTAACTCCCTCGCGTTTCTACTTCCCTTCAGTTTTGATGTGAACTCTCTCGCCCCCACGAACTTCTTTGCTGACATTACACTCATGTTTACATGGACTCACTTCTATAAATAATTGTGCTCACCTCAGTCTTGTGCTGTTTGAATACATTTTAGGTCGTTGAACAAGCGTTCTCCTGCTGCCTAGGTGGATGTTGGTCAAACTGCTTTTAGGGGATTTATTAATAACCTCATAAGGAGTTCCTCATTACTAAACAGAACTAGGGGTATATTTATAAGGCCCTTGTGCCGCCGGACCGTCCCTTTTTGTGACGCTCCTGCGGCGTAATCATTGAAATCAAATCTATGAGACGCCGCAAAGCCACTTTGCGTGGCTTTGAATGACCTCATGGATATGGCAAGGCAGAGCAAATCACGCATTACTCTTGCTCGGGAGGCGTTCCATAGGCGTTGCGGTGGGTGTTCCCATGCAACACCCATGGATTTTGACGCTGCCCCAGATTTACAAGAGCATGCAAGCCTGGAGGAACGCCAAAACCTCACGCCTCCCGAGGCGAGGCATAGCAAGGAGAAATAACTTTATTTCTGCTTCTTTATTCGTCTTTCCACGTGCGCTGCATTCTCCAGCACATACAGAAAGAGGAAACCCCCTCCAAGGATTGTTTTTGTGCAGGAAGGCAGCCATTCCTGCTCAAAACCTATCCTACTTATAACACAGGCACCCGTGCACCATGTTGCAAGGGTGCGTGTGTCGGTGCTGGGCTGCCGAAACGGCACCAGAGCTGGAGGAATGGACAGGAATGCACAGTATTTGATAAATACAGTGCAATCCTGCTCTTCCACTTTGACGTAGGGCAGCGCAGTAAGATGACTTGCTGTGCTTCCCAGCAGCAAAACCCCATAAATAATGCCCCTATTTCTGGACCATGCAGCACGGTTGAGGTATGTGGAGTGAAGCTGTCAGGAGGTGCCTCACTCTTGGGGCCGCGTTAATGGGGTTTTGATGTAGGGCAGCGCAGCAAGTTACCTTGCTGCACTGCCCTGTGTCAAAGTGACAGGGCAGGAATGCACCATAATTATCTAATACGGTGCATTCCTTCTCTTTTCCCCCAGCTCTGGCGCTGTTTCGGCAGTCTAGCACCAACGCGGGGACCCTTGCACCATGGTGCAAGGGCACCTGTGTTGTCAGCAGGACTGGGTTTGTGCAGGAAGGAGCACCTTCCTGCACAAAAACAATCCTGAAAGGCCTTTTCCTCTTTCTATGTGTGCTGCGGAATGCAGTACACATGGGAAAAGGAATAAACAAGGAGGAATAACGATATTTCTCCTCATTATGTTCGGGTGGCGTAAGGTTTTGGTGCTTCCCCAGGTTTACATGCTCTTGGTAAATCTGGGGAGGCATCAGAATCCATGGTGTTGCATGGAAACACCCACCGCAATGCCCATGGAGAGTTTCCAAGCGCAGAGTAAAGCAACGCAGCGATTTGTGCTGCCTTGCCATTCAAAGCCATGCAAAGTGGGTTTGTGTGGCCTCATAGATAAGATTTCAATTTTTGTGCTGCCGGAGCATCACAAAAAGTGACGATCCGGCAGCGACGGTGGCTCATACATATGCCCCTTGGTGATTAGTGGAGTCAGACCCTGAGGTTGCATGTCTGTCATAGGTCACAGGACGCATCCCCTGTCATCAGACACTACTCACAGTGCAAAAGGTAAAGAAGGTCTGCTAGCACAAGCAGCAGTCTGAGAATTCATGCAGGGTTAAACCATGAGGAATCGCGAGAACACCAACAGTGGGTCTTATACACAAGGGAGGTACATGGGAAAGACGTATCAGAACAGTAAAGCACTGCTCTGGGCAACACACAGAACAAGCATTTGCAATGCAATACGTCTCTCATTGGCGAGAGTTTAAGCGCTATTGGCATTGTAAATGACAATGCCTTTCCTTTATCTGTTTTGATAATTAACACATAAATAAAAGGCGCTGTCATTTACAATGCCAATAGCTCAAACTCTTGTAAATGCGAGACCTATTTCACTAGAAAGAAGCAGCCGCCATCATCCTGGGCTGCTTGGAAAGTGAAAGCATGCATGGCACACTGAATGTTGCAGGAAAGCATGTCGTACCTGCAGTAGGGGAAACTCATTAAAGAAAATAGTGCTTACAGACTAAATAAGACATACCATGTAACAACAGAAGTAAAAGGGCCAGTCCTCATTGGAGGTTACAAATGGAGATCAAGCGATACTAAGGAGGGACTAACAAGCCTATTAACGAATCAGAAGCCAGCATTTACAAAGTACAATGACAAAAGCCAATGAACAATATAGGTGGAGAGTGGGCGGAGCTTCAAGTCCATACTCCAATACAGCATGCCTCACAGAGCAGCGCATGCGCTGCCCAGGCTTGACCTAAAAATGTCAGGGAAAAATCAATGACAGCATGTTAAGCAATAAAAGATGCTGTCAAAAGGGGTTTATGTAAGCGGGAGGCGAAAAGGGGGTGGGGGATCTGTGGGAAGCAGCAAGAGTAACAGACAAAATGAAATTGAAGAGAACAAGAGAGGAGATAATTATGACAAAGGCGGAAATAAAAAAAGGGAAAATTATCAAGGCCGAAGAAAGGCAGAAATAAAAAAAAAAGTTTAAAAGTTTGGTAATAGATAGGAAGAGAAAGCGGGTGATAGGTGGAAACTAATGAGCAGAAAAGAGTGGTGGAAAGAGCGAGATACCTCAGGTGTGTGACACAGGGATAGCACAACAGCGGGTGAGGGGAAGAGAATGTGGTGAGAGACTGTCAAATGTTGTCCATGTCACTAAGCTGGGCTTTTCTCCTTGCAGGACCACCTTCTTCTTCGATGGCCCTCTTGAGCAGAACGGGTCCCCCTCCCAACGGGACCGCGCCCCTCCAGTGCGGACAGGAGAACTTCACTGCGCACAGTCTGCCGCACCCCCATAGCTACTACGCCCTCCTCTACTGCCTCCTCATCTTCGCCATTGTGTTTGGGAACGTGCTGGTTTGCCTGGCGGTGCTGAGGGAGAGGTCCTTGCAGACCACGACCAACTACCTGGTGGTCAGCCTGGCGGTGGCGGACCTGCTGGTGGCCACGCTGGTGATGCCCTGGGTGGTGTATCTGGAGGTAAGTGCCTGGGAATGGTGGTATCAACGCTGACACTGTACTCCAGGTCTGTGACGCCCACAATAGGCCTATCTAGAGCTGGCCTTCATGTCATTTACTCATTTACTTACTTCTTGATAGAGCCTGGTCAACCCTTTCAGCTGGGATGTGAGAGTGGCTTACAAGGAGGCTTCATTGTACATGGTTTTTAAAAGTAGATCGCAGCAGATTTACATTATTGCAGACAATTTTGAAACATTTTGGTCAAAGCCAATAGACTCTACATCATTCAACTTAAACATCACTAATGTCGACAGCAGTACAAAGATTTTAGAGACCACATATAGGAACTGTAAAAACCAAGCATAAGAAATAACATATGGGGACGATCAATCAATCAATCAGTGACACTTATAGAGCGCGCTACATACCCGTAGGGTCTCAAGGCGCTGGGGGGGGGGGTGCCGCTACTGCTCGAACAGCCAGGTCTTCAGCTTCTTCCTGAAGGAGAGGTGGTCTTGGGTCAGGCGCAGGTCGGTCGGGAGGGAGTTCCAGGTCTTGGCGGCCAGGTAGGAGAAGGACCTTCCTCCTGTAGTCGCTCTTCGGATGCGGGGGACGGCGGCGAGGGCGTGGTTGGCTGATCGGAGGTGGCGTTTGGGAGCGTAGAAGTTGATCCGGCTGTTGAGGTAGCTCGGGCCTTGGTCGTGTAGGGCTTTGTGTGCGTGGGTGAGGAGGCGGAAGGTGATTCTTTTGTTGACGGGGAGCCAGTGAAGGTCTCTCAGGTGTCCGGTGATGTGGCTGGTTCGTGGGATGTCGAGGATGAGTCTGGCCGAGGCGATCTGGATCCGCTGGAGTCTCTTCTGGAGCTTGGCGGTGGTACCGGCGTAGAGGGCGTTGCCGTAGTCCAGTCGGCTGGTGACGAGGGCCTGGGTGACGGTCTTCCTGGTCTCGGTGGGGATCCACCGGAAGATCTTCCGTAGCATGCGTAGGATGTTGAAGCACGCCGAGGAGACGTTGTTGACTTGCCTGGTCATGGAGAGGGAGGAGTCCAGGATGAAGCCCAGGTTGCGTGCATGGTCTGTTGGTTTGGGTGCGGTGCCCAGGGCTGGAGGCCACCAGGAGTCGTCCCAGGCGGAGGGGGAAGAGCCCAGGATGAGGACCTCCGTCTTGTCAGAGTTCAGTTTCAGGCGGCTGGTCGTCATCCACTCGGCTACCTCTTTCATCCCTTCGTGCAGGTTGGCTCTGGCGGAGGCGGGGTCGTTGGTCAGGGAGAGGATCAGCTGGGTGTCGTCGGCGTAGGAGATAATGCTGAGGTTGTGTTTGCGTACGATGGCCGCGAGGGGGCTCATGTAGACGTTGAAGAGGGTGGGGCTCAGAGATGATCCTTGAGGGACGCCGCAGATGACTTCGGAGGCTTCTGATTTGTATGGTGGTAGGCGGACTCTCTGTGTCCTTCCGTCGAGGAAGGAGATGATCCATTCCAGCGCCTTGTCCTGGATTCCGATGTTACTGAGGCGCTGTACTAGGGTGCGGTGGCAGACCGTGTCGAATGCCGCGGAGAGGTCTAGGAGGATGAGGGCCGCTGTTTCTCCATTGTCCATCAGGGCTCGGATGTCATCGGTGGCGGCGATGAGGGCGGTCTCGGTGCTGTGATTGGCTCGGAAGCCGGACTGTGAGGGGTCGAGGGATCCGTTCGTCTCGAGGAAGGCGGCCATCTGCTTGTTGACGGTCTTCTCGATGACTTTGGCTGGAAACGGGAGGAGCGAGATGGGGCGGTAGTTCTTGAGTTCGGTGGGGTCCGCTGTTGGTTTCTTGAGTAAGGCGCTGAGTTCGGCGTGTTTCCAGCTCTCAGGGAAGGTGGCGGTGTTGAATGATGTGTTGATGATGTCTCGCAGGTGGGGTGCGATGACAGCGTCGGCCTTGTTGAAAACGTGGTGAGGGCAGGGGTCGGTCGGTGATCCGGAGTGGATGGAGTTCATCGTGCGGATGGTGTCTTCGGTGCTGATCGGGGTCCAGGCGTGGAGGGTGGTGGTGGGGGGTGATTGTTCGGTCATGGTGTGCGTTGGTTGGTTGTTGAAGCTGTTGTGTATGTCCGTGATCTTGTTGTGGAAGTATGAAGCGAGGGAGTTGCAGAGGTCTTGTGATGGGGTGATGTCGTTGTTTCCTGCGCTGGGGTTGGAGAGCTCTTTCACGATGTTGAAGAGTTCCTTGCAGTTGTGTGCGTTGTTGTCCAACCGTTCCTTGAATGCTGTTTTCTTGGCGGCGCGGATAAGCTGGTGGTGCTTCCGGGTGGCAAGCTTGAAGGAGGTCCTGTTGTCCGGTGTAGGTTCCCTTCTCCAGACTTTCTCGAGGGCTCGGCAGTTCTTCTTGGAGCTCTTGAGTTCGTCGGTGAACCATGGGGCTTTCTTGCTTCCGGGTCTGCTGGGCGGGGTCCTCAGCGGGGCGAGCTCGTCCGCGCAGATGCTGATCCACTTCGTGAGGTTGACGGCGGCCTGGCTGGGGTTCGCTGAGCTGGCAGGAGGGTGCTGGCTCAGGGAGGTGGCGAGCTGGTCTGCTGTGATCTTGTTCCAGCTTCTGCGGGCGGCCTGTTGCTGGTGGTGGTGGGTCGTCGTTCTCTTGAAGGTGAAGTGGATGCAGCTGTGGTCCGTCCATTGGAGCTCTGTGGCGTGGCTGAAGTCGATGTCTGTGCTGGAAGAGAAGACTGCGTCGAGTGTGTGTCCGGCGAGGTGGGTGGGGGTGGACACCAGTTGCTTGAGTCCCAGGTTGGCGAGGTTGTCCAGCAGGGTGCTGGTGTTGCGGTCGTTGTTGTTCTCCAGGTGGAAGTTGAGGTCCCCCAGGAGGATGTAGTCAGCGGAGGGGAGGGCATGCGGGCTGACGAAGTCGGCGATGTCCTCGCTGAATTGCGTGCGTGGTCCAGGGGGTCGGTAGATCAGGGTGCCTCTGAGGGTGGTGTTCGGGTTGGTGTGGATCTGGAAATGCAGGTGTTCGGCAGTGGTCAGGGTGTTCTCGGTGCTGGTCGTGAGACGGATGGTGTTCTTGTGGATGATGGCGATGCCTCCTCCCATCTGGTTGGCGTTGCGGTCCCTCCGGACGATCTTGTAGCCCTCTGGGATAGCGATGGCGATGTCGGGAGCTGATGAGGCGTTCATCCAGGTCTCTGTGAGGAAGGCAACGTCAGGGGCTGTGGCGTCTAGGAGGTTCCAGAGTTCGATGGCGTGTCTGTGGACGGAGCGGGTGTTGAGCAGGATGCACTTGAGGTGGGTGCTGCTGCTGTTCGACTTGGCGGGGGCTGGTGTGCGGCAGGTCCGGATGCAGGTGAATTTGCAGGCGTGGCAGCTGAAAGGTCCGTGGATGCAACAAGAAAGGGAGAGAGACACAGGCTAATGATGTATCACTGAACAGGTGTAAAGTCTGCTCACCTATGCTCACTTAAGAGGTGTTATTTGAGGTCTCCTGGTGTTTCATCTCCGCATTGCTCGAGAAGGAGCGTTTCGGTTGGGGTGCTTTTTTTAATCTGGGTGTGGGGAACGGCATCTAGAGACTCTTGTTTTGTCAAATATCTGCAGATTCTGGCACACCACACCCCATATACTGTCGGATTAACGTATGGTTTAGGGATCATGGGCTTCAGGTTTCCCATTACCCCTAGGCAAAGCTTCGGGTAATAGAAGTACTTTAATTTTTTACCATCAGAGGTTGGAAATTTTCTCCGTGGGGTGGTTGTTTTTCTGGCGCCTGAGGTTTTCTCAGCAATGTGTTAGTGCCTGATAAATGCCTTCATTCCTTCATTCATACTCTGATGAACCTTAATGCTTTGGGTAACAAGGGAGTGAGTCTAGCTCTCGATGGTGAGGACCCCTGACCATTTTAAATCTGTAGAAGAACCTTCCAGAAGGTTATCAGAAAGTGTACAGAGGATCTTCTGTGTCGTTACAAGATGGCCGCCACCCAAGAAATGAGTTTGTATTGCTAGTGTTGCTTGGTTCCTAGGAACACATTGGCAGCAACCTACAAATTAATTAAAATTCTGGAAAAAACTGAAAAATGTTCCAGCTGGTTTCCCTTGGATCTGAGCCCGTCCATCTGCTATCAGCTCTCATTAACGGTTCACCGCCATG
Source organism: Triturus cristatus (assembly GCF_964204655.1). Classification (NCBI taxonomy): domain Eukaryota; kingdom Metazoa; phylum Chordata; class Amphibia; order Caudata; family Salamandridae; genus Triturus; species Triturus cristatus. Next base: position 85,223,170 of record NC_140591.1, read on the forward strand.
CAACCTTCTGGAGAGCGCCATGTCCAATGTTGTTTATGTGTTCACTGCATGTATGTTTAGTCTCTACTTCATTTAGTTATCATTTTGCAATTTAAATGTACCCTAGAGACAGGCGTTGTGTTAATGAAAACCTGGTCATGTGTCCTGTGAGAGATTGTGAATTTTGCTTTGATGCTTAAGCGTGCATGCATGTGTATGTCTATGAATTGGCATTTCTAAAGCCCCAACCTCTTCAGAGGGCAAATGAACGCTCAGTAGGTTTGCTTCACTTTTCTTTGTCTCTGGTTTCTCTTTCTCTTCATTGTGGCTTCACTCGTAGGTCCAGCCGGCCTTTTACCAGCATATTTATTATAATTATTTTTGTTGTATTCATTCGTTATTAATGACCTTTGATTATTCTGTCACTTATTCCCGCTGTCCTGTTTTCTTTTTAGTCATTCATAATGTTTTACATTTTTGGCCAGAATGTTTGCAATGGATAAAGAAGTATTGGCGGGGCTGGATGTTGTACTGTGTAACGCATCCACACAAAAAAGAAGTCCCTCTCCACATTGTGGGCCGTGCTGTTGTCAAGCACTTGAACGGATTGCAAAGCAGCAGCCGTGTTGCGGATAGTTTACACCGCTTGCCCTCACACAGCTGTTGCACTGGACACGGCCACTTTTATGCCCAGTAATGCACTACTAATGACATCTCTGCACTACTTTCTGCCATTACCTCTCAAGGATTTATATTATTACCCTCCAACACACATATTCTCAACCACCCTACTTCTTCACTAGCACTGCACAGCACCACCATACCATGTGACATCATTGCTCTACCACCCGACACCGTGTCAATCCTGGCTCCCACCCCTGCACCACCATTCACCACTGGACTACCATCTGTGATGCAGCTGTACCACTCTACAACTCCACAATCCCATTCAGCACCACAGGCACACATATCACCTCCCAACATTACATTGCCAACCATAACATCCCTCACTACTGCACTACCGCCACACAACATTACACTACCAAGGACCTAGCTCAGCTCTACCACTGAGCAGCATCACCCTACTAAACGACTTCAAAAAACACCACCATGTCATGTCCAGCACATCACTGCGATGGTAGCACTGCCACCACACATCACCACACAAACACCACACCAGTGCAATACCACCCTACACGACTACACAATTGCACCACACAACCGAAAACCTACCACCTCACCAATGCACTACCACTTACCACAACCAGGCTCTGTACCACACAGTCACCCTCACATCGCACCCCATTACAGCAATGATACCCCACAAGACTACACTGTCAGCAGCCAGGAACACCCCATCACCTTACAGAAGAGCACTACCAGTTCAGCACTGCAACATCATCTCCTCTATGTCTACCACCCACTGGAGACTCACTTCTACAATAGCTTTTTACACCCTCTGGAGAGCCCTACCGCATAATAAACCACAGTGTCACCACACACCGCCATTCCCAGTACTACTCTTAAATCATTTGCCCCTCAAGTACTTCTCTGCACCCCCACGTAACTCCCACCCAATCACTGCACTACCTTCATGTGGATCCGCACTACAAACATCCCATCTGCCACCCCCACAGCACATTACCACTGCACAGTTCCATGCACTGCTGGCTTGCCCCAGCCCGTGACCCACTCCACCACGTACAGACTGCGGTCTGGGAGTCCTTCACCTTGTGGCTTTGTCTCAGATACAAACAGTTTCCTGCCACTGAAGAGCTCTTGGCAGCACGCGCCTGCTTCTCTGCCAGAGCCTAGTGCTGTATACATAGATAGTTTAAAACTTCTTGCGGTGATTTCTGCAGTTCGGTTTCTCTGCAGCTTCCCAACAAAGAGTTATCCTGCTGGGCGTGCTGTGCGCACATGGTCCGTGACTGGCTACCCTCCCCTCCCAGCTTCCCACACCACACCTTGAAGGATTGACATCAGCAAGTTGTCTTTGGAAGGCGGGGGGTCAGGGACCCCCCGGCCGTATTTATTATACAAAACAATAAAGGATGAAATATCAACATTACATCAATATGTTAAGAAACGCAAAATTCATCACATTAGATCTACAGTATTGAAGACAAATATCAAAGGCTAACCTTAACAAAAGTCTAATACAGCGTGTTTCCTATCCGAATCTAACATCCTGCCTGAATTTTGCATTCTAACATTTCTGGCCCGACGGCAAGGTCGCTAACCGGTGTCAAGTCCTACTAGCCACGCCCTTACCTACAGGTGCGCATGCGCGACAGGGGACCGCCTACCCCGTCGGCATCGTGAACTCCATTTAACCAACAAGGAGGGCCCTTACACTCTGCGTCATTTGCTGACGTCATGATGTATGTGCGGGGTGGCTACGAGCCTAAGGAAAGCGTGACTCCCTCCCCCGCATCTTTAGCAGCTAGCGGATATTCCTGCCCCCGAAGTTCTAGGAGGGACCAGTGGCCCCTCACCCTGGGCCGCCCCCTCCGGGGATGGTGACGCCCCCCCTAGGACCTTAAATTGCTGCTCACCGATCATGACCTTACCGCCTGACCAACCCTAATAAATACGACGATGAACCTAAGGAAAAACAAGCATTTGCAATGCAATAGGTCTCGCATTTACGTGTGTTTGAGGTATTGGCATTGTCAATGACAATGGCTTTTAGTTTTGTTTTCATATTTATGTTTTAATAACGAAAACAAAAATAAAAGGCATTGTTATTTGCAATGTCAATAGCTCAAACTCGTATAAATGCGAGACCTATTGCATTGCAAATGCTTGTTTATTTTGAGAGGGAGAGTATCTGCACTTCTCAAGAAAAACATAATACTGTTAATTAGAAAGTACTGCACTTCTCAGAAACGAGATGTAACAGTGAGACTAGAGGCTTTACTCCTGCTTATATGACTGACCTGTCCCAGTACTTGCTTCTCAACATCTGGTCACCCTAATCAAGTGACACATAAAGCTTTGAACTGTCACACACAAAAGTGTTGTAAAAAAAGGAAAAATCACACATAAGCAGACTGAAATCTTGGCGGCTATGTGCTGATGACCGGCTGCGTTTGGCAACCAAGCGGCACTGGGGTGACGCTCAGGAAGCTTTGCTGCGGAGAGTGCTCCCCGACAGTGACACACTCAACTTCCGTGTGAACTAGACTACTTCTCTGACGAACTGCTGTAGTCACACACTGCCTCTGTAAATGACTCGAGATTTAAGGGAATTAATTCTAGCTCCAAAATTGTACGGGGACCTGAACTGTTGTAGACCAGCCTAGCAGAGTTTGATTAGGCGCCTACGACCATGATATAAATTCGCCCATTCTTAGCGAAATCTATGGGCATCACAATATTCCTCCAGTTCCTGTTCATATATTACAGCTTTGCCACGGAAACAAAACAACATAAAAAGTTATTGTCAGTCATAACATTTGTCGAACATCCAATTTCTTTGGAGGTACAACTATTCCATCAGGAACGTACCCATGAAATGTTTTATTTGAATGTGAAGGGTATTCTTGGAAAAATAATAGCGTCTATTAAAAGTATTTGACTTTGTAAACAACATCCGGCTTCCTCCGATTTATTAAAAAACGGTGAAAGGATGCAGCTTCGCCGAACGCCTTCTGAATACAGAAAATGTCCGGCGGCGTCCGAGATGGCTGCCAATCCGCAGTATTCCTCGCCATAGACTCAATCAACTTCATCCGGTGAAGAAAAACAATGCCCCTGAAATGTTAATTTTAAGTCAGAATATAAAGATCCGGCATTGCCTTCTAAAATGGACCCACGTTACTACTAAATGAGAACACATTGTAACTATCATTTTACCACCGCCCGGAACATATTTCGAATTGTTTGAGTCTTCAAATTCTAGAAACAGAAGAAGATAGACTTTTGTGGGAAGGGTTTTGCAAATATTTGTGGTACAGAAAGCCACATTACAGATAGCATCACAGATCCTCCTGCCTTGTTACCATCTAAACAGATGTCCAACCCTGACAGGAACTTCTAGCTCCACAGCTCTTGTTCACAGAGTGCAGGGCTGTGGGAGAGATATTCCGTTTGCCCGCTTGCAGCAAGCTACTAGCCTCTTGAGATGTGTGAGCCCTGTCATCCCCACAAATAATTCAAGATTCACATCATCAAGGAAACTACAAGCCAAAGCAATATACCACCACGCCCTGCTCAGACGAGATGCAAGGACTGTTCTTCTATGCACAACACATTGTACCTGCTTTCCCCAAATATGCAAGTGATTCAATGAAAACAGTGGGTGTGCCGGCAGAGGAGGCTGGGTCTACGCAGCAAAGCGGCCGTGAAAGAGAAAGTGATCGCAATCGCGATCAAAGAAGAGGCCGCGCGGCCGCGAAAGTGAAAGTAAGCGCGGCGCGCACGCCCGGGCACATGTACTGTAGCTCTAGGCTGGCCTGTTAGCATTTTTCGGAGCCCATATACAAAATGTCTCTTCGAGCCAGCGCATGCGCTGGGCTCAGCGAGACCTAAAAAGGAAAAGAACTCGCTAAAGGACAACTACACTAAACTAAAACCAGACCATAGTAATACAAAGCATGCTGCACTAATGGGAAAAAGGCATACATACACACAATATTACACTTTTAATGATGACATAATCACAGCTATAACGGGAAAAAGGCCTAAGTACACACAACATCTATATTTGATCACAACCAATCACCGCTAAAACGGAAAAAAGGGCCTAAATTCAGATCTGACCACAGAGAAAAGGGGGGCCTATGTACAACCATACAATCACGTCGACCTCCTACACATGTAACGGGAAAAAGGCCTAAGTCAAACTTACATAGTACCACCGACTAGCTTTGTTTAGTACCTTGTTTTTAGGGCTGGTGGGTGGGGAAAATTAAACGCCCCGAGCGTTGGGCACACAAGGTATGGGGAGAGCGAGCCAGGGGCAAGAGGGCGCCCAGCTCGCTCCCCGGGCCTCTTATGCTCTTATGGGACTGTGCCACCAGGGGGTCGCCGGCCCAGCAGGCCCGCCCCCCGGCCGACCAGCCCCCTTGCCCCGGAAGCTGTACAGCTGCCTCCGGGTCACGGGGGAGGCATCAGCCTATCGGTGGTGGGGGCGCGCCGCGCGCGTCATAGACCTGCGACGCACCCCCACCACCGAGAGGCTGGGGGAGGGGGGGCACCACACCGCCATGTGGGCGGGAGGGCCGAGCGGCCCCCCCTTTACACATGGTCCGTGACTGGCTACCCTCCCCTCCCAGCTTCCCACACCACACCTTGAAGGATTGACATCAGCAAGTTGTCTTTGGAAGGCGGGTGGTCAGGGACCCCCCGGCCGTATTTATTATACAAAACAATAAAGGATGAAATATCAACATTACATCAATATGTTAAGAAACGCAAAATTCATCACATTAGATCTACAGTATTGAAGACAAATATCAAAGGCTAACCTTAACAAAAGTCTAATACAGCGTGTTTCCTATCCGAATCTAACATCCTGCCTGAATTTTGCATTCTAACATTTCTGGCCCGACGGCAAGGTCGCTAACCGGTGTCAAGTCCTACTAGCCACGCCCTTATCTACAGGTGCACATGCGCGACAGGGGACCGCCTACCCCGTCGGCATCGTGAACTCCATTTAACCAACAAGGAGGGCCCTTACACTCTGCGTCATTTGCTGACGTCATGATGTATGTGCGGGGTGGCTACCAGCCTAAGGAAAGCGTGACTCCCTCCCCCGCATCTTTAGCAGCTAGCGGATATTCCTGCCCCTGAAGTTCTAGGAGGGACCAGTGGCCCCTCCCCCTGGGCCGCCCCCTCCGTGGATGGTGACGCCCCCCCTAGGACCTTAAATTGCTGCTCATCGATCATGACCTTACCGCCACAGGCCAGCATTGTTTCCCGACGATCTGGCCCCCCCACAACTCCTGCCTGAAAGTCATCCCTACCTCACAAAGCCCTTCAACCAAGCTAGGATATTATCACACCATATTGTATTCCCTGCCTGAGTCAAATGGACCCCATCCTGTAAGTACAATTCATCCCCCCAAATAGTCCCGTGTGGGATGGTCTGTAAGTGCGTGGTTCGGAAAAGTTTTTCTAACTTGGTATTGATCCTCTTTACCGAGTGATTCAATGCCCTGACGGAATCACCCCCATGCCACTGCAGCCGCGGTATCAGCTGGGACCAGACTACAGTGCAGTCAGGGCACACCCTCCTTACCCACCCCGCTGCTGAGATGATCTCTTCCAGGAGGACCCTCCTACCCAGTCTAGCAAGGTCATTCCCCCCAGATGAAGAATCACCACCGCCGGTGGTGCTGCATGTTGGGCGACCAACTCTGCAAAGAATCCCCGAAACTGACTGAGGCAGAGACCCCCCCTCCCAAAGAAGGAGATGGACAAACCTTTGTGCTCTAGCTCCCTTCTACCCTTGCCTGTAAAAAAGACATGTTTAGCACGATTAACATATGAATGACCAACAATCCAAACCCTGCCTGACCGCGTCCTGTGTTCCTGACTGTTCACACCGCGATGAATCGCCGATGAATCCTGATGATGACCCGAAGCAAGCTCTCCGCCTGCGTCACAGAGCGAAGGAACTGCAAAAAACAGAAAAAACAACCCAATGTCAGCAAAACTCTAGGTACTTTACAGCATGTGTACCCGCACATACCGTTTGTAGCAATTAGAATTGGGTGACCATCTCCCAATTCTTCTAACACTGTTCACATGCAGACCCCTTGTGATTGCCTCAGTGGCAGCGCCTATCCTAAAGGAGTGTGTGCCAAATTCCTTCGGGTCAAGGCCCACCCTGGCAATAGTCAACTCCATGATTCTTCTGAACTGGTATTTGGTTAAAGGGGTGCCGTCAGCGTGTAATAGGAGCGACCCACCCAACAATCCACCTCGCTGCCTGATGAAAGTCTCCACATGGTGTACCGGGCAGCAAGGATTAGTCCTCACCCTGTGCAATACCACAGTCTCCCCCCGCGACTCCTGATCAGTTTTTGATCTCAAAATTGTCACCCACAATGTGTCTCCCTGTATTGTTGTGTTCAGGAATTGGATACCCCCCTGCCTATCTGCCTTGGAGGCTGCCATCAACTCGCTCAGCCTCAACGCTCCATAAAAGGCTAATGTGAAAGCTGCTTTAAACAATTGAATCTCCTAGTCTGAGCTACAGACGTCATGCAATGCAGGCAGTAATGCCGTCAGCCTCCCCAAGCCTATTGGTTTCCTAGTGTCAGTCGTGCTGCCCTGTAAGCGGCGCCAACCCCTCAGACCCTTCCGCACCACAAAGCTGTTAGTTGGGTCTTTTACTCCCTTTGCCTGTGCGTAGAAGGAGACAGCTGCCCTATGCCTGTTAGCTGTGGCCACTGAGCGACCCTCCTGATGCAATCTACCCAGATAATCTGTAAAACTATTCTCTAGAGCCCATTTGGATTCCCAGTCACGCCCCAAGAAAGTGCAATATGAACCAAACGCCCCTTCATACGCTGTCCTTGTCTTGGGGGCTAAGCTATCAGCCACGAGGTCCTGTAATTTGGGGCACCAATCTGCCAGAGCGCTGACGGGAAGTGTGTCGGTGTAGGCTCTGCTGATGGAAGATGTTCCCTGAATACCTGCATTTTTTGGTGAGAGAGTGCATCAGCTGCATTATTAAGGACACCTGGTACATGTTTTGCCCTGAATATAACATTCAATTTCAAGCATCTCAACACAATCTCCTTCAAGAGGCGGAGTATGAACCTACAGCGTGCCGCTTGCTGATTGATGCACTCCACCACCGTCATGTTGTCTGACCAGAATATCACTGATTTGTTACGCAGAAGTTCTGGCCAGAAAATTAATGCAACCCAAATGGGGAACAGCTCCAGAAAACCAATGTTGGTTGTCAACTCACTGTACACCCATTCGTACGGCCAACTGTGGGTGACCCACTTGTTTCCAAGGCTGGCACCAAACCCAACACTCCCAGCAGCGTCAGTCCATAAACCTAACCCTGCTGAAGTAGTGGGTGCCGGACCACACAACCCTGCCGTTGAAGTCCTCCAGGAATGCCATCCATATCTGCATGTCCTGGCGTACCTCAAGCGACAGTCTAGTGCGGTGGTTGTTTTTCTCGCAGGCCCTTCATAGCCTGCGCAATTGAGCGAGAAAAGGGCCGAGCCATTGGTATCACCCTCAACGCGAAATTCAACTGGCCCACTGTTTCCTGAAGCTGTTGTAACAAGACCTTCTCTTTGGCCAGGCACGCGCGTAGTGCCGCCTTGAATTTAGACACCTTCTCCTTTGGGAGCCTGAAACAACCCTCAACAGAGTCTATTTCAATGCCCAGAAATTCTAAGCAAGTAGCTGGCCCCACTGTCTTCCCCGGCGCCAGCGGGACCCCAAAAGCCCGCATGAGCACGCAAAATTCCTGCAATGCACGTGCACACTTCTGGGACCCAGCCGCGCCCAGGAAGAGAAAGTCATCCAGGTAGTGCATGACCTGCTGATGCCCGGTTGCCTGCCTCATTACCCATTCCAAGAAGGAACTGAACGTCTCGAAATAGGCACACGAGATCGAACAACCCATGGGCATGCATTTGTCCATGTAATACTTCCCATCAAACTTGAACCCCAAAAGGTGGTGATCCCCCTGATGCATGGGGAGAAGACGAAATGCAGACTCTATGTCAGACTTGGCCATCAATGCCCCTGAACCCAGGCCCCTAAGCAACACCACCGCTTGGTCAAAAGAGGCATATTTTACACTGCAGACATTCTCATCTATAGCATCATTCAAGGATGCCCCCCTTGGGGCTGAGAGATTATGAATGAGTCTATATTCGCCTTTCTCTTTTTTAGGGACAACACCAAGTGGGGAACAAACAAAGTTGGGCACTGGCACCTCGTCAAAAGGTGCTGCTAACCTACCCAGGCGTAATTCTTTTTCAATTTTTGCAGCCACTACCCCTGGGTTATGCTTTACAGACAGTTGGTTCCTGCACTCAGTATTACCTGTGTACCCTCCTGCCGGTATCCTGAAACCCCAAGAAAATCCCTCCTGAAGTAATTTAGCCGCTGCGTGATCCGGGTATCTGTTCAGCCAGGGAATCATTGCCATGACATCAATGGGAGTGTGTGATACTAAACCCTCCTCTAGTCTATTCAGGTTTCCTTCTCCCCCTGGAGCCCTGGTTGCCACCCTTAAATCTGCAGGAGGTCTCGGGGTGTGAGGGGTGCCCACACAAGGAACAGGCATGTTTGAACTTACATGTGCCCGCTGCCCTAGTGCAGGACCGTTTGTTGAAATCCCAACATACGCCCTTTTTATCCCCCCAACCCTTACCCTTTCCTGGTACCTCACTTCCATGCGCATGCCAAAAGGGCTGTTGCGGCTTGGCCGGGTATATTTTCTGCGAACCGGTTGCTCCCATCGTTGCTGCCCCCCCAGATATCTGATTGTACCATGACAAGGAATCCACCACATCCCATGCTAGAGAGGGATTGAATTCTTTAGCTTTCCTGAATGAAATGTCATATTCCTTCCACCCATTCCCCACTTGTGTCTCGCTCCACATGGCAATCCTGCTCTGGTAGCAGGCCATTTCAGCTTGTAGATTGGGCGACCTTTCAGCTGTAATGGCACTAAACACGGAAAAGGCCCTCATCCAGTTAACAAATGTCTCCTCAACTCTGAACTTAACCAACTCTGTTCTCCATTCACTGGGCAACATCCATTCCTTTTGTGACTTGGCATATTCAAGTTCCCTATTATCGAGCAGCAAGGAGAATATGTTGATATATTTGCCCGCCCAGATCATCTCTTTCACAGCCTGAGACACATGCTGCCCCAAATTCTCCTTCCTTGAGGGCATAGCACCATCTTTAAGTAATGGCAAAGCCACCTCCTTACCACTGTCAATGCCTTGCGACGTAGCCCCATCCTTCTTTGCCGTCTGCTCGCTGGCGGAACCTGTTAGGGGAGTAATTGGTGCCAATGGTGCCCCTTCCCCCGCCCTGGCCAACTTAATCATCTCAACCAGTTTCAAGGCTTCTGCTGAATGATCTTGAGAGGATGGCAATACCCCCCCAACTGTAACCAGGGTAAAACGGCGGCTATCTGGGATGCCAATTCCACCGGGACAACATTATTCGGGGGGGTTGGGACTCCGACGGGGGCAATGTTCACGGGGTTGGCAGGGGCAATGACCCCGAGTGGGGCAACCGGCAATGCTGGCATAAGAGGAGCTGGCCCCGCCGGTGCCATTGGGGGTATCACGGGAGCATCCTTAGGCACTCCCCCTGGCATACCCTCCCCCTCAGCTGTATTCTTGGGCGTTGTGCGTGCAGTTTTCTTGGACTTGCCCCTCTTAGGAGGGGTGACAAAATCACCTCTAGGCTGTGGTGGGTTGACTATCCTTCTTGGCCTGCCTTGTGGACCAGGAGGCCCGTCCAACCTCTGATTAATTTCCGCCACACTCCTACCTAACTCATCTACCTTACCCAAGCGCCTATCAATCGCCGTCATCCTGCGCATCATAGCCTGCATCATTTGCTCCATGCGGGAACTCTTATTAACTCGTGCCCCCGGCATACTCCACAATCGCAATGCAATCTAATCCTAGCCAAACACCGGCAATTGTACCTTCTTTCAGATGGAGGATGTGAAGATGGCCGTAAGCACCATGCAACTGTGACCGCAAACACACCAAGCTAGTCTTAGAATGTGGGCAAGCGCCAACCCCTCGTAGGAAGGTCTCAAGCCCTGCGGCCCCCCAGAAGCAATGAAGTGCAGGCCCGCCTCACTCCCCTTACCACCGATGCCCTGTGTGTCCTCCGCCCGTTGCTGTGTTCTGCGCCCGTGATCTGTTGTCTGCCACCGGAAAGAAGCACCAGAGTCTAGCTTCCTATGAGAAAACAAAATATTAATAACCTGGAAAACACTTCGTGGAATCAATCCCGGTGCCTGGGAACGCTGGAGCTGTAGAACACAAAATAAAACAGTTGCGCAGCGCGAGAGCCCTAGCTAATTCGCAGTCACTACCTTACGCACTCCCCCTACACTGAGTAACAGTGTTCTGGAAGTGGACAAGAAAAATACTAAATGCTTCCTATCCCACCCCTTTGTACTGAGACACCAAGGCCAGATAACACCACCGTCCCCAAACACAACTATTGCCGGCACCAACAACTCCCCGTCACCACCCCGAGCAGACCAGGCAGAGGACGCGTGGTAGGAGGCCTCGTAAAAGGTGCAGGGCAAGCGGCCGACGCGCTTTACCAAATCGTCAAAAGCGAGCTACAGGGGTGAGGGGAAGAGGGGGCCACGCAGCACTGGTCACACCAATGCGTTTACCAAATCGTCCAGGCGCACAAAACACTTGCAAGCTTCGGCAGCGCCAACACCGATCCCGTTGCCGCCTCTGGTACCGATCGTGCCCCCAGCTACTGCCGCACTCGGAGCTCCGCTTCCGTGCTCGACCCGCCGCCGCCTCCTTCTCCGCAGGATGGTGGAAAAACGACGCTCACAGCCACTCGACCTCCAGCACAGGAATCGTACAGGAATCGTCTCCACCTGAAAAAACAAAAGAAAATTAAATGCCCCGAGCGTGGGGCACACGAGGTATGCGGGGACCGAGCCAGGGGCAAGAGGGCACCCAGCTCGCTCCCCGGGCCTCTTATGGGACTGTGCCACCAGGGGGTCGCCGGCCCAGCCGGCCCGCCCCCCAGCCGACACGCCACCTTGCCCCGGAAGCTGTACAGCTGCCTCCGGGTCACGGGGGAGGCATCAGCCTATCGGTGGTGGGGGCACGCCGCGACCCCACCACCGAGAGGCCGGGGGAGGGGGGGGCGCCGCACCGCCATGTGGGCGGGAGGGCCGAGCGGCCCCCCCTTTACAGAGCCTCTGGGCATCTAGGGCCTCATGTACGACATTTCCGTTTGCAAAAAGCGGTTGCTGAGTGCGCATGGAAATATTCTAGCAAACTGACCTGTGTACCATAAACACGCTCCTTCCAAACAGCGGACCATCCTGGGTTCCTTAACCCATTTTGCAATTCGGTAACCTATTACCAAATCACAAATTTGGTTTAGTACATGACAAATAGCCATTTTGAGGTCGCAAACCCTATGATTTTGAGAATCGCATGCTTTGTGATCACACAGTAGCTTTGTAAATCAGACCCCTAGACATTGAATCTAATTAATTTAAAAAGTCAGAGATCAAGGATCCTGCCTGAGGACCTGTCTTGCTCTAAAACTGAAAGGTGAATCCAAGCATCTGCCATTTGTAAGCTAAGACAAGAACTGTCCTTTTAACAAAGCAGTATAAAACCTTCAGCCCATGTGCGTTGCTGTGGATTATACAAGCTCAGCAATTCGATAGTGCCAAGAAACTGTTTCAAGGTGCGTGTGCTCCATTAAATATCCATATAGAGAGACTATTCCTACACCCCTCACCACCCTACAACCCCAGCACTCCACCCCACCAATGCAGTATCACCACTGCGCTACACACACTTGACTGGCTGTGAACACCACAACCAGCCCCAAAGCACCCGCCAGCAACGCCGAGCACCTGCAGCACGCAGCTGCCACGGCTAGCCCTGCTCCTGCCATACAAGAGCCAGCAGCGGCCGGTGCAGGTAAACGCGGTGGTGCGTTGAGGCGGGGCGGGGCGGGATGTCAACAGACGACAGAATAGGATTTATATATATAATATTTCCTATGCCGTCGTCTGTCGATATCCCCCTCCCCGGCCAGCCCCGCCCCACCACCCCACCGTGCTTACCTGCACCGGCTGCTGCTAACAAGTACCCCACAATGCAATGCTCCAAACCACACTCCCACCCCCTCAATTCATTGCAACCTAATAGCACCGCACTGTCAGCGACCACCATCTAACCACTACCCCCACTTCCTCAATGTCACCCTCACCACACTCTGCCACCACAGAACTATCATCCGGCACTCCTACCACTACACAAACTTCACCCACATTACATCTGCGCAGTGCTACTCGACCTACCCATCACCTAAACACAGCACTACCATCTTACTGCCACTGGCAACCACTGAACCACAACCCCCTGCACCGCCCTATCACCCTCGAACCAGTACCACCTCGCAGACCCACACTACCAACTCTGTCTACAACACCACATCATTCCAGCACCACACTGAAGCTCTCCAGACCTGCATTGCCACCCCACAGGAAGAGCGGGGCATCACTTAGCACCATACTACCACCCTCCAGGCTTGGACTACCCCCTCAGCACTGTCATACGGTTCCACACTACTTAATAAAGCACTTACACAAACAAGCTGTGTACACCAGAGCGAAGGTGTGGGAAAGCGGTAATATGAGCGGGTCGATGGCATTGTTCATGTTTTATCGGTTGTTCCATCTGTTGATCGACTTTATACGACAGAGCTAGAAAACCTTTGCAGAGTATTGTACGTGGTCAATGTGGTATTTAACTGTAACTATCTGTAACTCTGCATGCTGTGCAGCGATGACTGAAAGAAGTATTATGTGACTGTTTCTCAACGGATAACCACTTCAATGAATTGATCATATATGCTGAATACTATATAGCCGGTACTATACAAGGACCGGCATTGACAGCTAACAGACACCTATGGTTTATTGTATATGTCTTTATTGTTTGGCGAAACATCACATGTCAACTGTCACCTTTCAGAAAACTGTATAAAATCAATAAAACAGATTTAAACAAAAACATAAGGCAATATGTCTGCAGTGGTTGGTGGAGGATCCTGTACACCTTCCTATTAAGGTGCCAGGCTGTGCCCTGCCTCACTTTTCTTATCAGCCCCCCCCAGTGCAGGCCCACCTATCCCAGAAGACCATGTGCTCGGTGTTTATCAGGATGGCAGAAGGCTAGGTCCACCACTCGAGCTCTGCCATCCTGCCCATCACCTTGCTTGATAAAAAGAGGTACTCCGCTGTTCCCAGCTGTCAAAGCCAATGTGGACTGGTTCCTGGCCCAGGCCACCCCGGCTATGAGAAGGCCAGCTTCAAAGACTGCCCACATTATAAAGCTGTTTCCTATGACCTGGCTCCCATCAGAGTTCATGCCTGTCCACTGTGTTGTGATTTGATGTCAGCTGATCTCTCCCTTCCCCTCAATTTCCTCAGAAAAGTGTAGATGGATGATGATGTAATTCACCCCCTCTACCTTCCTGGCAGATTCCCTCCAGCACAGCAGCTGCCCCAGCAGGCCCCGTAGGGAGTCCCTGATGGGAGTCATTCAAACATTCACTCTAAATGAAGGGCTTGGGAGCCAGGCAGATCCACTTCGGAGGCTGCTAAAGACCAGCAGAACTCAACAACTTTAATTATACAAATGTCATCTTTGTGGTATTTCAACTAGTTAAGATTTTGGCAAAATATCACAATGCTTCAAAAATGACCTTTCAAGATGTACACTGAGCCAAATTAGGAAAATACACATTTTAGAAGGACAGCAGTCCTTGCAAATAAAAATAAATGCTTTCTCACACTGTGCAGTATATAGCACTTTTAAATCTAGTTACTACAGCAGCCTGCCAGATTCTTATGTGGAATGTCTGACTTCCTCACACTATGCATCTCCGCTTCATGAGCTTTAAACATGTCAATAAAGGGTTCCTTCGAAATGTGATTGCTGCAGCTTTGGGCTACAGCAAGTCTGGGAGCAGGGGCAGCTCTGGTGCCAAGTTTTTAGTAACTCATGTGCATAGTGTAAGTGCATAGTGTAAGTGCATAGTGTAGGTCCTCACTGTGGAGCACACATGACATTTGACCTTTAGGCTACTGGTGCGTTCTGTGACACTTTATTGTATCTGACTGAAAGGCAGATATGCCGATTGGTGTTAGACTCGTGTTTGTGAGGTGTCAGGTCAGTGATGAGGTTTAACAAAGAGCAATCCAATGTGTGTAAATGCATCTGTAGAGGTAACAATGGTTCCCTTAGGCCTTACTTGAGCAGGCTCCCACAAATATTTAATGACCCCAAACCCCAGCATAATTAATGCTGAAACAGCAGCTAGCCAATGAGGGCGAGTATAAGTATTTATAAATAAAGTGGATGATTTGCTTGAGGTAAAAAGCCAGAAATACACAATAATTGTTACATGTGTGTAACACCACTGGGAAAAAGATGTTCAGTGCCCCGAGTGATTATGCAGTGAGACAACAATGACGGTCATTGTAAGTGTGTATATACAAAGCAGACGAGTGTGCTTGAGGTGCAGATCCAGGGTGCACCAGTAGGCACACAGTCTGCTGTCCTTAGTATTAGGGAGGTAGTTGCCCACTGAATATGTAGATGATTAGTTGACCCTATGTGTTAATTGCAAGGTCATCCTCAGGACACCTAACTCCAAGGATCGCCTTGGTATTCATGCCCGCAGGGAGCGCTGAATCATGAACGCCTCGAGAAACAAGCTGAGGGTTGCATGAGTGAGGGATGCATGGAGGGCTGAACCATGAATACCTCGAGAAACAAGCTGAGGGTTGCATGAGTGAGGGATGCATGGAGGGCTGAACCATGAATGCCTCGAGAAACAAGCTGAGGGTTGCATGAGTGAGGGATGCATGGACGGCTGAATCAAGAATGCCTCGAGAAACAAGCTGAGGGTTGCATGAGTGAGGGATGCATGGAGGGCTGAACCATGAATGCCTCGAGAAACAAGCTGAGGGTTGCATGAGTGAGGGATGCATGGAGGGCTGAACCATGAATGCCTCGAGAAACAAGCTGAGGGTTGCATGAGTGAGGGATGCATGGACGGCTGAATCAAGAATGCCTCGAGAAACAAGCTGAGGGTTGCATGAGTGAGGGATGCAGGGAGGGCTGAACCATGAATGCCTCGAGAAACAAGCTGAGGGTTGCATGAGTGAGGGATGCATGGAGGGCTGAACCATGAATGCCTCGAGAAACAAGCTGAGGGTTGCATGAGTGAGGGATGCATGGAGGGCTGAACCATGAATGCCTCGAGAAACAAGCTGAGGGTTGCATGAGTGAGGGATGCAGGGAGAGCTGAACCATGAATGCCTCGAGAAACAAGCGGAGGGTTGCATGAGTGAGGGAAAAGGGGCACTTGGCAAACTTTGGAGGAGGAATCAGATACACGTGTGATGGCTGCTGGTGATGTTCAGGGGGAAATGACTAAGATAAAACAACACGTGCTCCTTTGTACTTATGCCTTATGTCAGTCAAAAAGCTTTATTATCGGTTAAAAACCATAAAAACGAAGAAAACATAATTACATAAGACAACCAATTGATCACCAGTGAGCAGCAATACAAAGTGTACATGATTAAACAATACACCTAGAACAATAAATAGTATTTAAAAAAATAAAAACAAATAAAAACAGGCCACTCAGTGTGGTATTAAAATTCCCTAGTAAATGCAGAAGGGTACTGACAGTTAAACAGTTAGAGCAGCTTTCTCCTTAAGTTTGGCTCCTCTAGAGCACCACATAGAGAACAAGAATCTGGAGGTCGCAAACACAGTCAACGGGGTAGAGTCATATTTCAGCAATCTAAACACAACCCTGTAATCCCTGAAGCCCCTGGACTTGCATAACTGTAGGTTCCATTTGGCTCTAGCCGTGGAGTATGAGGGGCAGGAAAGCACAACGTGCAGATCTGTCTCTTCGGCGTATTCACACTCCGGACATAGGCTAGATGCATAATGAGCCATTGACCACTTGTTTGTTACTGCCCTCACTGGGAGAGATCCATGTCTAAATTGGACATACAATTTCTTCGCCAGTGGGGGCTGAATGTCGTCCAAGAGTTTCTCAAATTGGTACCTGTCCTTGACTTCGAGAAAGCTACTGGACAACCTACCCAACGATGGTCTTATTGCCATCTGTTCCAATTGGAAATAGTTGAGGGCTTTGACCAGCGCCCTCTTAGGAGTCGTAACAGAGGATAGTGCGGGGGCAAGCCACAGATCTCCCTTCCCCAGGGCCAGGCATAGATCTTTAACATGCTTTAACCAAGG
This sequence comes from Triturus cristatus, assembly GCF_964204655.1. Classification (NCBI taxonomy): domain Eukaryota; kingdom Metazoa; phylum Chordata; class Amphibia; order Caudata; family Salamandridae; genus Triturus; species Triturus cristatus. Next base: position 85,240,182 of record NC_140591.1, read on the forward strand.
GATTTTTCCCACACCCCTTAGCGTCAATAGATGAGTAAGGTCCTCCTGATAACTTAAGAGCTCATATGTGGACCAGAGTCTCCTCTAGTACAATAGAGGACGGTTAGGGATAACTTCATGTATGCGGACCAGACCTAGGTCAAGGCGTAGCGGGAACAGCGGTGTGCTCTGTGGGAGTCTCAGCAGACGCCTTATGAAACTATTCTCAGAGATAGAGAGCGAGGAGGCATTGGCGTGGCCCCATAGCTCTACACCGTAGAGCGCCCCACCTCTTGCCTGTGCTTTATAGATTTCTACTGGAGGTCCCACAATTTTGGATGTGCACTCATTATGTACCTTTAAAATAGCTCCCGCTGCTTGGGCCAGCTTCATATTTGCCTTGGCTATATGGGTCCCCCACTCCATCTTGTCATTCAGTGTTACCCCGAAATATTCAAAAGTAGAGACTCTTTTGAGGACCGTGCCATCCATGTGGGGAAGGGGACAGTTGGTCAATTTAGAGTTAAAAACCATAAATTTGGTTTTGGACAGATTGATCTCCAGGTTTCTTAGTCTGCAAAAGGAGCAGAAAGCCTCCAATGTTCGCTGAATACCCTTTGAAGATTTTGATAACAAAAGGGTATCGTCAGCAAACATCAGGGCTGGTATCTTTCGGGCTGCCAAGCAGGGAAAATCTAAATCCCGCCCGTCCCAAAGATGTTTAATCAACCCATTAAGAAAAAGTGAGAAGAGCGTGGGGGCCAGCACGCACCCCTGCCTCACTCCCTTTTCCACCGGAAAGGCGGCCGAAAGCTCCCCATTCCTCCCGTACCTCACTCTTGCAAAAGTGCCCTGATGTAGACGTTTAAATAATTGGCACAAATAGGCTGGAACACCCATCGCCAACAAAATGACCCATAGCTTCTCCCTCTGGACCAGGTAAAATGCAGATCGAAGGTCTACAAAGATCAAATACAAACTGCCAGCCCCCAAAGTCACCTTCTTCCAGAGTACCATCTGTAATCTAAACAGTTGGTCGATGGTGGAAACTTTGGCACGAAAACCTGCTTGTAGGGAGGTCAGGATGTGATGATCGTCCATCCAACACTGCAACCTTGATAGAAGAATGCGGGCCATTAATTTCTGGAAGACGTCAATAAGACTGATGGGGCGGTAGTTGACCGGGTCCAGGGGCGATGCCTTTTTATGGATGGAAATAATCTCCGCGCCCAGCCAAGTTAGAGGAATTTCCTTACCCAGGAGTATGGCGTTAAAATATAGGCACATGTAAGGGACCCAAACCTTCTGCTCACTCAGAAACAGGTCTGCCGGTATGCGGTCCGGTCCGGGGGCTTTCCCTGTGGCCAGACTTTTAAGGGCTCCCTGAGTTTCCTGCAGGGTTACTGGATAGTAGTCTGGGTCAGTAGTGACCTTTGTGTCTGGAGCAGGTGTGACTGAGTCTGTTAGGGTCACAGTATTAGTATGGGCGAAGAGGGGTTTAAAGTGCGCTATCCACACATCTTCACTCAAATTAGGTGTAATAGCACTCGACCCCTCGGACGAACCTGATCTAACCAGGTTCCAAAATGCCCTGTAATCACGTCCATCTAGGGCATCTTTTATGTTATCCCATCTACGGGCCTCCCATTCTGATTTGGACTCCACTGTAATGCTTTTGTAAGCGAGTCTAGCCCCTCTTATACTCTCAACTGTGCCAGTTTTAACCTCTCTAACAAGGGCGCGTTTTGCCACCCTACAGGATTTGTTAAACCACTGCTCCTGGATTCTTGGCCGGACCCTCCTGTGAGCTGGGATATAGAAATAATCAGCTAGGGAGGTGAATAAATTAGAGTGGATAAGCTCAAATACCCGAAAGTAGGAGCAATCATAGGTAACCGGCAAAAAGGAAGCCTCTGCAAAGGACGAGGCAACTAGTTGGTAGAGCTCAGATACTTTATCCGATGCCAATGCAAACTTAGCCCATTTAATACGTCTGCCTCCTGCCACAGTGATTAAATTGGGGTTTGGGTAAGTTTACTGCCCAATGCTGAATGAAGTTCTAGAGACAGGAGATTGTGGTCACTATCCACTCTCTCAATTACAGTGAAGGTCTTAATTTGGGACCACAATTCAACATTGACCATAATATAGTCAATGGCGGCAGTGGATCCACTAGTACTGCCCCCCCTGCGATCTGAGGGAGCTCCTCCCCTTGCCTCTCACCCGCCTTCACCTCCGGGCACTCGGCTGGAATACGATCTATATCATTGTGCCAAGGGGAGGAGGCTAGTCAGTCCACATATTCAAAGCACTAAATCTATTTTCCACAGGTATATTATATTTAGACCTCTCACCATTCTTATGATAGTTGGATGCTCCAAAGCCACCAGGGAACCTTTCCTGTGAGTAAAAATACCCTAAGTGAAGGGGGGTAATCGGACCTTGATGACAGGGTCCGCCCCATTCTAGTATATGATTAACCACGCCAGGATCTCTAAAATTAATGATCACACAATCCCCACCAATATCTTTAGTATTATTCCCTATCCAACTATCTCTTCTGGCAAATAGTATTTCCCCTTGACCTGAATTCGTTAGTGGCCTGCATTTGTTCAACCAGAATATGATTTTATTCTTTAGCTCGGTGAACATTTTGCCTCGCTCTTCTGCCAATGGTGGGACTCCAGATAGTACCACCACGTAGGGTGAGGCCTCTGGAGGTAGCTGGATGGAGGGTAGTAATTGTTTGGGGGTATTGGCTGGCAGTTTAGGTGTAGACTTATGTGGTACCATTCCTCGAATTGGCAGCTGTTTATTCATCCCCATTGAGGTTGATGTCGGGATACTAGTGCAGGGACCCGCTATACTTGAGTGTCCGCTAGGAGAATGGCGGGGCAGAAATTGGTAGGTCCAGTAGGACAATTGATCATAGACGATGGACCTGGCCCTTGTTCCCGTTTATCTGGTCGAGGTCCTACACCTTGACTCTGGTCTTGGATTGTCTGTTTAGCATTGCCTACGTCTGGAGTCGGGAAAATATTCCTAGTCGGCGATGTTAGCTGGGGGGCTACGCCACTTTTTGTATTTATCATGGACACTACTTTATCAATTCTACTCATCAGGGTTTTAAACTGAGATTTGATAAGTTGTTCCATATGAGCTTGCAAATCAATTATTAAGTGGGTAGCCCACAGAGGAGGAGCTAGAGTGGAAAAAGAGAGCCCTGCATCTGGCTGTGGAGTGTCAGAGGCAGGTGTGGTGGGCCTAGCAGCTTTTTTTGTGGTTTAGGCTTCTTTTTTCTAGGGCAGTTCTTAGATGGCTTGTTAACTACCTGACGAGCCAGAGGGGGAGGAAGATTACTACTAGAGTCTACCTCTGACTCTATCTGAGCGCTCGGAAGGTCCGCAAAGGAGGTTGCTAACAGCGAGTCAGGAGAGTTAGCTGTGGCTAAAGAAACATTCCCAGGTGGCTTATTAGGTAGTATAGTAGGTGTTAGACCTGTCAGCCCTTTGGGTGATCCCTCCTCATCATTATTTATTTTGTCCCACTTTTGCCTCAAACCCTGTTTGAATTTTTCCTTTTTGGGAACCACCAGACTTTTTCGTGTTGCTACAGATTCAGGGAACCATTTTAGCTACCCCTGAAACTTCTGTCTGAGGGCCTGGAGCACAAAATGGTGGCCACCTGTGACATCACCAGCATCCACTGGAACCTACCAGCACTTTCCAGAACATTCCAGGAGATTCCAGAACCCTGTGACCGTTGGAGGCGGTTTAGAATGTTGGGAGGATAAGAGAGGCAGTTGGCAGTTGGAGCTGGCAGTTGGCACCTGACTGGTGAAGAGAGAGGAGCACAGCAGTGAAGGAGGAAGGAGTGAAGCAGCAGGGGTGGAAACTTGTGCCTGGAGTGGGGTCCATAAACCCACCCTTGATACTTGTCCCTACTGATGGATCCCAGCCTATAGCCCTGTGTGGGAAGAAGACAGAAGAAAACCATCCTAAGGACCTGGACAGCAGGAACAGGCCTTAGAACCAAGAGAGCAGCAAGATCCTGACCTGGAAACTGGTTTCCCTGGAGTCCGGCGTCGAGTAGCCTGAGACCTGGAGCCCGAGGTGGAGAAGCGGCGCTGACTGAAGTAGCAGACGTCGTACCCGGAGCCGCCTGAGGTCGTGAGAGGGCGCCGACGGGGGTCGAGAGGAATACCAGAGGTCGAGGAGGAAGTGAACCGAGGTCGAGCGAGCGGCGTCATCGGAGGAGTGAAGTCCGCCCTCCGGAGTCGTCGGAGACCGAGGTAGAGGTGAACCGGAGGTCGGGAGTGAGGATCGCACTCCGGAGTCGCCCGGAACCTGAGAGGAGGAGCACCGGAGGTCGGGGGTGAGGATCGCACCCCGGAGTCGCCGGAAGTCGACATCGAGGCCAGGCCGGCCGACGTCATCGGAGTCGAGAGCGCCATCGGACCGGAGCCGCCCGAAGTCGACATCGTGAAGAGACTGCCCGACGTCGTCGAATCGGAAGTAGAGATCGAACCGAGGCCGCCGACATCGGACCGGAACCGCCTACCGGCGTCGACAAAGAACTGACACTGTGCCGAGGCCGCCGAGACCGAACCGGAACCGCCTCACAGCGTCGACACGACTCCAGCGGCGTCGGAACATCAGAAAAGGGCAGTAAGTGGAGTAGAGGGCGCCTAAGGCCCTGTGGAGACCTGAGAGACTACTCTAAGGGGCTAGGGAGGTGCTGAAACCCACCTGACTGTGCCTGGGGTGAACTGGGACTAACCTAGAGAGGTTGTGCGGAGAGGAAAGCCAGGGCATTGGAATTCCCCCCTTTGATCTACCTCAGTTTAGGCCTCAGCCTTTGCCTCAGCCAGGGAGTAGGACCCCCCCCAAGCCTTCCACACCCTACAAGCTGTGCCTGGGCCAAATCAGCCCTTAAGTATTGAAGTGTCATCTGATTCATGAGTGTTACTGTATACTTCTAATTATTTATTGGGGAAACTGTATTTATTAAGTTCTTATCTATTTAATACTGCACTGTATTTATAGGTCCACAGGACTTGTTGGTGTACAGTATTTATTGGTACAGTATTTATTGGTACAGTATTTATTACCTCAAAGTATTTAATTGTCTGTATATATTGCACTGGTATTTATGCCCTGTTATTTATGATCACCCCTATTTATTTCAGCAACAGCAAATATTTATTTGACCTGCACTATTTAAAATTGTATATTGTGATTGACTTATTTATTTTTCCAATCAGCAACTAAGAGAAAAAGATAAAGAAGAATATTTTCATAATTTTTACGGTGTAGAGTCGTTTTTGGAACGGATGCACGCATGGTTATTGTATGGGTATATTGTATGCTTAGCACTGCGCCTGTTTCCTGACCACTCGAGCCAAGCTACCACAGTGTGTTCGAGGAGTCCACCACCACCCTGCGGAGTGGGGGTGGGCTGTTTCCAACATAAATTGGTGGCAGCGGTGGGATAGAGCTGTGCCTACATATACTCAACAATAACTGTGGGTAGTCCATAGGCCTACACCGGGAGTTTTCTCACAGCGGCCTTCCTAATTGTGGGTTTTTGTTTTTTCCAAATTTACTCTGGTGGTGGGAGGAGGTATTACTAAAGGTACCCCCCTGCATTGTTACTGCACAAAACCTGTCCTCTAACCTGAGTGGGCAAGATGGAGTTTGTTCTTGAAAATCTAGACACGTACACTGTGGCCCAACTCAGGGAGTTTTGCCAGCGAGAGGGGGTGTACTGTCCCCCAGGAGCAAAGAAGGGTGCACTTCAAACCAGCTTAAGGGCTTGGGGGGAGGCACGCAGGGAAAGCAAGGCTGAGGAGGAAGACAGGGATGGAGAGCCTGACCCCGAGGGGGCTGAGATGTACCAACCTGAGGTGGGGAACCTGTCAGCAGGGCCCAGGACACTTTCTAGGGGGGGCAGCCGTGCCTCTAGCGGGGGCTTGTCTGAAGTGGAGTTAGCAGACCGGAGGGAGAAAAGACAGCTCACATGGGACTTAGCAAAGCTGGAGAAGGAAAAGGAGGAGCAGAGGATGGCCCATGAATTGCGCCTGAAAGAAATAGATCTTCAGATTTTGCGAATCGGGGCACAACCTGTTCCCAATGGTGGCAGCCAAAACCAAGAGTCCACCAGGGAATCCAAACCTTACCTGCCAAAGGACATTGTAGCGAGCTATGGGGCAGGTGACGACATCGCCAAGTGGCTAGCAGCCTATGAGGTCTCATTGAGGGCCCATGGGGTTCCAGCGAAGTATTGGGGAGGGGGACTGTATAAATACATGCCTCCAGCTGGTAGGGATGCTTTATTGGCCCTCGAAGAGGATGAGCAAACCCACTACCCCACCATGAAACTGGCGCTCATCAGGAAGTTTGGACTTACTCCGGAAAAGTACAGACAGAAGTTCAGGGGTAGTCACAAACTGGGCACACAGAATTGGGTGGACTTCCTGGACTATGCAAAGAAGGCACTGGAAGGTTGGATTCAGGGCAGTGAAGTAAGGAACTACGAGGAGCTGTTTGACCTAGTATTGAAGGAACACCTACTCGAGAAATGTTTCCCTGAACTGCGGCAACACCTGGTGGATAGCAAGCTGACCAGTCCCCGGAAGCTTGCTGAGGAGGCGGACATTTGGGCTAGTACCCGGGTGTCCACCAGGGGGACTGGAGGGGATACTCAAAAGACCGGACAGGGCGCCCCCCAGAAGAAAGAAGGAGGGGAAAAGAAAAAGGAGTTCTCCAAAGGCCCCCAAAATAACTTCCAAGGGAAGGGAACAGGATTCACCTCTAAGGCTAACCCTCCCAGAAACCCTAATCCTGGCCAGAGTCAGCAGCCAAGGGTTGTCCATTGCTACGAGTGCGGTGGCGTTGGACACTATAAAGGAGATCCGAAGTGTCAGAAACGCTCACCCCCTCCCACTGGAGGAAAGCCCCCCGGAGTAGCTAGTGTAGTGCTCGGGGAGGAGATGCCCTTAACTAAGGGAAGGGAGTGGGCGGGTGTCACTTTAGTGTCCCTGGGGGAACGGGAGATGGTTCCTAAGATCCAGGTGCCCGCAAATACTGCAAAGTATGGGCAGTGGATCACCATCAATGGCCAAAGAGGGGAGGCTCTGAGAGACACAGGAGCCAGTATGACTATGGTACGTAGCCCACTGGTGTCTCCAGAGCAAGTCATTCCCGATGTACTCCACCCAGCCGCGATGGCTGACGGCAGAACCGGCCACTATCCCGTGGCTGAGGTTCCCTTTGAATGGGGGGGGGTTGCAGGTTCACTTCGAGTTGCCGTAAGCCCTGCCGTGCCAGTCGATTGTCTGCTGGGCAATGACATGGAGCACAACGCTTGGAAGGAGGTGGAATACCGGACTCATACCGAGATGCTGGGTACACCTGACTGGGCCTGTGTTAGCACAAGGTCCGTGACTACCCGAAGAGGGAGTTCATTCCGGCTGGAGCCTGGAACAAAGGCCCAGCCAGCTGCCAGTCAAGGGAAGAACCGAGGACAGGAGGAGCCTGCCTCGGCGTCTCCACCCCGTAGGACGGATAGGCCACCGGAGGTGGTGGACCAGGAGTCTGCGGAGGGGGACGTTACCAACCTGGAGGACCTACCCATCCCGGCCGAGTGGCACGTGGAGGGAGGCCCGTCCAGGGAGGAATTCTGCCAGGGCCAGAGGGAGTGCCCTACCCTTGAGGGGCTGAGGCGACAGGCCGAAGCCCAGGCAGCAGGGAACGTTGAAGGGAACTACAGTGTTTACTGGGAGGATGGCCTCCTCTACAGTGAACCCAAGGCACCCCTACATGGATCGTCACGAGCCTTGGTAGTCCCTCAACGTTATCGAGCCTTCCTTTTAGAGTTGGCTCTCGAGATACCATTGGCAGGACACCTGGGGCAAGACAAGACCTTCGCCCGTCTTGTCCCACACTTTTATTGGCCTCAGATGAAAGTGTCGTCCGATACCTACTGCCGGACATGTGTGTCTTGCCAAGCCAGTGGGAAAACAGGGGTGAAGCTGAAAGCTCCCCTGGAACCACTTCCTGTCGTTAGCACCCCCTTTGAAAGGGTGGGCATCGACATTGTGGGTCCGTTAGATCCGCCAACATCAGCTGGTCACAGGTTTATCCTGGTTCTGGTGGATCATGCCACACGGTACCCAGAGGCAATACCTCTGAGGACCATAACAGCACCTGTTGTGGCTAGGGCCCTGATGGGAATCTTTACCCGAGTGGGTTTTCCCAAGGAAGTTGTGTCCGACAGGGGGACCAACTTCATGTCAGCATATATGCGGGCAATGTGGAAGGAGTGTGGAGTGACATACCGGTTCACCACTCCTTACCACCCCCAGACCAATGGTCTGGTGGAGAGGTTTAACAAAACCTTGAAGGGCATGATCAGAAGTCTGCCTGAAAGCCTGCGGAGGAAATGGGACGTCCTCCTACCCTGTTTACTTTTTTCTTACAGGGAAGTGCCACAGAAGGGAGTGGGCTTCAGCCCCTTCGAGCTTCTGTATGGGCACCCTGTACGTGGACCTCTCAACCTGGTGAGAGACGGATGGGAAAGAACTCCCAGAAAGCTCCCCCAGGATGTGGTGAGCTACATGCTGGCCTTCCGGAGCCAAATGGCTAAGTTGTGGAAGCAAGCTTCTGACAACTTGGAAGCCAGCCAAGCAGTAATGAAGGCGTGGTATGACCACAACGCTCACCCGGTGGAGTTGGAGCCTGGCCAGAAGGTGTGGGTGATCGAACCGGGAGAGCTTAGTGCCCTCCAGGATCGCTGGTCAGGACCCTTTGAGGTGTTGGAGAAGAAGGGTAAGGCTACCTACTTGGTGGACCTGAAGACCCCTCGTCAGCCCCTGCGGGTGCTGCATGCCAACCGCCTCAAACCCCACCACGAGAGGCCCGAAGTCATCTTGATGATGGTGACTGACGGAGGAGAGGACGTGGAAAGCGAGCCTCTCCCTGATCTGTTTGCGTCTCAAGAAAAGGATGGGTCGGTGGAGGGAGTGATTCTCTCCCCATCTCTAACTCCTGAACAGCAGGAGGACTGTCGCCAGGTCCTGGGGCAGTACTCCTCGTTGTTCTCCCTTGTCCCGGGTAGGACTCACCTGTGCGTCCATGACGTGGACACAGGAGACAGCCCACCTGTGAAGTCCAAGATCTACCGGATGTCAGACAAGGTGAAGGCCAGCATTCATAGTGAGGTCACTAAGATGCTGGAGCTAGGAGTGATTGAACCTTCTAGCAGCCCCTGGTCCAGTCCGGTGGTGCTAGTACCGAAAGCTGCACCACCGGGTGCCCAACCAGAACTGAGGTTCTGTGTGGACTACCGGGGACTGAATTCAGTGACAAAGACTGATGCACATCCGATCCCTAGGGCGGATTAATTGATTGACCGGCTGGGAGCTGCCCAATATCTAAGTACCTTTGACCTTACTTCAGGGTACTGGCAGATCTCGTTGACTGATGGAGCAAGGGAAAGGTCAGCCTTCTCCACACCCAATGGCCACTACCAGTTCTGTGTGATGCCCTTTGGGCTCAAGAACGCACCTGCCACGTTTCAGCGCCTGGTAAACCAGATCCTCACCGGAATGGAGAGTTTCTCTGCTGCTTATCTGGATGACATAGCCGTCTTCAGTAACAGCTGGGAGGATCACTTGCGTCACCTGCAAGCTGTTCTCCAGGCCCTGAGACAAGCTGGATTGACGATCAAGGCCAGCAAGTGCCAGATCGGGCAGGGGTCGGTAGTGTACCTTGGACACTTGGTGGGTAGGGGAACGGTGCAACCCCTCCAGGCGAAGATCGAGGCCATCATGGCCTGGGAACCCCCCAAGACACAGACTGAGGTCCGAGCATTTTTGGGCCTCACGGGATACTATCGCCGCTTCGTGAAGGGGTACGGTACCATCGTAGCCCCTCTCACGGAGCTCACGTCCAAGAAACAACCTCGACGGGTAGTCTGGACGGAGGCTTGTCAGCAAGCCTTTGAGAAATTGAAGAAAGCCATGTGCGAGGCCCCGGTCTTAAGGGCCCCAGACTTTTCCAAGAAGTTCATTGTCCAGACAGATGCATCAGAACATGGCATTGGGGCAGTGTTATCGCAACTCAACGAAGAGGGTCTGGATCAACCCGTGGTCTTCCTATCCCGGAGACTACTTCCCAGGGAACAGAAGTGGAGTGCAATAGAGCGTGAAGCCTTTGCAGTGGTATGGGCTCTGAAGAAGTTGCGGCCATACCTGTTTGGCTCGCACTTCCTGGTTCAGACCGACCACAGACCCCTTCGTTGGCTGATGCAAATGAAGGGGGAGAATCCCAAGTTGTTGAGGTGGTCTATTTCCCTACAGGGAATGGACTTTCAGGTGGAACATCGGCCTGGAGTGGACCACGCCAATGCAGACGGTCTCTCAAGGTATTTCCGCCTTAGTGATGAGAACTCCCAAGGGGTTGGGTAGCTCTCCCCACTTTCAGCTGGGGGGGACGCGTGTTAGACCTGTCAGCCCTTTGGGTGATCCCTCCTCATCATTATTTATTTTGTCCCACTTTTGCCTCAAACCCTGTTTGAATTTTTCCTTTTTGGGAACCACCAGACTTTTTCGTGTTGCTACAGATTCAGGGAACCATTTTAGCTACCCCTGAAACTTCTGTCTGAGGGCCTGGAGCACAAAATGGTGGCCACCTGTGACATCACCAGCATCCACTGGAACCTACCAGCACTTTCCAGAACATTCCAGGAGATTCCAGAACCCTGTGACCGTTGGAGGCGGTTTAGAATGTTGGGAGGATAAGAGAGGCAGTTGGCAGTTGGAGCTGGCAGTTGGCACCTGACTGGTGAAGAGAGAGGAGCACAGCAGTGAAGGAGGAAGGAGTGAAGCAGCAGGGGTGGAAACTTGTGCCTGGAGTGGGGTCCATAAACCCACCCTTGATACTTGTCCCTACTGATGGATCCCAGCCTATAGCCCTGTGTGGGAAGAAGACAGAAGAAAACCATCCTAAGGACCTGGACAGCAGGAACAGGCCTTAGAACCAAGAGAGCAGCAAGATCCTGACCTGGAAACTGGTTTCCCTGGAGTCCGACGTCGAGTAGCCTGAGACCTGGAGCCCGAGGTGGAGAAGCGGCGCTGACTGAAGTAGCAGACGTCGTACCCGGAGCCGCCTGAGGTCGTGAGAGGGCGCCGACGGGGGTCGAGAGGAATACCAGAGGTCGAGGAGGAAGTGAACCGAGGTCGAGCGAGCGGCGTCATCGGAGGAGTGAAGTCCGCCCTCCGGAGTCGTCGGAGACCGAGGTAGAGGTGAACCGGAGGTCGGGAGTGAGGATCGCACTCCGGAGTCGCCCGGAACCTGAGAGGAGGAGCACCGGAGGTCGGGGGTGAGGATCGCACCCCGGAGTCGCCGGAAGTCGACATCGAGGCCAGGCCGGCCGACGTCATCGGAGTCGAGAGCGCCATCGGACCGGAGCCGCCCGAAGTCGACATCGTGAAGAGACTGCCCGACGTCGTCGAATCGGAAGTAGAGATCGAACCGAGGCCGCCGACATCGGACCGGAACCGCCTACCGGCGTCGACAAAGAACTGACACTGTGCCGAGGCCGCCGAGACCGAACCGGAACCGCCTCACGGCGTCGACACGACTCCAGCGGCGTCGGAACATCAGAAAAGGGCAGTAAGTGGAGTAGAGGGCGCCTAAGGCCCTGTGGAGACCTGAGAGACTACTCTAAGGGGCTAGGGAGGTGCTGAAACCCACCTGACTGTGCCTGGGGTGAACTGGGACTAACCTAGAGAGGTTGTGCGGAGAGGAAAGCCAGGGCATTGGAATTCCCCCCTTTGATCTACCTCAGTTTAGGCCTCAGCCTTTGCCTCAGCCAGGGAGTAGGACCCCCCCCAAGCCTTCCACACCCTACAAGCTGTGCCTGGGCCAAATCAGCCCTTAAGTATTGAAGTGTCATCTGATTCATGAGTGTTACTGTATACTTCTAATTATTTATTGGGGAAACTGTATTTATTAAGTTCTTATCTATTTAATACTGCACTGTATTTATAGGTCCACAGGACTTGTTGGTGTACAGTATTTATTGGTACAGTATTTATTGGTACAGTATTTATTACCTCAAAGTATTTAATTGTCTGTATATATTGCACTGGTATTTATGCCCTGTTATTTATGATCACCCCTATTTATTTCAGCAACAGCAAATATTTATTTGACCTGCACTATTTAAAATTGTATATTGTGATTGACTTATTTATTTTTCCAATCAGCAACTAAGAGAAAAAGATAAAGAAGAATATTTTCATAATTTTTACGGTGTAGAGTCGTTTTTGGAACGGATGCACGCATGGTTATTGTATGGGTATATTGTATGCTTAGCACTGCGCCTGTTTCCTGACCACTCGAGCCAAGCTACCACAGTGTGTTCGAGGAGTCCACCACCACCCTGCGGAGTGGGGGTGGGCTGTTTCCAACAGTAGGTGTCAACGAAAGGCGCCTTTCGGTGTTTTCTATGGCCGAAGCTACCACCCCAATAGTCTTTTGAAGCATTTTGTCTATTGCAGTTAGGCTGGGGAGTGGTGTTATTTAGACGGCTGTTTGGCGTGTAATTGGACGTGTGGATGGGGGAATGCCCATAATTCCGATCAAAAGGTTCACACCAAATATAAAAAAGAAAAGTACTACAAAATGTGATTTAAAACTACTTAGAATACTAACGAGAAAAGCATGTAAAGGTACTATGAGTCAACAAATAAGAGTTATCACAGAAATAGTAATTGACTGACTAGTTAAAACATTACCAAAGTTCATATGTCCAAGCAGCAACAGTGTCCCGCCCCGCGAGTGTTCTCCGCGCTTCTTGTAGCGCGTGGGCTTTCATGCTCCTCTCTCCTGGGAGAGCAAGGATTCCTGGGGCTTGGAGTCCCCAACCAGCTAGCAGTGTTCTCCGCGTTTCTTGTAGCGCGTGGGCTTTCACGCTCCTCCCTCCTGGGAGAGCAAGGATTCCTAGGTCTTGGAGTCTGCAACCAGCCAGCAGCAACAGTATCTCGCGCCGCGGGTGTTCTCCGCGCTTCTTGTAGCGCGTGGGCTTTCACACTCCTCCCTCCCGGGAGAGCAAGGGTTCCTAAGAGGCGCGCAGGTCCACGACCGTCTAACCAGCCCGGGTGTTCCTTCTCCAGCCGGGCGGCATTGCAGTTGGAGATCGAGGTGTCCGAGGACGTTCTCTCAGGGCAACACTGTTCTGCAGCACTGTTCTAAAGTGGTTCAGGCTATCCCTTATTCGAATTTAAAAAGCACCAACTGATTTTCCTCCTGATATTAATAATACAAACTGCAGATATGCCCTTGCATCATTAGGCACTCATTAGTCACTAATAGTTGTTTGGCAGCAAGAGGTTTCAGTTGATCAAATGAGAAAGAAAAAACAAACAAGAGGGAAAGAAAAAATGAAGACTTTACTCCCCCACTGTTTAGCAAACCTTTGTTTCAGATATGGCATACGTCCGGATCCAGGCCTTTTCCTTCCAAATAGGCCAGCAGCAGACCAAACAGCAGTGCTTCCGAGCAGGGACTCACCCCCGACATGGAGTGTGCACCTGTGAGCCCGTAGCAGCTTCCCGAACAGCCGGTCGGGCGCCCTTGCTACTCGTAGCACTACCGCACTACCATGGTTCAACCTGGCTCAGCAGGCAGTTTCAGGCATGCGGAAGAAGTAGAAGAAGTGGAACCGCAGCCGAGGGCCGCAGCGTGATATCCTGCGTGAGCCGCGATCAAGAATCCTTTGATGAAATCCGGCGGCCGACCTCGTACCAAGCAGCTAGGTACGCGCATCAGCCTTATGCTAATCTTAAAAAACCTTTTTGAAAGGTATTGTAAAGATGTAGGGGCATATTATCAAGAACCGCGTTAAAACTATCGCTGCTTTAGCGGCATAAAACTGCACCTAAAGCGGCGATAATGGGCTTGATAATATGCCGTAGAGAATTCCAATAGAAGTCCATGTTCTGGTGTGAACCTGGGCTTCTATGGGAATTCTCAAGGGCATATTATCAAGCCCATTATCGCCGCTTTAGCGGCAGTTTTCTGCCGCTACAGCGGTGATAATTTTAACGCCGTTTCTTGATAATATGTCCCGTGGTTAGTTAGAACCTCCAGAGCACTAGAAAGAAAATCAGACGTTCTGGGTCTATTGGACTGATGTACAATACAAAAAATAGGATGCTTTGTTTAAAGGTGTATGTCACGATCAAAGACTTTTATACGTCATATTGTTTCACAGTTAAGGAGAGGAAATATTGTCAGTGGGCAGAGCCCTTTAAGGCCCAATTGCAGCTGCTGAACTGAGTAATGAAGATCTTAACGTACTGCTAGTTACAGTTATTCTAGAGCCCCGAATAACCCTGTCAGTTTAATTCCAAATGAAAATACCAGCAGCACATGATTGAATCTCTGCTGCATGCTATAAAAGGGCGTTGGACTTGGCCCTTTTGGCAGGTTCATCCCTAAACCTTTTGCTTTTTCTCTGACCTGGTGTTGGTGGTTTTAGGCCTCTGGGCACTTTAGCACTGTGGTCCAGTGTAAAGTGCGCGCGCTCTCTGTGTACATTTGGTAAGGTTGGCCTGCCCCCCATAGGAATGCATTGGGGATTCCCTGATGAAGTGTGTCAGTGATAATTCCTGGGATGGGAGGAGCAGCGTGGTCGAGTTTAGTATGTATGAAATTGTAAGAATAAATGCTGCGGAAGGAGGAAGTCCCGCCTGCAGAGGGAAGATGTCGGTGCCTCACGGGCTCCACGCTGGAGTCCCATGTCCGTGTAGAGGGACCGGGTGAAGGAAAGCCTGGTCGGGGCCGGCCTGGGGCATGTGCCGACCCGCCTTCCACCAACACCAGAAGAGCGAAGTCCAGAGAAGGAGAGAGAGCCCCCGAGGAGTGGGGGCTCTCCTGCGCATGCCGCCCGGGAGCGGAGTCCCCAACCAAACAGTCCGGTGAGTGGAGCCTGGTGGGGAGGGGGTGTGTGTCGAGGCACACTATCGGTGTCTGCCGCCGTAGTTGCTCCCCCGAGGCACAGAGGTGCCAGAGCCTCTTTGAGTATTCACAGCGGTACTGCCATGGCGTACCGCTGCAACAATGGGGCCAATTTTATTTAGGGAGCCCAGTGGGGGCCCTGAGGGCACAGTCGTGCCAGGGCCCATTTACTTTCCTCACAGCTACACTGCACCAGCGTGGGCAGCTGCAACGTTGGGCAGTATTTCTTTTTGTTATAGAGTCCTTGAGTGGGACAGGAGGGCACAGTGATGCCAGGCCTTCTTTGCATCACAGCTGTACAGCAATTAGCGTCAGCTGCTACGTTTAGGCCAACATTTCATCGGGGGCATTTTTGTATGCGATAGGAGTGAGACACACTCCTCTGCCCCAGTGCAATTGCGCACGTGGATTCTGCTGCATTGGCAGCTGCCCTGACATTTGGATATAGGGCATTTGAGCCCTCTGAGAAGGCCAGTAGGCCAGGGGGACTGTTAGGTTGATAGGGCGCCAGGCCCTAATGTGATTTATTTGGTGCACAGGAAATGTGATTCATGTACTGTGATTGATGCACCCTGTTTTATGCCTCTAAATGTGGTTTATGTATGAGGTTATTTGCATACTGTGGTTTATGCTAGTGAGGTTATCCTCTACTGTGAGTTATGCCCCTAACGTGAGCTATGCTTTAGAGGTTATGATCTATTATGTTTAGGCTTATGAGGTTGGCGCATAATGTATTTTATGCCTGAGGTGATACTGTGCATAATATGTTTTGTGTGACAGGATGATGCTGAGTACAGTGTTTGTCAGTAATTACTGGTTGTGTTCTACGTCTATTATATGTTCTACATTTATTCTGTTCACTTTGTGATGGTTCTGACAGTGGTCCAAGTGGCCCTGTCAGGTGTATATAATCCCCTGTAAATATTGCCTAGTGCCAGTTGGCACCGTGTATATTGTGTGATTACTATTCTAATGTGTTTTATGATAATTCAAAGGCTATTTTTGAGATAACCTTGTGTGGAGCTCCTTTTGTGGTGTGCCTACTGTGTGTGTGTTGTGCAAACGCTTTACACATTGCCTCCGGGATAAGCCTGACTGTTCGTGCCAAGCTACCAAGGGGGTGAGCAGGGGTTATCTTTGGGGTGTAACTCCCTTGCCCTGACTAGAGTGGTTGTCTCTGCCTGGCTTTGGCGCAAGCCTTAGCCAACCAGAGATCCCATTTCTAACAAAGGGTATCATGGCATTCTGAATCATGTACTCTAAATTGTCATTAACAATGCAATGCAGAAGTGTGTAATTCCCGATTGCTGGCAGCAGGCGAATATTATGTGTTTCCAAAAACAACGTTTCTGAGCTCTGCTCATCATAGCATTTAATTTTGCTTTTTAAATACTGATGGGGTGAGATTTGCCAAATTGTTAGAAAATAAGGTCAATCACATACTCCCACACTCACGGGGATATCCATTAAGGGCTTTTGGGCAATTTACAGGAGTCATTTACACTTACATGCTTGACTAGCTTTACTACTTTTGGCTATTCACAAAATCCAAAGGTAAAGTTGCTCAAAAGTGTAGACTTGCACATCTACACATCCTGGAAAACAAGGTGGAGCCAGATATATGAGTGTAACTTACTACTGTCAAAAAGAAACAAAATAAGTCCAACACTGTATATAGCTAACCACTTAAACTGCACCACACACACAAAGAAAATAATGGAGACAGGGACTTAAAATAATACTCTATAGGAAATAATGTTAAATGAAATTAAATGATTAAAAATAGTTTCAAAAATGAATAAATATAGTTTAATAAAACTATATATACAATTATAAACTATTTAACAACCTTCTTTGAATGTATACATTAATGCAACAAATGTTTTTATTGAAATATTATTAACTTATAATCAATTCTAATCAATTACATACATCCTTTTAATAGATATCAATGAATATTGAAAAAATACTTTTTTACTTTCTGTGCAAATTACTTTTTTATATAAAGTTGCAAAATGGTAATACTGGTGCTCTTTTGTTCTACATTTAAAATAAATATATAAAATAATTAGCAATTATTACTTTTCTGAACTTTAAATTAAAAAATAAGAAATACATTTCTACATATAGTAAAATAATTAATAAAGAATAATGTAGTGATATTTTAACATTTCAAATGAATATTTTATAAAAAATCTATGTTACATTAATTCTAATTCACAAACAATGGTTAAAATATGTTATAATTAAATAAAAAATATGCTATATTTTTTGATTACTTTAAAGATTAAATTATAGTTATATATATTTTTTACTATTTGACATAATGTAATTTAATTTAACATTATTTCCTATGGGGTTTCATTTTCTATGGGAGAGTTTTGCAGTGCCAGTGGTTGGCCATGTGCGGAGCTGGACTTACTCAGCTCTGAGCTGAAGTAACTTACTACTGTTTGGGGTCTCTTTTTGGCTGTATAAACTTTAAAAGTGCAGTTTGTGAATAGCAATGGGCTTACTCTTGTTTGGGTGGTTGCATGTCCCTCCCAAAACCTTTCTCTAATCCTACTTAAACCCCTCCTTCTCCCTAAACCCCTCCCATTTAGTAGTAAGTAGGCCTCTTTTTTCAGCCACTCCCCTGATCTCTCCCACATTTATCACCTAGGGGCCGATTACGATCTCGCTCGGAAGGGCTCCGAACGCAATCCGGCTGTAAAAAGTACGAGCCGCATGCGTGTTTACCGGGCAACTCGTACAGCTGTACGAGCGAGCAAGTACGATGCGAGAAACGCGAAATCGCCGACCGACTCGTTTCCGGGTCCAAACCGCTCCGTACGCCTCGTTCGTAAGCAAACCGTGCCGTGCAATGGAGGCGAATTACGACTGAGCCAGTACGATGCACGCGTCGGACAGCCGGATCGAGCCGAAGTTTCCAGCTTGCAAAACATCCGGGAAACTGCCTTAGGGGGTCCGCTTCGGACACCCCGTCACCCACAGCCTTACGACTTGGACACAGGGGGAGACCCAAGTTCCTTCCCAAGACAGGCATGGACGTTACGGATGGCACCGACACGTACCCACTGTAGGGGGCACCCTTGTGCGAGACGTACCCATTCAGTCAATGGGAGCCCATGTATGCGTCGTACGACCAGCTCCCATTGACTTCTATGGGAGTCCGGCCGCATCGTACTCGCTCGGTCGGACTGCAGGAGTCCAGCTCGGTCGTAAAACACTCCGGATCCGGCTCAGTCTGAGAGCTTTCCAACCCAGATCGGAATCGGCCCCTAAGCAGTAAATTAACATGGGTGAGGATCTCTCAATAGAAAAGATAGGAGAGGTGGAGATTTACGCATGTAGGTTTGTGAAGTACAGTTTGCAGTACTATTGCAGTACTACTACAATACTGCAAAATGCAGTTTGTAAACAGGCCCCTGAGATTCCTCGAATGCATTTGTGCTAGAGAGTAATTGAACAGTGAGCCTGCTAAATATTGTCCAAGCTTAAACTTTCCTTTTGCAGCAATTTATGCATTTCTTAGCAATTCTTTAGATCACTACAACTTCCCATACTAATCTCTCTCTGTAATTAAATGATCCTGTGCCTATTCACAAAAAAATTTAAAGAAGTATGCACGTAGAATGAAATCTACAACTGATTTGGACATTTATATATATGCACTATGCACAGTCACTTTATGATTTAATTGTACTGCCATCTAACATCTATAGGAGGATATTGTCTAGGGGTGGGCGGAATTTGCGAAATTCACTTTCGCAAATTATCGCGAAAATGTTAAAAATCTCCGCAAACACGCGGAAATATCGCGAAGATGCGGAAGTTTTTTCACGCCTGTTCGTGGTATTTTCTGCGTGGTCGCGGCTCGCCAACTTACCCATGCGGTTGCTCGCTGGCGCGGCCATCTTGTTTTCACTTGTCTCGCGGTGCATGATCGCGAGAAGAAAGACGTGATCGCGTGGCGAATGACGTTACTGCGGGCGCAAACTGTCGTGAGACAGCGCAAATGGCTACCAACAATCCAACATCTCGTGGAGAACGCGACCGGATCGGGAAAACTTGTCGGCGAACGCGGGGATTCAGGTAAGGCGATCGCACGCACGCGAGAATGTATTATTTTACAGCGCGAGCAAGCAAAAAATTTCCGGTAAAATGCGGATTGCGGAAATTTTGACATTTGGCCTAATATTGTCCTGCAAAACTGCATTGGCAGTCTGTAGACAATAAGTTCTTTAATGCTGCTCAGGTTATGAGAATTGTAAGCTTACAGCCAACTTTGGTGTTTTTAATGAAATATATATCTTAAACTATTTTGCACATTAGTATTTGTTGCACCTTGCACAGCCACTTTATGAATCTGTTATACTATCTTTTCTGCTTGGCGGAATGTAGCTTAGGTACATGAGGTGATCAAGACATCCTTTTTAAGAGGTGTTAATGAATTGTAATTTTAATCCGAAACTGTGATGATTCTGATATGTATTATGTTTATGTATTAAGTTTTATGTATTAGGTGCTAGTGTTTGTGTTATTGTATTTGGTTGTGTATACTTTGATGGTTATTCATAACCGAATAAAGTACTTTACTACTACTACAACTTAATGCACTTTTTCGTTTTTATGATATTCACAAACATTCCCAGAAGTATATCAAATAGACAGGGGGTAGTGGTGGCACAGATGGTCACACATCAGAGAAACAAAGACGTGTAGAGGTGGGCAACGTGTTGGCAAATACAAGGTATGGGAAAGAATAAGTCTTGGTGCCAATCAGGGTAACAGGAACGCCCCACTACCTTGGGTGTTGATGCAAGTTTCTCCGAAAAGATCGCTGTGCTATACTTTAAACAAACAATTGTACCCTGGCACTCACAATATTACTTCAACATTACTTTTTAAATTTGAAGCAGAAGATCTTTGTATTTTATCGGTCGCTCAAATCACAGGATACGACAGTATTTGGATTTGTACTGGGGTTTTCTCAAATTTAATAGTCAATATAACCTCTAGTCAATACATAATGTACATATAATATCATCAGATCGACATTTTGGATTGCCACTTGTGTGTACAAAAGCTTAATGTATACTCAAAGTACATTATTCATACAAGAAAATAATTTTTTCTCAGAAACATTGCATGTTATACAGTTATTTTTTGAAGGTCCAATACTTGTTGCTGTAGAGCAAAACAGCATGGTGGAATAGAAACATGACAGCCGACGGTGTTTCATTACATTCGTAACTTCTTCAAGGCTGCAATAATAGGGATAGCATTAATGAGTAATGGATTTATAGAACATTTGTAATAGATATGAATCAACCCAGTACCGTTTTATAAAAAGAAAATGAAGGGGAAGGCCCAAGTGAAAAAAATTAGAGAGTGATGAG
Source organism: Triturus cristatus (assembly GCF_964204655.1). Classification (NCBI taxonomy): domain Eukaryota; kingdom Metazoa; phylum Chordata; class Amphibia; order Caudata; family Salamandridae; genus Triturus; species Triturus cristatus. The sequence continues at coordinate 85,260,589 of NC_140591.1, forward strand.
AAAAAAGTAAATAAGAGCCGTAGCATTGTGAAACACGTGCATATCCATGGATGGGCCATTATGTCATTCTCGATAGAGAGAGTAAGACAGATTAGAAAGTAGGACTTTAACGTTGTAAGATCCAGTAAGAAAAGGTAAAAAGATGTGCTCAGAAGGCAACATGTGGAGTAAACCTGGAAAGCTGCAAGTGACTTTTCCCGTGGGCTCCTATTCCTGCTGTTTTGAGTTCCTCATAGCATAGAAACCCACACAGGAGGAATGAAACCTTCTGCGCAAATGCTTCTTTCTTTCTTTTTCTCTTCAGCAGGGAAAGTATTTTTGTGAATGAAAGTACTTTCTCGGGCACCTGTAGCAAATGAACAAGTTACATTACGATGGTAAAGCCATTTCTGGTATCTAACATCTTCCTCCTCACCTCGTGAATTTCCCACTGGCACCTGCGTGTCTGCTCCGTCCTGCCTCGAATGTGATGTTGTGGCTGTCCCTCTGCACCATCAGAGGCGAAGCTCAGATAGAGCAGTGTGCAGATCTTTTTAGATTGAGCATCCTATTAAAAGGACTATGTGAGTCCACTCCACAGAACGAGGAGGGGAGTGGTTCGGTGACGAATATGTGGTTAGACTACGAGAAAGGCATTACCAAAGGTAAGTAACTTGTTCTTTTGATAGACTTCTAACCACAGATTCCTCACCTAGTGAATAGATACTAAAGCAGTACACCTCCTCTGGTTATGAGTCTGTGGCATGGACTAAACCAGGAAGTCCTGCATGACTGATCAGGTGAAGTGCCCATCCCTATGGACCTGGCTATCCAGGCAGTAATACTTTGTGAACGCGTGGAGAGATGCTCATATCACAGTCTGACAAATGTCCAGAACTGGCAGACTGTGCACTAGCACACAGTGGAATGAGCATGCAAGAATTCAAGGGGCTGATTCTTGGCTAGTCCAGAGCAGATCTTGATGCACAGCACAATCCATCTTGAAATGGGCCTCTTCTGCACTGCTTTCCCTTTCTTAGCTCCAGAGAAACTGATGACAATTTGGTCATTCTGTCAGAAGTCTCTGGCTCGTTCTACATAGATGCTAAGTGTCTATTTTGGCAATGTGATGGATAGCCCTATGTGGAGGGGTGTGACTACCTTGGACTGAGATGCTGCTTCCGTCCATAGGGATAATTTGTCCATAAAATAAGATATATATCGGGAGACCACAGACAATGCCTGGAGTTTTCTCACTTGCCTAGCTGATGTTGTGGCAGTGATGAATGCTGTTTTGTTAATAAGAAGACAAAGAGAACAACTGGGCATGGTTCAAATGGAGTGCACATCAAGTAGGTGATAGTACCAGATTAAGGTCCCGCTGTGGCATGAGGAATGGAGTTGGCAGGATATATGAACCAGTCCCCCCCACAAAACGCACCACAACACGTGACTTGAAGAGGGATGGCTGGTCGGGTAAACATAAGAAGGCTCAAAGGGCTGGGAGATAACCTTTAACTGTTGCCACAGCAACACCATACTGGGCTACCAGCAAACATAGCAAATTAACATCCGATAACTGCATATTCAGAGATTGTATGTTTCTGAAAGATCACCATGCAACAAACATAGATCTATTTGATAGAAGCCAGCCAATATGACACAACCCACTTCCGTAGGAAGATTAAAAGCCATCAACTGTTGCCACACAATTTTCATGCATGGAGGTGTAGATTGTGCAGGCTCAGAAGTAAGACTCCGCCCTGCTGCTGCTACAGGAGGTCCTCCCAAAGTGGCACCCAGATCAGAGGACAAATGCTCAAGGCCATAAATTCTGGGTACCACACTCTCCTCACCCAATCCGGGGCCACTAGGATGTCTTGGGTCCAGTCCCTCTTAATTTTCAAGAGAACTATGGAAAGGAGAGGGAGTAGCGGATAGGCATACAGGAGTCCCGACCCCCAGAGCAGATGGAAACCGTCTCCAAGGAAGAACTGCTTTGGGAACTCTAAAGCACATGACTCTAGACACTGCACATGTTCTACAGTAGTGAACAGATCAAGCTAGCGTTCTCTCCATTTCTGGAAGTCATCCCGCGCGACCTCCGAGTGCAGCCATGACTCTTGATCTGCTAGTCAACGTCAGCTGAGTTGGTCTGCCCTGGTGTTTAAAGATACTGACCAGGTTCTGTGCAGTCAGATAGATGCCCTGGGCATTCAGCCACTTCCAGTGGCACAGGGCCTCCTGGCACTGATCCCACAACTCCACGCTGCCTTGCATGTTGCAATACCACATGGAAGACGTGTTGTCCTTGAGAATCTGCACCCGTTCTCCCTTGATGGTCGGTAGAAACTCCTTCAGTGCCAAGTGAATTGCTCGCAGTTGAAGCAGGCTGATGTGGAAGTCAGCTTCCATCGGAGACCAGAGTCCTCTGATCTCCACCTCTCCCTGAGACCTTCCCAACCCAGCAACAATGCATTTGGCACGACCATTAGATCTGCATGAGTAGGTTGAGGGGTCTGCAGCCGGTCCAATAGCTGTCGAGCAGCCACCCTTGCAATCTTTTGCAGTCTTTTTCGATACCTCGATGAACTCTGATAGGATCTATTGATGCTAAGCCCACTGAGTCTTCAGATACCACTGCCCAGCCCCATGTGTGCCACTTAGGACACTCCACCAGTAGGATGCAGGTGGCCAAGAGGCCCAGAAGTCTCAGGCAGTTCTTACTGATATCTAGGCTGAGGGTTGAAACATCAGAATCATAGCCCAAATGCCTTGGAATCATTGAGGCCGAGGACTGGCTTGAAAGAGCACTGTGTCCAGGATTACTCCAATGAAAGAGATCCACTGTGTAGGAGTCAGGTATGATGGAAAGGCCCAACAATGTCAGTAGATTGGTTGTCGTCTGGAGGCGGCCTACGACTGCTTGAGGTGAGCTCTCCTTCAGCCAGTCTTTTAAGTATGGGAATACTGGTATTCCCAACATCCGCAGATGGGCTGCGACTACCATCATCACCTTGGTAAATGCTCTTGGTGCACAGGTAAGGCCAAAAGGGAGCACAGAGAACTGTAAGTGCTCATGGCCTACCTGAAACCACAGGCAATGCCTGTGAGACTGTTGGACGGGAAGTACAAATATGTGGCCTGCAATTCTAGCCCTACCATCCAGTCTCCATGATCTAGAACAGACAGAGCTTGGGCCAGTGTGAGCATTTTGAGTTTGTCCTTCTGGAGGAAGAGGTTTACAGGGCAGAGACTTAGGTTAAGGGGGAGGCCTCCGTTCTTTTTTGGCACCAAAAAGAAACAAAAGTATCAACTAGTCCTAATTTCTGATGTTGACACGCTCTCTATTGCTCCCTTGGCCAAGAGAGCTTGAATTTCTCCGCGGAATGTGGACAAGTCATTCTCTGGAAGGTGTTGCTGTATAGGCGGCATGTCTGAGTGGTCGGATAGATAGAGTAGTGAGTATCATTGACGAGCACTCATTGGTCTGCCATGAATCTGTTCCATCTGGGGAGATAAAAGGTAACCTGTCCTCCCACTGGTCAATCGTGCATCATCAAGGACAAATGAAAGTTGTTTTTTGGCAGCTACAGGGGCAGCGGTTCGGGTTTGGGTAGTGAGTTGCCCCCAGGGCCCTGACACTGTGGACACAGGCCCAGGCCCTCACCCTCAAAAGTACTTGGAGGCCTATTGCTGCTGAGGAATGTATTGCCATTGCTTATGTTGGAAACCCCTACCAAAGGATCGAAAGGGGTGCTGATGTGGGGGGAATTGCTGAGCAAGTGGAGCAAGACCTAGAGAGCGGGCAGTGGCCTTGCTTCTTTCCTGCACTCTAAACAGTCTAGACCCATCAAAGGGCATGTCCATTAGTTACTGGTGGATGGCTGAGTAAAACGTGGTGGAGTTAATCCATGTGTGAGTCACAGCATATCCCTGGTTCTGACTGTCCTACCCAGGTAGTCAGTAGTGTCCAAGCCTAAGCGTATTGTTTACTGTGACAGCTTTTGGTCATCAGAAATAAGATGTGTAAGATCAACGTGATGTCTTCTGGGGCCGCTGGTAAGATGCCTGCCACCTTATCCCACCACGTGAGCGAGTACCTACCCAGTAGGCAAGAGATGTTGATAGACCTAAGGGAAAGAGTGGCAGCGGAAGACATTAATTATACAAACATTTCCATTTTTTTGGATTCTTGATCATAGCGGGTGGTAGGGAAGGCATTGGCGTTCTGGCAGCTGATAGATGCCTGCACCACTTAGCTCTCCAGGATGAGATGCTGAAGTAAGAATTCTGGGTTCCATTGAGCAGGCCTGTATTGTCTTGCCACTGGTCTATTCACTGCAGGGCAAGATCCTGATTTTGCCCAGGTACCCACCAGTACGTTATAAGGGCCTCATTACAAGGCAATAGAGGTTCTCAGTTGATCTGTGCTGGGTACAGAACCTCAGTGAGGGCATTTGTTTTGACTTTTTGCAGGGGTGGGTTGAGGTCTAGGACCTCTGCAGCCTTCCTGATCGCAGTGCCGAAGGAGACGGAGTCTTCTGTAGCCATGGATCGGTTTGGGGAAGATAACGCAATGTCTGGTGAGGTATCCAGCCCACTAGCATCCTGAAAGTCTTCAAATATGTTTCCTTCCTCATGTAAGTCATCCCTGTACTCACTATCATCATCATCATCATCATATTCGTGAGATATTTATGGGTTGGAATGCACTAACTGCTGTGGTCTACACAGTAGGGACAGAGCTTTGGAATGTGACAGCACTGTCTGATCTGGCATCGGTGACATTGGTAAAAGTTTTGAGGCTTCAGCCGGTGGCATTGGTCATGGTGCCTAGAGTGGCATTGGTCTTTGTGCTAAGGCTGGAGTCAGCAGCACCTAACTCAAAGAATGGGCTGACCTAAGGCAGAGGGTGAGTGATGTGGTCAGTGACACGAATGGATCAAATTACGTGGGTCAACAGTCAACCACCTCAGATCCTTGGGGCCCGAAGGTGCTCCAACAGGTACTGGTGGGATGCCAAAGTTTTTATCTGCAGGCTCTTAGAGCTGACAGAGTTTGCCCTCTGTTGCACTCCACTCAAGGTGGAGTGGAAGGGGGAACACTGCTGCAGGCCGTTCTGTGGAACAGCTCTATGCCATTTTTGTACCCGGGGCTTCATGCAATTCCGAGTGGCGTGAGTGGTTGGACGAAGGAGAGCTGTGTTTTGACTTCCTGTGCTTTTTGTGGGATCTCTTCAACTTACCTGCACTCCTCCAATTTGATTTTGAACACTTGTGCGATCGGCCTAAGGAATGAGAACGAGTCTTGCTCTCGATCTTGACATGACCTCTTCTTCAGGCGGGGTTCGGTGGTGGCTGTCTTGGCTATGCGGTCACAGATGGCTTTGTGATTCATCTGCACACAGCAGCAACACAACTCCAAGTCATGTGAGGTGCTGAGGCACCAGAGGCAGATGTTGTGGGTGTCAGTCACCGTCATCTGTCAGTTCCAGTCACAACATGGCTTAAAACTCGTTGTTTTAGGGCCCATATTTGCACCCTTGGGAATTTGAGAAATTGAGGGGAAAAGTCTGTCAAAAGCCAGCAGTGCGAGCTCCGGATCCACATCAGAAGGCACAGAAAGTAAGAAACATTTAAAATGTCTCTGATGTCCCATTCGAGCGGTACAGAGTCGAACCGGAGCCACACGACGCCACCTACCATCGTGCAAGGGAATTTGCTTTGAAGTTTCTGGATCCAATCTGGTGCCTGAGGGGAATTTACAAGGTGAGGAATCTGCGGTTAGAAGTCTATCAGAATTGGGGGTGATATGTACCTATGGAGAAAGGGGAGTTACTCAGTTACTCATTTGAAGGAGAGAATCTTTGACCCTTTCTAGAGTGGAAATGGGTTAGAGAGGAGTACGAGAATGCCAAACAGGTATATGTTTATGGGCATTCCCAAACTCCTCGAGAGTGACTTACTACTGTAGCTTTCTCCTCACTTCTGGCAGAGTCAATTTATGGCAGCTCTCCTGCCAAGCTCTTAATGAACCCCAGAGGAGCCATAACTGTTCAGTGGTGCAGTGCAAGCATCAGGGAATAAGAAACATTGGTATTTAGTGCCAGCAGCGAATTTGTTATGAACGCAGTCCACATCAGTGGCAGATACAGCAGGACAAGCCTTAATAACCCTGTCAGTATGAGTTACAATACAACAGATTAACATTGTCTGGCACACTCTTCATAAATACAGCAGGCATGCTGCTCTGTCCTATGTCAGGGTTCTAACCTTGAAAGCGAAGATGTCGTCTGAGCCACCAGAGCGATTGTGAATATGTCCATCATCATTAATGCAACTAATGCAAGCCTTTGCAAATTAGAACATATACCTTAAGTATTAAATTAGCTCACATAATTGACACATTCAGAGATTTGGATCGACACAAGAACCTGCCACCTGTCAAAATCATCAATTTGTGGATGCAGAGTCTGTCACCTGTATGTCTGGCTGCTTGGGATTGGCACTGGGATATCTAATCTGTCACTTCTAGAAAGAGATGTCAGAAAGATACAAGGTATGTTTTAGAAGGACACAGAGCTATTTACCCTGCAATGGTTTACTGTTTTAATAGACACCAAGAAGGCTGCAGAGGTGTCGTCGCCTTGGGTGTTTTGTCTTATGGAATTGGCACAGTGGTGGAAAACATTCAACTTACAGACTGGACCTTCCCATGGTCTGTCACAAGCATGCACAGTTTGCTTTCCATAGGGTTTGATGGGTTGGTGCACAGATGTTGAGGCGGCCTATGTTAGGGTTAAATGGGGTCCAGTCTCTGCCAGAATAATTTTCTGCCTGTGGCTGGATGGCTCTGGAATTGGCACAGGGATACGTAGCGTATCACCTCTCAGAATGGACCGTACCACTGCTGAAGGAATGTGTGCATGGATAGGGAGCCGATCGATTCTAGAGTTCTATCAGATCTGAACAGGCCACGTTTGTATTTGGATGGACCTAATGATGACCATCATGTCACCTCTAGGCCTGGATAAGCTCAGGGTGCACATGAATAGTCACAGTGATACAGAACATGTCAGATTTTGGAACTGATGGCTCTGGGCAGTGCCACAGGATAACGGGCTGGTCATGTGCACACTTAGTTTTAGGCCTTGATGAACTATTGAAAAGGTACTAACAGGACACAGAAACTGTCACATTTAGGCTCACATTTATCAAGGTTTTGAGTCGCCATTGCACCATGAAAATATGCGCAAGGGCGACGCAAAACCCAAGTGATGTTAATCAAGCCAAGCAAGGCTTGACAAATCTGGAGTAACGCAAGGCAGCTCAAACCACTCCCTTACGCTACCAGGGAGGTGTTCCATGGGTGTCCCACACATCATCCTATAGATTTTGGCTCATTCCCAGATTAACCCTCAGTGGTAGATCTGGGATGCATCAAAATTTTATGCCTCCCAAGGGGGCATATCATGAACGAGGCGATAAGAAATTATCGCCTCTTTTGCATCCGTTTTCGGGCGAAAAGCGGTGATAATTTTATCGACTAATCGGCAAGGACACGCTATCACGTGAAACTTTGCATTAGCGCCTGAAATCTGAACGCCCAGCTTTGCATCTCTAATGAGATGCAAAGTGGGCGTTCCTGACCTGACATGACAGGAGAAATGTCCCTAAGCGACATTTCTCCTATCATCAAGCCCCACGCTATGAAGCATAGCGGCAAGAAAAGAAGCGATAACCCCTGTTATCGCTACTTTCCTTATGCCTGCTTCAGGACTGACTTAGCCATGATATCCTATGGAAGGTGGATATCATGGCTAAGTTTGTGAGTCCCTATCATCAAGCTAACGCCACACTATGTGAGATTATCCAGCGATAATCTCACGTTAGGCAGTTAGCGTGAGGATTTTTATCGCTTTTGAGATAAGCGTTGCTAATATCTCAGCGATAAAAATCCATGTTAGCCGGCGATAATTATCCTAGCGCTAAGTGCGCTTAGCGATAATTATCGCCGGTCCTTGATGATATGCCCGAAGGTGAGGTGTAATGAGGAGGAGAAATATCTTTATTTCTCCTGTTGGAGGGAAGCTTTATTAAGGGTCAAGAGGGCAGGGGGCTGTGCACAGAGCCCCCGGGAGCCTTCACTGAGGGAGTGAGTTAGGGACAAAAGGGGCACCTTAATTTGAGCCGGGGTGTCTGGGAACGCTTGCTCTAAAAATGAAGGAAACAGATATGTGAGACATGGAAACTGAGGCTGAAAGTTTAACAGATTTATTTAGAAGGTGCAACTTCAAGAAACGTCAAGAAAAAGACATAAAAATACAAACTACAGAATCCAGATAGGCACATGGATTGGTTGGTATTCTCTGTATCTAAACTATTGTACTGTCAGAGAGAGAGAGACTAAAGCCAAAGAACACATTTATAAATGCATTATGAGAAACATAAGTTACATCAAGGAAAATGTTCTCAGAATTACAACACTTTTACCGAGGAACATTCACGTTTACCCAAGAGTGAGCAATCCTGCAATTACAAAACAAAATATTTTAAATGCAAAAGTAAAGAGAACAATGGTTAAACATAACATGACATATCATATAGGTAAAATAAAACAAGATACTTCAAGCAAAGCAGAGCAAGACATTTTAAGCAAGACAAGAGCTCTTAGCTCTTGGGGAAAAACCTGAACAGCCTGTTACCTACATACAGACAGCGAGGTAGTCCGCCGATGACTGTGTGGGCTCCTCTTTTATATCATTTTTAGGCTATGAGAGGCATCATCTCACGCCACTTCTACCTACGTCAGGCTACCCCAAAAAGCTTTGTCTGCAATTTTTCACCAGACATCTTGTCATTTACCCACTTAATGCTGACTGTAAACTAGGTGAAAGGGTCAGTTTCTCAGGCTAATCGCTTGTCGTAAGTTGCATATGCAAGCAGAAATATGGGTATTGTACGGGAATTCAATATATACATGTATAAATCTCCTCTGTTCTTTAACTTGACACATCTGCGGTGGCCACTTCCTTAAAAGCATGTACCAGCCCAGGAAGCAGTGTGCTGCATGTGGAAAGAACAGGGAGATGTTGAACTTTGCGCTAGTGCACTTGGCACACGGGTAGGGTGGGGGCTCTTAGTTTGGAGCAGGAGGCCTCGCAGAAAGAGGAGCTGGATATGATTTGGGTCAGACCTGCCTTCAGCCTGCTATACGGTAAAATGGCAGAACTATGGTCAATTTAACAAAGAGGCTTACATATTGAACAGAAGGGCCTACACAGGGGTTTTATGCTGGCTGAGTGGTAAGGATGTCCCAGGGTATTTGTCATATAGTAACACAGGACCCGCTGGTCAATTTAATACGGCCTACAAATTAGGCTGGCAGGGCAAGGACAAGGGTCTCATACTTCAGGTGTGGACAGAACGGGCCTGGGGCCCCCTATGATACAAAATCTACTCTCTCTCACTCCTATTATTTTCCTCCTTCTATATGTGCTGCACACATAGAAAGAGGAAAAGGCCTCTCATGATTGTTTTCGTGCAGGAAGGTGCCTCTTCCTGAACACAAACAATCCTGCCTACAATATGACGCAAGGGTTCCTGCATTGGCACGAGGCAGACAAAAGTGTGCCAGCGCTAGGAAAGAAAACAAATGTGCCGTATAATGTTAAATACAGCGCCTTCCTGCCCTTCCCATTCATGCGTTTAGCAGAGACAATGGTTCCCGTGAAACAAATGTATGTGATTATGGTAGTTATATGCAAAATTGCAATAAAATGCGGTTTGTTTCGATATCCAAAGGAGAAATGACCATATACAACTGGCTGTCTGCTACAAACAATAATTCTTTACATGAATATAAAAGGCAATTTTTGCAAGTCAGAGAGTGCAATGTGTCCTCAGTGAACATGGAACCTAAAGCATTAAGTGAAATAATTGTGACATTTACATGTGGTTTCCAACACATTTAACAGGCGACCATTAAAGAGGGTTCGTAATACAGACAACCTCCTTATAAGATTATAGGCGCTGGCTAATGGTTCGCTTTGCTCTTGTCAACAGCGTTTCAACCCCTAAAGAGTGAGGGGTCTCTTCAGGACCTAGTGGTATAGGGACATCTGAAACCAAGAATCATCTAACAGCGTGTGGGATGTACACCTCGGGTGAATGAAAAAGGAACGGCTTACTCACATGGGTGTGGCCAAGACCTGGAACAATCTACCTGTGAACATCAGACGCGCCCCGACCCTGCACACGTTCAGGGAGGACCGCAAGACCTGGCTCCCCCACCACCTCCCCCAGCGCATTGTCAGGGAAGCAGACGCGCAAGAGTGTGAAGGATAGAATTCACGGCAATCCGTGTGGGCCTTAAAGGCCTCATAAGGAAGAATTCCAAAAGAACGGCGTTTCAAATTGAATGAATTCTGTAGGGTGTGATAAACCTCGGGCCAGGGTCATGACAGTCCGTGTACCTGGTCCTTGAATCAGTGAGAAGGAGCCGGACACGCGTGCAGCCGCTAGGCGTCTAGGAGACCCGCGCCTGTCAGTGTTTCCAGGTACAGGGTTTCTGGTCTCGTCCCATTCATGCAGCACAGCAAGGTGGCTTTTTGTGTTGCGCTGCGTGAAAGTTTGATAAATCCAACCCTATGTGTTTTGTGGGAGCAGGGATTTGGTCCAGCTCTCAGGATTATGGACGCCCCCCCCCACCACTCGTCCACACTGACGATCAGCAGGCAGAGTTAACAAGAGCCTTGATGACGTCTCACCTAGATTGCTGCTACGTACTTTACAAAGAAGCTCATTGCAGGATGAAAATACCAACAAATATGCTTCACCTCGCTGACAGATGAAAGTGCTGCCTTGGCTCCCAGCAGATGCGTGAATAATATACAAAGTCCTCTGCGCCACTGTCCGCAGGGCCTACTGAGGCAAAGACATTGGGTACCAATGAAGCATCGCACCACCCCCTCCAACCCAGACCCCTCTCTCAGCATCGACACTGAGCATCACCTAATGCACCTTCAGAGGGGTGGAACATGGAAGAAAGTGCTGGGAGTCAAGGGCCGGGGGCACCAGAACACCTGGAGCCCAGAGGGGTGGAACATGGAAGAAAGGGCTGGGAGTCAAGGGCTGGGGGCACCGGAACACCTGGAGCCCAGAGGGGTGGAACATGGAAGAAAGGGCTGGGAGTCAAGGGCCGGGGGAACCGGAACACCTGGAGCCCAGAGGGGTGGAACATGGAAGAAAGGGCTGGGAGTCAAGGGCTGGGGGAACCGGAACACCTGGAGCCCAGAGGGGTGGAACATGGAAGAAAGGGCTGGGAGTCAAGGGCTGGGGGAACCGGAACACCTGGAGCCCAGAGGGGTGGAACATGGAAGAAAGGGCTGGGAGTCAAGCGCTGGGGGAACCGGAACACCTGGAGCCCAGAGGGGTGGAACATGGAAGAAAGGGCTGGGAGTCAAGGGCTGGGGGCACCGGAACACCTGGAGCCCAGAGGGGTGGAACATGGAAGAAAGTGCTGGGAGTCAAGGGCCGGGGGCACCGGAACACCTGGAGCCCAGAGGGGTGGAACATGGAAGAAAGAGCTGGAAGTCAAGCGCTGGGGGCACCGGAACACCTGGAGCCCAGAGGGGTGGAACATGGAAGAAAGTGCTGGGAGTCAAGGGCCGGGGGCACCGGAACACCTGGAGCCCAGAGGGGTGGAACATGGAAGAAAGAGCTGGAAGTCAAGCGCTGGGGGCACCGGAACACCTGGAGCCCAGAGGGGTGGAACATGGAAGAAAGTGCTGGGAGTCAAGGGCCGGGGGCACCAGAACACCTGGAGCCCAGAGGGGTGGAACATGGAAGAAAGGGCTGGGAGTCAAGGGCCGGGGGAACCGGAACACCTGGAGCCCAGAGGGGTGGAACATGGAAGAAAGGGCTGGGAGTCAAGGGCTGGGGGCACCGGAACACCTGGAGCCCAGAGGGGTGGAACATGGAAGAAAGTGCTGGGAGTCAAGGGCCGGGGGCACCGGAACACCTGGAGCCCAGAGGGGTGGAACATGGAAGAAAGAGCTGGAAGTCAAGCGCTGGGGGCACCGGAACACCTGGAGCCCAGAGGGGTGGAACATGGAAGAAAGTGCTGGGAGTCAAGGGCCGGGGGCACCAGAACACCTGGAGCCCAGAGGGGTGGAACATGGAAGAAAGGGCTGGGAGTCAAGGGCCGGGGGAACCGGAACACCTGGAGCCCAGAGGGGTGGAACATGGAAGAAAGGGCTGGGAGTCAAGGGCTGGGGGCACCGGAACACCTGGAGCCCAGAGGGGTGGAACATGGAAGAAAGTGCTGGGAGTCAAGGGCCGGGGGCACCGGAACACCTGGAGCCCAGAGGGGTGGAACATGGAAGAAAGAGCTGGAAGTCAAGCGCTGGGGGCACCGGAACACCTGGAGCCCAGAGGGGTGGAACATGGAAGAAAGTGCTGGGAGTCAAGGGCCGGGGGCACCAGAACACCTGGAGCCCAGAGGGGTGGAACATGGAAGAAAGGGCTGGGAGTGAAGGGCCGGGGGCACTGGAACACCTGGAGCCCAGAGGGGTGGAACATGGAAGAAAGGGCTGGGAGTGAAGGGCCGGGGGCACCAGAACACCTGGAGCCCAGAGGGGTGGAACATGGAAGAAAGGGCTGGGAGTCAAGGGCCGGGGGCACCGGAACACCTGGAGCCCAGAGGGGTGGAACATGGAAGAAAGGGCTGGGAGTCAAGGGCTGGGGGCACCGGAACACCTGGAGCCCAGAGGGGTGGAACATGGAAGAAAGGGCTGGGAGTCAAGGGCTGGGGGAACCGGAACACCTGGAGCCCAGAGGGGTGGAACATGGAAGAAAGGGCTGGGAGTCAAGGGCCGGGGGCACCGGAATACCTGGAGCCCAGAGGGGTGGAACATGAAAGAAAGTGCTGGGAGTCAAGGGCCGGGGGGACCAGAACACCTGGAGCCCAGAGGGGTGGAACATGGAAGAAAGTGCTGGGAGTCAAGGGATGGGGACACCGGAATACCTGGAGCCCAGAGGGGTGGAACATGAAAGAAAGTGCTGGGAGTCAAGGGCCGGGGGCACTGGAACACCTGGAGCCCAGAGGGGTGGAACATGGAAGAAAGTTCTGGGAGTCAAGGGCCGGGGGCACCGGAACACCTGGAGCCCAGAGGGGTGGAACATGGAAGAAAGTGCTGGAAGTCAAGGGCTGGGGGCACCGGAACACGAGGAACCCGGAGGGGTGGAACATGGAAGAAAGTGCTGGGAGTCAAGGGATGGGGACACCGGAATACCTGGAGCCCAGAGGGGTGGAACATGAAAGAAAGTGCTGGAAGTCAAGGGCTGGGGGCACTGGAACACCTGGAGCCCAGAGGGGTGGAACATGGAAGAAAGGGCTGGGAGTGAAGGGCTGGGGGCACTGGAACACCCGGAGTTCAGAGGGGTGGAACATGGAAGAAAGGGCTGGGAGTCAAGGGCCGGGGGCACCGGAACACCCGGAGCCCAGAGGGGTGGAACATGGAAGAAAGTGCTGGAAGTCAAGGGCCGGGCGCACCGGAACACCTGGAGCCCAGAGGGGTGGAACATGGAAGAAAGTGCTGGAAGTCAAGAGCTGGGGGCACCGGAACACCTGGAGCCCAGAGGGGTGGAACATGGAAGAAAGGGCTGGAAGTCAAGGGCCGGGGGCACCGGAACACCTGGAGCCCAGAGGGGTGGAACATGGAAGAAAGGGCTGGGAGTGAAGGGCCGGGGCACCAGAACACCTGGAGCCCAGAGGGGTGGAACATGGAAGAAAGTGCTGGGAGTCAAGGGCCGGGGGCACCGGAACACCCGGAGCCCAGAGGGGTGGAACATGGAAGAAAGAGCTGGGAGTCAAGGGCCGGGGGCACCGGAACACCCGGAGCCCAGAGGGGTGGAACATGGAAGAAAGGGCTGGAAGTCAAGGGCCGGGGGAACCGGAACACCTGGAGCCCAGAGGGGTGGAAAATGGAAGAAAGGGCTGGGAGTCAAGGGCCGGGGGCACCGGAACACCTGAAGCCCAGAGCGGTGGAACATGGAAGAAAGTGCTGGGAGTAAAGGGCTGGGGCACCGGAACACCTGGAGCCCAGAGGGGTGGAACATGGAAGAAAGGGCTGGGAGTGAAGGGCCGGGGCACCAGAACACCTGGAGCCCAGAGGGGTGGAACATGGAAGAAAGTGCTGGGAGTCAAGGGCCGGGGGCACTGGAACACCTGGAGCCCAGAGGGGTGGAACATGGAAGAAAGTGCTGGAAGTCAAGGGCTGGGGGCACCGGAACACCTGGAGCCTAGAGGTGTGGAACATGGAAGAAAGTGCTGGGAGTCAAGGGCCGGGGGCACTGGAACACCTAGAGCCCAGAGGGGTGGAACATGGAAGAAAGTGCTGGGAGTCATGGGCCGGGGGCACCGGAACACCTGGAGCCCAGAGGGGTGGAACATGGAAGAAAGTGCAGGAAGTCAAGGGCTGGGGGCACCGGAACACCTGGAGCCCAGAGGGGTGGAACATGGAAGAAAGTGCTGGAAGTCAAGCGCTGGGGGCACCGGAATACCTGGAGCCCAGAGGGGTGGAACATGGAAGAAAGGGCTGGTAGTGAAGGGCTGGGGGCACTGGAACACCCGGAGCCCAGATGGGTGGAACATGGAAGAAAGGGCTGGGAGTCAAGGGCCGGGGGCATCGGAACGCCTGGAGCCCAGAGGGGTGGAACATGGAAGAAAGTGCTGGGAGTCAAGGGCCGGGGGCACTGGAACACCTGGAGCCCAGAGGGGTGGAACATGGAAGAAAGTGCTGGAAGTCAAGGGCTGGGGGCACCGGAACACGAGGAGCCCAGAGGGGTGGAACATGGAAGAAAGTGCTGGGAGTAAAGGGCCAGGGGCACTGGAACACCTGGAGCCCAGAGGGGTGGAACATGGAAGAAAGTGCTGGAAGTCAAGGGCTGGGGGCACCGGAATACCTGGAGCCCAGAGGGGTGGAACATGAAAGAAAGGGCTGGGAGTGAAGGGCTGGGGGCACTGGAACACCCGGAGCCCAGAGGGGTGGAACATGGAAGAAAGTGCTGGAAGTCAAGGGCTGGGGGCACCGGAACACCTGGAGCCCAGAGGGGTGGAACATGGAAGAAAGTGCTGGGAGTCAAGGGCCGGGGGCACCGGAACACCTGGAGCCCAGAGGGGTGGAACATGGAAGAAAGTGCTGGAAGTCATGGGCTGGGGGCACCAGAACACCTGGAGCCCAGAGGGGTGGAACATGGAAGAAAGGGCTGGAAGTCAAGGGCCGGGGGCACCGGAACACCTGGAGTCCAGAGGGGTGGAACATGGAAGAAAGGGCTGGGAGTCAAGGGCCGGCGGCACCGGAACACCCGGAGCCCAAGCCTGAGGGCAGAGACAAACTACACACATTTCAGAGAAGGTCTGAAACCGAGCTCTTTCAGAGTGCATGGAACTGATCTCCCTCCTCTGAGGAATGAACCCCTCTGGAAATGAAGCACTGAGTGGGTATTTTATTTAAAAGCCCTCACTCACTAACGTGACATGGTTCATCATCGAGCGTCATGGAGATGAGGTGAGTATCCCTGTCTACTAACCAGTGCCCCATGGGACCGGAACTTATATCGTAAGGCTAAAAAAGTGTAGCTAGGTCATTGTTATGAACTATATTACTCACTCCCTATGACATGCGTAAAATGCAGCTGCCTGTAGGGACTGTTCAATGCAGGACCCCAGTATTATGATGACATGTTTCTGCCCACCAATACATCCTGAAGAAGTCCAGGGCATTCAGCAGGACCTTTAAGTCCTCTACATCCCTCTCACCAACCCAGAGTGATCTGTACAGAGTCAAAGTCTGGTCATTTGTGAAGAGGAAAGGCCACACCCAGCCTTGCTAGGTGCAGCCAGTGCCGGTCCTTTCTACCCTCCATCCCTCCGTGCCACGTGGTGGTTTTCCCTGGGACATTGCTTTAAGTGAACATGTAGTGAATCATAAAAAGAGGAATCTGAAAATTGTCGCAGATGGTTTGAGGGAAATGGCCACCCTCTGTCTTCTGTGCACCCTACGCCCTTTTCTTTCATTATTTCCTCTGTACCTCTCTTTCTGCCTATCTCCTTACTCTCCCAAATAATTAATTCCATTCCTTTTCCTCTCTGTCCTCACACCTTATTCCTCGCCCTCTCCCTTTCCTCCCCTTACTGTTCCTTGCTGAGTCCACTCCTCTCCCATTCAGTCCCCCCCTGCCTTCCCTTTCCCGGTGCTCCCTCTCATCCTCTTTCCTCAGATATTCCAGTTACCCCAAGAGTCAGCATTGCATTTCTAGGTTTACAATCCTAACCTGTAATGTGTCAACTCTTCATATCAGATTTCACCCAACTTCAGGTTCCTGCCTCTCAGGTCCTTCTTTCTGATCCTTTCCTCAGCTCTCTCCCAGCTCTTCGTTTCCCTGTCTCTCATCCCTCTATGTATACATTTCTCCTTTTGTCTCTAAATCCAGATGCACTCCTCCCTTATCCTCCTTGTTCCAGTTTCTCATCCCTCTCTGTTCTTCTTGGTTCTTTTTCCATTCTGGTACTCCCTCCTTTCTCTAACATTCTCACTCTGTCCCATTGGCTTTCATCCTTTAGAGATTTCTAATGGCCTCATGTGTGATGTTAATCGTTCATCCATTACAAGTTCTTTGCATTCTGATACTTGTATGTTTAAAGCTAAAACTAAAATACTGCAAATACCAGCGAGTAGGCAAAGGAAAACCAAGTAAATTACTCGCACCAGTCACTTGGTAGAAAGTCAACGCTCTGTCCTTCGGTGTCTATTCCCTCCTTCTAGTTCCTCCTCTGGCTCCCTCCTCGGCCTCACCTCTTCCTCTCCTTTCCTCGCTCATTTTTGCTGTCTCTGTCCCTGACAAGGCATCAGCCTTATCCCTCTCTTGCCCTCCCTGTGTAGTTTGCTCACTTGCTACTCCTGACCTCCGACCCCTATCTCTTTCACCGGGATTCTCCTCTTCCAACAGGGCTGATGCAGCTGACTCCAGGGAAGGATTGTGGCTGGAAACATTGTCCTGCAGCTGCTTTACAACTGTAGAAAAACAACTGCATGGCACACTGGCGTGCTAGGAACAAGTGTCTGTCTGTCTGCCCTCTGTGAATTGAAGTGATTCAAAACCTCTCATGTGTGAATTCATCAAGCCAGATGGAGCCCGTCTGCATTTTGTTTTGAAGTTAATAGTGGTGTCCTTTAAACCAGATGTAAATTGATTTTCTTTGGTATAGAGATAGCTAATGAATGGGGAATCATGTAAAAATAATATTAACAAAGTTCTCTTATGAGTTCTGACCAAAGCACCGCCTGAGTTCAATTTCCAGACTAGCATAACATACGAGCTCTCTCTGAGGGAGGCCAGCAGGACACAGATGTAGCCTTGGCTAGAGCGGTCGACCTTGAAGGTGGGGAACCGGGTTCGAGTCTCGGCAATGACGCTCAACATCCTGTGATTCTGGGCAAATCCCCAGTGCCTAACAAAAATGAATGTGTCCTCATGTAACGAAACTGGCGCCCATGTAGAGCGCTCTGATACCCGATGTCTCGGGTCTAGTTAGCGCTCTGTAAAACTCTAAAAATAAATACTGATTTCAAACACTTTACACTGTAAATTGTTGGCTGTTGCCTGTCTCCATTCAGAACACCCGCCTCTGCCCTGAAGCCTATTGAGGAGCCCCCAGCCGCCCCAGATATTTGCATACTCAAGGCCATCAACGCATTTTGAGAATGATGAGTCCATGCCCTGCCAACAATATTTAGGCGCCATCCGAAAACTAGCTCTACTGTAAGAAAAATCACAAGTGCAGCGCCTCGTTTACAGCATGTCACCTGTCGTCACCAATGACGCCTGTCACGTGCACAGTGGACACCCCTCCTGTCCCCGCCCCTCTCGCCCCCTCCCTGTCCCGGGGTGAGCGCGTGTCAGTGATGCTTGTGACCCCACCCTATCCAGTGACGACTGATTGACAGCTACCACTGAGGGAGGCACAGATTAAACCTGAGGTACTCAGGCTGCATGCAGCCAGTGAGGGTGTCCCATGTACTGGGGGAGTGGCCTCACAGCATGACCGGTCACCAAAACCATAGTGGAAGAGGTGTGGCGCAGCAGCTAGGGTGCCTGCCTCCGGGCCGTGGAGTTTATGGTTCGAACCCTGATGCTGGTGGCAAGTTAGCCCAGCCCCATGTGGCTCTGGGCAATAGCGGCTCAATCATCCCCAGGCCCCCAGTGCCTTCACACCCTCACGTGATTGTGCGCTTTACAAATACTGGATTTCATTTCATTCAAGTAGACAAGCCCTGAAACTCCTGCGACATAGCACCTTCAAGCTGGAGGCTGACTCTGCCTGACCTCTCACAGAGTGAGGGTCACAGGGATGGATCCTATTTAATAAAAGAACATGGGAAGCAATCGTATGTGAGGGGTGGAGCTGTAGTGCATGGTGATGGTATCAATACTGTCTGATATCAATAGTGTTGTCAATAATGTGTGCAAGCCCGTGGTTAAGAGTACCCTCAGGATACCTCCTTGTTGTAGAAGGCGCTCAGTTCCATTGTTTGCCCCCCTATATACCATTGAAGGGCGCCCCCTTCAATCGATCTGGACAGTGAGGACACGTTTCCCTTGTCAATGTTTAGAATGGGCTTTAACACACATTTATGATAAAGCATTGGGCACTGAGGCTAGATGGGCATGTCGCATTTGACAGCTGTGCCAGAGAGCCTTAGGTCCAATATCTGTTTCAACTGTTGATCTGGTAAAAAAATGAATCCTTCTCTATCCACTTCACAGATTCAGTGCTCACATTTATTAAGGTGCAATTCAGTTAATCAAATCAAGCTGCTCATTAAAAAAATGGCAGGTATGGTAGCGCATTTTGTCTCTGATGAAAACACTGTTGAAATAATTGATTAATAACAGCATGGTAAAATGAAGGAGAATACACCTGTAGTTTGAGCAGTTAGTATAACACAGATTGTGGACATTTTAACCTAATTTGGAAAGAAAGATCTTACATTTGAGAATTTTGATGAGGAGACAGGAAAGATTAAAGATGGAAGAATGTAGGGACTCAAGATCTTGTACAATCATTTTTTAATCTGCCCAATATTGGAGTTCACCAGAAGAAGATTTGTAAACCACATAGTTCACAGATATAACGTACAAACCACATACGAAGCTTTAGATGTTATATATGCTTCTTGTAAGCGGCTTACTACTACATTTTTTATTATTTTTAAAACAAAATTATAATTTGTTTATTAAAAATTGCTAATGTATTATGTAACACTATTCGTGGACCTCAAGTCGCAGTCAAGAGCAGATCAACAATAAAAATGAAATGAAATGACTAAAGTTTCACTGGTATTGCCAATAACTTCTTGTCACAGATTTGAGCTCGTGGATTACCTTGTGCCTTCATTCTTCAAACCGTCTTGCAAAACTAAAGTCACATTTTTGTTTCTAAAGTGTAACTTTTGTTCAATGATTCTGACTTTTTAGATACATTTTTCTCATAATTCATCCCTCACATCGCCTTTCCCACAAGGCTATTTTCATAAATAAATCCTCTGCTTGATTCACAAGCTGTCAATTGGTGTAATATCACATTCTTGCTGGCCTTTGGGAGCATTACTATCAAACCATTTCTAATATTATTACTTGAGATTAAATTGAGACACGAGTGTTTACCCCCTCTCTCTCTGAATGTTTTAAAATTCTCATTGAAATGGTCTGCTCTTAGAAGTCTCTGCTATTGATGTGTGCTTGATTTAAAAACAAACATGGATTCCCTTAGAAACTGTCATTTTGACCATGTCGATAGGATATTTCTTTGCAACTGTAATATTTTATATACATTGCCAAGAACACGCTCACATAAACTTTAATCTGTTTGGTTCTTCCATTCTTGATGTGGATTTTAATGCTTCTTCTCTTGTGATATCTGACAATATGTTGCCATTTGTAGAATTACATTTGTATATCCTGTGCTTTAAAATTTCATATCCATCTCATTCCGCCTGATAGCATAGACATTCTCATCAGAAGTTATGTAAGTGAGCCTTAAAAATTGATTATATGGGAGACGTTTTTTAGCGTTCTGTGGTTGAGAATGTTAAAAATGCAGATTACTATTCCTAGCCAACGGTTTTATAAAGATCTGTCCAACTTTTCCACTCTCATTTCTTTATCTTAATACGAAACAGTTTTACTTCAGTTTTTCAAATAGTGATAGTACATATTGTAATGTGGCGGAAAGATTCCAGGTAAGCTTAAAAGACTCTTCCTGACTCTCCAGACACCGCCGTTCTCCTCTTCGCTTCCCTGGGACTTGCTGGCAGTTTCACTTATGTGGCCAGAACTACTCAGTCTTTTGTGGCCAGAACTAAGCCTCCCAGCAACCTCCGCCACTGAGAGGAGAGCCTGGACCGGTTCTCCCCAGTTTTTGGTTCTCGCTACTCCAGCCTCACAGCTGGACGCCTACTCCCGCATTGCGGGATGCGCGTAGGCAGCGCCGGGCCGAAGCCTAGACCAATGGCAGACCCATCCGCGCCCATCCATGCCCCGAGGAGGCTGGGCCACCCCTCTTTGCCTAAGGTACTGTGCCTGCTTCCCCTGTCCCTGCGCCACCTGCTGCCCCTGTCCCTACACTGCCTGCTGCCCCTGTCCCTGCACTGTCTACCACCCCTGTCCATGCCCCACCTGCCGCCCCTGTCCCTGTGCTACCCCTGTCCCTGCGCCTACTACCATCCCATCCCTGTGCTTCCTGCTGCCCCTGTGCCTGTGCTGCCCATTCCAGGACCTAGCCTATCGCCCAGGTCCACTAGGACCACCCATCAGGACAACTAATGGAGGCCACCACCCGGCCAAGCAGCAGGTGCGCAAAGCTGGTGCACCGTCATCGCACCGCTGGTTGCACTACGTCCAGCAGCAGAACCCCTGAGGCCCCGTCACCCCATGGTACATCACCAAGGAACTCCTGCGCCTGGCCTTCAGGTGCCAAAACAACAGTTGCGTCTCCTCCTCCCCACAATCCACCAAAGGACCTTTCACCTGCCAGTACTGCCACTTCTCTTGCAACACATCCTACAAAAGAGCTTGCACCACTCCCGCCCACAAGACCAAGAACACCCGGCAACCACACCATTGTATCCTGCTCAATGCCCACTCACTTTGCAAACATGCCACGGAACTCTGGGACACCATCACCACCACCCTCTAGAAGGCGGAGACATCACCATCATCTTCAAGAAAACCATCAGATGCACCATCACCAACAATGCCCCCATGCTTCTCATTGAACACCTCAACTTCCTACTTCAAACTGAAACGAAAACCACGATAAGAGACACCCTCGCCAACAGACCCCTGGAACCCCGATCAACATTCTGTGATGCCATCCCCAACCTCATCGTCCGCATAGCAATCAACTCTCACCACTACGTCTTACTCGGCGACCTCAACATCCAACGATGCCAACTCCATCGCCCTCCTGGAGAGCCTGAACAACATCGGTCTCACACAACTGATTGCCGAACCCACGCACAAAGCTGGACACACACTCAACCCCATTTTCACCTCCAGCGACAGATGCAAATTCAGCCACACCACAGACCTCACCTGGACTGACCACACCATTGTACACTTCACCATCACCGACGCCCAACACACCATCACCAAGTGTCAGATCTGCCACCGCAGCTGGAGCAAGATCACTGAAAGCCACCAGCAACTATCACTGGCACAATAAGTAAGCCAAGAACGCAGCCATCACCATCCGCATTGACTCCGCAGCCAACCACACAAAGTAACTCTCCAAAATAGTCAAGGAGTTCTCCAACCCAACTGCAATAGAGAACACCATCCACCCCTCCCAAAAACTCTGCGACACCCTCTCAGACTACTTCCACAGCAAGATCTCCAACATCTACAATGATTTCAACCCCCAATCCACCACCTACAAACCTAGCAGTCTCAACCAACTAGAGAACATCATCCAAACCATTTCCACCTTGTCTCTGCTCACCGTCCTGACCTCCTCAGTCATCATGTCTTCCATCCACTCCGGGGCGCCCACCGACACCTGTCCCACCACCTCTACAACCTCGCAATGAACCCATTCAGCATGCAACCCACCAGAATCATCAACACCTACATTTCTACAGCAACCTTCCCGGACCGATGGAAACACGCTGATATCAGACGCTTTTTAAAGCAAGCCTCCGCCGACTCCAGCGATCTCAAAAATTATGGTCCTATCTCCCTGCTTCCCTAGATTACTCCAGGGAAAGTACTTGAGAAAGCCATCAACCAGCAGCACACAGAATTCCTGGAACATAACAACCTACTGGACGCCCCATAATCAGGATTTCGTGCCAACCACAGCACCAAGACCATGCTGATTGCTGCCACAGATGACATCAGAACACTCCTTGACTGCGGAGAAACAGTGGACCTGATCCTCCTCGACTCCTCTGCGGCATTCAACACCATCTCCCTCAACACCCTCATCAACATACTCTACAACATAGGCATACAGCAAGACACCCTCAAGTGGATCGTCTCCTACTTTACAGGATGCACATAGAGCATCCGACCGCCTCCTTTCACCTCTGCACCCAAAGACACCATATGCGGAGTACCACAAGGATCATCCTTCAGCCCCACCCTGTTCAACAGCTACATGACCCCCCCTCGCAGACGTTGTCAGATCCCACTGACTCAACATAATCTCCCACGCAGATCACACGAAACTGATCCTTTTGCTCACCAAGGACCCTTTCAACGGTAAAACCAACGTCTGCAATGCCATGACCAGCGTTGCCAAATGGATGAGAGACAACTGCCTCCAACTCAACTCTGACGAAACTGAAGTACTGATCTTCGGGAATAACACCTCCGCATGGGACCACAGCTGGTGGCCTGCAGAACTCAGACCTACATCAACACCGACCGACCATGCACGCAACCTCAACATCATCCTCGACAGCCAACTGACCATGAAATGACAAGTCAACGCACTCGCCTCCTTCTGCTTCCACACACATCGCATGCTTCGCAGAATCTTCGGATGGATCCCAACCAACACCAGAAAGACCGTCACTCAGGCCATTGTCACCAGACACCCAGATTCTCAGAAGACTCCAGACCATACAGAACGCTGCAGCCAGACTCATCCTGGACCTCCCCAAATGAACCCACATTGCCCCCCACATGAGGAACCTCCCCTGGCTCCCCACCTAGAAGAGATGCCAGTTCAAAATCCTCATGCATGCCTACAAATCCCTCCATGACCTGCCTACATCAACCATCGACTGAACTTCCACCGACACACTAGACACCTGTGCTCCTCTTCACTTGCCCTAGCACACACTCCCCACAACTGTCGCAGCCACAGCAGTGGCTGCTCCTTCTCCTACATTACTGCCAAGACCTGAAACAAACGTCCCCTCCAACTCCATACAGCCTCCTCACTGGCAGACTTCAGAAAGAAACTCAAGACCTGTCTCTTCTGCGGAGACACAGCGCCCAGATACCGCTAGGGGTGACAGAGTTGCTTGTTACAAATGCTGTTTGATTGATTTAAATTCATATTATTCCCTTTTGATTCTTGCCAAATGCATGAGCTAGGAAGTACCACCATGTTTTAAGTTTTGTATTTCAGCCTTCTTCCATCAGGATATTGTTTTCTCATCTATCAAGTGCATATAAACATTTGAATACCTCAGGGCTATATTTGTGGCCTGTTCCTGTTCCAATTGTTTGGTGTAAAAATATATTCTTGTACCTAAAATAATGGTGATATAGGTTTAGATGTGTGATCTTCCTTATAAATACTCTAATTTCTTCAATTTCATTATTCTTAAAAATAATATATTCCAAAGCGGTCAATCCTTTATCATTGAGGATATTACAATGTAGGTTGAGTAGATAATAACAAGTTAATAATATATCATTCACATTAAAATAAATTGATTCTACTTAATAAAAAATCAGACCTCAATCAGGTTCAAGCAATATTGACTGACCTATTAGGCAGCTAAGACAATGTGGCAGGACATGTAGACATGGGATTATGTGCTGTTGTCATAGGACAGATATTTAAGGCTATCCCTGGAATATGCTGGCTGTGAGCAAATACCTTTTTTGTGGGGGCACCTCTTTTTTTGTTGAATGTTATTGCTGGCTTGTAGGCTCTGTTCACGGGGCGCTGCATCCAGTGCTCAATGTATCTGCTATGACCCCTAAAACATGTAACAATTGGTTAATCCCTGATTGGCATACTTAACTGTTCCATAAGGCAGAGTATATGGTGCACAAACTTCAATCATGGCTTGGAGAGTTAAATGGACTTATTGTGCTATCCACTAGTGTGACAATCAAAACATGGCTATGGGCCGAACAGTGTAACTTGGCTGCAGCAGTTTAAACTTGCAGCCCAACTTGTTAAAATAATCCTGTTTGACAGGAAAAAAAACACCAGTTTTAAATATATTCCACCTCAATGTAGGCCTTGTAACCCACAATGTAGGATGCATGTGTTACAAGTTGCCATGTCGGTAGAGTGACAGGACCCCAAATAATGTTTTCACTGTGGAAGACCCTGGCTGTCCTATGAGAAACCTAGGGTACATATTGAAATATTAATTCTGTTATCTTGAGTTTGGGATTATAAAGAATTATGATTCAACAACTATTTTAGATATTTATTAAAATCTAATCTAATGGTAAAGTTAGATTCAATTTTTAAAAAAACCTTTGGAAAAGTGACTTTTAGAAAGTTATTATTTCCCTGCCTGAGGTTCCTGAAGGCATTAGAACTCCATTAGCTGCCCAACCAATACTTGCCACTGATAAGTGGTGAAACTGATTGTGGAGCAGGGACAATGGCCTGGGTGTGGGAAAGTGTTCTTCCTCCCCCTCCAGGAAGACCAGTTAGGGTGGTCCTGGATCTTCCTTAACTTGTAACGGGCCTGCTCTTTCACAAGTAAAGGTAAGATGAGATCTGGGGGAAAGCAAACTTTTGTTACACCGTCATTCTGGCATCAAACACAGTGGGAGGGAATCTTCCCCTAGAACCAGTTTTGAGTGACCACAAAGGTGGGGACTGCTCATTTTCCTGACCACTGCTTTAGGAGGGTAAACAGGCTCTACACAAGGGAGTTGTTGGTTTCTGAGAGTAAGGTGCATTGTGGGATGTTTTGCAGTAAGGCAAGCAGAAACTTCTGAAAAAGTGGGTAGGGTTTTCCCTGTAAACCTTTACCCTATTGGTTAGAGAGGAAAGAGGCATTATCCCTACCAAGGTTTGGACTTCCAGACTTTTGGACAACCAGGATGAATTACCCTAGCCAATCTGGCCAAGGCACAACCTTACTGGGTTTGAAGAAACATGTTCCCCATTCTCAGGGCTTCTCCGTAGCAACCAACCCATTTCAGATGGTCCTTAGTGAAAAGGTGCCCAGCCTCATGGAGCTTATGGCTGGAAATACCCTGCAGCCTTGCCATGCTGGCGCAGTCTGTGCTTCGAAAAATACTTGGTTGCTCTAAACAGAGAAATGTTTGTATTAGGTGAAGGCGCAAAAAGTATCTGGCCCTTAAGAGGACTTCCCTGGGCACAACAATGTACCTTTTCCTGCTCAGAGCTTTTCCCACCAATACCAACAGCTTCAGTGGAACCCAATCCAATGGCGACCGGGCTCCAGGAGGATTTCCTCAGACACAGCCTGCAACCCTGTCTGACTGAAGAAATTTGACTTCCATTTCAGAGACTAAGTCAGAAAGAAAAATTGGTGCAACCTCGTGGATGTATGTGCTGCCTAAACCTAGGTTATTGTCTTTGCTGTCTGAATCTGTAGGATTTTTCTATTCTGAGACATAGTGCTACTGTGTAAGTCCAAAGACTGTTGGAGCAGTATAACCTTTCATTTTAACACTGTGCTGCTTCTAAGAAGATCTTCAGTCATTTATATGTTTTATGGTGGTTAATCTACTTTTAAAAGACTGTATAAGAGTATGGAAGGGAATAAAGTTGAAGAAATGCTTATACAATTTAACAATTAATGGGAGGCTCTATTGGAATAGCATTCTCAGATTACTGAATTCTCATTTATAGCAATGGGTTTGTTATAATGATCATTCATTTTCTATGTATTCTCCTTTTCAATTGTATGCACTGGTTTATTCACATGTATTTTACAAATAGAAACACACATTAACTGATGACAATGTTCATTAAAACTTGATAATTCAGAGTGCTTGAAAATATATTCAAGTTTTTTCTGTATGGTTTTAGAACGTTTTTCCCAGGATTGTTTGAAGACAAAGAACAAGATGTAATGGTTACTGATATCTCAACTTCTCACTTACTGTTCATAAACAATAAGCAAGATTTGTTATAATGTAAGTGAAAAGTAAGAAGCACTTAAACTAATTGTTTATTTTAAAAACATTCAACAATGTTCAGACAGAATATATATAGTTCCAGTGGAACTTCCCTCCAGTGATCTGAGACTGAGAATCAAACAGAGATGTAATAACTTTTCCTTGATGAAGCTTACGGGAGAGGCCCACCCAGCCTTCACTCAGCTTATCCGTCAGCTTTGAGACTGATTGTTACCTATAAATGCATCTCACTCAAATACTGCTCTGTGTGATGTGGGTTGCAATCCACCAGGTGTTCTGGTTCAGGTTGGGGTATTTACTAAGTCTTTAGTACCACAGGGTCTAGAAAACCTAATTTCTATGTCATGATCTGGAAAGAAATACAGACAACATATCAGGTTCTCAGTCACTTTCTTTAGGAAAGTGCACTGCAAAAAGCCTGATTTGGCCTAAGACTTTTCAAAATCATCTTGGGAGATCTGCATTCCCTACCACATATTCCTTGGGAGCGCCTCCTTGCTTGATAGATTATAAAATGTTGGAATATTTAATGCGTGATCCTCCAGAACTTGCCGTAAAAACAATGTCTTTTTAGTCTTATTCAATCCAAAGTGATCTTAAATGTGCAAGTAGGACAGGACCCTGTTTCTTGCCCACATTGCCGGTTAACAAGTGTCGTTTAGGTGTTTATTTATGCCCTGGGTGTTTGAAGTTTGATTAGGTAGATTTGCAATTCAGGTCAAGCTATTTGGTTATATTGATTGTTGACTTCTGATCCATCAGATACAGTCCATAGAAATTTTAAGTTAAAGACATCTAGAAAAACTACCAGAATTAGACTCTCTCTGTGGCTAAGAATGATTTATGTTGTATATTTTGCATCATAGTGTAGGATAATAACTGTGATTATCAGAGAGTGCTTCGAAGAGGATCTGCGGCTGCTGGCCACTAAGCACAGGCAGTTTGCCAGTAACACTAGCTGCTGGCATGCTCTGTCAGGAGCATTGGATTGTTTGCAAACCTGTTCTTGATAGCTTGTGAAGCCACACAATTGTTCATACATCAAGAACTATGGAGCTACAGGCGATATATCAACTAAATACACATAGCAATATCTTGATTGCCATTCAAGGTCAGAAGGTGACAGAGGCTGTCATGGTTTGTCTAAGGTGTGGGCAAAAGGACGTTGCCAAGAGCACCACTAGCAAACCATGGGGCCAGGCTCAGCCTTCAGCTTGTTATAATGGTCATGTTTTCCCATTTAGGTATTCAATTTTATTGTTACATATGTTGATTATTCAAATATACCTGACAAATACAGAATGCACGTTTAAAATAGCATTTATTCAGTGCAACATGATCATCAAGTAGGTCCAAATATATTCACAGTATTGGTTCTGATTTGACTTCTCTGTTCTAAATAATTGCATTTGAGTCATGAACAAGGTTTCATGAAAGCTGATCATTTTTTTATGGTTTATTATTCTTTCATCAAAGGGCACAGTTTCAAGGAGTAAAAAAAAGGAAAGGGCACCAATGCCGTTTCTCTGCTAATTGTTTATTCTGAAAGATTCATCAAAAGCCAGATAATGTCATATAATTTAAGAACAGAGCTTGATGAGCTAGAGAGGAACTTCATGCCAGAAGACTGGGACAGGCCATGCAGAATTGCTTCATCGGCTTTAGCTGAATGATAATGTAAGTCACATTTAGCCTTTGCTTGCAGGGTTTATCAGCCTGCCTTACCAAAGCAGATGAGAACAGCAGATGACGCTATTATGTTGAACATTAGGCGCATTGTTCAGAGCAGGTATGTGGGTGTAAACTGTGAACCAAATTGAAATCCTTTGAAATGTAATGCTCAAATAAGGCTTTTCTTTTGTTGTGAGTTTAGCTTAGTAAGCGTAAGATATGAGGGTGCTACACAAACAAATGATTGACGGAATGCATACTGGGACTGGTTTCGGGGTATCACCCCTCATCAGCCAGGCTAGCTTGAATCCAGTGGCACAGTGAGCAAGGGACCCACGTCTGGGCATACCCATCCCACTTAGGGGTGCATTTGTCACCCCGAGTGGGACGGGTATGCCCAGACGTGGGTCCAGTGCTTTCCATGCTACTGGTCTCAAGCTAGCCTGGCTGATGAGGGGTGAAACCCCGAACCCGGTCCCAAGAATGCTTGTTTCCGGTCCAGGGAGTACCTGGCCTGGCAGTTCGGGTTGGACTGTTCCCATTGGGAGCAGGGTCAAGACTGATTTGCATGTGGCTGAGTTTAAACTGGAATGGCATGGGAAGCAAAAAAACAATGGCTGTAGGCCCAGATCTCTGTACTGGGGTGTGTGTTTGGCATTGATCAGCATTTTGTCCATCAATTGTCCTTTTTATAAGATATTATGTTGGTATTGATATAAAACTAAACAGCCAATATGTTGGAATATTTTCTGCTGTTCACACATCTTATACATTTTCCAGCTACAATTTTGTTTGTTTTTATTATAGTTACTTCTCACATTGTTTGCACTAGGATAATAATTTAATTTTTAAGCTCATTAAAATGTATCCTCTATTTTCTAGTGTTCTTGTGTGTGCCTTTCTATTATGAAAGAGAATTTTGTTTCGGCGAATCATCCATGTAATCTTTCATAGAACTGATCATTACCTCACACATCTAACTCAGATATTGCTCAGTGGGTTGCGGGGTGCTGGCAGTCCACTTGGCTTCCTGCCTCATGTTGACAATTCTTTAGTGCCAGGTACTCTACAAATCCTATTTCTATGTTGTGTTTTGGAAAATCCAGAATACTTATCAACCTATGGTGATATGCAGCACCAAAAATGAATATCATCAACTCATATGAGACTCTGTAGCTGACGTCAAAGCCCCTTTTTTAAATTAAGCTTACTTGTCGGCAATGCTAAAACAGCTTTTGCAGTTTTAATTTCATTGATGGGAAATTTGTACAAGAGAAAAAAACCACTGGATGAGAAAGAGAAAAGATGAGAAGCTTGAAGTTGGCCTCTGGATTAATTACCCATTAGACTAAAATATTGTTGAATGAAAATTCAGAAAAAAATGGATTTGGGAATAAATGTATTCGATGTACCTGAAGTTCATAATTCTATTATCAATGGGGCTCACGAAGCACGATCTTCTTATATGTTAGATAAAATTAAGAAATGTGGCTCTGCCCGTGGACGTATTTTAAAGAACAAATGGGGACAAGTGTATTGATTAGGATCAGGGGACATTCAAGTCAAAACGAGAGCTGCAGAGTTTTTTTTTTTTAAGTTTGTTAATTGAGCAGCATGTTGAATTTAACAATCATAGCCCCCACCAAGGGGGAAGTAGCAATTTTTAAAGTGTCAGTACATCTCGTAAAGCTTTGTTACATGTAGGAAATAACTTCACATTGCATACAAACCCTCACCCCACCAACCCACCCCATCCCCGGCCCTTGTATATACATTCATGGCATCTGGTAGTGATACATTGTGGTATGCATAACCCCATAGTGCAGCCCTATAACTCTCGGCTGGCATGCAGCATTCACCAATGCAGTAACTTATGATAGATCTGGTTTGGTAAGGAGATATCCAGTGAGGGGAGCCCAGAAGTCCTTTGGACGAGATGCCTCGGGCAGCTCTTCCGCTTATATTTCCAATTGGTCCCTACAATAGTCCTGGATCCACCTCTTGACCGTTGTCACAGCACGTGATCCCCAGCACCGCGCCACGGCTCTCTTAGCGAATAGGGTTGCTATGGCTACTTGTCGCCTATTGCAGGGCTTTAGTTTCTGCACCCATCCCAGCAGACACACCTCATGCACGCACCCAACAGGCTCCGTAGTGACCTCAGTTAAGACCTGTGTGACACATGTCCAAAATTTCGTGATGCCAGCACAAGAACATGCTAAATGCATAAAATCCGCGTCGGCCTGGCCGCTGTGTACACAGCATGCACTTTCACGCAAGCCAAATCTACATAATTGAGTCGGTGTGTAGTAAAGCTGGTGTAAATATTTAAAATGAATGATGCGGAGATTGCAATTCGCCGTCAGATGCGCCGTGAAACACAGCAAGACTTCCAAGCCTCTATCGTTAGTGGAGAGGACAGGAGACTATTCCACCTTGTATAAGAGGGGGATGCACTTATCTCTTGTTCCTGGAGAGAAGCATTGTACAATTTGGTGATTAGGCCGCTTTGGTTTTCCCCTCCGAAAACCGCCCGTAAGGCTAACAGTGTTCGCGGTTCATTAGGGATAGATGTTTGGCCCAGCGCATAGCTTGATCTGTAATCTTATCAACTCCCGGACCATAATTAGCTGTTATCACCACTTCTGGGTCCCTATGCAACCAGATGCCCAAGTATTTCACTGGGTCAACGGACCATTTCAAGAGATAGTCAAAGTCAAATTCCGCGGTGCCTGCCGTTAACGCAAATACAGTGGACCTAGTCCAATTGATGCCCAATCCCGAGTACCTCTCAAATTTGACATATTCACGTAGAAGTGAAGGTAAGTGGGTGGCGGGTTCACGGAGAGCTGCCGAGTTACTGCTGTCCGAAGAGAAATGGTCAGATATTTTGTTGCAAAATAAAATGATTAAATATAAAGTTGTTGTTTGACAAGGAAGGTTGAATGCCTTTCAGTTTGTGTGACTTCCCCATGGTGATTTAATGATTCCCATGCAAGTATTTATTTGGGTTATTTATAAATCCAACAGTGTAACCTTACAAAACAGCAGCTACATATAAAGCAGTGCTCAAGGCGCTGTGCACATCCAGTCTATGTCCAAGCCTGAAAGAGGGTAAATTCCATGTATGGCTGATAGAGTTTGGTGTATATCACATCACCCGGGTCGGGTTTGTACTCCTTTCACTTGAATCAGCGTAACACCTTATCGGGGGTTCTGATAGTGTCGACACATAATTGCTAACTATATAGTTTAATGAAAGTGAAACAAAGGTCTATAATTTGTTGGTAAACCAGTGTGTATAAAGCGGGACATCCAGTGTTTATATATGTATTTTAAATTAATTTGCGAACCAAGATTTAAAAAGGTAATTCGTATAATATAATAAAATAATGGTAACAAATGTACTTTACGTTGTGTGATGTTTAAGAACTAAGCGCATTCTTTTGGTTCAGTGCAATCAAATTGGGACAACTTTTTATTTTGGAAATATTTTACGACACAGAAGGGAATTTTCATTTTTAACAGTGTGATTTAACCCGGTCCCTTTTGGTTTAACCTGGGCAACTCTCTCTTTTCTGTTCCTATATTGCCCCTCCTCCCCCACAGCATACAGAAATGCTGCATAGATTGAACTGGCTAAAATGCAAGAAGTATTGCAACAATTTACAATTTAATGAGAGCAACTATTCTTAAATGACTCCATTGCCTGGCCTTCCGCTGATCTCCTAAAGCTGTTTCCACGTTTAACAGTCTCTTAATCTACCGCCCCACTGGACCCCGAACCACACTGCAATGCTTAGACTTTATTTCATCCGTCTCCCTCAAGGCTGACATCTTTCTAGAGGTAGGTGATTCTAATCTTCAGGCTACTGTTTCTGAGTGTCTGCTGTAGAGTCTCGTAGGGTTTTGATACAACTCTTGGCCTTACTCAGAATGTTACATTTCCAACACACTAAGGAGTCGACCACGATGCCTGTCGGAAAGCATTCCGACCGAATCAGTCTCAGAATGATTTTCGACCAAATCGGATCTGGGGAGTAAGACCGACCGCCTACGATGCTTCCGGATACGATTCAGTCAGACTCCCATTGCCTTCAATGGGAGCCTGTGTTCCAACCGAATACACAGGCTCCTACTGAAGAAAGGGGAATTTGGGAAAAATCATGCACCCTGCTATGGGCCCCCAAAGTCAGATTCCGACAGCTGATCCAAGTCTGAACGACCGATCCGGAAAGGCTGTCCGAATCTGACATCGTAAGGGCTCGGTTGTAAACGCGGTCCGTTGACCTGTACAAGTCGGCTTCCAACGACTCGGTTCCTCTGAATGTCATCCGGAACAGAGCCAGAAAGTCCGGCCGCTTTCCAAACATCATAATTGGTCATCCGGAAACCTTTCCGAATCGGTCGGAAAGATGGGTTCCAAATCAGATTCGGAAGACCTGAATCCTATTCTGAGCCTTTCCAAATGGCATCCTAATCGACCCCTAAGTGTGTCACATTGTTAGTCTGGCATTTACATTTTTCTGATTTGATTTTGGGGCTGGACTCACTTCTAGTTACCTGGTCTGGTCTTCTGTTCATATTTTTCAGATATCTTGCCAGCAGACCCCACTATTAGTAAGCCTCAATCTTCCCAAACAGCAAGGTCGAGTTCTCTAAGCCTTACAGTCAGAACTCGGCTTCTGGATTGGCTGCTAATTCTTTCTGTCTTGCCAATTATCATGAAAATAATGTGAAAAATCATTCATGGGTTTGATTTGCAAAGAAGAAAATAGCTCCTCTTAAAACTTACATTTCCCTCCGTTTCAGATGACATGTTATAACAAAGCAATTGGAGCCATGCATATGGCCTGGTTTGCGTCGCATTTTCACCATGCAACATGGGGCAAGAGTGACACAAACCTTAAGTCTGCTTTTTGAAGCTATGTAAAGCCACTTTGCATGGCTTTGAGTGGCTCAAAAATCTGGAGTAATGCAACGCAGTGGAAATCAGCGTGTTGTGTTACTCTGCCCTGGGTAGGCATTCCATGAGCCTTACATGGGTATACACACGCAAATACCATGGTTTTTGACACATTCCCAGATTTACAAGACCTTGTAAACCTGGGAATGCGCTAAAAAGATAGAGGCATAAAGAGGAGACATATTTGTATTTCTTCTCGTCACTTCCTCTTTCCATGTGTGCTGCATTCTGCAGCACACATAGGAAGAGGAAAATATCTCTCAGGAAGGTTTTTGCGCAGGAAGATGTCTTGTCCTGCACGAAAACTATTCTGCATGCACAGAGACACCCTTCACCCTTGCACCATTGTGCAAGCATGCCTGTGTTGGTGCTAGGCTGCCAAAATAGCACCAACACAAGGGAAAAAGACAGGAATGCGCCGTATTGGATAAATGCATCACTGTATTTAAATCTGTGGCATGTTGGCGCCGGCCTCTATTGACAAAGGCGGCAAGCCGAAACGTGTCTAAATGTGTATATTTCATCCGAATAAATTTTGGAATTGATACCTTCCTGCGAGTGCTGGTATAACTTTTGAATACCGTGAGCTCTGGATATTTATATATATATATATATATATATATATATATATATATATATATATATATATATATATAGATATATAGATATATATATATAGCTTAGACATTATACAAAATTGCTAATTAAATCTTTTATTTTAAAATGTAAGCTTAAAATTGAAATGAAACATTAAATTATAATTATAATTTGAAACTTTAATTGTTTTTCTAATTATGTTAATTAAATTTAACTTGTAATTACATTTACCAAACTTTAATTAAAAAAAAAAATGCAGAGTGCCTTATTTCTAACATTTTACTTCCCCCTTAAAACAGGAACACCTTTTCAACTTCATCCACTTCATGAAATTCCAGGGACCGCTTGTGAGCGACAAAGACATCATTTATATCAAAACTGTGAAGCCTTCTAGTTTTTGAAGATGGAGCCATGTGGTTCAACTTAATTTGATCCACTATCAAACAGAAAGGACAAATGAAAACCTTGAGCAATATTTGCAATATTTTACTAAGCAGTTCAGGATAACTAGACCCTGTTGCTGCCATTCCCACTAATCAAAACATTGATCACCAGTGGTGTCTGTTTTTATAACACTGAAGCATGTCCTGCAGAGTCTGAGATCCAAGGAGAGCTCCTTTGATGTTGGCAGCAGGTCTAATGCCAGAAGCAAAGTGATGATAAAGCGTCTGAGGGAGCAGAGCCTGAGACAGAGGACAAGATGTTAAAAGGTGATGCATCCTCTGAGTGTCTGAATCATTTAGGACCAGATGTACTATTCTTCTGGATGCATAAAGCGGTGGCACCTATTGTAAACCAAACTATGTATTATTACTGTTCGTAAATTAAGGAATCGCAGTGGGTCGCTGGTCGGCCTACCTAATTAATATTATTAGGGGCGGTGACCTGCACAGATCACCAGACCCCCATCCGCGTGACTGGGTTGAAAAATGAAAACATTTTTAAAAGCACCCCAATTTCCCTAAAGGAAATGTGGCTCTTTTTTTCTTTTAAAGAAAACTTTTTTCACTTGTTTAGTTGACAATTGGCAGCGGTCCCCTAGGCCACTCCCTATTGCCCCAGGAACATGTACCCCAATACACAGAGGAGAAAAGATCCAAAGGTGACCCCTTCTCTTTTGCAAATAAGTTACCACCCCAACTTGGGAGCCAAAAACTTTTCAATGGTTTGCGAAAGAGTTTTGTAATTCCTATCCAGGATGGTGCAGCATTTCTTCGAAATATGTAGGAAACTGAGGGGCATATTATCAAGCCAGGCGATAAAATTATCCTGTCCTTCACCTCTAACATGGGCTTCAATTGGAATTCCATAGAGCATATTATCAAGCCCATTATCGCCGTTTTAGCGGCAGTTTTCTGCCGCTAAAGCGGCGATAATTTTATCGCCTGTCTTGATAATATGCCCCTGAGTTTGGTTCTTGCAAATCCTCGGCTGCTATGGACTTTTTTTGATCTGTTACCTTCATATCTTTAAATCGTACCTAGAGGATGCCTGGACTTGCTAAACTTCTACATCTTGGAAATATTAAAACTAATTAAAATTAATTCTGTACATAACTTTTAGTAAATTGTAATACATACTAAAATAAATGCCATACATAGGTGTTTTAAAATTATTTATAAATGTTTAAATTAATTGCAAATATTGTAATTAATAATATTTTAATACACATTTAAGTTAATGAACTGTTACTTTTAATTTTATTCGTTTTAGGTTCACAATAAATGTTTAAAACAATTTTCCATTAATATTTTGTCATTAAAATATTTTACATATTTTTAAAGTTTAATAAACTTGTTACATTTTCCTCATATTTTCTCATAGGGAGGTCTCTGCTATGGCGGTGGAGGACTCCCCCTACATTTGAAAAGTTACCTGTAGTAAACCCTGATGTAGGAGACTCCTCCAGGGGCTATAGACAGATAAGTCTGTACCTGCAAAAGTAACATTGCACTTGTAAATGGTGAATAGCAGAAAAGTGTAAAATTACTATGAGGTGTGGTGGTTAATATGCAAGTGAGTAAAACTACACATGTATATTTACCTATGTGCCAATGTCTACATGACCACCAGTTGTAGTCTCAACGATATTAGTGAATGCATTTATTTATTTTGATCCAGTGTTGGTTCCATATTAGTATTCGAGTCGCATGCTGTGCTTCTCTTGCATCAGTTAGTGCTTGGTCTTTCACACTTCTATTCAAATGGTGTTAATTAGTTTCCTATATTCAAATATTATTTTCACTTGCAGGGAGCGCAGCTCTTAGAACTGTAATCAGATTATCTTTGCATTTTTTATTATGATTCTAGCTTTTTAATGAATATTTTTTTCTGAATTCAAACCCTCAGAAACTCATTTTATTTAGCTTTGTTTTGAGAATAAGCTCTTCATTCTGAATGCTCTCTCCCTTTAGAAGAAAAGCTTTAAAGAACTAGACAGCAGTAAGAGAGCTGTTAGAGCAATGTAGCGGCTGGTAAGGGACCTAGCGGTAGGTTTAGTGTTCCTTAAACATCGAAATGTCAGGTAAACAATTTCATATAAGATCCTATCTTTCACAAAGTGTCTGCACAACAGGTACATATTCTGTTCTCTTTGCAAACTATGTAAATAATATTGTAAACATTTGGCTTGACACTGTTAGTCTAATAGTAAACATCTCTCTCTTCTCGGTTGTTACATACATATTTATGGATATTACATTATATTCCAGTAATAAGTGTTCCAATCAAAATATATCCATTGATGTTCTCATCTCAGTAGTTCTTTTGTTTTATTTCAGCTCTTTACATCTGTTCTTTAAAAACAGTATCCTGCTGCTGGTTTTCCTGAGAAGGAAAGAAGGCAGCAGTCCCCTGTGACTCTCTAGACTTGTTCTCTCATAATTCCCCTCCCCATGCCTGCCCTGATCCTCTATCATCCCTCATAGCGCGTGCTTGACTAGGAAAGTATCATTTCTTGTTGCAAGTGCTTACCCTCACTGCTATTCACCTCTGGTCCTAGGCATTATTTGCTGTCCGTTCTATTCGTTTCTCAGGGCATTGCCGCGCTGGTATGACAGGAGTCTTGCCACCACGGTTATGGCTGTCACACATGTTGTGCCCAATTTTGAAACCCTTCCCCTCAGGCATCTTCAACAAAGTCAATCCTGCACCCTAGTGTGCCCCCCAAAGGCCATGACTGTCTGCCCCACATGAGTGTCAGGCTAGAGCAAGATTCGAGGATCTATTGCAGGTTTTAACGATCCTTGGATTTAAAGACACACTACAGGATTGGAGAATCCTGTAATTCAAGTATCTACTGCAAGAACAGACGATCTCGCAGTCTACATAAGCCACCCAAAGGACATGGCCAGGCGCTTGGCTTTCCTTCCTCTTGATGAGAGGAAGTCTGTGCTTGGAGGTTGCTGTTCACCTGTGTTCATGGCTCTACTTACTTACATACTTATGCCCACTACCCCTCCTGTTTTAAAGATAATAAACCAGGATTCTCCAGCCATCTGTGTCCTGGGCTTTTCTTTCAATCTGACCCCAGGTATAACCCATCTCTTTACAGTCAGCCTCAAGGCTGTGGCACTATGTGTTTCTTGGCCTTCCACTTTTGATTTTCCCTTGAGAGTTACAGTTCAGGGCTTGCTTGATGGTGTTTGATGCGTACTTGCGGATGGTGTTGTAGAAGTAAGACAGTTAATTATAGTTCCTGACTCAAGTGAAATACAAGAGCAGTCAACAGTGAAGAGGGAGAAAGCTCATGGCGAGTACATGGTCAACTAAAATGGCTGCCAAAAACAAAATGGCTTCAGCATATGATAACAGTGATCTCTGCCAAGCTTCCACAGTGTGACCTATCCAGCGCCAGCATCTTTCCATTATCTCTTCATGAACAGGGAGTTTGAAAGTCTGCTGCCATAGGTCGTTGTTGCTGATGGTGTTTGGACATAGGATTTGGAGGATGTTCCTCAGGCAGGTGTTGAGGAAGGTCTGGACTTTGTTGGTGGTGGTCACTGTTCTCCTCCAAGTTTCTACTCCATACAGAAGGACCAATTTTGCATTGCTGTTAAAAAGCCTGATATTAGTTTGCAGCATTAGGTCCTTGGAGCCCCAGATCTTCTTTAGCTAAATGAAGGCTGCCCTTCCTTTGCCGATTCTTGACTTGACATCAGTGTTGGTGCCGTTATGTTTATCTAAGACACTGCCCAGGTAGGTGAAGGCCTCAACCTCTTTCAGTGCATCGCCTGCAGCTGTGCTGGTCATGTTAGCCTTCAAGACTAAGCCTGGGCAAAGCACTACGCTACGCTCGCGTAGTTTGCGAAGTTCGCGCTACTTCGCACTACGCGAATTGCAAGTAGCACAGTGCGAACACACGTAGCATAGTGTTGCGTAGTGCTGCGGTCATTTTTTGCTTGCTCGCGGTCCTCAACGTCAAGTTGGTGACCGCGAGCAAGCAAAATGACATCCCGGCGAGACTTTTTCCTTGTTCGCGATCAGCAACATCAAGTTGGCGATCGCGAGCATGGAAAATAAACCTCCCGGCGAGATTCCCAATGCGAGGAGGTCAGGTTTCTCATTGCGAGTGGTCGCGTATGCTCGCGACCGCTCGCGATGAGAAACTACCAGTTCGCGTTGAGAAAGCTGCCGCTCGAGTAAAAATCTACTCAAGCAGCAGAAAACTACAGCTCGCACTGTGCAAGATGCCATTTTCAATGATTGCACAGTTCCGGTTGCGTGTCCGCACGGTGCAATCATTGAAAACGACATCTGGCACAGTGCGAACAAGGTACTACGCAGTTCGTGAAGTGCTACGCGTAGCTCGCGTAGTGCGAACTGCACTTTGCGTAGCTTCGCGAAGTGCTACTTCGCGAACTACGCCCAGGGTTATTCAAGACCTTGATTTTCCCCCTGTGGATGTTGAGGCCAAGTTGTGCTGACCTGGCTGCAACATTGTTGGTCTTCTCTTGCATCTTCAGATGGGTATGGGAGAGTAGGGCTAGGTCATCTGCAAAAGTCCAGGTCGTCGAGCTACATCCAAGGTGTCACTGGATCCCATTTCTTCTCCTTGCTGTGGAATTCTTCATGATCCTGTCTATGGCCATCAGAAAGAGAAAAGGCGAGTGAAAACAACCCTGGAGGACCCCAGTCCTCAATTATAAGGCTTCTCTGAGTTGTTCTCTGTGGACTATCTTGCAGGTCATTCCCTCGTAAGAGTTCCTGATGATTCTTACAAGTGTATCAGGCACAGCGTAGTGGCAGAGAAGTTTCTATTCCATCGACTGCTAAATGATGATGTGCAGTGTTGCTATTTGGTCTGTACAGGATCTATCTTTGCAAAAGCCAGCTTGCCTGTCTTGCAGCTGAGCGTCGTCTTTTTCCTTCATTCTCTTCAGGTTTACTCTGGTGATCACTGTTCCTGGGGTTGATAGAAGAGTTATCCCTCTGCAGTGTGTGTGGTTATTCGGGTCACCCTCCTTGGGGATCTTGGTGAGATATCCCTCCTTCCATTCAGATGGCACCTTTTCCTCTTCCGAGATCCTTTCAAACATGCGGTAGAACATGTCCACTGATGTTTCTATGTCTGCCTTCATTGCCTCTGCAGGAATGTTGTCAGTTTCGGCTGCTTTCCCATTTCTCAAATGTTTGATGGCTTTCCATATATCTCCTTGGTTGGTCTGCTGCAGTCAACTGGCAAGTCCTTGTCAGCTGGCTGTATGTCTGATGGAGACTGCAGCACGTGCTGATTCAGCAGTTCTTCAAAGAGCCCCACCCATCTGTGTTGTTGGCCTTCGTTACCCATGGTTGTCTTCCTAGTGCTGTCTTTAACAAGTCTTTATGGCTTCCTGTATCTGCCCATGAGTTTCCTTGTTATGTCGTAGAGTGCTTTCAAGTTTTCATGCCTTGCTGCTTCCTGGGCTTCTGTGGGAAGACCATAGATGAATCTTCACTTGTCTGCTCTTAAGCTTCTCTTTGCTTCCTTGATGGTTCTGGTGTATTTGCCTTGAGCTTTCTCTTTGACTGCTCTTGTTCGGCTGGTGTTGACTGCAACTTTCTTTACCTTTCACTCTTGGATTTTGCGAGAGCCATTCTTTATGCTGGTGTTTCTTGGGACCCAGTACTTACTGGCAGGTTGATGTCACTGTTTCTTTGATCTTCTTTCACTGACTTTATACTGGTGTTATGTTCCATATAGGTACCATAATATAGGCCTCTGTAAACTCGTTACCCTTCACCTATATTGTCTCCCTACATTACACTTGTCACGGTTTACTGGGACTGACCTTTTACCTAGATATTACACTGCATTCAGAACGCGGGTTTTCCCTAGTTCAAAATCTCATACATTATGCATGAGGATTCTTGGAAGCACAGCAGGACTGCCATCTCCTGTATAAAATCTATGTATAAAGTTTATTCCCAAAGTCATCCTTAGGCAGACACAGTAATACAGCAAGGTAGGACCCCTGGGGAGACCTATGGGTGTATATATACATCGCATCTTCTTAAAATAGACAGAGGAGACTGAGACTTTCCGGTCGACACAATTACCAGAGGCACTAAGGTTCCTGCCTGTAGACACTCCAGACTCTAACCTATGGGAGAGTCAAGTCCAGTCCAGGTCTTCTGAGAGAGCGCGAAAGAGCATGAAAAGCAGCAACAGCGGCAAGCGGAGCAGAGCAGAGCCGCGGGGCTAGGAACCGTGGACTGCGAATTGAGAACCGCGAGCCGCACCCGGAACCGCGAACCACTGCAGGGAGCCGCGTGGATCCGCGAGGAACTGCCGGGAGCCGCAAGGAGCCGCCGGAGCTGCGAGGAGCCGTGGGGAGCCGCGTTGAGCTGAGTGGTGCCGCGGGGAGCCGAGTGGACCTGAGTGGTGCCGCGGGGGGGCTGCAGGAGAAATGAGTGGCACCAGTTGGTTGGGTGCAGCCTGTGGAGCTCCAGTGTGCCCTGCTCCTGCTCTTGTGCACCTCCTGCTCCAGAGTGCGCGTGCTCTATGCTGCACACCACCCTGGGCGGCACCAGTTGGCTGGGTGCAGCCTGTGGAGCTACAGAGTGCCCTGCTCCTGCTCTTGTGCCGTGAGGAACTGCTGGGAGCCGCGAGGAGCCGCGGGGAGCCGAGTGGTGCCACGGGGGGCTGTGGGAGAACTGAGTGGCACCAGTTGGTTGGGTGTAGCCCATGGAGCTCCAGTGCGCCCTGCTCCTGCTCTTGTGCACATGCTCTCTGCTCCACACCACCCTGTGCCTACTGTGAAACACCACGGGAGAGAGGATTGAACAGCCTCAGATCCAGACCTGCAGTACGCAAGCAAGCACTATCAGCGTTACAATATCAGCCGGGAGGACTACGTGTAAGTCATTGTCCCTCGTCAGCTTGCTTTCCTGTACTTTAGCCTTAAATACGTATTTGGGTTACAACAAACAAGTGATGGACGGAATGCTGACAATGCAGACATTCTCCCCCAGTCAAGAGATCTGGGTTAAATCCATCGTTCTTTTGCCCACTACGCCACCCCAGTTTAGACATGGCCATATGCAAATCAGTCTTGACCCTGTGCCTCATGGGAACAGTCCAGCCCGAACTGCCAAGCCATGTCTTCCCTGGACCAGAATCAAGCATCCTAGGACCGGTTTCTGGCTATCAGCCGTCATCAGCCAGGATAGCTTGACTCCAGTGGCGTAGTGAGCATGGGTCCCACGTCTGGGAACACCCATCCCACTTAGGGCGAAAAGCGTTACAACAAACAAGTGATGGACGGAATGCTGACAATGCAGACATTCTCCCCCAGTCAAGAGATCTGGGTTAAATCCATCGTTCTTTTGCCCACTACGCCACCCCAGTTTAGACATGGCCATATGCAAATCAGTCTTGACCCTGTGCCTCATGGGAACAGTCCAGCCCGAACTGCCAAGCCATGTCTTCCCTGGACCAGAATCAAGCATCCTAGGACCGGTTTCTGGCTATCAGCCGTCATCAGCCAGGATAGCTTGACTCCAGTGGCGTAGTGAGCATGGGTCCCACGTCTGGGAATACCCATCCCACTTAGGGCGAAAAGAGTTACAACAAACAAGTGATGGACGGAATGCTGACAATGCAGACATTCTCCCCCAGTCAAGAGATCTGGGTTAAATCCATCGTTCTTTTGCCCACTACGCCACCCCAGTTTAGACATGGCCATATGCAAATCAGTCTTGACCCTGTGCCTCATGGGAACAGTCCAGCCCGAACTGCCAAGCCATGTCTTCCCTGGACCAGAATCAAGCATCCTAGGACCGGTTTCTGGCTATCAGCCGTCATCAGCCAGGATAGCTTGACTCCAGTGGCGTAGTGAGCATGGGTCCCACGTCTGGGAATACCCATCCCACTTAGGGCGAAAAGCGTTACAACAAACAAGTGATGGACGGAATGCTGACAATGCAGACATTCTCCCCCAGTCAAGAGATCTGGGTTAAATCCATCGTTCTTTTGCCCACTACGCCACCCCAGTTTAGACATGGCCATATGCAAATCAGTCTTGACCCTGTGCCTCATGGGAACAGTCCAGCCCGAACTGCCAAGCCATGTCTTCCCTGGACCAGAATCAAGCATCCTAGGACCGGTTTCTGGCATTGTCAGCATTCCGTCCATCATTTGTTTGTTGTAACGCTTTTCGCCCTAAGTGGGATGGGTATTCCCAGACGTGGGACCCGTGCTCACTACGCCACTGGAGTCGAGCTATCCTGGCTGATGACGGCTGATAGCCAGAAACCGGTCCTAGGATGCTTGATTCCGGTCCAGGGAAGACATGGCTTGGCAGATCGGGCTGGACTGTTCCCATGAGGCACAGGGTCAAGACTGATTTGCATATGGCCATGTCTAAACTGGGGTGGTGTAGTGGGCAAAAGAACGATGGATTTAACCCAGATCTCTTGACTGGGGGAGAATGTATGCATTGTCAGCATTCCGTCCATCATTTGTTTGTTGTAACGCTTTTCGCCCTAAGTGGGATGGGTATTCCCAGACGTGGGACCCGTGCTCACTACGCCACTGGAGTCGAGCTATCCTGGCTGATGACGGCTGATAGCCAGAAACCGGTCCTAGGATGCTTGATTCCGGTCCAGGGAAGACATGGCTTGGCAGTTCGGGCTGGACTGTTCCCATGAGGCACAGGGTCAAGACTGATTTGCATATGGCCATGTCTAAACTGGGGTGGTGTAGTGGGCAAAAGAACGATGGATTTAACCCAGATCTCTTGACTGGGGGAGAATGTATGCATTGTCAGCATTCCGTCCATCATTTGTTTGTTGTAACGCTTAAATACGTATTTGAGCAGTGGCAGGGTGGAAGATAACTTTGTGCATATTACCCTGCTCCAGAAGTATACAAATCACCTATTACCCAGAGGAGGAGCCCAGAGGAGGAGTCTGGGAAAGATTGGCGAATAGTGATTATAAAACTAGTCATAATCCATCCGCTCTTGACGAAGGTGGCAATTAATAAAAAAAAAAAAATTAAAAAAAAAAAAAAACATACACCAAAATGGGCAAACCAACCAGCGCAGGAAATGGCACAGGTATTAGATCAAAGCCATCGACAAGGGGGCAAACGCAGTTGGAATTTACCGCCATGGTGCAACCACCAACTTCAAACTTAAATTCAACCAATAAGACAATTTCCAAATATTTTACGTCAAAAACGTCAATAATACCAACAACGCCAACGCCAGCAACGCCTGCACAAAAACCATTAGGAAAAAGCATGTCCTACAGTAGTGCATTATTACATTCAACACCACATACCAACAATGGCCCGAGTCATGAAACAGGAAATCTGGACAGTGGGACATGGCCACCCATGGGAATAGTGTTGAAATGGAGAAAGACAGGCTAGAGCTGGGAGATTCTGAAGTTTTTGAAATAGCAACACGGTCTGAGTGCCAGGGAACACAGGAGAAAAGGCACAAAGCTTCAGATCTTCTTTTGCTTCAGGAAAAAGACCAAGACATACCAGGGCAAGGGCAAGTACACCAGGAAATATTGGAAATCTCATCGGTATTAGAACACACGGAAGTGCAGAGAGGGAGGAAAGAGAAATTAAGCCAGGGAAGTCTTGGAAATTTCGTCAACATTGGAGCAATTAAATAGAGACAGCCCACAAATGCGTGCCGAGGATACAACAAATTTACAGGCAGAGGGAG
Source organism: Triturus cristatus (assembly GCF_964204655.1). Taxonomy (NCBI): domain Eukaryota; kingdom Metazoa; phylum Chordata; class Amphibia; order Caudata; family Salamandridae; genus Triturus; species Triturus cristatus. The sequence goes on from NC_140591.1 coordinate 85,304,409, forward strand.
ATGACAATCAGCATGATTTGTCTCTGTCCGCGTCTCCGTCCCCGGCGCAGTCACGGAGCTCTTCAGCAATTCACAGCTTTGTACTTGATCGAAACTTACTCTTGTTGCAGGAGGAACAGAGAGAGAATAGTCTCTTGAGTAACCAGAATTTGCTTCACTCCACCGCCGAAGCAAAGTGCACAGTCCACAATGGATGTTACAACCAAAACTCCCTGCTATACTCAATAAATTCTACACTAGCAACGACCATTAATGCGCTCACATGGCAAACACAAAAATTGTAAACTCAAATGGACACTATACAGGCACTTGCAATTGCCATGATTAACATCGAAGCTAAAATTAACATCTTTGATGAAAAATTGGAATTACTGAGGTCACAGCCAAATGCTGGGTACTCATGCCTTCCAATTGTGGAGAAGCTTAGCACTCTACCCGAACTACTAACGTCCATCATTATAGAACTAAAGCAAAGACAACTGGAAACTACAGCTCAGAGCCATCAAAGAATAGCCAAAGGAACTCCAAAAGACGGCATACAAAATGGCATGAACAGTGCTGCAGGTGCAATAATTCCCCCTGATGAGTCACAAACTGTAATAGTATTGAGTAGTGTAAACTATCCCAAGGGGAAAACCTGCACAGTAGAAACCAATTTGATGTTGACAAACACATAAGTCAGTAAACCGATTTTGTGCTCGGACATAACTCCACTAGCTCTGCAGTCGCCATCAGTATCCCGTCAAACTACATCATCTCATGAGGAATTCGCAAACGATGAGAATGTGCATTGCAATGCCGGTGGGGCCAATAATCTAGAGCATCCTTTAGAACCGTGCAAAACTCTTTCAAGAAGGGCAAAGAAACGTCTGAAAAAACAGGCCAAAAACTTAAAACAACAAAGAAAGGCAAAGTATTTACAATTGGGCGTCAGAGAACTTTCCGGCGCTCAAATGAAAAAAAAAATACCTGCTACAAAGGCTCCATCACAAAAGAATCTGGATTCACAGAAATTTTTTCGGATTTTCCAAAGGGACAGCCAGGTCCATACTAAAAACAACTATACTAAAAACAACTATATCCAAACCAATTATGAATAGACCAGCCAACAAAATGGAAGAGCAGTCACAGCATAAACCAGAAGTGACTCCACAATTGGACAGTACTGGCAGTCTGCCTGAAGAATTGCATCAAGAAAGACATAGGAAAGTCTGGCAGACGACATTGGATAGAGAAATGATAGTGCCCCTACCACTGAACAATAGTGAGTTTCAGGGGCCCCAAGATATTAACAACGATCATGGAGTAACTCCAACAAACACACGATGTTCAGCCGTACATTCTCTTGTGGCTAGTCAAACAGCTCAAGGGCATAAGGAGGAGGAGAATAACATCATAATCTTTACACCTGAATATACATCACAGGGAAGTTTGGACACATTAAATAGGTCCAACATCTTACAAATCTTCCACCATATCCCAGAGCTCTCCTCTATCACCACTGAAGACCTCATTCAAGTACATTTCAGAATCTTGGATAACAATACAACTAGAGAGTCAACAATACTAAAATGGATCAACGGCTCTATTGTACAAAACATTATGAAAGAAAGAGATCGGTTCGTAAACTGGGGGATTAATGTTCACATTCCAGAAGAGGATAAATACCCATTTATGCTAAAAAGAGGATTTCATCCAAATTCAACACAGTGCCTACGAAAGTCCATCCTAAAAGGGACAAATTATGTTCTTCGCACAACAGCATTTCCCAACATAAAAATAATTTTTTTGCCCAAGTTCATCCAAACAAGGCGCACGTTCTCCTCGCACAAAAGGAAACGGCTGCCTGAGCAATAAATCAGGCAACTTGTTGAAAGTAATCTCATGGAATGTTTACGGGCTAAAAACTACACTACATAATAAGGAAGCATTTGAATTCTTGCGGTCTGGGGATCTGTTATGTCTGCAAGAAACTTGGTTGCTTGTCCCAGTGGCTATACCAGGCTTCATGGAATTCCATCAGCCGGCAAAAAAGCGTAACATATTTGAAAGACCATCGGGGGGCCTATCAATATATATGCGAATTAGTAGCAACATAAAAATAAAACCTCTATTAAACACAGATATGGTTCAGGCCGTCCTATTGCAAGGATTGCAATTAAACGGATGCCCAATAAAGATCGTTCTTTTGAATATTTACTTTAATAGTAAAGAGGCTCCCATACACAGTGATATGAGGGCACTGGTGGACACCCTTGAGGAAATACTGTGCAATCAACCAAATTGTGGGATTGTAATGGCAGGGGATTTCAACACGCAAAATCTTGGAATGAAATCAGATGAAGTATTGCCTATGGATAAGGCTGGAATGTTGATGAATACATTCTTAAATACATACAGACTAAAATCAAGACAAAAATGCCATGGCCTTAAACCAGCCTTTAACAAAGACACACAGGGGTTAACTAAATCAATGATTGATTATATTTTTACGTGTAGTCGCCTGTATGGGCAAGTGACAGAATTCCAAAAGCTTTCCATCCCGACCAGTGACCATCTCCCACTGGCCATAACTATCACCTTATCCATGGCCCGTCTCCCGATTATCACCTCTGTGGGAAAGACCAGCGGGGAAGAAATGTATGCTTTGTCAAGGAGACTAAAGTTGGCTAAAATAGATACAGCAGCCCTAAGAAGATGGAAAAGGAAGTGGCCCGGAACTGCCGAAGAATTTTACGCAGGTAATATTCACGAGAATTGGAATAAAATTGGCGACTGAGGTATACCAACTTCTAAAAGGCAAAGAACACTCTCCAGTCTCTGTAGAAAGGTCTTGTCGCCAATTTCAACCACGGTGCGAAAAAGTGGAGCAAAGTAGGAGGTCACTCAGAATAGCCACACGTATCCATAAGCGAGAGGGAAAATATGAAACATATCAAAACCAACTCCAAGCAAAGAAAATTCATAGGAAGAACGTGGAACTGTAAAAGAAAACAAGAATCAAAATGGCTGCACGTTTTTGCCCTGCTAAACCCAAATAAACAGGCAGAATTTTGGTCATATATTAACAAGCTTTCTGGCCATGGCCAAGACAGGTGTAATGTGGTTTCCAGTGATACATGGATAACTTATGTAACAACATTATATTGTTGCGCACAAAATCCGACATTATCACACAACCAAGGTCTCTTTACCACTACTATCCTGCCTAAAACCTCACTAGTATCCAAAGAAGACAAACCTCGACCGCAAGCGGTAGGGAAACCATTAAACATGGAGGGAACATCAGAAGCCTCGGTCATAGGGAATCATGTGACAACAATCTTAAAAAACATTAAAAAAGGATGGGACACCAGGCCCTAATGGACTACCAGGACAACTATTTAAAGAAGATTGCGAATTCTGGGGAACCATGTTCAGGCCGCTCTACCAGCACTGTCTGGTTAATTCAATGACTTGGAAAGGCTCTTTATTGAATCCTATCCATAAAAAGGGCAATACCAGGGACCCCTCGAACTATAGGTTGATTGCCCTTTTAGACATTGAGGCGAAAGGATATGCTATCCTCCTCATACAAGACCTGCAGACCTGGGCCAATGAAAATGAAATTCTACCAAGTTGGCAAAATGGCTTCAGGCCAGGAGCATCTACAATGGATAATATTCTAGCCCTTGCTAATATGATAGAACAGACTACGCAGAAAAGTCACCACCACTCTTTGTATGTTTCGTGGACTATTCTGCGAGCTTTGATGGAGTGAATCGGAGTCTGCTGTGGCGGAAATTACAGGGTTGGGGGATACCAGAGACTCTTTTGAAGGCAATAATTAGCCTTTACACTGGAACTTGGGTACGGGTGAAAACTTCGATGAATTCAGCTACCAAAAAGATTCCAACAGACTGTGGTTTAAAACAAGGCTGTGTATTGGCACCTTTGCTTTTTAATTTATATACTGCAGACCTTGCTAAAACCTTTCTTAATGCATATCTTTTATCCCCAAAAATTGGGTCAAATAGTCTATTTTTAATGCAGTATGCAGATGATATGGTGCTTTTAGAACACACAAAAGTAGGCATTCAAAAACTATTGGATGCACTAAACCTTTACAAAAACAAGAATGACCTAATGCAGGAAAGACAAAGGTAGTTGTATTTGGAAAGTATGCCAACAAACTTAGACAATATTGGAGGCTGGGCAACTTGAAGATAACAACAGTGACCAAATACAACTACCTGGGGGTGTGTCTGATGAGCAATGGGAAGTCAACATCTCACCTCGCTTCAGTCAAAACAAAGGCTAAGGCAGTGACGTTCGCCTTGTGCAAGCTGAATTCTAAACTAAGTAGCCCAACAACAAAATCAATCAGAAAGGTTATAAGGGCCAAGCTGCTGCTCTCAATTATATATGGCCAGCTAACATTTCCTGCGGACTTTCTTAATATCTTGGAGCATATCAACTGCCGACCCTTTAAGCGAATCTTCCAGATTCCTGCGCATACACGAAATGCCCTGGTGCGACTGGAATTTTGAATAAACAAAACTATAAGCACTGGGCAACGTTCGTGCGGTTCTATCGAGGGGTCTGTGCAGCCCCTCCGCATACAATGAAGTCAACCCTGAAAATAAACTTTATGAAAGCCAATAACTCGTGGAGTAAAGGCCTGCAAACTGCCTGCACCGAATTACATCTTGACATGATCAAATTGCAGGATTTTACTTATCAGCCTGGCATTTTAAAATCTATATTAAAAAAACAAGTCAGTTCATTATCTAAGGAAGAAGACATGAAGGAATTGAATTTTTCCAAAAGTAAAATTGGGATACTTGCAAGCTCTTATGAAGGCAGCCATATCTCGATGCAGCGTTAAATAAGATCATTTTAAAGCAAATGTTAACAGTGAGGCTTATGGCCTTGCCGATAAAAGATAATAACATGCGCTGGAAATCCTTAGAGGCGATCACCACTTGCAGATTATGTCATCAGCATGAGGAATCCATGGTTCACTTAGTCTACATATGCCATTGCTTGATACATGCACGTCGCACTTTACTGAGGCCATTGTTTTTAAAATATGGGACGCGTACTTGCAATGATGCTATGAAACTTTTGTTTAGCCTGGAGATCCCGATGGAACTGGCTAGGTTCGCCAAATTTGCACACAAAGTTAAAGAACGTTTAAGTAATGCACATTGCACTTTCGAACTTCAAGGTCTGCCTTGAATGCCTTTTTATCTGGAAATTTTAAACGACTTTGCCCGATTCGTGAAGTTTGCACACAGGGGAAAGTCCCTTGTTTTTTTTAATGTTTTTTTTTTTAATGTACGTACCTTTTCTTTTCTTTCCCTTTTCTTATCTTTTCACAATTGATCTATGGGTTTTAGTGTCTTTATTATTTAGGACCTGCATTCGAGGATTTGTTTTAGCAGATGTAGTACATCAAATTTGTAAAGCAGTAAATAATGGTAACTGTAGTAAGCAAGTATTGAGGATATTTTATAGGAAATTTTTGTAACAATTTTTGTTAATTGATACACTAAAAATGTTGACACTCCAGCTTGCAGTGGTCTAGCATCTCTCGCGGGGTGTTCAGCTCGAGACCAGGATGGGGTCCCACAGTCTCACACTTTAGGTAATGGGATTGACTAAATCCTAGAGGGATTTTTGGCTTAACACCCTACAACCATTCGAGGTACACTTGGGTACATCTAGTTAGGGAGGCATCGTAGGAGTACGCATCTGGTAGAACTATACCATCCTTTTACCTTTATAGTACTGCTAATCATTTATATCTTATACTGTCTAACGGTTGTTACAACACATCTATTTTACACCAGAATAACAACTGTTCAATAAATGCTTATTGAAAACGCCCAGCCTGTTCGGTGTATGTTTCTGAGACCAACTAAGTAAGCACGAGTGACTGAGCGAAAGGTAGTGTATTGTTTCCACGGTCCTGAGGGATCAGGGTTGTCATGTTCAATGGTTGCCAAGAACTATTCTCTCCTTGGTAAGATGAGATAAGCTAGTTGGTACAAAAGGGCCAACATACCCGGTGGGGGTGATCAGAGTCCGTCTGACAGCAATCCCACAGTGTTTGTTGTCTAAACGCACAGATCCTGTAAACGTTTTCTAGGAACTAAACAACACTGGGCCTCTGTCATCCTCTAGTTATTGCAGGACTTGACACTTCACTTGTTTCTGAGGGTGACTGAGTATTCACTCAATTTCTGTGCATCTTTGAATAGGGTAGTATGATATCGCTGGCTTTGGTTTGCCGGTACCATCCATGCTTTCTTCAGCTTTAGCCTGACCATGAAAAGGTGATGCTCTTGCATCATGTCCCCCCTCTCATCGCTCTCACATCCTGCAGGGAACCCTAGAATGTCTTGACAATGCAGACATGGTCGACCAAGTTCTCTGTTGAATGGCCTGTTGACACCCATGTTGCCTGGTGTATTCCTGTGTGTGGGAATACACTACTGCTTATTACCCGACTGTTCGGACACATAGATCTGCAAGCCTTTCACCATTCTCCTTAATATTGCCAAGGCCATGGTTGCCAATGACGTCTTCGTATCCAGTGTAGTCACTTCCAATCTTCACATTGAGGTTTCCCATCAGTATGGTGATGTCTCTCTCAAGGCATTTCTCCAGGATAGACTGGAGTCTGTTGTAAAACTGTTCTTTTTCCTCTTGTTTGCTGTCATTTGTAGGCTCATAGCACTGGATAACATTCATGTTGATCCTCTTTTTCTTTGTGAGGAAGGTCGCTGTGGTGATTCTGAGCCATGGGCTTTCCATCCAATCAGAGCTCTGTTGGCTGCTGGTGTTAGCATCAGTGATTTTCCCTGAGTATGTGAGGCGTTCTCTTCCTCGTGTCCAGAATAAAGCAGCATTCCTCCTATAGCCAGTCTTTTCTGTCTAGACTGTGTCCTTCTGATCTCGCTGATGCCAAGCAGGGCAAGGTTGTATTTTTTCATCTCCACTGCCACTTAGGTTGTCTTGCCTGTCTCGAATATCGACCTCACATTCCGTTTACCAATGCTGATGGTCTTGGTCGAAAGCAGGTAGATTCGCTTTGTGGCTTCCAGGGATCTCTGGCTTTTACCACAAGTTGTCATAGCTCTCTGTGAAGGAGATTCCTGTCTCCCCAAGGGCGAGATGTCTTTTGGTCTGGTGGTTGCAGTTTCTATAGCTAGGATTATTTTACATAGTGGAGTAGCTAGTCCCACGCATAAATATCCTCCTTTCATAGCTGGGCTCAAGACCGGCCATGGCAGAGTTGTTCCTGGCTCTACAGTTGAGATTATATTCAAGCCAGACATTGAGAACATCTTCCCAGATATTTTCGGCTTGCAGTGCATCTTGAAATTACTACTACAGCGTCACCTCAAAGACTTTCCTTGCCTCCTTGGAATTATTCAATCTCTCCCTGCACTGTCTTCAGAGGCCTCAAGCTACTGAAAGTTAGATATTGTTGTTTCGGGTGTGGGACTCCTGTTGGGTCCCTCTACTGTCCCTGTGTTATTCTGACAAAATATCATATAAAAAATATTTTGAGATACAAAGATCATGTCAAAATATCATGGGTAAAAATATTATGTTTTAGCTATATAAAGTTGTTTATTATAGTTATATATAAAATATTTTAATAAAGTTGTAAATAATATTGTTTTTTAATTAATTTGATACATTTTAATTCATTTATTTTAGTATTTTAAGTTATTAGTATTGCAATAATATATGTGTTTGATTTATTTTAGTATAGTTTGTATATTATACGGGAGGTGTTTTAATGTGTGCATCACTATGTGTAATTAGTTTTTTACATTTAATTTATGTATTTAATTGATAATTAATTATGAACATTAAGTAAGTTTTAATTGTTGTTTTAATTGTTTGCTGATTTTTATTTACTTGCTCATTGGTTGATCAATTTATTTATTTAACTGAGTTAATTGATTTTATATTAATTTTATTTTTTTTAAAGGCTTTTTAAAATGTAACTGTAATATTACTTATTAATTCTACTTGTTTGTTGTTGTTCATTATTTATGATAATACAATGGGAAGTGTTGTAATTGAAAATATTTGCAAAAATGTTAAAATAATTTAGATTGTATTTATAATTTAACATTTGTCTTTATTTAATTTAATTGTATTCTATAAATATAACACTTTCGCCTACTATTGCTCAGATTGGAGTGGCAATAGTTAATCTAACCCCTCCAAAGTTCTACACTTTTCCAAATTTTCCTTACACTGTCGTGGAAATAGTAAATCTGACTCTTCCAAGTCCAACACATTTCCACTGTTGCTAAGAATGGAGTGGGAATAGTAAATCTTATCCCTCCAAAATCTTGTGTATGCCTCATTTCCTGTAGAATTTTACTATTCATGCGAAATCCAAGTAGGTGATAAAAATGGTTGAATTTTAACTAAATGAGAGTAATAGTAGTCTTGTGTGCTGTTTATTATTTAAAAAATTGTCATGCCAAAGGGTTGCAGCCAGCTGACCAGCATAATTATGGTCAACAGGGAGTAAAAGGCCCCAGATCTTTCAGGGTAGCAGACGGATTCCTGTGGACCGCTTTCAGTTTACTTCTCTTATTGAGCTGATCTGTACCCATGATCATTGGGGATGTTGTTTATTACTATACTTCCAGGCTATGTTCTTATGGAGCTGATTCCATGCTATCTTTTCGCATACAACTGATTGACTCTGAGTTGATTTTTACAGCCTCAATGTGTATTCATAATACTGTTTGATGTGTACCATATTCTCCCGTCTGCAACATCTTATGCCTTTGTATTCAATTGCATCCATGAAGCTTGGTCAGATCTTGCCATAAGACACCACTTTAGGTGATCAAGATGTAGGGGTGGGCGGAACTTGCGGAGCTTCACTCATGGAGTAACATGAAACTCCGTGAGGTCCTGCTGAGTTCCATGAGCGGGTGGATTTGGCATGTCGCCCTGCTTGTGCTGATTTTTACCACTGGTAGTTTGATCCACGCTGCAAAATCAGCACAAACGGCACCATACAGCGTCCCAGAGGGAGCTGCTTCTGTGCTGGAGTTCGAGTAGATTTTTTACTCAAGTGCCAGCTTTCTCACTGTGAATGGTCGCAACCACCCACGTTGAGAAAATCTCGCTAGGGGACACCAATTTTCACTCGACAACTTACCGTTGGAGAAGTTTTGCCAGAACTCTGTATTAAAAGCATAACGCACAGTAGGCAAAACTCTGCGATTTACACCAGTAGAGCAGAGCCGAATCTACTGCCCAACCCTATCAAGAAGCATGCCACATGGAGGAGATGGAAAATGGGAGAGTGGACACTACAATCATGAAGGACAACAGCTTCCAAGATTGGGTCTGATAAATGCTGCCTGAGTCACCTGGGGACCAGGACTTGACTTCTAGATCAGTGAGGGCAGAGCACTATAAATGGCAAGTGGACGCTGAAGGCGGAGTCTGGCAACATTGGTTGTTTCAACTCTTTCACTTGACACAGTTTGCAAACATATTTCTGTGCCTTGACCTTTGTTGTTTTCCCCTTTATCGGTTTCCTCAGTTTCCGTCTTACCTACTCCCCGTACTTACCTTTGTTTTTGTCTTGGAGTAATCACTGGTTTTCAAATTAGCTATATATTTTTCACAGCCTCCTTACTTCCCCTGAGTTTAGGCTTCACTATCTAGAACATGTTTTGGTACCTTGCTACAGAACTCCCATCTTTGGCTTTGGCAACTTGCACATTTTTGGTAGTGGGGTGTGCATTTCATCTTCCGTTCTCTGACATGTTTCTTGGTTTGGCTGGGGCCTAGTTATAGTGATGCTGCCTCACACCAGATAAGACCCTCACTGTTCTGGCAACATCCTTGCCTTTAAAAATGAGTTATGTATAGTTATTCAAATACTCATGATACCTTGTTTTTTCTTCTTGACAGTAGTCATAGTATGCCTTTGCAATGCTGTGTCTTCCTGTATGTACCACATAAAGTCCAGTCCATGTCTTCTAACAACCATCCTGCTGGAAACAAGGGTATTGTTGTCTCTCTTTCTCTCTCCCTCATCCCTTACCTCCTCTTTGCCTAAGGTTCAATAGGTGCTCTCTATTCTCCTGGACAATGATGCTGGGAGTGGAACCACCTCTAAGGGGAGAAGGTGGGATTAGCATCCCTACCCCTTCAGCTATCTTACAAGGGTCGTAACAAGCTCAAGTGGCATAAGGCTGTATTGTATGCTCTCTTCACCCACTGACAATAACTTTATATCCTTCAGAGGGTTGAAATGCTGTCAACAAATACAGCTATAATTACTTTCCGTGAAATTGTTGCTGTGGAAGTGAGCCATAGGAACTGATTTCTATATTTTTTTTTTCAGCAATGTTATTTTGCTTTTTGAAAGGAATAGCATGACACACAGTACATTTCCTGATGAAGCAGTGTCAAAAACAATGTATGGGAAACACAACCCCTACACTTTTGTCAAAGGCAATAGTTACACACTTAGTACAACCCTGCTCAATGCACACAAGAGAAAACCTCGAGGCCCCTCCAACCAGCTCAGTGGGTTGCATCAATCAAGTCAGGTGCCTAAGGAGGTCATAATATATATCTCAGATGCCCGCAGAGTCGTGGACATCGTCAAATGGAGCCCCCACGCCCTTTGTAAATGGCATATGTAAGTAGTGAAAGGGTACCATTTTACATCAAATTTGGCCACTCAGTCATTAACAATTGCAGTTGGTTTTTCTATGGCATATATAGACCAGGTCTTTCCTCAGCACATGTTCAAGGAAGGGGCTTGTGGTTGTTTCCACATCTGGGCCACACACAATCGTGCTGCTAATAACAGAAGGGAAAACATTTGCCCCTGTGGATTTGTTGTGGGGAAGAGCCAATCTGCCTTCGGGGTCTCCTAGGAGGATTGTGAGTGGTTTGTGTGGTAACAAGACATTCGTAATGGCATGAATCGTGCGGAGGACTTCGACCCAGAATCTGTGGATTACTAACAGGACCATTAAATGTGTAGAAATGTGCCACGCTCGCCACACCCCTTCCAACAGAGGTCGTAATTCTCAAACATCTTTGTGAGTTGAACTGGAGTGAGGTACCAACTCTTTAGTATTTTACAGGCGTTCTCTTTATAGAGACGATTTCGCAGCTCTCTGCCATACGGTACCCCAATTGTTTTCAGAAATCTCTTTGGCTAACTCCCTCTCCCATTGCCTCTCATATGCATGTTTCTTGGGGGAGCAAGGTTTAAAATGCATTGGTATAAGCATGATATGCCTCTGCGGCGAGTGTTTTTAAAGTATAGGGTCTCTATGGGAGTTTAGTCTTGTTGCAAATCTAGGCGTGCCAGGGGTCTACCTTCCTAGTGGAGTGCCTGACTGACCCTGTAAGTGTCCCATCTGCTCAGCGTAAATTTACCAACCAGGTCCTCCCATGACCGTAGATCCACCTCATCGTAGAAGTCTTGTAAGGCAGGTGATTACCCTGGATCCAGCTAAAGGAGCAAGGGTTGGCCATGCCTGGGGGAAAATCTGGGTTGTGCATCTAGGGGGGAAGTGAAAAGGGACACTTGAGGAATGTGTGCCAAGAGGGTGGATGTCAGTGGTAGGGGTTGTGGGGATCTCTTCCAGGCCGATGAGGGAAGCCACAAAAGCCCCGACAGGTACCGGGGAGAAAGCTTTTTCTAACTGAACCACAATTTGACATTGGGATCATAGTTCCAATCCAGGGAGGGGCGCAGTTGTGAGGTGAAGGTGTACGTGAGGATGTCTGGAAAACCTAAGTCTCAGTCCGCTACCGGTGAGGCCCTCGCTACCCTCGGGGACTTGCCTCCCCACACAAAGTCAAGCATTTTTGTGTGAATTGGTATATGAGTAACTTTGGGGATGACTAGAGGGAGGGTTTTAAGAACGTACAATAGGCAAGGCATGAAGTTCATTTTCAGACTATTGCGCCAGGAGATCTTACCCCACATATAGGAGTCCTTGAAAAGGGAAGTAAGAAGAGGAGGGATATTGCAGTTATATATGTCACTCCTGCGTGGTGGGAGCCAGATCCCCAGGTAGGTGGTCGCTAATGGATGGGGTCTCTGAGACGGTTCAGGGGGTCCCATGTCCCATGATTTTGAGAAGTTGATTTTAATCCTGAAGCTTTAGAGAAGGAAGCTAACTCCCTCATCAGTGCCGGGATGGTGGTATCTGGGTCAGTAATGAAGCAGAGGATATCATCCGCGAAGAGAGACAACTTATGCTCTCTGCCATCTATCATCACTCCATGAGTTACGGGGTTGGATTGGATCCTGGCCACAGAGGAATCAGGGACTAGTTTCTAAGGCATTTACTAATATTGCTGCCATCTACAATTACTTGTATATAGTCTATCACCATCATATCTGTTTTTATTCACCAGAGACTGTGAAAGTGAGAGGGACCCCTGGGCGTAGTTCGCGAAGTAGCGCTACGCGTAGCTACGCAAAGTGCACTTCGCACTACGCCAGCTACGCGTAGCACTTCGGGAACTGCGTAGTACCCTATTCGCACTGTGCAAGATGCCGTTTTCAATGATTGCACACTGCGGACAAGCATCCGGCACTGTGCAATCATTAAAAATGGCATCTTGCACAGTGCGAGCTGTAGTTTTCTGCCGCTCAAGTAGATTTTTACTCGAGCGGCAGCTTTCTCAACGCGGACTGGTAGTTTCTCATCGCGAGCGGTCGCGAGAATACGCGACCACTCGCAATGAGAAACCTGACCTCCCCGTGTTGAGAAACTCACCGGGAGGTTTATTTTCCACGCTTGCGATCACCAACTTGATGTTGCTGATCGCGAACGAGGAAAAAGTCTCGCCGGGAAATCATTTTGCTTGCTCGCAGTCGCCAACTTGACATTGAAGACCGCGAGCAAGCAAAAAAATGACCGCTGCGCTACGCGTGTTTGCACTGTGCTACGTGCAATTTGCGTAGTGCGAAGTTGCACAAACTTCGCAAACTACGTGAGCATAGCGCAGTGCTTTGCCCAGGCTTACCCCTTGCACCAAAGGAATAGGGTACTATACAGCTGTATAAGAGAGAAATGATCCTTTGGACTTATTATCAAAAAACGTAGTCAGATAGACCGATAATGTCAAACAACATCAAATCCTCACTCATTCATGCCCCTTTCATACAGAAATTGGGGATATAACCATATGCCCAAGGCTAGTACTACAGACAACTTGTTTATGGAAAAATATACATCAATTTATTAATAAAAATACATTGGTCTCAAAATGTGTTGGCCATCAGTTGTGCAATTTTATCAAATAACATTAAAATTGATTCAAAGTAAGGTGCAAAATAAGCTTGACGTTAATTTCTTGTTTCATGGCATTCGTGGTTTAAACCAACAAAATGAAAGTATCTTCTTTTTCAGCATTTTTAGGTTAAAAGATAATGGGTACAATTTCTATTGTGACATGGAATATATGTGGTCTCAACAATGCCAGGAAGCGAGCCTTATTTACACAGGTTATCCGTTCTTTCCAGGTCGAGGTACTCTGTCTGCAGGAAACCCACGTCCCTTGGAATAATAGAGAGTGTCTTAAAATCCCAGGGTTTGACTTGATAACATGCTCTCGGCAGTCCTCTATGATAAGGGGGGGTGGCTATTTTAATGAAGTGTGGGATAGGATCATGTTTGAGGCATAGTCAGGACGTCGGGGGTCGTTGGGCAATTGCGCATCTTTTGGTAAATAATTTTAACTTGACAGTTTGTACCGTCTACAACTCAAATTTTGACGATCCTGAGTTATTAGACTTTCTAAATGTTGAGTTGGCTATGTGGCCCCAACCTATTTGTCTCTGTGGGGACTTTAATATTAGTATGCCAGAAAGTTTTAATATATTAAGAGGTCAGACTTATTTAGGTCAAAAACCTAGAGTGTACAGAGCCTTGCAAGCCCTCGTCCAAGAACATCTTATGATTGATCTGTGGTTCCACTATTGCAAAGACAAGGAAGGGACTACTTATTTTTCTGCCCCCCATAAAAAAACGGTCAGGTTAGACTATTTTTTTCTTTCAGATCAGTTAGTATCTTCAGCTTCAATTTCAATTCTTCCCAGAATATTATCAGACCACAATCCTTTGGTTATGAAATGCAATATATCAGCAGACAGGCGTACTTTAAGGTCTTGGACGTTTGAGCGAAAGCTTCTTCTGGATCCTAATTATTTGGATCACATGAGACCATGGGCAACTGAGTTTTTGAATCTTAATAGGGGCTCGACTTCTAATAGCATACTCTGGGACTCGTTTAAATCTGCTATACGAGGCGAAACTAAAAGTTTTTCTTTTTTTCGTCATAAACAAATAAAAGACCAAATTCAGGATCGGATGGAAGAATTACGTAGATTTGAAATCTTACTCACCACTATTATTAGGGAGGGAGGGGACATTGTTACAGCTCAAACGCAGGTTGCACAGATCAAAGCTTCACTGCAGGAGTTTTTTGGACAGGATTTGGCGGCTAAATACCTGCAGTTCCGCTCGACAATGTTTGAGCATGGGGAGAAGTCTGGGCGGGTTCTCGCCAAGCGACTTCAACAGCGTGGGTTAGCTAACCGCATCACTAGGATTGAGGATCCCCTGGGAGTCATTTATGATACCCCCAAGGGGTTCTTTCAGTATTTTCTGACTTCTATCGCTCCCTATACTCCGAGGAAGCTACTTCACAAACACTGGACCTCGAATTTGCTGATTTTATCGAGGGTCTGCACACAGCTAAAATCTCAGACCATCAGAATATGGTTTTGGCGGCCCCAATCCAATGGGAGGAAGTGATTTCAGCAATGAATTCATTGGCCAGTGGGAAGGCTGCGGGAAGGCTGCGGGCCCTGACCTTATCCCTTTAGAATTCTATTGTACATTCTGTTCAGAAATACAGGACGACTTTCTGCGGGTTTTGAGAGATGCCCAGCGAGGAATTATTCCTGATTCTTGGCGCTTTACCTCTATCATTCTGTTAAAGAAAAAGGATAAACCTGAGCTGAACCCCGCCTCCTTCCGTCCGATCTCATTGATAAACACGGATAGCAAAATTTATTCAAAGATCCTGGCGAGTAGATTGGCTTTGGTTGTAATCCCCCTGGTCTCTATCCGTCAGCACGGATTTATTCCTGGAAGGGACACGGAGGATCATGTCCGCCGTGTCATTGCCCTTTTGGATTGGGCGCAGGTTAAACATTCCCCTCTTGCAGCTATCCTGTTGGACGCCGAAAAGGCGTTCGACAGAGTAGCTTGGGAATTTTTATGGAGAGTTCTACGGTGGAAGGGCTTCTCCTCGAACTTCATTCAGGCTCTCCAATCACTCTATATTGCTCCTCAAGCAAGCCTGTCAATCTCAGGCAATCTTTCAAGACCATTTGCAATAAATAGAGGTACTAGGCAGGGTTGTCCCTGCTCCCCTTTGTTATTCGCTCTATACATTGATCCCTTTTTGAGTACAATAGAGCTATCCACTAGGATTCTACCTGTTGAGATCAATGCAGTTGACTTTAAGGCATTAGCTTATGCCGATGACATTATAATTATAACAAGGGATGTGTCTCTGGCAGCATTCTCCGCTATTAAGAATTTAGCGCAGTCATTTGGACGGCTTTCAGGTTATAAACTTAACGTCCAGAAGACTCAGATTATTCAGTCTTCATCTATGCCGCCTACGGAAGTCCCGGTGGTACAGACTGCAACGTATCTGGGGGTTAAAATATCGGCAGCAGTAGAACAAATACCAGATATGAATATTCTACCTATTATCGATGCTGCCAATCTCACTCTACGTAGGCTAGACAATCTTCATCTTTCTTTATTTGGCAGAAGGAATGTGCTAAAGATGTTGATCTTGCCAAAATTCCTATACATCTTTAGGACTATACCCCTGGAGTTTTCGAAGGCTAGTCTTAATAGCGCAGAAAGATGCTGCAACAGATTTATGTGGAGCTATCATATGCCTCGAAGAGCTGCTAAATGGATGATCCTTACATTGGACAGAGGAGGTTGGTCAGTCCCTAGTCTTTCTTTATATCATTGGGCTGCTTTACTCCAACATCTGGCTCCTCCATTATTCGGGCTTCGCAGCTCACTTCCCTTATCCTGCAGTCCTTCTATTTTCGAGATCAGCTTAGGACAAGAGGTCAAGGGGCTACTTCTTAAGGTCCTCGAGCCGAGCTATTATAAAAAAACAAAATTCAAGGTCATCATAGCTATGCATTCTGCCTGGAGGAAGATCTCTCGAAAATGGGTAATACCTAAAATAAATTTTTACACCCCATTGACTGCTGCTAGGCTGTTACCATCAATCTTCCAAGACTCAGTCACAATTAGGTGGGGAACTCAAGGTATTCTTACGCTAGGGGACTTACTCTGTGAGGGTAAAATGGCCTCTTTTGCATTTCTAAAAGATAAATATGCTTTGGCTTCTTGTGATTTTTTTAAGTATTTACAACTACGCAGCTACATAGACCGTCTTCTGATTAACTCCCCTAATGCACTAAGTAAGAATGCCCTCATGGAGTCAATCTTAAGGAGGACTCGTTTGAGTATCCTTTACCAAACTTTGCTAAATGGTCTTCCTGACGATCTTTTGTTCCAGATGGCTAAATTAGGAGGCAAATTTGGAAAGGCAAATATAGATATTACTTATGCATTGGATCTGTCTAATTCTGTATTAATTTCTGTCAGTTTACGTTCACAAAGTTATATGGCTATGTATGATTTATATTTTACCCCAGCCAAGATCTCTAAATGGGGTGGTGGTGGTGTTCAGGGGTGTCCTAGATGCGGTTTGGGGGCAGCCAATGATGTTCATATGTTTTTTTCATGTACTAAACTGCATAGCTTTCTTCAGGATATCCAAGCGTTTATCAATAATTCACTGAACATTCAGGTAGAACTTTCTCCGGAATTAGTAATTATGGGCTATGTGACAGATCCAAGTATGGATAGATCATTTTTTGAATCTGCCTTTCTCTGCATTGCAATGTCTGTAGTTCGCTTATGTATAACTTCTGAATGGATCAGCCACTCAGCCCCGTCCTTTTTGAATTGGAGAGCGAGAATTCTGGCCCTTTATAATTTGGAATCAGCAGTCATTTTAAAAAGCGGGAGAAGAAGGCGGGATAAGGGTCTAAAGATTTGGGCCCCTTTTTCGAGTTGGTATAGCAAGTAACACTGGTTGGGCCTATTGCTATTTTCTTTTTTTTGTTGAGACTGTTTGTTTTTGTGTTCTGGACAGTGATTTTATATTTGGTACTGTGAACCATGATTGTCTAAGCTATGTGTCCTTCTTTTTTGCTCCTTGTTTTGTCAAGCGAAAAAAAAAAAAAAAAAAACAAAGTAAGGTGCATACAATGGATATATTCCTGAAAAAAGAAAACATTCTCATTCAAAACAAATACAGATTAAAAAAAGAAGAGAGTACATACAACAGACTAAAAGATATGTCATTGAAACTATACACATCCGTGATTGCTTAATGTTACTGGCTGACACTTGGTACTGTCATACTGTTGAGTACTCAATGGCCCCAGTCTCTTCACGGATTGCGTATCTCTTAAATGGCATTGACGCGTTTTGATGGAAAAATTATACTACCATCTTTGTCAAGATTGAAATTTTGACTCTCCGAAATAGACTGATTCCTACTGGAACTATTTAAAAACACCTGTTTGGTAAAACACAAGAATCAATATATATATCTCCAGGGTATTTTACCATAAAATAAACAGTACAGTAAGAGATGTCCATATGACTCTTGCCTATAATCCCTTACAATGTCATTCTAGTTGTGTTGTCTTAAAATGTATAGCATTTCGAAGACTGTAGACTACCACAACAAGTGTAGGGTACACTAGTCTCTACACAAAATTAATGATATATTTATATATATATATCTCAACACATTGTTTCCAATATCCTTGCTCCTGGGCATATCTGTTATGGTTCCCTCTCCGACACATACTAACACTCAAAAACTCTTACACATTCCATTCTACATTCATGCGGGAGTAGACAGATGTCCTAAACATCAGTATCCATAATTCTTAAGATTTCTGAATTTATTAAGATCTGCATCGTCATTTCTCTCCTCTTATTGGTAGTAGGTGGATGCAAAAGCCTCCCAGGCCATGTATTTGTAGTGGAAGTTTGGGACAGATATCTCCGTTCTCCTCACTAATGTCCAGTTAGAAATTGTGTCGAAGGATAAATCTAAAATATATTTACATATGAGTTATCCTGACTCAAATGGTCAGTGACAATAATGGTGTACATAATATCCACAACTATCTTGATCTCACCTTGTAGAATCCCTTTGGCGATCCCAAGTCTGAATAATAAGCCTGGAGTTGACCTAGGTCGTGGGCGTACTAGTTACCAGCCTGGTAATTGCAACCGTTGTGGAAGAGAGTATATATATATATATATATATATATATATATATATATAAATATATATATATATATATATATATATATACACCTGAGTTAGCCTTAATTGGGCTCGGTCAATCGTAAGACTTACTAATGCCCTGTTAATTTTACTGCGGGCTAATAATTCACATACCTTCCTTGTAGGAGCTATGGTGCATAGGTTGGGCTTGTAGATTGATAGTTCCAACCAAGAAACTCCCTTTCCTAATTAGGATCTGGGAAAAAAGGGGAAAAGGAAATATCTGTATGATTATAAACCTGTATTATCATCCAATATTGGAGTACACTAGGTTCTATTCCGTTAATCTAGATTCTACTCAATTCTGCCTCATACATCGACTGCCTCAAACATGAATCCTGAGGGACCGGTCTCTCTTCCCTGGCCTCTGGAATACTGAACTTCTAGATTAGTGAGATGACACATAAGCACATAGTAGCATATTGGGATTGGGAATGGAATCTACACAAACTTGCACAGTATTCAAATGGATTCCCTCTTTTTTGCATCAGATGGGTCAGATCGGTTGCGAAGGTACCAAAAGATTGTTTCTGCTTCAAATTCTGGATCACGAGAATAAAGGATTCTGGGGTATGTTTACAAGGGCTTATCGCCACCAGAATGTCACTTTTTATAGCAATCTGGGGGTGGTAAAACCTTCCCCTTATTTACAAGGGGGCATTTAGCCACTTAACGTGGCTTAACGCGCCTTGTAAATAATTTATTAGCGGGTAAATGTGCCTACAAGGGATTTTCTTCCTTTTGTTCAATCTAACATCTATTAGCAAACAATGGTCGTAAGCTCTATCCAGTAACTTACATCGAGTTATTTAAGAAGTTAAATTGACTTATTTCAATTTGAACAAATCCGGCACAGATTATTTCACATGGGTGTAAGCCCTTATTCACGCAGTACTTAGCGTAAAAGAGCCGGTCAATGGGTGTTGTGGTGGGCGTTCCGCCGCAACCACCAGTGCTTTTGATGCTGCACCCTATTTACAAGGGTGGCGTGAATGGGGAGCAGTGGCAAAAATAATACCAGGGAAAACCTGGTCTTAACCTGGCGAAGAAATTATTAATTTCTCGACGCTGTTGCTGTTTCTATGTGTGCTGCATTATGCATCACACATAGAAACAGCAAATCGCCATTAGTGATTATGCATGTGCAGGAAGGTTTCCCTTCCTGCACATAAACAATCCATAATGGCAATTTGTAACTTCTATGGATGCTGGAATGTGCAACACACATAGAAGTTGCAACTCGTCATTTTTAAATGATTGTTTATGTGCAGGAAGGGACACTGTGGTGCAAGGGTGCCCGCGTTGGCGCTAGGCAGCTAGATTTAGCGCCAGTGCTAGGGACAACAGAGGGGTGCGCCGCATTCTTGTAAATACAGCGCATCCCTACATTTTTAAACTGACAGAGGACGGCGTTAGCAATTTTGGAGCTACACCGCGCTCCACCAGTTTTTTGTAAATATGCCCCTTTGTGTATAAGGATCATGTCCTTGTAGGTGATCTTTTGTCGAACTGGTAACGTGCAATTTGCGCATTCTCAGAGTGAAATGTTATTATCTTGGTATTTTCGTAACAGGGCTTGAAGCAGTGTTTTGCACAAGCTGCAATTTTCATAGATAGCATTCCTTTAATAAAGTTGTGATAAATAAGCACGTTTATCAGTGGGATGTGGAGCTTGTCTGCTAAAAATTACAATCATGACTTTAGTATTTACAATTACTAATAGCACATTTTTGCTGTATTGGCGACTTGGTATTTCCACGAAAGATGTGAATTCATAAAAATGCCTAAATTGCACATGGACTTGGGTATAGGCCCATCTCCACAAACCAATTAAGAATATGTGTACCCTGGGGTGAATCATCTGTCAACCACACATCATTTTTTCATGGATTCAGTTCAAACAAATTCTGGTCTTCCTCCATTGAGTAAAGTGGTTGCAATTTGTAATTCCTCATTCTGTGCAAGCTTCTCTTTCTGTGTTTTCTCGAAACTGAAAAGAAATTTGGCATTGTTAGTAAACATATAAACACGCGCCACCAGCATGGTCAGCGCTCATTCCGGAGGGCGCGTATAGATACTAACTAGTAACAGGGATAAAATTGACCCCTGAGGAGCATCACAGTTCAGCGCTCTCGAATTAGCTGGATGAGGGAGAGGTTCCACCAGATGATGCTGATATTCCAGGAAAGATTGAACCAGGTCAAGGCGGTCCCACAGACAGGAATTTCTTCAAGCTTCGAGATCAGGATTTTGTAGTCCAGCGGTTCTTCACTTGTGGTCACAAAGCCTTCTCAGGGGGTCTGCGGCTGCTTAGAAAATGAAATAATATTAACAAATTAATAAAGTTGAGATAAGTAAAGAGGCAAAATGTATAAATGAAAGTTTCAAAACTTTCTGTAAATGTGAAGGAATTTGAAAGTGCAGGCTAAAAAGGAAAGGCCTCCTTTACGAGGTTTTGGCGCAGGACAGTGCCGCAAGGAACCTTGCTTCGCAGCCCTGCATCAAAAGAAAAGGGCAGGAATGTGCCGTATCTAAGAGATATGGTGCATCCCTGTCATTTTCACCTGCTCTAGCGCACAATGGGCTGCCGTGCCCTAACGCAGGCTCCCTTGCGGCATGGTGCAAGGGTGTCTGCGTTGTAGGGGTGATTGTTTTCCTCTTTCTATCTATGCATCTCACATAAAAATAGGAAAAATGAGGAAAAATGTGCATATTTCCCCTCGTTGCACCTCCCTAACGCCATCCCAGGGGTGGCGTTAGATTCTGAGGCATTCCCTGGTTTACGATTTCTCGTAAATCTGGTGATGCTTCATATTCCATGGGTGTTTCGTGGGAGCACACACAGCAGCACCCGAGGGGAGCCCCTTTCACCCAGTGTTCTGCATGAAAGAGGCACATATTTACAAGGCCATGAAAAGCCACGCAAAGTGGCTTTGCGTGTCCTTCTAAATATGCTTCGGCACATTGCGCCACCGGAGTGTCAAAAAAGTGGCGCTGCTAGGAGCCTCGTAAATGAGGCCCCAAATTAGTATCTTGAGATAGATTTTTGAGGCAGTGCAAGTGCAACAGAGTGAATACAGTAAGGACGATGAGTGGCCTCAATTGAATTTAGAAACGCTCCATCCTTCCCATTAGAATTCACATTTTTATTTGTTTTACATCTGTTTCTGAATTAAATGAAATATTTCATAAATTTGCTTTATAAATGGTTGTTCATGCAGGGGGCGGAGCTTGCCTCCGCGTAAGATGGCCGCGTAATAGAAGAGCTCCGCGAGCCATCATCACCACAAGCCATTTATCCTATCAATCGGCAACCCTGCCCGAACGTTATACACATATTCAGACGGTGCTGACCACGACCTCTCTGCTGACATCTTTTTTGAGGCGGAGACTGCTCCAGAGCGGACGCCACGTGCTGTGGGCCTTCACAGCGGAGGAGAGGGGCGGCCACGTTCCCGGAGCTCCCTGGCCTGGGCTCATCGCTCAGGCTGCCGTTGCGATACTGCTTGCTGGCTGCCGCTCCTGGCGCGGGTGTCGACCTCTGCAACGGTTCCAGGCCGGAGCGGACCCGGCGGAGGCGGCCTGGCGGGACGGCCTGGTGCGCGTCCAAGCGGCAGAAGACTATTGAGCCCCCGTGTTGGATTCCCCTGCTAGATCTGGGATTTTGACTGCACACACAATTACAGTGAGCTGCTGTGGGCGAGGCCTGCGGGGATTGGCACACTCCCGCACTGGGCTGCCCAGAGAACTGCGACCTCTTTGCACTATATCACCGCTGCCTCCTTGCCTGCCCCACTCACGCTCTGCAGCTGGAGAACCTAGCCCCCCCTGGCCTGGGAGAGCCTCCCATGCCTACCAACTGTGGCGGCCTGCGGGGCCAGGGGATCCCCCGTAGCCAGAAATCAGACTTGCGCCCTTGCTGAAGCGAACAGGGGGAGATGCCACTACCCCACTGGGAGAGGACTGCTCTGGCTGGGGCCTACCGCCCTGTTGAGGGGGGCCCGGTTGGGAGGTGGAGTGCCTGACGCGGCCTGAAGTGCCAGGGCAGTACATGTCCAGCTGCTGAGAAAGGGCCTGGGGGTCCATGTTTGGAATGCCAAGGAGCTGGTTGGCCTGGCGCCTTGTGCTACAGGGCCCTCTGTATCGTGTTTGTGTGTCTGTAGTTGAGGCCTAAGTGAGAATATACACTCTCTCAGGATCCTATGGCTGAGAACGCTGCACCTTAAAGAACTCTACCCCACCAATTACTCTCCTGTGATGAGGTTTCCACTTTCCTCATCTCTATACTATCACAGAGGAGACCCATCTTTGGCTACAGAGTCAGATTCCTGCGCACAGCTGCCCTCTGGAGGTACTGCTGCAGGGAGAGGACCTTGCTGACATTGCATAGCACACTGCACCAGGCTCCTAGCCCCCACAGGGAGACCCTACCCACCTTTCCCAGCCACCATTTTCTCACCTACCACGCAACAACACCTACAGCACTACGTACCTCAATGAAAGATCTATTCTAGGGTTGATTTATGCAACTTGACCACTGAGGCCATTCGCCACCTGAATAGTTAACCTTGGTGCCTTGGACTGCTACCGCGCGGATCTGCTATACCCGCTTACTACTGTTCCAACAGCAACACTCACCCCCTCCCCCTCAAGTGGGATGTACCATGGGTAAGGTCGACAAAATGCAGACGAAGCTCCTGTTTGACTCAACACGATCTAGAACTAGAGAGATGGGGGGCCCGTTTCACAGAACCCCAGGCATATAACTCGGAGGACGAACACAGTGAGGTCAAACAAATGTTAGCAGCGTTACAGAAAAGCCTGTCGGTGATTGATGGGAAAATTGACTCTCTGGTCTTTCGTATGGACAGGATGACGGAACGGCTAGATAAGCAGGCGGAACAGAGAGATATGTCAGAGCGCAGAATCACGGAGGTCGAGGTGGCTCAGTCCGAAACAGACAAGATGCAAAAACATATGGCCAAGGCACTCACGTCGCTCCAGGACAAGACAGAGGACTTGGAAGCCCGCTCCCGACGGAGCAACATTCGTATCACAGGCCTTCCAAAGTCTACCTCAATGGGCAACACGGAACAATTCATAGAAAAACTCCTCCTCACCTTACTGGGCTGTGATACCTTTGCGGATATTTTTGTGGTCGAGAGAGCCCACCGATTACTGTGACCGCCCCCGGGTGCACCTCCATGCCCTGTGACATGCCAGAGAATTAGGTGAGCTACAATATGAGGGCTCAGCGATGTCGCTCTATCCAGATTTTACGATTAAAGTACAGGTAGCGAGACGTCAAGTAAATTCCCTCAAATGACAACTTCGGTATCAAAATATCACCTATGCCATGCTATACCCGGCCAGATTAAGAGTCACCCCGGACGGCTCATCCCGAATTTTCTCAGACACGAAAGTACTGCAGAAGGCACTCAAGGAAATCTCCAAACAGACAAAACGAGATGCGGTGGAGGAGAGGTTACCCGATGCGGCAGATGGTCCGCCAGAGACAACGTCTAGATGACAATGACCAAGACATCAGACTAGAGGGGGCACTCTCCTGGGGCCCGACAAGTTGACACTTACTACATGCCTTTTTTGTTTCACTGGAACCCGAGTTTGCTGTGTTCTTGCGGCCGTAGCACCCTCTGGATCCAGCGGGTCACCTGCGGTGCGACGCAGCTGGCCAGAACTCACGCAAGTATTTGTTGACTTTATACAGTTGAAGAGGTGTTCGCTTCTTGTATGTATACTCAGCATAGACCTTAGTGTATATGTGGGTCCTGTTCTGTGCAGATATCTTTCCTATTTACTTATGGTTGGCTGCA
Source organism: Triturus cristatus (assembly GCF_964204655.1). Classification (NCBI taxonomy): domain Eukaryota; kingdom Metazoa; phylum Chordata; class Amphibia; order Caudata; family Salamandridae; genus Triturus; species Triturus cristatus. The sequence goes on from NC_140591.1 coordinate 85,328,743, forward strand.
TTTTTTTGTTTAATTGCTTGCCAGGGCTGTTATTTCCTTAAATAGGTCCGATTGTTTTAACACATTCATTATAGTGTGGATAATGTTGATGGTTATTCGTAGTGCTTAGGTAACATCCGCCCCCGCATGTTACACACTACCTGGCTGTTTGCCACCTTTTTTCTTCGGGAGGGAGAGAGGGAGGGGGGAGGGGAACACTGACTGTGCTCAAATTGGGTTAGCATGGCGTGGGAGGAGAGATGGGGGGATTTTTGAAATTTTGTGTTTGACAGAACTAGGACTAGTGGACATCTGGCGCTCTCGCTCGTCTGAGAGGGGAAGCTTCACAAACTATTCTGCCCGCACAATCTACATAACAGAATTGATTATTGGATGGATTTGCCTTCCCTTTTCACTTCTAGGCAGAATCTCCATCATGAAAATGGTGATCCTCCCCAGATTCCTTTTCCTGTTTGTCAATATTCCAATTGTCCTTCCGGCACACTTCTTCAAACACCTTAAAACATTGCAAATAAAACTGGCCTGGGCTTGAGGAAATTCGATTTTCGATCTCGATCGTATTGACCCGCCATTTTATATTCCGCCGCCATTTTGTGTTGCCCTCACTCAGGCAGCACGACAAACGAAGTCTTTTCTGCTTTTCCTGCGGTATCGTGTCAAAATAGCCTTCTGCCTCTGTTTACAAAGCTGGTGTCAGGGACTGGCCGAGTACACTAATCCCTGTCTGGTTTTCCTAATCCCTGTCTCAACTATCTGCTGGTTCACACTATTCTCTTCTGACTTTATCTTATCTTCTGGCCTTCGCTGTTCTCTGCTCGTATTCTCTCGTTTCACAACTGTCCTCCAAAACACACAAATGTATCTTGCCACCTGCAAGTCAGTTGCAGACACGTTAATAAATTAACCTGTGAGGAGGGGGGACAAACACAGTCGGAGGAGAGGCTTCTTCGGGTTACCCGATATCTTGTTTTTAAACTCTTTCTATTGGCTACGTCTTTTTTTCGAACTTTCCTTATTGGTTCTTCATGTATGTATCGGGTGTGTTTCTGGTTAATCTATATGTCATCTATGTACTATAAAAGATTGTGCGCCACGGAGTGAAGTGGCAGTCTCCTGAGAACATACCGTGTGTACTTCTAGGACAACTGTACTAGCTGCAGCTAATAAATCTGATCTTTTACGCCGACAGAGTGTCCCTGTGTCTCTGTTAGCTAAAGCAGGAGAACCCAGGAGATTAAGGCGTACCCTGCGCCGCCAGGCCCATAAGGTTCTGGTTCTTCAACTGACGCCCAACGTAGGGCGGTTTCAGAGGTAGTGGTTCTGCCTGAAGGTCGTGAGGAACCCCGCAAGAAAATTCTGGAGGAATCGCGAACCACGTCAAGCGACCCCTGTATGTCGAAGTGGTCTGAAGGTCTTTTGCAGCGTGGTTACACCTTCCTGACGGCTACTGACGACTGCTGCCCTGACTGCCGCCCTGCCTTGGCCTTCTTTTGGTGATGTATGGCAAGGCGAGACGATAGACGGGCCACTGTTGGTGTAAGAAGACTCCTTAGTTAAGTATTGGTGGGTCGCTCCCACAATTTTCTTTGGTTCTTTGATTCGGCTATTGCAATAGCCGAAGCCGAGGGTTAAGTACATTTGTGCTGTGTTAATTAACTTTACCCCCCTTGATGTTTGTGAACAGTCCAGTGAAATAACGATGCCTGGTCTGACTAAGTTTAGGAAACTTTGTTGTTTTGGTTGTAATAGGGATTCCCGGCTGGAGGACTCTTGTCCGATTCCTTCGGTTGGAACTCCCACTTATGAGCTCTATTCTAAACATGGTGTTGGCCCCATTGCCTTTAACGAGGCATGGATCCAATACACGAAGAATAATGGTGTTTTAAAGTGGCCAGAAAATGGTAGTTTTAAGCCTGACATACTAGATAATTTGGAAGCTATTTGATTTAAAAGAAAAGCCCGGCCGGCAATGTTTGACTCTTTCCGCCTTTGGCGTAAGGAAGCCAAACAGAGAAAAATTAAGCAAGCAAAACGAGATAGGAAAGCACAGGGTATGACGATTATACAGGCTGCTCAGCAGTTTAAAGATGATGAAGTTGATAATGCGATGGAAATTTCAGAGAGACAGCATCGTATGGCGATAGATAAATGCTATCCGGTGTTGCCTGCTTCCCCTTCTTTAGAGGGAGATCCCTTGATGTCTCACTTATTGAGATTGCCTCCGCCCTATGTACAAGGTGCTAATGCACCCCCGTTGTTACAGCCTGTTCAGCCGCCAGTTGCGCCTCCGCCTGCTCCGGCTCTTCCACATTTGCCCCTTCAAGTATTGCCGCCTCCACCAGCTTTGCCTTCGACTCCTTTGCCTTCATCTTCTGAACTTCGATCTTCTTTGCCTTCTGCTCCCCCGGTAATTACTGGTTCCCCTTCAGTTAGTTCGCCTAATACCTTGTCCCCTATCCTTATGTCCAATTCTCCGTCTGTGCGTAAATGACTCACAGATACTGTCTCTGGTCTTTTATCTCCTTTCTTTGAGGCTTTAAATGTGTCTCCAGGATTTTTCTCGAAGACAGTCTCGTAGTCAGTTCCCAGCTTCCGAAGAACGAGAAAGGTTGGACTCTCTCGCTCGTAAATGGATTGAGAGGGGTCCCCAGTATAGTGTGCCCGACATTATGTCTACCTTTTCACAGTGGAATGCGCCTACGCAGAGATATGTTTTCAATGTTATGTGTGATACTCTCATCAAAGAATGGGAGGATATGGATTTGGGTTCGGTTCCTCAGGGTCTGTTAGATGTTCAGGCTGATTTCGACAAAGGACTCATTGTGGGTTCTAAGGTTGAGGACGCTGTAAGGACACTTGTTACTTTTAGAACCTTATTTACCTCACAGACTTTTCTTGACTCCGATCCCTCGGTTAGGTTGACACTGAAACATTATCCAATGAGAGAGGTTCCTCCAGTGTGGAGAGAAGCGGTTGCAGCAGCAGGTGCTAATCCAGCTGTTCCTGCTCACTTCCAGCGTATATGGGTACATGTCCCCTGGAAAAGATCTGAAGTTTTGGCTCTTAAACAGTCTCTACCGGATCCTCGTAAGAACCCTGCAGGTTATTATAAAGAATTGTCACAGACCGTTGATGCCTGTATTATGAATCTAGCCGATATTGATATGTTGATGGGAAATGTAGTCCCACAAGCGTTATGGGCTAGGATTCGTAGAGAGGATCACGTCCAAGCATTAGGTGGTGATTGGAATGCTATAATTGCCGCAGATAGAGCCCAAGTGGGTGGTGCGAAGCCTGATGCTTTGATTTCAGAACTCCCTGGTAGGATTATTACATTAATGAAAACGATGATGCCTTCCTTGAGAGTTAATTGGGATAAACTAGCCGCGTGTAAACAGAAGATGAGAGTGTCTCCGATTTCTTCACTCGTTTCGAGGAGACCTTCATTGATCACAGTGGTCAGGATATGACTACAGAGGGTGGACAGCAAATTTTTGTAGATAAGTTCGTATTTAATTTGCTTCCCGAGCTGTCACATAAGTTGAAAGACTCCGAGAGTTCATGGGCTGTTTCTTCTTCTGCCCAGATATTGGCTACTGCTCAATATTATGAAAACAGAGATAAAGAAGAGAAAGATAAGCAAGAGAAAAAGACTAAAGAATTAAAAACTAAGGTTCTTTTGCAACAGGCTTATCCTCCTCGTTATGCTCAGCCCCAGTTTCAACAGCCTCCACAGTTTCAGAGGGTGTATCAAAAGCCTGAGCCATATATTCCGCGACTTTTATTAGGTCCTAATCAATGTGCCTATTGTAGGGAGGAAGGTCATTTTTAGAATAGTTGTCCGGTTTTATTGCAGCGCAATGGAGCACTATCTGCTCCACGAGGTCGTGGTGGCCTCCAGTCAGTAAACAGAGGTAGAGGTCGAGGTATGTTGACCCAAGAACAGCGTTCCCTTCCTCCTCCTAATTCCGTGAACTACTTTGATCAGCAAAACGCACGATCTACACAGTATTACAATGAGGATCATTATGTTGAAGGCGAGAATGAAAGTCTTCATGCTAACTAGGACAGACATGGACAAAGTAAGGGAGTTGTGTCGATTCCAGTAGATCAGAATGGACCTTATGTTAATGTCACTACAATGGGTGTTTCAGAGCCATTTCTTTTAGATACTGGTGCGATGAGAAGTTCTATTATTCATTCTAAACTCACTGGGGCACCTTTGTCTGGCTTAACAAATGTATCTGTAGGTTTTTCTGGCGCCCCAGTTCGTAATCCGGTCTCTTGCCCTTTGCCTATTTCAATTGGCCCTTATGATTTGGAAGCTCCGCTTCTCTTAGCGAATGGTTGCGGCGAGAATCTGTTGGGCTTGGATTTATTGAAAAGAATGCATGCCACGATATCTTGTTCTCCTTCTGGTGTATATCTTACTTTAGGACAGAAATTGACTTCTCCAATGTATTTGTCTAAAGATCAATTTCCACCTGAATTGCTCTCTCTTCCTGCAACGCTTTGGGCTACGGGTCCAAATGGTGTTGGTTGTCTTGAGATCCCACCTTATGTTGTTACTCTCAAGCCCAATGCTGAATTGCCACGCGTTCCTCAATATAGAATTTCCACTGAAGGTGAAAGAGCGCTTTTGGAAATCATCCATGATTTGATTCAGAAGGGTGTGGTTGAAGAAACGAGAGGAAACATATGTAATAGCCCTATTCTTCCTGTTCTTAAACGCACTGATCCTTCTCAGCCTCCTGTTTATCGCTTTGTAATTGATCTTCGGGAGGTAAACAAAATTGTTGTACCGCAGTTTCCTGTTGTCCCAGATATCACTGCTCTGTTGACAATGATACCTTCCACAGCGGTTTGATTTTCTGTTATCGATCTGAAAAATGCTTTCTTTAGTATTCCCATTGCCGAAGAGAGTAGGGATATCTTTGGCTTCTCTCTTGGAGGCCGAAGCTTCCGGTTCAAGCGCTCACCTCAAGGCTATTGTGAAAGTCCCTCTATTTATAGTCAAGCTCTGAAATGTCATCTTGATACTTTTCCTTTGCCGTCTGGTGCTACTCTTATTCAGTACATGGACAACTTGTTAATCGCTGCTGATTCAGAGGATATATGAAGAATGTGACTGTTGCATTGTTGCGTCACTTGTCTGATCTTAATCATAAGGTTTCACCTTCTAAGCTACAATATGTTCGCCGAGAGGTTACCTACTTGGGTCATCTCTTATCAAAGGAGGGAAGACGATTAACCCCAGAACGTATCCAAGCAATTGAGCAAATGTCTGTGCCATCCACACAAAGAGAGGTGCGTGCCTTTCTGGGCGTTACTTCTTATTGTAGGCAGTGGATTCCGAACTTTTCTTTGTTGGCCAAACCTCTGTTGGCACTCACTTTGAAAGATACACCTCAGCCCCTTCCGTGGACTGACGAATGTCAGAGGAGTTTTACTGACTTACGTGCTGCTGCTCTGTGTTCTGCTCCTGTATTAGGTACTCCTAATTACAGTAAGCCTTTCACGCTCTATGTTCATGAAAGAGAGGGTTGTACGTTGTAAGTCTTAACGCAGCGATTTGGAGATAAACAGCGACCATGTGCCTATTTTTCGGCTACGTTAGATCCAGTAGCTAAAGCATTGCCTAGTTGTCTTAAAGCGACAGCAGCAATTTCTATTCATCAGTCGGCTGGAGTGGTGCTAGATAATACTCTCATTGTTATGGTGCCACATGCAGTGGATACCTTGCTAAATAGAACAAAAACGCAGCATCTTACGAGTGCTCGTTTGTCTGGATATGAGCTCTTGGCTAGTCACGTACACATCAAACGATGTAACACTTTAAATCCAGCTACTTTGTTTCCTCTTCCAGAAGAGAAAGGTGTTCAAGAACAACATGATTGTTTCCTCCGTACTGAGGAAGAGACAAAAGGTAGAATTGACTTAACAGATACGCCATTAGTGAATCCAGGTGGAACACTATGGGTGGATGGTTCTTGTTTTAAGCTTCCTAATGGAAAGACAACTTCAGCCTATGCTGTTACTACCTTGCATACAGTCGTGGAAACAGCACGCATCAGACATAATTCAGCTCAAGCAGCTGAACTGATAGCTTTGACCAGAGCGTGTTTGTTATCTAAAGGAAAAAGAGTGAACGTGTATACCGATAGCCAGTACGCATTTGGTGTGACTTTCAATTTTGGGCGTCTGTGGAAAGAAAGAGGATTCTTTACCTCCCACGGCACTAAGATACAGCATGGTCAGTTGGTGACTGACCTTCTTGAGTCACTTGCTTTGCCAACCCAGATAGCAATTGTGAAGTGTAGTGCGCATAAGAAGATTACTGACGATGTTGGTCGCGGGAATGCATTTGCGGATGAGGTAGCGAAAAGGACAGCCAGAGATGCTACAAGTCACATGTATGTTGCGGGCCCTACAAATTGGGTCAGAGAGAGAGGAATGTATGAGGACACAGTAGAAAGTGTGAAATCAATTCAAGAAGAGGCTACAGAGAAAGAGTTGAGTAAGTGGAAAGAATGTACAGGAATGTTAGATGAGATGGGATGTTGGGTAGAATTGTCAGAGCACCAACGTTGGCTGTTACCAGATGCCTATGTACTACCTGTAGTTACTATGGTGCATGGTCCAGCCCACCTAAGCGCAAAAGGAATATGCAAGCTTCTGGCTCCAGTGTGGCAGAATGAAGGAATACCGAAGTGTGCAGATAATGTAGTGAAACATTGTATTATTTGCTTAATGTACAATCCCGGAAAGGGAACCCCAACTCAAGCAGGTCATTTTGCTCCTCCGACCTATCCATTTGAGGTGTTGCAAATCGATTACATTCACATGTAACGATGCAACAATCTCAAATATGTTCTAGTGGTGGTATGTGCCTTTTCTAGATGGATAGAGGCTTACCCCCTGAAAGACAACACTGCTTTATCTACAGCCAAAGTACTGCTAAAAGAGGTCTTCCCTAGATTTGGTTTGCCGCGCATTGTCTGGAGTGACAATGAAAGTGAATTTGTGGGCCAGGTCATGCAAAAAGTTTGTGCAGGTCTTGGCATCAAGCAGAAGTTCCATGCAGCAAACCATCCACAGTCAGCGGGTCTAGTGGAGTGCTATAATGGTACTCTAAAACTCAAGCTTGCTAAAATACAAGCCAGTACAGGTCTTAATTGGCCCGATGCTCTACCTTTGGCTCTTCTATCCACCAGAATGGCTGTGCATTCTCGTTTGGGACTTAGCCCTTATGAGGTAATTTTCGGACGCCCAGCTAATATATGGGGAGTCCCTCGCCCTAAAAAGTATTCCGATATACCATACCCGATGTTGATTGACTATTTGCACGACCTCACAACTAAATTGCATGTTCTCCATCAACAGGTTCAGAGCGCTTTGCCAGAGGCCTCCACAGACCTGGGTCATTCCATCCAACCAGGTGACTGGGTTTGTGTGAAGAATTTCCAAAGGACGAAGAATTTGGAGCCTCGTTGGAGAGAGCCTCGACAGGTTCTCTTGACCACCCGTACAGCAGTGAAAGTTGAAGGAAAAAAGAACTGGATTCACGGCGTGCTCAGTGGGTCCGTAAGGGTATAAGTGACTCTGAAAGCGAGAAGATTCCCCGATTCATGCCTTTTAGTGATGCACGCCTGAATGGAACACTGTCAGAAAAAGAAAACAACGACATTCTCCAAGAAGCTGTACCACCACATCTTCGCTTGAATACCACAAATCCATGAACATTGTTTCAGGATCAGACTGTACCTGATAAAGCTCATTACGATTTAAGACCTAGACTGAAGAAGAAAACTTGAGATTCTCTCTTCCATGTAGTTCCTATCCCGGTTGCAGGGTCACAGTAGGAGTCTTAGTTATGACCTGAGTAGTGACAATAGGTCTGCAGGACGTGCAGTGTCATAGGACAGCAGATAATCATAACCAAGTGATTGAGGAAGATTGCCGTGAGCATCCACTTAGAAGATGGAGACTACATTAGGAGAAAGAGAGAAAAAGGACAAGATGAAAGAAAAATATTGTAAACTAATGTACAGTCGTTGTGGTATAACTTTATGTGTTTTTATATTATTGTGTATTTTATTGGCATGTATAGGTTGGATTGTTCATGCTATGCAGCAAAATGTTGTTCCTACTTCTATCTCTTTGCCTTCTTATTCTACTATCTCTCCACATCTATTTCATACACTTCCTCAACATGAACTCATTAGAAGAACCGAATATTACAATAATTCATTTATCCAGTTATTGCACCAACACCAATTAGTAATTAATACATCCGACTGTTGGGTGTGTGGACTTACGCCTCATACCACAGAAAAAGGGATGCCATATTTAGTCCTTCCGTTCTCTTATGAAGGTTCAGCTTGGGCTTATTTTGTAATATTCTCTAACGCCTATCAAAGCCGATTTAAACGACCTGTCAGTTCTTATATTGGTGGACCAGATTTCAGTCATAGTTCATTGATAAAGGGAATGGTAGCTATGGCTAAAATCATGGAGAATAGTAAAAAATTTTTGGATGAGAGAAAAGCATATACTAATTGGAACGTCACTCATTATATCACTAGCCTTAGTGATAAGGTTAAACAGGGAAAATCTCCACCAATTTGGACTGTACCTCATCAAGGCAATTTCTGTTTGCAAATAAATGGCCAGACTGCTGACACTGAACAGAGAAGAAGCTTTTGTTCCCATACGTACATCCACTCATCTCAGAATTTGCCGCCGTTAGTACCATCTCAGGGTACGTATTTTATCTGTCACGATAGAGCCTATACATGGTTACCAACTGTTTTTTCTGGAACATGCTATATAGCTTTTCTTCTTCCCCCTACAGACACTGCTTCTTCAAACCATCATAGAAACAGATATGACAGAGGAATTATTGATTCCAAAGACACAGCAGGACAAGAGGGAGGAGACTTCCTCAAAGGATTTCTTCCTTTTTGAGGTCCTATGGCAAACAGCAGGAATATGAGACAACTGGTTCGTGTTGTAGAGACTACCATAGACATCACTGTAGGAGCTTTGAGTAATATCACAGCGGAACTACAGGCGGATCGTCTTATGACATTACAGAACCGAGTTGCCTTAGATGTTATTCTTGCGGACCGTGGTGGAGTCTGTAAATTGATCAGATCTAGTTGCTGTATTTATATACCTGACGATGCTCCGACAGTATACCAAGCCATCTCTAAATTACATGTAATCTCCGAGTCGATTCATCAGGACGAAGGAGATTGGTCGTTATTGGGGTGGTTTTGGGGACTACTGTCTAAGTGGGGATGGAAGGTATTAACATTCCTTGGAATAGTTTTGGCCATCATTTTCTCTTGTTGTCTTTGTATGCACTGTGGCCCCGCCATCTGCGGCCTTTGTGCTACTGTGTGCATCCCAAAACCTAAGTCACAGAGAATATTAAAATGATGTTGCAACAACAGCTTGATGACCTCATGGCCATTTACATCGACTCAGATTAACATGAGTCTGTGTATTATTGCCTGAGTTCTGGCAAAAGGAGGGTCTGAGGAAATTCGATTTTCGATCTCGATCGTATTGACCCGCCATTTTATATTCCGCTGCCGTTTTCTGCTTTTCCTGCGGTATCGTGTCAAAATAGCCTTCTGCCTCTGTTTACAAAGCTGGTGTCAGGGACTGGCCGAGTACACTAATCCCTGTCTGGTTTTCCTAATCCCTGTCTCAACTATCTGTTGGTTCACACTATTCTCTTCTGACTTTATCTTATCTTCTGGCCTTCGCTGTTCTCTGCTCGTATTCTTTCGTTTCACAACTGTCCTCCAAAACACACAAATGTATCTTGCCACCTGCAAGTCGGTTGCAGACACGTTAATAAATTAACCTGTGAGGAGGGGTGACAAACACAGTCGGAGGAGAGGCTTCTTCAGGTTACTCGATATCTTGGTTTTTTTTTTTTTTTTTTCAAAAACCTTTATTCTTTTAAATCAGTGACACAGCTATTCAGCCGACAACCCGGAGGTACGGCAGCTTTAGAAACACAACACATGCGAGCGTCCACATTTCACTGACAGGAGAGTCAAAGGTTCTGTTTTAAATAAACACAAACCCAAACCTAAACACAAGCAAGGCGATAAGTACTGAAAGCACAAAAAGGGTTCCCATCAGGGGGAGCGAGCCCCATTTCGTCCAACAGACACAGGTCTATAGTGAGGGAAAGGAGGGGAAGTCAGAGACTCAAGAAGACAAACACATACCAGCAAGGAGTACAAAGCCGGAAAGAAAGCTAAGGGGAGAGCTGCTCCTCAGGCGGGTCCGGGTCTGGGGGCAGGCATATGCCCCCTCTGTACTGGTTCCATCGCCCCCATACAGAGTGCCATTTCCGAGGGCGCCCTCGAGCACAATACACTGTCTTCTCCCTAAACATGGTCCAATCCATGTTTTCCATCCACGCTGTCAATGTAGGAGGCTTAGTAGAGCCCCACAGACGGGCGATGTCGCGCTTGGCTACCATGTTCCCTAGGGTCACCCACTGAGTCTGTGCCGCGTCGTGGTCAGTAGGACCCCAAACATTCAGGAGACAACACCGCGCCTCAGGCTGCATGACGATGCCCGTCACCTCCCCCATCACATCTTGGATTCGCTTCCAAAACTCCATGATCGCACCGCATTCCCAAATAATATGTAGGAAGGTGCCCACCGTACCACAGCCTCTCTTACAGAAGCCCTCCTCAGTCGATATCTTGTTTTTAAACTCTTTCTATTGGCTACGTCTTTTTTTCGAACTTTCCTTATTGGTTCTTCATTTATGTATTGGGTGTGTTTCTGGTTAATCTATATGTCATCTATGTACGATAAAAGATTGTGCGCCACGGAGTGAAGTGGCAGTCTCATGAGAACATATCGTGTGTACTTCTAGGACAACTGTACTAGCTGCAGCTAATAAATCTGATCTTTTACGCCGACAGAGTGTCCCGTGTCTCTGTTAGCTAAAGCAGGAGAACCCAGGAGATTAAGGCGTACCCTGCGCCACCAGGCCCATAAGGTGCTGGTTCTTCAGGCTGATAAACAGCCATGCGCCAGTTGGGAACTCCTCACTCTCCCATACTCAATGGGTGGTCTGGGCACCCCAGACCTAGACCTCTAATATCGGGCCGCCCAAGCCTCTCACGCCTACTACTGGCTTCATCAAGAGACACCACCCACTCATCGACACATAGATTGAATCGCACTATCTCCTGCCCCTTTGGCAACTGCATTGTTCTGTGCTGCACGTCGTAGCACCGGAATTCTTGACTCGATCAATGCTACTACGCATGCTTGGCAAAACCTCCTTAATCGCCAAGTACTTTCCATACTATACTCCCCCCTCACCCCCACTACATGGTGCACGTGGCTCCCAGTCCTCACCACTCCTGAAATGGTGGAGGCCCTGCATACATTAGGCATAGACACTATCGGCTCCTTCTTCTGTGACAGGCAGGGGAAAGATTAGAATGAACTGGTGCCGAATGAACCACCACCTACCCCCTAACGCTATTTAATTATTTTAGAGCTAGAAGTGCATTGCACGCTCTGCTTGGGGATGAGCTGCTAGATCCTCCAGAGGTACTTCCTTACTCTACCATGCTTCGCACTGACTCCCAAACAGATTGGTCTCACATATATACAATAAGACTCAGGAATTATGTCAGGAATTACGTCGCAACCACTGCGTCAAAGCTAGATTGCACTGGCAGTCTGACCTGGAACTTACTATAGATGATGACATGTGGCGATATTGCTGTGAGTAGACTAAGCGCTTTTCTCTTAATGGCAGGCACCGCCACATGCAATTTAAATTCCTCAACCGAATTTACCACACACCTGTCCGGTTACACAGATTTGGATTGCGTGAAACAAATAACTGCGAGAGATGTGGAGCGAGTAAAGCAGATTTTATACATTTATCATTTCTTTGTCCCCCTATTGCTAGCTTCTGGTCACAAGTCTTTACTAAATTAAGAGATATCACGAAAGAAACGATATGCCCTGACCCGCTATTAGCCATATTAGGCTACTCCAAAAAACGTCAGACGTCTGGTCGACATGGGGCTTTTGGTCGTGAAAAGAGTAGTAGCTATGCATTGGTCACGTGGTCCCCCACCCTCTCTTTCCCAATGGTCTAGAGATATGGTAGTTTTTAATACACAAACAGAAGCGTATAGCGAACTGCTCCCCCCTAGAAGCCGCCCGAAACACTTCTGGAGTTTGTATAATAACTACTTCGAGGCTCAGACCTAAGGGCCTATCGCACCAACTAATTACACATATAGGACTAAGTAGAAATGTCAGCTCTCGCCAGTCACTGATTGGAATTGCTTGCTGCGGCCTCACATAAGTGATACTGTATAATGATATCACCATCGCACCCCACCTCCGCAAAGTCATCAACATCTCCTTTGAGACCGCGACCTTCCCAGAGAGCTGGAAGCATGCCGAGATCAACGCCCTGCTCAAGAAACCCAAAGCAGACCCCAAGGACCTCAAGAACTTTCGGCCCATCTCCCTGCTCCCATTCCTGGCGAAGGTCATCGAGAAAACTGTCAACAAACAGCTGACCCGCTACCTCGAGGAGAACAACATCCTGGACCCGTCCCAGTCTGGGTTCTGCAGCAATTACAGCACCAAAACTGCCCTCATCGCCGCCACCGATGACATCAGGGCCCTGCTTGACAATGGCAAGAGCGCGGCCCTCATCCTCCTGGACCTATCAGCCGCTTTTGACACAGTCTGCCACCGCACCCTACGCACTTGCCTCCACGACGCAGGAATCCGAGGCAAAGCACTTGACTGGACCACCTCCTTCCTCTCCGGCAGAACACAGTGCGTCCGTCTCCCCCCTTCCAATCCGAAGCCACCAAGATCATCTGCGGCGTACCCCAAGGATCCTCCCTCAGCCCGACGTTGTTCAACATCTACATGGCCACGCTCGCCCACGTCGCCAGACTGCACAACCTCAACATCATCTCTTACACCGACGACATACAACTGATTCTCTCGCTCACCAAGGACCCTCCCACCGCCAAAACCAACCTCCACGAAGGAATTAAAGCCGTCACCGAATGGATGAAGAACAGCCGCCTAAAGCTGAACTCGGACAAGACGGAGGTCCTCATCCTCGGCTCCACCCCCTCTGCCTGGGACAACTCCTGGTAGTCGCCCGCCCTGGGAGCAGCACCAACACACACCGACCACGCATGCAACCTGGGATTCATTCTCGATTCAACGCTCTCCATGAGCATGCAAGTCAACGCCATCTCATCCTCCTGTTTCAACACCCTCCGCATGCTCCGAAAGATCTACAGGTGGATCCCCACCGACACTAGAAGAACGGTCACCCAGGCCCTCATCAGCAGCAGACTGGACTACGGAAACACCCTCTACACGGGAACCCCGGCCAAACTGCTGAAATGACTGCAACACATACAGAACGCCTCTGCACGCCTGATCCTCGACATCTCTCGCCACAGCCACATCACACCCCACCTGAGAGACCTGCACTGGCTTCCTGTCAACAAGAGGATCACCTTCAAGCTCCTCACCCACGCACACAAAGCACTCCACAACACCGGACCAGCAAACCTCAACAAACAACTCACATTCTACACCCCGAACCGCCAGCTACCCTCGTCCGACCTCGCCACTGTCCCCCGCATCCGGAGAGTGACCACCGGCGGTAGATCATTCTCCTACCTCGCCGCCACGTCCTGGAACACCCTCCCCATCCTCCTACGGCAGACCGAAGACCTACTTACCTTCAGGAGGCTACTCAAGACCTAGATGTTCGAGCACTAGCAGCAGACCCCCCCCCACCCCCCCCCCCCCCAGCGCCTTGAGATCCTCACGGGTGAGTAGCGCGCTTTACAAATGTCTTCAATTTCAAACCATTGAAATTGCTCAGGCTGGCGTGCCCAGCTTTTAATAATGGCGTTCCCGGGTTCCATTAGGGTTAAGTGGAGGTCCCCAGGTTCTAGTAATGATTAAGTGGGAGGTCAGCAGAATGCAAAAGGTTAAGAGCCACTGATGTAGTTGATATTATAAACGCAGAGTAAAGATCCAGGAATACCAGTATACCAATTCTTCCAATGTTTATTATCCGCCTATGAGGAGCAGGGGCAGGACTGATTTGCATATGGCTGGGTCCAAGCTGGGGTTTCTTAGTGAGCAGAAGAATAATGATGGATTCAACCCAGATCTGTGAGGAGGTAAGTGTCTGAAAAGTTTCACCATTCTGTCCATCATTTTATTGTGTTTGTTATGTTCACCCTAAGTGGCCAGGATATGCCCAGACATGAGTCCCTTGCTCACTTTGCCACTGGATTCGCTGATGAGGGGTGAAATCCTGAAACCGGTCTCAGGATGCTTGTTTCCGGTCCAGGGACAAACTGGCCTGGCAGTTCGGGCTGGACTTTTCCCATGAGGAGCAGGGTCAAGACTGAATTGCATCTGGCTTGGTCCAAACTCTGGTGGCTTAGTGAGCAGAAGAACGATGATGGATTCAACCCAGATCTATGACTGGGGGTGAGTGCCTGAAATGTTTCAGCACTGCATCCATCATCTTATTGTGTTTGCCAGAGTAGTTGTGGCTAGCCAAGCACATTTTTTAGTTTCCCCTGCCACCAGCGCGTGTCTATGCCACTCCACTCCATGCCTCACAATTCCAATCCACTCCATGGCACACAATTCCATTCCATGCCACACAATTCCAGTCCAATCCACTCTGCTCAATGCCACACAATTCCACTCTATGCCATGCCATTCCACTCCACACCACACAATTGCAATCAACTCCACACAAGTCTAACCACACCACTATACTCAATTGCACTCACCACATGATGCCACTCCACACAATTCCACTCCACGCTACACAATGCCATTCCTCTAAACACGATGCCACTTCATGCAACACAAGGCAACTCCACTCCTCACCAAACAATGCCACTCCACTGCAAACAACTCCACTCCATTTTACTCTACCCCACACAATGCCACTCTCCGCTCCATTCCATGCCACATATGCCACATCACTCACTGCCACTGTACACCACTCCACTACACTTCACACATACAATGCCGCACCAGGCCACACAATGCCACTCGCCTCCATGCCACACACTGCCACCCCATGCTGCAGAATGCCACTCCCCTCCAACCCACACAACACCATGCCAGTCCACTCCACGCACACAATTCCAATCCACTTGACACAATGTCACTCCGCGCTACTCCATACCACACAATGCCGCTCCACTCTATACAATGCCAAACTACTCCATGCAATGCCACTCCACTGAAATCAATGCCACTCCACTCTATACAATGCCAAACTACTCCATGCAATGCCACTCCACAAAATTCAATGCCACTCCACTCTATACAATGCCAAACTACTCCATGCAATGCCACTCCACTAAAATCAATGCCGCTCCACTCTATACAATGCCAAACTACTCCATGCAATGCCACCCCACTAAAATCAATGCCACTCCACTCTATACAATGCCAAACTACTCCATGCAATGCCACTCCACTAGAATCAATGCTACTCCACTCTACACAATGCCAAACTACTCCATGCAATGCCACTCCACTCAAATCAATGCCACTCCACTGAAAACAATGCCAAACTACTCCATGCAATGCCACTCCACTAAAATCAATGCCACTCCACTCTATACAATGCCAAACTACTCCATGCAATGCCACTCCACTAAAATCAATGCCACTCCACTCTATACAATGCCAAACTACTCCATGCAATGCCACTCCACTAAATTCAATGCCACTCCACTCTATACAATGCCAAACAACTCCATGCAATGCCACTCCACTAAACTCAATGCCGCTCCTCTCTATACAATGCCAAACTACTCCATGCAATGCCACTCCACTAAATTCAATGCCACTCCACTCTATACAATGCCAAACTACTCCATGCAATGCCACTCCACTAAAATCAATACCACTCCACTCTATACAATGCCAAACTACTCCATGCAATGCCACTCCACTAAAATCAATGCCGTTCCACTCTATACAATGCTAACTACTCCATGCAATGCCACTCCACTAAATTCAATGCCAAACTACTCCATGCAATGCCACTCCACTAAAATCAATGCCGCTCCACTCTATACAATGCCAAACTACTCCATGCAATGCCACTCCACTAAATTCAATGCCACTCCACTCTATACAATGCCAAACTACTCCATGCAATGCCACTCCACTAAAATCAATGCCACTCCACTCTATACAATGCCAAACTACTCCATGCAATGCCACTCCACTAAAATCAATGCCACTCCACTCTATACAATGCCAAACTACTCCATGCAATGCCACTCCACTAAAATCAATGCCACTCCACTCTATACAATGCCAAACTACTCCATGCAATGCCACTCCACTAAAATCAATGCCACTCCACTAGAATCAATGCCGCTCCACTCTATACAATGCCAAACTACTCCATGTAATGCCACTCCACTAAATTCAATGCCACTCCACTCTATACAATGCCAAACTACTCCATGCAATGCCACTCCACTAAAATCAATGCCGCTCCACTCTATACAATGCCAAACTACTCCATGCAATGCCACTCCACTAAAATCAATGCCACTCCACTCTATACAATGCCAAACTACTCCATGCAATGCCACTCCACTAAATTCAATGCCACTCCACTCTATACAATGCCAAACTACTCCATGCAATGCCACTCCACTAAAATCAATGCCGCTCCACTCTATACAATGCCAAACTACTCCATGCAATGCCACTCCACTAGAATCAATGCCGCTCCACTCTATACAATGCCAAACTACTCCATGTAATGCCACTCCACTAGAATCAATGCCACTCCACTCTACACACTGCCAAACTACTCCATGCAATGCCACTCCACTAAAATCAATGCCACTCCACTGAAATCAATGCCAAACTACTCCATGCAATGCCACTCCACTAAAATCAATGCCACTCCACTCTATACAATGCCAAACTACTCAATGCAATGCCACTCCACTAAAATCAATGCCACTCCACTCTATACAATGCCAAACTACTCCATGCAATGCCACTCCACTAAATTCAATGCCACTCCACTCTATACAATGCCAAACTACTCCATGCAATGCCACTCCACTAAAATCAATGCCGCTCCACTCTATACAATGCCAAACTACTCCATGCAATGCCACTCCACTAAATTCAATGTCACTCCACTCTATACAATGCCAAACTACTCCATGCAATGCCAGTCCACTAAATTCAATGCTTCTCCACTCTATACAATGCCAAACTACTCCATGCAATGCCACTCCACTAAAATCAATGCCGCTCTACTCTATACAATGCCAAACTACTCCATGCAATGCCACTCCACTAAATTCAATGCCACTCCACTCTATACAATGCCAAACTACTCCATGCAATGCCACTCCACTAAAATCAATGCCACTCCACTCTATACAATGCCAAACTACTCCATGCAATGCCACTCCACTAAAATCAACGCCACTCCACTCTATACAATGCCAAACTACTCCATGCAATGCCACTCCACTAAAATCAATGCCGCTCCATTCTATACAATGCCAAACTACTCCATGCAATGCGACTCCACTAAAATCAATGCCACTCCACTCTACACAATGCCAAACTACTCCATGCAATGCCACTCCACTAAAATCAATGCCGCTCCACTCTACACAATGCCAAACTACTCCATGCAATGCCACTCCACTAAATTCAATGCCACTCCACTCTATACAATGCCAAACTACTCCATGCAATGCCACTCCACTAGAATCAATGCCGCTCCACTCTATACAATGCCAAACTACTCCATGCAATGCCACTCCACTAGAATCAATGCCGCTCCACTCTATACAATGCCAAACTACTCCATGCAATGCCACTCCACTAAAATCAATGCCGCTCCACTCTATACAATGCCAAACTATTCCATGTAATGCCACTCCACTAAATTCAATGCCACTCCACTCTATACAATGCCAAACTACTCCATGCAATGCCACTCCACTAAATTCAATGCCACTCCACTCTATACAATGCCAAACTACTCCATGCAATGCCACTCCACTAAATTCAATGCCACTCCACTCTATACAATGCCAAACTACTCCATGCAATGCCACTCCACTAGAATCAATGCCGCTCCACTCTATACAATGCCAAACTACTCCATGCAATGCCACTCCACTGAAATCAATGCCACTCCACTCTATACAATGCCAAACTACTCCATGCAATGCCACTCCACTAAAATCAATGCCAGTCCACTCTATACAATGCCAAACTACTCAATGCAATGCCACTCCACTAAAATCAATGCCACTCCACTCTATACAATGCCAAACTACTCCATGCAATGCCACTCCACTAGAATCAATGCCACTCCACTCTATACAATGCCGAACTACTCCTTGCAATGCCACTCCACTGAAATCAATGCCACTCCACTCTATACAATGCCAAACTACTCCATGCAATGCCACTCCACTAAAATCAATGCCACTCCACTCTATACAATGCCAAACTACTCCATGCAATGCCACTCCACTAGAATCAATGCCACTCCACTCTATACAATGCCAAACTACTCCATGCAATGCCACTCCACTAAAATCAATGCCGCTCCATTCTATACAATGCCAAACTACTCCATGCAATGCGACTCCACTAAAATTAATGCCACTCCACTCTACACAATGCCAAACTACTCCATGCAATGCCACTCCACTAAAATCAATGCCGCTCAACTCTACACAATGCCAAACTACTCCATGCAATGCCACTCCACTAAATTCAATGCCACTCCACTCTATACAATGCCAAACTACTCCATGCAATGCCACTCCACTAGAATCAATGCCGCTCCACTCTATACAATGCCAAACTACTCCATGCAATGCCACTCCACTAGAATCAATGCCGCTCCACTCTATACAATGCCAAACTACTCCATGCAATGCCACTCCACTAAAATCAATGCCGCTCCACTCTATACAATGCCAAACTATTCCATGTAATGCCACTCCACTAAATTCAATGCCACTCCACTCTATACAATGCCAAACTACTCCATGCAATGCCACTCCACTAAATTCAATGCCACTCCACTCTATACAATGCCAAACTACTCCATGCAATGCCACTCCACTAAATTCAATGCCACTCCACTCTATACAATGCCAAACTACTCCATGCAATGCCACTCCACTAGAATCAATGCCGCTCCACTCTATACAATGCCAAACTACTCCATGCAATGCCACTCCACTGAAATCAATGCCACTCCACTCTATACTATGCCAAACTACTCCATGCAATGCCACTCCACTAAAATCAATGCCAGTCCACTCTATACAATGCCAAACTACTCCATGCAATGCCACTCCACTAGAATCAATGCCACTCCACTCTATACAATGCCGAACTACTCCTTGCAATGCCACTCCACTGAAATCAATGCCACTCCACTCTATACAATGCCAAACTACTCCATGCAATGCCACTCCACTAAAATCAATGCCACTCCACTCTATACAATGCCAAACTACTCCATGCAATGCCACTCCACTAGAATCAATGCCACTCCACTCTATACAATGCCAAACTACTCCATGCAATGCCACTCCACTAAAATCAATGCCACTCCACTCTATACAATGCCAAACTACTCCATGCAATGCCACTCCACTAGAATCAATGCAGCTCCACTCTATACAATGCCAAACTACTCCATGCAATGCCACTCCACTAGAATCAATGCCGCTCTACTCTACACAATGCCAAACTACTCCATGCAATGCCACTCCACTAAATTCAATGCCACTCCACTCTATACAATGCCAAACTACTCCATGCAATGCCACTCCACTAGAATCAATGCCGCTCCACTCTATACAATGCCAAACTACTCCATGCAATGCCACTCCACTAGAATCAATGCCGCTCCACTCTATATAATGCCAAACTACTCCATGCAATGCCACTCCACTAAAATCAATGCCGCTCCACTCTATACAATGCCAAACTATTCCATGTAATGCCACTCCACTAAATTCAATGCCACTCCACTCTATACAATGCCAAACTACTCCATGCAATGCCACTCCACTAAATTCAATGCCACTCCACTCTATACAATGCCAAACTACTCCATGCAATGCCACTCCACTAAATTCAATGCCACTCCACTCTATACAATGCCAAACTACTCCATGCAATGCCACTCCACTAGAATCAATGCCGCTCCACTCTATACAATGCCAAACTACTCCATGCAATGCCACTCCACTGAAATCAATGCCACTCCACTCTATACAATGCCAAACTACTCCATGCAATGCCACTCCACTAAAATCAATGCCACTCCACTCTATACAATGCCAAACTACTCCATGCAATGCCACTCCACTAGAATCAATGCCACTCCACTCTATACAATGCCAAACTACTCCATGCAATGCCACTCCACTGAAATCAATGCCACTCCACTCTAAACAATGCCAAACTACTCCATGCAATGCCACTCCACTAAAATCAATGCCACTCCACTCTATACAATGCCAAACTACTCCATGCAATGCCACTCCACTAGAATCAATGCCGCTCCACTCTATACAATGCCAAACTACTCCATGCAATGCCACTCCACTAAAATCAATGCCACTCCACTCTATACAATGCCAAACTACTCCATGCAATGCCACTCCACTAGAATCACTGCCGCTCCACTCTATACAATGCCAAACTACTCCATGCAATGCCACTCCACTAGAATCAATGCCGCTCCACTCTACACAATGCCAAACTACTCCATGCAATGCCACTCCACTAAAATCAATGCCACTCCATTCTATACAATGCCAAACTACTCCATGCAATGCCACTCCACTAAATTCAATGCCGCTCCACTCTATACAATGCCAAACTACTCCATGCAATGCCACTCCACTAAAATCAATACCGCTCCACTCTACACAATGCCAAACTACTCCATGCAATGGAACTCCACTAGAATCAATGCCGCTCCACTCTACACAATGCCAAACTACTCCATGCAATGCGACTCCACTAAAATCCATGCCACTCCACTCTACACAATGCCAAACTACTCCATGCAATGCCACTCCACTAAATTCAATGCCACTCCACTCTATACAATGCCAAACTACTCCATGCAATGCCACTCCACTAAAATCAATGCCGCTCCACTCTATACAATGCCAAACTATTCCATGTAATGCCACTCCACTAAATTCAATGCCACTCCACTCTATACAATGCCAAACTACTCCATGCAATGCCACTCCACTAAATTCAATGCCACTCCACTCTATACAATGCCAAACTACTCCATGCAATGCCACTCCACTAAATTCAATGCCACTCCACTCTATACAATGCCAAACTACTCCATGCAATGCCACTCCACTAGAATCAATGCCGCTCCACTCTATACAATGCCAAACTACTCCATGCAATGCCACTCCACTGAAATCAATGCCACTCCACTCTATACAATGCCAAACTACTCCATGCAATGCCACTCCACTAAAATCAATGCCACTCCACTCTATACAATGCCAAACTACTCCATGCAATGCCACTCCACTAGAATCAATGCCACTCCACTCTATACAATGCCAAACTACTCCATGCAATGCCACTCCACTAGAATCAATGCCGCTCCACTCTACACAATGCCAAACTACTCCATGCAATGCCACTCCACTAAAATCAATGCCGCTCCACTCTACATAATGCCAAACTACTCCATGCAATGCCACTCCACTAAATTCAATGCCACTCCACTCTATGCAATGCCAAACTACTCCATGCAATGCCACTCCACTAAAATCAATGCCGCTCCACTCTATACAATGCCAAACTATTCCATGTAATGCCACTCCACTAAATTCAATGCCACTCCACTCTATACAATGCCAAACTACTCCATGCAATGCCACTCCACTAAATTCAATGCCACTCCACTCTATACAATGCCAAACTACTCCATGCAATGACACTCCACTAAATTCAATGCCACTCCACTCTATACAATGCCAAACTACTCCATGCAATGCCACTCCACTAGAATCAATGCCGCTCCACTCTATACAATGCCAAACTACTCCATGCAATGCCACTCCACTGAAATCAATGCCACTCCACTCTATACAATGCCAAACTACTCCATGCAATGCCACTCCACTAAAATCAATGCCACTCCACTCTATACAATGCCAAACTACTCCATGCAATGCCACTCCACTAGAATCAATGCCACTCCACTCTATACAATGCCAAACTACTGCATGCAATGCCACTCCACTAGAATCAATGCCACTCCACTAGAATCAATGCCGCTCCACTCTATACAATGCCAAACTACTCCATGCAATGCCACTCCACTAGAATCAATGCCGCTCCACTCTACACAATGCCAAACTACTCCATGCAATGCCACTCCACTAGAATCAATGCCGCTCCACTCTATACAATGCCAAACTACTCCATGCAATGCCACTCCACTAGAATCAATGCCACTCCACTCTATACAATGCCAAACTACTCCATGCAATGCCACTCCACTAAAATCAATGCCACTCCACTCTATACAATGCCAAACTACTGCATGCAATGCCACTCCACTAGAATCAATGCCACTCCACTCTATACAATGCCAAACTACTCCATGCAATGCCACTCCACTAAAATCAATGCCGCTCCACTCTATACAATGCCAAACTACTCCATGCAATGCCACTCCACTAGAATCAATGCCGCTCCACTCTACACAATGCCAAACTACTCCATGCAATGCCACTCCACTAAAATCAATGCCGTTCCACTCTATACAATGCTAACTACTCCATGCAATGCCACTCCACTAAATTCAATGCCACTCCACTCTATACAATGCCAAACTACTCCATGCAATGCCACTCCACTAAAATCAATGCCACTCCACTCTATACAATGCCAAACTACTCCATGCAATGCCACTCCACTAAAATCAATGCCGCTCCACTCTATACAATGCCAAACTACTCCTTGCAATGCCACTCCACTAAAATCAATGCCGCTCCACTCTATACAATGCCAAACTACTCCATGCAATGCCACTCCACTAAATTCAATGCCACTCCACTCTATACAATGCCAAACTACTCCATGCAATGCCACTCCACTAAATTCAATGCCACTCCACTCTATACAATGCCAAACTACTCCATGCAATGCCACTCCACTAAAATCAATGCCGCTCCACTCTATACAATGCCAAACTACTCCATGCAATGCCACTCCACTAAAATCAATGCCGCTCCACTCTATACAATTCCAAACTACTCCATGCAATGCCACTCCACTAAATTCAATGCCACTCCACTCTATACAATGCCAAACTACTCCATGCAATGCCACTCCACTAAATTCAATGCCACTCCACTCTATACAATGCCAAACTACTCCATGCAATGCCACTCCACTGAAATCAATGCCACTCCACTCTATGCAATGCCAAACTACTCCATGCAATGCCACTCCACTAAATTCAATGCCGCTCCACTCTATACAATGCCAAACTATTCCATGCAATGCCACTCCACTAAATTCAATGCCGCTCCACTCTATGCAATGCCAAACTACTCCATGCAATGCCACTCCACTAAATTCAATGCCACTCCACTCTATACAATGCCAAACTACTCCATGCAATGCCACTCCACTAAATTCAATGCCACTCCACTCTATACAATGCCAAACTACTCCATGCAATGCCACTCCACTAGAATCAATGCCGCTCCACTCTATACAATGCCAAACTACTCCATGCAATGCCACTCCACTGAAATCAATGCCACTCCACATCATACAATGTCAAACTACTCCATGCAATGCCACTCCACTAAAATCAATGCCACTCCACTCTATACAATGCCAAACTACTCCATGCAATGCCACTCCACTAGAATCAATGCCACTCCACTCTATACAATGCCAAACTACTGCATGCAATGCCACTCCACTAGAATCAATGCCACTCCACTAGAATCAATGCCGCTCCACTCTATCCAATGCCAAACTACTCCATGCAATGCCACTCCACTAGAATCAATGCCGCTCCACTCTACACAATGCCAAACTACTCCATGCAATGCCACTCCACTAGAATCAATGCCGCTCCACTCTATACAATGCCAAACTACTCCATGCAATGCCACTCCACTAGAATCAATGCCACTCCACTCTATACAATGCCAAACTACTCCATGCAATGCCACTCCACTAAAATCAATGCCACTCCACTCTATACAATGCCAAACTACTGCATGCAATGCCACTCCACTAGAATCAATGCCACTCCACTCTATACAATGCCAAACTACTCCATGCAATGCCACTCCACTAAAATCAATGCCGCTCCACTCTATACAATGCCAAACTACTCCATGCAATGCCACTCCACTAGAATCAATGCCGCTCCACTCTACACAATGCCAAACTACTCCATGCAATGCCACTCCACTAAATTCAATGCCACTCCACTCTATACAATGCCAAACTACTCCATGCAATGCCACTCCACTAGAATCAATGCCGCTCCACTCTATACAATGCCAAACTACTCCATGCAATGCCACTCCACTAGAATCAATGCCGCTCCACTCTATATAATGCCAAACTACTCCATGCAATGCCACTCCACTAAAATCAATGCCGCTCCACTCTATACAATGCCAAACTATTCCATGTAATGCCACTCCACTAAATTCAATGCCACTCCACTCTATACAATGCCAAACTACTCCATGCAATGCCACTCCACTAAATTCAATGCCACTCCACTCTATACAATGCCAAACTACTCCATGCAATGCCACTCCACTAAATTCAATGCCACTCCACTCTATACAATGCCAAACTACTCCATGCAATGCCACTCCACTAGAATCAATGCCGCTCCACTCTATACAATGCCAAACTACTCCATGCAATGCCACTCCACTGAAATCAATGCCACTCCACTCTATACAATGCCAAACTACTCCATGCAATGCCACTCCACTAAAATCAATGCCACTCCACTCTATACAATGCCAAACTACTCCATGCAATGCCACTCCACTAGAATCAATGCCACTCCACTCTATACAATGCCAAACTACTCCATGCAATGCCACTCCACTGAAATCAATGCCACTCCACTCTAAACAATGCCAAACTACTCCATGCAATGCCACTCCACTAAAATCAATGCCACTCCACTCTATACAATGCCAAACTACTCCATGCAATGCCACTCCACTAGAATCAATGCCGCTCCACTCTATACAATGCCAAACTACTCCATGCAATGCCACTCCACTAAAATCAATGCCACTCCACTCTATACAATGCCAAACTACTCCATGCAATGCCACTCCACTAGAATCACTGCCGCTCCACTCTATACAATGCCAAACTACTCCATGCAATGCCACTCCACTAGAATCAATGCCGCTCCACTCTACACAATGCCAAACTACTCCATGCAATGCCACTCCACTAAAATCAATGCCACTCCATTCTATACAATGCCAAACTACTCCATGCAATGCCACTCCACTAAATTCAATGCCGCTCCACTCTATACAATGCCAAACTACTCCATGCAATGCCACTCCACTAAAATCAATGCCGCTCCACTCTACACAATGCCAAACTACTCCATGCAATGCCACTCCACTAGAATCAATGCCGCTCCACTCTACACAATGCCAAAATACTCCATGCAATGCGACTCCACTAAAATCCATGCCACTCCACTCTACACAATGCCAAACTACTCCATGCAATGCCACTCCACTAAATTCAATGCCACTCCACTCTATACAATGCCAAACTACTCCATGCAATGCCACTCCACTAAAATCAATGCCGCTCCACTCTATACAATGCCAAACTATTCCATGTAATGCCACTCCACTAAATTCAATGCCACTCCACTCTATACAATGCCAAACTACTCCATGCAATGCCACTCCACTAAATTCAATGCCACTCCACTCTATACAATGCCAAACTACTCCATGCAATGCCACTCCACTAAATTCAATGCCACTCCACTCTATACAATGCCAAACTACTCCATGCAATGCCACTCCACTAAAATCAATGCCACTCCACTCTATACAATGCCAAACTACTCCATGCAATGCCACTCCACTAAAATCAATGCCGCTCCACTCTATACAATGCCAAACTATTCCATGTAATGCCACTCCACTAAATTCAATGCCACTCCACTCTATACAATGCCAAACTACTCCATGCAATGCCACTCCACTAAATTCAATGCCACTCCACTCTATACAATGCCAAACTACTCCATGCAATGCCACTCCACTAAATTCAATGCCACTCCACTCTATACAATGCCAAACTACTCCATGCAATGCCACTCCACTAGAATCAATGCCGCTCCACTCTATACAATGCCAAACTACTCCATGCAATGCCACTCCACTGAAATCAATGCCACTCCACTCTATACAATGCCAAACTACTCCATGCAATGCCACTCCACTAAAATCAATGCCACTCCACTCTATACAATGTCAAACTACTCCATGCAATGCCACTCCACTAGAATCAATGCCACTCCACTCTATACAATGCCAAACTACTGCATGCAATGCCACTCCACTAGAATCAATGCCACTCCACTAGAATCAATGCCGCTCCACTCTATCCAATGCCAAACTACTCCATGCAATGCCACTCCACTAGAATCAATGCCGCTCCACTCTACACAATGCCAAACTACTCCATGCAATGCCACTCCACTAGAATCAATGCCGCTCCACTCTATACAATGCCAAACTACTCCATGCAATGCCACTCCACTAGAATCAATGCCACTCCACTCTATACAATGCCAAACTACTCCATGCAATGCCACTCCACTAAAATCAATGCCACTCCACTCTATACAATGCCAAACTACTGCATGCAATGCCACTCCACTAGAATCAATGCCACTCCACTCTATACAATGCCAAACTACTCCATGCAATGCCACTCCACTAAAATCAATGCCGCTCCACTCTATACAATGCCAAACTACTCCATGCAATGCCACTCCACTAGAATCAATGCCGCTCCACTCTACACAATGCCAAACTACTCCATGCAATGCCACTCCACTAAAATCAATGCCGTTCCACTCTATACAATGCTAACTACTCCATGCAATGCCACTCCACTAAATTCAATGCCACTCCACTCTATACAATGCCAAACTACTCCATGCAATGCCACTCCACTAAAATCAATGCCACTCCACTCTATACAATGCCAAACTACTCCATGCAATGCCACTCCACTAAAATCAATGCCGCTCCACTCTATACAATGCCAAACTACTCCATGCAATGCCACTCCACTAAAATCAATGCCGCTCCACTCTATACAATGCCAAACTACTCCATGCAATGCCACTCCACTAAATTCAATGCCACTCCACTCTATACAATGCCAAACTACTCCATGCAATGCCACTCCACTAAATTCAATGCCGCTCCACTCTATACAATGCCAAACTACTCCATGCAATGCCACTCCACTAAAATCAATGCCGCTCCACTCTATACAATGCCAAACTACTCCATGCAATGCCACTCCACTAAAATCAATGCCGCTCCACTCTATACAATTCCAAACTACTCCATGCAATGCCACTCCACTAAATTCAATGCCACTCCACTCTATACAATGCCAAACTACTCCATGCAATGCCACTCCACTAAATTCAATGCCACTCCACTCTATACAATGCCAAACTACTCCATGCAATGCCACTCCACTGAAATCAATGCCACTCCACTCTATGCAATGCCAAACTACTCCATGCAATGCCACTCCACTAAATTCAATGCCGCTCCACTCTATACAATGCCAAACTATTCCATGCAATGCCACTCCACTAAATTCAATGCCGCTCCACTCTATGCAATGCCAAACTACTCCATGCAATGCCACTCCACTAAATTCAATGCCACTCCACTCTATACAATGCCAAACTACTCCATGCAATGCCACTCCACTAAATTCAATGCCACTCCACTCTATACAATGCCAAACTACTCCATGCAATGCCACTCCACTAGAATCAATGCCGCTCCACTCTATACAATGCCAAACTACTCCATGCAATGCCACTCCACTGAAATCAATGCCACTCCACTCTATACAATGCCAAACTACTCCATGCAATGCCACTCCACTAAAATCAATGCCACTCCACTCTATACAATGCCAAACTACTCCATGCAATGCCACTCCACTAGAATCAATGCCACTCCACTCTATACAATGCCAAACTACTGCATGCAATGCCACTCCACTAGAATCAATGCCACTCCACTAGAATCAATGCCGCTCCACTCTATCCAATGCCAAACTACTCCATGCAATGCCACTCCACTAGAATCAATGCCGCTCCACTCTACACAATGCCAAACTACTCCATGCAATGCCACTCCACTAGAATCAATGCCGCTCCACTCTATACAATGCCAAACTACTCCATGCAATGCCACTCCACTAGAATCAATGCCACTCCACTCTATACAATGCCAAACTACTCCATGCAATGCCACTCCACTAAAATCAATGCCACTCCACTCTATACAATGCCAAACTACTGCATGCAATGCCTCTCCACTAGAATCAATGCCACTCCACTCTATACAATGCCAAACTACTCCATGCAATGCCACTCCACTAAAATCAATGCCGCTCCACTCTATACAATGCCAAACTACTCCATGCAATGCCACTCCACTAGAATCAATGCCGCTCCACTCTACACAATGCCAAACTACTCCATGCAATGCCACTCCACTAAAATCAATGCCGTTCCACTCTATACAATGCTAACTACTCCATGCAATGCCACTCCACTAAATTCAATGCCACTCCACTCTATACAATGCCAAACTACTCCATGGAATGCCACTCCACTAAAATCAATGCCACTCCACTCTATACAATGCCAAACTACTCCATGCAATGCCACTCCACTAAAATCAATGCCGCTCCACTCTATACAATGCCAAACTACTCCATGCAATGCCACTCCACTAAAATCAATGCCGCTCCACTCTATACAATGCCAAACTACTCCATGCAATGCCACTCCACTAAATTCAATGCCACTCCACTCTATACAATGCCAAACTACTCCATGCAATGCCACTCCACTAAATTCAATGCCACTCCACTCTATACAATGCCAAACTACTCCATGCAATGCCACTCCACTAAAATCAATGCCGCTCCACTCTATACAATGCCAAACTACTCCATGCAATGCCACTCCACTAAAATCAATGCCGCTCCACTCTATACAATGCCAAACTACTCCATGCAATGCCACTCCACTAAATTCAATGCCACTCCACTCTATACAATGCCAAACTACTCCATGCAATGCCACTCCACTAAATTCAATGCCACTCCACTCTATACAATGCCAAACTACTCCATGCAATGCCACTCCACTGAAATCAATGCCACTCCTCTCTATGCAATGCCAAACTACTCCATGCAATGCCACTCCACTAAATTCAATGCCGCTCCACTCTATACAATGCCAAACTATTCCATGCAATGCCACTCCACTAAATTCAATGCCGCTCCACTCTATGCAATGCCAAACTACTCCATGCAATGCCACTCCACTAAATTCAATGCCGTTCCACTCTATACAATGCCAAACTACTCCATGCAATGCCACTCCACTAAAATCAATGCCGCTCCACTCTATACAATGCCAAACTACTCCATGCAATGCCACTCCACTAAATTCAATGCCGCTCCACTCTATACAATGCCAAACTACTCCATGCAATGCCACTCCACTAAATTCAATGCCGCTCCACTCTATACAATGCCAAACTACTCCATGCAATGCCACTCCACTGAAATCAATGCCACTCCACTCTATGCAATGCCAAACTACTCCATGCAATGCCACTCCACTAAAATCAATGCCGCTGCACTCTATACAATGCCAAACTATTCCATGTAATGCCACTCCACTAAATTCAATGCCGCTCCACTCTATACAATGCCAAACTACTCCATGCAATGCCACTCCACTAAATTCAATGCCGCTCCACTCTATACAATGCCAAACTACTCCATGCAATGCCACTCCACTAAATTCAATGCCGCTCCACTCTATACAATGCCAAACTACTCCATGCAATGCCACTCCACTGAAATTAATGCCACTCCACTCTATGCAATGCCAAACTACTCCATGCAATGCCACTCCACTAAATTCAATGCCGCTCCACTCTATACAATGCTAACTACTCCATGCAATGCCACTCCACTAAAATCAATGCCGCTCCACTCTATACAATGCCAAACTATTCCATGTAATGCCACTCCACTAAAATCAATGCCACTCCACTAGAATCAATGCCGCTCCACTCTATACAATGGCAAACTACTCCATGCAATGCCACTCCACTAAAATCAATGCCACTCCACTCTATACAATGCCAAACTACTCCATGCAATGCCACTCCACTAAAATCAATGCCACTCCACTCTATACAATGCCAAACTATTCCATGTAATGCCACTCCACTAAAATCAATGCCACTCCACTAGAATCAATGCCGCTCCACTCTATACAATGCCAAACTATTCCATGTAATGCCACTCCACTGAAATCAATGCCACTCCACTCTATACAATGCCAAACTACTCCATGCAATGCCACTCCACTAAAATCAATGCCGCTCCACTCTATACAATGCCAAACTATTCCATGCAATGCCACTCCACTAAATTCAATGCCACTCCACTCTATACAATGCCAAACTACTCCATGCAATGCCACTCCACTAAAATCAATGCCACTCCACTCTATACAATGCCAAACTATTCCATGCAATGCCACTCCACTAAATTCAATGCCGCTCCACTCTATACAATGCCAAACTACTCCATGCAATGCCACTCCACTAGAATCAATGCCGCTCCACTCTATGCAATGCCAAACTACTCCATGCAATGCCACTCCACTAAATTCAATGCCGCTCCACTCTATACAATGCCAAACTATTCCATGCAATGCCACTCCACTAAATTCAATGCCGCTCCACTCTATACAATGCCAAACTACTCCATGCAATGCCACTCCACTAGAATCAATGCCGCTCCACTCTATACAATGCCAAACTACTCCATGCAATGCCACTCCACTAGAATCAATGCCGCTCCACTCTATACAATGCCAAACTACTCCATGCAATGCCACTCCACTAAAATCAATGCCGCTCCACTCTATACAATGCCAAACTACTCCATGCAATGCCACTCCACTAAAATCAATGCCGCTCCACTCTATACAATGCCAAACTACTCCATGCAATGCCACTCCACTAAATTCAATGCCACTCCACTCTATACAATGCCAAACTACTCCATGCAATGCCACTCCACTAAATTCAATGCCACTCCACTCTATACAATGCCAAACTACTCCATGCAATGCCACTCCACTAAAATCAATGCCGCTCCACTCTATACAATGCCAAACTACTCCATGCAATGCCACTCCACTAAAATCAATGCCGCTCCACTCTATACAATGCCAAACTACTCCATGCAATGCCACTCCACTAAATTCAATGCCACTCCACTCTATACAATGCCAAACTACTCCATGCAATGCCACTCCACTAAATTCAATGCCACTCCACTCTATACAATGCCAAACTACTCCATGCAATGCCACTCCACTGAAATCAATGCCACTCCACTCTATGCAATGCCAAACTACTCCATGCAATGCCACTCCACTAAATTCAATGCCGCTCCACTCTATACAATGCCAAACTATTCCATGCAATGCCACTCCACTAAATTCAATGCCGCTCCACTCTATGCAATGCCAAACTACTCCATGCAATGCCACTCCACTAAATTCAATGCCGTTCCACTCTATACAATGCCAAACTACTCCATGCAATGCCACTCCACTAAAATCAATGCCGCTCCACTCTATACAATGCCAAACTACTCCATGCAATGCCACTCCACTAAAATCAATGCCGCTCCACTCTATACAATGCCAAACTACTCCATGCAATGCCACTCCACTGAAATCAATGCCACTCCACTAGAATCAATGCCAAACTACCCCATGCAATGCCACTCCACTAAATTCAATGCCGCTCCACTCTATGCAATGCCAAACTACTCCATGCAATGCCACTCCACTAAATTCAATGCCGTTCCACTCTATACAATGCCAAACTACTCCATGCAATGCCACTCCACTAAAATCAATGCCACTCCACTCTATGCAATGCCAAACTACTCCATGCAATGCCACTCCACTAAATTCAATGCCGCTCCACTCTATACAATGCTAACTACTCCATGCAATGCCACTCCACTAAAATCAATGCCGCTCCACTCTATACAATGCCAAACTACTCCATGCAATGCCACTCCACTGAAATCAATGCCACTCCACTAGAATCAATGCCAAACTACCCCATGCAATGCCACTCCACTAAATTCAATGCCGCTCCACTCTATGCAATGCCAAACTACTCCATGCAATGCCACTCCACTAAATTCAATGCCGCTCCACTCTATGCAATGCCAAACTACTCCATGCAATGCCACTCCACTAAAATCAATGCCACTCCACTCTATACAATGCCAAACTACTCCATGCAATGCCACTCCACTAAATTCAATGCCGCTCCACTCTATACAATGCTAACTACTCCATGCAATGCCACTCCACTAAAATCAATGCCACTCCACTCTATACAATGCCAAACTATTCCATGTAATGCCACTCCACTAAAATCAATGCCACTCCACTAGAATCAATGCCGCTCCACTCTATACAATGCCAAACTACTCCATGCAATGCCACTCCACTAAAATCAATGCCGATCCGTTCTATACAATGCCAAACTACTCCATGCAATGCCACTCCACTAAAATCAATGCCACTCCACTAGAATCAATGCCAAACTACTCCATGTAATGCCACTCCACTAAAATCAATGCCACTCCACTAGAATCAATGCCGCTCCACTCTATACAATGCCAAACTACTCCATGCAATGCCACTCCACTAAAATCAATGCCAATCCACTCTATACAATGCCAAACTACTCCATGCAATGCCACTCCACTAAAATCAATGCCACTCCACTAAATTCAATGCCACTCCACTCTACACAATGCCAAACTACTCCATGCAATGCCACTCCACTAGAATCAATGCCGCTCCACTCTATACAATGCCAAACTACTCCATGCAATGCCACTCCACTGAAATCAATGCCACTCCACTCTATACAATGCCAAACTACTCCATGCAATGCCACTCCACTAGAATCAATGCCGCTCCACTCTATACAATGCCAAACTACTCCATGCAATGCCACTCCACTGAAATCAATGCCACTCCACTCTATGCCATGCCAAACTACTCCATGCAATGCCACTCCACTAAAATCAATGCCACTCCACTCTATACAATGCCAAACTATTCCATGTAATGCCACTCCACTGAAATCAATGCCACTCCACTCTATGCAATGCCAAACTACTCCATGCAATGCCACTCCACTAAATTCAATGCCACTCCACTCTATACAATGCCAAACTACTCCATGCAATGCCACTCCACTAAACTCAATGCCACTCCACTCTATACAATGCCAAACTACTCCATGCAATGCCACTCCACTAAATTCAATGCCGCTCCACTCTATACAATGCTAACTACTCCATGCAATGCCACTCCACTAAAATCAATGCCACTCCACTCTATACAATGCCAAACTATTCCATGTAATGCCACTCCACTAGAATCAATGCCGCTCCACTCTATACAATGCCAAACTACTCCATGCAATGCCACTCCACTAAAATCAATGCCGATCCACTCTATACAATGCCAAACTACTCCATGCAATGCCACTCCACTAAATTCAATGCCACTCCACTCTATACAATGCCAAACTACTCCATGCAATGCCACTCCACTAGAATCAATGCCACTCCACTCTATACAATGCCAAACTACTCCATGCAATGCCACTCCACTAAAATCAATGCCGCTCCACTTTATACACTGCCAAACTACTCCATGCAATGCCACTCCACTAGAATCAATGCCGCTCCACTCTATACAATGCCAAACTACTCCATGCAATGCCACTCCACTAAAATCAATGCCGATCCACTCTATACAATGCCAAACTACTCCATGCAATGCCACTCCACTAAATTCAATGCCACTCCACTCTATACAATGCCAAACTACTCCATGCAATGCCACTCCACTAAAATCAATGCCAATCCACTCTATACAATGCCAAACTACTCCATGCAATGCCACTCCACTAAAATCAATGCCACTCCACTAAATTCAATGCCACTCCACTCTACACAATGCCAAACTACTCCATGCAATGCCACTCCACTAGAATCAATGCCGCTCCACTCTATACAATGCCAAACTACTCCATGCAATGCCACTCCACTGAAATCAATGCCACTCCACTCTATACAATGCCAAACTACTCCATGCAATGCCACTCCACTAGAATCAATGCCGCTCCACTCTATACAATGCCAAACTACTCCATGCAATGCCACTCCACTGAAATCAATGCCACTCCACTCTATGCCATGCCAAACTACTCCATGCAATGCCACTCCACTAAAATCAATGCCACTCCACTCTATACAATGCCAAACTATTCCATGTAATGCCACTCCACTGAAATCAATGCCACTCCACTCTATGCAATGCCAAACTACTCCATGCAATGCCACTCCACTAAATTCAATGCCACTCCACTCTATACAATGCCAAACTACTCCATGCAATGCCACTCCACTAAACTCAATGCCACTCCACTCTATACAATGCCAAACTACTCCATGCAATGCCACTCCACTAAATTCAATGCCGCTCCACTCTATACAATGCTAACTACTCCATGCAATGCCACTCCACTAAAATCAATGCCACTCCACTCTATACAATGCCAAACTATTCCATGTAATGCCACTCCACTAGAATCAATGCCGCTCCACTCTATACAATGCCAAACTACTCCATGCAATGCCACTCCACTAAAATCAATGCCGATCCACTCTATACAATGCCAAACTACTCCATGCAATGCCACTCCACTAAATTCAATGCCACTCCACTCTATACAATGCCAAACTACTCCATGCAATGCCACTCCACTAGAATCAATGCCACTCCACTCTATACAATGCCAAACTACTCCATGCAATGCCACTCCACTAGAATCAATGCCAATCCACTCTATACAATGCCAAACTACTCCATGCAATGCCACTCCACTAGAATCAATGCCGCTCCACTCTACACAATGCCAAACTACTCCATGCAATGCCACTCCACTAGAATCAATGCCACTCCACTCTACACAATGCCAAACTACTCCATGCAATGCCACTCCACTAGAATCAATGCCGCTCCACTCTATACAATGCCAAACTACTCCATGCAATGCCACTCCACTAGAATCAATGCCACTCCACTCTATACAATGCCAAACTACTCCATGCAATGCCACTCCACTAAAATCAATGCCGCTCCACTCTATACAATGCCAAACTACTCCATGCAATGCCACTCCACTAGAATCAATGCCACTCCACTCTATACAATGCCAAACTACTCCATGCAATGCCACTCCACTAGAATCAATGCCAATCCACTCTATACAATGCCAAACTACTCCATGCAATGCCACTCCACTAGAATCAATGCCGCTCCACTCTACACAATGCCAAACTACTCCATGCAATGCCACTCCACTAGAATCAATGCCACTCCACTCTATACAATGCCAAACTACTCCATGCAATGCCACTCCACTAGAATCAATGCCACTCCACTCTATACAATGCCAAACTACTCCATGCAATGCCACTCCACTAGAATCAATGCCAATCCACTCTATACAATGCCAAACTACTCCATGCAATGCCACTCCACTAGAATCAATGCCGCTCCACTCTACACAATGCCAAACTATTCCATGTAATGCCACTCCACTGAAATCAATGCCACTCCACTCTATGCAATGCCAAACTACTCCATGCAATGCCACTCCACTAAATTCAATGCCACTCCACTCTATACAATGCCAAACTACTCCATGCAATGCCACTCCACTAAACTCAATGCCACTCCACTCTATACAATGCCAAACTACTCCATGCAATGCCACTCCACTAAATTCAATGCCACTCCACTCTACACAATGCCAAACTACTCCATGCAATGCCACTCCACTAAAATCAATGCCACTCCACTCTATACAATGCCAAACTACTCCATGCAATGCCACCCCACTAAAATCAATGCCACTCCACTCTATACAATGCCAAACTACTCCATGCAATGCCACTCCACTAGAATCACTGCCGCTCCACTCTATACAATGCCAAACTACTCCATGCAATGCCACTCCACTAGAATCAATGCCAAACTACTCCATGCAATGCCACTCCACTAAAATCAATGCCACTCCACTCTATACAATGCCAAACTACTCCATGCAATGCCACTCCACTAAAATCAATGCCACTCCACTCTATACAATGCCAAACTATTCCATGTAATGCCACTCCACTAAATTCAATGCCGCTCCACTCTATACAATGCTAACTACTCCATGCAATGCCACTCCACTAGAATCAATGCCGCTCCACTCTATACAATGCTAACTACTCCATGCAATGCCACTCCACTAAAATCAATGCCGCTCCACTCTATACAATGCCAAACTACTCCATGCAATGCCACTCCACTAGAATCAATGCCACTCCACTCTACACACTGCCAAACTACTCCATGCAATGCCACTCCACTAAAATCAATGCCACTCCACTGAAATCAATGCCAAACTACTCCATGCAATGCCACTCCACTAAAATCAATGCCACTCCACTCTATACAATGCCAAACTATTCCATGTAATGCCACTCCACTAAATTCAATGCCGCTCCACTCTATACAATGCCAAACTACTCCATGCAATGCCACTCCACTAAATTCAATGCCACTCCACTCTATACAATGCCAAACTACTCCATGCAATGCCACTCCACTAAATTCAATGCCACTCCACTCTATACAATGCCAAACTACTCCATGCAATGCCACTCCACTAGAATCAATGCCGCTCCACTCTATACAATGCCAAACTACTCCATGCAATGCCACTCCACTAGAATCAATGCCGCTCCACTCTACACAATGCCAAACTACTCCATGCAATGCCACTCCACTCAAATCAATGCCACTCCACTCTATACAATGCCAAACTACTCCATGCAATGCCACTCCACTAAAATCAATGCCACTCCACTAGAATCAATGCCGCTCCACTCTATACAATGCCAAACTACTGCATGCAATGCCACTCCACTAAATTCAATGCCACTCCACTCTATACAATGCCAAACTACTCTATGCAATGCCACTCCACTAAAATCAATGCCGCTCCACTCTATACAATGCCAAACTACTGCATGCAATGCCACTCCACTAGAATCAATGCCGCTCCACTCTATACAATGCCAAACTACTCCATGCAATGCCACTCCACTAGAATCAATGCCGCTCCACTCTATACAATGCCAAACTACTCCATGCAATGCCACTCCACTAAAATCAATGCCGATCCACTCTATACAATGCCAAACTACTCCATGCAATGCCACTCCACTAGAATCAATGCCACTCCACTCTATACAATGCCAAACTACTCCATGCAATGCCACTCCACTAGAATCACTGCCACTCCACTCTACACAATGCCAAACTATTCCATGTAATGCCAGTCCACTAGAATCAATGCCGCTGCACTAGAATCAATGCCGCTGCACTAGAATCAATGCCGCTCCACTAGAATCAATGCCGCTGCACTAGAATCAATGCCGCTCCACTAGAATCAATGCCGCTCCACTAGAATCAATGCCGCTCCACTAGAATCAATGCCGCTCCACTCTATACAATGCCAAACTACTCCATGCAATGCCACTCCACTAAAATCAATGCCACTCCACTCTATACAATGCCAAACTACTCCATGCAATGCCACTCCACTAGAATCAATGCCGCTCCACTCTATACAATGCCAAACTACTGCATGCAATGCCACTCCACTAAATTCAATGCCACTCCACTCTATACAATGCCAAACTACTCCATGCAATGCCACTCCACTAGAATCAATGCCGCTCCACTCTATACAATGCCAAACTACTGCATGCAATGCCACTCCACTAAATTCAATGCCACTCCACTCTATACAATGCCAAACTACTCTATGCAATGCCACTCCACTAAAATCAATGCCGCTCCACTCTATACAATGCCAAACTACTGCATGCAATGCCACTCCACTAAATTCAATGCCACTCCACTCTATACAATGCCAAACTACTCCATGCAATGCCACTCCACTAAAATCAATGCCACTCCACTCTATACAATGCCAAACTACTCCATGCAATGCCACTCCACTAAAATCAATGCCGCTCCACTCTATAGAATGCCAAACTACTCCATGCAATGCCACTCCACTAGAATCAATGCCGCTCCACTCTATACAATGCCAAACTACTCCATGCAATGCCACTCCACTAGAATCACTGCCGTTCCACTCTATACAATGCTAACTACTCCATGCAATGCCACTCCACTAGAATCAATGCCGCTCCACTCTACACAATGCCAAACTATTCCATGTAATGCCAGTCCACTAGAATCAATGCCGCTGCACTAGAATCAATGCCGCTCCACTAGAATCAATGCCGCTCCACTAGAATCAATGCCGCTCCACTAGAATCAATGCCGCTGCACTAGAATCAATGCCGCTCCACTAGAATCAATGCCGCTCCACTAGAATCAATGCCGCTCCACTAGAATCAATGCCGCTCCACTAGAATCAATGCCGCTCCACTAGAATCAATGCCGCTCCACTAGAATCAATGCCGCTCCACTAGAATCAATGCCGCTCCACTAGAATCAATGGCGCTGCTCTCCCTTGCACTCACACAGTCGTCTGAAGGTGCTGTGGACTCTGCAGTTATCGAAACAAGTTCACCTTTCGTGATGCTAAAAATGCTACGAAACCCTACAGGGAAGCAGTCCTAAATCAGCCCTGGGGTGGCCCTAAGCCTGACGGGGAGGAAGCCTCAAACCTGCAGGGGACCCAACACCAAGGCCCCTGGTCTAATGCCTGTAATGCAGCAGGTTGACCCCAATACCCCTGTACTTTACCAACGCTGCTGCTGTCAATGAAAACGACAGGTGAACCCGGCCAGAATATGGTATCTTAAAAGAAGCTGCTGGAACCGCGGCTTCAGTGAGGGTGAAGAGGGGTTTCACAGATCCCAGCCCTGACTGGTGCCTCCGGGGTTTCCGTGTCGCTGGGTCGCTGTTGTTTGAACGCAGCGTGGTGGCTTCTCACCCAGAAAACCTTTCCAAGAAGCTTTCCTCTCAGCCGCCGCACTTCTAATCAGCTTTTCACGCCAGGAAATAACACTTTTCTTAGCGCTTATTGAATCGAAAAAAACAAAGCATTTGCAGAAACACCGAAGGGAGAATAATATATTGGAGTATGTTCAAGACATGAGTGAATAATGAATGCGGATGTACGCCGCTCCCCCCACTGCTTCAAGAGTGGGAGCGCCGCCCCCT
Source organism: Triturus cristatus (assembly GCF_964204655.1). Classification (NCBI taxonomy): domain Eukaryota; kingdom Metazoa; phylum Chordata; class Amphibia; order Caudata; family Salamandridae; genus Triturus; species Triturus cristatus. The sequence goes on from NC_140591.1 coordinate 85,368,620, forward strand.
TTGTCTCGGGATCGAGGGCGGAGGAGGGGACGGGGTCAGCTTTGTTTGAGCTGAGCCACAGCGTCCACCAGGGCTCCTGGCATGTGAAACCATCGATGCTGTCACAAACAAGTTCAAAGTGGCTTCCCAGGGAGCTTTGTATGCCTCAAGGAGCAGCCGCTTTATTCTTGAGAGTTAACGAGATCTCCTATTTTCAAGGAAAACTGGCAACTGCCCTTGGCTTGCTGTAGTTAACCCCTCAAAAAAGAGAACAGCCTTTAAGTTTGAAAAAATAATTTGATCAAGCATAAGATATCATACATTAAGATAGTACTGAAGAGTACAGTCTTGAGGTACAAAAAAAAACTGTGCGTTGGTGTTTCCAAGCTGCAAATCACTAAACCCAACACAAGGAACCACAAACAGCAATTCAGAAGCAGTTCCAAATAGCGACGTCACATTGGCAGTGGCTGATGACATCACAGCACCAGGAAGTGAACCAGAAACAGTCCAGGATGCAGGGGCTTTTGCAAAACGTTTACTTTCCACAATGGCAAGCCAGGAGCCCTAAGGGGATGGAGGAAGGAAGAGAAGAATGACATTCAAATACAAATTACTGGAGATGAAAAAAGTCTCCCTGAACCTTTTGACACCAAAAAGGATCCCCAAGAAAATAAATGCCATAAGCATCACCGAGACGACTCTGGATGACATCAATAAGGTGAGATACGCCCCTCGGTCTCATATTGAGAAGGCGCAGTTCAACAGGGGGCAGACTGCAGATACCCAGCACTCAGTCGAAACCTACCTCCATGGAGGAACTAATTGAATACACCCTTCAACCTGAGGTGATAACTAGAGCGAGCGCATTGAGACTTATGCTTCTGCGCCCGACGTGCCAGGTAACCTTGTTAAAGAGGTGCGAATGACACATATGTAGGGTGATAGTTAATAGTCCAACATGCAACACACCCCAGGCTGCACTCCTTGAACCTTCTGATAAAAACTCTAAGGTGGAGGATGATGAGGACATGGACAATTCCCCTAAGGGGAAGAATATCCAGGGGAAGGTTGTTTGGGACATGTTGGTCCACATTCGTGAGGTACTGGGGTTTGGTCCTAATTCGTTCTCTGATGAGGGGTGTTACTCCCAGTATAGTACCTTGGTGGTGGATGACCTGCCTTTTCATGATGTCATCAAGGACATTGGAGAGAAGAGTTGGCCTAACGGCTAGGGTGGTCGATCTCGAATCTGGGGAACCGGGTTCGAGTCTGTGCAATGAGGCTGAAAATCCTGTGTTTCTGGCCAAATCACTTAATCTCCCCGTGCCTAACTAAAATGAATGTGTCCTCATGTAACGCAACTGGTGCTATGTAAAGCGCACGAATACCCGATACCAGGTCAAGTTTGCGCTATATAAAACTTCGTAAAAAAAAAAAAGGAATGGTTTGAGGTCGACAAACAGGGGATTCCTCGCTTTTTGGGGACACGGTATCACCTGGTGGAGATTGTTGCACAGTTTCCTCAGGTTCCTAAGGTCAGTTCTATTTTGTCCTCCATGACTTTTTCTTCTTCATCTTTGTCTTCAGAAGAGGCTTCCTTTACTGATCCGGTTGAAAGGAAGGTAGAGTCTGCTCTCACACGTTCTTATGCTGCTTCTCATTTTGGGGTTTGGGCTAGCACTAACTCGGCCAATGCCTCGCAGGTCCTTATCAAGGGTTTCGATAAGTTGTTTGACTGTCTTCAGGATCAAGGGGATCCCACTCCTATCTTGGCACAGATGGCGGGCATGGCTCCGTTTCTGTCTGATGTGACTTTTGATACCCTGTGGGCCTTCTCCTCAGCTGCCGGGGCAGCGGTAGCTGGTCGGAGGTCTCTCTGGACCTGGCCTTGGTGTCTTGAGTCTGCTCAGAAGGCCTTGATTTATAAACTGCCTTTTGAAGGTCCCCGACTTTTTGAGGATAATTTGAACACAATGGTGCAGCGGTCTGTGGAGGAGCAGAAGTTGTTGAAACCTTTTCAGACTGTGCAGAAGAAGAAATCCTTTTTCCATAAACATGGGTTTCAGGGTGCTCTGGCTTCTTCTCAGCCCTTTGTGGTTGGGCCCGTGGTCGGGGGCCGGTGTTCCATTATAAATCTCGTCTCAGCAGCAGCTCCATGGTGCTGGACAAAAGTGACTATGCCAAAGTGGGGGCTTGGCTCCATTTGTTCCTGGATTGTCGCTCATGTCTGATTTCCGATCAGTGGGTCCTGTCGGTCATCAATCTGGGTTACCGGATTCTGTTCTTGGGTCTGCCTCCTTTGGACTGTTTTTGGGTTACCCCATTGTAAAGAGACCTCGTGAAAAGGTCTGCCATGTTGTCAGGCTTGGGCCTCTTGCTGTCAAAAGGAGCTGTTGTCCTGGTTCCAGAGGGGCTTGGGGTTCCATTCGACACTGTTCCTGGTCCCAAAACCCGATGGTTCCGTCTGCCTGATTCTGAATGTCAAGTCTGAACAAATTGGTGCGGCTCGATCATTTTCGAATGGTCACATTGCAATCCATCATTCCCCTCATCCAAAAGGGCGATTTTGGGGCTTGTTTGCTTCTCTGGACTTAGAAGACGCCTATTTTCACGTTCCTGTCCATCTGGGAAGTCAGCGGTTCTTGCCGTTTGCAGTGTGCGGGGCCCATTACCAGTTTCAGGTGTTGCCTTTCAGCCTCTCTACTGCTCCCCGGACTTTTACCAAGGTACTGGCTCCTGCTGTGGGGGTTTTGCAGCTTCAGGGTTTCTCTGTGACTCACCTGCACTTCAAGCCCTTGGTGAATCATCTGTTGACTCAGTGGGATCCCTTTTTTGTGCAGATTACGATGCACTTGTTCCCCTCTCCCGTGTTCTGGTTCAGAATTTGGACCGGTGGCTTTGCACTCCCAATCTGGTGAAGGGGGTGCGTTTTCAGCTTCCTCCTCCCCTCTTGTTGACAACGGATGCCAGTCGTTGGGGATGGGGGCCCCGTTGGGGTCCTGGGAAACCAAGGGTCAGTGGTCTTGGGCAGACAGCACCTGTAACTGAAACTGGCGAGAATTGGCAGCCATGAGGCAGGCGATGCTGTTCTTTCAGGTTGCTCTTCAATGGGCGAATCTGTTGGTTCATACCGACAATCAAGTGGCTCGTTATTTGAACTGCCAGGGGGGGGACCAGATGCACGTCTCTGAATCTACTGGCTTCCATCATTTGTGCATGGGCGGAATCTCACCTGTTAGCATTGAGGGCTGTTTACATTCAGGGGCACCTGAACTTTCATGCGGACAGCTTGAGCCGCAAACATCCGTCCTCGATCTGTTCCATCTGTCTGTTCCTCTGTTCCGGGATCTTTGTCTTTGGTTCGGGGCTCCCTGGATCGATCTTTTTGCTTCCCCTCACAACACTCTTCTCCCTTGGTTCTGTTCTGAGGTGGTTTGTCCTCACGCTTGGGCGGTGGATAAGCTCTTGATTCCTTGGCCCTCAGGCTTTCTGTATGCCTTTCCTCCAATTCCCCTCCTCAAGAGGGTGCTGCAGAAGATTCGGGGGGAGAGGATGTCTGTGCTCTTGATTGCACCTTTTTGGCCTCGCTGCCTTTGGTTTCTGCTGCTGATGCAGCTGGCAGGGGACAAGTTTATCTGGCTTCGTTTGATTCCGTCTCCACTTCAGTTTCCTCTCCTGTCTTTGACCCCTCTTAGTCGCTTAAATCTGATGGCCTAGCTCTTGAACGGCTAACATTGGAATCTTTGGATCTTTCTTCTTTGGTGGCCTGTGACATTCAGCAGCCGCGAAGGCCTGTGACCCTTCAGAGCTATGGTAAGCATTGGGGATCTTTTGTCTCTTGGTGCTCCTCTCATGTGGATCCTGTGGTTGGGGATCCGGCTTCTATTCTTGATTTTCTTTGCAATGGGTTGTTGAAAGACTTTTCCCCTTCTACTTTGTCTGCTCAATGAGCTGCAGTTTGGGCATGTAGGCATCCGGGGGCCTCCTTGGAGGTTGTTGCTCCTTTGGTGAGTCGGCTTCTGCAAAGTTTTCAGCTTCGATTTCAGGTCACTCCTGTGGTTGGGCCTTCTTGGGATTTGCCTACTGTTTTGAGGGGTCTGCAGTTGCCACCTTTTGTGCCTTTGTTGGAAGCAGATTAATTGTGGTTATCTGCTGCGGTGACTTTTCTGTTGGCCATCACCTCCGCTAGGCGGTTGGGTAAGTTGGGTGCTTTGCTTGCCTCCTTTCCTTATTTGCAGTTTCTGCAAGACAGGGTGGTTTTGCGGCTTGACCCGGCTTTTCTCCCCAAAGCCTCCTCCAAATTCCATTTGCAGCAGGAGGTGGCCCTTCCTGATTTGCCTAGGGATGGGGATTTGCTTGTTTCTTCAGCCTTGGATGTTCGCAGGGCCCTTCAGGTTTACCTCCAATGTACCCTGGGGTTTCGTCTTTCTCCTGCCCTGCTCGTCTCCTGTGAGGGTGTGGGCCAGGGGAAGAAGGTTTCTACTTCCACCATCAGTCAGTGGGTGCGGTTGGCAGCATGCTAATCCAATAAGTCTGTGGGTCTGTCTCCTCCATCTCAGGTGCAGGGATGTTCGATGCGTTCTGTGTCCGCTTTCTGGGCTAAGGCGCCAGGGGTTTCGAGTAAGGACTGGGAGGACGAGGACATATGAGAGGTAATGTCTCGTTAATTACCGGTGATCTTCATTACCCTGATTAGGGTCTTACTCATTCCAGTCCTGTTCCCTCCCTCTGTGTTTGTGTCTGGACTTGTTGATTACAGGCATGGCAGTGGGTGGGAGGGGTTTAAATTGTAAAAATTAAAGAAACACTAACATTTTAATTGGACTGTCGTGAGGCAGGATTGCCTCACATAGTAAGGGCTGGGAGGAGGAGGACCGTAATTGGGGTAATGAAGATTATTGGTAAGTAACACGACAATCCAGTTACTGCCTACTTAAGGATTTCCTCTTGCTCCCGGCAAACATATTTTGTTCAGAACAACTTAGAATGTAATTCTCATTTTCAGGCAATTCATGTCGTTGTGATGCCAAAAAACAAAACTGAAACACAAGTTAAACTTTCAGAAACTGAGCCAGGTAAAAAGAGCTGTAAACCCCTAAAGATAACGTCCGCCATCCAAATGTTACCAAAAGAAAGCTTAAACAAGCATTGATAAAGTCATTTCTTTCTGCATTTGGGTCTAGATTTTGTTGTCTTTCAACAACAATATTTTACATAGAATTCAGTGTCAACCAGCCAGACCCTTCCTCTGTAGGAAAGAAACAGTAACTGTGACAGGTGGAGCTTCAGTGGCCTAGTCCACAATATTAAAATAAGCATTAAAATTTATTGTTTTTTCTTCCTTAGGAATAACGCTGTTGCTATTGCAGAAACATTGCGTTAAATAGGAAAATAAATGATAAATGCTATTCATAATGTGGGACTACTTTTCGAACTCAAATTTGTCATGCGGTCACTTCTAAATACCATTATTTGATTTGTAGATATTGAATTGTAGATTTATAGAGCGCATGGCTACCCGAGGGCTTCCCTGCGCTGAGAGACTGCTGCTAAACAAAGGCTAGAGATACATTAGTGATACTGCTTAAACAGCCATGTTTTGATCGACTTACGGAATTCTGCTTCCTTTGTCAGTATTCGAGATTCCTGTGGTAATGAGTTCCACAACTTGGGTGCAAGGTGAGAGAAGGATCTACCTCCTCACCTGGCTGTCCTGATTCTTGTCGTTTTTATCAGTCGTTTGGAGCCGTATCTCAGGCTTCTATTTGGGACATAAAGGGTCAGCAGGTTTCTAACTTTACTTGGGACCTTGTTGTGTAGAGCTCTGTGGGTCATGGCGATTGCCTTGAATTTGATTCTGGCCTCCTCCGGAAGCCAATGGAGTGCTTTGAGATGCTTCCTAGCTGACTCCCGGATTGGGGCCTTGCACAGTGGCCTTACTGCAGCGTTCTAGACCACCTGGAGCCTGTTGATCACGAATTTAGGAGCCCCTAGGAAAAGTGAATTTTCATAGTCCAGGCGTGACGTGACCAAGGAGTGGACTATTGTCTTTCTAAGCTGTATGGGAATACGCTCCAGGATTTTGTGGAGCATTCTAAGTAGTCCGAAGCATGTACCTGTCAGCTTCTTCGCTTGGGTCAGCATTGTTAGGTCCTTTTTGAGCTAGAAACCCACATTTTCATCAGATTCCTTCAGAGTGGGTGGGCTACCCAGGCAATTGGGTCAGCTGATTAAAGGCCTGGGCACTGCCTTGTTACTGAGGATCATTAGTGGCATTTTATCCCCAATCAATTTTAAACAGCTATTTGTCATCCAACCCATCACTCTTTCCATACAGGGCGCTAAGCTGCCAGAGTCCCTGTTAATCATCAATACAACTAGTAAAAGGAGGGTCTAAGGGAAAATAAATTAAAGACCTACCCAAGTCCAAATCCCCTATTCTAAACTGATGCAACTACATAAAAGGGACCGGGGGTCTAAAAAGAAACACAGTAGGTGATGTATGTGCTAACGGAAGGTTTTCTTTTATCCCTGGCAATCCGAGCTGAGCATGATTGCCATCAAATTATATCATGTGATAGAGCTAAATTGTCAAGCCCTGTAAGTCATTGTTATCACGTGGTAATCTGCCACATCCATGAGGATGACCGTTAAATCGTAAGGGTCTCCTCCGTGGCGAGCTCATATGCTCTACGTGGATGCCATTCCCCACCAAGGCAAACAATTCATGCCACAAAGTGTACAAAACAACATAGAAAAAACTATGAAAAAAACTATGTAATGCAGTGCAGAGAAAAATAAAAAGGTTATGTGAAAAGATGTTTTAGCAATATCTCTTTCCTCACACCTAGTAAAACCTTAAGGAGTTAAATCAAGCTCCCGCTATTGATTCATAGTAGAGCACTATAACTCCTTATATGAGGTCAACATGTTTCAGCCTAAGTGGAAGTGATCCAGGCTTTCATCAGGACCAAAACGCAGCTACTGCATATTATCCAACGCAACTTCTAAACACTATAAAAAAGAAGAACCATACAACCTCGCTTGGTGCGAAGCCTTCATATGCAGGATGCAATCATCACCTACAAGGAGATAAATCAATTATCATACTTTGTGCTATTTAGGAAACTAGAAACCAGCAGGCATAATGTTATGTCCCAAATGGCTCTGATGTATCCGCTTACCCTGATTGGTCAAGGTCCAAACCTCACCTCCCTGGAACCTTCCTCGGGTATAGATGAGGCCCCGCTCTATTATAAAACAGGGGAAAATGAAAGAAGATGGGCTCTGCAGCCAACTTCAGACTTAAACAACCAAGGAAAACCCCATCCGAAGTATAGGGTCCAGCCAGGTTATATATCAATTATCCTTCCCTCCTTTACACTCTTTAAAACAAATAGACCTGCCAGATGTCATAGACCTATTTTGATCATAGAGACTACTGTTATGCGAAGCAAGCACAGTCACAGACTCTACTAGCTATGTGCTTCTTATAAGCCTCTAGATCTTCATGGCTATCCCGTTAGTATTCCGTGGCTTAATGGACTCAACACCACACTCAAACAATAAAATCAGCAAGGTGTTCAATAAATCTACGTCTAAATACTTCACTTATGCTGGGCAGGGGTGAGATAAACGTCCTCATACCAACATCTATTCTAGCATATATTGTCACTCGGCTAAGGCTCCGAGACCGCTACATGCAGGGACCCTCATTCAAGGAAATGTGTCTGTTGCGCTCCGTAACTAAGTCAAAACCAATTAATTAAGCATGCACTGACCTGTCCGTCGGTACCTCTGGACTCCCGCCGAGGTCTATGACATCTGGCAGGTCTATTTGTTTTAAAGAGTGTAAAGGAGGGAAGGATAATTGATATATAACCTGGCTGGACCCTATACTTCGGATGGGGTTTTCCTTGGTTGTTTAAGTCTGAAGTTGGCTGCAGAGCCCATCTTCTTTCATTTTCCCCTGTTTTATTATAGAGCGGGGCCTCATCTATACCCGAGGAAGGTTCCAGGGAGGTGAGGTTTGGACCTTGACCAATCAGGGTAAGCGGATACATCAGAGCCATTTGGGACATAACATTATGCCTGCTGGTTTCTAGTTTCCTAAATAGCACAAAGTATGATAATTGATTTATCTCCTTGTAGGTGATGATTGCATCCTGCATATGAAGGCTTCGCACCAAGCGAGGTTGTATGGTTCTTCTTTTTTATAGTGTTTAGAAGTTGCGTTGGATAATATGCAGTAGCTGCGTTTTGGTCCTGATGAAAGCCTGGATCACTTCCACTTAGGCTGAAACATGTTGACCTCATATAAGGAGTTATAGTGCTCTACTATGAATCAATAGCGGGAGCTTGATTTAACTCCTTAAGGTTTTACTAGGTGTGAGGAAAGAGATATTGCTAAAACATCTTTTCACATAACCTTTTTATTTTTCTCTGCACTGCATTACATAGTTTTTTTCATAGTTTTTTCTATGTTGTTTTGTACACTTTGTGGCATGAATTGTTTGCCTTGGTGGGGAATGGCATCCACGTAGAGCATATGAGCTCGCCACGGAGGAGACCCTTACGATTTAACGGTCATCCTCATGGATGTGGCAGATTACCACGTGATAACAATGACTTACAGGGCTTGACAATTTAGCTCTATCACATGATATAATTTGATGGCAATCATGCTCAGCTCGGATTGCCAGGGATAAAAGAAAACCTTCCGTTAGCACATACATCACCTACTGTGTTTCTTTTTAGACCCCCGGTCCCTTTTATGTAGTTGCATCAGAGTCCCTGTTAAGACATAAACATAACAAAAACGTTCAATTTAACAAAATGCCTATATTGCCAAATGTCTCCAAAAATGACAAAAATATAGAAGTGTAAACTTTGCACCCGTACTAGTGGCATGTACATAATCTAGAAACGTTAATGCGAAATTCCCTGCATGGCGAGCTGTCTGCCTCCAGATAATGGCTTGACTTAAATAACGCAAGGCTGCAGTATTGAGATGCCACCTAGTGGTGATGCCAAATTACTGCAAAAGGCCTGAAAATGGCCTTACATTGTCTATGCCCAGTGGCAGGCTCATTTCTCTTTGAACCTCAGCCCAGAGAATCCTCTCATCATTCCTGCTTCAGTTCTAAATTAAAGACCAGCTTGTTTTAATGTGATCTTTACTTCAGGAAGTCTTTCTGAGCAACACACGGTGAGGTCCTGGTTGAATAGCATTTATAGAAGTATCCCTATCTTCAAACATTATTTTTAACACTGAGGCAGCCATGAAATGCAGTTGTTCTTCATTCATAAAGGGTGAATATTTTATTAAAGAGGGAGAATCAGGTCACACTTCTGAGAGTCTGGATGTGCTTTGCAGGTTGCATGCAGGTAGCTCCCTGTTCCTCTCATTACCTCACACAGTGCGTGCCAGCTGTGCCCGCTGTTTGCGCCAGCCCGAACTGTGTCTTCCAGTTTATTGCCTGAGGGCCCGCTTCAGCCTTCTGTCCTTGGTGTTTTGGAGCTCTGCAGAAATGCTTCACCCCAGCTTTCCTTACTGTTCTGGTTGGGGCCGCCAGCGGGGTATCAAGATTCCCAGGGGACCCCAGGCGGATGCTTGGACTAATTTGATCATAATTTTCTATTAAAAAGGCAATAAATATTTGTGACCTTCCAAAAACATTAATGAGTCCAATGCATTTTAATGGAAAGTTCAGGTTCCACCAGCGTTCCGGTGTCAGAGAAGCCTCTTCACAGCCTCGAAAGGCTGAGGTATATTTTATATAGCGCTCTAAACCACGTCTACTGCTTAACAACACTGCAAATAACAGGTGCTACAATTCCCCAATTTAATAATACACAATTTACTGACCTCAGAAGCATGGAAGTCTGATCTGATCTTGCCGGGATTTAAACGTGAGAGTACAGATCACTGCATATCTTCCAGGCATCAATTTAAGGTTTCCATTTAGAGTTGGGAGGATGCAAGACGTTCACCAAAGAGTGACAGCTATCCCGTCCAATGTATTAAGAGTGCATTGATGTCAACGGCACTCTGTGGGCCGGACATATACCACATTTCTGCAAGGTCCCATTCCTATTCAAATGCACTGGGATGAGTGGATTGCTTCATGGGTGAGGATACGGCCTCCCGTTTTAATCACTCACGTTTACAAATGGCCAAATGGTATGGTGAAACCCTGGAATATTTCATCTTTATTTATGTTGCCCCTCGCTCATTCTATTAGTATCATGCTTCATCATCGGGTTTCATCCTGGTCCATATAAACCAGAATGGGTTCAACCATATGGGACGGAGAACTTGGATATGTCTTTATGGGGTATAGATCTAGAAATAAAAATACTTAAATGCCTAAGGGCTACCCCAGTTTCCTTTTTTTGTGGATGCTCCAGGTATGATTAAAAAGTTAATCAGTATGTGGATGCCTGTGGATATTTATCTCCATGCATCCCAATATTTCTCAACATGCTTCAGCCATTTCCAGAAGCCTCTAAGGCCCACAGCTTTCATCGGGATAAAAGGTTACTCCTGGCCATTCCTAAGTGCAGTCCAATTCACACCAGTCTGGTTTATTTGTGAGTGTAAAGGTAAAATGCAGGTTTACTTAGCCCGAAAGTAACGTTGCACCTGATGACAGAAAATATGCATATCTTCAGTATCATCCCATTCATTTTGTTTACCTTTAAAGAAACACAACACTGCTCACTGCATGCAGTGACAAGCATTTGCAATGCAATAGGTCCCGCATTTCTTTTAGAGTTAGAGCTATTGGCGTTGTAATGGAAATGTTTGTTAGTTATGAAGATGTTTGTTTTTAGCACACTTTAAGTGTCCTTAAGTAATGTCTCACAGCTGCATTTTATATGCAGTAACCTGGAGATGAAAAAGCAACTAAGTAATTAGTTTGATCCCCCTCCCCAACTCCCTCCAACCCCTCTCCACCCGGCAAATCGGATCAGTTGACACACTGCTTTTTAGACACTATAAACACTGGCTTAACGCCACCTTCTAAAAAAAATGTGATAAATGTACTTTTCAGTGTCAGTTACTAGGCTCAAAATACAATACCATATGCAACCAGTTTGGAATCCAAATATAGCAAACAGCAACAGAAATGTGGCAAGTCAAGCTTTGCAACACTTGTTTTGCGTTTTAGTAACTTTTAATATGAATAAGATAGAAACAAAATTTGTTGTGGTAAAATCTACCGCTTATGCACTGGATGATGGATTATGTGGCAAATGCAGAAAATCTATAACTATGCAAAAAACGTTGTGGCCGCACAACTGCATAATTCCAGGGGCCTTGATATAATCATGCCACTGGAATTGCGCAGCATGGAAAAGACAAATTAAATGACAGAGATTTGACTAAATGCGGAACCCTCAGGGCCCGATTCCGATGCTGTTTAGAAGGCCTCCTAACAGCATTTGCTCCCTCCAAATCGGATTGGGAATGTGTCTTTCCGACCAAATCGGAAAGGTTTCCGACTGACCAAGTACGATGCGAGTTAGGCGTTAGGAATATCCCAATACAAACCCAACGGCATTCGGAATGACCGAGCCATACGGAGCAGAATCGTATGTCTCTAATGGCCGTGTTTCCGAACTACCAATTATGATGCTGGATTTGGACAGCCTTTCCGAAACTTGCCGTCCGACTCGAATCGGCAGTCAGAATCAGACTTTGAGGGCCCGTAGCGGGCCTCCCCTGCACAAGGAGCCTTCCCAATGGGACCCGTGGGGGTACCCATGGGTCCCCCCTTACCAGCCATTCACAGTGTGGCAGGCACCAGGGGGTGCCCGCCACAGAGTGCCAGATTTTCCCCAGCCGTCCCTTTCGTCAATGGGAGCCTATGCATTCGGTTGGAAAATAGGCTCCTATTGAAGTCAATGGGAGTCCAACCAAATTGTATCTGGAAGCATCCGGATGCATCGTAATTGGTCAGTCGGACTCTCCCGATCAAAGTCGGTCGGAAACCATTCCCAAACCGATTTGGTTGGAAAGATTTCCAAACCACATTGGAATCGGGTCCTAATGTTGGTATTACCTCACTATTTTAGCATTTTTACTCATAATTCTTTGTGAGCAAAGCTTTTGTCTCATTAGAAGCAATTTGACACCCATTTACAGAAATAAGCACCAGTCAAACTATGCAAAGGACCTTCCACTACTCTGCAACATGGGTTGCAACGTTTTATTTGTAACTTTTGAAGACTTTTTTTTCTGAAAACTGCAGATTAGGTACCATGGGCCTCATGTAGGTAGCCAAATACCGGTCGGTAACGGCCGATTTTCGGTAAATATGCCGTTACCGACCGGTATTCAGACAAGTGAGATGTAGGAGTCCAAAAACCACTTTTCGGTAAATATGAGGCGGTAAATACCGATTCATATTTACTGAATTCCAAAATACCGAATCAGATTTACCGAATACATAATTAACGATTCGGTAAACATGAAGTGGTAAATATGAAGTGGTAAAATTTAAAATGACATGTAGGAGCACTCGGTAATTAAGAAATCCAGGAAAATCGGTAAATAAGAGTCGGTAATTAACACGGATTGAAAGCAGGTGGTAACCATCAACAATGCATATAGGCAATCCCAAAATGCAACAGCGTGGACAACATGGCCGCCATGTACGTCATTGCAAGGCGCCTACGTCTACAGGCAGCAGGACTGAGGGTGTGGCGACGGGAGGAACAAATCTACAGACAGCGCATCACACTATTCCAGCTGACTGATGCAGAGATACATGAGAGGTACAGGCTACACCCCGAAACCATCATGGACTTAATCAGGGACCTACACCCACTCCTGGACCATCCAATAAGAAGGGCGCACGCCATACCCCCACATGTGCAGGTGCTCTGCAGCCTACATCTGTTGGCATCCGGCAGTTATCAGGTGGTGATAGCTGCGGTGGGTGGGGTATCCCAGAGTTGCCTGTCACGTTTCTTCAGGAAGTTCCTGGATGCCATGATGCAGAGAATGCACCACTACATAAGCTTCCCAAACACACAGGCTGCACTGCAGAAAACAAAAACAGACTTTTATCACATGGCACAGTTCCCCCATGTCATCGGCTGTATTGATGGTACACACATCCCAATCTGTCCACCAGCTGATACAGAGCACATCTACAGGAACAGGAAGTCCACCCACTCCATCAATGTGCAGGTGATCTGTGATGCAGGGAACATCATCACAGATATTGTTGCAAAGTTTCCTGGGAGCACCCACGACTCTTACATCTTCCAGAATAGTGGGATCTACACACGACTGAGTGCCGGAGAATTCGGAGAGGGATACCTGCTAGGTAAGTAACAGTGACGCCCCTTGACACCTGCAAATCATAGTGTATAGAGGCATGTTACTGATGGTTCCCTTTTACTCATCCAGGCGACAGTGCATATGCATGCCGGTCATTCATCCTCACTCCCTACCTACACCCAGCAACCCAGAGTGAGAGACGATACAACGTGGCACATAAAACAACACGCAATGTGGTGGAGCGCACGTTTGGACTACTGAAGAGCAGGTTCCGCTGCCTGCACAAGAGCGGAGGCGCACGCCAGTACAAACCCATCACCTGCTGCAAGATTATTGCCACTTGTGCAATGCTGCACAACCTTGCCACGAAAAAAGGTACAGATGTGGAACTAACATATTTTGAGGACTACGAGGATGAGTCAGGCCAGCCAGAGGGCAACGCAGCTAGAGTGCCAACTGCAATCGATGGGAGAGAGAGACGGGCAGAGATCACATGCAACTATTTCTGAGTAAGTGAGGGGACACAGCGAGTTGTGAGAAGTCCTGACGTAGTTTTAATGTGGCACCACGCCATGAACACATGAACAGGCCAATCTGGCAATATACCATCTATACGAGGAGTATGTCCAGGGTTACGTCACCCAATGGGAAGTGGCTAAGCAGGGCTACATCAATGTTTGCGCATACGCGCTGCAGTGGTGGATTGCACGGCCTGTGCATCCTCACTAGAGCCAACCCCAAGCCGCCTGCTGCTCCTGCGTGCTTCTGGGACGGGGGGTGTGATGCTGCTGCTGGTGTCGATGCTCTCCGCAGCATCCCCTGCAGCAGTTGTCGACGCCTGACTAGTCAATAGCACCCCTAGTGCACTTGTCACCTGCACCATCCCCCGAGACAGGTCGCTGCAGCACTGTGTTAGGCCCTCCTGCATCGTCACAGAGCGCCGGCACAGTAGAGAAGTCGCAGTTGCCAGACGGTTGAGTGCCCTGCTGGTAGTGTCCCTTCTCTGGCGTTCCCGGCGCCGTGCTTCGATGTCAGCATCTAATTTGCTGCACAACTGCTGGATTGACTGGGACATGTCCCGAATGCCCGCAGCCATGCCGCCAATGTTATTGTCCATGTTGACTAATGTTGTCTTCATCACCCGCATGTGCCTCTGGACTGACATGACTGCCTTTGATTGCAGGCGCTGTTGTTTCAACATTTGGCCCTCGAGCCCCAAGAAGACACCATGGCCGTCAGTGGGTGCTGGTGGACTCTGGACACGCGACCTGCGGCGCCCTCTTGCTCCCGTCTGTGCTGCCTGTGAGGTGTGGGGCACAGTGGCATGGCTCCCTTCCTGGGGCCCGGTGCGGTCTTCTGGGCCCATGCTGTCGTCTGACGAGGTGTCTAAGGCTCGTAGCCTGGCTGCTGGACGCCTCCTCATTCTCACACCTGCAAGCGGAGATGTGGCCGGTGATTCGAACATGAGTGGCGATGCTGGCTCTGGTTGTGGTGATGCTGGCTCTCGGTGAGGTGATGCTGGCTCTCGGTGAGGTGATGCTGGCTCTGGGTGCGGCGAGGCTGGCTGTGTTGGTGGTGCGGCTGCCAGTGGGCCTGCTCCCTGGTCTGAACTTGTGCTGGCTAGAGGTGATATTTGTGGCCGGTGTGCCGTCTCTCCTGCAGCATGCCCTGTCCTGCATGATGTCACATCTGTGGACAGAAATACAACATTGGCTCAGTGTCCCCGAAGGGCTGCATTGCAAGCGTCACAATCAATCATTTCACATTCCAATATGTCCTCTGTCTCCTTGTGCCTCGAGTGCGTGACATGCCTTGTTGCCCTGTAACATTTACGTCATGGTTAGTGTTGCCCTGACTACATCTCCCGGAATGCATTGCCTGTCTGCACTGACCTGTGTGGACTGCAGTGTGATTCACGTTTCACAATGGGGGATGTGGGATAGGGGTAGGGGGGGCTACATTGCTGTGCTTTCGTCTTACCTTGGTGTGTTGCGGCTCTGGCAGAGCTGTCGGCGTCCCCAAGACCCACGACGCTCTCTTGCTCGATTGTGGCCGCCACCAGCTCCTCCAGTTCGGTGAGGGCAGGTGCCCTGTTGGTTCCACCTCCGGTCTGGCTGGCCTCCTTCTGGATGTCGCCCATCTTCCTCTTGGTTACAATCCTCAGGTCATACCAGCGCTTTTTGAGGACCTCAATGTCCCTGTGGGTCACTCCCACAGCATTGACCTGCGCCTGGATGGCCAGCCATATGTTGCGCTTTTCCGCCTCAGGCACTTGCAGGGATTGCCTTCCAAACAGCTTCTGGTGCTGCTTCACCACCTCCTCCACCAGCACCTGGAGTTCCTTGGGGCTAAATTTCAGCTTCCTCCTCCTTTCCCCTCCGTCTTTCTGTGTTCTCTGGCTGGACATGCTGTTCGTTTACCCGCTCGCACATGCAACGGCTCCCTGCCTCTCCTCTGCACTCCAAGCCTCTCCAGGGTCGGCTAATTATGTACACCTGCCTGGGTGTGGGCACTTCCTGGTTGGGTGGGCTGTCGTTGCACAGGATTAGCTGTTTCGTCAAGTCATGTGATTTTATTTACCGAATCCGTACATACCGATTCGGTATTTTCCGATTCGGTAAATACCACCTCGGTATTTACCGATTCGGTGAATTCCGATTCGTGATTACCGAATGTTACCGAATCGGTAACTGTTACCGAATTTTTACCTACATATAACTTACCGATTTTAATTTACCGATTCGGTACGGCTCGGTATTTAAGAACCGGTAAAATTTATTTACCTACATGAGGCCCCATATGATCTATTATGTGGTAAATACGGCAAGTCCATAGTTATGCGGGAACCGCCACGGCCGTAAAATCTCCTAATTCCAGTGGTCTTGAGCATAGATGGGACACGGTGATGGTTTATTAATGCTTAGACAGGCGATAAACACACAGGTTCATATCAATTGAAAGCACACCCTCTTTCCACATGAAGAATCTATCTGCATTATCAGTGCTAATTTATGTTGTCTATTGAAGGGAGTGAGGTTTATTCTCAGGGGATACTCAGTATGTGTACTAAGAGCATGGTCGTCTGTGCTGAAGACAGATGCTGCTGTCGACATGATACTGTTTTCAAGTATATGTTTGTCCCAAAAAGCATGCACTAATGTATATTTAATTACAAGTCGTTTTACTGTTTTTATGAACAAATTGCTGAAGCGATAACAAGCAAGTTCACATAGATATTGCTCCTCCCTCCCTCTCCCCCTCATATGGAGGCCGCGCGGCGGTAGAGAGAGCAACCTCTGACCCTGCTTCCCAGGCAGGTCGCTCCCCTCACCGCCACGCAGCCCCCAGTGTGACCTGCATTCTCGCTGCCGTGCCCTGACTGCCTGTGCCTTCTGCCTTTTGTGACCCGAGTGCCAGTGTCCTTTTTACATTCTGTGCCCTGACTGCCGGTGCCTTCTGCCTTTTGTGACCCGAGTGCCAGAGCCCTTTTTACATTCTGTGCCCCGAGTGCCAGTGTCCTTTTAGTATTGTGTGCCCTGATTTGTGCTCCCTTTTACCTTTGCACCCTCGTTTTTCGCCTCGTCTTCCCTCCTCGCCACCCGTATCCCGCCGCCGCGTCCCGGTTGCTACGCCCCCTTGCATCCCATTGGCCGCCCCGCTCCCACCTCCCAGCTGCTCCTCCCTCCCTCTCCCCCTCATATGGAGGCCGCGCAGCGGCCGCACAGCGGCCGCGCGCAGCGGCCGCGCCGCTGGCGCGCCGAAGGCAAGCCCGTCTGCGCCCATCCGCGGCCGGCCCGTGCCCAGCGCCAGGACCCCTGGATCTCGCCGGAGCCAGCCAACCCGACAGAGATACGACGCTGCCACCCTCCACGCGCTCAACACCAGCCGACAGCCAGCCTGCTACCAAGCCAACCCGAAACGGACCCACGGAGCATTCACCTGCCACGCCTGCAACTTCATCTGCACCCGTTCCGATACCGCATCCACCAAGCCAGACCTCAGCAACGATCACCTCAAGTGCATCTTGCTCAACACCCGCTCCGTCCACAGGCACGCCATTGAACTCTGGAACCTCCTCGACACAACATCACCAGACGTCGCCTTCCTCACAGAAACCTGGATGAACGCCTCCTCAGCTCCCGACATCGCCATAGCCATCCCGGATGGCTACAAGATCACCCGGAAGGACCGCGGCAACCCGAGTAGGAGAAGGCATCGCCATCGTCCACAGAAACACCATCCGAATCACGACCAACTCCGACGACACCCTCACCGCCGCCGAACACCTCCACTTCCAGATACACACCGACCCCAAGACCACCCTCAGAGGCACCCTCATCTACAGACCCCCGGGACCACGCACACAATTCAGCGAAACCATCGCAGACTTCGTCAGCCCGCACGCCCTTACCTCCTCAGACTACATCCTTCTAGGGGACCTCAACTTCCACCTAGAGGACAACAACGACAGCAACGCCACCTCCCTGCTGGACAACCTCGCCAACCTCGGACTCAAGCAACTGGTGAACACCCCCACCCACAACGCCGGCCACACGCTTGACCCCATCTTCTCCTCCAGCAAACACATCTCCTTCAGCCACTCCACCAGACTGCACTGGACAGACCACAGCTGCGTCCACTTCAACTTCGAGAGAACCACGACCCACAACCACCCTCAACAGGCTCCCCGCAGAAGCTGGAGCAGGATCACCGCCGACCAGCTCACCACCTCCCTCAGACGGAACCCTCCCGCCAGCGCAACGGACCCCGACATAGCAGCCCGCAGCTTCACACAGTGGCTCACCGACTGCGCTGATGACCTCGCACCACTGAAGACCCCCCCCCTGCAGACCCGGCAGCAAGAAAACCTCTTGGTTTACCGACGAACTCAAAAACTCCAAGAAGATCTGCCGCACCCTCGAGAAAGCCTGGCGCCACGACCAAACCACAGAAAACATGACGGCCTTCAAGAACGCCACCCGCACACACCACCAGCTGATCCGCACCACCAAAAGATCAACATTCAAAGAACGACTGGAAAACAACACCCACAACAGCAAGGAGCTCTTCAGCATCGTCAAAGAGCTCTCCAACTCCAGCTCTGGAAACAATGACATCACCCCCTCGCAAGACCTCTGCGACTCACTCGCCACATTCTTCCACCGCAAGATCGCCGACATTCACAACAGCTTCGGCGCACCAACCACGCAACCAACCACCGAACCCACACCCCCCACCACCACCATCTGCAACTGGACCCCGGTCAGCACCGAAGACACCACCCGCACGATGAACACCATCCACTCAGGATCACCAACCGACCCCTGCCCCCACCACGTATTCAACAAGGCCGACTCCATCATCGCACCCCAACTTCGGGACATCATCAACGTCTCCTTCACCTCCGCCACCTTCCCGGAGAGCTGGAAGCACACAGAGCTCAGCGCCCTACTGAAGAAACCAACAGCGGACCCCACCGACCTCAAAAACTTCCGCCCCATCTCGCTCCTCCCTTTCCCTGCCAAAGTCATTGAGAGGACAGTCAACAGACAGCTCGCCACCTTCCTTGAGACGAACGGCTCCCTCGACCCCTCGCAGTCTGGTTTCCGGGCCAACCACAGCACCGAGACCGCCCTGATCGCAGCCACCGATGACATCAGATCCCTGCTCGACAACGGGGAAACAGCGGCCCTCATCCTCCTGGACCTCTCCGCGGCATTTGACACTGTCTGCCACCGCACCCTAGTACAGCGCCTCAGTGACGTCGGCATCCGAGAGAAGGCACTGGAGTTGGATCATCTCGTTCCTCGCCGGCAGAACCCAGAGAGTTCGCCTCCCCCCATTCAGATCCAAGGCCACTGAAGTCATCTGCGGCGTACCACAAGGATCATCACTCAGCCCGACCCTCTTCAACGCCTACATGAGCCCTCTCGCTGCCATCGCACGCCAACACAACCTCAACATCATCTCCTACGCCGACGACACCCAGCTGATCCTCTCCCTCACCAACGACACCGCCACCGCCAGAGCCAGCCTACACGAAGGGATGAAAGACGTCGCTGAGTGGATGAAGAACAGCCGCCTGAAACTGAACTCAGACAAGACGGAATTCCTCATCCTAGGATCAGCCCCCGCCACCTGGGATGACTCCTGGTGGCCCCCCGCCCTGGGCATCACTCCCAAGCCAACGGACCACGCACGCAACCTGGGCTTCATCCTGGACTCCTCCCTCTCGATGACCAGACAAGTCAACGCCGTCTCTTCATCATGCTTTAGCACCCTGCGCATGCTCCGTAAGATCTTCCGCTGGATCCCCACCGACACCAGGAAAACGGTCACCCAGGCACTCGTCACCAGCCGCCGGGACTACGGAAACACCCTCTACGCCGGAACCACAGCCAAACTACAGAAAAGACTCCAGCGAATACAGAACGCCTCCGCACGACTCATCCTGGACATCCCCCGACACAACCACATCTCCGGCCACCTGAGAGACCTGCACTGGCTCCCCGTCAGCAAGAGGATCACGTGCAGGCTCCTCACCCACGCACACAAGGCCCTCCACGACCTGGGCCCCAAGTACCTCAACAACCGCCTGACTTTCTACACACCCACCCGCCAGCTACGTTCGGCCAGCCTCGCCCTCGCACCACGCATTCACAGAGCCACCGCCGGAGGAAGATCCTTCTCCTACCTGGCCGCCAAGACATGGAACTCCCACCCCATCTGCCTTCGAACGACCCAGGACCACCTCTCCTTCAGAAAGCAACTCAAGACCTGGCTATTCGAGCAGTAGCGGACCCCCTTTCCCCCAGCGCCTTGAGACCCTTCCGGGTGAGTAGCGCGCTTTACAAATGCATTGATTGATTGAAAGAGTGAAGGAAAAAACGAATGGATTTATTAAATAATGGCAACAGCCTCTGGCAAAGCAATTAGCATAGAAAAAGTAGTTTGCTCTTTAAATTGAAACTAGTAGGGCCCGGTATTCTCCACCTTCTATCATTTGGCCTGACCTGTCTGTAGGCTGTAAATGCTTCAGAGGGCAGAGCGGCTGGGGGATGGGAGGGCTCAGGCTGCCACATATATATGCAGGAATAAGGGAGGAATCTAGCAATCACTAGTGCAAAAAAAAAGAGGCTTTTGGTTGATTTAAAAAAAAAATAATTGAGGAAACACTTGTTCCCTAAAGACTGCTTGTTTTAATTGTTTAACCAGCAACAGAATAAAGGAAAAAACATATTTACATTTTTTACGATATATCGAAATATTGGCTCTTTGCAATCATGTGAGCTGAGTGGAGCAATGACTGAAAATAGTGGCCACCAGTAAACCATACTAAACAGAACCTGCCCAATGTTCGTCTTAAACTCTTAATTGGGAGCTTCGGCCCTTCCTGTGCCAGCTCCCAGCCCGCAGTTTACAAACACTTCGCATTGTGCAGGCGATAGGCCGCGCCAAGGTTCAAAGCAGGTTTCCCAACTTCAGCCGGAATGTGCTGCGGTTACAGTTTCCCTCCTGTTTGCCCAGTGAGGTGAGCCACACAAACTGAACAACATCTGGGAACTCCTATCAGGAGCGCAGGGAGAGAGGCTGTGGGAGGCCAGCTGTTAGACCTGGCACCTTGGCGTGAGTCTCCCTTCCACTTTTTGTCGCTGTGCCTCATGTGTTTTTATGGTGTTAGCCGCTCAGCGCACTGTGCCACTGCCAACCAGTGCCACAGTGCAAGTGCTCCCTATGTAAAATGTATATGTTGGTTGGATTCCATGATTGGATTATTTGGTTTACTGTCAGACCCCAGTAAAGTGCACCAGGAGTGCCAGGGCGTGTAAATACAAATGCCGCTGGTGGGCTTGCAGCACTGATTGTGCCACCCACAGAAGCGGCCTAGTAAAATGTGTCTAGGGTCTGCCATGGCAGAACCCGCGTGCAGTCTGGTACTGACATGCTGACTGGCAAGTGCCCACACTTGCCAGTCCCTGAACCTTCCCTTAACTTCATGTTAGTCACCCCTCTGATAGGCCCAAGGGCAGGGTGCGTTGTAAGCCTAAGGTAGGACAAGCCCTGATGTGCGTGGCATGTCCTAATAGTGAATGACCGCCACTTTCGTTGTTCACTATTGTAAGGCTACCCTGTTCTCATAGGCCAGAATGGGCGGTTAGGATTGTTCCATCCTATGATCCTAACCGACCCAGGGAACATGGTAGAAGATCGAGTTTAGTATGCCTGAACTCGGAATAATAAGGTACATTTTTTCGTAAGGTTTATTTTAATATTCTGCGTTTGCAAATGCCACTTTTAGAAAGTTGGCCTTTGCTTGCCTAACCACTTCAGCCCGCCTCTGCGTGATGTGTATCTGATGTCTGGCTTGCGTGAGTGACAGGGCTGGGGGAACCCAGATGGGCAGGGCTAGGTAGCCTGGTGGTGAAGAGGAAGACTGACTGGTAGATGGGTGGGAGGAGTACACCTGGACTCTGAATAGGACTGTGCTCTGCCACCACAATGCCGGCTCCGCCCCCTGCGGAGCGTCTGATCACCCTGCCCTGCACTCTGAAAGAAGAAACCTGCATCGCATCAACAAAGTACTCCGGAACTGGACTGAACTGGGAGAACAAAAGAAATGCAGTATAAATGTAGGAGCCCTGCTCCTAAGAAATCAGATCCGCTTTTGACCCAAGAAGAATCTCTGCCTGAGGAGGAGGCACCGGGAAAGCTGTAAGGAGGAAAACTGTCCCTATCCTGGGGGACTGGCCTGCAGTGGTGTCCTTGCTGCCAAAGGAGAGAAGAGGAACCTTTTGCTGAAGACTTTGCTTTATTTGTACTTTCAAGACTTATGCTTTTCAAAACGATCTCCAAGGGCTTGGAAGTGAGCTTGCCCCCTGAACTGAGCCCCAGGACCATTGGGCTCAACCTGACCTTCACTCGCCCGCCGCTGGACTGTGGTGTTCCTTCCCTCGCCGGAGTTGTGACTCTGGTGCCCCCCAGCCCCTCCTTGAGCCGTGACCTGACTGCTTAGCCGCCCCTGCCTTGGGAAGAGCCTCGCTCGATCTGAGCCTCTCCCCCGACGCCGTGCTGGGCTGCCCCCGTCACCTCGCTCGCCGGAGGCTCGCTGCGCACTTTCACCCCTCCCGGCGGAATCGGCGTTGTGAGCATCTTCAAGCCTCGGACGGCCCAGACGCAGACTGCGTGCCCGGCTGCCCCGCTTTGTTCACTTGCCACCTGCAACAGACCCCCATCGTGAAGAGTGGGAGCCCCGGACGCCGCCTCGCCCTTCTGAAGAAGAGCCGCTGAAATCCCGCACCCGCCTTCGCATCAAGAAACAAGGTACTGTACTTACGAACTCAACCGCGAGCTCGCATCGGATCCAGGGTCCGCAACATTCTGATTTCCCTGTCGTCTGCCGCATGCTTCCCGGTTGCCGCCTCAGCGCGAAGTGTGCTGAGGCCCGCAGTCACCTTGTGCCCGCCTAAGAACTTTCCGTAACAAAGAGAACTTTACCGTATTTATAGAAATTGTGGCCCCACCGTTTCACCATTACTGGGCCTTGTACTGAATCTGCTGAAACTATATATATATAAGCCTTATTTTCACATACAACCTGATTGGTGTCCATTTGTGGTGCATGCAAAGGGTTTACTGTATGTATAATTGCAATTGCTTAACCGTGTACGCCTGAGGTTTAGCCTGGACTGCTCGCGCCACGCACCTAGAGGGTGAGCAGGGGTTATTCTAAGGAGTCATCCTTCGCCCTGACTTGAAGTAAAGGATCCCTGCTTGTCGCTGGTACTTACCTGCGCCAACCAGAGTCCCCTCATTTCTAACACCAGCGGTATCTCCTAAACTCCCACTGACAATTCAGGAGGGCTTTTGCCCACTCCTAAATGCACAATGACTGTTTGGTCGGCCCTCTCATGTGCCCTCTCATGCACATTTCCCTGTTCTCAATGCAGGCTGTAATCTAGCCTGCATGGACAACATGCACACCCTTCCAGCCCCTGGCTGAGGGCCGTGTCACACGCTCAGACCAATCACAACCCTGCATTGCATTGCAGTGTTGTGATTGGCTTAGGCGAGGAAACCTGGCTGTCTGCTTCGTGTTCCTGTCGGAGGCAGGAGAGCAGGAGTAGAGAAGACGTGGGACCTGGCCTCGAGGTAAGTTTACGTTTTTATTTATTTACGATCCGTCCTCACCCTCAGCGCGACACCGGCCCACCCCACCACCTGTCAGCCATCCCGGCTGAGACTAGTTGAAAATGTTTACGTTTTTCTTAAAGAGTCAAGAGGGTAAATCACTGATTAGAGAAATCTCGCTAGCTGGCGGAAAAAAGCAGCCGATAGCAAAAGATGCTATCCTACCACATGCGTGAATCTGGCTGCCTCAAGTACAGCTGGCTAATGTTGGGGTAGATGTCCACACATCTGCACAAATACCTCATTCAATTACAAGGTTGCTTGAAAAACAAGCGCAACACAAACATAAAGACATGTGAGTTCATACAGGACCCCAAAATGCAACCTACGCTGAAGAGATCACTCCTTGAGAAAGTGATTAATCAAACAAACTGTAATCCAACCAATGAGTGTCATTGGTCACTTGTATATGTGGTTTACAGTATGTCAGCATGACGTCATTTTTGAACATGGTAGGAATAGCTGGTGTTGCCAAAACGTGATTAAAATGACTGGTCTTTTTTTGGATAAGGGGCATTCTCAAGGTGATCATCACTGGGAAAGTTCCAAGGCACACCAACCAGTTAATAATGTTATTAGAGAGAGAACACAAAGGGACATATCAATGATATATGAATATTACAGGATTAAATGACGAAATTCCCTGGAATCAGCTCAGTTAGACAAATACATCTTAGATGGTATCCCGAACCCCTACATTGTATAGATCCTGTCACTAGTAAATTACAGCAGCTCCTCGTGGGTGACCTACAAGATGATACAAGCTAGGCACACTACAACACATTAGGGCCATTTGTGTGACCATGGTAGTGTATCAGAATGATGACAGCTGAGATCTACTCCTGTAGCTAGCTAGGATGGGCATAATATTCAAGAAATGAGCAAGTAGGCGTTTTCTTTTCGGAAAATGAAGATTTATATGTCGAGGTCTGATTCGGGCTTGAGCACAATAACTAACAGTAAAAACTCTATTTGAATATTTAGAACTGTTTTTAATAAATCGAAGTGGATCTATAGCACCCTTCTATGAAACATTAAATTAAATTTTATTTTGTCCAGTTTCCCTAAATATTGCACAATTCTTTAACTTGAAACGCCTGCAGAGGTGAAGGGAGGCTGGCAGGATGACCTTTTGACTACAATTCCGAGGGCACCATTGGGGGACGAAGCACTTTTGTGAATGGGCCCTTACGCTGGGAACGTACATACGGACATTCTGACTGTTTGCACATATCTGTACATGAATAACTTTGAAAGATCAGAAATGTACCTTTGGCAATGACAGCAAGGTGACTGTCTGCATATACACATGCATGTAGGTGCAGTGAGACATACAGAAGTGTCATGTGACAGAGATGTAAAGAGATACACAAAGAACAAAAACAGCCGAACCTGGAGGCTTCTTCCTGTCAGTCTGCAGAGCTCTCTTTTCCCTCATCAAAGAACTATCTTGTATTTCACCCCCCTTTCTTCTATGAAACCCATGAACTCACCTGGAACCTGGCTTCCTTCACTCAACGCAACCCGCTATAATCTGGCTTCCACCAGCTCCCCTCCATGGCAGTGCTTACTGCCACCAGTGGTGTCCAATTCCACCTCATTCTGGCTTTCGCCGACTCCACTCCGCAGTAGGGCTTACTGCCACCAGTGTTGTACGATCCCACCTCATTGTGGATTTTGTCAACACCAATCCATTGCACAGCTTACTGCCACCAGTGTTGTATGATCCCACCTCATTGTGGATTTTGTCAACTCCACTCCATGTCAGGGCTTACTGCCACCAGTGTTCTCCAATCCTACATCATTCTGGCTTTCGCCAGCTCCACTCCTTGTCAGGGCTTACTGCCACCAGTGTTGTCCAATTCCACCTTATTCTGCTTCCACCAACTCCACAGCAGTGCTTACTTGCACCAGTGTTGTCCAATCCCACCTTATTCTGGCTTCCACCAACTCCACGGAAGTGCTTACTGCCCCCAGTGTTGTCCAACCCCACCTCATTCTGGCTTTTGTCAACTCCACTCCACTCCATTGCATGGCTTTTTGCCACCAGTGTTGTCCAATCCTACATCATTCTGGCTTTCGCCAGCTCCACTCCTTGTCAGGGCTTACTGCCACCAGTGTTGTCCAATCCCACCTTATTCTGGCTTTCACCAACTCCACAGCAGTGCTTACTTGCACCAGTGTTGTCCAATCCCACCTTATTCTGGCTTCCACCAACTCCACAGCAGTGTTTACTTGCACCAGTGTTGTCCAATCCCACCTTATTCTGGCTTCCACCAACTCCACAGCAGTGCTTACTTGCACCAGTGTTGTCCAATCCCACCTTATTCTGTCTTCCACCAACTCCACGGAAGTGCTTACTGCCCCCAGTGTTGTCCAACCCCACCTCATTCTGGCTTTTGTCAACTCCACTCCACTCCATTGCATGGCTTTTTGCCACCAGTGTTGTCCAATCCCTCCTCACTTTCATTTACGCTGACTTCACTCCATGGCAGGGCTTCCTGCCAGCAGCGTTGACCAATTCCACCTCATTCTCGCTTTTGCCGACTCCACGACATGGCAACACTTACTGACACCAGTGTTGTCCAATTCCACCTCATTCTGACTTTCGCCGACTCCACTCCATGGCACGGCTTACTGCCACCAGTGTTCTCGAATCATAACTCATTCTGGCTTTCGCCAACCCTACGTAGCAGGGCTTACTGACACCAGTGTTATCCAATCCCACCTCATTCTGGCTTTTGCCAACTCCGCTCCATGGCACGGCTTACTGCCAGCAGTGTTGTCCAATTCAACCTCATTCTGGCTTTTGCCGACTCCACTCCATTCCACAGCTTACTGACACCAGTGTTGTCCAATACCACCTCATTCTGGTGTCCACCAACTCCACAGCAGGGCTTACTACCACCAGAGTTGTCCAATCCCACCTCATGCTGGCTTTTGCGGTTTTATGGTTGAGGTGTCTGTCGGATTTCAACAGGAATTTTCACACACAGAAAAAAAATTAACACACACTCTCTCCAGACTCATGTTTGGACAGACTTAAAGAATGTTGGTTGTTTCACAAAATAATGTGTTTTCTCCCACTTATTACCCCAGCCAATCTGCATTCATCTACCTTTACACTGCCCCTGAAGCTCCTCTTGTGGGCCCTGCTTGTCATATAATGTATTTTAACACTTCATGCTAGCGTGATTGTTGGAAAAGTTGACGCTCACACCCCCCTAGTCTTACTCACCAAGCTATACCCCTGGTTGATGGTCAGTGTCTCTCCTGACACTGTTCTTTGGGACGGCACTGATAGCAGCCACATGTCAATGACTCACATCATGCTGGGACCCAGTGGGCAGAAGCAGCAACCACCTTTCAGTGTCTCATCTTACACTAGGCCACAGTCCCGTGATACTTGGTAGTGAGGCCAAGCTTACCTTTTCGCCTTAATCAATCAATCAAGGATTTCTAAAACGTGTCAAATCACCCATGAGGGTCTCAAGGCACTGAAGTTGCTCACGGATTCATGGTGATCTGTTCAACCAAACAGCCAGGTCTTGAGTCCTTTTCTGAATTGCTGGAGCGATGAAGCAGTCGTGAGGTGCAGGGAAGGCCGTTCCAAGCTTTGGCCGGCAAGTGTAAGAAGGAGAGTCCACCACATTTGCTTCATGGGATCAGGGGGTGTCTACGAGGGAAAGGGAGGTGGATCCTAGGTATCTGGTTGGTTGATGGATGGTCACACTTTTGTTGATGTATGCTGGTCCTTCCATGTGCAGGGCTTTGTATGTGTGGGTCAACATCTTGAACTGGCGTCTCTTCTGGATCAGGAGCCAGTGTAGCTTTTCAAGGTGGGATATGATGTGGGTCCACTTGGGAAGGTCAACGATGAGTCTTGCTCCTGAGTTTTGTATTGTATGTAGTCTCTTCCGGTTACATACGATGATTCCTACATACAGTGTTTCCATATTCCAGTCTGCTGGTGACGAGGGCCTGTGTCACACTCCTTCTGTTGTTGAGTGGGAGCCACCTGAAAATCATGTTGAGCATACATAGGGTGAGGAAACAGGCAAATGAGACTGAGGTTACCTGTTTCTTCAGAGATAGCTTGCTGTCCAAGATGATGCAGAGGTTGTGGGTGTGGTCTATCAGGACGGGGGATGAGCAGAGTTCAGCAGGCCAACATGCGTCATTCCATGGGGAAGTGTTTTTCCCAAAGATGAGGACTTCCGTTGTTCCCAAAGATGAGGACAGGTGTTGAGCTTGAGACAATTTTCCTTCATCTAGTTGGTGATGTTCCTCATACACCCGTTGGAAGTTGGCTGTAGTGACAGCGAGAGGATGAGTTGGGTGTCTGTTGAAAATTAAAACAGCGATATGATTAAGCATTCACTAAAGACATGAATTCCCCTTCCTTGGACCAAGTTTCTCTTCTTATGTTGACTAATGTCTGGACTCCATTTTGTATTGTCGTGTCTCCACGTGTTCAGCACGAGAAGAGTCCTATCTTCGTGTCAGTTGCTCTCATAATCTGCCTAGTAACAGTCTATAAATAGCTCCTTTGTCCGTCTGGCGCATGCCCACACTTGACCACATCTGTTATCAGTTAGCCCTTGCTTGACCATGTTTTCGCGGGCTTAGGAGTGTGTTAACTCCGCCCACTTATTGATTCTGTATAGAAAATGTCCATAAAAGGTAATACTCTTTGCCTCATGTTGTATCCACCCACTTATGAGCCCCTCTGTTGTGTATAAAAGGGGACCGTGTACGCAAGTTCTTTGTGCTACTCTATGCAATACTGAAGAGTGTTGTATGGGTTGTAGGACCACCCTTAAGGGTTAATAAAATCTGTCTTTGTATTTGCAGTTTCCGTGCCAACTTCCTTCTAGTTTTCGTTACAGGAGAGCGAACCCTTGTATTTCTGCGGGCCTAGCTGGGGCCTGTATTCATCATGTCGACAGAGTAGGAGATGACATTGAGTCTGTGAGATCTGACGGTGTTGGCCTAGGGGGTCATGTATGTGTTGAAGAGGGTGGGGCTGAGGGATGATCCATGGGGGACGCTGCAGATGATCTTCTTGGATACCAAGGTGAATGGTGGGAGACCTTAAAGGTTAACCTACCTCCTCAGGCATTTTGTCTCTTACCTTTAGTGCCCCTAATGAAGCTGTCTGAATAAAAAGATTATTTCCATTACGATATGTCTACCATTGAAGATAGTACTTCTGAAGTAGTCTCTCCAGTTGAGAAAAAAAAGATATTACTTCCTACTTTAGGCCCAGAGGGTTTTCGAATATATGGTCGGATGGAAAAAAGAGTAGTACTCCTGAAGAGACCGATGCCCTACAAGATCAAGATTTAGACAATTATTTTCAACCAACAGTCTGTGGAGCCATTGAGGTTTCCAATTTCTTTCAACACAAGCAAGGCTTCACAGAAGCGATAGATGATTACGTGACCGCCTTAATTAAATAGTTGCCCACTGCAAAGGAATCAGAATTATCTTAAAGCTGTGTGAAGGCAGCTTCGAAAAGCTCCTCAATGTTCTCACATGGAACTTCCAATGTTTGCAAAATATATTTTGCTTGTCAACCAAAGACAGAACCAAATGGTATAAAAATACCCCCAACAGTATTCCAGTTAAGCTTTTAAATAACAATACTAAGAACACCAAATACAGATGTTACAGATGTGAAAGCAAAGATCACCTAGCAAAAAACATAACCTGCCCTGCGAGTGAGCTTAAATGTTTGCACTGTGGAATTGTTGTGATGTAATGTGTTAAGGTTAAGTACCAATACCAGAAACAAACTTATTTTTCGAGATGAGTATTGGAGATGTAGACATACAGCTCATAACTCATTGTAGCTGACTCTGGGGCTCCTTTTACCATTATAAACAAAACAGTTTGGAAAGATAAGTTTACCAATGTGTTGGCACAAAGTTATTTTCAATATCAACAAAGAAGGATCAATTCACAAAATCAAAATTACTGCATTGAAGGGAAAAGACAATCTTTTTAAAAAGAACCCTCACCCACCAACTTAGTTGGTGGCATGCTTCTTCATTGGGTTCCCACCTGGGACACCGAGTGCCTCCCAGGTGTGCTTCTTGGCCTGAGTTACAGCGGAGCATTTCTTTTTTTTGTTTGAACAGTGCAAGATGGTGAGAAGGTGATTGGACTTAAAATTGCCTTTAGGATCCCCCTCCTTGATAGGAAACCTAGAAATGTATTAATGGGGTTGTAGGGCAAAGTTTAAAAGCAAGGAAAGAGGATGTTATGCGTGACTCAATTGATCGCAAACATCCGTGAGTTGGTCTACATGTTTCAGCCTTTGAAATTTAATAGCTAGGCTTTCTTTAGGACCGGTGAGGAACAAGTGCACTCGCTATGGGGCACTTATTAGTGATAGTGAACCAAAAACGTACAGTTCTGAAAAAAGCGACAGTGTATCAGTCCAGATTGTGTGACACGTCATTGTTCCCAACGGGGGGGCGGTACCTGTTGTCACACTTTTGTCAAGGAAAGCCGCACATGGCCTGAATCTATTCGGGTCCCGGCACGAGATCCCATAGACAAAGTTATTTTCTCCAAACATACACACAGAAAGCTTAAGACGTAAAACCGTTCCCATGTTAGGGCACAGAACTTTGAGGTTTGAAGTGAAAAATAGGAAAGGTAAGAGCAAACTGTGTATTGTGGAAAAAGGGCCTTCTGTCATGGGATGGATAGATCTGAGGGCCTTGAGTATTACCTTAGGACCTAACAGGAAGAACAAGTCTTTTTGGTGAGTGATGTTGGTGAACTGATACAAAGGGAATTCCCAAGTGTTTTTTTCTGGCAGGATTAGGAAATTAAAAAAGCTTCTCCACAAAATAATTTTGAAAGATGATGTTCAACCTTTAGCCCTTTAACGTTAGAGATGAACTCTCTTCTGAATTAAGTCAATTGGTAAACAATGGCATCATTGAACCAATTGTACTGAGTGGTTGGCCCCGTTGGTTGCAGTACGTAAGGGCAACAGCGAATGGAGGTTATGCATCTAGTTAATGGGTCTCAATAAAAACATTGTGGTAGTTTCCTCCCCTTCAGCTCAATGAATTGCTAGTATTCAAAGTGCATGTTTCAGTCTGCATGAACTGCAGAAACTAAACGCATCAAACGGTTTCCTAAGATTGACCCGACCTCAGCTTACCACCAGGTACCACACCACCCCAAGAGCAGCAACTATACTTCTTTCACTCCATTTGGGTGGTATAAGTTTGTTAGGATGCCATTTGGCCTAACTTCTGCGGCAGCGGTGTTGCAGAGGTTAACGCAGCAGTTATTCAAGAATGTCAGGGGCATAATTCTTTTCCAGATGGCATACTTGTTATGGGGAAAAGCAAAGAAGAACATGACCACAAATTAAGAAAGGCATCTAGGAGATTAGGGGTTACCAGCTGTGTTCATGAAACGCAGATTTACTGTCAAATCAGTAACTTACCTAGATGACAAGGTTAGTAATTTGGCATCACACCCCAATTTTTTTTTGACTCTATCAGGAATGCCCATCACCCCGTTCAAGGAAGAAGATCCTTCCTGGGTTATCAGAATTTTACTCAAAGTTTGTGAAAGAGTATGCCAGCTAACTTTATGGGATGAGACAAGAATTCATATGTGTTGGCTGCTTGCAAAATCATTTTTGACTATCAAGGACAATATTTGTCATGCCATTCTCCTGCAATGCTTTGATCCTTCGGCCCATTCTGTAATAACTTTGGATGCCAGTGATAAAGGGCATGCAGCGGTGCTTTCACAGATCTCTTAACAAGGGGAAGAGTACCCCTTAATCTTTGCTTTATGCACCCTTTGTCCTTTGGAGGAAAAAATTCTGAAAATACAAAGGGAAATGCTACCCAGTGTCAGGGCTATGGAAAAGTTAAGACAATACATACAGAGTTCCAAATTCGGTGTGCACCCTGAATATCAACCCCCAAATATTGATAGCAGACAAT
Source organism: Triturus cristatus (assembly GCF_964204655.1). Classification (NCBI taxonomy): domain Eukaryota; kingdom Metazoa; phylum Chordata; class Amphibia; order Caudata; family Salamandridae; genus Triturus; species Triturus cristatus. The sequence continues at coordinate 85,400,069 of NC_140591.1, forward strand.
ATTGAGGACACAATTTTGAAAAAATTATAGACAGGTAAGCCTAAATTCCCTATACCTAACTCCACATATATGTACCAACTGCATCCGTATATCTTCAAGGTACGTAGATGTGAGGTTAAGAATAGTAAATGTATACTTCCCTATAAGCACTTGCCTTTTGATATTTTGTCCCTCGATAGTCTGTCCTCGACATCCTTGACCCATGATATTCTAGGGGTGGATATTCAGCAGCACAGTCACAAATCCACAATACGTACAGACCATAAACCACGCATTAACAGCCATCCGGATTCTCAAAGGAACTCCCTGAATAGCCAGAATGCTATTGAGACTTTTGGATTATTATGATGACATTGAATATCTTCCAGGGACAAGAAAGAAAGATGCTGGTTTCCTTAGATAGTCTCCCTTAACCCCAGAAGAACATATTAATTGTGAAAGGGATGAATACAATATGGAGTTGGTTGATGCAAGTGAAGAGTGTGACATTTCAGAAGAAGAATGGAAAAGAGATTATGAAGCAGATATAGTACTGAGCTATGTCAAAGGGGAAACATCGTTAACAACGCATGCGATACATCGCATGCCAGTACATCGCATACCATTACAACGCAAGTCATTACAATGACTTGCTGTAGTGGGCAGAAGGTGTTGGATTTAAAATCTAACACCTTCCCTACTGTTGCACAGACTTGAGTTGGAATAGTAAATTATACTATTTGAAAATCCAGCACCTGCCCTACAGCGTCGTAGTAACGATTTGTATTGTATTGCTCTGCGATGTGACAATGTGTTCGTTGTAATGGCATGTGTAGTAAACACATGCGCTGTGACGGGGCCTATTCATGCTAAAGACCACACTCGCGAGGGATAGCCTACCAAAAATAAGTTAGACAAAGATTGTAAGACGTTCTGGGAAGTAAGAAGTGAACTTTCGACTGATGTCCGAGACGTTTCGCAGAGGAGATAGAATAAGAACTATCTTAAGACACAAAATGGCATGGGGGTCAGCTAGGTATAATTAAATCAAAAATAAGTGCCAAGTAGTATTCAGACGACCTCTCAGGCTCACGGATTGTCTTGAAGGTCCGTGAAAGCACTAGCTGTTGGACCTATTCTGGATCGCAATGGTGCTCCTCATCATGTGATTGTTCTGTTGGATCTTTTCTCCAAATAGCCTGAAGCAGAATTTTTAGGGAAGGTGGATGCTCCAGCAGTCATAACAAGCCTTAAAAGAGCCTTCCTCAGAGAAGGTATTCCTAAATCCTTGTTTTTTGTAGATTTATATAGCGCGAACTCGACCCGGAGGTATTGGAGCGCTTTACATGAGCACCAGTTACGTTACACAAGGACACATTCATTTTTTGGTAGGCGCGGGGAGATTAAGTGATTTGCCTAGAATCACAGGACGTGGACGCAACCCTGAGGCTCAAACCTTGGTTTCCCAGCTCCAAAGTCGGCAGCTCTAGCCGTCAGACCAGATCCTCTCCTCCTCTGCTTGTTGAGCGATAGTGGGCCTCAACTCTGATTGCATGAAGAGTTGCCGGTCTAGGAATGGTATTAAACCCAAGCATACCTCACTTTATCACCCTGCAGGCAATGGCAATGTAGAATTCTTCAACAGGGGGATAATGGGAAATGTGTAAGAGGCAATACACAATGGTCATGTTCGCGCTATGTAAAATACAAAACAAAAACAAAGTGCACCTTGTGATACTTCTATAGCTCGTTCCAACACCCCGGTGAGGATTCTATCTACCCATCAAACACGTTCCCGTGATACATGGCCACTCTGCAGTGAGCCATCACTGGACCCGCCTCGGGAGGCTGAGTGGAGAGGGAGGGAGCCTGAAGAGAGGATCAGACGAGCTGTGTCCCATGCAGAGAACCTTCCCCCTCTGTGGGCAATTACAGCCCATTTCCATGGACTCCCACCAGCACCGGCGTGCTCTGGCGCCTGTTGGGAACTTCTTTAAAATCTGAGAGCGATCCGCTGCCCTGCTGGGCATACCGACGTCTCTGCTTTAACAAGAGCCCCCCGTGCAGCGCAGACTCATCAAAGTCCGTGCGTTCAGGGGGACAAGAGAGGATTTAAAAAAAATCTGTTTCAGAGTACATTATGTAAAATGGTTGAAAGAAATAAGCGGACCCTGCCCAGTGAGTCACACTGTGACTGTAAAGAGATTGTATGAGACAGCGACGTAGGGAACCCTCCTTTCAAGAGGTCAAAGCGGGGGTGGGTTCACCCCTGAGCCTACTAGGCTGGGGATCTGGGTCCCAGAAACGTTGTTTATTTCCAATTCTGTCTGCAAATCGAGAGACAAAAGCTCGTTAATAACAATAAAGGAAAACGATTGCAAAGCTGAGTGGTGCTACAGGGCTTCCACATGAGCCAGAAGCTGTGAAGGAGAACCAAAGGAAGAACAATGAAGAAAATGTAAGATGAGCATGACAGGAAGGTAATAGGAAGAAGCAAAGAAAAGAGAAAACAAAAAACAGGTACATTGGGGAAAAAGGAGAAGTAAAGAAGGGTGAAAAGAATGATCCATGAAAGCAAAGAAAAGAGAAGGAAGGGTGAAATGAAGCACTGAAGGATGAAGGAAAGAAAGGATGGAAGGAAGGCAGGGTAAAATGAAGAGTGAAAGGAAGGGTGAAATGTAGCTCGGAAGGATGGAGGGCAGGAAGGGTGGAAGGAACGCAGGAAAAGAGGAAGGGCTACACCTAAGTTGACATTGTGTGTGTCTCGGCAGAATACACAAAGCTCAGCTGTCACCCACCCCAGACATGTCATCAGAGACAGGAAACAGGCCCCAAAGGGCTAAAGTAAGAAAATGCCAACTTTCTAAAAGTGGCACTTTCGGAATTGCAATTTAAAATCTGAGTTCCCCATAAGCTGTGATTTTAAATTGTGATTCCAGAGACATCAAACTTGAAAAGTCTATATCTCTTCACAGTTGGGAATTACACTTGAATAATGGAATAGGGAAATCCTAATGTTATCCTGTGGGAGTAGGCCTTTCAGCAGTGAAAAACGAAACGGATTTGAGAGTTTTTCAACACCAGGAAATGTAAAACTTAAAAATTCATGTCCTTCCCTTTAAATACATTGCACCCTGCCCTATGTGTTGTCCAGTGCCTATCTTAGGCGGTACTTATATGTATAAAAATGGAAGGTTTGTGCCTAGCAAAAGGTTTATTTTTGCCTGGTGGAAATGGTGGTGTAATTGCATACACAGGCTCTGCAATGGCGGGCCTGAGACATGGTTAGAGGGTGGCACAAAACGTAGGTGTCACAATAAGTAGCATTTAATTCACAGGCCCTGGGCACATGTAATGCACTTTCCTAGGGAAGTATAACAAAAATGTAATTTGTCAATTGGGTATTAACCAATGTGATCATGTTTAGAAGAGAGAGCACATGCACTTTAGCACTGGTTAGCAGTGGTAAAGTGCTCAGAATCCAAAATCCAACACAACCAAATTCAGGAGAAATAAGAGGAGGAAGGCTAAAGGTTTGGGGGTGATCCAGCGGAGAGGGACATTTTTCAACAAACACTTTGAGTATCGGGAGCCAGTGGAGCTCTGTGAGGTGTGTGTGATTTGCATTCTGTGTGGGAGGTTTAGGATGAGTCTGGCTACCGAGTTGTAGATGGTTTGTAGTCTTCTAGTGAGTTGCCTGGTGACCCTGGCATGCATAGAGTGTGTTACCGTAGTCCAACTTGCTTGTGACTAGGGAGTGAGTGACTGCTTTTCTAGTGTTGGTTCATAGCAGTTTGAAGACCTTCTTCAGCATCTCCAGAGTGTGGTGCGCCTGCAGGGTATGGATTTGCCTTCAGGGCTTAAAATGTATTAATTTAACTCAATATTTCTCTGAGGAAATGTTTTATTTTTAGACAGTACAGATAGAAATAGGGAGCAACAGTTGCATCTTTCTGAGCTATGCTGCCTGAAAATAAAACACTAACTCAGCAAAGTATCATATTAAATTAATTCAATTCTAATAATCTTTATTCAGCAAATTTTTTACCATAAAAGACACAATGCAATCTGACATTAGACAACATTTGTATAATGTGCAAGGTGCCAAGTAAGATAGGTAAAATGTGTTAACCGTAATAAAAAGCATAAAATGCAGAATTTAAAAGGCAACAGATAGATAAATATGGTTTCAACAAGGCGCCCTGCATGGTTCTCCTAGTTCTGACTGCAGCTTTGAGAGAAGAGCAGATGCCACAGCAAACAGCAGGTGTATTCAATGCTTGCAAATGGAACAAAGCCTCTCTACATTTGCGATGGCTCAATGTTTTTAAAAGAGGGTTGAGCAGACGTTTGCGATGATATCTAAAAAAAAGTTGCAGAATAACATATAGGGACTGGTTATGGGTCTGGAGGTCTGAGGACCTCCAGACTTGCGTGGGCGCTGCGGAGGTTCAGCCACCGCCGCACCAGCTGTCTGACCACCGCATTACGAGTTGGGCGGTCACACCACCCTGGTACCGCCACCAGGAAACCGCCATTCCCTAGAGGTTGTGTGACGGTCAGAGGCCGCAATATGCTTGTTCTGCCAAGCATATTACAAGTTTCCTTACCCTGGCAGAGAGGAAGCAAAGAGGGCCCTATAGGGCCCCCTGTGCCACCTCCGCTTTTGCATGCACACAGGGGGGCATAACATGTGCAGGAACATTGTGAGGCATTTCCATTGCGGTGCCTTTTTCAAAGGTACCGTGTCCTTTGAAAGAGGTACCACCCTTGGAAAACAATGCTGCCTGCCCGCCAGACTACAAATAACTTGCAATGTGGTGGGCGGGTGGTGGCGAGACTCGACTGTGCATGGCGCGGCCGTGGAGTACAGCCCGCCCTCGCTCCGCTGAAACTTGTAATCGGGTCACTAGTTTCATAATGATTCTTCAGAGACCACACCGCAGGAACAAGTTGAAATATGTCCCACCCACACATCAGTTGGGTTACCTGTGCTAATGAGCCACCAGACCGTACCAGCCCTAAAACGGAAAAGAAGAGACCTCCTCCATAGACTGAGGCAACGTGTCAAATAAAGAATGGGGGCTGTGCTAGCGGAGTGCCTGAAAAATCCAACACCGTGTTTTTCGTTAACTCAGTTTGCAGCCTTCTAGTTTCACAAAAATCCCCAAAGTGGCCCTTGTCTAATAATTTATCATCTTTTTTAATACTCTTCGGGGACAAAAAAGAATGAGTTCACTTTACACCCACTGGCTCATAAAACAGGCGCTGGCCTCTGCGCCGCAGTAGCAAAGCCCAACATGATACGGCGCAGGGGGGGCAGGCCGTGTAATATGAAACTATGAAATAAATAAATAAATAATATGTCACTCATCTGTAGTCTTCAGGTGCAAACTTAACGCTCTGACATTGAAAGTCTTGTCTTTCGGCTTCGGTCGCTGCATGAGGCCAGTCGTCCGGGGTCTCTCTGGCCATCAGTCACTGGTGGAGTGGGCTCCAAGGGGCAGGTTGTCCTGCAGAATGATGTGTGAGTACCGGTGCCTCATCTAACCCCATTCATCACACACGCCGGAGATCAAGCGAGTATTCCGAGCCACAGGAATAAAGCCCGGAATATTTCATGTATTCTCCAGGGTTTCCCGATGCATACCTGACGCCTGAAGTCCTGGATTAGCAGCATTATTGCCTTTCACATCATAACTCAGGCCTGCCCTTTCCACGGGAAATGAACTGCTGAGTAAAATGTAATGTCACTGCACCTTTGTTGTGAGCCATGAGCTTCAGCGCCTCTCCCTAGAGGGCACAGCCTAACTCCACTGCGCCTCTGCACCCCAAAAGCAATATGTGGGAGCATCTGGAGGCGAATGAGGGCTGCTGAGCGAGTGACGCCCCTCTGAGGGAGCCCTGCGTTGTGGCATGCCATGCCGTGGCATGCTATGCTATGGTATGGTATGGCACGTTCTGCTGTGCTACTTTGTGGAACTTTATGCTAATTTATCTTATGTAAGAAGTTGTTTATGTAATGTTATGCTGCACTATGCTATATTATGCTGTGTTATGTTACATTAGCGTATCCGCTTTTATGCTGCGCTATGTTATGCTATGACATACAGTGCTGTTATACTATTTCGTGCCGTGTTATGCTTTGTTATTTTACTCTAAATTATGCTATCTTTGTCATTATTCTGTATTACTTTGTTATTCTATTATGCTTTCTTTTTATTATGCTGTATTACCTTGTGATGCCATTAATCTATCTATATTCTGGTCTAATGATATATTAGTTTTTGTTATGTTATGTTTTTTGTATGCTATGTAATGCTATGCTGTGTTTTGTTCCGTTATTGTCTTTGTGCAGCGTGCATTCACCGTCGGTACGGTGTTAGCATGGTTGTCTGTCTGTGGGTGCCCCGGCACGTGGTTTTGGGGTGTCCATCGCAGAGCGCAGCCCAGTCCCACTCATGCATGCTCTGAATGTTCTCACCGTCTCGGTTTGACTCGATGTGCGCACTGCAGTGAGCTGCGGGGGGATTTTGGTTGCGGAATGCTCTGCCGGGAGAGGAGGTGGGGGCTAAACTCTGCTTCTGAATCTGTTAGGTCAGCAGGTCTTAACTTTTAGACTTCGGTGGAATCTGCATTTATACATAGGCACAGTGTTATATTAAAGATTATGGGGGCCCCAGGCAAGACATATATTGGGAGCCCCTGTTCCGAATCGCACTGAAATGTGTTACAAGTCCTACTAATCCCAGCCTACATATTCCCAAACTATTCTGAACTATATGTTACATTTTCAGAAACTGGGTCACACAAAACGAATTCAAGTGTTTCTTGACCGGAACCATCGAAAGTCTTAGGATGACCCAGGGAAGAAACAGAGAGTGAGAGGTAGAGTCAGACTGAGAAAGGGAGAGTGGGTTCCATAGTGAACTAGGCATAGTGGATAGCTTTTAAATAGGCAGAATGTTCAGTTTCATATGGGGCCCTTGGAAGGTGGGGGCCCTGGGCATTGGCTCATTTTGCCCATGTCTTAAAATGTCTCTGCTCGGGTGAGCTTAAGGCTACAGTGACTGCGGTAATTTAGGCTGCAAAGGTGCCCCAGAGTGGATGCAGCCTGATGACGTGAATTCGGATCCGCAAAAAGTGCTGCAGTCGCGATGTGTACGATATTGTAAGACTAGAGCTGCACCCACAACTCTACCAGAGGTATGTTCACTTTGGGATCAGCGCTAACAATGAATCCCCCTCTCACACACATTTGAGAAACTGATGTGCGCAAGGGTTCCCAGTAGTCAGGAGGGGAGGAGGACAGGGCCCTGTTTAGTCCTCCTCAGTCTTATCTAAGAAGAATTTAATGCGTGCTAATCTCCTCGGATTATGGATGGTGTTGAAGTGTGGGATGGACCCTGGTTGGCCGAGCTGTATTAAGTCACTGACCACTGAAATCAATCTCTTTGCTATGGCTCCATGTACAATTTTTGCACCTACAGACACTATTGATAGTGGATATAGAATTTATAATCTTGGGGATCCTCGTCCGGTTTAGGGACCATAAGGATCAGTGCTTCTCTTGTAGTATCTGGAATACCGCATTTCTCTGCTGCTTCCTTACACGCTTCTAATAGTTTATCTAACGGGATTCCAGAGTAAGTCTGATAAATCTCTGTGGTGAGGGCACCGGGGTCTGGAGTCTTCCTTTTCCTCATAAGAGCTAACATGGCCAGCGGCTCTTCTCGAGTTAAAGGGGCCATCAGTCTGCTCCGACAGTTCTTGAGTAAGTCGCCAGACTTCTACTTTTTCCAAATATGCACTCACTTCTTGTGAATTAAGCAGTTTGTTTTTAGTGCATGTGCTTGTATGTTCTGCTGATTTGCGGACATTACAACACTGAAAACTACATGTAACTTTGACTTTACTGGTGTTCTCCCTTTTTAATAAAAGCGGTTGTCGGGATCCAAGCAGTATAAATGCCTTTAAGAGTGTTAAATGTTGTTTTGGTTGGAAATAGGGCTTATATTCTTACAGAGGTGTGTTCAAAGTCTGTATCTAGTGGATCAAAATTAATTATCATAAATAAATGCTTATAGGATTTTGTTTTATTATTAACAAAAGGAAACATTAGTACATATCAATAAGGAAACATGCAGTTAAAATTTGCCAGCATTTCTTTTTCATTTAAGCTTTATTTATGATCATTATTTTTTTACAAAATAATCCAGGATGTTATTAATCATTATACTATATATTTTTTTTTAAATCAAATATAAGTTTTCAAAAGTCAAAGGAAAATATCAAATCTAATGATAAGAATGCCTTGAAAAACCTCAACTCTTCCTGACAGAGGAAAAATAATTAATACATAAAGGTTATCGATATATGAGGTGACAAAACTATTTGGAAATGTGCCAGTTACCACACATCACATTGCCCTGGAGGAGCTTATTCTGCATCTGAATGTGTGTATTTATGTCACTGAGCTCAGTCATGGGGCACGCGAGGCAGACTTAGAAGTTAAGGGCCATATGTGTGAACACATTTTCCCATAGACACAGAATGGGTAAACCCTTTGATACATCTGGCCCTAAGAAACTAGTAAATGCCAGAAAAGAAGACGCCAGAAAAGGTGATTGATTGCCAGCACCAATCATTACAGAGCAGTGCAACTGCAGAACCGCATCAATAGCTGGCGCTCTACTAGACATAGAAGATTTGAAACGCATGATTCGTCACACTCATCAAGGGAAACGGAAATACCCAAAAGAACCAAAGACTAATGAGACATTACAAATAGAAGCCAAATCTAAACACTCAAAGGAGAAAACCTCATACTTATGGTGAACTGGTACCATATGGGCCAATTTTAGCCTTTGTAACTACTGAAAATGTTCAATAACTACACAAGTGTGAAATGATTCTAGCAAATGGAACTTTTAAAATTGCACCAACCTCTTTTTATTAACTGTTCACTGTACAAGGAGAATTCGAATGATCCTCAACACCCAGAGGACCAGCAGCCCCCCCCCCGTGCCATGAGTAGTCGCACTTTACAAATCCCCTGATTAATTCATTGATCACGTATGCCCATTGATATATTGTCTGCTACCTAAAAAATACCAAAATAACTATGTAACATTTTTGGCAGATGTTTTTATCATAAATACCAGAGTATAATCCATCAACAATTCAAATTGATTTTGGAAAGGAAGGCATAAAAACACTTACATGACTGTCCGCTATGCTTCTTTCATTTTAAACACAGCATTTGGAACCAGGGCCTACCATGCAACGTGAGGGAATTATACATCCGTGAAGCTGTTTGTGCCTTGCAATTAAATGTCTTGGGGCCCTTGCCTCTCTGCCACCAGAGGGTGTTCAAGACTACCTTGATAAAGTGAGTTCTACACTGCACATGACTCAGAACTTGAGCCACTAATGCTATCTTGAAGATGGATAGGCCGGGTTAGGAGGCGTGGAGAACGCAGGGAAGCTACCTTTGAAATTAAAACGTGGAACTGCTATGTAGTGAGGCTGTGTGATCAATGCCGCACAAACAATAAGCAGGAGGGATGACACAGTTCTTATAACAAAATTATTAGCAATAGTCATCCATCAATATGGAAACTAATTGATCATATTCAAAAGCAACAATCCATAACAGAGATACAAATAGCACTGAGCCTGGCTGGCTTTATTTTGAAAAGCAATCAAAGCTCTACAAAGGCACTTATGAACGAATAAAATGTGTCAAAAAACTTTTCAATATAATACTCCCCTTCTAAACTTTGAATTGTATGGTAGTGTTTACTATACATTTAATTCAAAATGCTAACATTTCTGCCTGTGGTTACATGCGTTCGCTTTGGAATAATAACGTAACACAATCGTAAATCATGTGATTACATTTTTGAAAGGAAGAAAATATTGTTAAAAAATAAAATACTTTAACATTCCCAGTGATCTCAAAACGTGTGCTTTGTATTTATCACTAAAAAAGCATAATTAAAGCTTAAATCAACTGTGGGACGTAAACCATTCCAATGCTGCCTTAACAGATTGTGGGCTTCCATGCCCCACCAGGGAGGTCTGTAAATCTGATGAGACACGTTTGAAGAGACTGCAAATTAACTACTACGTTTCATTCTAGAAACCCATTTTATTTACGGCCTCCGGGAAGGGTGAATAGCTTCACCGGTAACAAAACATTTTCGCCTTGAGAGCATTCACAGAATTGAAGCGGTGAGGCGAAAAGGGTTTATTGGGGAAGAGGGAACAGCACAGACCACTGACACCTGGCTTGTGTGAAAAAAGCTGCTTTATTGAAACAGGTGCACATTACAACATAACCTGGGCCTTTGCCTTACAAAACTATACCCTTACTATACATCTTTAATCACCTGCAATAAACTACCCTCACCCTTAAATTAACCCTCCCTCAAACAACCACAAACTTGAATAACATACTTGCATCAGAGCTGCTCAACTGAAAGTGGGACCTCTAAAATCTGTTCCCTTTTCCTACCTCAACTACCCTCGGAACCTCATTGAACTTCCTACCTAACCTTTAATTCCTATGTCGTCCAGGCATGAACTTCCTACCCGTTCGCCTTCAGCCCGAACTGCTCCTGACAAACAATAAACTTCTGTAAATCATGGCAACTTCACAACCCACTGCCACCCACAGTAAGGATGGGAGATACCCTCCTGACTCTGCCCACCCTCGCGTCCTGGCCGTCACTAAACTGGAAGGGAAATGTCCCCTGTTACTCGCCCTCCAACACTTTGGCCAAAGCCAACTACAATTGGAACAAATAAAGCTCCATTCCCATGTACAACCAGTGCATGTTCCCCCCTTTGAAAAACTTGACTTCCTCATAGCTTAAATGAGAATGTTCTGCCCTGCCAATCCCATTGTCCCTGCAAAAGCTTGCCTTTCTTTGTTTAATTTCTTTCTAGACTTGTCTATGGTAGACGGTTCAACTGCCCCGCGCCATACTCTCCTGAGTATAGACTCCATCCACATGATGTAACATCCTGCCTAAAGTTTTTAAATCGCCCGAAGAGCCTCCTTCATTGTCTTCATGAGTGGTAACCCCTTTGCACAACCATTTAATTTCCCCCCAAATGAATAATGAGCCCACCCAGACATTTCCCGCCCACTAGCAGCTTGTTCAAACATGGGGTGAGCTCCTTCTATCGCATGCCCCCTTTCCTATTCATGAGATAGAGTATAAGTCTGATTTGAAACCTAAATTAAAACCATGGCTGATTGCACAAGCTTTCCGCTCTGCCCACTTCATGAAAGAGTAGCCCGCAATCCATATTTTCATTGCAGCCCCCCTGTGAACCCAGAGCAGAACCTGAAATCAGAAAGAAAGATGACAACCTGTACATTACTCACCCCCTTTTCGCATCCCCCTGATATAACCGCAAAAGCAACCCAATGTCCATCTACCCAAACCCATTATGCATCTAGGTCCCCAACCCTGTCTACGTGCTTTCGTCGCTGCCCCAATCCTAAAAGAATGAGTCCTAAACTGGCACGGATCTAAGAACAATGACCTCAAAGACTTGCGCAAAACCGCCAGTAACTGAAACGGTGTAACCAGCTTACCATCATCATGCTGGAAAACCCTCCCCTCAACGACCATCCCACCTGCACATTCTCCATCCAACGTACAGGGCAAATGATCGCCAATGGGTAATATTTCGAAAGCACCGCTTTTCCTACTCCCTTTGGTCTCTTAGGCTTATTTAACCAAACCTGTACCCCTTCTTCTTTGAAAATCCCCTCGTCCCAGTGTAGGCCCCCTACTGCCCCTAGCCCCCAACAGTTCTGAAATCCAATAAGCCCAAAAGAACATCCAAGTTATGATAGCCGAAAATAAAACTGCCTCCCTGATACTCGATCACACTGCCTGAAGTGACGTAATCACTTGAACCAGAATTTCCAATGTTATCGGCCAACACTGGGGCCCCACAGGACCAGCTTCTCTCGCCCAGCCATCCAATATCCTTTTCCCCAGTTCCCCTGCTGAAGGGGCATAGCCCCATAATAGCTTGCCCATGAAAGCGATGCCCGCCAGTTTGCCTGAGATGGTTACCCTCGCGGGACCCTTTTCTACAAGACAGGATGAATTGAACCACGTCCTCCACCATTTCCCAGTCCCGAGATCTCTTCATCATCCCCCACTATAGAAACTCCCCCCACGCCTGGAGGTATGTCCTCCTTGTAGAAACTGGCTAAAGATCCAGCTACCAAATGTAGCATCCTTTCTCTCCTACGGACTCTAACTCCTGTGGCATGTGTGTGTTCTCCCGCTCTGTTACCGTTGCCATCCCATGGAACCTCTCCCACTGTGAATGAGACAATGTCCACACACATCTGTGGCTCCCTTGCTGACTGTCTGTTGACCACCCGCACTACCGACATGTTGTCCACACGAAAAATAACTCTCTTGTGAGCTAGCTGTGCCCCCCCCCTAAGTATGACTGTCACCACCGGGGGAAGGAACTCCAAGTAGGCAATGCTACACTTTCCCTTCCTCCAAGCTGTTGTCCATTCCTCTGTATACCACTGGCCGTGTCAATACAGGCCAAAGCCACGACCTCCCACTGCATCAGAAAACATTTGTGCGTCCCAGTCCATATCTGCTAAAGATGTGAGAGGAATTCTAGTAAAGGACTGTAAGAAGGCCTCCCAAACCCGCAAGTCCTCCTTAATCCCCACCAACAGCCTGACATGATGGTGAGGTAAGGGTAACCCTGAAACGGACAAACCTAGACACCTACAAAAAGTGCTCCCCTCCTTTGCTACTCTGCAGGCAAAATCCAGATGTCCCAGCAGCATCTGTATCTCTTTAAAAGTAACTTTGTTTTTATTCAACATTGCATTCAACAGGGTCAGCATATTGTTCTTTTTATTGTCAGGCAACCGGGCCTCCATTGCCACAGAGTCAATTTTGATACCTAAAAAAGCCAACACCGTAGTCGGGGACATTGTTTTCCCCCAGGCCAACGGAATGCCTAAGTCTGTCATCAAAGTCTGAAATTTGTCCAGCGATCACTGGGTGTCTCCAGAACTGGCAGTCCCCAAAAAGAAAAATTCATCCAAGTAATGTGTCATGAGATCAACCCCAGCGTGCCAGATGAATAGCTGCTGTAAAAATGTGCAAAAACACTCAAATAATGCCCACAAAATGGAACAACCGATCAGGAGTGACTTGTCCACAAACCATTGGCCGTCAAATTAGATGCCCAGCAACTGAAAATCGGCAAGGTGTACCGGCAACAAACGGAAGGCCGACTGCCGCTCTTAGCCATCATTGCCCCCTGTCTGACTTTTTCTACTAAGGCTAAGGCCACATCCACTGAAGAATATGTGACTGTTAACTGCTCTGTCTGAATTAAAGTGTTTACTGTCTGACCTTCCGGCCAAGACAGGTGCTGTATCAGCCGATGCTGCCTGGTTCCTTCTTAGATACCATACCAATGGGGAACAGAATGAACTGCTTCATTGGCTAGCCATCCTCCCCTCCTGTATCTCCTTATGCAACTTCTCTCTGACCACCTGTGCATGTTTTGTTGCTAATTTGTGATTGGGAGCCCAAAGGCGTACCCTCTGGCTGTCATAACTGAGCAAGAAACCCTCCCCGAAGCCTCCGAACAGTACCCTAGTGTCCTCAGTCCTGACCTGTCCTGTCCCGACAGCACAACCTCAACATAATCTCCTACGCAGATGACACTCAACTGATCCTCTCCCTCACCAAGGACCCCATCACTGCCAAAGCCAACCTCCACGAAGGAATGAAGGCCGTCGCCGACTGGATGAAGATAAGCCGCCTGAAGCTGAACTCGGACAAGACGGAGGTCCTCATCCTCGGCTCCAACCCCTCAGCTTGGGACGACTCCTGGTGGCCGACGGCACTGGGTGCAGCCCCGACACTCACTGACCACGCACGCAACCTGGGAATCATCCTCAATGCTCTCAATTACCACTCTCCCAGTAGGAGGCCTCACTGCTGCCACTCTTCCCTCTACTAGCACTCAAGCCCTGGCACCAGGGCGTGGCCGAGCCTATATTCGACCTTGGCTTACCACCCGGGCAAGCTGCATCTTTCCCCTTAATTCTCTAATGCGAGAGCGGCCCCTCCCACTCACCTGCTCGTCTTCAGGGGCCTGCGGCAGGTGCTCTGAAGCATAGGCCAATACCGCAGCAGCCACACCGCCAGCGGTTTTACGGTAAGGCCGACCGGTCGCGGACTGGCCTGGGCCACTTTGTCGTCGCCTCCTGCAGACATTGGTTAGGCCTATACGAGTAAATATATAATAATGCAAAATACTATCCAAGCTTATCCCTTTGCCCACTAAGCCCCCAAACTAATGCAACCCACAAGAACTGACAATTAGCTGCTAACTGGTAGCCAGCCACCATGCCACCACGATGTAATGGCGGCTGGCAACCAAAATGGATCCCCTATATATGTTGGGCTACAAGCGTATCCCAAAAATAGCCCAAAACCCTGCGCAGTCCTCTGGACTGCACCACTTTCCCAAAAACCCCAGGGTGGACATCCCTGTGGTCGGCTGCCCCCCAAATTCCCAATGAAAAGCCAGTATGGCAAATGTGTTTGAAGTGCTTTATGACGGTGAAAAGCTGCCATACCTGTTCTGCTACTTGTGATATACTTTTTGTCCTTTGATGGTTGGACATACTTCAGGATATTGATAGACTATTTGTGGGGACATCACAACTACAAAAGTATTCCACTGATCAGCCTTCTTACTAGGGACATCCCCCATACAGACAACTTAAAGGAATATCTAGCCTCAAGGGGAGCACTCAAACATCAATTAGCCCTTGTGTGATGTGTCCTTGGTGGCTGGTGTTTGCAACTAGACGTGCAGCCTAGGCATGGAATGTTGCCTTCAAGGGTGCCAATCTAGTTTTATAGCGCAGGTTTGTTTCCATAATTGATCCTGTTGCGGTCCAGGGCCTTAGCTATAATGCTTGGGTCTAGTTGGGGAAAAAAGCAATTCAATTTTCTTCTCGTGCAGAAGTGATGCACGTTTAGCTAGACTTTTGATGTGGCCTTCAAGATGGAGTCTATTGGCAAGTATGAAGTTGTCTTTTTTCACAAAGTGAAGTGTTATTCCCAGGGGAATGAGAGAGTGAAGCTACTTTGTTCTAATATAATATCAAGAGAGGAAGTGATTAAGAAAAAATAGTTTGATAGGGTTTAGCCTGAGTTCGTGTTTTGTCACCCAAATTTTAATTCTCACTAGACAATATGCGACAATAACTCATCTGTTGAGTTTTTCCTTAGGTATAGTTCAAAGTCATCACTGTCGGTAAGCAAGAGCAAGTTTATTCAGATAGTAACCCAAGAGTCCCAGGTAAAGATGAACTCGCATGGGAACGAGGATGGAGCCCTGTGGCATACCATGCCTCATGATGTATGTGGGGGAGTGACAGCTCCAAGTGTATTTTCATTTTCTGGTTGCTCAGATAAGAGGAGAAAAGCTTTACTACAGAGTCCTCTATACTAAGCAGTTTGTGCCGGGTGTCAAAGCCGATATTGTGATCTATGGTTTTGAAAGCTGCTGAGATGACTAGATTCTCCTTCTCTGGGAGCCTTTCATCATACTGATTTCAAACCCGATCTCATGTTTCTAACACTGTAGCACCAGCCCAGTAGTATTAGGTTGATTTATAAGGGACTCTATATATGTTGCGAGTAGTTTCTTCTAATACTGTTACTTCATGTTTTATACTGTTTATTGTAAGTACAGAAAAAGGAAAATATTAATATTATTAAAGTAACAATACAATTATATTTATTTATTTGTGTTGCCTTTTTATACAGCACTCTTTCCACCAGATTGGCAATAAGGTGCTTAGGAATGGGAGATACACATGTAAGTGTACTAGCACAATCAAGAGTATGTCTATTTTCCAGGCATCATGAAGAGAAAAAAACCACACATAACAGCATAGTAATGCAACTGGAGGTATGGGGAGGGAAGAGGAGGAATCAATGTGTTGGGACAGGAGGTGGTGGGTATAGGAAGAAAGTGAAACATAACAACATCGATTGACATGAATATTATGTCAAAAGTATTGTTTTTCCAAAATATTGTGTTTCTATACTTTCTATACTATCTAGGTAAGAATGCATGAGAGCTTGGATGTGCCGATCAGTATAGTGACCCGGATTCATGTTCAAAGGTTACTGAGTCATCTTTGAAGTATATGTTTTTGAATAAAGCACAGTCAAAACGGTATGAGGGGGACAAAGCGAAATCCTCAGTAGTTGCCTATAATTTTTTACACTATCGAAAGGGTCTCCAGTCACACCTATTCTACACACATAATACTCAACATCGTTACGCGTTGAGAAGATTCCGTTTTAACCTTTTACCTTTTATGATTGGTTATCCTGCGAACAGTTTTTCCTTAACTGATCTGAATTTGTGCCCCTGTAACAGAGTTTCTATTCAATACACTCTGCATATTATGTTCTTTGCTCATTATATGATTCTCCTAGAAAACAATTTTTAATCCCTATTCTTAGAAAGAACGAATTTAGAAAAGTGCAGACCAGCGCCATTGTTCTTATAAAACCTTCATAGCCCCTGGGTCTGTTACGCAGTGGCCTCATTTATCTGGCAGACAATTAAACATCGGAAACGTGCAATTCCAGGAAATATTGATTTTATTGATTTTATTAACGATAGCCCTTGACCGTCTGAGCACTATGTTCATGCATTTATGGACCTTTTTTGAACATATTCCTATCTGGATCCAAAATAAAATGTTCATTTCTTTTTACTTCTTTGGACGTGCAATTCTCAAATGTATTGCTTTTCATGCACTTTATAATCTTTGCTGCAAGCTCTTGAGCACTGTGCTATGTCTTTATGATGTGTATTTTTAAATTGTTAATTGCACAAGATGTAATACTGTTTATCTTGTGTTTTACCTATGCACGTCTGATCTGTTTACGGTGATGTATTCTTTTATCTGCGGTGCTTTAATGCCACAAAAATGTGGCAAAATAAAGCTCGTTTGACTGACTAACTGACTTTATAGTACATGTTGTGTTCAGACATTATTTTGGTAAAATACTTTTTTTTTATTGTAACAAAACAAGATATAGTTCACAGTTTGTAAAATCTTTGTAAATGTGTTATAGAAATTGTTTATTTGTTCAGTTATTGTAACTCTGATATCAAGACATGTCACCAGCAAACTTTTTTTGAGGTGTCATTACAATGACGGGTGTGCGTAGGAGGATGTGTAGAGGGACTGACGTCTCCTTTCAGGCCTCTCTCTCAGATGACGGATGTGCGTAGTAAGGTGTGTGGAGGGACTGGCTTCTCTGTCTGAGACCTCTCTCTGTAATGATAGGTGTGCGTAGGGGGTGGGGAGGGACTGGGCTTTCCTTTCAGACCTCTATCTCAGATGAAGAGTGTGCATAGTAGGGTGTTTGTTTGAGCCTTAACTCTACTGGCAACTCTTATTAAACACCATATCCAGTAGGACTCCTTCCTACAGTCACAAGTGTGCACAGCTTATTTTATTTAAACATCACCTACTCCTTCCTGCTTTCCACGATCTTGCGATTGTTACATTAAAAAAAAGATTTAACCTTCTAATCATAACAGTACTTACACACTTCCTCTCAAAACAAGGACCACAATATGCATTCCTACTAATAGAATGTATTGAGAACTCATCTACTCCTTTTTACTATTCACATTCCTGCAAGAGTCTCTCCAGATTATAAAAATTAGTTTAAAAAATATATTTATTATCTTCACAGTAGTTATCCCTTAGATACCTCCTCTCTAAATCTAGGGGGACAGCATGCCTTTCTGCTCCCCCTTCTATAGCTTTTTTACTTCATTCCACAACACCACAATTTTTTCACAGTAAATAGTAATGATGGACATTTTATTTCTAACATTTCAACAGCCAGCCAATCAGAGTGCTTGCTCTTGCCGGACTTGCAGGAGTCTCTCACTCCCGCAGGAGCGTGAAGGCTCATGAGAAAAAAGTAGTCTCTTTACCAATCACATGGTTCAATTTTTTATTACATGCTGTCATGGGATGCCCGCAGGACTCTTGTGAGCCCAACTGCCAAAATATACACATTTTTTTTTCTTAATAACTAAAAAATGAATCAACAGAATTACATCAAACAAAAAAAGGACAATCTGGGGACCAAGATCTAGTTTTTTGACAATTTTTTAGTCATTCCATTCAGCAGTTTTAGCTATAACCTGTCTTAAAGAAGTCTATGGTAAATGCAAGGAGATATTATGTTTTAGGATCCCCCTTTTTTCTCAGCCCCCGCTTGATGGATCACCTTGAAACTTTCCAGGAAGGAGCTGTGGTGGATGTACTTTTATTTTTAAAGTTTTGTGGAGATTCATCAAACAGGGCCTAAGTTATTAGCAAACCAAAAAATGCTCATTCTATGGAAAAGCAGAACTAACTATAACTACCCACTGGCGACCTCCAGTAGGTAGTTTATGTGTGTGTTTAGATATATATATATATATATATATTTCTGGAAACCATACAATCATATACAATATTAAAATTAATTAACATAAGTCCAGTCTAACCAACATTAGGTAAAGTGTTGGACTTTGGAGTGGTTAGGTTTACTCTTCCTACTCCAATTTAGACAACAGTAGGGTAGGTGTTGTACTCCAGAGAGGTGAGATTTATTATTCCCACTCCAATCATAGCGACAGAAGGGAAAGCTCTGGACTTCAGAGAGTTTAGATTTACTATTTTCACTCCAGTGTAAGCAAAAGTAGGAAAAGTGTTGGAGTTCAGAGTAGCTACATTTACTGTTTCTACTCCAATCTATGCAAAAGTAGGGATTGTGTTGGGTTTTGGAAGGATTACATGTACCATTCCAACTCCGAATCATTTTATGGAAAACATTTGAATACCTAACAACAGAAAACAATTAAATAAGATTTTATATGAGAAATAGTTACTCCATAAATTTAAAACACATTTTTAAAAATGCAAAATAACTATTCTAAAAAATAAAACTTTAAATTACTTTAAAAAACTTCAGTTCTCTCCTTACACCCCAATAAAGGCACAACTACAAAAACATAAATAAAATAATAAAACAATACTTACATTAAAATATTACCTAAATAAAGCAAACACGTTTAAAAATGAATTAAAATACATTTTACAAATAGAAATATTCTTATTATTAATAAACTCACTTACCAATAAATTAATAAATATTTAAGGCAAAACAAATAATTTATATAATGAATAAACAATAACAATGTACATTATTCCTTATCAATTAAACAAAGAATTATTTACACTTAGAATGAATTAGAATATTATCATTTCAATAGCCTTCCACCCACTTGCCATACAAAACTAGCAACCAACGGCTAAAATATCAATTGCTAATAAAAATATAAAAATTAAAATATACATACAAATTTACCAATTCATCTTTAATAAATAAAATAACAAATAAACAATTTACATAATTATTAATGAATTACATATTTCCTGTCAATACAAAATTAATTAACATTACAATTAAACTAATTACCTTGTTTCCCTACAAACCACACAACCCACTACTCCATTACAACTTATGGAGTAAACTTTTTGAAAATAAATTCCACATTTGACGTTACAAATTAAAAATGTATAACAATTATACTTACAATATTAACAGCATTAATTATTATACTAACTAATAAATGCCAGATTAATAAAATAACTATATTCATTACAACTATATCAAAGGAAACGTTATTAAATACAACAATATTCGTAAAAAGAATATTGTTTACCAAAAAAACGATATTCTTATCTTAGATATTTGTTCACCATATTTTGGTAGTGTCAATATTTATGTCACGCGAAATTTAGAATTCGATATTTGTGTCACTCACCCTTTTAAATGTCATAAACATAAGTAAAGCTTGTATATAGTACTTGCTCTCTTAATTAATCACCTGTAGAATATTTTGTGGGTCAAATTAGGAATTATGAACAGTTCCTATAAAAACCGGGATTGTGAGCCATGCCAAGGGTATTTGAGTGGATCATGGGGCATGGATGTTCAATGTAGAATCTAAATAGGTACGTCTTTAGTCCTTTTCAGAAGGTCAGGATGTTCTCAGGTGAAGAGGTAGAGGTAGAGTTCCGGGAGCGAGTGATGAAACCCGAAAATGATTGTTTCAGGGCAAGGGGAGATTTAAATGATAGCATTTCCAGGGTGAGAGAGCCTCCTAGTGTGGTCAGGAGTAGGCCTGGGTGAAATTTAAATTATGGCAGCAAAACTTGAGTAATTTAGGGAATTTCGAGTTCCGCTTGTTAAGTAAAATTACCGAAATTACACCATGGCACCACTTCGTGTAATTATGTGTCATTGGTGGTAAAAATGTATGGTGAATTGCACAAAATGAGTAGTGCACAGAACAACAGAACACAAGCAACTGTTGCTTGAAGTGCTTTTGATGAAATGCATCCTTGCTCCAAAAACTGGTAGCTAAGTGTGTCCTGATGCAGCACTTTGAAGGTTAAATTACATACTTTGAACTTGACTTTTGCTTCCAGTGAAACCAATAGTTTCTTTTAATTTTGGAGAGATGTGATCATACTTTTTACTGTACGCTGTAGAGTGAACATTAGTTTTTAACCTCTTCTATGCCCATGACGAGATAGTCTCGTCATGGAGCACGGTTGCGCTGTGCCCATGACGAGACTATCTCGTCATGGACCCCGCCCGCTAATGAAAGGCCCGGCACAGGAGGGGGAAAGGGCGGGGCACTGAAGGGGTTAACAGGGATAGTGTGGATGCCCGGGTCTATTTGTGATATTACGAGAGCTTGGGCAGCAGTTTTGAGTTGATTGTAGGAGAGTAGGTGTTTTATTTTCTTTAGCTGATGTGAGTGAGGTTGGCCGATTATTTTTTTTGTGGTGAGACATGGTGGGTGAACAGTCAATATTGAATGATGGGGATTTAACACTTTAATTCTGTGCAGGAACAAAGTAGAATTCAGATAGTTCTAAGACCAAGGAGGGGTCAATTTAGTGATTGGATTTGCAAGATATGAGAAAATCAATTTTTGTGGGTTCAGTTTCATGTAATTAGTGTTTATTGAGTTGTGTATTGCCTTTAGCGACTTGGTAGAGTGTGAATATCATTAGCAATGTACGTGGCAATGGAAGTGTGTGTCGGCTTTCTGTCCCCTGCATCACAGAAGGGGCTGCAGACACTTTTGCAGCACTTTCTGCAATACAGATATCACCAACGCATATATATCGCCTGCATTATCTATCCCTCATTTTCATCAGGGAAATACTTTGCCTCTGCATCCATGCTGTATTATGGATGCAGACTTAGGGGTTGATTACGACTCTGGGGGGACGCATCGCTGGCGGTCTTTTGACTGCCCTATTATGACTCGGGCTGTTGGGCTGCCCTGGGACCTGCAACCACCAGGGATTAGAGATCCCTGGGGGTGAGGCATCGGTCTTAAGGCCGCAATATGCTTGGCCGGACCACTGAAGTCCCGCCAAGCATATTACGAGTTTCCTCTCCACACGGTTTTCACGGCGGCTCCTCCTCCATGAAAACCGTGGTGGAGAGGAAACAAAGAGGGTCCTTCAGAGCCCCCTGTTGCCTTAAGGCCTGGGGATGTATGCAGCGGGGCACAGGGACTGCAGCAGTCCATGCCGTGCAGGTACTGATTTTGACATTCCCATTGCTGGGCCTATTTCATAGGCACCGCCCTGGGAACACCAAAGAACCACCCGCCAGACACGAGAAAACTCATATTCTGGTGGACAGTTCATACACAGGTTTGGGGTCTGCACCACAAAAAGGTGACAAAAAGTAAATGCCGTACCCCCAGAGGCGACGCCTGCTAGGTGGAAGACCCCAAGAATCCCCTGACATCCCTCTGCAGATGGTTGCAGCCATCTCAGTCCCACTTTTGAACTGCAGGCTGGGCGCCACCTTCACTGTTGAAGTCGAGTGGCTGCTTCAAACCGTCACTTCGCCTTTTACTAATTCACTGGTCAGCGGGACCTGCCACTGCCCTAAGCCAAGGCGCACTGTCCCTGTCTATGCCTAGCGCACCGCGTTAAAGATGCGCTGTGGCATAAATAGGGACAGTCAGTGCACCCTACTGATAATACTGCCCCTGATCTCTTAGGTTCACAGTCAGGAATGAAGCCACTAAACCTCATCTCACTTTTGAACACAAAGGGATCCAGATCACAGGTTGTGCACTGCAAAAGCCTCACTGTAGTGTGGTGAGTGGACTGTAGAGCCCCCTCACGTGGAGTTATAATGATTCTTGTAATATACACCACAAGCTGGATTGCCTCGTGTGGGTGTATTGATTCAGATCAAATGTAAATGCTTTCATTAGATTTCCACTGGCAGCACGTGCATTGAAGCAATCCTGCCTCCTGGCATTATCTGTGGGGAGCTGCAGGCCGTGCACATGTGGAAGCAATGGGCTGATGCGCCTGTGACGTGGCACCAAGTGCCTTGAGACATCCCTTTTTATGGCAGGCTCGCGCTTAGTGCTGCTTGTATTTTAAAGTTGAATAGCCTGATCTTACAGAGCCTCTCTCTCCTGCTCTGCAGCACAAGCACAGGTCAAGAGACCAGTGTGCACTCTCTTGCAGCACCGTCCAGCACGTGCAGGCTGTCGAATCCCGCCCTGAGGGCTCCTGCTTGTAACATCCTCTAGCAGTGTCCTAGCAAATGCCCTTCAGTCAGTGGTCAGTTGCTTATAAAGTTTTCTATAGGTCGCTCATGATTTGGATTCCTCAATCTGAACACCCAATCAGCGCCAAAGTCCTGTTTCTATGAACATTGGTTCTTAGCCAATGATCAGACTCCCCTGTCACTTCCTGGGGAAAAACATCAGGCTGGTAAAGTGGAAACTTTTATAATCCAGGAAGCATTATTATCATGCATCACTTTCACACGTCATCAGAGGCATCTGACGGCATGCTGGAGAATCACTTTGAATGGTGAACATACTTTCTGTATTTTGTACAGCAGGGATCCAGCAGAGAGGCAGTGGTGCACTGTAACCCAAACGGCCCCTCTGCTCACCTTCAGTAGTGGCCAGTTTCTGGGCAAAGGGGCAGGGCGGAGGGAGAGGGGGGAACGGGGCGAACAACAACAACAAAAATAATAATAAAATAACTGACCTGTTCGACGCTCCGAAACGCCTCGCTGGCTCCATCACCGTGCACTGCAGGCACGGCTCCCAGAATCCCCTGGGCGTCCGGATTGGCCTGAGCACCGATGATTTGCGCACCCAGGGAGACTGGGAGCCTGGGCCCGCTGGTCTCTCCAACCGAGCAACGCAGCTGGGTTGGAGAAAACAGCCGGCCGAACCGTCATGCGCACTGCCAACCAGTGCACCTACCACTCCCCCCTCTGCCTGTCATTCCTGTGGCCCCGTGCCCTAGGCGACGCTACAGAGAACAATAACATTATAATAAACACAGGTTCAATATCGTTTTGAGGGGGGTGACTCTCCTCCACCATAGTGGAGGAGCCGCTGCTGTTCATCTTTAAGAAATGGAAGGCGGATTTTTCCCCAGCAATTCCAACATACACAATATAAGAGAGTAAAGCACCCACTGAGCAGGGCCAGTTATTTGCTCAGTAAGCCCCACTAAATATATTTTTATTTTTTGTGGAGTTTCATATAGCTGATCTCAACCCAAAGGTATCAGAACGCTTTACATGAGCACTTGTTGCGTTACAGATAGACAAATTCATTTTGTTAAGCACAGGGGGCAGATCTACAACAAACTAACGTAACTCGATGAAGCAAGTCATTTTGCTGCACCGCGCAGTGTTAGTTTCGAAGCACAGGGATGTGACATATTTACAACAATTCGTTGCATCTCTATGCTTCCCTTGCGCTGGCACACAAACTGCTGCCATGCGCCGGCGCAGGCACCCTTTCACCATGGTGCAAGGATGCCTGCGTCGTGGGGAGATTGTTTTTGTGCAGGAAGGGGCACCTTCCAGCACGAAAACAATCAATTGAGGTGATTTCCTCTTCCAATGTGTGCTGTAAAATGCAGCACACATTGAAAGAGGAAAAAAACAGGGAAAAATGAAAACATTTCTCCTTGTTGCACCTCGCCTGGCATTCTGACGCATTTCCAGAGCATAAATCTGGAAATGCATCAGTGGACATGGGTGTTAAGTGGGAACACCCACAGCAACACCCATATCACGCCCCTAACACGCAAAGTGTTGCGTGAACAGGGGCGATATTTACAAGCACAGGTAAAGTCAAGCAGGGTGACTTTACCTGTGCTTGTAAATATCACTCAGCAGGCTGCGCCACCGGTGCGTCACACAACGTGATGCACCGGCGGCGCAAGGGGCTAGTTTATCTGATTTGCCCATAATCACAGGATATTGAGCATCCTTGCGGAGACTCGAAAGCGGTTCTCCAGCTTCGAGGTTGACCGCCCTAGCCGTTATGCCACATCCTCTCCTTCTATATATCTAACAGCATTGTCAAAGCCAATACATCTCTGCTTCGAATGTATGAGATATTGGCTTTGGCAATGCATGTTTGCAGTGGCATAAGAGAAGACGAATGTGCATGCATGTCTGGCAATCTTGGAATGGATTTTAGTATTAATGGCGCACACACCCGCGCACGTTATGACACACATGTGCACATGCGTCATGACATTTGCATCATAATTCGTGAACACATGTGCGTTGTGACTCATGCCCATGCCTTAGACATGTGCATACCTCGTGAGGCAGTTTTATATTTTTATTTACTGGTCCACCCATTTATGAAGCAGAAAATTTAAAAAAGAAAATGAATGTGTGCAAAAGTTCATTTGAAGAAGGGGCAGCCCTGCAGCAAATTACAGCTGCCGGCTCTTTCAACAACAACAACAAAATATTTTAATTTTTTAGAAGAAAAGGATATGATACAGACGGGCAGTGGAGCAATGGATAGAGCAGGCGGGGTGGAGAAAATTAAACACTGCTAAGCAACGAGAGCAAGCGGGAGGAGCTGCGTGGAGTTGTATTTAAACAAAATACCAAATAAAAACCCAAAAGAGATGGGGAGAGGCGGGGGAAGCAACGTATGAACTCGGAGTGGAAACAGGGGAATGTGGGGATGAAAGCAGCAGATGGAGCAGCGAGTAAGGAAGCATGAACCCCCATGGAGTGCTGATAGTAAAATGAACAAGCATTGGCATAGCAAATAGGTCTCACCTTTGGGGCCTTATAAGTATTTAGTTATGCAGCACAATATCCTTGGTGCAACAACACCAACTGTTGCATGGCTAAACACTTATAAGGTCCCAAAGGCGAGACCTGTTGGCTATGCCAATGCTTGTTTTGTCCTTCCAATGCTGGCAACTTCTTCCTGTCTGTTCTAATGCTTG
The DNA here is from genome assembly GCF_964204655.1 of Triturus cristatus. NCBI lineage: Eukaryota > Metazoa > Chordata > Amphibia > Caudata > Salamandridae > Triturus > Triturus cristatus. The sequence goes on from NC_140591.1 coordinate 85,425,519, forward strand.
TTTGATATAGCTCTAGAATTGTCTGAAGGTGATTCAGTTCACAATGTACTCTACAAAAAGAAAACATTATTAGCAGCCTAACAGTGGATCCTTTAATCTAAAATTGAGTGTTTTTTATTTAAAACTGGCATGGGAAAGAATGTTGGTCCTTGCTTAATCAACATGTGAACCTATACATTGATTCTATTTCCTGCTGCACAGACACACTCAAGAACCATCTTTATTAGTCCAAACATTGGGTGAGTCACTCCAGGGTCGCAGTGTTCACATTGCTGAATGGCCCCTCATTTGGCCGGGATGTGCAGTGTTTGGCTGGTCGCAGCCCATGACACTGTGGTCTTGTAATCACTGCAATAATACAAATGATCATTGACAGTGTACGTTTTCCCCACTGTGAATCATCGCCCTGATTTCAAAAGCTCTGTAACTCAAACACTTAACGGACACGCATTCAAACACAAACACGCCTGAACAATGCAATAGTACAGCACACAAGACCCACTACTGAGTCTTAAGGCACTTTGGAAAGTTTGTAACAGAACGCGGTGCTGGCAGACTTCGTGGACATATTTATCAACCCTGGGATGATGAAAGGCTGCAGCGACTTATTCAATTGTTTTGCTCATTAGTGAGTTGTTTGTTCATCAAGTGCAGGACAAATCCAACTGTGGTGAGATGAGCAGAGTGTGTCACGGAGCAGGCGGCAGCTCCAGGCTCCCAACAGGTAGTGTGGAGTGGGAGCGTTCAAGAGTAGGGGGGGGGGGCTTCCATTCGCACTGAAAACAAAGTGTGTAATGCATTGTTTGATGAGCAGACCTTCAAGCAATGAGGTCAAGGGCAAGAACCCAAGCAGCTCTCTCAGCATGCTACACAGGACAAATGTCACTGTTATTTACAGCTCTTAAAAACCTAAAAGAGCCGTATGAAAATGTCATGGTATTGCACTGCAAGGGTTTTGTAGCAGGCGCATAAATCGAGTGAGCAATCTCACAGTTTGCCGGATATTACCCATCTGAGCGCTCTAACAACACGTGCCTAATAGTGACTGGCGTTAACACACATACCGTCCGAGGAATTGCGACAACGGTTGGGAAGAGATGTGCAACACATTCGCACACCTTTACAGAAATGCAAAACAAGCCAGCATCCGAGCACCTCCCTCACGCTCCGCGCACACACAATGAACATATTGCAGGTTGGACCATTCCTGATTTTATAACACATGCTGTGTCACAGCCCACAAACGTGCCTGCCTCATTCCAGCTGGATCCCTCTTCCTCCTATTGCAATGGCGGTGGTACCAAAAATCTTTTTTTTTAAAAGACAGTAGCATGGCAGAGGTTGTTTTGCCGCTTTCGTGAGGTTCCCGTTAGAGACTGACGTGGGGAGGGAACCTCAGGAAGTGACATTTTCAACGCTGCAAAGGCTGCCTGTACATCTCGAGGTCGCCTGGCGCCTTAATGATGCCCGTGGCGCTCCTAAGGCATCTGCGCAGCATCATAGGGATCTGTCCGCAAGACACCTATGGCTGGTATTGAAAGCTGTCAAGCGTGTTACAATGCTGATCCCGCTGTCACGATTACTTAAAGCCTCCACAGGCAGCTCTGTCTGCATGATCTTGTCTTTCGCTGCACTGCTGTTATTACATCTCTGGTTAGTTGGTGCATGGTGGCATGGGAGGTGGGCTTGACTGACGTGAGTTCTGTATGTGGAATATGGCGCGTTGAGTTTGTGCGCCACGACTATGCCTCCTTGGAGGAGCCTCACGGATCTTAAAATCAGGTTGTCAAAAGAGGGCAGAAGATGATGTATGGGTATGCATCGATGCCTTTCTCTTTCTGCCTCTTTCACTCTCCCCCATGTCCACTTCACTCCCCCTCAGTTTAGTTGCTGTCTGCAGGTCTCATTCTGAGTGCCACTCTCTCTTGCTTCGGTCCCTGCCCCCTCTTATTGTCCATGCCCTGCTGGTGCTTGGATTCGCACGTCACAATGGGCATGTTCAACGGGGGTTTAGGTGGGCCTGGTCCCACCGGATCTCAGACCCGGTGGTAATTTTAAACAAACTGAAACTGGTGCCTATGGAGCCCTTTAGTCATGTCCTTAAATCCAATGACAGACACTGATCGGTTTCTGAATAATTAATGTAAAAACCATTAAGGTAACCCATGTCAACAATTAAGTTACTGTTCATATTTCACATGTTTTACAGAATCTTGGCTTCCTAAACAGTGCTAGCTATTTCCAGGATGCTGTGGTTTTTTTTGTGTGTGCACCATATAATTCTGGTATAGTGTATACTTTGAATTGAGTCACCTCCGGGTGACTATTGAGCCACGATTAAGACCTCTGGAGTTCAGACTGAAAGCAATATAAGTTTCTCACAGTGCCTGTCAGTGGATCAAAATGTTTTCAAAATATCCTCATCCAATCCTTGGCCTCTCTTCAGAGAGCACAGAAAAATTATTCGGTTTTTTATTTGAGATTGTGATTCTGTGTAAAAGTGTGTGAAGGAAGTATACTGTTGTCAAAATATTGATACAGTGAAAGTAAAAAGAAATATATGCAGTACTTACAGGTGAGTGGGTTCGCTGTACATTAAGGGGATGGTGAAGTGAAGGAGGTGCAAAGAACTACAAACACTAGAGAGCTAGGAGGGTGCTGAAGAGGAAACAAAGGTGGTGTAATATACATGATGAACAAGATATGGAGAGAAAGGTTGTGCATGTCTAACAGAGAGAACATTACAGGAGTGATTGAGACACTGAAAAGCACTATACCTTTCACAGACCTCAGGTAAGGTTGAATTAGTTGCCTCGCAATTTCAGAATTGAAACTTTTTTAATATTTAATTATTTACAACAAAATCATTGTTTTTACTAATTTATCTTAACAGCTAACAACTACTGACAAAGCCAATAGTCCTGGCTGGTTTTAGGTGTATGTCCGTTGTTTTGTAATAGATCTGGATGCAAGAGCAGAAAGCTTAGCGAGGAACCAAACTTCTGGTCGGGAGGCACACTGTGGGAATCACAGAAATGTAGGTTATATGTTTAAGCCAAATCCAAATTTGCATGGGCCACACCCCATTTAGAGACCCCTCCCACACATACACATGCACTTTTTGCATCCAAATTAAAGCCTTATATTCAAAGATGCAATACACTTAGATCATCACTGTGCTGCAACTACCTTTTAATGTTATTCTTGGAACTCATTCATGTTGGAAGTGGGAGGCTGCACACACACCTTTCAATCCCTAACTACCAGCAAAGCACACACTTCTGGACTTAGCAGCCGGATGAGGGGCATTATGATCCACCACTTGCGCTGGCAGTGGGTAGGAGTGCACACACCACCTCCAGATGACACCGCGTGCGCGCTCCCACAACAGGGGGACAACAGTGATGAATCGGAGGTGGGGCCTCCAGGTAAATGCCACGAGCTGAGAACAAGTGTAAGGGGCTCCCTGGTAGGTGCTGAGTGCAGACACAAGAAACCTGAAGGATCACACCGTGAAGAGGTGTGTTTGACTTAAGTAGTCGTTTGTGGTTTATGTGTCAGTGCACGAGTGGTTACAGCCTGCAAATCAGTACTTAGCGAGTCAGGATTCAGGTTGTAAATCTGTGCGGAGTTTGCGGTTGCGGACCATGAAGTAAACCATGAATGCAAATGTAGTAATCTACTCCTTTAAGTTGATAGAACTTTAGGGTGGAAGGCCATCATGACATCAGATGGAATAGGTATATAAGGTAGAATGTAGAATGTAGGCACGGAGAAGAAAGAAGAGCAGTTGTGACCAGCACCCTTGTAATGTATCTTATGATTACAAGGGTGTTGGGTTAATATTACATTCCTTGGAACCTTTTACGGACATCTTTTTGGAAACATTAAATCTCTACTAAAGACAAACATTTTAATCATTCACTATTTCCAAGAACCAACCTTCACAACATGCCCGATACTGCTAATACTAGCGTTGAACCTGTCATCACCTCAAATTCCATGCACATCAACTCTCCTAGAGAATTTCTTACTGTTCCAGGAGATCCACCAGTACCTTGGACAGATTGGAAAGAATACTTCATAAATTATTTCGCGAACATGGAAGACTCTAATGGCATCTTTTCACCTGAAAGAAAGAAAAGAATGTTGATGTACTGTTTAGGACCTGAGGGTTTGAGAATATACAATGAGAATCAAAAGCAAGAGAGGGAAGGCGGAGATATGGATGTTTTCAAAGCAACAATCCTTGATTTAGATGAATATTTTTCTCCCACTGTATGTATTGCTGTAACCAGACACAGTTTCTTCCAAAGAAAACAGGAGAAACATGAAAGTATTGAAGAATACGTTTCTGCTCTAAAGAAAATCGCAGGCAAATGCAAATTTTCTCAATTACATGACGAATTGATTAGAGATCAAATCGTCATGTACGCGAAAAATAAGGCTTTACAAGACAAATTGTGGGTTGAGGGCGAAAGCAGTCTCAAGGATATTATAATATTGGTTAAAAAAGCAGAACTTTCCGAAAGGTGTGCAAAAGTAAGTTTATCTGTTGATAAGAAGGACACTGAAGTAGTAAATCAAATTTCGGAGGGAAAAACATTTCAAAAAAATTACAGAGATCCCAAAACAGAGGTTAAAAAGAAAGATAGATTTGAACAAAAGAAAAATGGGAATGTAATTTGTTACAAATGCGGCAGTGGTCTTCATGCGGCAAATTTTGATAGATGCCCAGCAAGATCCGCTAAATGTCTGGAATGTGGTATTGTCGGTCATTTTGCAAAAGCTTGCAGAAGGAAGCCCAAAAAGAAAAGCAAGAGCAAAGTTGCTTGCATACATGATACTGAACAATATGTTATGTTATGTTATATGATTGTTAAAGCGCAAACAGCTGCCCCAGCAACGGAGCGTCCCGGCGCTGACCTAACCAGTACCTGAGGGGGGAGGGGGAAGGCTACAGAGGACTAGATGAGGGAAAAGAGATGGGTTTTTAGTGATTTCCGAAAGGCAGTCAGGTTAGTTAAAGTGCGGATATGTTGGGGTAATGAGTTCCAGAGTCTAGCCCCCAAGACTTTGAAGGAACGTCCACCCATTCTACAGAGCCTGAATCGAGGGATCGACACAAGGTGTTGTCCCAGTGAGCGTAAATTACGCTGAGGGGTGTAGGGTACAAGGAGCGGGCGTAGGAGTTCCGGACAGTCAGAATTCAGAATTTTGAAAGCGGCGGTAAGAGTTTTGAAGTGAATTCGAGATTCAATTGGGAGCCAATGCAGGTTACGGATGGTAGCTCTGGCAGAGCACCTGCGTGGGAGGCCAACCACCGCTCTGGCGGCCGAGTTCTGGATGCGTTGCAGCCGTGCTAATTCTGCTTTATTTGCCCCCAGGAATAGCACATTGGCATAGTCCAGCCGGGCAAGTATCATGGCTTGAATAATGAGTTGGCGGGTACTGGGGTCGAAGAACCCGAGTATCGGGTTAAGACTCCTCATTAGACCCACACACGTTGCTGCCAGTTTCTTTGTGTGGGACTGATAGTTAAGAGAAGAGTCAAGCCAGACACCTAGGTTCTTCACGACCTCTTTTGGCACAGGGGTAGGGCCAAGCGGAGAGGGCCACCAGTGATCGCTCCAGTAGCTGGAATTCTTGCCAAGGAAAAGCACCTCCGTTTTCCCGGCGTTCAGCTGCAGGCAGTTGCGTGTCATCCACTGTGCAACTGCCGCTAGCCCATTCCTGAATTTGGTGGCCGAGGTAGAAGGGCCTTCAGAGAGTGAGATAACCAGCTGTGTGTCGTCGGCGTACGACACAAGCGTAAGGTCCCACTCTCTTGCCACTGCAGCAAGAGGCTGGACGTACAGATTAAAAAGAGATGGGCTGAGCGCCGACCCCTGAGGAACTCCTTGGTCGATGGAATGGGGTTGGGAGATGTAGGGAGGGGCTGAGACTTGAAAGGATCTGTCCTTAAGAAAGGACCGGAACCAGTCAAGGGCAAGTTCGTTAATCCCTATGGCCTCAAGTCGATTCAGCAAGATGTTGTGTGAGACCGTGTCAAAGGCCGCGCTGAGATCCAGCAGGATCAGCGCGGCACTTTGACCAGCGTCCAGGATGCCTCGAAGGTGTTCCGTGGTGGTCAGCAGGGCTGACTCAGTGCTGTATCCTGGCCTGAAGCCATTTTGAGAGGGGTCCAGGACGTGATTTAGCAGCATGTGGTGGGATAGCACTTTGTTAACGTGGGCTTCAGCCAATTTGGACGTCCAGGGGAGCAGCGAGATGGGTCTGTAATTTTCTGGTTTAGTGGGGTCTAATGAGGGTTTTTTAATAATGGGGGAAACCCAAGCTGATTTCCAGCAGGTGGGGACCACAGCTGTGGAAAAAGAGAGATTGAGTAGGTTAGAAAGCGAGGGAAGGAAGAAGTCCAGTACATCCAAGAATTTAGCTGGTCTCATGGGGTCAGTGGGGGAGCCAGACTTAACCTGCCTGCAAAGTTTAGCAAGGTCGTCGAGGGGTATGTCAGGTATTTTTGACAGTTTCGACGTGTGCGTCACAGAGCTGGAGGTGTTGATGGACACAGGCTCATCTTGGGGGAAGGACGTATAAATTTTCCTCACTTTCTCAGTGAAGAAGGTGGCAAGGTCTTCACACTGTTTCGAGGAGGTAATACAGGAGACCGGGTTGGAGGCTTTTTGGAGGTTTTGAACTAATTTAAAGATCGTTTTGGTGGGGTTGGTGCTAAGTTTAATTTCCTTTGCATAAAAGGAGGCACGGGTGGTACGTATTGCCCTGTGATACGTGCGAAGTTTAGACAAGTAAAGGGCTTTGTCACTGTCTAGGTAGTTTTTTCTCCAATCGCGCTCAGCTTTTTTGCAGTCCTTCCGTAAGGTTTTGAGCATTTCATTGTACCACGGATTGGTGGGGGAGCAGCGAGTTTTAGTCCATTTGGCCGGGATTAAGGCATCAAGCCCTGTAACAATCCAGTCATGAAAAGCAGCGTAAGCTGTATTAATGTCTCTGCTGTCGTCGGGGGGATGGAAATCACCTAGCTTTTTAATGAGGTCTCCAGAAGAAAGTTTGTGCCATGGTCGTTTGTGGCAAGGATTGGCTGTAACTTTGGTGGGTGGTTTTTTTGTTATAATAATAAGTTTGACGAGAGAGTGGTCAGTCCAACCCATGGGTTCAGGGGACTCAGTACTAGCTTCCAAAATGTTGGAAAAAATGGGATCTAGTATGTGCCCAGCAGTGTGAGTGGGAGAGTGGACCAGAGAGTTAAGTTGCAGGGCCGTGAGGTCGGCCAACAGATTTTTAATGCTCGTTTCAGTCACGGAATCAAAGTGGAGATTGAGATCGCCCAGTATGGTGAAATTGGGGGAAGAAACTGCCAGCGTGTGGGATGTTTCAAGAAGTTCGTCAATGAATCTGGTAGATGGGCCAGGTGGTCGGTAAATGTACAGACCAGAGAGGGAGAATTGGGGGCAAATGGAGATCTTAAATCGGGCACATTCACAGCCCCATATGTCTTCCTTCGTGAAGGAGCAATTATATATCGTACGAAATATAACGGCTATGCCCCCGCCCCTAGAGTCTCTGTTGACCAGTTTTATGGAGAACCCGTTGGGCAACGTGAGGTTTAAAATGCTAGTCTGGTCGTCATGAAGCCAGGTTTCGCATATAAACAGGATGTCAGGATTTTCGTCCAGTATAAGGGTGTGGACCTCCGCATGGTGCTTAGCGAGAGACCTGACATTTAAATGAAGAACCCGAAGGGGAGAGAGTTGAGATGTAGTCACTAGGTCGTTAGCTAGGCTAGGTTTAGGCGTAGTAAATTTACAGGACTCACAGTAAAGTGCTGTTTGTCCGAGGCACCCTCCAAGCCTGGCGCATCTGGTGTTGGTATTTAGTGCGAAAAGATGGTGTCTGTCATAGCAGACTCTAGGCTGGGGATTTTGTGCAGGGGGTCTGGCGAGAGGCGATGTCTTGGCGATGACGGGCGCAGACGGGCTTGCCTTTGGCGCGCCTTCGGCGCGCAAACGGCGCTCCCGCTGCGCTCGTCCGCTGCGCTTCCTCCATATGCACATTTATGGTAGAGTAAGGGGGTGTGGCCTGAACGGGGGCGTGGTCAGCGCGCACGCCTGCTCTGATGGCGGCCGCTTTAGGGGAGTGAAGAAAGCGCGACAGCTTGTCAATCAGCTGTGCACTACAGGTGAGGGTTTCCAAGGAGATGTCGGCCGTGTTTAAAAACACAGTACGTGACACCACACTAGAGAAAATGCAATTTTTTTAAAATATCGTGAGCAAGAGGTTAAAAAGTACCGCCAGCCCCGGCTTCCGCCTCAGGACTGGGTAGGTTATTCAGCATCATCAGATGAAGAGCTTCAACCTCAGTTTAAAAAAAAAAATGTTGTTTTAAACATAACTGATGATTGTTCTTCTAAACCCATATGCAAAATGTCACTGGGAGGACTCCAAGTCCATTTAGCTGCCGACTCTGGGTCTCCTTACACAATTATAGCCAAACACGTATGGGAAGAGTTGTTTGTTTCGCACATTGGAACGAATTTGGAGCCCAGTGACATTGCCCCAGAAAACTACACTGGGGAAAAAATTGATATACTAGGTGTTGATATTTAGATTTAAGGGAAGACATGCTACAGGAAAATTATACATTTCCAAAGATGGACCTTCCGTCCTGGGGTGGAGGGATCAGAAAAACCTCAACATCATACTAGACCCAAACAGTAAAGAGCAAGTGTTGATAGCTTGTGAAAGTGAGAACACAAAAAAGTGGGTGTTGGAAGACTTTCCAAGGGTCTTTTCATCCCAGATGGGTGGACTTAAAGGTTTCACACATAAGATTATTTAAAAAAATGGAGCTGTACCCAAAATACACAAGGCTCGCAACATACCATTCATTGTTAGGGAAGAGGTGAAACAGGAATTGGAGAAATTACTAGAGAATGATGTTATTGAAAGAGTGGAGGCTGCCGAATGGGTTTCTCCATTGGTCGTTGCTCGCAAGGCCAATGGAAAAGCCCGTCTATGTGTGGATTTGAGATATTTGAACAATAACATTTTAGTTGACCAAGTTCCACTCCCCAGAATCGATGAAATGTTGTCCCTCAATTGGGGGTGCTAAAATATTTTCAACCCTAGATCTATCGGCTGCTTACCATCAAGTGGTTCTTGATCCAGTAAGTAGACATCTTACTACGTTTTGTACCCCTTTTGGCTGTTTCAGATTTAAACGGATGCCATTCAGGTTAGCATCGGCAGCTGCCGTTTTTCAAAGACTTATGTCCAACCTGCTAGGTCATATTCCAGATGTAGTTTTTTTTCAAAACAACATTTTAATCATGGGTAAAGACAAACTCCATCATGACTCTAAATTGAGAGAGGTGTTAAAAATCTTAGAGTCAAATGGATTAGTCGCTGAAGGTAGCAAATGTAAATTTGCGGAAACAAAAGTTACATATTTAGGGCATGAGATTTGTGATGCTGGCATTAAACCCAAAGAAAAACTTGTAGAGGCCATCATCAATTCTCCTGCACCTAAATCCAAGGATGATCTTAGATCATTCTTAGGATTAGCTGAATATTATTCAAAATTTGTCAACCATTTTTCACATAAAACTTTCGAAATGCGAGAATTAATGAAAAACAAAACACCATTCGTATGGAACACAGCCTGTCAGAAAGCCTTTTTAGAAATCAAAAGTGCAATCACAGGTGCACCCACTTTGCAAGGTTTTGATCCGTTTGCCGAAACATTCGTAACTACGGATGCCAGTGGCACGGGACTTGGGGGTGTGCTCTACCAAATGACAAAGCAAGGTGTAGAAGTGGTAATATCTTTTTCCTCACGGTCATTGTCTCCTTGTGAAGAGAAGTATTCGGTCATTGAGAGAGAGACCTTAGCGTGTGTGTGGGCAATGGAACACTTCAGGAAATTTATTTGGGGGAAAAAATTCACTCTTCGTTCGGATCACAAACCTTTAACTAAACTTCTCACCACGGAGGGTCTTTTCAGAGCGTCAGCTAGAATAGCTAGGCTTTCCATGAGACTCCAGGATTTTGTATATGAAGTACAGTATGTTCCGGGTGTTAAGAACATCATAGCAGATTTTTTAAGTAGAATGTCCTTACCACTCAAGGAAGTGGATCAAAGCAACTGGAATGATTACTGTGTCGCAGGAGTTTTTTCAGAGTCTTGTGGGCTACAAATTAACGAATGGCAAGATGAAGGGGATAAGGATCATTTACTCATGGAAGTTGCAAAGAAGATTTCTAATGGGTGGTTGAGTACAGACAAATCTAATCCACAACTTAGAGCGCTTTGGGAGGTAAGAGATGAGTTAAGTCTGGATGGAGAATTTGTCTGTCGAGGCGAAAGAATTATCCCTCCTGTGGGAATTAGACAAAAAGTCATTAGGGTAGGTCACGAAGGCCATCCAGGGATATCAAGAACTAAAAACAATATTAAAGCATTATACTGGTGGCCTAAAATTGATTTAGATATCGAGAGACAGGTCCGGAATTGTGTAAATTGTGATGGGGCTGACAAAAGTCAGAAAACACTCAACCCCCCGATGTCTTCTTTAGGGTGTCCGAAATTACCCTGGGAAAATTTAGCCTTGGACATTATGGGTCCTATAATGTGGCAGGACGGATTGTGCAAATATATATTGGTACTAGTTGATCTGTTCTCCAGATGGATTGAAGTCAAGGTGGTAGAATGCATTAGTACTAATGTTGTAATCAAATTTCTTGATGAATGCTTTATTAGAGAGGGAGTACCAGCGACAATTTTAACCGACAACGGCGTACAATTTAAGTCAGAAACAATGAAACGGTTTATGTGTGCCACTGGCATAGAACAAAAATTCACTGCATTGTACCATCCTAGAGGAAATTCAGTGGTAGAAAGGGTAAACAGAGTAATTAAAGGTGCTTTACAAATGGCCAATAAAGGAAGGAAAAATTGGGATCTAGAACTGGATAAACTAATATGGTCGTACAGAATCACTAAACATGACACATGTGGTGAAAGCCCATTTGGGCTTATGAGAGGAAGATTTCCCTATTGCAATATTAACCCAACATGGATGGGTAGGAGTAAAAAATATGTGTGGGAGTGTGATAAAGTCAGAGGATGCATTGTGAAGTCGCAAGAAAAGAACAAAATGTATTTTGACGCTAAACATGGTACAAAAAATGTATACTTGCATGTTTGACAATTGGTCAGGATAAAGGAAGGGAAGAATGTGGGAAAACTCCAACCTCGTTTTTCTGCACCCAGAAAAATCTCTAAAGTAATGCGGAATACGGTTATGCTAGATGATGGCACTGTTCATCATATGAACAGGGTTGCAATTGCACGACGTCAACACCATGATAATGATAATGACATTGAAGAAAGGGGGAGGGGTGGTGATTTTTGGTGGTTAAGCCCTGAAGTGAGTTCGAATTCAAGTACCATTCCTGAAGTCTTACATAACACATTCACACCGAGTGACACCACTTGCACCCCTAGTAACAGCATTAGTAAGGAGATGTTGAATGAACAAGGGGTAGCTTTCGAACACCAAGTTGGTGAAATGAACTATGATTCGGTCCAAGGCAATTCGCTTACCAACTCTGATTGTGCTCTTCAATCCGAACAAACCAGTGACTTGGATAGTATTCCGGTAATCACAAGGTTTGGCAGAAGAGTTATAAAACCCAAAGGTTTAAATGAATATGTGTGCAATAATTCAGATTGATATCAACCTATGTAATCAATTGTGCAATTTATGTTTTGTTTCAAGTTATGTTACGTGGATATTAATATTTCTTGCTCATAGCTTTATGTATTCATTTTGTTTATATTAAGAAAGAGGATGTGTAGTAATCTGCTCCTTTAAGTTGATAGAACTTTAGGGTGGAAGGCCATCATGACATCAGATGGAATAGGTATATAAGGTAGAATGTAGAATGTAGGCACGGAGAAGAAAGAAGAGCAGTTGTGACCAGCACCCTTGTAATTTATCTCCCTGTAACTACAATAAATCTTTATTATAGAACGCAAGCGTGTCCAGGATTTCACTACAGCAAACCACTCGGTTTCATTCAATGGCTGGATTTTTCTTGTAGTCTTGCAATCAGTTTTAGAATATACAATTTGGAAGTTGAGGCTTCTAAACATGTGAAGTGGTGCCTTTGAATGTTGCCCGTGAGCTTCCTCCGAGAACGGAATACGTAACACATCAAGCAAATTATAAACACAAAATGCAAACTATAAAAAGTCAGTATGGCTCCCCTGCTTGGGTCAAGCGAAGGGTTGGGGTTATTCAGAGTTGAAGTCTATGAAGCCACCAGCAGCAGTCGGGCACATTATATCATAAGACAGCAGGGCAAGTCTCCTTCAAGTAAAATCTCGCGAGAAACATGCCGTGTCCTTTTGTCCACTCAGAACAATGATGATCTGTTCACGGCCGCTTCGAGCACCGACAGGCCTGTCCATCACCGAATAAACTTTCATGGTGTGTAAATCACACACTGTCAGGCTCTTTCCCATGAACCCCCTTCACACCACAACAAATGGTAATTTCTTCTTGCTCCTCCTCAGTGATTGCTCTTGGCCTGGGACTGACAAACAGCACTGTAAAAGGGACAAGCTAATTTTATTTGTTAACAGTCCCTGGCCAACAGAAGCCTGTGCTGTGCACTGCTGCCTCCAGCAAAAGTACACACGCTTTTATCGTGCCCCTTTTCGTGCCAGTTCCACTAAGGTATGACTTATCCAACGCAGGGCACACACAGACGGATTCTAAAATAAATAGCAACAATTGTCTGCAGCTATTAGTTTTAACGATTTTTAAATAAGTCTAGAACCTTGCTTTAAAGTCGTTTGAAAATGCATAGAACTCCCTGTGTTAAATGCAAGTTAGTGGCAGTCATTTTTGGAACTGAACAAGAAGGACCCACGTGCCAGCAAATCGCCGGATAGAGGAACACCAACATTTTGCAAGTTTCCAAAGTAAATGTTGTAACTGACGTTTAAAAACAAGGAAGACTGGTTCATCAAATTAATTGTATCAAAAAGACCGGCCTTTAAATCAAGATTCTCGTGGCTCACTGTACCCAGAAGACATCACAGGATTTGCAACCAGTCGATTGGGCCCTCCCCAGAAAGATAATTAGAATTTAAGATCACCACAGCTAGATCCACATTAAAACAAGCGGCCGCGAAAGTGATCGCAATCGCGATCAAACATCAAAGCGGCCGCAAAAGTGAAAGTAATCGTGGTCAAGCACAGCGCACGCGCCCGCGCACATGCACTGTAGCTCGAGGCTGGCCTGGTAGCACTTTTTGGAGCCCTCTCAAAATGTCTCGCCAGACCAGCGCATGCGCTGGGTCAGGCGAGACCTAAAAAGGAGTTCCCTTAATTATGAAGTGGAAGAATACAACTCATCCAATCAGAATAATGGGAGCCAAAATTATCCTGGGTAGGAGGGAAAGCCATCGGATCAGGAGCAAGGAAGCGAAAGACAGCAAAGCCACCCATTCATGAGCAAAGGAAAACATTTAAAATCAACCAAAAACAATTGGTCTGGCCAAACATCAGCTACACCTCAGTGTAGTTGAGACAAAGAAATGGAAGGTGGACAGATAGACCCAGGGGTAAATGAGGAACTGAAATGCACATGGTCTCAGGCGGTGTGTAAGTAGATGGATTTTTTGGAAGGCGGGTTTAGGCTGGTCTATCCGTGTGGTACAATGTCTTGGTTGTGAGTCGGGTCTGAGCAAACCTACGTGATGCATGCAGGACCCACAGCATTTGATGCCATCTGGATGCAGAGAAAAAGGAATTCCTTTGTATTTGTACCCATATGGGTGCAAGGAACAGGGCACAGGTCTTGTAGCCAGTATTTTTTGTCCAGGATCTGTCTACTTCTAGACGCCTTGCCTAAATCCAAGCTTAGCTTAAAATACTCTAAAATATAGCACAATTCTTAAAGTCAGCGGAAGTGACGTCTCACACTATTTCACATCCATGAAGACATTAATCACAAGATTGGCCGCTTGCACTACTGATATTAAAGGATACGCAAGGTTATCCCCTTCCATGACATAACTGGCCAACCATAAGAAAATAACTTGTAGCTGCGCTGTGTTTTAATGACTGTCTAGTCCTGATCTGATTCCAGTGTCTGGTGCCCACTGAAGGAACTGGGGGCTGGGGTCCCCTACAAGGCCTGAGCTGGAGGGTCTCGCTCGACTCTTCCTACAATCATGCTGTCTGCAGTCTAATAAGGCCAGACATCAGCATACACATCCTTGGCTGCAGCAGAAGAAGGCCACCATCAAGGAGGTGATGCCAAAGCAACAAATCCTTCCACTAAGTCATGTTATGTTCCAGTGATTTGTTAAGCGCGGACAAATACCCAAAGGTGTCCAGGCGCTAACACTAAGAAGTTTAACAGCTGCCATCCCTGGAACCCAGAATTGCCATCCTGCCCAGCAGAGGGGCTATTAACCTCAGCCAGCTTAGTTTGGATGCATTGTTAGCGGTGCATTTCAATGAGGGGTGCCCACTCAAAGAGCCATGTAGGCACTCACAGAAACACACAGACACTCACACACCCACTCACATACCCATGCTGCCACTGACAGACCCACTCACAGACCTACACAGGCAATCACAGATTCCCTTGCAGACCTATGCAGGTACTCAAACACCCATTCAAGACACATACAGGTACTCACAGACTCACACAGACAGTCACACACCCACTCACAGACCTAAGCAGGCATTGACATACCCACTCATAGAGCCATTACGGCATACACAGACCCACATAGGCACTCACACACCCACTTACAGACCCACACAGGCACTCACAGACCCACTTACAGGCTCATGCAGGCACTCACACACCTACTCACCGACCACTATTATTCACTAGATTGCCATTGGAATACATGTACAGTATATGAGGTATGCCTTGCCATGTATTTAGTACGGTATGGAATAATTGTCGATTTACATGATTTTTGTTGGACTTGGCCCTTCTGGCAGGTTCACCCCTGAACTTTTTTTGATTTTTACTGGTGACTTGGTGTGGTGATTGTTTGGTTTCTGCGCACTTTCCCTGTGTCCCAGGGTAAAGTGCGTGCGTGCTCTGAGTGCATGTGGTGAGATAGGCCTGCCCTCCCATAGGAATGCATGGGGAATGTATGTGTCCCTAGTAGTTCCTGATGCGTGGGGTGTGCAGGCCCGAGTTTGGTATGTGCGGACTCGTGGGAGTGAATGCTGCGCGATGATGTGTGCGGCGTGCATGTACCTAGTGTGGAAGTGCCACTTCTAGAAGTGGGCACTTCGGTGTGCAGTGTGTCTGTCGCGTGATTGGCTGGTCGTGTCATGTGACGGGCTAGGGATTCCCCAGTGTCAGGATGAGTCACCCAGTGGTGAATGGGGAGATCAGCAGCTAGATGGGTGGGAGGAGTCCACCTGGGTCCTGAATAGGACAGGGTTTTCCAAACACAATGCTGGCCCCGCCCCCTGTGGTGCGACTGACGACCCTAGCCCTTCCAGTGAATAGAGTGAGGGGCTGAGCACATCAAGGGTGCTCCCCAACCAGCTGCGACTGGTTTTCCCCCTCACCCTGAACCCAGAACAAAGGGTTTGCCTGTATAAAAATGGGGCTGTGTCCCCACAGAAACTGTTCTCTGCCAGGATCTTACCTGAGGGGGGCTGCTGCTGCTGCTGGACCAGAGGACCGCCACTTGGATTACCTCCCTGCCTGGAGGCCCAGTGAGCTGGCTCTGGGTCCAGCCTTGCCCCCCTGCCTTTTGAAGGACTTTATTGCTGTACTTTGGGCTTATTCTCCCCAGAGCGTCTGGGAGCTTTTATTGGCCTTTAGCGCTGAGAGCGCTTCTACTTTTTATCCTTAGCGCTAGGAGCGCTTTAATTCTACAAACCGGTGCCCACCCGGCGTTTGCCCCGTCTATACAGATCCTGAAATCCCCTGGCAGGTGCCCACCCTGCCAGGGACCTTGCTGTGCTCGTTGGCGGGTGCCCACCCCGCTTATTTGTTTATTTTACGGCGGGTGCCCACCCCGCCGTACATCCACTGTAACGAGGGAGCCTACCCCTCTTGTGACGGGAAAAATCACCGCTGCAGCCCGGTCCGGGCTCAAACAGGAAGTCAGGCAGCGCTGACTAGGACGTGGGCGGAGCCTGACATAAAAGCAGGAAGCGGACGGGAGCCTACCCCGTGCTCCTGCACAGAGGAAGAAGATCGGGAAAGCAGGACGGCGGCAGCGGCTCCTCGCGCAGGGCTCCCGCGTGTGGAGGGAACCCTGCAGGTCACCAAGACGAGGAGGAAGCGCCGCCGGAGTCCCGGTGAGTGGGGCTCTGTGTTGAGGTGGTGGGGGGAGTGTCGGGGCACAGCTTCGGTGCCCGCCCCGTACCGCGTTCAGAGCGCTGCGGGGGCAGTGCTCATTTCTCTTTTTCGCTGCCCCGCCTGACAGTGGGCAGCGGTGTGGGGGACCGAGGAGGTTCCTAAGGGCGCGTGTGCGCTCCAACGAGGGCCGCATTTGTTTGCTCACGAGCCCCGTGAGGCTCCCACGACTTGGGCAGCAATTGTCTTTAGAGCGCGAGGCGCTCCAATTTGGGATTGCTTAATCCAAGAGTCCAGAGGGACTCCAACTACGGGGGCATTCTGTTGCAAGTAAGAGCGGCCCCGAAAGGCAGCAGGCCGCTCCAACGTCGCCCCCAACTTTGTTCTAGAGCCCGTGAGGCTCCAACGTCGGGGGCAATATTTTAATAGAGCCCTGACAGGCTCTAGGAGGCATTTCCTGGTTCACGAGCCCACGAGGCTCCACGGGGGCAGAAGTTGTGTAGAGCACAAAGGCTCCGACGACGGGGGCATTTCTTTGATGATCTTGAGTCCCTGAGCAGGACTCCAACAACGCCGTGGTTGTTTGATTGAGGCCCACAAGGCAGCCCCATTGTCATAGCTCAGAGAGGGCTCCAAAGGCACAGTAGTGCCCTCACTCCTTGTCCTACAGCTGCCCAGCACTTAGTGGGCAGCTGCAACGTTTAGGTTGTGGCCTCGGTGTGTTGGCTGGCGCAGCTTGCGCAGCCTTGCCCTAACATTTGGACGCAGGGCGTCCTTGCCCCTTTAAGGCCAGTTGGCCTAGGGACTGCCACAGTGTGGCTAATGTGAGTTTTGGCGCTATTGTTCCTTTCCTGCACCTGAAATGTTTTTATGCATCATGTGTTTATTTCCTTACACCCCTAAATGTATTTTATGCATCCTGTGTTTATGTGCTTAGACCCCTACAGGTAGAGTGATACTTAGGTGGTTGTTTTTCCCCTAGTACAGGTGGTACTAGTGAGGTCCTAGTTCCCTGCGTGGTATTCCTAAAGGTGGTTAGGGTTGCGTAGGTGGTACTTCCTGGTTACCAGTAGTTACTGGTTGTGTGCTATATGTGCTATTTTTAGTGCTACAGTGATTGTATGTGCTATGTTCTAAAATATTATTCCTACGTTCTAAGTGCTATTTCTAAAGAGTACTAATTCCTGACAGTGGTCCATGTGGCCCTGTCCCCTGTATATATAATCCCTTGTAAATTCTGCCCGTGCCTGTTGGCACATTGTAAAGTGTGTGTTTTTATCTAATGGGTTGTGTATAATACAAAGGTTATTTTTATATAATACCTTGTGTGGAGTTTCCTTTGTGGTGGGCCTTGGGTGTTGTTGCTGGGTGCGCGCGCAAACGCTTTACACATCGCCTCGGGGATAAGCCTGTCTGCTCGTGCCAAGCTACCAAGGGGGTGAGCAGGGGTTATCTTTGGCGTGTAACTTCCTTGCCCTGACTAGAGTGGTGGTTTCTGCCTGACTTTGGCGCAAGCCTTAGCCAACCAGAAATCCCATTTCTAACAATTTTACTCTATTTTCTTATTAAATTATTTTGATTTAGACTTCCTCCACGTGAATTGGGAGTTATAGCTGTCCACAGTGGCCCACTGGGGCTATCGTGGTCATTATGTATATTAGATACTTATTTGATATATTGTGAAATATTTACCGGCAGTGCTTATTGGGGCAATTGTGGTTTTCATGTACATTTGAAATGTTTTTCATATACGGTGAAACAGCCCACTTGAGCTTTACTGGGCAGCATGTTGCAGTCCACTAGTTTCAACTTAAGTGTGTTGCTTCCCAGATTTATATTACTAAATGTGTTTTATTTATCACTTTTCTTTATGTTCAGTGTATATTCTTTCTCCAGTATTTCTATGTATGCTTTATCTTTGGAAAGTATATTGTATTCAATGCCTTTCTACATCTATGTATTTATTGCTTGCGTAATTGCTTGCATTTTGCTGACAAAAAATGAATCGTATTTTTCCTTACGAAAATGAATTAATTTCCTGAATGTGAAGATATCTCTTTCCAATTATGGTGTGTAACCCTTCTATGCCTATGATTGGTGTTTATTTATTTATGAAAGGTGGTAGGGTCCCTGACCTTGACAATACTTCAAACCATGTTGCACAATAAATGACTGTGTATGTTTACATTCTCAAGTGCCGTGCCTGTTTGTTTTTGGATTGCCAGAACCCTTTTGTGTATGTATGTTTGTGTGTCAAGCCACCATAAGTTCCATAACTGTACAGAGGATTGATCTCCCTTATAGGTTATGGACCTCTGAGGTGAGTTTCAATATCCTATTAATGTACGCCAGGGGTTACTTTACCCCATACAATACATGGTCACACCATCACTTTTACAACAAACCTCTTAAAGCCTTGCTGAGCTGTTCCTTCATATGAGAGAGCAAGCATGTTTGCAAACATGAAGAATAAAAGTAAAACCTCTTGTCCAAAATTAAACGCATCAACAACCTGTTAGATATTGTTGCAAAGATATCAGAAACAGTTCAATACAAGTCAGTTTAAAAAAAAAAAGCAGTAGTAGCTCGGAATGTGTAGAAACTTTGTAGCTTTTCTCTTTCTAAGGAGTGCAAAAAATAAACGTTCTCTCTTCTTGTCATTGTAAAGTAAAAAATAGAGCAAAAGAAAGAAAAGCAACGTTTCATTTTCATTGCTGTAAACGGCTGCCTCAATTATGTTCTGTGACCTGACCTGCCTTTGATCTTGACTGCTGGCTCTGGCAGCAGGCATTGTGACATCAGAACTCGACTGAACCTTATAATAGTCGCGTCTGACAGCTTATCTTTATAATTGGCGGCTTCTTGCGTCAAAAGTCGCTGATTATAAAGAAATTTGTGACTGACGTTTATACTGGGATTTAAAGCTCCAAGAATCAATCAATCTATCTATCTCTCTCTCTCTCTCTCGCTCTCTCTCTCTATATATATATATATATAGATTCCCTGAAAAAAACAAAGGTTACAGGGACGTTATAATTAGGGTCAGATTTCACTGTGAAATTCAGCAGAGCTAACTATAACTCGCACCCCGGCAATGCACTGCTTATGACCTCACATTTTACATCACTCATGACATAGTCAGCGACTGGTTTTGTACGAGCAAAATCTGGCCCTAACTATAACGTCCCTGTAACCTTTGTTTTTTATTAGTGAATTTCTAAGGTTTTTTAATGCTAATTCCTAATTATAATGTCCCTGTAACCTTTGTTTTTTCAGTGAATTTCTAAGATTTCTTAATTAGGAGTCACATTTGCAGGGTGGTGGAGAAAGGGGGTCTGGGCCTCCGACCACCTCTCAGGAATACTGTTGTGTGGGACTTACAGAAGGTACCAGGAGGGCTCAACACCAGTAAAGGTGACTTCATGCCCCAACCAGTAGTGCACCACGAGCCACGTTTGCAGAGTGGTTTTGAACATTTTGTGAGGATTTGTCAAACTACACCAAAGTAATTGGCAAATAAAAAAATGCTCTTCCTACGGAAACTACATCATAACTATGACGACCTACTGGCGACCGCCAGTAGGTAATATAGATATATACACATATATATGTGCTCCACTTAAGAACACAGTTAAAAATGAGTTATAATTTGGTTTAAAAAGGTAATACCACTGAAATTCACCAGTTATGGTTATGAAAGCACAGAATATTCGCCCTTTCTAAGACCGTAGTTAATAATATAAGGTCATATGTTAGTGTCAACGGAAACGGAAGGAAGTGTGAACTGAGAAAATATGTAGTGGACACATCGAACAGCCTCAGCTAAGATGGTAAGGGTAGTGATATTTGGATAGCTCACATGAGCGTGACAAATGCCGATGCTTAGGGGCAAAGACGGCTGCAATGCATGAAAGTTCTTTAGCCCATGTGGTCTTTGGCATGGTGGTGAGTGTGCAGATGTGCAGGCTAGACATGTCCGGTTGCTTTTTTAAGATCATGTTTTTCTGTTATGCTTACATTTTCATCATGTATGTCTTTCTTTGCTGACCAGGTAACCGGTGGGGTCTGGACCTTCAGCCGTGCCTCCTGTGATGTTTTTGTGACAATGGATGTCATGATGTGCACAGCCAGCATTTTAAACCTCTGCGCCATCAGCATCGACAGGTACGTACTACACATTACTGCCTCCATCTGAGCCTTGAACAGTGTAGTTACCCCACCTCATTCTGTTTCTTTTCCTCATCAAGCAGAGGTTCAACACTGTCTGATCACCTCTTAATTTTCAGATATCCTATTGCAGGTCTTCCTGTCCCGTCTCGTTATGGAACAGCATATGTAATCTAGTGGTTAAAGTTCTGTATTTCAATCTACGTGCAGTGAGATAAAGGCATGGATCACTGCTGTGAGCTTGTCTCTCGAAAATGACTTGTCTTTCTGAAACTTTGTTGCTCAGTGGTGAACTGGGATTGCTAGTAAGAAACAAATTCTCCTAGATCCACAATTATCCTCAAGTCTTTATCAGAATTCAGAAGATGATAAATATATCTTGGATCTGTAAGTGGGTCATTCTGGGTGCAAAAGTAGCATATAATTACAGCCTTCATCAACTCCTTGTGACCATCCACTTACCCTCCTTCTGCTACTCCCTTGTGGCTCCAATACCCGTGCTCCTGGGTGGACTTGTGACCAAAATACTGATAGGTATGAGGTCACAGTATTACTCGTAACTTCTTTTCCTGATCGCTGTCTGGGAGCTGCCACCATTTCCCCTGTCATAATCTCCCACGCTCTCCACCTCCTTGCATGTCATTCTCGACTTCTCTTATCCAGTTGCAAATCTTTGAGTTGATTGTTTCTGCATTGGAAGCAGTTCTTGCGCTAGGAGGGAGCTCTTTAGTAGCCACCTCATGGGAGCCTTTTTCAGTTATTCATCAATCATTGTTCTGTCCTATAAAGAACTTTTTCATGGTAGAGGCTAGATTTCTTCCTAAGCGGGCGAAGGAGGCAAATTGGTATACCAAGGATTTGAGGGCCTCCAGACGCTCTTTTATAACCACAATCAAAGGAGGGAATTCCTAATTAAGGAAGCTAGAGACTCCTACAAGGCTGTCATTTTAAAGGCCAAGCACAAGCATGATTTGTTGTTTTGGGAGACAAAAAGGAGTGATTGTCACTGGTTTTGGCACACATTAGCCAACAAGGGCCCTGGAACTTCATCCCCTTTAACATGTAATATTTTAGCTACTGCCTGGGTTGACCATTTTTCTGGCTGATATGCGCACACCGAGACTGAAGGGATTCCTGGGAGTGGGTCCATGATGGGCCTTGACAGGGGTATGGCTCGCCTGGGTGAACAGGTAGACACAGGTTTATCATCTCATGTCTCACTTGGGGGACATACTTCCAGCCTGATTGATTGTGCTGCAGCCCCAGTCACAGTGAGTGAAGTTATAAATGCTATTGATTCAATCCCTCCAAGGAAAGCCCCTGTCCTGAATAAAGTTCCAGGTGATCTTTTTAAAGCAGAGAAGGAAATCTGGGGTCCCTATTTTTTGTGTTTTTTAATGGTATCATGAATAGGCTACCTAAGCCACGGTCATCGGCTGGAGCAGAGATCATTCCGATTTATAACAAGCATTTGCAATGCAATAGGTCTCGCATTTACGAGAGTTTCAGCAAGTGGCATTGTAAATGACAATGCCTTCTATTTATGTGTTTTAAAACATAAATAAAAGGCATTGTCATTTACAATGCCAATAATCTTAAACTCTCGCAAATGCGAGACCCATTGTACTGTAAATGCTTGTTCTGTTTGGTTATTGATCCGAGTTTTAATCAGTAATTGAAATGAAAATATCTAAGTGAAAGCGTTTTTTTTTAAAATGGGTGAGGAGAAGCAATGGGACAGAGCAATGTGAAGCGGGCAGTAGAGACGTCGCAGGGGTGTGGAGAAGCAATGGGCAAGAGAGGAGAATGCGGGTGAGAAGGAGAAACATTGGGTGAAAAATTAACCTCAAGCAGGCAGGGAGAAGTGCACAGGTGTGAACGCATGGGTGGGAAGTACACAAGGAGAAGTGCTACATCGAGAGGGTGGGGAAAAGCACATGATGACAGAGTCAACACGGAGCACCTCGGAATAGAAGTACACGAGGGGTACAGTTGGAAAAAGCATGCGCCCTCATGGAGTGCTTAACCAAAAAGAACAAGAGGCATGTTAACATCATGTCAGATATTTATTAAAATGTTGTTATTGTTTTTTTTCACAAAAGGAGTTCATAACGTAGAATACTGAAAACACACATCAGTACCTATAAATATTAGATTTAAACACATGTAGAATTTGTGCTTAACACAGGTTGCAGCCGTGAGACCCTCTTAGACATTCAGCGGGAGTGATGCACTGATAATGTACTGAGTCACGGTGGTGCTTGGGTGTGATGCTCAGCAGAGTTTGCAGCACTGAGACTCTCTTGGAGGTGTAATGGGCCGTAGGTGCAGTGAGAGACTTTTTGAAATCCCTGCTCACGATACTGGAACGGTATTGCACTGGTGTTTCTAGACCAGCGGTGCCCCCTGTGTGCTCTGTGCTTCAAGGTGCACAGCACAGGCTCGTCTGACGTGCCATCGAGCACATGCAATGAGATGGGGGCCTCTCTGTGCAGATGTGACCCTTTCTGCCCAGGTTTAGCACCATTCAGCAGCACTGCGTGTGCCACCGCCATGCACTGGTGACTTCTCGTGCAAGAAGTCCCTGTTACCATCGTAGGGTTGGCTTTATTGTGAGCCCTGGCATCTGTCTGTCTGCAGCACGTGACCCGGGCACTCACCTGTGCCCTGCAGCTGCTGGCACCAGAGGTGTCTGTGTACTTACTGGGCGCGGGGCACGTACCTGGCGCTGGCACTGTGAGCTGTGCCCCATGAACATCTGTTTCTACGTCAGGCATCCCATAATTTCACACTGGCTGCTGAGAGATGAAATGCTGCTTCCTGGTTCAGAGACAGGGATGTGTGCGGGCACACGCATGAACGCACACACACACACACAAATGCACGCACCCATGCACACATGCATGCACACACTAACGGACCCACGAGCACACAAAGGCACACAAACACCCAGAAGACGAAGGACCACTCACTAGCAGACACGTGCACACACGCAATTAGGGCACACAAAACATATTTATACATAGGTGCACACAAAACACACCTGGAAACATGCACACACACACCCAGACAGAAAAATGCAGAGAAATACACACACCCGAGCGCGTATACAGAGGGAGAGGCAGGCAAGTGTGCACACCACTGCTGCACACACACACGCACACCTTCACAGCACAGCTCCAGTGCACGAAGGTGCTTTTACATGCACTCGAGAGATTTATTTTATGTTTTCTACAGAGTGAAGTTCCACCGCTGACAACAGAGGATTCCTCCGAAAGTGAAATGGTTAAAGCAACACTTGCCAGTTAAATGAACTTTCCAGATAGTTCCAGTGGTATGCAACACTCTTACCGATTGTGGTCGTGGAGGAACTCGTCTACACATGAACTTCAGATACATCATGGCGTGTTCATGAAAGCGGCCTGTTTGGGAATCTTCTGAAAGATTCACCGTGCGTGGCGCTAGCTGTTTCTCTCCTTCCCCGAGCCACACATTCGACACCAACAGGAGGGTGGTAACCAGTGCTGGAAAGTAGGGGAAACTCGCCGGAAACTGGTTCTAGTACCAATATCTGGGCCGGATCCCCATGGACGTATTCTAATGCTGAATTTGCCCTGCTGTGGCTATGTTTATGTGCAATGGGGGCTCAGGACCACTCGGTTGGCGCAGCAATCTGAGGGCGGCGCGGAAAAAGATGCTGCAGCCTGTAATTTATCCATCAAGCGGGGTGAAGTCAGACTCCCCGGGTCGCGGAGCGTCGCCGTGATCCAAAGGGTAGCATCGCCGCATGAGTCACGCCGTCCGACCGCCTCTCTGCGGGGTCTTACACGGCTCACTGCCCCCAGTCCAAGTGAAGAGGTCATAGGAGCGCCGATGAGAAGTAATGCATTGAGGCCGTGGCATCAGCAACTACCACCGTCCATCCGTATGGTACTACACAACCTTCCGTCATCATGATGTCAGCCTTACACAGCCCTGGGTCAGCGTGATGTCTATGCACTGAGGTTGTGTCATCAACAAACTACCGCCATTCACCCGTGCTGCCCTTCTCAACACCCTGTCACCATGATGCCAATGAGCTGACGCTGTGATATCATCAAACCACCGTGGTCCCTTTGTGTGCGGCAGGGCTCTGCACCGTGACATCAAAACCATTTCCGTCGCTCCTTTCAGTTTGACATATCCTGCTGTGACGTGAAATAATCTCTCACTTGGAGCGGGTAACACCTGCCTTCATGTCGTCAGAAATCCACCATGAGCCAAAACGCCATCCACCGATCGTGGACACAAGTGCTACACCGTTTCTACCGTAGTACTCTCACAAAGCCTTCATACCATACCAATGACCTCATCATCATAATAGGTTACAGAAAACTGCGTTGCATTTCATTTGAAATAGGTTAAAACAAAACACCCCGTCACATTCCGATACAGCAGAAATTTGATATTGTGTACATTGTTTCATAGCACTGACATACGCCATACGACTGCGTCATATTGAAACAGAAATACATCACATCACAATGTAAAACGGCAATTCCGAACACTGCGCCACATGACTGCTGAAATTCAACATCAAGATCGCTACATCAAAGAAAATTGCGTCACACTACAACAGAAATATGGCATCACAGATCACTGTCTTACATTGCAACAGGAATACATCACAGAACTCAGCAACATTTTATATAATAGCAGAAATACAATTCCCAATAACATGTCACTACAGAAATAGGACATCACAGAACATTGTGCCACAATACAGCAGGCATGCATCACACTGTATCATATCACCACGGAAAAACAATTCAGAACTGTGGGTCATATTACAGTGTAAATACGACATCAAAGCACAGTGAGTTACTATCTCAAAGGAAAAACGACACCAGGCGGAAGTCAGCAGGACTGCTTCATGCACTGCGAAGGCACGAGCCAAAGCAAACAAGGAAGTGTGGAGAAATAGATACAAGATGAAGAAAGGAGAGAAGTGAGTTAGACAGAACAAGAAATGAGTGAGGAAGAGTAACGGGCAGAGACAGAAGGTGAAAGAATACAAATATATAGAAAGCAGAATGAGGAGCGAAAGGGAAACGAAGAGAGAACAAGAAGGGCTGGGCGAGAAGGGAGGGGGGAATGCCAGCAACAGAGGAGCCCGCGAAAGTGAAAGTGATCGTGATTACGATCGCTACGGAGGAAAGACACATGGCGCTGCGCGCGTATCATATCACCACGGAAAAACAATTCAGAACTGTGGGTCATATTACAGTGTAAATACGACATCAAAGCACAGTGAGTTACTATCTCAAAGGAAAAACGACACCAGGCGGAAGTCAGCAGGACTGCTTCATGCACTGCGAAGGCACGAGCCAAAGCAAACAAGGAAGTGTGGAGAAATAGATACAAGATGAAGAAAGGAGAGAAGTGAGTTAGACAGAACAAGAAATGAGTGAGGAAGAGTAACGGGCAGAGACAGAAGGTGAAAGAATACAAATATATAGAAAGCAGAATGAGGAGCGAAAGGGAAACGAAGAGAGAACAAGAAGGGCTGGGCGAGAAGGGAGGGGGGAATGCCAGCAACAGAGGAGCCCGCGAAAGTGAAAGTGATCGTGATTACGATCGCTACGGAGGAAAGACACATGGCGCTGCGCGCGTGCACGTTCACGTGCACTGTAGCTTTAGGCCACGGCAGCACTTTGAAAAGCCCAGATATAAAATGTCTCTTCGAGCCTTTGGCTCGCGAGACCTAAAAAGGGTCATAGGCCACTTCCATCCAATTACCGACTGATAAGTCTCATTGATAGCTCGCAGAAGCTCTTTAGTCGAATTCTACTGAGTCAGCTGCAGGATTGGATGTTACAGACATGCTCGCACCATTACAAGCGGGGTTCAGGGCTGTAATAAGTACTATTAATCAGGTCCTTCAACTGCAGTTAACATATTGGAAATATGTTATGATCGTTGTGGTTGTTTATATGTAATTTTTGTTGATCTTCGGTCAGCATTTGACCTTGTCCTATCCCAGTCTCTTTGGGTGTGAGACAAGAATGTGTTTTAGCCCCATCCCTTTTTTTACTTTTTAATAACGATTTTTAATAATGATCTAATGACTCATTTGGAACAGTGTAAGCATGATGGAATGCCCCTTGCCAATAGAAAGATCCCGGAACTCCTGTTTGCCGACGATACCTTGCTGATCTCTAAGTCTCCCATGCGCATACAAAACCTGCTGGATCCGTTCGGTGTCTTCTGCAGGCAGAGAGGGCTGGAGATCAATATTAGTAAAACCAATTATGGGACATATCATCAAGGAGGCGATATAAAATTATCGCTGCTTTTGCGTCCGTTTTCGGACGAAAAGCGGTGATAATTTTATCGCCTTACCAGCAAAGTCACGCTATCGCGTGAATCCTTGCATTAGCACCTGTTTACTGAACGCCCAGCTTTGCATCTCTAATGAGATGCAAAGTGGGCGACCTGTCCTGACATAACTGGAGAAATGTCGCTAAGCAAAATTTCTCCAATTATCAATGGGCACGCTAACCTACAGAGTGACAAGCAAAGTAGCGATAACTTCTGTTATCGCTACTTTCCTTACGCCTGCTTCAAGACTGACTTAGCCATGATATCCTATGTAAGGTGGATATCATGGCTAAGTATGCCTTGCCATATCATCAAGCTATCGCCAAACTTTGTGAGATTATCGCTGGATTTCTATCGCTTTGGAGATAAGCATTGCTGATAGCACGCTATCTCCGTGATAGAATCCAGCGATAGCCGGCAATAATTATCCCAGCGCTAAGTGCGCTTACCGATAATTATCGCCGGTTGTTGCTGATATGCCCCCTTGTTTCTTTTACATATGTGGAGGTAGAGACTGAAGTGGGCTATCGTTCCATCTATAGATCAGGTCGTGCAATCTATTTTTTAAATATCTGCCAAATACGGCTAATGTAATATTATTTATTATGCCTTCTCAGTGGGATCATTTGGTTTTAGTCTAGTGATTTTTTTAATATTTATTGCCCTAGTAAGAATGATAATTGTTTATTTGTAGTTTTATCCTGTTATATTATTTTGAAGGTTTTAACTGTGTTTTATGACATGTGCTTTTATGGCTACAAACCTAAATAAAGTCAAAGTAAAGCAAGTCGTTCCTTCATTTTAGAACTGGCTAGAGTTAGCTTTGGCCCATTGCCTGAGTTTATGTAATTACCAAAAAGAATCAAAAAGCAGTTTTGAGAGAAGGGCTTTGGTTGGCCTCTTGGTTTGATCTTGTTACATTATGTGCGTTTGATTGGGCAGCAGTTGTGTGCATAGCTCCATTGTTCATTACTGACAGCAACACTGTTCACACAGACTCCCTGTTGAATACATTAGGAAAGGGACTTTGAAGATTGTTTACACTGTGATGTGTCTTATAACTGCAATAGGAAGGGAAGGGGGTTTACACTGTGAACTCTGTGACAAACAACATAGGAAGTGCAGTGGCGTAGAAAGGAGGGGGCGGGGCGGGAGCGGCACAAGTTTTGGGTGCGGCAGCCTCCCCTGCTCATATCTGCCGTTGCCGGGCGGGCGCCTCAGGAATCGCCTGCACTTCCACTCTTACATATGGCCGCCGCGGAGCGGCCACGCAGGGACCGCCACAGGTGGCAAAATGTCTAGCTACGCCACTGAGGAAGTGGCTTTACATTGTTTAATACTAAGATCTCCATTTCAGGAGGAGTTAAAGACGCCTGGTTTTCATTATAGACATTAGTGAGCTCATGGTTAGTATTTAGCTGTGTTTGAACTAAAGTATTATGGTGTGCTTTGCAAAGATCTGAGACTCTAGCTGACAGACCTTCCCTGAGCAAGCCCAGGCCTGCTATGCCTCGCTCTCCAAAGTGTAAATTACTAAATGGGAGTGTAGTTGTTACTAGGTCTGGGTTCAATTATAAGTTGGTTCCAGGCATGAAAGTTAAAAGGCTCCAATTGTTGCAATAGGGTGCCTCATTGGCCTGGAACCTTCTCCAATTATCCATTTCCCACATTCCCTTATAAACTACAATGGTGATGCATTGTTATTGCACACTGTCACAGAAGAAAAAACCCAGCTCTGCTGCTGTCCATGTCCTGCAGCAACCCCTACTGTGGCATAACAAGCTCAAACAGCCTCCGTGCCGGTCACTGCTGCACAAAACGCAATTGTTCGTCATACCGTGTGTGCCAGCAGGGTTGGTTCAAGACAGCATGGTGTGTTGTAGATTCACAGGGCCTGATTCACACTGTTAAAGTTAGTCTTTTGGTCTAAGTTTAGACAAAAATCTAACTTTACTACAGTAGTATCTTTATGACTGTGGAGTTTCCGCACTTGGGGTGGAGTTTATGCACTCTGGGTGGAATCTCAACATTCGGAACAGATCTCAACCCCGAGTGGGGAGATACTGCCCCGAGTGTGAAGA
Organism: Triturus cristatus; assembly: GCF_964204655.1. Taxonomy (NCBI): domain Eukaryota; kingdom Metazoa; phylum Chordata; class Amphibia; order Caudata; family Salamandridae; genus Triturus; species Triturus cristatus. The sequence continues at coordinate 85,454,504 of NC_140591.1, forward strand.
TTCCACTCCGAGTGGAAATTCCGCCTGAGTGTACAAACTCCGCAGTCGTAAAGATACTACTCTTAACTTACCTTTGTGAATACCAAAATGTAGTAAAGTTAGATTGTTTGCCTAAAGTTAGACCAAAAGTCTAACTTCACCTTTGTCCTTTGCCTTAAGATGGCTGTCACATTTTCTGAACTTAATTACGCAGTGTATCATGGAGTGAGTTGGTGGTGGTGTATATTCCAATAAGCAAACAAACAGCCAAGCTGCTGGGGTGTGCTCCCTGACTCTCCCCCATAAATGGTTGCATTATGTAATCATTTTGACGGGCATCTCAGTGGCTGGGGGCTAGGCTGCACTGTGCAGATGTATCCAGTGGGGAGTAGGGTGTCTTAATGCATGCGAGAGTACACGCTCTCAGGCGCAGTGCACCTGACCCTCCTTATGCCAAACCAGGTGCTCCCATCAAGCTCACTGTACCACACATGCACCCTGCCCAGGAAGGGATGTTTGCTGCTGAATGCCAAGTCCCTGTTATGACTGAGCCAGATTTAGGCGCAAAGATACTTTGTGGGCACAATCAATGATTCCTGGTGGTATTTCTGCACCTACAGCCAAGATCTGCGAGGGTTTTATCCTTGCAATGGAGAATAACATACAGACTCAGGATAACCAGGCCCAATGTCACATATGGAGTCCACCTTCCAAGGACAAAGCGACTTCCACATGAAGAGCATCAGTGGTCTTGAGAGGTGGTTCCTAGCGAGGGGTGTTCCATGTGGCCCCCATGCCATTGGAGGGATTCCAACACAGGCTACAGTCCAAGCTTCACTCGCTAAGCTCCAGGCCTCTTGTAATCAGACAAAGTGGTATCCAAGCCTGGGATACCGCTTCACCTTACAATTCATCAGGCCCCGTGTGTGCACGCTGGATTCAGGACAGGAGTGGCTCTAAGGTTCTTGCATTGGGGATGACATCAGCCAGAGGGAGTCGCTGCTATAAGCTGAAGGCAGAGTCCACAGTTGAGGGTGACTGCCTGCACTCACAAACACTTCTGGGAAGAGGGGCAGAAAGTCTGTCCCTGATACAAATGATGCTTGGTGATGCCACTAAACCCAATCGGTTGTACAAATGTGGTGGTCAGAGACCTGTGCGGGGAGCAGCCTGCCAGTATCCACTGGGCAAGTGTTCTCTAAAGAAGATACATGGACAGCATGGGTTGTTAGTGTACCCGATCTTTAGGCAGTCTCATTAGTGATTGCAGACCGTCAGGGCCCACAAACTGAGAAAGAGGACTCTGAATAGAAACAAATGCTGCAGCCTTGTTAGAACAGTAAGACCTGTCCATAATTAAATATGTACACAACATGTCTTCACCCCTTTGGCTTCAAAGAAAGCAAGTGGGGATTTGTGAAAGAGATTATAGTGGGGAAAAAACATCCTAACATTGTTTTACTTTCAGTGACTGTATCTTTCCTCATCTTTCCCCAGCACCCATACCCCCTCTGTATAGACTGCCCCTATCCCTACTTACACACTGCAGCCACAATGTCACTTATTCCTTTCTGTGCCCTCCTTCCCTCTCCTCTACTCATCGGTCCGCACTAACATACACTGCTGCTCCTGTCACTCACTGCACACCTCAGTAATGTTGTTTCTGTTGTCATGGTTTGTTTCCTTTGTGTGCCCCTACTCCTCACCTCTGCTCGCCTGTCTCCTGTGCCCTGCACCCTCCGCATAGTTTGTGCCTGGCTGTTAGTGCACACTACAGCCATCATGTTGAGTTGTAGACGGAAGTTGTTTTTCAGAGAGTGCACCCTCCTCCCCCTGCCTTGCCTCTACCACCTCAGTGCATCCTTCACTGCTGATTTATCTTCTGCGCATCACTTCCTTAAGTCTATCTCTGCGTGTGCCTCAATGCCAACCTCTGGGTCAAGATCCAGGCTGGGGACCTCCGCACTTGTGGGCTCCAGTACTAGTTGGGATTTCTTGTTCAATCTAGATGCAACAGCATGATGCTGGTTATCCTTGCTCCTGTCTGTGCTGGCTCTCTGTTTTCATTGTCTCCCACCTCTCTTTGACTCCTTCATTCTTCACATCTGTGTTCCCTTACTGTCTCTTTTGCTTTCTCATCCCTCTGTTCCCTTACTATCTGTTGGACTTGACCCTTTTTTGCAGGGTCATCCCTGAACTTTTTGCCTTCCTCCTAAATTTTTTCTGACCGGTTGTTGGCTGTTTTATGACTCTGTATCAAAAACAGTGGTCCCGGACCAATTATTAATACATCAGAGCAAAGCAGTTCTCACTCAGTTGATTGATTATCTTAGTCGCGAGCTCGCATAAAGAAATTTTCAAAATGGCTCACAATATTCAATATAACAATTCAAAAGGAGAAAGGGGCAACATCCAAGATGTAAATCACCATACATTTATTTTCTTTTGAGGCAATTTGACTTATTCAATTTTTAAACAGCACAAGGTTGCTCCAGAGGGAACGTGCATCAAGAGAAGGTGTCAAACGGTGAATAGGTGAAACAGAGAATGATAGAACAAAGTAATAAAAATATTTTTCTAGATTAACAAGGGGATCGGTTATGATTCACCGTCCAAAAACAAAACCTGGCCACATCCATAAATTGCAAAAGAACATTACTATAATTCAAAAAAGACCCAATTAATGATCTGGCACGTAAGGAGGTTAAGTGTTCCAGGCGTTTGAGGAAGGGCGTCGACGTTTCGACCCGTCTTGATGGCCTTAAGGAGATTTAAACCTTGGCCGTGGGGGTCTTCATCAGGACCAAAGGGGCAACCTGAATCGATTCTAGATTAAATCATGCACCTAGAAAATTAAAAACAAGGGTGAAGTGATAAGGTTGTTGTCCTCAATTACCCTAAAACATTTTAAAAAAGGGGGAGGAGAGGGGGGAAGAGACGGCCTAATGGATCAATTACCTGATATAATTCAGGGTCCAATAGTGTTGGAACCGTATGTCAACCGTCCTAATTATTGTGAAGCTTAGTATCTGAAAATTATGTAAGACATAACATAATTAGATAACTAACAGCCATGCCACAATGGGAACTGATACTAAAGGCAAGGGAACCCATGGTTACCTGGGGTTGAGGAGAGACATATTGGCGTCTTAATGGTGAAGAATTAAATACAACCTGTCAAGAAAGATATTAAAATAAGAATCGGTTCGAAACTTGATGGATTTACAAGTTCGAGCACCAAGAATGTACAAGGATTCACCTTAGAACAAGGTCGTCTCGCCAATGTGCTTTTTACTAACTAATGAATACCTTTCCTCTGCATCTGCAGAGGAGCAAACATGCATAAAAACAATTTTCACATTAGTATTAAATGTCTCAATTGTAAGCTTACGGCCCACAATTACGCTAACTTAACAGATTTCTTTAAATGCATTTTAATTCTATAACCTACATATAATCCAATAAATTAAATATTTAATAAGGGAAATTAAGCTATATTATTCTGTACTCTTATTTGCAGCGCAATAAACTAATACATGTATTAATAAACACAAACGACAACTGATCACAATTTATAAAGAAAGCATTGAACACACATACGATTCATTCTCACAAATCCCTGGTTAACGCACTGCATTAAATGCATTTTAGCACACCACCTTACAAATTACACCTAAAAAAAATTAATATCAGCAATCCAGATGTTTCTAAAAAGAAATAACAATAATATGCGCTCGGGTATATGTCAAAAACACACAATAAACGCACTTTTAATACTCTTGGTGCACCATATCTCATTGGTATCATTGCATCACACGAGTTCATAGGGCCAAATGTAAATATATATGTGGCCTAACCAAACGCAAAATGATGCTACTCCACATGCATGGTACAGCAAAATGTATAACACACACACCCTAGTCATTGCTGACAACTTAACATAAAGGGGACACGCAGAGAATATAATAAGCCTTCTCCATCCTGGAGGTACACATTATCCAAGAATGACTGAAAGGTCATTGTTCAGAAATATTAGATTCCCAATGTGGAGTACTCCAGAATAAAGCTCTTAGTCTGTTTACAAATGGGTCGAATGCTTCCTTCAGGATTCTAAGGTCTCATGAGCAAAAGTTCTCCCGGCCATTTATATTCTGATTGCAGGTAGGCAGGCATATGCTAGGCACCAATCAAAGAATAAATCTGATGAAAGTGATTTTGGAAAACACCTAAATGGTTATTACTCCATAACTTGGTAGAGGGAAGGTTTCAAAACCATGGGCCCGATTCACAGAACTAACTTAAGACAAAATCCTAAACTTACTACCATTTTGGTATTCACAGAAGGCACTTACTCATTTCGGTATTCAAAGAAGTTAGGAGTCCTAACTTTAGGACTCCTAAATGCCTTCTGTGAATACCAAAAGTCTTAAAGTTAGGATTTTTCTCAGTTTAGGAGTAGTAAAGTTAGGACTCCTAACTTTAGGACTCCTAAATGCCTTCTGTGAATACCGAAAGTCTTAAAGTTCGGATTTTTCTCAGTTCAGGAGTAGTAAAGTTAGGACTCCTAACTTTAGGACTCCTAAATGCCTTCTGTGAATACCGAAAGTCTTAAAGTTCTGATTTTTCTCAGTTCAGGAGTAGTAAAGTTAGGACTCCTAACTTTAGGACTCCTAAACGGAGAAAAATCCTAACTTTAAGACTTTCGGTATTCATAGAAGGCATTTAGGAGTCCTAAAGTTAGGACTCCTCTAACTTCTGTGAATACCAAAATGAGTATGTGCCTTCTGTGAATTCCAAAATGGTAGTAAGTTTAGGATTTTGTCTTAAGTTAGTTCTGTGAATCGGGCCTCATGACTTTACTATTGGAGAAAACTCTCATCCTAATCTCAGGGCTTTCATCAAGATTCCCTTGTTGAAGGTCTTGGCAACAAATATCTGCCACCAACTGGTAAAGAGTTACATTCCACACAAGGCCTCACAACTCTGCCCCATAGGATGTAGCCTAGCCTCATTTAGCACCAGAGATCGGCAGGGGTGCACCAATGGAAAGGCTCCCAAGCCTGTTGGAAAGTCTGATGGTTTTCATTACAGCTTGTGCCAATGTCCTACTTCTCTTGGTAACTTGAAAGGCCCAAGAACCTTTTGCAGTCATTACAATGCCAAGTGTGTCACAGTTTGGAAGTATTTACACAGGAGACCCCTCAATAATGAACCTTCTCGATGGAACATGCCTTGTGCCGATGATCACAGCCTTATTCAGATAGCACCGATGAACAAATTCTACTGCAGACAATGTGACTGAGGAAGAGTTCAAAGCTAGTAAGACATTGTGAGTAAATTTGAAAATAAGCTTTATTCGATATCACAATGTGAATCATAAAAGCATACATAAAAAGAAAAAAATATATACAATATTCAACTTAAAAACTGATAAAACTAATAAACAGATACAGTTCAGGAAAAACAGGTAATATGGTTTTGCCTTCTATTAGTAGAAAAAAAGGGAAGAAAGAGTAAACAAAAAGGTTTTTTTTTTCTTCTGTTTTTTTCTAGAACGAGTTTCTCCTGGTGATAACAGCCCATAAAAATGGTGACAGGACAGCACATGTATACAAATTTGGAGGGGATTGTTAATATTAAAAAGCTGGTCGACATTGCACAAAGTTTAAAAGCTTTAACAATGGTTTGATTAAACATTTCCCAAGTCTGAATAATATTTACAGAATAACACAATGTGCATGGTATTCTGAATGGATACATTGTCACAGGGGCAGTTCTCTAAGTCATGTAACAAATTATTCATGCTAGGAAAACTGGTTAAGCGATGGAAAATATCCAACCTGAAGCGTGCCAATACAAATCTGTGTTGGGTATTGTACACATTTGCTAAGTAATGTTACATATCATAAGTAGTCAGGATCAACTGGTTCTTAAGTACAGATGGTTTCATTTTCTCTGTAGACATCCTCAATTCTTCAAGCAGGGTTACGCACTGCAACTTTAGTGCTTTCCTGAGATACTGATCAGGGATTCTGGCTGATCAAAGTACTCAGGGTGACCAATGTCAGAGAGGAAATGTTTGACGTACATGAGCCAAGGAATTTTATAGGCGCAGACGGATCTCAGGTAATCCGTTACAATAGCTCGATTGAGCTCCGTGTGCCCAGATGATCAGATTTTATGCCAGAGCAGACTAATGTGGGATGATCAAGATATAATCACGTTCGAATGGGATGTTTAACAAGTAGGAGAAAGGAACAAGGTCTCAATCCAAAGCCGGGTGGGACTTAGTTGGAGAGGCCGACATAACAATCCTCTCCTGCTTAAAACAGTCTCTAGTGCAAGGCCAAAGTCCAAAGTCAAGGCAAAATAAATACCAGTAGAAACAAGTCAAGAGAATTATCATGCGGCAAACCTCAGAGTACGTACTTTGGTCGCTCTGCAGGAAAGCCCCAAAGGGTCTGCCTTGCCAGGCCAAGCGAGGTGGCCCAGCCCTGTCTCTTCGTGTCGCGGATGGGCGCGGATGGGCTCGCCCTTTGTCCAGGCTAAGCCCGGGTGCGGCCCGCGCACGTCCAGCACAGCGGGTCTCTGCAGACCTTAAGTAGGGCTAATTTCAAAGAGCTGATCAAGCACTCGGGGGATTATGGACGATGTGGTGCCCCAGCGGCTGCGCCTCACAACGGCACACCCTGCGGTGACCAAGACTCCCGTGTTGGGAGAGCTCTCTAATAGAAGGCGTCAGATGGCAAACACTTGCGGCCCTCTCACACCGCCGTTGAAATCAGGTGAGCAGCAAACAAATCTCAGTACTTTGGAGCAAGATTACGTCTTCAGGTAAGGGAACTGGAGCAGGCTGTTGATGTCGCATCAAAGCATCAGCCACAATGCTGGCCGTCACTGGCCGAATGTTTAAGGGCTTCATTGAAAATATCCGGGAGCAGAAGACATCCCTAACGTAACTTACACCCCATGCATTGTCGGGAGCAGCTTGCTAAGGTTTCCTTTCTGGCCATAGTGCAACAGAGCATAGTTTTTGGCAGGCAGTTGCCACTGTGCCAGGGCTGTATCAGTTTCCGCTTCAATAGTTACTACCTCTGATTCCATAGCAGTAACGCCCACAGAGTAGAGCCACACTCACCCCTCACATCCAGCACGCGAATGCCAGGGGTTCGAAAAATTCCCCTAATCTCCTCTTGCGCAAAATTTATGAAAATGACGTGAAATTATGTGAAATACAAATTTTGCATTTAGTACTATTATTTTAGTGCAAATTCCGACTTGTCTTTATATTGGACGAGGATGCATTTTGCATTAAAATACAACAGTGCCACAGACGCGACTGCAGCAAATAAATACCAGCTGCTCGCGATCTGTATTCGCACTGTTACCCGGCTCCCGCAAAGGACTTTGCACCCGAGGGGCTTGAAATGACACAATGGGGCGTAATGGATTAATTTCGGGAACTGCAATGTGAAATGCCAGCAACAGTGCAAGAATACAGCGCTGTAACAAACATTTGCCGGTGCCCAGCGGACCCTGTGCACAGGCTCCCCGAGAACCCGTCTCCGGCTCTTTCCTTCCACGCCCACCTGGCGCCGGGCCAGACTTCCCTGGCGAGGGCAGAGAACGCACAATGTTTGCAAACCCTGTGATCACATTGTGCAGGTGGGCACAGGCGGTGGGCACTCGCACTCATTTATTAGGATAGGACATATTTTTCATCTTCAGACTTTGACCCAAAGCAAGAGGTAGAAAGGCAGGATTGGGAAAGAGCACTTGAAAGAGAAACAATTACACGGAGATGAAAAACCCGCAAGATAAAGAGCCAAGAACAGTGATGTGATGGAAGAAAGACCTGTGGGGTGAAGGATTTTGTTTACCTGCCTGTCAGTCACATGGAGGGTTGCAGCGCACGTGCCACCGGAAGTCACCTTTGTGACAGGAAGATGAAGCAACACAGGGAATATTACTGTTGTTTTCCATTGGTGCTTCAGGGCCTCAGACACTAGTTCACTCCAGTAGTCACGTTATTGCCTCTTACTTTTAAATGTAACTTGTCAAGTGTTTGTATTGCTTATGGCTCAGAGTAAGGGAGTCACATAACCTGTGAAGTAAAATAAAAATATCCAGCTGTTCAGATTATGCCTTGTCCAGGAAGATTCCCTTTACGAATTTGTCAAACAGAGGATTCTTTAATGTCAGAGGTCAAACCTTTATACCCTGAACCCACCTAAGCAAAACGGTTTAAAGTCCGGCCCCCTCCAAACCTTATGGTAAGACTAGGGGGAGCAGGAGGGGCTGCGATGAGCGCAGGAGGTGGGGGTGGGAGGGATCATTTCAGGGGTAATTGTTCTTCAGCTCACAATCCACACAAAATGTGAGAGTTATAAAACAGCAAATATATCATACAAAAAAAGGAATTGACCAAAAAAAAGCACTACGGCTCCTAATTGGGGTGTTGTGAGACACTCGGACTCCTGCGTCCCAATGCAACTGTACCTGCTGCACTAATGACAGCTGCGGACTGAGCAGTGACCATACATGGCCATCTGAAGTAATTGCATTAACCAACTGAGAGATAACTAAAAGAGTACATTTCTAACTCATTCGATGACTCGCATTTATATTTCATTTAAGGTTTTGTGCATTATTTGGAAGGTGAAAACACAACAAGGCTCTTGTGACCTTGTGCAGTGACCTTGATCGCCGGCAACGGCGATCAAGGTCACTGCACTCACACTTTTTTAAGCACTTCAACTGCTGCATATAAGTTAAGACAGTCTAGAAAGCTGCAAAAAAAAACAGGTATTTATAATATATATCATTTTTAGGTCTCGCCTGAGCTAGTGCGCATGCGCTGCCTTGCGAGGCTTATTGTAAGGACTTCCAACTCAGACCACACGCTCGTGAATGTGTTTTTATTTTTGTTGCTCACACATGCGTGCGTCTTTCTAAGAAAGACAGCACCCGATTGGGCAAAGTCGGGTGCATGTCCCACCTTTGCATCCGCCCACGGCTTACGGCTTGCGAGAGTGAGCATCAGCGCCATCTGTTTCCAATTATCGCGCCCACGTCTCACGTTCGCGTTAATTGGAAGATGGCGTTCGCGCTGGCCCTGGCTTTTTACAGCACGCGCGCACCACTCCCGGGCTTGTTTTGTACCGCTTCCCTTCCCTGCAGTACACGCCTAGGTGGGCTTGTGTCTTCAGTGCCGCGGATATTTGTCAACATGAATATAGTCAAATTGGTTCCAGGATATCCGCCTCTGTTTAATATCCTCCACAGTCTGTCTGTATTATTTTTAGGTACTCACTTCTTTAAGGCACTTTGGTTCGTTGTGCTACAGATGTACAATTAATGGCCCAGAACCAAGAACGTGAATATATTTCATATAATGATGGGGGTGCAATAAAACAGTGAGCTGAACCTATACGGAACACCAAAAATGTATAATTGAATGGCTGAAATGACTTAAAAGACAGCCTGCTGGGGTCACATCTTGTCAAAGCCCTCTGTCCCTCCGATTGTTTTTGACATCCTTTATTATTGGCCTGTGTGTCTTTCTGTGCCCAAATGTGGGTTCTATTCCCTTTATAAGGATGATCTGTTTAATAGTGGAGGTGAACATACCCTCACCCTCCCTGGCTGCCTGATGGACTTTTATTGCTCTATTGCCTTAAAAAATATATATATTTGACTTATTGGGTCTGTGCTTCTTTATGCTTTTTTCTTCATCTCTTTGCTGTATTTTTTCTGCTTCTTTCGTGCCTTACTTTAGATTTTAGTAATATTTCCAAACTACATGAAATAGTTAAACCAGTCTTCTACCCTTTAAAGTGTTCATGTAATCCGGCTCATTTACCTTTGATAGTTAAACTGGACTTGCCTTTCAGTGCGAGGGAGCCTTTTTACAACTTCAATAGGTGGAGAGCTATAGGAATGTTAATCATTTGCATCTCCTGAATTTGTTGCATTTATATAGTGCTTCGTGCAGCAGTCGAAGTGCATTAGAACAGTAGGGATACTGTGATCCTAAGTGCAATGGGATGGGCTGGTATGGATACTGTGATCCTATGTGCAATGGGATGGGCTGGGATGGATACTGTGATCCTAAGTGCAATGGGATGGGCTGGGATGGATACTGTGATCCTAAGTGCAATGAGATGGGCTGGGATGGATACTGTGATCCTAAGTGCAATGGGATGGGCTGGGATGGATACTGTGATCCTAAGTGCAATGGGATGGGCCGGTATGGATACTGTGATCCTAAGTGCAATGGGATGGGCTGGGATGGATACTGTGATCCTAAGTGCAATGGGATGGGCTGGGAAGGATACTGTGATCCTAAGTGCAATGGGATGGGCTGGGATGGATACTGTGATACTAAGTGCAATGGGATGGGCTGGGATGGATACTGTGATACTAAGTGCAATGGGATGGGCTGGGATGGATACTGTGATCCTAAGTGCAATGGGATGGGCTGGTATGGATACTGTGATCCTAAGTGCAATGGGATGGGCTGGGATGGATACTGTGATCCTAAGTGCAATGGGATGGGCTGGTATGGATACTGTGATCCTAAGTGCAATGGGATGGGCTGGTATGGATACTGTGGTCCTAAGTGCAATGGGATGGGCTGGTATGGATACTGTGGTCCTAAGTGCAATGGGATGGGCCGGGATGGATACTGTGATCCTAAGTGCAATGGGATGGGCTGGGATGGATACTGTGATCCTAAGTGCAATGGGATGGGCCGGTATGGATACTGTGATCCTAAGTGCAATGGGATGGGCTGGGATGGATACTGTGATCCTAAGTGCAATGGGATGGGCTGGGATGGATACCGCGATCCTAAGTGCAACGGGATGGGTTGGTATGGATACTGTGATCCTAAGTGCAATGGGATGGGCCGGTATGGATACTGTGATCCTAAGTGCAATGGGATGGGTTGGTATGGATACTGTGAACATAAGTGCAATGGGATGGGCCGGTATGGATACTGTGATCCTAAGTGCAATGGGATGGGCCGGTATGGATACTGTGATCCTAAGTGCAATGGGATGGGCCGGGATGGATACTGTGATCCTAAGTGCAATGGGATGGGCTGGTATGGATACTGTGATCCTAAGTGCAATGGGATGGGCTATCACTGAGTGCGGGGTCAAGGTCAGAGACGTGACTAAAAATAAGGAAATGTCAACTATTTTGTCTATCGTTCACCTATATATAATGCAAACACCATAAATGAAAACATATTCCTGGTAAAAGAACTGTGAAATACGTTGTTCTGGTACAAAAGCTGAGTTGGTTAATGCATTCACTTAAGATATCTATGTCTCTAATTGGAGGGTCCCCGATTTGAATCTTGACTGGTGCACTGGGGAACAGTGACACACATTTATAGAGCTATGACGTCAGATCCTGTGACTGAAAGCACTGTGAATATGCACGTCTTTAGTTAGGAAAACGAATTACACAATGCAGGATGGCAATCTGCTTCCCTTTGATGAGCTGGTGGACCACTATGACATACATAGGGTCAATTCTTACGATACCACACACTGACTCGAATTTTGCGTGCTAACTGGAATGCCATGGCAATAGAACCACCAACCCATGCTGTTGTACAGTAACTCAACGTCACAGGCAGTGGGTGGACACTAATCATCTGGTTGACAAAAGCTATTGGAGGGCACTTCCAGCCTGGCCTTCAGGAGAGATTGAAGATGAAACTTGGGCGGGCCTTTGCTCACAAGGAATGGGGCATGGTGCTGGCCTACCCGGCCTCTGTATCTAGGAATGCATGGTTTAGGATTATCCCAGTCTTTCTCCCACATATAATGTATGTATCTCCTGCCAAGATTGACAAGTTTTTCCATGGGGTGAACACCAGCTGTCCTTCCATCTGAGCATCAGCATAGCCTTATCTCCGCATCAGTGCACCACCACGAGCGCAGCCCCATCTCCGCACCAGCACAGCTCCACCTTAGCATCAACTCAGCATTAAAACACAGCACCTCCTCAGCATCACCGCAGTATTACCTTTCTCTTCTTCCTCTTTCTCTCCTCTGTTTATCCCTTACCACTCTTCCGCTCACCATTCCGTCTCTCCTTTTTAGGTCTCACATAGGCAGTGCATGTGCTGCCTCTCCGAGGCATGAAGTAATCTGTATGTCGGGTGAAAGTCCGCCTATTGCCCAGTTCTTTCTCCTGCTGCTTCCCATTTTTTGAATGTTAGTGTGAGATGGACTAAGCCACGCCCTATTTACAACACTAAGTTAGCATAACCGAGATCATAGTTAACAAGCAAGCTTGTCGCTTCTGCTGCGCTGCACACAACACTGTTGTTATGTGTTATTCATTTTGTAAAATACTGACTCGACTTTGCCTTACAGGATAACAAACGGTTGTTATACATTCTTAACCGTGAAATGTGCCCTTGGTCTGTACATCATGCAAAGAACGCGTCTGGGTCACTAGAAGGTACAGAGTGTTGTGTTTAGATTGATCGTAGACACTTGTTAGACATATCATGCATACAGCTGCCAATGTTTGAAGGACAAGCGTCTTTAATATTGCAGAACAGTTTGGTTTTACATTCATTCGAACAAGAAGAGCTGATGCATGCTGTGAGAGCTGATCCTTTGATGTGATTCTACTAAGCTGATCTATACGGTATGGGGTCCCCCCTGTTAGCCTAAGAGACCTTCTAATAGTCTAATAATAATAATGTATTAGATTATAGCGAAAGGAGTGTGGCCGTATACCACTGTCATTAATAGTATGATTGCTCCTTTCATTCTATATGGTATTGTAATAATGCTCGTGATTCTGATCTGTATTGTTAGTCTGCTAGTGTTAGCCAAAGTACTGCATCTTAGGACGCAAGGTTTATAAAATAAACTCTTTAAACTTTACCATGTCTGTATTATTCCGTTGTGGACTAATAAATAAGTACGAACAGGTATTTCAGATTCCCACCACTCCTGAGAAATATCTAAGTCGCTTGTTCTGGTTTGTCTATACATTGGGACCACCTAGCTAGAGCTAGGTTAACGAATGGGATACTAAGCTAGTCGGATAAGGGGTTCTGGGTTCTGAGGGGAGTTTTCTGGTACACCACAATTCTCTGAGGTCCTGGTCTCCTGCACATAGTTCTGTGCAAAAGCAGAATCCCTGCAACATGGCGCACCTAACGTTTGGTCTTCACGTCTGAGACGCTTTAGTAGTGCTGATTTTAGTCCACAACAACCCTCACTCTCGTTTCCGGAAAACTTGAGTGACGGTTTAACCTACCTAGGTTTAGACTAAAGGTTCTATCAAGCTTGAAAATTAAAAAGGTTATATTTTTTGAGCCCAAGTGCTACTGAGGAAATCGTTGTTATTCTTTAAGGAGTCCTTATGGCGGTTAATATTCCCGCTCATAGTAGGGTTCCTCTGCGCACTCATCTGAGGGTGTATGGGGTACCTGATGACGGGATTTCCGTGGTCTTTGTGGTTAGTGCTGATACCACCTACCCGTATGAGTTGTTTTACTCATGGGTGACCTTTGCGGGGGTGGATGCAGACGATAATTTGTTCCACGAATATACAGCCTCGGCTGTACCTGCGGCTTATGCCCCATATCGGACTCTGGAAATTCCTATTACTGCCTGGCAGCATACAATTTGATTTAATGGCGCCCTCCCCCATGAGGTCGTACCGGCGAGAATGGGCCCGTTATCAATTGCGGGAGCTACATGGCCGGTACTGGCCGGATATACTCCACACCCACGCTACATGACGATCGGCGTGGGTGATTTACGAACACTACACACTGCCCTGATTACGGTCCATAGGGCTTTAGTGCAGTATGTGTCACGCACGGTTCAGGTGGGAGCACCTGCAGCTGCTGGACACGGGGCGGATCACCATCACGCGGTGGTGATTAGCCCTGTTATGGTTAACACGGTTGTTGGCAAGCGCCCCCTCAGTAAGGATGAATTCCCTTACTGGCTTGCAGAAAAATTTGATCAATTAGAAGCCGTGTTTCCAAACACTACACCTGTGGATAAACACAGGATACTCACCATTACTTTGCCGAAAGACCTGGTCCCTGAGCTTGTTGATTGTGACAATTGGGGCAAGATCTTTGCTGCGACATATTCGAAGTGCTACGGCACTCCGTCTATGGCTGTACTACCCTCCGTCATCAAGAAAGTTCAAGAAAGTCATGGTGCGGAGGCAGCTATTGAGTTGGGAATGAGGCTTGTCGACAGTTTCGATGTGGTTTGTTCCATGGTAATGGGCAACCTCAAAGGAGATGCCATGCAGTTCCAAGTTGGCAATATGCTGGAGCTTCTGGCTGATGAAGACAAGCCTCGGCAATTCGCAAAAATTATTGCGAAAGCCTACAGGATGGTTGGACGTAGTGCCTTAGGTGTGAAACCCACCATCAAAATTCCAGATGTAGTGCAACAAACTAAGGTGAGTTCGTCTACAAAAGACGAAAAGCCCAACTTTCCTTAACAAAGTTAGCGAGCCAAAAAACAAGAGAAGCAGCAACAGAAACAGGTTTCTCGTCCTGCCTCACCAGTTCAGTCGTATAGTGAACGCACTTATGATTTGCGCGATCGTACTCGTATTAAGTCACCTGATAGGTTTCAGGTTTCTGAACAACGCTCTCCTCGTTCTTCACAGGAAACATCGACTTTGCACTCTGGTGGTGGAGATCGGGGAAGAGGACGGGGCAGTCAAGGTCGAGACCAGCCCCGCCAGACTGACGGTAAAGGCAAGCAAGAAGACGCTGCCAGACCGCGTCCACCGTTTCAGAAAAAGAAAGTTGCTGCTATCTCAGCGAGATATGCCTCAGATGGTCAGGACACAGCTTCGGAACCTGACATGGGCACTAACGCTGCTAGACAGCGCGGCGGAAGTTACAGTAGTGCGGGAAGCATTGCGTCCATTTCTGGAGGCTACAGCAACTGACATATATGTGACAGTTGAAACTGCTGATACTCGTGTGGCCCCCCCAGAAAGATTATTTGAAATAGTCCTTAATATTGAGGGTGACATACAATGCAAAATTAAAGGTTTTTTTTGGGATAATCCTACCACCACATATGATATTCTTTTGGCGGAGAAAGATTGGCCTCCGGCTTTCATTTTGGTCGCCCCTAGGGGAGAGGAAGTTATACTTCCTTCCTTTGGGCACGCAGTGCCCACGGAGGAGTCTACTAGGTTGGCCGGGGAGTGGGCACAGGTGCTTGCGCCTGCGTTATATCGCAATCAGGTTGGCTGGGATAAATCTTCTCCCAATCACGAGATTCCATTGCGATCCGATCCCCAGCCACAACCCCAATATCCCATGCGTCGCGAGGCTAGACCTCACGTCGCGTCAATCCATGAACAATTGGAATATCAAGGAGTAATTGAGACATGTGTGTCACCCATGAATAATCCTTTATTCACTGTAACGAAGCCTGACGGATCGTACCGCCTAGTTTTGGATTACCGGCATTTAAACTCACATTGCCAGACGTGTGCGGTACAGAATACTCATAGTTCGGCTCTCGTAGATAGTCTTGTGAGAAAACGTTTCAAAACTACCCTCGACTTATCCAATGGCTTTTATTGCCATAATCTGTCCCCTCTTAGTTATGAGTGGACAGCATTCACCTCAGATGGCAAACAAAAATTGTTCCAAATGCTCCCGATGGGCTACAAAAACAGCCCTGGAGTTTTTGCCGCTCGCGTGGTCTCTCTCTTGGAGATGGTAGACCCGGAAGCATACTCGTATGTCGACGACATCTATTTGACAGACGACGAGTTGGTTCCACACCTTGCGCGTGTGGATAACATAGTGACTATGTTTGCAGACTTCGGTTACAAGTTTAACTTTAAGAAGTCGCACATTGCTGAATTTACAGTGTTGTTCTTGGGATACGAACTCAATAATGAAGGTCGAGGCTTGGCACCGCAGTTCCTTGAGATGTTGTATCCAATTTTCAGTCTCAAGGGCCACACTTACCAGTGGCCCGCAATGTAAGTCAAATACCGAGCAGTTGGCAACGTAGAAGGTTCAAGCGTTTATTGGCCAAACAGGAAACTCTACATAGAGGAGCCTCATCGGTCCTCACCCAAGAGGTGTGCCGAGGAAGACTGCTGGCTTCTTGACAAACTCATACTTTTATACATTACAGTGCAACATACAAAGCCTTATAAGTGGAAAAGTACCAGCCAGTCTAGGCGCTCCTAATGAGCTCATCCTATATCTAGTTTCAATGATACAAAAAGGGCTACTATCTTTAAGAATAGAAGGTCGACCGGGTGACTCCCTTCTCGTCCCAGGTTCAGAAGGAATTTGCTTGGTACTCCCTTTTGGCAGATGTGACCTTGCTTCTCGGTCGTAAATACAATTCAGCCTGTCTTCTAAAACTAGTGTCTGCTGAACAAGGAAAATATGGGTTCAGGGAACCACGTGATTGTAGCTCCTTTAGACGAGAGAGAGCTGAGGGCCAAGATGGCCGCGGTTCTGTTTTCTGCCCTTTCCGCCGTACTTACTAAATGGATGCAAAAAGGGCCTTCTTACGGGGCTGAGTCAAATAAGTTAGTTTTAGTTACACTGTGCTAATCATATTCTGAAATTTGGATCCTACAGAACGGCCCTTTTAGCATAGTGTAGCTAAAATAAAATAAAAATAAGTATGACTAATCCTCAAAGATACCCTCATCTATCTGCATTAGATCATGAATTTCTTTCTGGGTCATCTGGGCATGAGCTTGGGTAGGTGGGGATTTAGGTAGTGCAGAGCAAAATTGGGTGGCACAATAGGAACAACAGGCAGGGCCGCATTGGATACAAATGCAGCAGGTAAAGAGGAAACCCACAATACCCAACAGAACCATGAATAGTTTCCACCCCCAGGTGGTCAGAAGGTCCCAGAACCAAGTTGACAGGGACCAGGTACCAGTCTCGGTATGGATTTCTGATGCCAGTCGGTGGAGTTTCTGAATGGCTAAATGAATCGAAGGGGCGGAGTCAGGTATATATACACAACAGGAACTCCCGATCACCCGGCATGCTCCTCCGCGGTCAGCCAGTATGACGTCTAAAACAAGACGATTTTGAAGGGTCACAAGCCGGGTCGCCTGAAGCTCAACAGTGATATAAGTCAATATCCCGGCCGTGGTATTGACTACTCCCTCCACCACCCTGGACAGCCTTCTGATTTCCTTCTAGTGAGGATAGGGCCCCATATAGGTAGGACCCCTTTCATAATGTCTACGAAATGTTGGGCCGGGGTATCTGTTTGATCAGTGACATCATTATCAATGGATAGGGATAACAGACTTTTTTTATTCAATGAATGAGATTTATGGTAATCTGAGGGGGCAATATAAACAGGAGGATAGAGGAAGGACAGATAACACCTGCCCGACCATCCCCTGGGAAGCCAGGTGTAAGCATTCTCCCCACATACGAAATATATGTTCGGGGGAGTCAAAATGGGAGGACTACTAAAAGTCCGTAATCGATAAGTGTAATTACATCTGCTAAATCCTACGAACAAGTGGCCGGAACCCTGGACACAAAAGGAGGATGACGTATTTAATACAGGGACAGGTATAATCTTGTCTTCGGAGACATTGCGTTCCTGAAAATATCTGAAGTACTCGGTGAAATTGAAGGATACAAAATCTAATATCTCATCCCTTAGCCAAGTATCATTCTCATGGTCCATGTACACATTCATGCAGGCTGTTGGATCTAAAGTGCCATCAGTGCCTTCTGCATTGGGAGTGAATCCCTGATGCCTCTCTATGTAGGCCAGGATTAAGTCATAATCTTTCTCCGAGAATCTATGCGCATCTACAGTATAATGCTCATATATCATAGACAACAATCTAAACCAAGCTTCACAGCTCCCTAGATGTGACAACGGCATTGATATAAACAAATCATGTTTATGCATTACTGAAGGGAGGAGGCCACATACCCAGCAATCGGTGACATTTGTGGAACTGTGAGTCTGATGCAACATTTCTATGAAGGCATTATGTACATAAGTCTGGCGATGCCTTTCTTTGTGAGGGGCCAAAGTCTGAAAATGGTGTTCCTGAGGAGTGGGGGTAGTCAACACCAAGGTATGGACTGGGTGGCGGAATTCTAGATAAATGAACAATCCTAAACATAATAGAAATGACACGGCTATTATAGAAATAAACACAATTTTAGCACGCAAACTCCATGTGGAAAACATTGGTAAATGTGCATATCTAGGGCGGGGGATTATGGGACGCTCTTCTTCAAGGGCGAAGCGAGCAAAGGGATACATTCTCACTAAAAGTCCAGCTCTAAGCTCGGGAAACAATGAAAACAAAAGAAAAACTACACGCAGTCCATTCTGCCGGAGGGTGCTTCTTTCCTGTGTCCGAGTTAGAGCCTCACAGGCAGACTCTTAGCATTCCAAAACAGTAGAAGTATCAAAGAAAAGAAAAGATAAAAATCAAGGGTGCAAAAAACTTCTCGCGTGGGAGCTGCACTTGACGCAACTCTGGTCGAAGAGGAGGATTACCTGGGCCCCTTTTGCTATCAATGTCTCTATCTTCTTTCTGAACAGGGCTATCACTTATAGTTCTACGCCCTCCACGAGTTCAGTCCAGTGTTCATATGATCCCCTAGGTCCCTTAACTCGGACTTCACCTTTTATGGTAAGCCGGACCGGGGATCTCATTCCGTTTGCGGGGCCGCAGGTGGTATCGAGTGTGACCAGGGGTTTCAGGATTTATGAACAAAATGGGCACACTGGGATCAGAGAAGGAACAAGGTGTGTGGCC
The DNA here is from genome assembly GCF_964204655.1 of Triturus cristatus. Lineage (NCBI taxonomy): Eukaryota > Metazoa > Chordata > Amphibia > Caudata > Salamandridae > Triturus > Triturus cristatus. Next base: position 85,473,302 of record NC_140591.1, read on the forward strand.
CTCCTGGTCACGCGTTTGGTCCCCAGGCAGGGCCTTATTTGCCACAGCTGACCCCGAACTCGTGGCCCTCTCTCCCTGCCCTTCCGTTTCTCCGTGGGCTTCGGGGGAGGGCGGCTCTTCGGCGTCGTGCTCACCTCTGTGCCGTTTGTTCTCCTCTTGGTCCTGGCAATCCTCGAGCAAGGGAAGCGGGACACGCTTCAGATGGGAAACATAAATCCAATGCTGCCTCCCTTCGACCTTTACCGCCGTCCTCGTGGCCAGAAGCACTTGATGTGGCCGGGTCCAGCGGGGTTCCAAGCTCGACTTTCGCTGGTAGTTCCGAATTAGGACCCACTGACCTGGTTCGATGCTGTGTCCGGGGCCCTCCGGCAGAGGCTGCAGTACTGCTGAAATCTGTTGGTGGATAGAACGGAGATCTTTAGTTAACGCATAAAGGTAGTCGGCCAACATAGGATACTCAATATCCCTAAATGACTTGGGCCGGGGCACCCCCCATACATTGGCTGGTCTCCCAAAAACCACCTCGTAAGGGGAAATCCCACTCCGAGAATGAGGGGTGGTTCTTACAGACAATAGGGCCAATGGCAGAAGATCGGGCCATTTCAGGCCAGTCGTGTCCTGTAGTTTAGCTAATTTTAGCTTCAGGATCCCATTATATTTCTCAACTAGGCCTGCTGATTGTGGGTGCCGTGCGGCGTGGAACTTCTGTCGTATTGCCAAACCTTTACATACATGCTGAACTAAGTTGGCATTAAAATGTGTCCCATTATCACTCCAGATTACTCGTGGTAACCCGTATCGGGGAAAGAACTCCTTTATTAGGGCTCTGGCAGTTGCTATAGCTGTGTTTTCTCTAGTGGGGTATGCTTCCACCCATTTACTGAAGGTACAGATTACCACCAGAACATATTTAAGGTTGTTAACCCGTTCCAGTTGTATATAATCCATTTGGAGTACCTCGAAAGGCAAGGTAGGTGGGGCAAAACTTCCTGACAACACAGGGGTACTACCCCCCGGGTTATGATGGAGGCAAATCATACAATGCTGGACCAAATTTCTAGCCGTTTTCTGGATATTAATGTTGTACCATACAGGGTCCAACATTGCACACATGCCTCGGACCCCGACGTGAGCGGGACCATGTGCCATGGCCACCACCGCATTCACGAATGCATTCGGTAGCAGCCATCTGCATTTTTCTGATAAATCCGTCCAACACCCATTCTCGTCTAACCGCCCCACCTGCTCCTGCCAATACTGTAGCTCCTCTGGGGTGGCTTATTTTTGCAACTCTCTCACACTATCTACAGTGTTTCGAAAAATGTCTGCTTCTACCATCCTTCTGCACTGACTAACTACAAACATGGAGGGGGTATCTGACTGGGCAGTTTCCTTAGCAATCTTGTCTGCAAAAGCGTTACCCCTCCCAACATCATTAGTTACAGCCTTATGGGCACTACATTTTACAATGGCGAGGGCTTCTGGCAAAGGTAATGCGGCCAGCAGTCGTTCGACCAATTGTCCATTCTTTATCTTTTCACCATGAGACGTAAGAAACCCTCGTTCTGCCCACAACCTCCCAAAACTATGGGCTACACCGAAAGCGTACTGGCTATCGGTGTAGACGTTCAACCTCAGTCCCTTTCCCAACTCACACGCTCTAAGTAGTGCGATTAATTCAGCCGCTTGGGCGGGAAGATATGGTACTTTGGCCGCCTCTACCACGGTCCGCAAGGTGGTAATTGCATAGGCCGCAACCGTATTACCGTTGGGCAATTTAAAACATGAGCCATCAACATACAATTCTCCTTGGGGTTCCGATAAGGGGGTGTCTGTTAGATCTATCCGGCCCTTTGTCTCTTCTTCAGTCCGGAATATGCAATCATGTACATCCTGGCCAATTTCTCCCGGGGGGAGGGGTAGCAACGTGGCAGGATTCAGAGTCATACATCTTTTAATGGTTATGTGAGGTGCAAACAGGGTCAATTCGTACCCCGTAAGACGCGCACTGGTTAAGTGCTGCGTCTGAGTTCTGTTTAACAATACGTCCACAGCGTGTGGTACCATTACTGTGAGATCCGTATTTAGGACTAGCCCTTCCGATTGCCTGATCGCCATCGCTACTGCGGCCGTGGCTCTCAGGCAGCTGGGAAGTGCTCTGGCGACGTTGTCCAAAACCGCTGAGAAATATGCACAGGGTCTTTGCTTACCTCCAAAGTCCTGTGTTAACATTGAAAGCGAACAACCGTCCACCTCATGCACATAGAGCACAAAAGGCTTCCGGTAGTCTGGGGTGCCAAGCACAGGAGCAGAACATAAAGCAGCCTTTAGAGAAAGGAAAGCCATTTGACACTCATCAGTCCAAGGTAGGGGTTCATGCACGTCTTTGGTGATCAAATACAAGAAAGGTTTAGTGATGAGAGAGTAGTTAGGAATCCACTGGCGACAGTAAGAGGTTATGCCAAGCAAAGCGCAGACATCACGTTGCGTGCGAGGAACAGACATGTTAGTAATGGATGCAATACGTTCCGGGGTCAATCGCCTTCCCTCCTTCGACAGGAGATGACCGAGATAGGTCACCTCCGGTCGACAATATTGGAATTTTGACAGTGATACCTTATTACCATGTTTTGCCAAATGCTGTAGTAACTCCACTGTTGTCGTCCGGCAGCCTTCCTCAGTATCAGAGGCCACCCGGAGATCATCAATATACTGGAGTAATACATTACCTGGCGGCAAGCTCAAGGTGTCCAGTATCCTTTTCAGTGCCTGACTATAGATACTGGGGCTTTCTGTAAACCCCTGGGGTCCGCGACAGAATCTGAAGCTACGGCCCCCCGATGTGAAGCCAAAAAGATAGCGGCTGTCTGGATGTATAGGGATACTAAAGAAAGCGTTTTTTAAATCAATAACTGAGAAAAATTGTGCCGTTGGAGGAATCATTGTCAGGACGGAGTTAATATCAGGTACCACAGGGTACTGGGGTACCACGATCTTATTGATTTCACGGAGGTCAATCACAAATCGATAGGTATCAGCATAATCAGGAGTCGGTTGTGTCGGGGCTCGTTCAAGAATCGGAAGAATAGGGCTATTACATGTATTAGAGGCCGTTTCTTCCACTACTCCGGTTTTGATCAAATCGTAAATGATAGCCATTAGAGCCCGTTCCCCAGCAGGGGCAATTTTATACTGGGGAATCTTCGGCAACTGGGCGTCCTGTTTTAAGGTAATCGATACTGGGGTTATTCGTAAATGGCCCACATCAGTGTCTCCGGTCGCCCAGAGGGTTTCCGGAATGTTCGCCAGTTCTGGTGGTAGAGGTTCTGTTTTAGATAAGCATTGTGCAGAGAGGGGAGAAGGGTCTTTTATGGTCAGGTAGACCCCCTCTGGGGAACAATAGATGTGAGCATGTAATCTTTTCAATAGGTCCATGCCTAAAAGGTTCTCTCCACACTGGGAGGTCAAAAGAAAAGGTGAGTCTATTGATACCGGCCCCAGGGTAAGGGGGAGCGGTTCTGAGATGGGGCTTACCACCGGAGTTCCAGAAAACTCCACAGACACATTATTCTGGCCAGACAGAGCAGCCCCCGGGACTAGGGCACGTGAAACAGAACTGTTCATGGCCCCAGTGTCAACTAGAAACTTACCTGATGCATTCAGTAATCGTGCATGAACATAAGGTCCAGCTTGATCAATTGGAATCGACACCTGCCCCTGACTCTGTCTTTGGCTGTCCTATGCTTGAGAATAACCTGATCCTTCGCCTGCCACATAATCGTCATTATAATACTGCTTTCCCTGACCGTGATCAAAACAGTTCTGACCTATCTCACCTGTCGCCGAATGCTCTGGTCTCGTAGATCCCCCTCGCTGTCCGGAGAAACGTCCCCTTCCCCGTCCTCTCGGAGCACTGTTCTGTTCATATAGTAACGGACACTGGGCTCGCCAATGCCCCTCCTGTTTACAGAAAGCACATTGATTTATGCCCAAATCTGTCCGTCCCATCGTCTGCGGCGGACCCGCCCCTCTCGAAGCAAAATTCTGTGACCCTCTCCCTCTTCCCCGTCCTCTCTCTACTTGCTGTAACAATACTCGAGTCTTCAAGTCCTTCGACTTCTTTTCTGTCCTGTCCTTGCTTTCATTCTCCCGATGTTCATAATATTGAGCCATACTCAATATTGTCGACGGGGTGGTGGTTGTCCAGGTGCTTTCGGCAGCCTGTAATCGAGCCGACACCTCTGGCAACAGATTGGTCACGAATCGATTCACGAACAACCGTACCCCCCCCTCAGTGGCTAGGTCCTGTCCACTGAAGTCAATTAAAACTCCCTCAAATCTCGTAAAGAAATCAGATACACTCTCATCCTTCTTTTGCTTGCAGGCCGTCAACTTATCCCAGTCCACTTTTCGGGGAGGGATCAGTGAATGCATATAATTTATTATCCTATCAGGAAGGGCCAATATTTCCGCCCGGGGCTTATTCCCTGGTTTACGATCTCTATCCCATCCCCGTAGCTGTTCCCAGGTCCCCCCAAATTCGGTTGCATGGTCTTGATCATGCACCTGGCGCCAAATGTCCACCGGTACTAGTAGAGCGAAGAATAGCTCGATGTCTGCCAACGTCATTACTGCGGAGGAAGCCGCCTCAGTAAGCTCTTTGTAATACGCGGTGGGATTCTTCCTGGGATCTGGTAACTGACTTTTTAGTGACAACACCTCACTACGTTTCCAGGGAGTGTACACCCATTGTTCCTGGAAGTGCGCCTCCACTCTGGGACGAGTAACTTCCGTGATCTCGGGATGGTAGATGGGGTGTACTTCCCGCATAGGGTACTGGGATAGCCCCGTAGGATTAGTGGACTGCAGGCGGGTTCTATACGCCACCAGGGTCTGCACATTCCCATACACTTCTTCGGGGGTAAGGCGGGATTTATGGGCTTGTGTGACAATATCGTATAATATGGCCGGGGCCCTTCCCTCCGTGTGTGCTTGCTCCCATAATGATATAAGGCGGTTTGCCATATGTTCTAATGCATGCTGCTGCATTACCGGCTCGTAATCCCTCATGGTGCTCCAAATATCTGATAATAAATAAATGGGTTGCCGCATCCATTGGGATGCCTGCACAGCAATAGCGTCTTTTTCTTCGGTTCCCAAGGCCGAACGGGTAAACAACCTTTTACCCTCAGCCAAAGGAACCGGACGTGTCGGAGTGGTGACAGCTGCTACTGGCGTAGTACTCGCGGAGGAAGAGGGCAAGGCAGAAGGGGAAGTCATTGACCCGGGTGGCAGCTGTGTTGTCCCAGCTGCTGCAGCAGTTAACAGTGCTGGTAACATAGTAATCACCTCCGACACAGATGTAGACAGTCGGGAGAGCTCTGTCGAAGGAGGGGGACTGGGGGGAGCCGGAGGGGCTGAGGCTCCCGAGGTTCCTAAGGGTGCGGCCGTGGTTGGGGCCGAGACTCCAGCCACCTCCGGATACAGCCGTTGCGGCACATAAGGAGGCGGTGGCCGTATATCCAATAAGTCCTCTATCTCATCTTCAGCATTGGGCCGAGTCACATAGCTCTTATCTACCTTCAATCGAAATTCACGGTTCATACAGTCTATTCCCTTTTCTGCACGAGACCTGTCATAAGCTATGGCCTTCTGAGTCACATTCTGTCCTGCCTTAGCCCTAGATCGCTTCTCCTCCCTTATCCGGCGCTGCTTGGATTCTTTCAGCCACGAACCCAGGGCATCAAACATAGCCTGGCGGCTGCGTCTGGACAACAGTTGTTCCTGCAAGAAAGCAATCTTTTTCTCGTCAAACGAGCCAGTCTTTGGCCATTGCAATTCTTCGTTACTTTTAGTATATTTATGCCACAGAGTACAAAACAATAAAGGGGTAATTCCATGCTTCACATACATATAGTGGCTGGGACTGCCTTCCGGCGGGGCAGGCTGACTCTCAGCTAGCCGAGAGTCACCCGTCCGACAGCAACAGCTGAAACAATTCAACTTACTAAAACAAGGCATGGTGATTAGTTCAATACAAACACAAATGACATAAACCACAACCAAGAGGTTACAACGTTTTCCACCTAGTCAGTGAGCCAGTCCCACACTAATCGGTAGCATCTCCAACAATAGACATCCCTGACTACACCATGGATCCTCTCACTGCCTTTTTGGTTCACCACTGAGGCCTGTCCCGGGGAGGTCTGTGCCTCACCGAGGATATGTCTCGCGGCTACCCAGCTTGGGTCGTGAGTCTCCCAGGTGCAATCGGGCTATATTCCGCGCGCGGTTCATCGAGTCAGAAAAAAGGGCCCATCAAATCATACCATATGTACATGTACTTTCAAATCAATGCCCAGCCATACCAATCGGGCTTCAAACCAACAGTGGCACCGCTTCTCAGTGCCTACTTCAAAATCAATGCACCGCCCTAGAGCCTGTGCTTCAAATACCACTACACGCTCCACCTCGCGTGTTTCAAAACCAAAACGGGCACTGCTTGTAGCCAGTGCTTCAAATCAAAATTCTACTCACCGGGTGCACCCTGGTACGAATGTCCGTTCTCCGCTGCCAACTCCTCTCGACCAACCCGGTCCGTTTCCTGAGTTGAGCCCGTAGGACCCCGGTGAAGGGTGACTAGCAGCAGAGGGCTTCCCGCTCGAGCGCGCGGAGCGGAAACCTCGAGCTCGTTCTCCGCCCACCCGACCGAAACGCCCTCGGACCTACCACCCGATTACGGGGGAGGCCGAACCCTATCACGGGGTCCCTTCGTGGTCGCCAACTGTTGTATCCAATTTTCAGTCTCAAGGGCCACACTTACCAGTGGCCCGCAATGTAAGTCAAATAACGAGCAGTTGGCAACGTAGAAGGTTCAAGCGTTTATTGGCCAAACAGGAAACTCTACATAGAGGAGCCTCATCGGTCCTCACCCAAGAGGTGTGACGAGGAAGACTGCTGGCTTCTTGACAAACTCATACTTTTATACATTACAGTGCAACATACAAAGCCTTATAAGTGGAAAAGTACCAGCCAGTCTAGGCGCTCCTAATGAGCTTATCCTATATCTAGTTTCAATGATACAAAAAGGGCTACTATCTTTAAGAATAGAAGGTCGACCGGGTGACTCCCTTCTCGTCCCAGGTTCAGAAGGAATTTGCTTGGTACTCCCTTTTGGCAGATGTGACCTTGCTTCTCGGTCGTAAATACAATTCAGCCTGTCTTCTAAAACTAGTGTCTGCTGAACAAGGAAAATATGGGTACAGGGAACCACGTGATTGTAGCTCCTTTAGACGAGAGAGAGCTGAGGGCCAAGATGGCCGCGGTTCTGTTTTCTGCCCTTTCCGCCGTACTTACTAAATGGATGCCAAAAGGGCCTTCTTACGGGGCTGAGTCAAATAAGTTAGTTTTAGTTACACTGTGCTAATCATATTCTGAAATTTGGATCCTACAGAGAAATGCGCGAACCTTCGTATCCCTACGACACTGAAAAAACTACAATCCTTGCTGGGTTTTCTGAATTTCGGACGATCCTACATTCCTGATTATGCCCAGCGTATCAAGACACTTTATGCCTTGATACAACCAACTTATACCAGATCTTGCTGGCTGCCAGAGCACACGTTGGCATTATATACTTTGCAAACTGATCTTCTTACAGCTAAATATCTAAAAACTCGTGACAACCACACCAACCTGGTCATTAGAATTGTTCCAGGCGCGGAAGGTTTCACGTACTTAACGTTCAATGAGGGTGACACAGTCCCCATTGCTTACAAATCTCATCTGTACACTTCGGCTGAGCTGCGATTTTCCACTGTTGAAAAAGTTTTGACAGCAGTTCAGATGGCGATCCTGAAAGAACGAGCGCTATCACAAGGAAAGCGCATGCTGGTGGTAACACCGTTTCCTGCTCTTGAAGCAGTCACTAAAGCTAGTGTACCAAATTCTAAGGCTTTGCATCCGAGGTGGATACAATGGGCGACCTCCTTAGCTTCGCCTGACGTCGAATACATCTTTGACGCAGCGTTGCAGACTCAAGAGAGTTTGGAGTATGAATTTGTTCATCCAGCTCCACAGTCATTGCGCCCTATCGAGGAATACCATTGTGTCATATACACTGACGGGTCGGCGCAACCCGCAACTGGATCAAGGCACGCTTATTCAGCGGCTTGCGCAATTGTAGTCGGTACTTTCGTGAATGGAGAGTTCAAATCTGATGCAGTGCATACGCAGTCATTGGGTGATTGTACCGCGCAACTGGCGGAGCTTCGTGCTCTAGTGCTTGCACTTGAGTTTGCTGATCACAGAGTCACTACTCTTATAGTGAGTGACTCTTACTATTGTGTTCAATCTTACAACGACAATATACTTTTTTGGATTATGAATGGTTTTCGTGACTCCAAAGGTTGCTCAGTAAAGCATAAAACAATTTGGGCTCGAGTGTCAGAACTCAAAGGGAGTTTGCCACTAGTGGATGTAATTCACACTCTTGGTCACCAACGAGTTGGTGTCCATGCTGTCGGTAACAGTTTGGCTGACGAGGCAGCTAAAACAGCAGTGGCAACATATTTAGTAGCAGCAGTTACAAGATCAAAATCAAAGATAGATGCAGACATCTTAGCAGCTATTGCGGCATCAGAGACAGGGACAAACTTCCCTAGAGGTTTCCCTTCTCGATACCATTATCACTTAAGTCCTGATAACGTCCCGTTAGTGAGGATTAACGACGTTGGTGATAGATTGATTCCCAACGCGGACTGCAGACCGAATCTGATAACAGCTGCCCACGAAGGTGTTGCGTCTGCGCATGCTGGAGTGTCAGCAACTGTCTCTCTTTTGCAGCAACGTTATTGGTGGTACGGTTTGTATAAACAAGCGCGGGCTTATGTACTTAATTGTGACATTTGCCAGCAGATCATACCTTCTTCTGTTGCGCGTCCACCTCCAACGCAGCTGCATATATCTAATCAACCACTAGCGTGTGTTTATTTAGATCACTGCGGTCCTTTTACCTCTGATACTGCGTACAAGTACATCTTGGTTGCAGTGGATTCGTGCACACGTTTTCTGTGGGTGTGGCCACAAAGGAGTGCTGATGCCAGGACTGTCATCAAAGCATTGCGTGTCTTTATAGGGAGTTTTGCGTGTGGTACCCTTCACTCTGAACAGGGCCCGGCGTTCGCCTCTAAGGCTTACAAAGAGGCAATGAGAAGTTTGGGGGTCCAAGTCAAATTTTCGTCTCCATACCGGCCTGAGGGCAATAGTGTTGTGGAACGGATGAACCGTGACCTAAAGCAATCGTTGACAGCCAAGGTGTTAGGTACAGGCCGGGACTGGCTTGCCCACTTATATGACGTCCAACGTGCACTTAATAATCTCCCTAGAAGGTCTCTGGGTGGGAGGACCCCTTACATGATGCTCTTTGGAGTGAGAATGTTTGTTCCGGACCTTGATGGTCTAGACATGGCGGCGGCTGCCGCCCCTTTTGACCTCGATGACCACTGTGCTGTATTGCAGAATCTACAAGAAGCAAGAGACACTCTGGCAAAGGAACACGTGCCCTCTACATCTGAAGAAGCGCTCCTGATTCCGGTGGTCGGCTGCTGCCTCGAGTTGGTGATCTGGTCCATGAGAAGGTGGAGAACAAGAAGGAGATTGGCCCCTCTTATCGTGCACCAGTCCCGGTGCTTGGTGTATTGGGTACACGTACAGTTGTTTTACCACCACTTCCTGGTCGCAAAGAAAAAAGGTACATTTCAATTGAAAATGTCAAGCTACACAGGGTGGCCGATTCTCCATAGTATGACAACTTCGGTTTCCTGCCCTTCGATGCTGAGAAACTCTGTTGTGATGCCACCCTCTATCATCGTGCCTGAGGTTTGTGTTGAAATGATCACAGTTAATGATCCACCACCTACTGCTGGTGGTTTGCCCGCTGATCCTGAGTATGCTTATCCTACAGAAGTCGCTTTGCCCCTTTTAAATACAACAACACTTGCCCAGTCCCAGTCTTCCTTTGAAACTGAATCATTGACTTCCACTGTCCCTTCCAAAATCTCTATATTTTTTGCCTGGTTCAAGAGACATTTTTTGGTTGCACCTTGGACTTACATCTGGATGGTGCTGATTTGTATTTTTTTATTCATGACAATTGGCTTTGTGGTAGTGTTTTTTAGACTTATCAATGGACACTACCTGAATGAGCGTTCTACAATTCAATTAATTGATGGAACTTTGGCCCCCCATTCCTCATCACACATCATGAAAAGAGACCAGACGTTTGTGAACATCACCGCCTGGCCTGTACGTGATGGGATTGCTTGGGATGCGGTGAACTTTCAAATTCATGGTCCCACCGAAGTTATTAATGTGCCAACTGTTTTTCGTGTTTCTATGGGTGATGTAGTTAAACAAAACATCCGCTCAGATGATTGGGATGTACAAGCAATAGAAGCACTGTTTTCTGATTTAAAATATTATGCTGCATTTGATGCTGAAGATCTGTATTTAAATACTGCGAACTATGAGGAGCAGTTTTGTTATCAACTTTATGGCACACATTTCCTACACAGAGCAAATACTTTCAGAAATTTTGTTAATTTCACACAATGCGAACATTGTCCTGTTCCTATGCCTGGCAGCTCTGCCACTTTATTGAAAAAATTCACATACTTTTCGGATTTTAGTGTGTCAACGCCTGAATCCTTTTACTTTAAGGTAGCGGAAGAACCCTCTTCTAAAGTCAGACTGACACACACAAAATTATTATATTCCAAAGCCTTTATGGAGGAATTGGCTATTGGAGGTTATGACGTATGGAAAGCTACTGTCGATCTTAAATCGGTTTGGGGAACTAAACCGCGGCAGGTACAAGGAACAGAAGCTTTGCATCGTGCCTGTCTTATCCCTAACCATATTTTATTTTTAAATTCATCTATTTTTCAGACCACCTGTTTTGGATTGGCCATATCTAAAAAATTACTTTCTCCCTCGATCCCTGATTTGGGTGCTTATCCTGGTTGGGAAAATCACTCAGACCTGTCCCTGACTAGGTTGCAGTCGCTTGTTTCCAATGGCACCTTCAATATTTCAACATTGAATCCTGATGGTTGGTTGGTATGGCAAACAAGCTCAGATTCCTGTCAACGTCGATTTCTGGATTTGACTCCGGGGTATACACAACTTAGGGTTGACCCTCGTTTCACATCTTCACACACGGTGACTACCTACTCTGTAGGTAAGTTATGTCAGTCATGGCTGCAACATTCCACCTTAACTTCAGTTAAACTTCATTTGTCACGTTTAAATGAAAAAATAGATTTGAATGATTTCATTAAGGGTCCTGTTAATGGTAGATCTAAACGATGGGCTTATGCTATTTACAATGAAGTTTGGAAGTTGTCACAAATTGAGGCTGCTTCTAGACTACGTGCTATTGACCAAGCCAATATGGAAAAAGTATTGGCAGTGATAGATAATAGTATTAATACGTTGTCTTCTAGAATTTATACATTAGATAATATTGTATCTTCTGTCGTAGACATTGTGCAAGATGATGTATCTGTGTTGTATCATGGTCAAAATGCGTTCAATTATGCAGTTTGCATGGACATTGCAAACGTTAAAGGCAGGGAAAGTCCCTTGGGATTACATGAATATTTCATCGTTGTTCCTTCCGTTTAATTTGACTGACAAACAGCAGTTCATGTCCATGAAAGATGCTACTTATGCATTGCTGCACATTGAAAAATTAGAACCTTTACCTTTTTCTGTAGCTGAGTTAAATTCAGCCGTGTGGTTAGTTCACGGATTAATAACTTTACCGTTTAGTTTGTTCAAGTTTAGTTCGTGCATGAAACACTATGCTATCGGCAGATACGAACTACTTGGTGATGCGTTTCTGCATGAAGTTTGGTCACTTCCGTTCACTTACAGATAAGAGAGGGATGGCAAGGAAGTTTACTTAAAAGGTGAAGAATGCAATTCCGCTCCTGATCACTCTGTTGTTTGCAGACATATACAATTACATGGCGCTTGCAATATATACGCTCCTAATTTAGCTTGTGTCCTAAAGGGGATTCCAATGCCAGTTATAACGTCTTCTTTTAAGCTGCTTGCCAACGGTAGTTATTTGCTTTTAAATAGTGAAGGTTGCTGTGGGATGCTAGTGGGTATTCCGTACATAGTGACTGTTTCACAAAAAGTGGTTTGCTGTAATAACGTCCTTTTCCCGCCCCCGCAAGGCCGACTCGATATATCCATCTGGCCAGCGATTCCAACCTTGAACGCAGAGTTCAATAGGATGAGCAGAATAAGGGCTCTTTTGTCTAAAAAAGAAGTTGCGTTAACTTCATCCCGTGAAACATTTCTTCTTAATGTTGCAAACACACGCACTGAGGTACAAGCTCTTTTAAATACCGACCTCCCCCTCCATTTTGGAACCTTGATTCAAACTATCTTTAATGCTTCGTCTACGACTGGCCTTGTTCATTTTTTTTAAATTGTGGGCTCCGGCCTCGTGACATCTTTCCAGACTGTTTTTGGTGTGATCCCCGCATTTTTACATTCTATTTTTTCAAGTGTCTTCGGAGGGTTCCCCTTGCTCCTCGCTTTGGTGGCTGGGATCCTCTTGTTGATTTGTGCTCTTCGCTATGGCTGCACACCGGGAGTTACAAGACAGAATGCTGCGCTTGCTCCATCTTCGTAGCCGGATGCTTGATTTCTACGGCACCTTACCACTGGCGGTATTAAGCGTCAAGTATGGATTGTCTTTCCGGTTTCCCTTTTTTACGTGTGTGCAACCTGTTTTCCATTGCCTAGATTGTCCCTTCCAATGGGCTCTGGACTTGTGCCTGTCAAACTTGGCGGCGCTTGACCCGGATTTTGATGAACTAATGTGTCCCTTAGTGGCTCATGAATTCAACTGTTCTGGTGTCGCGTTTATGGCTTTGGGTGCGGCACACGGAGTCCGTGGAAACTGGGATATCGGAGAGGCAGCTATTGAATTCCTTGAAAGGAGTTATATTGAGGAGACTGACAGTTGTTCTATCATGGTGCTGGATGCTCCGATAATTGACGAACATGTATGTTCCTTTCACTTGCTCAACTGGATGGCTGATACTTTTGCGGGACGCTCCAATGATTTCCTCTTGGAAGCAGTCGCAACTTACGGTGCATGTACCTTCATGGATTGACTGATTGACATTGTCAATGCAGCTTGCATCCAGAAATGTTAAATTTCTACGAAAATTTTGCTTACCTTTTATCACACCATTTTTTCATTTTTTAAACAAACATTTTTTTATTCTCGGACTTTACACTTATCTTGTATGCCCTTGAGTCCGTTCTAAATCACTTGAACTCTGCGTTCTTGATAAATGTATCCGTATTGGTTAGTGTTCCGATCATGGGGGGGGTGTGAGATGGACTAAGCCACGCCCTATTTACAACACTAAGTTAGCATAACCGAGATCATAGTTAACAAGCAAGCTTGTCGCTTCTGCTGCGCTGCACACGACACTGTTGTTATGTGTTATTCATTTTGTAAAATGCTGACTCGACTTTGCCTTACCGGATAACAAACGGTTGTTATACATTCTTAACCGTGAAATGTGCCCTTGGTCTGTACATCATGCAAAGAACGCGTCTGGGTCACTAGAAGGTACAGAGTGTTGTGTTTAGATTGATCGTAGACACTTGTTAGACATATCATGCATACAGCTGCCAATGTTTGAAGGACAAGCGTCTTTAATATTGCAGAACAGTTTGGTTTTACATTAATTCGAACAAGAAGAGCTGATGCATGCTGTGAGAGCTGATCCTTTGATGTGATTCTACTAAGCTGATCTATACGGTATGGGGTCCCCCCTGGAAGCCTAAGAGACCTTCTAATAGTCTAATAATAATAATGTATTAGATTATAGTGAAAGGAGTGTGGCCGTATACCACTGCCATTAATAGTATGATTGCTCCTTTCATTCTATATGGTATTGTAATAATGCTCATGATTCTGATCTGTATTGTTAGTCTGCTAGTGTTAGCCAAAGTACTGCATCTTAGGACGCGAGGTTTATAAAATAAACTCTTTAAACTGTGGTAAATAAAATCTTCTTTACCGGACTGAATTTCATACGGAATCTTAAAATAAAGTAAAATAGCTCAAAATAACAAGAGGCAGAATCCGTGGTATAAGAGGTTTTCTAAATGGGCTTTATTCCACTCAAAATGGCCGACTCGAGTCGCGGCCTTCAGGTTCCGTCACCACGAGGGTTCAGGAAGTGAAGTACAATACTTTATTGACAGACATGCATTTTTATAATAAGTACATTACAATGAAACGAATGTAGAAGGCGTAACATTTGATAAGAAAAGTGACATAACAGGTACGTAATCGAAACTAGGCGTAATAAGGAATAAAAGAAACATGATTGGCTCTGATTATCTTACATAAGTGGATCTATACGATAATACTTAACATAGATGCGTGCGCAGCAGCATGACGTGTGATTGACGTGCAACTAGGGGGTGAAGGGGACTTGACATTTAGCTCTACATGTGGAGACGAGAAGTCTGAGGGGTCAAGTCAACCTAATCCCAAATCATATCTAACATCCTATGTTTTAGAGAACTATGTTATCCACAAGGAAGGACTCTCGGACAGAATCTATTCTATACTAACTGTATGTGCGTGTACAAGCGTCTAAGTGTCTATATGAGATGCGAGGGGCAGAAAACTTTCCATGGCAGCAGGGCTATGAATCACTTGCAGGAGGACGGAAAGGCTGAGTCCTTTGCTTGTGAGCTAAAGGAAATGTTTACCTAAATCACTAGACAGGAATGCATCGGCTGAAGAGCAAAATAGATAATTCGAAGGTGAAATACAGCTTCTTGGCAGGCAGGCGAAAACTGGCCGAGGCAGGCACCGTTAGCTGCACAGGGAGTAGGACAAAGTTCATGGATACAGATGCGAGCTCAAGCTGAAGCTGTCAAAAGACAGAGAGCAGGGAAAGGCTTTGAGGACAGAATCGGGCCTACTTGCCTGAACTGTAAAAATGGAGTAACTTAGCCATATAAAGTCGGTGGCCTTTCATGCTTAGGAATCGAATATCCAGCCCATTGATGGCGGATCTGACAGAGAACATGTCGACGGTAGACACACATATGTTTGCGTCTTAGAAACTGGAACTGGAGGGAACATACATGTACTTGTAACATGCATATAGAACCGTTGGGGTCCAAGATAGGGGACATAACTGATCAGGAAAATCCACATTTCCACATTCCCTCCTTGTCCCCTACTTGCCCTTCAAGAGATATCAATCTTCATCATTCCATCGATTTGCTCATGGAGCATCATTTCTTCTTCCTTCTTCTTCCGGCATTTTGAACGAGAACTGTGATATGGAATGCATGATGTGGCACACAGACCACAAATCGCTGGTCCACATTGCAGGCATAAACAACAACTGGAGAGCATAAGAAGGCCAATACCTAGGAAGGATAGAACTCTCCATCCCCAGGCTGATATCACACTCCAAAACCACCCGGACCACGTCCAAGTGCCTGGATTTTCGTGTATCTGGCTTACAATCTTATGAAGGCGTGTTATAGCTTTATATACAGATGGCGAATTTTCTGGTATGAATATGCAGCAGCTGGATCCGATGACCCGGCAAGCTCCGCCCCTATCGGCCAGGATGACGTCAAGGACAAGACGATTCTGGAGAACAACAATTCTCATCACTGATTGTTCTTCCGTCAGATTGCCTAGGGCGGCTATAGTCTCGTTTACTACAGCTTCAAGAGTCTTGGTTAGTCTGCGTATCAGCTTACTATTTGATATTGTACCTATATAGGGAAAGATACCTTTATTGAAATCTACATACTTGTCCCATGCCGTCTCAGTATAATCGACAACTGGGAGATCTCTTCGCTCTCTATTGTGTACTAAATGAACATTTCGATAATAATCAGGGGGAGCTAGAAAAACAGGTGGCAAAAGGAATGCTATGTAACAGGTACCATCCCAATCTAGAGGCAGACGCATATATGCAGTCTGACCACATATAAAGTAAGAATGGCGAGAAGCTCTAAATGAAGATTTACCTTGATCACTATATTCTACTGTAGTAACGCATTGGCTATGGCCCATGTGTATGGAACCAACTTTTCTTACACATAATTCACCCTTAACTGGAAATACTGACATAGTGGGCAGAATTAGTTCAACTTCGGTTTTGACATTCAAAATCATAAGATTAGGCGTAAAATTACCTAATTTATACACTTCATTTTCTAAATCAGTTCCTGTTCTACTGGGGTGACCCTCCTTATTAGGGTGACAGACTTTGAATAAAACTAGATTCAGATTTCCCCATATCCAATGTTGTTGATAAACTGCTGTGTCTGGGTCTATGGAATTTAATAAACTAAACCATGCTCCACAGGAGCCATTGTGTGTGAACGGATGTGGAAAGAAAGGCAGAACTCCTTTGTTATTCTGATAGGGAGGGAGTCGGCCACACACCCAACAATTGGTGGCATTACTAGTCTGATGGGAATGATGTAACATACTAATGAAGGTGTTATTGCGCAGCGCAAGTCTATAGGACAACTCATGTGGGGGTAGGTCACTAAAAAAAATGTTCATCAGTTATATTGAAAGCACGTTTAGAAACAGGATAATACATATGCAACAATATACTTGCAGTAACTATTAAAAAACTCAAGAAAAACAAAATTAATAAAGTCACAATACAGTGGCTACGCAGTAATTTACAATAAGCATGTCGTTTCATTATGATTCTGGACTCTACATCATTCAGACCTAAGGGATACATGTCGGGACAGATTCAACCGCTTCACCTTGGAGAGGACTTAAACAATCAAATCGTCCGACAGTTTGGATCTGGACCTGAGTTTCTGCTTAAAGAGTTCGGTGCTACTGGCCTCAGCCAAAGGTAGCTTTGAGTCAATGGGGGAAGACACACGGGGAGTACTGTTTGTGTCAGGAGGAAGTCCATGAAATTTCTTGATATGGCTGGAATGCACCCAGCCTTTTCTCCCTTCGATCTTCACAGCTGTTCTGGTCGTCAGCAGGACCAACTTAGGAAGCCTCCACCTTGGCTCCAGTTGGGTTTTCCGATCGAAATTCCTGACGAGAACATAATCGCCGGGAATTACGTCATGAGGTTTCACCTCGGTGTTGTCGGGAAAAGCTGCGACTACCTGTGAACGACAAGATTGTAGTGCAGACATCAAGGAAGCCAGGTAATCTGTCAGCATGTTACAGTCAACATCAGTTATTTTACGGGGTATAGGCGTCCCCCACATATTCGGTGGTCTACCAAAGATCACCTCATAAGGGGATAGCCCTGTTCGAGAGTGTGCTACCATCCTCATGTAAAATAGCGCAACTGGTAAAGCTACTATCCAGTCCACACCTTTTTCCTGACATATTTTAGACAGTCTGATTTTTAAAAGTTGATTATGTCGTTCCACGAGACCTGCTGCCTCGGGGTGTCGGACACAGTGGAATTTCCACTGATATCCCAACAAAAGTGAGACATGTTTCATTAATTCGGATGAGAAAGGCTGGCCGTTATCTGAATATACAACACGTGGTAAACCGTACCGTGGGAAGAATTCTCGAACTAGCTGCTTGGCAGTAGTCGGGGCAGTGTAATCTGATACGGGATACGCCTCTGTCCAACGGGAGAGAGCGCAGACAACTACGAGAACATATTTGAATCCTCGACAACGTTCCATCTGAATATAATCCATCTGGAGGACTTCAAAAGGATGGTCAGGAGGCTGAAATCCACCCTGCTCTACGGGAACACTCTTTCCTGGATTAAACTGACAACATATCATACAGGTACGAACTTTTTGTTTAGCTGCTGCTCGTAAATGTTTGTTGAACCAAATGTGCTGAATGCTGTCTAGCATAGCCTTCTCTCCTAAATGTGCTGGACTGTGAACTGTAGCTATAATGGCTTGAACCATGGAATCAGGGAGAAACCATACAGATTTCTCCTTCGTCATCCATCCTTGATCTGTCTGGATCCCTCCTAGTTCAGTCCACTTCTTTATTTCTTCTGCTGTGGCATGTGTCTGTATGTCAATTACGTCAAGTGCGGGATCCTTAATTGTCATACACTGTGTTGGTGTCTGAACCATTTGCTTTGTCATGTCTAATGTGCGGTTCTGAGCAGTCTGTTTAGCTGTTCTGTCAGCTAAATCATTGCCTTGAGAAATGATATCAGTGACCTTCGTGTGTGCTTTACATTTCATAATTGATATAGCAGTGGGTAGATGTATTGCATCTAACAGGGCATGAATGAGGGGTCCGTGCTGAATGTGGGCACCATGGGAAGTTAAATAACCTCTCTCTCGCCACAGCACGCCGAAGTCGTGTACAACTCCGAATGCATAACGTGAGTCAGTGTATACATTAACTTTCTTATTTGTGGCTTGAATACAGGCTTGTGTTAGAGCAATAAGTTCTGCTGCTTGGGCTGACAAAGTATCTATACAATTTGTCTCAATAACTTCAGTGTCTGTTGTGACTGCATACGCGGCCACTAAATCTCCTGTACTTGTTCTCATGCACGATCCGTCTACATACAACGTCAGGTCTGGATCTAACAATGGAACGTCTGTCAAGTCTTGTCTAGGTTTCGTCTTTATTTCAATGATTTCAACACAATCATGAGCTAGTGGGTCTGTTCCAATTACAGGTAATAGTGTAGCAGGATTCAATGTATTACACCGTCGGATCTCTATGTGTGGTTGAAACAATGTCAGTTCATAACCGGTAAGTCTTGCTATGGTCAAGTGTTGTGTTTGTGTTCGGTTCACAAGAACCTCTACTGCATGTGGTACTTGTACTGTCAATGGGTGTCCTAATACTATGGCATCGCTTTGTCTGATTGCTAAAGCTGTCGCTGCCACTGATTTCAGGCATGCAGGCAAAGCCTGAGCTACGGGATCTAATGTACTGGAAAAATAAGCACATGGTTTGCGTGATCCTGCTTGATCCTGAGTGAGTACTGACAAGGCAGTACCTTCGCGTTCTGTAACGAAGAGTGTAAAATGTTTGCTATAACATGCTGTTGCTAAAACAGGTGCTTGACATAAAGCTTCCTTTAGGCTTTCAAAAGCTTGTGTATGTTCCTGAGTCCAAGGGAGGACAGTCGATGTGGCTGCCTCCTGTGTGGTTAACTGAATGAGTGGTTTTGCTAGAAATGCGTACTGAGGGATCCACTGCCTACAATATGAAGTGAGGCCTATGAAAGCTCGCACCTCCTTTTGTGTCTGGGGTATTGACATGTTAGCAATTAACTGGATGCGATCTGGTGTAAGCTGCCTTCCCTCCTTGGACAGCGAGTGACCAAGATAAATAACTCGCTGGACACAGAATTGCAGCTTAGAAGGAGACACCTTGTGCCCCTTGTCGGCTAGAAAATGTAAAACTGTCAGAGAAGCCTTTTCACATTCTGGCTCGCTTCTTGCGGTGATCAGCAGATCATCGACATATTGAAGCAGTGCAGTATTGACTGGCATGTGGATACTGTCAAGTTCTCGTTTCAGTGCTTGGCTGTAGATGCTGGGGCTTTCTGTGAATCCTTGGGGAGCGCGTGAGAATTTAAAGCTGCGCCCATTTAAACTGAATCCGAACAAATATTGGCTTTCCGGATCTATTGGGACGCTGAAAAAGGCATTCTTGAGATCAATTACAGTAAAGAATGTTGCTTCGGAATCAATTGCTGTCAACAATGATGATATATCAGGGACCACAGGGAATTGTGGTACAATGCACTTGTTTAGTTCACGCAAATCAATAACCAATCGGTACACTGGTGGGGCAGTAGGATCAGTTCGTTTAAGAATCGGAATTATCGGTGAATTACATACATTGGAGTCTGTTTCTACAACTACTCCCTGGACAATCAGCTCATCAATGATTTTCAGCAAAGCCACTACAGCATCATGCGGTAACTTGTATTGTCGCATTCGTGGTAGTACCACTCCTGCTTTCAATGTGACTCGATAGGGTGTAATGTTCATGCAGCCAACATCCGTAGGGCCTTGTGCCCATAGATGTACTGGTAAAGTCTGTAGTCGGGGATCCATGTCTCTAGACGCATAGTGACCTTTAAAATCACGTAGAAACAACCTTACTCCTTCCGGAGAACAACATATTATGGCTCCTAGTGCTTTCAGAGTTTTAATTCCTAACAGATTTTCTGGGCATGATTTAGTAAGCAATAAATCTGTAGTTCGTGTCAAAGGTCCTATCGTAAGTGGTAGAGGCTGTGATACTTCATTAACAATAGGTTTTCCTGAAAAACCAAGGGAAACATTTTGAGAGCCTGAGAGGGGTGCCCCTGGAACTTCACTACGTTTTATAGTTGTTCGACTTGCCCCTGTATCGAGTAAGAATTTTCTATCCTGACCTAATAATCCACTATGTACATAAGGTCCTTCTTGATCTACAGGAATCTCGATAAGCGGTAAGTCAACTTCCCTCTCTAGGCTGGTTCATGCGTAACGCTGATACTCAGGGTATTCATACTGTGCAGTCTGATACATTTGTCGTGTTGTGGTTTGTGTGGCAGTAGCAGGCAACGGTGGTGCAGCTGGCACAAACTGTATGGGTTGCTGTGAGGCTGGCATGGACTGTTGCTGAACTGGCATGGACTGTCCATGCTGCATAGTTCCTTGTTCATTCTGATCGTGTCTAACTAATCGTGGTCTCTCTTTTGCAATACCTGTAGCTATATTACGTTTCAGGACTGGACAATCGTGTACATAATGGCCTAGTTGTTTACAGTAATTGCAGGTTCCTTTTACAGGAACTGCAGAATCACCAGAATGTGTCACACCCTTTTTGTGACCATCTGCTGGTACTGTCTGAGAAACTAGCATTTTCATTTTTGTATCCTTCATGCGTCTATGCTCGTGTTCTTGTTCATCCCTAATTCTATTGTGATGATACTGTAACATTTGTAGCATTTGTGACGGAGTGTTACTTTGCCAGGTACTCTCGAATTTCAATATTCTATTCTTCACTGGAGGCAATGCATTTTCCACTAATTTTGTCACAAATAAATGTGGATATGAGTCACTACTTGCTTTTATACCACTATTTATACCAAAACATTTTTCAAATCGAGCATAATAATCGCTTGTGTCTTCATCTTGCTTTTGTTTGCAGGCTGTGATTGCACCCCAATCTTCCTTTTTTGTAGTTAATAAACGTGGCAGTACCTGTACTAGTAAACCTGGTAACAGTTTAACTTTATCCCCGAGCCCTGAACCTGCAGTTCGGCCCCTTTCTTCCTCTGCTAATGCTGTCCAGTCTATCTTTTGGTCACCCACTTCCCACTCTTTTTCTTTCAGTTTTTCATAAATGCCAGCAGGCAAAAGCACCTTTAATATCGTCATAATATCAGGAAAGGTGTACTCTCCCATCAGTAACATGTCTTTAATTTCTCGGTGGAAACCCGCTGGGTCTTTGTCATGACTAGGTACTACTTTTTTCATTTCTAATAATTCCATTTTTGATATGGGTGTGTAAACAAATACACGGTGAAACTCATTGTCTTCGCCTTTTATTGGGTGCACTTCTCGTAGGGGATTTTGTCTATCCATATAGTACGGCGCTCTCTCTCTGCGGGGCAGCGAGAGAGAATCCGGACTTACAAAAAGGACATACTGCTTACGTGACACTAATATCTCTTTAATTAGCTTGTTACTAGAACCTCTCCATCTGTTCGTGAGTAGTTCCGTTAATATATCAGGTAAAGGACCAGGGTCAGCATGTTGGCTCTTATATAATATGAGGAGTTGCTGAATCATATATATTCCAGCTAAACGTTGTTCATCTGCACTGAGATTAAAAAACGTGTGTGCTACGGTCTCATCACCGTATTTTTCAGGACTGTCAATCCAGTGAACGGCTGATCTGGCTAATTCTTGCTCATCCATGGAATCGAGGAGGTGGTAACCCCTTCGTTCTCGTAATATTTTATCTGCGGCTTGAAACGAATGTTCAGGAGACTTCAGATTCATTACAAGCGTCGGATACGTTCTGTTATTATTTGGGCATACAGAGTGTATGGGATCAGAAAAACATCTAGTATTTTCACAGGATCTTCCTCTGCCTACATAGGCTATGGTCTCTGACTGTCTTGCGGAATTCCCTGATTCGGACACTTCATCTTGCTCAAACTCGTCTGTTCCCAATCTTTCTTCATGAATACGCTCTATTTCTTTACGGATTTTTCGGCACATGGCTATTATACAATTTTGCTTATCGTGTCTCCCTTCTGATATATTCTGACTCCATCTTGTAAGAATAAGCATTGTATTCGGGTCTACCCCCGGACGGTCTTGATTTCTGATCACACAGTTTATGAGGAAACGTAACAGTTCCCCCTGTATCTCTACTTTCTGGAATTCCATAGCTCTGTTAATACATCCTGGATCTCGTCCCGTTTGAACAAAATGATATATGTTATCTAGATGCGTAGTCATTCCTGGTAACCTTGCTAAATACTCTGCGGCTCGCCTGATACGTAATGATGCCAGGACCATTTCGTCCTCTTTACCAGCCACTGGGTCATATCTACAATTTACAAGGAGTTCCTTAAGCGTACGTTCACTTACGAATTTAGGTGTACGTGAATGCGCTGACTCTTGAAAAACAAGTTTATTTATTCTGGGTGGTGTAAAGGTACTGCTAGCACCTCCCGTGGCCCCATCTGGGGCGTCGGGTGTGAATGGATTCGTTGAACGTGACACAGCAACTATGGGTGTCGATACCCCTGTAGGATCGACTGCGGAGACAGATGCGGAAACAGATGTGCTTGCCGAAGCTTGTATCGGGACTTGCTGTTGCACGGGGACAGATACCTGATCCTGACGTTGAACCCCTCCGCCAGACGGTCTATGTGGTGTGGCGTTAGCATACTCGGGAGCTGCGTCGTCTAGATATGAGGAAAGAAAAACATCTTCTGCGGTTCTGGGATGCCCTTTAGGATGTACCTTAATTGGAAATAATGGGGGTGGCAAGTCTTTTGGCATCTCTGGAGCAGCCTTAGGTAGTCCTTCGGCTAGGAGGGGATACATACCATTCATAAGAGCATTTCTTTGTCTATTTACTTGTTCTGATTTCACTCGGATACCTTCCTCAATTAATGGATTTTCTTGAGCTTTATTTGAATTTTCTTTACTCCTCTCTTCTTGTCTACGTGCTTTTTCTGTACGTCTATGAGATTCTTTACGCCATAACTCAACAGCGTCTTTCTGTGACTGTCTGACCTTTCTTTTCCATAACTCTTCCTCCACTTTCATGATGCACTCTGCATCCCAGGTTCCCGCTACGGGCCACCTTTGACTTTCCGGCAATCCCTTGGTATAATCTACCCATAGATCAAGAAACAATATGGCATCTAAGCCATGCTTATGGTACATAAAATGCCCTGGAGTGTCCCTAGGAGGAATAGGAACTGCTTCTTCAAGCACCCCTTTTCTGGTAGTAATCTGTCTTAACTTCGAGAAGAGCGGCATATTGACAACTGATCTGATACTTACTCTTGAACTCACTTAATACGAAAAACACAATAATGAACAGTGAACAATGAAC
Source organism: Triturus cristatus (assembly GCF_964204655.1). Lineage (NCBI taxonomy): Eukaryota > Metazoa > Chordata > Amphibia > Caudata > Salamandridae > Triturus > Triturus cristatus. The sequence goes on from NC_140591.1 coordinate 85,496,955, forward strand.
ACTCATTCATACCACAATATTTGAACACTTTAAACATTAAACATTAAACATTTTTAACAACGACCGACAATGATGACAGTCTGCCTAACTAATCACCACGCTGAATTCTTGACAATAACTGAATACTTCGGAATACTTGATATACTGCTAAACAGTACATATACACTGCTAAACAGTGCAGACCGGATTTGTGTACCCAAATCCGTCTTGACCGGCACAACCTATGTGCGCGTCAACACGCCTCCCCGGCGATGGTACTCACCGAGTAGCTCCTTGAAACGGAAGGCCTCAGAGAATGGACAGGACTCGATGACTGCGGACAGCGGACCCTCTGGACATCGGGATTTCGAGAAACCTGGTGGGCCTCTGTATACCTCGGATCTTGCTCTCTCAGCTAGGCTCTGGTCGGGATACTTCGCACTTCTCACCGCCTCGTCTGGGTTGATCGCAGCCTCAGTCGCCCCCGCTTGACCGGAGGGAGCTTACAGGAAATCCTGCTGGTACGCGTTTATGGTCCGTCCAGCTGTGGCAGGAGACCGGGCCTGCAACGCACCGCCGGCGCGTGAGATGAGAAAGTGTCCCTGTTCGGGCGCCATTATGTGGTAAATAAAATCTTCTTTACCGGACTGAATTTCATACGGAATCTTAAAATAAAGTAAAATAGCTCAAAATAACAAGAGGCAGAATCCGTGGTATAAGAGGTTTTCTAAATGGGCTTTATTCCACTCAAAATGGCCGACTCGAGTCGCGGCCTTCAGGTTCCGTCACCACGAGGGTTCAGGAAGTGAAGTACAATACTTTATTGACAGACATGCATTTTTATAATAAGTACATTACAATGAAACGAATGTAGAAGGCGTAACATTTGATAAGAAAAGTGACATAACAGGTACGTAATCGAAACTAGGCGTAATAAGGAATAAAAGAAACATGATTGGCTCTGATTATCTTACATAGGTGGATCTATACGATAATACTTAACATAGATGCGTGCGCAGCAGCATGACGTGTGATTGACGTGCAACTAGGGGGTGAAGGGGACTTGACATTTAGCTCTACATGTGGAGACGAGAAGTCTGAGGGGTCAAGTCAACCTAATCCCAAATCATATCTAACATCCTATGTTTTAGAGAACTATGTTATCCACAAGGAAGGACTCTCGGACAGAATCTATTCTATACTAACTGTATGTGCGTGTACAAGCGTCTAAGTGTCTATATGAGATGCGAGGGGCAGAAAACTTTCCATGGCAGCAGGGCTATGAATCACTTGCAGGAGGACGGAAAGGCTGAGTCCTTTGCTTGTGAGCTAAAGGAAATGTTTACCTAAATCACTAGACAGGAATGCATCGGCTGAAGAGCAAAATAGATAATTCGAAGGTGAAATACAGCTTCTTGGCAGGCAGGCGAAAACTGGCCGAGGCAGGCACCGTTAGCTGCACAGGGAGTAGGACAAAGTTCATGGATACAGATGCGAGCTCAAGCTGAAGCTGTCAAAAGACAGAGAGCAGGGAAAGGCTTTGAGGACAGAATCGGGCCTACTTGCCTGAACTGTAAAAATGGAGTAACTTAGCCATATAAAGTCGGTGGCCTTTCATGCTTAGGAATCGAATATCCAGCCCATTGATGGCGGATCTGACAGAGAACATGTCGACGGTAGACACACATATGTTTGCGTCTTAGAAACTGGAACTGGAGGGAACATACATGTACTTGTAACATGCATATAGAACCGTTGGGGTCCAAGATAGGGGACATAACTGATCAGGAAAATCCACATTTCCACAAAACTTTACCGTGTCTGTATTATTCCGTTGTGGACTAATAAATAAGTACGAACAGGTATTTCAGATTCCCACCACTCCTGAGAAATATCTAAGTCGCTTGTTCTGGTTTGTCTATACATTGGGACCACCTAGCTAGAGCTAGGTTAACGAATGGGATACTAAGCTAGTCGGATAAGGGGTTCTGGGTTCTGAGGGGAGTTTTCTGGTACACCACAATTCTCTGAGGTCCTGGTCTCCTGCGCATAGTTCTGTGCAAAAGCAGAATCCCTGCAACATTAGCACAGCTCCTGTTAGCTGGCTTTTTACTGGCTCTCGATCTGTAACTGACTTCCGTTTAGTCCGGAAGCAGCGGCGCCTAATTACGTTTTTTGTTCGCCAGATCGCACTCTTTTTTTGTCTCCGCATTTTTGCCTGATGTAAACATGGCAGCGCCTCAAGGCGCATGCGCGAGGCTGCGGAAGGAGCCGGTGTGCGCGAGGGGCGGGCAACGCATGCTGCTTGTTACTTTTGCTGTTTTTTAGATAGCGTTAACTCAACCGGTAGGCATGAGTGCGCATTACCCGAGCACCAGTTGCATTACAGACGGGCGCATTAATTTTTAGGCACGGGGAGAGGTGTGATTCATTCAGAATCACAGGATGCTTGAACGGCCGTGCCGAGACTCGAACCAAGTTTCCCAGCTTCAAAGTCGGAATCTGTAGCCATTCTGCTGTGTTGTTGAACAGCCGAGTATCTGCATATTCTGGAGCTCATGTTGAAGTGCTTCTGTTCTGACGGGTGAGGGCTCCATAACAGGCGACACCAAGAAGTGTCTGGGGCTGCGCAACCTGAAAAAACTGAGCGACCATTCCCTGCCGGAAGAAGGCTATATTTTATTATCGGTAAGGCCTCCTCACACACAAAGCCAAAGCGTCATCTTGAAGAAGAATCATATTTTTGGGGGGACGTCGGTACTGCTGTGCCTGCCAGCAGGCAGCACACACTCTTTTTATCATGTCTTGAGTCAGTGCGGTTAGTTTCGTTCTTCAACTGCATCTGTGACGCTACTGCATTTTGCATTCCCGAGTGGTTTGGTCGCGATAACTTCTACAAAATCGGCGCTTTCTGGTCCTCCGCCCTACCGATTCCGTGGCTGCCTCCTCTACCCATTTCAGTTCCCTCAGGTGGGGCTGTTCAGTGTTTCATCATAAATTTGGGCCTTACTGCCTCACCGCTGCACTGTCTCTAGAGTTTTATAAAATGCTTTGGAAACACGCTTGTTATCGGCAACAAACCTTCTATTAAATGGCACGCAAGGAAGTTTGCCTTCAGAGCATGACACATTATGTTACATTTTTTGTGCAGGCAAAAACAATGTAAAATGTCAAAATGGTGCAGTGATACCACCGCCCATGGATTAACTGCCCCACTCACTGAGCCTTAATTGTGGCTTTTTTTTTACAGTAGACTTTGGGGACCCATTTCCTTGCTTACATCTAGGCCCATGGGGTTCTTTATAGGCCACTGCCCTCCTGACGTCACCATTACAAAGACAGTAGGCAGATTTGTTTGTCACTTTCGTGCTGTTGAATAGCGCTATGAAAATGCTAGAATCGCGATTCCACGTCTCACCATGTTATTACCACACCGCTAGTCACGTGATTTTGAAACGAGCAGATTTATTGTTACTGTAAATTGACCTGCTTATATTTTGCACTATTGTGACTTGTGATTCTGCCTTTATCACTGGAAAGTGCTTTCTTTTGGACACCAACGCGCTCCGGGAAATACAAACCTCCGAACCAAATCATAAATATAAACATGATATAGGTGACGCTCACTTCTCTGAATACCCAGTAACACCCGGGCAGCTTCCTACTGATGTATACAATGGCCTATATAGGACACCCATCCCCACGCGCGCCGACTCTCACCGCTCTCTTAATAATCCTGTTATGTTAATATTCGCAAAAATAACGCCCAGAGGGCAGGGGTCCTCGGGCTCGGCAGAAACGCTGGCAACGTATAGATAATGGCGTCCAACGCCTGGTCTTTACCATAATCCCGTCCGGCCCCTGCAGACCTTATGTGCGCATTATTTATAGCGCAGTCACCGACCAACGAAAGCACGTGCGTGTGTGTCACGCTCTCAGCTGCTGGATCTCAATCTACACCTAATGTAATGTCTGTTGGGCATTAAGGATATTCGTCACAGTTGCCGTGCTCTCTTTTTAAATTTCGTTCGTCTTCTGTCGTCTTTTTCTGCGGATGTGAGCCGCCGCTTTTTTTTTCGCTGTCTGAAGTGAGCAAGCCTGGCTCTCCCGGCTGTAGAGTGCCACTCGGCCTCTACGAGACACTGTATCAACACATACACGCATCCCCCACCCCTCGAGGCGGGCTCGCCTCGAGGGTATAAATAAAAGTATCGGAAGACCGCTCGGGGTCTTTCCGGTTTAACTATCACACGACTCACCGTCTATCCTTTGTCGTCGATCCTGTCCCCATCCACGTGGCCTGTCCTGGGCCACCACATTGGCGACGAGGGTGGGATCCCGCTGCGTGCTGCCAGCTTGTCCAGCTGCCCCGCGGCGTCATCGGAGCCCACCCGTGACGCTCCATTGCTGTCGGCGCCTTCTGCCTGTCGCGCTCCTGTTCGGAGTGCTGCCTGCTGTTCCGGCCCTCCGCGGCGCCCGTGTGTGTCTCCTGGCGGTGCTGGAGCCCGGAGACGTGCTGCGGATTTCCTGGTGCCGGCGCGGCCTGGCGAGGTGCTGCTTCCGCGCGCTGAACGCGCCTCTTCTCCCCCGGCTCTGCCTTTGTCCGTGGGCCTCCAGAGCGCCCCGCCCCGCTGTTTCCCGCGGAGCGCCTCCTGCGTGCTGCCTGCTGTGCCGCCCCGGGCCTCTGACTGGCTGTGGCCTGGCCGCGCGGTGGGTGATCCCCGCACCCAGCATGCACTAGCGAGTGCAAGGAGACCGGAGAAGGAGGAGGACGACAACACAAAAGAGGGACATCTTACAATGAACGTCCTGCCAGCAACAAGCACTGGCAGCTGCAAGTAGTTGACACAGAAGAGGGACACACTTGTACTTGAGGTCCTGCCAGCAACAAGCACTGGCAGCTGCAAGAGGGCTCTTCACCTGTCCCTCATCAAGCATTGGCTGCTACAAGACCCGCTTCTGGTCCTGGTGATTCCTGCGGGTACCGAGCGTCGCTGCTGCCATCAGGAGACGCGGGGGACGCTGCTGACATCTTCGAGGTCTGAGTGAGTACGCCTGCCCCACGCCTGGCGCATCCTCTGCCGCTCACCTACCTGCCAGCTGTTTCGTGTGGGGGGACGCAAGGAGTGGTGCGCCTGCAGCTCGCGATGAGCAACCAGCCAGGTGCCGGAGGGAGCGCCGCGCCAGCCCAGTCAGCTGCACCTGCTGGAGGGGGACGTCAGGCAGTTGATCCACCCCGCCACCATGCGACGACCAACCCGCTCCCGCCATTCAGCGAGATGGCGGACCCAGCCACTGCTGCACCCCGTTGGAAGGCATGGGTCGGTCAACTAAACAACTACTTCACGGGGACCCGCGAGACGGATGGAACTGTCAAACGCTTCCTGCTGATTTTTTATGGGGGGGACGAAATCTATGATCTCTTCGAGACCCTGCCGAACACGGGCAATGCGGATGACTACGACGGCGCGGTGGCGGCCCTCAACAGACACTTCGATCCACAACTAAATCTGGACTTCGAGAAATTCAAATTTCGACGGTCACTCCAATTGGAAGATGAGTCCATCGACATGTTCCACGCATGCCTGCGGAAACTGGCGGCCACCTGCGAGTTTGCCGACCACCGGGAAGAGATACGGAGCCAGATCATACTCGGATGCACGTCGAAACTGCTCCGGAAACTGATACTGCGCCAGCCGGGGATCACGCTGGATCAGATCCTCGTGCTTGCCCGTTCACACGAACTTTCGGATGTCAGGGCGGAAGAGATGGCTGCGGCCCTACACAAGCCTGTCCCGGTGCAGACCGCCACCAGAACCCCCCAGATCAAGGAGGAGCGCGTGGACGTTATTCGGAGGAGGACGACGGCCGCGCCTGGGAGAACACGACCGCCGCCTGGAGGGCCCTGCGGGAATTGCGGGGAGGACCACCTCCCCACAGCCACGTGCGGAGCAAAAGGGCGCGAGTGCTCCCGCTGCGGGAGATTGAACCACTATGCAAAGGTCTGCCGCAGTGGCCAGCCACGTCCTCCCCCGAGGAAGCCGAGGGGTTTCACGCAGAGGGTCCGGCAACTGTCGATTGCGGAGTCCGAGGAGGCAGAGAAGGAAGTGCCGCACCAGCCTAACCTCGACTTGGAAGAAGAGGACGACGAAGTCTACTACGTATCGTTTGTGGGCCAGTCCGGGAGCCGGCGGAGGCCGCCGCCCATGTGCTCGGTCAGAATAATGGACACCACCCTTCAGGCGCTCATAGACACCGGAGCGACAGTGAATGTCATGGACTCCCAGCAATTCGAGGCCCTGGAACACAGACCTCCGCTGCTCCCGACCAAGGCGAGGATCTATGCGTATGGAGGAGTCGACCCCCTTCCCCTGAGGGGCACGTTTGAAGCGCCAGTCACCAGTGGCTCCCTCACCACCCTAGCCCGGTTTCACGTGACCGAAGGGAAAAGGGGCACTCTTTTAAGCTGCCACACGGCCGAAGACTTGGGCCTCGTGTTCTTTACGAACGAAGTGCACGAAGCACACGCGGAGGACATCCTAAGAAAGTTTCCTGAATTGTTCAAGGGTCTGGGGAAACTGAAGGGAAAACAGTTCAAACTTCACATAGACCCCACGGTCAGGCCAGTAGCACTGCGACACCGCCGAGTACCCTACAACCTGAGGCCCCAAGTCGAAGCTGAACTGGCAAAACTTGAAGCGCTGGGCGTCATCGAGAAGGTCTCAGGTCCCACGCCCTGGGTATCCCCGTTGGTGGTCGCCCCGAAACCTAAGCAGCCCGGGGCAATCAGGCTGTGCGTTGACATGCGGCTACCCAATGTAGCGGTCAAAAGAGAGCGCCATGTCACACCGACCATGGATGATATCGTTGCAGATCTTAATGGGGCCAGGTGGTTTTCTAAACTCGACCTCAACGCGGGTTACCACCAGTTGGAGCTGGAACCGAGCAGCAGGTACATCACGACGTTTGCGACGCACGTGGGCCTGAGAAGGTACAAACGCCTCAGCTTCGGGGTATCGTCGGCCGCAGAGGTGTTCCAGAATGCCATCAAGGAAACCCTGTCTGGTTTAACAGGAGTAATCAACCTGAGTGACGACATCCTCGTGTTCTCATGCACCCTAGAGGATCACCATGCACAGCTGAGAGCCACACTCCAACGGCTCAGGGACCATGGCCTCACTCTGCACAAAGAGAAGTGTGTGTTTTATCAGGAATCCATCGATTTCTTTGGCTACACTTTCACACGAGACGGCCTAAAAGTAGACCCCAAGAAAGCGGTCGCCCTGAGGTCAGCTAGCATACCCAAATCACCCACAGAGGTGAGGAGCTTCCTCGGCATGGCGACTTATTGTGGGAGATTCATCCCAAACCTGGCGGCGTTGTCAGAACCCCTCCGTGTCCTCACGAGAAGTGACCAGCCCTGGCGGTGGACCGTAGAGGCCAATGCAGCGTTTGTGAAGATCAAGGCGGCCCTCCAAGACAAGACGGTCATGGCGTACTTCCGCCCGGGGAAGCCGACGGAGCTTGTCGTGGATGCCAGTCCGGTGGGCCTCGAAGCGGTGCTGCTCCAGGAGCACGAAACGGGCACATGGAAGCCGGTCGCGTATGCCAGTCGGGCACTGTCTGACACTGAGACGCGGTACGCCCAGATTGAAAGAGAGGCTCTCGCGATCAAGTGGGCCTGCCAGCATTTCCATCTGTATTTGTTCGGACAGGACTTTACAGTAGTCACGGACCACAAGCCGCTGGTCCCGCTATTTGGAGGCACCACACGGTTAGCCCCGCCACGGATTGAACGTTGGGCGGTACAACTGCAGCAATACCGACTCACAGTGGTCTTCCGTCCAGGAGCGCACAATCCGGCCGACTACCTGTCCCGGCACCCTGAAGACCTTCCCCCGGCATGTGTCCCTGCAGACGTCCGATACTCTGACGCCTACGTGAAGATGATTGGCAGAGATGCCTGCCCGGATGCAATGACCCTGGAGGAAGTTGGCCGGGCGACTGACCAGGATGGAATCCTGACCAAAGTCAAAGAAGCCCTGGCGTCCCACAACTGGAAAAGGTTCCTAGAAGGGAATCAGGTGCTCACGGAGGAAGAGAAACATGCCCAGCAGCAAATGTGGCAAGTCCGCCACGAGCTGAGTGTTGGTGAATGCGGTACAGTATTACGAGGCCATCTGCTGGTTGTTCCCTGCGCACTTCAGGAGAGGTGTTTGCGTTTGGCGCATGAGGGCCATCAGGGGATGGCGAAGACCAAAGCCCGCCTAAGAAACAAGGTCTGGTTCCCGTCCATGGATGCGGAGGTGCAGGGCATGTACGATCACAGGAGCGGATCCACCAGCTACGCCGGTCATCACGGAGGAACCGTGTCATCGTCCATGGAGCAATGTGAGCGTAGACTTCGGCAGCTTCCCGGATGGGAGGCAGATGCTGGTAATGGTGGACGCGTATACGAAGTTCCCGGTGGTGGAAGTGGTGGAGTCCACGTCGTTCCAACACATCCGGATGGCTCTGGAGAGGACTTTCGCCATGTTGGGGAACCCGGAGGTGGTTCGGTCGGACAATGGACCACCCTTCCAGGGCCAGGAGTTCAGGGACTACTTGACTTAACGGGCGATCCGGCACCGGCGCATCACCCCTCTGTGGCCGCAGGCGAATGGAGATGTTGAGAGGCTGATGCGCACGCTGAACAGGGCTCTTCGCATTGCCGTCGAGCAGGGGCAGGATGCGGAAGCGGCACTGACTAAGTTCCTTGATGCGTATCGGCATACACCGCACTGCACTACGAAGTGTGCCCCAGCCCATCTCCTGTTTAAAGAAGCCCCGCGGGATCCGTCCTGGAGCCCAAAGGCACGGGATGACGATGCGGTGCAGGAGAGGAGAGAGAGAGCTAACAACAAAGCCAGTGAACCCGCGAACACTGCATAGTGGTTGGAGACAAGGTCATAGTGAAGGATCGACATCCAGGATGGAAGTTCCGGACGCCTTTTGAACCAGAGGTGTGGACGGTGCTATCGGCAAAAGGAACGATGATAACAGCCGGAAGAGGCGATGTGAGGGTGACCAGAAACGCATCGTACTTCAAGAGAGTCGGAGAGGAACTGGCGGGAGAGCCATCACGTGAAGAATCGAGTGAGGAGATGATCGACTTCCCTGAGCGAGCAGACACCCCGGAAAGGGCGTCCCCGAGGCAATGGAGAGGCACTCCACCCGGAGCCTCCAGTCAGACCCCGACTAACCGTCAGGAGAGTCAAACCCGAGGGGAAGGGCCTGACCCCCGGGGCCGGGATGAGAGAGGTGTGTCCAGCAGGGGAGTGGGCTCCAGGTTGCGCAGTAACCCAGCTCCCAGCCAAAGACTCCGAGACTATGTGTGCCCATCGCCTTGAGCGAGAACTTTGAAATGAAGGGCACTATCTAAAATGTTGGAGGGATGTAGAGTGCCACTCGGCCTCTACGAGACACTGTATCAACACATACACGCATCGCCTCGAGGGTATAAATAAAAGTATCGGAAGACCGCTCGGGGTCTTTCCGGTTTAACTATCACACGACTCACCGTCTATCCTTTGTCGTCGATCCTGTCCCCATCCACGTGGCCTGTCCTGGGCCACCACACCGGCCTCCAGCTTTCTCCTTCGCTCCTCCGATGGCTCCATGGGGTGAAATGGGGGCGCTCCTCTTCTCCTGACGGGCTGTTCTTGTTCCTGCTGTTCCGAGGGCCGTACTGTTCTCTCAAGTTGTTCCTGGGACTCTACTCATTTACCCGCGTCAAATCCAGTCAAAGTCTTCGTTGTCAAGCCCCATCCGCAGCAAGCGCCCGGAGGAAAACCACCTGCAAGGCTTGTCTGTAATATCTTTATATATGCATGAAAATTCTCTCCTTACCTATTCGTCTCTGCTCCTCCCTCTGTGTCACTCCCTTCCTTCTTACTTGTGCCCCTCTTCCCTCACTTTGAAACAGGCATCACTTTGGTGCAGGTTGTAAGCCTACAGGAACTGAAGAAAGACAGGTCAGCCAAAGTCTGTGGCCATCTTGCCATAGTGATATTTTACGGACCACAAAAGGAAAGGCGGGCACAGACAACAACAAAGCTATAAAAAATATATTAATCAAGAGTTGCTTCGAGTCTTATTTTCTAACCAACTGTTTAAAAATGCATGGATGCTTTAGTACTATGGGGCAGATTTATGAGCCCCTTGCGCCACTTTTGCGTCACTTTTAACATGGGAAAAGTGACGCAAAAGTGGCGCAAGGGGCTCATAAATCTGCCCCTATATGTCTATAGGTTTGCAACAGCAAACATTTCTGTGCAAAACGGGAAAAAATTATCAAAACTATTACATTTAGAACTATCCAAACACTAGGTAAACAATGACTTTCTTCCGGACTTTTACTTGTTAATGCAGTCATTATGCGTTAGAGGGACTGTGAAACGGCGAATGTGTGCAGTATGTTAATTGCTCAACTTTTGTAGGCTTTCATCTGTGCATCACCTGTTGGTAAGTTTCTGTAGATTGAAACTGTTTAGAGAATGAAGCACCATACAACCCAACCTATTTACCCTCAAGTGTCATAGAAAACCGATCCGACCCTCAGGCATCTCATGCAAACACAGTACGAAATTCTTGCTTGGTTATGCTTGGTTGGGTGACCGAGCCTGGCTTTCCTAGCAAATACTTATTTACATAGGTTAGGCAAGCATGAACCATTGGTATAGTGTAGTGAACAGTCGATTCTGGGTCAGAGGGATTTCATCACTGCCTGAAGGTCTACAGACTTTCTTTCTCTCGCTCTCTTCTCTGTCCCTGAACAATTTTTTTTGTTGGCATATCCCCCATCCCAAATTTGGTAGAGAATCAGAGAAAATAAGGTTAATTTGCTTTGGTTGGTGCTGGTTACTTTCCTCACGTACATTCCCTGTGCATGACAGCACCCAACGCTTAACTCGCGTGAAATTATGATAAAAGGCCATTTTGCGAATAGATAAGCTTCTCTCATTGTGTTGCATTAAAACTTAGTTAGTGGACAGCATGTCAAGAGCAACCACCTGCAGCATACTAGCACACCAAAACTCAAAATCACGAGAAATTATTTTAACAACTTCGATTCGTTTTTTTTTGCCACTGAGACAATTGAACTGAGCCTCGTTTTTTGGGTGGATTTAGTGTCTTTTTTAGACTGTGAATTCCAGTGGTTGTCGATAGCATAAGTATTTTATTTGGTGTCACTCATGATTAGGCAAGACGAAAAGTAAAGGATGCAATGCTTGAAGTAAGCTAAATCACTAGAAATGATTTTAACTACGTCAGTGATTTATTTTCTTTGCAACTGTAAATTATCAGAGTGTAACCACCCCCCAACTCCCGAATTAGTCAGTTGTACTGCTTACCCTGCTCTAGAACATAGCTTACACACATTGGCAAAGCCAATAGCTTTGGCTTGCATTTTCAATAGTTTGACTTATTGGCATTATAAATGATAATGGCTTTTATTGATGTGTTTTGAAAACCTGCAATCGGTGTGTAAACATGCAATTTGTACTTAAATTCCTTACTTACGCTTGTAGGTTACCAAAACACATAAATAAAAGGCATTGTCATTTGCAATGCCAATAGCTCAAACTCTCACAAATGCCAGACCTATTGCATTGCAAATGCTTGTGTTTACATTAGTTTTAGTGCAACCAATCAATGAGACAACTCATTATCCTTCATTTTTTAAAATAAACATTTGATGTGGGTAGGTTCCAGCTAAAGCCCTGCTCCAGTGATAGCTCCTGTGTGACCTCTGACCCTCTTACCATGCTTTTGCCGCAGCACTGATTTGTGTGCGATTTTGTATAGACACATTTTCTTTATGACAATTGCAAACAGGGAAGCTTGCCAAGCACAGTGGACATCTCATGCACATCTTGGATATACTTCAGTCCAGCTCTGTTAAAATACATACATAAGTGTTTATATTTCTTTTAAGAAGACAATAGTGATGTGTAATGATAATGGCAGTACAGTACTTCAGACTATTTAGTCGACCACATCTACCACCAGGAGTGTTTTTCAAAGTCATGACCTATCACATGACCTATCACACCAGAACATTAATTTAACATTATATAATAATTTATGTTTCACTTTTCTGAGCACTTTTTGGGAAGAAAGCTTTTAGCCCTGCCATAATCTCCTCCTTGCCAAGGAACAAAGGAGAGCGAGCTTTCCTTCCTCTTCAGCAGACTGATGCAGTATGGGGCATATTTACAAGGGGGTGTTAAGCCATGTTAAGTGGCTTAACGCCACCTTGTAAATAATTGGGTTGAGAGCAATGCCACCGGTGTGGATATATAAACCGGGCCAAATTCGCTAATATTGTTGCCTTTTATGTCTGTTGTATACATGGTATTCCTACAATTTGGAGATTCCTTTTGAAGATAAAACTAAACAAGTTTGTTCCAAGGCAATACAATAAGTGAAATTAATGATTGTATTGTTAAAAGTTAAGCAGACCGTACAGTTAAGAAGTGAATATTCAGTGTTTTCTGTTTTTATCATAAAAGCCGTTCTGAACAGGGAACGAGCTCATTGAGAAAATGCAGGGACATATGTACAAGCCCCTATTGCCACGGGAACGTCACGTTTTGTGACGTTCCCGTGGCGATAGGGGCTTTGCCTTATGTACAAGGCAGCGTTAAGCCATTTAACGTGGCTTATTGCTGCCTTGTACATAAGGCACCCTTTCACGCTATGTTTAGCTAGAAAGGGGCGTGCAGTGGGTGTTGCGGTGGCTGTTCCACCACAACACACATTGTATTTGACGCTGCCCCCTATGCACAAGGGTGGCGCACATAGGACGCAGCGGCAAAATTAAGACCAGGAAAATCCTCACACCTCACACTCACACTACCCCTCTCCCTCCCACTTTCCCATCTCTCCCTCCCACTCCCCCCTCATCTCTCCCTCCCACTACCCCTCTTATCTCTCCCTCACACTCACACTACGCCTCTCCCTCCCACTCCTCCATCCATTCTTCCCATTCCCCCTCATCTCTCCCTCCCACTACCCCTCTCCTCTCGCGACCCCACTGCCCCTCTCATCCCTCCCTCACACTCTCTGTCTATACTATCTGCTTAAACATACTACCTTCCTTCACCTCCTCATGCTGTGCACTGGTACAGCTCTTGACTCCCCCACCCGCCTTTGGGTGCCCCTCCCACTTGTCCTTCTATCTCTATCTCTATCTCTTGCTCTCGTACTCTCTCTCACCCCTCTCTCTCACTCTCTCATGCACTGTTCCCGCCTCTCTCATATCCCGATTTATGTTTCATGATGAGGTCAGCGACATCGGGTGCATGCTTTACAGCTGACTGGCAGTTTATTACGAGGCCGGCTAGGGAGGGGTAGGAGTGGGTGTCGACAGTAGAGGCAGAGATGGGAACTTTAGCTAGGTTGCTGTTTACCACCCCTCGGACGCGGCGGGTAGCAGCTCTGTTAGGGTTGGTTGCAACCGTGCAGATAGGGTGTTCTTCTTCCGGGTCTAAAGGGCAAGGGGCTGAGAAGGCAGAGTCGTAGCTACGTAGGAGGTCAACTACTTCTTCCTCCGTGAGTTCTGAGGGATTGATCCCGCCTGGGGAGGGTTTGTAAGTGTAGAGGAGAGCAAGAATTTCCTCCTCAGAGAGAAGGCAGGGTTGCTTGCGAGGGCTTAGGTGTCTTTGGGATAGAGGTAGAGGGTGAAGGAGGGGCTTTGTGAAAGGGATGTGAGTCTCAGTCTGTGAGAGCCATATTTTGGAGAAGGAGAGTTCAGTGATGTGAAGGAGGTGCTTTAGGAATATCTTCCTTTCTATCTATTCTCTGAAGCTCTGACCCCTATCTATTCAACATGCCACATAATTCCACTACACAAATAAACTGTCCAACACACAATTCCACATCACACAATTCCACAACTAACAATTCCAATACTACCCACATAATTCCACTCCACACCACATGCATCCACTCCACTCTAAACCAAAAAACATGGGTAAAGGCATTGTCATTTACAATGCCAATAGCTCTAACTCTCGCAAAAGGTCAGAAGAATCATAACAAGCATTGGCATAGCCAATAGGTCTCGCCTTTGGGACCTTATAAGTGTTTAGCCATGCAACAGTTGATGTTGTTGCACCAAGAATATTGTATTACATAACTAAATACTTATAAGGTCCCAAAGGCGAGACCTATTGGCTATGCCAATGCTTGTTTTCTTTTCCTCTTTGCTGCTCTTTTTTCTGTCTGTCTCTAGTCTCTAGTCTTCTGCCTTCTCTCTTTCTCTGTCTGACCATCACCCAGGCACTCATCCTCTAGTTATTTTAATCTCTCCTATGGTCACTCTCATTCTAACACGCAATATTTCTTCCCCCTCTCTGTTTCACTCATTTTCTCTCTCACTTACTCTATATCTCTCTCAAGCGCACACACACACAATTTCTTGCTCTTCCCCTCTCTCTTGTTTCTCTTTCTATGTCCCCCTTTGTCCTTCCTGTGGGTATCATTCTTTCTATGCTGTTTATCGTTTCTCATACTAGCTCCGTCTGCCTTTCTCGCATGTTTCTTTCCCCCTGCACACACTCTCTTACCTCTGTGTCTTATTCTCTATCTCTGACCTCAATGTTTCTATATATATTATATTATACTGATTTCAGAGTCTGTCCACACAGTTTCTAATATGTTCCAGTGCCATAAGTTCAGTCTGCCCTCGGAATCTGGCATCTGTTGATTCTCCTCTAGTGTCCGTCTACTGCTTGTGTGGCAATCAATCAATCAATCAATCAAAGACATTTATAGAGCGCACTACGTACCCGTAGGGTCTCAAGGCGCTTAGGGGGGGGGGGGTGCCGTTACTGCTCGAACAGCCAGGTCTTGAGCTTCTTCCTGAAGGAGAGGTGGTCTTGGGTCAGGCGCAGGTCGGTCGGGAGGGAGTTTCAGGTCTTGGCGGCCAGGTAGGAGAAGGACCTTCCTCCTGTTGTCGCTCTACGGATGCGTGGGACGGCGGCGAGGGCGTGGCTGGTTGATCGGAGGTGGCGTTTGGGAGCGTAGAAGTTGATTCGGTTGTTGAGGTAGCTCGGGCCTTGATCGTGTAGGGCTTTGTGTGCGTGGGTGAGGAGACGGAAGGTGATTCTTTTGTTGACGGGGAGCCAATGCAGGTCTCTCAGGTGTCCGGAGATGTGGCTGTTACGTGGGATGTCGAGGATGAGTCTGGCTGAGGCGTTCTGGATCCGCTGGAGTCTCTTCTGGAGCTTGGCGGTGGTTCCGGCGTAGAGGGCGTTGCCGTAGTCCAGTCGGCTGGTGACGAGGGCCTGGGTGACGGTCTTCCTGGTCTCCGCGGGGATCCACCAGAAGATCTTCCGTAGCATGCGCAGGATGTTGAAGCACGCCGAGGAGACGGCGTTGACTTGCTTGGTCATGGAGAGGGAGGAGTCCAGGATGAAGCCCAGGTTGCGTGCGTGGTTAGTCGGTTTGGGTGCGGTGCCCAGGGCGGGGGGCCACCAGGAGTCGTCCCAGGCGGTGGGCGTGGAGCCCAGGATGAGGACCTCCGTCTTGTCTGAGTTCAGTTTCAGGCGGCTGGTCGTCATCCACTCGGCTACCTCCTTCATCCCTTCGTGCAGGTTGGCTCTGGCGGCGGTGGGGTCGTTGGTCAGGGAGAGGATCAGCTGGGTGTCGTCGGCGTAGGAGATTATGTTGAGGTTGTGTTGGCGTGCGATGGCCGCGAGGGGGCTCATGTAGACGTTGAAGAGGGTAGGGCTCAGCGAGGATCCTTGAGGGACGCCGCAGATGACTTCGGTGGCTTCTGACTTGTACGGTGGTAGGCGGACTCTTTGTGTTCTTCCGTCGAGGAAGGAGACGATCCATTCCAGTGCCTTCTCCTGGATTCCGACGTTGCTGAGGCGTTGCACTAGGGTGCGGTGGCAGACAGTGTCGAAGGCCGCGGAGAGGTCTAGGAGGATGAGGGCCGCTGTTTCTCCGTTGTCCATCAGGGCTCGGATGTCGTCGGGGGCGGCGATGAGGGCGGTCTCGGTGCTGTGGTTGGCTCGGAAGCCGGACTGCGAGGGGTCGAGGGATCCGTTCGTCTCGAGGAAGGCGGCCAGCTGTTTGTTGACGGTCTTCTCGATGACTTTGGCTGGAAACGGGAGGAGCGAGATTGGGCGGTAATTCTTGAGTTCGGTGGGGTCTGCTGTAGGTTTCTTGAGAAGAGCGCTGAGTTCGGCGTGCTTCCAGCTCTCGGGGAAGGTGGCGGTGTCGAAGGAGGTGTTGATGATGTCCCGCAGGTGGGGTGCGATGACAGCGTCGGCCTTGTTGAAGACGTGGTGAGGGCAGGGGTCGGTCGGCGATCCGGAGTGGACGGAGTTCATCATGCGGACGGTGTCTTCGGTGCTGATCGGAGTCCAGGCTCGGAGGGCGGCGGTGGGCGGCGTTGCTGTGGTCGTGGCGTGCGTCGGTTGGGTGCTGAAGCTGTTGTGTATGTTCGCGATCTTGTTGTGGAAGTAGGAGGCGAGGGAGTTGCAGAGGTCTTGCGAAGGGGTGATGTCGTTGTTTCCGGCGTTGGGGTTGGAGAGCTCTTTCACGATGTTGAAGAGTTCCTTGCAGTTGTGTGCGTTGTTGTCCAGCCGGTCCTTGAATGCAGTTTTCTTGGCGGCGCGGATCACTTGGTGGTGCTTCCGGGTGGCGAGTTTGAGGGTGGTCTTGTTGTCCGGTGTAGGTTCCTTTCTCCAGACTTTCTCGAGGGCTCGGCAGTTCTTCTTGGAGCTCTTGAGTTCGTCGGTGAACCATGGGGCTTTCTTGCTGCCGGGTCTGCTGGGCGGGGTCCTCAGCGGGGCGAGTTCGTCCGCGCAGTTGCTGATCCACTTCGTGAGGTTGTCGGCGGCCTGGCTGGGGTTCGCTGAGCTGGCAGGAGGGTGCTGGCTCAGGGAAGCGGCGAGGTGGTCGGCTGTGATCTTGTTCCAGCTTCTACGGGCAACCTGTTGCTGGTGGTGGTGGATCGTCGTTCTTTCGAAGGTGAAGTGTACGCAGCTGTGGTCCGTCCAGTGGAGTTCTGTGGCGTGGCTGAAGGCGATGTCTTTGCTGGATGAGAAGACGGCGTCGAGTGTGTGTCCGGCGAGGTGGGTGGGGGTGCTCACCAGTTGCTTCAGCCCAAGGTTGGCGAGGTTGTCGAGCAGGGTGCTGGTGTTGCGGTCGTTGTTGTTCTCCAGGTGGAAGTTGAGGTCCCCCAGGAGGATGTAGTCGGCGGAGGGGAGGGCATGCGGGCTGACGAAGTCGGCGATGTCCTCGCTGAATTGAGTGCGTGGTCCCGGGGGTCGGTAGATCAGGGTGCCTCTGAGGGTGGTCTTCGGGTCGGTGTGGATCTGGAAGTGCAGGTGTTCGGCGGTGGTTAGGGTGTTGTCGGTGCTAGTCGTGATTCGGATGGTGTTCCTGTGGATGATGGCGATGCCTCCTCCCATCTGGTTGGCGGTGCGGTCCCTCCGGGTGATCTTGTAGCCCTCTGGGATGGCGATGGCGATGTCGGGCGCTGAAGAGGCGTTCATCCAGGTCTCCGTGATGAAGGCAACGTCAGGGGCTGTGGCGTCTAGGAGGTTCCAGAGTTCGTGGCGTGTCTGTGGACGGAGCGGGTGTTGAGCAGGATGCACTTGAGGTGTTTGCTGCTGGTGTTCTGCTTGGCAGGTGCTGGTGCCGGGCAGGTCCGGATGCAGGTGAACTTGCAGGCGTGGCAGCTGAAGGGTCCGTGGGTGTGCTTCGGAGTCGCTCGGTAGCATCCCTGGGTCCCGCCGGTGTTGAGTGCGATGAGTGTTGCGGCGTCGTAGGACTGTCGGGTCGTCTGGCGGTGGGGTCCAGGGGTCCTGGCACTGGGCGCGGTCCAGGCACGGACGGGCGTAGACGGGCTTGCCTTTGGCGCGCCTTCGGCGCACAATCGGCGCGCCCGCTGCGCGTGACCGCTGCGCGTTCGCACGGTCGCCATATATGGCGAAGTGCGCGGGGGGGCGGAGCAGCTGGGAGGTGGGAGCGGGGAGGGTACAGAAGGCAAAAGGGGCGGGGTTAGCGGCTGTGGCGGGAAGCGGGGAGCGGGGAGGGAGGACGGAGGGGCCAAACGAAGCAAGCAATACAGAAGGCAAAAAACAAGTTACAGGGAGACAGGCAACAAAACACAATACAGAACAGCAAATACGAAGGGGGCTGGTCAGGCGGTCACGGACCGCCTGACCAGCCCCGTATGCCCAGTATGCCAGTACTATTTACCAAACTCCACCCTGCCGTTGTTTACCTCCCCTATAACAAAACGATAGCTATAACAAAAATACATTAGAATAGCAGGAATAAGTCACCAGCATTTCAAAGACAAAATTGGTTTTTAAAAATGTGTGTTCTTTCTTTTTATTAATAGGGTCATTCAGTTGCACACAATGTCTTCTTGGTTATATATATGGTAACAAAAATGCTTATAACACTTTATTATAGCTTTTCAACAGGCTGCACAGCTGCCACACTGTTCTCCAACAGAGATTAAATACAATGCCAAAGCCAAAAGCTCTGGCTAAACATTTATGCGGTCCCAAAGGCGTGACCTATTGGCTATGCCAATGCTTGTTTGATTTTGTAAAGGATATATAACACATTTGCACATAAATGTCCTACCAAATTCTCACCACCTGCGCAATGTCCCGCTAGCAACCAAAACAGTTCCCCAACAACCCTCTCCCATCCCTCTGCTCTTGGCAGTAACCACTGGTGGTATTTAAGCAATGTTACCTCTTAAAAGCCGTTCGAACCCCATTTCGAACTTGCACCCCCTTTCACTTACGTAAGCAAGGCCAAATAGGCACGGTTGCGCTTCCAGACCCTCTTCATTTACAAGTACTTGTTGAAGCATTTGCGACCTCCTGGGAATACGGACCCTCAGTGGGCAGGCTCCACAGTATATAGACCTGCCTTAGGTGTATCGGCCACATCTCTTCTAAAGGATTCTTAGAGGCGCTTTTTAGGCCACACCCACTTGATGGCTCCTCCACATATTTCAAACCCTTCAAGGCACCGCTGCAAGGTTTTGGTATGTGGTATTTATGTGCCAGCACCAGACTGGGCTCCTAAGAAACACTTTAGACTCTACTTTTTTTTTTCATGTAACTTTTTGATTTTTTTTTAGAGGAATCATTGGTATAATACAGCTTTGTTGCCAAGCATAAAACCCCGCTACACAAAGGCAGACCAGTGAAGGCAGTAACATCACAGTGAGCTAATTAATTACAGATTTCATTTAATTAAATGTGGGTCTGAATCAAAAACTCATGCATTTGTATAAAAGATTTAATTGAGCGGGTTCGATTAAAAGACAATTTATTTAATTGATGAACTGAGTTTAATGCATGAACTACTGGGCAGCCCACGATCGGGGGCACTGAAGGGCAGCCATTAGCGTTTAATTTTGTGTTCTCTTTCAATTAAAAGGAAGGGGATTTTAGGCCCCCCTGCCTCAAGGAATTATTTCTTAATAAGCTTGCGAAACTTCTGGCCTTCCCTGTCCTTAACATGAATAAAGGTCTAGAATACCACACTTTGAAGTAATCAGTTTTTCGCTTTAGCTTTCGTTCTTAATGATGTTTTCACTCGGTTGAGAGCACCAGAAGTTGCACAGCCAAATTAAATTAACTTTTGGACACTTTTATTTTTGAATTCATTTACTGACATTTGCATGGATATCTTTCCCCGAGGGATTATTCGAGGCTTTTGGTGCAGCACGATGGCGTGTGACAGACCGGTGCGTGAAGTGTCTGAAACTTGTCCGACAAGAACTGACCAGTGTTGCCAGATTTTGAAACCTCTCGCAAGCCCAAAGACGCTCAAGTATAAGCCAAAATGTAGCCCAACGCAGACCAGTGTCAGCCCAAAAACCAGCCCAAAGTCGAGTTCCTTCCTACCAATTACTGTGGAACTCTTGGCCGATGGACCTATGTTACCTGCTGAGAAGTGTAGAGGGGAGACATAACTCATTAAAGCAGACTACAATTTCTAAGAACCATGACTCCGATGAATCGCAGACTCCGGAATCCAAGTTAGTGGGTTTATTACAAAGCCCAAAACAACTGGATGTACGAACACTTCAAGACAAGGTTGTAGAAATACATGGGAACTAATCCAAATCCAAATCTACGAGCTAATTTTATGCAATGAATCATAAGCAGAATAACAACTTCCAAAAGCAGAATGCAGGCAATGATTGCCCTCACATCAAGATCAGTCCTCATCGGTGGTGAATGAATAAAAGCATTAGTCTGTCCCTAGACTACCACTATTGTGACATTCCTACTTAGCGTTCCCCAGGCAAGATCAGGAAAAAGGTGTCAGCTTGTGAAGACTTCCCAAGAAGCACACTCACGTTGTATGGGTCACGTAGCCAAAGCTACGGAGCTCGTTCTAAGATGCTCCTTCTCTCTCCTTCGGTCTCCTTACCTCTTCTCCTGACTCCACCCCGGAGCACTGTCCCGAATACAAAGCACAAAAACATAAAACACGCCCACAGATCACCTCACTTCAGTGAACACTTCCCACAGGTGATTTTCCGTTCAGGTCGACTTCCAGCTCCTGGCTCGATGACCTTTATTCCCAGCCCTCCCTCAGTGAGAAAGAACACCGTCTCCCAATTATCAGCGTTCCTTACACATAGTATCATGTCCTCCTCGAGCCCAACTCCTAAAACAAATTACTTTATTCTAACTAACAAAGACGACTTCTCCACCTGCAACAGAAACGGGAGAACAGAACAAATTCAACATGCACATGAATTTCACTAGCAAGGCCCTGATTGAGAGCTTCCAGGGAAAATACATTTCAGGCCTACAGAAATTGGGCAACATAGGAATGAAACCCATAGGCCCATTGTTGGAAAACGAGGCAGCATCTGTGAGGCCTGCACAAATACCATGACTACATTTGTCCTTCACTGGGAACCAACCACCCAATTGTTGCGCCTGACTCTCAGAGGGTAGCGTTGCAGATTAGTCTGAGGCTTACTCAAGGGAGGTGGTGTGGGCTAGTAATCACCATTTGCAGGTGCGCAGAAATAACACTCAATAATTGATTGTCCAATCTGTACCTTGCTTTATAAAAGTAAGAGTACATTTATTAAACACACACACTACTCAATACTATGCACCAATTTACAAATATACATAAGCTGTTGGAATTACTTTGTGACATTGCATAACATCTCCAACCCTCCCGCAAAGGGGGAGTGGGGTCTAGTACCACCACTCCCATGTATGCACATCAACTTGCCCCCAATGCAGATAGTTGAACATAACCTGGAGCGAGGGCCCTGCACACTGGCACCATCCCAGTGGCGACCCACCCCATTATCTCAACAAGCATTTAAAGTAGGTAACCCTGCCTTGGTGACACAAAACCCTGACTGAGCATTTCCTACTGACCATGAAGTATACACCTTTACATCTTAAGGGCTAGCAGTCTGGGTGCTTCACCTAAGCACAGCAGCAAGAATACATCTTGAAGCATCCCTTTAGATTGACAGTACTCATCACATTTGAATGCATTGTAATGACAGCCCCTAAAGGCATCACTGATGAAATCACAGGATCACACATATAGAGCCAGACATCCTAGCAGGCCTGTCTGGCCACATAACCCCACATTGCTTATGACATCACCTTACACAGGTACTTCACATTACACATGTGACCTTCAGTCCCTCTAAAAGAAATAATGTGGTCAAATGCATTTGTGGTGCAATTACACCGCTTCACCTCCAGGGGATACGCTCCTCCAAACATCCCCAACTCAACCTTTCATTCCTTGATGCACTTCTCAATAAACCCCCAGCTGAAGTTCCAGTCCAGGAGGTGATTCAATGCTGGCTGAGCCCTTGAGGGGTTGTTTCTTTTAGGTTCCCTGGAGACTTAGGGAGGGACTTTTCACTCTTCGTGCTGGGGGAGTCTGCATCGCTCCAGCAGCTCCCCCTGCACCCTGGCACTCACTTGGCGGTGACCCCGTTCTCCTGGGACCACCACAAACAGAGAAAAAGCGGTTTCCCCCTTGCAGGCCGGTTCAGGCCTGCAAGGCATTATGGGCGATTCCTCCTTTTCCGTGAATAACAGAGCAGCGGCTCCCCTGCTGCTTGAGGAGAGCCGCGATGGCACCGCTGGCGGCCTCAAGCCGCGTCTTCGGGCCGCTGGGGGTCCGGTCACACCCAGACCCCTCATGCCAGGTGTGAGAAGTTGGCCTGGCATATACTGTCCACTAGTTATAGTGGGCACCTTGCACCAGTCCAAACAAACCTTATTGATGATAGGTTTAAAGACAACCTTTATTGAAAGCTATCCTAGTGGTAGCTATGGAGAGCAGCCTTCAAGTCTTGAAGGAGTGTAAAGCAGCTTGGTTTACCAGATTTTAACCTCTTGAATTACTAAATGAAAGGTGATCCACACAAGGTATATATAAAATATATGTATTTATTTCTAAACACTCACTACTAATCTCTTTATGAGATTAGATTCCAAGATACACAATAATACAGTTCTAAAACAACAGTAAATAGCACAATATACAATGGGCCCCGGGTGGGGGGGGCGCAAACCATATATTAAGAAAGTGGTATAAGAACCACAACTTGACTAGACACAGTGCCTAGAATCGCTGGGACCCCAAGGAACCACCCAAGGTAGTGACACAGGAGACCCACGGGGGACGTGTGCAGTGTGAGAACACAGCCACGAGCACCGTACTATTCTGTGGGAAAGTTGCGGTTGGAATTTTAGACGTTAAGGACACTTAGGAGAGGACTTTGAGCAAACCCCTTTAGACTTAGGGCGTTCTAGGGCCATCACCCACAGGAGCACTGGAGTGCTCGAGTTACCTCACCCAGGGAAGCCGGGTGCATAGCTGTCAAATGGTGTCGGGAATCGTCGTTGATTTCAATGGCGATGTGCTGCAAAGTCTGCTGCCGGGAAGGAGAAAAGTGTCTGGTGTGATCCAAGCCTGGATCGAAGATCAGAAGAACCTGAAAGCAGAGGGGACAGAGTCTGGGTCACTTGCCAGTGACCAGGGCACGATAGACGAATGCCCACCGATGTCGGGTGTTTCAGATCCGAAGCGGTGAAGCTTGACTCTGCAGCCACGAGGACCAGGAGGTGTCGACGACAACCAGGAGTTGTATTCGAGCTGTCCCACGAAGGATGTCGAGTGCTGCGGTGTCGGTGCCCGGATTGGACCCAACAAGCCTTGGCAGCAGCAACCCATGCAGGAAGAGAAAAGATGCTTCGGTGCAGACCAGCAAGGTCCTGGGGACTCCCCAGGTGATGGAGAGTCAGGGCAGGTCTGGAGCAACCAGGTTAGCCCAATTAGAAGTAAAGTTGCCTTCACAGGGACCCACCAGTCTACGGACTAGGGATCACGAAGGGACCTCAAGAGAAAACACAAAGGGCCCACTCACGGAGCACTCGTGGAGTGGGCAATCTTCAGTGCAAATACTGCTCGGGGTCAGGGCCACAAGTAACCCAAAGCTCAGCTGTAGTAGTCGTTGGAAAGCTGATGCTTCTGCAATGTGATGCGGTGTCCAGGGGTTCGGGTTGCACGGTCGCCACGAGAGATATGGGCCCCAGACTTGCTGTTGGCACTGATCGACCTCTAAGACCACGGAAACCCACCTCCTGTGTTGCAAAATTCTTCGGAGTCCAGTAGGAGCTTCGGAGATGCAAACCGGTCAGATGCGTCTTTGGTGCCTGCCTTGCAGGGGAGTAACTTCTTTACTCCAAGGGAGATTCTTCAGTCATTTAGTTCAATGTAGATCGTCGAAGTTCCAGGATTCAGTATCAGAGTTTTGTCCAGGTGTAATCTAAAGTCCTGTTGCCAGGGGTTCCTATCTGATACCCAAGGAAGGGGTTGGACAAACTCTAGGGACCCACCTTTGGGAGGGTCAGGAAAGAGGGGTGGCTACACCCATTTCCTTTGTCCAGTTTCACGCCAGAGGGTGGGCTGGTAGCCCCTGCAACCGGGTTGAGCTGGACTATGCACAGGGACACCAAATGTGCCCCCAGTGCAGACTTCAAAGCACCCTTGGAGTGCACCCACCCAACCCCAATACACTTAAGCCTGTCTGGGAGGTGGTGACACCTCCCTGTGACAGGAAACCTATTGTCCAGGCCTCCCCTGCCGGAGTTTTATCCACCAGCTGGAGGGCAGACTCATGTCTGTGGCTGGCAGCATCCATTTTGTGATGCCAGGGCTCTGTTAGCTGGTACCGGGTATACCGGTGCTGTCATGTCTCTCCCTCTAGAAGGGTGGGATCATACTCCCGCACCAGTTACTGGTGTGGGGATATGATTCCAAGGGGATTGACACCAAACACGACATGTTTCCGTGCAGCCATCCCAAAGTTAGCATTTACGGTTTAGTTATAAAGCACTTAAGAGTATATGGTTTGGCTGCATCACAAACAACCCTGAAATTAAGGTTCCGAAGTCTGCAGAGGGGCTGTGCTCATGCATGGGCACCCTCTCACATAAAACCCAGCACCCTGCCTTCAGGATTGATAAGGCCTGCCATAGGGGTGACTGATAGGTTTATATTTGCAGTGATATGGAGAAAAATAGTGAACCTATAGCTCAGAAAGGGGTGCATGCACCAACTTACCCAGGCTGCAGTAGCAGTCCAGTGGTGTCATTTTGGAGTGCTTCCCAGGGGTGGCATAATACATGCTGCAGCCCCTGGTAGGCCTCTGGGGTACCTATGCCCTGGGTACATAGTATACCATATACTAGGGACTTATAAAGGTACCCCATAATCCAATCTGGAGTGTACCTAAAGTACTGGTAATCAATTTAGAGAGGAAGCAGCTAGACTTGGGTCCTGGTTAGCAGGGCCCCAGCCAGTCTAAAGTCGAAAAACAGTGAAACATCAGCAAAAAGTGAGGGTAACTATAAGAAGCAGATCCTACTCTCCTACACCAGGTTAGTATGTTCTTCGAGCAGCTCGGGGAGCCCACCCTCGGCTGCTCCTGGTCACGTTCGGGGGCCCGGTCCCACCCGGGCCCCTGGCACCTTTCGCACTCTTCCTTGGGGTGTCCCAGTCCCACCCGGGACTCCCACCTGCTGACTTGTTGGAGGGCAGCCAGGGGTGGCCACCCATGGCTGCCCCTGCCGGCTCCCCACCCGGCCAGCACTCTACCGTGCTACCGTGGGAGCCGGCGCCTCTCTTCAGACCTGCCCGCTCCGGCTGGCAGACGCGGGAAATCCTGCTGGTCCTCCTGGACCTTGGGGGAGTGCGACGGCACTCCCCCGCCTTCTCCCTCACATTGGGGCCTGGGGACGTGGTTCCGGGCCCTCGGCCAGCTTCACGGGGAGTGCGACGGTGCTCCCTGACTTAGACTCTGCCGCTGGGGCCCGGAGATGGGGTCCCAGGCCCGAGGATTCTTTACGAGGAGCGCGAAGGCACTCCCTGGCTTCTCTTAGGAGGGGGCGTGCGTGACGGCGCGCCCTCCTCCTCTGCACCAGCACCTTCACGGGGAGCGCGACTGCGCTCCCCGGCTTCGGCTGGGCCCGGAGTTGGGATCCCGGGACCCTTTCCTCATTCCCAGGGGGCGCGACGGCGCTCCCCTGCCTCCGGTTTCCGCGGGGGCCAGGGTGGGCTCCTGGCACCCTATGGGGAACTGTTCATGGGGAGCGCGACGGCGCTCCCCGACTTTGCTTTCTGGGGGGCAGCCCCCGGGACCTGACCCACCCAGGGGGCCTTCTCTGAACCGGCAGCGGAGCCCCACGCGCTTCGCCGTCAGTTGGCCACAGGGCAAAGGTTGCCTACCTTCTGGGGGGCATATCTCAGCCCCCAGGGGTCTGATCTTTCAGCTTTTGGCCTCTTCTTGCTCCTGGTGGCGCTCCCCAGCCACTGGGAGCACTCTCCTTCGCCCTCGGGGCCTTTCAGAGGGGGGATTGAGCAGGGAGCTGTCTTTACTGGCTCCCTGCACCAGCCTTTTGTCTGGCTCTCC